>NC_067248.2:227115599-229615599 GCF_019359855.2 Lolium perenne
GTTGGAAACTAAGCACAGCTACATCAATCATGCCCCCTTGAATCTACCGGCTTCCATTGTAGTATCTAGCAATAGTCTAACCGATTTAGTTCTCATTTGTTCCAACTTATTGCTCATCGGCACTGAAAAGTGAACCAGAAAGAAGCAAGAACAAGATCAACATATGATGGTACTCCACAAGTTAGGCTGTAGAAAATCTTCACATCAAGATCAAAACATAATTACTTTCCAAAAATATCTTCAATTATATGCACAAGAAGAGGTACGGAGATGACAACCAAGACTTGAATAAACAAAACAATCAAAGCCAAGTTAAATGGCAATATGATTGCAGTTTATAACAATATGGGCAAATGAGCAATATTTGCATATATAGATGGTTTATGCTATTAGTTGCATACCTGAAAATCATCTCTAACGCCCGTAACAACGCGCGGGGTATCAACTAGTAAATGATACGAGTAGAATTAATCAAGTTCAGTTAAATAATATCATCGAATCTTAGTTTAACGTTGCAACTTATAGATAGCATGAATCACGAAACAATCAGTGGCGGAGCTATCACATAAGGATTGGGTTCAGCTGAACCCAATGCAATGGTGCTAATCCCCTTTATAGTTGCTATTTTTTTTTTTTGAGGAAGCAACAGGACTTTGCTGCGGATTTTATTTGATTTTAAGCAAAGATACATCGTTCATTACATTCGGGATAATAAAATAGGGGGATCGCAGTCCCAAAAAATAGAAACATTTGTATCAAAGCAAACTCTAGCTATCTTATGATCGACACTATTTGCCTCACGAAAACAATCTTTCATAGTAACCTGGCCAATTCTACTAGCAATGACAAAGCAATTTGTTAAGGTAGCAGTATAAGGGCTTCAGATTTGCATCTCTCCATTAAAAGCTTGGACAAGCTCCATTGAATCTGATTCTATAATCACAGGAGAGCAACCAATCCTCTCAACTAGTTGAATGCCATGGAGTAGTGCAGCAGCTTCATCCGATGTTGCATCACCAAAGTTATATTGATTTGCTTCAAATTACATGTTTGAACTCATCTATTGTTTTATACCGTGTGGTGAACCCAATGATGAGATTTTCTAGCTTTCCTTCGAAAACAATCCAACGGTTCAAGCTAGTATTTTTCGGTTGCAACCTATGTTAACTTGTGACTAGTGATGCAGGGGTTGGGGTTTCCCCCTTTCTTTTGCAACCTCATGTACAACTAGAAAATCAAAAGTTACAGGCGAAGTTATAACTCATACTAGCACGATGTCTAAGCTAATGATTCGATCGAAAACAAAGCTAATCTCGCTAGGTGGATGTCTCGCCGGGACATTTCAGCTATAGGCCTCCACAAGCTAGAGCTCGAGTGCAACAGGTGCGACAGCTTCTGCACCTTCAGGTTTGAACACGGTCTACATCTACAACTGTATTCTTATGTTTGGTAGTGACATAGGGTACCAAACCGCCTGTATAATAAGGCCACCACCTGTACGATTGTACTACCTCCATCCTAAAACTTAAGGCATATATTTTTTTAGAAAGTCAAACTATGTCAAGTTTGACTAATTTTTTACTAGAATCATTAACATGCAAAATACAAAATTATTATCATTAAATAGATAATAAAATATATTTTCATATGGTATCTATAAAACATTATATTTGTTGATAGATTGTTCTAAAAGTTTGATCAAACTTACTTGGTTTAACTTTTCAACAAAAATATAAGCCTTAAACTTTGGGATGGAAGTAGTGCTGGACTTTGGGGCATTTGGCCTTTGGCCCATGGCCCATTATCAAATTCTGAAACTCACATGGCCCATTCCAAAAATCAGTGGCAGCACTAGTGGGGGCTAAAGTTTAGTCCCACATTGATAGTTGGGAGAGAGTTGGAGTGGTATATAAGGTGTTCTAGTCCTAGTAAGTGAGTGAGAAGAGAGAGCCCTCGCGCACTCCTCCTCCTCCGCCGCCCGCCTTGCCTCGCCTCGCCACGCCACGCCACGACGCGCCGCGGGTTGCGGGAATCTCGCCGAGCCGAGCTTATCTTTTTGCTGTTTAGGAAATTAATTGCGTAATCAATTTTGAGTCATTAACGGACGCGTTACTCAGCTGTTTTGCCTTCCGGTTTTTCTTGATCGTGGCTGTGCCGACTCGGACGTGGGCTGCGCCCCACGACCTTCCCGAACCGCACTACATAAGACCCTGCGCAACCCTAGCCGCTATAACGAGACGCATACACGACTACCTGTTTCCAGTTCATTGCGCCGCCGCCTTCGTCTTCCTCATCCCATCCGTCGGCGTGCACCGACTGCCGGACAGTAGGCCTCCGGAACCCTGCCTCTCCTGAACCTGTACGGGTGAGGGGCAATCAGGTTTTTGGGGAGCGCTCCGGCGCGACTACTGGCATCACGACGTCGTCATCGGACGACGAGTTCCTCCACAACGACAACTTCTTCTCGGACCTCAGCGACTTCTTCGACAACCTCAACATGGGCGACAACGACGCTGCTGTGAAGTATGTGATCTTGTCGTTTCTCTTTCAGTCTCTGTCAGAGTTTCTTCTTCTAGTTTCTATGGTAGATACGATCGATTTTTCTTGTTTAGATGTGATCTGTTCATCTACCTTACTAGTATGCACGATTAGTTTATTTGTTATTTTCATAGTCATGATTTATCAATTACTTGTACGGATTATTTCATATGGGCATTTGCTTATATTTCCAACAATCCAAAAACCTGATTATAGGCAAATCAATTCAAGCAGCGTTGCTGCCGCTACTCGACCTCCCCTCTTTGATGGTATGTATTACAAGAGGTGGCACACAAAGACAGTTCTATGGTTTACAAACCTAGGCTGTTTTAGCGCCACAGATGCTAGACCTGAGGGGCCTCTCTCTGCAGAGGAGCAGGAAAAGTTTGAGAAGGTCGACGCCATGTTTAAGGCGGCCTTGTTAAGCATTCTTGGGGACAACATTGTTGACCCGTACATGGCTTTCGACCATGGTAAAGATGCGTGGAATGCGCTCGAGGCCAAATTTGGGGTCTCGTACGCTGGCACTGAACTGTATGTCATGGAGCAATACTATGACTACAGGATGACTGATGAGCGCTCCGTGGTTGAGCAGGCTGATGTCTACGCACGCTTTTTTTCCTGTAGACAGTGTTGGGCCTCCAAGAGTAGAGGTTTGTAGAACAGCAGCAAGTTTCCCTTAAGTGAATCACCCAAGATTTATCGAACTCAGGGAGGTAGAGGTCAAAGATATCCCTCTCAAGCAACCCTGCAATTACGATACAAGAAGTCTCTTGTGTCCCCAACACACCTAATACACTTGTCAGATGTATATGTGCACTAGTTCGGCGAAGAGATAGTGAAATACAAGTAATATGGATGATTGTAAGTAGTAATTACAATCTGAAATAAAGATGGCAGCAAGCAAACATGTAACAGAACTTGTTGGAAACGGTGTTTCAATGCTTAGAAATAAGGCCTAGGGATCATACTTTCACTAGTGGACACTCTCAACATTGATCACATAACTGAATAAATAAATGCTACTTTCTACACTCTCTTGTTGGATAACAAACACCATTCATTGTGTAGGGCTATAAAAGCACACCTCAAGCCGGAGTAAACAAGCTCCACAACATCCGGAGTTCATATTTAAGTAACCTCTAGAGTGCATAATAGACCGTTGCAATTTAGACCGAGTACTAACATAGCATACACACTGTCAACAATAGCTATGAAAGGGGGAATAGATCGCATCAATACTATCATAGTAATAGTTAACTCCATAATCTACAAGAGATTACAATCATAACCTATGTCAAGTACTACATGATGCACACACTGTCAACATTACATCATGGAGGAGGAATAGACTACTTTAATAATATCACTAGAGTAGCACATAGATTAATAGTGATACAAAGCTCATGATCACATAAAGATCACATGGGAGAGAGAGATGAACCACATAGCTACCGGTAGGGCCCTCAGCCTCGGGGGAGAACTACTCCCTCCTCATCATGGGAGACAACGATGGCGATGAAGATGGCGGTGGAGATGGCTTCCGGGGGCAATTCCCCGTCCCGGCAGCGTGCCGGAACAGAGACTTCTGTCCCCCGAACTTGACTTCGCGATGGCGGCGGCTCTGGAAGGTTTTCCGTATCGTGGCTTATGTTTTTAGGGTTTTCGCGACGGAGGCTTTAAGTAGGCGGAAGGGCAGCCTCGGAGGGGTCCTGGGGGACCCACACCATAGGGGGCGCGCCCCCCCCTTGGCCGCGCCGCCAGGTGGGGTGGGGCCCCCTTGGCTCCCCTCTGGTCCCTCTTCGGTGCACTGGAAGCTTCCATGGAAAATAGGACCCTGGGCGTTGATTTCGTCTGATTCCGAGAATATTTCCTTTGTAGGATTTCTAAAACCAAAAACAGTAGGAAACAACAACTGGCTCTTCGGCATCTCGTTAATAGGTTAGTGTCGGAAAATGCATAATAATGACATAAAATGTGTATGAAATATGTGAATATCATCATAAAAGTAGCATGGAACATAAGAAATTATAGATACGTTTGAGACGTATCAAGCATCCCCAAGCTTAGTTCCTACTCGCCCTCGAGTAGGTAAACGATAACAAGGATAATTTCTGAAGTGACATGCTATCATAATCTTGATCAATAATATTGTAAAGCATATGAGATGAATGAAGTGATTCAAAGCAATGGTAAAGATAATGACTAAACAACTGAATCATATAGCAAAGACTTTTCATGAATAGTACTTTCAAGACAAGCATCAATAAGTCTTGCATAAGAGTTAACTCATAAAGCAATAGATTTTTCGTAGAAGGTTTTGAAGCAACACAAAGGATGATTAAGTTTCAATAATTGCTTTCAACTTGTAACATGTATATCTCATGGATAGTTATCATCATAAAGCAATATAACAAGTGCAATAGGTAAACATGTAAGAATCAATGCACACAGTTGACACAAGTGTTTGCTCTAAGATAGAAAGAAGTAGGTAAATTGACTCAACATAAAAGTAAAAGAAAGGCCCTTCGCAGAGGGAAGCATGGATTGCTATATTTGTGCTAGAGCTTTTATTTTGAAAACATAGAAACACATTTTGTCAACGGTAGTAATAATTCATATGTGTTATGCATAAGATATCCTATAAGTTGCAAGCCTCATGCATAGATTACCAATAGTGCCCGCACCTTGTCCTAATTAGCTTGGATTTACATGGATTATCATTTCATAACATATGTTTCAACCAAGTGTCACAAAGGGGTACCTCTATGCCGCCTGTACAAAGGTCTAAGGAGAAAGCTCGCATTGGATTTTTCGCTTTTGATTATTCTCAACTTAGACATCCATACCGGGACAACATAGACAACAGATAATGGACTCCTCTTTAATGCATAAGCATTCAACAACAGATAATATTCTCATAAGAGATTGAGGATTGTTGTCCAAACTGAAACTTCCACCATGGATCATGGCTTTAGTTAGCGGCCCAATGTTCTTCTCTAACAATATGCATACTCAAACCATTTGATCATGATAAATCACCCTTACTTCAGACAAGACGAACATGCATAGCAACTCACATGATATTCAACAAAGGTGAAATAGTTTATGGCGTCCCCAGGAACATGGTTACCGCTCAACAAGCAACTTATAAGAAATAAGATACATAAGTACATATTCAATACCACAATAGTTTTTAAGCTATTTTTCCCATGAGCTATATATTGCAAAGACAAAGGAATGGAATTTTAAAGGTAGCACTCAAGCAATTTACTTTGGAATGGTAGAAAAATACCATGTAGTAGGTAGGTATGGTGGACACAAATGGCATAGTTTTCGACTCAAGGATTTTGGATGCACGAGAAGTAATCCCTCTCAATAAAGGCTTAGGCTAGCAAGATTGTTTGAAGCAAACACAAGTATGAACCGGTACAACAAAACTTACATAAGAACATATTGCAAGCATTATAAGACTCTACACTGTCTTCCTTGTTGTTCAAACACCTCACCAGAAAATATCTAGACTTTAGAGAGACCAATCATGCAAACCAAATTTCAACAAGCTCTATGGTAGTTCTTCATTAATAGGTGCAAAGTACATGATGCAAGAGCTTAAACATGATCTATTTGAGCAAAACAATTGCCACGTATCAAATTATTCAAGACCATATACCAATTACCACATGAAGCATTTTCTGTTTCCAACCAAATAACAATGAACGAAGCAGTTTTCAACCTTCGCCATGAACATTAAAAGTAAAGCTAAGAACACCAGTGTTCACATGCAACAATGGAGCGTGCCTCTCTCACACACAAAGAATGCTCGGATCCAATTTTATTCAAACAAAAACAAAAACAAAAACATACAGACGCTCCAAGCAAAGCACATAAGATGTGACGGAATAAAAATATAGTTTCACTAGAGGTGAACTGATAAGTTGTCGATGAAGAAGGGGATGCCTTGGGCATCCCCAAGCTTAGATGCTTGAGTCTTCTTGAAATATGCAGGGATGAACCACGGGGGCATCCCCAAGCTTAGACTTCTCACTCTTCTTGATCATATTGTATCATCCTCCTCTCTTGATCCTTGAAAACTTCCTCCACACCAAACTCAAAACAAACTCATTAGAGGGTTAGTGCATAATCAAAAATTCACATATTCAGAGGTGACACAATCATTCTTAACACTTCTGTACATTGCCCAAAGCTACTGAAAGTTAATGGAACAAAGAAATCCATCAAACATAGCAAAACAGGCAATGCGAAATAAAAGGCAGAATCTGTCAAAACAGAACAGTCCGTAAAGACGAATTTTTCTGGAGCACTTAACTTGCTCAAATGAAAAAGCTCAAATTGAATTAAAGTTGCGTACATATCTTAGGATCACGTACATAAATTGGCAGATTTTTCTGAGTTACCTACAGAGAATTCTACTCAAATTCGTAACAGCAAGAAATCTGTTTCTGTGCAGTAATCCAAATCTAGTATCAACCCTACTATCAAAGACTTTACTTGGCACAACAATGCAATAAAATAAAGATAAGGAGAGGTTTCTACAGTAGTAACAACTTCCAAGACACAAATATAAAACAAAAATTGCTGTAGTAAAATAAAAACATGGGTTATCTCCCAAGAAGTGCTTTCTTTATAGCCATTAAGATGGGCTCAGTAATTTCAATGATGCTCACATAAGTAACAAGAGTTGAAGCAAAGAGAGCATCAAAAAGCAAGTGTGAAACAAATTTAAGCCTAAACCACTTCGTATGAAAAGGAATCTTGTAAATAAACAAATTCATGAAGAACAAAGTGGCAAGCATAGGAAGATAAAACACGATTAACTTCAAGATTCTCAACATAAAGAGAGGTGTTTTAGTAACATGAAAATTTCTACAACCATATTTTCCTCTCTCATAATAACTTTCAGTAGCATCATGAACAAACTCAACAATATAACCATCACTTAAAACATTCTTATCATGAGTCTCATGCATAAAATAATTACTACTCCCAACATAAGCATAGTCATTCTTATTAATTGTAGTGGGAGCAAATTCAACAAAGTAGCTATCATTATTATTCTCATCACCATAATCATCAAATATAGGAGGCATATTGTAATCATAATAAATTTTATCCTCCATAGTAGGTGGCACCAAAATACCACTATCATTATAATCATCATAAATGGGAGGCAAAGTATTATCAAAGTAAATTTTCTCCTCCATGCTTGGGGGACTAAAAATATCATGCTCATCAAAACCAGCTTCCCCAAGCTTAGAATTTTCCATAACATTAGCAACAATGGTGTTCAAAGCATTCATACTAATAACATTGCCATAAGCATGCATATAAAGTTCCATAGGTTTTTTAATTTTCTCTTCAAACACATCATGTCCTAATTCAATATAAAGTTCATAAAGATCTGTAATTTTTTTTTGTTGTTTTCCATTAAGCCTAACTAGTGAAAATAAAAACAAGAAACAAAAAGATGCAATTGCAAGATCTAAAGGAAATAGCTTCGAGCACTCACACACCGGCAACAGTGCTAGGAAATAGCTTAGTAGTCGGAGGATGTGAATACCTTTTACCTTACCTCCCCGGCAACGGCGCCAGAAAATAGCTTGATGTCTACGCACGCTTCTTTTCCTATAGACAATGTTGGGCCTCCAAGAGTAGAGGTTTGTAGAACAGCAGCAAGTTTCCCTTAAGTGAATCACCCAAGGTTTATCGAACTCAGGGAGGTAGAGGTCAAAGATATCCCTCTCAAGCAACCCTGCAATTACGATACAAGAAGTCTCTTGTGTCCCCAACACACCTAATACACTTGTCAGATGTATAGGTGCACTAGTTTGGCGAAGAGATAGTGAAATACAAGTAATATGGATGATTGTAAGTAGTAATTGCAATCTGAAATAAAGATGGCAGCAAGCAAACATGTAACAGAACTTGTTGGAAACGGTGTTTCAATGCTTAGAAATAAGGCCTAGGGATCATACTTTCACTAGTGGACACTCTCAACATTGATCACATAACTGAATAAATAAATGCTACTTTCTACACTCTCTTGTTGGATAACAAACACCATTCATTGTGTAGGGCTATAAAAGCACACCTCAAGCCGGAGTAAACAAGCTCCACAACATCCAGAGTTCATATTTAAGTAACCTCTAGAGTGCATAATAGACCGTTGCAATTTAGACCGAGTACTAACATAGCATACACACTGTCAACAATAGCTATGAAAGGGGGAATAGATCGCATCAATACTATCATAGTAATAGTTAACTCCATAATCTACAAGAGATTACAATCATAACCTATGCCAAGTACTACATGATGCACACACTGTCAACATTACATCATGGAGGAGGAATAGACTACTTTAATAACATCACTAGAGTAGCACATAGATTAATAGTGATACAAAGCTCATGATCACATAAAGATCACATGGGAGAGAGAGATGAACCACATAGCTACCGGTAGGGCCCTCAGCCTCGGGGGAGAACTACTCCCTCCTCATCATGGGAGAGAGCGATGGCGATGAAGATGGCGGTGGAGATGGCTTCCGGGGGCAATTCCCCGTCCCGGCAGCGTGCCGGAACAGAGACTTCTGTCCCCTGAACTTTACTTCACGATGGCGGTGGCTCTGGAAGGTTTTTCGTATCGTGGCTTATGTTTTTAGGGTTTTCGCGACGGAGGCTTTAAGTAGGCGGAAGGGCAGCCTCGGAGGGGTCCTGGGGGACCCACACCATAGGGGGGCGCCCCCCTTGGCCGCGCCGCCAGGTGGGGTGGGGCCCCCTTGGCTCCCCTCTGGTCCCTCTTCGGTGCTCTGGAAGCTTCCGTTAAAATAGGACCCTGGGCGTTGATTTCTTCCGATTCCGAGAATTTTTCCTTTGTAGGATTTCTGAAACCAAAAACAGCAGAAAACAACAACTGGCTCTTCAGGATCTCGTTAATAGGTTAGTGCCGGAAAATGCATAATAATGACATAAAGTGTGTATAAAACATGTGAGTATCTTCATAAAATTAGCATGGAACATAAGAAATTATAGATACGTTTGAGACGTATCACAGGCTCATGAGATTCAGTCCCTTGCCAAAGAATTCGAGCAGTTTAAGTGTACCTTACCGGACAAATTTGTGGCCGGTGGCATTATTGCCAAGCTTCCTCCTTCGTGGAGGAACTTTGCTACTTCTCTGAAACATAAGAGACAAGAGTTTTCCATTTCGGATCTCATTGGCTCGCTTCATGTGGAAGAGAAAGCGAGAGCAAAGGACACACGCGCTCGTAGTTTTGAGGGAGGTTCTAGTGCCAATGTGGTACAGAAGAAGAACTTCCAATCTCACAAGTTTATGCATAAGAACAATGGAAAAGGCAAGTTTGATGAGAAGAACAAACCCTCCAACTCAACCAACTTCAAGAGGAAGACTCCTTATAAGAAGAAAGGGAACTGCCATGTTTGTGGCGCTCCTGGACATTGGGCTCCTGATTTCCCAGAACGCCATGATCGGCATGGGAATAGCGACAAGTCCGCAAATGTTGTTATTGGCGTTGATACTGAGATGAAGGACGTTGGGTACGGTATTTCCCCTACTGTCCTTTCAGTATGTAATTCTCCTGATTGGTGGATAGACACCGGAGCCAATACACATGTATGTTCTGATGTGTCTATGTTTTCTTCTTATCAGGTTGCAAGGACTTCCTCCGTGCTGATGGGAAACGGCTCACGTGCTTCTGTTCGTGGTGTTAGTACGGTGGATCTGAAGTTTACTTCGGGAAAGACCATCCAGCTGAAGAATGTGCAGCACGTTCCCTCCATTAATAAGAATCTCGTTAGCGGATCGCTTTTATGTTGAGATGGCTTTAAGTTGGTTTTTGAGTCCAATTAAGTTGTAATTTCCAAGTGTGGACAATTTGTTGGAAAGGGTTATGTGTGCGGAGGCTTGTTCCGCTTATCTTTGTCAGACTTATGTACTCAAATTATTAATCATGTTTGCAATGATAGTGAGTCCGATATTTGGCATTCATGACTTTGTCATATTAATTTTGGGTGCATGACGCGGCTAGCGAATATGAATATAATTCTGAAATTTGCTATTGTCAAGAAATCCAAGTGCCAAGTATGTGCGCAAGCTAAGAAACCACGTAAGTCTCATAAGACTGCGGAGGCAAGAGACTTGGCACCGCTGGAACTTATACATTCGGATCTTTGTGAAATGAATGGTGAATTGACAAAAGGAGAGAAAAGATACTTCATGACTTTAATTGATGACTCTACTCGATATTGTTATGTGTATCTCCTGAAATCTAAAGATGAAGCTCTTAATCACTTCAAAATCTTTAAAGCTGAAGCAGAAAACCAACTTGATCGAAAGATCAAGCAGCTAAGGTCTGATCGTGGTGGAGAGTATTTTCCAACGAGTTTGATTCTTTTTGTGCGGAACATGGTATTATCCATGAGAGGACGCCTCCCTACTCACCTTAGTCAAATGGGGTGGCCGAAAGAAAGAACCGTACTCTAACTGATTTGGTTAACGCCATGTTAGATACATCGTGTCTATCCAAGGCATGGTGGGGGGAGGCGATATTGACTGCATGTCATGTCCTAAACCGTGTACCCACAAAGAACAAAACCATTACCCCTTTTGAGGAATGGGAAAGGAAAAGGTTGAAACTGTCTTACCTACGAACTTGGGGTTGTATGGCAAAAGTAAATGTGCCGATACCCAAGAAGCGCAAGCTTGGACCAAAAACCGTGGATTGTGTTCTTCTGAGATATGCATTTCATAGCATTGGCTATAGATTTTTGATAGTAAAATCTGAGGTATCCGACATGCATGTTGGTACAATTATGGAGTCGAATGATGCGACTTTCTTTGAGGACATCTTTCCTATGAAAGAAACGTCTAGCTCATCAATTCAGGAGAAGCCCAGTTCATCTACTCAGGAATTATTTCCTGAACCTACCATGGCTATAGAACACTTTGATAATCCTGTGGAGGATGACAATGAAGCTCCCAAAAGGAGCAAGAGACAGAGGACTGCAAAGTCCTTTGGACATGATTTCATTGTTTACCTCGTGGATGACACTCCCACTTCTATTTCAAAACCCTATGCATCTCTGGATGCTGACTACTGGAAGGAAGCTGTTCGTAGCGAGATGGAACTTGGGAAATTACTGATCGTCCTTATGGGTGCAAACCTGTAGGATGTAAATGGGTGTTCAAGAAAAAGCTTAGGCCTGATGGTACTATTGAAAAGTACAAGGCACGTCTTGTGGCCAAGGGTTATACCCAGAAAGAAGGTGAAGATTTCTTTGATACATACTCACCTGTTGCCAGATTGACCACCATTCGAGTGCTACTATCCTTGGCTGCCTCACATGGTCTTCTCGTTCATCAAATGGATGTTAAGACTGCTTTCCTAAATGGAGAGCTTGAAGAGGAAATTTATATGGAGCAGCCTGATGGTTTTGTAGTAGATGGTCAAGAAGGAAAGGTGTGTAAATTATTGAAGTCTTTGTATGGGCTTAAGCAAGCGCCCAAGCAGTGGCATGAGAAGTTTGAAAGAACTTTAACCGCTGAAGGCTTTGTTGTAAACGAAGCTGACAAGTGTGTATACTATCGCCATGGTGGGGGCGAGGGAGCCATTCTTTGTCTCTATGTCGATGACATATTGATATTTGGAACCAACCTTACTGTGATTAAGGAGGTCAAGGAGTTCCTATCTCGTTGTTTTGAGATGAAGGACTTGGGAGTAGCTGATGTGATCTTAAACATCAAGCTGCTGAAGGATGACGATGGTGGGATTACATTGCTTCAGTCCCACTATGTGGCAAAGATCCTGAGTCGCTTCGGGTATAGCGACTGCAAATCTTCTCCAACGCCTTATGATCCTAGTGTGATAATTCGTAAGAATAAAAGGATTGCTAGAGATCAATTGCGATATTCACAAATCATTGGCTCGCTTATGTATTTAGCCAGCGCCACGAGGCCTGACATCTCCTTTGCTGTAAGTAAACTCAGCCGTTTTGTGTCTAGACCTGGAGATGTTCATTGTCATGCTGTTGAGAGAGTTTTGCGCTATTTGAAAGGCACTGCGAGTTATGGCATTCACTATACTGGGTATCCAAGGGTACTTGAGGGTTATAGTGATGCAAATTGGATATCTGATGCTGATGAGACTAAGGCCAGAAGTGGTTATTTGTTTACACTTGGAGGTGGCACTGTTTCCTGGAAGTCTTGCAAGCAGACCATCATTACGAGGTCAACTATGGAAGCTGAACTCACATCATTAGAAACAACCACTGTTGAAGCAGAGTGGCTTCGTGAGCTCTTGATGGACTTACCTGTGGTTGAGAAACCAATACCCGCTATTCCTATGAACTGTGATAATCAAACTGTGATCGTCAAAGTAAACAGTTCTAAGGATAATATGAAGTCATCAAGGCATGTGAAGAGGAAACTAAAAACTGTCAGGAAAATGAGAAACTCCGGAGTTATAGCGTTGGATTATATCCATACGTCTAGAAACATGGCAGACCCCTTCACAAAGGGACTATCACGAAACGTGATAGAAAATGCATCGAGGGAGATGGGTATGAGACCCACACTATAAGCTGCCCACGGTGGTAACCCACTCTATGTGATCGGAGATCCCGTGAATTAGAGCTGGGAGACAAGCTGTTGGTCTGCTGGGAGGAGAGTATATATCCCTATAGCAATTTTACCACTCCGTAAGATGCAATACTCTCCTAATCTGCATGGCAGGTTGATAATTATCTTAATGTGTTCTAAGTGACTTATTTTAGCAGAGATGTTGTCCTGCAGAACATCTTTTGAAGAACACACCTATATGAGTCTGATTGTTAAACGTCGCAATCTATGAGAGTTGGGTGCTCTCTAGTAAACTCATGAAAGGCCCTGGAGTATGACGTATAAGCTCCAAACTGCGAGGAAGCCTCGCGACAGCCTAGTATCGGTCTAGGCTTTGTATGAAACTAGTGCGCAGAAAACTTGTAGTTCAAGGCATAGTCCACTATCCAAGTTGCAATCTAGTGTAATATGAAGCTTTAAGTGGAAGTTCAACTTAACAGTCTCCACGACATACCGGTATATAAAAAAATGTTCTGGAAACTTATTGATGAGATGTGCCAATGAGAGTTTGTGGGGGATTGCTGGAATTTGGGGCATTTGGCCTTTGGCCCATGGCCCATTATCAAATTCTGAAACTCACATGGCCCATTCCAAAAATCAGTGGCAGCACTAGCGGGGGCTAAAGTTTAGTCCCACATTGCTAGTTGGGAGAGAGTTGGAGTGGTATATTGATACGCGTACAACACGCGTCCGTTGGGAACCCCAAGAGGAAGGTGTGATGCGTACAGCAGCAAGTTTTCCCTCAGTAAGAAACCAAGGTTTATCGAACCAGTAGGAGCCAAGAAGCACGTTGAGGGTTGATGGTGGCGGAGTGTAGTGCGGCGCAACACCAGAGATTCCGGCGCCAACGTGGAACCTGCACAACACAACCAAAATACTTTGCCCCAACGTGACAGTGAGGTTGTCAATCTCACCGGCTTGCTGTAACAAAGGATTAGATGTATAGTGTGGATGATGATGTTTGCAGAGAACAGTAAGAACAAGTATTGCAGTAGATTGTATTCGATGTAAAGAATGGACCGGGGTCCACAGTTCACTAGTGGTGTCTCTCCGATAAGAAATAGCATGTTGGGTGAACAAATTACAGTTGGGCAATTGACAAATAGAGATGGCATGACAATGCACATACATGTTATGATGAGTAGTGTGAGATTTAATTGGGCATTACGACAAAGTACATAGACCGCTATCCAGCATGCATCTATGCCTAAAAAGTCCACCTTCAGGTTATCATCCGAACCCCTTCCAGTATTAAGTTGCAAATAACAGACAATTGCATTAAGTATGGTGCGTAATGTAATCAACACAAATATCCTTAGACAAAGCATTGATGTTTTATCCCTAGTGGCAACATCACATCCACAACCTTAGAACTTTCTGTCACTGTCCCAGATTTAATGGAGGCATGAACCCACTATCGAGCATAAATACTCCCTCTTGGAGTTACAAGTAATGACTTGGCAAGAGCCTCTACTAATAACGGAGAGCATGCAAGATCATAAACAACACATAGATGATAGATTGATAATCAACATAACATAGTACTCCATATTCATCGGATCCCAACAAACGCAACATGTAGCATTACAAATAGATGATCTTGATCATGTTAGGCAGCTCACAAGATCCAACAATGATAGCACATGAGGAGAAGACAACCATCTAGCTACTGCTATGGACCCATAGTCCAGGGGTGAACTACTCACACATCACTTCGGAGGCGATCATGGCGATGAAGAGTCCTCCGGGAGATGATTCCCCTCTCCGGCAGGGTGCCGGAGGCGATCTCCTGAATCCCCCGAGATGGGATTGGCGACGGCGGCGTCTCTGGAAGGTTTTCCGTATCGTGGCTCTCGGTACTGGGGTTTTCTCGACGAAGGCTATATGTAGGCGGAAGGGTAGGTCAGGGGGCGTCACGAGGGGCCCACACAACAGGGCCGCGCGGCTAGGGCCTGGGCCGCGCCGCCCTGGCATGTCGCCGCCTCGTCGCCCCACTTCGTTTCCCTTTCGGACTTCTGGAAGCTTCGTGGAAAAATAAGACCCTGGGCGTTGATTTCGTCCAATTCCGAGAATATTTCCTTACTAGGATTTCTGAAACCAAAAACAGCAGAAAACAACAACTGGCTCTTCGGCATCTTGTCAATAGGTTAGTGCCGGAAAATGCATAAATATGACATAAAGTATGTATAAAACATGTGAGTATCATCAATAAAGTAGCATGGAACATAAGAAATTATCGATACGTTGGAGACGTATCAGCATCCCCAAGCTTAGTTCCTACTCGTCCCCGAGTAGGTAAACGATAACAAAGATAATTTCTGAAGTGACATGCTATCATAATCTTGATCAATACTATTGTAAGCATATGTAATGAATGCAGCGATTCAAAGCAATGATAAAGACAATGGTTAAACAACTGAATCATATAGCAAAGACTTTTCATTAATAGTACTTTTAAGACAAGCATCAATAAGTCTTGCATAAGAGTTAACTCATAAAGCAATAGATTCAAAGTAAAGGCATTGAAGCAACACAAAGGAAGATTTAAGTTTCAGCAGTTGCTTTCAACTTGTAACATGTATATCTCATGGATAGTTGTCATCATAAAGCAGTATAACAAGTGCAATAGGTAAACATGTAAGAATCAATGCACAGTTAACACGAGTGTTTGCTTCTAAGATAGAAGGAAGTAGGTAAACTGACTCAACATAAAAGTAGAAGAATGGCCCTTCACAGAGGGAAGCATGGATTGCTATATTTGTGCTAGAGCTTTTATTTTGAAAACATAGAGAGAGCATAAAACTAAATTTTTTAGAGGTGTTTGTTGTTGTCAACGAATGGTAGTGGGCACTCTAACCCCCTTGCCAGACAGACTTTCAAAGAGCGGCTCCCATAAATTTTTTTATTTTTGGGTGGCACTCCTTCCAACCTTTACTTTCACAAACCATGGCTAACCGAATCCTCGGGTGCCTGCCAACAATCTCATACCATGAAGGAGTGCCTTTTTATTTTAGTTTTATTTAGATGACACTCCTCCCCACCTTTGCTTTCTCAAGCCATGGCTAACCGAATCCTCGGGTGCCTGCCAACAATCACATACCATGGAGGAGTGTCTATTTTTTTTGTAAAATTATGAAGGTTAATTAATTGGGGCTGGGAACCCCATTGCCAGCTCTTTTTGCAAAATTATTGGATAAGCGGATGAAGCCACTAGTCCATTGGTGAAAGTTGCCCAACAAGATTGAAAGATACAACACCACATACTTTCTCATGAGCTATAAAACATTGACACAAATAAGGGATGATAAATTTTGAATTATTTAAAGATAGCACTCAAGCAATTTACTTTGGAATGGCAGAAAATACCATGTAGTAGGTAGGTATGGTGGACACAAATGGCATAGTTATTGGCTCAAGGATTTGGATGCACGAGAAGTATTCCCTCTCAATAGAAGGCTTAGGATAGCAAGGTTATTTGAAGCAAACACAAGTATGAACCGGTACACAGAAAACTCACATAAGAATATATTGCAAGCATTATAAAACTCTACACTGTCCTCCTTGTTGCTCAAAACCTTACCAGAAAATATCTAGACTTTAGAGAGACCAATCATGCAAACCAAATTTTAGCAAGCTCTATGTATTTCTTCACTAATAGGTGCAAAGTATATGATGCAAGAGCTTAAACATGATCTATATGAGCACAACAATTGCCAAGTATCACATTATTCAAGATATTATACCAATTACCACATGTAGCATTTTCTGTTTCCAACCATATAACAATTAACGAAGCAGTTTCAACCTTCGCCATGAACATTAAAAGCTAAGAACACATGTGTTCATATGAACCAGCGGAGCGTGTCTCTCTCCCACACAAGCATTTATTCATAGAATGAAAATAACAAAAACGAAAATAAAAGCACACGGACGCTCCAAATAAAGTACATAAGATGTGACGGATAAAAATATAGTTTCACTAGAGGAACCTGATAATTTGTCGATGAAGAAGGGGATGCCTTGGGCATCCCCAAGCTTAGCCGCTTGAGTCTTCTGGAAATATGCAGGGATGAACCACGGGGGCATCCCCAAGCTTATACTTTTCACTCTTCTTAATCATATATCATCCTCCTCTCTTGACACTTGAAAACTTCCTCCACATCATACTCAAAACAAACTCATTAGAGGGTTAGTGCATAATCAAAAATTCACACGTTCAGAGGTGAAATAATCATTCTTAACACTTCTGGACATTGCACAAAGCTACTGAAAGTTAATGAAATAAAGAAATCCATCAAACATAGCAAAACAGGCAATGCGAAATAAAAGGCAGAATCTGTCAAAACAGAACAGTCCGTAAAGACGAATTTTTTAGGTGCACCAGACTTGCTTAAATGAAAATGCTCAAATTGAATGAAAGTTGCGTACATATCTGAGGATTACTCATGTAAATTGGAAGATTTTTCTGAGTTACCTACAGAGAATACTACTCAAATTCGTGACAGCAAAAAATCTGTTTCTGCGCAGTAATCCAAATCTAGTATGAACCTTACTATCAAAGACTTTACTTGGCACAAAAATGCAATAAAATAAAGATAAGGAGAGGTTGCTACAGTAGTAGCAACTTCCAAGACTCAAATATAAAACAAAAGTGCAGAGGTAAAATCATGGACTGTCTCCCATAAGCGCTTTTCTTTAACGCCTTTCAGCTAGGCGCAGAAAGTGTGAATCAAGTATTATCAAGAGATGAAGCGTCAACATCATAATTTGTTCTAATGATAGAATCAAAAGGTAACTTCATTCTGTTTCTAGGGAAGTGTTCCATACCTTTATTGAGAGGAAATTGATATTTAATATTACCTTCCTTCATATCAATAATAGCACCAACAGTTCGAAGAAAAGGTCTTCCCAATATAATGGGACAAGATGCATTGCATTCAATATCCAAGACAACAAAATCAACGGGGACAAGGTTATTGTTAACCGTAATGCGAACATTATCAATCCTCACCAAAGGTTTCTTTGTAGAGTTATCAGCAAGATTAACATCCAAATAACAATTTTTCAATGGTGGCAAGTCAAGCATATCATAGATTTTCCTAGGCATAACGGAAATACTTGCACCAAGATCACATAAAGCATTACAATCAAAATCATTGACCTTCATCTTAATGATGGGCTCCCAACCATCTTCTAACTTCCTAGAAATAGAAGTTTCACGATTTAGTTTCTCTTCTCTAGCTTTTATGAGAGCATTTGTAATATGTTTTATAAAGGCCAAATTTATAGCACTAGCATTAGGACTTTTAGCAAGTGTTTGTAAGAACTTTATAACTTCAGAGATGTGACAATCATCAAAATCTAAACCATTATGATCTAAAGCAATGGGATCAATGTCCCCAACATTAGAAAAAATTTCAGCAGTTTTATCACAAGCAGTTTCAGGCAGTTTTGCAAGCTTTGCATTAGGAGTAGAAACATTGCCAACACCAATTATTTTACCATTGATAGTAGGAGGTGTAGCAACATGTGAAGCATTTTCATTACTAGTGGTGGTAATAGTCCAAACTTTAGCTACATTATCTTTAGCATCTTCTTCTTTTTCCCACCTAGCACGCAATTCGGCCATCAATCTAATATTCTCATTAATTCTAACTTGGATGGTGTTTGCTGTAGCAAATGACTTAATATCTTTATTTTCATTAGGCATAACTTTCAATTTTAAAAGATCAACATCAGCAGCAAGACTATCAACTTTAGAAGCAAGAATATCAATTTTGCCAAGCTTTTCTTCAACAGATTTGTTAAAAGCGGTTTGTGTACTAATAAATTCTTTAAGCATGGCTTCAAGACCAGGGGGTACATTTCTATTATTGTTGTAAGAATTTCCATAAGAATTACCATAACCATTACCATTATTAGAAGGATATGGCCTATAGTTGTTACTAGAATTGTTCCGATAAGCATTGTTGTTGAAATTATTATTTTTAATGTAGTTCACATCAACATGTTCTTCTTGGGAAACCAATGAAGCTAAAGGAACATTATTAGGATCAACATTAGATCTACCATTCACAAGCATAGACATAATAGCATCAATCTTGTCACTCAAGGAGGAGGTTTCTTCAACAGAATTTACCTTCTTACCTTGTGGAGCTCTTTCCGTGTGCCACTCAGAGTAATTAATCATCATATTATCAAGAAGCTTTGTTGCGGCGCCTAGAGTGATGGACATAAAAGTACCTCTAGCAGCTGAATCCAATAGGTTCCGCGAAGAAAAATTCAGTCCTGCATAAAAGTTTGGATGATCATCCAAGTAGTCAGTCCATGGGTAGGGAAATTTTTAACCAAAGATTTCATTCTTTCCCATGCTTGGGCAACATGCTCATTATCCAATTGCTTAAAATTCATTATGCTACTTCTCAAATATATAATTTTAGCAGGAGGATAATATCTACCAATGAAAGCGTCCTTACATTTAGTCCATGAATCAATACTATTCTTAGGCAATGATAGCAACCAATCTTTAGCTCTTCCTCTTAATGAGAAAGGAAACAATTTTAATTTTATAATGTCACCATCTACATCCTTATACTTTTGCATTTCACATAGTTCAACAAAATTATTAAGAAGGGCAGCAGCATCATCAGAACTAACACCAGAAAATTGCTCTCTCATAACAAGATTTAGTAAAGCAGGTTTAATCTCAAAGAATTCTGCTGTATTAGCAGGTGGAGCAATAGGTGTGCATAAGAAATCATTATTATTTGTGCTAGTGAAGTCACACAACTTAGTATTTCCAGGGGTACACATTTTAGCAATAGTAAATAAAGCAAACTAGATAAAGTAAAAGCAAGTAACTAATTTTTTGTGTTTTTGATATGGAGAACGCAAACAAGATAGTAAATAAAGTAAAGCAAGTAACTATTTTTTTTGTATTTTGATATAATGCAGCAAACAAAGCAGTAAATAAAATAAAGCAAGACAAAAACAAAGTAAAGAGATTGGAAGTGGAGACTCCCCTTGCAGCGTGTCTTGATCTCCCCGGCAACGGCGCCAGAAAAAAGAGCTTGATACGCGTACAACACGCGCCCGTTGGGAACCCCAAGAGGAAGGTGTGATGCGTACATCAGCAAGTTTTCCCTCAGTAAGAAACCAAGGTTTATCGAACCAGTAGGAGCCAAGAAGCACGTTGAAGGTTGATGGTGGCGGATTGTAGTGCGGCGCAACACCAGTGATTCCGGCGCCAACGTGGAACCTGCACAACACAACCAAAATACTTTACCCCAACGTGACAGTGAGGTTGTCAATCTCACCGGCTTGCTGTAACAAAGGATTAGATGTGTAGTGTGGATGATGATGTTTGCAGAGAACAGTAAGAACAAGTATTGCAGTAGATTGTATTCGATGTAAAGAATGGACCGGGGTCCACAGTTCACTAGTGGTGTCTCTCCGATAAGAAATAGCATGTTGGGTGAACAAATTACAGTTGGGCAATTGACAAATAGAGATGGCATGACAATGCACATACATGTTATGACGAGTAGTGTGAGATTTAATTGGGCATTACGACAAAGTACATAGACCGCTATCCAGCATGCATCTATGCCTAAAAAGTCCACCTTCAGGTTAGCATCCGCACCCCTTCCAGTATTAAGTTGCAAACAACAGACAATTGCATTAAGTATGGTGCGTAATGTAATCAATACAAATATCCTTAGACAAAGCATTGATATTTTATCCCTAGTGGCAACAGCACATCCACACCTTAGAACTTTCTGTCACTGTCCCAGATTTAATGGAGGCATGAACCCACTATCGAGCATAAATACTCCCTCTTGGAGTTACAAGTAACGACTTGGCAAGAGCCTCTACTAATAACGGAGAGGATGCAAGATCATAAACAACACATAGATGATAGATTGATAATCAACATAACATAGTATTCCATATTCATCGGATCCCAACAAACGCAACATGTAGCATTACAAATAGATGATCTTGATCATGTTAGGCAGCTCACAAGATCCAACAATGATAGCACATGAGGAGAAGACAACCATCTAGCTACTGCTATGGACCCATAGTCCAGGAGTGAACTACTCACACATCACTCCGGAGGCGATCATGGCGATGAAGAGTCCTCCGGGAGATGATTCCCCTCTCCGGCAGGGTGCCAGAAGCGATCTCCTGAATCCCCCGAGATGGGATTGGCGGGGGCGGCGTCTCTGGATGGTTTTCCGTATCGTGGCTCTCGGTACTGGGGTTTTCTCGACGAAGGCTATATGTAGGCGGAAGGGTAGGTCAGGGGGCGTCACGAGGGGTCCACACAACAGGGCCGCGCGGCTAGGGCCTGGGCCGCGCCGCCCTGGCATGTCGCCGCCTCGTCGCCCCACTTCGTTTCCCTTTCGGACTTCTGGAAGCTTCGTGGAAAAATAAGACCCTGGGCGTTGATTTCGTCCAATTCCGAGAATATTTCCTTACTAGGATTTCTGAAACCAAAAACAGCAGAAAACAACAACTGGCTCTTCGGCATCTTGTCAATAGGTTAGTGCCGGAAAATGCATAAATATGACATAAAGTATGTATAAAACATGTGAGTATCATCAATAAAGTAGCATGGAACATAAGAAATTATCGATACGTTGGAGACGTATCATATATAAGGTGGACTGTTCTAGTCCTAGTAAGTGAGTGAGAAGAGAGAGAGCCCTCGCGCACTCCTCCTCCTACGCCGCCCGCCTCTCCTCGCCATGCCACGTCTCGCCTCGCCACGCCACGCCACGTCTCGCCTCGCCTCGACACGACGCGCCGCGCCGCGCCGAGCCGAGCTTATCTTTTTGCTGTTTGAGAAATTAATTGTGTAATAAATTTTGAGTCATTAACGGACGCGTTACTCAGCCGTTTTGCCTTCCAGTTTTTCTGGATCATGGCTGTGCCGACTCGGACGTGGGCTGCGCCCCACGACCTTCCCGAACTGCACTACATAAGACCCTGCGCAACCCTAGCCGCTATAACGAGACGCATACGCGACTACCTGTTTCCAGTTCATTGCGCCGCCGCCTTCGTCTTCCTCATCCCGTCCGTCGGCGTGCACCGACTGCCGGGACAGTAGGCCTCCGGAACCCTGCCTCTCCTGAACCTGTACGGGTGAGGGGCAATCAGGTTTTTGGGGAGCGCTCCGGCGCGACTACTGGCATCATGACGTCGTCATCGGACGACGAGTTCCTCCACAACGACAACTTCTTCCCGGACCTCGGAGACTTCTTCGACAACCTCAACATGGGCGACAACGACGCTGCTGCGAAGTATGTGATCTTGTCGTTTCTCTTTCAGTCTCTGTTAGAGTTTCTTCTTCTAGTTTCTATGGTAGATGCGATCGGTTTGTCTTGTTTAGATGTGATCTGTTCATCTACCTTACTAGTCTGCACGATTAGTTTATTTGTTATTTTCATAGTCATGATTTATCAATTACTTGTACGGATTATTTCATATGGGCATTTGCTTATATTTCCCACAGGTAGTGTACCACCTAGTATGATGTATTTTGCCTGGCAAGCCAGCGGTCACCACCTGGCTATAGGCTGACTTCTTTTGGGCTTGTGAACCGGCTTCGGGGTTGTAGGCAGCTGAAGCCCAAAAGAAGTGTCCAGCTTGAGGCCAGCTTAATTTCACCGTGAAGCTCCAATCCTGTGTATACCTAGAAACTGCTCTGGACCAGTTTCTGGCAGTTTCCCGAGCTTCTCCACCGATGAACCAAACGCTATATGGCACTACCCCTTTTGTTCCCATTAATTACAACAAACTGCCACCGCAGTCAACCCAGGCGACACCCTGTTCTCTCCCTCCCGTCCACTTTCCCCTATGAGAAACGAGCGTGCCATGTAGGGTCTCCGCCGCCGGCCAAATTTCCCCGCCACTGGCCGAATACTCCGCGGCTCGCCCGCATCTTCTCCGTCTATCCTGCCTCCCGCCCGCCTCCTCCGACCTCCGCCGGTCGTGGGCACGCTGCTGAAGCCTGGCCTGCCCGCCCGTCTCCCTAGCTCACCCTCATGATCCACTCCGGCGTGATCTGCTCCGCCTCCGCCGAAGAGCCCAGGATCTCTCCCAGCACATGTGGCAGGAGCCCGCCGACCGACGTGACCTGCTACGCCTCTGCAGAGCAACTGCCCTGGCTCGATTGGAACACGCAAGCGTCCGATCCAGTTCACCAGGCCAGCTCCCGTCTGTCTTCCTGTTAGCATGATCTTTGATTTCTTTTAGCTGGGGCGCTGCAATCGGATGCTGGTACAACTTAGATGCACATACACGCATGTTTAATGGATGAATGGTGGTCTAGATATGCGCATGGATTTTTCCTCCGTTTATTTTGCCCCCGTTCCTCAGATATGATTATTGCACTCCATGTTGTAATATACAAAAATGGTCTAGATTATTTATTGCTCATTGATAATGATGTCACGAATTGAGCTGGGCAAAGTTTGTATTTAAGGGTGTTTCGGACTTTTCACAACTTAACACAACAAATAAGCTAAAATGTCACAAGCCCAAAAGAATAGGAGCAACAGCTGAGAGCTTCTCCTCACCACAGTTTCTACCCACCGTTTTTTATAAGCTGGCTTATGCATAAGCCTAAGCCCAAAAGAAGTCACCCTATAGCATGTTAGGTGGTGGCCTAGACGCCGATCCGTCACCGAAACCGCTGCACACACTGTGCCTTCAGGATTGACCGCGTTTGTGGCGCCAGTAACATTATGGCTATATTTAAGAAGCCCAAGTAGAGGCAGGCAAAATGTAAAGTTCAGTCCCAAATACGGATTATGTAGTACATCCTGTGTCCTTTAGTGTAGTGCTGTGAATATCTCACAAATTTTCTAAGTTTGGATGTACATTGACGCAGTTTAGTGTATAGATATACTTAAATTTAGAGAATTCTGCAACATCCTTTTGGAATGGAGGGTTTTTTTTGTTTTGTTTTTGCCATGGTTAGTGTGTAACCGGGGAACTAAGTGAGGCACGCGGCAGTATCTTATCATCTCATCTGCCCTGAAGATTGACAACTATCATTCTCACAAAACTCATTATTTTTCCAAACATATTCAGCAATGTCTCACAAGTATAATGGCGTATCTAGGTTCTAGGAGCACTGTACTACCACTACCGATTCATTCCTCAGCAGCATGAAAAAACTGAAACAGATCAGGAAGGCGGCAAGCTTGTCCCTCGCCCTCGACATCCTGCAGAATTCCTGTCTTCCGGTAGTATTCGACGCTATCCAGAAGCGTCTCCTCCAATGCCCTTGGCTTCCAGCCCTGATTCTTCAGTTTCTCTGACGAAATTGGTGTGATAGGAGAGTTCTGATCCGCATTATCCTTGCTGCAGAATGCAAAGAGACTTGTTCAAACCATATGCTGGGTAAACAGGCACACGACTGTTCAGGAAAATTGTGGCATTGGCTAAGCTGAAGAGAAAAGGAACGTATTATAAGAGACACACCACTTCACGTAATTGTAGTTAGGGTACGTCTTCTTTAGCAACTCCAAGATAGCCTTTGTGTTGATGTAATTTGGTGCGGAGATATATCTCCCGGATGATTCTGGTTTCTCATACACCAGAAGCAAAGCATCGGCCACATCACGCACATCGACTATATGCCACAGCCTGTCATTCATTGCATTGGGACCTCCTGCAATGAATTTGTTCGTCATGCTTTTGAAAGGGACGAGGTATCAATCTAATAATAAACTAAAGTGGACAAGCTATACAGTAGTGCATAAACAGAAGAAATATTTAAACTTCCTGATCAAAATCTATTATACATTAAAAGCAAAATACGGATGCAAAATAAAGCAACCACGTTTATCCACATATGCCAAAAATATATACCATGTTGATTCTAATTTTAACGGATGAGATTTAAAAATAAGATGTGTTACGTACAACGAAAAACATGTACAAATAAGTACGATACCGTTCAAAAAATAAGAGTCATGGGTCCGAGTTAACATAGTCTAGATCTAGAATCCAAGACAGCGTTCAAAAAATAAGAGTCCAAGACATACACGTCTGATGACCAAGCTAAAATTTGGAAACTTGAGGCCTGTCCGGATTGGGATATAATGCATGTGCTGATTTAAAACACTAAGATTGCACGTGATACTCTGGCATCAGCATCAACCTTTTTTGATTTATATTTTTTCTCCAGATTTGCTAAGCGTGGTGACATGGTCGTTCTATAATATCTAAACTGCCATCCAATAGAAAAAATCAACACTAGATTTTTCTCAATATTTTGCCTGAATCCATAAAATAAAATAATAATGTGACACATAAATTGTGAATATGTCTCTAGGTTTCTATGTCCCGGTAATATCTAAACTACTACTAGTATATACAAGTTTTATGCTATCAAAATTTAAACTCATCTCTAGGTTTTTCTTAATCTTTTGTTCAAAAGACCACGCAAAAATAGAATAATTTCACATAACAGACTGGCAGGAGGAAACAACCATTGAGTTTCAAGCAGGTGAGCTAGAGAAAAAAGTACAACCATGAAACTAATCTATGCCAAGACAAGAAAATAACGATCAACTGATATACATAAAAATACTCTACTTTTCGGGTGGTGAAGTTTCCACAACGTACCGACCAGCTGGAAATGCATAGCATATTGATGTGAAAAAAGTTAAATAGAAATGACGGGCTAATGCAAATGAGTTATTTGTGCAAACAAACCAGGGAGGAAAAATAAGTAGGAATCAAAATGATTATATGCACGAATAGCAAATATTAAGTATAATAGGTCGTTTGACATGATACAAGATATGATTACATCATTAAAAAACATGAGCTCTGTGACTTATTAAGATTAAATGCTCTAATATTTTTATGAATACAAAAAACCTAAAAATATTTTTTTTGCAGGGAAACAAGATAGGAGAGAGCCGGTTAGATCATAAATTTTTAAAAGTAATTCTAGCATCCATGGATTATTAATTGAAGTTGTGAAAGGGAACAAAGGAGAAAACCTGAAAATGTAGATGTTATACAAATAACCGAAGATTTAAATCTTACCTGAAAGTATCCCCAAGAATGATATATCATGGTTAATGTAATTTTCATACTATTCATTTTTTTCTCATGAGTAGGTTAAGAAAAACACAATATAGCAAATAGAAGAGGTGAACCAACTATAGCCATATTCACACTACTGATTAGGTGAATAGAGAATGTACGAATATCAAACTACATTGTATCCCATATATGACTATATATTTGAAGTATAATTTCATATCCAAACAATAGGTGCAAATTTTAGGAGATTAATATTTCTAATTTTTTATTAGACATAATATTTTGGAATGGAAGTTCTATAAATAGCCGATCGAGTACTTCGGAAATAAAATGACACGAGCTAGCTAGACGAGACCGTCTGACATAAAAGTACCAGCCAGCTACCTAAGTCCATTCGTATGAAAAAAAAACATCTAGCGAAGTTCGTTTGAAAATATAAGAGTAGACCAGCAAACTAAGTCGCCTATTCTGGAAGAAAATGTAGATGCGTATTTTTACTTCACCATAATTGCCTATTGAGATTGAAGAGGTACCGAGATAATAACAACTCTAATATTTTTATGAATACAAAAACCATAAAAATACTTTTGCAGAGAAACAAGAACGGAGAGAGCCGGTTAGATCATAACTTTTAAAAACTGATTCCAGCATAAATGGATGATTAATTGCAGTTGTTAAAGGGAACAAAGTGAAAACCTTAAAAATCCAGATTTTATACAAATTACTAAAGATTCAAATCTTACCTTCAATTATCCAGGAATGGTATATCATGGTTAATGCAGTTTTGATAATATTTATATTTTCTGATGAGTAGCGTAAGAAAATAGATTGGTCATTGGACTACAATCTATATAAATTATAATATAGCAAAGAGAAGCGGTGAACCAACTATACCCATGTTTACATTACTGATTAGGTGAAGAGAGAATATTATACTACATTATATCCCATATATAACTATATTTTTGAAGTATAATTCCATATCATAAGTACATATTTTAAGACAAATAGTTTGGTAATAACTATGAGTGAATAGAATACAAAAGAATTGATCTTGACAATTCAAACTGTGTTATTGATCCATTAAAATCTATAAAAATTGGGATAATCTATGAAAATCTACTGGATAGTTTTAGATGTTGCCCTCGCATCTGCGAGGGCCACTATGCTAGTTAATTAATTAAAGCAGATATTCCAAAAAAATATGAAGGCTTAGCAAGTTGTTATCCAAATTTACCCAACCATATACATGACATTTTACTCAGATAGGTGATATATACATTCCTGCAAATAAAGAAGAATGAACAGAAAGAATAGGAAATAAAGAAGGGACCTTTTATCACATAGACGAGGAGTTCGCTACTGGTATTGACAACAGGTTGCAGTTGTGGGCCAAAAACAATACAAGGACATACTGTAACAACATTAAGCCCATTCTTCTCAGCATATTCCAAGGCTGTCTCTTCAGCAACAGTTTTAGCAACACAATACCAAAGCTGTCAACAGAAACAAAAAAAGGGTTGAACTTAGTCCTCACATGAATGCTGCAACCATGTGCAGTTTGTAAGTAATTTTCAAGCAACAATTAGTAAATTATTATTATGTTAATAAATCAACAAATAAGAATTGGCATTTTAAATCTTTATGTAACGAAAGTAGATTATGTACTTAGCTTTATCAGCACATATGACTAATTTCCTTTGTTCTAGCAAGTAGCAACTCGCAGTTCTGGATTCCAACATTACTGACTACATTTTGCATGCACGCATTTTAAATCTTTATGTAACGAAATTAGAGTATAGCTTCACCAGCACATATGACTAGTTTCCATTTTTTCAGGTAACTCACAGTTCTGAATTCCAACATTACTGACCTCATTTTCGATGCACACTTTTTTGTCTGACCAGCAACTCTCATCTTTGGGTTTACCCTGAGGCCAGTTCGGGTTAAAGTGAACAGCAGAAGTGGATGACACCACCACAACTTTCTGAACCTTCATTGAGGAACAAACTTCAAGAATATTCAAGGTGCCCTTCACGGCAGGCTCCATTACTTCTGACTGCATGGTAGAATTGAGCACAAGATTAGTATGAATCCACCATGAATTTCAGCTGTCCGAACGAATAGTGAGTCTTCAGTAAAATCTAATTGTGAAAACTTTTAACCCTCTAGGCACTAGTAAGTCGCTTAGTTGTAGGAGTGTAGCACTTCTTGACGAAGAATAAAATAGTAAATCACTGAACAATAGCTATCCTACTTCACTCGTTCGTTCAAAAGTCATGATTAGTAGTTTTGCCGATTTGGAGGTAATACTGTGTCATACATACATAAGTCAATATCGGTGGTAATTTTAGATTTGCATCCACCGGGTAGAGAATAAAAGAAAGTCAAATCCGAATTGCAACAACTTTCTGACGGTACTGCGGTTATGGGAAAGAATTATCCGTGATATATACCAAGCGCGAGTCGAGAGAGACTAGCCTGAGGATCGACGATCTTATCGGCGGGCACAGGTGACGCGACATGGAAGACGCCCTCGCAGCCCTTGACGGCGGCGGCCAGCGCGGCGCGGTCGAGCACGTCGGCCTTGAACAGGCGCAGGCCCTCCGCCGCCCCGTCCAGCTGCGTCAGGTGCGCGTTCTTGGGATCGCCTGAAACAACAGCACCCGACATTACCAACCACCGAAGTAGGCCTCCGGCTGCCGCCGGAGGAATCAGATCAGGGTATAATGGAACAGGAGAGACATACATGGATCGCGGACGGTTGCGTGGACGGCGTAGCCCCGGGAGAGGAGCAGCTTGACGAGCCACGATGCGATGTATCCGCCGCCCCCGGTCACGCACACCCGCGGCGGCGTCATCCTCTACCAACGGGCTGGGCTCGGGCTGGCTCTCCGATCCTGCTGCGTCGTCGGCCTGGACTGTTCCCTGCTCCTCGGTGACTCCGTCGCCTATATCTCCGCCACACCTACCGGCTATATATCTGCCGGCTAGCATCCTCCGTTGGGTAGACTCCACGGCGCAAATCGACACGAAAAGATTGTGGCGATCGAGTAAACAAAGACTCCCTCGAGCTCACGGTGTTCGTGCCAGTGAACTGCCGGTCGAGTAGACTCCAGCGCGGCAGAGAAACGACGAGGAGATTAATTGGTGCGTCCGTGCGTGAAGGCCAGCAGCCGGCCGTCGGTTTTGAAATCGTCGCGCCTTGTGAGCGGCTACACCCCACACGATCGGCCCCTGGACATACTCTACCTGCTTCCTAATTTAAGATGCATATTTGTCTTGTCAAAATAAAACTTCCTAAAATTCAACTAATTATATATGAAAGTATATTATTTTTTCTAATACCAAATACATATATATAATATGAAATATGTATGTTGATGGTTCAAACAACATTGAGCTAATGCTTTGGATGTTCGTATTATTTTCTCTACATTTGATCGAAGTTTATAAAGTTTAATTTTAACTGAAATTAATAAACATCCTACTTTAAAAGAGAGAGGGTTTTTGGAGCTCAGTGCACACCCCATATCTGAACCGTTTATAGTGCATCAAGTTTCATGCTAGCTTTTTTCCCTCTCAAATAAAATTCTCATTTTTGTATTTCTCACACCACACAATCTTTGAACTTGAAAATTTGTAGATCACTTAAAGATAACAACTAGTATGGGAGAAAAATATTTTGAATTTTTATGTCATTAAGTGTATATATATTTCAAGAATTTATTTTGAATTTTAAAATAATTTTTATGTCATTAAGTGTATATATATTTCATTAAGTGTATATATATTTCAAGAATTTATTTTGAATTTTAAAATAATTTTTATGTCATTAAGTGTATATATATTTCAAGAATCAATCGATGCATTCAGTTTTTATTTACATTTTATTCAACAAAGATCTACCAAGATCATATATCACAAAATTCGAAGCCACCACTCAACATATACAAACCCGGGAATGGGTGAAGGAACATGCCATTATGTCCTTATGCCCTAAAAACATCAATAACGCCCCACTCGCTAAATACCGGGCACATCATGTTGGGATTCATAGCAAAGAAAACAAAAATTTCCCACCGCAAGAACGAATAACAAGCCAAGAACTAATCTAGTAGATGGTAGTAACGAGACGGGATCAACGTATCCTCGAAGATCGCTAAGCGTTAACGAGATAAATCTTTGTAGGATAACGTTGCATAGAAAACAAAAATTTTCCTACGGCGAACACGCAATCCAAGCCAAGATGCAATCTAGAAGACGGTAGCAACGAGGGGGTATCGAGTCTCACCCTTGAAGAGATTCCAAAGCCTACAAGATGAGGCTCTTGTTGCTGCGGTAGACGATCACTTGCCGCTTGCAAAAGCGCGTAGAAGATCTTGATCACGATCGGTTCCGGCGCCACGAACGGGCAGCACCTCCGTACTCGGTCACACGTTCGGTTGTTGATGAAGACGACGTCCACCTCCCCGTTCCAGCGGGCAGCGGAAGTAGTAGCTCCTCTTGAATCCGACAGCACGACGGCGTGGTGTCGGTGGCGGTGTAGAAGTCCGGCGGAGCTTCGCTAAGCTACGCGGGAAATATGAAGTGGAGGAGCAAAGCTAGGGTTTGGGAGGGGGTGGCCGGCCACTCAAGGGGGGCGGCCAAGCTATGGTCTTTGGGTTGGCCGGCCCCCTCCCTTGGCCCCTCATTATATAGGTGGATCCCAAGTGTTGGTGTCCAAGTCTTCGAATAAGACCCGAAACCAAAACCTTCCATAGGAGGGGGCAAACCTAGCCCAACTAGGACTCCCACCCAAAGGTGGGATTCCCACCTCCCATGTGGGGGGTGGCCGGCCCCCTATGGTGGAGTCCACTTGGGACTCCACCCCCACTAGGGCTGGCCGGCCATGGAGGTGGAGTCCCTTGTGGACTCCACCTTCCTTGGTGGTTTCTTCCGGACTTTTCTAGAACCTTCTAGAACCTTCCATAGAACCTTCCGCGACATTTTATTTCACATAAAATGACATCCTATATATGAATCTTATTCTCCGGACCATTCCGGAACTCCTCGTGATGTCCGGGATCTCATCCGGGACTCCGAACAAATATTCGAACTCCATTCCATAATTCAAGAACTACCATTTCAACATCCAACTTTAAGTGTGTCACCCTACGGTTCGAGAACTATGCGGACATGGTTGAGTACTCACTCCGACCAATAACCAATAGCGGGATCTGGAGATCCATAATGGCTCCCACATATTCAACGATGACTTTAGTGATCGAAAGAACCATACACATATATTACCAATTCCCTTTGTCTCGCGATATTTTACTTGTCCGAGGTTTGATCTTCGGTATCACTCTATACCTTGTTCAACCTCGTCTCCCGACAAGTACTCCGTCCGCGCCCCGTGGTATGTGGTCTCTTATGAACTCATTCATATGCTTGCAAGACATTAGACGACATTCCACCGAGAGGGCCCAGAGTATATCTATCCGTCATCGGGATGGACAAATCCCACCGTTGATCCATATGCCTCAACTCATACTTTCCGGATACTTAATCCCACCTTTATAGCCACCCATTTACGCAGTGGTGTTTGGTGTAATCAAAGTACCTTTCCGGTATAAGTGATTTACATGATCTCATGGTCATAAGGACTAGGTAACTATGTATCGAAAGCTTATAGCAAATAACTTAATGACGAGATCTTATGCTACGCTTAATTGGGTGTGTCCATTATATCATTCACACAATGACATAACCTTGTTATTAATAACATCCAATGTTCATGATTATGAAACTAATCATCCATTAATCAACAAGCTAGTTTAAGAGGCATACTAGGGACTTCTTGTTTGTCTACATATCACACATGTACTAATGTTTCGGTTAATACAATTCTAGCATGATATATAAACATTTATCATAAACATAAAGATATAAATAATAACCAATTTATTATTGCCTCTAGGGCATATCTCCTTCAGTCTCCCACTTGCACTAGAGTCAATAATCTAGATTACATTGTAATATACCTAACACCCATGGCATTCTGGGGTTGGTCATGCTTTGCCCTAGGGAGAGCTTTAGTCAACGGATCTGCTACATTCAGGATCGGTGTGTACTTTGCAAATCTTTACTTCTCTATCTTCGATGTACTCGCGAATCGAGTGGTAACGCAGCTTGATATGCTTCAGCCTCTTGTGTGACCTTGGCTCTTGTGCATTGGCGATGGCACCCATGTTATCACAAATGATTAATGGGTCCAATGCACTAGGAACCACACCGAGCTCTACAATGAACCTCTTCATCCATACCGCTTCGATGAAGCCTCGAAGCCGCTTATGTACTCGATTCTGTTGAAGACTTCGCCACCGTGCACCGCTTCGAGCTTGCCCAGCTTATCGCAAAGCATCATTCAATATAAACACGTACCCAGATTGTGACTTAGAGTCATCAGGATCAGTGTTCCAACTTGCATCGGTGTAACCGTTTACAACGAGCTCTTGGTCACCTCCATAACAAAGAAACATATCCTTAGTTCTTTTCAAGTACTTCAGGATATTCTTGACCGCTGTCCAGTTTTCCATTCCTGGATCTCTTTGATTTCTGCTATTCAAACTAACAGCATGAGATATATACGGTATAGTACTTAGAATGGCATACATGATAGATCCTACTGCCCGAGGCATAGGGGATGTTACACATCCTTTCTCTTTCTTCGCCGTAGCCGGTCCTTGAGTTTTACTCAATACCTTGCTCGGTAACATAGGTAAGAACCCTTTCTTACTTTCGTCCATTCTAAACTTCTTTAGAATCTTGTCCAGATATGTACTGTGATAGCCCTATTAGGCGTCTTGATCTATCTCTATAAATCTTGATGCCTAATATATACGATGCTTCACCAAGGTCTTTCATTGAAAAACTATTATTCAAATAACCCTTAACACTGCTTAATAGTTCTATATCATTTCCGATCAATAATATGTCATCTACATATAATATCAGGAATGCTACGTAGCTCCCACTCACTTTCTTGTAAATACAGGCCTCTCCATGACATCGTATAAACCCGAAGTCTTTGATCACCTTATCAAAGCGTCGGTTCCAACTTCTTGATGCTTGCTTCAGTCCATAGATTGAACGCTGAAGTTTGCATACTTTGTCAGCATTTTTAGGATCGACAAAACCTTTGGGTTGTACCATATACAACTCTTCCTCAATGTCTCCATTAAGGAACGCCGTTTTGACATCCATCTCGCCAAATCTCATAATCGAAAGATGCAGCTATTGCTAACAATATCCTCAGAGATTTTAGCTTCGCTACAGGTGAGCAAGTGTCATCGTAGTCCACTCCTTGAATTTGTTTGAAACCCTTTGCGACAAGTCGAGCTTTATAGACAAGAATATTACCATCAGCATCTGTTTTTCTCTTGAAGATCCATTTATTCTCGACAGCCTTTCGGCTATCGTAAGTCTACCAAAGTCCATACTTTGTTATCATACATGGATCCCATTTCGGATTTCATGGCTTCTTGCCATTTGTTGGAATCTGGGCTCATCATCGCTTCTTCATACGTCGCAGGTCCTCATCATTGTTATCTACAATCATGACATTTAGACAAGGATCATACCAATCAGGAGTGGCACGTTCCCTTGTCGATCTGCGAGGTTCAGTAGTTTCCTCGTTCGAAGTTTCATGATCATTATCATTAGCTTCCTCTCGTTGCCGGTGAAGTGTACAGTACAACTTCCGGTACTGCGCTACTCTGATCAACGAGTATAGATTCATCAATCTCATCGAGTTCTACTTTTCTTCCAGTCACTTCTTTAGTGAGAAATTCTTTCTCAAGAAAGGTTCCGTTTTTAGCAACAAAGATTTTGCCTTCGGATTTGTGATAGAAAGTGTACCCTATAGTTTCCTTAGGGTATCCTATGAAGACGCATTTCTCCGCTTTGGGTTCTAGCTTGTCCGGTTGTAACTTATTTACATAGGCTTCGCAACCCCAAACTTTCAGAACGACAGCATCGGTTTCTTATTAAACCATAATTCATACGGTGTCGTTTCTACGGATTTTGATGGTGCTCTATTTAAAGTGAATGCGGCTGTCTCTAATGCATAACTCCAAAATGATAACGGCAAATCAGTAAGAGACATCATACTACGAACCATATCTAAGAGAGTTCGATTACGACGTTCGGACACACCGTTTCGTTGAGGTGTTCCCGGCGGTGTCAATTGTGAAAGTATTCCGCATTTCTTTAAATGCATGCCAAACTCATAACTCAGATATTCACCTCCACGATCAGATCGTAGAAATTTGATCTTCTTGTTACGTTGATTTTCTACTTCACTTTGAAATTCCTTAAACTTCTAGAAAGTTTCGGATTTATGTTTCATGAAATAGATATACCCATATCTACTCAGATCATCTGTGAAGGTTAGAACATAACGATAACCACCGCGCGATGCTACGCTCATTGGTCCACATACATCTGTATGTATGATTTCCAATAAGTCGTAGCTCGCTCCATCATACCAGAAAATGGAGTCTTTGACATTTTACCCATTAGACATGCTTCGCATCTATCAAGTGACTCAAAGTCAAGTGATTCAAGTAATCCATCAAGATGGAGTTTCTTCATGCGTTTCACTCCAATATGACCAAGACGACAAAGTGCCACATATAAGTAGAATTATCATTAAGTTTAATTCGCTTAGCATCAATGTTATGTATATGCGTATCACTACTATCGAGATCTAATAGAAATAAGCCATTCTTTTGTGGTGCTCGACCATAAAAGATATTATTCATAAAAATAGAACAACCATTATTCTCAGACTTGAATGAATAACCGTCTTGCATTAAACAAGATCCAGATATAATGTTCATGCTCAACTCATGTACATAATAGCAATTATTTAGTCTTAAAACTAATCACGAATGTAGATGTATAGGAAGTGTGCCGACTGCGATCACATTGACCTTGGATCCGTTTCCAACGCGCATCGTCACTTCATCTTTCAGCTTGTCGTTTATTCTTTAGTTCCTGTTTGAGTTACAAATATGAGCAACCGAACCAAGATCAAATACCCAGGTACTAGAACGAGAACCGATGAAATGAACATCTATAACATGTATATCAAATATACCTTCTTTCTTCTTCTTGACAAGGCCGCTCTTCAGATCAGCCGATACTTGGAGCAATTACGCTTCCAGTTGTCCCTTCTCCTTGCAGTAATAGCACTCAGCATCAGGCTTAGGGCCGTTCTTAGGTTTCATAGGAGGCGTGGCAGCTTTCTTGCCACCCTTCTTGAATTTTCCCTTAGACTTGCCCTGTTTCTTGAAACTGGTGGTCTTGTTGACCATCAACACTTGGTGCTCTTTCTTGATCTCAATCTCAGCAGCTTTTAGCATGCCAAAAAGTTCAGGTAACTCCTTGTTCATGTTCTCGCATATTGTAGTTCATCACAAAGTTCTTGTAACTTGGTGGCGGTGATTGAAGGACACGATTAATCCCTAGTCTCGTTAGGAATCACTATTCCCGAGTCATCGAGTTTCTTCGCATGCCCGGTCATGGCGAGCATGTGCTCACTAACGGAGCTGCCTTCTTCCATCATACAGTGAAGAAATGTTTCGATGCTTCATAGCATTCCACTGCCGCATGAGTCTCGAATATAGCTTTCAGCTCATTCATCAACTCATGAGGATCATGGTGCTCAAAACGTTTTTGAAGATCGGATTCCGCATCGCACAGATGGCACACCGAACTTGAGAGTACCGAGTTTTCCGAGTCGCGTAAACAGCTTTTACTTCATCGGATTCATCTTCTGCGGGAGGGTCACCTAGCGGTGCATCAAGCACAAATTGCAGATTTCCGCCAGAGAGGAAGATCCTCACATGACGGAACCAGTCGGTGAAGTTGCTACCGTTGCTCTTAAGTTTCTCTTTCTCTAGGAACTGATTAAAATTGATTGGGGACGCCATCTCTACAACATATATTTGCAAAAGTTTAGACTAAGTTTATGACAAATTGAGTTCAAATTTTAATTCAACATAATTAAAAACCTAAGTGAACTCCCACTCAAAACAATATCCCTCGCATTGTCTTAGTGATCACACGAACCAAATCCACCGCACCTAAACCCGATCATCACGAGAAAAGGTGTGATTTCAATGGCGAACACTCAAAGTGTTCATCATATCAACCATATGATTCATGCTCTACCTTTCGGTATCACGTGTTCCGAGACCATGTCTGTACATGCTAGGCTCGTCAAGGCCACCTTAGTATCCGCATGTGCAAAACTGTCTTGCACCCGTTATATGTACTTATTGAATCTATCACACCCGATCATCACGAGGTGCTTCAAACGACAAGACTTGGCAACGGTGCTACTAAGGATGAACACTTTATTATCTTGAGATTTTAGTGAGGGATCATCTTATAATGCTACCGTCGCGATCTAAGCAAAATAAGATGCATAAAAAGGATTAACATCACATGCAGTTTATATGTGATATGATATGGCCCTTTTGTTCTTGCGCCTTTGATCTTCATCTCCAAAGCACGGATATGATCTCCATCATCTTCGGGCATGATCTCCATCATCGTCGGCGTAGCGTCAAGGTCAATGGCGCCGTCTTCATGATTGTCCTCCATGTAGCAACTATTACAACTACTTTGAAATACTACTCAACATGAAATTTAAAGACAACCATAAGGCTCTGCCGGTTGCCACAATACAATAATGATCATCTCATACATATTCATCATCACATTATGGCCATATCACATCACCAAACCCTGCAAAAACAAGTTAGACGTCTCTAATTTGGTTTGCATATTTTACGTGGTTTAGGGTTTTCGAGAGAGATCTAATCTACCTACGAACATGAACCACAACGTTGATACTAATGTTTTCAATAGAAGAGTAAATTGAATCTTTACTATAGTAGGAGAGACAGACACCCGCAAAGCCTCTTATGCAATACAAGTTGCATGTCGAACGAGGAACAAGTCTCATGAACGCGGTCATGTAAAGTTAGTCCGAGCCGCTTCATCCCACTATGCCATAAAGATGCAAAGTACTCAAACTAAAGATAACAAGAGCATCAACGCCCACAAACCATTGTGTTCTACTCGTGCAACCATCTATGCATAGACACGGCTCTGATACCACTGTAGGATAACGTTGCATAGAAAACAAAAATTTTCCTACGGCGAACACGCAATCCAAGCCAAGATGCAATCTAGAAGACGGTAGCAACGAGGGGGTATCGAGTCTCACCCTTGAAGAGATTCCAAAGCCTACAAGATGAGGCTCTTGTTGCTGCGGTAGACGATCACTTGCCGCTTGCAAAAGCGCGTAGAAGATCTTGATCACGATCGGTTCCAGCGCCACGAACGGGCAGCACCTCCGTACTCGGTCACACGTTCGGTTGTTGATGAAGACGACGTCCACCTCCCCGTTCCAGCGGGTAGCGGAAGTAGTAGCTCCTCTTGAATCCGACAGCACGACGGCGTGGTGTCGGTGGCGGTGTAGAAGTCCGGCGGAGCTTCGCTAAGCTACGCGGGAAATATGAAGTGGAGGAGCAAAGCTAGGGTTTGGGAGGGGGTGGCCGGCCACTCAAGGGGGGCGGCCAAGCTATGGTCTTTGGGTTGGCCGGCCCCCTCCCTTGGCCCCTCATTATATAGGTGGATCCCAAGTGTTGGTGTCCAAGTCTTCGAATAAGACCCGAAACCAAAACCTTCCATAGGAGGGGGCAAACCTAGCCCAACTAGGACTCCCACCCAAAGGTGGGATTCCCACCTCCCATGTGGGGGGTGGCCGGCCCCCTATGGTGGAGTCCACTTGGGACTCCACCCCCACTAGGGCTGGCCGGCCATGGAGGTGGAGTCCCTTGTGGACTCCACCTTCCTTGGTGGTTTCTTCCGGACTTTTCTAGAACCTTCTAGAACCTTCCATAGAACCTTCCGCGACATTTTATTTCACATAAAATGACATCCTATATATGAATCTTATTCTCCGGACCATTCCGGAACTCCTCGTGATGTCCGGGATCTCATCCGGGACTCCGAACAAATATTCGAACTCCATTCCATAATTCAAGAACTACCATTTCAACATCCAACTTTAAGTGTGTCACCCTACGGTTCGAGAACTATGCGGACATGGTTGAGTACTCACTCCGACCAATAACCAATAGCGGGATCTGGAGATCCATAATGGCTCCCACATATTCAACGATGACTTTAGTGATCGAAAGAACCATACACATATATTACCAATTCCCTTTGTCTCGCGATATTTTACTTGTCCGAGGTTTGATCTTCGGTATCACTCTATACCTTGTTCAACCTCGTCTCCTGACAAGTACTCTTTACTCGTACCGTGGTATGTGGTCTCTTATGAACTCATTCATATGCTTGCAAGACATTAGACGACATTCCACCGAGAGGGCCCAGAGTATATCTATCCGTCATCGGGATGGACAAATCCCACTGTTGATCCATATGCCTCAACTCATACTTTCCGGATACTTAATCCCACCTTTATAGCCACCCATTTACGCAGTGGTGTTTGGTGTAATCAAAGTACCTTTCCGGTATAAGTGATTTACATGATCTCATGGTCATAAGGACTAGGTAACTATGTATCGAAAGCTTATAGCAAATAACTTAATGACGAGATCTTATGCTACGCTTAATTGGGTGTGTCCATTATATCATTCACACAATGACATAACCTTGTTATTAATAACATCCAATGTTCATGATTATGAAACTAATCATCCATTAATCAACAAGCTAGTTTAAGAGGCATACTAGGGACTTCTTGTTTGTCTACATATCACACATGTACTAATGTTTCGGTTAATACAATTCTAGCATGATATATAAACATTTATCATAAACATAAAGATATAAATAATAACCAATTTATTATTGCCTCTAGGGCATATCTCCTTCAATCTTGTGGATGATGTAGTCAATCACTTGCCGCTCTCAGGAACGAGTAGAAGATCCTGACGGTGCTGCAATCGGGCAGCACCTCCGCACTCGGTCACACGTACAGTGTTGATGAAGACGTCCTTCTCCCCGTTCCATCGTGCAGCGGAAGTAGTAGATCCTCCTCGGAATCCCGCCAGCACGACGGTGTGGTGACAGTGGTGGTGGAGATCTCCTGCAGGGCTTCGCCGTAGCCGTGCGAGAGAGAGGTGGAGGAGGGTGGTGCATCGGTTTGGGAGAGAGGGGTTGGGCGCCGACCTTGGTACCCTTGGGTGGTGCGGCCAATGTGGTGGCCGGCCCCTCCCCTCCTCTCCCCTCTATATAGTGGGAAAACCCTAGGTTCCAATCATACTCCTCATGGGAGTCCTATTGAAAACCTACCAAATATGCAAAAGTCAAAACATAGTCAAGGTGGGAAATCCCGCCTTTCCTTTTAGTGTTGGCCGGCCAAGGAGGTGGAGTCCATGGCACCTAGTGGGTTGGCTAGGGCTGGTGGAGTCCCTCCGCCTGCCTTAGTGAAATATTTCGGACAATTCTAGAACCTTCCAAAAATACACCGGACCATTCCCAAACTTGGAATATGATTTCCCATATATGAATTTTATTCTCTGGACCATTCCAGAGCTCCTCGTGACATCCTGGATCCTATCCGAGATTCCGAAAAACATTCGGTATCCATTTTAAATTTCATATTTACTTAAACAACATCGAACCTTAAGTGTGTCACCCTACGGTTCGTGAACGATGCAGACTTAATCGAGACACTTCTCTGATCAATAACCAATAACGGACTTGGAGATCCATAATGGCTACTACATATTCAACGATAACTTCGTGATCGAAAGAACCATTAACATACGATACCAATTCCCTTTGTCGCGCGATACTTTACTTATCCGAGGTTCGATCATCGGCATCTCTATACCTAGTTCAACCTCGTTACCGATAAGTACTCTTTATTCGTACCGTGATATGGTATCCCTTGTGAGCCAAGTCACATGCTTGCAAGCTAGTTGGATGACATTCCACTGAGAGGTCCTAGAGTATATCTATCCGTCATTTGGATGGACAAATCCCACTCTTGATCCACGCGCGTCAACCTATACTTTCCGAATACTTAATGTCACCTTTATAACTACCTATTTACGAAGTAGTGTTTGATGTCATCAAAGCATCCATCCAGTGCATGTGATTAACATGATCTCATGGTCGAAGGATTAGGTTACTATGTATCTCAAAGATTGTAGCAAAACAAACTTAATGACTTGATCATATGCTACACTTACTATGGGTGTGTGTCCATCACATCATTCACCTAATGATATGATCTTGTTATAATAATATCTAATGTTCATGATCACGAAACTATGATCATCTATTAATCAACAAGCTAGTTTAACAAGAGGCTTACTAGGGACTCTTTTATGTTTACAAGACACACAAGTATTAATGTTTTCGGTTAATACAATTATAGCATGGGATGCAAACATTTATCATAAACACACACTTTATTATTGCCTCTTGGACATATTTCCAACACATCACTGAGCCGCCCTATGTAAAAATAGGAGCACATATCCGGGTAGCAGACCCTTAGCGAGCTTATCATGCACTCGCTCCAAAATCCATCATGGCCATCAACCGATGGTCCATCTTCGGGGAAGAGATTCACATAACCCTAGCCAGACATGTCGTCGCCACCATGGCATTAGACAACGCCTCCATCCTACACATGTCCTCCATATCGTGACCCACGCGGAGGCCTAGCTGCACCGTGCCACCGAAACTCGTCTTCGTCAAGGAGGTAGATGCACACCGCTCCGAACCTCCAGCAGCTGCTCCAAAACAATTCCCTGATGAGGGAGATCGACGCAAAAAGCGCAAAACATCGTTCGATCTAGGATAACCAGTTCTAGTATGCCCCCCAAAGCAGCATGAGTGAGAAGATGCCGTCTGCAAATACAATGCTTTCAATTAGGTAACTATGTGTATATGCCGCCATCGCCCACAATAAACTTAGTCGGTTATCCTAGATCAAATTTTCACTAGCAATCGCGCCTCACTAGATGTGGGATCCATAGATTCGCCACAACGAGCTAGCCAACCCCCTCCGGGGGAGGAGGAGATCACCACCACCACGCCCAGGGCGGAGCCACCGGTTTCCTCATGTTTGGGCTTAGCCCAGGCGCCCGCATGTTGTTAATGTATCCCATAATTATTTTATCAAAAACAAACTATACATGCAACCATCATTCATGGTTTCGTAAACACATAACATGCAACTGCCCATGGTTTGAGAGATTAGCTAAAACATCAAACATACACATGATGAATCTGCACCCATCCTGAATGGGCCAGCTAATGATCCTACACACCAATTGTGCAAAATACATTTGACAATGTTTCAAGAAAAATACAAAATCAATGGAACAAATATTATCATTTCCATTCCTAGACAGGTGGTGCACGGAAGAAGACGGGAAGTCGGCAAGGTTCGCCATCTGAAACACGGAGAAGACCTGCTTTATCATACGACTTGACGCTTTCCGTGAGCATCTCCTCCAACTTCCTTGGCTTCCACCCTAAGTTCTTGAGCTTATCAGAAGTAAATGTAACGTTAAAATCCACATCAACCATCCTGCCAAGTGCCAACCAAAAAAAAGTGGTTTTAAATATTTCAGAATGATCGATGAGCAAGCTATGACAAGGCATTTATATGGAGGCACTTTACTTGTTTGCGTAACTGTAGTTAGGGAACATGGTCTTCATAATCCCCAGCAAATCCTTTAGGTCCATTTGGTCCAATGAGCATAAGTATCTCTCGGATGTCCCTGCCTTGTTGTACAACAAGAGCATTGCCTCAGCGACATCCCGAACGTCTACCATGGGGTAGAACTTGTTGTTAATCATGTCAGGACCTCCTGCAACAAGACATGGAATGTAATTACACTATACACAGAAAGGGCAAGTCAAAGGTCATTTTCTGAAATTCACACACGCGCGTGCCCATACACACACTTCAAGTAGAGTAAGAAGGCAAAGAAAACAGTAGTCTCTTGTTTCAATAGTCATCACTGTGATGTGCATCAGTTGCCCAAAATGACAATATATCTTTGTTATAGATGAGAAGAAACAGATGCGGCAGGAAAAAATGTGCACTTGATCAGGAGTGGAACCTTTTATGATGTAAAGGAGAACCTTGCTGGTGGTATTGACCGCCACATGTTGTAACAGAGGTCCACAAACCAGAGAAGGCAAAAGTGTGGTGACGTGCAAACCGTTCTTCTCTCCAAATTTTAGGGCCATCTCTTCAGCTTCAGTTTTGGCAAGAGAATACCAGTCCTTCAAACACAAACAAATACTCACTAAATTTTACTGTATTCAATTTGCTAGAACTTATTTCTAGAGATAAAGGTGTTTATGATAGATAGTGCATGTATTGATCGGTACTCCCTCCGTCCCAAAATATAAGGCGTCTAAGGATTTGTCAAAAGTCAACGTTTTTTAAGTTTGACCAAGTTTATACACAAAAATATAAACATTTACAGTACTGAATCAACATGAATAGATTCACCATAAGATATATTTTCTTAATATGTCCATTCGATACTGTAGATGTAAATATATTTTTCTAAATATTTGGTCAAAGTTCGTAAAGTTTGACTTTTGACCAGTCCTTAGACGCCTTATATTTTGGAACGGAGGGAGTATTAATTGGTGAGTGCTGACCTCACTCTCCTTGCAGAACTCTTTGTCCGACCAACAACTCTCGTCTTTGATTTTATCTTGAGGCCAGTCCGGATTAAAGCAACAAGCGGCGAGGGATGAGACCATAATAAGTTTATGAACTTTCATAGCTGAGGAAGCCTTGAGTACATTCATGGTTCCCTTGACAGTAGGTTCCATCATCTCTTTCTACACAATTTTGCAAGGGTTATCACTTATCAGTAAAAACAACATGACGGCCAGGGTTATCTTCTTAACAAACAAATACATGGAAGCACAACAATCTAGAATTACATGCAATTTTTTTGATATATATAAAACACAGCTAAGTATCACAAAAGACATAAAGAAAAATAAAAACAACTACTTTTTCAATAAAAAACATCAGCACTCCAAACGTGAAGAAATGCATATTGACATTGCTGATTAAGCCTGAAGCGATTTTTTACGAGTTCGATTACGATACAAGAGATCATGGCAATTAACACTATCTGGATATCAAAAAAATTAATATTCTTTTGGTTTTGATGCCAGAGTTCTACCCTCACTGAGGAGAATTTAACCAAAAGAACACTAGGAAGCAAATATGCATGAGTGGCCCTTTCTATTTCCGGCGGCGCAGCGAAGCGACTATGCATTCTGGGTGCACCCCTCTCGAGACGGTTGAACGTGATATCTGATGGCTGGCAGCTTTCTAGGCGATTACAACATGCATATGCAAGTCGTTTATTTGGTTTTCGCTGTTTGATGTAAACTCTGAATTCTGAAACTATCAGTAAATAAGTTTGCATGCGTAAACTATGCTTCTTAGCATAAATTTCAGACATGTCACTCTTTTAATTAGGCTAGTAGTTTCTTGAGTTGAAATAGGCTTTGGACATATGCATATTTGATCTAGTGACGGGGATAATAGACACTTGTATTTCTACAAATCGCAGTCCAACACGGAGTTCGTCCAAAAGGGATCATTCAAAAGTCAAAACACACTCTTCATTTGCACTTGTTCCGAGTAAAAAATATTGCATATCTGCATGAGTTACTAATTAACGAGTACTCACACAAATATCTCTACGGAATAGTTGCAATTAACTGGCTCTTGCATCGCTCTAGTGATCTAAGCTAACATGCACTTGCCTGTGGATCAACGATCTTATGTTCGGGCACCGGAGTGGCGACATGGAAGACGCCCTGACAGCCAGCGAACGCCGCCGCCACCGTGTCGTAGTCGAGCATGTCCGCCTTGATCAGCCGCAGGTTAGCCGGCGCTCCGTCCAGCTGCATCAGGAACGCGTTCTTCGGATCACCTGCAAGATGAACACGATGCAGAAAGTGAACAGGGAGCGAGCCGTGTGGTCAGGCTGCTGTCAGTGGACAGTGGTTGCACACCTGGGTCGCGGACGGTGGCGTGGACAGCGTAGCCCCGGGAGAGGAGCAGCTTGACGAGCCACGACCCTATGAACCCGCCGCCTCCGGTGACGCACACGCGCGGGCGCGGCGGCAGCGACTCCATCTCCGGTTGCTCTGTTTGGGAGGACGGTGGTAAAGATGGAAACGGAGCTTCTGAGAGTTCTGAAGACGTGCTCACGTGGAGAAGTCAGCTTTTGTTATCGTTTCTCGCTTGACCACAAGCGGCTCTGCGACACCGCAGAGTCAGAGTGGACGCCTCTCGTGTCTCGTCTTCTTCCACGGATTGATAGCTACAGGAGGGACGAGCAGAAAAAACGGCTCTGAAAGCCTCACCAAGATCAATGTTAGAGCACAGTAAGGTTCTACGATGATAGTTTTACGTTTTTTTAGAGAAATAGGGGCATGCCCCCCGGTTCCAATATATTGAAACCAGATAACCAGTCTACAACATCCAGAAGTTTTATCATTACATCACCCAAAACCCTCTCAAGCACAACCAGCCAACACAACTTGCAGAAACAAACTTACATCATATACCAAGGCACTAGAGAGAAAGCACACAACATCTAAAAAGCATCAGAAGAAGGCATGTTAGCAAAGATCACTCAGACCCCATCTCCTCCGGGCCACTGACGATCCATGACTTGGAAGCACACTCCATCACCCACCAGGACCAAATCATTTGCCTCAAGGGTCCTTGCCAGATCTTCTGCTGTCATTAGCATTGGGCCAAAGCCTCTCGAGCTGTTCATGTCGCAAACCTCCAGTATCGTTCTTGCCTTTTTCTGTGGAATCACCCAGGATCCGGCCACAATATCAGTGGTGCCATCCTGGCCACTTCCTCCACCTTGTTCAGCATAGACATCAGCCCTTCTTTTTCCTCTTCCTTCAGCAAAATCTTCCACTGAGCACAACTGCATACCAAGCGTCTCCACAAAGCCTGCATACCCAACCATTGAACCCGATTGAAAACATGGTCATTTCTGGTAATCCAGATAGTTCTCAAAACAGCAGCAAAGATCATATTGTATTTCTTATATTTATTTTTATCATTCCACAAAGCAGCAACATCATGCATGTTTGAGATTTGCAAGTCAACACCCAAAGCATCAAAAGTTCCTTTCCAAATGTTAGCACACAATCAAAAAACAGATGTTGACATGATTCTAACTCATTACAAAAAACACAAGTCAGATCATCAACACTTTGTCTTTTGACCAAGTTATCTCTAGTGAGAAGCCTGTTGTGGGAGAGCAACCAGAGAAAGAAGTGTATTTTTGGGGGAACTTTGATTTTCCAAACACAATGTATATCAACAGTTTGAATTCCCCCAAAGTTAACCACATCATATAAAGATTTTACACTATAAACCCCACTTGCTTCCCACTTCCAAATCAAACAATCTTGAGAATCATCCAAAAGTATAGTTTGTGCAATTTGCTGAATTTCCAACCATTGCAACATCAAATTGTGGTCAAACCATCTTCTAAAAGTCATTTTCAAAGAAACACCATCCCATAGATCAACAATAGTTTTATTTTGCTCATTTAACAGGAAATATACTTCCCAGAATTGAATAGCTAGAGAGCAAGAACCAAACCAATGGTCCTCCCAGAACTTAATAGTCCTACCATTTCCAACTTTCCACATATATCCCATCTTAGCAGCCTTGGCAGCCCATAACACCCCTTTCCAAAAGGGAGAGGCCCCATTAGCAGAGCAAGAAAAGATGTTAGGGTTACTCACATTATATTTATTATCTACTATCTGTCTCCAAATTTTGTTGTCATCCAAATGGTATCTTTTGATCCAAGAAGCTAATAGGCATATGTTCATCTCTGATAAATCAGGGATGCCCAAACCTCCATATTCCTTCTTCCTAGTGACCAAGCCCCAATTAGCTAGATGGTACTTATGGTGCCCCTCATAATTATCCCACAGACAGTGGGCCATCTGAGAGTTAATAAGAGTAATGGTCCATTTAGGGAACTTGATCACACTAAGGAGATATATGGGAATACTGGCCAAGACACTCCTAACCAGCTCTAGTTTGGCAGCATGGTTGAGGAGTTTTCCTCTCCAGCCAGCAGCTCTTTTAATGATTTTATCAACAACAGGTTGAATGTCCTCTTTTTTAAGCTTGCAGTGATGCAGAGGAACCCCCAGATACTGCAGAGGAAACTCACCCAACTTGCAACTCAAAGATTGTGGAAAAAGTTGTGCATCACTTTCAATCACATTAATAGGAACTAGATCACACTTATGAAAGTTAATCCTCATCCCAGACATATGTTCAAAGCAAGCCAATATCCATTTTAAGTTAATGGCAGAAGTTAAATTTTTTTCAAGGAAGAGTAAGGTATCATCAGCATATTGCATACTAATGATACCCCCCCTCCCCAGGCCTTGCATGAGCCTAGCTATCTTTCCTCCAGAAGCAGCTTTATATAGGATTTTAGTGAAAACATCAGCCATAAAATTGAAAAGAATGGGGGATATAGGATCCCCTTGTCTTACACTCCTGCTAGTAAGGAAGAAATGGCTATTGCAATCATTGATCCTAACACCAACAGAACCATTATGTAATAATCCTTCAATAATCAACATCCATTTGGGGCTAAAACCCCTTAACTTCATCACTCTCAAAAGGAAATCTCTATCAACTCTATCATATGCCTTTTCATAGTCAAGTTAAAAAATAAAACCACTATGTCCTCTATGAACAACATCATGAATTACTTCATGGGCAGATACCACACTCTCAAGTATATATCTCCCTTTAATAAAGGCAGTCTGATTAGGAGAAATAAGTTTCTCACTAACCACACCCAACCTATTAGTGGCACACTTCGAAAAAAAATTAAAACTGCAATTTGTCAAGGCAATAGGTCTGAATTTCTGTATAGTTACAGCATCAATCTCCTTTGGAATCAGAGTCAATAAAGAAAAATTTAGCCTAAAGAGATCAAGCTTTCCCTCATTCCAATCCTTAACCATAGCCATGAAATCAGCTCTAATGAGCTCCCAAAAGTGTTGATAAAAGAGAAAAGAAAAGCCATCAGGACCAGGAGCACCTTCAACATAAGAGCCAAAAATAGCCTCCTTTACCTCTTTTTCAGAAAAAGGAGCATCAAGCATCTCATTATGATTCTGTGACACCATATCCTCTGGGTCCCAGAAATCATCTACTATATCAATATCAAGACAAGGTTCTTTGCAAAAAAGAGCCTTATAGTAATTAACAGCAATGTCCAGCATACCTTTGTTGTCTTCCACTATCCCCTCATCACCTTGCAACTGGCAGATTTGCTTCTTCCTTCTCCTCTGATTAGCTACAGAATGGAAGTAGGCAGTATTACGATCTCCTTCCAAAATATATCTTTCTCTAGACCTTTGTCTAGCCTTAATTTCTTCATTACTCCAAATTTTGGTGAGCTCAACAGAAATATCTTTCATCCTTTTTTTTAGAAACATGTGATAAGCACTGTGTTTCAGCAATAATATCAAGCAGATCATATTCAGCAACCAACTTTTGTTTATTTTTCCTTTGAGCAGATTGAATATTAGCAGCCCAACCTTTTAAGCCCTTCCTAGTATTTCTAATCTTAAAATTCCATATGTCAATAGATTTCTGGAGATGACAGGGGGTGCCAAAATTCGGCAACCACCTGATCAAACCCCTCAATATTAAGCCACCATTTCTCAAATCTAAATTGTTTAGTACAAGGAATTTTCAAAGCCCCAGTATCCACAACAAGTGGAGTATGATCACTCCCAACCCTAGCTTTAGAGGCTAGACTACTAGCAGGGAAAAGAGAATCCCAACAAGTAGTCACAAACACTCTATCAAGTAAAGCCATAACCAAATTATCTTGATTATTAGCCCAAGAGAATTGCCTACTAGGGTTCTTAATCTCCATCAAATTGAATTTATTAACTCAATCATTAAAAAGATTGGCCCAGTGTTGGTTGATGTTTCCAGTGTTTTTCTCACACCTTTCTCTAATGAGATTGAAATCACCACCAATCAGGGTAGGACCATTCCAACAAGCCATGATATTATGCAATTCATTAATAAAGTCTAGCTTATGTTCCTCATATGCACATCCATACACAACAATAACTCTCCAAAGGACATTATCTTTTTTTGCTTTAATGTGTACAGACACACAATATGAAAGAATATCCCACTTAATAACATCAAACATATCAATGCTAACCCCAACAAGAATCCCTCCAGCAGTTTTCACAGCAGGCAACCAATTCCAGGAAAATTTCTCCCATGGATCTAATTGCTTAAGCTGCAGGCTAGAGAAATCTTCTTTTTTAGATTCAGAAAAACAGATAATATCAGGACATGTCTCTCTAATGAGGTCATGTACTCTAGTAAGTTTATCAGGTCTATTAAGACCTCTAGTGCTCCATATTAGAGCTACTACCATTTTTAAAAATCAGTTTTCTTCTACCTTTTTTTCTATTATGGACTAATGTCCAAGGTTCATCCTCATCAGGCACATCACTAATGTAATCTTCCTGATCAGAGACAACCTTATCCTTATCATCCAAACCTACCCTCAGTTCTTCCAAAGATAGACTAATGTCACTAGGAAGAAAACTCTCAGGGTTGGAGTTATGAAAGTCAACAAGCCTTTTAGTTTCAGGTTTTTTAATCTCATCAATAACAGAATCAACATTAAGACTTTTGTGACCCAGGATAATGCCAGAAATTTTTGCATTATCATATAAGGTTGGATTGTCAAGGGCAGCAAAAGAATTCGAGAAACCATGTATTTTATTACCTTTAGGTATCTCCAGGTTCTTGGCCTTCTTAAGATCTTGAGCTTTCTCGATAGCTGACTTGCCATCCCTTGTAATCCTGGAACTCATCCTTGTATCTTGTACATGCCCCCAATTCTTCTTTTCTTTCCAAGCCATGGGAGGCATCACAAGAACGGGATTTTTGGGCACCAAACTATCATTTTCCTGATTACCATCATCAGCTTCTTCATCACTTTCATCATCAAAGTGCTGAAGAAGGTTCTTCCCAATATTTTCCTCAGCTCCCCTTAGGACTAGAGCATTACTGACTTGTACACTTGGTTCTTTGCCAAACACCTTGTCCTGAACAGATGCTTCCACCTTCTGATGAACAGCAGATTGTACCTCACTCCTTCCACCAAGAGGTATGGATGGCTCTGTTTCCATCTTACTGTTAGTTCCACTATTTTTGCCCTTGTCCAAGCTCTTGAAATCATCTCCAATCTCATTATCATCATCAACTACATCCCCTTCATTGCCCTGTCCAGGATCTTCATCATCATCCTCATGCACATCAATGGCTTCCCCTTCATTTTCTACAACGAAATTGATCAGGTAAAAACACTACTCCATCTCAAACAGCCTGTTTGTTGGGATCTTGGTCTTGTCTCTCACAGCCACCTTAACCCTGACCTCCTTGTAGAAGCTTCTGAATATGCCCTGCCAGTCAATATTCACAAGCACACCCAGAGAGGTGGAGATTTGACAGACAGTTTTCCAAGTCAACCACTTGGCAGGGATACCAAAGATTTTAACCCAAATCTCCTGGAACTCTTCAAATGGCTCGGCTTCACCTTCCCAGTTCACAAAGTAGATCACCACACCATCTTTCTTTAGGTTAATGGAGGGGTACTCCACTAACTCCTTAATTCTTTTGCTAGGAGGAAACCTAACTAGGAACTTCTTGGGGCCAATCTGTCTAATCTGCCAAAACCAATTTTCTTTCCACATATCATTGAAACATTTCTCAAGCTCATCAGCTGATATTTCACCTTCTTTAATCACCACCACACCAATATTGTCCATGTTCAACCACTGCACAGCTTCTGGACCTTCCACTTCCACATGGAAAAATCCCAGCCCCGGATTTGCACTCCCCCAGTACTGGGCCGTTGGAAGAAGAGAGTACCACATGAGGCAATTATCCATGTAGTGCCCAGTTTTGCTGCATATAAAACACCTCTTGATCCTAGTGCATAGTCCCACATAGTGTCCCAATTCTCCACAGTTGTAGCAAGTTACATTCTTGAACTTGGGATCCAGGATAGGCCCAGGACCACCAGCACAGATACTCGAAGATTAGCACCACCTCTATCCCCACTTTGTTTTGATCCATCTGAAACAACATTCTTCTGGTTCTTCTTCTTGATCTTCCCAGCACCAGAGCCTTGCGGTTTCTGTGAAGGAACCATGCTAGCACTACTGCCTTGGCTGTTGGACTGCGGGAGGCTAGGGGGAATCCCCTGAGGAACCATCATCACTGGATTGAAACCAGCTTGAGGAATCTGCTGGCTGCCGAAGAACTGTGACCACTGGCTCATCGGCATGTTCCACATGTTTGGCTGTAGCATCGGGATCATACCTTGACCAGCTCCCAATTGCTGCATCATCTGTAGAGGGAACTCTGACTTGACACCAGCTGGCTCGTTAGCAGCACCCAAAGAGGTAGCAGCCGACGATGTCGCCGCCGCCGCTGGGGGTGCACGCCCACCACCAGACCCACGACCAGTCCCACCACCAAATCTGCCCGCACCACGACCACCACCCGCCATTTTGACCACCTCCACGAACGATCTCTTCCCTTCTGCCGCTCCCCACAGATCAGAGAACTTGATTACTTTTGACTTGGGTAGAAATCCACTTCTAGCAGGAAAGCAATCAGCAGGTGCGAAGGATCTATTCTGGACTAGCTCTTTCCTAACCCAGACCAGGGTCGGAACAGTAGGCGAAAACCTAGATCCAACCAGGGGTTTGTTGGTCGACACTGCGGGCGCAGCCACATATATACCTCTATTTGAAGATGCATTTCCAAAAGACGCCATCCCTGATGATCCATGGACGGCCCGATTTCGCTTTGGAGGGTCCAATCGACGGCCACCAATTGCTGCCACCAAAGAGTAGCTGCGCAACGGGGCCCGCCCCTGAGGACACCCTCCAGTTTTCCCCAACCTCTCCGGCGGGCAGTACCTCGTCGGAGAAGGATTTCCGCTTCTGATCTTCTCCCTTCGCCGCCGATCATCAGCGGAACCTCGGAGACCCGCAGCGACTACAGGCCGCAGATCTCCACCCTGCACCAGCAACGGGGACGACCTCAACGGCGAGATCTGGGGCGAGGTCCTCACGGCATCCAATTTTCTAGATCCTCCAGCCCTTGCTCCGTCATTTGACGCCGCGGGTCTTCGGGATCCTTCATTTTGATCATCGCCAGCGCCGCAGGCACCTGCTCCTCGAGCCCCTGCCCTGAGATTTGCGGCCTCCACCCCTTCGCCATCTGCTCTACCGCCCACTCCGAGGCGAGGCTAATCTGGAGGATTAAGAGCTTTCGTCGCAGAAGTGCTAGCCTCCGCTCCTCCGCCATCACCGCTTCTTTCTCCTTCCTCCTTCTCTCCTCTCCCATCCGCATCTCCTCAGCGAACGACGGGAACCCCGCTGTCCACTTCGGGGTGGACATGTTCCTCCGCCGTGCGTACCGGGGAGTACCAGCAACGGCGAGCGCTCAGGGTAGAGATGGGGGAGGCGGCGGAGGTGATGGTGGTGGTGGTAGGGCTAGGTCACCGGGGAATCGCCAGATCGCCTGAGAGAGAGTCAAGCTGGTTTGTAGTTTGTGATAGTTTTACGTGTCCACGTGCCTATAAATTATGTAGAACAAAATATTAATGGGCGACTATTTCTCAATTGATTAAGAACTAATTTCGTTCTGGGTTGGTAACATTAAATTTCAATTGCAACTTATTTTGCAACTCATAACTAGGGCGAATCAAGGTGCAAATCAAATGATGTAATACTTACTAACTATCAAATCCCAATATCAATACCTAATATGCTATAAAAATATATTTATGGTAAACCTATTAATATTGAACTTGAATTATGGACGTTCATATTTGGGATATCTAGTTTTGTGCCTCTACCTCGTTAGTTCTACTCATTTTTCCACAACTTTTAAACTTTTCCTCATTTTAGACCAAGCTCTTATCTCAAACTCCCACAATAAGATCAGATGGTTATTGGCATCGGGTCAAAGGCATTGACCGTTATGCTGACATGTGGGTCCGTGTAGGGGCTGTGGCGCGTAGATATGCATAGGGGCCGCGGCATGTGGGTCAACTCCTGCCCCTAACGATTTGGAAAACAAAACAAAGAATGTTTTGTGCCACTCTATGTCTCACTAATCTCGTGTCTCTCTTTTATTGGAAACAAATCAAAATACCTTTTGTCTCTCTCGCACACACACATTATTTATTTTTATTTTTTCGCCCAATTTAGTAGCAAATCTAGAGCAACTCTTTTTCCTGTTTTGCTTACCTATTTCAGCTTTGATCAATTTTGGTGTAAAACATCTAGAAACAAATGCAGATATAAATAACATAGCTTATACATACATTAGCTACATAAAGGGTCATAACATATATAGGCTACTAACATCAGCCAATAAACATAGTTTCAAGCGATACTTAGTTTCAACTTTGAACAAAACACAATTCAACAGACAACCATTCTTCCCTCATCATCGCCTCCAACCGCCGTCGCTTCCTCCCCTTCTTGATGTCGAGATCCTTGAACTTCGATGGCTTGGACTTGGGATCTGGTTTGTCACCCCTCTCGATGGCCAGGTTGTGGATGCGACACGGGTAAATCCCGAACGCCTTGTGCTTTGCCGCATACACATTGCGGGTCTGTACCATCTTAGAGCAGTGATACGTCTCCGACGTATCGATAATTTCTTGTGTTCCATGCCACATTATTGATGTTATCTACATGTTTTATGCACACTTTATGTCATATTCGTGCATTTTCTGGAACTAACCTATTAACAAGATGCCGAAGTGCCAGTTGTTGTTTTCTGCTGTTTTTGGTTTCAGAAATCCTAGTAACGAAATATTCTCGGAATTGGACGAAATCAATGCCCAGGGTCCTATTTTGCCACGAAGCTTCCAGAAGACCGAAGAGGAGACGAAGTGGGGCCACGAGGCGGCCAAACCCTAGGGCGGCGCGGCCTGGCCCTTGGCCGCGCCGACCTGTGGTCTGGGCCCCTCGTGTGGCCCCCTGACCTGCCCTTCCGCCTACTTAAAGCCTCCGTCGCGAAACACCCAGTACCGAGAGCCACGATACGGAAAACCTTCCAGAGACGCCGCCGCCGCCAATCCCATCTCGGGGGATTCAGGAGATCGCCTCCGGCACCCTGCCGGAGAGGGGAATCATCTCCCGGAGGACTCTACGCCGCCATGGTCGCCTCCGGAGTGATGAGTGAGTAGTCTACCCCTGGACTATGGGTCCATAGCAGTAGCTAGATGGTTGTCTTCTCCCCATTGTGCTTAATTGTCGGGTCTTGTGAGCTGCCGAACATGATCAAGATCATCTATCTGTAATTCTATATGTTGCGTTTGTTGGGATCCGATGAATAGAGAATACTTGTTATGTTGATTATCAATTTATATCTATATGTTGTTTATGATCTTGCATGCTCTCCGTTACTAGTAGATGCTCTGGCCAAGTAGATGCTTGTAACTCCAAGAGGGAGTATTTATGCTCGATAGTGGTTCATGTCTCCGTGAATCTGGGGGAGTGACAGAAACCTCTAAGATTATGGATGTGCTGTTGCCACTAGGGATAAAACATTGGTGCTATGTTTGAGGATGTAGTTACTGATTACATTACGCGCAATACTTAATGCAATTATCTGTTGTTAGCAACTTAATACTGGAGCGGGTTCGGATGATAACCTGAAGGTGGACTTTTTAGGCATAGATGCATGCTGGATAGCGGTCTATGTACTTTGTCGTAATGCCCAATTAAATCTCACTATACTCATCATAATATGTATGTGCATGGTCATGCCCTCTTTATTTGTCAATTGCCCAACTGTAATTTGTTCACCCAACATGCTGTTTATCTTATGGGAGAGACACCTCTAGTGAACTGTGGACCCCTGTCCAATTCTCTATACTGAAATACAATCATCGCAATACTTGTTCTACTGTTTTCTGCAAACAATCATCTTCCACACAATACGGTTAATCCTTTGTTACAGCAAGCCGGTGAGATTGACAACCTCACTGTTTCGTTGGGGCAAAGTACTTTGGTTGTGTTGTGCAGGTTCCACGTTGGCGCCGGAATCTCTGGTGTTGCGCCGCACTACATCCCGCCGCCATCAACCTTCAACGTGCTTCTTGACTCATACTGGTTCGATTAAACCTTGGTTTCTTACTGAGGGAAACTTGCCGCTGTGCGCATCACACCTTCCTCTTGGGGTTCCCAACGGACGTGTCAACCACACGCATCAAGCAAATTTCTGGCGCCGTTGCCGGGGAGATCAAGACACGCTGCAGGGGGAGTCTCCACTTCCCAATCTCTTTACTTTGTTTTTGTCTTGCTTTATTTTATTTACTACTTTGTTTGCTGCATTATATCAAAATACAAAAAAATTAGTTGCTAGTTTTACTTTAATTGCTATCTCGTTTGCTATATCAAAAACACAAAAAAATTAGTTACTTGCATTTACTTTATTTAGTTTGCTTTATTTACTACTGCTAAAATGGCCACCCCTGAAAATACTAAGTTGTGTGACTTCACAACCACAAATAATAATGATTTCTTATGCACACCTATTGCTCCACCTGCTACTACAGCAGAATTCTTTGAAATTAAACCTGCTTTACTGAATCTTGTTATGCGAGAGCAATTTTCTGGTGTTAGTTCTGATGATGCTGCTGCCCATCTTAATAATTTTGTTGAACTATGTGAAATGCAAAAATATAAAGATGTAGATGGTGACATTATAAAATTAAAATTGTTCCCTTTCTCATTGATGACCCACAAGTATAGGGGATCGCAACAGTCTTCGAGGGAAGTAAAACCCAATTTATTGATTCGACACAAGGGGAGACAAAGAACACTTGGAAGCCTTAACAGCGGAGTTGTCAATTCAGCTGCACCTGGAAACAGACTTGCTCGCAAGAGTTTATCAGTAGTAACAGTTTTATAGCAGTAGCAGTAGTGAAATAACAGTAGCAGAGTAACAAAGACAGCAGTAGTGATTTTAGTAAACAGCAGGATTAAAATACTATAGGCACGGGGACGGATGACGGGCGTTGCATGGATGAGAGAAACTCATGTAACAATCATAGCAGGGCATTTGCAGATAATAATAAAACGGTGTCCAAGTACAAAGCAATCAATAGGCATGTGTTCCATATATAGTCGTGCGTGCTCGCAATGAGAAACTTGCACAACATCTTTTGTCCTACCAGCCGGTGGCAGCCGGGCCTCAAGGGAAACTACTGGATATTAAGGTACTCCTTTTAATAGAGTACCGGAGCAAAGCATTAACACTCCGTGAACACATGTGATCCTCACATTACTACTATTCCCTCCGGTTGTCCCGATTTCTGTCACTTCGGGGCCATCGGTTCCGGACAGCGACATGTGTATACAACTTGCAGGTAAGATCAATAAACAATGAATATCATGATGAAACAATAACATGTTCAGATCTGAGATCATGGCACTCGGGCCCTAGTGACAAGCATTAAGCATAACAAGTTGCAACAATATCATCAAAGTACCAATTACGGACACTAGGCACTATGCCCTAACAATCTTATGCTATTACATGACCAATCTCATCCAATCCCTACCATCCCCTTCGGCCTACAGCGGGGGAATTACTCACACATGGATGGGGGAAACATGGCTGGTTGATGTAGAGGCGTTGGCGGTGATGGCGGTGATGATCTCCTCCAATTCCCCGTCCCGGCGGAGTGCCAGAACGGAGACTTCTGGCTCCCGCGACGGAGTTTCGCGATGTGGCGGCGTTCTGGAGGGTTTCTGGCGACTTCGACTTCTCCCCGTGCGTTTTTAGGTCGAGGCCGATAAATAGTCCGAAGGAGGGCGTCGGAGGCCGGCCGAGGGGGCCACACCACAGGGCCGCGCGGGCCCCCCTGGGCCGCGCCGCCCTATGGTGTGGGGCCCTCGGGCCTCCACCTTAATTGTCCTTCTGGCTCCGTCATTATTTCTGGGAAAATAGGGCCTTCGCATAAATTCCGAGGATTTTCCCGAAAGTTGGATTTCTGCACAAAAACGAGACACTGTGAGCAGTTCTGCTGAAAACAGCGTTAGTCCGTGTTAGTTGCATCCAAAGTGCACAAATTAGAGGCAAAACAATAGCAAAAGTGTTCGGGAAAGTAGATACGTTTTGGACGTATCAACTCCCCCCAAGCTTAGCTTATTGCTTGTCCTCAGGCAATTCAGTTAACAACTGAGCGATAAAAGAACTTTCACGAACACATTTGCTCATATGATGTATATATTCTCATGCTATGGCTAATACTTAAGCAATTCATAATGAGATACATGCAAATAAGATCATCTAACAGCTATGTCAATCATGGAGAGGTACCAACAATTAATAATAAGCATCATGAATCATGTATATAAGCAGGATTACAATGTTCATAAGAGAGTATGATAAAGTGGTATCTCGCTTGCCTGTATTTGATTGGCAAAACATAAATGCCCGGGCACCTCTGGAGTTCATAGAAAGACTAGAAGTAGTGATTGTCAAAAGATAAATGCATCAAAGTTATACCACAATCAATCATATTTTGAGACAAGCATATTATACTAAGAATGACAGTTGTGCTCTCAAGATAGTGCTCAAAGAAATAATGGAGACACAACATAAAAGTAAAAGATTGACCCTTCGCAGAGGGAAGCAGGGATTAACATGCGCTAGAGCTTTTCATTTTTGAAATCAGAAGTAAAATTATTTTGAGAGGTGTTTGTTGTTGTCAATGAATGGTAATGGGTACACTAACTACCTCGCCAACCGGACTTTCAAGAGCGGCTCCCATGAATTATTTGCACATTTATGTGGCACTCCTTCCAACCTTTCTTTCACAAACCATGGCTAACCGAATCCTCGGGTGCCTGCCAACAATCTCATACCATGAAGGAGTGCCTTTTTATTTTATTTTTATTATGATGATGACACTCCCCCCAACCTTTGCTTACACAAGCCATGGCTAACCGAATCCTTCGGGTGCCGTCCAACAATCACAAACCATGGAGGAGTGTCTATTTAAGTTAATTAATTCGGGACTGGGAATCCCATTGCCAGCTCTTTTTGCAAAATTATTGGATAAGCGGATGTGCCACTAGTCCATATGAGAGTCCGTCAAAAGTAAATGACAAGGTTGAAAGCTAAACACCACATACTTCCTCATGAGCTATGAAACATAAACACAAATTGAGAAGCATTTTGAAGGTTTTAAAGGTAGCGCACGAGAATTTACTTGGAATGGTTTGAAATGCCATGCATAGGTATTTATGGTGGACACTTTTGGAACAACTTGGTTTTCAGGTGTTTGGAAGCACGAGCAGCGTTCCCGCTCAGTACAAGTGAAGGCTAGCAATAGACTAGGGAGCGACAAATCAAGAGAGCAGTAACTGTCATAATCATGCTTGCGGCAAAATAAATTAACAGAGGCATAAAAGTGATACAAGAACTCTGAAGCAATATAAATCATCGAGGCTTAATTGACCTTTTTGTTCAGTCATATGCATGCGTGAGCATGTGCCAAGTCGATATAAATGAATTATTCAGAGGAGGATACCACAATGCCATACTTACTTATGAATAAAACAATGCAAGCAAACATCCATGACATGCTACTCATATTAATAGATTGGAGCTAATCATGAGAGATCATAAACTACTAGACTTTCTCAAATAACATATACCTCACATGAACCAACTAAGCATGCTCACATGGATGAGTATATGTACAAAAATGAAAACAAATAGAGTTCATACCAGCCTCTCACCACAATCCAATTGTCGTAGATCGTCATTATTGCCTTTTCACTTGTGTAGCTTGGATAATATGAAATGAAAACCACGCTCCAGCCACCGAAGACCATTGAACTCATAATGAACTTTACAAACCAAAGAAGAACAGCAAATATTTTTGGTGTTTTCAAATTAGAAACAAGAACAAAAGGAAACAAGCAAACAAAGCAAAATCTTTTTGGGTTTTCTTATAGCAAACTAGCAATAGCAAATAAAGCGAAACAAATGCAAGAAACCAAAGCAAACAAATGGTGAAGAGAAACAACAGAAATATTTTTGGTCTTTTTGTGTTTTGGGAAAGAAACAAAGCGAAAACAAGAAATAGCAAACTAAAAGAAACACATAACAACAGGATGACAGAAATCTGCCAAAACCTGACAGCAGTACAGAAATCGATTTTTACAAAAATCTTACGTTGCTCAGCTCGAAAAGTGTTCAACTAATGAAAGTTAGATAACAACCTGGGAAACCTGCACAAAAATTGGCAGCTCAAAATGACGCTCTGGATATTTTTGAGAATTTTTACGGTAACATTCCAGAATCTGTTTTCAGGCAGCACTTCCCCAAATATCATCTTCCTCTCATTAGAAAACCACTCAAACGAACAAAACAAGTATGTACAAGTATCCAGCAACCATAATATGCAAAGAATGAGTGATGCCGGTATACCTCCCCCCAAGGTTAGGCTTTTGGCCTAAGTGGAGCTCAATCCCATCGATCCCATGAGGTAGTGTCTCCGTAGTATGACGAAGATGGATCGTATTCCGGGTATGTGCTAGAAGAAGCACCCGGATACGTGACGGTGTGGTCGTAGGAGGCCCCGGCGTCCTCGGAGTCATGTTGCTGGTGGAAGTCTTTTATCTTCAAATGTTCATCCACTTCCTCCTTAGTGCACGACCATGATTGCCTGTCAATACTGAACAAACCTGGTTGGGGAAGAGGAATTTCCTTCTCATCCCCGTCAGAAAACAACATTCTATGGACCATATTATCTAAAGTAGAATCAGTAGTAACAAAATGATGACTCTTCATAGCAGTAATATCGAGTCTCCTAGGGGCCAATGACACATCATTAGGATCAATAGGAAGACTTAGATATGTTAAAACGCAGTGCGATAGTTCCTCCAAAAATAGGCCCCCTGTTAGTCAGGCGGCGAGCAATAAGAGCACCAAGGTGATAAGATGTCTGACCAGTAAGTGCAATATTCAAGAAAGCAAGGTGGTAACTAGAAATGTTGCTAGTGTTCTCCCTACCAAGAATGCTAGTAGCAATATAGTATGCAAAATACTTAATGGCGGGGAGTTGAATGTTCCTTATCTTGCCACGCTGAATGGTGTGACAATCATCATCGGTAATCCCTCGATAGAGCTCCAACAAGTCCCGGGGGTTGTCATCAATCCTACTTGCTGTACCTACAGGGACAATATCCAATGCACGACAAAAATCCTCCAATTTCATAGTAACAGGATTACCATAGATCTTGAATGCAACCGTCGGCTCATATTGTTTGTTGTCGAACTTGAAACTCTCGACGAAGATTTTGGTGAGCATGTAGTATTGCTCCCTTTCATCTCCCACATAGGTGGTTAACCCTGCCCTGTTGACAAGGGTGAAGAAATCCTCCAATATCCCTGCATTCCTAAGAAAATCATAGCATGGAAAAGACGAAGCATTAGGAGCCCCGTTGTCCTCTTCGGGCGCGAAGCTAGGCGCGATGATGTCCTCATTGTATGATCGCCTAATCCGGGTGGCGGCCCTAGAAGGCCTCCCGGTGCTGGTTGTCCCTTTCTTGAACAACTCTCCAAAGTTGAACTTCTTCATAGCTTCTCTGAAATTTTCAACAAGTGATATAAAATTTGGTTTGGTGACATATAATCAAGGGAAACTACCATAGGAACTTGCTAGAGTACTAATCATGCATCAAAACTAGTTTCTACCACTTAGAACAAGCATGCAAGCTCACTAAACATGTTACCTACAGCAGCAAAATATTCAAGATATACTCAACCAAACAAAATTCTACTTGGATGGGTGGAGGAGTCACATACCAAGGAGCAAATGTGCCAAATTTCAGCAAGAAATCTGGGCTGAGCAAAGAGATCAAGAAATCTGGAGCTCTGGAGCAAAAACGCGAGAGAGAGGAACTTGGTACGAGTTTTTTCGGGAGAGAGAAGGTGCTGGGAGGAAGAGATGGCAAAGTGGGGCAATGAGGGGCCCACACCACATGGTGGCGCGGCCACCTCCTTGGCCGCACCGGCCTGTGGTTTGGCGCCCTCTGGTGCCCCACAGGTCATCCTCTGGTGCTCCCAGGTGCCTCGTCGAAAAATAGGACCAACGGTATAATTTTTGTGAATTTTTGAAAACTTTGAAAAATGCACATTTCTGGGTATTTAGTTTATTATTACTGGCCAGGAAATTTTTTGAAATCTCCAAATAACTAAGGAACTTTGCAAATTAAAAATGCTACAGCAACTAGAGCAAATGGAGGAAGAAAGAGATGTTGTTTACCTCCTCTATGCATATAAAAGGTATTCGTTAACAAGGTTGATCAAGTCTTGTCACCAAATAAATTTTACATAGCATAAGAAGAAATAAACCTCAAATCAATCATGTTACCTTGAATTGTATTGATACGGATCCAATCACGAGAGTTTGATATTCTTCCTTAGGCTCATATATAGGACAATCAATAGTTCCCACTTTGATAGTTCTCACATTAGAAATAGTATTAACTCCACACGCTTTCTCAATCCTCTTGGGAAAATAAACGGTATGCTCCCTATCATCAACATTGAAAGTAACCTTTCCTTTATTGCAATCAATAACAGCCCCTGCGGTGTTAAGAAAAGGTCTCCCAAGAATAATAGACATATTATCATCTTCAGGCATTTCCAACACAACAAAATCAGTTAATATCAAGCAGTTAGTAGTAACTTGAACAGGAACATTCTCACATATACCAACAGGAATAGCAGTAGATTTATCAGCCATTTGCAAAGATATATCAGTAGGTATCAACTTATCTAAGTAAAGTCTCTTATAAAGAGAAAAAGGCATAACACTAACACCGGCTCCTAAGTCACATAGAGCAGTTTTAACATAATTATTCTTGATAGAACAAGGAATAGTAGGTATACCTGGGTCGCCCAACTTCTTTGGAACTTTGCCATTGAAAGAGTAATTAGCAAGCATAGTGGAAATTTCCTCATTGGGGATTTTCCTTTTGTTAGTAACAATATCTTTCATATACTTTGAATAAGGAGGCAATTTAATAGCATCAGTCAAAGGGATTTGCAAGAATAAAGGTTTCATCCAATCGCAAAATTTATTATAGTGTTCTTCTTCCTTTGATTTTAGTTTCTTAGCAGGAAAAAGCATTTGCTTTTGCACCCAAGGTTCCCTTTCATTACCATGTTTCTCAGCAATAAAATCTTCTTTAGTATACTTTTTATTTTTAGCATGCTTTTCAGGTTCTTCTTCAACCCCTTCTTTATCAGGAATATCATTCTTCTCATTATCTTTATCATGTTCATTACCACTTTCAGTTTCAGCATCAGAAATAGAAATACTATTAGGATCATTAGCAGGTTCAGAGGATTCTACAACATTTTTATGTTTCTTCTTCTTTTTCTTCTTAGAATGAGCACTAGGTTCAATGTGTTGAGAATCTTGTTCAATTCTTTTGGGATGCCCTTCAGGATATAGAGGATCCTGGGTAGAGACACCACCTCTAGTTGTTACTTCATAAGCATGTTTCTCTTTAGAATTATTCCCTAACAAGTCATTTTGCACTTTAGTGAGTTGATCAATTTGAGTTTGAATCATATGAAAATGTTTAACAAGCATCTTAACATCATTGGAGGTTCTCTCTACAATATCATGCAATTCACTAATAGCTCGAGAATTTTCCATTAAATGATTCTCTACTCTCATATTAAAATTTTCTTGTTTACCAATATAATTATCAAACTCATCTAAGCATTGTGCAGGAGGTTTCGAATACGGAATATCTTCCCTAGTAAAGCGTTGAAGGGAGTTTACCTCAATCATGGATGAAGGGGGAATTATCTCACATATATCTTCTATAGGAGGTAGATTCTTCACATCTTCAGATTTAATACCTTTCTCCTTGAGAGACTTCTTGGCTTCCCTCATATCTTCATCATTCAATTTAATTAAACCCCTCTTCTTCAATATTGGCGTTGGAGTTGGTTCAGGCGTAGTCCAATCATCATGATTCCGGCTTATTTTAGCCAATAATTCTTCAGCGTCGTCTGGAGTTCTTTTCCTGAAAACACAACCAGCACAACTATCCAGGTATGCCCTAGACTCAATGGTTAGTCCGCTATAAAATATATCAAGTAAATCATGCTTTTCCAAATCATGGTCAGGCCGAGCTCTAATAAGAGAGCAAAATCTCGCCCAAGCCTCAGGCAATTTCTCTTCATCTCCCTGGTCAAAATTATAAATTCTCTGCAAAGCAATATGTTGAGCACTAGCAGGAAAGTATTTGCGGAAGAAAACATCAAGCAATTCTTTCGGACTTTTAATAGAATTAGGTGGCAAATTATTATACCAAGTTTTAGCGTCATCCTTTAATGAGAATGGAAAGATTTTAGCAACAAAGTAAGTACGCATCTTGACATCATCAGAAAACAAGCTACTTAGAGTAGATAACTCAGTCATGTGTTCAACAGCACTTTCTTTTTCAGTACCACTAAAGGGTGTTTTCTCAACAATAGCTATATGAGATAGATCAAGAGAAAAATCATAATGTTTATCCTTAATGTTTATGGGAGATGTGGCAAACTTTGGATCAGGAGACAGTTTATATCTAACAGCATGTTCTGCAAGCAACTTTTTAATTTTTCTTGCATCAGTAGTAGCATTGCATTTTTCAATAAAATCATCATTAAGCTCCACATAATCTTCATCAGGATCATCACTAAAATAATCAAGTTCAGGTGAATTAACAGGTGTAGTAGCATTAGGAGTTTCAGTATTTTCAATTTGTCTAGACCTAGCAATTGTAGCATCTAGAAAGGATCCCAAAGAACCACTATCATCAAGCACAGCAGAAACATTATCAATATTATGAGAGTTTTCAGATTCAGCAGAAGTACCCGCATGTGAAGCATGTGGCGGTGAAACAAGTTTATCAATCACAGATGGTGAATCAAGAGCAGCAGAGGTATTCAGAATTGTACCTTTTCTTGTAGTGGATGGTAATATGGCGATCTTAGTATCGCGAGGTTTACCCATGATGGAGAATTTGCAGCGAACAATATTAATCCAAGTGAACTTCCAAATAAAGCTATGCTCCCCGGCAACGGCGCCAGAAAATAGTCTTGATGACCCACAAGTATAGGGGATCGCAACAGTCTTCGAGGGAAGTAAAACCCAATTTATTGATTCGACACAAGGGGAGACAAAGAACACTTGGAAGCCTTAACAGCGGAGTTGTCAATTCAGCTGCACCTGGAAACAGACTTGCTCGCAAGAGTTTATCAGTAGTAACAGTTTTATAGCAGATAAGTAGTGAAATAACAGTAGCAGAGTAACAAAGACAGCAGTAGTGATTTTAGTAAACAGCAGGATTAAAATACTGTAGGCACGGGGACGGATGACGGGCGTTGCATGGATGAGAGAAACTCATGTAACAATCATAGCAGGGCATTTGCAGATAACAATAAAACGGTGTCCAAGTACAAAGCAATCAATAGGCATGTGTTCCATATATAGTCGTGCGTGCTCGCAATGAGAAACTTGCACAACATCTTTTGTCCTACCAGCCGGTGGCAGCCGGGCCTCAAGGGAAACTACTGGATATTAAGGTACTCCTTTTAATAGAGTACCGGAGCAAAGCATTAACACTCCGTGAACACATGTGATCCTCACATCACTACCATTCCCTCCGGTTGTCCCGATTTCTGTCACTTCGGGGCCATCGGTTCCGGACAGCGACATGTGTATACAACTTGCAGGTAAGATCAATAAACAATGAATATCATGATGAAACAATAACATGTTCAGATCTGAGATCATGGCACTCGGGCCCTAGTGACAAGCATTAAGCATAACAAGTTGCAACAATATCATCAAAGTACCAATTACGGACACTAGGCACTATGCCCTAACAATCTTATGCTATTACATGACCAATCTCATCCAATCCCTACCATCCCCTTCGGCCTACAGCGGGGGAATTACTCACACATGGATGGGGGAAACATGGCTGGTTGATGTAGAGGCGTTGGCGGTGATGGCGGTGATGATCTCCTCCAATTCCCCGTCCCGGCGGAGTGCCAGAACGGAGACTTCTGGCTCCCGCGACGGAGTTTCGCGATGTGGCGGCGTTACGAGGGTTTCGGCGACTTCGACTTCTCCCCGTGCGTTTTTAGGTCGAGGCCGATAAATAGTCCGAAGGAGGGCGTCGGAGGCCGGCCGAGGGGGCCACACCACAGGGCCGCGCGGGCCCCCCCTGGGCCGCGCCGCCCTATGGTGTGGGGCCCTCGGGCCTCCACCTTAATTGTCCTTCTGGCTCCGTCATTATTCTGGGAAAATAGGGCCTTCTGCATAAATTCCGAGGATTTTCCCGAAAGTTGGATTTCTGCACAAAAACGAGACACCAGAGCAGTTCTGCTGAAAACAGCGTTAGTCCGTGTTAGTTGCATCCAAAGTGCACAAATTAGAGGCAAAACAATAGCAAAAGTGTTCGGGAAAGTAGATACGTTTTGGACGTATCACTCATTAAGAGGAAGAGCTAAAGATTGGTTGCTATCTCTGCCTAAGAATAGTATTGATTCCTGGACTAAATGCAAGGATGCTTTTATTGGTAGATATTATCCCCCTGCTAAAATTATATCTTTGAGGAGTAGCATAATGAATTTTAAACAATTAGATACTGAGCATGTTGCACAAGCATGGGAAAGAATGAAATCTTTGGTTAAAAATTGCCCAACCCATGGACTGACTACTTGGATGATCATCCAAACCTTCTATGCATGACTAAATTTTTCTTCGCGGAATTTATTGGATTCAGCTGCTGGAGGTACCTTTATGTCCATCACTCTTGGTGAAGCAACAAAGCTTCTTGATAATATGATGATCAATTACTCTGAATGGCACACGGAAAGAGCTCCACAAGGTAAGAAGGTAAATTCTGTCGAAGAAACCTCTTCCTTGAGTGATAAGATTGATGCTATTATGTCTATGCTTGTGAATGGTAGGACTAATGTTGATCCTAATAATGTTCTGTTAGCTTCGTTGGCTGCTCAAAAAGATTATGTTGATGTGAATTTCATTAAGAATAACAATTACAATAACTATAGGCCATATCCTTATAATAATGGTAACGGTTATGCTAATTCTTATGGGAATTCTTACAATAATAATAGGAACACACCCCCTGGACTTGAAGCCATGCTTAAAGAATTTATTAGTACACAAACTGCTTTTAACAAATCTGTTGAAGAAAAGCTTGGGAAAATTGATATACTTGCTTCTAAAGTCGATAGTCTTGCTGCTGATGTTGATCTTTTGAAATCGAAAGTTATGCCTAATAGGGATATTGAAAATAAAATTGTTACTACAGCAAATGCCATCCAAGTTAGAATTAATGAGAATATAAGATTAATGGCTGAATTGCGTGCTAGGTGGGATAGAGAAGAAAATGAAAAACTAGCTAAAGAGAAAAATGTAGCTAAAGTTTGAACTATTACCACCACAAGTAATGTTGATTCCTCACATGTTGCTGCACCTCCTACTATTAATGGTAAAATAATTGGTGTTGGCAATGTTTCTACTCCTAGTGCAAAGCGTACAAAACTGCTCGAAACTGCTAAAACTGCTGAAACTGCCTGTGATAAAACTGCTGAAATTTTTTCCAACATTGGGGATGATGATCCCATTGATTTAGACTATAATGGTTCGAATTTTGATGATTGCCACATCTCTGAAGTTATAAAGTTCTTGCAAAAACTTGCTAAAAGTCCTAATGCTAGTGCTATAAATTTGGCTTTCACGCAACATATTACAAATGCTCTCATAAAAGCTAGAGAAGAGAAACTAGAGCGCGAAGCCTCTATTCCTAGAAAGCTAGAGGATGGTTGGGAGCCCATCATTAAGATGAAGGTTAAAGATTTTGATTGTAATGCCTTATGTGATCTTGGTGCAAGTATTTCCGTTATGCCTAAGAAAATCTATAATATGCTTGACTTGCCACCGCTGAAAAATTGTTATTTGGATGTTAATCTTGCTGATCATTCTACAAAGAAACCTTTGGGGAAAGTTGATAATGTTCGCATTACCGTTAACAATAACCTTGTCCCCGTTGATTTTGTTGTCTTGGATATTGAATGCAATGCATCTTGTCCCATTATATTGGGAAGATCTTTTCTTCGAACTGTTGGTGCTATCATTGATATGAAGGAAGGTAATATAAAATATCAATTTCCTCTCAAGAAAGGTATGGAACACTTCCCTAGAAAGAGAATGAAGTTACCTTTTGATTCTATTATTAGAACAAATTATGATGTTGACACTTCGTCTCTTGATAATACTTGATACACACTTTTTGCGCCTAGCTGAAAGGCGTTAAAGAAAAGCGCTTATGGGAGACAACCCATGTTTTTACTACAGTAATTTGTTGTTACTTTGTGTCTTGGAAGTTGTTTACTACTGTAGCAACCTCTCCTTATCTTAGTTTAGTGTTTTGTTGTGCCAAGTAAAGTCGTTGATAGTAAAGTTCATACTAGATTTGGATTACTGCACAGAAACAGATTTCTTTGCTGTCACGAATCTGGGCTGTTTTCTCTGTAGATAACTCAGAAAATTATGTCAATTTACGTGAGTGATCCTCAGATATGTATGCAACTTTCATTCAATTTGAGCATTTTCATTTGAGCAAGTCTGGTGCCTCGATAAAATTCGTCAATACGAACTGTTCTGTTTTGACAGATTCTGCCTTTTATTTCGCATTGCCTCTTTTGCTATGTTGGATGAATTTCTTTGATCCATTAATGTCCAGTAGCTTTATGCAATGTCCAGAAGTGTTAAGAATGATTATGTCACCTCTGAACATGTTAATTTTTATTGTCCACTAACCCTCTAATGAGTTGTTCTAAGTTTGGTGTGGAGGAAGTTTTCAAGGATCAAGAGAGGAGTATGATGCAATATGATCAAGGAGAGTGAAAGCTCTAAGCTTGGGGATGCCCCGGTGGTTCACCCCTGCATATTCTAAGAAGACTCAAGCGTCTAAGCTTGGGGATGCCCAAGGCATCCCCTTCTTCATCGACAACATTATCAGGTTCCTCCCCTGAAACTATATTTTTATTCCATCACATCTTATGTGCTTTTCTTGGAGCGTCGGTTTGTTTTTGTTTTTTGTTTTGCTTAAATAAATGGATCCTAGCATTCACTTTGTGGGAGAGAGACACGCTCCGCTGTAGCATATGGACAAGTATGTCCTTAGGCTTTACTCATAGTATTCATGGCGAAGTTTCTTCTCCGTTAAATTGTTATATGGTTGGAATTGGAAAATGATACATGTAGTAATTGCTAAAATGTCTTGGATAATGTGATACTTGGCAATTGTTGTGCTCATGTTTAAGCTCTTGCATCATATACTTTGCACCCATTAATGAAGAAATACATAGAGCATGCTAAAATTTGGTTTGCATATTTGGTCTCTCTAAGGTCTAGATAATTTCTAGTATTGAGTTTGAACAACAAGGAAGACGGTGTAGAGTCTTATAATGTTTACAATATGTCTTTTATGTGAGTTTTGCTGCGCCGTTCATCCTTGTGTTTGTTTCAAATAGCCTTGCTAGCCTAAGCCTTGTATCGAGAGGGAATACCTCTCATGCATCCAAAATCCTTGAGCCAACCACTATGCCATTTGTGTCCACCATATCTACCTACTACATGGTATTTCTCCGCCATTCCAAATTAAATTGCTTGAGTGCTACCTTTAAAATTCCATCATTCACCTTTACAATATATAGCTCATGGGACAAATAGCTTAAAAACTATTGTGGTATTGAATATGTACTTATGCACTTTATCTCTTATTAAGTTGCTTGTTGTGCGATAACCATGTTTCTGGGGACGCCATCACAACTATTCTTTGTTGAATATCATGTGAGTTGCTATGCATGTTCGTCTTGTCTGAAGTAAGGGAGATCTACCACCTTATGGTTAAGCATGCATATTGTTAGAGAAGAACATTGGGCCGCTAACTAAAGCCATGATCCATGGTGGAAGTTTCAGTTTTGGACATATATCCTCAATCTCATATGAGAATAATAATTGTTGCCACATGCTTATGCATTAAAGAGGAGTCCATTATCTGTTGTCTATGTTGTCCCGGTATGGATGTCTAAGTTGAGAATAATCAATAGCGAGAAATCCAATGCGAGCTTTCTCCTTAGACCTTTGTACAGGCGGCATAGAGGTACCCCATTGTGACACTTGGTTAAAACATGTGTATTGCGATGATCCGGTAGTCCAAGCTAATTAGGACAAGGTGCGGGCACTATTAGTATACTATGCATGAGGCTTGCAACTTGTAAGATATAATTTACATGATACATATGCTTTATTACTACCATTGACAAAATTGTTTCATGTTTTCAAAATCAAAGCTCTAGCACAAATATAGCAATCGATGCTTTTCCTCTATGGAGGACCATTCTTTTACTTTTATGTTGAGTCAGTTCACCTATTTCTCTCCACCTCAAGAAGCAAACACTTGTGTGAACTGTGCATTGATTCCTACATACTTGCATATTGCACTTATTATATTACTCTATGTTGACAATATCCATGAGATATACATGTTACAAGTTGAAAGCAACCGCTGAAACTTAATCTTCCTTTGGGTTGCTTCAATACCTTTACTTTGATTTATTGCTTTATGAGTTAACTCTTATGCAAGACTTATTGATGCTTGTCTTGAAGTACTATTCATGAAAAGTCTTTGCTATATGATTCACTTGTTTACTCATGTCATATACATTGTTTTGATCGCTGCATTCACTACATATGCTTTACAAATAGTATGATCAAGGTTATGATGGCATGTCACTCCAGAAATTATCTTTGTTATCGTTTTACCTGCTCGGGACGAGCAGAACTAAGCTTGGGGATGCTGATACGTCTCCGACGTATCGATAATTTCTTGTGTTCCATGCCACATTATTGATGTTATCTACATGTTTTATGCACACTTTATGTCATATTCGTGCATTTTCTGGAACTAACCTATTAACAAGATGCCGAAGTGCCGATTCTTGTCAAGTCTGCTGTTTTTGGTTTCAGAAATCCTAGTAACGAAATATTCTCGGAATTGGACGAAATCAACGCCCAGGGTCCTATTTTACCACGAAGCTTCCAGAAGACCGAAGAGGAGACGAAGTGGGGCCACGAGGCGGCCAAACCCTAGGACGGCGCGGCCTGGCCCTTGGCCGCGCCGACCTGTGGTCTGGGCCCCTCGTGTGGCCCCCTGACCTGCCCTTCCGCCTACTTAAAGCCTCCGTCGCGAAACACCCAGTACCGAGAGCCACAATACGGAAAACCTTCCAGAGACGCCGCCGCCGCCAATCCCATCTCGGGGGATTCAGGAGATCGCCTCCGGCACCCTGCCGGAGAGGGGAATCATCTCCCGGAGGACTCTACGCCGCCATGGTCGCCTCCGGAGTGATGAGTGAGTAGTCTACCCCTGGACTATGGGTCCATAGCAGTAGCTAGATGGTTGTCTTCTCCCCATTGTGCTTAATTGTCGGGTCTTGTGAGCTGCCGAACATGATCAAGATCATCTATCTGTAATTCTATATGTTGCGTTTGTTGGGATCCGATGAATAGAGAATACTTGTTATGTTGATTATCAATTTATGTCTATGTGTTGTTTATGATCTTGCATGCTCTCCGTTACTAGTAGATGCTCTGGCCAAGTAGATGCTTGTAACTCCAAGAGGGAGTATTTATGCTCGATAGTGGGTTCATGTCTCCGTGATCTGGGAGTGACAGAAACCTCTAAGATTATGGATGTGCTGTTGCCACTAGGGATAAAACATTGGTGCTATGTTCGAGGATGTAGTTACTGATTACATTACGCGCAATACTTAATGCAATTGTCTGTTGTTAGCAACTTAATACTGGAGGGGGTTCGGATGATAACCTGAAGGTGGACTTTTTAGGCATAGATGCATGCTGGATAGCGGTCTATGTACTTTGTCGTAATGCCCAATTAAATCTCACTATACTCATCATAATATGTATGTGCATGGTCATGCCCTCTTTATTTGTCAATTGCCCAACTGTAATTTGTTCACCCAACATGCTGTTTATCTTATGGGAGAGACACCTCTAGTGAACTGTGGACCCCGGTCCAATTCTCTATACTGAAATACAATCTACTGCAATACTTGTTCTACTGTTTTCTGCAAACAATCATCTTCCACACAATACGGTTAATCCTTTGTTACAGCAAGCCGGTGAGATTGACAACCTCACTGTTTCGTTGGGGCAAAGTACTTTGGTTGTGTTGTGCAGGTTCCACGTTGGCGCCGGAATCTCTGGTGTTGCGCCGCACTACATCCCGCCGCCATCAACCTTCAACGTGCTTCTTGACTCCTACTGGTTCGATTAAACCTTGGTTTCTTACTGAGGGAAACTTGCCGCTGTGCGCATCACACCTTCCTCTTGGGGTTCCCAACGGACGTGTCAACCACACGCATCAAGCAGGCGGAGCCAAGGGATTTAGCATGCATCATGACGTCGTCGAAGTCGCGATGGATAGATCTGTCGCAGAAGGGGCATATGTACACGTTTGCAGCCCAGGGAATGTTGAGTTGGCCCGACTTGAGCCTCCTCAAGACGCGCTACATTCAAGCATTAGTGAAGTGCAACGTAATGGACAGAGTTAACCAAAAAAGATCCTAACATGAACATGGCAAAAAGAAATGAGGCACCCTTAGTTTAACATGGATGACATGAATCCATCAATGGTGATTGGCGTCCCTCGTGCATTGAAGTGGGTGTCACCGCCAGTGGTAAAGGGCACCTTTTGTCGTTGCTCGCCCACACGCTCATGCAGACATGTTTATTAGTTGTGTGATGATGTTCACATATGGATTCTGCATGTTCTGTGTACATGAGTCTATCTGGGCGCCTGTGCCATTCAAGATGTCTCCATATCATTTGCGTGTGGTGTGGGAATTTTCACCTGGAGAACTTGGATGGACGATCGAGTCTACTATGACGATCCCCAAAGATGCACACACCTGACTGGGGTATTTGCTCCGTGTTTGACATTGGCAAGGCTACAAGGTATCTATATGGTGTCAAGGCGAGTGGATGTAGCTACACATGGGGTCCGAGGTTTGGTGGCGCTCATTTGAGTACCGTGTTTTAAGCTCCGAGGTGAAAAATCCTTGGTCCGATCTTTGTTGGTTGTACTAGGCAGTGTCGATGTTTATACATCATTATCTTGTTGAAGGCATTGAGTGGATTATTCTCAGACCCAATATCCAGGGTGAAAAATCAAGATCTAGCCTCTTATGGCTAGATCCAGCGATGGTAACGTTCCATTGTAAAGATGTTTCTTTCGGAGAACCTTTCCTGCAAGCTGTGGGTTGCCTAGGGTGGTTGTTTATGTTGCTGTTATTATATGCATTTGATCACTCCAACAGGATACTATGATCTCATGTTTTTTCTTCTCTAACTTTTTAGCTGTGTGCATCCTCGATGTCTCGACTTGCTATTAATACTTAGGTGTTACAGAGGCTGGATGTACTAGATACCAACTCATCTTAACTATTAAATTGGGATCCGAAGTTCGTACGTGTACGTCGCATTACACCGACCGAAACGAACAATTGAACCCAGTCTGTGCGCCCATCCAAAAAAACGGCCCAGACAAAGTCTGCCACGGCCCAGACAAAGTCCTGCGCCCAGCCATAATTGTATCATATGCATCTATCTGGCAAACAAGTCTTTCTTCATCAAGGTTAAGTTTACTGGAACAATCCAATTCGCATCGAGGTGAACTCTACTGGTGATATTTTAACTACAACAGCATCATGCAATTCATGCTTCACAGTAGAAAAGTTCGCAGATCAAGCTATTCTCGACTAACACTTGTAGAATTCAAGGAGCAAAATGCTTAGACTCAACAATATACCGAGAAGAGGCAGAAGAACGGAGAGCACGCACAGAGGCCGGCGGTATAGCAGAGTAGGGCGCGGAGGATGGCTTTGTCGTGGGGGGCGATGCTGCACGCATGGATCGGCTGGTCCTTGTCCGCTTCTTCAGCAGCAGTCAGGGGCGACGTGTGCTGCGGGCAGCGCGCTGGTGGTTGGAGCCGGCACACATAACAGATACACGCTACAGTTACAGAGAGAACAGAGAATAGGGGCTCACTGCTGTGTGCTCGTCGGCGTGGAAGAGCTCAAGAGCAGGGGTCTATGGGCGAGAGGCGGCCGGCGGGAAGAGCGGCGGCAGAGCCGGCGAGCTGGGGAGCCGGGGACCAGGGCGGCGGGGCGCAGAGCCGCAGACGCGGTGAGCCGGTGAGGCGCAGAGAGCGACGACGGCAGGCCGCCGGCGTGCGCCGGGGTCGCGGGGACACGGACGGACTTGAGGCGTCGGGCGGCGGCGGTCGGGGCGGCGCCGCAGCAGGGTCGCGGGGAATCGGCGAATCGCTCGCCGGCTCGCGTGAGCCCTGAGCCGTGAGGGCGATTTGGGAAAGAGAGCAAGTGACGGGAAGACAGCAAAATTCCTCAGCTACGCTTTTTCTTTTTTCTTTTACACGTCCACTTTGCATTATTACATGTTACGTTATTCACTGAGAAAAGCGAAGTGTGTAGGATTGACGAGGCTCATTTTGAACTTGCCACGACATAACTGTGCAGCTCCACACAACATGTGTATATACAAACAAGTTTTACATTGTTTCACTACATTAATTACGTTTAGATTTTGGATTTTTCATAAATTTTTAGTTCTTTTTTATTATATATACTCCTCTATTAATTTTAGCTAAGATTAGATGTATTTAAATACTATTTAGTATGTAGATACTCAAATTTAGAAAAAGTTTACACAAGTTTCGTGAGACGGAGCAAATATTAAAATCTAGAAGCAGTGATGCATGAGCTCACAGTAAGGAGGTACTAATCGATCGGTGTAGCAACACTTTATAACGAGGAGAATAGCACCGAGATTCCTAACATGGGAATAAAGTGTACCAAGTAACTTACATTATGTTATTTAAAATTAAATTTAAATTAAAACATGTGCTTAACTTATAATAATTAATAAGTTATTATATTCTATATTTTCAAGTGAATTTTGTTAGGCCAAAATTCTGATGTGCTCCCGAAGCAGCAAAACAAATTTAAAAACCCGTGACAACGCACGGGCATTCAACTAGTATTAATATATTTCCTATTTCTCATCTATTCAGAATGGGCAAACTCATAGGACGGGACACCAGACCGATCCCCTTATTATTTTCTCATAATACATTCAACTATGTTTGAAGCAGAATACAAAATGAATGCATGATGGTAGTACAATTTTCATTCCAGGATAGGCGGCATGCAGTATAAGTAGGGAAGTCGGCAATGTTCGCCATCTGAACCGTGAAGAAGGCCTGTTTTTTCGTAAGATTTGATGCTATCCGCCAGAGTCTCCTCCAACTTTCTTGGCTTCCACCCCAAATTCTTTAGTTTATCAGAAGTCACTTCAACTTTATAATCCACATCAACCATCCTGCGAACCCAAGAATAAGTGGTTCAAATCTTTTGTAAGAGATAACTAAGTTATGCCACGGCATTTGTATGATGAGGCTTACTTGTCTGCGTAACTGTAGTTAGGGTACATGCTCTTCAGAATTCCCAACAAATCCTTTAGGTCCATCTCATCGAGTGAGCATATGTATCTCTCTGATCGACCTGCCTTGTCGTACAACAGGAGCAACGCGTCGGCGACATCACGGACGTCTACTATAGGATAGAACTTGTTGTTCATTGTGTCGGGACCTCCTGACACCAGACATATAACATAATTACGCTACATCACAGTAATGGTAAAGTTAAGGCCCATCCTTCGATTTATAGTTCAGCAGGGCATTGTTCCACAGATGTGTCATATTTGTGAACTCATAACCACATTATTACCTGCCCAATTTTTTTTTGAATATCCACAAACAATAAAATTATTTCTCGGTCACTTTCCAAAAATTAAAGATGTCGCCCTCGCATTTGTGAGGTGCTAGTTTTCTTAACTTCATATTTCAATTTACAGTTCAGCAGGCCATTGTTCCAGTAGAACTGCAATGTTCGATGCCCAAAATTGATTATATATATTTGTGATAAATGGAAAGAAAGAAATGCTGCAGAAAATAGTTTTTGCACTCACAAGACAAACCTTTTAGTATGTAGATGAGGACCTTGCTAGTGGTATTGATTGCCACATGTTGCAACAGAGGGCCCAAAACCAGACCTGGCAAAACTGTGGCGACGTGCAGTCCGTTCTTCAGCCCGTATTCTAGGGCCATTTCTTCAGCCATTGTCTTAGCAAGCGAATACCAGTTCTGCCAACACAAACAAGTATGGATCGCTGCGATTAGTCCTACCTCACTCTAGATAATTACTTTGAATTCATTGACCGGCGTTGGTTTCTGAGCGGTGACCTCATTCTCCCTGCACAACTCTTTGTCTGACCAGCAGCTCTCGTCTTTGATTTTATCCTGAGGCCAATCCAGAGTAAAGCAACTAGCGGCAATGGACGAGACGAGGATGAGTTTTTGTACTTTCTTCGCCGAGCAAGCCTTGAGTACGTTCGTGGTGCCCTTCACTGCGGGATCCATCATCTCTTTCTGCACAATATTGTCAAGTTGTCACTAGCAACAGCAGAACGGGTTATCTTTCTTAGCGTAAGTATGCAGAAGCACAACAAGGTAGGATTACAGGATCTTATTTTTGGGGTTACAATTTGACCGGTGTATGATACTTAGATACTAGCTAGGAGCATATTTTGTGAGAAATTCCAGTCATATTTTTCTAGTAAAAAAGAACGTTGAGAAGAAGAAATGCATCTCCACATCAGTGACCACTAGCACTCAATAAGCCAATTCCGAGCTCATACGAAATGCATTCTTCTAGTATTTTTCATCCCCTCCCCAGACTGTTGGTTCCCTTCCCTTCTCCTTGCAATGAATACTTTTGCTTTTGTTCAGATACACTCGTCTTCTTTTGCACGTCCACCTCAATACGACTGAGTACTCATACAAATTACTCTTTTGAACGGCTAAAAACTTACGAATTAACTAGCTGTGACTGTGAGCCTCTGACATAACACTAGTTGTATTCGTAGCCTTCCTGAAGAGAATATGTATGCACTTGCCTGTGGATCAACCATCTTTTGCTCGGGCACCGGAGTAGCGACATGGAAGACGCCCTCGCAGCCGGCAAACGCGGCCGCCACCGTGTCATAGTCGAGCATGTCTGCCTTTATCAGCTGCAGATTCTCCGGGGCTCCGTCCAGCTGCATCAGGAACGCATTCTTCGCATCACCTGCAAGATGACAAAGATGCAGGAACTGAGCAGTGGTGAGTGATCTGTGTCGTCGATGGGGGGTGCTGTCAGTGGTTGGCTGGTTGCATACGTGGGTCGCGAACGGTGGCGTTGACGGCGTAGCCGCGGGTGAGGAGCAGCTTGACGAGGCACGACCCTATGAACCCGCCGCCACCGGTCACGCAAACGCGGGGCAGCGGCGGGGACGACGTCTCCATCTCCGGCTGTTCTGTCTGGGAATTGGGACGGGACTACCGGAGTAGAGAGGAAAAGGGGCCGCTGGGAGTTCAGGGGAGGGAAAGAAAGAACACGGGGAGAAGAGAGTTTTCGTTATCGTTTCTCCCGCGCTGCCTGCCACAGGTTGGTCGGCAGGCACGCTGCACAGTGCACAGCAACAGCCGCAACACATGTCACACACACACGGCTCTCCAGTGTCCACATGCACACAGGCAGCTCCGCCGCACCTGCCCGATCTAGAACGCTTCCATCCATCCTAGCTCCTCAAGCTTGCACCTGTCGCGCATAAGTGCTTACTTGTGATCTATATCTGGATCCTGATAAGATGCATCCCGTTAAATGGTCGTTGCCCACTTTCATTTTGAAAGAAAAATGAGACGTCTCTAGTAGCTCGCATGCTTCTAGGTTAGGTCCGGTGGAAATAAAAAAAACCAGTTGACTAGATATCTAGAGGGGTTCTGCATTGTGGCATGCACTCCCGGTGCAGCCTAACAGGAACACTCGAATCAGTAGTTTTTTCCAGGGTCAGACCAATATTGAGCAAAAAAGCAACAACATTGTGCACGAGGGAGATCGGCGCGGGATGGCTATACATAGATCGTAAAATCTCGGCGGCGTTGTGCGGAAAAGTGAGGGAAACCTCCCTTCTTTCGGTCACCTTCTTCATTAACCCCAACCATAAATCCCCATTTCCTCCCTTTCGACATCGACTGCGGCGAGGATGAACATCAACCCCTCCGGTAGATTCCTTTTACTCTGGCACCATACCATTGCCGTTCTGGAGGAGGATCTCGTCTTCTTGGTCTCCAACACCGGATCCATGTCGCCGTGTGAAGAGGAGGTAGGGGTTTTTCTCCTTTTCTTCTTCAACTCCGGCTTGTCTCCATCGTCTTCCATGGAAGAGGTAAAACACACTCTCCGACTCTACTATCTGCCCCACCGTAGATCAATATAGGTAGAACTATGTGGGGTCCATTTTGTTGTTCCTCATGCTAGAACACTTTGATTAGGGCAACCAGATCGAGCTTCTTCATCAGGCAGCAACACTCATATCCATGTCATTCAGGAGTGGATCATGCTGCTACCCGAGGGAGCAATCATGTGTGCTACCATACGTTACCACCAGGTCATGAGAGAATAGTAAACATGAACTACATCTACAACTGGAACGATCTAGAGGCTATCCAAATGCTTCAGATGAGAAGAGCTCATTTCTATGAACTTGTGAAAAAGTTCAGGGAGAGATGACTGCTTCAAGATAGCATCCTCGTCTTTGTGGAGGAACAAGTCGCCATATTTCTTCATGTTGTTGGTTATAACAGATGTTTAGAGTGATCTATAACACATTCATGTGATACATGGTCAATCCTTCAGCGCCTATCAATGCCACTACTCTTGATGTTGTGAATGGCGATCAGATCCACTGAGACGATGACGATGGCGACGAACAAGGAGACTGGTAAATAAATTAGCAGTTCAACAATTAACTGCTTCGTCTTCTCGTTCATTACATATTCTATGGTTTTTTGTTCTTGATGACACAGAGTCCTGATAAACTCACGTTGCCGCCGGTCCTCAAATTCTTCCCAGGGCTTGATTTTCCACCTCGGCCTCTTGCGGTCCTAAGAACGGCTTTCGAGAGTGAGCGAATCTATGTTCATCCGACGCATGTCCAAACCCCACTGCCACAAATCTTTGTCCTCCTTTCTAGCACCATTCTTCCTGAATATTTCCCACTCCTCTGTGATCGTCGGATATGTCTTGTGGACCTTGGTGTAATCATCACCCTTATCCATTATTTTTGTACACTCGTTTTCCAACTGCTGATACGACTCCAACGTATCTATAATTTCTTATGTTCCATGCTAGTTTTATGACAATACCTACATGTTTTATTCATACTTTATATCGTTTTGATGCATTTTCCGGAACTAACCTATTAACAAGATGCCGAAGTGTCAGTTCCTGTTTTCTGCTGTTTTTGGTTTCAGAAATCCTAGTAAGGAAATATTCTCGGAATCGGACGAAATCAATGCCCAGCATCCTATTTTTCCACGAAGCTTCCAGAACACCCGAGAGCCAGCAGAGGGGGGCCACAGGGCCACCAGATGACAGGGTGGCGCGGCCAGGGCCTGGGCCGCGCCCCCCTATTGTGTCACCGCCTCGTCAGCCTTCCGACTCCGCCTCTTCGCCTATTTAAAGGTCCCTGACCTAAATCTTCAATACGGAAAAACCACGGTACGAGAAACCTTCCAGAGCCGCCGCCATCGCGAAGCCAAGATCTGGGGGACAGGAGTCTCTGTTCCGGCACGCCGCCGGGACGGGGAAGTGCCCCCGGAAGGCTTCTCCATTGACACCACCGCCATCTTCATCAACGCTGTTGTCTCCCATGAGGAGGGAGTAGTTCTCCATCGAGGCTAAGGGTTGTACCGGTAGCTATGTGGTTAATCTCTCTCCTATGTACTTCAATACAATGATCTCATGAGCTGCCTTACATGATTGAGATTCATATGAGCTTTGTATCACTATTAGTCTATGTGCTACTCTTGTGATGCTATTAAAGTAGTCTATTCCTCCTTCACGGTGTAATGGTGACAGTGTGTGCATCGTGTAGTACTTGGCGTAGGCTATGATCATAATCTCTTGTAGGTTATGGAGTTAATTATTACTATGATAGTATTGATGTGATTTATTCCCCCTTCATAGTGTAAAGGTGACAGTGTGTATGCTATGTTAGTACTCGGTTTAAATTGCAAAGATCTATTATGCTCTAAAGGTTACTTCAATATGAATGCCGAATGTTGTGGAGCTTGTTAACTCCGGCATTGAGGGAGCTCTTGTAGCCCTACACAACGAATGGTGTTCATTATCAAACAAGAGTATATGTAGCACAAAGGAAGAGAACTTATTTATTTATGTGATCAATGTTGAGAGTGTCCACTAGTGAAAGTATGATCCCTAGGCCTTGTTTCCAAATACTGCAATCATCGCTTGTTTACTGTTTTACTGCATCTTTACTTCCTGCAATATTACTACCATCAACTGCACGCCAGCAAGCACTTTTCTGGCGCCGTTACTACTACTCATATTCATTCATACCACTTGTATTTCACTATCTCTTCGCCGAACTAATGCACCTATACATCTGACAAGTATATTAGGTGTGTTGGGGACACAAGAGACTTCTTGTATCGTGATTGCAGGGTTGCTTGAGAGGGATATCTTTGACCTCTTCCTCCCTGAGTTCGATAAACCTTGGGTGATCCACTTAAGGGAAACTTGCTGCTGTTCTACAAACCTCTGCTCTTGGAGGCCCAACACTGTCTACAAGAATAGAAGCACCCGTAGACATCAAGCACTTTTCTGGCGCCGTTGCCAGGGAGGAAAGGTAAAAGGCACTCATACTCCGGTCCCAGGTAACTAAGTACTTTTCTGTTGCCGTTGTGTGTGTGCTCGAAGCTATTTCCTTTAGATCCTGCAATTGCATCTTTTTGTTTCTTGTTTTACACTAGTTAGGCTTAATGGAAAACAACAACACAATGAGAGATCTTTATGAACTTTATCTTGAATTAGGACATGATGTGTTTGAAGAGAGAATTAAAAAACCCATGGAACTTTATATGTATGCTAATGGGAATGTTATTAGTATGAATGCTTTGAACACCATTTTTGCTAATGCTATGGAAAATTCTAAGCTTGGGGAGGTCGGTTTTGATGAAAATGATCTCTTTAGTCCTCCGGGTATTGAGGAGAAAGTTTAAGTTGATTATGATATGCCTCCCATTTATGATGATTATAATGATAGTGGTCTTTTGGTGCCGCCTACTATGGAGAGTAAATTTTATGATGATTATACTATGCCTCCTACACTTGATGAGAATAATAATGATAGCTACTTTGTTGAATTTGCTCCCACTACAACTAATAAAATTGATTATGCTTATGTGGAGAGTAATGATACTTTTATGCATGTGAATAAGAATGCTTTATGTGATACTTATATTGTTGAGTTTGTTCATGATGCCTCTGAAAGTTATTATGAGAGAGGAAAATATGGTTGTAGAAATTTTCATGTTACTAAAACACCTCTCTATATGCTGAAATTTTTGAAGTTACACTGGTTTTATCTTCCTATGCTTGTTACTTTGCTCTTCATGAACTTGTTTATTTACAAGATTCCTATGCATAGGAAGCATGTTAGACTTAAATGTGTTTTGAATTTTCTTCTTGATGCTCTCTTTTGCTTCAACTCTTATTTCTTGTGAGTGCATTGTTAAAATTGCTGAGCCCATCTTAATGGCTATAAAGAAAGAACTTCTTGGGAGATAACCCATGTGTTTATTTTACTACAACACTTTTGTTTTATATTTGAGTCTTGGAAGTTGTTACTACTGTAGCAACCTCTCCTTATCTTTATTTTATTGCATTGTTGTGCCAAGTAAAGTCTTTGATAGCAAGGTTCATACTAGATTTGGATTATTGCGCAGAAACAGATTTCTGTCTGTCACGAATTTGGGCAGGGTTCTCTGTAGGTAACTCAGAAAAATCTGCCAATTTACGTGCGTGATCCTCAGATATGTACGCAACTTTCATTCAATTTGAGCATTTTCATCTGAGCAAGTCCAGTGCCTCTAAAAAATTCGTCTTTACAAACTGTTCTGTTTTGACAGATTCTGCCTTTTATTTCGCATTGCCTCTTTTGCTGTGTTGGATGGATTTCTTTGTTCCATTAACTTCCAGTAGCTTTGTGGAATGTCCAGAAGTGTTAAGAATGATTGTGTCACCTCTGAACATGTGAAATTTTGATTATGCACTAACCCTCTAATGAGTTGTTTCCAGTTTGGTGTGGAGGAAGTTTTCAAGGGTCAAGAGAGGAGGATGATATACTATGATCAAGAAGACTGAAAAGTCTAAGCTTGGGGATGCCCCCGTGGTTCATCCTGCGTATTTCAAGTAGACTCAAGCATCTAAGCTTGGGGATGCCCAAGGCATCCCCTTCTTCATCGACAATTTATCAGGTTTCTTCTCTTGAAACTATATTTTTATTCGGTCACATCTTATGTACTTTACTTGGAGCGTCTGTTTGTTTTTATTTTCGTTTTGTTATTTTCCTTCCCTGAATAAATTCATGCTTGTGTGGGAGAGAGACACGCTCCGCTTGTTCATATGAACACTGGTGTTCTTAGTTCTATCTTTAATGTTCATGACGGAGTTGAAAACCGCTTCGTTAATTGCTATATGGTTGGAAACAGAAAATGCTTCATGTGGTAATTGGTATAATGTCTTGAATAATTTGATACTTGGCAATTGTTGTGCTCATATAGATCATGTTTAAGCTCTTGCATCATGTACTTTGCACCCATTAATGAAGAACTACATAGAGCTTGTTAAAATTTGGTTTGCATGATTGGTCTCTCTAAGTCTAGATATTTTCTGGTTAAGGTGTTTGAACAACAAGGAGACGATGTAAAGTCTTATAATGCTTACAATATGTTCATATGTGAGTCTTGCTGCACCGTTTTATACTTGAGTTTGCTTCAAACAACCTTGCTAGCCTAGCCTTGTATTGAGAGGAATTCTTCTCGTGCATCCAAATCCTTGAGCCAAAAACTATGCCATTTGTGTCCACCATACCTACCTACCACATGGTATTTCTCTGCCATTCCAAGCAAATACTTCATGTGCTACCTTTAAACAATTCAAAAGCTATTATCTCTTATTTGTGTCAATGTTTTATGGCTCATGAGGAAGTATGTGGTGTTTATCTTTCAACCTTGTCATTTACTTCTGACAGACTTTCACAATGGACTAGTGGCTTCATCCGCTTATCCAATAATTTTGCAAAAAGAGCTGGCAATGGGGTTCCCAGCCCTGATTAATTAACCTTCATTAATAATTCTCTTCACATGTTTTGCTCTGATTCATCAGTAAGCAACTTAATTTTGCAAATAGACACTCCTTCATGGTATGTGAATGTTGGAAGGCACCCGAGGATTCGGTTAGCCATGGCTTGTGTAAGCAAAAGGTTGGGAGGAGTGTCATCCATAAATAATGAAATTAAAATACATGTGTAAACAAAAGAGAAGAGGGATGATCTACCTTGCTGGTAGAGATAACGTCCTTCATGGGAGCCGCTCTTGAAAGTCTGGTTGATAAGGTAGTTAGAGTACCCGCTACCATTCGTTGACAACAACAAACACCTCTCAAAACCTTACTTTTATGCTCTCTATATGATTTCAAAACTTAAAAAGCTCTAGCACATGATTTAATCCCTGCTTCCCTCTGCGAAGGGCCATTCTTTTACTTTATGTTGAGTCAGTTTACCTATTCCTTCTATCTTAGAAGCAAACACTTGTGTCAACTGTGCATTGATTCTTACATGTTTACCTATTGCACTTGTTATATTGCTTTATGTTGACAACTATCCATGAGATATACATGTTACAAGTTGAAAGCAATTGCTGAAACTTATATCTTCCTTTGTGTTGTTTCAAAGCTTTCTACTAAGAATTTATTGCTTTATGAGTAACTCTTATGCAAGACTTATTGATGCTTGTCTTGAAAGTACTATTCACGAAAAGTCTTTGCTATATGGTTCAGTTGTTTACTCATTGTATTTACCATTGCTTTGAATCACTGCATTCATCTCATATGCTTACAATAGTATGATCAAGATTATGTTGGTAGCATGTCACTTAAGAAATTATCATTGTTATCGTTTACCTACTCGAGGGCGAGTAGGAACTAAGCTTGGGGATGCTTGATACGTCTCCAACGTATCTATAATTTCTTATGTTCCATGCTAGTTTTATGACAATACCTACATGTTTTATTCATACTTTATATCGTTTTGATGCATTTTCCGGAACTAACCTATTAACAAGATGCCGAAGTGCCAGTTCCTGTTTTCTGCTGTTTTTGGTTTCAGAAATCCTAGTAAGGAAATATTCTCGGAATCGGACGAAATCAATGCCCAGCATCCTATTTTTCCACGAAGCTTCCAGAACACCCGAGAGCCAGCAGAGGGGGGCCACAGGGCCACCAGATGACAGGGTGGCGCGGCCAGGGCCTGGGCCGCGCCCCCCTATTGTGTCACCGCCTCGTCAGCCTTCCGACTCCGCCTCTTCGCCTATTTAAAGGTCCCTGACCTAAATCTTCGATACGGAAAAACCATGGTACGAGAAACCTTCCAGAGCCGCCGCCATCGCGAAGCCAAGATCTGGGGGACAGGAGTCTCTGTTCCGGCACGCCGCCGGGATGGGGAAGTGCCCCCGGAAGGCTTCTCCATCGACACCATCGCCATCTTCATCAACGCTGCTGTCTCCCATGAGGAGGGAGTAGTTCTCCATCGAGGCTAAGGGCTGTACCGGTAGCTATGTGGTTAATCTCTCTCCTATTTACTTCAATACAATGATCTCATGAGCTGCCTTACATGATTGAGATTCATATGAGCTTTGTATCACTATTAGTCTATGTGCTACTCTTGTGATGTTATTAAAGTTGTCTATTCCTCCTTCACGGTGTAATGGTGACAGTGTGTGCATCGTGTAGTACTTGGCGTAGGCTATGATCATAATCTCTTGTAGGTTATGGAGTTAATTATTACTATGATAGTATTGATGTGATTTATTCCCCCTTCATAGTGTAAAGGTGACAGTGTGTATGCTATGTTAGTACTCGATTTAAATTGCAAAGATCTATTATGCTCTAAAGGTTACTTAAATATGAATGCCGAATGTTGTGGAGCTTGTTAACTCCGGCATTGAGGGAGCTCTTGTAGCCCTACACAACGAATGGTGTTCATTATCAAACAAGAGTATATGTAGCACAAAGGAAGAGAACTTATTTATTTATGTGATCAATGTTGAGAGTGTCCACTAGTGAAAGTATGATCCCTAGGCCTTGTTTCTAAGTACTGCAATCATCGCTTGTTTACTGTTTTACTGCATCTTTACTTCCTGCAATATTACTACCATCAACTGCACGCCAGCAAGCACTTTTCTGGCGCCGTTACTACTGCTCATATTCATTCATACCACTTGTATTTCACTATCTCTTCGCCGAACTAGTGTACCTATACATCTGACAAGTGTATTAGGTGTGTTGGGGACACAAGAGACTTCTTGTATCGTGATTGCAGGGTTGCTTGAGAGGGATATCTTTAACCTCTTCCTCCCCGAGTTCGATAAACCTTGGGTGATCCACTTAAGGGAAACTTGCTGCTATTCTACAAACCTCTGCTCTTGGAGGCCCAACACTGTCTACAAGAATATAAGCACCTGTAGACATCAACTGCTCAAGTCCCTACTGAACTTGCCTACTAAACTATTTTATTTATTTTATTCACAAACTCTCAAAAAAACAATTATTATTACTTTGCTTTGAATCAAACAAAACTTGTAGGTACATTTACATGAAGGTAACAAGAGGAAATTAAAGCTTTAACAATCAAGCTCCACCGTGGATTCGATACTCATACTTTTGAAAACTAGCTACACACGATCTATGACCTTGCAAAGATCATGGTGCCTGAAACACATGGGTGGTTGCAACAAACGGCTGACGGTCTTGCTACGGGCATGTTCCGTTGGTGCTATGCGAGTTGTGTGATGGTGCTACGAAGGAACTCCAGTGGTGTGGGTGTTGTCTAGATGGCGCCGGTGATAGTTTTGCTGGAAGCGGTGTAGAACGGTGTAGGGATTCGTAGCATAGAAATAAAAAATTCCTACCGCAAGAACGAATAACAAGCCAAAATCTAATCTAGTAGATGGTAGCAACGAGGTGAAGATCAACATACCCTCGAAAATTGCTAAGCGTTAACGAGATGAATCTCGTGGTGGATGTAGTCGATCACTTGCCACTTTCAAAAGCACGTAGAAGATCTTGACGGTGCCACAATCGGGCAGCACCTCCTCACTCGGTCACACGTACGGTGTTGATGACGACGTCCTTCTCCCTGTTCCAGCGGGCATCGGATGTAGTAGATCCTCCTCGGAATCCCGCCAGCACGACGGCGTGGTGACATTGGTGGTGGAGATCTCCGACAAAGCTTCGCCGTAAGCACCGCAGGAGAAGATGGGGGAGGGGAGTGGCTAGGGTTTGGGAGAGGGGGCACTTGGGGCGCCATCCTTGGGTGCCCTTTCATCCTGCAGCTCAAGAGGTGGCCGACCCTCTCCCTCTCCCTCTCTTTATATAGGTGGAACCTCCTAGGGGTTTCCCCAAAACCAAATTAAAGTCCAACTCCAAAACTGCCATATGGGTGAAACCTAGGGGAAGTGGGATTGCTCCCTTTCCTTCTCCCTTGTCCGGCCAAGGTGGTGGAGTCCACCATGGACTCCACCTTCCCTCTTGGTTGGCTGGTTAGGGTTGGTGGAGTCCATCCGGGACTCCACCTTCCATAGTGATTTATTCCGGAAGGTTCTAGAACATTCTAGCGCCTTCCATTAATGCACCAAATCATTTCCAAACTTGGAAAGTGACTTCCTATATATGAATCTTATTCTTCGGACCATTATGGAACTCCTCGTGATGTCCTGGATCCCATTCGAGAGTCCGAACAATATTCGAACTCTATTCCATATTCCATATCTACTTAAAACGACATCAAACCTTAAGTGTGTCACCCTACGGTTCAAGAACTATGCGGACATGATTGAAACTCTTCTCCGATCAATAACTAATAGTGGGACCTGGAGATCCATAATAGCTCCCACATATTCAACGACTTCGTGATCGAAAGAACCATTTACATAAAATAACAATTCCCTTTGTCTCGCAATATTTTTACTTATCCGAAGTTTGATCTTCGCTATCTCCATACCTAGTTCAACCTAGTCACCAATAAGTACTCTTTACTCGTACCATGATGTGATATCCCTTGTGAACCAGTCACATGCTTGCAAGCTAATTGGATGTCATTCCACCGAGAGGGCCCAGAGTATATGTATCTGTCATTAGGATGGACAAATCCCACTATTGATCCACGTGCTTCAACCCTATACTTTCCGAACACTTAATGCCACCTTTATAACAACCCATTTATGAAGTAGTGTTTGGTGTCATCAAAGCACCCATCCGGTGTAGGTGATTAACATGATCTCATGGTCGAAGGATTAGGTTACTATGTATCTTAAAGCTTGAAGCACAACAAACTTAATGACTTGATCATATGCTACGCTTACTATGGGTGTATGTCCATCACATCATTCACCTAATGATATGATCTTGTTATTAATAACATCCAATGTTCATGATCAGGAAACCATGATCATCTGTTCATGATCAGGAAACCATGATCATCTGTTAATCAACAAGCTAGTTTAACAAGAGGCTTACTAGGGACTCCTTTATGTTTACAAAACACACAATATTAATGTTTCCAGTTAATACAATTATAGCATGGAATGTAAACATTTATCATGAACACTAAGATATAATAATAAACACTTTTATTATTGCCTCTTGGGTATATCTCCAACAAACGGTGCTATGTGGCTCAAGCGTCGCCTTGAGTGGTGTAGGACGGAGCTGTATGTGGCGTGTCGGTGCAGCCAATGAAGGGCGTCAATGCTAGTGTAGGTCAACGTAGATGCTACAAATGTAGGGCGATTGTGCTACCATTTTCTACCCCGGTGGATTTTTTTGCTACACCTGTCTCATATGTTATGTGGATTTGCATCATGGTAAGATTTTTTATTTACAATAATTCATCAGTTTTGCTGCAGTTTACGAAATTGTTGCTATGAGGAGTTTGGCGAGGTTCTCTGACAATGTCTCCGAAGAAGGCAGTTTTGCTACAATAACAGTTATTTTTTGCTATGATGTCTTCAGCAAGGTGTCTGTCATCTGTTATCACCAGAATTTGACCGAGTCAGAGGTGGGCCGCGATCAAGATGGACTTGAAGAATATACATGGAAGAATTACGTGAATCGGCCTGTTATGCAAAGTTGGGCTAGATTGCCCATATATCTGTAATATAGTAGATCGTATCTTAGATAGAGTTTTACCCGTGCACGGTTAGGTGCACGCCTAAATTAGAAAGTCCCCTGGACTATAAATATGTATCTAGGGTTTATGGAATAAACAACAACCAACGTTCAACCAACAAATCAATCTCGGCGCATCGCCAACTCCTTCGTCTCGAGGGTTTCTACCGGTAAGCAACATGCTGCCTAGATTGCATCTTGCGATCTAGGCAGCACAAGCTTTATGTTGTTCATGCGTTGCTCGTACTGAAGCCTTTTTGATGGCGAGCAACGTAGTTATCATAGATGTGTTAGGGTTAGCATAGTTCTTCGTATAACATGCTATCGTAGTGCAACCCTTGCATGTCTAGCCGCCCTTACACCTATCTTAGGTGTAGGGGCGGCACCCCGCTTGATCATTATTTAGTAGATCTGATCCGTTACGGTTGCTCCTTGTTCTACAAGGATTAGTTTAATATCTGCAATAGTTAGGCCTTACAAAGGGTTGGAGGATCCAGCGGCACGTAGGGTGTCGTTCGTTAGTCCTAGGCAGGATGTTCCGGGGATCAACCTCGTGTTGGTTTTTAGGCCCTATCTAGGATCGGCTTACGATCACCGTGCGTGGCCGCGAGGCCCAATCGTGAGTAGGATGATCCGATTATGCGGTGAAAGCCCTAAATCGTCGTAGATCGCATTAGCTTTATCTTGATCAAGCAGGACCACCATATATTCGTGCACCTCGTACGAATCATGGGTGGATCGGCTCCCTGAGCCGATTCACAGGATAACCTGAGAGCCGATCGAGGCTCGTATTTAATGTTTACGTGTATGCCATGCAGGAAACTAAGCGAGGCATCTCCATCACCTTCCTGGCCAGGTATAGGTCAGGTGGCACGCCCTTGCATCAGCATCGGACGTGTGTACCAGAGGCTTTGTGGGCCGTCGCTCGGAGGGACCTCGGCCAGCCGCAGCCCTAGGTTGTTCCCGGCTCTACTGTGTTGCCCGTCGCTGCCCGCCGGTGGGTTTTGGCAGCAACACATTCTGGCACGCCCGGTGGGACGAGCTTCTACATCAACCACATCACCATCTACATCTGAGATGGCGGACGGCACGCCAGTCACGTACGAGGATCTGACCGACGAGCTCAAGAAAAAGTATGACGAGATCAAAGTCATCCTCGAAGCCGACCTCATCGGCTCTTTCCACAGAACCCGTTCACATGGCATCAGTTGGAAGGGGTTCTCACCTAATGGTGCACTAGATGGGATAGACCTCTCTGCCCCGTCGGAAGAACGCACCAGGTCCCTGCGGCAGGAGATCAACTACTTGGTGGCTCACTCGCTACACCGCCACTCTGAGAACCTGGTCAACACGTTGGAGCGGGTCGCTCTTCGCGTGATCCAGGAGATCATGAGGCACCAGTACTCGCCGTCAGGACCAGCTCTCGGGACGCATCAAGGAGAGTTGCCACTCCAGTCCCGTCCACCGCTGCCATTTGCGTTGGCAGCACCAGAAGTGCCGGCTTCACCGGCATTCGTCGTCTACAAGATCGGTGGTGACCCTAGTGACTGCCAGTTCTTGCCTGAGGCGCCTAAGGAGATCCCTCACGGGTACACGTGCACGTATGTGCCAGATTGCGGTAACTGGGCGCTCACAAACCAGGCCACAACATCAGGGACTTCTGGGAAAACAGGAGGGACGTCAGCAACAGATCTTGAGAAGCAGACGTGGCTAACTAAGTACGCCACCCCGACGAACCTCCAGAGCTCAGCTCCTGCAGTTGGCTCAGAGCTGGAAAAGCAAACATGGCTGGCTAAGTACGCCACCCCGGCGAATCTTCGTAGTTCAACTCCTGCAGCCGGACAGCGGATCAGATCGGTACCATACCGAGAGATCAGTTCGGCATGGTGCCGAAAGGAGGGCAATCGGCTATTCCAAGCCGTACCCCGACGACTACGAGATGATCCCGCTACCACCTAAATATCGGCTCCTCGATTTCTCCAAATTCAGTGGATCAGATGGTTCCAGCTCCATCGAGCACGTAGGCCGATATTTGGCACAACTAGGACCGGCCTCAGTGTCGGATCAACTACGCGTGAGGCTCTTCTCACAGTCCCTCACGGGATCGGCTTTCGGGTGGTACACCTCGTTGCCACCAGACTCCATCCGGACTTGGAAGCAGTTGGAAGAGCAGTTCCATATGCAGTACCATTCAGAGGCTTCCGAGTCCGGCATTGCCGATCTAGCACAACTACGTCAGAAGCATGGAGAAACTGTGACAGAATACATCCAGCGCTTCAGGAATCTTAGGAACCGATGTTATTCGGTTCGTATAACTGAAAAGGAAGCAGTCGAGTTGGCAGTAGCGGGCCTCGCAACACCGCTCAAGGACATGGCCTCCCAAGCAGACTATCCCTCACTGGCGCACATGGTTCAGAAACTGTCGGCATATGAACAGCGCCACCCGGACCTGTACCAGGACAAATTCAAGCGTGCAGTAGTCCTGGTCGATGCAGAGGAAGACGAAGTTTCTGCGGGAGATCAAGAGGTAGCAGTGGCTGAATGGACTCGGGGGAACCCCGTGTCCTGCAAATGGGTAAAGCCACCAGGCCCGCCCAGGGGGTTTGATTTTGATGTGACCAAAACTGAGCAAATCTTCGACCTCCTGCTCAAGGAGAAGCAGTTGACGATTCCTGAAGGTCTCAAATTCCCCACGGTACAAGAGCTGAACGGAAAGCCATACTGCAAATGGCATAACTCGCTCTCCCATGCCACCAACGACTTCAGGGTGTGGCGTCAGCACATCCAAGCGGCGATAGAAAAAGGGCGTCTGATTTTCAACCAGTACGCCATGAAGGTCGACACCCAGCCCTTCCCCGCCGTTAACATGGTAGAATGCACTTACCCTGAAGGTTGCCAGCCAGGGTCCTCGTTCAGCATCAACATGGTAGGACCTGGGCATCACTCTGGCAAAGATGGAGACGAGGGCAGCTGCTCTCGTAGCAAGGACACAGAGGAGGCCGCTCCACGCGATCGGCTCCGTCATGATGGCAAGCGCTACGTCACAGAGGGAGAAGTGAAGAACATGAGATATCAGCGACCCCTCTCTGATCACCTCCTCAACAAGTATGTGAGTCAGTATGACCAACGCCGACGATCCAGCGATGATGATGAAAGAGATCGTCTGGCTAGAGAAGCCAGAAGACATCGTCGGCATGATCGCGATGAGGAGGAGCACGAGCGCCGTGCCACAGAAAAATCAAGGGAGCAAGACGACAACGACAGGCACTGGGACTGCCCCTTCTTCAGACACTGCTGGGATTCAGGAATGAGCCGATTGCCCACAATCGGCAATTGCCCAGAATGCAACCAGAAGAAGAAAGAGGCAGCCAACGTGTCTGTGTTCAGGCGCTTAGGGCCTCTCCCGCCACAAAGCAAACGCGCTGAGTCCCCTCGGTGGGCAGATCTCGAAGATTCAGAAGACGAGGGACAAGAAGAAGAAGACAGGTACCACCGTCCAAGGTGGTGCCCTGATGGACTCAGCCGTTCCCAAAAGCGCAGGGTTCAGCGATTGCGCGGCCTGGAGGAAGCTGAAAGGTTATACTTGCATACGCTAAGGAAGGCACGACCTGATCTGGCTGCGAAAGTTCAGCGAACCCTGGATGAAGAGGGTCGTCCACGAAAAATGGAGTGGCGCCCCAAGCAAAGGAAAGCCGATGATGAAACATCTGCTGGCACAAACATGGTGTTCATCCTCCCTTCGGAGTTCAGTGCTCCAGGATTAGACGAGGCACCTGTGGCACAACTTGACTGCGGTCCACGGCCGGTTATCTTTGAGAAGCCACGAGAAAGAAGCTACAGACATCTGAAGGCCCTGTACTTGCGAGGTTATATCGATGGGAGGCCTGTAAATAAGATGCTGGTGGACACCGGAGCGGCAGTCAACATCATGCCGTACTCTATGCTACGTCGGCTGGGACGCTCTAGCTCAGATCTAATCAAGACCAACGTGACATTGAGCGATTTCAACGGCCAAGCATCTGACGCACAAGGTGTTCTGAATGTGGATCTGACCGTAGGAAGGAAAACTATCCCTACAACGTTCTTCATCGTCGATAGCACGAGCACTTATGCTGTTCTGCTAGGAAGGGATTGGATCCACGCCAACTGCTGCATTCCCTCCACGATGCACCAATGCATAATACAGTGGGATGGAGATGAGGTAGAGGTCGTCCAAGCCGATGACTCAGCCGAAATTTCAACGGCTGGCATGAACGCATGGGAAGCAGCAGGCCAAGAACCCCTCTCAGGTATCAATTTGGACGACTGCGAGCGCATCGACGTGACGAAGGGAAGGGTTAAGCTGGTTTTATCCACTGGCCTGACCATGTAGCTAAAGCAAAGCGATGAGCAAACGTGACGAGGCTGATCCTTGTGATCGGTCCCAAAAATCTATGAAGGGACATTACAGGACCTTCAGTCAGCGCTTCAATCATTATGGTGGCCGATCCCAGTAATCGGCCAAAATTATCCTCACCACATGTTCTACTTGTGTTCGTCCTTGATCCTATCGGAGCCGACGTGCGAATTACAGAGCCGATATCTGCCATTCCCTGACAGATTCGGCTCGGGGGGCACCTAAACACGATAAACATGGGAACAGGTGCAGGAGAACATGTGTGCAGTGAAATATTGGGGCCGATAGGAGAAAATCGGCCAGTATAAAAAAAAAATTTACAGCCGATGCAAGGGCATCGACTTTAGAACTAAGAAACAAAGCCGATGCGCAGCCATCGACTCTAGTGCAATCATACGAGGTTTACCGGATCTCCACCAAATCCAGTTCAGCTGTGGGGCCCTTCAGCTGCTTTGAGCCGATCCGGGTTCCTGAACCTTCTTGTCGAGGATTCTCAACCTTTGGTACTAGTTCAGCCGTGTTGACAGAAGGGGTATATCGGCTTTCTAAGGAGGAAAGGTGATCGGCTTGGGTGCATCCTCTCTGACATTCTCGCCTCGAGTAAGGCTCGGGGGGCAGCAGGCCTGGTGGATGCTCTGTTTAAGAGCCGATTGGGGTACCATCGGCTGACCTTTCTTCGCAACCTTCTTCACAAAATGATGAGTGTTAAAAGGACCATTAGGTTTGGTTGGAAGAATTCAAAGGCTTCCCTGAAGATTCTACATTATCAACCAGATTTCAAAATCATCAGTTGAAGAATGGGAGGGTAAATTTTAAAGGACCGATGCATTGCTATCGGCTCATTACGCATTGGCAAAGGGGACAAATCGGCAAGGTCAGTAGGAGAGGAAATCGGCTAAATTAAGCTCAGAGGAAATCGGCAAAATCAAATTGGGAAAAGTTCTCCATTGATAGGCGAGATTTCTTACATAAAGAGCTGATTGCTCTCAAAAGGAAGTACTAGGGGATACATTGCCCCATCTACTGCTACTGGTCCTATACTAGAGGTCCTATCTACGGGCCGTCGCTGCCCTCGTCGTCGCCATCGTCGTCGCTGTCGGCGCTGCTCCCGGCGGGCTCGTCGTCGCTCCAATGGCCGCCGACCGGGTCCTCATTGTCCTCGTCCTCTTCGTCAGCGTCATCATCGTCGCTGTCGAAGTCGCTGAGGTTGCCCGGCCAGGGGCAGAACCGCTTGGCCGGCGGCTCGTCGGAGGAGGTGTCGTCCTCCTCCTCCTCCTATTCTTCCTCCTCCTCCTCCTCCTCGGGAGAGGTGAAGTTGCAGGAGAAGCGATCGTCGTCGCTCTCCTCCTCCGTTTCCCCGTCGGCGAGGAAGCAGAGGTCGCTTTCCCCGTCGGTCAGGGACTTGTCGTCCTCCGACCAGATGGAGAAGTCATGGCTAGACTCCTCCCCGGCCTCAATGGCGCGGCGGGTGTTGGCTGCGTGGACCTCCGCCGGGTTTGGCTCTGGCGTCGGCTCGCGGGAGGAAGAGGACTGGGTGGAAAGATCCGATGAAGCAGAGGAGGAGGAAGACATGGTGGCGCAGGAGGGCTTTTGGAGTGCTAATGCGAAGAAGATGCGGAAATAAACTGTGCGGAGCGGTTAAATAAAAGGGGATATAGTGGAAATTCAATGCCACAGCAGTTTCCGAGGAAGTGGTGCCTAAAAAGAAAAAAAAAATTGCCAGGTAACGCGGAGAAGTTGAGAAGGCAAGGCATCATGATGACGGATACTGCAGCAGTTCTGCCACGACATGACCCGACGAAGGAAAAGCAGAGTGATTTTGGAATTACCAATTCCAAAACCAGGGGGGCATGTGTTATCACCAGAATTTGACCGAGTCAGAGGTGGGCCGCGATCAAGATGGACTTGAAGAATATACATGGAAGAATTACGTGAATCGGCCTGTTATGCAAAGTTGGGCTAGATTGCCCATATATCTGTAATATAGTAGATCGTATCTTAGATAGAGTTTTACCCGTGCACGGTTAGGTGCACGCCTAAATTAGAAAGTCCCCTGGACTATAAATATGTATCTAGGGTTTATGGAATAAACAACAACCAACGTTCAACCAACAAATCAATCTCGGCGCATCGCCAACTCCTTCGTCTCGAGGGTTTCTACCGGTAAGCAACATGCTGCCTAGATCGCATCTTGCGATCTAGGCAGCACAAGCTTTATGTTGTTCATGCGTTGCTCGTACTGAAGCCTTTTTGATGGCGAGCAACGTAGTTATCATAGATGTGTTAGGGTTAGCATAGTTCTTCGTATAACATGCTATCGTAGTGCAACCCTTGCATGTCTAGCCGCCCTTACACCTATCTTAGGTGTAGGGGCGGCACCCCGCTTGATCATTATTTAGTAGATCTGATCCGTTACGGTTGCTCCTTGTTCTACAAGGATTAGTTTAATATCTGCAATAGTTAGGCCTTACAAAGGGTTGGAGGATCCAGCGGCACGTAGGGTGTCGTTCGTTAGTCCTAGGCAGGATGTTCCGGGGATCAACCTCGTGTTGGTTTTTAGGCCCTATCTAGGATCGGCTTACGATCACCGTGCGTGGCCGCGAGGCCCAATCGTGAGTAGGATGATCCGATTATGCGGTGAAAACCCTAAATCGTCGTAGATCGCATTAGCTTTATCTTGATCAAGCAGGACCACCATATATTCGTGCACCTCGTACGAATCATGGGTGGATCGGCTCCCTGAGCCGATTCACAGGATAACCTGAGAGCCGATCGAGGCTCGTATTTAATGTTTACGTGTATGCCATGCAGTAAACTAAGCGAGATATCTCCATCACCTTCCTGGCCAGGTATAGGTCAGGTGGCACGCCCTTGCATCAGCATCGGACGTGTGTACCAGAGACTTTGCGGGCCGTCGCTCGGAGGGACCTCGGCCAGCCGCCGCCCTAGGTTGTTCCCGGCTCTACTGTGTTGCTCGTCGCTGCCCGCCGGTGGGTTTTGGCAGCAACATCATCTCAGTATTTTTCTTTTGTTTTGTGGGTGAACCATTTTTTTCTTAGAAGAAAAGGCAGGGTTTTTTTGCTACACAGATTGAAAAGTGTTATTTGCCAGATTTATGTGGGAATCAGCTTTGTTACAATAGCATAATTATTTTTCTCCGAACGGAACATTTTTTATTCATTTATGCTTTATGGAAGCAAAAGAGAGATTGAGGAGGCTAACTAGCTAGGACACATGTGACGCTCTGAACGAGGGATGGGTGTTTTAATCCTCTAGGTGATACCCAACACTTCCCTTCTCTTAAACCTTCCTGGACTTCTGTAAGTATAGTTGCTCCTTGCATACACAAGCACCTTTTGGTTTGTTCTTTAGTTACCAGAAAACACCGAAATAGGTTAATATGCAATACAACAAAAAATCTTGAACCACATGTTTAGGCAAATTTCCCATTCAGTGTAACATTCCGGAAGCTATAATAAACTTAAGTAACGAATTCATTTGATATTATCAAAAGGTGAGGTGTTGGATAAATGGTGGATCTAAAATTTTCTTGAAATCTGTGCAAAACTGATTAACATGCCATTTTTTGAACAAAATCATCATACCATATAACCGGACACAAGTTGTTACATTATCGGCAATGAATATATAGGAGAAATGTCAAAACATGTCAAAATAAACTTAGTATATCATTAGATTCATGTTGCTCTTTTTCCAAACAGAAGTTTTAATTGCAACGTATTGGTATACAAAATAATGGCGTAATTTGCTACTTGGAGTACATGTTCATATATTTAGAACATAACATATTTTTTTGAAGAACCTAAGTAATTTGAAATGATAGAATAAAAGAGTAGAAGAAAATTCTGGACAAGGTAACACGGGAATTCTCGCTATTTAGTTGATCTATCTGTCAAGAGTGGATTGTTTATGCAACTGCTCGAATGTCGTTACACATTATCATTTAGATCACCACATATGAATTTTCATGACTCTACGCCCTATGAACATCCTAGAATCTTAATTAAGAACTCAACTGTTGATTTAACATCAAATACTAATCGGTAAGCTCGCAAATGATACGGACATTAATTCTACTAGCAATAAAAGGCGCAGCGGCACGCCGCGCCATATAGTGGCTGATTGGTAGTATTTTTTGTGGTGGTAAATATTTTTTATTTATCGGTCGTTTCTATGTGATGTTGCAAAGACTGTCGTCTGTTTGGTGGTTAATTTTGGTCAACTGGTTGATGAGCGGTAGGTGATCGATAGCGTGCTCCATGCCACGTGTATGATTTTGACTGAGGTGAACATATAAGCATAAACTGATTGGCGGATATATACATGGTTCCATATCTAAGGTACGAGAATGAATGGATATCGCCTAAATACATGGCAGGTTGATGCCTAGAGTACAGAAAACTAAACACTGACTAAGTGCCTCCTACATGTGAACTAAGTACATCAAGCTGCTCCAGCTTTGAAGCTTTGGTCTTTAGCTTGTCAACGTAGAATTATTCCCATAAGCTGTTGTTTATTTGAACCAAAAGCCTGAACATGATGCTGCTCCTGCAATTAGAACCATATGGTCCAAGTTCAGCATGTACTTTCTTACGGAACAGCTAAGCAGAATGAATATGAGAACCGACCATATCAATATTTAGACCAGGAGAGGTCATTCAAACTGATGTAAACTGTCTACATCGTGTCCACCAAACTATCCAGTGCATCAAAAATTTGAAGATTATTTGACATATATTTCAGAAAAATCTGATGTCTATTGCTTTATCACAATGTGTGAATGAGAAAAGTCTGAAAGCCATGAGATGGTGTTTGAAAATAGGTTGGAAGAGATATCTGAAAAGCCATAAGACACATAGAAAATTAATTAAAAGGAGCTATGGGTTCAATCCCCTTACATCTTTGTTTTTCATGAAGTTCTTATATAACTTTAACTTTTTAAGCATCCATGTTAACGAAGCCATCCTGCATCCAAGATATGACCTAACTCTTTTGGAGGTTTGCCGTCTGCAGGAGGAAATAATATAAACACTCACAATGCTCCATTCGATGTGCCATCCTGATTGTCTATGACCCCAAGGATGTTCCCAAAAATTATCACCTTCCTTAGGAGCTAGAAACTGAAAGTAGCCAGGGATAAGCAAAAGGTTGCAATGTGCAAGAGATGACTGCTAATGCTGACGCACCGGCATACATTCCATGATGTGAAGTCTACACAATTAGGATTTCTTGTATCGACAACCAGCTAACCATCAAAATTATGGGCCAACTCCCTTCTGGATAAACTGAGGTATTACAAAGTACTGTCAAGTGTCAACTGAAAAGTGGCATTGCCATCTATATACATAGATGAATTTTATGGAAGAACATTAAAGTTTAGCATTGTCAATTTTTGGCCTTTTGAGGGCAATAGTTGACAGTTGATGCTAACTCTAGTTGGAGAATCATCAAGGTCCCAAACATTGCCCAACAAACTCTCCGGTCCCTAATCGGCGAGGACTCAATAAAGGACTAATGTTTTGCCCAACAAACTCCATTGTCTCTAAACCATGGAGATCATGCTACAAGTTCACGACGATTTCAAATAAAGGATAAGCATGGATATTCGACTAAAAATATAGCCCAAAAAATAAGTGAGCAAATTTTCCAAGTGTGTTCAGGGATTAATTATTCTGACTACAGAAAAGCACATGCCATGATGTTGCCAAAGTAGTTTCTTGAGGCGGCCATGAAACTCTAATATCTGATAACTATTTTGGAAAATAGTAATTTAAAAGCTAGCGGGAATCAGTATGTACCGACCTTCTGGAAGTGCTTAGAATTCTTCAACAACTCTAGGTGTTGAGGGCATAACAATGTCTCGCAATAGAATTATGCGTTTAGAATTTGTCAACTGCAGCTCAGTCAGTGATGAGAGCATAGCTTGCCTTGCCTGTTGCCTGAAAAACAGGGATCTAGCTAACAATTTTGGTGACCTCTGTCTGTAAAAAAATTATAATACAGTTTCTACAACATAACATGTTTTACATAGATGAATAAGCAAGTGCAGACAAAGCTACTTTCAACATTGACAACATGTAATCATAAATCCTGTGTGTATGTGGCTCATCAGATGTGGCATCGAAATAAATTAAGCTGAGGTGAGGTGCCAAAACATAGCAATGCGTTGGCACTAACAGGGATGGGCGTTTATCAAAGAGAAGACACGTACCAAAGAGATAGATGCATAAGTAGCAGTACAAAGAGATATTCAGATTTGGTTGGTTCACTACATTAGTACAGGGAAACAGCACTTCACTGCAAGCCATGGATTTACTCACCTGGAACAGAACGAACATCTACTACTAAAGCATGTAAGTGGAAAGTAGGTTGCGTTTATCAAAGAGAAAACACGCACCAAAGAGATAGATGCATAAGTAGCAGTACAAAGAGATATTCAGATTTGGTTGGTTCACTACATCAGTACAGGGAGACAGCAGTTCACTGCAAGCCATGGATTTACTCACCTGGAACAGAACGAACATCTACTACTAAAGTATGTAAGTGGAAAGTAGGTTAACACGCTAAGACAGTTATCTGAATACTTTTCTTGCAGCCTGATAATCATCAGTTCAGTGTTCCTAGTAGTCATCTTCATCATCGGATGAGAAGCTGGTGAAATCCTTCACACAAGCAGTAATGCCTTTTTTCCGATGACGATATTTCCACGGGTCCCAAACAAACAAAAGTTTGTAAACTTGGCAGTGTGGGGATCCACTGAGCAAGCGTCAACTGCTCGAGGAATGAACCTAAAACTGACAGAGCAGTAACACAAGAAAAGAAAAATGGACGTAAGTGACATAGGCATCCCCAATGGGCCTGCCGAAGATAGTACCCGGGGTTTACTGAAGGCCCATGATTCGAAGAATAAGAAGAATCGGAAGCCCAAGTTGTTATTAAGGAAAGCTAGAGTTGTATTAGGAGACGATGTTTGTAAATCTTGCGGGATGAGTTAGAAACCTTCCCGGACTCTGTAACTTGTACAATACGAATCCCTCGGCTCCACCTCCTATATAAGGGGGAGTCGAGGGACAAAGAAAGCATCGAATCTACTGTCAACACAACCCTAGTTTTATATTCGTCGAGTACTTTTCGGATTAAACCTTCGAGATCTACTTGCCCTCTACATCTAACTAAACCCTAGTCTACAATCCGTAGGCATTGAAAAGTTAATACCTTGTCAATTGGCGCCGTCTGTGGGATCTAGAGGCGACAAGGAGCTGATCTCGATGGCACGTTCAAGATCGTCGACTTCATCGGTGGCAAGCAATATCATGGATAGAGGTAAACAGATCGAAACTGGTCTAGTTGATTTTGTACCTCACCCACCCTCCCGTTTGGATGCATATGCGTATCTGGAGGAGCCCATGGAGATGACGTTTGGAAAGTTCCACTTCCGCGTCGAGAAAAAAGGAGCGTATCGTCTCGAAGTTCCGATCTCGTCGGGATTATCGGCGGTTGATCCTGACTTCTCAAGCTCAGCATCATCCATCGACTCAAGCGACGAGGAAATTTCGTCGCCACGCTTCATCGGCAGCAAGGCAAGCGAAAAACTCGCCAAGATCTTCAGCGACATGTCCTTCGAGTCATCTGTGAACTCCTATATAAGCGATGATTCGAGCAACACCGACAGCTTCGACTTCATCGACAAATCCATCTCTATTGGGAAGGTCTCCACCAATCTCTATGATGGTGTCACCAAACCAAGCAAAGTGAAAACTCCAAAATATCATCAAGTTTATACCATTGGAGAAGCAAGTCGCGATCAAGAGGAAACATCGGAGGCTTTCGACGATTTGGGAAATCCCTACGTCGATCCCTCAGATCTAAGGAGAGGTTTGGGCACTAAATATGTCGGGCCCACACCACGTGTCAGAGTTCAACTTCCACAAGCAGCATGGGATAGAGCTGCGAAAGCTTTGGATGGCTCTGAACCAATGGAAACAACTGCCACGGTAGAAGAACTGCAAGCATATCAATATAGGCTCGCCAGAGAAAGAACGGAATTGGAAAAACAGACAACTGCTCTTAATAGAAGAAAGGAAGCAGCTTCCGCGTCAAGCAGGCGAAGAGCGGAGTTAAGTCGACAGTCAGGAACTTCGGGAGATAGTCACAGAGAAGCTCAGAGGAGAGCAAGATCTCGGCTGCAAAATATACCGGAGGCTGAAAGAGAAACTTTAATCCAAAACCTCGACATGTCCTTTATGTCAATCGACACGAGGGGGAATATTATCCCAAAAACACCAGAAGCAGGGTACATGGCGACACAAGCTTACATCTTGGCGTCCAGACCACCTCCCGGAGATCCAAGAGAAGCGTTGTATAACATGGCCATAGCAGGATGTGACGCCATGGGAGCAGCGTTTGTAGCTACACCTCCCGAAGGAACTGCAAGGCAAAATAGTCCAAGACTGTTGCGGTCAGAAACCCACCGGCGAGCAGCGACGGGCAACACAGTAGAGCCGGGAGGCTCCCAGGACTGCGGCTGGCCCTGGTCCCTCCGAGCGACGGCCCGCAAAGACTCGGCACGCACGTCCGATGCTGGTGCAAGGGCGTGCCACCTGACCTATACCTGGTCAGGAAGGTGATGGATGTGCCTCGCTTAGTTTCCTGCATGGCATACACGTAAACATTAAATACGAGCCTCGATCGGCTCTCAGGTTGTCCTGTGAATCGGCTCGACGAGCCGATCCACCCATGATCCGTACGGGGTGTACGAATATATGGTGGTCCTGCTTGATCAAAATAAAGCTAAAACGACCTACTACGATTTAGGGTTTTCACCACATAATCGGAACATCCTACTCGTGATTGAGCCTGGCGGCCACGCACGGTGATCGTAAACCGACCCTAGACAAGGCCTAAAAACCAACACGAGGTTGATCCCCGGAACATCCTGTCTAGGGCTAGCAAACTACACCATACGCGCCACTGGATCCTTCAACCCGTTTGTAAGGCCTAACTATGCAGATATTAAACTAATCCTTGAAGAACAAGGAGCAACCATAACGGATCGGATCTACTAAATAATGATCAAGCGGGGTGCCGCCCTTACACCTAAGATAGGCGTAAGGGCGGCTAGACGTCTAAGGGTTGCACGACGACAGCATATGATACGATGAACAATGCTAACCCTAACACATCTAAGATAACTACGTTGCTCGCCATCAAAAAGGCTTCAGTACGAGCAACGCATGATCAGCGAATAAACACGTACTGCCTAGATCGCAAGATGCGATCTAGGCAGCATGACGCTTACCCGGAAGAAACCCTCGAGACAAGGGAGTTGGCGATGCGCCTAGATTGGTTTGTGGTGAATGTGATTGTTGTTTATTTCATAAACCCTAGATACATATTTATAGTCCGTAGACTTTCTAACGTGGGAATAATCCCCACCGGGCACGAGCCAAACTCTATCTAATCGACACGTATCCTACTATATTACAGATACACGGGCAAACTAGCCCAAACTTTGCATATAAGGCCGATTCATGTATTTCTTCCATGTATATCCTTCAAGCCCATCTCCAATCGCGGCCCACTTCTGATCCGGTCAAATTCTGGTAATAACACATGCCCCCCTGGTTTTGGAATCAATAATTCCAAAATCACTCCGCTTTTTCTTCGTCAGGTCATGTCGTGGCAGAACCGTCGCAGTATCCTTCATCATGATGCCTTGCCTTCTCAACTTCTCCGCGTGACTTGGCAGTTTTTTTTTCTTTGGGCACCACCCCCTCGGAAACTGTTGCGGCATTGAATCTCCACTATATCCCCTTTATTTAACCGCTCTGAACCGTTCGCCACTTCATCCCCTTGCTCTGTTCTGGCCATCGGCACCAAGAAAACCCCCAATCTCAGAGCAATGTCTTCCTCCTCTTCCTCCTCCGCCTCATCGGACCTCTCCTCTCAGTCCTACTCCTCCTCATCCTCCTCCTCCCGCGAGCCCACACCAGAATGGGATCCGGTAGCGGCTCAGATGGCGGCGTACAACGAGCGCGCCCCAGAGGAGTGGGACCAGGAGGACCACGCCTCCTCCGTCTGGTCCGAGGACGACAAGTCCTTGACCAGCGGAGATGAAGATCTCCAGTTCCTTGCTGATGGGGAACTGGAGCCAGGGAGCGAGGATGACTCGTTCTCCTGGAACGATTACACCTCCTCCGAGGCAGAGGAGGAGGAAGACGACGACGACGACTCCCTCGAGGACTACCCGCCGGCAAAGCGGTTCCGCGCCGGGTCAGACGACGACGACGACGATGCTGAAGACGAGGAGGCCCCCACTGGGGGCCGCTGGAGCAGCGACGAGGAGCCCGCCGGCAGCAGCGCCGACGAGAGTTCCGACGACGACGAGGGCAGCAACGGCCCGTAGACTAGGACCTAGTAGCATAGGCCTAGTAGTAGTAGTAGACCGGCCAGTAGGCCTTTCTTTTGTTCTTCCTTTCTCGAGCAATCGGCTCTTTCTTTGTAAGAAATCCTTTATCGATTTTGCCGATTGTCAAACGAAGTTGATGTACAAAGAGCCGATGACAGGGCATCGGCTTATGCCATAAACATGCTTTAAGGCCATAACAGTTGCCTATTCATACGGTCAACAGATCCAATTCGTGTCCACACCATCCTCCGATCTCAAACGCACAGATACAGCAAATCTAATAAGAGAATTATCTCAGATGCCGTGAACTCTGGTATGAAACCGATCTGTTAACCTGCTCCATTGAGCTTTGTTCCTCTAGAGTCGATGGCTACGCATCGGCTTTTTCATTATTCTAAAGTCGATGTTCGTGCACCGGCTATACTGGTATCCATATTTCTCAAGTCAATGTCTGCGCATCGGCTATGATTCGTATATAAAAAATTTCACTGGCCGATTTCCAATCAGCCCCCCCTCATACTTCATTTACTGGTCATCCCACATACTTGGGAAATACTTCTTGAGGTGTTGACCATTGACGGCTACTGGGAACTTAACGCCGTCCAGCTGCTCCAGCATGTATGCATTACCCTTCAAGGCCTGGATGACTTTGTACGGACCGTGCCAATTAGGAGACCATTTGCCATATGCTTTGTCCTTGGTTCCTAATGGCAACACAGCTTCCCATACTAGATCACCAACTTGAAACTCCTTTGGTCTAACCTTCTTATTGTCTGCACGAGCTACCCTGGCTTTGTTCTCTTTAATCTTCTCCAACGACCAAAGTCTAAGTTCCGTTGCATCCTCAATAGTGTCACTCATCAAAGCTGCATATTCTTCAGCTGTTAGATCATTCTGAAACGTGACACGTCTTGATCCAGCCGTAATTTCCCAAGGTAATACGGCTTCCTGTCCATAGACGAGCTGGTATGGCGAAGTTTTTATAGCTCCATGGCATGACATGCGGTAGGCCCACAAAGCTTCTGATAACGTTTCATGCCAATCCCTAGGGTTCTCGTCAATTTTCCTCTTGATCAGCTTGATCAGGCTCTGATTAGACGCTTCAGCTTGCCCGTTTGCTTGAGCATAGTATGGAGATGATCGGATCAGCTTAATCCCCATGTCATCACAGAACTTTCTGAATTCTTTAGAAATAAAGACCGAACCTCCATCGGTCGTGATGGTTTGGGGAATCCCGAACCTATGAATGACGTGTTCTTTCACAAACTTGATCACATCTTCTGATTTCACCTTTTTCATAGGGATGGCCTCCACCCACTTGGTGACAAGGTATCAACTTGTCAATGCCTATGGATTGTAGGCTAGGGTTTAGTTGGAAGTAGAGGGTAAGTAGATCTCGAAGGTTTCAGCCGAAAAGTACTCGACGATTATGAAAACTAGGGTTTGTAGACAATGATTCGATTCCTTCTTCGTCCCTCGACTCCCCCTTTATATAGGAGGTGGAGCCGAGGGATTCGTGCTATACAAGTTACAGAGTCCGGAACGGTTTCTAACTCATCCCGCCAGATTACAAATAACACTTCCTATTACAACTCTTGACTTTCCTTGATATATCTTGGGCTCCCGAATCTTCTTATTCTTCGGGTAGTGGGCCTTCAGTAAACCCCGGGTACTATCTTCGGCAGGCCCATTTGGGATGCCTATGTCAGTAGCCCCCGAGATTTTGCTTGAATCGTAGAATCAGGGAAAATCTCCACTGTTTATTTTTATTCGAAAGCTTCAACTTTTTTATATTTCTTCACATAAAATTCTATATTGTACAGGGATAATGGTAGTTGGGGCTAGTTCATCTGACGGATCAGGTACTAGTTAACTGCTCTAGTGGCAATCCGCAAAAACCTACTTCAAAATCACGTCCCTGGACATGATCTCGGGATACTGGTGTAAACTTCGACAGGTGCCGCTTAAGGTCTTACCATTCTGTCGAGTCCCAGTCAAATTTATCGGGTACCTAACGCGTCCGTTAGGATTTTTCTTCGTATCTGTTGATACGGATAAAAGCAGCAGAGCGCAGTCTTTGGCGATGCCACGCCCAGCAGAACGGATCTGGGGTCTTACCTTCGCAAATTTGCGGCATTCAGAAATTGATCGCAACTTCGGCGTTCTGAGAATATATTGTCGAGTGCTTTTCCGGCTGTTGGAATGGCACATTTTATCGAGTCAAATATGACTTATATTGCTCTCCCGATGGGAGTATATGTAGAGTTAATTATAACTCGAAATATACTCTCTTGCTTTTCTATCTTTTATTTTTGAACTTCATCGGGTACGCGAACAGCGTTCCCGATGGGAGTAGCCCCCGAGGCTACAATCAAGAACTTGTGCTTGGTTGTAGGCTCGACATTTTAGTCCACCTTGTCGCTATATTGTCGTTATTTCCCAATATGATCTCTCTCTTCTTTTTTTTATCTCTCGGGTGCGCGAACAGCGCTCCCGATGGGAGTAGCCCCCGAGGCTACAGCCAAGGACTTGTGCTTGGTTGTAAGCTCCCGCAATTTCTATATTGCCATACTCGAAATTTTACTTTTTGTCGAAGTAGCCCCCGAGCGTTTGGGCAAAAACTTGTATTTGATCAAAGGCTCCCGAAGTATTTAATAATTCCTCCTGTCGCCAATCTTCTTTTATTTTTCTTGTCGACATGCTTCCCTTAAACAAAATTGCTTCATCTCTGTTTATAATCTTGATTTTTCTGCCTTGTGGGTCCATTGTTTCCACCATGTTGACACGTCGTCTTCTAGTGCTTTTCTCGACACTTCTTCGTCATATTCGACGACACGTGGAGAGTTGTGCTCTATCTCTATTGGTAGTACTGCTTCTGCTCCATGAACCAAGAAAAACGGAGTTTCCTGTGTTGCTGTGTTTGGTGTTGTTCGGATGCTCCACAACACACTTGGTAGTTCTTCTGGCCAGGTATGCCGAGCTTTTTCCAGTGGTCCTAACAAGCGTTTCTTGATGCCATTGCAGATGATGCCATTGGCTTTCTCGACTTGCCCATTGGTTTGAGGATGTGCAACTGACGCAAAGTGCAACTTGATACCCACCTCTTCGCAATAATCTTTGAATTCGTGGGATGTGAAGTTACTGCCGTTGTCTGTGACGATGCTGTGGGGAACTCCAAATCTGAAGACGAGGCCTTTTATAAATTTTACTGCGGATGCTCCGTCTGGTGAATTTATCGGCTTCGCTTCTATCCACTTTGTAAATTTGTCGACAGCTACTAGCATGTACTCCTTTCCCCCTTTGACACGCGTCGCAAGTTCTTACTATGTCCTTGGCGTCCTCGATTGCTGTCAACCAGTAGAATCCTGCCCGAAAGACTTTGGCTGCAATAGCTCGACTACTTGCGTGGTGGCCACATATTCCTTCGTGTACATCCTTCAGAATTATTCTTCCTTCTTCGGGTGTGACACACCTTTGCAAGACGCCTGAAATACTTCGCTTATACAATTCTCCTTTGACCACCGTGAAAGCTTTGGAGCGTCGAATTACTCGTCTTGCCTCAACTGGATCATCGGGTATTTCTTTCCTGAGGATGTATGATATGTACGGCTGCATCCACGGTATCTGTATCACCATGACCAGGTCCTGATCTTCTTCTTCTTCCTCTTGCTTTTCCTTGGTAGCCCCCGAGGGTTTCTTCTCCTTCTTTTTTGATTTTGTTGATTTGGTGGACCTCTCTGTTATCTCTTCCTAGAATACACCTGGCGGGACCGCAAGGCATTGCGACCCGATGTTTGCAAGAACGTCGGCTTCGTCGTTGCTCAATCTGCTAATATGATTTACTTCGCATCCATCGAACAACTTCTCGAGCTCGTTGTACACCTCCTTGTACGCCATCATGCTATCATTGACTGCGTCACATTGGTTCATAACTTGCTGAGCCACCAACTGTGAGTCGCCAAAGATTTTTAGTCGAGTTGCACCGCAGGCTTTCGCCATCTTCATCCCGTGTATGAGAGCCTCATATTCTGCTTCATTGTTAGATGCGTTAGGGAACGTCATCCGAAGGATGTATTTTAACTTGTCGCCTTCAGGTGATATGAGTACTACTCCTGCGCCAGCTCCTTCTAGTCTTTTGGACCCGTCAAAGTTCATGGTCCAGGTTCTCGACAAATCTGGAGGTCCTGTATTTTGCAACTCCATCCACTCTGCGATGAAGTCCGGCAGTATTTGCGACTTTATTGCTTTTCTTTTTTCATACGTGATGTCCCGAGGGGAAAGTTCTATTCCCCAAAGGGAGACACGACCCGTAGCTTCTGGGTTGTTCAATATATTTGACAAGGGAGCTTCGTTGACCACTATGATCGGATGTGCCGAAAAATAGTGGCGCAATTTTCGTGCTGTCGTGAACACTCCATATGCTATCTTTTGGTACTGAGGATACCTTTGTTTTGAGGGCGATAAAACTTCGCTAACGAAGTATACTGGCCTCTGCACGCCGTGGAGTTTTCCTTCTTCTTCCCTTTCAACAACTAGCACCGTGCTCACCACTTGGGGCGTGGCTGCGATATACAGCAGGAGAGGTTCCCTTTCTTTTGGCGCTACCAAAATTGGTGGTGTCGAGATTGTGCGCTTCAAATCCTCGAAAGCTCTGTCGGCTTCTTCGTTCCACTGGAATTTATCTCCTTGCTTTATCAAAGCGTAAAATGGTAACGCTTTTTCACCCAGCCTAGCAACGAATCTGCTCAAAGCTGCGACTCGCTTGATTAGCTGTTGTATTTCTTTCAACTTTGTTGGCTTCCTCATTGTTACGATAGCTTGTATTTTATCGGGATTTGCTTCGATCCCTCTTGCTGAAACTAGAAACCCCAGAAGTTCTCCTGCTGGGACGCCGAAAGAACACTTCGTCGGGTTCAGTTTGAGGCAGAACTTATCAAGGTTGTCGAAGGTTTCCTTGAGATCCTCGATCAGCGTTGCCCCCTTTTTTGATGTTATGACGACATCATCAATGTATACTTGCACGTTCTTCCCGATCTGTGTCGCCAAACACTTCTGCATCATCCTCTGATATGTTGCTCCCGCATTTTTTAAACCAAAGGGCATTGTTCTGTAGCAAAACACGCCGTAAGGTGTAATAAACGCGGTCTTTACTTCATCTTCTTCTTTCAATCTGATCTGGTTATAACCAGAATATGCATCCAGGAAGGAAAGACGTTCACATCCAGCCGTGGAGTCGATAATTTGATCGATCCTCGGGAGGGGAAAGTGATCCTTTGGACAATGTTTATTGAGACACGTAAAGTCGACGCACATGCGAAGGACCTTAGTGTTTTTCTTCGGCACCAAAACAGGATTTGCTACCCATGTGGCTTCTGTGAATATCTCTTTGATAAAACCAGCTTCTTGTAGTCGATTGATTTCTGACAGCATGGCTTTGCGGTTTGGTTCCGAAAAACGCCGCAAAGGTTGTTTGATTGGTCTCGCTAGTGGATCCAAGTTTAGGTGGTGCTCGGCAAGTTCCCTGGGTACTCCTGGCATGTCAGCTGGACACCATGCGAAGATTTTCCAGTGCTCACGGAGGAACTCGACGAGCGCGCTTTCCTATGCGATATCCATGTCGTTTGCGATAGATGTCGTCTTTTTCGGGTCTGTCGGGTGAATCTGCACCTCTTTTGAATTTTTCTCGGTACTGAAAGTTGATTCTTTGTTTGGCCTTCCAACGTCTGGTAGTACGTCGTAATCAGTCATGCTTTTTGACGCCAAGTACTCAGCTTGCATCCCGAAAGTTTCTGACAGCCGGTGAAAATCCTTGTCGCATTTATCGGCTAAGGCAAAGCTTCCTTTGACTGTGATTGGTCCCTTTGGCCCAGGCATCCTCCACAACAGGTATGTATAGTGTGGCACCGCCATAAATCTAGCATATGCTGGTCGTCCCAACAGAGCGTGGTACTGCGACGGAAAATCCACGACTTCAAATTCGAGCCTCTCGATTCTATAATTTTCTCGGGTCCCAAACTGAACGTTGAGATTGATCTTTCCCAATGGGTAACTTGGTTTCTCCGGTGTGATGCCGTGGAACCTTGTGTCTGTTGGTTTCAAGTTTGCTAAGGATATGTTCATCTTCCTCAATGTATCTGCATACATAAGGTTCAAGCTGCTGCCGCCGTCTATGAACACTCGAGAGACATCAAATCCCGCGATAGCTGGCAGAATAAGTGCTGACTGCCCTGGTCGAGGAACTTGCTGCGGATGATCTGCTATTGTGAAGCCGATATCTTGTCCTGACCAATTAAGGTACTCAACTGTTGGTGGAGGCATTTTCTCTGCCATAAACACCTGTCGTGAGATTACTTTCTGAGCTCTATTGGACGGCCTTCCCTTCGAATCATCGACATCGCTCCATTGGAGTTAGGATCAACATAAGGTAGTGGTGCAGGTGCTGCCGCTATTACTGAGCTGATGCCGATTGTCGTGCGTGATCGCGGGAGGAGGCGGCAAGTGAATCTCGCTTCTAGGTTCTCGAGGATTTCTCTCGTGCTACCCGCGCGTTAGCGTTTCTACGTACCGCAACATTGCCTGAAAATTTCGACAGTCTTTACGCAAGTGCCCCGACTGTCTTTTACCGTTGCTGTCGAGGAAAAAGTGCATCTGGCACGGTCCATTCATCATCTCTTCAGGGGACACGAAGGGTCTTGGGAACCTAGGCCCGCTATTTTGCCTGCTGCGTGAATCATCCCTGTTATCACCTCGCTGTTCATTGCTTCTCTGGTAATCATCTCTGTTGCTTCCTCCTGTATTTATCCGAAAACCTGCCGAAATTTGTCTGGAGCGTCATAGTTCGTACTGCCGAGGAAATCTTCGCCTCGGTTGATAGTTTCGACCACGGTCCTCCTCTGGCGACCTGTGCCGTTTGTTGTGGACAGCGTCTTCTCCATCTGCCCATTTATTTGCTATCTCCATTAACGCGGATACTGTCTTTGGATTGGTCCTTCCCAAATCCTCGACAAAATCTCCACGCCTGACTCCTGCGACAAACGCATCTATCGCTCTCTCGTCAGATATATTTTCTGCTGAATTTTTGATGATATTCCATCTTTGGATGTACTTTCTCATTGGCTCATCTGGCTTTTGTCGACATGCTCTCAATTCCTCTAACGACGCGGGTTTTTTGCACGTGGATCTGAAGTTCTTGACGAACACATCCTCGAAACTTTCCCAGCCTGTCGATGGATCCCGGAGCGAGTTTCTTTATCCAAGATCGTGCGGCTCCACTCAAATGTACCTGGATGCTTTGCATAGCTGTTGCCCTGGTTCCTCCTGTCGCCTTCACCGTCTCCGGATAGTCGACTAGCCAATCCTCCGGATCTTGGAGGCCGTCGAACTTCTTGAAATTATCGGGTAGCTTGAATCCTGAGGGGACTCGAGTTTTTCGGACTCTCCTCGTGAAGCATGGCAAGCCGCACATATCTTCGTCGTTAAGCTCCGGAGATTGCCGATGATCCCTTCTGCTTTGTCGTGCTCTGTCGACTCTTGCTTGTGCTGCCGTATCTCTTGCTCCACTTGGTCCTTCAGGGGCTGCCGCCGTTGCTGCTGCAGGTCGTGGACTATTTTGCCTTGCTGTTCCTTCGGGAGGCGTTGAAACGAACGCTGTCCCCATAGCTCCAACTCCTGCTATCGCCATATTGTATAGTGTTTCCCTTGGATCACCTGGAGGTGGTTTAGACGCGAGGATAAAAGCTTGTGTTGCCATATACCCAGCTTCTGGTGTCTTAGGGATAATGTTTCCTCTTGTGTCTATCGACATAAAGGACATGTCGAGGTTTTGAACCAAGTGCTCTCTTTCTGCTTCGGGTATGTGTTGTAACCTTGATCTTCCTCTGTTCCGAGCCTCCCTGTGGCTATCACCCGAAGTTCTAGATTGTCGACTCAGATCTGCCCTTCTCCTGCTGGATGCAGAAGCTGCTTCCTTTCTCCTGTTCAACTCAGCTGTCTGTTTTTCCAATTCCCTCGCAGCTCGTGCGAGCCTATATTGATATGCTTGCAATTCCTCTGGTGTGGCCGTGGTAGCCATTGGTTCTGTACCGTTCATAGCTCTCGCGGCTCTGTCCCACGCTGCTTGTGAAAGTTGAACTCTATCTCGCGGCTCTGGCCCGACGTATTTGTTGCCCAGGCCTTGTCGCAGATTGGAGGGATCGACGTATGGATTTCCCAGACTGTCGAAAGCCTCAGATGTCTCCTCTTGATCTTCAATGGCGTAAATCTACTGTGATAGATTTGTCGATGAAGTCGTAACTGTCGACATCGCTTGAGCCATCGCTTATATATGAGTCCGCAGATGACTCAAACGACATGTCGTTGAAGATCTTGGCGAGTTTCTCTCTTGTTCTGGTACTGACGTAACGTGTCGCCGAGGTTTCTTCTTCTCCTGACTCGATTGATGATGCATAGCTTGAAAAATCGGAATCGACCACCGACGATCCCGACGAAATCGGAATCTCGACACGATACGATCCTTCCTTCTCGACGCGAAAGTGAAACCTTCCGAACGTCATCTCCATGGGCTCCGCCAGATACGCATATGCATCCAAACGGGAGGGTGGGTGAGGAACAAAATCGACAAGACCAGCAGCGATCTGTTTACCTCGATCCATTGTGTTGCTTGCGGTTGACGATGTCGAAGATCTTGAGCGTGCCATCGAGATCAGATCCTTACGCCTCTAGTTCCCACAGACGGCGCCAATTGACAAGGTATCAACTTGTCAATGCCTATGGATTGTAGGCTAGGGTTTAGTTGGAAGTAGAGGGTAAGTAGATCTCGAAGGTTTCAGCCGAAAAGTACTCGACGATTATGAAAACTAGGGTTTGTAGACAATGATTCGATTCCTTCTTCGTCCCTCGACTCCCCCTTTATATAGGAGGTGGAGCCGAGGGATTCGTGCTATACAAGTTACAGAGTCCGGAACGGTTTCTAACTCATCCCGCCAGATTACAAATAACACTTCCTATTACAACTCTTGACTTTCCTTGATATATCTTGGGCTCCCGAATCTTCTTATTCTTCGGGTAGTGGGCCTTCAGTAAACCCCGGGTACTATCTTCGGCAGGCCCATTTGGGATGCCTATGTCACTTGGTGAAGTAATCTGTAATGACCAAAATCCATTCATGTTTTTTACTCGACGCCGGATGGATTTTGCCGATCATATCCATGCCCCACCCTCGAAATGGCCAAGGCTTGATGATAGGGTTCATTGCTGATGCGGGTACCATCTGAATCTTCCCGAACATCTGGCACGCTTGGCACCCCTTGTAGTACTTGAAGCAATCCTCAAGCATGGTGGGCCAATAAAACCCTGATCGCCTAATCAGCCACTTCATCTTATGAGCCGACTGGTGAGTTCCACAGGCGCCTTCATGCACCTCATGTAAGAGCCGATTAGACTCAGTTGGTCCCAGGCACTTGAGTAGTAACCCTTCCAACGTCCTGTAGAACATGTCATCTCCTATGAGGACATACTTCATGGCCTTGTATCTTATCCGTTTAGGTGCCCCCCGAGCCGAATCTTTTAAGTAATTGAAGATTTCGGCTCTCCAATCATCCTGCTCCAGGAACTGCACCTGAACTTCTGACCCGTCTGATATGTCCTTATAGCCTGACGCCATTTGTGCGAGATCGTTGGCCTCGGTATTTTGGGATCTTGGGACCCAATTAAAGTTGATGTACCGAAACTGTGTCATCAACTCACGGCATTCTATCCAATATGGGAAAAGCGATTCACTCTCGCACTTATATTCATCCGTGAGCTGATTAATCACCAACTTCGAGTCTCCAAAAAGCTCTACCACTTCTGCCCCGGCTTCCAGCAGCAACTCCATTCCCTTACGTACTGCCTCATACTCAGCGACATTGTTGGTGCAAGGGGTAGATAGTCTGATGGAGAAGGAATACGTTGCCCCTCGAGGCGACACGAGCAGAATGCCGATCCCACAACCATCATCACAAGCCGATCCATCGAAGAACATAGCCCATGCACGTATAGATAGTGCTGCTATATTGGTATTGATCCGTTCAGCTATAAGATCGGCCAACGCTTGTCCCTTGACTGCTTTCATGGGCTGATACCGAAGATCGAACTCCGACAACGCAAACATCCACTTACCAAGTCGGCCTTTTAAAACAGGGGCCGACAGCATATGCTTAACAACGTCTGATTTGCATATGACGATGATCTCTGCCGTCAACAGGATGTGATGAAGCTTGGTGCAGGTGAAGAACAGGCAAAGGCACAGCTTCTCGACCTCAGGATACCTTGTCTCCGCGTCCAACATCCTTCTGCTGAGGTAGAAAACGACCTTTTCAACACCCTCATAGAGTTGCACCACCACCGAAGCGATGGATGTGTCAGCTACTAATAAGTAGATATAGAACGGCCTGTCTTGTTGGGGCGGAACTAGTACAGGCGGCGTTGTCAGATACCGCTTAATCTCATCAAACGCCTGCTGCTGTTCTGCCCCCCAGTGAAACTCGTCATCAGATTTAATTTTCACCAGCGCTATGAACGGCTCGATTCGTCCTGACAGGTTAGAGATGAATCGTCGGACAAAGTTGATCTTGCCGATAAGACGTTGGAGCTCCTTCTTCGTGGTGGGCGGCTGCATGGTACGCACTGCCTCTTGACTTTTCAGGCCGATCTCAATTCCCCGTTCATGAACCAGAAAACCTAGGAACTGACCGGCCGTCACACCAAAAGCACATTTCTTTGGATTCATTCTCAGTCCGAACTTCCGAGTTCGGTCTAGGATGCGCCGCAAATCATCCAAGTGTCCCTCCATGGAGACAGATTTGACTACCACGTCATCGATGTAGATTTCCACCAACTTGCCGATCAGGTCGTGAAATATATAATTCATGGCTCTTTGGTACGTTGCACCAGCATTCTTCAACCCAAAGGTCATGACTACATATTCAAACAAGCCTACTGCCCCTGGTACTCTGAATGCGGTCTTGTGTATATCTTCTGGAGCCATGAAGATTTGGTTATAGCCGGCGTTGCCATCCATGAAGCTCAACACCTTGTGGCCAGCAGCTGCATTGATCAACGTTTCTGCCACAGGCATCGGATATTCATCTTTTGGAGTGGCTCTGTTGAGATCTCGGAAATCGATGGCCACACGCCATCGGCCGTCCTTCTTCTCTACAGGAACGATACTGGAGATCCATTCAGCATACCTGCATGGCCTGATGAACCCGGCGGCCAACATCTTCTCGATCTCTTTCTTGACCTCTTCCAGAATTTCGGCCTTCATCTGACGTGCTCGTTGTTGGAACGGCCGAAATCCCTTCTTAAGGGGGAGCCGATGTTCAATGATGCTCCTGTCTAACCCAGGCATCTCTGTGTAATCCCATGCAAAGCAATCTGGGTATTCTTTTAACAGAGCTATCATCTGACCCCTAAGATGTGGATCTAACTTCTTGCTGATAAAAGTTGGTCGCGGCTTATCCCCAGGACCGATGTCGACTTCTTCTAGCTCATCAGCCGATGTAAACCCATACCCTAGCTTTCCATCACCTGTGAGGTCGACACCACATACAGGGAGAACGGGTGGTAAGGGTAATACGGGCCGATTGCTGGAATCGGCCTTCATCTTGATTGTAACCAGGACTCTTTGGAAGTGTCGGAGCCGATCGCGTGGAACGGCTTCCTCCTTGTCCTCGCTATGAGAGCAGCTGCCCTCGTCTCTGTCCTTACCAGGGTGGCGCCCAAGTCCTACCATGTTGATGTTGAACGAGAATCTTGGCTGGCACCTCCCAGGGTACGTGCATTCCACCATGTCAACGGCGTATGCCGGTGAATTCGGCACTTCTGGTGCTGCCAACGCGAACGGCAGCGGCGGTCGGGACTGGAGTGGCATCTCTCCCTGGTAAGTCCCTAGAGCTGGTCCTGACGGAGAGTACTGATGCCTCATGATTTCCTGGATCACCCGAAGAGCGACGCGCTCCAAAGTGTTCACCAGGCTCTCAGAATGGCGGTGCAGCGAGTGAGCTACCATGAAGTTAATCTTCTGACGCAGGGACCTGGTGCGTTCTTCTGACGGGGCGGACAGGTCCACTCCATCGAGCGCGCCTTCAGGTGAGAACCCTTTCCACCTGATGCCATGTGAGCGGGTTCTGTGAAAAGAGCCGATGAGGTCGGCTTCGAGGATCGCTTTGACCTCGTCATACTTCTTCTTGAGCTCCTCGGTCAGATCCTCGTACGCGACTGGAGTGCCTTCCGCCATCTCAGATGTAGATGGCGATGCGGTTGATGTCGAAGATTGTCCCACCGGGCGTGCCAGAATGTGTTGCGGTCAGAAACCCACCGGCGAGCAGCGACGGGCAACACAGTAGAGCCGGGAGGCTCCCAGGACTGCGGCTGGCCCTGGTCCCTCCGAGCGACGGCCCGCAAAGACTCGGCACGCACATCCGATGCTGGTGCAAGGGCGTGCCACCTGACCTATACCTGGTCAGGAAGGTGATGGATGTGCCTCGCTTAGTTTCCTGCATGGCATACACGTAAACATTAAATACGAGCCTCGATCGGCTCTCAGGTTGTCCTGTGAATCGGCTCGAAGAGCCGATCCACCCATGATCCGTACGGGGTGTACGAATATATGGTGGTCCTGCTTGATCAAAATAAAGCTAAAACGACCTACTACGATTTAGGGTTTTCACCACATAATCGGAACATCCTACTCGTGATTGAGCCTGGCGGCCACGCACGGTGATCGTAAACCGACCCTAGACAAGGCCTAAAAACCAACACGAGGTTGATCCCCGGAACATCCTGTCTAGGGCTAGCAAACTACACCCTACGCGCCACTGGATCCTTCAACCCGTTTGTAAGGCCTAACTATGCAGATATTAAACTAATCCTTGAAGAACAAGGAGCAACCATAACGGATCGGATCTACTAAATAATGATCAAGCGGGGTGCCGCCCTTACACCTAAGATAGGCGTAAGGGCGGCTAGACGTCTAAGGGTTGCACGACGACAGCATATGATACGATGAACAATGCTAACCCTAACACATCTAAGATAACTACGTTGCTCGCCATCAAAAAGGCTTCAGTACGAGCAACGCATGATCAGCGAATAAACACGTACTGCCTAGATCGCAAGATGCGATCTAGGCAGCATGACGCTTACCCGGAAGAAACCCTCGAGACAAGGGAGTTGGCGATGCGCCTAGATTGGTTTGTGGTGAACGTGATTGTTGTTTATTTCATAAACCCTAGATACATATTTATAGTCCGTAGACTTTCTAACGTGGGAATAATCCCCACCGGGCACGAGCCAAACTCTATCTAATCGACACGTATCCTACTATATTACAGATACACGGGCAAACTAGCCCAAACTTTGCATATAAGGCCGATTCATGTATTTCTTCCATGTATATCCTTCAAGCCCATCTCCAATCGCGGCCCACCTCTGATCCGGTCAAATTCTGGTGATAACACAGACCTACCGCAGCAGTACAAGATCCACCAAGAGCAAGTGGAACCAGAGATACAACGACTCAGGCCAGAGTGGATAGAGCACGACAAGAAAGAAGGGAACGTCGGCATTCACCAGAACTTGCTGAAGAAGGTATGTGTGGACTCCCGTGTTTCACACGACGGGTCCGAAAAACTAGAGTTCCATCAGGATTCAAGCTACCCGATAGTTTCAAGAAATTTGATGGCCTGCAAGATCCCGAGGATTGGCTAGTCGATTACCTTGAGACAGTGAAATTAATAGGCGGAACAAGAGCAACAGCCATGCAGAGCATTCAAATACATCTGAGCGGAGCCGCCAGATCGTGGATAAAGAAGCTTCCCCCAGGCTCCATCGACAGCTGGGAAAGTTTTGAGGACGTGTTCATCAAGAATTTCCGGTCAACCTGCAAGAAACCTGCGACACTAGAGGAGCTGAGGTCATGTCGACAAAAGCATGATGAATCAATGAGAAAATACATCCAAAGGTGGAACATCATCAAAAACTCGGCAGAAAATATATCCGACGAGAGAGCGATAGATGCGTTTGTAGCAGGAGTTCGACGAGGAGATTTCGTGGAGGACTTGGGAAGGACAAACCCAAGGACAGTATCAGCATTAATGGAAATAGCAAACAGATGGGCAGATGGTGAAGATGCAGTACATAACAAATGACATAGGTCCCCAGAGGAGGACCGCAGTCGAAATTTTCAAAATAGACGCCGATTTCCTCGACAATTCTCAAGTTACGACGCACCCGGCCAAATATCGGCTGGTTTTCGAGGAAACAATGGAGGAAACAATAGAGATGATTACCAAAGAAGTAATGCTCAGCAACGCGACAATAGAGATAACAGGCAAAATAGCGGATCAAGGTTCCAGAGATCTTTCGTAACTCCCGAAGATATGATGAACGGGCCATGCCAGATGCATTTTTATCTCGACAGCAATGGGAAAAGGCAATCAGGACATCTGCAGAAAGACTGCCGCAATTTTCAGGCAATGTTGCGAGTCGCAGGAATAGCCAATGCTCAAGCAGTAAACAGAAATCCCCAGGGGCCCAGGAGTGAGATCCACTTACCACCTCCTCCCGCAATCACGGACGAAAATCGACATCAGCTTAGAATAGCGGCAGCACCGCAACCACCCCCATATGTTGATCCTAACAACAATGGCGCGGTCTCGATGATTCAGAAAGCTAGGCCATCTAACAGGGCTCAGAAAGTAATCTCGCGGCAAGTGTTTATGGCAGAGAAGATGCCTCCACCAACGGTTGAGTACCTAAATTGGTCAGGGCAAGACATTGGCTTCACAATAGCGGATCACCCGCAGAAAGTTCCTCGACCAGGGCAATCAGCACTTATCTTACCAGCAGTAATTGCAGGATTCGACGTATCTACAGTGTACGCAGATACACTGAGGAAAATGAACATATCCTTGGCAAACCTAAAACCAACCGATACGCATTTCCATGGAATCACGCCAGAGAAGCCGAGTTATTCGCTGGGAAGAATCAATCTCGACGTTCAGTTCGGGACCCGAGAAAATTACAGGATAGAAAGGCTGGAATTCGAAGTTGTGAATTTCCCGTCGCAGTATCACGCTTTGTTGGGACGCCCAGCGTACGCCAGGTTTATGGCGGTGCCACATTACACATACCTGCTTTGGAGGTTGCATGGGCCCAAGGGACCAATCACAGTCAAAGGAAGCTTCGCGCTAGCCGATAAATGCGACAAGGATTTTCATCGACTATCAGAAACCTTCGGGATGCAAGCGGAGTATGCAGCGTCAAGGCTCATGACTGATTATGATGTGCTGCCATATGTAGGGAGACCCAACAAGGAATCAACTTTCAATACCGCAAAAGATTCTAAGGAAGTGCAGATTCACCCGACAGATCCGAAGAAAACGACGTCCATCGCAACAAACATGGACCTCGCATAGGAAAGCGCGCTCGTCGAGTTCCTCCGTGAGCACTGGAAAATCTTCGCATGGTGTCCAGCTGACATGCCAGGAGTACCCAGGGAACTTGCCGAGCACCACCTAAACTTGGATCCAATAGCGAGACCAATCAAACAACCTTTACGGCGTTTTTCGGAACCAAACCGCAAAGCCATGCTGTCAGAAATTGATCGACTCAGAGAAGCTGGTTTCATAAAAGAGATATCTACAGAGGCCACCTGGGTAGCTAACCCAGTGATGGTGCCGAAGAAACATACGAAAGTCCTTCGCATGTGTGTCGACTTTACGTGCCTCAACAAACATTGTCCAAAGGATCACTTTCCCCTCCCAAGGATCGATCAAATTATCGACTCCACGGCAGGATGTGAACGTCTTTCCTTTTTGGACGCATATTCTGGTTACAACCAGATCAGATTAAAAGAAGATGACGAAGCCAAGACAGCATTCATTACACCGTATGGCGTATTTTGTTACAGGACAATGCCTTTCGGGTTGAAAAACTCGGGAGCAACATATCAACGGATGATGCAGAAGTGCTTAGCAACACAGATTGGGAAAAATGTACAAGTGTACATCGACGACGTCGTCATCACATCAAAAAAGGGGGCAACATTAATCGAGGACTTGAAGGAAACTTTCGACAACCTCGACAAATTTTGTCTCAAGTTGAATCCGACGAAATGTTCTTTCGGCGTCCCTGCAGGAGAACTTCTCGGGTTCCTAGTTTCAGCGAGAGGGATTGAAGCAAATCCCGAAAAAATCCAAGCTATCGTAACAATGAGGAAGCCAACAAAGTTGAAGGAAATACAACAGTTAACTGGGCGAGTCGCAGCTTTGAGCAGATTCGTCGCCAGGCTGGGGGAAAAGGCGCTACCGTTCTACGCTTTAATAAAACAAGGAGAGAAGTTCCAGTGGAACGAAGAAGCAGATAGGGCCTTCGAGGATCTCAAACGGAAAATTTCGACACCACCAATCTTAGTGGCGCCAAAAGAGAAGGAACCACTCCTGTTATACATTGCGGCTACACCTCAGGTGGTCAGCACGGCACTAGTTGTCGAAAGAGAAGAAGAAGGAAAACTCCATGGAGTGCAAAGACCGGTATACTTCATCAGCGAAGTTTTATCGCCTTCAAAACAGCGGTACCCGCAGTACCAGAAGCTAGCATACGGAGTGTTTACAACCGCAAGAAAATTGCGGTACTATTTCTCGGTGCATCCGATAATAGTGGTCAATGAGGCACCTTTATCCAATATACTCAACAATCCAGAAGCTACAGGCCGTGTCTCCCTTTGGGGAATAGAACTTTCTCCTCGGGACATCACGTATGAAAAAAGAAAGGCAATAAAGTCGCAAATTTTCCCAGACTTCATCGCAGAGTGGATGGAGTTGCAAAACACAGGACCTCCGGATTTATCGAGAACCTGGACCATGAACTTTGACGGGTCCAAAAGGTTAGGAGGAGCTGGAGCAGGGGTGATACTCATATCACCTGAAGGCGACAAATTGAAATATGTCTTGCGGATGACGTTCCCAAACGCATCTAATAATGAGGCAGAATATGAAGCTCTTATACATGGGATGAAGATGGCGAAAGCCTGCGGCGCAACTCGATTAAAAATATTTGGCGACTCACAATTGGTGGCTCAGCAAGTCATGAACCAATGTGATGCAGTCAATGATAGCATGGTAGCGTACAAGGAAATGTATAACGAGCTGGAGAAGCTGTTTGATGGATGCGAAGTAAACCACATCAGCAGATTGAGTAATGATGAAGCCGACGTTCTTGCAAACATCGGGTCACAGTGCCTCGCAATCCCGCCAGGCGTGTTCTGGGAGGAGATAACAGAGAGATCCACAAAGCCGAAGAAATCAACAAAGAAGGAGAAGAACGAGAAACCCTCGGGGGCTGCGAAAGAAGCATTGGAAGAAGAAGAAGAGGAACAGGATCTAGTACTAATGGTGCAAATCCCATGGATGCAGGCGTACATATCATACATCCTAAGAAAAACAATACCCGACGATCCAGTTGAAGCAAGGCGAGTTATTAGACGATCCAAAGCTTTCATGGTGATCAAAGGGGAGTTGTACAAACGAAGTATTTCGGGTGTGTTACAAAGGTGCGTCACACCCGAAGAAGGAAGGATAATCCTAAAGGACGTGCACGAAGGAGTATGTGGTCATCATGCGAGCAGCCGAGCTATTGCAGCTAAAGTTTTTCGGGCTGGCTTTTACTGGTTGACAGCAATCGAGGACGCGAAGGAGATAGTGTGAACTTGTGACGCGTGTCAAAGATTTGCCGCAAAACCCCACTCTCCGGCAGCAGAACTCATGCCAATACCCTTATCTTGGCCTTTTGCTCAATGGGGCCTTGATATGATGGGAAAGTTACACAAAGCTTCGCCAGGGGGATACGAATACATGCTCGTCGCTGTCGACAAATTCACCAAGTGGATAGAAGCAAAGCCGATAAATTCACCAGATGCAGCATCAGCAATAAAATTCGTGAAGGGTATTGTTTTTTGGTTTGGCGTACCTAACAGCATCGTCACGGACAATGGCAGTAATTTCACATCCAAGGAATTCAAGGCGTACTGTGCAGAGGTAGGCATCAAATTGCACTTCGCGTCAGTCGCACATCCTCAAACCAATGGTCAAGTCGAGAAAGCCAATGGTATCATCTGCAACGGCATCAAGAAACGCTTGTTAGGGCCACTAGAAAAAGCTCGACATACCTGGCCAGAAGAGTTACCAAGTGTGTTATGGAGCATCCGAACAACACCAAATACAGCGACACAGGAGACTCCGTTCTTCCTAGTTCATGGCGCAGAGGCAGTACTGCCGATAGAAATAGAGCACAACTCCCCCAGAGTCACAGAGTACAATGAAGAAACTTCCAGAAGAGCATTGGAAGACGACGTTGACGCACTCGACGAAGCTCGAGACGAAGTAATGTCAAGGGTCACTAAATATCAGCAAGACCTCAAAAATTACCACAGTCGACGATTGCGACCAAGATCCTTTCAGGTTGGAGACCTAGTTTTGCGACTCAATCAAGAGCGTACTGAAAAACTTGAGTCGCCATGGCTTGGCCCTTACGTCATCACAGAAGTCATCAAAGGAGGAGCGTACAGGATCAAGGACAAGAAGACAGGGAATCTCGAGAAGAACCCCTGGAACGTGGCACAGCTAAGGCGTTTTTACGCTTAGTGTCAAAATATAGTCCTCCTTGTAAAAATAGAATGTACTGAAACGCCCGCGAGTTTTCAGACGCACTCTTTTCCTTTTTCGGGGCACCGAGTGGGGCTGGGAAAGGTTTTTAATGAGGCGGGCTCGCGGTGCTGCAATATAATAAAGATAGTGGAGACATATATCTTTTTCTTCAACATGCTCAAGAGTTTACGCCTTGAAGTTACAATATATATACAATATAGATGAGTTTAGCTGACAAAGTTATTTCGCCTTGGCACCAAATACCTCGCCAAATAAAGCGAAGATACAAAATAGCAATCAAAACAGAGCAAAACACTCGGGGGCTAGTACCCGAAAATATAGTCAATAAAAGATCGGTTGCCTTGGTTTAAAAACATCGCATACACGATAAAAATACACCTCTGAAATACTCGGGGGCTGGATGAAGAAAAATAAATATATTCTTTGGCTTTACAATATAGAATATGTTTACAACACACAAGATGCAATTCCTGAGAAAGTTCGACAAGTTACAAGGAAAAATATCAATCCCTACCCAATATACTATCTATGGACAACCCTTTGTTATTTGCAGCAGTCGTCGTATGTTCGGCATAACTTCCTTTGACAAAGAATTCAGAGTCCATCCGAAGAAGCTCGTCCATCATTTCCTTGGCTACAGGAGTTACAATATCGTTGATCTTGTCAATGTTCCTCTTTCTCTTCGATTGCTTAGCCAGGCACTTGGAGACAATCGTCGTCAGGTCTAATTTTTGGTAGCAGATCTGTATCATAATCATGGCGAATCTCGCTCCAGCAGACAGTTGAGCTCGCACAAAGTTATGAATACGAGGAGCATCCCGAAATTTTTCTATGAGACCAAGAAGAGTGTCGGGTGCCTCGTTCCGAGGAAACATTGTCTTATACACCAGGGACAAGGTCCTAGTGCAGAAATCAAGGAATTCGCGAACCTGACAGGCGCGGTCCTGAAACCTAACAATCTGTCGGGTACGTTCTGGAGTGGCCCAGAAAAGAGACCCATGGTCAAGAGAAAGATTAACGAGGAGATTGGTCCTTGTGTTCACCCTCTCATCTTCAGCAGCAGTATCAAGGAAAGAACCTATTTGGCGATGGCATAGGAATTTCAGAGAAAAGAACAAACAAGAAGACAGAGGAAGTGTTGATTTGGGAAAGCATACCTGACATATCTTTACTGGCTTCATTCATCAAATCTAGCATTAAACTTTCTCGAGCGGCTGCCTTTTCTGCCTCAGAAACGGCGGCTTCCTTAGCAGCTATGGCTTCTCGAGTTTGCTGGAGTGCAAATTCCTCTTTTTCGGATGCCTTGCGAGCTTGCTCCATCATCACAAGTGTTTGCTTCTTCGCATATTGAAGTTGTCGACGAAGTTCTTCCAATTCTTGAGCGAAATTTTTACTCAAGGAATCTTCACCAAGTCCAGTATCAACACGCATTTTCTTCGAGTGAGAAGAGGCAGGGAAAACATCGGAAGGACGAGGAGTTGCAGAATAGTTGTCAAAAATCAACTGAAAATAAAGATTTTTCGACATCAATCATCCAGCAAGCATAGATTTCCATTAAATCTAAAAGTATGTACATTGCTATTACAAAAAGAAAGGTCACTACTGGACTACTGAAGCAGTTGTCGCCGAAATTACTAAGGCGACAGCATCAAAAGATAGAACTAAAAAACAAGAGGACAGGATGGTCTACTTGACCTCCGGCTTGGATGCACTTGGAGCAGGTGTTGGTTTCACACCAAGGAAGGAAAGAATTGGTTTGGAGGGAGGCTTGGCAGCTTTAATCAGAGATTACCACTTTTTTGTCTCCATCTCCCTTATGTCGCCAACTTTGGTCCAGTCGACGTTTTGTTGGCTATCCGCAATAAGCGCAATGGTGCCCTCAACGCCAATCTTCAGGCCCTCTTGGCGAAGTTTCAGCCCAAGATCTTCTGGCACATTGAATGACTTGGCAAGAGCGACGAAGGTATTGGGCTCCTCTTTCTTCGGAAAGAAATAGGGGAAAAGCTTTGACAGACCTGCTTCAGCGTCAGCAAGGCCTTCGCGTGCTTCATCCCCATGAATTTCAAGAAGAGTCAGCGCGTCGAGCAGCTCGTCGCCTACAGGACCATCCACCTCATAGTCTTGATGAGTTCTCCCTGAAGACAAAACAAAGGATAGCTCATAAATAAAATGCTTGGAAAATGTGAAGTAACTCGAGAGAAACAGAAGGGATCAAAATACTTACTAACAAAACGTCGACACTGCGATTCCAGGCGACTGAGGATCTCTGTCTCTCGAGCAGATTGCTCGGATATATTTTCACTCAAAGAAGTTTCCGCGTCATGAAGTCTCTTACGAAGATCTTCGACGGCGGCAGCATCTGCTTCAGCCTTTTTGCGAGCTTTTTCGCTCTGCTCTAACTTAGCAGCAAGAGCGTTAGCATGCTTATTGGCTTCCGCAAGTTGTCCTGACAAAATACGCGACAATTAAATGTTATGACAAAAATAGTGGAGTGAATGCAACAAAGGAGATGGATGAAGATAGTACCTTCCAGTTTCGTGCTATGATCACGATACCCGACGAATTGGGTACCAAGATGGATAAATTCCTTCATTAAAGGCTGAAAGGAGGATCAAAAGAAAAATAAGTCAATATAGCTAGTCTGGAGTCGACAGCATATCGTAAGAAACAAAGCAGAGATAAAAACACTGAAAGGCTCGGCACGTGAGTAAAAAAGAGAAGATTGAAACACTTACATCATCTAATGAAGGTGTCGAAGAGTCACCAGGGAATATGATGGTTTCCTTGGATGGCTCGACCCTTGCCCTCTTTGGAGAAGAGGCACGGGGGCTCGCAGGTGGAGTCGAATGCTCGACGTTTTGTTGAGGAGGCGAAGTTTCCTCCCCATCACGCTGAGTTTCGGACACAACTAAAGTACGCGACGTGCTCGTTCGAGCAGCCGCGTCAGTAGGTTGTTCCTCTTCCTCGTCATCACTACAATAAAAATGGCGGCAGTATAAGAAGCAAGATAGACAAGAAACGTCAAAACAAGAAAGTAAAGAGCAAGAAGTAACTTACGAGCTGACGAGGGTATCAGTATATGGATTGAAAGCTGCCTTCCCATCTGAAGGCTCAGCTTCTTCGGCTTTGGAGGTGCCGGAATCTTTGACTTCATCCCTTTTCCTCTTCATCCTTGGAGAAGCGTGAGGAAGAGAGTGTGTTGAGGCAGTGGCTTCTGACTCAGCGGAAGCCGCGGATTTGTGGGAACCCGCGACTTCAGTGGCAGGGCGCGAGGTGCCTTGGTTGTCATCGTCGACAATGGTACGGTCCTCAACTTCTCCACCTTCAGGAAGAGGAGGAAGAGAAACAAGGACAGGGTGGTCCTGAGAAAAGAAAAAAAAAAGAAAGAACGTCGACAAAAAGGTGTTAACAAGATAGTAGTCGATGATACGTCTCCGACGTATCGATAATTTCTTATATTCCATGCCACATTATTGATGATATCTACATGTTTTATGCATACTTTATGTCATATTTATGCATTTTCCGGCACTAACCTATTAACGAGATGCCAAAGAGCCAGTTGCTGTTTTCTGCTGTTTTTGGTTTCAGAAATCCTAGTAAGGAAATATTCTCGGAATTGGACGAAATCAACGCCCAGGGGCCTATTTTTCCACGAAGCTTCCAGAAGACCGTAGGACTTACGAAGTGGGGCCACGAGGCGCCGCCACAACAGGGCGGCGCGGCCCAGGCCTTGGCCACGCGGCCCTGGTGTGTGGGGCCCTCGTGTGGCCCCCTGACCTGCCCTTCCGCCTACATATAGTCTTCGTCGCGAAACCCCGGCATCGAGAGCCACGATACGGAAAACCTTACTGAGACGCCGCCGCCGCCAATCCCATCTCGGGGGATTCAGGAGATCGCCTCCGGCACCCTGCCGGAGAGGGGAATCATCTCCCGGAGGACTCTTCACCGCCATGATCGCCTCCGGAGTGATGAGTGAGTAGTTCACCCCTGGACTATGGGTCCATATCAGTAGCTAGATGGTCGTCTTCTCCTTATGTGCTTCATTGTCGGATCTTGTGAGCTGCCTAACATGATCAAGATCATCTATCTGTAATGCTATATGTTGTGTTTGTCGGGATCCGATGGATAGAGAATACTATGTTATGTTGATTATCAATCTATTACCTATGTGTTGTTTATGATCTTGCATGCTCTCCATTATTAGTAGAGGCTCTGGCCAAGTTTTTACTCTTAACTCCAAGAGGGAGTATTTATGCTCGATAGTGGGTTCATGCCTCCATTAAATCTGGGACTGTGACAGAAAGTTCTAAGGTTGTGGATGTGCTGTTGCCACTAGGGATAAAACATTGATGCTATGTCCGAGGATGTAGTTATTTGATTACATTACGCACCATACTTAATGCAATTGTCTGTTGTTTGCAACTTAATACTGGAAGGGGTTCGGATGATAACCTGAAGGTGGAATTTTTAGGCATAGATGCATGCTGGATAGCAGTCTATGTACTTTGTCGTAATGCCCAATTAAATCTCACTATACTCATCATATCATGTATGTGCATGGTCATGCCCTCTCTATTTGTCAATTGCCCGACTGTAATTTGTTCACTCAACATGCTATTTATCTTATGGGAGAGACACCTCTAGTGAACTGTGGACCCCGGTCCTATTCTTTACATCTGAAATACAATCTACTGCAATACTTGTTTTACTGTTCTTTGCAAACAATCATCATCCACACTATACATCTAATCCTTTGTTATAGCAAGCCAGTGAGATTGACAACCTCACTTTTTCATTGGGGCAAAGTACTTTGGTTGTGTTGTGTAGGTTCCACATTGGCGCCGGAATCCCTGGTGTTGCGCCGCACTACATCCCGCCGCCATCAACCTTCGACGTGCTTCTTGGCTCCTACTGGTTCGATAAACCTTGGTTTCTTACTGAGGGAAAACATGCTGCTGTGCGCATCATACCTTCCTCTTGGGGTTCCCAATGAACGTGTGTATTACACGCCATCAAGCTCTTTTTCTGGCGCCGTTGCCGGGGAGATCAAGACACGCTGCAAGGGGAGTCTCCACAATCCAATCTCTTTACTTTGTTTTTGTCTTGCTTCATTTTATTTACTTTCTTGTTTGCTGCATTATATCAAAACACAAAAAAATTAGTTGCTAGCTTTACTTTATTTACTGTCTTGTTCTCTATATCAAAAACACAAAAAAAAATTTTACTTGCATTAGCTTTACTTATTTCAACATGTTTCCTTTTAATTTTACTGTAAAAGATATACCTGTGGGACAAGGGTCTATAATTGGAAGAGATAATATAGAAGAATTTTTCACCCATGTTAGTATGCATGAAGATCTTAAAGATATACCCCTTGCAAAAGTTGTCCCTACTTATGAAGATGCCTATGTTTGTTTGGTACGCATGATGGAAGCTAGATTTATTAGTCTCAACCCCATGACACAACACATGTTTCTTACACTTTCTGATATGGAGCGGGGAGAGAAGAGAGATTTTGTTCTAAAAGTCTTAGTGCGAGAATTTGCGGATATAGCTAAAGAAGCTAGAAAAGTTTTTAGTAAGCATGAGAGGCTTGGTACGATCACCGATTTTAAAAGAACACTTGAAAAAATGGATATGGATAGAATTAAGTACACTAATAGTGTTAATGATGGTGGGGAGGTTAAAGCACCAATACCACGTAAGCTCCTAGCGATGCATGAAGCTCTAGATGATAATTATGCTTGACTTGTTCCTGAAATTTTTTTTGATGAGAGTAGCAAGCCCAAGACTAATGAAAAGGGAGCCGCTGAAACCTATGTATCCAAAATACTATGCATGGTTGAGAAAATTCCAAACCCCGCTATTGATGCTTCATCTCTTGATAACACTTGATATACACTTTCTGCGCCTAGCTGAAAGGCGTTAAAGAAAAGCGCTTATGGGAGACAACCCATGTTTTTACTACAGTACTTTTATTTTATATTTGAGTCTTGGAAGTTGTTACTACTGTAGCAACCTCTCCTTATCTTAGTTTTGTGCATTGTTGTGCCAAGTAAAGTCGTTGATAGTAAGGTTCATACTAGATTTGGATTACTGCGCAGAAATAGATTTCTTTGCTGTCACGAATCTGGGCCTAATTCTCAGTAGGTAACTCAGAAAATTATGCCAATTTAAGTGAGTGATCCTCAGATATGTACGCAACTTTCATTCAATTTGGGCATTTTCATCTGAGCAAGTCTGGTGCCACTTTAAAATTCGTCTTTACGAACTGTTCTGTTTTGACAGATTCTGCCTTTTATTTCGCATTGCCTCTTTTGCTATGTTGGATGAATTTCTTTGTTCCATTAATGTCCAGTAGTTTTGTGCAATGTCCAGAAGTGTTAAGAATGATTATGTCACCTCTGAACATGTAAATTTTTATTGTGCACTAACCCTCTAATGAGTTGTTTCGAGTTTGGTGTGGAGGAAGTTTTCAAGGATCAAGAGAGGGAGATGATACAATATGATCAAGGAGAGTGAAAGCTTGATGGTGTGTAACTCACACGTTCGTTGGGAACCCCAAGAGGAAGGTATGATGCGCACAGCAGCAAGTTTTCCCTCAGAAAGAAACCAAGGTTTATCGAACCAGGAGGAGCCAAGAAGCACGTTGAAGGTTGATGGCGGCGGGATGTAGTGCGGCACAACACCAGGGATTCCGGCGCCAACGTGGAACCTGCACAACACAACCAAAGTACTTTGTCCCAACGAAACAGTGAGGTTGTCAATCTCACCGGCTTGCTGTAACAAAGGATTAACCGTATTGTGTGGAAGATGATTATTTGCAGAAAACAGTAGAACAAGTATTGCAGTAGATTGTATTTCAGTAAAGAGAATTGGACCGGGGTCCACACTTCACTAGAGGTGTCTCTCCCATAAGACAAACAGCATGTTGGGTGAACAAATTACAGTTGGGCAATTGACAAATAAAGAGAGCATGACCATGCACATACATATCATGATGAGTATAGTGAGATTTAATTGGGCATTACGACAAAGTACATAGACCGCCATCCAACTGCATCTATGCCTAAAAAGTTCACCTTCAGGTTATCATCCGAACCCCCTCCAGTATTAAGTTGCAAAGCAACAGACAATTGCATTAAGTATGGTGCGTAATGTAATCAACAACTACATCCTTAGACATAGCATCAATGTTTTATCCCTAGTGGCAACAGCACAACACAACCTTAGAACTTTCTGTCACTGTCCCAGGTGTCAATGCAGGCATGAACCCACTATCGAGCATAAATACTCCCTCTTGGAGTTACAAGCATCTACTTGGCCAGAGCATCTACTAGTAACGGAGAGCATGCAAGATCATAAACAGCACATAGATATAACTTTGATAATCAACATAACAAGTATTCTCTATTCATCGGATCCCAACAAACGCAACATATAGAATTACAGATAGATGATCTTGATCATGTTAGGCAGCTCACAAGATCCGACAATGATAGCACAATGGGGAGAAGACAACCATCTAGCTACTGCTATGGACCCATAGTCCAGGGGTAGACTACTCACACATCACACCGGAGGCGACCATGGCGGCGTAGAGTCCTCCGGGAGATGATTCCCCTCTCCGGCAGGGTGTCGGAGGCGATCTCCTGGATCCCCCGAGATGGGATCGGCGTTGGCGGCGTCTCTGGAAGGTTTTCCGTATCGTGGCTCTCGGTACCGGGGTTTCGTCACGGAGGCTTTAAGTAGGCGGAAGGGCAAGTCGGGGAGGGCACTGGGCCCCCACACCATCGGCCGGCGCGGCCAAGGGGGGGGGGGCGCCGCCCTAGGGTTTGGGCACCCTGTGGCCCCACTTCGTTTCGTCTTCGGACTTCTGGAAGCTTCGTGGCAAAATAGGCCCCTGGGCGTTGATTTCGTCCAATTCCGAGAATATTTCCTTACTAGGATTTCTGAAACCAAAAACAGCAAGAAAACAAAGAATCGGCACTTCGGCATCTTGTTAATAGGTTAGTTCCAGAAAATGCACGAATATGACATAAAGTGTGCATAAAACATGTAGATAACATCAATAATGTGGCATGGAACATAAGAAATTATCGATACGTCGGAGACGTATCAGCATCCCCAAGCTTAGTTCTGCTCGTCCCGAGCAGGTAAAACGATAACACAGATAATTTCTAGAGTGACATGCCATCATAACCTTGATCATACTATTTGTAAAGCATATGTAGTGAATGCAGCGATCAAAACAATGTATATGACATGAATAAACAAGTGAATCATAAAGCAAAGACTTTTCATGAATAGCACTTCAAGACAAGCATCAATTAAGTCTTGCATAAGAGTTAACTCATAAAGCAATAATTCAAAGTAAAGGCATTGAAGCAACACAAAGGAAGATTAAGTTTCAGCGTTTGCTTTCAACTTATAACATGTATATCTCATGGATATTGTCAACATAGAGTAATATAATAAGTGCAATAAGAAAATATGTAGGAATCAATGCACAGTTCACACAAGTGTTTGCTTCTTGAGGTGGAGAGAAATAGGTGAACTGACTCAACATTGAAAGTAAAAGAATGGTCCTCCATAGAGGAAAAGCATCGATTGCTATATTTGTGCTAGAGCTTTGATTTTGAAAACATGAAACAATTTTGTCAACGGTAGTAATAAAGCATATGTATCATGTAAATTATATCTTACAAGTTGCAAGCCTCATGCATAGTGTACTAATAGTGCCCGCACCTTGTCCTAATTAGCTTGGACTACCGGATCATCACAATGCACATGTTTTGACCAAGTGTCACAAAGGGGTACCTCTATGCCGCCTGTACAAAGGTCTAAGGAGAAAGCTCGCATTGGATTTCTCGCTATTGATTATTCTCAACTTAGACATCCATACCGGGACAACATAGACAACAGATAATGGACTCCTCTTTTATGCATAAGCATGTAACAACAATTAATAATTTTCTCATTTGAGATTGAGGATATATGTCCAAAACTGAAACTTCCACCATGGATCATGGCTTTAGTTAGCGGCCCAATGTTCTTCTCTAACATTATGCATGCTTAACCATAAGGTGGTAGATCTCTCTTTCTTCAGACAAGACGGACATGCATAGCAACTCACATGAAATTCAACAATGAATAGTTGATGGCGTCCCCAGTGAACATGGTTATCGCACAACAAGCAACTTAATAAGAGATAAAGTGCATAATTACATATTCAATACCACTATAGTTTTTAAGCTATTTGTCCCATGAGCTATATATTGCAAAGGTGAATGATGGAATTTTAAAGGTAGCACTCAAGCAATTTACTTTGGAATGGCGGAAAATACCATGTAGTAGGTAGGTATGATGGACACAAATGGCATAGTGGTTGGCTCAAGTATTTTGGATGCATGAGAAGTATTCCCTCTCGATACAAGGTTTAGGCTAGCAAGGCTTATTTGAAACAAACACAAGGATGAACCGGTGCAGCAAAACTCACATAAAAGACATATTGAAAACATTATAAGACTCTACACCGTCTTCCTTGTTGTTCAAACTCAATACTAGAAATTATCTAGACCTTAGAGAAACCAAATATGCAAACCAAATTTTAGCATGCTCTATGTATTTCTTCATTAATGGGTGCAAAGCATATGATGCAAGAGCTTAATCATGAGCACAATAATTGCCAAGTATCACATTACCCAAGACATTTATAGCAATTACTACATGTATCATTTTCCAATTCCAACCATATAACAATTTAACGAAGGAGAAACTTCGCCATGAATACTATGAGTAGAAACCAAGGACATACTTGTCCATATGCTACAGCGGAGCGTGTCTCTCTCCCATAAAGTGAATGCTAGGATCCATTTTATTCAAACAAAACAAAAACAAAAACAAACCGACGCTCCAAGAAAAGCACATAAGATGTGATGGAATAAAAATATAGTTTCAGGGGAGGAACCTGATAATGTTGTCGATGAAGAAGGGGATGCCTTGGGCATCCCCAAGATTAGACGCTTGAGTCTTCTTGATATATGCAGGGGTGAACCACCGGGGCATCCCCAAGCTTAGAGCTTTCACTCTCCTTGATCATGTTGCATCATACTCCTCTCTTGATCCTTGAAAACTTCCTCCACACCAAACTCGAAACAACTCATTAGAGGGTTAGTGCACAATAAAAATTAACATATTCAGAGGTGACACAATCATTCTTAACACTTCTGGACATTGCATAATGCTACTGGACATTAGTGGATCAAAGAAATTCATCCAACATAGCAAAAGAGGCAATGCGAAATAAAAGGCAGAATCTGTCAAAACAGAACAGTTCGTATTGACGAATTTTAAAATGGCACCAGACTTGCTCAAATGAAAATGCTCAAATTGAATGAAAGTTGCGTACATATCTGAGGATCATGCACGTAAATTGGCTTAATTTTCTGAGCTTCCTACAGGGAGGTGGACCCAGATTCGTGACAGCAAAGAAATCTGGAACTGTGCAGTAATCCAAATCTAGTACTTACTTTTCTATCAACGGCTTAACTTGGCACAATAAAACACTAAACTAAGATAAGGAGAGGTTGCTACAGTAGTAAACAACTTCCAAGACACAAAATAAAAACAAAGTACTGTAGGTAAAACATGGGTTGTCTCCCATAAGCGCTTTTCTTTAACGCCTTTCAGCTAGGCGCAGAAAGTGTGTATCAAGTATTATCAAGAGACGAAGTGTCAACATCATAATTTGTTCTCATAATAGAATCAAAAGGTAACTTCATTCTCTTTCTAGGGAAGTGTTCCATACCTTTCTTGAGAGGAAATTGATATTTTATATTACCTTCCTTCATATCAATGATAGCACCAACAGTTCGAAGAAAAGGTCTTCCCAATATAATGGGACAAGATGCATTGCATTCAATATCCAAGACAACAAAATCAACGGGGACAAGGTTATTGTTAACGGTAATGCGAACATTATCAACTTTCCCCAAAGGTTTCTTTGTAGAATGATCAGCAAGATTAACATCCAAATAACAATTTTTCAGCGGTGGCAAGTCAAGCATATCATAAATTTTCTTAGGCATAACAGAAATACTTGCACCAAGATCACATAAAGCATTACAATCAAAATCTTTAACCTTCATCTTAATGATGGGCTCCCAACCATCCTCTAGCTTTTTAGGAATAGAGGCTTCGCGCTCTAGTTTCTCTTCTCTAGCTTTTATGAGAGCATTTGTAATATGATGTGTAAAAGCCAAATTTATAGCACTAGCATTAGGACTTTTAGCAAGTTTTTGCAAGAACTTTATAACTTCAGAGATGTGGCAATCATCAAAATTCAAACCATTATAATCTAAAGCAATGGGATCATCATCCCCAATGTTGGAAAAAATTTCAGCAGCTTTATCACAAGCAGTTTCAGTGATTGTAGCGATTTCGAGCGGTTTCGCGCTTTGCATTAGAAGTGGAAACATTGCTAACACCAATTCTTTTATTAGTATTAGTAGGAGGTGCAGCAACATGTGTAGCATTAGCATTACAAGTGGTGGTAATAGTCCAAACTTTAGCTACATTCTTCTCTTTAGCTAGTTTTTCATTTTCTTCTCTATCCCACCTAGCACGCAGTTCAGCCATTAATCTTATATTCTCATTAATTCTAACTTGGATGGCATTTGCTGTAGTAACAATTTTATTATGATGATTCTCATTAGGCAAAACTTTCGATTTCAAAAGATCAACATCAGAGGCAAGACTATCGACTTTAGAAGCAAGTATATCAATTTTCCCAAGCTTTTCTTCAACAGATTTGTTAAAAGCAGTTTGTGTACTAATAAATTCTTTAAGCATGGCTTCAAGTCCAGGGGGTTTGTTCCTATTATTGTTGTAAGAATTCCCATAAGAATTACCATAGCCGTTGCCATTATTATAAGGATATGGCCTATAGTTATTACTAGAATTGTTCCGATAAGCATTGTTGTTGAAATTACTATTTTTAATGAAGTTTACATCAACATGTTCTTCTTGTGCAACCAATGAAGCTAATGGAACATTATTAGGATCAATATTAGTCCTATCATTCACAAGCATAGACATAATAGCATCAATCTTATCACTCAAGGAAGAGGTTTCTTCGACAGAATTTACCTTCTTACCTTGTGGAGCTCTTTCCGTGTGCCATTCAGAGTAGTTGATCATCATATTATCAAGAAGCTTTGTTGCTTCACCAAGAGTGATGGACATAAAGGTACCTCCAGCAGCTGAATCCAATAAATTCCGTGAAGAAAAATTTAGTCCTGCATAGAAGGTTTGGATGATCATCCAAGTAGTCAGTCCATAAGTTGGGCAATTTTTAACCAGAGATTTCATTCTTTCCCAAGCTTGAGCAACATGTTCAGTATCTAATTGTTTAAAATTCATTATGCTACTCCTCAAAGATATAATTTTAGCAGGGGGATAATATCTACCAATAAAAGCATCCTTGCATTTAGTCCATGAATCAATACTATTCTTAGGCAGAGATAGCAACCAATCTTTAGCTCTTCCTCTTAATGAGAAAGGGAACAATTTTAATTTTATAATGTCACCATCTACATCTTTATATTTTTGCATTTCACATAGTTCAACAAAATTATTAAGATGGGCAGCAGCATCATCAGAACTAACACCAGAAAATTGCTCTCGCATAACAAGATTCAGTAAAGCAGGTTTAATTTCAAAGAATTCTGCTGTAGTAGCAGGTGGAGCAATAGGTGTGCATAAGAAATCATTATTATTTGTGGTTGTGAAGTCACACAACTTAGTATTTTCAGGGTTGGCCATTTTAGCAACAGTAAATAAAGCAAACTAGATAAAGTAAATGCAAGTAAACTAATTTTTTTGTGTTTTTGATATAGCAAACAAGATAGCAAATAAAGTAAAACTAGCAACTAATTTTTTTGTATTTTGATTTAGTACAGCAAACAAAGTAGTAAATAAAACTAAGCAAGACAAAAACAAAGTAAAGAGATTGAGAAGTGGAGACTCCCCTTGCAGCGTGTCTTGATCTCCCCGGCAACGGCGCCAGAAATCTAGCTTGATGGCGTGTAACTCACACGTTCGTTGGGAACCCCAAGAGGAAGGTATGATGCGCACAGCAGCAAGTTTTCCCTCAGAAAGAAACCAAGGTTTATCGAACCAGGAGGAGCCAAGAAGCACGTTGAAGGTTGATGGCGGCGGGATGTAGTGCGGCGCAACACCAGGGATTCCGGCGCCAACGTGGAACCTGCACAACACAACCAAAGTACTTTGTCCCAACGAAACAGTGAGGTTGTCAATCTCACCGGCTTGCTGTAACAAAGAATTAACCATATTGTGTGGAAGATGATTATTTGCAGAAAACAGTAGAACAAGTATTGCAGTAGATTGTATTTCAGTAAAGAGAATTGGACCGGGGTCCACAGTTCACTAGAGGTGTCTCTCCCATAAGACAAACAGCATGTTGGGTGAACAAATTACAGTTGGGCAATTGACAAATAAAGAGAGCATGACCATGCACATACATATCATGATGAGTATAGTGAGATTTAATTGGGTATTACGACAAAGTACATAGACCGCCATCCAACTGCATCTATGCCTAAAAAGTCCACCTTCAGGTTATCATCCGAACCCCCTCCAGTATTAAGTTGCAAAGCAACAGACAATTGCATTAAGTATGGTGCGTAATGTAATCAACAACTACATCCTTAGACATAGCATCAATGTTTTATCCCTAGTGGCAACAGCACAACACAACCTTAGAACTTTCTCACACATCGTCCCAGGTGTCAATGCAGGCATGAACCCACTATCGAGCATAAATACTCCCTCTTGGAGTTACAAGCATCTACTTGGCCAGAGCATCTACTAGTAACGGAGAGCATGCAAGATCATAAACAACACATAGATATAACTTTGATAATCAACATAACAAGTATTCTCTATTCATCGGATCCCAACAAACGCAACATATAGAATTACAGATAGATGATCTTGATCATGTTAGGCAGCTCACAAGATCCGACAATGATAGCACAATGGGGAGAAGACAACCATCTAGCTACTGCTATGGACCCATAGTCCAGGGGTAGACTACTCACACATCACACCGGAGGCGACCATGGCGGCGTAGAGTCCTCTGGGAGATGATTCCCCTCTCCGGCAGGGTGTCGGAGGCGATCTCCTGGATCCCCCGAGATGGGATCGGCGTTGGCGGCGTCTCTGGAAGGTTTTCCGTATCGTGGCTCTGCATCGGGGGTTTCGTCACGGAGGCTTTAAGTAGGCGGAAGGGCAAGTCGGGGAGGGGGCACAGGGGCCCCACTCCTTAGGACTGGGCGGCCAAGGGGGGGCCGCGCCGCCCTAGGGTTTGGGCACCCTGTGGCCCCACTTCGTTTCGTCTTCGGACTTCTGGAAGCTTCGTGGCAAAATAGGCCCCTGGGCGTTGATTTCGTCCAATTCCGAGAATATTTCCTTACTAGGATTTCTGAAACCAAAAACAGCAGAAAACAGCAACTGGCACTTCGGCATCTTGTTAATAGGTTAGTTCCAGAAAATGCACGAATATGACATAAAGTGTGCATAAAACATGTAGATAACATCAATAGTGTGGCATGGAACATAAGAAATTATCGATACGTCGGAGACGTATCAAAGCTCTAAGCTTGGGGATGCCCCGGTGGTTCACCCCTGCATATTTTAAGAAGACTCAAGCGTCTAAGCTTGGGGATGCCCAAGGCATCCCCTTCTTCATCGACAACATTATCAGGTTCCTCCCCTGAAACTATATTTTTTTTCCATCACATCTTATGTGCTTTGCTTGGAGCGTCGGTTTGTTTTTGTTTTTGTTTTTGTTTGAATAAAATGGATCCTAGCATTCATTGTGTGGGAGAGAGACACGCTCCGCTGTTGCATATGGACAAATATGTCCTTAGGCTTTACTCATAGTATTCATGGCGAAGGTTGAATCTTCTTCGTTAAATTGTTATATGGTTGGAATCGGGAAATGCTACATGTAGTAATTCTAAAATGTCTTGAATAATTTGATACGTGGCAGTTGTTGTGCTCATGTTTAAGCTCTTGCATCATATACTTTGCACCTATTAATGAAGAAATACATAGAGCTTGCTAAAATTTGCTTTGCATAATTGATCTCTCTAAAGTCTAGATAATTTCTAGTATTGAGTTTTGAACAACAAGGAAGACGGTGTAGAGTCTTATAATGTTTACAATATGTCTTTTATGTAAGTTTTGCTGCACCGGTTCATCCTTGTGTTTGTTTCAAATAACTTTGCTAGCCTAAACCTTGTATCGAGAGGGAATACTTCTCATGCATCCAAAATCCTTGAGCCAACCACTATGCCATTTGTGTCCACCATACCTACCTACTACATGGTATTTCTCCGCCATTCCAAAGTAAATTGCTTGAGTGCTACCTTTAAAATTTCCATTCTTTACCTTTGCAATATATAGCTCATGGGACAAATAGCTTAAAAACTATTGTGGTATTGAATATGTACTTATGCACTTTATCTCTTATTAAGTTGTTTGTTGTGCGATAACCATGTTCCCGGGGACGCCATCAACTACTCTTTGTTGAATATCATGTGAGTTGCTATGCATGTCCGTCTTGTCTGAAGTAAGGGAGATTTACCACTCATTTAATGGTTAGAGCATGCATACTGTTAGAGAAGAACATTGGGCCGCTAACTAAAGCCATGAATCATGGTGGAAGTTTCAGTTTTGGACATACATCCTCAATCTCATATGAGAACATTAATTGTTGCTACATGCTTATGCATTAAAGAGGAGTCCATTATCTGTTGTCTATGTTGTCCCGGTATGGATGTCTAAGTTGAGAATAATCAAAAGCGAGAAATCCAAATGCGAGCTTTCTCCTTAGACCTTTGTACAAAGTGCGGCATAGAGGTACCCCTTTGTGACACTTGGTTAAAACATGTGTATTGCGATGATAATCCCGGTAATCCAAGCTAATTAGGACAAGGTGCGGGCACTATTAGTACACTATGCATGAGGCTTGCAACTTGTAAGATATAATTTACATAACACATATGCTTTATTACTACCGTTGACAAAATTGTTTCTTGTTTTCAAAACCAAAGCTCTAGCACAAATATAGCAATCAATGCTTCCCTCTGCGAAGGGCCTTTCTTTTACTTTTATGTTGAGTCAGTTCACCTATCTCTTTCCACCTCAAGAAGCAAACACTTGTGTGAATTGTGCATTGATTCCTACATACTTGCATATTGCACTTGTTATATTACTTTACATTGACAATATCCATGAGATATACATGTTATAAGTTGAAAGCAACCGCTAAAACTCAATCTTCCTTTGTGTTGCTTCAATACCTTTACTTTGATTTATTGCTTTATGAGTTAACTCTTATGCAAGACTTATTGATTCTTGTCTTGAAAGTACTATTCATGAAAAGTCTTTGCTTTGTGATTCATTTGTTTACTCATGTCATTACCATTGTTTTGATCGCTGCATTCATTACATATGCTTACAATAGTATGATCAAGGTTATGATGGCATGTCACTCCAGAAATTATCTTTGTTATCGTTTACCTGCTCGGGACGAGCAGGAACTAAGCTTGGGGATGCTGATACGTCTCCGACGTATCGATAATTTCTTATGTTCCATGCCACATTATTGATGATATCTACATGTTTTATGCATACTTTATGTCATATTTATGCATTTTCCGGCACTAACCTATTAACGAGATCCGAAGAGCCGGTTGCTGTTTTCTGCTGTTTTTGGTTTCAGAAATCCTAGTAAGAAAATATTCTCGGAATTGGACGAAATCAACGCCCAGGGGCCTATTTTTCCACGAAGCTTCCAGAAGACCGGAGGACTTACGAAGTGGGGCCACGAGGCGCCGCCACAACAGGGCGGCGCGGCCCAGGCCTTGGCCGCGTGGCCCTGGTGTGTGGGGCCCTCGTGTGGCCCCCTGACCTGCCCTTCCGCCTACATATAGTCTTCGTCGCGAAACCCCCAGTACCGAGAGCCACGATACGAAAAACCTTACTGAGACGCCGCCGCCGCCAATCCCATCTCGGGGGATTCAGGAGATTGCCTCCGGCACCCTGCCGGAGAGGGGAATCATCTCCCGGAGGACTCTTCACCGCCATGATCGCCTCCGGAGTGATGAGTGAGTAGTTCACCCATGGACTATGGGTCCATAGCAGTAGCTAGATGGTCATCTTCTCCTTATGTGCTTCATTGTCGGATCTTGTGAGCTGCCTAACATGATCAAGATCATCTATCTGTAATGCTATATGTTGTGTTTGTCGGGATCCGATGGATAGAGAATACTATGTTATGTTGATTATCAATCTATTACCTATGTGTTGTTTATGATCTTGCATGCTCTCCGTTATTAGTAGAGGCTCTGGCCAAGTTTTTACTCTTAACTCCAAGAGGGAGTATTTATGCTCGATAGTGGGTTCATGCCTCCATTAAATTTGGGACAGTGACAGAAAGTTCTAAGGTTGTGGATGTGCTGTTGCCACTAGGGATAAAACATTGATGCTATGTCCGAGGATGTAGTTATTGATTACATTACGCACCATACTTAATGCAATTGTCTGTTGTTTGCAACTTAATACTGGAAGGGGTTCGGATGATAACCTGAAGGTGGAATTTTTAGGCATAGATGCATGCTGGATAGCGGTCTATGTACTTTGTCGTAATGCCCAATTAAATCTCACTATACTCATCATATCATGTATGTGCATGGTCATGCCCTCTCTATTTGTCAATTGCCCGACTGTAATTTGTTCACCCAACATGCTATTTATCTTATGGGAGAGACACCTCTAGTGAACTGTGGACCCCGGTCCTATTCTTTACATCTGAAATACAATCTACTGCAATACTTGTTTTACTGTTCTTCGCAAACAATCATCATCCACACTATACATCTAATCCTTTGTTACAGCAAGCCGGTGAGATTGACAACCTCACTGTTTCGTTGGGGCAAAGTACTTTGGTTGTGTTGTGCAGGCTCCACGTTGGCGCCGGAATCCCTGGTGTTGCGCCGCACTACATCCCGCCGCCATCAACCTTCGACGTGCTTCTTGGCTCCTACTGGTTCGATAAACCTTGGTTTCTTACTGAGGGAAAACTTGCTGCTGTGCGCATCATACCTTCCTCTTGGGGTTCCCAACGAACGTGTGTATTACACGCCATCAGTCGACAAATAATAAAATCGAGGAGGCAATATAGCAATTAAAAGAGGAAAATTACCTCGGGAAGGGGATTGGCGCTACTATATGGCGCAATACGGCAAGAACTTGGAACTGAATCCTTCTTGTTGAGCGATGAGATTTTGCGGATAAGCTTTTCAAAATCCTTCAAAGGAAGATCTTTTGAGAGCCTATCGACATCTTTTTCACCAGCGTACTTCCAGAAGGGGTTTTTGCGAGCTTGAAGAGGCTGCACCCTAGTCCTAAGGAAATAAGCGGTAATCTCAATACCCGAAAGTTCCTTGCCGCGGGTGTTTTGTAGCTCGTGGATGCGAGTCATCAACGCCTCTGTCGCCAACTTCTCAGCATCAGTAGCTTCAGCATCCCAAGAATGGCGGCGAAGGATTTTGGCTTCTCCGTCAAAAGGGGCGATGTTTTCCTCCACTGGATTAGAGCTTTCTTCATGGATGTACAGCCACTTCTTCCGCCAACCTTGGACGGAGTCGGGAAATTTGACGTCGAAATATTCGACATCAGAACGAACACAGATAACAACGCCGCCAATGTTATAGGCGACGTTGTGAGAGCCATTACGGCGGATGCAGAAGATGCGCTTCCACAGAGCCCAATTGGGTTGGACCCCGAGGAAGCACTCACATAGTGTGATAAAAATCGAGATGTGGAGGATGGAATTGGGCGTCAGATGATGTAACTGAAGCCCATAGACAAAAAGGAGACCACGGAGAAACTCGTGGATTGGAGGAGAAAGACCTCGGATGAGGTGGTCAACGAAACTAACCCGATAGTCGATTGGAGGTTTCGGGTAGCTCTCCTCCTTGGGGAATTGGAGCGAGTCTTCCTTCTTGTTGAATCCCATCTTCCTCAGCAAGTTGATGTCTTGGGCAGAAATCTTGGATCTCTCCCACTCGGCGCTTCCCAGATCTGTTGTCGTCATCTTCGACTCCGGCGTGCTATGCCTAGTCAAACGAATGCGTGGCGGCATCAATGGAATTGGCGGCAAAGGGTGTGAGAGTGGTTGAGCGCTTGAAGCAAGGGAAGCAATGGAGGATTTGCAGAGGAGGAGTAGAGATGCGGCGCGAGCGAAAGTGCTGAAGGAGGAAGACGATGGCTTTATGTAGTGGTGCGGCGAGTCGACGCAACTGTTGGATGGAAAAATTATGATGCAGATGGCAAACACGTGGACAAGGGGTAAAAATGGATTTTTACTGAGAAGTGAACGGACAGGCGATACAGTATGAGTGCCAGAAAAAGCGGAGGACGTGTGTCCCCCACTTGCACGACGTGTCAATTGGATAGGAAAATTGGACCCACAAGGCAGAGAGCAAAGCGGTTCTCGCATATTCCCGATACAGTAATCGTGGCTATCGTAAGCAATGATGTCACCTTGACAAGAGAAATTTTCGACAAAGACGCATGACAAAAAATTTCGACAGCAAAAAGATTATTGATTATTTCGAGAGCCTTTGATCAAATACAAGTTTGAGCCCAAACGCTCGGGGGCTACTTTGAAACAAATGAAAAGTTTGAGAAAGACAAAATAGATATGGTGTGAGCCTATGATCAAATACAAATTATTTTCTCATAGCCTCGGGGGCTACTCCCATCGGGAGCGCTGTTCGCGCGCCCGAGAGATTTGAAAATTTCGGAAGAAAAAGAAAATATAGCGGCATAAAATGTGGAGCCTACACCCAAGCACAAGTCCTTGGCTGTAGCCTCGGGGGCTACTCCCATCGGGAACGCTGTTCGCGTGCCCGATGAAATTATAAAAAAAAAGATAGAAGAACAAGAGAGTATATTTCGAGTTAAAGTAACTCTACATATACTCCCATCGGGAAAGCAATATAAGTCATCAGTTGACTCAATAAAATGTGCCATTCCAACAGCCGAATAAGCACTCGACAATATATTCTCAGAACGCCAAAGTTGCGAACAATTTCTGAATGCCGCAAAACTTTGTGAAGGTAAGACCCCAGATCCGTTCTGAGTGGCGTGGCGCCGTCTCTGACGTCGGTTTGCTACTTTTATCCGTATCAACAGATACGAAGAAAAATCCTAACGGACGCGTTAGGTACCCGATAAAATATGACTGGGACTCGACAGAATGGTAAGACCTTAAGCGGCACCTGTCGAAGTTTACACCAGTATCCCGAGATCATGTCCGGGGACGTGATCTTGAAGTAGGTTTTTGCGGATTGCCACTAGAGCAGTTAACTAGTACCTGATCCGTCAGATGAACTAGCCCCAATCACCATTATCCCTGTACAATATAGAAATTCGTATGAAGAAATATAGAGAAGTTTAAAGTTGTAGAGTAAATCTAAACAGTGGAGATTTTCCTTGACTCCGCGATTCAAGCAAAATCTCGGGGGCTACTGACATAGGCATCCCCAATGGGCCTGCCGAAGATTGTACCCGGGGTTTACTGAAGGCCCATGACTCGAAGAATAAGAAGAATCGGAAGCCCAAGTTGTTGTTAAGGAAAGCTAGAGTTCTATTAGGAGACGATGTTTGTAAATCTTGCGGGATGAGTTAGAAACCTTCCCGGACTCTGTAACTTGTACAATACGAATCCCTCGGCTCCACCTCCTATATAAGGGGGAGTCGAGGGACAAAGAAAGCATCGAATCTACTGTCAACACAACCCTAGTTTTATATTCGTCGAGTACTTTTTGGCTGAAACCTTCGAGATCTACTTGCCCTCTACATCTAACTAAACTCTAGTCTACAATCCGTAGGCATTGACAAGTTAATACCTTGTCAGTAAGCAACTAAGCATTTGTCACAAACTGAGAAAAAAATACAATAGATATCCTGGAAAACGGAAGACAACATGTAGTGGGCCATAGAGCCTAGAATGCAGAGTTCTAGTCAAAAGAATAATGCACACACCGAGAAAATGTAACTATTTCGGTTCAGTCATCCTATATACACCATGATGAAAATCTTGGTTTTTGTATCTGCTGGGCATCAGCACTGTCCTTTGTTTTGTTGTATCCATGACAAAGTATTGTAAAAGAGCGTTCCACATCAAGTGATGCTGAACTTTCTTAGGCAGAAATTCAAGTAAAATACTGTGAACAATTTCGTTCCATATACCATTATTTTTTAAGTATTCAAGCTACACACTCATACAATTAGCAGAAATTCAAGTAAAATACTGTGAAGAATTTCGTTCCACATACCATTATTTTTGAAGTATTCAAGCTACACACTCATACAATTAGCAGAAATTCAAGTAAAATACTGTGAACAATTTCGTTCCATATACCATTATTTTTGAAGTATTCAATCTACACACTCATACAATTATACTCGAACTTACTGAAACTAAAACTGCCATTACAATGTTACCTTTGAGTGTGCAAAGTTGGCATAACATCTAAGATACCGCTAGCTAATGCACAAGAAATACAAACAAAGAAGTATAGATTAATAGAAGGGAAAAGAAAAGGTAAATAGACAGAGAAGGGGAGTCGCACACACCTTCTTTAACTCAAACATGGAAGGAAGAGAAACCGGAGCAAGCTCGAGAAAGTAGATGCCGCCGGCGCATCTGCATCTCTCCACACGGCAGACCAGACGGCCGCATCAGGCCATCCCTCCACAAGCGTACCAGCAGAGGAACTCCTGTAGGATCAAATCGGGAACGGCTGGAGCGCCTCAGCGACGGCCGGAGATGCGGAGGCTCGGGCGCCACTATCCTGGTGAGGAACTGTTGTAGGAGCTGGAATGGGGGACCGCGGGAGCGCCACTACGACGGTCGCGGAGGCGGAGGAAGACCTCACCCACACCAGACTGCTTGTCACAGAGGAGGTCGTCCATGGCAGAAGTCGGGCCAGGAAAAATCCAGGGTGGGCGGCCACTCGAGGCGGGCGGGTCGATTGATGGGAACTTTGGAGACGATTTCCCCCAGCTGCTCCTCCTGCTCCGGTGTGAGACCTCCATCTCCACCTCGTCGCCTCCCACGGATCTCGGCTTCTGGATCTCGAACACCTACAGCCGTCTGCCGCCTCCAACGGCGAGCACGTCCGGCTCACCCATTCAGCGCCAGCCGCCTTTAGCGGATAGCTCGCCCAGTGCCGCCTCTAGCGGATAGCACGCGCTTGTCGCCATGCTCTCCATCGGCCCTTCTACGGTGGATGGCGAGAAGGAGGAGAGGTCGCGGGGATGAGATAGACAGAGTGGGGCGGCACGGCAGAGAGCCAAAGAGGTGAGGGGATGAAGGAATAAAGCCCACGCGAGACATGTGTCATGTCGTTTCAATCGTTGGACATCACCGCTTTGACCAGCTATAGTCCAACCCTGGAACGTGTCACCACCCAGGTCTACCAGCGCATGTAGTAGGCCTCCACTAAATGAAACTGCTGCATCCACCCAGTCTACAGGGAAAATCCCCACCACCGAAACAACAATGAAGAAATTAACCATACATTAATTGCAAGATGGTACAGAAACTGCACACCAAAAAACCACTGCGGAAATAAACTACAATTTACCAGACGTGTCAGCTCCACATTAACCCTAACAAAATTGCAAAATTCTAACAAAAAAGATGTTTGTTCATCTTTAATATAGTAGTTATGCACTGATATGATAACACAAGAAAATATTAATATGGTTATTCATATTTGTAGGATGACATCATCTTTTTTTTTACCACAAAATTAAATGGCAAAGAACTATTTTCACACGTAATATTTTATTTAACGTAACATTTGCGGTGGCTATGAAACGATCATTTAGATCACAACCTACTAATTTTTAGGATTGTACGTCTTCAACATCCTAGAATCCAAACTATGAACTCAACTATTGATCTAACATCACATAATCGGCAATCCAGTGAGTTATGTTTTTTTTTCAATAATGGGCGCTTTATTACTTTAACAGCAATTACATCCGGCCTCTGCATAACCAGGATGCCCACAGCCGTTTAAAGTATTCTTGAGTCGAAAGTTTAAAAAGCGAAAAAACAAGGCGTAATAAATATCGAGGCGGTGAAGTGTAAAACACCTAAGGTGTAGGTGAGGCTTCATTAAGTAGATTATACTGCCACCCATGTAGGGAAAAAAATATTCCTTGCCGCAGCCTCCAATCGTGTACAGACCTCCGTAAAGAGGTCGCGGTTCTCCAGTCGCTGAAGAGGTAACCACAAACGGAGAATACATGTACATCTGTAGATAACCTGCAAGATAGAGCAGTTTTTATTGTCAAAAATCTTGTCATTTCTACATAGCCAAAGCGCCCAGATTAATTGCGAGCGCCCCCACCCTAAGAAGCAATTTGAACCTTAAATCGATACCATGAAGCCAAATCGATACCATGAAGCCAATTGCAAAAGACATTGGCCACACTAGTCGGAGGATAAAGGCTAGACGCTACTTGGATGATTGACCATATAGATTTCGCAAACCGACACTGGAAGAAAAGGTGTTTGATAGTTTCGTCATGTTGACAGAAAACACACCGAGTACTTCCATACCAGTTACGCTTAACAAAATTGTCTTTGGTGATGATAACCTCCGACAAAGATACCGTCCAAATATTTTGATTTTTAATGGGATTTTCAGCTTCCAAATTTCTTATTATTATCAACTGGTATGGCAGAATGAATGATCGCTTTGTAGAGGGAATGTAGATTTCACCTAAATTCGTCAGGTTCAGGCGATAGATGTATATCTTCCAGACGATCTATTAGGGAATTCCATGCAAGTATCCTTTGCCCGAACAAAACCCTTCTGAACGTCACATTCGGAGGTGAGGTAGCCATTACCCTAGAAATGATATCACGTTTGCAATGAACAATACTATACAAAGCATGATACCTTTTCACCTAAGGATGCATTTCCTAACCAAATGTCTTCCCAGAACCGTATCTGTGCTCCATTATTGATTGAAAAAGTACCATGGCGGAAAACAAATTATTCGACGCCATGAGACCTTCCCAAAAATGTGAATCCCCTGGTTTTCAAACCACTTGGAATAGAGTCTTCGAGCCGATATACTTTATCCTAAGTATAGTTTGCCAAATCCTGTTCTCAGTAAGAAGGTTAACATCCATTTACCTAGCAAAGCTGAGTTCTTAACCTCAAGGTCGTGAACTCCAAGCCCTTCTTGGTCTTTGGGACTACAAACTATGCTCCATTTAACCAGCCGATATTTCTTTTTCTCGTTGTAACCTTGCCAAAACAATCTGGATCAATAAATTGAGTTTGTGCAAGACTCTTTTCGGTAAGAGAAAGAAAGATAACATATACAGTTCCATGTTTGTCAGTACTAAATTAATAAGTACCAGTCTTCCTCCAAGGGACACCAATTTTCCTTTCCAACTACTAAGGTATTTTTGTAGTCTTTCTTCCACTATTTTCCATTCAGCGATTGTGAGTCTCAGATAATGAATCAGAATACCCAAGTAGCAAATAGGAAATTGGCCGTGCCCGCAACCAAACAACTCTGCGTATAGATTTGCATCAACTTGAGCATCACCGAAACAAAACAATTCACTTTTATGGAAGTTGATTTTTAATCCCGAAAGCTGCTCAAACGCCGCTAAAATTAATTTTAGGTTGCGAGCTTTTTCAAGATCATGATCCATAAATAGAAATGTATCATCGGCATATTGAAGGATTGATAAACCACCGTCTACCAGACGTGGAATCACTCCTTCAATCTTTCCATCAGACTTGGCCCACTCGATCAGGATAGCCAGCATATCCGCGAAAATGTTGAACAACATTGGTGATAACGGATCGCCCTGGCGTAACCCTTTTCGTGTCGAGAAGTAGTGTCCAGTATCATCATTGACCCGGATTGCCACACTACCTACATATACAAAATCATTGATCAGAGCATGCCACTCAGAAGAAAATCCTTTCATCCTGAGAGTCTGCTGTAGGAAATACCATTTAACCTTATCGTATGTTTTTTCAAAGTCTAATTATAGAATAACCCCATGTAATTTCTTGGTATGCATATCATGTACCGTCTCATGGAAAACCGCCACCCCATCCAGGATATTTCTTCCTTGCATGAAGGCGGTCTACGATGGTTGTACAACATGATCCACCACAGTATTAAGTCTAATGGTGGCTACTTTCGTGAAAATCTTGAAAATTACATTTAATAGGCAAATAGGTCGATATTGTTGAATCCTTTCTGCCTCATTAACTTTCGGTAACTAAATTACTTCACCAAAATTTAGACGAAATAGTTCTAGTTGTCCATTATGCAAAGCACTGAACATATCTAGAAGGTCTGATTTAATAGTGTCCCAAAAAATTTGGTAAAACTCAGCGGAAAACCATATGTACCCGGTGCTTTATTGCATTCCATTTGTAAAGTAGCCTTCTGAACCTCTTCCTCGGAATAAGGTGCAGTCAGAAGGCCATTTTCTTTCATAGACACTTGGGGTATGTCATCCGTTATGGTCTCATCTAGAGAAAAAGAACTTTCCTCCGGGGAACCAAACAGACCTTTATAATAATTTGTAATGTAGGATTTGAATTACTCATGGGCTTCAATCAACCCTTCATCTTGTATTAGAGAATGAATATATTTTTTCCGATGCCTCCCATTGGCCAAGCCATGGAAGTATCGCGTATTTGAATCTACTTCCAATATGAACTGGGCCTTAGAACGCTGATACCATTTAAGCTCCTCTTCACAGGAAATAGCAGATAGCACCACATGTTGATGACATTTTTGCACAGAACCACAACATGTGTTTATTTTTGCAAACAACAGCACATTTTGTTGTAATCACCTCCACAAAACACATAATCCGTTATTAATCTACATTATCTTCTGAACTGGTATGTTCGGACCAGTTCGTCCAGCTGCGAAGCGAAGGGGGCTACCCTTCACCATGGTCCCTGGTGATCGGCAACATCAACACATGAGGTGTTGTGCTAGCGGTGGGGATGAGACCGACAGCGGGACCGTGGGAATCCATGGTCGGCGTCCTGGTGCTCTACTGTCGTGCCACCATCATGTGCAGCGGTTGCTCGTCCGCGGTGGTGGACTAGATGCTCGCACCTCCCACGAACTCGGTGAACGAGAGACCACGTCCGGCCAGGCGTCGATGTAGCACGCCAAACCATGCCATGCTATCAACAAGCTTCTTACTGGCTAGGTCATAGTAGGACTATGAGAGGACGTCTCGAGCAGTAGAAGCACGACATATCCGCCTCACTGATCGAGTGCAGTACAACTGGGGGCGGCAAGGAACGGGGAGCTGCCTTGTCGTGCTTGTTTGCATCCTAACAATACAGAGCAGCAATGACCTCGGGATGGTTAGCTCTCTGATAGGGATGGGTGAGTCGAGGATAATGCAACACAACTGACACACCACCGCGCGACACGGACGGAGCCGGTAGAGGATGACAAGCTCGCTCCCGCCATAGGTGACGCGTCTAAGGACCATGCCAATTCACCCTCTGCCTCCACGTGCCAACATGGCAGCGTTTGGGTCGACATGTGTGCGGGCAAGGCTCGCCTAAGGACAACGCGACAGGCGATCCTTGAGCGCTCTGTCGTTTCAATTAACCAATGTGCGAGCAAGGCTGATGGTCTTCAGGTTGCCGTTCACTTGGTGAGGCTGGCTGCCTCCTCCTGGTACCGGGACGAGTTGATATGTACATACCAATTCGATTGATTAAAGAGAGAAAATGCCATATTACGCTTTGTGACAGCGGTCTAGACTGGCTAGCTGGCTATTAAAGTTTATAATGATTGGTTATGTGTTTTGTGCAAATGATCACAACAAAATATGGTGTTCTATGAAAAAAAAAACAAATGCATGTTGTGGTTTCTTGCAAAAAAAGTCACCAACATTTGGTCTTAGATGCTATTTCCTCGCTACGAAGGTAAAAGGACTTGGCGGAGATCAAAACGACGAAATATTATCCTAGCCTTATATGTTAGTTATATAGTTGAAAAATGTTGAATGTCCAACAATAAATAAATCCTGTAAAATATAACATCATAGTTGTACCTAAAGATATCATGACCTATATATCTTATTCAGTGTACCTAAATGCATTTACAAAAAAAAAAAACTTCATGTACGTAATATTCTTAGCTGCACGTAAATGTATCACACGGAGTAATGGATAAAGCCATTTCATGTGAAGCTTAATTATTGCCTAATGAAACAAACACCATTATAGATATTTACGTGATGACCAATATTTTACTTATCTTAATATTTATGCTGGAAAGAACCTTATTATATATGATCATGTTATATGGGTATCTATGAAAAGCAATTTAATACTCCCCCGTTCAATATTAAAGACACATTGTACTTGTGTCAGAAAAAGACACATTGTACTTCTAGATACATCAATAATAGAGACAAGTAATATGGAAGAAAGTACTTGTTTTTTAAACATTTCTACATAACAGAGATGACGCCCTTGCATTTTAGAGGATCAGTGTGCTAGTTAATTTATAAATTCATGTACATTATGTCTTGTCTGCATGGACAATTCACTACGGCAGAACAGGGCGTTGCTGTGCAGCCGAAACACACGGCAAAGGCCCAAATCCGCTCGGCAAAGCCTTTGCCGTGCTGCCTTGCACGGCAAAGAATGCACGGCAACGACCCGCCCGGCAAAGCCACCTTTGCCGTGCGTCGAGCGAAAATCGCACGGCAAAGGCTTTGCCGAGCGACGCTGCTTTGCCGTGCGCTGCGCCCTCCTTTGCCGTGCGCCCTCCTTTGCCGTGCGCTGGGAAGCTTTGCCGTGCGACCGACTTTGCTCCGAACCCCGTTAATTTGCTCCGAAACCCTGATATGTTGGGGGGGGGGTGGGGGGTCGATGAAGATGTAGATTACTTGTTTTATCGGTATACAGATTGTATTAAGTAACACTAACAAATAGTCTACAAAAAGTAAAAACTAATTTTACAACAAATATAAGTATTAATATAAATATAAATACAAAAGAAGGAAAAGAAATAAAATTGCCCTCTGTGCCGTGCAAAAACGGACGGCAAAGGGTTGGCCCGCACGGCAAAGGCATCGTTGCCGTGCCGACACCTTTGCCGTGCGCCTTCAGCGCCCTTTGCCGTGCGGCATTACTTTGCCGTGCGCCTTCTGGTTACTTTGCCGTGAGAAGCTGCCTTTGCCGAGCGCCGAGCTGGATCTTTGCCGTGAGCCTGTTGTTTGCCGTGCGTCGTCCCGCAGCTGCACGGCAAAGAATTCATTGCCGTGCGCGAGGCACACGGCAAAGAATTGCCGCACGGCAAAGGGTCACGACGGCGCACGGCAAAGAGGCGCGCACGGCAGTGAGACTTTTTCCCGTAGTGATTCCTGTAAATTTGAGAAAATCAAATTATTATTCTTATTTAAAACAGGTTTTTATATATTGTTTCCATTAAAATATTTTCTCCTTTTAGTTTTAAAATTATAAAGATTATGATATTTATCTATAGAAATACACCTACATGATTACATGGACTACATTAAATATACCCCCCCCCCCCCCCCCCCATGGCAAAAGCTTCACGCTGGGAGCTCTCTTATTTATTTTTTTGAGGTAAAAGGGAGCTCTCTTATTCCACGTCAGTATTTAAATAGATCGATGTGACTAATTCTTAGTGAAAGTAACCTTAATTATAATCTACTCTACAAGTCGTGACAACCATGAATCATGAAGCAATCTAATAGTCTTATGTTGAGCCTTCTTTCTCTTAGTTGAAACTTTATGCACAAGTAGAAAATCTACTACATGGACTTACTCCGATTCATATTACTTGTTGCTACTGTGGATGTATTTAAGACCGTAATATATCTTTTCTCAAAAAAAGAGACTGCAATATATCTAGATACATCAAATAATTAATATGGATATGATGGATTATGATCCTATCATGGTCGATTACCGAGAGTGCCGAAACTTTATCACAGTTCAGACTTGAGAGTCGGACCGATGAGGTAGCGCAAACTCGAGTGCACGACACTTCACCGAGCAAGACACTTCACCGTACAAATGTCGCCATTATTCGGCGACCTTTTTGACACAATCACAAGTGACAAAAATGACACGATCAAGGACACAAACACTGCCGTGCCCCGTCGCTGGTCCTCAACCTCACAACTTCTCACGATCGGAACCTATATTTCCATGCCAGTACAACTTTGAGTTCTCAGTTCTGAGCACTATCATCGTCGAGTTGAGGTTGACCGGATAACACGATTTCCAGTGGAGAGAGCATGTCTCCGTACTTGGTTTTCGTCTCCAACGTGACCGTCCTTCTGGCGTTCTGCTATGTCATCATCAAAAAAGCTGTAGGTGGCAGCAGAAACAAGCTCCCGCCCTCGCCGCCGTCAATCCCGCTGCTCGGCCACCTCCACCTCCTAGGCCGCCTCCCGCACTGCTCCTTGCGTGACCTGCACTCTCGGTACGGCACCGACGGCGGCCTCCTGTTCTTGCAGCTCGGGCGCAGGCGAACGCTGGTGGTGTCCACGGCTGCGGCGGCGGCGGACCTGTACAAGAACCACGACCTCGCCTTCGCCTCGCGCGTGCCCAGTGCGACGGTGCATAAGCTCTCCTTTGGCTCCAACAACGTCTCCTTCGCGCCCTACGGCGACGCCTGGCGCCGCAGCAAGAAGTTCGCCGTAGTCCACCTACTTTCCCCGCGCCGCGCCGACTCGTTCGGCCTCGTGCGCGCCGCCGAGGCAGCCGCCCTCGTTGCGGGAGTTAACCTCGCCGCGGTGGCGGGTGAGGTCGTGGAGCTGAGGGGGCTCCTGTACGGGTACAGCAACGCGGTGGTCACCCGCGCGGCCGCCGGCACCGCCGGGGCCACGGCGGAGAAGATGAAGCAGCTTATGGTGAACTCCACGGCGCTCATGTCGGGGCTGCAGCTGGAGGACGTGCTCCCCGACGCGGCGGCGAAGGCGGTGAGGTGGGCGACGGGGCTCGAGAAGAGGTTGGACCGCCAGGTCGAAGCGTGGGACGAGTTGCTATCCGAGATGATCGCCGAGCACCTCGAAAAGAAGCGTGACGACGTTGCAGGGGAGGAGGATTTACTGGACGTCTTGCTGCGGCTGAGGAAAGAAGGCACCGCCGGACTCGAACTCACCGATGATCGCATCAAAAGCATTGTCCAGGTGATCAACCATCGGCCGAAGAATTCGCTTTATATTTCTAAATAAAATTGAACTAAATTGTTCTTGTATATCCTCTGCTCCGTGGCCGTTTCTTGCATTGCATTTGCAGGATATGATCTTCGCCGGGACCGAGACAACATCTGTCACGCTGGAATGGGCCATGGCGGAGCTCATCCGAAACCCACGTGCAATGGCCAAGCTGCAGGACGAGGTAGCACGAGTCTCCAACGGCAAGCCGACCATCGAGGAAGACGACCTTAGCAGGATGGAGTATCTCAAGGCGGTGCTGAAGGAGACGCTCCGGCTCCACCCGCCGGCGCCGCTCCTCGTCCCACACGAGTCGACGACGGCGGCGGTCGTCCAGGGATACGAAATCCCGGCGAAAACAGCGCTCTTCATCAACGCGTGGGCGATCGGGCGGGACCCGACGGCGTGGGGCGACGCGGCTGAAGAGTTCCGGCCGGAGCGGTTCCTTGACGGCGGCGGCGTGACGGGCATCGACCTGCGGGGAAGCGACTACCAGCTCCTTCCTTTCGGCGCCGGCCGGCGAATCTGCCCCGCCATCAGTTTCGCTCTTCCGGCGCTGGAGATCGCGCTCGCTAGTCTCGTTGGCCATTTCGATTGGAAGCTCCCCATCGGGACACGTCTGGATATGAGCGAGACGCCGGGGCTGACCACGCCGCCACTAACTGTGTTGCGCCTCGTCCCCGAGTGCAAGACACTGTTGATGGCGTAATTTGGCTTGCTGGTTTGTATGATCGGCCAAATTAATTTAGTCGATGATCAAGCTAATTAAATGATCATTGTAAGAGTTGCAACATAATTTCTGCATGGGCATAGGACATGTCTTACCGACCATCAGGGGTGCATCGAGCTGCAATGATACTGTCAAGGACAAGTCCTATGAAAGCTCTGATCGCAATGAAGGTATAGTGATCGACATCACCACAAGTTCAAAACACAGATTTGTTCAGAGTCAGGTACAGATCGGAGATGCGTTGGAGTATCAGGCGTCCCAAATTATTTACATGTTCTGAGATGTTTTGAGCTAAATTGCCGATACATACAAGTCTTGACCTGACTCGGATGACCAGCTAATGGAGTTTGCAAAAGCTAGGAAAGGTGCAACAGCAGGAATTATATGCATGCATGGATGATCGATCAGCCTAATTAGCTTCATGGCCGCAATATTTTATTTAAGAAGTGTTTAGACGTGAATATGGCAGGAGTTGTTACGTGATACAGGTCAGCTAGCTGATTTAGAAGTCCAAGCTACAACGTACGTGAGGTATTGTGCTAAAGGAAGTTGAACATGAATATCTGATTAATTCGGTTGTTCATACTTGTTTAGGATCTGGCCGAATCAGTTAGGATATTTTATTTAGTTTGCATATTAAGGAAACCTTCCGTGTCCGGTTGTACTTGCCAAAGACCAGGCTGCCTATATAATCTGGGCATACGGCCGATTGGATGACCCCCGACAATCGATCTATCAATACAATTTGCATCTATTTTCTTTACGTTTGTTTGTTTATCGTTTTCCTGCCATGCCCTAGCAGCCTTAGGGTTTGGTTCATCTTTACCGTTTTGCGCTGAAAAGCGGTCGTATCTCCTCTCCGAAATCGAGGATCCTTTGTTGCTTTGCCGGAAAAGCAATCGTTCGTCGTCACGAAAGTACGACGATTATCCTGGTGTTGCGCGGCAGTTTTGCGTGCCAACACAACTGGCGACTCCGCTGGGGACGAAGCATCGAGCGGTCTCCAGCCCGTTCCTGCTACGTAGAGAGCGTCATCAAGAGGTTGCAATCTACAACGGTAACATGAATTCTCAATCTTTTTATGTAGATGCAAACAATTCTTATGTTGATGTTGCTAGATTCTATGATATGCGTACTACATCGGCTAGTCCTAGTTCTTACTATGTGCAAACGCCGATGCAAAATGATCTACATGCTTTCAATTCTTATAATTTTAGCAACATGCAACATGTATACTCGAATTCTCATGCATCGGCAACTCCAGAAGTTTATGTGCCGATGAACAACACGATGAATTCAGTTAATCAATATGAGATACCCAACATTATAAATTTTAATAACATGCAAAATAGAGTTTCGCCCTTTTATTCATTGGAAAATAACTTGCAGTATGTTGGTTCACCTTCACACATGCCGATGGACTCAATAATTGGCCATGCTAATTACTCTCAGCCATCATATGCTACACCTTATGTTACTAACTTTTCAGCACCATATGCAACTGGAGATATTCATAATTCGGCTACTCACCTTCATAATGACTACAGCCGGATAAATGAAAGTTCAATTGGAGCTCATGTGCCTTCGTGTAATATTGTAGCATATGACACACCCCGTACAGAATTGCAAAATTTCGGTAATACCCAATTGTCATTGCCGAAAAATACTGGGACATATGAGGGACGATCAGCGGAAGAGTGGAATGATATATATCTGAAATCTTGTGAAGATCTTGCAAAAAAGCTTCTCGAAGTTAGAGCTATTCGAGCCAACCAACAAATAAATGTTGACTCAATCAGTACGGCAAATTCGGCTAAGGCCGGGTTGGATAATTCATGTGACGAGTCAAATCAACAAAAGAGGATTGACACATCTACTACGACCGACTTAGTTCAAGCTGAATTAAATTTGGGTAAAGCCAAGTCGGATACACACACTGAGTTTGTCAAGTCGGTAGATACAAGCTTTGTTGAGCAAGAATATGGTAAGTGTGAAACAATTGTGCTTGATTTTTCTGGTTGTAAGGGGCCTTTCATGTTACCTTGTGAATTTCGTGCCAAAGAAATTGACGAGCATCAACAAGAAGAAAGTACAGCCGAACCATCTTCGGTTGAAGAAGAGCGTCAAAGAGAAGAGGCAGAAGATCCAGAAAAGAAGGAAGACAAGACATTCAAAAATCATCAAGAGGCAGAGCAAGATAATGTTAAGATCAATTATAACAGAGGAAAGAATGTGGTCATTGATGATAATGTTGCTCCAACGGTAATCATGCCAAAAGATCCAGAAATAGTAGTTTTGAATGTGAGTGGAAGAAAGACACAATCGACACCAAGATCAAAGCCGACTGTTAAACAGTTGTTGGACAAATATACTACATGCAAGGCCAACAATGTGTTTAGTCGGCTTGGAGGTAGTAAGCATCCTAGCTCTGCTTCTCGACATGGAGGTCGTGAGCGCCGGCGAGGTAAATCATATGTACGGCAGCCGTATTTTGCAATAGAGCCGACATATTGGGGCGATGCGCCTTCTGTTTATCCACGATTTCCTCCGTGGGGCTTTAATTGTTGGGAGCCATATCTTATATTTCACGGAGGAGGCCTATGTTCAGACCATACTCACATGAGAAAAGAGCTCGGTTCAATCCGAATGTTAGATCAAATGATGCCATTGTAATCCGTGGTAATGATGAGGAGCAGGTTCGAGTTACTGGTCCGCGTAAGAGAAACTATGCAAATGGCAAGAATTATATAGGTGATTGCAAGCGTATTTGGGTGAAGCGTGTAGAACTTAACCTGGCCAAAAGTTTAGACGATATAGATGGTGTTCATGGTTTGAAACCTGCAGGACACCGGATAGCTAAAGATCTCGTAAATAATACAGAAGCAAATGTGGTTGTTCGAGACAGTTTAGTTCAGAGAGATGATGCTAGTTCAGGAGGCAAAGCTTCGCTTCATACAGAATCCATTGATCAAGAAATGAATGGCAATAGTATACAGCCACGAGAGCCTCAGCTTGATCGAAATAATATTGGTACTGAGCTAGGCTTGCAAAAAGGCAAGGATCGAACAACTATCGTGTCTACTAGTACAAATTGGAGTGCATATTCAGTTAGCACACGTACAAATGCAGTCATGAAAAATAGTAGCTCTGGAACATCCAGGAGTCGATTTATACAATGCGCGAATTCAAGCAGCAGTGTGCAACAACGACAAAGGTCTGATAGGCCATTGGTTGTATCTTCACGTACTTGTCAGAAATTTAAATCGGCTAGTTTACATGCCGATTTAATCACGGGAAACTGCAGTACAGGAACATCACAGAACGTGCCTTCAGTAGATTTCATGTCTAGTACTAGCACATTTCCTCAACGTGGTGACTCAAGCAATAGAGGCATCAACTGGACAGTATTTGATCAGCACAGGTTGTTTTCGGACAAGGAAAAAATGTTTGCCCTGCAGGCATCAGTAAGTCAGTACAGGCCGAGAAACTCGGGGGGCAACATAATCGTGTCGGTACTAAACCAGAACCTCGGTGGTGTCCGATAGGGCTTTCACACACTCAGAAACGCCGGGTACAGAGGATGCGAGCATTGGAGATCAGAGAAGAGATAACTGAGAAAGAGCTCGAAGAATGGTTCAATAGAGGCAGACCGATGGTTCCTCAAAAAATGATTTGGAAGAAGAAGCACATCATGACAGATAAAAATAGAAATGCGGATGACATAGTTACTGATGGAATTTCAGAAAAATTTCAAGATGCACCTACTCATATGGATGTTCATCAAGGCGGGTAATCTAGCCTGCATGGTGTTGACTTAAGCATCGGTTGATTTGCAACACGGTTAGATACTATGTTTGACCGATGCTCATGTTAGATGGCAACTATTTCGTACCAGGATTATCGTTCCGGTAGAGCGATATGCATGAAAGAAGAAGGCGGGAAGGAGTATATCATGGCATGCTTAATTCGACGATACTAAATCCGGTACGTGTTTATCAATTTATGGTTAACTTTATATTATGCATGTACCAAGTTTCGTCCTTATCTACTTTATAGTACATGTGTGATAGTTTTCCAAGTCGGCGTGTTTAAATATATGCTTTCACAACCGATCTTTAGTGGTAGGATTGAAAAGTAGGCTTATGTGCTAATAGAATATGTTTTAACATATAAATCGCCGCGTGTTATGAGAGGTCAGGTTATCGCCGATTTTGTTGTTAATCATAGTATCAAAGATGATGAACATATTGATTACGTTAATTATTACTGCACATGGAAACATTACTGATCGGTTTGTAGAGATGGATATGGCGTCAGCAATGTTTTGATTCATCTAATAATATAGTTTATTAAACATCGGTCTGTTTAGATTCGCTTATGGTAGTATGACAAATAAAAGGTGAACTTCAATGTTTTGACGGATTACTAAATAGTTATTTTGACCGGTGTTTAGACATAATTAATATTTTAGATACTTTCAATCATATCTCTAGAGAAGAAAATTCTTGAGATAGTTTCTTAGCCCAACAGTCATCCGGTTACCTTATTAGCAAAAGAAAAAGCAATTTTATTGCAAAGACCGATGCTACGCCTGCGGTAGAAAACGAGTACACACTTTATATTCTAGTTAGGTACATCATGCAGCTGGTTCTAGTTCGCATTCAGATACTTTGAGAAGACAGTTAAGTGCATGGTGCAGCTCGTCTTGGGGCAGCTCAGCAGTAGTAGTACATGGAAATCATGATTCGGTACATGGATCTCAAAATAACCGAATCAACAAGTTATTTAGATTCAGTTGATTGGAGAGTACTTTTGATGAATTATTTAAATGGTTCAAGTTAAGACTAGAGATCGAAACATTCGGCTACAGGCTTTAAAATACACTCTGTCGAATAAAGAACTATATTACCGAGCTATAGATGGTTTGTGTTTGAAGTCTTTGAGTCTGATCAATAGAGATTAGCTATGGGTTAAGTGCATAAAGCAATATGAGGGGCACATCATCACTCGGCTCATGACTTGCGATGGTAAATAAATAGCAGGTTATATTGGCCGACATTGTTAGGAAATTGCTGCCGGTCCTAGAACTTCATATTTTCTGCAATCTTTACATGATATAAGATTCTAAAAGCTTCAATGTAAAATAGTTAAAAGGTATTATCCTAGCATGTAGCAGGAGGTTAAATATACTATGGCCGATATATTATTTGAAATATCGTCTTAAGAAAATTTGGCTGATGAGTTATTTACACATCGCCGTAAGCAAAAAAAAAAAAAAAAATTGGTCGATGTGTTTTTCGAACATCGCCCTAAGAAATTATATGGACGGTGAAGTTATTGCCGTCATCCTAACGTATTGCAGATATATTTTTGGTCAATTCAATTGTACCAAAAACAGGGGGCATGTGTTGATGGCGTAATTTGGCTTGCTGGTTTGTATGATCGGCCAAATTAATTTAGTCGATGATCAAGCTAATTAAATGATCATTGTAAGAGTTGCAACATAATTTCTGCATGGGCATAGGACATGTCTTACCGACCATCAGGGGTGCATCGAGCTGCAATGATACTGTCAAGGACAAGTCCTATGAAAGCTCTGATCGCAATGAAGGTATAGTGATCGACATCACCACAAGTTCAAAACACAGATTTGTTCAGAGTCAGGTACAGGTCGGAGATGCGTTGGAGTATCAGGCGTCCCAAATTATTTACATGTTCTGAGATGTTTTGAGCTAAATTGCCGATACATACAAGTCTTGACCTGACTCGGATGACCAGCTAATGGAGTTTGCAAAAGCTAGGAAAGGTGCAACAGCAGGAATTATATGCATGCATGGATGATCGATCAGCGTAATTAGCTTCATGGCCGCAATATTTTATTTAAGAAGTGTTTAGACGTGAATATGGCAGGAGTTGTTACGTGATACAGGTCAGCTAGCTGATTTAGAAGTCCAAGCTACAACGTACGTGAGGTATTGTGCTAAAGGAAGTTGAACATGAATATCTGATTAATTCGGTTGTCCATACTTGTTTAGGATCTGGCCGAATCAGTTAGGATATTTTATTTAGTTTGCATATTAAGGAAACCTTCCGTGTCCGGTTGTACTTGCCAAAGACCAGGCTGCCTATATAATCTGGGCATACGGCCGATTGGATGACCCCCGACAATCGATCTATCAATACAATTTGCATCTATTTTCTTTACGTTTGTTTGTTTATCGTTTTCCTGCCATGCCCTAGCAGCCTTAGGTTTGGTTCATCTTTATCGTTTTGCGCTGAAAAGCGGTCGTATCTCCTCTCCGAAATCGAGGATCCTTTGTTGCTTTGCCGGAAAAGCAATCGTTCGTCATCACGAAAGTACGACGATTATCCTGGTGTTGCGCGGCAGTTTTGCGTGCCAACAGACACTTGTTTAGGTAGGAGGGCTTTTATGGTACACTGTACTGCAGGGAGAAGTATGAGAAATGGACTTGTATCGTGCATGGAACATCCCGTGCATATAGCAACCATTGATTCGTATCAACATTCGGAAATAGATTCTCTCTTATTGCATGTAGATGACAAACTCTGATGAACATGCAAGAATCTTGCTATTCACCCTGACACCATCTATCTTTATCTCTCCTCTCATCCCATATTCTCCACTTAAATCCAAAGTTTTGTATATGTATTGTTTTCTAAATCAAATGTCCAGTTCATATTCTAAGCACACATTTGTGTTTCGAATGACGAGGACTTTGAAACAATACCAATTTCAAACATATTTTGACAAGTTTTCTAAACTGAATTTTGAAACAAGATGGAACATTATGAAAATGATGAATCTTGGTGAAACACAACAATATTTCCCATGGTTTCATTAAGTTTTTCAAAGTTTCATCATGTTTCAAAGCTGGTTTTCAAATATATATACTCAAATTGATATTGTTTTGAAGTACTTTTTACTAGGAACCCAAATATTCAAACGGTGTTTGAACTGAACTTCTAGTTTAAAAGATATAGACCTTTCAAATTTTACAGCTAGTAGCTCACAGATTCTATACGACTATACAAAAGTAAAAAAGAGAAAATGTGGGGCATGAACGGGACTGAGTCCCTGCCTTTTCCGTGCGCAGGGGAACGGTGGAGCGCGTCGGCGGCCGGAGAAACGACACCGCGCTGATCAGAGAAACGCCGATTGGGTGGGTGTCAGAGCATCCCAGCCGTTGGAGGCCCCCGGGCACAATCTAGATGGAAATTGATCCGGATTGGACGTATTTTTGGCATGGGAAGCAACGATTTTCCAGCCGTTTTCTCTCACACGGACGCCCAGTTTTTGGCCAATCTCACTGACACGCGGGCCAGAGCGTGGAGTTTGCTCCATCCGGAGTCCCCGGCAGCACCCCAGAAAACCGAGGATGGCCTGGGGAGTCCGAACGGATTTAGGCCTAAATCCGGACGAAAACGAGAAGTTGGGGGCATGACTATGCCGTTCCTAGGAAGATGGCTTGAGATGCTCTCAGTTCGATTGTAGCGAGGGAGGGACTGAGAGATGGAGGTTGGATTGCATGGCGGCGCTAGCGAGGAGATCGGGCAGGGCAACAGACCGAGTGGGTCTCTCGGAGGAAAGTGCGATGGAGGAGGGAGTTTATGGAAGTGAGTAGTTAGAGCATCTGCAGCCGCGTTTTTCAAAGTGTCTCTTAAACCACGCTGGATTGAGCGTTTGAGGGACGCGTTTTCTTCGTCCGCGTTTGAGGGACGTCGCTCCCAGCATGTCCCCCAAACTTGTTTTTACATTATAATACTTTCTTTTTTGCATTTTCATTTCAATAGAGAGGATGAACATTAGACAAACTAATATATAATTGGAAATATGGTTTCACACAAACTAATACATAGTTTGGAACATGGTTTTCACAAATTAAATACATAGCTAAAACATTACAAAATGAGGAAATCTAATTAGTGTTGGTCTCACAGATTTCGTATGTTCACTGCCAAGAAATAACACTCTCATGCACTCTCAGTCACCCAAACTGGAAAATCCAGCTGGAATGATAGTCTTGTTGGTCCTTTGCAGGAAGAACATACAGAAATCTCTGTGACCATTTTTGCTGCGAAGAAAGAACACTCGACGTGTTCAATCGTCCTCCTCTTCGTCGTGGTCGTGTTACGCAATGGTAGCCGAGGAGGATGTACTCGTCCTCCTCCAACTCTTCCTCCTCAGCGCCGGCCCGATCGACACCATCCTCGTCGTACCGCTTCGAGCCCTACACCGTCCCCAAGCGCGTGGTGAAGGAGGAGCCGGCGACGCCCATCAATCTGAGGCGCGGCGGCAGCAAGAGAGGCGCGGCGGCACCCTCCTCATCCCGAAGCCGTAGGTGAAGGAGGAGCAGGACGACGAGGAATCAGCGAAGGCAGCGCTGCTGGCGGAGTACGAGCGGTAGCAGCGGCTCATCGCCAGCAGCGACGACCCCGAGGACTGCCCAGGACTGCGAGCGGCGTGCTTGGCGTCACTGAACGACAAGGACGCTTGGAGGGGCGACCTCGACACGGCGATCGCCATGTCCGTCTGCGACACCGGCAAGCCGCTCGTGGACCTCACCGACGACGGCGAGGTGGGAACAAGCGGCCTGGTGAAGGATGAGCCCGTCGACGAGCCCGGCGAGCGCGTCAAACAGGAGGTCATCACCGACGATATGTACAACTTTCACCAGTACTACGACGCCTCCGACCGCCGCAAGTACTTCTAGATTAGGTTTAGTTTAAATTTAGTCGATTCTCGTTCGAATCTATGTAATATATGCTAAGTTTGGATGAATTTAATCAAATCTCGCTTAAGTTTTAAATTTCCGAAATTTTGTTTTGGAGACGCGACTGGGAAGCGACGTCCCCCAAACGCGGCACGAACAAAACACGTCCCCCAAACGCTTAATCCTGTTCCGTTTGGGGAACGGTTTGGGGGACGCGACTGGAGATGGTTTAGTACCCCAAAATACTCAATAAACCACGTCTGCCGAACGGGGCCTGAGAGAGCCAGGGGCACTCCTTAGGGATCTCATTTTAGAACCCTCGGCTAGTTAATTTGTTCTCAACTCTTATTGATGTTCTTAAATATGTTGGGAAACAAGGCAAAAAAGATGGGAAGAAAAGTCAAGCATGTGTACTCTTATCATATTTTGGAACCTTTGATTTTGTATTTTATTTGCACACGATGTTACATATATTAGGAAGTGCAGATACTTTGTCACGTTGCTTGCAACAGAAGGACTTGGACATCTCAATGCCATGTCGAATGTCAAGTCAACAATGAATGAACTGCAACGATTAAGATATGATGTGTGGGAATCACTCCTTGAAAAGGTTAAATTTATTTTGTGTTAAATGTATTTGTGAAGAACATGATATTCCTATCCTCGACATGTTAGATGAATATGTCAATCGACATAGACCACGTCAAAAAATCAGCATCGCAAACATCCAACATTGCCAGACAGATTATCTTAACTCTATTATTGATGGGCAACTTCAAGTGTTTGGTGACCGTTTCAATGAGGTAAATCCAGCATTGCTTATTTACATGGCCTCTTTCGACCCAAAAGAATCGTTTGCTACTTTTAACTTGAAGAGCTTAGTGAAGTTAGCTGAATTTTATCCGAATGATTTTGATTCAATGCAATTGGTTGCTCTTCGTCACCAGCTTAGCATATACATTTACAATGTGCGGTAGATGAAAGATTTAGTGACTTGAGTGACATTGGTGATCTTGCTAAATCATGGACACAGTTAAGCATGTATCTTTTCCTTTGGTCTATCAATTGCTGAAGCGTGCTTATTTTGTTGACGTCAGTACATAGATGCTTCTCGACAATGAATGTTGCCAAGAATGTGTTGCGGAGTAAAATCGGTGAGAAATTCATGAGTGATTTTCTCATTTGCTTTGTGAAGAAATATATGTTTTACGCTATTACTAAGGATGCCGTGATTGATCCCTTTAAGAAAGTGAAAAATCAAGAAGGGAAACTATAAAATGTGAGTGAGTCCAATCACATGTTTTTATTGGAAATATTTTTTACACAAATAATTATTTACATGTAATTTTGTGAGTATAACATATTTTGATATTGTCTCCATACACCAGGTTGCTCCAAACGAGGCTTTGGATTTGGAATATTTTTTGGGAGTTGCCACTTTATTTCTCATTACAATTTTTAAGAATAAAGAACTGGATTTCGCATGCCATCTAAATGGTACATCCTGCCTTTATTAATGTAATACTATCACTGCACAATTTTACCGCCTATTTTGCTTTTTAGCGCTATATTATGGTAGGGGAGATAACATGGTAATACTTTATTATATTCGTTTGATGTGCATAGTTTTATAGTAGCCGACCCCATCGCCATATTTTTCTTGATTCGACCCGGGAAAGGAGGGAGTATTCACCCTGTTTGAAAAATGTTTTGATTCTCTAAGAATATTGTGAATACTTACGAATAAAATCCACAAATTCTGGAACCAAATAGGCCCTTATAGTTAGGGTTTTTTTTCTACCAAGACTTCCTAAATCTCTCGAAAAATCGGTTATACTGGTTACTACCGAGAAAACTTTATAGCGGATGAAATTTACCGGCATTTATATAATTTTCTCAAATTTTAAGATTCTGATAAAGTTTGGACAAATTTATTGATTCCTTTGAAAAATAACCGGGCGGTATTATGACTAGTATTTCTGAAAACCACTAATACTGGTACAACTGGTACTTTTTTGTCACCGAGAGTTTTTTTTTTTGCTTATACTTCACCCACAATCAAGGTGGTGTTATGGGATTATGTCTTTAAATTTAAACCAAACTCAACATACATCATTCTTCCTTACAGCATAACAGAATCAATTTGATCAAAACAGCGTGTGAAATACAATTTCTCATCGGAAGAATCATTAAAAAAAATCAGACACGTACAAGATGCATCTGCATCCATTCTGAATGGCCAGCAGATGAGCCGAGGCATGAGAGCTGCCCCCGTCCTTATTCTTGCCAAACACACTCGATGATGTTCGAGCAAAATCGGAATTAATGGCACGGTGGTGTCCTATTCATTCCTGGACCGGCGGCATACGATAGAAGAATGGAAGCCGGCAAGGCTCACCATCCGAAACCTGAAGGAGGCCAGCCTTTTCATAGGACTCCACGCTATCTGCGAGCATTTCCTCTAGCTTCATTGGTCTCCACCCTAGATTCTTCAGTTTATCCGAAGTCATTGCAGCCTTACAACCCACATCAACCATCCTGCCAACCCAATAGAATGTGGTAAAATTTATCTGTTTATGATAAGCCCAACCCAATCCAAGTCCAAAGAGAGCTACGGCGTTGCGCGGATACGATGACACTTACTTATCTGCATAACTGTAGTTAGGGTACATGCTCTTCAAGGTTCGCAGCAGATCTTTTAAGTCCATTTGGTCTAATGAGCATATGTATCTCTCGGATGGCCCTGCTTTGTTGTATATCAGGAATAATGCGTCTGCGACATCACGAACGTCGACTATGGGCCAGAAGTTGTTGTTCATTGTGTCAGGTCCGCCTGCATTCATTCGAACAGATGAAAATGCATTAAACCAGACACTCATTTTCTGAAGTTTGGTGGGCAGCTCTGGGTTACAAGTTACAAAAGCACGCAGCAGGTTTTTGCTTCAGTAGAACTAAATGTGATGTGTAATGTCCAAAATGATTGTATACCCTGCTGATAAATGATAAGAAATAAGTAAATGCTGTTTAAAATAGCATACATTCAGGAGTGAAGAGTGAAACCTCTTATGATGTAGAGGAGAACCTTGCTGCTGGTATTGAGCGCCACATGCTGCAACAGAGGGCCGAAGACCAGACCGGGACAGAATGTGGCGACGTGCAACCCGTTCTTCTGTCCGTATTCCAGTGATATCTCTTCAGCTTCGGTCTTGGCCAGAGAATACCAGTTCTGTCCAACACAAACAAGCATACTCTGTTTCAGAAATTATCCCTGATAACAATTCAGTAAAGCTCAAGATGTTACTGTTTATTTTACCGTCATATATTTGGAAACCTGGTGTATGCAATTATGTATTGACCAGATTTGCTGATTACTGACCTCATTTTCTGTGCAGAACTCTTTGTCTGACCAGCAGCTCTCATCTTTGATTTTATCTTCAGGCCAATCTGGGTTAAAGCAAAGAGAGGCTGCGGACGAAACCAGAACGAGTTTCTTAACGTTGGTAGCTGAGCAGGCCTTGAGCACATTCACGGTGCCCTTGACAGTCGGATCCATCATCTCTTTCTGCACACCAGTGCAAGTTTATCAGCGACAGCAGAAGGTTTGACTTCTTTACTGAATACGAAAGCGCATCAAACAAAAATAATATATGAGTAAGTTTTTACAGTCTTACCAAGTTTTCTATGTAAGTATTGCACAACTACATATTCAACCATGAAAATGTAGCTCTCATAATTCAACCACGAGCTCAAGAATATATTCATGTTCTTTTGTACCTTGTCGTTCTCAAAAGGGAAAATATTCCCAGAGTATTTCAGATCTGCTTGAGTAACTAGGAGTGTTCCGAGAAGTTAGGACTTAGGACTAGCTCTGAAATATTTTCCCTTTTGAGAACGGAAAGGTACAAAAGCACATTAATATGCACTCTGGGAATATATAGCTCGGAAAATATTCCCAGAGTAATCAGCTTCAAAGGAATGTACATGCACTTGCCTGGGGATCAACCATCTTTTGTTCGGGCACAGGAGTGGCAACATGGAAGACGCCCACACAGCCAGCGAACGCGGCCACCACCGTGTCGTAGTCGAGCATGTCTGCCTTGAAGAGCCGCAGGTTCTCCGGGGCTCCCTCCAGTTGTGCCAGGCACGCGTTCTTGGGGTCACCTGGAAGATGAACAGGATGCAGAAATTATTAACCTGGAATTGGGCCTTCAGGGCAAGAGTTAGTAGTGGTCACATACAGGGGTTGCGGACGGTGGTGTTGACGCCGTAGCCGCGGGAGAGGAGCAGCTTGACAAGCCAGGAGGCGATGTAGCTGCCACCTCCGGTGACGCACACGCGCGGCGGCGACTCCATCTCCGGTTGCTCTGTTTGGGAGGGGGGAATGAGGGACCTAGTGATCAGTGAGGCAAAGCTCGCACCTGGCAATGAGGCTCAGTCACTCCTCCGAGTGCAGATTAAGACGATCAGTGAGCGAACGACGACGACTCCGCTGCATCAAGCCACGTGCAGAATCTCAATCGAGATGCGAGATCTTGTCGCCAAGGGAGGTAAGCTAAGCTAATCGATCGAGAAAGTACAAGTACTGGCCTGCAAAATTGATTATTATTGATCTGATTAGAATAGGCCATTTCATCAGTTTCCGAGTAGATTCGTGACATGATAACTCGGCAGTGAGCTATACTGCATCGTGTAGATCTCACACTAAACGAGCCGTCTTGCAAGCGCAAAGAAAGGCTGTTCGGCTCATATGTGTCTCGGAAGTGAAGGTAAACGTCTCTGGTTCAATGGACGTTGCTCTGCAGGAGATTGCACAGTGCAGAGCTATTCTTTTTCGAGAATGGCAGAATGCGGTGCATAGGGGCTCTCTCTCTTGGTGCACCTGGGTGCACATGCATCCGGTATTGAAAATTCCAAAAAGTATTATTTTAAAGTTTCGGAAAATTTTGAAATAATTTTTTTTATATCCTATGTTGACACTTGTTTGTGCAGATTTTGGCATAAAAAAATCGGCCATGTGTGACTTACACATAAATGTGAAAATAGAATTTCCTATTTTCGTGAACAGTGCACATCCAATCATTTAGTGTCATTTGGATATTTTGTTATTTTTTGTGTAGGCCAGATACAATCAAATTTTTCAATGAAAACTTGCACACGTAAATATCAACATAATATGTACATGATTTTTTTTCTTGAGATTCTCAAATACCATTTTTTTTCAAAATTGGTGAAACCAGGTGCATGTGCACCCGGGTGCATCCTGGTATTTCCCGAGGGGGTGCTGTATGCCGACCTGGTCGGCGCGGACCAGGCGCCGCACACCCCCCAGGCGGGTTGTTGGGCCGGCCCAACCTTCCCAGTTATTTTTTTGCTATTTCGTTTTTTCTGTTCGATTTATCTTTTTACGTTTTTTAAAAGCTGATTCTTTATAAAACCGATTTTTAAAATCTGGAATTTTCAAATTTAGTTTTTTCTGAAATTTAAATATTTTCAAAATTTGAACATTTTTCGAATTTGAAATATTTTTTTAGATTTTTTTTGAAATCTGAACAATTTTTGAATTTTAACATTTTTTTTCGAATATGAAATTTTTTAAAAACTTGAACATTTTTCACGTTCAAACAGTTTCCAAATTTGAACGGTTTTTAGATTTGAACGGTTTTCAAATTTGAACGGTTTTTAGATTTGAACGGTTTTCAAATTTGAATAGTTTTCAGATTTGAACATTTTCTCAATTTGAACAATTTTTAAAAATTAAAATTTTTGAATCTGAAAAAATATAAACAAAACTGAAAACAGAAAAAAGAAAAGAAAACATAATAAGAAACCAGAAAAAAAATGAAAAACGAACTGGTACAAAATAAACAGACGTAAATGGGCCTGGCCCATACCCGACCAGGGGGTGTGCGGTGGCCGGTAGCCACCGACGGTGTATAGGTTTTGCCGTATTTCCCCTCTTTGGACGGAATTCCTATATGCCGACCAGGTCGGCACCTGCACCGCGCCGCACACCCCCGCGCGGTGTGGGCCGGCCCGGTTAGGCGTTTTTTTCCTGTTTCTTTCTTTTTTTCCTTTTTCTTTTCTGTTTTCTGTTTTCTTTTTTCTTTTCTGTTTTATTTTTCACTGTTTCTTTTTTATCGCGTTTTATTTTATGTTTAAAAATAATTTTTTTTAATGTTCAAATTTATGTTTAAAAAATTATTCAAATTTGAACGGTTTTCGCGTTTTATTTTATAAAAAAAATATTCAAATTTGAAAACCGTTCAAATCTGAAAACCGTTCAAATATGAAATTTGTTCAAATTCGAAAATTGTTCTAATATGAAAATCGTTCAGATTCAAAAATTGTTCAAATATAAAATTTGTTCAAATTTAGAAATGTTCAAATTTAGAAATTGTTCATAGAGAAAAATACATTTTTGTTCAAATTTAAAAATGTTCAAATCTAAAAAATGTTCAGATTTGTAAAAAGTGATTTCTTTTTAATTTGAATTTTTAATTTTGACAAATGCTCAGAATTTAAAAAATTCTTTTAAAAAAGAAAACAAATAACAGAAAATAAAAAGAAACGAAAAAGAAAAAACGGCCTACCTGATGTTGGGCTGCGGCCCAGTTAGTACCCAGGGGGCGCGCGGGGTGTGCGGCAGCCCCATCCGCACCGACCAGATCGGCACATAGCAGCGCCCCTCTTTGGACGCCTTTTTCCTATGAAATGATGGGCCCCCTTGTACTCGTAAACGGGCTGCCATGCCACCACGTTCGACGGGCCCATGAGAGCCAACAGACAACACCCATCAGAGTTCAGAAGATTTCCTCAACAAAAAAAAATCAGAGTTCAGAAGATCCACTCAACAACAAAAAAAAAAATCGGAGTTCAGAAGTCCGAACTGGTTACTTGTTGTTGCGACACTTCGCACGGTGACATTACAGTTTACAGACACCATGAAAACAAAGCACCGTCACCAGGGCTCGTTCACTGATCGCCAGCCAAACGGAAGAGATGGGGAAGTCGGAAGGGACGCCCAGCTGAATCCTGCATAAGGCCGGCCTTCTCGTAGCATTGCACGCTGTCCCAGAGCGTCTCTTTGAGCTTCCGCGGCTCCCAGCCCAGATCCCTCAGCTTCTGCGATGTTATCGGCGCTTTGTGTTCCACATCGATGATGCTACACAAGCAGAAGAGTTTCTTCAAATCAGGAACAGACATACTGAAGGATAAAGTGCACTACCAGGTGTGTGACAGGGTGGGCGTGAAAAAACCTACTTGTTCACATAGCTGTACTTTGGGTACATCTTCTTCAGCAGGTCCACCAAATCCTTCGTGAAGATGTTATTAGGTGCGCATATATATCTCCCGGATGATTGCGCCTTCTCGTACACAAGCAGTAAGGCATCGGCCACATCACGCACGTCTACCATGTGCCACAGCTTGTTGTTCATCACGTCAGGACCTCCTGTAACACGATGTTAAAATTAATGGAGTGCTAGTACAATCGGCAAACATTTCTGTAGCTCATGACAACAAGAAGAAAATAGAAGAACTATCATTATTTTTTCAGTATTACTCATTTTCCATAAGCTTACAATTCAAGCGTGGAATTTGGTTTGCGCAGTTTTGTCAATTTCTCCCCATAATTACGCGTGCATAATATCAATAGTAGATGAATAATCAAGTGTGATTTCACATGCAAGAGGTTGTAAAGGATCGGCTTACGGGTGGATGTCCTCGTCTCACAGCTGTAGAGCATTATAGAAAGGCATCGCAGCTATCTTTGAAAAGAATATAATGGACAAACATGTGCCGCGAAAGGTAACTAGTTATCATCTGCAAATAACATATATTCTTGATAATGACTGGTACCAATTGTTCGGATTTTTTGACAAACTGAAGTTCATGCAGATCTCATGTCTATCTATAGAAAATATCAACATGGTCCCATCGATATCTAACAACAGGAAATATCAGTATAATCCCATTCCCATCAATATCTCACAATGTGAACTGTCAGTGTGATCCCTCTAAAAGTCTTAGGGTTGGACAACATGAAGGCATTCCCCCAAACAATAGATAGGTTTGAATTGAAAGAAACTTGACTAGCTATGGAAGATTTGGGAATTCTACACATCGTTTAGAAGAAATTTTGGGACTCCCGCAATGCGTTGGTACACTGCAACCTTGAAATAACGGTGAACAATCTCTCATCTCACTCTCTGGTCCCACAGATTTAAAACTGCTGACCAAAAGATAGTGACTACTCCCTCCGTTCCAAAATATATGGCGTATAAGTTTAGTCAAAAGTCAACATATTTTAAATTTGACCAAATTGATTGATAAAAATAAAAACATCTTCCAAACCAAATCAATAGCAATAGATCAACTATAAAACATATTTTCATAGTATATTTGTTCAATATTGTAAATGTTGGTATTTTCCTCAATATATTTGGAAAATTTTAATTAGTTTTCACTTTTGATTAAATGTATGTGCCATATATTTTGGAACATAGGTGGTAGCTGTTAGGGAGCAAAACTAACTTACCAAGTCCACAATATAGATTACAGCGAAAGTTCTGATAATAGAAGAGAACAAATGGACATGAATTAGTATTACCTTTTATAACATAGATTAAGAATTTGCTACTGGTATTCACCATAGGTTGTAATAATGGTCCAAAAACTAAAGGAGGGCAAAGTGTAACCACGGTCAATCCATTTTTCTCTGCATATTCACGGGATGCCTGTTCAGCCACAATCTTGGCAACAGAATACCAGTCCTACAAGCACAAAACAGTCAATGCTGCTATTTAGTCTACCATCATGTAAATTATCTCTACAAAGTCTTTGTGTTAAGGATTCATATAAATATTCTCGTAAGAATATCACTGCAAGGAAGCGGAGAAAGGATCAGATAAGTACAAAAGGATAGTCATGCCCGCTTGTGCAGTGTGATGTATGCATAGTGCTCTAAGAAATTGCTTAGTAAATAGCATTCTAACCTCATTCTCCTTGCAGAACTCTTTGTCCGACCAGCAACTCTCATCTTTGAGTCTACCTTGAGGCCAATTCGGGTTAAAATCAACAGCAGCAGTGGAGGACAATACGATGACTTTCTGAACCTTCATAGCCAAGCAAACCTTTAGCACATTTGAAGTGCCCTTAACTGCCGGAGCCATTACTTCTGACTGCATGTATGCATCTGAAATGTGGTTAGTAAGGCTCGTGCACTTTTATGTTTAAGATTTACAATGTAAAACCAAGAAATGCATCCGCACAGCAAGAATTTCAAATATTCAGATAATCTAAACGTAAGCTCACGCAGGCCAAAGCACATAACAATCTACTACCTATTTTGCTTTGCACTTGTTACTACCCAATGCTATACTAGGTTGTGCAGTTGTTATCATGTGAGCACACAGAACTGACAACTGAAGTTCTATGTGATTCTAGTATTATAATACTCCCCCTGGTAAAAAATACTTGTCATGGTTTTAGATCAAATTTAAACTAAAACCACGAAAAGTATTTTGGATTGGAGGGAGTAGCATATATAAACACATGAATGGTCAGTACATAAACACATGAACCAAAATATGGTGTACTGAAAAGTGTATTTGATAATTAACTTCAGGGCAACGTGTTCCAACAGAGAGGAGAATTCATAATCTTGCTTCACTATCAATAGTTCAATACAAGATTATTATTGTGCCCGAAACCATGAAGCTGCTTCACTATCAAATATCAGTACAACCTTAATACTGTACCAATGATGCAGCTGACATTTACTATCAACACAAGCTCAGCACGGTACCAAATTATGTAGCTGCAGCAGCACATGTAGCGATTTTAAGGAACTGAAGCGTCAGCTTGGAAAAGACACCTGCCTCAGGATCAATAATCTTATCTTCGGGCACCGGAGTGGCGAGGTGGAAGACCCCCTCGCATCCCTCGAACGCACGTGTTAGCGTCTCGCAGTCTAGCACGTCAGCCTTGAACAGGTGAAGATTGTCCGATGCCCTGTCCAGCTGCTTGAGGTGGACGTTCTTGGGATCACCTGAAAGAGCATTCAGCCACTAATTAGAACACTGTATATCAATGTCCAACTAGGCACTTCTCTTTCTCGCACAGCTCGTGGATGGCCTTTGTCCCGGATACGAACTGTTGTTTTTCTCCAAGTGGAGCTCTCGGATCAGTTACAGCTAAGATCACAAAGCTAAGCTAAGCACATATTGTCATTGACATCGATTGAAAGGGGGACCGCGTGAGGAACAGCCAAGGCTGGTCAGAATCCGTACATGGATCGCGGAGGGTGGCGTGGACGGCGTAACCGCGCGAGAGTAGCAGCTTGACGAGCCACGAGGCGATGAACCCGCCGCCGCCGGTCACGCACACGCGCCGCGGCGGTGCCATATCTCCCCTCCTCGCCCACCCCCGCCCACGGCTTTGTGATCCGCGAAGTGAGATCAGAGAGATGTGGCCAACTGTAGAAAGTTGGGGTAGTAGATAGCATCCAAGGCGCATTCCGATAAACAAATCCGCACCAAAACACGGAGACATTAGTTTTTTACTCTTCTGGATCAGCGCAGAAAGGAACAGAGGCACGTGGAGCGGCGGAGCGGAGACGCACGTCGCCGCCACCGATCCCATCCTCCGCCTGGTCTGCGAAGTCCTCAGGGTTACGAACGTAATCTCCATACGAATTCACTACTCAACGGTGCCCCCATTGCAGGCGACGCCGCCGCCGCATCGTGGTGACCGGCGCTTCGGCATGAACAGACTACCGCTACTGCTCGCCTGGTTGGGCTGATCAGTTTTAGACCCAACAGTTTAGACGGCAGGCCGTTGTTCTCGGTCCATAGACCGTGGAAATCACTAGGTACGGCCCAGTCTTGCCAAGCAGGCCGAAGGCGCCACCGAAAACGGACTACCGGCGTGCTAGTGAAAACAAAGAATAAGGAAGCTTGTTCCTTTGAGCGCCAAATAAGCTTTCCATCAGTGGCGGAGCGTGACCAAAAGCAGAGAGGGGGCTGAAAAAAATTTGGCCCCAAATAAAGTCTTCACGTCGGACAAATATAGGGGGCGAATGTCGCGACACTCCTAGGAGGCAAACAATCTAGGGAACACGAGGATTTTTTTTGCAAAACAAACAAAAAAATCAAAGTTGCCAGGCCTACGTGGATTTTAGCCTCACAAATTTTATTTTGCGTCGTGCGGAGATTTTCTAGAGCAAACATTTCCCCAACATAATTTTGCATATTTTTTACAGGTTCACACTAATTTTGCTGTTATTTCATTCGTAATATTAAGAGATGATTTTCAAGCTTAGAATGCACTTAAATTTTTTATTTACACAGAAATTTACATACCAAGCAAGAGAGGGAAAATATCTTTTTGGCAAAGATCCACCAATGCCAAGCACTGATATGCTGATATCTTAGTTTTCTGTGGAATTGGCATACTAATAACGACTTGTAGTTTTATTTGTACGTAATAGAAGAGGATGAGCTAACCCCACACTAATGGGCAAGGAAAAATGAAGAATAATGCCATGAACCAAGCCTCCAGGTTGAAAATAATAACATACTGTTCACTGGCGGTCAGATGAACACAGATAACAAGCTACAACTATTAAATTGAGCACTGCGTATTGGGTGGCTGCTCTCTTCTCCTTGCTGCACTGTGGCATGATTGAAAAGTAGTACGAAACAATAGCTTGCCAGGACTACTGGTACTGCATGCAACATTCATGTAACAGGGAACATCCGATGCAGACTTGCCTAGCTGCGCTTTTGGAAGCGGGGGCGGTCGCCCAGTTTTGCCTCCAAGGCGCTCCGCCTATGCTTTCCATGAATTGTTATGTCAAAAAAAGTAAAAAAGCTTTCCATGCATTGGACATTGCTTAAAGGAAACAAAAATTTTAAAACAAGAAACGTTGATCGAGCGCCCAAAAAGCTCCCATGCATTGGACATGGCAGGAATCGGATGCATAAGGACATGTGCAGCACGGCCGCTAGCTAGGATGAGTCTCCCTCCGTTATGTCTGATCCTGGTCAATTTCAGGATTTTGTTAGCATCTACGCATATCTAAGCGGCAAGCGCTTCCCCCTTTATTTTCTCTAGGCATGAGCTGGGTGGACGTTGGGCGCTAGCTCCAAGCAGAATCCACGCACGGCATAGTTTAAATCATATGGCGCTTGTGCGATGCGCTTGAAGAGGAGAGACACCAACGACCTAATATTAATCATCCAAGCGTCCATGGAGTTGGAGAGACAGGATCTCTCCTAGACGGCTAGGAAGGTTCCTTTTTCTTTTCTTTTCAAACCATCCTAGAAAATTGCATGTGTATTCATTAAGAAAAAGATAGTATAACACCAAAGAAGGAACGACCCAAACAACGCCACGAAGGCACGCCAAGATAGAAAACAACAACCCAGAAAACCCGACCGAGCCCAATCTACATTTGAGTTCTTCAACATAGATGCACACCACCACAAGAACGCATTTAAACAACGTCTACTGATGACTCTTGGTGCTTTAAGATTTGACAAAGTCATGACTAGTGCATCGAGGTAGTTGGCTCGATCAACTTCTCCCGGAGGGGTTGTTCCAGCATCATGCCAGGGCAACATCATCGGATGAGTTTGGAGTGATGAACCTAGTATGCGGGCACATCTACCTTGTGCAAGTTGAGCTACCGATAGTCAGGTCATGTTTGTTGCAGCTCGGTGGTGGTATGTATGTTAGGACGGCGTCCGTGATCGGTGTGAGAGATTAATTGAGCGGTGGGAGCTCGGAGTGTTATCCCCTTAATTTCAGCAGCTTTGAGGGGGTTGACCTCATATAGTGTGGTGTTTCGAGGTTTCATCGTTGCTGCAATTATTGTGTCAGACAAATCATTGAGGTTGTTGTCTTATAGAGCACTTGCTTCTTCACATCGGTCATTGATTCTGACCGGGAGATTTTGGTTTTGGCGAAATTGAAACCGGAAACTATTCAGATAAAAATGATGCTCATAGAATGGAGTAGGGATTACTTTTCATGAGAGCAAGATAAATTCCTTATGCTCGATCTTTTCATGAGAGCATAATTGTACATGCATGCATGCTTGGAGTATGTAGGATGGTTGATAAGGTGGTCTTATCTTATACATTGTCATCCAAATCTGACAGCAAAATATATTTTACAATTGATATCTCTTAACTTGGAGCATGCAAAACTATTTTCTCATCTCTCTTTCCAACTAGGTAGAGGCGTCGTGGTAGCGCCATAGTGGTGCGTCCATGCTTGTTGGGGTTCATTGTGGTGTTTCGAGGTTTCATCTTCGTTGGCAATCGGTGTGTCATACAAAGCAATGGGTTTTTTTTGTCTTATAGAGCACTTGCTTCTTCAAATTAGCCATTGATTCCTTTTGAAAAAGAGATTTTAATTTTGGGAAATAGAAACTGGAAAACTATTTAGAAAATAATGCTCATTGAATGTAGTTGGGATAACGTTTCATGAGAGCAACAATCCCTTATGTAGGCTCTTTTCATGAGAGCATAGGTGTACATGCATGCATGCTTGGTGTATGTACGATGGTTGATAAGGCGGTCATCTCTTATACATTGTCATCGAAATAAGACAAAAAAAAAATATTATACAATGGATATCTATTAATTTGGAGCACACAGAACTATTTTCTCATTTCCCTCTCATCAACTAGGTAGAGGCAGAGTGGCAGGGCCAAAGTGGCGCATCCATGCTCACTAGAGTTTGAATCATGTCTGGATCGAGCAAATTTCCGATATCACACCTAGGTTTCCTTCTTCTATAAAAAATAGAGGCACCACGTCGTTAGACATTAAATTTGCCGAGGATGGGCATTTTGGTAACTCAAGTTCCAAATATGAGCCCGATGGTCACTTTGGCTTGTCTTATGACCAGCTAGCCACAAATTCTGATGTGGCACCCTAACAAGGCTATTGGCGAGTTGGGTAGTCCATTTTTTTAACAAAAAAAGACCTTATAAGTTGATTTCTTTAGATTTAACATCGATAATACCGTATCGCGACCGACTTTCTGTTGGTGAAAGTTGTTTTCCGGACTAACTTGTATATCGCCAATCTAATTTTATGGTGTAGTGATACCATTAGTTTGATTGTGTGTCCATTAATTTATGGAAGGAATAGTGGAGAAGAGGGTGGGATTGTGCCAGATAAATCCTAGAGAACACAAAGAGAAGGGGCGATGAATTATAGGAGGTACAAGCAACTATTGTGGAGAAGATGACAGGGCATAACCAAAAAAAAGATGATTTATTATTAGCAAAAAGTAAAATTATGAGATGGTAAGATTTTTTTTTTTTGAGGTGGCAGCTTGTTTAGGTATACATGTCAGCCTCTGACGAAGAATCTACCCCCGCCTTTAGGGTTGAAACCTCTAAGTTTATATAGTTACAGTAGTTCTGATTGTGTAGCTTGCCATATTCGCTTCCAAAGACAATCCTAATATACTTATATAAAACATTTATACCTTTTACTTTTTTTTCTATATATGCCATACATGTATGGGTGTGTATATCAGTATATGGGTCATTCAACTTGTAATCTTAACTAATGTTATTCATCATACCTAACAAATGTAACCGTGCGCAATGTCTCAAGTATACTCGTGTTAAACTGAAGTCTTGTTTTTTTTTTTTTTGCAGAAACCCCGCAATGTTTCCCATAGTTGTTTGGTGCTTGGAAAAATACAAAAATAATATTTTTCAGCTAATCAATTTTGGAAATTGTATATATTAAGTGTTTATAACTATTTGTTTTCCTTATCTTCAAACATATTGGTTGAGGGTTCTAGAACTGCATTTCTAAAAAATATATTGATACATATTTTCAACATTGCGCCGTTTTTACTAATTTTGTTCTATGTAATAGACATTCACAAAAAATACTTTAGTACTATTTTCATTGTAGTGTTTTTCCACGTAAATAAACTTAGGAGATAATTAAGTTGATTGGCTCATCATCAAATCTGAAACGATTAGGACAGGTAATTTTTTATGTAAGATAGAACCATCACTTGCCCACATGTTATATCTATGAGTGTAGGCACCCATTATGTATGCAAAATTTGTGCACAATCTTGAAGAAGTTGTTCTGTACTAGATGTACCCAACAGACCTCCATGCAGTATTTCACATCCTTTACAATTTATAATTGATATATGACGGAAAAAATGTGTTTCTCCTCTTGTTTCAAAAGTTTCACTGGCTATCTTTTCTGTACTAACTGCTAGCGAATGCAATGCAAGAAAAGAGAATTATGAGAAGTATAGCTTGAGAATAGGGAGACACTGAGGGAAGGAACGCTTGTCATATACTACCTCCGATTCAAGAAATAAGGCGTCTTTGTTTTACGTGCTTTTTGTTTGACTAAGTATTACTTCAAATATATAAAGATTGTTTATATAACATCATTAGAAAGTGCTTTTCAATACGAATCCAACGATACTAATTACACATAGTATAACCAAGATTTTGTTGCTCAATTTTTATCGTCAAAGTTCGTCTTGAAATACGCGTGCGTCTTATTCTTTGGGATGGAGGTAGTAGTATAAAGTGAAAAGGAATGCAATCTCGCATGTTGCCCTCGCTCGCGCTTTTCCATTATACTTCTCTCATTTCGTTCAACGCACTGGACTTGAACATAAGTTCCTCGAAGCTTGATAGAAAAGTTTTAAAATAAAAATTGGTTCAAGCTAACATTACATTGTCCTGCGTACGATCTTAACAACAATACATCGCCTAGTACAATGCATGATGCACTTAATAAAAAACATATATTGAAACCACACACCAACCCTCAAGCCAGTCCTGGGCTACTGGCAAATGGCGACTGGGTAAAGAAACAATGCCCCACTTTTGGTTTATGTTGGGCACATTTCGGACTTGATAACTAAGCTTTTAGATTGAATTTCGGAACATCACCATTTAATCTGTCCAAATCCCAGAAAGTCATGCATATGTTGGTGATCAGTTTTGGAAACGGAAAACTCATCTTGTTAAATTTGCAAGGTCAAAAGCTTGGATGTGCTTGACGTGTCTTGAGCGCCCCCACCCCCCTTCCCCAGATCCACATGCCTCCTTGATGCAACACGTGTCTAATTTGTTTTGTGTCCTCCCACCTTAATCCCACAGTTACTTCATTGTTGCAAAAATAATCCACTTTTGTTTCGTTTTTAATCAAAAAAAGGTTCAAACAAATAAAGAAAGTCCGGTGAGACTTCACTGGCAGCATCGCTGGTAACATTTTGTGTGCTATTCTAGCATCTTGCATCCCTTTTTCCGTGGTGGGTTAAAGATGTAAAAAAAAAATCTCATCATTTCGGAAACTCTAATGTAGCAAAAAAAAAAAAATCTACAACAAATCCTCACTGCTAGTGGCAATATCCTCACAGGCGACCCTAGCGGTAACATTCCCGACCTCCGATTGGTAGCAATGACGAGTGTTGTTGGTAACGGCCGCGGCCATCATTGGCAGCAGCGCTGCCTAGCTCTTGCAACATCGCCGACCATGGTTGGTAGAATCGTGTTAGTACTCGTGTATCTCACACATGCATATTAAGCAACTAATATCACATCCAGGCTGCTCATGCATCACGCATATCATACGGACATAACATAACCAACACCCTCCATGCATGATCAAGCTAAACGATTGTGTTGTGTGATACAGACATAGAGTAGTAACCGTTCACACCTAACAGTGGTTTTCACCTTAATTCTGGTACTACTATATTATTTATGCAAAATGATAACATGCGAATCACGCAACTTTAAGTATTCCCAATGGCCAGTTCGTAAGTAGATCAGATCTCATTGTTTGACAACTAAATATCCGCTTGTAAATGATTATATCGTATTATTAGCATGATTCTTTGACTGAATATATACGATGCCAGGCATACCGCATATGCTTTAAGAGGAAAGTACGTATTTATTATCATTGGTGGAGAACGGGTGTTCTCTACCGGTTCGTAAAAGCCATTAGTCCTGGTTTGCCTCCGGGACTGCTAAATCGGGACCAATTCCCCAACCATTAGTCTCAGTAGGCTTACAAATCCAGACTAAAATCTAAATGTAATACATGTGGCAGCGAGGGGAAGCTCTGGCTGGCAGATCTTTAGTCCACCAACCGGGACTAAAGTCCACACCAGGGTTTACGGTTCTAACCCCAGCATTTTGGTGTTTTCCATTTTATTTAATTCTTTTGCACTACATATTCTACGGTAATACATATATACCGCACACATTGATGAATATATATAATATATTTTCTCTTACGACCACACACAAATAAAAATACAATTGGTAGGCATGGAAGCTCGATGATCATACATGTTGAACGGGTAATAGTATTCTCCGTTAAATGGGTACATATATATTGCATCTATTGTATTACATGGAGATGATTGAATTAGAAGGTGTTAAACAGGTAATAGTATTCTCCGTTTTCAGGTTTGACCTCCGTAAGCAAAAATTCAGACACTTCCTCCTGAAGATGCCGTAGGCATGGCTGTGGTAGGACGTCCCCCCACCTGCCTTCGATCTATAAAGAATAATATCATATATGAGTATATGAGGTGTGTTTATAGCAAATCATCGTAATTTAAAAAACTGCGAATATTTTTTACGTACTCAAATGTTTTTGTAATCTACTCGTCGCTCAATCACCATGTTGATGAACTCTAAAACGTAGTATGCACATAAGTTGGTCCCTAGTGGCTGCCTTGCGCACTTTACGAGAATAGAATTCAATCAAAAAATTATCAAGCATTATAATGGTATATATATTGAAACTATCACTAGGTACTTACATTGAGCCTTTGATAACACAGCTCCGGTGCCCATTCACCGGTCACCTTTGTGATGAACATTTCCAACATTTGTGATAATGATTTTATTAGGAAATGAACGACGACAAAGACCGATATAGTGTGATAATGATTAAAATTACCTGTCAAGCATTAAAATCATGCTGCTATACTCCTCAGGGTCTTTATCTAATGGGTCCATGATATATACTTTTCCAAGGTCCACTCTAATGATGAGGAGAAGATAGTGGAAACTACGCATGCATGCATAACTCATCAATTACACTTAACATCGAGTAAGCAAAATAGAATATGTGTATAAGACATTACCAGTCACCTGAATTTATAAGGAAATAATATATGCCCACGGTATTTTCCTTCATTAAAAAATCCGGGAAGTTGGCTATGTGTCCTTGGTATATTGGTCTACCATAGGAAAATTAACAATATATGGGTCAATGAACCCAATGTCATAGAGTCCCTTCCTTTTACATTCGAGAATCTTCCATCTGCATAATGGCGTACAAAAGAATATAGTGATGATAAATGCAATGAACAGGGGAGACATGAAACTTAATTACAGAAATAAATCACTTACAAACAATAGGAACTGATGACAGATTTGTCGAGGGTGTCTAGATTGAAGAACTGAAACAATTCTTCAAGCTCAATAGCTATGGAGTCATCACGGAAGTAATGCTCCTTTCGTAGTGCCATCATCAGGTAATTGCGATATGTTCCCTTCGTGATTTCCAGATACCACTCATACAATTTTCCCATATGTGTTTGTAGGAGTGGGATCAGATGAGGTCTTACCAGAGGCTGCCCGCAGACAAATTTCCATGCTAGTTCATCAGGGTTGGGCATTGGTTCGAGTTGCAGAAATTGACTAATAGTAAGACCTTGTTGTCCCGCTATATCAGCCAAATGTAAGTTCTTTTCATTATATATACACCTTGAGCGGGGGGGGGGGGGGGGGGGGGGGGGATTGCTTTGCCTGTTCTCTGAGTGCGGAACTTTTTTCCCGCAAGATACAACACTTCCCGTCTTCTTAGGAGGATCCTTTGATAGGGCCCTTTTCTTGCTGCTGGCGGCCAGGATGGTGGACTTGGAGGTATTAGCACTCTTCCGCTCTGGACGTGCTAGAGGAGATGGTGGCTTTGGATGTGTTAGGTTTTGTTGATGGAGAGGTGGACTTGGACGTGCTGGAGGAGAGGTGGCTTAGGAGTTGTTGGATCTTACTGATGGAGAGGTGGACTTGGAGGTGCTCGAGGAGACGTAGGCCTTCGAGTTGCTGGATGCCTCTTCGGAGGAAATGGTGGCCTTGGCGATGAGCCTGGAAACACTATGCTCTCCTTTGGCCATAGAATGATAGCACCCACAGCTTTCTCGTAGTGTCGACTCCCATTCAGGTCCAGGGATGTCAAGCTACAATGACTCATACCCCGGTACAATTTCGTCCAAGCATAGTCAGATCGAATCTCATTGCCATGCTAGCGTGCTCCAGGTTCATAAGTTAAAGCAAATCAAACCACCACCTTCATGGATATGTTCTTCATCGCCTGGTGTAGCTCGCAATTTTTCTTCTCCATTATATCGTCCATGGGGTATCGATCTATAGGTGCCTCATCAACATGTGCATCATCACCCGGGGCCCCTGTGGAAGCCACGCTGCTTTTCTTTTGAGATGGGTCGGTGGTACTATCAAACCCCCGAGTAGCGCATGGACCGCCGCTGGGATCCCGACAACGTCGCCACTTGGGACGCCTTCTCCGCCAGTCGACGGGAGATGGAGCTCGCCAGGTACGAGGAGGAATGGGACGCCTTCCGTGGACAACAACGAGACCGGCTGGCGGCTATGTGGGGTAGCCAGACCATCGAGGGTGTGATGAACCACATCTTGGCGGACGACTACACCCACCTACGATATCCTCACTTACAGCCACCGAAGGAGTTCCCGGGCCAACGTGTGGCCATCCGCGCCTCCATGGAGCCGCCACTGCCGTCGTCGGTGGAGGCTGGCCGGTCCTACTGGCAGAAGGAGGAGCATGCCTACCGCGCACGTCGTGTCGATGACGACCAAGGTTGCAGCTGCTGCAGCCATCTATCGCCGTCGCGTGCGCCACCACAGCCTCTATGGATGCAACCCGGGACTAAAGGTGCAAATAAAAAGGTCTTTAGTCTTGGTGTTCCAACCCGGGACTAAATTAAGGTGCTCGCGGTCTGACGTACTCATCGCCTCTTCTTTAGTCTCGCTTTGTATCATAAACCGGAACTAATGGTCCTGATCGAACCGGGACTAGATGTGGCCGCGCGTTCTAGCCGTTTGAATAGTCCCGAATCGTATCACGGCCGAAACTAATGCTCTTTGCAGCTCCGAACAAAAGATTCATTTTCTACTAATGTATGGGCATATAAGTCATAAGAAGCACACATAAAGATTCATATACGAGAGAAGAAAGTAAAATTTGCTATTCAAGTGGAGGAGACGTTTCGGCTCATAGGAGCATTTGCACCTATTATGTATAATAATTAAAAGATAATTTTAAAAATGTTAAAAAATTCTGACATAAAATGTATGGTGTATATTGTGATTTTTTATGTTTGTACACAAGTTTTTGAGAAAAAACAACATTTTATGTGGCATGTACAAAAATAACAAAAGAATGTTCTGCACGTAGTCGTGTTGTAGCATCAAAATTTATCTTTTTTTACAGAAGACACGGAAAAACATTAAATTTTCTGAAAACTTATGTATGAACATAAAATATCTAGATTTACCTGCAAAATTTTATTTCAAAACTTTTTACAGTTCAAAACATATTTTCGCACAACGGATTAATAAACTCCTATGAGTCCTATGATGGATTTCCCATTCTAGTGCCTGGTGGGAAGCGAGTCGCGGGAAGTACACGTGGACGCGTGTTTCTTCCTGGGCTATTCGCGCCAAGCAGATCGAGGTCGGCTGTACGTACGTGGCCACGCACTAGTGGAAAATGGCCTTTTGCACCGGTGGGTAAGGGCTATATGCACCGGATGCCCAACCGGTGCAAACAATCCGGTACCAAAGGATCCCCTTTTGCACCAGTTCAGTTACGAACCGGTGCTAAAGGGTGCACCACGTGGCGGCTGCAGGGCGTCCGAGCGAGAGGATCTTTAGCACCAGTTCGTAATACGAACCGGTGCTAAAGGGTCTGCCGCGGCAGAAAAATGCCCCAAAACGCTGCCGCGGTAGAACCCCGCTACCGTAATTTTTTTTCGAATTATTTTCAACTCCCTCTTTTTTTCCCTTTTTTCAAAATTTCTAATATTTTAGTTATTTCACAAGTTTAGTCTCTAACTACCCTTATCTCTAGTCCAACTAGATTTAGATGTGCGCCTTGGCGCACGACCCCGTGAATCTAATAAGAATACACACTTCGTATAGTACCATAAAAATTAAGTGCAAAAATAATAATCCATTTCTTAGGTTTTAGAAAACGAAGTCAATAGGATGAACTTAGAATAAGGCAAACAAAATTCCAAACAAAATTGGAAACATTTATATATAACCAGGGAAACATAGGAGCTATGTCAAGAGCAATAGAAGTAATGAAAGAACAACAAAAGCAACATCTACATAAGTTGGGCATTGTTGCGGCAGCGAGGAAACGTAAATGGTACTTGCACCACCAAAATTGAACACCCCTGCAAATGGAAATATAAATTAAGCAACAGTCAAATGTCAGAAACGGTAACAACAGAACATTAACACATATTCGATACTATAATATCATGATTATCTACCTATAGTAATTCTTCCTCTCATTTTCTCCAAACGCTTTTCAAGACAACACATGCATGTTTAAGGCCAAAGCCCATGGCTTGAATGCTAATAAAAAAGATACACAATATTGAGCACCTGTCCAGAGAAATGAAGACATATGCCTCCCAGCAATGAACCAGCTCCTGGAAGGGATGAAATTGTCATAGAGCAAAAAAAACAATACTAAAATACTGATCTGAGATGGAGTGCCTTGCTGTCTCCTTGACCCAAACATCCACCATCCAAGTACATCCCACGGCCAGCAGCAGTTCAAAACCCAAATCATCACCCACGGGATCAGACAGTCTCTTGGTCCTTGCGCACGCTTCGGGAAGAGGAAAATACTATGTCGCTGTATTCCACACCAATGGCTGAGCAATGCCCACATCACAAAGTAAAATTTCAGTATTCAGTGCAACGGAGTAAATATCTAGAAACAATGGGAATCAATAATACAGTACTCCTCTATTTGCAAACAGGGCATAAATCTTGCAAACAGAGGAGTACTGTAGTAACAAATCCTTGATGTGTAAATTAAAGAAACAATGAAAGGCATGACAGCAAACGTATAGAACAGGAAGGCATCTCCATGTCCGGTACTCTGATCCAGGATACTCCACACAGATGACGGAAATCAAATCAATGTGTAGGCTAAGCAAAATTTGAATGTGACAGTAGATCGAAGATACTAAAAAGTCTCAACTACTACCTTAATTATAAGGGTTTATAAAAATGATGGATATGTCACCTTTGCTATAGAAAACATGATCATAATACGTGGCCATCAAGATTAATTGTCCGTGAAATGCTTTCGGAGTGTTCACTCTGCATGGACGATACAAACTAATCTCTTTTATGTTGAAAGCAAAAGAGTGGATATTAAACCACTACTTTTGTAGGCAACAAATCAATTAAATTCAAAGCATCGACCTCACATTTTTGAAACGGTTCTTCTTGGATAAACAACAAAACATTGAATCTATTGATCTCCATTGCCACATTCTAGTACAAACAAATGAGTGCATGAAAAGGCACAAAAAGTGTTACCTTCCCAAAATCAAGATTAGTTAGTTGAATTGATAAAACCAACTATCTTAGCTGAATTAACAACAATCACTGAAATCCCAAACTATTAACAGAGAAAAGGAGGCATATATAAGAAAGTAATTCCGAAAATGTTGGTAGCTAGCATGACCATCAGCAACATCGCAAACACCTAACATGCATAGAAACATAAACGACTACTGTAAAATTGGAAGGACAACTCCAGAGTGAGGCCCCAAAGGAAATCAGTTTGTTAAGGAGAACAAATCGGCCACACGCATTTGGATGTGTAGTATCTTGAAACAGAGCATTTCCGCACACCCTTAACATGCAAATAAACAACATAAAATCCTTAAAAACCCAGTCAAAATAAAAATGAGGAGGAATTTTTTGTAAGAGAGATCTCCATAAACTGTCATAAATCACACTGATTGGACAACTACCTGTAAATTTGGTAGTATTTACCAAAATGGAACTTTGAAGATCATGCATGAATAATATATGCAGGGAACATATGCAAACCTGTTCAGCTGCAGCATTCTACAATGTTGCGACTACAAAATCTGATTGTTAGCAAAAGAACTACCTCCATGTGAAAAAGCTGCATTATAATTATGCAATATCAATGAGTTCCTATCTATAAGTTTGCTTTGCAAATCAATAAACACTATGGGGTCATATATTCTTAAAACCCAACAATATCAAAGTACAATGACACACTTAAATATTCTTAGCACCAGGTTCATCTCTTTAGGTAGGGTGTGACAGTGGAAGAGACACCAGCCCTTACCATTTAGATTAAGGTATCAAGAGATCAACTATTTAACCAGAAGTAACTATATGAACACACCCAGAAAGCTCAGAATATACTGACATGAGTTCTAAATAATCGATTCAAGAAATAAGAATTAAGCACTGGTAATTGAGTGAGTATATAGAGGGTGATTCTGAAGCAAATAGTTGTGGTGTAAAAAGGAAAACCAATATATTTACCTATCTGCATTTGAACTGAAGATATCAATAGGTTCTCCTGGTGGAGAGGCAGGCATGTTTCTTCAGCATGTCCATCAGGATCGTCCTGACAGGTAAAGTTGGAACAATCAGAAATAGTCTAACATTATTTCTGTAAACCTAGTTGACAAAATTATATGGTAAAGTCGATACAAAGTATTCATCTTAAAGAACATCCCATGGGAAAATAGATCTAAAAAACGGGAGAGTTGCTAGCAAAGAGTTACCGAAATAACACAAGCATGCTTGTTCCCTTTTACCTTCTATGTCATAATTCAGCATGTTACTTATCATCGCACAAACCAAGTCTCTCACTGTATTTTCTCTTTTTTACACTAAGTGTCAACTAAAACTCTGCTTTGAATTTTTTTCTTAAATTCTAATACAGCACTGATTCAATGTAATTGGAAGACATACAAAAAACAGACCAAGATTTTCCATTTCCTACATTGATACCAGAAGTACCCAAACCTCTTGCCAGTTCTTATTTTCTGGCATTTGTAACTATGGTTTATCAAACGGCTTGTCATTGACTTTTATTGCATCTTATTTTCTTCTCATAAAAATAGCAAGAAATAACTTGATTCGGTCAAGAGCTTTGATTTTGAAAACAAGAAACAATTTTGTCAACGGTAGTAATAAAGCATATGAGTTATGTAAATTATATCCTACAAGTTGCAAGCCTCATGCATAGTATACCAATAGTGCTCGCGGTCTAAATTAAGGTGCTCGCGGTCCTCTATGGATGCAACCCGGGACTAAAGGTGCAAATAAAAAGGTCTTTAGTCTTGGTGTTCCAACCCGGGACTAAATTAAGGTGCTCGCGGTCTGACGTACTCATCGCCTCTTCTTTAGTCTCGCTTTGTATCATAAACCGGAACTAATGGTCCTGATCGAACCGGGACTAGATGTGGCCGCGCGTTCTAGCCGTTTGAATAGTCCCGAATCGTATCACGGCCGAAACTAATGCTCTTTGCAGCTCCGAACAAAAGATTCATTTTCTACTAATGTATGGGCATATAAGTCATAAGAAGCACACATAAAGATTCATATACGAGAGAAGAAAGTAAAATTTGCTATTCAAGTGGAGGAGACGTTTCGGCTCATAGGAGCATTTGCACCTATTATGTATAATAATTAAAAGATAATTTTAAAAATGTTAAAAAATTCTGACATAAAATGTATGGTGTATATTGTGATTTTTTATGTTTGTACACAAGTTTTTGAGAAAAAACAACATTTTATGTGGCATGTACAAAAATAACAAAAGAATGTTCTGCACGTAGTCGTGTTGTAGCATCAAAATTTATCTTTTTTTACAGAAGACACGGAAAAACATTAAATTTTCTGAAAACTTATGTATGAACATAAAATATCTAGATTTACCTGCAAAATTTTATTTCAAAACTTTTTACAGTTCAAAACATATTTTCGCACAACGGATTAATAAACTCCTATGAGTCCTATGATGGATTTCCCAATCTAGTGCCTGGTGGGAAGCGAGTCGCGGGAAGTACACGTGGACGCGTGTTTCTTCCTGGGCTATTCGCGCCAAGCAGATCGAGGTCGGCTGTACGTACGTGGCCACGCACTAGTGGAAAATGGCCTTTTGCACCGGTGGGTAAGGGCTATATGCACCGGATGCCCAACCGGTGCAAACAATCCGGTACCAAAGGATCCCCTTTTGCACCAGTTCAGTTACGAACCGGTGCTAAAGGGTGCACCACGTGGCGGCTGCAGGGCGTCCGAGCGAGAGGATCTTTAGCACCAGTTCGTAATACGAACCGGTGCTAAAGGGTCTGCCGTGGCAGAAAAATGCATCAAAACGCTGCCGCGGTAGAACCCCGCTACCGTAATTTTTTTTCGAATTATTTTCAACTCCCTCTTTTTTTCCCTTTTTTCAAAATTTCTAATATTTTAGTTATTTCACAAGTTTAGTCTCTAACTACCCTTATCTCTAGTCCAACTAGATTTAGATGTGCGCCTTGGCGCACGACCCCGTGAATCTAATAAGAATACACACTTCGTATAGTACCATAAAAATTAAGTGCAAAAATAATAATCCATTTCTTAGGTTTTAGAAAACGAAGTCAATAGGATGAACTTAGAATAAGGCAAACAAAATTCCAAACAAAATTGGAAACATTTATATATAACCAGGGAAACATAGGAGCTATGTCAAGAGCAATAGAAGTAATGAAAGAACAACAAAAGCAACATCTACATAAGTTGGGCATTGTTGCGGCAGCGAGGAAACGTAAATGGTACTTGCACCACCAAAATTGAACACCCCTGCAAATGGAAATATAAATTAAGCAACAGTCAAATGTCAGAAACGGTAACAACAGAACATTAACACATATTCGATACTATAATATCATGATTATCTACCTATAGTAATTCTTCCTCTCATTTTCTCCAAACGCTTTTCAAGACAACACATGCATGTTTAAGGCCAAAGCCCATGGCTTGAATGCTAATAAAAAAGATACACAATATTGAGCACCTGTCCAGAGAAATGAAGACATATGCCTCCCAGCAATGAACCAGCTCCTGGAAGGGATGAAATTGTCATAGAGCAAAAAAAACAATACTAAAATACTGATCTGAGATGGAGTGCCTTGCTGTCTCCTTGACCCAAACATCCACCATCCAAGCACATCCCACGGCCAGCAGCAGTTCAAAACCCAAATCATCACCCACGGGATCAGACAGTCTCTTGGTCCTTGCGCACGCTTCGGGAAGAGGAAAATACTATGTCGCTGTATTCCACACCAATGGCTGAGCAATGCCCACATCACAAAGTAAAATTTCAGTATTCAGTGCAACGGAGTAAATATCTAGAAACAATGGGAATCAATAATACAGTACTCCTCTATTTGCAAACAGGGCATAAATCTTGCAAACAGAGAGGAGTACTGTAGTAACAAATCCTTGATGTGTAAATTAAAGAAACAATGAAAGGCATGACAGCAAACGTATAGAACAGGAAGGCATCTCCATGTCCGGTACTCTGATCCAGGATACTCCACACAGATGACGGAAATCAAATCAATGTGTAGGCTAAGCAAAATTTGAATGTGACAGTAGATCGAAGATACTAAAAAGTCTCAACTACTACCTTAATTATAAGGGTTTATAAAAATGATGGATATGTCACCTTTGCTATAGAAAACATGATCATAATACGTGGCCATCAAGATTAATTGTCCGTGAAATGCTTTCGGAGTGTTCACTCTGCATGGACGATACAAACTAATCTCTTTTATGTTGAAAGCAAAAGAGTGGATATTAAACCACTACTTTTGTAGGCAACAAATCAATTAAATTCAAAGCATCGACCTCACATTTTTGAAACGGTTCTTCTTGGATAAACAACAAAACATTGAATCTATTGATCTCCATTGCCACATTCTAGTACAAACAAATGAGTGCATGAAAAGGCACAAAAAGTGTTATCTTCCCAAAATCAAGATTAGTTAGTTGAATTGATAAAACCAACTATCTTAGCTGAATTAACAACAATCACTGAAATCCCAAACTATTAACAGAGAAAAGGAGGCATATATAAGAAAGTAATTCCGAAAATGTTGGTAGCTAGCATGACCATCAGCAACATCGCAAACACCTAACATGCATAGAAACATAAACGACTACTGTAAAATTGGAAGGACAACTCCAGAGTGAGGCCCCAAAGGAAATCAGTTTGTTAAGGAGAACAAATCGGCCACACGCATTTGGATGTGTAGTATCTTGAAACAGAGCATTTCCGCACACCCTTAACATGCAAATAAACAACATAAAATCCTTAAAAACCCAGTCAAAATAAAAATGAGGAGGAATTTTTTGTAAGAGAGATCTCCATAAACTGTCATAAATCACACTGATTGGACAACTACCTGTAAATTTGGTAGTATTTACCAAAATGGAACTTTGAAGATCATGCATGAATAATATATGCAGGGAACATATGCAAACCTGTTCAGCTGCAGCATTCTACAATGTTGCGACTACAAAATCTGATTGTTAGCAAAAGAACTACCTCCATGTGAAAAAGCTGCATTATAATTATGCAATATCAATGAGTTCCTATCTATAAGTTTGCTTTGCAAATCAATAAACACTATGGGGTCATATATTCTTAAAACCCAACAATATCAAAGTACAATGACACACTTAAATATTCTTAGCACCAGGTTCATCTCTTTAGGTAGGGTGTGACAGTGGAAGAGACACCAGCCCTTACCATTTAGATTAAGGTATCAAGAGATCAACTATTTAACCAGAAGTAACTATATGAACACACCCAGAAAGCTCAGAATATACTGACATGAGTTCTAAATAATCGATTCAAGAAATAAGAATTAAGCACTGGTAATTGAGTGAGTATATAGAGGGTGATTCTGAAGCAAATAGTTGTGGTGTAAAAAGGAAAACCAATATATTTACCTATCTGCATTTGAACTGAAGATATCAATAGGTTCTCCTGGTGGAGAGGCAGGCATGTTTCTTCAGCATGTCCATCAGGATCGTCCTGACAGGTAAAGTTGGAACAATCAGAAATAGTCTAACATTATTTCTGTAAACCTAGTTGACAAAATTATATGGTAAAGTCGATACAAAGTATTCATCTTAAAGAACATCCCATGGGAAAATAGATCTAAAAAACGGGAGAGTTGCTAGCAAAGAGTTACCGAAATAACACAAGCATGCTTGTTCCCTTTTACCTTCTATGTCATAATTCAGCATGTTACTTATCATCGCACAAACCAAGTCTCTCACTGTATTTTCTCTTTTTTACACTAAGTGTCAACTAAAACTCTGCTTTGAATTTTTTTCTTAAATTCTAATACAGCACTGATTCAATGTAATTGGAAGACATACAAAAAACAGACCAAGATTTTCCATTTCCTACATTGATACCAGAAGTACCCAAACCTCTTGCCAGTTCTTATTTTCTGGCATTTGTAACTATGGTTTATCAAACGGCTTGTCATTGACTTTTATTGCATCTTATTTTCTTCTCATAAAAATAGCAAGAAATAACTTGATTCGGTCAAAGCAAAAAAAAACACCCACCTATCCAAAGCCACGACTTGCAAAATTTGACAGTCGGTACATGTAAAAACTCTAGAAAGCATGAGACAACTACCATATTACAACTGATGTTGCTTATCAAGATGAAGTGAGGATGCAGCCATCTATGTGTCTTATTCCATTTCTCCAAAAATAAAAAAATAAAAAAATATGTACCAATAAGCATAAAACATGTCATCTTGTGCATATGCCAATAGAAGGGAAAATATCAATAAGCATTAGAAAGCAACCCAGACCCGCTAAAATGGTGCCATACTACAGGGATAAACATAGTGCACTTAGAATTGCATAAAGAGTTCGCCTCTAAGATTATTAGTGCATATCGCAGCAGCATGCTGCTTCCTCCACCGCATTGCAATGCAAAGTGAAACAATAAACCTGCAAGTCCTCTCCACCTCATAGATGCACAATTGCATGCAGATAAGAAACCAGAATCATGTATTTCATTTTCCTTGACACATAGGGACCCTAGAATATACCTTGACCTAATGTCTTCTGATTGCCGAAAAGATTGTTTCTTCGAGCAGGATATTTCAACTCCATTTGCAGCGGTATAATTTTTTTAGTTTACACACATTATTTAATAGAATAAGCAAGAAGTTTTCACCATACAAGTTAGGACAATCGATCTTCATCGCCTAGTATGCTATTATCAATCTACAAATCTACCACTTAAATTCATGAAAGACTTCAAAACTATTGATGTAAGTAGGGCACAAGATTGAGTTTTTTACCTTTGCATACGGCATGGTGGTGTGGAGTGATAACGCTGCGCTGAAGGGGTCATGAGGGCTGGGTCGCCTTGCAGTCTGTTCGGTGGCAGGACTTCCAACTTAGTAACCTGCATTTGTAAATGAGATTGATCAACTTTTTATCGCCAATCCTGTTGCATGCACATTATTAAAGCTGATGCTTAATACCAAATTGTACAGAACACAAAAAAAGGAAACTTATTTAAAACTCACTTAATAGGAGAAGCGATCGCAGCAGAGAGTACCAGATAACCATACTTATTCAGCACGAGCTACCACACTAATGCCATATCAAATCCATCATTCCTTCGTAGAAGAAAGATGTGTGTGGGTTTATATGAACTTCAGCACGTAATGGTAATTTAGAATTGAAATGCACAAACTAAATAAAACAAAATTCTGTGCCAAAACAGTAGATGCATGGATCTTAATAGATTAAACAAATAACCTAAAAATTAAAAAAAAGACTAAGCTTAACTGCATCCAAATAGTTCGCAGAAGTCAAATTATGAGCACACCTAAAAGCTTAACCGTTGAGATTACTAACACGCAGACAACTAATTAAGTTGACCAGAGAAAAATAAAGATTAGATGGTCTTCCAATACTAAGATAAGTAGGAAACATGAAGTAGTTAACAATATAGAGTTAAACAGGACTATCATGGATATAAACTTCACCACGTGGATTCTAAAAAAGATTGGATTGTTACTGAACACATAGCTTCCATCTGTGGATAACCCGTACCTGAATCAGCAGTCCGACATCTAATCGGAACACATATCAGATGAATTGCGCTGCAGAAAGGGGAAGAACATGGGTACCTCATATCTGAGAGAGATATATATATAGCAGGCAAGAGGAGAGTGTGTGCGAGTATGAACCTGAACCATCGCTGTGAGCAATTCATTAAGTTTGCCTCTCTTAAATTTAGGGAAAACAACTTAGGTTCAGCCCCAGAACCTTGAGCTAATGACAACCAACGAATCCAATCCATTCAGGTGAAACGGTGGGGCTGAATCAACGCAGCACACTACACCACCGAACTCAAGTAACGGCATATTACATAGTTCGTATGTTGCATACCATCTGCAAGCAGAGCATCAACTGAATTCTTAACCACCTCAAATACAGACATAAAACTTTTTGATATATTCTTGGAGGCATTACATATGCAGGTTTGGAACCAAAAAGATTAAAAAGTGAAGCAACATATATGAATTGCATAAGAACCAAACAAAAAAGTCCTTCTCCAGATTCCAAACACTGGCGTAACTCCTGGAGTTATGGATGAAAGTAATATACTGGTATTTTTCATATAGCACACGTACGTCCCTTCTTGAACCTAATGATGTTCAAACATGGCAAAATCTAAGGAAAATACCTCATCTCAAGTGGCCATGGACTTATGAAGCTTGGGCTAGGCTTCTCTTGTGTACACAATGACAACCACGGTGCTGCAAACACCGTGCAATCTCAGCCCTATATTGGCCAGAGTTAAATACACAAATACAGAATAATGATTATGTGTGTAAAACCAAAAGAGAGAAGAACATGAGCACCTTAGATCTGAGCAGCCGTCCCCCCCAGCCTCTCTCCAAAACACAAATCTACCGAATCAGACTACATAAAGTGAGAAGAACATGAGCACCTTAGATCTGAGCAGGATATCAAGTAGGCATGGGAAGGAGGGAACGTACAGATGCAAACCTGAACCAGTGCGTGGTGGCGGCCTCCATCTTTTCTCGGTCGTCGATTGGACGGACGGATAGAGACGGCTAGCCGGAGGATTCGGTCGCGACGCCATGGAGGGCCCCCTCCTCCGCCTCACCGACTGAGGCCGCTGCCACCCCGACGGGTAGAAGGGAGATGCGATTACAGAGGGAGCTCAGCTTGAGGATGAAAGGGAGGAGGAGGGAGGAGCAGAGAGATGAGGATATGGTGGCGGCGGGAGGAAGGGCGGCGATTGGGGGGATCGCGCGAGAGGATTGGGGAGGGCCAGGAGAGGGGATTGGCTATTTGGCGGCTAGGGTTTTCACCCTGAGGAACCCTTTTATATGTCACAGTGAAAAATTTGCACGGACAAGATTTGCTGGTAAGAGTGAATCGACGGCTCACATGCGCTAATCTCTGTGAGGCCCCCGTTGGGGGGCATCATATATACCCCTGGATTACTTACTCGTGCTCAAACTTCCCGATAGGTCACCCATCCTCCCACTACTCTAGCACTAGCACACTTAACTTCCAAGTTCCTTTCCTTCCCGCATCCAAGTGCTTCGCGCGCATGTATGTGATACTAGTATCATATCAATCCTATTAACATGTTGGTCGATGTCATATTTATTTATTGTTCGAATTTTAAATAATTATTTTAATAAACCAAAGTAATTTTGTAATAATAATCTTGAATAAATAAATAAACATTAACTTTATAATTTGTATTATTTTTAATTATTTAATTATTTAATTATTTTTTTAATTTTTTTTGCCAAACCTAAAACCTAAAAATTTGAAAATCTTATAATTTGCTAAAAGTAATAGCAGTTTTTAAGCAGGATGCAATTATTAATTTTAATTTTAAAAAATAAAAAAAAATAAAATCCAAAATTTCTGGAAAAAAAAATAAAATCTTCCTGCTTTCATATTTTCATTTGGAATCTCCAGAATCTAAAAATTAGCTAACCGGGTAAACCCGGGTGAATTCGGATGTAACTTTTTCCCACGATGATTTTGATATATTATACGTTTTTTTCGACGTCGTATGCAAAAGTTAATGCGGTTTTACCATTTTTCAAACATTTTTTGCAATAAATGTGAAAATTCAAATTTGTTAATTTTCCCTAATAGTAGGTTGCGTAACATACAGGAATCTCAAAAGATTTTATTTTTTGAATTTTCTATCATTTTCTTTTATATTTTACAGTGTTAAAAAAGGCGATCCACGGGGGTGGAGGTTCGTGGGGAGCAGAAAAACCTTTTGCACCGGTTCGTGTTATGAACCGGTGCAAAAGGGTAGACCTTTTCCACCGTTTCGTCCTTTTGCACCGTTTCGTGTTACGAATCGGTGTAAAAGGTTCTGCACGAACTGGTGCTAATGCCCCCTAACGTCCAGACCGCACGAACCGGTGCTAATGACCACTTTAGCGCCAGTTCGTGCCAAATCCGGTGCAAAAGCTCTTTGGAGCAAAAAAAACCAAAGCCCTTGTTTCTACTAGTGATGTCCATCCCGCCAAGAGGGGTAAATTCGCACGTCGCCGTTGGATCTCTCCGGCTGGCCGTCGATCGACCGGCCGTCGCCCCAACTGCATGCCGCCGCCGTGGCGCCGTCCGTGCGTCCCAGGTGAATTTATTCGTCGGCCACACATGTATGCATGCACACGAAATCGGATCGGACACCGGCTCACTGTATCTGTACAACAGGTAGCGGTATTGGTAGTGTACTGATCTAGCATGTAGTGTGCCGGCCTATAACGGTACGTGTTCCTATCCAACCCTTGCATGCAGCATGCATACATCTACGTGTTGTGCAACCTCTGCCGGCTGGCCGGTCCCGAGGGTGCACAGCGTAGATGAAGTAGATGAACAGCGGAGGTACACCGAATGCGTAAAGTAAATTGACACAGGGAAGAATATGGGGAGAGCTCTTTATTGATCTTTCTGTCAACTGGTACGTACAATGATTGAGCTCCTTCTATTTATAGGCCTAGAGGGATAAGACCCACTTAACGTTAAACATGGGGGAAGAATTAGCCAAACGTGCCCACCGAAGTGGGCCACGTTGGAGGCCCAAGTTTCCCAACACTCCCCCTTGGGTATTATCCGTATATCCATGTCTCAAAACTCCGAAAAACCCAGTGGGAAAAATATGGAGAAAAGGATCATGGTATACTTTGCTATGTTGCACGAATTGCCTCGTCAAAAACCTAATGTGAGAAACTTCATAAAAACTCACTTAAGGGGAAAAAGAGTACAATTCACTTAACTGCAGAGTTAAGTACTCAATCATCGGGATCAAGATTTCAGTGACGATTTTGTGAAGATTCTCCCCCTAAACCTTGCATCTCCCTAAGTCTCATCATACCGATTCCACGAACACATCTCTCGAAAGAAGATGCCGGCAATGACTTAGTGAATAAATCAGCAAGATTCTCACACGACTTAGTATGCAAGACCTTTACCTCGTTCATCTTTTGCAATTCATGTGCATAGAAGAACTTGGGGTGTATATGCTTTGTAAGACCGCTCTTCACATAACCCGTTTGGACTTGTGCAACACAAGCGGCATTATCTTCGTAGATAATGGTTGGGGTTTGGATGGTATTCAACCCACATGTCATCTAGATGTGGGTGATCACCCTTCGAAGCCAAACACACTCACGTGATGCTTCATATAGTGCCATGATTTCCGAGTGGTTCGTCGAAGTTGACACGAGATTCTGCTTAGACGATTTCCAAGAAATCGCAGTTCCACCACAAAGGAAAACATATCCAGTCTGCGACTTGGACGTGTGCGGGTCTGATAGGTACCCAGCATCAGCATAGCCTACGACTGATAGGTCTTGATTCCTTCGATAAAACAAGCCGAGATCTTTAGTTCCTTGCAGATATCGGAAGATGTCCTTAACGCCTTTCCAATGTCTCTTGGTAGGCTCAGAACTGTACCTAGCAAGCAAATTGACGGCGAATGCAATATCCAGCCGTGTACAATTCGCGAGGTACATGAGTGCACCAATTGCACTCAAATAGGGGAATTCTGGTCCCAGAATTTCCTCCCCCTCTTCCTTAGGCCTGAACGGGTCCTTGTCTGGCTGCAAAGATCTTCCGATCATCGGGGTCTTAGAAGGATACTGATGTCTACGGGAGCTTCTATTCTTGTAGACAGTGTTGGGCCTCCAAGAGCAGAGGTTTGTAGAACAGCAGCAAGTTTCCCTTAAGTGGATCACCCAAGGTTTATCGAACTCAGGGAGGAAGAGGTCAAAGATATCCCTCTCATGCAACCCTGCAACCACAAAGCAAGAAGTCTCTTGTGTCCCCAACACACCTAATAGGTGTACTAGTTCGGCGAAGAGATAGTGAAATACAGGTGGTGTAAATAAGCAGTAGCAACAGCACCAGAAAAGTGCTTTGCCCAGGACAGTAAACAAGCAGTAGTAACGCAGCAGTAGTAACGCAGCAGTAGTAACGCAGCAGTAGTAACGCAGTAAAACAGTAAACAAGCAGCGATAGCAGTATTTAGGAGCAAGGCCTAGGGATCAGACTTTCACTAGTGGACACTCTCAACTTTGATCACATAACAGAATAGATATATGCATACTCTACACTCTTGTTGGATGATGAACACATTGCGTAGGATTACACGAATCCTCAATGCCGGAGTTAACAAGCTCCACAATTCAATGTTCATATTTAAATAACCTTAGAGTGCATGAAAGATCAATAAGACTAAACCAAGTACTAACATAGCATGCACACTGTCACCTTCATGCTAAGAAAGGAGGAATAGATCACATCAATACTATCATAGCAATAGTTAACTTCATAATCTACAAGAGATCATAATCATAGCCTACGCCAAGTACTAACACGGATGCACACACTGTCACCATTACACCGTGCAGGAGGAATAAAACTACTTTAATAACATCACTAGAGTAGCACATAGATAAATTGTGATACAAAACACATTGCAATCATAAAGAGATATAAATAAGCACTTCACTATGCCATTCATAACAGTGAATAAGTATTCTGTGAAATATAGCCTAAGAGACCCACACGGTGCACACACTGTCACCTTTACACACGTGGGACAAGGAGTCTCCGGAGATCACATAAGTAAAATTCACTTGACTAGCATAATGACATCTAGATTACAATCATCATCATATGGATCTCAATCATGTAAGGCAGCTCATGAGATCATTGTATTGAAGTACATAGAGAGAGATGAACCACATAGCTACCGGTACAGCCCTTAGCCTTGATGGAGAACTACTCCCTCCTCATGGGAGACAGCAGCGTTGATGGAGATGGCGGTGATGTCGATGGAGGAGCCTTCCGGGGGCACTTCCCTGCTCCGGCAGCGTGCCGGAACATAGACTCCTGTCCCCCAGATCTTGGCTTCGCGATGGCGGCGGCTACAGAAGGTTTCTGTGGGTTTCGTCGAACGTATCAGGGTTTTCGCGACGGAGGCTTTAAATAGGCGGAAGGGAGGCGTCAGAGGGCTTGTGGGGCCACCACACCATAGGGTGGCGCGGCCAGGGCCTGGGCCGCGCCACCTGCATGTGTGGGGCCCACAAAGCCCTCCTCTGGCGGCTCTCGGGTGTTCTGGATGCTTCCGGGCAAAATAGGAACCTGGGCGTTGATTTCGTCCAATTCCGAGAATATTTCTTTACTAGGATTTCTGAAACCAAAAACAGCAGAAAACAGGAACTGGCACTGCAGCATCTCGTCAATAGGTTAGTTCCAGAAAATGCATAAATATGACATAAAATATGCATAAAACATGTAAGTAGCATGGAACATAAGAAATTATCGATACGTCGGAGACGTATCAGCATCCCCAAGCTTAGTTCCTGCTCGTCCCGAGCAGGTAAACGATAACAAAGATAATTTCTGAAGTGACATGCCATCATAACCTTGATTATACTATTGTAAGCATATGTAATGAATGCAGCGATCAAAACAATGGTAATGACATGAGTAAACAACTGAATCATAAAACAAAGACTTTTCATGAATAGTACTTCAAGACAAGCATCAATAAGTCTTGCATAAGAGTTAACTCATAAAGCAATAATTCAAAGTAAAGGTATTGAAGCAACATAAAGGAAGATGAAGTTTCAGCGGTTGCTTTCAACTTGTAACATGTATATCTCATGGATAGTTGTCAATGCAAAGTGATATAACAAGTGCAATATGTAATTATGTAGGAATCAATGCACAGTTCACACAAGTGTTTGCTTCTTAAGGTGGAGAGAGATAGGTGAACTGACTCAACAATAAAAGTAGAAAGAAAGGTCCTTCAAAGAGGAAAGCATCGATTGCTATATTTGTGCTAGAGCTTTGATTTTGAAAACAAGAAACAATTTTGTCAACGGTAGTAATAAAGCATATGAGTTATGTAAATTATATCCTACAAGTTGCAAGCCTCATGCATAGTATACCAATAGTGCTCGCACCTTGTCCTAATTAGCTTGGATTTACATGGATTATCATAGCATAGCACATGTTTTAACCAAGTGTCACAAAGGGGTACCTCTATGCCGCCTGTACAAAGGTCTAAGGAGAAAGCTCGCATTGGATTTCTCGCTTTTGGTTATTCTCAACTTAGACATCCATACCGGGACAACATAGACAACAGATAATGGACTCCTCTTTAATGCATAAGCATTCAACAACAGATAATATTCTCATAAGAGAGTGAGGTTTGTTGTCCAAACTGAAACTTCCACCATGAATCATGGCTTTAGTTGGCGGCCCAATGTTCTTCTCTAACAATATGCATACTCAAACCATTTGATCATGATAAATCACTCTTACTTCAGACAAGACGAACATGCATAGCAACTCACATGATATTCAACAAAGAAATAGTTGATGGCGTCCCCAGAAACATGGTTATCGCACAACAAGCAACTTAATAAGAGATAAAGTGCATAAGTACATATTCAATACCACGATAGTTTTTAAACTATTTGTCCCATGAGCTATATATTGTAAAGGTGAAGAATGGAAATTTTAAAGGTAGCACTCAAGCAATTTACTTTGGAATGGCGGAGAAATACCATGTAGTAGGTAGGTATGGTGGACACAAATGGCATAGTGGTTGGCTCAAGGATTTTGGATGCATGAGAAGTATTCCCTCTCGATACAAGGCTTAGGCTAGCAAGGTTATTTGAAACAAACACAAGGATGAACCGGTACAGCAAAACTTACATAAAAGACATATTGTAAACATTATAAGACTTTACACCGTCTTCCTTGTTGTTCAAACTCAATACTAGGAATTATCTAGACCTTAGAGAGATCAATTATGCAAACCAAATTTTAGCAAGCTCTTTGTATTTCTTCACTAATAGGTGCAAAGTATATGATGCAAGAGCTTAAACATGAGCACAACAATTGCTAAGTATCAAATTATCCAAGACATTTTACCAATTACTACATATATCATTTTCCGATTCCAACCATATAACAATTAACGAAGCAGTTTCAACCTTCGCCATGAAAATTAAAAGCTAAGAACACATGTGTTCATATGAACCAGCGGAGCGTGTCTCTCTCCCACACAAGCATTTATTCAAACAAAAACAAAAACAAAAACAAACAGACGCTCCAAGTAAAGTACATAAGATGTGACCGAATAAAAATATAGTTTCAAGAGAAGGAACCTGATAATTTGTCGATGAAGAAGGGAATGCCTTGGGCATCCCCAAGCTTAGATGCTTGAGTATTCTTGAAATATGCAGGGATGAACCACCGGGGCATCCCCAAGCTTAGAGCTTTCACTCTTCTTGATCATAGTATATCATCCTCCTCTCTTGACCCTTGAAAACTTCCTTCACACCAAACTTCTCATAAACTTCATTAGAGGGGTTAGTACATAATCAAAAACTCACATGTTCAGAGGTGACACAATCATTCTTAACACTTCTGGATATTGCTCAAAGCTACTGGAAGGTAATGGAACAAAGAAATCCACCCAACACAGCGAAAGAAGCAATGCGAAATAAAAGGCAGAATCTGTCAAAACAGAACAGTCCGAAAAGACGAATTTTTAATAAATACTTCCGTTGCTCAAATAAGAAAACTCAAAACTAATGGAAGTTGCGTACATATCTGAGGAACACGCACGTAAATTGGCATATTTTTCTGAGTTACCTACAGAGAAAACAGCCCAGATTCGTGACAGATAGAAATCTGTTTCTGCGCAGAAATCCAAATCTAGTATCAACCTTCGATTAGAGGCTTCACTTGGCACAAAAAATCACAAAACTAAGATAAGGAGAGATTGCTACAGTAGTAAACAACTTCCAAGACACAAATATAAAACAAAGTACTGTAGCAAAATAAACACATGGGTTATCTCCCAAGAAGTTCTTTCTTTATAGCCATTAAGATGGGCTCAGCAGTTTTAATGATGCACTCGCAGGAAATAGTACTTGAAGCAAAAGAGAGCATCAAGAGGCAAATTCAAAACAAATTTAAGCCTAATATGCTTCCTATGAAAAGGGATCTTGTAAATAAACAAGTTATGTAGGCATAATGCAACAAGCGTAGAAAGATAAAACAAGTGTAACTTCAAAAATTTCAGCACATAGAGAGGCATTTTAGTAACATGAAAATTTCTACAACCATATTTTCCTTTCTCATAATAACTTTCAGTAGCATCATGAGCAAACTCAACAATATAACTATCACATAAAGCATTCTTATCATGAGTCTCATGCATAAAAGTATCATTACTCTCCACATAAGCATAATCAATTTTATTAGTAATAGTGGGAGCAAATTCAACAAAGTAGCTATCATTATTATTCTCATCATCAAATATCGGAGGCATATTGTAATCATAATTAAATTTATCCTCCATAACAGGTGGAACCAAAAGACCAATATCATTATAATCATCATAAATAGGAGGCAAAGTATCATCAAAGAAAATTTTCTCCTCCATGCTTGCGGGACTAAAAAGATCATGCTCATCAAAACCAGCTTCCCCAAGCTTAGAATTTTCCATATCATTAGCAACAACGGTGTTCAAAGTATTCATACTAACATGTTCCATGGGTTTTTTAATTTTCGGATCAAACCATCCATGTTTTAAATCAGGAAATAGAATAAGAAGCTCATTGTTGTCCATTATGCCAAACTAGTGTAAACAAGAAACAAAAAGATGCAATTGCAGGATCTAAAGGAAATAGCTTCGAGCACAAACACAATGGCGCCAGAAAAGTACTGTTACCTGGAACCGAAGTGTGAGTGCCTTTTACCTTTCCTCCCCGGCAACGGCGCCAGAAAATTGCTTGATGTCTACGGGAGCTTCTATTCTTGTAGACAGTGTTGGGCCTCCAAGAGCAGAGGTTTGTAGAACAGCAGCAAGTTTCCCTTAAGTGGATCACCCAAGGTTTATCGAACTCAGGGAGGAAGAGGTCAAAGATATCCCTCTCATGCAACCCTGCAACCACAAAGCAAGAAGTCTCTTGTGTCCCCAACACACCTAATAGGTGTACTAGTTCGGCGAAGAGATAGTGAAATACAGGTGGTGTAAATAAGCAGTAGCAACAGCACCAGAAAAGTGCTTTGCCCAGGACAGTAAACAAGCAGTAGTAACGCAGCAGTAGTAACGCAGCAGTAGTAACGCAGTAAAACAGTAAACAAGCAGCGATAGCAGTATTTAGGAGCAAGGCCTAGGGATCAGACTTTCACTAGTGGACACTCTCAACTTTGATCACATAACAGAATAGATATATGCATACTCTACACTCTTGTTGGATGATGAACACATTGCGTAGGATTACACGAATCCTCAATGCCGGAGTTAACAAGCTCCACAATTCAATGTTCATATTTAAATAACCTTAGAGTGCATGAAAGATCAATAAGACTAAACCAAGTACTAACATAGCATGCACACTGTCACCTTCATGCTAAGAAAGGAGGAATAGATCACATCAATACTATCATAGCAATAGTTAACTTCATAATCTACAAGATATCATAATCATAGCCTACGCCAAGTACTAACACGGATGCACACACTGTCACCATTACGCCGTGCAGGAGGAATAAAACTACTTTAATAACATCACTAGAGTAGCACATAGATAAATTGTGATACAAAACACATTGCAATCATAAAGAGATATAAATAAGCACTTCACTATGCCATTCATAACAGTGAATAAGTATTCTGTGAAATATAGCCTAAGAGACCCACACGGTGCACACACTGTCACCTTTACACATGTGGGACAAGGAGTCTCCGGAGATCACATAAGTAAAATTCACTTGACTAGCATAATGACATCTAGATTACAATCATCATCATATGGATCTCAATCATGTAAGGCAGCTCATGAGATCATTGTATTGAAGTACATAGAGAGAGAGATGAACCACATAGCTACCGGTACAGCCCTTAGCCTTGATGGAGAACTACTCCCTCCTCATGGGAGACAGCAGCGTTGATGGAGATGGCGGTGATGTCGATGGAGGAGCCTTCCGGGGGCACTTCCCTGCTCCGGCAGCGTGCCGGAACAGAGACTCCTGTCCCCCAGATCTTGGCTTCGCGATGGCGGCGGCTACAGAAGGTTTCGTGGGTTTCGTCGAACGTATCGGGGTTTCGCGACGGAGGCTTTAAATAGGCGGAAGGGAGGCGTCGGAGGGCTTGTGGGGCCACCACACCATAGGGTGGCGCGGCCGGGGCCTGGGCCGCGCCACCTGCATGTGTGGGGCCCACAAAGCCCTCCTGCAGCGGCTCTCGGGTGTTCTCGGATGCTTCCGGGCAAAATAGGAACACAGGCGTTGATTTCGTCCAATTCCGAGAATATTTCTTTACTAGGATTTACGAAACCAAAACAGCAAAAACAGAACGGCACGCTGCGGCATCTCGTCAATAGGTTAGTTCCAGAAAATGCATAAATATGACATAAAGTATGCATAAAACATGTAGATATCATCAATAAAGTAGCATGGAACATAAGAAATTATCGATACGTCGGAGACGTATCAGATACGCATCTTTAAACCCAAATCTTTCCAACACCTTCTGGGCGTAGGTCGACTGGTGCACGAGAATCCCAGCAGGGGAATGCTCAAGTTGCAGACCTAGGCAGAACTTGGTTTTGCCTAAGTCCTTCATTTCGAATTCCGACATCAGGTAGGAACTCGCTTCCTTAATATCCTCAGGTGTACCGATTATATTCAAATCGTCCACATACACCGAGATAATAGAGAAACCATCTTGTGATCTCCGTATAAAAACACATGGGCAATCTGCATTGCTTGTGTAGCCGTTCTGATGAAGGAAATCGCTTAAACGATTATACCACATCCTACCAGACTACTTAAGTCCATACAGTGACTTCTTAAGTTGAACACTGCATAAACCTCTATTTGCTCTATCTTGGTTCGGGATAGGGATACCTTCCGCTACCTTCATATATATGTCCGAATCCAAGTTACCATAAAGGTAAGCGGTGACAACATCCATAAGTTTCATATTCAAATCCATGTTGACTGCCATTGAGATCAAGTATCTAAAGGTAATTCCATCCATGACCGGGGAGTAAGTTTCATCAAAGTCGACACCTGGTCGCTGAGTGAAACCTTGAGCAACGAGCCTTGCTTTGTACCTTACTACTTCATTATTTTTGTTTCTCTTTCGAACAAAAACCCACTTATGGCCAACGGGGCGAATGTGGGGAGGAGTTAGACAAACAGGTCCAAACACCTCTCTTTTGTTAAGAGATAATAATTCAGCAGTTATTGCCTTCTTCCAATCATTCCAATCTGACCTTTTCCTACAATCAACGAGCGTATTAGGCTCTGGGTCAAGATCTATGATTGAGGCAATTTTCCTGGCAAAATTAACGTCGACATTTGCCATGGCTCGATTGAATGTCTCACCCGAATTAACATAGTTAATGGCCATTTCATCATGGAGTGCATCGGGCACATCCCCTTGCTCCATCGAATTTCCCAATCCGGGAGCTAGGTCCTTTAGCTTTCCCGCTCCAATGTGTGCGCACACATCTTCGCTAGGTATTTCCGATATAGGAAAATTCAAGTCCGGGATTTCGTGCACTGAAATATCCGTACTTGTGCCAGGTCTCAACTGGCTCCCCTCTTCAGGGGTAGACTGTAATAAATCCCTCTTGTCCTTTTTCTTCGGGCGTCCCCGAGTACTTGGGATTTGAGGAGCCGGATTCCTCGTCCTTTTAGGCCTTTGGACAGGGGCGGGTATACCATCGTTTCTCTTTGGTATTTCAACCCTTTCCGGTGCATTGCGTGCGGGCACATGCGACTTTGTCACAGTTTTTAAGTTACTAAAGTGATCTGGCAGTTGATTTGCTAATGAATGCAAATCTATTATCTTTTGGACTTCTTTGTTAGATTCAACAGTGCGCGGGTCATGAGCGTGGATCCCCGTGGCTTGCCACGTGATTTCTCGACTTTTATCATCAAGGGGTTGATTTCCTCCCCCTAAAGTCGGAAAAGATCCTCGTCGAAAATGCAATCAGCAAAGCGTGCCGTATGACAGTCGCCTGTCATAGGGTCCAGGAATCGGATTATGGACAATGTCTCATAACCAACGTATATCCCCGACTTACGGAGAGGTCCCATTGCCGATCGCTGGGGTGGTGGTATTGGTACATATACCTGGCATCAGAACCTTCGAAGGTGGGAAATTTTCGGTGCCGACCCTTGCGCAAGTTGCATAGGAGAATGAATGTTGTAGGCCGATGGTCGAAAGTTGATGAGATTGGCAGCGTGTAACACCGCGTGACCCCAACATGTAGTTGGTAAATTACAACCCTGAAGGAGCGGTCGGGCAATGAATTTAATCATCTTAATCAATGCCTCCGCAAGTCCATTTTGGGTGTGGACATGCGGTACAGAGTGCTCAAGTTTGATTCCCTTTGCCATGCAGTAATCATCGAACGCTTTCGAAGTAAATTCTCCAGCGTTGTCCATTCGAATAGACTCAATGCGATGATCAGGGAATTTATTCCGCATTTGTATGATCTGTGAGATCAACTTTGCAAAAGCATGGTTCCTTGTTGACAGCAGGCAAACATTGGACCATTTTGAGGAAGCATCGATGAGCACCATGAAGTACCTAAACGGCCCCGAGAGGGGCTGAATGGGACCGCATATGTCCCCTTGGATACGTTGCAAGAACGCGGGGATTTCAACCTTCACCTTTAGGGGGGATAGTCTAATGATTAATTTCCCCGTGGCGCATGCGGAGCATACGAAATCATCAGGATTCGGGAAATTTTTTACATTGACGTTATGACCATTCGAGTTGTTTATTATATTTCTCATCATCCTAAGACCAGGGTGGCCTAATCTATCATGCCATAGGGAGAATAGTTCAGAGCTGCGGAACACAGTTTTAAGGGTAGTGTACACGGGGGGTGCTACGATCTTGGTGTAGTACAACCCCGTAGCAAATAAAGGAAGCCTTTCGACCACGTGTTTACCATTTTCGTCGCACTTAGTGATGATTAGGCACTCCTTACCATTGTCATCATCATCAGTTTCTATGTGGAAACCATTTGCGCGTATGTCTTTAAAACTTAAGAGAGCACGAGTCGACTCCGGGTACAACAATGCTTCATTAATGATCAAAGTTGTTCCCATGGGGAGTATAATAGTAGCTCCTCCGGAGCCAACTATGTTCGGACCGCAGCCGGCGATCGTCATAATATTTCCTGGATTTTTATTTATGGACTCAAAGTACTTTGTTTCTCTCAAGATGGTATTGGTGGTGCCGCTATCGGCAAGGCACGTTTCCTCCATTTGGGCGCCACACTTGTTCTAAAATATAGCGTCTAATTAATATAATGGAGCGAGGAAGATGCATCATTAAGTAAGTAGACACATAAATATTTCAGAACATAACATAACCATCTCATATTAAATAATGGAATAAATGAATGAGACAAATGTCATCCAATCGCCCAAACAAATAAATGTTTAACAAATAAATGTTTTGCTCTCGTAGAGCTTACAACCATATCGAATGAATGTATCAAATTATTGCCAAAGTGAAATCATGAAATAAATAGGACGAAGCGAAGTTTTTAGATGGAGTCCGCGAGGAAACCATCGACCTCAGCAGATATCTCCATCTCAGTAAGCTTCTCTCCGTTGGCTATCATTGCCGCGGCAGCATCAATGTCCAACTGGGGCACGGGAGGGGGCACAACGTGCTCAACCTCCATGGGCACTCCGGCGTTCACGGGAACAACCTGGAGTGCCGCCTCAGGTGCCTCAACTTGCGCCATTCTGGGCGCGCCGTTGGGCACGGGGATCATCACGGGCGCCACAGCGGGTGCCGGTGGTGCCTCCACCTGGAGAAGGTGCGTCTCGCGTGCCTTCTTGGCCTTGTACGCGTCCACGACGTGCTTAGGGGCCTGGCACTGCCTGGAGAAGTGAGTCTTGGATCCGCAGCGGAAGCAATCCTGGGGCCTTGCCTCCCCCTTCCCGGCCTGTTGGTTCTTGGCCGGGTTGGGGGGTTAGGTCCCTTCTTGCCTTTCTTGCCTCGCTTCTTCATTATTGGCTTGCGCACTTTATATGCGCCGGCATTTACTTCCTGACTTGGACCTCCAGCGAAAGGCTGCGAGGAGAAGTTCTTTTTGATAACTTCATCCTGCGCCTCATCAACCTGGAGGGCATCAATGAGCGCTGCATACTGCTGAAATTTCTCCTGGCGGTAGTTCCGCGAAGACTGAATAGCAGTTGGATGAAAGGTAGAGAGGGTTTTCTCTATCTTCTCTTTATCTGTGATAGTAGTACCACAAAGGAGAAGCGAGGTACAAATCCGGTGTAATGCGGAGTTGTACTCTCCCACAGTCTTGAAGTCCGCAAACCTCAGACGCATCCATTCTGCCTCCGCCTGTGGCTGAATAGTGTACTTCAGCCTAGAGAACCGCGCTTTGAGGGCGGCCCAAAGGGCTGAAGCACTCCGTTCTGCCATGTACTCATTTTTTAGAGTACCACACATGTGGTGGCGGAGGAAGTGCAGCGCTTGCGCATTTTGCGCCGGAGTGGTGGTGCTTGGGGCCATCGGGGTCCCCGCACTCAGCGCGCCCTTGATCTCTTTGCCCTCGAGGACGATCTCAACGTCCGAGGCCCAAGTCAGGTAGTTCAGTCCGTTCTGAGCCAACTCCGCGAACTCACGGTTCATGATTCCCGTCATCTGCAATTTATGCAAAGTGTGTAAGATTACAGCAGGTAATCAATTGCATAAATGCGATGTTGATACACAATACAATATGACGGCGTTCCAAAAATTTAAATAGAAAAAAGGACATGCTGACTATGCTATACTAAGTATTAAAAGCATACATCAATTAAATAATGTAGTAAAACATAATATAAAAGCATGTACAAAGATAGGTTATGCTCAGCGCGTTCTTAACGTGGAAAACGACCATAAAACTGACTTTCCGAGGATATTTAACGCCCAAAAAAAAAATTTACAGTAAAAAAACTGTAAATTTCCACGCCCAGGCCAATTATCCTGGCGTGGATCGGCATCAGGCCTACGGCCCACTGGCTGAAAAGCCCGCCCGGGGCGCCTCCCCTTTTTTTTTATGGGGAGCCCAAACTCCAGTCGCCTGCTTGGGCCGGCCTACTCACAGTCCCAGCCCGTGAACGGGGGGCGACGCTAGGGGGGTGCCCTAGCGCCCGAGTTAGCGGCGGCGGCAACATTTGGCCGCTCCGACTACTGTGAGGCGAGGCGGCGGCGTCCACCGCGCCGGCGGCCAGCAGGGCCACGGCCGAAGGTGGTGGTGCGCGGCATCCGGCCGGCGGGCACCAGGGCGAGCGAGGCGGCGCTCGCGCCGACCAGCAGGGTCGCGCAGAGCCGCGGGCGAGGACGGGGCGGAGGCGGCGAGCGCCGGCGACCAGCGGGGCGCGGCAGCGCGCGCGGCGCGGGCGCGGCGGCGCGCGCTGGGCGGCAAGCGCCGGCGACCAGCGGGGCCGCGGCAGGCGTGCGCGGGTGCGAGCGGGGGAGCTTCTGCGCGTGCGCTCGTGTGCGTGGTGGCGTTGTTAGCTGCGCGCTAGCAGGGGCGGAGGCGGCAGGCACCAGCCAGCAGGGCCGGTGACGGCGGCTTGGTCACGCGCGGGGAAGCTGCAGCACGGCGCAAGCGCGGCCAGCACGGCCGCGGCAGCGTGCGAGCGCTCGTCGGCCAGCAGGATCGCGGCAGCAGTGCATGGCGGCCAGCAGGGCTGCCTATGCAGTATGCCCAGGCATAGCAGCAATTTGCCCAGCGGTGTGCATGTACGACGCGGGTCGATTTTTGATGGCGTGCCAAGCACGGCGGTGTCGCGATCAGCTGAATCGCCGACGATCCGACTCCCTACAGTGTAGTCAACAAGTCTCCGATCCGAGAGTATCGACATTGGTCGGCGACAACAAGTCAGCTCGACTGTCGGGAGAGAAATCCACACCATAGGTAAGATCTAAAAAATACGCAAATCGCAAAAATTGAAAGGAAATCGAACAACGAATCCATTTTTGCGATCAATTTCGGATTATACCTCTGCCGGCTGGCCGGTCACGAGGGTGCACAGCGTAGATGAAGTAGATGAACAGCGGAGGTACACCGAATGCGTAAAGTAAATTGACACAGGGAAGAATATGGGGAGAGCTCTTTATTGATCTTTCTGTCAACTGGTACGTACAATGATTGAGCTCCTTCTATTTATAGGCCTAGAGGGATAAAGGGATAAGACCCACTTAACGTTAAACGTGGGGGAAGACTTAGCCAAACGTGCCCACCGAAGTGGGCCACGTTGGAGGCCCAAGTTTCCCAACACTACGAACAGTAGTAATGCCGGTCGGCCATGCCAAATACAAACGGCCAAACGACACGTACGGCCAGGTCCACCGCGTCTGTTCTCAATGGGCCGCGTTTGGTAGGCTGGATACCCCTTGGCTCGCATCGGTCCAGCTTTTTTCGGTCCATTTGGTTACCTGGTCGACGCCACGTTCTTGCAGGAACCGGTTCTCAAAGCACCCTCGGGCCAGGCCCTGGAGGAACGCTCGGTTCGGCCGTTTCTAGCGAGCCACCCCCATTTTCGCAGAAGTGGAGAACGCGGCGTCCTCGTAGAGCCACCGCGGGAGATGGCGGGAGCTCGCGCGGGATGACGAAATCTCGGCGCCATGAATCAGTCACCGCGCTTGAATTTTTGCCACCGTATATAAGGGCCGCTCTCTCACCAGCAAATCCAAATCCCCCATTTCCCCCATTTCGAGCTCATCCAGCATCCCCGATCTAGCGACATGGCCGGCTCTACCTCACCCGCACGGTCGGCGAGGCTTGCGGCGAGGACAGCGGCTGTGGCGGCGGCTACTGGCCGCGGAGGATGGTCGTCTTCTTCGTCTGTGTCGATGACTTCGGTTGTGGTAAGCTTCTGCAAACCCTAGCCTTAGATCTAGATCCTTTGGGTACACAACCGGGGTCTGAACGAATCCATTGTAGGACATTCCTTCGTCGCCGGTGGAGGTTGTGGAGGTTTTCCAGGTTCCATCTGACTCTACGATGGGGACCATTCTCGCCGTTGACTCTTACACTGGGACGGTGGGGCTGCCTGCCTCTTCGCCAGGGTCCCCTGCTTCCCCTACCTCAGTGTTGCGTGTGGCTCCTTTGACTGTAAGGCCAACGTTACCTACCTCGTTGTTCATTGACGTGGTACCGGTAGTTCATAGATCTGCTAGTGCTTAAGGATGTCCATGTGGTAGTTCATTGATCTAGTAGTGTTTGTCATGTAGGCCATCATACCGTTGGGCTCCCCTGATCTGTCTGCGCCTACTGTGAAAGCTCACACCGACTGTCTAATTGCAAGCAAACCAGCCATGGTTTGGAAACCTGAGCTATCCGAGTTTGTGCTGAACCGGTTGGTTCAGCTCGTCCGTAGCGGCTTCTGCTTCAACATGGGATTCAAGGAGCAGCATATGAAGAAGGTAGCCGCGGATATTCTTGCATTCGCCGGCGTACATGTTACCACTCTTCAGCTGTACAACCACATTAGAAACTGGAGGACGAACTGGAGCATCATCATGAAGATGAAATCCGATCGCATTCTCGATGGAGCGAAGATGGTTGCTGCTTCTACGGAGGTGATGAAGGGGCGGCGGACGAGTACATCTAGGTACGAAGCCTCATTGAGTTCCTGCATAGATCTGAAAGTATATATATATATGTCAATGTCGTCTGCACTAAAAGGTGTTCCTTGTGGATTGCAGCGGTACCCGAAGCACATTCAGTATGTCGGCACCCCGATCACCAACTACGCTCAGATGAAGACGATCTTCACTCCCCTGTTCGTCTGCAAGGCGCAGCTGTTCCAGCCTAACTTGCTGCTCAGGACTATCGACTTAATTGCAGACAATGAAGCCGAGTATGTCGTCTACCGTAAGCTGCAGCCACCGGAGAGGAGGAGCTGGCTTAGGACCTGGCTCCGCAACCAGTTTCCTTCTTAGTGCTTCTGCTTCCTTCTCATGATCCGTTAATTTTGGGAGGTGATCTTGTGTCACTCCATTAACTAGGACTTGCTACAACCTGATTCCCGTTTTGTAATGATGAACTTTTTCGAGGTGGTATATACTAACCTCTCGTGATGAACTTGTGATGCATCACGAAGTAGTTGCTTCGTTCGTGATGCATTACCCACTAACTAGTAGTTGTTGTGTATTACTAGCATCTTTTCTGATGAACTGAATCTGATGTGTGCTGTTATTCAGTACTGGTAACCTCACCACTCTAAATGAACAGGTTACCACAACACTGAGCTATCTTCAACCAAACAGGCTGTGGGATGCATGAGCAAGGAAGAAACTACTGTTAACGGGCAACCAAACGATGGGGCCTGAGTTCTTCTCCGGCGCGCAAAAGGCCGCACAGGCTACCAAACGACTCGCCAAAAGTGGCGCATGGCCCGTTCGCGACGCGCAGGGGCTCCCATCTCGCTGCCGCAGTCATGCAGAAAATCGTCCCAGGCAACCAAACGCACCCAATACACATCCACAGCGTAAAATTTGTACGTGGATAACCGAGGATCGCTCAGGTTGGGTGAGACTGTGAGAGGGAACAGGTTGGAGACTTAGGAGTTACGGCGTACGTGCATTACTCGATCTGTCTCCAGGACAGGGCTTAATTAGTCTACCCACCTCTTCGTGGGAGGAGGCGGTTTGACTCATAGGACATTTGCATCTATTATGCAAAATAATTAAAAAATAATTTGAAAAATGTTAAAAAAAATCTGACATAAAATTTATTGGGTACATTGTAATATTTTATGTTTGTACACAAATTTTCGTGGAAAACAACATTTTATGTGGCATGTACAAAACATACAAAAAAGTGTCTTATACGCAGTCGTGTTGTAGCATCAAAATTTATTTATTTTATAGAAGATACAAAAGGAAAAAAAACATTCTAAAACTTGTGTACGAACATATGTAAAATGTCTAGATGTACATGTAAAATTTTATTTCAGAATTTTTAACACTTCAAAACATATTTTGACACAACGGATTCATATGCTCATACGAGCCAAAATTGATTTTCCTCTCTTTGTGTATCTATGTAGTATGTACTGCAGTAGTTAGTTTGTACACTATCTGAACCGGTACCTATGTGTCAGTGGGAACACATCAGACGCCCTGTTTCAGAGTATCGGATGGAAATGTTTCGGAGCATCGGATGGAAACGTTGACGTCATCTAAGTACCTATATTTAGCAGCTCAGCAAATATCGATGTGATTACGCATACGCTGCCAACAGGCAAAAAAAAGTATCGATCCGGCATCTAGATCGATAGCATGGCCACCCGACCGATCGATGGTGATCATACATACTTCATCCTTCTCGTTAATAGTGTCTGAGATTCTTTAAAATTTAAAGATATATAAATGTTACTACTATGATTTAGTGGTTTAGATAAAAAAAAATTTGGCTACTAGATACATTCAAATTGTGATAATTTTCAAACAATCCTCGTGGGACAGCGTATTATGCATATCGCCATACTGATCATATATATACCGACACGATCCAGATCGATCTATGATCATGCATTGCCATGTACATGCATCACGTAGCCATGTGTACGTACGTACATGCATACAATGCATCATCGTGTCCGCCATCTAAATGCATGCATTGATGCATCCACGCCCATGCATCCTGGTCGAGCTTCACTAGCTAGGTTCTCAGCACAAAGTCAGCGGAGAAAGAGAGAGAGCGCCAAAAGATGTACTCTACGTATTGAAGGCTGGACACGTACGGCGGTTCCATGCACGTAGCTAGAAAGGCCGTCTACACGCACGGTAGGCATGACGACGTTTGGTCAAACATCATCGATCAGTGGCTGCCATTAGTAAGAGCATGTCTAACAGACCCCGTAAAAGGGGCAAATCCGTATAATAACCGCCGATTTGAGTGTTTCGACTCTATCAGGGTGTCTAGCACGTCCCTAAAAACGGCCCCCGCATCGTTTTTTGCTGTTTTCGAGTACGGGGCGGATCGTCGCCCCCTACTTGTGCGGGGTGGGAGCGGGGATAGTGGGCGAAACCAGTATCCCAATTCCGAAAGCGCGCGCGGACATTTCAGTTCCACCCACCCATTTTCCCCCGCGCGCCGCCGCCGGAATCCGTCAGATCCGCGCCCCTCCGCCGTCCGCCGAGCCGCGTCGAGCTGCTTCGACGCCCGCCGCACCTCCGCCGCATCCCCGCCGAAGTTCCGCGTCCCTCCGCGCGCGCCGCCCGCCCTCCCGCCGTGGTCTTCTCCGTCGTTTGTCGCCGGTGAGTATTCCGCCGCGTTCTTCTTCGTTGCCGCCGGTAAATTGGTCGGATTTGGGGCTGATGTATGGTACACCGTGGTAGATGGCTTCGGAGGATGTGCACATGGCGGATTTGGACGCGACGTCGACCGATTGGTCGTCGTCGGATTCCGACGATTCGGATATCGACGAGTTGCTCAACGACGACGAGACGGAGATGATGCTGCTCATGTTCGGCTTGAAGCAAACGGAGGACCGCATGAAGCTGCTGGATCAGCGGAAAGGATCCGTGATGGGGCGTATGTGCATTCCGCGGAACCGCGCGCTCGGCCACGAACAGCTGATGCAAGATTATTTCACCGAGGTACCGACCTATCCTCCCCGCCTCTTCCGTAAACGGTACCGAATGCGTAGGTCTTTGTTCGAGAGAATCGTCAAAGAATGCGAGGCTTACGACGATTATTGTGTGATGTAAAACATTTATTTTATGTGAATGTTGTGTTGGTTCTAATATCCAATTTGTTTAAAAACCCTGTTTTGAGGGGTTGAAAACTCGGACGAGCTAGCAGATCCCGTATCCCCACCCCGTAAAACAGAATATTCTGTTTTACTGGGTGGGGATACGGGGTCTGCTAGCTCGTCCGAGTTTTCGGTCGGCGAAAAGTGAATACAGGGTCCTCTACTCGTGTTTTAAGGGGCGAAAAAATACGGAGCTTAGACATGCTCTAAGAGTCTAAAGAGATGCCCATCCTGTTGCGGCCACACTGCGCACCTGGACCTGGTACACACAAGCTTTCTAGTACGTTTCTTTAATTCGTCAATCACATCGCTCGTAGCAGCCGTGCTGCCAGCTCCAGCGCATATGGAAAGCAAATTGAGTCATCCCTCATCCGTTCCTTTCAGGTCAACGAAAAAAAAAAAGCAACGCTCCATCTTAGGCTAACTTAATTTGGACTAACTTAAGAGCATTTTTTTTAGATGGAAAGCTCGAAATTAGCCTGGCTTTGAATTAACGAAGCCATCAACTGGCCAGGAGTTATACCATAAGTTATAACACAGCGAAAACTAAAAACTAACAACAAAAGACAACACAAAGATCACAACCAAGCACTAGGTTGTCTTCTGTTGCACCGGAGCGAGCATGTCCTAGACCACGCCAACAAACCTCCTTCGCATCAACAAAACATCACAAGGGGGACTCGACAACGGGCTAGTAGCCTAGCAGAACTTGAGGAGCCAAAGGGGATGGGGACTTGCGGCGACACCTCCAAGAAGGTGCATGGTGCACGAATATGTCGTCGGCAGAGATCGAGGACGGTCTCTGCAAAGCTTTCACCCAAACCACGAACCACCACCCCCGAGCTCAGGTTAGGTCCAAACCAGAAACACCACATCTTCCAATGGCATTGGGATAGGCACACCGGCCGGAACTGCAGCCAGACGCCGATCTAGCAAAGTCCCCCATGGCACTAGGCGAGACGTCAGCTACCGAAGCAAGGCTGTGTATAAGCAGCCAGGCCGACGAGGTGTGAGGGCTGGGACACCAACGAGAGTTCAAAGGATGATCCACAAGACACTACAAGATACCCTAAAGCGGGGCCAACAAGATCAGTAGGTTGAGGCTGTAATATCCCAGGTTTAAAGGCTAGAAAAAGAGAGAACGCGAGAGTGTGCATTGCATTCATGCATAGAAAATCCGGGGAATTTTTCGCGCGTTCATCTAAAACACAAAGTGATCGAGGTTTCTCTTGTGTCGATGAAATTGATGTATGTCATCGACACAAGTGCGATAAATTTCAACATGACCTTTGTTGATTTATTATGTTTTCAAGGTAAATAGTTTGAATTTAAATTCAAATATGAAAGACATAATTCAAATAAGAATTTTAATTTGAATTTGAATTCTAAATAATTATATAAATACAAAGTAAATATAAATATAAATGAGAATCAAATATTACAAATAATATTTCACATAAGTATTTCCTTTACAACATTTATTGAATATTACATGTTGGAAAAGAAATAGAGGATTACAAAGATAATAAAGATTAAATCCTAAATCTAATATTGATATTCTTGTTTCCTTTTGCCTGCAAAACAAACACTAAAGAAAAAGAAGATAATTGTGTTATGGTTAAAATGTCGCCGTCATCAAGGATGAGGAATTTTGATATTGGAACTCAACCTTAGGACATTAGACACCTATTCTAATATCCGAATGCGATTAGAGGGAATTGCTTATCTTAGGCAACAAATGGGACTTAGGGACCAATTTGGATCATTAGGCGATGATACGTCTCCGACGTATCGATAATTTCTTATGTTCCATGCCACATTATTGATGATATCTACATGTTTTATGCATACTTTATGTCATATTTATGCGTTTTCCGGAACTAACCTATTGACGAGATGCCGAAGGGCCAGTTGCTGTTTTCTGCTGTTTTTGGTTTCAGAAATCCTAGTAAGGAAATATTCTCGGAATCGGACGAAATCAACGCCCAGCATCTTAGAATCTTCGGAAGCATCCAGAACACCCGAGAGTCGCCAGAGTGGACCCACGGGGGGCCCACACATGGTGGCGGCGCGGCCAAGAAGCCAGGCGCGCCGCCCTATGGTGTGGTGGCCCCAGGCCCCCTCCGAGGCTGCCCTTCCACCTATTTAAAGCCTCCGTCGCGAAAACCCTATCACGATTGACGAAACCAGCAAAAACCTTCCAGAGCCGCCGCCATCGCGAAGCCAAGATCTGGGGGACAGGAGTCTCTGTTCCGGCACGCCGCCGGGACGGGGAAGTGCCCTCGGAAGGCTCCTCCATCGACATCACCACCATCTTCATCAACGCTGCTGTCTCCCATGAGGAGGGAGTAGTTCTCCATCGAGGCTCGGGGCTGTACCGGTAGCTATGTGGTTCATCTCTCTCCCTATGTACTTCAATACAATAATCTCATGAGCTGCCTTACATGATTGAGATTCATATGATGATGCTTGTAATCTAGATGTCATTATGCTAGTCAAGTGGATTTTACTTATGTGATCTTCGGAGACTCCTTGTCCCACGTGTGTAAAGGTGACAGTGTGTGCACCGTGTGGGTCTCTTAGGCTATATTTCACAGAATACTTATTCACTGTTATGAATGGCATAGTGAAGTGCTTATTTATATCTCTTTATGATTGCAATGTGTTTTGTATCACAATTTATCTACATGCTACTCTAGTGATGTTATTAAAGTAGTTTTATTCCTCCTGCACGGTGTAATGGTGACAGTGTGTGCATCGTGTAGTACTTGGCGTAGGCTATGATTGTGATCTCTTGTAGATTATGAAGTTAACTATTGCTATGATGGTATTGATGTGATCTATGCCTCCTTTCGTAGTGTGATGGTGACAGTGTGCATGCTATGTTAGTACTTGGTTTAGTTGTGTTGATCTGTCGTGCACTCTAAGGTTATTTAAATATGAACATTGAATTGTGGAGCTTGTTAACTCCGGCATTGAGGGTTCGTGTAATCCTACGCAATGTGTTCATCATCCAACAAGAGAGTGTAGAGTATGCATTTATCTATTCTGTTATGTGATCAATGTTGAGAGTGTCCACTAGTGAAAGTATGATCCCTAGGCCTTGTTCCTAAATACTGCTATCGCTGCTTGTTTACTGTTTTACTGCGTTACTACTGCTGCGTTACTACTGCTTGTTTACTGTCCTGGGCAAAGTACTTTTCTGGTGCCGTTGCTACTGCTTATTTACACCACCTGTATTTCACTATCTATTCGCCGAACTAGTGCACCTATTAGGTGTGTTGGGGACACAAGAGACTTCTTGCTTTGTGGTTGCAGGGTTGCATGAGAGGGATATCTTTGACCTCTTTCTCCCTGAGTTCGATAAACCTTGGGTGATCCACTTAAGGGAAAACTTGCTGCTGTTCTACAAACCTCTGCTCTTGGAGGCCCAACTCTGTCTACAGGAAAAGGAGGGGGCGTAGACATCAAGCAATTTTCTGGCGCCGTTGCCGGGGAGGAAAGGTAAAAGGCACTCATACTCCGGTTCCAGGTAACAGTACTTTTCTGGCGCCATTGTGTGTGTGCTCGAAGCTATTTCCTTTAGATCCTGCAATTGCATCTTTTTGTTTCTTGTTTACACTAGTAAGGCATAATGGAAAACAACAAAAATATGAGAGATCTTTATGAACTTTATCTTGAATTAGGACATGATGTGTTTGAAGAGAGAATTAAAAAACCCATGGAACTTTATATGCATGCTAATGGGAATGTTATTACTATGAATGCTTTGAACACTATTGTTGCTAATGCTATGGAAAATTCTAAGCTTGGGGAAGCTGGTTTTGATGAGCATGATCTTTTTAGTCCCCCGGGCATTGAGGAGGAAATTTTCTTTGATGATACTTTGCCTCCTATTTATGATGATTATAATGATATTGGTCTTTTGGTTCCACCTGTTATGGAGGATAAATTTAATTATGATTACAATATGCCTCCTATATTTAATGATAGCTACTTTGTTGAATTTGCTCCCACTACAACTAAAATTGATTATGCTTATGTGGAGAGTAATGATACTTTTATGCATGAGACTCATGATAAGAATGCTTTATGTGATAGTTATATTGTTGAGTTTGCTCATGATACTACTGGACATTATTATGAGAGAGGAAAATATGGTGGTAGAAATTTTCATGTTACTAAAACACCTCTCTATATGCTTAAAATTTTGAAGTTGAGCTTGTCTAGTTTTCCTATGCATGTTGCATTATGCCTACATAACTTGTTTATTTACAAGATTCCTATGCATAGGAAGCATGTTAGACTTAAATGTGTTTTGAATTTGCCTTTTTATGCTCTCTTTTGCTTCAAATACTATTTCTTGCGAGTGCATCATTAAAACTGTTGAGCCCATCTTAATGGCTATAAAGAAAGAACTTCTTGGGAGATAACCCATGTGTTTATTTTGCTACAGCAATTTTGTTTTATATTTGAGTCTTGGAAGTTGTTACTACTGTAGCAACCTCTCCTTATCTTTATTTTATTGCATTGTTGTGCCAAGTAAAGTCTTTGATAGTAAGGTTCATACTAGATTTGGATTACTGCGCAGAAACAGATTTTTTGCTGTCACGAATCTGGGCCTAATTCCCTGTAGGTAACTCAGAAAATTATGCCAATTTACGTGAGTGATCCTCAGATATGTACGCAACTTTCATTCAATTTGAGCATTTTCATTTGAGCAAGTCTGGTGCCTCTTTAAAATTCGTCTTTACGAACTGTTCTGTTTTGACAGATTCTGCCTTTTATTTCGCATTGCCTGTTTTGCTATGCTTGATGGATTTTTCGATTCCATTAACTTTCAGTAGTTTGTGCAATGTCTAGAAGTGTTAATAATGATTGTGTCACATCTGAACATGTAAATTTTGATTGTGCACTAACCCTCTAATGAGTTGTTTCGAGTTTGGTGTGGAGGAAGTTTTCAAGGGTCAAGAGCGGAGGATGATATACACTATGATCAAGGAGAGTGAAAGCTCTAAGCTTGGGGATGCCCCCGTGTTTCATCCCTTCATATATAAAAAAGACTCAAGCGTCTAAGCTTGGGGATGCCCAAGGCATCCCCTTCTTCATCGACAACATTATCAGGTTCCTCCCCTGAAACTATATTTTTATTCCGTCACATCTTATGTACTTTGCTTGGAGCGTCTGTTTGTTTTTGTTTTTTGTTTTGTTTGAATAAAATGGATCCTAGTATTCATTGTGTAGGAGAGAGACACGCTCCGCTGTTGCATATGGACAAATATGTCCTTAGGCTTTACTCATAGTATTCATGGCGAAAGTTTCTTCTTCGTTAAATTGTTATATGGTTGGAATTGGAAAATGATACATGTAGTAATTGCTAAAATGTCTTGGATAATGTGATACTTGGCAATTGTTGTGCTCATGTTTAAGCTCTTGCATCATATACTTTGCACCTATTAGTGAAGAAATACATAGAGCTTGCTAAAATTTGGTTTGCATAATTGGTCTCTCTAAGGTCTAGATAATTTCTAGTATTGAGTTTGAACAACAAGGAAGACGGTGTAGAGTCTTATAATGTTTACAATATGTCTTTTATGTGAGTTTTGCTGCACCGCTTCATCCTTGTGTTTGTTTCAAATAGCCTTGCTAGCCTAAGCCTTGTATCGAGAGGGAATACTTCTCATGCATCCAAAATCCTTGAGCTAACCACTATGCCATTTGTGTCCACCATACTTACCTACTACATGGTATTTCTCCGCCATTCCAAAGTAAATTGCTTGAGTGCTACCTTTAAAATTTCCATTCTTTATCTTTGCAATATATAGCTCATGGGACAAATAGCTTAAAAACTATCGTGGTATTGAATATGTACTTATGTGTCTTATTTCTTATAAGTTGCTTGTTGTGCGATAACCATGTTTCTGGGGACGCCATCAACTATTTCTTTGTTGAATATCATGTGAGTTGCTATGCATGTTCGTCTTGTCTGAAGTAAGGGTGATTTATCATGATCAAATGGTTTGAGTATGCATATTGTTAGAGAAGAACATTGGGCCGCTAACTAAAGCCATGATTCATGGTGGAAGTTTCAGTCTGGACAACAAACCTCAATCTCTTATGAGAATATTATCTGTTGTTGAATGCTTATGCATTAAAGAGGAGTCCATTATCTGTTGTCTATGTTGTCCCGGTATGGATGTCTAAGTTGAGAATAATCAAAAGCGAGAAATCCAATGCGAGCTTTCTCCTTAGACCTTTGTACAGGCGGCATAGAGGTACCCCTTTGTGACACTTGGTTGAAACATGTGCTATGCTATGATAATCCATGTAAATCCAAGCTAATTAGGACAAGGTGCGGGCACTATTAGTATACTATGCATGAGGCTTGCAACTTGTAAGATATAATTTACATAACACATATGCTTTATTACTACCGTTGACAAAATTGTTTCTTGTTTTCAAAACCAAAGCTCTAGCACAAATATAGCAATCGATGCTTTCCTCTTTGAAGGACCTTTATTTTACTTTTATGTTGAGTCAGTTCACCTATCTCTCTCCACCTCAAGAAGCAAACACTTGTGTGAACTGTGCATTGATTCCTACATACTTACATATTGCACTTGTTATATTGCTTTGCATTGACAACTATCCATGAGATATACATGTTACAAGTTGAAAGCAACCGCTGAAACTTCATCTTCCTTTATGTTGCTTCAATACCTTTACTTTGAATTATTGCTTTATGAGTTAACTCTTATGCAAGACTTATTGATGCTTATCTTGAAGTACTATTCATGAAAAGTCTTTGCTTTATGATTCATTTGTTTACTCATGTCATTACCATTGTTTTGATCGCTGCATTCATTACATATGCTTACAATAGTATGATCAAGGTTATGTTGGCATGTCACTTCAGAAATTATCTTTGTTATCGTTTACCTACTCGGGACGAGCAGGAACTAAGCTTGGGGATGCTGATACGTCTCCGATGTATCGATAATTTCTTATGTTCCATGCCACATTATTGATGATATCTACATGTTTTATGCATACTTTATGTCATATTTATGCGTTTTCCGGAACTAACCTATTGACGAGATGCCGAAGGGCCAGTTGCTGTTTTCTGCTGTTTTTGGTTTCAGAAATCCTAGTAAGGAAATATTCTCGGAATCGGACGAAATCAACGCCCAGCATCTTAGAATCTCCGGAAGCATCCAGAACACCCGAGAGTCGCCAGAGTGGACCCACAGGGGGCCCACACATGGTGGCGGCGCGGCCAAGAAGCCAGGCGCGCCGCCCTATGGTGTGGTGGCCCCAGGCCCCCTCCGAGGCTGCCCTTCCGCCTATTTAAAGCCTCGGTCGCGAAAACCCTATCACGATTGACGAAACCCGCAAAAACCTTCCAGAGCCGCCGCCATCGCGAAGCCAAGATCTGGGGGACAGGAGTCTCTGTTCCGGCATGCCGCCGGGACGGGGAAGTGCCCCCGGAAGGCTCCTCCATCGACATCACCGCCATCTTCATCAACGCTGCTGTCTCCCATGAGGAGGGAGTAGTTCTCCATCGAGGCTCGGGGCTGTACCGGTAGCTATGTGGTTCATCTCTCTCCCTATGTACTTCAATACAATAATCTCATGAGCTGCCTTACATGATTGAGATTCATATGATGATGCTTGTAATCTAGATGTCATTATGCTAGTCAAGTGGATTTTACTTATGTGATCTCCGGAGACTCCTTGTCCCACGTGTGTAAAGGTGACAGTGTGTGCACCGTGTGGGTCTCTTAGGCTATATTTCACAGAATACTTATTCACTGTTATGAATGGCATAGTGAAGTGCTTATTTATATCTCTTTATGATTGCAAGGTGTTTTGTATCACAATTTATCTGCATGCTACTCTAGTGATGTTATTAAAGTAGTTTTATTCCTCCTGCACGGTGTAATGGTGACAGTGTGTGCATCGTGTAGTACTTGGCGTAGGCTATGATTGTGATCTCTTGTAGATTATGAAGTTAACTATTGCTATGATGGTATTGATGTGATCTATGCCTCCTTTCGTAGTGTGATGGTGATAGTGTGCATGCTATGTTAGTACTTGGTTTAGTTGTGTTGATCTGTCGTGCACTCTAAGGTTATTTAAATATGAACATTGAATTGTGGAGCTTGTTAACTCCGGCATTGAGGGTTCGTGTAATCCTACGCAATGTGTTCATCATCCAACAAGTGAGTGTAGAGTATGCATTTATCTATTCTGTTATGTGATCAATGTTGAGAGTGTCCACTAGTGAAAGTATGATCCCTAGGCCTTGTTCCTAAATACTGCTATCGCTGCTTGTTTACTGTTTTACTGCGTTACTACTGCTGCGTTACTACTGCTTGTTTACTGTCCTGGGCAAAGAACTTTTCTGGTGCCGTTGCTACTGCTTATTTACACCACCTGTATTTCACTATCTCTTCGCCGAACTAGTGCACCTATTAGGTGTGTTGGGGACACAAGAGACTTCTTTCTTTGTGGTTGCAGGGTTGCATGAGAGGGATATCTTTGACCTCTTCCTCCCTGAGTTCGATAAACCTTGGGTGATCCACTTAAGGGAAAACTTGCTGCTGTTCTACAAACCTCTGCTCTTGGAGGCCCAACACTGTCTACAGGAAAAGGAGGGGGCGTAGACATCAGGCAACCATCAGCAAGTAGGCAACAAAGGGATATTAGGCAACAAAATCTGATCCATTTGAATAGGAAACAAAAGCAATAAATTATTTTCCCTCTAATCTAGTTAAGTTCCTATTTAAACAAAACCCACAAATGCATATAAATGAACCATGTCTGACATGGATGAGTCAGCATGATCCTAAACCCAGCCTGAGTAATTTCCACTTGGCAGTGCCAAAAATAAAGGTTAACAGGGGATAAGAGCAAACCAGCAGTGCCTTGCACTAGAGGAAAAGCATGCCAACCTAGAAACTTGTACAATCAAATGATGTCTTTGCAGGCAGCACAGTCATCACATGCAGCTATGTGCTGTCAAGCCTATATGTACTGCCCATCACTATATAAGCAACAATAGCAAATCTTCTACTACACACACACCTCAGCCAAACAAGGATATCAAGAACAACCTTAGCAGCTACAGCACAGTAGCTAGAACAGCAAGAACACCTCATGATTCACTAGAACAACATAGATAACAGCCCACCAGCAGCTAGGAGGAGCAAGCATCCACAAGAAGAATACTCAGATCCCAAAAGATAAAATACAAGCTACAGAAGTGCATCAGGTAGACAACAATATATAGCTTTTATAGTTCAAGTAGTATCTATTCTTAGCTTGCATGACCATCTTCCGGGAAATAAAAGGAGACTACACAATGATTTCATCTAAATACCCTTCGACTAGGTTTCAACCTAGGAGGACAGAGAGATGGGTTTCTCTCAGATCTGCATAGAGGTGCTATGCACTATTCATCATAGAGAAGAAAAGCTAAGTTTTAGTATCTATTTTTATCATAGAGTTGTGCCTCAGCCTTTGCATCATCGGCAAGGCTACAAGATCAAGCATACAATCTGTTCTTATCAGTTTATATTTAGAACCAGAGAAACCATCTATGAGCGCAGCTAGATCCATGAATACAAGCCAGCCATCAAGTAAATCATCAAGCACCAATATCTCTTTCTTGTTGCTTAAACTCAACCCATAAATGCAGCATCAAATTATTATACCAAGATAATTTTTCCTGGATGAATAAACCATCAAAACAGGGGCACCACACCTACACATCCACAATAGAGTGTCCATATAGATAAACTCCAGGGAATTACTTGGGGTCCAGGAAATCACTCCCAGTCCAACCAAGTAACCTAGCTGCAATATATGCCACCATAAATAAGCATACTGGCTCATCAAGCAAACCATTCAGTAAAACTATTCATTTATAAGCCACAATGTGTATCTTGATATTTAGACACCAATGGGAACTAAACAGAGCCCATACCATCAAGCCAGAGCTTGTACATTTATAAACAGATTATACTGAATTATTCAGTCAATAGTTCAGTTATATTCAGCCTAGTTAGTATAACCACACTGCATGTCAAGGATGACCAAATTATCCAAAGGGAGGCACCATACATAGCACTAGTAAGGGACCAATTGGATCAGAGCATGGCCATATTAAGCCACCCTTCACAAAGTACAAGAATGATCACACTAGTTACCAGGTCATGCTTAAATCAACAGTGCTATCAACTCCAATACAGCACCATAGGTAATAGATCATGAAGCAATAGTTTCCAACATATAACATTAAAACCATAGACAGAGGAGTGGAGAAGAATAGATCATAGTGTAGCAGAGGCGTAGTTGCAGCCGTCGACGCCGGGGTTGCGCCTACGGCACCGTCCAGTCGGCGTCGGGGACGAAGCAGCATCACCATACCACCACCAGCATGACCACGCTGTCAATCACACCACCACCATCACCACATCTCCTGTACCACGATCACACCGGCCAGGGGCCAGAGAGGGGGGCGTGGTTGCACGGCAGTAGGAGAGCGCGCAGCGGAGGCAGAGAGTGGGGAAGACGGGAACAGTAGGGTCAAGCAAGAACTGCAGGGGTGATCAAGGCCAGCAATCGGCGGCGCCAGCAGAGGCTGCACCGGTCGGAGCAAGGCGCGCAGAACAAGGACCCGAGCTAGGGTTCCTCGGGGACAAGTTCGTATGAGAAGAAGGGTGCCAAGGCGAAGGGGATCCGAAGGAGGAGATCATGAGAGAACTGTAAAGGAGCGTGGCGGCACCAGACTTGGCCGGCGGCTGGCTGGGCGACGGAGGCGACTGACGAGAAAATAATGAGAGAGAGAGAGGGAGTAGTGGGTGATGTCTACGCACGCTTCTATTCCTGTAGACGGTGTTGGGCCTCCAAGAGCAGAGGTTTGTAGAACAGCAGCAAGTTTCCCTAAAGTGAATCACCCAAGGTTTATCGAACTCAGGGAGGTAGAGGTCAAAGATATCCCTCTCAAGCAACCCTGCAATTACGATACAAGAAGTCTCTTGTGTCCCCAACACACCTAATACACTTGTCAGATGTATAGGCGCACTAGTTCGGCGAAGAGATAGTAAAATGCAAGTGATATGGATGAGTATGAGTGGTAATAACAATATGAAATAAATATGGCAGCAAGTAAACATGCAGTAGAACAGTAAATAAACGGTGATTCGATATTTGGAAACAAGGCCTAGGGATCATACTTTCACTAGTGGACACTCTCAACAATGATCACATAAATAAATAACTTCTCTTCACTTGTGCTACTTTCTCACACTCTCTTGTTGGATGACAAACACCATTCATTGTGTACGGCTATAAAAGCACACCTCAAGCCGGAGTAAACAAGCTCCACAACATCCGGAGTTCATATTAAAGTAACCTCTAGAGTGCATAATAGACCGTTGCAATTTAGACCGAGTACTAACATAGCATACACACTGTCAACAATAGCTATGAAAGGGGGAATATATCGCATCAATACTATCATAGTAATAGTTAACTTCATAATCTACAAGAGATTACAATCATAACCTACGCCAAGTACACATGATGCACTCACTGTCAACATTACATCATGGAGGAGGAATAGAATACTTTAATAACATCACTAGAGTAGCACATAGATTAATAGTGATACAAAGCTCATGATCACATAAAGATCACACCATGGGAGAGAGAGATGAACCACATAGCTACCGGTAGAGCCCTCAGCCTCGGGGGAGAACTACTCCCTCCTCATCATGGGAGACAACAACGGCGATGAAGATGGCGGTGGTGTCGATGGAGATGACTCCGGGGGCAATTCCCCGTCCCGGCGGCGTGCCGGAACAGAGACTTCTGTCCCCCGAAACGGAGTTTCGCGATGGCGGCGGCGTCCCTGGAGTCTTTCTGGAGTTTCGTCAATTGGTGTCGAGTTTTTAGGTCACGAGGGGTTATATAGGCGAAGAGGCGGAGTCGGAGGAGCCACGGGGCCCCCTCCCCATAGGCTGGCGCGGCCAGGGGGCCACCCGCGTCGCCTTATGGTGTGGGCCCCCTGCTGCCCGCCTCCGACTCTCCTTCGGTGTTCTGGAACTTTCCGGGGAAAATAAGATATTTGGTCTTTGTTTCGTCGAATTCCGAGAATATTGCCCGAACAGCCTTTCTGGAACCAAAAACAGCAGAAAACAAGAACTGGCACCTCGGCATCTTGTTAATAGGTTAGTTCCGGAAAATGCATAAAATCATTATAAAGTGTGAGCAAAACATGTAGCTATTGTCATAAAACTAGCATGGAACATAAGAAATTATAGATACGTTTGAGACGTATCAGTGGGTCGGGTGACCCAGGCCAAGCCATGCCGACTCGGCCAGTTGGGCCAATTCAGGCCCGACCAGCCTAAATGACCATTTGGTCTATTTTTATTTTTTTAGGAAAATGTTTTAAACATTTAAGTAAAATAAAAAGAAAGCAATAAATAGAAGTGAGTATCAGAAAATGACCTCTAGAAATAAAAATAATAGAAAACAAATACATAAAATTTAAAAGAACAATAATATGAATTTCCTCTAAAATTTTAAAAGACCAATTTCAAATCTTAAACTATTAAGACCTAAATACTAAAAATAAAATTTCCTTGTTTCTACTTTTCACATCAAGAAAGTATTAAATATTATTTTGTAGTATAATTTCATATAATACAACAATTGTTTCTTTTATGGTTATGTTTCATCACATGAAAATCCTAATTGACCATTACTTCAATTAAAAGCCCTAAACCCTAATAGTATTTATCTTTTTTAAGTCTTTTAAAAATAATATAGTGTTAAATCCATTATTACTTCTATCTCCAAATTAGTAATAATTTCAAATCTACTACCAATTATCATTTTAATAATGAAATCACAATTTAGAAACCCTAATTTTAATATAAGCAAGAATCTTTGTCTCATCATTTTATGTGATCACCCTAAAATAGTTTCAATCCTAAAACCCTAGGAGTTTATCCCATGTGATCATATAAACTTCACCTTTACCTATAGATCCTTATTATGCAGCCAATTAATACAAGTCATGATGTACTGAAATAAAGCTAGGCCTAATCACACGAAGGCATCATTTCATGTCTTCATTTTTTATTAAACCTTATTTAACCAACTAGTATCAGCTCATGGTGCTAATGCTTCACCAAATCTTGCAAACCTTAGATGTTTATAAATTCAACTAAGTAAGGTTCCTCTGATACTATTTGAAAGACTCAATTACACATAATAATGAATCCAAATTCACTTGTTAATTGCATGTTCCCCAACTTAACTCATAGCCTAGTAAAACCATTGGAATCAACCTTGACCATCAGGAATTAGAAAAACCATTGTGATCCACCCTTATACCAAACTTGTGTAGTAAGTCACATCACTTGCTCCAATTCAATTCAACCCTATTTGAGAAATAATAAATCACCTAGCTTAGAAAACCAAGATTGATTACTTAGTGAAACAAATAGGAAAAATATAACAATCCCTAATAGCTAATTCATAAAACCACCTTGACAACTATTCTTTGATATGATGCCCATTAGAATCCATAATAATGAGCATGCCAATACTTGCTGCATTTAGACCCATTCTACTTAGCATTCAACAAGTTCCTAATTAATAAATGAAATGAATCCAATAGTAAACCATAGTAACACTTAGATCCTACTTGTAACAATTCTTGTTCTTATTTAACCTGTTCTTCAAAAATTATTCTTATGAAGTAAATACACAGGTAACCCATATAAATAAATAGTTCTTATTGAAACTACTTATTATTTCTTAATTAACCTGTTCTTCAAAAGTTATTCTTTTGAAGTATAATATATGTAATCATCAACCATGCACCATAGAACTTAAAATTGACAACTGCTCTTTACATATTATTCCACTACTATTCTTTATGTGTATGCTTATTATGATGCATTATATCATTTGTTTATAATGCTAATACAACCAACCCTAATAAGAACCTTGTTTGGGAACCATTCTAAAAGTACAACACACTCTAAAGAAATCTTTACAACTCACCCAATCCTAAATCATCGGGATTAAGTTACGCTCGGGGCGATTGCATCTCATACTATGCATTATAGCATTTTTGCCAGTTCTTTAAACATTATCCTTACCGGACGATGATGGTATTTCAGCATTTGGAGTTATCACGTATCGAAGCTTTTGCCTGCACAATCTTGCAGTCAAGAAAGGCACGGAGCCAGACGTCGCTCGACGCTGGATCGGTGGCACCATGACGACCTCAACATCCCCAACACGCCAAACCCTGCCCTAGCGCAACTACAAACGGTAGAAGGGAGAATGTGCTGCCTACCCCGGTGAGCACAAGCCGGCCTAGGGACCCAATCCCAAGAAGGCGGTGAGGTCGTTGCCCACCGCAACACCACAGTGTCATGAACCCTGTGAAAAAAAAACAGAAAGTCATCGACATAGACAGGCATAGAGGTCGCTAGATCCATAGCATACAGATCGAGCACGCACGAGCGGAGATTCATGGAGCTTGATGGACAACTGACCGAGCCCTGACAAGCCCAGATCTGGGCCCACAAGCCTAGATCCGACCAAACCCTAGCTGCCAGCAGCAGTCACCGGCCACTGGCCGAAGCACGAGGCGCCGCACCATGATACGTCTCAAACATATCTATAATTTATTATGTTCCATGCTAGTTTTATGACAATACTCACGTGTTTTATATACACTTTATATCATTTTGATGCATTTTCCGGCACTAACCTATTAACAAGATGCCGAAGCGCCAGTTCCTGTTTTCTGCTGTTTTTGGTTTCAGAAATCCTACACAGGAAATATTCTCGGAATTGGACGAAACAAAAGCCCAGGGTCTTATTTTCCACGGAGCTTTCCAGAAGACCGAAGGAGAGACGGAGTGGGGCCACGAGGTGGCCACCCCACCTGGCGGCGCGCCAAGGGGGGGCGCCCTATGGGGTGGGCCCCTCGTGCCTCCCCCGACTCTGCCCTTTTGCCTATTTATTCTCTCCATCGCGAAAACCCTAATACAGAGAGCCACGATACGAGAAAAGTTACTGGGACGCCGTCGCCGTCAATCCCATCTCGGGGGATTCTGGAGATCGCCTCCGGCACCCTGCCGGAGAGGGGAATCATCACCGGAGGGCTCTACACAACCATGCCCGCCTCCGGATTGATGCGTGAGTAGTTCATCCCTGGACTATGGGTCCACAACAGTAGCTAGATGGTTGTCTTCTCCTCTTGTGCTATCATGTTTAGATCTTGTGAGCTGCCTATCATGATCAAGATCATCTATTTGTAATGCTACATGTTGTGTTTGTTGGGATCCGATGAATATGGAATACTATGTCAAGTTGATTATCAATCTATCATATATGTGTTGTTTATGATCTTGCATGCTCTCTGTTGCTAGTAGAGGCTCTGGCCAAGTTGATACTTGTAACTCCAAGAGGGAGTATTTATGCTCGATAGTGGGTTCATGCCTCCATTGAATCTGGGACAGTGACAGAAAGTTCTAAGGTTATGGATGTGCTGTTGCCACTAGGGATAAAACAATAATGCTTTGTCTAAGGATATTTGTATTGTTTACATTACGCACAGTACTTAATGCATTGTTTGCAACTTAATACTGGAAGGGGTGCGGATGCTAACCCGAAGGTGGACTTTTTAGGCATAGATGCATGCTGGATAGCGGTCTATGTTTTTTGTCGTAATGCCCTAAGTAAAACTCATAGTAGTCATCATGATATGTATGTGCATTGCTATGCCCTCTCTATTTGTCAATTGCCCAACTGTAATTTGTTCACCCAACATGCTATTTATCTTATTGGAGAGACACCACTAGTGAACTGTGGACCCGGTCCATTCTTTTACATCTGAAATACAATCTACTGCAATCATTATTCTCTGCTGTTCTTTGCAAACAAACATCATTCTCCACACCATACGTTTAATCCTTTGTTTACAGCAAGCCGGTGAGATTGACAACCTCACTGTTAAGTTGGGGCAAAGTATTTTGATTGTGTTGTGCAGGTTCCACGTTGGCGCCGGAATCACTGGTGTTGCACTGCACTACACTCCTCCACCAACAACCTTCGTGTGGCCTTCATCTCCTACTAGTTCGATAAACCTTGGTTTCTTACTGAGGGAAAACTTGCTGCTATATTCATCATACCTTCCTCTTGGGGTTCCCAACGGACGAGTGCTTTACCGTCACAAGGAAGCTACCTTCTGGCGCCGTTGCAATCCCTGTAGCACGCCACAAGCACACCACCAGAAGCTGCATGGCCAGGGACCACCACATCGCGCCGCCATGCGGGCGCGACCCGCCCCGGTGAGCCTGCCCGACGAGCGGGAGGGAGCATCTAGAGACGCACGCGCCGATGCGTCACCGCCACGACCGGAAGGCCGGCTAGAGCACGGCCCGGGGTGCAGCGGCCGGAGCAACATCTCAGATGGTGTATAATATACACCACCAATTTTGGCACATTTTCAAGTTTTTTACACCACCCTTTTTTTTTTGGATAAAACCCATATGGTGTAAAATACACCACCAAGTGCTCTATCGGATGGTGTGTATCTGGGTGGTGTACAGATATGCAAATATATGGATGAAATTTATATCTAGATGATCTGAAAACACAAAGAGATCCAAATAATGCTAAATATTACATTACACAAATAATTTATCATTATTACACAATTAGTTCATCCTCAACTTTCACACAAATAAGCTCACAAGTAGGCATATAGCTTATCACACAATTGAACCACAACCACCATTCCTCTGTTCCCCACCCACCATGCCCACCACTCCTTCATGAGATCCTTCTAGAGACCTTCATGGTTATCTTCATCCCGAAACACGTGGTAACCCTCAATGAAGCGGGATGAAGCGGGAGACCCGGTTTCGCTAGCAACGAGGCCGCACCGGATGCCCCATGTCAAACTCCTTGTCTGATATCATGTAGTCAAGCGAGCGTAATCTCTTGCTCGAAGACATCTACAAACCATTACGAAAATAAACAACAAAAGACAAAAAAGGAAAAAAAAACGAACCGTCGAACACCGTCTGTGCGACTGACGGAGGGCGGGTGGGGGAGGCCCGGTGGAGAACAAATTCAAGTATATATGCTAGACCCATGCTTTGTAGGGTCATACATATGTGCATCGTGCATGCACTTGCCGACACACACGGTAAGCCTTGCACGAATCCAATTTTAATATAGGGTGCATATATATGATGTTATTATCAAAAAAATTATTTCAAAATATAAAAAAATGAATTAAAATGTCAACATTTTATTGTGCACGTCAAGTTTCGCAGTAACATTTTTCGTGTCATGTGTAAAAAAAAATAAGAAAATGCTCTAGGGGAGAGTTTTTGTAGCACCGAAATTTATCTTTATTACACAAGACAAAAAAAATGACGATATTTTGTGAAACAGTTTTGTGAGCACATAGAACATAAAAATGTACCCAATATTTTTGTCAGATTTTTTCAACATTTGGAAATACAATTAAAAGTCATTTATAAAACCAAGAGCATATCCTTCTGAGAGCCAAAATTGCACATCCCAAAACTTGTACATATTTTCCACCTCCATCTGTCGCTAACCTAGCCAGTACTTATTTCGTGACATGCAGCCTTCCGACGCGCAATCATTAAGTTATCGAAAAATATACTCCCTCTAATTTATAGTAATTGCCGGGTTTTAGTTTAAATTTGAACTGAAATCTTGACACCTCATTTAGGGCGCGTTTTGTAGCCTGCTTGCCCCTTGGCTCGCATCGGCTCAGCTTTTTTCAGCCTGTTTCGTTACCTGGGCGAGGCCGCGTTCTTGCAGGAACCGGTTCTCAAAGCAACCTCGGGCCAGGCCTTGGAGGAATGCCCGGTTCGGCTATTTCTACCGAGCCACCCCCGTTTCCGAAGAAGTGGAGAACGCGCTGGCCTTGCAGAGCCACCGCGGGAGATGGCGGGAGCTCGCGCGGAACGGCGAAATCTCGGTGGGATGAATTCGGTCACCGCGCTTGAATTTTCGCCACCGTATATAGGGGCGGCTCTCTCACCGGCAAATCCAAATCCCCCATTTCGAGCTTATCCACCATTCCCGATCTAGCGAAATGGCTGGCTCTACCTCACCCGCACGGTCGGCGAGGCTTGCGGTGGCAACGACAGCTGTGGCGGTGGCTACTGGCCGCGGATGGTCATCTTCCTTATAATGTTTACGAGGCGGTTCATCGGCAATGCCCACCATAAGAACCTTGGGTTTTATAGAAAGGCGACGACGGAAGTTCTGGAAGCGAGGCGGTACACGACGTACCCAGGTTCACGTACCCAGGTTCACGTCCCCACGGTGGAGGATCGCTACGTCCTGCTAGCAATCCAGTATGTGAAAATATGTGTACAGGGGGCCGCCATAGACGGAGTTGTTGGATCTAGTCTAGTTCTAATCCGCGGGTTGCGTTTTCTAGGCGTGTCGCCTCTATAATTATGTTTCTGATTGTGCGTCTGATGACCCACAAGTATAGGGGGTGTATCGTAGTATTTTCGATAAGTAAGAATGTCGATCCCAACGAGGAGCAGAAGGTGTTGACAAGCAGTTTCGATGAAGGATTCACTGTAAATGCTCACAGACAAGTATTCAGGGGGTTTTAATGTAGCAGATGAATAAAGTACGAGTAAGAAAAGTGCGAGAGAAATAATTGCAGCGAGTGGCCCAATCCTTTTTAGCACAAAGGACAAGCCGGTTTGTTTACTTATAATGACCAAACGTTTTTGAGGACACACGGGAATTTAGTCTAGTGCTTTCGCTTCATATAGCTGATTAATCTTCATTGTTTTGATAAGTGTTGTGTGGGTGAACCTATGCTAATGCACCACCCTTCCTAGGACTAATACATACTTGTGATTATACCCCTTGCAAGCATCCGCAAGTACAAGGAAGTAATTAAGATAAATCTAACCACAGCCTTAAACTCTGAGATCCTGCTATCCCTCCTGCATCGATATACCAACGGGGGTTTAGGTTTCTGTCACTCCGGCAACCCCGCAATTAGCAAACGAATACAAGATGTATTCCCCTAGGCCCATAAAGGTGAAGTATCATATAGTCGACGTTCACATGACACCACTAGAAGAATAACACCACTACTTAAATATCATAACATTGAATATTACCCAACATAATTCACTACTAACAATTAGACTTCACCCATGTCCTCAAGAACTAAACGAACTACTCACGAGACATCATATGGAACATGATCAGAGGTGATATGATGATGAATAACAATCTGAACATAAACCTTGGTTCAATGGTTTCACTCAATAGCATCAATAACAAGTAGAAATCAATACCGGGAGAGTTTCCCCTATCAAACAATCAAGATCCAACCCTAATTGTTACAGCGGTGACGAGGTGCAGCGGTGGAGATGGCGGTGATGATGATGGAGATGATGACGATGGTGATGGAGATGATGTCCAGCTCGATGGCGGTGACGATGGCGTCGATTTCCCCCTCCGGGAGGGAATTTCCCCGGCAGGTTTCAGCCTGCCGGAGAGCTCTTTTCTCTCTGGTGTTTTCCGCCTCGCAGAGGCGGCTGTGACTCTTCGCGACTATCCCCTGGAGCTTAGGTTTTCGGGGCGAAGATGTACGCGAAGGAGAGGAGGCCAGAGGGGGCTCTGGGCCCCCTCCTCGCAGGGCGGCGCGGCCAGGCCTTGGGCCGCGCCAGCCTATGAGGTGGGCCCATGGCGGCCCTCCTCGGCTCCCCCTTCTGGCTCCCTTCGTCTTCTGGAAAAATAGGATTTTTCGTATAAATTTCATCAATTGTTGATCTTCCGAAATATTGCATTCTGACGGCGCTTTTTCCAGCAGAATCCTGACTCCGGTGCGCGATCCTCCAATAACCATGAAACATGCAAAATAGATGAAATAACATAAGTATCATCTCCAAATATGAAATATATCAATGAATAACAGCAAATTATGATATAAAATAGTGATGCAAAATGGACGTATCAACTCCCCTCAAGCTTAGACTTCGCTTGTCCCCAAGCGAAACTGAACTCGGTAAATAGGACCACATGTTTATGGAGTGAAGAGTCGATAAATAAAATACGGACAAGAAGCATCATATTAATTCACACAAGACATTCTAGTGAACAACTTCCTCATATAATTCAACTTGAAACAAGTAGAGGGTAATCACAAATAAAGGTGCATAAGAAATCATAATTGGTGATGGCAAACTTCATTCTCGGTCAGAGAACAATTAACATATTATATTAAAGCTAATATGGCACAACTTGCACACTCAATCATAATAATCTCCTCATAATCGTTGATAACCTTCAAAGCTATATTCATTCAGATAAAACTTGTACTAAACAAGGAAGAATAAAAGACATGATGAAGTAAATCACAATATAGATGGTTTGATCGCAACGACTCAAATGCTTGCTTAAGATGGAGGGAAATAGGTTTACCGACTCAACATAAAGTAAAAGACAGGCCCTTCGCAGAGGGAAGCAGGGATTAAATCATATGCTAGAGTTTTTTTCAATTTTGAAATCATATGAAGAGAATAAAAGTAACAATTTGAGAGGTGTTTGTTGTTGTCAACGAATGGTAGCGGGTACTCTAACCCCCTTGCCAGAGAAACTCTCGAAGAGCGGCTCCCATAAAGTTTATTTTTGGTTGGCAGTCCTTCCAGCCTTTGCTTACACAAACCATGGCTAACCGAATCCTCGGGTGCCTGCCAAAAATCTCATACCATGAAGGAGTGCCTTTTTATTTTAGTTTTATTTAGATGACACTCCTCCCCACCTTTGCTTTCTCAAGCCATGGCTAACCGAATCCTCGGGTTCCTTCCAACAATCACATACCATGGAGGAGTGTCTATTTGTAAAATTATGAAAGTTAATTAATTGGGGCTGGGAACCCCGTTGCCAGCTCTTTGTGCAAAATTATTGGATAAGTGGATGAAGCCACTAGTCCATTGGTGAAAGTTTCCCAACAAGATTGAAAGATAAAACACCACATACTTCCTCATGAGCTATAGAACATTGACACAAATAAGGGATGATAATTTTTGATTTGTTTAAAGGTAGCACACGAAGTATTTACTTGGAATGGCAGGAAATACCATGTAGTAGGTAGTTATGGTGGACACAAATGGCATAGGTTTAGGTTAAAGTTTGGATGCACGAGAAGCATTCCCTCTCAGTACAGGTCTTTGGCTAGCAAGGTTAATTAGCAAGCATAAGAGTTGAGGGAAACAAACAAATATACATGTGATAGAAACAATCATGCATCTTCCTTGTAAGCACAAACAGTTCTAACTTCAGAATAATAAGCTTAAGAGCTAACAAGAAAGAAAGACAATGAAACAGCATATCTACATGTATTTCTCTTTTCTACTTAAACCTCAAAGTGTTGTTGCTATTGACCAATGCTAAGTTTGCCAAAACCAAATAGATTTATTCAATGCTCCCAAAGTGATACCAATACTAATGACAAGATCAATCATATAATAAAGCTTGCAAACTAAAATGAGATGTGCAATATGTAAATGATAAGACTTCTCATTAATATTCCATAACGATAGCTCACACCAAGGGATACATAGACAACCAACTAGAGAGAGATACTTCCACACTGCAACCCATATTATATGATAACTTCCCTACTCATGATATGACACTACTTGGCAATAAAAAGTAAAAGATAGTGATGATGTGATACCGCGGCACTCCCCCAAGCTTGGAACAAACCAAGGGGATGCCAATACCGATGATAAATTACTCCTTCGGTGGTGATGATGAATTCTTGACAAGCTTCTCAGCAAGCTCCTGAAGCTCATCAATCTTGTACATGAGGTTGCGGATCATCTCCGAATTATGCTCGACGCGGTTAAGAAGTATGTCCGACAGCGAGTCCCAACTCTTGGAGTTATTTCCCCACTCTTCAGCTTCAGGCTTCATCCTTCCTGCAGTGTTAGAACGATCTATATCCCAATTGCTAGGCAATGCTGCCTTGGGAGTCCTTTCAATTTGACTATTGTAAATTAGATTGCGGAAGGGGTTGTAGGTGCCTGGAGGAGATGTCTTTGGAGCTAGGTAGTGACGTGGAACCTTTCCTCCGGTGCGAATTCTTGCGTTCCTATTTGCACTGAAAGGGTTCTCCACCACCCTGATGCTTGCGATGGTAGCACGCAGGTGCGCACGCGAGTCTTCCTCCACTTCTTCTTCATCTTCTTCCTTGACGCTCTCGTCCACCTCTTTCCACTCGGGATCTTGAATATCTTCATCCGAAAGCCCCTTGCCTTTGTTGTTGGAGACCATGGTGCTTCTAGATTGAAAACAGATCCTGGCAGAAACAGCTCGAAACAAAACACGTCGAGAAAACGATATACGGACCTCCAGGGGTCCGGGGGGTTATATAGCAGGAATTTTTACGACATAAGGAAAATACTAGGTCGAACCAGAGTCGGAGAGGGGCAACGAGGGACCCACCTCATAGGGCGGCGCAGCCAGGCTGGGGCCCGCGCCGGCCTATGAGGGCACGCCCTCGTGCGTCTCCTCCACTCCGTTTCGATCTCGTAATTTTTCATATTTTCCAAAAACAGCAAAAACATTGTTCGGAAAGTAAAACGCGAACTTTTCATTACCAATACTGTTACCTATTCAAAGTCGAATTTTGCCGGACTGTCAATTTGACCTTTGATGAAAGCTTCCGGCGTTACCACTCGAATAACATCAACATCTTCATTATAAGAATCACCTGAGATATAATGCTTGAGTCTTTGTCCATTCACCACTTGCGTGGCATTGCCTTGGAGAGAGCTAATTTTAATTGCTCCTGATCGATACACCTCTTCAAGCACATATGGTCCTTCCCATTTTGAGAGTAATTTCCCTGCAAAGAATCTGAGACGAGACCGATACAATAGGACTTTATCCCCAATATTAAATTCTCTTTTGATAATTCTTCTATCATGCCATTTCTTAACTTTCTCCTTAAAAAGTTTAGTATTCTCATAAGCTTCGCTTCTCCATTCATCTAGAGAACTCAATTGTAGCAACCTCTTCTTACCGGCAAGTTTAGGATCTTTATTTAGTTCTCTTATCGCCCAATAAGCTTTGTGCTCTAGTTCTAAAGGTAAATGACAAGCTTTCCCATAGACCATTTTATACGGTGACATACCCATGGGATTTTTATAAGCAGTTCTATAAGCCCACAATGCTTCCTTCAATTTACTAGCCCAATTCTTTCTAGATTTATTAACAGTCTTTTGCAAGATAGATTTAATCTCTCTATTTGATAATTCTACTTGCCCACTAGTTTGAGGATGATAAGCGGAAGCAATTCTATGATTAATACCATATTTAGCAAGAGTTTTTCTGAAACCACCATGAATAAAATGAGACCTCCATCAGTCATAAGATATCTAGGAACTCCAAATCTAGGAAAAATAATATCTAAAAGCATTCTTAAAGAAGTCTCACCATCAGCACTTTTCGTGGGTATGGCTTCCACCCATTTAGTAACATAATCAACAGCAACAAGTATATGAGTGTTACCTTCTGAAGAGGGGAAAGGTCCCATGAAGTCAAATCCCCAACAATCGAATGGTTCAATAACAAGAGTATAATTCATAGGCATTTCATTGCGTCTGGAGATATTACCAACCCTTTGACATTCATCACAAGATAAAATAAACTTCCTTGCATCTTTGAAGAGAGTTGGCCAATAAAAACCTGATTGTAGAACCTTTTGCGCAGTTCTATCTCCGGTGTGATGTCCTCCATAAACACTACCATGACATTTACTCAATATCTCTTGTTGTTCATATTCGGGAACACATCTTCGCATAATACCATCCACTCCTTCTTTATATAAGTGTGGGTCATCCCAAAAATAATGCCTCAAATCATAAAAGAATTTCCTCCTTTGCTGAGTTGAAAAGGTTGGGGGCAAGTACTTGGAGACAATAAAGTTAGCATAATCAGCGTACCAAGGACTATCTCGCGAGCTCACCTTTATTACAGCCAATTGTTCATTTGGAAAACTATCATTAACAGGAACGGGATCATAAGCAATATTTTCCAATCTAGACAAGTTATCAGCAACAGGATTATCAGCACCTTTCCTATCTGTAATATGCAAATCAAATTCTTGCAACAAAAGCACCCATCTAATAAGCCTTGGCTTAGCATCTTTCTTTTGCATTAGGTATCTAATTGCAGCATGATCAGTATGAATTGTAACTTTTGAATCAACAATATAGGATCTAAACTTATCACAAGCAAAGACTACAGCTAACAATTCTTTTTCAGTTGTAGCATAATTTCTTTGAGCAGCATCAAGAGTTTTACTAGCATAATGAATAACATTCAATTTTTTATCTACTCGCTGTCCAAGAACAGTACCTACAGCAAAATCACTAGCATCACACATAATTTCAAAAGGTAAGTTCCAATCAGGAGGTTCAACTATAGGAGCAGTTGTTAAGGCTTTCTTTAGAGTTTCAAAAGCCTCCTTACAATCATCATCAAAAACAAAAGGTACATCTTTTTGAAGAAGATTAGTAAGAGGTTTTGAAATCTTGGAGAAGTCTTTAATAAATCTCCTATAAAACCCAGCATGACCAAGAACACTACGAATACCTTTAACATCCCTGGGATTGGGCATCTTCTCAATTGCTTCAACTTTAGCTCTATCAACTTCAATACCTCTCTCAGAAATTTTATGTCCCAATACAATTCCTTCATTAACCATAAAGTGGCATTTCTCCCAATTAAGAACAAGGTTAGTTTCTTCACATCTCTGCAAAACTTTATCAAGGTTTCGCAAGCAATTATCAAAAGAATTCCCATAGACAGAAAAATCATCCATGAATACCTCTACAATATTCTCGCAAAAACCATGAAAAATAGCAGACATGCATCTTTGAAAAGTAGCAGGAGCATTACATAAACCAAAAGGCATACATCTATAAGCATAAGTTCCATAGGGACAAGTGAAAGTGGTTTTCTCTTGATCTTTAGTTTTAACAGCAATTTGTGAAAACCCAGTATAACAGTCAAGAAAGCAAAAATGAGTATTCTTAGACAACCTTTCTAACATTTGGTCAATAAAAGGTAAAGGGTAATGATCTTTCTTAGTAACCTTATTAACCTTTCGATAATCAATGCACATTCTATACCCTACAACTACTCTTTGAGGGATGAGCTCATCATTATCATTAGGTACAACAGTCATTCCTCCTTTCTTAGGAACACAATGTACAAGACTAACCCATCTACTATCAGCAATAGGATATATAATACCATCTTCAAGAAGTTTTAATACCTCATTCCTTACCACATCCTTCATCTTAGGAATTAGACGACGCTGATGTTCAACAACAGGCTTTGCATCATCTTCCATATTAATGGCATGTTGGCAAATAGAGGGAGAAATCCCCTTCAAGTCATCAAGAGTGTAGCCAATAGCTCCTCGGTGTTTCTTCAATATTTCCAATAACCTTTCTTCCTCAATCTCTGAAAGCTTAGAACTAATAATAACAGGATATATTTTCTTATCATCAATGTGAGCATATTTAAGATTATCAGGCAATGGTTTTAAATCAAAAACAGGATCTTCTTTTGGTGGCAATGTTATACCTAGATCTTCTACCGGTAAATCATGTTTAAGTATAGGTTGACGAAGGAAAATTTCATCAAGCTCATTTCTTTCTTCCCTAAAAACTTCACTCTCACTATTCTCCAAATGTTGCTGCAAAGGATTATTAGGAGCAAGAGCAATAGATGCACACTGTTCAACTTTAAAATCATTATTAGGCGAATCAGCTTTATAAGGAGTTTTGGCAAATTTAGAGAAATTGAACTCATAAGATTCACCAGCAAATTTATTCAAAATTTTCTCTTTCTTGCAATCTATAACAACCCCACAAGTATTTAGAAAAGGTCTACCAAAAATGATAGGACAATACTTACTAGCAGCAGAACCAAGTACCAAAAAGTCAGCAGGATATTTAATCTTACCACATAGAACTTCCACATATCGAACAATACCAATTGGAGAGATAGTTTCTCTATTAGCCAGCCGAATAACCACATCAATATCTTCAAGTTCACAAGAACCAATTTCGTGCATAATCTCCGTGTAAAGCTCATAAGGAATAGCACAAATACTTGCACCAATATCGCATAAACCATAATAACAATGATCACAAATTCTAACTGATAGCATAGGAACACTAGCTTTCCTAGACTTATTAGGATGTGAAACAATATTAGAAGCATCTTCACAGAAAATAATATGACCATCTTCCACATTTTCAGTCACAAGATCTTTAACTATTGCAATAGCGGGTTCAACTTTTATTTGCTCTTCAGGTTTCTTTTCACTTTTATTAACCGCACTATTTATAACAGAGTACTCCTTCATTTTAGCAGGAAAAGGAGTTTTTTCAATATAAGCTTCAGGAATAACATGATCAACAGTTTCAACTACAACACATTTATTTATAGATGAATCAATTTTATCTTTATACGGTTCATGATACTTATCAAAATTCTTCTTAGGCAATTCATAATGAGAGGCAAAAGCTTTATAAAGATTTGCAGCAACTTGAGAATCAAGACCATAAGTAGCACTCATATTACGAAATTTATCAGTATCCATAAAAGCTTCAATGCATTTATAATCATAATTTATACCTGATTCTCTATCCTTGTCGTTCTCCCATCCTTCAGTATTCTCCTGTATCCGATTAAGAAGGTCCCTTTTAAACTCTTCTTTGTTGCGTGTAAATGATCCAGAACAAGAAGTATCCAGCAAGGTCTTGTCTTGAAAAGAAAGTCTTGCATAGAAATTATCAATGATAACATTACCAGGAAGCTCATGAATGGGGCATTTGAGCATTAAAGACTTCAATCTCCCCCACGCTTGTGCAATACTCTCTCCATCATGAGGCCAAAAATTATATATGCGGTTCCGGTCTTTGTGAATTTCACTTGGAGGATAGAACTTAGAATAAAATCGGGGCACAATATCATTCCATTCAAGAGAATCCCCATCATCCAGTAATTTATACCAATGCGCCGCTTTACCAGACAGCGATATAGAGAATAGTTTCTTCCTCACTTCATCCATAGCAATACCTGCACACTTGAATAAACCGCATAATTCATGTAAGAACAGTAAATGATCTCCAGGATGGACAGTTCCATCCCCTGTATAACGGTTATCCACAACACGTTCAATAATTTTTATAGGTATTTTGTATGGAACCTCTTCCTCACCTGGCGCCTCATCCACTACCTTGGCAGTAGTAGTAGATTTTCCAAATAAAAATTCAAGAGAAGATCTCTCCATAATGAATTATGGCAGCAGGCAGAAATAAAATCAGCACTAACAGTAAAAGTTTCCCTTACCAATTCCACTTACCAATAGCGCTTCACTCCCCGGCAACGGCGCCAGAAAATAGTCTTGATGACCCACAAGTATAGGGGATGTATCGTAGTATTTTCGATAAGTAAGAATGTCGATCCCAACGAGGAGCAGAAGGTGTTGACAAGCAGTTTCGATGAAGGATTCACTGTAAATGCTCACAGACAAGTATTCAGGGGGTTTTAATGTAGCAGATGAATAAAGTACGAGTAAGAAAAGTGCGAGAGAAATAATTGCAGCGAGTGGCCCAATCCTTTTTAGCACAAAGGACAAGCCGGTTTATTTACTTATAATGACCAAACGTTCTTGAGGACATACGGGAATTTAGTCTAGTGCTTTCGCTTCATATGGCTGATTAATCTTCATTGTTTTGGTAAGTGTTGTGTGGGTGAACCTATGCTAATGCACCGCCCTTCCTAGGACTAATACATACTTGTGATTATACCCCTTGCAAGCATCCGCAAGTACAAGAAAGTAATTAAGATAAATCTAACCACAGCCTTAAACTCTGAGATCCTGCTATCCCTCCTGCATCGATATACCAACGGGGGTTTAGGTTTCTGTCACTCAGGCAACCCCGCAATTAGCAAACGAATACAAGATGTATTCCCCTAGGCCCATAAAGGTGAAGTATCATGTAGTCGACGTTCACATGACACCACTAGAAGAATAACACCACTACTTAAATATCATAACATTGAATATTACCCAACATAATTCACTACTAACAATTAGACTTCACCCATGTCCTCAAGAACTAAACGAACTACTCACGAGACATCATATGGAACATGATCAGAGGTGATATGATGATGAATAACAATATGAACATAAACCTTGGTTCAATGGTTTCACTCAATAGCATCAATAACAAGTAGAAATCAATACCGGGAGAGTTTCCCCTATCAAACAATCAAGATCCAAACCTAATTGTTACAGCGGTGACGAGGTGCAGCGGTTGAGATGGCGGTGATGATGATGGAGATGATGACGATGGTGATGGAGATGATGTCCAGCTCGATGGCGGTGATGATGGCGTCGATTTGCCCCTCCGGGAGGGAATTTCCCCGGCAGATTTCAGCCTGCCGGAGAGCTCTTTTCTCTCTGGTGTTTTCCGCCCCGCAGAGGCGGCTGTGACTCTTCGCGACTATCCCCTGGATCTTAGGTTTTCGGGACGAAGATGTACGTGAAGGAGAGGAGGCCAGAGGGGCTGTGGGCCCCTCCTCACAGGGCGGCGCGGCCAGGCCTTGGGCCGCGCCAGCCTATGAGGTGGGCCCATGGCGGCCCTCCTCGGCTCCCCCTTCTGGCTCCCTTCGTCTTCTGGAAAAATAGGATTTTTCGTATAAATTTCATCAATTGTTGATCTTCCGAAATATTGCATTCTGACGGCGCTTTTTCCAGCAGAATCCTGACTCCGGTGCGCGATCCTCCAATAACCATGAAACATGCAAAATAGATGAAATAACATAAGTATCATCTCCAAATATGAAATATATCAATGAATAACAGCAAATTATGATATAAAATAGTGATGCAAAATGGACGTATCAGCGTCCCTAAGGGGTGCCCCTACCTGGCTTTATATATCAGCCAAGCTAGGGTTTATAAGAGTCCTAGTAGGATTCGTATTGGAGTCTTCTTTCCTTCTAGTCCAAGTTGAGGCGCGTGTTGGTCCAGCTTGTTGAGTCCTTGTGCTAGTCCAGCTTCATAGTTTGCACCGGGTATGGAAATGTTGAGTACCCGAAGGGTTATGCCCACGTCAGTAGCCCCCGAGTGTCTGGCCGAAGTGAAGCTTCGGGCAGGGACTAAAGTTTTCTTCGCCGAATGTCTTGATCAACTGTTGAATCTTGTGCTTGATGCAGAGTCGAAGTTGCTTTCTGTCGGGTGCGCGAAGCGCTCCCGATGGGAGTAGCCCTCGAGTCTATAGGCGGGTGCTTGCAGCCACGCATAGACTCAAGTTGTACTACTCGAAGATCTTGATTGTTGATGCCGACGTCTTCAACTTTATTCTTCTTTGTTGGCGAGGTTGCCATCTTTTTCTCGGGTGCGCGACCAGTGCTCCCGATGGGAGTAGCCCCCGAGCCTGTAAATAAATAAGAAATAGTTATGTACAGGGTGTAAAAAATGCCGAGTCGAATACCGTGCATGTCTTCGAGTTCTGAGAACATGATGCCGAACACTCTGATGATATCATAGATAGAGGAGCTGACAATTTGGATGATGTCACAGAGGAGCCGATGATTCGGATGATATCCCAGAGGAGTCGATAATTCAGATGATATCCAGGAGGAGCCGATGATTCAGATGATACCCAGGAGGAGCCGATGATTTGGGTGATATCCAGGAGGAGCCGATGATTCGGGTGATATCTTAGAGGAGCCGATGATTTAGGTGATACCTAGGAGGAGCCGATGATTTTATCGGGTGCGCATCCAACGCTCCCGATGGAAGTAGCCCCCGAGTTTGGGCACTGATGCTTGCAACCGTGAGTAGACTCAAGTCGAGCAACCCGATGTTTATAGTTTTTTTCAGGTGCCGTTGACACATTTTTGTTTATTTCAAGGGGCAATTCTTAATGCACCTTGGGCATCGTTGATGCCATTGTTTGTAAGTTTATCGGCAGCAAATTATTTGAGTGATCGGCTCGTGTTGCAGGTTTTGCTAAACCTTATGTATGTGCAACTTTGCTTTCAACCGATGCATGACTTGACAGCAGCTCCCGAATAGATCGGTGGCACTAGATCTGCCGATGACTCCGTTGCTATTTGATACTTCTGTATTTTAAAGTATCGAGCGTGGGTCATTTTCGTACGTGTTTCATGATCCTTGCTATCTGCGGCACTCTTTGAGGCATCTATAGCAAAGGAAAAGAGCAAGGTCCCCGTTGTTTCATGATCTTTGCTATCTGCGGCACTCTTTGAGGCATCTATAGCAAAGGAAAAGAGCAATGTCCCCGTTGTTTCATGATCCTTGCTATCTGCGCACTCTTTGAGGCATCTATAGCAAAAGAAAAGAGCAAGGTCCCCGTTGTTTCATGATCCTTGCTATCTGCGGCACTCTTTGAGGCATCTATAGCAAAGGAAAAGAGCAAGGTCCCCGTTAATTTTGCATCATAGCACTCGTAATTTCAGAGGCTTTTTTAGATTGCAATCTCTGGGCGTATTTTCCATCGAACCGATGTTCGTTCTAATATACGAACAAAGTTCCTGACGATGTAGTTCGGGTGTCCCGAATTACTGCAATTCTTAAAAGAAACAAAACTTGAATCTTCATATCTTCTTGAATTCCAATGAACCGGCGCTCCCGTTGGGAGTAAGGAGTCTTCCTATCTTCTTGAGTTCCAGCGAACCAATGCTCCTAACCAGCGATCTTCAAAGAGTCCTCAAGTAATTCCAGCACACCGGCGCTCCCGATGGGAGTAATAATTCCAGCACACCGGCGCTCCCGATGGGAGTAAGGAGTCTTCATATTTCTTTGAATTCCAGCGAACCAGCGCACTGGCGATCTTCAAAGAGTCCTCAAGTAATTCCAGCACACCGGCGCTCCCGATGGGAGTAATAATTCCAGTGCTCCCGACAGGAGCGCATCGGGTCAATATTATATAATATGATACCCATTGAATATTCCAGGTGATGAATCCATTGACCCGAGAGTGTATCGGGTCAATATTATATAGCCATAGGAGATAAATCCATTAATAACCGCAGGTGATGATATATCCAGAGCCGAAAAAGATAAGTCCATCGAGTCGGGGAAAATAAATCCACCGAGTAATCGAGAGTACCGGAGGTAACAATGTAATGGCGCCTCCCCGATCATTGGGTGTGGCGAAAGGAAGAGGAATACTTAATTTTGCAGGTGCAGTCGAAATAGTTGCGCGGCCAAAGATAATCCATGTGGCGGGCGCAATCGAAATAGTTCTGTGGCCAGAGATAGTCCATGCGGCGGGCGCAGTCGAAATAATTCCGCGGCCAAAGATAGTCCATGCCGGCGGGCGCAGCCAAAATAATTCTGCGGCCAGAGATAGTCCATCCCGGCGGGCGCAGCCGAAATAATTCTAGTCCATGCCGGCGGGCGCAGCCGAAATAATTCTAGTCCATGCCGGCGGGCGCAGCCGAAATAATTCCGCGGCCAGAGATAGTCCTTGCCGGCGGGCGCAGCCGAAATAATTCCACGGTGGGCGAGCATCCGAATATATCCAATCCACAACGTCGTGCTCACGACAGACGAGCCCCAGTATGACGAGTCCGTGACGGTGGGCGCGATCAGCCGAGCAGAGCAGTCGACAGGCGAGCTCCCGAATATATCAAATCCGCGATGCAGCAAGCGAGCCCTGAGCGTGGCGACTGTACACGGTGAAGCAGTCGAAGCTTGTTCCGATCTGCAGTCATATTACGGCGAAAAACTGTGCACAAATAATAGTACGAGCCAAAAAATACTTGGCGAAATTAAATTTTGCATGTAGTAATTAATTGGAATTATATCACCTGGCTGTTGGCGAACTTGAGAGTCGGATGCCACAGCGGTGTGGATAGTGTCGGTAGCCTCGTCGTCGATGATGGTGCATGTTCCTCTGAGGCCGATGGTGATGTATGTTCTTCTAAATACAACCAACCCTAATAAGAACCTTGGTTGCAAACCATTCCAAAAGTACAACACACTCTAAAGAAATCTTTACAACTCACCCAATCCTAAATCATCGGGATTAAGTTACGCTCAGGGCGATTGCATCTCATACTATACATTATAGCATTTTTGTCAGTTCTTTAAACATTGTCCTTATCGAACGATGATGGTATTTCAGCATTTGGAGTTATCACGTATCGAAGATTTTGCCTGCACAATCATGTAGTCAAGAAAGGCAAGTTTATCACTTGCTCATGTCATTTGATTATTTTTATCAAACTATATGCAAAGTACTATACTTATCACTCTTGCATTGAAAAGCAAAGTATTATTTCACAATTATGAATATGACTATATGGTGGGCAATGGAACCATGGTATGTGTTGATTCATGGAGGTTCCATTGCAAGGGTACTACTCATCTAGGACTAAGTACCAATGTTGTCCAGTGATTCTAGCGCCATACATATCCCGTTAACCATAAGATATATAATGGCTCTAGGGAAGTCAGCTGTATCTTTTCCCTCTTGCATATCAACTTACTAGTGATAAGGGTTGCCTGGATCGGTCTATCTATTGGTAAAGGTGAGCACGGTGGTCCGTAACGGTCTACCATTAGATATAGGAGAGGACAAACTTATTAAAAGTCTATGAAGGATTGTAAGGGTTGTCCGGGTCGGTCTACCTATGGTGTATAGGGCAGGGAATATAAATTGTTCGGAACGGTCTACCTTATTGGTATAGGGGAGAACAAATGCCTGGGCCGGTATCTCCATAGATAAAGGGCAGGACAGACTTACAAAAGGGTGGGTCTGCGGGGTCGCGGAGAAGGCAGTGATTGGCTTGGATCTTACACCTGGCCTCACACCAAGGAAGTGTGGACGGGAAAGTTAACGCCTTGTTGGCAACAAGGATAAGGTCTCTTATGGGAAAAGTAACGCACCTCTGCAGAGTGTATTGAATTGTAACTGTCACTCCCTGTTTCGGGAAGGGAACTACGAACGTGGCATGAAAGGAACTCCATGAAGTTCTGTTCAACCCGTGAAGACTGGCGGGCATAGTTTTTAGAATAAATAAACCTTTTGAAGAAACGTTTATGAAAACTTGCATTTTCCTATGACTTTCTGGTCTATGGCTGTAGCTAGTGCATGATACACCTATTTCCTAATATGAACTTGCTGAGTACGCTCGTACTCATTCCCTCCCATTTGAACCCACTTCTTAGATCAAAGTCACCGAAGGAGGAACAACTGTGGAACTCGAAGACAAAGGAGTCAGCTGCATCAGGATGAAGAATCCAAGCAATGAAGTCCATGAAGTCAACTTCTGCAACAACTAGAGTGGAAACTTAGACTAGTAATAGAAGGGAACCTTTCCCTAATCCTAGCACCTAAGTAGCTAGAATTCTATAGCAAGCCAAGTAGATCTTAAATTTGGGTTAGCAATAAGTTAGTCTACGAGTCGTTCTTCTGGAGCTCTATTTGAAGTTTTACCTCACTGTAAAGTAGGAGGCTGTGTTGATCTTATGTAAACAGTTCGTGTGTACTTCTTTAGACATACCTTGGACTCGCATATGTTTCTGTTGTACCACTCTCAGGGATGTAAAATGAGTGGAACGGTGTTTCACTTGTGTTATGTCAACGACTTGTGTACTACACCATGCAGTGGTCGCTGGGTCACCACAGCTGGTATCAGAGCAAATTCTTAGACCCTAGGATTAAAACCCTTTAAAGGAGACCTATAGGTTGGGTAGTGTCTATAGGAAGTTAACTTAGTTAAATCAATTAATCCTGTGACTTGAGATGGGTATTCACTTGAGAATAATCCTAACACACTTGAGTCAATCTTTATTATCTATTTTTTCCTATGTAAAGCTAGTTAGTTACCTTGCTTCGTTCCAGATGATTAGAACACCAATGGAGCTTAAGATAATGGGTGGTAGTAGACCACAGTTGGTATACAACACATGGTAGTACAAAGAGAGGATACAACCATAAGGAATATATCCTATTGGAAGAGGTATACCAATGCTTGTTATGGTTAAGTAAGAGTCATTTAAAAGGTCAAATGATTGATATCAAGTCAGGGAGGTAAGTTATACAAGATAGTATATACCTATGATGAGTCAATCATAGGAGGTAAGGTAGAGTGATAGGAGTTATATAAGGCTACTTTTAATGATAGAGTTGGTAATCATGTATGATTCACTTGGGAGTCATGATGTGATGGAGTAGAACATTATGAGTGAGTTAACAGGAGTATGATGAGGAGTAAGATTTTAAGGAATAATTCAAAAACTTAGGCCTTGAAACCATGGCAACTGTACCAAGTATGCCAGAACCATAGTTGATAGTTTAAAGAAGGCTTTATTAGAGCATATCTTATAGAGAAACCCTAGAGTTATATGTGGTATGTTTTAACAATCATGTGTTTGGAGTAGCTATGTTATAGTCTCGAGAGATCATTTGAGGTTAGTTTTCAATTGAATGGAAGGTAAGTTAGCACTTTCCGAGGAAATTAGGTCAACCACAACTATTCTGGACCAATTTGCTCATGTTTATTTGATTGCAAGTGAGCAATCGAGGTAAATATTGAGACAAATAGTAGGAATCCATATATATGTGCTAAGTATCACAACCTAAACCTATTTTATGTGGTGTTATATACTACACATCTGAGCCTGATGTTTAGGGATGTCTTACCCAACTATTATATTCAGGCATATAAGGATGTGTATTATAAGCACAAAGCTGAATCTTCTTGGATTTTATTGGATTTTCATTGATTGACTAGATCCATACATTAAGTTGACTTTGATATGAAAATGCATGTTGCAATATCAAGCTCTCACTTGATGTTTTAGATCTAGAGGGTAAATGTATTTGTGTGAGGAAGTGACGAATTATGAAGATTTTGAAGACAAGATGAAGGTTCACTAGCAGAAGGAAGTAAACTTGTGACAAGCAACCACAACATTCTGAAGGAAGGACCAATCAAAAATCACTTTTATCCTTAATTAAGGAGTACTTCCACATGGAAGTATCATGAAAGTGAGAAAAATAGTGAATATGGAGTAGTAAAAGTGGATCCATATTCATTATGGAGGAAGAGAATGCAAGTGAAGTTCCTTATGATACTATCTTCATAGTGTCAACGAGTGGATTTCTTGCAAAGTAAATCCTGGAATAAGGAAAATGGACAAGTGAAGTCGCAGCTGATATAATAAGACCGCAGCTGATATAGGATACATGAAGAGGAAGCATTTGAAGTGAGGTAGATCTTAATTAAAACTATAAAAGTATCCGCAGCTGGTAGGTAGATGTTGAGTAGATGGTCCGCATCTGGTATCAGATCGTCCGCAGCTTAATTATCTCTTCACTCTAAAGGAAAGAGGGATTCCGCAGCTGGTAAACATTTAGTCGGAGGATTCACATCGGATACCCACAATTGTGTGAATACACCGCAAGAATTCTTCGTGAGACTTTAGAAAAGTACAAACTCTAAACCAGACTAAGATTAATTCTCTAACCTTGGAGTTTAATGATAATAAGAAAAGATCATTAGTAAACTCCAAGGGGGAGAGAAAGGCTGAAGGAGAAGTATTAAGATATGATTTGGAGTATGACAGAAGAAGAAGAAGGTCTGAACTGAGAGGAAGTCCGATCTTGTTTTCATAAGATTGTTGGAAAGTACCCATATCAAAGTACTTTCAGGAGGATGTCAGATCAGAAGCCGAGGTTTATATCTCGAAGAAGTAAGGGTGAGACCCTAACTTGAGCGGGTTATTTATAATTACTCGGGAGTAAAGGAGCCCAAGTAAGACTAAGGTATGAAGTTCGACGAACAAGATGTCAGAAGATAATCAAAGCTTTAGGAAGCCAAAGACCGAAAGAGTTTGACTATACCCAAAAACACCAGACCAATAGAAAGATTCCTTTTTCATGGAACCTAAAGAAACCAAAATGAGGACAACTAGCATAAACTAGAATCCAGTATTGGACGGACCAAATGAGTCTAATCCATTCGTAGGAATAAACCACCAGGACCATGCCTATTGTAAGTACCTTGCTAAGTACCATTGTTATAGTAATGGTAGTGAGGTAAAACAAAACCCTACCTTCAACAAACCTTTCCGAACTAAGCTTTTGATACCAAATAGAAAATTCTCACCACTGACACCATCTTTATAACATCAACAACTTGTTAACTACCATTATTGCAAATTTGGTAGTATGGGAAAAACAAAATATTATCTTAAATCAACCACTTCAGAATCTAGTTGTTAAGGAACGTTGTTCAGTATCACCACAACCATTAGTACACCTTAAGCACAAGAAGATGCAATCATCCAAGGATCTTTGAAGAAGATAATAAGCTTAGAGTGTTGGAAGAAAACAGAGAATTGAAGGAAACATCAGTTGTTTAGCATCAGACACCGAAAGGATCTGGACAAGTGATATACCTAATTGTATCAAAGGAGATCACCATGGAGTTTGAAAGAGATTGTGATCTGTCAAGTCAGTTCCACATTCTGAAACGTGAGAGCTGATACGTCCATTTTGCATCACTATTTTGTATCATAATTTGCTATTATTCATTGATATATTTCATATTTGGAGATGATACTTATGTTATTTCATCTATTTTGCATGTTTCATGATTATTGAGGGATCGCGCACCGGAGCCAGGATTCTGCTGGAAAAAGCGTCGTCAGAAGGCAATATTTCGGAGGATCAACAATTGCCAGAAATTATCTGAAAAATCCTATTTTTCCAGAAGACGAAGGGAGCCAGAAGGAGGAGCCGAGGAGGGCCACCATGGGCCCACCTCATAGGCTGGCGCGGCCCAAGGCCTGGCCGCGCCGCTGATGACCCACAAGTATAGGGGATCGCAGCAGTCTTCGCAGGTAGTAAAACCCAATTTATTGATTCGACACAAGGGGAGACAAAGGATACTTGAAAGCGTTAACAGCGGAGTTGTCAATTCAGCTGCACCTGGAAACAGACTTGCTCGCAAGAGTTTATCAGTAGTAACAGTTTTATAACAGTAGCAGTAGTAGAATAACAGCAGCAGAGTAACAAAGACAGCAGTAGTGATTATAGTAAACAGCAGGATTAAAATACTGTAGGCACGGGGACGGATAACGGGCGTTGCATGGATGAGAGAAACTCATGTAACAATCATAGCAGGGCATTTGCAGATAATAATAAAACAGTGTCGAAGTACAAAGCAATCAATAGGCATGTGTTCCAATTATAGTCGTACGTGCTCGCAATGAGAAACTTGCACAACATCTTTTGTCCTACCAGCCGGTGGCAGCCGGGCCTCAAGGGAATCTACTGGATATTAAGGTACTCCTTTTAATAGAGTACCGGAGCAAAGCATTAACACTCCGTGAACACATGTGATCCTCACATCACTACCATCCCCTCCGGTTGTCCCGATTCTTGTCACTTCGGGGCCATTGGTTCCGGACAACGACATGTGTATACAACTTGCAGGTAAGACCATAAACAATGAATATCATGATGAAATAATAACATGTTCAGATCTGAGATCATGGCACTCGGGCCCTAGTGACAAGCATTAAGCATAACAAGTTGCAACAATATCATCAAAGTACCAATTACGGACACTAGGCACTATGCCCTAACAATCTAATGCTATTACATGACCAATCTCATCCAATCCCTACCATCCCCTTCAGCCTACAGCGGGGGAATTACTCACACATGGATGGGGGAAACATTGCTGGTTGATGGAGAGGTGTCGGTGGTGATGGCGGCGATGATCTCCTCCAATTCCCCGTCCCGGCGGAGTGCCAGAACGGAGACTTCTGGCTCCTGAGACGGAGTTTCGCGATGTGGCGGCGTTCTGGAGGCTTTCTGGCGACTTCGACTTCTCCCCGTGCGTTTTTAGGTCGAGGGCGATAAATAGTCCGAAGGAGGGCGTCGGAGGCCGGCCGAGGGGGCCACACCATAGGGCCGCGCGGGCCCCCCCTAGGCCGCGCCGCTTTATGGTGTGGGGCCCTCGGGCCTCCACCTGACTTGTCCTTCTGGCTCCGTCAGTATTCTGGGAAAATAGGGCCTTCTGCATAAATTCCGAGGATTTTCCCGAAAGTTGGATTTCTGCACAAAAACGAGACACGAACGGTTCTGCTGAAAACAGCGTTAGTCCGTGTTAGTTGTATCCAAAATACACAAATTAGAGGCAAAACAATAGCAAAAGTGTTCGGGAAAGTAGATACGTTTTGGACGTATCAACTCCCCCCAAGCTTAGCTTATTGCTTGTCCTCAAGCAATTCAGTTAACAACTGAGCGATAAAAGAACTTTCACGAACACATTTGCTCATATGATGTATATATTCTCATGCTATGGCTAATACTTAAGCAGTTCATAATAAGATACATGCAAATAATATCATCTAACAGCTATGTCAATCATGAAGAGGTACCAACAATTAATAATAAGCATCATGAATCATGTATATAAGCAGGATTGCAATGTTCATAAGAAAGTATGATAAAGTGGTATCTCGCTTGCCCGTATTTGATCGGCAAAACATAAATGCCCAGGCACCTCTGGAGTTCATAGAAAGACTAGAAGTAGTGATTGTCAAAGATAAAAGCATCAAAGTTATACCACAGTCAATCATATTTTGAGACAAGCATATTATACTAAGAATGACAGTTGTGCTCTCAAGATAGTGCTCAAAGAAATAATGGAGACACAACATAAAAGTAAAAGATTGACCCTTCGCTGAGGGAAGCAGGGATTAACATGCGCTAGAGCTTTTCATTTTTGAAATCAGGAGTAAAATTATTTTGAGAGGCGTTTGTTGTTGTCAACGAATGGTAATGGGTACACTAACTACCTCGCCAACCGGACTCCCAAGAGCGGCTCCCATGAATTATTTGCATGTTTATGTGGCACTCCTTCCAACCTTTCTTACACAAACCATGGCTAACCGAATCCTCGGGTGCCTGCCAACAATCTCATACCATGAAGGAGTGCCTTTTTATTTTAGTTTTATTATGATGACACTCCCCCAACCTTTGCTTACACAAGCCATGGCTAACCGAATCCTTCGGGTGCCGTCCAACAATCAAATACCATGGAGGAGTGTCTATTTAGATTAATTAATTCGGGACTGGGAATCCCATTGCCAGCTCTTTTTGCAAAATTATTGGATAAACGGATGTGCCACTAGTCCATTATGAAAGTCCGTCAAGAGTAAATGACAAGGTTGAAAGTTAAACACCACATACTTCCTCATGAGCTATGAAACATTAACACAAATTGAGAAGCATTTTGAAGGTTTTAAAGGTAGCGCATGAGAATTTACTTGGAATGGTTTGAAATGCCATGCATAGGTATTTATGGTGGACACTTTGGAACAACTTGGTTTTCAGGTGTTTGGAAGCACGAGCAGCGTTCCCGCTCAGTACAAGTGAAGGCTAGCAATAGACTAGGAAGCGACAAATCAAGAGAGCAGTAACTGTCATAATCATGCTTGCGGCAAAATAAATTAATGGAGGCATAAAAGTGATACAAGAACTCTGAAGCAATATAAATCATCGAGGCTTAATTGACTTTGGTTCAGTCATATGCATGCGTGAGCATGTGCCAAGTCGATGTAAATGAATTATTCAGAGGAGGATACCATAATGCCATACCTACTTATGAATTAAACAATGCAAGCAAACATCCATGACATGCTACTCATATTAATAAATTGGGGCTAAACATGAGAGATTATAAACTACTAGACTTTCTCAAATAACATATACCTCACATGAACCAACTAAGCATGCTCACATGGATGAGTATATGTACAAAATGAAAACAAATAGAGTTCATACCAGCCTCTCGCCACAATCCAATTGTCGTAGATCGTCATTATTGCCTTTCACTTGTGTAGCTTGGATAATATGAAATGAAAACCACGCTCCAGCCACCGAAGACCATTGAACTCATAATGAACTTTACAAACCAAAGAAGAACAGCAAATATTTTTGGTGTTTTCGAATTGGAAACAAGAACAAAAGGAAACAAGCGAACAAAACAAAATCTTTTTGAGTTTTCTTATAGCAAACTAGCAATAGCAAATAAAGCAAAACAAATGCAAGAAACCAAAGCAAACAAATGGTGAAGAGAAACTACAGAAATATTTTTGGTCTTTTTGTGTTTTGGGAAGGAAACAAAGCAAAAACAAGAAATAGCAAACTAGAAGAGTCACATAAACACAAAGCAGCAGAAATTCATCAAACTTGACAGCAGTACAGTACTCGATTTTTAAGAAATTCTTCCACTGCTCAAATCGAAAAGTGTTCAACTAATGAAAGTTAGATAACAACCTGGGGAACATGCACAAAAATTGGCTTCGCAAAATATCGTTCTGACTGTTTTTGAGAATTTTTATGGTGACAGTCCAGAATCTGTTTTCAGGCAGCACTTCCCCAAATATCATCTTTCTCTCATTAGAAAACCACTCAAAGAAGCAAAACAAGTATATACAAGTATCCAGCAACCATAATATGCAAAGAATGAGTGATGCCGGTATACCTCCCCCCAAGCAGGCTTTTGGCCCAAGTGGAGATCAATCCCATGGTGCCCATGAAGTAGTACCTCCGTAGTACGACGAAGATGGATCATATTCCGGGTATGTGCTGGAAGAAGCACCCGGATACGTGACGGTGTAGTCGTAGGAGGGCTCGGCGTCCTCGGAGTCATGCTGCTGGTGGAAGTCTTGTATCTTCATCTTTTCCTCCACCTCCTCCCTAGTGCGCGACCATGGTTCCCTGTCAATACTGAACAAATCTTGCTGGGGAAGAGGGATTTCCTTTTCATCCCCGTCAGCAAACAACATTCTATAGACCATATTATCTAAAGTGGAATCAGCGGTAACAAAATGATGGCTTTTCATAGCAGCAATATCAAGTCTCCTAGGAGTTAATGGCACATCATTAGAATCAAGAGGAAGTTTTAAATGTGTTAAAATATGCAATGCAATAATTCCTCCAAAAATAGGCCCCCTGCTAGACAGGCGGCGAGCAATAAGAGAACCAAGATGATATGGTGTCTCTCCAGTAAGTGCAGCAATTAAGAAAGCAAGATGGTAATTAGAAATATTACTAGTGTTCTCCCTACCAAGAATGCTAGTAGCAATGTAATAGGCAAAATACTTAATGGCGGGGAGTTGGATATTTCTTATCTTGCCGCGCTGAATGGTGCGGCAATCATCGTTGGTAATCCCTCGGTAGAGCTCTAATAAGACCCGGGGGTTGTCCTCAATCTTCCTTGATGTACCTACAGGGGCAATACCCAATGCAACACAAAATTCTTCCAATTCCATAGTAATAGGATTACCATAGATCTTGAATGCAACTGTCGGCCCATATTGCTTGTTGTGGAACTTGAAGCTCTCGACGAAGATTTTGGTGAGCATATGGTATTGCTCCCTTTCATCTCCCACGTAGGCGGCTAAGCCCGCCCTATTAACGAGGGTGAAGAAATCATCCAACAACCCTGCATTTGTCAGAAAATCATAACACGGGAAAGACGAAGCATTAGGAGCCCCATTGTCTTCCTCGGGCGCGAAGCTTGGCGCGATGATATCCTCATTGTAGGATCGCCTAAGTCGGGTGGCGGTCCTAGATGGCCTTCCGGTGCTGGTTGTCCCTCTCTTGAACAATTCTCCAAAGTTGAAGTTCTTCATCCTTTTTCTGAAATTTTTCAATCATCATATAAAATTGATTTGGTGACATATAATCAAGGGGAACTACTATAGGAACTTGCTAGAGTACTAATCATGCACCAAAACTAGTTTATTCAACTTAGAACAAGCATGCAAGCTCACCAAACATGTTACCTACAGCAGCAAAATAATCAAGATATACTCAACCAAACAAAATTCTACTTTGATCATTGGAGGAGTCACATACCAAGGAGCAAATGTGCCAAATTTCAGCAAGAAATCTGGGTTGAGCAAAGAGATCGAAAAATCCTGAGCTTTTGAGCAAAAACGCGAGTGAGAGGAAGCTGGTTCGAGTTTTTTCGGGAGAGAGAAGATTCTGGGAGAAAGAGATGGCAAAGTGGGGCAAGGAGGGGCCCACACCACAGGGTGGCGCGCCCCCCTCCTTGGCCGCGCCGGCTGGTGGGGTGGCCCCCTGGGGTGCCCCACTGGTCATCCCCAGGTGCTCCCAGGTGCCTCGTCGAAAAATAGGACCAACGGTATAATTTTTGTGAATTTTTAAAAACTTTGAAAAATGCACATTTCTGGGTATTAAGTTTATTATTACTGGCCAGGAAATTTTTTGAAATCTCTAATTAACTAAAGAACTTTTCAAATCAAAAAGTGCTACAGCAAGTAAAACAAGTGGAGGAAGAAAGAGATGTTGTTTACCCCCTCTATGCATATAAAAAGTATTTGTTAACAAGGTTGATCAAGTCTTGTCACCAAATAAATTTTACATAACATATGAAGAAATAAACCTCAAATCAATCATGTTACCTTGTATTGTATTGATATGGATCCAATCATAAGAGTTTGATATTCTTCTTTAGGCTCATATATAGGACAATCAATAGTTCCAACTTTGATAGTTCTCACATTAGAGATAGTATTAACTCCACATGCTTTCTCAATCCTCTTGGGAAAATAAACGGTATGTTCCTTATCATCAACATTGAAAGTAACCTTCCCTTTGTTGCAATCAATAACAGCCCCTGCGGTGTTAAGAAAAGGTCTCCCAAGAATAATAGACATATTATCATCTTCAGGCATTTCCAACACAACAAAATCAGTTAATATCAAGCAGTTAGTAGTAACTTGAACAGGAACATCCTCACATATACCAACAGGAATAGCAGTAGATTTATCAGCCATTTGCAAAGATATATCAGTAGGTATCAATTTATCTAAATAAAGTCTCTTATAGAGAGAAAAAGGCATAACACTAACACCGGCTCCCAAGTCACATAGAGCAGTTTTAACATAATTATTCTTAATAGAACAAGGAATAGTAGGTATACCTGGGTCGCCCAACTTCTTTGGAACTTTGCCATTGAAAGAGTAATTAGCAAGCATGGTGGAAATTTCCTCATTGGGGATTTTCCTTTTGTTAGTAACAATATCTTTCATATACTTTGAATAAGGAGGCAATTTAATAGCATCAGTCAAAGGGATTTGCAAGAATAAAGGTTTCATCCAATCACAGAATTTATTATAGTGTTCTTCTTCCTTTGATTTTAGTTTCTTAGCAGGAAAAGACATTTGCTTTTGCACCCAAGGTTCTCTTTCATTACCGTGTTTCTTAGCAATAAAATCTTCTTTAGTATACTTTTTACTTTTAGCATGCTTTTCAGGTTCATCTTCAACCTCTTCTTTATCAGCAGCATCATTCTTATCATTATCATTACCATTATCATGTTCATTACCACTTTCAGTTTCAGCATCGGAAATAGAAATAAAATCTTCTTTAGTATACTTTTTATGTTTCAGTTTCAGCATAAAATCTTCTTTAGTATACTTTTTACTTTTAGCATGCTTTTCAGGTTCATCTTCAACCTCTTCTTTATCAGCAGCATCATTCTTATCATTATCATTACCATTATCATGTTCATTACCACTTTCAGTTTCAGCATCGGAAATAGAAATACTATTAGGATCATTAACAGGTTCAGAGGATTCTACAACCTTTTTATGTTTCTTCTTCTTTTTCTTAGAAGGAGCACTAGGTTCAATTCGTTGAGAATCTTGTTCAATTCTTTTGGGATGCCCTTCAGGATATAGAGGATCCTGGGTAGAGACACCGCCTCTAGTTGTTACTTCATAAGCATGTTTCTCTTTGGAATTATTTTTTAACAAGTCATTTTGCACTTTAGTGAGTTGATCAATTTGAGTTTGAACCATTTGAAAATGTTTAACAAGCATCTTAACATCATTGGAGGTTCTCTCCACAATATCATGCAAATTGCTAATAGCTTGAGAATTTTCCATTAGATGATTCTCTACTCTCATATTAAAATTTTCTTGCTTAACAATATAATTATCAAACTCATCTAAGCATTGAGCAGGAGGTTTTGAATACGGAATATCTTCCCTAGTAAAGCGTTGAAGGGAGTTTACCTCGATCATGGATGAAGGGGGAATTATCTCACATATATCTTCTATGGGAGGTAGATTCTTCACATCTTCGGATTTAATACCTTTTTCCTTAGAGACTTCTTAGCTTCCCTCATATCTTCATCATTCAATTCAATTAAACCCCTCTTCTTCAATATTGGCGTTGGAGTTGGTTCAGGTATATTCCAATCATCATGATTCCGGCTTATTCTAGCCAATAATTCTTCAGCTTCATCTGGAGTTCTTTTCCTGAAAACACAACCAGCACAACTATCCAAATATGCCCTAGATTCAATGGTTAGTCCACTATAAAATATATCAAGTAGATCATTCTTTTCTAAATCATGTCCAGGTCGAGCTCTGATAAGAGAACAAAATCTTGTCCAAGCCTCAGGCAATTTCTCTTCATCTCCCTGGTCAAACCTATAAATTTTCTGTAAAGCAATATGTTGAGCACTAGCAGGGAAGTATTTTCGAAAGAAAACATCACGCAAATCAGTTGGACTTTTAATAGAACCAGGAGGCAAATTATTATACCAAGTTTTAGCATCATCCTTTAATGAGAAAGGAAAAAAATTAGCGACAAAGTAAGTACGCATCTTGACATCATCAGAAAACAAGCTACTCATAGAAGAAAGCTCAATCATGTGTTCTACAGCACTTTCTTTTTCAGTACCACAAAAGGGTGTTTTCTCTACAATAGCTATATGAGATAGATCAAGAGAAAAATCATAATCTTTATCCTTAATGCATATAGGAGATGTGGCAAATTCAGGATCAGGAGATAACTTATGTCTAACAGTATATTGTGCGAGAAACTTTTTAATTTTTCTTGCATCAGTAGTAGCATTGCATCTATTAATAAAAGCATCATTAAGCTCCACATAATCCTCATCAGGATCATCACTAGAATAATCAAGTTCAGGTGAATTAACAGGTCTAGTAACATCAGGAGTTTCAGTATTTTCAATTTGTCTAGACCTAGCAATTGTAGCATCTAGAAAAGATCCCAATGAACCACTATCATCAAACACAGCAAAAACATTATCAATATTATGAGAGTTTTCAGATTCAGCAGAAGTACCAGCAAGTGAAGCTTGCGGCGGTGAAACAAGTTGACTTATCACAGATGGTGAATCAAGTGTAGCAGAGGTACTCAGAGTTGTACCTTTTCTTGTAGTGGATGGTAATATGGCGACTTTAGGATCGCGAGATTTACCCATGATGGAGAATTTGCAGCGAACAATATCAATCCAAGTGAACTTCCAAATAAAGCTATGCTCCCCGGCAACGGCGCCAGAAAACAGTCTTGATGACCCACAAGTATAGGGGATCGCAGCAGTCTTCGCAGGTAGTAAAACCCAATTTATTGATTCGACACAAGGGGAGACAAAGGATACTTGAAAGCCTTAACAGCGGAGTTGTCAATTCAGCTGCACCTGGAAACAGACTTGCTCGCAAGAGTTTATCAGTAGTAACAGTTTTATAACAGTAGCAGTAGTAGAATAACAGCAGCAGAGTAACAAAGACAGCAGTAGTGATTATAGTAAACAGCAGGATTAAAATACTGTAGGCACGGGGACGGATAACGGGCGTTGCATGGATGAGAGAAACTCATGTAACAATCATAGCAGGGCATTTGCAGATAATAATAAAACGGTGTCGAAGTACAAAGCAATCAATAGGCATGTGTTCCAATTATAGTCGTACGTGCTCGCAATGAGAAACTTGCACAACATCTTTTGTCCTACCAGCCGGTGGCAGCCGGGCCTCAAGGGAATCTACTGGATATTAAGGTACTCCTTTTAATAGAGTACCGGAGCAAAGCATTAATACTTCGTGAACACATGTGATCCTCACATCACTACCATCCCCTCCGGTTGTCCCGATTCTTGTCACTTCGGGGCCATTGGTTCCGGACAGCGACATGTGTATACAACTTGCAGGTAAGACCATAAACAATGAATATCATGATGAAATAATAACATGTTCAGATCTGAGATCATGGCACTCGGGCCCTAGTGACAATCATTAAGCATAACAAGTTGCAACAATATCATCAAAGTATTTACGGACACTAGGCACTATGCCCTAACAATCTAATGCTATTACATGACCAATCTCATCCAATCCCTACCATCCCCTTCAGCCTACAGCGGGGGAATTACTCACACATGGATGGGGGAAACATTGCTGGTTGATGGAGAGGTGTCGGTGGTGATGGCGGCGATGATCTCCTCCAATTCCCCGTCCCGGCGGAGTGCCAGAACGGAGACTTCTGGCTCCTGAGACGGAGTTTCGCGATGTGGCGGCGTTCTGGAGGCTTTCTGGCGACTTCAACTTCTCCCCGTGCGTTTTAGGTCGAGGGCGATAAATAGTCCGAAGGAGGGCGTCGGAGGCCAGCCGAGGGGGCCACACCATAGGGCCGCGCGGCCCCCCCTAGGCCGCGCCGCCTTATGGTGTGGGGCCCTCGGGCCTCCACCTGACTTGTCCTTCTGGCTCCGTCAGTATTCTGGGAAAATAGGGCCTTCTGCATAAATTCCGAGGATTTTCCCGAAAGTTGGATTTCTGCACAAAAACGAGACACCAGAACAGTTCTGCTGAAAACAGCGTTAGTCCGTGTTAGTTGTATCCAAAATACACAAATTAGAGGCGAAACAATAGCAAAAGTGTTCGGGAAAGTAGATACGTTTTGGACGTATCAGCCGCCCTGTGAGGTGGGGGCCCACATCCCCCTCTGGCCCCCTCTCCTTCGCGTACATCTTCGTCCCAAAAACCTAAGACCTGGAGAATAATCGCGAAGAGTCACAGCCGCCTCTGCGGGGCGGAAAACACCAGAGAGAAAAGAGCTCTCCGGCAGGCTGAAATCTGCCGGGGAAATTCCCTCCCGGAGGGGGAAATCGACGCCATCGTCACCGACATCGAGCTGGACATCATCTCCATCACCATCGGCATCATCTCCATCATCATCACCGCCATCTCCACTGCTGCACCTCGTCACCGCTGTAACAATTAGGGTTGAATCTTGATTGTTTGATAGGGGAAACTCTTCCGGTATTGATCTCTACTTGTTATTGATGCTATTGAGTGAAACCATTGAACCAAGGTTTATGTTCAGATTGTTATTCATCATCATATCACCTCTGATCATGTTCCATATGATGTCTCGTGAGTAGTTCGTTTAGTTCTTGAGGACATGGGTGAAGTCTAAATGTTAGTAGTGAATTATGGTTGAGTAATATTCAATGTTATGATATTTAAGTTGTGGTGTTATTCTTCTAGTGGTGTCATGTGAACGTCGACTACATGATACTTCACCTTTATGGGCCTAGGGGAATACATCTTATACTCGTTTGCTAATTGCGGGGTTGCCGGAGTGACAGAAATCTAAACCCCCGTTGGTATATCGATGCAGGAGGGATAGCAGGATCTCAGAGTTTAAGGCTGTGGTTAGATTTATCTTAATTACTTTCTTGTAGTTGCGGATGCTTGCAAGGGGTATAATCACAAGTATGTATTAGTCCTAGGAAGGGCGGTGCATTAGCATAGGTTCACCCACACAACACTTATCAAAACAATGAAGATTAATCAGCTATATGAAGCAAAAGCACTAGACTAAATCCCCGTGTGTCCTCAAGAACGTTTGGTTATTATAAGTAAACAAAGCGGCTTGTCCTTTGTGCTAAAAAGGATTGGGCCACTCGCTGCAATTATTATTCTCGCATTTTACTTACTCGTACTTTATTCAACTGCTGCATCAAAACCCCCTGAATACTTGTCTGTGAGCATCTACAGTGAATCCTTCACCGAAACTGCTTGTCAACACCTTCTGCTCCTCGTTGGGATCGACATTCTTACTTATCGAAAATACTACGATACACCCCCTATACTTGTGGGTCATCAAGAGCGTTCAAACTTTGGGACGAAGTTCAGTTTAAGGGGGAGAGGCTCTCAGGTTTAGAGGCTAGAAAAAGAGAGAACACGAGAGTGTGCATTGCATTCATGCATAGAAAATCCGGGGAATTTTCGCGCGTTCATCTAAAACACAAAGTGATCGAGGTTTCTCTTGTGTTGATGAAATTGATGTATGTCATCGACACAAGTGCGATAAATTTCGACATGACCTTTGTTGATTTATTATGTTTTCAAGGGAAATAGTTTGAACTCAAATTCAAATATGAAAGACATAATTCAAATAAGAATTTTAATTGGAATTTGAAATATAAACAATTATATAAATACAAAGTAAATATAAATATAAATGAGAATCAAATATTACAAATAATATTTCACATAAGTATTTCCTTTACAACATTTATTGAATATTACATGTTGGAAAAGAAATAAAGGATTACAAAGATGATAAAGATTAAATCCTAAATCTAATATTGATATTCTTGTTTCCTTTTCCCTACAAAACAAACACTAAAGACAAACACGATAATTGTCTTATTGTTAAAATGTCGCCGTCATCAAGGATGAGGCATTTTGATATTGGAACTCAACCTTAGGACATTAGACACCTATTCTAATATCCGAATGCGATTAGAGGGAATTGTTTATCTTAGGCAACAAATGGGACTTAGGGACCAATTTGGAACATTAGGCAACCATCAGCAAGTAGGCAACAAAGGGATATTAGGCAAGAAAATATGATCCATTTGAATAGGCAACAAAAGAAATAAATTATTTTCCCTCTAATCTAGTTAAGTTCCTATTTAAACCAAACCCACAAATCCATATTTTTTCGATAAAGGATGCTTTATTACTTTAAGAAGCAATTACATCCAGCCTCTGCATAACCAGGATGCACACAGCTGTTTTGTTGTCTCAAGTCCAAAAGGATAAATAATAAAAACTAGGCGAGATATATATCGGAACGATGAACCATATAACGCCTAAAGAGTAGGTGGGGCATCTATCCGTAGACTATGCTGCCACCCATGTAGGGAAAAAGTATCCCTCGACGTAGCCTCCAATCGTGTACATACCTCCGTAAATAGGTCTCGGTTCTCCACTCGCTGAAGAGGTAACCATGAACGGAGAATACTTGTACATCTGTAGATGACCTGCAACAAAGAGCAATTTTTGTCATTAAAGATCTTGTCATTTCTACATAGCCAAAGCGCCCAGATAACTGCCAGCGCCCCCACCCTAAGAAGCAACTTAAACCTTGAATCTATACCATGAAGCCAATTGCCAAAGACATTGGCGACACTAGTCGGAGGATACAACGTAGACGCTACTTGGATGACAGACCATATAGATCTCGCGAACTGGCACTGGAAGAATAAGTATTTGATTGTTTCGTCCTAATGACAGAAAACACACCATGTACTTCCATGCCAATTCCGCTTAACAAGATTGTCTTTGGTGAGAATAACCCCACGACGAAGATACCATCCAAAAAATTTCGTTTTTAATGGTATCTTCATCTTCCAAATCTTCTTATTGTTATCAACTGGTAAATCAGAAAGAAGGATCGCATTGTAGAAAGATTTTACGGAAAAGGTACCATCTACATGAAGGTTCCATCTAAATTCGTCTAGTTCAGGTGATAAATGAATATCTCCGAGCTGTTGAATTAGGGTATTCCATGCCACAAGTCTTTGTCCAAGTAAAACCCGTCTGAACGTCACATTCGGAGGTGAGGTAGCCATTACAGTAGCAATGGTATCACCTTGGCGACGAGCAATCCTATACAGAGCAGGATACTGTTCACTTAAGGGTTCATTGTCTAGCCAAGCATCTTCCCAGAACCGTATCTGTGCTCCATTCCTAATTGAGAAAGTACCATGGCGAAAGAATACATTTTTGTCACCATAAGACCAGCCCAGAAGTGAGAATCCCCATGTTTCCAAACCACTTGGGATAATGTCTTCGAACCGATATACTTTCTCCGAAGAATGGTTTGCCAAGTCCCATCCTCCGTAAGTAGCTTAAAATGCCATTTACCCAGTAGAGCTGAATTCTTGACCTCTAGGTCATGAACTCCAAGCCCTCCTTGATCTTTGGGACTACAAACTATATTCCACTTAACCAGTCGATATTTCTTTTTCTCGATGTCCCCTTGCCAAAAGAATCTGGATCGATAGTAATCGAGTTTATGCAGAATTCCTTTCGGTAGGATGAAGAATGATAACATATACAGTACCATATTTGTGAGTACCGAATTAATGAGTACCAATCTTCCTCCCAGGGACAACAATTTACCTTTCCAACTACTAAGGCGTTTTTGTAATCTTTCTTCCACTAATTTCCATTCTGCGATTGTAAGTCTCCGATAATGAATCGGAATACCCAAATAACGAATAGGAAATTGGCCTTGCCCGCAACCAAACAACTCTGTATATAGAGCCGTATCGTTTTCGGCATCACCGAAACAGAACAATTCGCTTTTATGGAAATTTGATTTTCAATCCTAACAACTGCTCAAAAGCCGCCAAAATTAATTTCAGATTTTGAGCTTTTTCAAGATCATGATCCATAAACAGAATTGTATCGTCGGCATATTGAAGTATAGATAAACCACCATCAACCAGATGTGGAATCGCTCCTCCAATCTGGCCATCAGCCTTGGCCCGCTCTATGAGTATAGCCAGCATATCCGCTACAATGTTAAACAACATCGGTGATAACGGATCCCCTTGGCGTAACCCTTTTCGTGTTTGGAAATAGTGGTCGGTGTCATCATTAACCCGGATTGTGACACTACCTCCATACACAAAATCATTTATTAGAGTGCGCCACTCTGGAGAAAAACCTTTCATCCTGAGTGTCTGCTGTAGGAAAGACCACTTGACTTTATCATACGCCTTTTCAAAATCTAGTTTTAAAATAACCCCATTTAATTTCTTAGAATGCATCTCATGTACCGTCTCATGCAAGACCGCCACTCCATCAAGGATGTTCCTTCGTTGCATAAAGGCTGTCTGTGATGGCTGGACAACATGATCTGCAACCGTATTAAGTCTAATGGTGGCCACTTTCGTGAAAATCTTGAAACTTACATTTAAGAGGCAAATAGGTCTATATTGTTGAATCCTTTCCGCCTCATTAACTTTCGGAAACAAGATTACTTCACCAAAATTTAGACGAAATAATTCTAGTTGTCCAATGTGTAGGTCACTGAACAAATCTAGAAGGTCCGATTTAATCGTATCCCAGAAAGTTTGAAAAAACTCCGCTGGAAAACCATCAGGACCCGGTGCTTTATTGCATTCCATTTGGAAGATTTCCTTCTGAACCTCTTCCTCGGTATAAGGTGCGGTTAGTAAACCATTTTCTTCCATAGAAACTTGGGGTATATCGTCCGTTAAGTCCTCATTAAGAGAGAAGGTGCTTTCCTCCGGAGGACCAAACAGACCTTTATAATAATTAGTAATGTAAGATTTGAGTTGCTCATGGCCTTCAATCAGCCCTTCATCTTGAATAAGAGAGTGAATACGTTTTTTCCGATGTCTCCCATTGGCTAAGCCATGGAAATATCGCGTATTTGAATCTCCTTCCAATATGAATTGAGCTTTGGAACGTTGATACCATTTGAGTTCCTCCTCGCGAAGAAGACTCGCCATCTGCACATTTGATTGATTTTTAAGTTCAATCTCTTGCGTAGACAACGGTCTAACCTCCGCAACCCCACAAATCCATATAAATGAACCATGTCTGACATGGATGAGTCAGCATGATCCTAAGCCCAAACTGAGTAATTTCCACTTGGCAGTGCCAAAAATAAAGGCTAACACGGGATAAGAGCAAACCAGCAGTGCCTTGCACAAGAGGAAAAACATGCCAACCTAGGAACTTGTATAATCAAATGATGTCACTACAGGCAGCACAGTCATCACATGCAGCTATGTGCTGTCAATCCTATATGTACTGCCCAACAGTATATAAGCAACAGTAGCAAATCTTCTACTACACACACACCTCAGGCGAACAAGGATATCAAGAACAACCATAACAGCTACAACACAGTAGCTAGAACAGCAAGAACACCTCATGATTCACTAGAACAACATAGGTAACAGCCCACCAACATCTAGGAGGAGGCATCCACAAGAAGAATACTCAGATCCCAAAAGATAAAATACAAGCTACAGAAGTGCATCAGGTAGACAGCAATATATAGCTTTTATAGTTCAAGTAGTATCTGTTCTTAGCTTGCATGACCATCTTCCGGGAAATAAAAGGAGACTACACAATGATTTCATCTAAATACCCTTCGACTAGGTTTCAACCTAGAAGGACAGAAAGATGGTTTTTGTCTCAGATTTGCATAGAGGTGCTACGCACTATTCATCATAGAGAAGAAAAGCGCCAAGTTTTAGTATCTATTTTTATCATAGATTTGTGCCTCCGCCTTTGCATCATCGGCAAGGCTACAAGATGAAGCATACAATCTGTTCTTATCAGTTTATATTTAGAACCAGGGAAACCATCTGTGAGGGCAGCTAGATCCATAAATACATGCCAGTCATCAAGTAAATCATCAAGCACCAATATCTCTATCTTATTGCTTAAACTCAACCCATAAATGCAATATCAAATTATTATACCAAGATAACTTTTCCTGGATGAATAAACCATCAAAACAGGGGCATCACACCTACACATCCACAATAGAGTTTCCATATAGATAAACTTCAGGGAATTACTTGGGGTCCAGGAAATCACTCCCAGGCCAACCAAGTAACCTAGCTGCAATATATGCCACCATAAATAAGCATACTGGCTCATCAAGCAAACCATTCAGTAAAACTATTCATTTATAAGCCACAATGTGTATCTTGATATTTAGACACCAATGGAAACTAAACAGAGCCCATACCATCAAGCCAGAGCTTGTACATTTATAAACAGATTCTACTGAATTATTCAGTCAATAGTTCAGTTATATTCAGCCTAGTTAGTATAACCACACTGCATGTCAAGGATGACCAAATTATCCAAAGGGAGGCACCATACATAGCACTAGTAAGGGATCAATTGGATCAGAGCATGGCCATATTAAGCCACCCTTCACAAGGTACAAGAATGATCACACTAGTTACCAGGTCATGCTTAAATCAACAATGCTATCAACTCCAATACAACACCATAGGTAATAGATCATGAAGCAATAGTTTACAGCATATAACATTAAAACCATGGACAGAGGAGTGGAGAAGAATAGCTCACAGTGTAGTAGAGGCGTAGTTGCATCCGTCGACGCCGGGGTTGCGCCTACGACACCGTCCAGCCGACGTCGGGGACAAAGTAGCATCACCATACCACCACCAGCACGACCACGCTGTCAATCACACCACCACCGTCACCACATCTCTTGTACCACTATCACACCAGCCAGGGGCCAGAGAGGGGGGCGCGGTTGCACGGCAATAGGAGAGCGCGCAACGGAGGCAGAGAGTGGGGAAGACGGGAATAGTAGGGTCAAGCAAGAACTGCATGGGTGATCAAGGCCAACAGTCGGCGGTGCCAGCAGAGGCTGCACCAGCCGGAGCAAGGCGCGTAGAACCAGGACCAGAGCTAGGGTTCCTCGGGGAAAAGTTTGTATGAGAAGAAGTGTGCCAAGGCGAAGGGGATCCGAAGGAGGAGATCATGAGAGAACTGTAAAGGCGCGTGGCGGCACCAGACTTGGCCGGCGGCTGGCTGGGCGACGGAGGCGACTGACTAGGGTTTCAGGTTGGGGGGCAAACGGGAGAAGCCACGGGAATTAAATCGTCAAGGTAGAGTGGTAGATCACCTCAAGGCGAACAGGAACCCCGGCTCGCCGGCGCCGGAGTTGGCCGGGAGCCGCCGAGGTGAGCGGCGACGCTTTAGGGTCAGGGAGGTCGCAAGAGAGAAGAAAGGTGAGGGCGGTGACCGTGTGCGTGTCTGCGTGCACGAGAAAAAATGAGAGATAGAGAGGGAGTAGTGGGTCGGGTGACCCAGGCCAAGCCAGGCCGACTCGGCCAGTTGGGCCAATTCAGGCCCGACCAGCCTAAATGACCATTTGGTATATTTTTATTTTTTTAGGAAAATCTTTTAAACATTTAAGTAAAATAAAAAAGAAAGCAATAAATAGAAGTGAGTATCAGAAAATAACCTCTAGAAATAAAAATAATAGAAAACAAATACTTAAAATTTAAAAGAACAATAATATGAATTTCCTCTAAAATTTTAGAAGACCAATTTTAAATCTTAGACTACTAAGACCTAAATACTAAAAATAAAATTTCCTTGTTTCTATTTTTCACATCAAGAAAGTAGTAAATATTATTTTGTAGTATAATTTCATATAATACAACAATTGTTTCTTTTATGGATATGTTTAATCACATGAAAATCCTAATTGACCATTACTTCAATAAAAAGCCATAAACCCTAATAGTATTTATCCTTTTTTAAGTCTTTTAAAAATAATATAGTGTTAAATCCATTATTACTTCTATCTCCAAATTAGTAATAATTTCAACTCTACAACCAATTATCATTTTAATAATGAAATCACAATTTAGAAACCCTAATTTTAATATAAACAAGAATCTTGGTCTCATCATTTTATGTGATCACCCTAAAATAGTTTCAATCCTAAAACCCTAGGGGTTTATCCCATGTGATCATATAAACTTCACCTTTACCTATAGATCCTTATTATGCAGCCAATTAATACAAGTCATGATCTACTGAATAAAGCTAGGCCTAATCACACGAAGGCATCATTTCATGTCTTCATTTTTGATTAAACCTTATTTAACCAACTAGTATCACCTCATGGTGCTAATGCTTCACCAAATCTTGCAAACCTTAGATGTTTATAAATTCAACTAAGTAAGGTTCCTCTGATACTATTTAAAAGACTCAATTTCACATAATAATGAATCCAAATTCACTTGTTAATTGCATGTTCCCCTACTTAACTCATAGCCTAGTAAAACCATTGGAATCAACCTTGACCATCAGGAATTAGAAAAACCATTGTGATTCACCATTATACCAAACTTGAGTACTAAGTCACATCACTTGCTCCTATTCAATTAAACCCTATTAGAGAAATAATAAATCACCTAGCTTAGAAAACCAAGATTGATTACTTAGTGAAACAAATAGGAAAAATATAACAATCCCTAATAGCTAATTCATAAAACCACCTTGACAACTATTCTTTGATATGATGCCCATTAGAAGCCATAATAATAAGTATGCCAATACTTGCTGCATTTAGACCAATTCTACTTAGCATTCAACTAGTTCTTAATTAATAAATGAAATGAATCCAATAGTAAACCATAGTAACACTTAGCTCCTACTTGTAATAATTATTGTTCTTATTCCGGCTGCCTGTTCTCTCTGGGCCGCCGCCGTCCCGACTGTCTGTCGCTGCCCCGGCCGTCCAATTATGGCCACCGCCCCGGCCGTCCAATTACGGCCGCCGCCCCAGCCATCCGATTCCATTCGCCGCCCCGGCTGCCGCTGGTCCTCTCCTGGCCGTGCGCCACCCGCGTCCTGGTTCCAAACCCGCATACACCGGCAAACCAACCCGCACCAACCCGCTGTATGACCTCCTAACTAAACGGTGTAAACCAAACCAATCCAATTAAACCTGCCACTGACGGGCTGGTTTGAGGAACCAGTCTAAACCATTCTAAACCGGGAATGCTCAGGTTGATTGCTGCTGCTCTTTCTCCACTTGCTGCTACTGTTATGCGATGAAGGTTGAGCGTCTCGCCTCCAGTGATGCAGCGCCAGTGGCGGCGCTTAGCAGACGAGGCTAACTTGCGGGCGAACAGTGCAGGGGCAAGAGCAGGATGGACGACGCGCAACTAGGGAGGATAAAGGAAGACAACAGTGGAGGGGGAGGGGGCGTGGTGGTGGGGCACTGTGGAGGAGGACCTAGTGCTAACGGATTAATTGACGGTGTTAGACACGTGTCGAGCAGCTAGGGGGTGCTCACGTACCCCCCTGATCACCGGGCTTCATCCGATATATGTAATCATCAACCATGCACCATAGAACTTAAAATTGACAACTGCTCTTTACATATTATTCCACTACTATTCTTTATGTGTATGCTTATTATGATGCATTATATCATTTGTTTATAATGCTAATACAACCAACCCTAATAAGAACCTTGTTTGGGAACCATTCTAAAAGTACAACACACTCTAAAGAAATCTTTACAAATCACCCAATCCTAAATCATCGGGATTAAGTTACGCTCGGGGCGATTGCATCTCATACTATGGATTATAGCATTTTTGCCAGTTCTTTAAACATTTTCCTTACCGGACGATGATGGTATTTAAGTATTTGGAGTTATCACGTATCGAAGATTCTGCCTGCACAATCTTGCAGTCAAGAAAGGCAAGTTCATCGCTTGCTCATGTCATTTGATTATTTTTATCAAACTATACACAAAGTACTATACTTATCACTCTTGCATTAAAAAGCAAAGTATTATTTTACAATTATGAATATGACTATATGGTGGGCAATGGAACCATGCTATGTGTTGATTGGTGGAGGTTCCATTGCAAGGGTACTACTCATCTAGGACTAAGTACCAATGTCGTCCAGTGATTCTAGCGTCGTACATATCGCGTTAACCATAAGATCTATAATGGCTCTAGGGAAGTCAGCTGTATCTTTTCCCTATCGCATATCAACGGACTAGTGATAAGGGTTGCCTCGATCGGTCTATCTATTGGTAAAGGTGAGCACGGTGGTACGTAACGGTCTACCATTAGATATAGGAGAGGGCAGACTTATTAAAACTCTATGAAGGATTGTAAGGGTTGTCCGGGTCGGTCTATCTATGGTGTATAGGGCAGGGCATATAAATTGTTCGGAACGGTCTACCGTATTGGTATAGGGGAGAACAAATGCCTGGGCCGGTCTCTCCATAGATAAAGGGCAGGACAGACTTACAAAAGGTTGGGTCTGCGGGGTCGCGGAGAAGGCAGTGATTGGCTTGGATCTTACACCTGGCCTCACACTAAGGAAGTGTGGACGGGAAACTTAACGCCTGGTTGGCAAGAAGGATAAGTTCTCTTATGGGAAAAGTAACGCACCTCTGTAGAGTGTATTGAATTGTGACTGTTACTCCCTGTTCCGGGAAGGGAACTACGAACGCGGCAGGAAAGGAACTACATGAAGTTCTGTTCAACCTGTGAAGACTGACGGACATAGTTTTGAGAATAAAATAAACCTTTTGAAGAAACGTTTATGAAAAGTTGCATTTGCCTATGACTTTCTGGTCTGTGGCTGTAGCTAGTGCATGATACACCTATTTCCTAATATGAACTTGCTGAGTACACTCGTAGTCATTCCCTCCCATTTGAACCCCTTTCTTAGATCAAAGTCACCGAAGGAGGAACAACCGTGAAACTCGAAGACAAAGGAGTCAAATGCAACAAGATGAAGAATCCAAACAAAGAAGTCCATGAAGTCAACTTCTGCAGCAACTAGAGTGGAAACTTAGACTAGTAATAGAAGCGGATCTTTCCTTAATCCTAGCACCTAAGTAGCTAGAATTCTATAGCAAGCCAAGTAGATCTTAAATTTGGGTTAGCAATAAGTTAGTCTACGAGTCATTCTTCTGGAGCTCTATTTGAAGTTTTACCTCACTGTAAAGTAGGAGGCTGTGTTGATCTTATGTAAACAGTTCGTATGTACTTCTTTAGACATACCTTGGACTCGCATATGTTTCTGTTGTACCACTCTGAGGGATGTAATATGAGTGGAACGGTGTTTCACTTGTGTTATGTCAACGACTTGTGTACTACACCATGCAGTGGTACGCTGGGTCACCACAGAGGCGGAGGGACGGATACCATTAGTCCGAAGCGGGAGATCCACATCGAGACGCCTTCAACAAGGGAACGACACCTAATAGGTGACACCGTCTCCGGCAATGGCAAGGCCATTCTTAGCTTTCACCTAGATCCCATCGGGTCAAAATCCGGTCGCAGTCCGAGGACGCAGAGCGGTCAGAAAAAAACTCGCTACCGCACCTCCAACCCAAGCCACACTGTGACGTAGCCTCAACTAGAATCACCTGCAGGAAAGACACAAGAGCTGGTTCACCAACCCGACCAGACCCTGAGTCAGACGTCGCTCGATGCTGGATCGGCGGCACCACGACGACCTCAACATCCCCAACACGCAAAACCCTGCCCTAGCGCGACTACAAATGGTCGAAGGGAGAATGTGATGCCTACCCCGGCGAGCACAAGCCGGCCTAGGGACCCAATCCCAAGAAGGTGGTGAGGACGTTGCCCACCGCAACACCACAGGGTTCATGTCATGAACCCTGTGAAAAAAAAATAGAAAGTCATCAACACAAACAGGCATAGAGGTCACTAGATCCGTAGCATACAGATCGAGCACGCACGAGCGGAGGTCCATGGAGCTTGATGGTCAACTGACCGAGCCCTGACAGGCCCAGATCTGGGCCCACAAGCCTAGATCCGACCAAACCCTAGCCGCCAGCAGCAGTCACCGGCGACCGGCCGAAGCACGAGGTGCCGCACCACCAGAAGCTGCATGGCCAGGGACCACCACACCCCGTCGCCATGCGGGCGCGACCCGCCCTGGTGAGCCTGCCCGACGAGCGGAAGGGAGCGTCTAGAGACGCACGCGCCAATGCGTCGCCGCCACGACCGGAAGGCCGGCCAGAGCACGGCCCGGGGTGCAGCGGCCGGAGCAGCATCTCAGATGGTGTATAATATACACCACCAATTTTGGCACCTTTTCAAGTTTTTTACACCACCCTTTTTTTTGGATAAAACCCATATGGTGTAAAATACACCACCAAGTGCTCTATCGGATGGTGTGTATCGGGGTGGTGTACAGATATGCAAATATATGGATGAAACTTATATCTAGATGATTTGAAAACACAAAGAGATCCAAATAATGCTAAATATTACATTACACAAATAATTTATCATTATTACACAATTAGTTCATCCTCAACTTTCGCACAAATAAGCTCACAAGTAGGCATAGTTCATCACAAGCACACATAGTTCATTCGCAAACACATATAGCTTATCACACAATTAAACGACAACCACCACTCCTCTGTTCCCCCCACCCACCATGCCCACCACTCCTTCATGAGATCCTTCTAGAGACTTTCATGGGTATCTTCATCCCGAATCACGTGGTAACCCTCAATGAAGTGGGAGACACGTTTTCACTGGCAACGAGGCCGCACCGGATGCACCATGTCAAACTCCTTGTCTGACATCATGTAGTCAAGCGAGCTTAATCTCTTGCTCGAAGGCATCTACAAACCATTAAACGAAAATAAACAAAAAAAGACAAAAAAGGAAAAAAAACGAACCGTCGAACACCGTCTGTGCGACTGACGGAGGGCAGGTGGGGGAGGCCCAGTGGAGAACAAATTCGAGTATATATGCTAGACCCATGCTTTGTAGGGTCATACATATGTGCATCGTGCATGCACTTGCCGACACACACGGCAAGTCTTGCACGAATCCACTTTTAATATAGGGTGCATATATATGATGTTATTATCAAAAAAGTTATTTCAAAATGTCAAAAAACTGAACTAAAATGTCAACATTTTATTGTGTACGTCAAGTTTCGCACTAACATTTTTCGTGTCCTGTGTAAAAAAAATAAGAAAATGCTCTAGGGGAGAGTTTTTGTAGCACCGAAATTTATCTTTATTACACAAGACAAAAAAATGACGATATTTTGTGAAACAGTTTCGTGAGCACATAGAACATAAAAATGTACCCAATATTTTTGTCAGATTTTTTCAACATTTTGAAATACAATTAAAAGTCATTTATAAAACCAAGAGCATATCCTTCTGAGAGCCAAAATGCCACATCCCAAAACTTGTACATATTTTCCACCTCCATCTGTCGCTAGCCTAGCCAGTACTTATTTCATGACATGCAGCCTTCCGACGCGCAATCATTAAGTTATCGAAAAATATACTCCCTCTAATTTATAGTAATTGCCGGGTTTTAGTTTAAATTTGAACTGAAATCTTGACACCTCATTTAGGGCGCGTTTGGTAGCCTGCTTGCCCCTTGGCTCGCACCGCCTCAGCTTTTTTCAGCCCGTTTCGTTACCTGGGAGAGGCCGCGTTCTTGCAGGAACTGGTTCTCAAAGCACCCTCGGGCCAGGCCTTGGAGGAACGCACGGTTCGGCCGTTACTACCGAGCCAGCCCCGTTTCCGCAGAAGTGGAGAACGTGGCGGCCTTGCAGAGCCACCGCGGGAGATGGCGGGAGCTCGCGCGGGATGGCGAAATCTCGGTGGGATGAATTCGGTCACCGCGCTTGAATTTTCGCCACCGTATATAGGGGCGGCTCTCTCACCGGCAAATCCAAATCCCCCATTTCCCCCCATTTCGAGCTTATCCACCATTCCCGATCTAGCGACATGGCTGGCTCTACCTCACCCGCACGGTCGGCGAGGCTTGCGGTGGCGACGGCGGCTGTGGCGGCAGCTACTGGCTGCGGATGGTCATCTTCTTCCTCTACATCGATGACTTTGATTGTGGTAAGCTTCTGCAAACCCTAGCCTTAGATCTAGATATTTTGGGTACACAAGCTGGGTCTAAACGAATCCATTGCAGAATATGCCTTCGTTGCCGGTTGAGGTTGTGGAGGTTTTGCAAGTTCCATCTGACTCTACGACGGGGACGTTTCTCGCCGTTGACTGATGACCCACAAGTATAGGGGGTGTATCGTAGTATCTTCGATAAGTAAGAATGTCGATCCCAACGAGGAGCAGAAGGTGTTGACAAGAAGTTTCGATGAAGGATTCACTGTAAATGCTCACATACAAGTATTTATGGGGTTTTGATGTAACAGATGAATAAAGTACGAGTAAGTAAAATGCGAGAGTAACAATTGCAGCGAGTGGTCCAATCCTTTTTAGCACAAAGGACAAGCCGGTTTGTTTACTTATAATGACCAAACGTTCCTGAGGACACACGGGATTTTAGTCTAGTGCTTTCGCTACATACGGGTAATTAATCTTCATTGTTTTGATAAGTGTTGTGTGGGTGAACCTATGCTAATGTACCGCCCTTCCTAGGACTAATACATACTTGTGATTATACCCCTTGCAAGCATACGCAACTACAAGAAAGTAATTAAGATAAATCTAACCACAGCCTTAAACTCTGAGATCCTGCTATACCTCCTGCATCGATATACCAACGGGGGCTTAGGTTTCTGTCACTCCGGCAACCCCGCAATTGGCAAACGAGTACAAGATGCATTCCCCTAGGCCCATAAAGGTGAAGTATCGTGTAGTCGACGTTAACACGACACCACTAGAAGAATAACACCACAACTTAAATATCATAACATTGAATATTACTCAACCATACTTCACTACTAACATTTAGACTTCACCCATGTCCTCAAGAACTAAACGAACTACTCACGAGACATCATATGGAACATGATCAGAGGTGATATGATGATGAATAACAATCTGAACATAAACCTTGGTTCAACGGTTTCACTCAATAGCATCAATAACAAGTAGAAATCAACACCGGGAGAGTTTCCCCTATCAAACAGTCAAGATCAAACCCAAATTGCTACAGCGGTGATGATGTGCAGCGGTGGAGACGGCGGTGATGATGATGAAGATGATGATGATGGTGATGGAGATGATGTCCAGCTCGATGACGGTGACGATGGCGTCGATTTCCCCCTCCGGGAGGGAATTTCCCTGGCGGATCTCAGCCTGCCGGAGAGCTCTTTTCTCTCTGGTGTTCTCCGCCCCGCAGAGGCGGCTGTAACTCTTCGCGAGGTACCCTATGTGGCTTAGGTCTTCGGGACGAAGGAGTTCGCGAAGAAAAGGAGGCGAGAGGGGCTGTGGGCCCCCCTCCTCACTGGGCGGCGCGGCCAGGCCTTGGGCCGCGCCGACTGATACGTCTCAAACGTATCTATAATTTCTTATGTTCCATGCTACTTTTATGATGATACTCACATGTTTTATACACATTATATGTCATTATTATGCATTTTCCGGCACTAACCTATTAACAAGATGCCGAAGAGCCAGTTGCTGTTTTCTGTTGTTTTTGGTTTCAGAAATCCTAGTAAGGAAATATTCTCGGAATTGGACGAAATCAACGCCCAGGGTCCTATTTTTGCACGAAGCTTCCAGAAGTCCGAGGGAGAGACGAAGTGGGGCCACGAGGTGGCGACACCACAGGGCGGCGCGGCCTGGCCCTTGGCCGCGCGGCCCTGTTGTGTGGGCCCCTCGTGACGCCCTTTGACCTACCCTTCCGCCTACAAATAGCCTTCGTCGCGAAACCCCCAGTACCGAGAGCCACGATACGGAAAACCTTACTGAGATGCCGCCGCCGCCAATCCCATCTCGGGGGATTCGGGAGATCGCCTCCGGCACCCTGCCGGAGAGGGGATTCATCTCCCGGAGGACTCTACACCGCCATGGACGCCTCCGGATTGATGAGTGAGTAGTTCACCCCTGGACTATGGGTCCATAGCAGTAGCTAGATGGTTGTATTTTCCTCATTGTGCTATCATTGTCTGATCTTGTGAGCTGCCTATCATGATCAAGATCATCTATCTGTAAAGCTACATGTGCGTTTGTTGGGATCCGATGGATAGAGAATACTATGTTATGTTGATTATCAATCTATTGTCTATGTGTTGTTTATGATCTTGCATGCTCTCCGTTGCTAGTAGAGGCTCTGGCCAAGTCATTGCTTGTAACTCCAAGAGGGAGTATTTATGCTCGATAGTGGGTTCATGTCTCCGTGAATCTGGGGGAGTGACAAGAACCCCTAAGGTTATGGATGTGCTGTTGCCACTAGGGATAAAACATTGATGCTATGTTCGAGGATATAGTTATTGATTACATTACGCACCATACTTAATGCAATTGTCTGTTGTTTGCAACTTAATACCGGAAGGGGTTCGGATGATAACCTGAAAGTGGACTTTTTAGGCATAGATGCATGCTGGATAGCGGTCTATGTACTTTGTCGTAATGCCCAATTGAATCTCACAATACTCATCATGTCATGTATGTGCATTGTCATGCCCTCTCTATTTGTCTATTGCCCAACTGTAATTTGTTTACCCAATATGCTATTTCTTATGGGAGAGACACCTTTAGTGAACTGTGGACCCCGGTCCATTCTTTTACATCGAATACAATCTACTGCAATACTTGTTTTACTGTTCTCTGCAAACAATCATCATCCACACTATACATCTAATCCTTTGTTACAGCAAGCCGGTGAGATTGACAACCTCACTGTTTCGTTGGGGCAAAGTACTTTGGTTGAATTGTGCAGGTTCCACGTTGGCGCCGGAATCCCTGGTGTTGCGCCGCACTACATCTCGCCGCCATCAACCTTCAACGTGCTTCATGGCTCCTACTGGTTCGATAACCTTGGTTTCTTTCTGAGGGAAAACTTGCTGCTGTGCGCATCACACCTTCCTCTTGGGGTTCCCAACGAACGTGTGTTTACACGCCATCAAGCTCTTTTTTTGGCGCCGTTGCCGGGGACCTGAAGAAAAGTTACACCACAGAGATCTCTAACTCCCACGTCAACTTTGCGCCAACAACATCTTTTTCTGGCGCCGTTGCCGGGGAGATCAAGACACGCTGCAAGGGGAGTCTTCCACTTCCAATCTCTTTACTTTGTTTTTGTCTTGCTTTACTTTACTTTATTTACTGTTTTGTTTGCTTTCTTATATCAAAATACAAAAAAATTAGTTACTTGCATTTACTTTATTTACTATCTTGTTTGCGTTCTCTATATCAAAAACACAAAAAAAAATTAGTTACTTGTTTTACTTTACTTAATTCCATGCATGTTTTTATTTCACTAGTTAGGCTTAATGGAAAACAACAAAAATATTAGAGATCTTTATAGTATTTATCTCGAGTTAGGACATGAGGTGTTTGAAGAGAAAATTAAAAAACCTATGGAACTTTATATGCGTGCTAATGGTAATGTTATTAGTATGAATTCTTTGAACACTATTATTGCTAATGCTATGGAAGAATTTAAGCTTGGGGAAGCTGGTTTTGATGAGAATGATATTTTTAGTCCCCCAAACATGGAGGAGAAAATTTACTTTGATGATACCTTGCCTCCCATTTATGATGATAGTGGTATCTTGGTGCCACCTACTATGGAGGATAAAGTTTATTATGATTATACTATGCCTCCTACACTTGATGAGAATAATAATGATAGCTACTTTGTTGAATTTGCTCCCACTATTACTAATAAAATTGATTATGCTTATGTGGAGAGTAATGATACTTTTATGCATGTAGCTCATGATAAAAATGCTTTATGTGATAGTTATATTGTTGAGTTTGCTCATGATACTACTAAAAGTTATTATGAGAGAGGGAAACATGGTTGTATGCATCTTAATAATATTAAGTTTCCCCTCTTTATGTTGAGAATCTTGAAGTTACACTTGTTTTATCTTTCTATACTTGTTGCATTATGCTTCATGAATTTTTTTATTTACAAGATTCCTTTTCATAGGAAGTGGGTTAGGCTTAAATTTGTTTTGAATTTGCTTCTTGATGCTCTCTTTTGCTTCAACTCTTATTTCTTGCGAGTGCATCATTAAAACTGCTGAGCCCATCTTAATGGCTATAAAGAAAGCACTTTTTGGGAGATAACCCATGTTTTTATTTTACTACAGCACTTTTGTTTTATATTTGAGTCTTGGAAGTTGTTACTACTGTAGCAAACTCTCCTTATCTTAGTTTTATTGCATTGTTGTGCCAAGTAAAGTCTCTAATAGAAGGATGATACTAGATTTGGATTACTGCGCAAAAACAGATTTCTTTGCTGTCACGAATCTGGGTCTAATTCTCTGTAGGTAACTCAGAAAATTATGCCAATTTACGTGAGTGATCCTCAGATATGTACACAACTTTCATTAGTTTTAAGTTTTCTCATCTGAGTAAGTCTGGTGCCTGTTAAAAATTCGTATTTACGAACTGTTCTGTTTTGACAGATTCTGCCTTTTATTTTGCATTGCCTGTTTTGCTAAGTTAGATGGATTTCTTTGTTCCATTGACTTTCAGTAGCTTTGTGCAATGTCTAGAAGTATAAAGAATGATTGTGTCACCTCTGAATATGTGAATTTTGATTATGCACTAACCCTCTAATGAGTTTGTTTCGAGTTTGGTGTGGAGGAAGTTTTCAAGGATCAAGAGAGGAGGATGATATACACTATGATCAAGGAGAGTGAAAGCTCTAAGCTTGGGGATGCCCCGGTGGTTCACCCCTGCATATATCAAGAAGACTCAAGCGTCTAAGCTTGGGGATGCCCAAGGCATCCCCTTCTTCATCGACAACATTATCAGGTTCCTCCCCTGAAACTATATTTTTATTCCATCACATCTTATGTACTTTGCTTGGAGTGTCTGTTTGTTTTTGTTTTTGTTTTGTTTGAATAAAGTTGGATCCTAGCATTCATTGTGTGGGAGAGAGACACGCTCCGCTGTTGCATATGGACAAATATGTCCTTAGCTTTACTCATAGTATTCATGGCGAAAGTTTCTTCTTCGTTAAATTGTTATATGGTTGGAATTGGAAAATGATATATGTGGTAATTGGTATAATATCTTGAATAATGTGATACTTGGAAATTGTTGTGCTCACGTTTAAGCTCTTGCATCATATACTTTGCACTTATTAATGAAGAAATACATAGAGCATGCTAAAATCTGATTTGCATGTTTGGTCTCTCTAAGGTCTAGATAATTTCTAGTATTGAGTTTGAACAAGGAAGACGGTATAGAGTCTTATAATGTTTACAATATGTCTTTTATGTGAGTTTTGCTGTACCGGTTCATCCTTGTGTTTGTTTCAAATAAACCTTGCTAGCCTAAACCTTGTATCGAGAGGGAATACTTCTCATGCATCCAAAATCCTTGAGCCAACCACTATGCCATTTGTGTCCACCATACCTACCTACCACATGGTATTTCTCCGCCATTCCAAAGTATATTGCTTGAGTGCTACCTTTAAAATTTCCATTCTTTACCTTTACAATATATAGCTCATGGGACAAATAGCTTAAAAACTATTGTGGTATTGAATATGTACTTATGCACTTTATCTCTTATTAAGTTGCTTGTTGTGCGATAACCAGGTTTCTGGGAACGCCATCAACTATTTCTTTGTTGAATATCATGTGAGTTGCTATGCATGTTCGTCTTGTCTGAAGTAAGAGTGATTTATCATGATCAAATGGTTTGAGTGTGCATATTGTTAGAGAAGAACATTGGGCCGCTAACTAAAGCCATGATCCATGGAGGAAGTTTCAGTTTGGACAACAAACCTCAATCTCTTATGAGAATATTATCTGTTGTTGAATGCTTATGCATTAAAGAGGAGTCCATTATCTGTTGTCTATGTTGTCCCGGTATGGATGTCTAAGTTGAGAATAACCAAAAGCGAGAAATCCAATGCGAGCTTTCTCCTTAGACCTTTGTACAGGCGGCATAGAGGTACCCCTTTGTGACACTTGGTTGAAACATGTGCTATGCTATGATAATCCATGTAAATCCAAGCTAATTAGGACAAGGTGCGGGCACTATTGGTATACTATGCATGAGGCTTGCAACTTGTAAGATATAATTTACATAATACATGTGCTTTATTACTAGCGTTGACAAAATTGTTTCTTGTTTTCAAAATAAAAGCTCTAGCACAAATATAGCAATCGATGCTTCCCTCTTTGAAGGACCATTCTTTTACTTTTATGTTGAGTCAGTTCACCTATTTCTCTCCACCTCAAGAAGCAAACACTTGTGTGAACTGTGCATTGATTCCTACATACTTGCATATTGCACTTGTTATATTACTTTACATTGACAATATCCATGAGATATACATGTTACAAGTTGAAAGCAACCGCTGAAACTTCATCTTCCTTTGTGTTGCTTCAATACCTTTACTTTGAATTATTGCTTTATGAGTTAACTCTTATGCAAGACTTATTGATGCTTGTCTTTAAGTACTATTCATGAAAAGTCTTTGCTTTATGATTTAGTTGTTTACTCATGTCATTACCATTGTTTTGATCGCTGCATTCATTACATGTGCTTACAATAGTATTGATCAAGATTATGTTGGTAGCATTGTCACTAAGAAATTATCTTTGTTATCGTTTACCTACTCGGGACGAGTAGGAACTAAGCTTGGGGATGCTTGATACGTCTCAAACGTATCTATAATTTCTTATGTTCCATGCTAATTTTATGATGATACTCACATGTTTTATACACATTATATGTCATTATTATGCATGTTCCGGCACTAACCTATTAACGAGATGCCGAAGAGCCAGTTGCTGTTTTCTGCTGTTTTTGGTTTCAGAAATCCTAGTAAGGAAATATTCTCGGAATTGGACGAAATCAACGCCCAGGGTCCTATTTTTGCACGAAGCTTCCAGAAGTCCGAGGGAGAGACGAACTGGGGCCACGAGGTGGCGACACCACAGGGCGGCGCGGCCTGGCCCTTGGTCGCGCGGCCCTGTTGTGTGGGCCCCTCGTGACGCCCTTTGACCTACCCTTCCGCCTACAAATAGCCTTCGTCGCGAAACCCCCTGTACCGAGAGCCACGATACGGAAAACCTTACTGAGACGCCGCCGCCGCCAATCCCATCTCGGGGGATTCAGGAGATCGCCTCCGGCACCCTGCCGGAGAGGGGATTCATCTCCCGGAGGACTCTACACTGCCATGGTCGCCTCCGGATTGATGAGTGAGTAGTTCACCCCTGGACTATGGGTCCATAGCAGTAGCTAGATGGTTGTCTTCTCCTCATTGTGCTATCATTGTCTGATCTTGTGAGCTGCCTATCATGATCAAGATCATCTATCTGTAAAGCTACATGTGCGTTTGTTGGGATCCGATGGATAGAGAATACTATGTTATGTTGATTATCAATCTATTGTCTATGTGTTGTTTATGATCTTGCATGCTCTCCGTTGCTAGTAGAGGCTCTGGCCAAGTCATTGCTTGTAACTCCAAGAGGGAGTATTTATGCTCGATAGTGGGTTCATGTCTCCGTGAATCTGGGGGAGTGACAAGAACCCCTAAGGTTATGGATGTGCTGTTGCCACTAGGGATGAAACATTGATGCTATGTTCGAGGATATAGTTATTGATTACATTACGCACCATACTTAATGCAATTGTCTATTGTTTGCAACTTAATACCGGAAGGGGTTCGGATGATAACCTGAAAGTGGACTTTTTAGGCATAGATGCATGCTGGATAGCGGTCTATGTACTTTGTCGTAATGCCCAATTGAATCTCACAATACTCATCATGTCATATATGTGCATTGTCATGCCCTCTCTATTTGTCAATTGCCCAACTGTAATTTGTTTACCCAATATGCTATTTCTTATGGGAGAGACACCTCTAGTGAACTGTGGACCCCGGTCCATTCTTTTACATCGAATACAATCTACTGCAATACTTGTTTTACTGTTCTCTGCAAACAATCATCATCCACACTATACATCTAATCCTTTGTTACAGCAAGCCGGTGAGATTGACAACCTCACTGTTTCGTTGGGGCAAAGTAATTTGGTTGTGTTGTGCAGGTTCCACGTTGGCGCCGGAATCCCTGGTGTTGCGCCGCACTACATCTCGCCGCCATCAACCTTCAACGTGCTTCTTGGCTCCTACTGGTTCGATAACCTTGGTTTCTTTCTGAGGGAAAACTTGCTGCTGTGCGCATCACACCTTCCTCTTGGGGTTCCCAACGAACGTGTGTTTACACGCCATCACCGGCCCATGGGGTGGGCCCACCTCGGGTCCCCTCAGCTTCCCCTTCTGGCTTCCTTCGTCATCTGGAAAAATAGGATTTTTGGTATAATTTCCTTCGACTGTTGATCTTTCGAAATATTGCATTCTGACGGTGCTTTTTCCAGCAGAATCCTGGCTCCGGTGCTCGATCCTCCAATAATCATGAAACATGCAAAATAGATAAAATAACATAAGTATTATGTCCAAATATGAAATATATCAATGAATAACAGCAAATTATGATATAAAATAGTGATGCAAATTGGACGTATCAACTCCCCCCAAGCTTAGACTTCGCTTGTCCCCAAGCGAAACTGCACTCGGTAAACAGGACCACATGTTTATGGAGTGAAGAGTCGATAAATAAAATACGGACAAGAAGCATCATATTCACTCACACAAGACATTCTAGTAAACAACTTCCTCATATAACTCAACTTGAAACAAGTATAAGGTAATCACAAATAAAGGTGCATAAGAAATCATAGTTGTTGATGGCAAACTTCGTTCTTGGTCAGAGAACAGTTAACAGATTATACTTATCTCATTGAGCAGCGCTCTTATGTTAAAGTTTATATGGCACAACTTGCATACTCAATCATAATAACCTCCTCATGATCATTTATAACTTACAAAGCTATATTCATTCAGATAAAACTTGTACTAAACAAGGAAGAATAAAAGACATGATGAAGTAAATCAAGATATAATGGTTTGATCACAACGACTCAAACGCTTGCCTAAGATGGAGGGAAATAGGTTTACTGACTCAACATAAAGTAAAAGACAGGCCCTTCGCAGAGGGAAGCAGGGATTAAATCATGTGCTAGAGCTTTTCAGTTTTGAAATCATATGAAGAGAATGAAAGTAATATTTTGAGAGGTGTTTGTTGTTGTCAACGAATGGTAGCGGGTACTCTAACCCCCTTGCCAGACAAACTCTCGAAGAGCGGCTCCCATAAAGTTTTTTTTTGGTTAGCACTCCTTCCAACCTTTCTTTCACAAACCATGGCTAACCGAATCCTCGGGTGCCTGCCAACAATCTCATACCATGAAGGAGTGCCTTTTTATTTTAGTTTTATTATGATGACACTCCCCCCAACCTTTGCTTACACAAGCCATGGATAACCGAATCCTTCGGGTGCCGTCCATCAATCACATACCATGGAGGAGTGTCTATTTAGGTTAATTAATTTGGGACTGGGAATCCCATTGCCAGCTCTTTTTGCGAAATTATTGGATAAGTGGATGAAGCCACTAGTCCATTGGTGAAAGTTGCCCAACAAGATTGAAAGATAAAACTGTAGGAAAACGTTGCATAGAAAACAAAAATTTTCCTATCGCGAACACGCAATCCAAGCCAAGATGCAATCTAGAAGACGGTAGCAACGAGGGGTTTATCGAGTCTCACCTTTGAAGAGATTCCAAAGCCTACAAGAGGAGGCTCTTGTTGCTGCGGTAGACGTTCACTTGCCGCTTGCAAAAGCGCGTAGAAGATCTTGATCACGATCGGTTCCGGCGCCACGAACGGGCAGCACTTCCGTACTCGGTCACACGTTCGGTTGTTGATGAAGACGACGTCCACCTCCCCGTTCCAGCGGGCAGCGGAAGTAGTAGCTCCTCTTGAATCCGACAGCACGACGGCGTGGTGTCGGTGGTGGTGGAGAAATCCGGCGGAGCTTCGCTAAGCGTGCGGGAAGTGGAGGAGCAGGGCGGCTAGGGTTTGGGAGGGGGTGGCCGGCCACTCAAGGGGGGCGGCCAGGTTGTGGTCTTGGGGTGGCCGGCCCCCTCCCCTTGGCCCCTCATTATATAGGTGGAAGCCCCAAGAGTTGGTCTCCAAGTCTTCGAATAAGACCCGAACCAAAAACCTTCCATATGGTGGGGAAACCTAGCCAAGCTAGGACTCCCACTAGAGGTGGGAGTTCCACCTCCCATATGGGGGGGTGGCCGGCCCCCTAAGGGGGAGTCCACTTGGGACTCCTCCCCCACTAGGGTTGGCCGGCCATGGAGGTGGAGTCCCATGTGGACTCCACCTTCCTTGGTGGTTTCTTCCGGACTTTTCTAGAACCTTCTAGAACCTTCCATAGAACCTTCCGCGTCAATTTAATTCACATAAAATGACATCCTATATATGAATCTTATTCTCCGGACCATTCCGAAACTCCTCGTGATGTCCGGGATCTCATCCGGGACTCCGAACAAATATTCGAACTCCATTCCATATTCAAGTTCTACCATTTCAACATCCAACTTTAAGTGTGTCACCCTACGGTTCGCGAACTATGCGGACATGGTTGAGTACTCACTCCGACCAATAACCAATAGCGGGATCTGGAGATCCATAATGGCTCCCACATATTCAACGATGACTTTAGTGATCGAATGAACCATTCACATACGATACCAATTCCCTTTGTCACGCGATATTTTACTTGTCCGAGGTTTGATCTTCGGTATCACTCTATACCTTGTTCAACCTCGTCTCCTGACAAGTACTCTTTACTCGTACCGTGGTATGTGGTCTCTTATGAACTCATTCATATGCTTGCAAGACATTAGACGACATTCCACCGAGAGGGCCCAGAGTATATCTATCCGTCATCGGGATGGACAAATCCCACTGTTGATCCATATGCCTCGACTCATACTTTCCGGATACTTAATCCCACCTTTATAACCAACCATTTACGCGGTGGCGTTTGGTGTAATCAAAGTACCTTTCCGGTATAAGTGATTTACATGATCTCATGGTCATAAGGACTAGGTAACTATGTATCGAAAGCTTATAGCAAATAACTTAATGACGAGATCTTATGCTACGCTTAATTGGGTGTGTCCATTACATCATTCATACAATGATATAACCTTGTTATTAATAACATCCAATGTTCATGATTATGAAACTAATCATCCATTAATCAACAAGCTAGTTAAGAGGCATACTAGGGACTCTTTGTTGTTTACATATCACACATGTATCAATGTTTCAGTTAATACAATTATAGCATGGTATATAAACATTTATCATAAACATAAAGATATATAATAACCACTTTTATTATTGCCTCTTGGGCATATCTCCAACAGTCTCCCACTTGCACTAGAGTCAATAATCTAGATTACATTGTAAGGTACCTAACACCCATGGCATTCTGGTGTTGGTCATGCTTTGCCCTAGGGAGAGCTTTAGTCAACGGATCTGCTACATTCAGATCAGTGTGTACTTTGCAAATCTTTACTTCTCCATCTTTGATGTACTCGCGAATCGAGTGGTAACGCAGCTTGATATGCTTCAGCCTCTTGTGTGACCTTGGCTCTTGTGCATTGGCGATGGCACCCATGTTATCACAGTAAATGATTAATGGGTCCAATGCACTAGGAACCACACCGAGCTCTACAATGAACCTCTTCATCCATACCGCTTCTGATGAAGCCTCTGAAGCCGCTATGTACTCTGATTCTGTTGAAGACTTCGCCACCGTGCACTGCTTCGAGCTTGCCCAGCTTACTGCAGCACCATTCAATATAAACACGTACCTGCATCGTGACTTAGAGTCATCAAGATCAGTGTTCCAACTTGCATCGGTGTAACTTGTTACAACGAGCTCTTGGTCACCTCCATAACAAAGAAACATATCCTTAGTTCTTTTCAAGTACTTCAGGATATTCTTGACCGCTGTCCAGTGTTCCATTCCTGGATCACTTTGATATCTGCTAGTCAAACTAACAGCATGTGCTATATCCGGTCTAGTACATAGCATGGCATACATGATAGAGCCTACTGCCGAGGCATAGGGGATCTGACTCATCCTTTCTCTTTCTTCTGCCGTAGCCGGACCTTGAGTCTTACTCAAGACCTTGCACAGTAACATAGGTAAGAATCCTTTCTTACTTTCGTCCATTCTAAACTTCTTTAGAATCTTGTCCAGGTATGTACTCTGTGATAGCCCTATTAGGCGTCTTGATCTATCTCTATAAATCTTGATGCCTAATATGTATGATGCTTCACCAGGGTCTTTCATTGAAAAACTATTATTCAAATAACCTTTAACACTGCTTAATAGTTCTATATCATTCCCGATCAATAATATGTCATCTACATATAATATCAGGAATGCTACAGAGCTCCCACTCACTTTCTTGTAAATACAGGCCTCTCCATGACACTGTATAAACCTGAAGTCTTTGATCACTTTATCAAAGCGCCGGTTCCAACTTCTCGATGCTTGCTTCAGTCCATAGATTGAACGCTGAAGTTTGCATACTTTGTCAGCATTTTTAAGATCGACAAAACCTTTGGGTTGTACCATATACAACTCTTCCTCAATGTCTCCATTAAGGAACGCCGTTTTGACATCCATCTGCCAAATCTCATAATCGAAAAATGCAGCTATTGCTAACAAAATCCTCACAGATTTTAGCTTCGCTACAGGTGAGAAAGTCTCATCGTAGTCAACACCTTGAATTTGTCGGAAACCCTTTGCGACAAGTCGAGCTTTATAGATAGTAATATTACCATCAGCATCTGTTTTTCTCTTGAAGATCCATTTATTCTCGACAGCCTTGCGGCTATCAGGTAAGTCTACCAAAGTCCATACTTTGTTATCATACATGGATCCCATTTCGGATTTCATGGCTTCTTGCCATTTGTTGGAATCTGGGCTCATCATCGATTCTTCATACGTCGCAGGGTCCTCATCATTGTTATCTACAATCATGACATTTAGACAAGGATCATACCAATCAGGAGTGGCACGTTCCCTTGTCGATCTGCGAGGTTCAGTAGTTTCCTCGTTCGAAGTTTCATGATCATTATCATTAGCTTCCTCTGTTGCCGGTGTAGGCGGTACATGTACAACTTCCGATCGCGCTACTCTGATCAACGAGTATAGATTCATCAATCTCATCGAGTTCTACTTTTCTTCCAGTCACTTCTTTAGTGAGAAATTCTTTCTCAAGAAAGGTTCCGTTCTTAGCAACAAAGATTTTGCCTTCGGATCTGTGATAGAAGGTGTACCCTATAGTTTCCTTAGGGTATCCTATGAAGATGCATTTCTCCGCTTTGGGTTCTAGCTTGTCCGGTTGTAACTTCTTTACATAGGCTTCGCAACCCCAAACTTTAAGGAACGACAGCTTAGGTTTCTTATTAAACCATAATTCATACGGTGTCGTTTCAACGGATTTTGATGGTGCTCTATTTAAAGTGAATGCGGCTGTCTCTAATGCATAACTCCAAAATGATAACGGCAAATCAGTAAGAGACATCATAGAACGAACCATATCTAAGAGAGTTCGATTACGACGTTCGGACACACCGTTTCGTTGAGGTGTTCCCGGCGGAGACAATTGTGAAAGTATTCCGCATTTCTTTAAATGCATGCCAAACTCATAACTCAGATATTCACCTCCGCGACCAGATCGTAGAAATTTGATCTTCTTGTTACGTTGATTTTCTACTTCACTTTGGAATTCCTTAAACTTCTCGAAAGTTTCGGATTTATGTTTCATGAAATAGATATACCCATATCTACTCAGATCATCTGTGAAGGTTAGAACATAACGATAACCACCGCGCGATGCTACGCTCATTGGTCCGCACACATCGGTATGTATGATTTCCAATAAGTCAGTAGCTCGCTCCATCATACCAGAAAATGGAGTCTTAGTCATTTTTCCCATTAGACATGCTTCGCATCTATCAAGTGACTCAAAGTCAAGTGATTCAAGTAATCCATCAGTATGGAGTTTCTTCATGCGTTTCACTCCAATATGACCAAGACGACAGTGCCACATATAAGTAGAATTATCATTCAATTTAATTCGCTTAGCATCAATGTTATGTATATGTGTATCACTACTATCGAGATCTAACAGAAATAAGCCATTCTTTTCAGGTGCTCGACCATAAAAGATATTATTCATAAAAATAGAACAACCATTATTCTCAGACTTGAATGAATAACCGTCTTGCATTAAACAAGATCCAGATATAATGTTCATGCTCAACGCGGGTACAAAATAACAATTATTTAGGCTTAAAACTAATCCCGAAGGTAGATGTAGAGGAAGTGTGCCGACAGCGATCACATCGACTTTGGATCCATTTCCAACGCGCATCGTCACTTCATCTTTCAGTAGTCTTCGTTTATTCTTTAGTTCCTGTTTCAAGTTACAAATATGAGCAACCGAACCAGTATCAAATACCCAGGTACTAGTACGAGAACCAGTGAGATAAACATCTATAACATGTATATCAAATATACCTTCTTTCTTCTTCTTGACAAGGCCGCTCTTCAGATCCGCCAAATACTTGGAGCAATTACGCTTCCAGTGTCCCTTCTCCTTGTAGTAATAGCACTCAGCATCAGGCTTAGGGCCGTTCTTAGGTTTCATAGGAGGTGTGGCAGCTTTCTTGCCACCCTTCTTGAATTTTCCCTTAGACTTGCCCTGTTTCTTGAAACTGGTGGTCTTGTTGACCATCAACACTTGGTGCTCTTTCTTGATCTCAATCTCAGCAGCTTTAAGCATGGCGAAGAGTTCAGGTAACTCTTTGTTCATGTTCTGCATATTGTAGTTCATCACAAAGTTCTTGTAACTAGGTGGCAGTGATTGAAGGATACGATTAATCCCCAGTCTGTTAGGAATAACTATTTCCAAGTCACTGAGTTTCTTCGCATGCCCGGTCATGGCGAGCATGTGCTCACTAACGGAGCTACCTTCTTCCATCATGCAGCTGAAAAATTGTTTCGATGCTTCATAGCATTCCACGGCCGCATGAGTTTCAAAAATAGTCTTCAACTCTTTCATCAACTCATGAGGATCGTGGTGCTCAAAACGTTTTTGAAGATCGGATTCCAGACTGCATAGGATGGCACACTGAACCTGAGAGTACCGAGTTTTCCGAGTCGCATAAACAACTTTTACTTCATCGGTTTCTGTTTCTGCAGGAGGGTCACCTAGCGGTGCATCAAGCACATATTGCAGATTTCCGCCAGAGAGGAAGATCCTCACATGACGGAACCAGTCGGTGAAGTTGCTACCGTTGCTCTTAAGCTTTTCTTTCTCTAGGAACTGGTTAAAATTGATTGGGGACGCCATATCTACAACATATATTTGCAATAGTTTAGACTAATGTTTATGACAAATTGAGTTCAAATTTTAATTCAACATAATTAAAAATCTAGGTGAACTCCCACTCAAAACAATATCCCTCGCATTGTCTTAGTGATCACACGAACCAAATCTACCGCACCTAAGTCCGATCATCACGAGACAAGGTGTGATTTCAATGGCGAACATTCAAAGTGTTCATCATATCAACCATATGATTCATGCTCTACCTTTCGGTATCACGTGTTCCGAGACCATGTCTGTACATGCTAGGCTCGTCAAGGCCACCTTAGTATCCGCATGTGCAAAACTATCTTGCACCCGTTGTATGCACTTGTTGATTCTATCACACCCGATCATCACGAGATGCTTCGAAACGACAAGTCTTGGCAACGGTGCTACTAAGGATGAACACTTTATTATCTTGAGATTTTAGTGAGGGATCATCTTATAATGCTACCGTCGCGATCTAAGCAAAATAAGATGCATAAAAGGATTAACATCACATGCAGTTCATATGTGATATGATATGGCCCTTTTGTCTTTGCGCCTTTGATCTTCATCTCCAAAGCACGGACATGATCTCCATCATCCTAGGGCATGATCTCCATCATCGTCGGCGTAGCGTCAAGGTCAATGGCGACGTCTTCATGATTGTCCTCCATGTAGCAACTATTACAACTACTTTGAAAAACTACTCAACATGAAATTTAAAGACAACCATAAGGCTCCTGCCGGTTGCCACAATACAATAATGATCATCTCATACATATTCATCATCATATTATGGCCATATCACATCACCAAACCCTGCAAAAACAAGTTAGACGTCTCTAATTTGGTTTGCATATTTTACGTGGTTTAGGGTTTTCGAGAGAGATCTAATCTACCTACGAACATGAACCACAACGTTGATACTAATGTTTCCAATAGAAGAGTAAATTGAATCTTCACTATAGTAGGAGAGACAGACACCCGCAAAGCCTCTTATGCAATACAAGTTGCATGTCGAACGAGGAACAAGTCTCATGAACGCGGTCATGTAAAGTTAGTCCGAGCCGCTTCATCCCACTATGCCACAAAGATGCAAAGTACTCAAACTAAAGATAACAAGAGCATCAACGCCCACAAACCATTGTGTTCTACTCGTGCAACCATCTATGCATAGACACGGCTCTGATACCACTGTAGGAAAACGTTGCATAGAAAACAAAAAATTTCCTATCGCGAACACGCAATCCAAGCCAAGATGCAATCTAGAAGACGGTAGCAACGAGGGGTTTATCGAGTCTCACCCTTGAAGAGATTCCAAAGCCTACAAGAGGAGGCTCTTGTTGCTGCGGTAGACGTTCACTTGCCGCTTGCAAAAGCGCGTAGAAGATCTTGATCACGATCGGTTCCGGCGCCACGAACGGGCAGCACTTCCGTACTCGGTCACACGTTCGGTTGTTGATGAAGACGACGTCCACCTCCCCGTTCCAGCGGGCAGCGGAAGTAGTAGCTCCTCTTGAATCCGACAGCACGACGGCGTGGTGTCGGTGGTGGTGGAGAAATCCGGCGGAGCTTTGCTAAGCGTGCGGGAAGTGGAGGAGCGGGGCGGCTAGGGTTTGGGAGGGGGTGGCCGGCCACTCAAGGGGGGCGGCCAGGTTGTGGTCTTGGGGTGGCCGGCCCCCTCCCCTTGGCCCCTCATTATATAGGTGGAAGCCCCAAGAGTTGGTCTCCAAGTCTTCGAATAAGACCCGAACCAAAAACCTTCCATATGGTGGGGAAACCTAGCCAAGCTAGGACTCCCACTAGAGGTGGGAGTTCCACCTCCCATATGGGGGGGTGGCCGGCCCCCTAAGGGGGAGTCCACTTGGGACTCCTCCCCCACTAGGGTTGGCCGGCCATGGAGGTGGAGTCCCATGTGGACTCCACCTTCCTTGGTGGTTTCTTCCGGACTTTTCTAGAACCTTCTAGAACCTTCCGCGTCAATTTAATTCACATAAAATGACATCCTATATATGAATCTTATTCTCCGGACCATTCCGGAACTCCTCGTGATGTCCGGGATCTCATCCGGGACTCCGAACAAATATTGGAACTCCATTCCATATTCAAGTTCTACCATTTCAACATCCAACTTTAAGTGTGTCACCCTACGGTTCGCGAACTATGCGGACATGGTTGAGTACTCACTCCGACCAATAACCAATAGCGGGATATGGAGATCCATAATGGCTCCCACATATTCAACGATGACTTTAGTGATCGAATGAACCATTCACATACGATACCAATTCCCTTTGTCACGCGATATTTTACTTGTCCGAGGTTTGATCTTCGGTATCACTCTATACCTTGTTCAACCTCGTCTCCTGACAAGTACTCTTTACTCGTACCGTGGTATGTGGTCTCTTATGAACTCATTCATATGCTTGCAAGACATTAGACGACATTCCACCGAGAGGGCCCAGAGTATATCTATCCGTCATCGGGATGGACAAATCCCACTGTTGATCCATATGCCTCAACTCATACTTTCCGGATACTTAATCCCACCTTTATAACCACCCATTTACGCAGTGGCGTTTGGTGTAATCAAAGTACCTTTCCGGTATAAGTGATTTACATGATCTCATGGTCATAAGGACTAGGTAACTATGTATCGAAAGCTTATAGAAAATAACTTAATGACGAGATCTTATGCTACGCTTAATTGGGTGTGTCCATTACATCATTCATACAATGATATAACCTTGTTATTAATAACATCCAATGTTCATGATTATGAAACTAATCATCCATTAATCAACAAGCTAGTTTAAGAGGCATACTAGGGACTCTTTGTTGTTTACATATCACACATGTATCAATGTTTCAGTTAATACAATTATAGCATGGTATATAAACATTTATCATAAACATAAAGATATATAATAACCACTTTTATTATTGCCTCTTGGGCATATCTCCAACAAAAACACCACATACTTCCTCATGAGCTATAAAACATTGACACAAATAAGAGGTAATAAATTTTGAATTGTTTTAAAGGTAGCACACGAAGTATTTACTTGGAATGGCAGGAAATACCATGTAGTAGGTAGTTATGGTGGACACAAATGACATAGGTTTTGGGTTAAGGTTTGGATGCACGAGAAGTATTCCCTCTCAGTACAGGTCTTTGGCTAGCAAGGTTAATTAGCAAGCATAAGAGTCGAGGGAAACAAACAAATATACATGTGATAGAAACAATCATGCGGCTTCCTTGTAAGCACAAACAATTTTAACTTCAGAATAATAAGCTATGAGCTAACAAGAAAGAAAGATAATGAAACAACTACATGTATTTCTCTTTTCTACTTAAACCTCAAAGTTTTGTTGCTATTGACCAATGCTAAGTTTGACAAAACCAAATAGATTTATTCAGTGCTCCCAAAGTGGTACCAATACTAATAACAAGATCAATCATATAATAAGGATTGCAAACTAAAATAAGATGTGCAAAATGTAAATGATAAGACTTCTCATTAATATTCCATAACGATAACTCACACCAAGGGATACATAGACAACCAACTAAAGGAGAGATACTTCCACACTGCAACCCATCTTATATGATAACTTCCCTACTCATGATATGACACTACTTGATAGTAAAAAGTAAAAGATAGTGATAATGTGATACCGCGGCACTCCCCCAAGCTTGGAACAAACCAAGGGGATGCCAATACCGATGACGAATTACTCCATCGGTGATGGTGGTGATGAATTCTCGACAAGCTTCTCAACAAGCTCCTGAAGCTCATCAATCTTGTACATGAGATTGCGGATCATCTCCGAATTGTGCTCGACGCGGTTGAGAAGTATGTCCGACGGCGAGTCCCAACTCTTGGAGTTACCTCCCCACTCTTCAGCTTCAGGCTTCATCCTTCCTGCAGTGTTAGAACGATCTATATCCTAATTGCTAGGCAATGCTGCCTTGGGAGTCCTTTCAATTTGACTATTGTAAATTAGATTGCGGAAGGGATTGTAGGTGCCTGGAAAGGATGTCTTTGGAGCTAGGTAGTGACGTGGAACCTTTCCTCCGGTGCGAATTCTTGCGCCCCTCTTGGCACTGAAAGGGTTCTCCACCACCCTGATGCTTGCGATGGTAGTACGCGGGTGCGCACGCGAGTCTTCCTCCACTTCTTCTTCATCTTCTTCCTTGACGTTCTCGTCCACCTCTTTCCACTCGGGATCTTCATTATCTTCATCCGAAAGCCCCTTGCCCTTGTTGTTGGAAACCATGGTGCTTCTAGATTGAAAACAGATCCTGGCAGAAACAGCTCGAAACAAAACACGTCGAGAAAACGATATACGGACCTCCAGGGGTCCGGGGGATTATATAGAATAAATTTTTACGACAAACGGAAAGTACCAGGTCGAACCAGAGTCGGAGAGGGGCGACGAGGCGGCCAGCTCATAGGGCGGCGCGGCCTGGCTGGGGCCCGCGCCGGCCTATGGGGGCACGCCCTCGTGCGTCTCCTCCACTCCGTTTCGATCTCGTAATTTTTCATATTTTCCAAAAACAGCAAAACATTGTTCGGAAAGTAAATTGCGAACTTTTCATTACCAGTACAGTTACCTATTCAAAGTCGAGTTCTGGCGGACTGTCAATTTGTCCCTTGATGAAAGCCTCTGGTGTTTCCACTTGAATAACATCTACATCTACATTGTAAGAATCACCTGAGATATAATGCTTGAGTCTTTGTCCATTCACCACTTGTGTGGCATTGCCTTGGAGAGATCTAATTTTAATTGCTCCTGAACGATACACCTCCTCAACAACATATGGTCCTTCCCATTTCGAGAGTAATTTTCCTGCAAAGAATCTGAGACGACACCGATACAATAGGACTTTATCCCCAATATTAAATTCTCTTTTGATAATCCTTCTATCATGCCATTTTTTAACTTTCTCTTTAAAGAGTTTAGCATTTTCATAAGCTTCACTTCTCCATTCATCTAGAGAACTCAATTGCAGCAACCTCTTATTACCGGCTAGTTTAGGATCTTTATTTAATTCTCTAACAACCCAATAAGCTTTGTGCTCTAGTTCTTAAGGTAAATGACAAGCTTTTCCATAAACCATTTTATAAGGTGACATTCCCATGGGATTTTTATAAGCAGTTCTATAAGCCCATAGTGCTTCCTTCAATTTACTAGCCCAATTCTTTCTAGTTTTATTAACAGTCTTTTGCAAGATAGATTTAATTTCTCTATTTGATAATTCTACTTGCCCACTAGTTTGAGGATGATAAGCGGAAGCAATTCTATGATTAATACCATATTTAGCAAGAGTTTTTCTAAAACCCCCATGAATAAAATGAGAACCTCCATCAGTCATAATATATCTAGGAACTCCAAATCTAGGAAAAATAATATCTAAAAGCATTCTTAAAGAGGTCTCACCATCAGCACTTTTTGTAGGTATGGCTTCCACCCATTTAGTAACATAATCAACAGCAACAAGTATATGAGTGTTACCTTCTGAAGAGGGAAAAGGTCCCATGAAGTCAAATCCCCAACAGTCGAACGGTTCAATAACAAGAGTATAATTCATAGGCATTTCATTGCGTCTGGAGATATTACCAACCCTTTGGCATTCATCACAAGATAAAATAAACTTTCTTGCATCTTTGAAGAGAGTCGGCCAATAAAAACCTGATTGTAGAACCTTTTGCGCGGTTCTTTCTCCGGCGTGATGTCCTCCATAGGCACTACCATGACATTTGCTCAATATCTCTTGTTGTTCATATTCGGGAACACATCTTCGCAGAATACCATCCACTCCTTCTTTATATAAGTGTGGGTCATCCCAGAAATAATGCCTCAAGTCATAAAAGAATTTCCTCCTTTGCTGAGCTGAAAAGGTCGGAGGCAAGTACTTCGAAACAATAAAGTTAGCATAATCAGCATACCAAGGACTGTCTCGCGAGCTCACCTTTATTACAGCCAATTGTTCATTTGGAAAACTATCATTGACAGGAACAGGATCATGAGCAATATTTTCCAATCTAGACAAATTATCAGCAACAGGATTATCAGCACCTTTCCTATCTACAATATGTAAATCAAATTCTAGCAAAAGAAGTACCCATCTAATAAGCCTCGGTTTAGCATCTTTCTTTGTCATAAGGTATCTAATTGTAGCATGATCAGTATGAATCGTAACTTTTGAATCAACAATATAAGATCTAAATTTATCACAAGCAAAGACTACAGCTAACAAATCTTTTTCAGTAGTAGCATAATTTCTTTGAGCAGCATCAAGAGTTTTACTAGCATAATGAATAACATTCAATTTTTTATTTATTCGCTGTCCAAGAACAGCGCCTACAGCAAAATCACTAGCATCACACATGATTTCAAATGGTAAATTCCAATCAGGAGGTTCAACTATAGGAGCAGTTGTTAAGGCTTTCTTTAGAGTTTCAAAAGCTTCCTTACAATCATCATCAAAAACAAAAGGTAGATCTTTTTGAAGAAGATTAGTAAGAGGCTTTGAAATCTTAGAGAAGTCTTTAATAAACCTCCTATAAAACCCAGCATGACCAAGAACACTACGAATACCTTTAACATCCCTAGGATAGGGCATCTTCTCAATTGCTTCAACTTTAGCTCTATCAACTTCAATACCTCTCTCGGAAATTTTATGTCCCAATACAATTCCTTCATTAACCATAAAGTGGCATTTCTCCCAATTAAGAACAAGGTTAGTTTCTTCACATCTCTGCAAAACTTTATCCAGGTTCCGCAAGCAATTATCAAAAGAATTCCCATAGACAAAAAAATCATCCATGAATACCTCTACAATACTCTCGCAAAAGCCATGAAAAATAGCAGACATGCATCTTTGAAAAGTAGCAGGAGCATTACATAAACCAAAAGGCATACGTCTATAAGCATAGGTTCCATAGGGACAAGTGAAAGTGGTTTTCTCTTGATCCTTAGTTTTAACAGCAATTTGTGAAAACCCAGAATAACCATCAAGAAAGCAAAATTGAGTATTTTTGGATAACCTTTCTAACATTTGATCAATAAAAGGCAAAGGATAATGATCTTTCTTAGTAACTTTATTAACTTTACGAAAATCAATGCACATTCTATAACCTACAACTACTCTTTGAGGTATGAGCTCATCATTATCATTAGGCACAACAGTCATTCCTCCCTTTTTAGGAACACATTGCACAGGACTGACCCATCTACTATCAGCAATAGGATATATAATACCAGCTGCAAGAAGTCTTAATACCTCATTTCTTACCACATCCTTCATCTTAGGAATTAAACGACGCTGAGGTTCAACAACAGGCTTTGCATCATCTTCCATATTAATGGCGTGTTGGCAAATAGAGGGAGAAATCCCCTTCAAGTCATCAAGAGTGTAGCCAATAGCACCTCGGTGTTTCTTCAATATTTCCAATAACCTTTCTTCTTCAAACTCTGTAAGCTTAGAACTAATAATAACAGGATATATTTTCTTATCATCAATATGAGCATATTTAAGATTATCAGGCAAAGGTTTTAAATCAAAGACAGGATCTTCCTTTGGTGGCGGTGTTGTACCCAGATCTTCCACCGGTAGATCATGCTTAAGAATAGGTTGGCGAAGAAAAATTTCATCAAGCTCATCTCTTTCTTTCATAAAAACTTCACTCTCGCTATTCTCCAAATGTTGCTGCAAAGGATTATTAGGAACAAGAACAATAGATGCACACTGTTCCATTTTAAAATCATCATTAGGCGGATCAATTTTATAAGGAGTTTTGGTAAATTTAGAGAAGTTAAACTCATAGGATTCACCAGCAAATTTAGTCAAAATTTTCTCTTTCTTGCAATCTATAATAGCTCCACAAGTATTTAGAAAAGGTCTACCAAAAATGATAGGACAATATTCACTAGCAGCAGAACCAAGTACCAAAAAGTCAGTAGGATATTTAATCTTACCGCATAGAACTTCCACATCTCGAACAATACCAATTGGAGAGATAGTTTCTCTATTAGCCAGCTGAATAACCACATCAATATCTTCAAGTTCACAAGAACCAATTTCGTGCATAATCTCCGTGTAAAGCTCATAAGGAATAGCACTAATTCTTGCACCAATATCGCATAAACCATAATAGCAATGATCACCAATTCTAACAGAGAGCATAGGAACACTAGCTTTCCTAGACTTATTAGGATGTGACCATCTTCCACATTTTCAGTCACAAGATCTTTAACTATTGCAACAGCAGGTTCAACTTTTATTTGATCTTCAGGTTCTATAGGTTTCTTTTCACTTTTATGAACCGCACTATTTATAACAGAGTACTCCTTCATTTTAGCAGGAAAAGGAGTTTTTTCAATATAAGCTTCAGGAATAACATGATCCACAGTTTCAACTACAACACATTTATTTATAGATGAATCAATTTTATCTTTATACGGTTCATGAAACTTATCAAAATTCTTCTTAGGCAATTCATAATGAGAGGCAAAAGCTTTATAAAGATTTGCAGCAACTTGAGAATCAAGACCATAAGTAGCACTCATATTACGAAATTTATCAGTATCCATAAAAGCTTCAATGCATTTGTAATCATAATTTATACCTGATTCTCTATCTTTGCCGTTCTCCCATCCTTCCGTATTTTCCTGGATCCGATTAAGAAGGTCCCTTTTAAACTCTTCTTTGTTGCGCGTAAATGATCCAGAACAAGAAGTATCCAGCAAGGTCTTGTCTTCAAAAGAAAGTCTTGCATAGAAATTATCAATAATAACATTACCAGGAAGCTCATGAATGGGGCATTTGAGCATTAAAGACTTCAATCTCCCCCATGCTTGGGAAATACTCTCTCCATCATGAGGCCAAAAATTATATATGCGGTTCCGATCCTTATGAATTTCACTTGGAGGATAGAACTTAGAATAAAACCGGGGCACAATATCATTCCATTCAATAGAATCCCCATTATCCAGTAATTTATACCAATGCGCCGCTTTACCAGACAGCGATATAGAGAATAGTTTCTTCCTCACTTCATCCATAGCAATACCTGCACACTTGAATAAACCACATAATTCATGTAAGAACAGTAAATGATCTCCAGGGTGGACAGTTCCATCTCCTGTATAACGGTTATCCACTACATGTTCAATAATTTTCATAGGTATTTTGTATGGTAACTCTTCCTTACCTGGCGCCTCATCCACTACCTTTGCAGTAGTAGTAGATTTTCCAAACAAGCATTCGAGAGAAGATCTCTCCATAATGAATTATAGCAGCAGGTAGAAATAAAATCAGCACTAACAGTATAAGTTTCCCTTACCAATTCCACTTACCAATAGCGCTTCACTCCCCGGCAACGGCGCCAGAAAATAGTCTTGATGATCCACAAGTATAGGGGGTGTATCGTAGTATCTTCGATAAGTAAGAATGTCGATCCCAACGAGGAGCAGAAGGTATTGACAAGCAGTTTTGATGAAGGATTCACTGTAAATGCTCACATACAAGTATTTATGTGGTTTTGATGTAACAGATGAATAAAGTACGAGTAAGTAAAATGCGAGAGTAACAATTGCAGCGAGTGGCCCAATCCTTTTTAGCACAAAGGACAAGCCGGTTTGTTTACTTATAATGACCAAACGTTCCTGAGGACACACGGGATTTTAGTCTAGTGCTTTTGCTACATACGGCTAATTAATCTTCATTGTTTTGATAAGTGTTGTGTGGGTGAACCTATGCTAATGTACCGCCCTTCCTAGGACTAATACATACTTGTGATTATACCCCTTGCAAGCATCCGCAACTACAAGAAAGTAATTAAGATAAATCTAACCACAACCTTAAACTCTGAGATCCTGCTATCCCTCCTGCATCGATATACCAACGGGGGCTTAGGTTTCTGTCACTCCGGCAACCCCGCAATTGGCAAACGAGTACAAGATGCATTCCCCTAGGCCCATAAAGGTGAAGTATCGTGTAGTCGACGTTCACACGACACCACTAGAAGAATAACACCACAACTTAAATATCATAACATTGAATATTACTCAACCATACTTCACTACTAACATTTAGACTTCACCCATGTCCTCAAGAACTAAACGAACTGCTCACGAGACATCATATGGAACATGATCAGAGGTGATATGATGATGAATAACAATCTGAACATAAACCTTGGTTCAACGGTTTCACTCAATAGCATCAATAACAAGTAGAAATCAACACCGGGAGAGTTTCCCCTATCAAACAGTCAAGATCAAACCCAAATTGCTACAGCGGTGATGATGTGCAGCGGTGGAGACGGCGGTGATGATGATGATGATGGTGATGGAGATGATGTCCAGCTCGATGACGGTGACGATGGCGTCGATTTCCCCCTCCGGGAGGGAATTTCCCTGGCGGATCTCAGCCTACCGGAGAGCTCTTTTCTCTCTGGTATTCTCCACCCCGCAGAGGCGGCTGTAACTCTTCGCGAGGTACCCTATGTGGCTTAGGTCTTCGGGACGAAGGAGTTCGCGAAGAAAAGGAGGCGAGAGGGGCTGTGGGCCCCCTCCTCACTGGGCGGCGCGGCCAGGCCTTGGGCCGCGCCGGCCCATGGAGTGGGCCCACCTCGGGTCCCCTCAGCTTCCCCTTCTGGCTTCCTTCGTCATCTGGAAAAATAGGATTTTTGGTATAATTTCCTTCGACTGTTGATCTTCCGAAATATTGCATTCTGACGGTGCTTTTTCCAGCAGAATCCTGGCTCCGGTGCTCGATCCTCCAATAATCATGAAACATGCAAAATAGATGAAATAACATAAGTATTATGTGCAAATATGAAATATATCAATGAATAACAGCAAATTATGATATAAAATAGTGATGCAAATTGGACGTATCATTGACTCATCCACTGGGACGGTGGTGCTGCCTGCATCTTCACCAGGGTGCCCTGCTTCCCCGACCTCGGTGCTGCGTGTGGCTCCTTTGACTGTAAGGTCGCTCTTACTTATCTCGCTGTTCATTGATCTCCTAGTGGTACTTCATTGATCTGCTAGTGTGGTAGTTCATTGGTCTGCTAGTGCTTAAGGATGTCCATGTGGTACTGCTAGTTCTTTGATCTGCTAGTGTTACTCATGTAGCCCATCATACCATTGGGCTCCCCTGATCTGTCTGCTCCTACTGTGAAATCTCACACCGACTATCTGATTGCAAGCAAACCAGCCATGGTTTGAAAACCCGAGCTATCAGAGTTTGTGCTGAACCGTTTGGTTCAGCTCGTCCGTAGCGGCGTCTGCTTTAACATGGGATTCAAGGAGCAACATATGAAGAAGGTAGGCGCGTATGTTCTTGCATTCATCGGCATACATGTCACCACCCTTCAGCTGTACAACCACATCAGAAATTGGAGGACGAAGTGGAGCGTCATTATGAAGATGAAATCTGATCGCATTCTGGACTAGAGCGAAGATGGTTGCTGCTTCTACGGCGGTGATGAAGGGGCGACGGATGAGTACATCCAGGTACGAAGCCTCATTGAGTTCATGCATAGATCAGTGAGAGAGTCGCCCTAACAGTTGTTCCTTGTGGATTGCAGCGCTACCCGAAGCACCGTCAGTACGTCGGCACCCCGATCACAAACTACGCTCAGATGAAGACGATCTTCACTCCCCGGTTCGTGTGCAAGGCGTAGTTGTTCCAGCCTAACTTGTTGGTCAGGGCTATCGAATTCATTGCAGACAATAAAGCAGAGTATGTCATCTATTGTAAGCTGCAGCCACCGGAGAGGAGGAGCTAGCTTAGGACCTGGCTCTGCAACCAGTTTCCTGCTTAGTGTTTCTGCTTCCTTCGTCATGATCCACAGATTTTTGGAGGTGATCTTGCATCCCTCCATTAGCTAGGACTTGCTACAACCTGATCCCGGGTCTGTAATGATGAACTTGTTCGAGGTGGTATATACTAACCCCTCGTGATGAACATGTGATGCATCACGAAGTAGTTGCTTCGTTCGTGATGCATCGCCCACTAAGTAGTTGTTGTGTATTACCAACACCTTTTGTGATGAACTGAATTTGATGTGTGGTGTTATTCAGTATTGGGTAACCTCACTACTCTAAGTGAAGAGGTTACCACAGCACTAAGCTATCTGCAACCAAAAAGGTTGTGGGTTGCATGAGCAGGGAAAAAAGTTCTATTAAAGGGCAACTAAATGATGGGGCTTGGGTTCCTTCTCCGGCGCGCAAAAGATCTCACAGGCTACCAAACGACCGATTTTCATGATCCATGACATGCGGAAAATCTGCCCAGACAACCAACGCGCCCTTATGGATCAGAGGGCATACAACGTGTGTACGCACCACTGGGAAAAGCTTGTGATATTTTGAAACTCAAGAGTACGATCTTTTCTCCCTTGTCCCGGGCTCATTTTTTTTGTGAAAACATACTACGTATTTGTACGCACCCACGGAAAAAAATTGTGATTGTCTGTACCTCAAAAGTATGGTTTTCGAAATATTTTGGAATCGAAGTGCTATGAATTGGTGTTCGCGCTGCACACATTATTGTAGGTGGTGGTGGCTGGTTAATTTTTAGGTGGTGCTTCCCAGCTGCTGAAGCTCTGGCAAGTCGGACGCACGAAGCGGCCCATTAAAGTTCGAGGCGCGTCGTGTTCCATGGTTGCTCCGGCCGGCCGTGGATCCATCAGCCGTCGCCCCAACTGCATGCCGCCGCCGTGGCGCCGTCCCACGCGCCCCTGGTGCATTCATTCGGCTGGCGGGCACACATGGCATGCACGTGCATGCGGATCGAACGCGCTCGATCGCCGTGACTGGGCCGGCCCTCTGTATTCGTAGCATCGGCAGCGGTAGTATATTGATCTGGCACGTACTATAGATTTGTAAGTCTAGCGCGTATAACGTCAACGTGTTCATCCAATCCATACATACAGTACAGCTACAACTACAAACAGTAGTACTACAGTGGCGGCACGGAGGCTGGAGCGCTGCCGGCCGGCCATGCCAATGCAAACGGCCAAACGACAGGTGCAACGCGTATAGGCCCACCCCGGCAGGTCTCTTCAGTCTATTACTATCATTACCGCAAAATTCAAATTCAAATTTGAACTTGTAGAATGGAACCGCAAACTTGCAAACTTCGAGATCAGCACGCGAAACCCCAAATACCACTCTATTTTAAATGCTTAAGGTTGTTTGATTTGAAATTTCCCTAATGTAGCAGTGTTCAAACCCCCGATTGTTGACTTGGACACACATGACATATCAAGTGCCATATCCAATCTTCTTCTCCGGTGCAATCGATCATAGGTAGAACCAATCGAGACCTCCGCTTGGGTAGCACCTGTGCGGGACCACCATAGACGTCCCTCCACCCCCCGAAGTCTCCGCGATATCGAGTGCGGATATATAGCGGCGAGTCCCATCTCATACAGTGCCTCGGCGTTTTATCTGTCGATGAGCACGCCGTCGTGCCAGCCCATATGTCAGCACGTACTCTGAAATTCTCTAAATTCTCTGTTCTCGGGGTTTGGAAGTTTGATGTGATGATTTTGTTAGAGGTTCGATTTAGCCAAGGCCTACACAAGTTCGAGGTATATTTTGGACTTTGTCCCAAGCGTTACACATCCATGGCGCACAATTTGTCGTTGAAAATTCACATCGGTCGGGTTGCTTGTAATGGAATGGATTGGAGTTACGTACATTACTCTATCTCAAGGAAAGGGATTAATTTGTACTACCTGAACACCGTGTGTCACCGTCAAGTGCCCTGTCTCGGAACATGGGATGAAATTTTGACATCATCTAAGTACTAGTAGTATTTAACACCTCTAAACACGTCAACGTGTGTTTACGCGTACGCTGCCAAAACTAAGAAATCGATAGAGCACTATGCGCTCGCAGCCAGAAGACCAGCGATTGTCCAAGATTACGGCGAGGCGAATCTCGACGTACGACACGATACTCCGACCTGTAGTAGATAGCATAGCATGGCAATGCCGCACTAATTAACTGGTCCATACTACCATGCTGCATGATATGCATCTGCATTAACTGGTCGATGTACGTACATCGGTGCATGAAACGAAAATCGGCATGAAGTTGACTAGAGAAGCCGGCTAACCGATCGATCGTGCATTGCCATAATGCAGATATATATCGACACGGTCCATGATCTATATATCGTGCGCGCGCGTGCATTCTGCATTGCATATATATAATTGCACTACATACATTGTGTAGATGCATTCATGCATGCACATGCATCAGCGTGTCCATGATTCCATGTCCATGCATGCATTGACGCATCTATGCCCATCCTGGTCGAGCTTGATTAGCTATAGGTTAAGCCAGCGGAGAAACGAAGATCCAAAACACACTAAGCGATGCATTGAAGGCAGCGTCGAGTCGTCGACACGACGGTTCCTTCACTTCCTTGCATGCACGTAGGTATAGGCCGTCTGCTGCACGGCCGCCATGACTCCATGACGTTTGGTCAAACATCAGTAGGACATTAGCAAGAGATGCCCATCCTGTTGCGGCCACACTACGCACCTGGTAGGATAGTACACTGGTACTGCCGCGCGTTCTACGTGTCTTCAATTCGTCAATCATATCGCCCATAGCAGCCGCGGTGCGAGCTCCACCATATGGATAGCAAATGAAATCCTCCGTTTTTTCAGTTTAATGGAAAAAAAGAGATGCCTCGATCTTACGTTGCCTTTCGACAAGTTACATTTTTTATAAATAACATTTTATTATTTAAAAGATTTAAATATCACACATGATCTATACATAACCAACCGCACAAAACCAAATGTCTCAACCGAAAAGGTAAAAGGCGGAATACAAGTAAACATCTAAGAAACTGTATGGACGCCTAGCTATGATGACGAGGGGCAATCCCAAGATTACACTGCCATCATGTTAGGAAAAATATTCCTCGCCGTATGTTCGTATCCTAACCGAGTAGACATATACAGACCTAAGAAAATTTTGAAACCTGGACAAACAAGCTTAGTGTGCTAAATTTTTATCAAATACATATAAAATTGGGGCGAAAATAGGCTTGTCGGCCAGCCGGAAGCCTGGGTGGCTGCCCGGGCAAAAGGGATGCTAGATCCGCCCGTGCGAGTAGACACCTGTGTAAATAGGTCGTAGTGCTTCACAAGCTACAGAGATGACCATGAGTGGAGCGTAACTATGCACCAGTAGATGACCTGCATAACAGAAACATTTTATCATTTAAAACCTTGTAATTTCTATATAGGTAAAGCGACCAAATATCATCAATCGCTCCCATCCTAATAAGAAGTCTTAACCTAGGATTCACATTGTTGAGCTAATTGCCGCATATATTCGTAACCCTGCGTTGGGTTTATGGTAGAATCTATCTGGATGGCTGACCATATAAATGAAGCAAATTTGCACTAAAAGGATAAGTGCTTTATAGTCCCGTCATAGAGACAAAAGATACATATTTTACTTCCCTGCAAATTGTATATTTCTTATCTTTGGTAAGAATTACCCACGACGAAGATATCATGCAAAACCCCGGGATCTTCATTTTCCAAGTTTCCTTATTGCTATCAACTGGCACCTCATTTGAATTTAAAAAAATTATACATAGAATCCACTTAGAATTTACCACTAATAAAGATTTCAACAAAATCCATCGGACCCCTAAGTCAAATGGATAAAATACAGACGCTGGAGCAAATCATTCTAAGATGCTTGCCTCGGACCAACGAGATCTCTTTTAGATAACACATTTGGTGGAGAAGTTTCATCACCTTACCGCTTACCGCACATATCGCCTTTGTGTTGCACAATGTTGTATAAGGCCGAATATTATTCTTGGAGTGTGGCATTACCTAGCTATTTATCCTCCCAGAACCTTATTTCCAATCCATCCCAAATAGAGAAATTTCCATATGGAAACAAAAATTTCTTCTTCGCCATTTTTCTATCCTGCGAGTCACCCAGCTTCCAATAAGCTTGAGGCAAAGCACTAGAACCAACATAGTTTGTCCCAAGGAAGGCTTGCCAAAACCAATTTTCATAAGGAAGCTTGAAAATTCATTTACCAAGGAGAGTCTTGTTCTTGACCTCAAGGTCATGAATCCCAAGCCCATCTTGATCTACAGGGCGACAAATCACCACTAGTAGGGAAAACGTTATAGGAGGATGCTCACTGGCACACCAGTCTAAACACACGTGACTAGTGTGCTTGTACTGGTAGATGAGAGTAGAGCATGCGACTACTAGGTTGACCCAAACTTCACTCGGGTCCAAAAACTTCTGGACGTGCGCCCGAATGGCGGCACACGGCTGCTATGTCCATACTAGCAATGCGCCGTGTACAGGCTCATGCGACTAGTAACACTTATTGGTAGAGTACCTCAGTTTGGATCTCTGCTACTAATAGAAGAAATTTGCACCCCCTCCCCACCCCCCAGATCGATATCGCCTTTTCAGGTTTGAAAAAAAATCATAGAAATTTCAAAATTAAAATGCTTTGAGATAGCATGTGTTATGTGTTCTAGTTGTTCGGAAAATTAACAAACAAGAATTTCGACCTATTTTGCAATATGACAACATCTTTCAGAAAAATGGCTTTTGATTTTGTATACGACCTTCGATGAAAAAAAAATTGTATGAAAATGTATCTACAGAAAAAGTTACATCCGAATTACGGATTTTTTTAGAATCTGCAAAATCGAAAAGGAAATTGGAGTTTTCGGAGGACTTGATTTTAGTGCAAAAAAATTCAGATCTGAAAATTTTCAAAACAAAAAAATACCTCCCACTTTCCCCTCCTCCCTTTCTACCCTTTCTTCACATTCTCCCTCGTCCTCTTCCATTTCTCTATCTTCTCCCCTCCTCCTCTTCCACTTTTCCACCTTCTCCCGTCCTCATATTCCGCTTGTCCACCTTCTTTCACTCATCTCCCGCGACGGTGGCAACCTCCGACGCCCTGCTCCGCCACCACCGACTACCAGCTGCGACGCCCACCTCTGACGCCCTGCTACGCCACTACCGAGTACCTGCTCCGACGACCACCTACACCACCGCCGGCTACCAGCTTGGGCGCCCTACTCCGCCACCTCCGATGGGGGGGGGGGGGGGGGGGGGTTACACCTTCGATTTAGCCATCAAACTTAATTTACGTGTTCAATCATGACAACGAGCATATCAACCACATTATTAAATAACGTTGATTATAATGGGTCACCTTGTCTTAGCATCTTCATAGTCTGCAAGTATTTATCAATGTCATCATCAGAAATTCAATTCGGATCACGGGTGTGTATGCTCCCTGTACCAAAAAATCTTATTTCGAAGTGTCAAAAAATTTTGACAAAAAGTTATACATGTACATCTTCATAATATATATGCGTTCGTCAAGTTTCAAGAAAAACCAACATTTTTTGTGGACTATGTAAAAAAGAGAAATTTTATCTTGTAAAAAGCATTATTTCTAGCACTGAGTTTTGTCTTTTTTACACACGTCACATGACAAGTCGATATTTTATGAAACAACTTTGTAAGCGTGTAGCACGTGAAGATGTACGTGCAAATTTTTCGTTTCATTTTTTTTGAAATTCAAAATGTGCGTAAGATGCATTTTAAAGTAAAGGGAGCATATGCTCCCATGTTCCAAAACATCACTCCCATCATTGACTATAATGGATACACTACCTGCCGATACAAAGTTGTAGATTAAAGCACGCCGCTGTTCAAAAAAAAAACATTTCATTTGGAGAGTCTGCTAGAAGAAATACCACTTAGCTTTGTCTTCGAATTTCTCAAATAAAAATTTATATTACCCCATTCAATTTTTTCTATGTAGTCGTGAACCGTTTCATGAAGGATAACCACAAGATCCAGGATGTTACGTCCTTGCATAAAATCATTCTGCGACGACAAACCACATGATCAGCCACCGTGTTCGGGATTATTCTAGAAACATTGGTAAAAACATAAAACAAGCATTAAGAAGACAAATATACTTGTATTATTGGATCCTTTCTTCTCCATTAACCTTAGGTAATAAAGTTATTTCACCAAAATTTAGGCTAGACAATTCCAGTTGTCCACTATGAAGAAAGCTCAAAAAATCTAGAAGTTCTAATTTGATGATATCCCAGAAAAGAAAGCTGAAAAAAATCTAGAAGTTCTAATTTGATGATATCGCAGAAATTCTGATAGCACACAGCCAAGAAGCCATCGGGGTCAGGGACCTTGCTGTGTTCCATTTGAAAAAAACTCCTTTCTTACTTCCTCCTTTGTATAGGGTGCAGTATGTAGGTTATTATTCTCATCTAAACCCTGGAGGATGTCGTTTGTTCGAGACTCATTGATAGAGAAGTTACCTTCTTATGGTGCCCCGAAAGAACACTTGTAATAATTACTGATATACGACTTGATCTGCTTATGCTTATGACCCTCAATCGTACCATCTTCTTGTACCAGATATCAAATAAGTTTCTTCTTATGTATGACATTGACAATACTATGGAAGTATCTTATATTCGAATCCCCTTCAAATATGAATTGGGCTTCTGAACGTTGACATTATTTGACCTCCTCGCGTGGAAGGCATGCTAAGTGGTCCTATTTTACAGAACACCTCCCAGTGCGGCACTGGTATGTCTGCGAGATGGGGGTCAACTAGGCCCAGCAGTAGCAGTGGTGCATCCCATCTGTAGTGTGCCACTAGTATGTCTACTAGCAGTGGCACACCCGTAGCTCTGTGCGCCACTCCTAGCAATCTTGTGGCTTGCCATTTTCGTAGTAGTGGCATGTCCTATCGTACTAAACAACAGTGTTAAGCGTAGAGTGGTGATTTTTTAATACCCTAAGAGCATCTCCACCGGCACCACCCCCCCCCCCCCAAATAGTCGCCGGCAGGGGCGCCAGCACCGTCGTATGGGGGACGCCGGCACAACATCCTCCATTTGGGGGAGCTGCTTCCACACCGGCGCGCCCCATACGACGGCCCCAATAGATGATTTGAATTTGAAAATTTGAATAAAAGTATAGAAATTCGAATAAGTTTTCGAATATGAAGTTTGGGCCAACACACGGCCACCAAATTCGAATAGGTTTTCGAATATGAAGTTTGGGCCAACATACGGCCACCAAATCGCCGTCTCCGTCGTAAAAAAAAGGGCTTACAAGCCAGCTGATTGATACGTCCAATTTGGATCACTATTTTATATCATAATTTGCTGTTATTCATTGATATATTTCATATTGGGACACAATACTTATGTTATTTCATCTATTTTGCATGTTTCATCATTATTGGAGGATCAAGCACGGAGCCGTGATTCTCGCTGGAAAAAGCACCGTCAGAATGCAATATTTCGGAAGATCAACTGTGGGAGGAAATTATACCAAAAATCCTATTTTTCAAGATAACGGAGGAAGCCAGAAGGAGAGGCCAGGAGGACCCAGGGTGGGCCCACACCCTAGGGCGGCGCGGCCCATGCCCTGGCCGCGCCGCCATGTGGTCTGGGGGGCCCACGACCCCTTTCGCCTCCTTTTCTTCGCGAAACCCTTCGTCTCGAAGACCTAAGCCACAGAGGGTTCCTCACGAAGAGTTACAGCCGCCTCTGCGGGGCGGAGAACACCAGAGAGAAAAGAGCTCTCCGGCGGGCAGGAATCCGCCGGGGAAATTCCCTCCGGGAGGGGGAAATCGACGCCATCGTCACCGTCATCGAGCTGGACATCATCGCCATCACCATCATCATCATCTCCACCATCATCACCGCCATCTCCTCCGCAGCACCTCGTCACCGCCGTAGCAATTTGGGTTTGATCTTGATTGTTTGATAGGGGAAACTCTCCCGGTATCGATTTCTACTTGTTGTTGATGCTATTGAGTGAAACCATTGAACCAAGTTTATGTTCAGATTGTTATTAATCATCATATCACCTCTGATCATGTTCCGTATGATGTCTCGTGAGTAGTTCGTTTAGTTCTGGAGGACATGGGTGAAGTCTAAATGTTAGTAGTGAACTATGGATGAGTAATATTCAATGGTGTGATATTTAAGTTGTGGTGTTATTCTTCTAGTGGTGTTATGTGAACGTCGACTACATGACACTTCACCATTTATGGGCCTAGGGGAATGCATCTTGTATTCGTTTGCTAATTGCGGGGTTGCCAGAGTGACAAACCTGAACCCCGTTGGTATATCGATGCAGGAGGGATCGCAGGATCTCAGAGTTTAAGGCTGTGGTTAGATTTATTCTTAATTACTTTCTTGTAGTTGCGGATGCTTGCAAGGGGTATAATCACAAGTATGTATTAGTCCTAGGAAGGGCGGTACATTAGCATAGGTTCACCCACACAACATTTATCATAACAATGAAGATTATTTAGCCGTATGTAGCGAAAGCACTAGACTAAAATCCCGTGTGTCCTCGAGAACGCTTGGTCATTATAAGTAAACAAACCGGCTTGTCCTTTGTGCTAAAAAGGATTGGGCCACTCGCTGCAATTATTACTCTCGCACTTTACTTACTCGTACTTTATTCAACTGTTACATCAAAACACCACGAATACTTGTCTCGTGAGCATTTACATTGAATCCTTCATCGAAACTGCTTGTCAACACCTTCTCGCTCCTCGTTGGGATCGACATTCTTACTTATCGAAGATACTACGATACACCCCTATACTTGTGGGTCATCAAGACTATTTTAAAGGCGCCGTTGCCGGGGAGTGAAGCGCTATTGGTAAGTGGAATTGGTAAGGAAAACCTTTACTGTTGTGCTGATTTTATTTCTGCCTGCTGCTATAAGTCATTATGGAGAGATCTTCTCTTCAATTTTTATTTGGGAAATCTACTACTACTGCAACGGTAGTGGATGAGGCGCCAGGTGAGGAAGTGATACCATATAAAATACCTACGAAAATTATTGAACGTGTTATGGATAACCGCTATGAAGGGGATGGAACTGTCCATCCCGGTGATCATTTACTGTTTTTGCATGAATTATGCGGGTTATTCAAATGTGCAGGTATTGCTATGGATGAAGTGAGGAAGAAGCTATTCTCTTTATCGCTGTCCGGTAAGGCGGCGCATTGGTATAAATTACTGGATAATGGGGATTCTCTTGAATGGAATGATATTGTGCCCCGGTTTTATTCTAAGTTCTATCCTCCAAGTGAAATTTATAAGGATCGGAATCGCATATATAATTTTTGGCCTCATGATGGAGAGAGTATTGCCCAAGCTTGGGGGAGATTGAAGTCTTTAATGCTCAAATGCCCCATTCATGAGCTTCCTGGTAATGTTATTATTGATAATTTCTATGCAAGACTTTCTTTTCAAGACAAGACCTTGCTGGATACTTCTTGTTCTGGATCATTTACACGCAACAAAGAAGAGTTTAAAAGGGACCTTCTTGATCGGATCCAAGAAAATACTGAAGGATGGGAGAACGACAAGGATAGAGAATCAGGTATAATTTATGATTATAAATGCATTGAAGCTTTTATGGATACTGATAAATTTCGTGATATGAGTGCTACATATGGTCTTGATTCTCAAGTTGCTGTAAATCTTTATAAAGCTTTTGCTTCTCATTATGAATTGCCAAAGAAGAATTTTGATAAGTATCATGAACCGTATAAAGATAAAATTGATTCATCTATTAATAAATGTGTTGTAGTTGAAACTGCTGATCGTGTTATTCCTGAAGCTTATATTGAAAAAACTCCTTTCCCTGCTAAAATGAAGGAGTACTCTGTTATAAATAGTGCGGTTCATAAAAGTGAAAAGAAACCTGTAGAACCTGAAGAACAAATAAAAGTTGAACCTGCTGTTGCAATAATTAAAGATCTTGTGACTGAAAATGTGGAGGATGGTCATATTATTTTCTGTGAAGATGCTTCTAATATTGTTTCACATCCTAATAAACCCAAACAAGCTAGTGTTCCTATGCTATCTGTTAGAATTGGTGATCATTGCTTCTATGGATTATGTGATATTGGTGCAAGTGTTAGTGCTATTCCGTATGAGCTTTACACGGAGATTATGCACGAAATTGATTCTTGTGAACTTGAAGATATTGATGTGGTTATTCAGCTGGCTAATAGAGAAACTATTTCTCCAATTGGTATTGTTCGAGATGTGGAAGTTTTATGCGGTAAGATTAAATATCCTGCTGACTTTTTGGTACTTAGTTCTGCTGCTAGTGATTATTGTCCTATTATTTTCGGTAGACCTTTTCTAAATACTTGTGGAGCTATTATAGATTGCAAGAAAGAGAAAATTTTGACTAAATTTGCTGGTGAATCTTATGAGTTTAACTTGTCTAAATTTACTAAAACTCCTTATAAAGCTGACTTGCCTAGTAATGATCTTAAAATGGAGCAATGTGCATCTATTGTTCTTGTTTCCTTTGCAGCAACATTTGGAGGATAGCGAGAGTGAAGTTTTTAGGAAAGAAAGAGATGAGATTGAGGAAATTTTTCTTCGCCAACCTATTCTCAAGCATGATTTACCGGTGGAAGATTTGGGTACAACACCTCCACCAAAGGAAGATCCTGTTTTTGATTTAAAGCCTTTGCCTGATAATCTTAAATATGCTCATATTGATGATAAGAAAATATATCATGTTATTATTAGTTCTAAGCTTTCAGAGATTGAGGAAGAAAGGTTATTGGAAATATTGAAGAAGCACCGAGGAGCTATTGGCTACACTCTTGATGATTTGAAGGGGATTTCTCCTTCTATTTGCCAACATGCTATTAATATGGAAGATGATGCAAAGCCTGTTGTTGAACATCAGCGTCGTCTAATTCCGAAAATGAAGGAAGTGGTAAGAAATGAGGTATTACGACTTCTTGAAGCTGGTATTATATATCCTATTGCTGATAGTAGATGGGTTAGTCATGTACATTGCGTTCCCAAGAAAGGAGGAATGACTGTTGTGCCTAATGATAATGATGAGCTCATCCCTCAAAGAGTAGTTGTAGGGTATAGAATGTGCATTGATTTTCGAAAAGTCAATAAAGTTACTAAGAAAGATCATTACCCTTTACCATTTATTGATCAAATGTTAGAAAGATTGTCTAAAAATACTCATTTTTGTTTTCTTGATGGTTATTCTGGGTTTTCACAAATTGCTGTTAAAGCTAAAGATCAAGAGAAAACCACTTTTACTTGTCCCTATGGAACTTATGCTTATAGACGCATGCCTTTTGGTTTATGTAATGCTCCTGCTACTTTTCAAAGATGCATGTCTGCTATTTTTCATGGTTTTTGTGAAAGTATTGTAGAGGTATTCATGGATGATTTTTCCGTCTATGGGAATTCTTTTGATAGTTGTTTGCGAAACCTTGATAAAGTTTTGCAGAGATGTGAAGAAACTAACCTTGTTCTTAATTGGGAGAAATGCCACTTTATGGTTAATGAAGGAATTGTATTGGGACATAAAATTTCTGAGAGAGGTATTGAAGTTGATAGAGCTAAAGTTGAAGCAATTGAGAAGATGCCCTATCCGAGGGATGTTAAAGGTATTCGTAGTGTTCTTGGTCATGCTGGGTTTTATAGGAGATTTATTAAAGATTTCTCCAAGATTTCAAAGCCTCTTACTAATCTTCTTCAAAAAGATGTACCATTTGTTTTTGATGATGATTGTAAGGAAGCTTTTGAGACTCTTAAGAAAGCCTTAACAACTGCTCCTATAGTTGAACCTCCTGATTGGAACTTACCCTTTGAGATTATGTGCGATGCTAGTGATTTTGCTGTAGGCGCTGTTCTTGGACAGCGAGTAGATAAAAAGCTGAATGTTATTCATTATGCTAGTAAAACTCTTGATGCTGCTCAAAGAAATTATGCTACGACTGAAAAAGAATTATTAGCTGTAGTCTTTGCTTGTGATAAATTTAGATCTTATATTGTTGATTCAAAAGTTACTATTCATACTGATCATGCTGCAATTAGATACCTAATGACAAAGAAAGATGCTAAGCCAAGGCTTATTAGATGGGTACTTCTTTTGCAAGAATTTGATTTACATATTGTAGATAGGAAAGGTGCTGATAATCCTGTTGCTGATAACTTGTCTAGATTGGAAAATATTGCTTATGATCCTGTTCCTGTTAATGATAGTTTTCCAAATGAACAATTGGCTGTAATAAAGGTGAGCTCGCGAGACAGTCCTTGGTATGCTGATTATGCTAACTTTATTGTTTCCAAGTACTTGCCTCCAACCTTTTCAGCTCAGCAAAGGAGGAAGTTCTTTTATGACTTGAGGCATTATTTCTGGGATGACCCACACTTATATAAAGAAGGAGTGGATGGTATTATGCGAAGATGTGTTCCCGAATATGAACAACAGGAGATATTGAGTAAATGTCATGGTAGTGCTTATGGAGGACATCACGCCGGAGAAAGAACCGCGCAAAAGGTTCTACAATCAGGTTTTTATTGGCCAACTCTCTTCAAAGATGCGAGGAAGTTTATTTTATCTTGTGATGAATGCCAAAGGGTTGGTAATATCTCCAGACGTAATGAAATGCCTATGAATTATACTCTTGTTATTGAACCGTTTGATTGTTGGGGATTTGACTTCATGGGACCTTTTCCGTCTTCAGAAGGTAACACTCACATACTTGTTGCTGTTGATTATGTTACTAAATGGATGGAAGCTATACCTACAAAAAGTGCTGATGGTGAGACTTCTCTAAGAATGCTTTTAGATATTATTTTTCCTAGATTTGGAGTACCTAGATATATTATGACTGATGGAGGTTCTCATTTTATTCATGGAGGTTTTAGAAAAACTCTTGCTAAGTATGGTATTAATCATAGAATTGCTTCCGCTTATCATCCTCAAACTAGTGGTCAAGTAGAATTATCAAATAGAGAGATTAAATCTATTTTGGGGAAGACCGTTAATAAAACTAGAAAGAACTGGGCTAGTAAATTGAAGGATGCATTATGGGCTTATAGAACTGCTTATAAAAATCCCATGGGAATGTCACCTTATAAAATGGTTTATGGGAAAGCTTGTCATTTACCTTTAGAACTAGAGCACAAAGCTTATTGGGCTGTTAGAGAATTAAATAAAGATCCTAAACTTGCCGGTGATAAGAGGTTGTTGCAATTAAGTTCTCTAGATGAATGGAGAAGTGAAGCTTATGAAAATGCTAAACTCTTTAAAGAGAAAGTTAAAAAATGGCATGATAGAAGGATTATCAAAAGAGAATTTAATATTGGGGATAAAGTCCTATTGTATCGGTCTCGTCTCAGATTCTTTGCAGGGAAATTACTCTCGAAATGGGAAGGACCATATATTGTCGAGGAGGTGTATCGTTCAGGAGCAATCAAAATTAGCTCTCTCCAAGGCAATGCCACGCAAGTGGTGAATGGACAAAGACTCAAGCATTATATCTCAGGTGATTCTTATAATGTTGATGTTGATATTATTCAAGTGGAAACAGCGGAAGCCTTCATCAAAGGGCAAATTGACAGTCCGCCAGAACTCAACTTTGAATAGGTAATGTGATCTTTGGTAATGAAAAGTACGCAATTTACTTTCCGAACAATATCTTTGCTGTTTTTGGAAAATATGAAAAATTACGAGTTCGAAACGGAGTGGAAAGGACGCACGAGGGGGCGCCACCATAGGCCGGCGCGGCCAAGCCTGGGCCCGCGCCGACCTATGGTTTGGCCGCCTCGTCGCCCCTTTCCGACTCTGGTTCGACCTGGTACTTTCGTCTGTTGTAAAAATTTATTCTATATAATTCCCCGGACCCCTGGAGATCCGTATATCGTTTTCTCGACAAGTTTTGTTTTGAGCTGTTTCTGCCAGGATCTATTTTCAATCTAGGAGCACCATGGTCTCCCACAACAAGGACAAGGAGCCTTCGGAGGAAGATATCCAAGACCCCGAGTTGAAGGAAGAAGTCAAGGAGGATGAAGAGGAAGTCGAGGAAGTTCCGCGAGTGCGCCCGCCCACCACCATTGCAAGCATCGGAGTGGTGTCAAACCCGTTCAACGCCAAGAAGAGTGCACGGATTAGCATTGGAGGAGGAGTTCCACGTCATTACCTAGCTCCAAAGACATCTCCTCCAGGCACCTACAACCCCTTCCGCAATCTAATTTACAATAGTCAAATTGAAAGGACTCCCAAGGCAGCATTGCCTAGCAATTGGGATATAGATCGTTCTAACACTGCAGGAAGGACGAGGCCTGAAGCTGAAGAGTGGGGAAATAACTCCAAAAGTTGGGGCTCGCCGTCGGATATACTTCTTAACCGCGTCGAGCATAATTCGGAGATGATCCGCAATCTCATGTACAAGATTGATGAGCTTCAGGAGCTTGTTGAGAAGCTTGTCCAGAATTCATCACCACCATCACCAAAGGAGTAATTCATCATCGGTATTGGCATCCCCTTGGTTTGTTCCAAGCTTGGGGGAGTGCCGCGGTATCACATTATCATTACCTTTTACTTTTAATTGTCAAGTAGTGTCATATCATGAGTAGGGAAGTTATCATATAAGATGGGTTGCAGTTGGAAGTATCTCTCTTTAGTTGGTTATGTATGTATCCCTTGGTGTGAGTTATCGTTATGGAATATTAATGAGAAGTTTTATCATTTACATATTGCACATCTTATTCTAGTTTGCAATCTCTATTATATGATTTACCTTGTTGTTAGTATTGGTATCACTTTGGGAGCATTGAATAAATCTATTTGGTTTTGGCAAACTTAGCATTGGTCAATAGCAACAACACTTTGAGGTTTAAATAGAAAAGAGAAATACATGTAGTTGTTTCATTGTCTTTCTTTCTTGTTAGCTCATAGCTTATTATTCTGAAGTTAAAATTGTTTGTGCTTACAAGGAAGATGCATGATTGTTTCTATCACATGTATATTTGTTTGTTCCCCTCGACTCTTATGCTTGCTAATTAACCTTGCTAGCCAAAGACCTGTACTGAGAGGGACTACTTCTCGTGCATCCAAACCTTAACCCAAACCTATGTCATTTGTGTCCACCATACCTACCTACTACATGGTATTTTCTGCCATTCCAAGCAAATACTTTATGTGCTATCTTTAAATAATTCAAAACTTAGTATCTCTTATTTGTGTCAATGTTTCATAGCTCATGAGGAAGTATGTGGTGTTTTATCTTTCAATCTTGTTGGGCAACTTTCACCCATGGACTAGTGGCTTCATCCGCTTATCCAATAATTTTGCAAAAAGAGCTGGCAATGGGGTTCCCAGTCCCAAATTAATTAAACTAAATAGACACTCCTCCATGGTATGCGATTGATGGACGGCACCCGAAGGATTCGGTTAGCCATGGCTTGTGTAAGCAAAGGTTGGGGGGAGTGTCATCATCATCATAAAGCTAAAATAAAAAGGCACTCCTTCATGGTATGAGATTGTTGGCAGGCACCCGAGGATTCGGTTAGCCATGGTTTGTGAAAGAAAGGTTGGAAGGAGTGCCACACAAAATGAAAATAATATGGGAGCCGCTCTTTGAAGGTTTGTCTGGCAAGGGGGTTAGAGTACCCGCTACCAGTCGTTGACAACAACAAACACCCCTCAAAATGTTACTTTTATTCTCTTTATATGATTGCAAAACTGAAAAAGCTCTAGCACATGATTTAATCCCTGCTTCCCTCTGCGAAGGGCCTGTCTTTTACTTTATGTTGAGTCAGTAAACCTATTTCCCTCCATCTTGAGCAAGCATTTGAGTTGTTGTGATCAAACCATTATATTGTGATTCACTTCATCATGTCTTTTATTCTTCCTTGTTTAGTACAAGTTTTATCTGAATGAATATAGCTTTGCAAGTTATCAATGATCATGAAAAGACCATTATGATTGAGTATGCAAGTTGTGCCTTATAAACTTTAACATGAGAGCGCTGCTCAATGAGATAAATATAATCTGTTAATTGTTCTCTGACCAGGAACGAAGTTTGCCATCACCAATTATGATTTCTTATGCACCTTTACTTGTGATTACCTTATACTTGTTTCAAGTTGAGTTATGAGAGGTTGTTTACTATAATGTTTTGTGTGAATGAATATGATGCTTCTTGTCCGTGTTTTATTTATCGACTCTTCACTCCATAAACATGTGGTCCTGTCTATCGAGCTCTGTTTCGCTTGGGGACAAGCGAAGTCTAAGCTTGGGGGGAGTTGATACGTCCAATTTGCATCACTATTTTATATCATAATTTGCTGTTATTCATTGATATATTTCATATTGGGACACAATACTTATGTTATTTCATCTATTTTGCATGTTTCATCATTATTGGAGGATCAAGCACCGGAGCCAGGATTCTGCTGGAAAAAGCACCGTCAGAATGCAATATTTCGGAAGATCAACTGTGGGAGGAAATTGTACCAAAAATCCTATTTTTCAAGATAACGGAGGAAGCCAGAAGGAGGGACCAGGAGGACCCAGGGTGGGCCCACACCCTAGGGCGGCGCGGCCCATGCCCTGGCCGCGCCGCCATGTGGTCTGGGGGGCCCACGACCCCTTTCGCCTCCTTTTCTTCGCGAAACCCTTCGTCTCGAAGACCTAAGCCACAGAGGGTTCCTCACGAAGAGTTACAGCCGCCTCTGCGGGGCGGAGAACACCAGAGAGAAAAGAGCTCTCCGGCGGGCAGGAATCCGCCGGGGAAATTCCCTCCGGGAGGGGGAAATCGACGCCATCGTCACCGTCATCGAGCTGGACATCATCGCCATCACCATCATCATCATCTCCACCATCATCACCGCCATCTCCTCCGCAGCACCTCGTCACCGCCGTAGCAATTTGGGTTTGATCTTGATTGTTTGATAGGGGAAACTCTCCCGGTATCGATTTCTACTTGTTGTTGATGCTATTGAGTGAAACCATTGAACCAAGTTTATGTTCAGATTGTTATTAATCATCATATCACCTCTGATCATGTTCCGTATGATGTCTCGTGAGTAGTTCGTTTAGTTCTGGAGGACATGGGTGAAGTCTAAATGTTAGTAGTGAACTATGGATGAGTAATATTCAATGGCGTGATATTTAAGTTGTGGTGTTATTCTTCTAGTGGTGTTATGTGAACGTCGACTACATGACACTTCACCATTTATGGGCCTAGGGGAATGCATCTTGTATTCGTTTGCTAATTGCGGGGTTGCCGGAGTGACAGAAACCTGAACCCCCGTTGGTATATCGATGCAGGAGGGATCGCAGGATCTCAGAGTTTAAGGCTGTGGTTAGATTTATTCTTAATTACTTTCTTGTAGTTGCGGATGCTTGCAAGGGGTATAATCACAAGTATGTATTAGTCCTAGGAAGGGCGGTACATTAGCATAGGTTCACCCACACAACACTTATCATAACAATGAAGATTATTTAGCCGTATGTAGCGAAAGCACTAGACTAAAATCCCGTGTGTCCTCGAGAACGCTTGGTCATTATAAGTAAACAAACCGGCTTGTCCTTTGTGCTAAAAAGGATTGGGCCACTCGCTGCAATTATTACTCTCGCACTTTACTTACTCGTACTTTATTCAACTGTTACATCAAAACCCCCTGAATACTTGTCTGTGAGCATTTACAGTGAATCCTTCATCGAAACTGCTTGTCAACACCTTCTGCTCCTCGTTGGGATCGACATTCTTACTTATCGAAGATACTACGATACACCCCCTATACTTGTGGGTCATCACTGATCAGATGAACGAGGTCACGGGCGGCTCAACCTCGACAACGTCCTCATCGGTGGCGAGCCCCGGTGCAGCTCCGTCGGTGCAACAGGATCCACGGCCGCTTGAGGCGGATTGAACGTCGATGGTGCTGGCGGAGAGATGAACATGGACGGTGCCGGTGCCGGCGGAGACATGAACGTGGATGGTGCCGGGGGAGACGCCGACGCAGCTCACGCCGCCATCACCTCTTGGCCGATGCGCTCGCGGTACATCTTGTGCCACGGCCGCGCCAACGGGTCCATCTTCTCCATGTCGGCCATCAAGATTTTGGATTCTTGAGACATCTTGGCCAATGATAGCTGCGTCGCTTCGTTGGTGGCCTTCATGGCAGCGGCGTGAGCTTCCATCTTCGCCGCCTCCACCTTTTCCCTCTCAAACGCGATCTTCATGTCTTGCTTGTCGAGGATTGCCTTCCACACGATGGCGGTCATATCCGACGCTTCCTTGTTATCAACCGAGAATGAGTTGATCATCTTCTCGAGGGAGGCGTCCACGGCTACCAATAACAGCGCCGCATTCCTCTCGGCCTTGGCCTTCTTGTTGCCAATGGGGCGCCCGGTGGAGGCGCCGGCTGGATCAACCGGCCCATCTTCCCCGTTCTTCAATAGAGTGTGGAGGAGGTCATCCCATTTCTTGCAACCTTGTAGCTTGTTGTAGAAATGCATGAAGGGGAAGTCTTTGTCCTCGTGTTGGTGCTTTTACATTTCGAGGGCTTGGAACATCTAACAATACATGATGCAAAACAAGATATGGAACAAGTTGAATCATCAAATAGATATATAACAAGATGGATCATCAAATAAGATGGGCGTAGATCATACCCAATCCACCATCGTCTTGTCGCTCTCCTTCCGTGCCTTGATCTTCTCATAGTATCGATGGAACTTGCACATGCCTCCTTGACCAAGTTCCAACAGTGAGAGAGGGTGCCCTCGTTCCGGTTCATCTCCATGCTGGCGTACTTACCATAGTTCTTCCTCTCGTTGAAGCAATCGAGGATGTGCTTGTAGTACTTGCCTCCGGTTTGGTTTGCGTCGGTGATGGGGCAAAAGCTCACTTGCTTCCACGCCTCGATGAGACATGCATCCTCCAAAGACCTCCACCTCGAACCACGAGTGCCGGCGAAACGCCTGCGCATCGTCGTCGTGGTCACGCCAGTGCCGACGTCGATCAGCTCGTCCTGGACCTCCTCCTCACCTTCGTCCTCCTTGGCCTCTTCTTCATAGTCATCGATGAGGGGTTCGTAGGCATGGCCGCGTATGTTGCCGGTGAGGATCTCCTCCCCGGCGGCAATCTACGCATCAAGTTACCTACTTTCAGTCGCCACCGGTGTCTACGATGCACATAACACATAAAAAGTAAGGAAACGCACCTCGTCCTTGCCCATGGACACGCCAGACGCGTTGTCGAACACCTGGTGGGTGTGCCTGCCATCGTCGGGGAAGAGGTCGCGGGGAAGGCCGGTGCCGTCTGTCACATGGCCCTCGGTGCGGTGCAGGTCAGGCGACGAGTTCAGGTCGGGGAAGCGAAAGGCGCCGCTGCCCCTCGCCGCTGAATCCGGCGAGAACGACGTGTTGTTGTCGTCGGTCATGTCGTTGTCCCCGTACTCGGGGGAGTAGCGGGCGCGGCCGTCCATCTGGGATAGCCACATCTGCGAGATCGATGGCCCATCCGCGTTGTACCCCAGGTAGTAGCCCGGCGACGACGGGGAGCTCGAGATGGTGCTGAGGCCACCGCCCAAGCTGACGCACGCTTCCGTAGTGGCCGCCGCTTTCGCTGCGTCGATGGCGGCGATGCGGCGCCTTCTGCGGTCGGCCGTGATGAAGGAATGGCGTTCCATCTCCTTGTCCCACTCCTCCTGCGACATGGTCGCCGGCTTCTCCTTCGGCGCGATGGTGCGCGTCTTCGGCGGCGTCTTCGTCGGCGCCTTCGCTTCCTTCGCTGGAGCCTTTCTCTTCGGTGCCATGGCGCGGCGGCGAGGGTTTTTCGGGTTGGAGGCAGGATGGGAGATGGAACGGCGGGGCGGGAGAAATGAGCGGCGGAGGGGACGGGGTTTTGGGGGAGATCATGTATATTTTGAGGATTTGTGGATGACAGGCGGCTCCACGTTCAAAATTTTCAGCCTCGCGAGACACCGGCGCGCCCGATTAGCGCCCTTGGAGAAGGGGCGGCACGGGGATTGCCGACGATTCTGTTAGGCTCGAAAATTGACCGATACCGCTTGGGACGCGCGAGCCTATTTTCGCTCCCAAGCGAGAATTCACGCTTCGTGTGTTGGATGATCGGTCCGGCCGATCTTGGATCCATTGACCGCCGTCGTTGCGCCGTGGCATTCATTCGGCTGGCGGCCACACATGCGTGCACGTGCGGATCGAACGCGTCCGATCGCTGTGACTGTGTGCGTGCCGTGTCGTCATTCACCTGCCCATTGTATTTGTAGCACTACTAGTGGTACTCCAGTAAACTGAATCTAGAAGCACCTACTACTACTAGTGGATTCGTATTTTAAGTCTAGCGCGTACGACGTCAACGTGTTCGTGTCCATACATAGACATCTACAAACTGTAGTGCCGGCATGGAGCGCTGCCGGCCGGCCATGCCCAATGCAAACGGTCAAACGACGACAGGTACCAGTACACATCCACGTACGTCGCACGATTTGTCCTGAAAAAATGAGGTCTGTCGGGTTGGAGTTACGTGCATTACTCTGTCTCAAGGACACGGCTTAATTAATGGAATAGTGAACCAACCTCCATCAGCTTATCTCTGTAGTTTAGTTTGAACCACTATCTGAACCCGTGCGTGTCAGTGTCCTCGTCAGGCTTCCTGTTTCCGAGCATCTGATGGAATTTGCACGTCATTTTTGAAGTCCTGTTAGCAAGCTCAAGACAAGTCATTTGTATTTACGCGTACGCTGCCAAACCTAAAGAGCCGATGGAAGAGATCACTCGTGTTCGTCTGTTCGAGAGCACTGTGCACTCGGTCGCAGCCAAAACACCGACGACTGTCTTATGGCGGTTCAACGAGAAAATTGCAGCTCACACCATACTTTATGGTTTTTGTTGCACAAAACACAGAAATAACAACTTTTTTGCAGGTAGCACAGTTTATTGACTAATTTGTTGCATCTAGCCCAAATCAGCTAATTTGGAGAGTTAACAATATTTCTTATAGATGGAGCGTAGTTTTCTTGTTGACATGGCATCCAACGTGGAGGACAGAAGGTGTATTTAGAATTTGCAAATCTCGGTTGCACAAAAAACCATTGTTTGGTGGGGTTGTTGCACATAACATAAAAAAATTGGACAGCATAACATTTGAAACTACAACTATTTAAGCAACACAATTGTATCACAATATATCAATATCAGTCCAGTGATAGCAAATGTAGCAAAAGGTGTGTAATAGCACATTACAAGTTTCCCAGCTCCAGGGCAAAGTGTTTCACTAGCACATACAAAAGAGTGAGTCTTCAGATTTTGCAATTATTAGCTGGCTCATGTCATTTCATACAAAGAAATCTTGTTTTTTTTCCGGGTAAAATAGGAACTTTATTACTCAGATAGGGTTACACAACGATCAAGCTCGAGTAACTGAAGAACATCTTCGGGGCACACTCTGGTGGACAGTTGGAAAGGTCATACTGTTCCGTCATCAGAACCTTTCAAAAATGTGAATGGTGACTTGTGACTTGAGTTTGAAATGTGACTTTGACTTTAAATCACAACAGAGTTGTGGGAATGACACTAATGTTCCCACTTGAGTTAAGTTAGTCAAATGAAGAGTCTTTGTTTATTAAATGCTTCTGAAATAAAACTAGCTTTATGCAAATAAACCTAAAGCTTAGAACCCCCTTACTACAGTTGATAGTACTTACATTAGTATTAATTTGCGAGTACTTTAAAGTACTCATGGTTTTGTCCCTGGCTATTCAAATGGCCAGACTATGAAGAGGAGCCCCAGTACCAGGATGAAGGACAGCATGACGTCTACGATAACTAGGACTACTCCTGACGTCAACAGTTGCCTGGAACAGATGGACCGCAACCGCTACTTCGCTTCCGCTATGTGTTTTGTAATTGATCATTAGATCAACTATTGTATTAAGACTGGTGATAGCGTGTATGCACACGTCCGTTGGGAACCCCAAGAGGAAGGTGTGATGCGTATAGAAGCAAGTTTTCCCTCAGTAAGAAACCAAGGTTTATCGAACCAGTAGGAGCCAAGAAGCACGTTGAAGGTTGATGGCGGCGAGATGTAGTGCGGCGCAACACCAGGGATTCCGGCGCCAAGGTGGAACCTGCACAACACAACCAAAGTACTTTGCCCCAACGAAACAGTGAGGTTGTCAATCTCACCGGCTTGCTGTAACAAAGGATTAGATGTATAGTGTGGATGATGATTGTTTGCAGAGAACAGTAGAAACAGTATTGCAGTAGATTGTTTTCGATTAAAAGAATGGACCGGGGTCCACAGTTCACTAGAGGTGTCTCTCCCATAAGAAATAGCATATTGGGTAAACAAATTACAGTTGGGCAATTGACAAATAGAGAGGGCATGACAATGCACATACACGACATGATGAGTATTGTGAGATTCAATTGGGCATTACGACAAAGTACATAGACCGCTATCCAGCATGCATCTATGTCTAAAAAGTCCACTTTCAGGTTATCATCCGAACCCCTTCCGGTATTAAGTTGCAAACAACAGACAATTGCATTAAGTATGGTGCGTAATGTAATCAATAACTACATCCTCGGACATAGCTGTTGGAGATATGCCCAAGAGGCAATAATAAAAGTGGTTATTATATATCTTTATGTTTATGATAAATGTTTATATACCATGCTATAATTGTATTAACTGAAACACTGATACATGTGTGATATGTAAACAACAAAGAGTCCCTAGTATGCCTCTTAAACTAGCTTGTTGATTAATGGATGATTAGTTTCATAATCATGAACATTGGATGTTATTAATAACAAGGTTATATCATTGTATGAATGATGTATTGGACACACCCAATTAAGCGTAGCATAAGATCTCGTCATTAAGTTATTTGCTATAAGCTTTCGATACATAGTTACCTAGTCCTTATGACCATGAGATCATGTAAATCACTTATACCGGAAAGGTACTTTGATTACACCAAACGCCACTGCGTAAATGGGTGGTTATAAAGGTGCGATTAAGTATCCGGAAAGTATGAGTTGAGGCATATGGATCAACAGTGGGATTTGTCCATCCCGATGACGGATAGATATACTCTGGGCCCTCTCGGTGGAATGTCGTCTAATGTCTTGCAAGCATATGAATGAGTTCATAAGAGACCACATACCACGGTACGAGTAAAGAGTACTTGTCAGGAGACGAGGTTGAACAAGGTATAGAGTGATACCGAAGATCAAACCTCGGACAAGTAAAATATCGCGTGACAAAGGGAATGGGTATCGTATGTGAATGGTTCATTCGATCACTAAAGTCATCGTTGAATATGTGGGAGCCATTATGGATCTCCAGATCCCGCTATTGGTTATTGGTCGGAGTGAGTACTCAACCATGTCCGCATAGTTCGCGAACCGTAGGGTGACACACTTAAAGTTGGATGTTGAAATGGTAGAACTTGAATATGGAATGGAGTTAAAATATTTGTTCGGAGTCCCGGATGAGATCCCAGACATCACGAGGAGTTCCGGAATGGTCCGGAGAATAAGATTCATATATAGGATGTCATTTTATGTGAATTAAATTGACGCGGAAGGTTCTATGGAAGGTTCTAGAAGGTTCTAGAAAAGTCCGGAAGAAACCACCAAGGAAGGTGGAGTCCACATGGGACTCCACCTCCATGGCCGGCCAACCCTAGTGGGGGAGGAGTCCCAAGTGGACTCCCCCTTAGGGGGCCGGCCACCCCCCCATATGGGAGGTGGAACTCCCACCTATAGTGGGAGTCCTAGCTTGGCTAGGTTTCCCCACCATATGAAAGGTTTTTTGTTCGGGTCTTATTCGAAGACTTGGAGACCAACTCTTGGGGCTTCCACCTATATAATGAGGGGCCAAGGGGAGGGGGCCGGCCACCCCAAGACCACAACCTGGCCGCCCCCCTTGAGTGGCCGGCCACCCCCTCCCAAACCCTAGCCGCCCCGCTCCTCCACTTCCCGCACGCTTAGCGAAGCTCCACCGGATTTCTCCACCACCACCGACACCACGCCGTCGTGCTGTCGGATTCAAGAGGAGCTACTACTTCCGCTGCCCGCTGGAACGGGGAGGTGGACGTCGTCTTCATCAACAACCGAACGTGTGACCGAGTACGGAGGTGCTTCCCGTTCGTGGCGCCGGAACCGATCGTAATCAAGATCTTCTACGCGCTTTTGCAAGCGGCAAGTGAACGTCTACCGCAGCAACAAGAGCCTCCTCTTGTAGGCTTTGGAATCTCTTCAAGGGTGAGACTCGATAAACCCCTCGTTGCTACCGTCTTCTAGATTGCATCTTGGCTTGGATTGCGTGTTCGCGATAGGAAATTTTTTGTTTTCTATGCAACGTTTTCCTACAGTGGTATCAGAGCCGTGTCTATGCATAGATGGTTGCACGAGTAGAACACAATGGTTTGTGGGCGTTGATGCTCTTGTTATCTTTAGTTTGAGTACTTTGCATCTTTGTGGCATAGTGGGATGAAGCGGCTCGGACTAACTTTACATGACCGCGTTCATGAGACTTGTTCCTCGTTCGACATGCAACTTGTATTGCATAAGAGGCTTTGCGGGTGTCTGTCTCTCCTACTATAGTGAAGATTCAATTTACTCTTCTATTGACAACATTAGTATCAACGTTGTGGTTCATGTTCGTAGGTAGATTAGATCTCTCTCGAAAACCCTAAACCACGTAAAATATGCAAACCAAATTAGAGACGTCTAACTTGTTTTTGCAGGGTTTGGTGATGTGATATGACCATAATATGATGATAAATATGTATGAGATGATCATTATTGTATTGTGGCAACCGGCAGGAGCCTTATGGTTGTCTTTAAATTTCATGTTGAGTAGTTTTTCAAAGTAGTTGTAATAGTTGCTACATGGATGACAATCATGAAGACGGCGCCATTGACCTTGACGCTACGCCGACGATGATGGAGATCATGCCCTAGGATGATGGAGATCATGTCCGTGCTTTGGAGATGAAGATCAAAGGCGCAAAGACAAAAGGGCCATATCATATCACATATGAACTGCATGTGATGTTAATCCTTTTATGCATCTTATTTTGCTTAGATCGCGACGGTAGAATTATAAGATGATCCCTCACTAAAATCTCAAGATAATAAAGTGTTCATCCTTAGTAGCACCGTTGCCAAGACTTGTCGTTTCGAAGCATCTCGTGATGATCGGGTGTGATAGAATCAACAAGTGCATACAACGGGTGCAAGACAGTTTTGCACATGCGGATACTAAGGTGGCCTTGACGAGCCTAGAATGTACAGACATGGTCTCGGAACACGTGATACCGAAAGGTAAAGCATGAATCATATGGTTGATATGATGAACACTTTGAATGTTCGCCATTGAAATCACACCTTGTCTCGTGATGATTGGACTTAGGTGCGGTAGATTTGGTTCGTGTGATCACTAAGACAATGCGAGGGATATTGTTTTGAGTGGGAGTTCACCTAGATTTTTAATTATGTTGAATTAAAATTTGAACTCAATTTGTCATAAACATTAGTCTAAACTATTGCAAATATATGTTGTAGATACGGCGTCCCTGATGGCGTGTATTTCACACGTTCGTTGGGCAACCCCAAGAGGAAGGTATGATGCGCACAGCAGCAAGTTTTCCCTCAGAAAGAAACCAAGGTTTATCGAACCAGGAGGAGCCAAGAAGCACGTTGAAGGTTGATGGCGGCGGGATGTAGTGCGGCGCAACACCAGAGATTCCGGCGCCAACGTGGAACCTGCACAACACAACCAAAGTACTTTACCCCAACGAAACAGTGAGGTTGTCAATCTCACCGGCTTGCTGTAACAAAGGATTAACCGTATTGTGTGGAAGATGATTGTTTGCGTAAAAACAAGAGAACAAGTATTGCAAAGAGATTGTATTTCAGTAAAGAGAATTGGACCGGGGTCCACAGTTCACTAGAGGTGTCTCTCCCATAAGACGAACAGCATGTTGGGTGAACAAATTACAGTTGGGCAATTGACAAATAAAGAGAGCATGACCATGCACATACATATCATGATGATTATAGTGAGATTTAATTGGGCATTACGACAAAGTACATAGACCGTCATCCAACTGCATCTATGCCTAAAAAGTCCACCTTCAGGTTATCATCCGAACCCCTTCCAGTATTAAGTTGCAAAGCAACAGACAATTGCATTAAGTATGGTGCGTAATGTAATCAACAACTACATCCTTAGACATAGCATCAATGTTTTATCCCTAGTGGCAACAACACAACACAACCTTAGAACTTTCTGTCACTTCGTCCTGTGTCAATGCAGGCATGAACCCACTATCGAGCATAAGTACTCCCTCTTGGAGTTACAAGCATCTACTTGGCCAGAGCATCTACTAGTAACGGAAAGCATGCAAGATCATAAACAACACGTAGATATAACTTTGATAATCAACATAACAAGTATTCTCTATTCATCGGATCCCAACAAACGCAACATATAGAATTACAGATAGATGATCTTGATCATGTTAGGCAGCTCACAAGATCCAACAATGAAAGCACAATGGGGAGAAGACAACCATCTAGCTACTGCTATGGACCCATAGTCCAGGGGTAGACTACTCACTCATCACTCCGGAGGCGACCATGGCGGTGTAGAGTCCTCCGGGAGATGATTCCCCTCTCCGGCAGGTGCCGGAGGCGATCTCTGGATCCCCGAGATGGGATCGGCGGCGGCGGCGTCTCGCATGTTTTCTCGTATCGTGGCTCTCGGTACTGGGGGTTTCGTCACGGAGGCTTTAAGTAGGTGGAAGGGTAGGTCAAGAGGCGGCGCGAGGGCCCCACACCACAGGGCCGCGTGGCCAAGTGGGGGGCCGCGCCGCCCTAGGGTGTGGCCCCCTCGTGGCCCCTCTTCGTCTCGTCTTCGGACTTCTGGAAGCTTCGTGGAAAAATAGGGACCTGGGCGTTGATTTCGTCCAATTCCGAGAATATTTCGTTACTAGGATTTCTGAAACCAAAAACAGCAGAAAACAGCAACTGGCACTTCGGCATCTTGTTAATAGGTTAGTTCCAGAAAATGCCCGAATATCACATAAAGTGTGGATAAAACATGTAGATAGAATCAATAAACTGGCGTGGATCAAAAGAAATTATAGATACGTCGCAGACGTATCAGCAACCGCAAGCTTAGTTCCCGTCGTCCCGAGCAGGTAAAACGATAAATACAGATAATTTCGGAGTGACATGCCATCATAATCTTGATCATACTATTTGTAAAGCATATGTAGTGAATGCAGCGATCAAAACAATGTGTATGACATGAGTAAACAAGTGAATCATAAAGCAAAGACTTTTCATGAATAGCACTTCAAGACAAGCATCAATAAGTCTTGCATAAGAGTTAACTCATAAAGCAACAATTCATAGTAAAAGCATTGAAGCAACACAAAAGAAGATTAAGTTTCAGCGGTTGCTTTCAACTTGTAACATGTATATCTCATGGATATTGTCAACATAGAGTAATATAATAAGTGCAATAAGCAAGTATGTAGGAATCAATGCATAGTTCACACAAGTGTTTGCTTCTTGAGGTGGAGAGAAATAGGTGAACTGACTCAACATTGAAAGTAAAAGAATGGTCCTCCATAGAGGAAAAGCATCGATTGCTATATTTGTGCTAGAGCTTTGATTTTGAAAACATGAAACAATTTTGTCAACGGTAGTAATAAAGCATATGCATCATGTAAATTATATCTTATAAGTTGCAAGCCTCATGCATAGTATACTAATAGTGCCCGCACCTTGTCCTAATTAGCTTGGACTACCGGATCATCACAATGCACTGTTTTTACCAAGTGTCACAAAGGGGTACCTCTATGCCGCCTGTACAAAGGTCTAAGGAGAAAGCTCGCATTGGATTTCTCGCTATTGATTATTCTTCAACTTAGACATCCATACCGGGACAACATAGACAACAGATAATGGACTCCTCTTTTATGCATAAGCATGTAACAACAATTAATAATTTTCTCATTTGAGATTGAGGATATATGTCCAAAACTGAAACTTCCACCATGGATCATGGCTTTAGTTAGCGGCCCAATGTTCTTCTCTAACATATGCATGCTTAACCATAAGGTGGTAGATCTCTCTTACTTCAGACAAGACGAACATGCATAGCAACTCACATGAAATTCAACAATGACTAGTTGATGGCGTCCCCAGAAACATGGTTATCGCACAACAAGCAACTTAATAAGAGATAAAGTGCATAATTACATATTCAATACCACAATAGTTTTTTAAGCTATTTGTCCCATGAGCTATATATTGCAAAGGTGAAGAATGGAATTTTAAAGGTAGCACTCAAGCAATTTACTTTGGAATGGCGGAAAATACCATGTAGTAGGTAGGTATGGTGGACACAAATGGCATAGTGGTTGGCTCAAGTATTTTGGATGCATGAGAAGTATTCCCTCTCGATACAAGGTTTAGGCTAGCAAGGTTTATTTGAAACAAACACAAGGATGAACCGGTGCAGCAAAACTCACATAAAAGACATATTGAAAACATTATAAGAATCTACATCGTCTTCCTTGTTGTTCAAACTCAATACTAGAAATTATCTAGACCTTAGAGAAACCAAATATGCAAACCAAATTTAAGCATGCTCTATGTATTTCTTCATTAATGGGTGCAAAGCATATGATGCAAGAGCTTAATCATGAGCACAACAATTGCCAAGTATCACATTACCCAAGACATTTATAGCAATTACTACATGTATCATTTTCCAATTCCAACCATATAACAATTTAACGAAGGAGAAACTTCGCCATGAATACTATGAGTAGAAACCAAGGACATACTTGTCCATATGCTACAGCGGAGCGTGTCTCTCTCCCATAAAGTGAATGCTAGGATCCATTTTATTCAAACAAAACAAAAAACAAAAACAAACCGACGCTCCAAGAAAAAGCACATAAGATGTGATGGAATAAAAATATAGTTTCAGGGGAGGAACCTGATAATGTTGTCGATGAAGAAGGGGATGCCTTGGGCATCCCCAAGCTTAGACGCTTGAGTCTTCTTGATATATGCAGGGGTGAACCACCGGGGCATCCCCAAGCTTAGAGCTTTCACTCTCCTTGATCATGTTGCATCATACTCCTCTCTTGATCCTTGAAAACTTCCTCCACACCAAACTCGAAACAACTCATTAGAGGGTTAGTGCACAATATAAATTGACATATTCAGAGGTGACACAATCATTCTTAACACTTCTGGACATTGCATAATGCTACTGGACATTAGTGGATCAAAGAAATTCATCCAACATAGCAAAAGAGGCAATGCGAAATAAAAGGCAGAATCTGTCAAAACAGAACAGTTCGTATTGACGAATTTTAAAATGGCACCAGACTTGCTCAAATGAAAATGCTCAAATTGAATGAAAGTTGCGTACATATCTGAGGATCACTCACGTAAATTGGCATAATTTTCTGAGTTACCTACAGAGAGGTGGACCCAAATTCGTGACAGCAAAGAAATCTGGAACTGCGCAGTAATCCAAATCTAGTACTTACTTTTCTATCAACGGCTTAACTTGGCACAACAAAACACAAAACTAAGATAAGGAGAGGTTGCTACAGTAGTAAACAACTTCCAAGACACAAAATAAAAACAAAGTACTGTAGGTAAAAACATGGGTTGTCTCCCATAAGCGCTTTTCTTTAACGCCTTTCAGCTAGGCGCAGAAAGTGTGTATCAAGTATTATCAAGGGGTGGTGCATTCTCAGCGGGGTGCGGAGTTTTCTCAACCAGGCATAGTATATTAGATACATAAGTTTTAGCATCTCCCTTTTCATTAGTCTTAGGTGTGCTACTCTCATCAAACAAATTTTCAGGAACAATCCAAGCATAGTTATTTTCTAGTGCATCATTCATAGCTAAGAGTTTACATGGTATTGGTGCTTTGATCTCCCCTCCATCATTAATATTATTAGTGTAATTTATTCTATCCATATCCATCTTTTCAAGGAGACTAACAAAATTGGTGCAAGAACCAAGCATATTATATTTAGCAAAGACCTTTCTAGCCTCTCTTGCTATACCACCAAATTCTCTAAGAAGGGTTTCTAAGACAAAATCTTTCTTTTCCCCTTCTTCCATATCACCGAGTGTAAGAAACATGTGTTGGATTATAGGATTGAGATTAACAAATTTAGTTTCTATCATACGAACTAAAATAGCAGCGGCAATTTCATAAGTAGGAGCAAGGTCTACCAAGTGTCTATCTTCAAAATCATCAGCCATACTAACATGAGTGAAAAATTCTTCTATATTATTTCTCCCAATTATAGACCCGCGTCCTACCGGTATGTCTTTTGTGGTAAAATTAAAAGGAAACATGATGAAATAAGTAAAGTAAGTGCAAGTAACTAATTTTTTTGTGTTTTTGATATAGCAAACAAGATAGCAAATAAAGTAAAACTAGCAACTAATTTTTTTGTATTTTGATATAATGCAGCAAACAAAGTAGTAAATAAAATAAAGCAAGACAAAAACAAAGTAAAGAGATTGAGAAGTGGAGACTCCCCTTGCAGCGTGTCTTGATCTCCCCGGCAACGGCGCCAGAAAAAGAGCTTGATGGCGTGTATTTCACACGTTCGTTGGGCAACCCCAAGAGGAAGGTATGATGCGCACAGCAGCAAGTTTTCCCTCAGAAAGAAACCAAGGTTTATCGAACCAGGAGGAGCCAAGAAGCACGTTGAAGGTTGATGGCGGCGGGATGTAGTGCGGCGCAACACCAGAGATTCCGGCGCCAACGTGGAACCTGCACAACACAACCAAAGTACTTTGCCCCAACGAAACAGTGAGGTTGTCAATCTCACCGGCTTGCTGTAACAAAGGATTAACCGTATTGTGTGGAAGATGATTGTTTGCAGAAAACAGTAGAACAAGTATTGCAGTAGATTGTATTTCAGTAAAGAGAATTGGACCGGGGTCCACAGTTCACTAGAGGTGTCTCTCCCATAAGACGAACAGCATGTTGGGTGAACAAATTACAGTTGGGCAATTGACAAATAAAGAGAGCATGACCATGCACATACATATCATGATGATTATAGTGAGATTTAATTGGGCATTACGACAAAGTACATAGACCGTCATCCAACTGCATCTATGCCTAAAAAGTCCACCTTCAGGTTATCATCCGAACCCCTTCCAGTATTAAGTTGCAAAGCAACAGACAATTGCATTAAGTATGGTGCGTAATGTAATCAACAACTACATCCTTAGACATAGCATCAATGTTTTATCCCTAGTGGCAACAGCACAACACAACCTTAGAACTTTCATCACATCGTCCTGTGTCAATGCAGGCATGAACCCACTATCGAGCATAAGTACTCCCTCTTGGAGTTACAAGCATCTACTTGGCCAGAGCATCTACTAGTAACGGAAAGCATGCAAGATCATAAACAACACGTAGATATAACTTTGATAATCAACATAACAAGTATTCTCTATTCATCGGATCCCAACAAACGCAACATATAGAATTACAGATAGATGATCTTGATCATGTTAGGCAGCTCACAAGATCCAACAATGAAAGCACAATGGGGAGAAGACAACCATCTAGCTACTGCTATGGACCCATAGTCCAGGGGTAGACTACTCACTCATCACTCCGGAGGCGACCATGGCGGTGTAGAGTCCTCCGGGAGATGATTCCCCTCTCCGGCAGGGTGCCGGAGGCGATCTCCTGGATCCCCCGAGATGGGATCGGCGGCGGCGGCGTCTCAGTATGTTTTCTCGTATCGTGGCTCTCGGTACTGGGGGTTTCGTCACGGAGGCTTTAAGTAGGCGAAAGGGTAGGTCAAGAGGCGGCGCGAGGGCCCCACACCACAGGGCCGCGCGGCCAAGTGGGGGGCCGCGCCGCCCTAGGGTGTGGCCCCCTCGTGGCCCCTCTTCGTCTCGTCTTCGGACTTCTGGAAGCTTCGTGGAAAAATAGGGACCTGGGCGTTGATTTCGTCCAATTCCGAGAATATTTCGTTACTAGGATTTCTGAAACCAAAAACAGCAGAAATAAAGAATCGGCACTTCGGCATCTTGTTAATAGGTTAGTTCCAGAAAATGCACGAATATGACATAAAGTGTGCATAAAACATGTAGATAACATCAATAATGTGGCATGGAACATAAGAAATTATAGATACGTCGGAGACGTATCAGCATCCCCAAGCTTAGTTCTGCTCGTCCCGAGCAGGTAAAATGATAACACAGATAATTTCTAGAGTGACATGCCATCATAATCTTGATCATACTATTTGTAAAGCATATGTAGTGAATGCAGCGATCAAAACAATGTGTATGACATGAGTAAACAAGTGAATCATAAAGCAAAGACTTTTCATGAATAGCACTTCAAGACAAGCATCAATAAGTCTTGCATAAGAGTTAACTCATAAAGCAACAATTCATAGTAAAAGCATTGAAGCAACACAAAAGAAGATTAAGTTTCAGCGGTTGCTTTCAACTTGTAACATGTATATCTCATGGATATTGTCAACATAGAGTAATATAATAAGTGCAATAAGCAAGTATGTAGGAATCAATGCATAGTTCACACAAGTGTTTGCTTCTTGAGGTGGAGAGAAATAGGTGAACTAACTCAACATTGAAAGTAAAAGAATGGTCCTCCATAGAGGAAAAGCATCGATTGCTATATTTGTGCTAGAGCTTTGATTTTGAAAACATGAAACAATTTTGTCAACGGTAGTAATAAAGCATATGCATCATGTAAATTATATCTTATAAGTTGCAAGCCTCATGCATAGTATACTAATAGTGCCCGCACCTTGTCCTAATTAGCTTGGACTACCGGATCATCACAATGCACTGTTTTTACCAAGTGTCACAAAGGGGTACCTCTATGCCGCTTTGTACAAAGGTCTAAGGAGAAAGCTCGCATTGGATTTCTCGCTATTGATTATTCTTCAACTTAGACATCCATACCGGGACAACATAGACAACAGATAATGGACTCCTCTTTTATGCATAAGCATGTAACAACAATTAATAATTTTCTCATTTGAGATTGAGGATATATGTCCAAAACTGAAACTTCCACCATGGATCATGGCTTTAGTTAGCGGCCCAATGTTCTTCTCTAACATATGCATGCTTAACCATAAGGTGGTAGATCTCTCTTACTTCAGACAAGACGAACATGCATAGCAACTCACATGAAATTCAACAATGACTAGTTGATGGCGTCCCCAGAAACATGGTTATCGCACAACAAGCAACTTAATAAGAGATAAAGTGCATAATTACATATTCAATACCACAATAGTTTTTTAAGCTATTTGTCCCATGAGCTATATATTGCAAAGGTGAAGAATGGAATTTTAAAGGTAGCACTCAAGCAATTTACTTTGGAATGGCGGAAAATACCATGTAGTAGGTAGGTATGGTGGACACAAATGGCATAGTGGTTGGCTCAAGTATTTTGGATGCATGAGAAGTATTCCCTCTCGATACAAGGTTTAGGCTAGCAAGGTTTATTTGAAACAAACACAAGGATGAACCGGTGCAGCAAAACTCACATAAAAGACATATTGAAAACATTATAAGAATCTACATCGTCTTCCTTGTTGTTCAAACTCAATACTAGAAATTATCTAGACCTTAGAGAAACCAAATATGCAAACCAAATTTAAGCATGCTCTATGTATTTCTTCATTAATGGGTGCAAAGCATATGATGCAAGAGCTTAATCATGAGCACAACAATTGCCAAGTATCACATTACCCAAGACATTTATAGCAATTACTACATGTATCATTTTCCAATTCCAACCATATAACAATTTAACGAAGGAGAAACTTCGCCATGAATACTATGAGTAGAAACCAAGGACATACTTGTCCATATGCTACAGCGGAGCGTGTCTCTCTCCCATAAAGTGAATGCTAGGATCCATTTTATTCAAACAAAACAAAAAACAAAAACAAACCGACGCTCCAAGAAAAAGCACATAAGATGTGATGGAATAAAAATATAGTTTCAGGGGAGGAACATGATAATGTTGTCGATGAAGAAGGGGATGCCTTGGGCATCCCCAAGCTTAGACGCTTGAGTCTTCTTGATATATGCAGGGGTGAACCACCGGGGCATCCCCAAGCTTAGAGCTTTCACTCTCCTTGATCATGTTGCATCATACTCCTCTCTTGATCCTTGAAAACTTCCTCCACACCAAACTCGAAACAACTCATTAGAGGGTTAGTGCACAATATAAATTGACATATTCAGAGGTGACACAATCATTCTTAACACTTCTGGACATTGCATAATGCTACTGGACATTAGTGGATCAAAGAAATTCATCCAACATAGCAAAAGAGGCAATGCGAAATAAAAGGCAGAATCTGTCAAAACAGAACAGTTCGTATTGACGAATTTTAAAATGGCACCAGACTTGCTCAAATGAAAATGCTCAAATTGAATGAAAGTTGCGTACATATCTGGGGATCACTCACGTAAATTGGCATAATTTTCTGAGTTACCTACAGAGAGGTGGACCCAAATTCGTGACAGCAAAGAAATCTGGAACTGCGCAGTAATCCAAATCTAGTACTTACTTTTCTATCAACGGCTTAACTTGGCACAACAAAACACAAAACTAAGATAAGGAGAGGTTGCTACAGTAGTAAACAACTTCCAAGACACAAAATAAAAACAAAGTACTGTAGGTAAAAACATGGGTTGTCTCCCATAAGCGCTTTTCTTTAACGCCTTTCAGCTAGGCGCAGAAAGTGTGTATCAAGTATTATCAAGGGGTGGTGCATTCTCAGCGGGGTGCGGAGTTTTCTCAACCAGGCATAGTATATTAGATACATAAGTTTTAGCATCTCCCTTTTCATTAGTCTTAGGTGTGCTACTCTCATCAAACAAATTTTCAGGAACAATCCAAGCATAGTTATTTTCTAGTGCATCATTCATAGCTAAGAGTTTACATGGTATTGGTGCTTTGATCTCCCCTCCATCATTAATATTATTAGTGTACTTTATTCTATCCATATCCATCTTTTCAAGGAGACTAACAAAATTGGTGCAAGAACCAAGCATATTATATTTAGCAAAGACCTTTCTAGCCTCTCTTGCTATACCACCAAATTCTCTAAGAAGGGTTTCTAAGACAAAATCTTTCTTTTCCCCTTCTTCCATATCACCGAGTGTAAGAAACATGTGTTGGATTATAGGATTGAGATTAACAAATTTAGTTTCCATCATACGAACTAAAATAGCAGCGGCAATTTCATAAGTAGGAGCAAGGTCTACCAAGTGTCTATCTTCAAAATCATCAGCCATACTAACATGAGTGAAAAATTCTTCTATATTATTTCTCCCAATTATAGACCCGCGTCCTACCGGTATGTCTTTTGTGGTAAAATTAAAAGGAAACATGATGAAATAAGTAAAGTAAGTGCAAGTAACTAATTTTTTTGTGTTTTTGATATAGCAAACAAGATAGCAAATAAAGTAAAACTAGCAACTAATTTTTGTATTTTGATATAATGCAGCAAACAAAGTAGTAAATAAAATAAAGCAAGACAAAAACAAAGTAAAGAGATTGAGAAGTGGAGACTCCCCTTGCAGCGTGTCTTGATCTCCACGGCAGCGGCGCGAGAAAAGAGCTTGATGGCGTGTATTTCACACGTTCGTTGGGCAACCCCAAGAGGAAGGTATGATGCGCACGCAGCAAGTTTTCCTCGAGAAAGAAACCAAGGTTTATCGAACCAGGAGGAGCCAAGAAGCACGTTGAAGGTTGATGGCGGCGGGATGTAGTGCGGCGCAACACCAGAGATTCCGGCGCCAACGTGGAACCTGCACAACACAACCAAAGTACTTTGCCCCAACGAAACAGTGAGGTTGTCAATCTCACCGGCTTGCTGTAACAAAGGATTAACCGTATTGTGTGGAAGATGATTGTTTGCAGAAAACAAGAGAACAAGTATTGCAGTAGATTGTATTTCAGTAAAGAGAATTGGACCGGGGTCCACAGTTCACTAGAGGTGTCTCTCCCATAAGACGAACAGCATGTTGGGTGAACAAATTACAGTTGGGCAATTGACAAATAAAGAGAGCATGACCATGCACATACATATCATGATGATTATAGTGAGATTTAATTGGGCAGTACGACAAAGTACATAGACCGTCATCCAACTGCATCTATGCCTAAAAAGTCCACCTTCAGGTTATCATCCGAACCCCTTCCAGTATTAAGTTGCAAAGCAACAGACAATTGCATTAAGTATGGTGCGTAATGTAATCAACAACTACATCCTTAGACATAGCATCAATGTTTTATCCCTAGTGGCAACAACACAACACAACCTTAGAACTTTCTCATCCTTTGTCCCGGTGTCAATGCAGGCATGAACCCACTATCGAGCATAAGTACTCCCTCTTGGAGTTACAAGCATCTACTTGGCCAGAGCATCTACTAGTAACGGAAAGCATGCAAGATCATAAACAACACGTAGATATAACTTTGATAATCAACATAACAAGTATTCTCTATTCATCGGATCCCAACAAACGCAACATATAGAATTACAGATAGATGATCTTGATCATGTTAGGCAGCTCACAAGATCCAACAATAAAAGCACAATGGGGAGAAGACAACCATCTAGCTACTGCTATGGACCCATAGTCCAGGGGTAGACTACTCACTCATCACTCCGGAGGCGACCATGGCGGTGTAGAGTCCTCCGGGAGATGATTCCCCTCTCCGGCAGGGTGCCGGAGGCGATCTCCTGGATCCCCCGAGATGGGATCGGCGGCGGCGGCGTCTCAGTATGTTTTCTCGTATCGTGGCTCTCGGTACTGGGGGTTTCGTCACGGAGGCTTTAAGTAGGCGGAAGGGTAGGTCAAGAGGCGGCGCGAGGGCCCCACACCACAGGGCCGCGCGGCCAAGGGGGGGCCGCGCCGCCCTAGGGTGTGGCCCCCTCGTGGCCCCTCTTCGTCTCGTCTTCGGACTTCTGGAAGCTTCGTGGAAAAATAGGGACCTGGGCGTTGATTTCGTCCAATTCCGAGAATATTTCGTTACTAGGATTTCTGAAACCAAAAACAGCAGAACAAAGAATCGGCACTTCGGCATCTTGTTAATAGGTTAGTTCCAGAAAATGCACGAATATGACATAAAGTGTGCATAAAACATGTAGATAACATCAATAATGTGGCATGGAACATAAGAAATTATCGATACGTCGGAGACGTATCAGTCCCCAATCAATTTTAACCAGTTCCTAGAGAAAGAAAAGCTTAAAAGTAACGGTAGCAACTTCACCGACTGGTTCCGTCATGTGAGGATCTTCCTCTCTGGCGGAAATCTGCAATATGTGCTTGATGCACCGCTAGGTGACCCTCCTGCAGAAACAGAAACCGATGAAGTAAAAGCTGTTTATGCGACTCGGAAAACTCGGTACTCTCAGGTTCAGTGTGCCATCCTATGCAGTCTGGAATCCGATCTTCAAAAACGTTTTGAGCACCACGATCCTCATGAGTTGATGAAAGAGTTGAAGACTATTTTTGAAACTCATGCGGCCGTGGAATGCTATGAAGCATCGAAACAATTTTTCAGCTGCATGATGGAAGAAGGTAGCTCCGTTAGTGAGCACATGCTCGCCATGACCGGGCATGCGAAGAAACTCAGTGACTTGGAAATAGTTATTCCTAACAGACTGGGGATTAATCGTATCCTTCAATCACTGCCACCTAGTTACAAGAACTTTGTGATGAACTACAATATGCAGAACATGAACAAAGAGTTACCTGAACTCTTCGCCATGCTTAAAGCTGCTGAGATTGAGATCAAGAAAGAGCACCAAGTGTTGATGGTCAACAAGACCACCAGTTTCAAGAAACAGGGCAAGTCTAAGGGAAAATTCAAGAAGGGTGGCAAGAAAGCTGCCACACCTCCTATGAAACCTAAGAACGGCCCTAAGCACGATCTTGAGTGCTATTCTTGCAAGGAGAAGGGACACTGGAAGCGTAATTGCTCCAAGTATTTGGCGGATCTGAAGAGCGGCCTTGTCAAGAAGAAGAAAGAAGGTATATTTGATATACATGTTATAGATGTTTATCTCACTGGTTCTCGTACTAGTACCTGGGTATTTGATACTGGTTCGATTGCTCATATTTGTAACTCAAAACAGGAACTAAAGAATAAACGAAGACTACTGAAAGATGAAGTGACGATGCGCGTTGGAAATGGATCCAAAGTCGATGTGATCGCTGTCGGCACACTTCCTCTACATCTACCTTCGGGATTAGTTTTAAGCCTAAATAATTGTTATTTTGTACCCGCGTTGAGCATGAACATTATATCTGGATCTTGTTTAATGCAAGACGGTTATTCATTCAAGTCTGAGAATAATGGTTGTTCTATTTTTATGAATAATATCTTTTATGGTCGAGCACCTGAAATGAATGGCTTATTTCTATTAGATCTCGATAGTAGTGATACACATATACATAACATTGATGCTAAGCGAATTAAATTGAATGATAATTCTACTTATATGTGGCAATCGCTGCCTTGGTCATATTGGAGTGAAACGCATGAAGAAACTCCATCTTGATGGATTACTTGAATCACTTGACTTTGAGTCACTTGATAGATGCGAAGCATGTCTAATGGGAAAAATGACTAAGACTCCATTTTCTGGTATGATGGAGCGAGCTACTGACTTATTGGAAATCATACATACCGATGTGTGCGGACCAATGAGCGTAGCATCACGCGGTGGTTATCGTTATGTTCTAACCTTCACAGATGATCTGAGTAGATATGGGTATATCTATTTCATGAAACATAAATCCGAAACTTTCGAGAAGTTTAAGGAATTCCAAAGTGAAGTAGAAAATCAACGTAACAAGAAGATCAAACTTCTACGATCTGATCGCGGAGGTGAATATCTGAGTTATGAGTTTGGCATGCATTTAAAGAAATGCGGAATACTTTCACAATTGACTCACGGAACACCTCAACGAAACGGTGTGTCCGAACGTCGTAATCGAACTCTCTTAGATATGGTTCGTTCTATGATGTCTCTTACTGATTTGCCGTTATCATTTTGGAGTTATGCATTAGAGACAGCCGCATTCACTTTAAATAGAGCACCATCAAAATCCGTTGAAACGACACCGTATGAATTATGGTTTAATAAGAAACCTAAGCTGTCGTTCCTTAAAGTTTGGGGTTGCGAAGCCTATGTAAAGAAGTTACAACCGGACAAGCTAGAACCCAAAGCGGAGAAATGCATCTTCATAGGATACCCTAAGGAAACTATAGGGTACACCTTCTATCACAGATCCGAAGGCAAAATCTTTGTTGCTAAGAACGGAACCTTTCTTGAGAAAGAATTTCTCACTAAAGAAGTGACTGGAAGAAAAGTAGAACTCGATGAGATTGATGAATCTATACTCGTTGATCGAGTAGCGCGATGCGGAAGTTGTACATGTACCGCCTACACCGGCAACAGAGGAAGCTAATGATAATGATCATGAAACTTCGAACGAGGAAACTACTGAACCTCGCAGATCGACAAGGGAACGTGCCACTCCTGATTGGTATGATCCTTGTCTAAATGTCATGATTGTAGATAACAATGATGAGGACCCTGCGACGTATGAAGAAGCGATGATGAGCCCAGATTCCAACAAATGGCAAGAAGCCATGAAATCCGAAATGGGATCCATGTATGATAACAAAGTATGGACTTTGGTAGACTTACCTGATAGCCGCAAGGCTGTCGAGAATAAATGGATCTTCAAGAGAAAAACAGATGCTGATGGTAATATTACTGTCTATAAAGCTCAACTTGTCGCAAAGGGTTTCCGACAAATTCAAGGTGTTGACTACGATGAGAATTTCTCACCTGTAGCGAAGCTAAAATCTGTGAGGATTTTGTTAGCAATAGCTGCATTTTTCGATTATGAGATTTGGCAGATGGATGTCAAAACAGCGTTCCTTAATGGAGACATTGAGGAAGAGTTGTATATGGTACAACCCAAAGGTTTTGTCGATCTTAAAAATGCTGACAAAGTATGCAAACTTCAGCGTTCAATCTATGGACTGAAGCAAGCATCGAGAAGTTGGAACCGACGCTTTGATAAAGTGATCAAAGACTTCAGGTTTATACAGTGTCATGGAGAGGCCTGTATTTACAAGAAAGTGAGTGGGAGCTCTGTAGCATTCCTGATATTATATGTAGATGACATATTATTGATCGGGAATGATATAGAACTATTAAGCAGTGTTAAAGGTTATTTGAATAATAGTTTTTCAATGAAAGACCTTGGTGAAGCATCATACATATTAGGCATCAAGATTTATAGAGATAGATCAAGACGCCTAATAGGGCTATCACAGAGTACATACCTGGACAAGATTCTAAAGAAGTTTAGAATGGACGAAAGTAAGAAAGGATTCTTACCTATGTTACCAGGCAAGGTCTTGAGTAAGACTCAAGGTCCGGCTACGGCAGAAGAAAGAGAAAGGATGAGTCAGATCCCCTATGCCTCGGCAGTAGGCTCTATCATGTATGCCATGCTATGTACTAGACCGGATATAGCACATGCTGTTAGTTTGACTAGCAGATATCAAAGTGATCCAGGAATGGAACACTGGACAGCGGTCAAGAATATCCTGAAGTACTTGAAAAGAACTAAGGATATGTTTCTTTGTTATGGAGGTGACCAAGAGCTCGTTGTAACAAGTTACACCGATGCAAGTTGGAACAACGATCCCGATGACTCTAAGTCACGATGCAGGTACGTGTTTATATTGAATGGTGCTTTAAGCTGGGCAAGCTCGAAGCGGTGCACGGTGGCGAAGTCTTCAACAGAATCGAGTACATAAGCGGCTTCGGAGGCTTCATCGGAAGCGGTATGGATGAAGAGGTTCATTGTAGAGCTCGGTGTGGTTCCTAGTGCATTGGACCCATTAATCATTTACTGTGATAACATGGGTGCCATCGCCAATGCACAAGAGCCAAGGTCACACAAGAGGCTGAAGCATATCAAGCTGCGTTACCACTCGATTCGCGAGTACATCGAAGATGGAGAAGTAAAGATTTGCAAAGTACACACTGATCTGAATGTAGAAGATCCGTTGACTAAAGCTCTCCCTAGGGCAAAGCATGACCAACACCAGAATGCCATGGGTGTTAGGTACCTTACAATGTAATCTAGATTATTGACTCTAGTGCAAGTGGGAGACTGTTGGAGATATGCCCAAGAGGCAATAATAAAAGTGGTTATTATATATCTTTATGTTTATGATAAATGTTTATATACCATGCTATAATTGTATTAACTGAAACATTGATACATGTGTGATATGTAAACAACAAAGAGTCCCTAGTATGCCTCTTAAACTAGCATGTTGATTAATGGATGATTAGTTTCATAATCATGAACATTGGATGTTATTAATAACAAGGTTATATCATTGTATGAATGATGTAATGGACACACCCAATTAAGCGTAGCATAAGATCTCGTCATTAAGTTATTTGCTATAAGCTTTCGATACATAGTTACCTAGTCCTTATGACCATGAGATCATGTAAATCACTTATACCGGAAAGGTACTTTGATTACACCAAACGCCACTGCGTAAATGGGTGGTTATAAAGGTGGGATTAAGTATCCGGAAAGTATGAGTTGAGGCATATGGATCAACAGTGGGATTTGTCCATCCCGATGATGGATAGATATACTCTGGGCCCTATCGGTGGAATGTCGTCTAATGTCTTGCAAGCATATGAATGAGTTCATAAGAGACCACATACCACGGTACGAGTAAAGAGTACTTGTCAGGAGACGAGGTTGAACAAGGTATAGAGTGATACCGAAGATCAAACCTCGGACAAGTAAAATATCGCGTGACAAAGGGAATGGGTATCGTATGTGAATGGTTCATTCGATCACTAAAGTCATCATTGAATATGTGGGAGCCATTATGGATCTCCAGATCCCGCTATTGGTTATTGGTCGGAGTGAGTACTCAACCATGTCCGCATAGTTCGCGAACCGTAGGGTGACACACTTAAAGTTGGATGTTGAAATGGTAGAACTTGAATATGGAATGGAGTTCGAATATTTGTTCGAGTCCCGGATGAGATCCGGACATCACGAGGAGTTCGGAATGGTCGGAGAATAAGATTCATATATAGGATGTCATTTTATGTGAATTAAATTGACGCGGAAGGTTCTATGGAAGGTTCTAGAAGGTTCTAGAAAAGTCCGGAAGAAACCACCAAGGAAGGTGGAGTCCACATGGGACTCCACCTCCATGGCCGGCCAACCCTAGTGGGGGAGGAGTCCCAAGTGGACTCCCCCTTAGGGGGCCGGCCACCCCCCCATATGGGAGGTGGAACTCCCACCTCTAGTGGGAGTCCTAGCTTGGCTAGGTTTCCCCACCATATGGAAGGTTTTTTGTTCAGGTCTTATTCGAAGACTTGGAGACCAACTCTTGGGGCTTCCACCTATATAATGAGGGGCCAAGGGGAGGGGGCCGGCCACCCCAAGACCACAACCTGGCCGCCCCCCTTGAGTGGCCGGCCACCCCCTCCCAAACCCTAGCCGCCCCGCTCCTCCACTTCCCGCACGCTTAGCGAAGCTCCGCCGGATTTCTCCACCACCACCGACACCACGCCGTCGTGCTGTCGGATTCAAGAGGAGCTACTACTTCCGCTGCCCGCTGGAACGGGGAGGTGGACGTCGTCTTCATCAACAACCGAACGTGTGACTGAGTACGGAGGTGCTGCCCGTTCGTGGCGCCGGAACCGATCGTAATCAAGATCTTCTACGCGCTTTTGCAAGCGGCAAGTGAACGTCTACCGCAGCAACAAACCCCTCGTTGCTACCGTCTTCTAGATTGCATCTTGGCTTGGATTGCGTGTTCGCGATAGGAAAATTTTTGTTTTCTATGCAACGTTTTCCTACAATAGCATCAATGTTTTATCCCTAGTGGCAACAGCACATCCATAACCTTAGGGGTTCTTGTCACTCCCCCAGATTCACGGAGACATGAACCCACTATCGAGCATAAATACTCCCTCTTGGAGTTACAAGCAATGACTTGGCCAGAGCCTCTACTAGCAACGGAGAGCATGCAAGATCATAAACAACACATAGACAATAGATTGATAATCAACATAACATAGTATTCTCTATTCATCGGATCCCAACAAATGCACATGTAGCTTTACAGATAGATGATCTTGATCATGATAGGTAGCTCACAAGATCAGACAATGATAGCACAATGAGGATAAGACAACAATCTAGCTACTGCTATGGACCCATAGTCCAGGGGTGAACTACTCACTCATCAATCCGGAGGCGACCATGGCGGTGTAGAGTCCTCCGGGAGATGAATCCCCTCTCCGGCAGGGTGCCGGAGGCGATCTCCTGAATCCCCCGAGATGGGATTGGCGGCGGCGGCGTCTCAGTAAGGTTTTCCGTATCGTGGCTCTCGGTGCTGGGGGTTTCGCGACGGAGGCTTTAAGTAGGCGGAAGGGCAACGCGGGGGGCCACACGAGGGCCCCACACGCCAGGGCCGCGCGGCCTAGGGCTTGGCCGCGCCGCCCTGTTGTGGAGGCGCCTCGTGGCCCCACTTCCTTTCCCCCTCGGTCTTCTGGAAGCTTCGTGCAAAAATAGGACCCTGGGCGTTGATTTCGTCCAATTCCGAGAATATTTCCTTACTAGGATTTCTGAAACCAAAAACAGCAGAAAACGACAGCGGCTCTTCGGCATCTCGTTAATAGGTTAGTGCCGGAAAATGCATAATAATGACATATAATGTGTATAAAACATGTGAGTATCATCATAAAAGTAGCATGGAACATAAGAAATTATAGATACGTTTGAGACGTATCAAGCATCCCCAAACTTAGTTCCTACTCGTCCCGAGTAGGTAAACGATAACAAAGATAATTTCTTAAGTGACAATGCTACCAACATAATCTTGATCAATACTATTGTAAGCACATGTAATGAATGCAGCGATCAAAACAATGGTAATGACATGAGTAAACAACTGAATCATAAAGCAAAGACTTTTAATGAATAGTACTTAAAGACAAGCATCAATAAGTCTTGCATAAGAGTTAACTCATAAAGCAATAATTCAAAGTAAAGGTATTGAAGCAACACAAAGGAAGATAAAGTTTCAGCGGTTGCTTTCAACTTGTAACATGTATATCTCATGGATATTGTCAATGTAAAGTAATATAACAAGTGCAATATGCAAGTATGTAGGAATCAATGCACAGTTCACACGAGTGTTTGCTTCTTGAGGTGGAGAGAGATAGGTGAACTGACTCAACATAAAAGTAAAAGAATGGTCCTTCAAAGAGGAAAGCATCGATTGCTATATTTGTGCTAGAGCTTTTATTTTGAAAAGAAGAAACAATTTTGTCAACGGTAGTAATAAAGCATATGAGTTATGTAAATTATATCCTACAAGTTGCAAGCCTCATGCATAGTATACCAATAGTGCCCGCACCTTGTCCTAATTAGCTTGGATTTACATGGATTATCATAGCATAGCACATGTTTCAACCAAGTGTCACAAAGGGGTACCTCTATGCCGCCTGTACAAAGGTCTAAGGAGAAAGCTCGCATTGGATTTCTCGCTTTTGGTTATTCTCAACTTAGACATCCATACCGGGACAACATAGACAACAGATAATGGACTCCTCTTTAATGCATAAGCATTCAACAACAGATAATATTCTCATAAGAGATTGAGGTTTGTTGTCCAAACTGAAACTTCCACCATGGATCATGGCTTTAGTTAGCGGCCCAATGTTCTTCTCTAACAATATGCATACTCAAACCATTTGATCATGATAAATCACTCTTACTTCAGACAAGACGAACATGCATAGCAACTCACATGATATTCAACAAAGAAAGAGTTGATGGCGTCCCCAGAAACATGGTTATCGCACAACAAGCAACTTAATAAGAGATAAAGTGCATAAGTACATATTCAATACCACAATAGTTTTTAAGCTATTTGTCCCATGAGCTATATATTGTAAAGGTAAAGAATGGAAATTTTAAAGGTAGCACTCAAGCAATTTACTTTGGAATGGCGGAGAAATACCATGTAGTAGGTAGGTATGGTGGACACAAATGGCATAGTGGTTGGCTCAAGGATTTTGGATGCATGAGAAGTATTCCCTCTCGATACAAGGTTTAGGCTAGCAAGGTTTATTTGAAAAAAACACAAGGATGAACCGGTACAGCAAAACTCACATAAAAGACATATTGTAAACATTATAAAACTCTATACCGTCTTCCTTGTTGTTCAAACTCAATACTAGAAATTATCTAGACCTTAGAGAGACCAAACATGCAAATCAGATTTTAGCATGCTCTATGTATTTCTTCATTAATAAGTGCAAAGTATATGATGCAAGAGCTTAAACATGAGCACAACAATTGCCTAGTATCACATTATCCAAGATATTATACCAATTACCACATATATCATTTTCCAATTCCAACCATATAACAATTTAACGAAGAAGAAACTTTCGCCATGAATACTATGAGTAAAGCTAAGGACATATTTGTCCATATGCAACAGCGGAGCGTGTCTCTCTCCCACACAATGAATGCTAGGATCCATTTTATTCAAACAAAACAAAAACAAACAGACGCTCCAAGTAAAGTGCATAAGATGTGATGGAATAAAAATATAGTTTCAGGGGAGGAACCTGATAATGTTGTCGATGAAGAAGGGGATGCCTTGGGCATCCCCAAGCTTAGACGCTTGAGTCTTCTTGATATATGCAGGGGTGAACCACCGGGGCATCCCCAAGCTTAGAGCTTTCACTCTCCTTGATCATGTTGTATCATCCTCCTCTCTTGATCCTTGAAAATTTCCTCCACACCAAACTCGAAACAAACTCATTAGAGGATTAGTGCATAATAAAAATTCACATATTCAGAGGTGACACAATCATTCTTTATACTTCTGGACATTGCATAAAGCTACTGAAAGTCAATGGAACAAAGAAATCCATCTAACATAGCAAAACAGGCAATGCAAAATAAAAGGCAGAATCTTTCAAAAGAGAACAGTTCGTAAAGACGAATTTTTAACAGGCACCAGACTTGCTCAGATGAGAAAACTTAAAACTAATGAAAGTTGAGTACATATCTGAGGATCACTCACGTAAATTGGCATAATTTTCTGAGTTACCTACAGAGAATTAGACCCAGATTCGTGACAGCAAAGAAAACTGTTTCTGCGCAGTAATCCAAATCTAGTATCATACTTCTATTAGAGACTTTACTTGGCACAACAATGCAATAAAACTAAGATAAGGAGAGGTTGCTACAGTAGTAAACAACTTCCAAGACTCAAATATAAAACAAAATTACTGTAGTTAAAACATGGGTTGTCTCCCATAAGCGCTTTTCTTTAACGCCTTTCAGCTAGGCGCAGAAAGTGTGTATCAAGTATTATCAAGAGAGAAGCATCAACATAAATAGGTACCTTAGATGCTCCATTATCTATAGTGGTATTAAGAGCTTTGTCAATTTTAGGCCTATAATAGTTTTTTGGTTTAGGCACCTTAGAGACATACATGAACTTTTGCTCCTTACCCACATAAGCTTTCTCTTTATACTTAAGAGAAGAAAAAATTGAACCCAAAATTCCCATAGCTTCTTCAAGTTTATTTATCCTATGGGTTTGATTATCATGAGTAGCACAAGTTTCTAAGATAGAAATTCTCTCATTAATTCCTCCTAGATATTCATCAAGTTTATTAGTGCTACTGAATAGTATTCCCAATTTAGTTTCAATACTCGGAAGGTTTTGCTCTATGGTCTCTATCTTTTTCATAATATCTTCAAGTGAGATTTCAGTTTTCACTTCATTAACAGGTGGTTTTCCAAATAGACTCTCAATAATGCAACTAGCTTCTAAAGCAGGAGTACCTAGGAAATTACCTCCCGCGAGACAATCAAGAACATACCTATTCCAACTAGAGATACCAACATAAAAATTCCTGAGTAGGATAATAGTGGAGTGTTTCTTAGTGCACCTATTATGAGCATCACTAATTCTATACCAAGCATCTTTTAAACATTCTCCCCCTTGTTGTTTAAACGAACGAACTTCAACTTCAGGATTACTCATTTTAGTAATAGTAAATAAAGTAAACTAGATAAAGTAAATTCAAGTAACTAATTTTTTTGTGTTTCTGATATTAGCAAACAAGATAGTAAATAAAATAAAACTAGCAACTAATTTTTTTGTGTTTTGATTTACTGCAGCAAACAAAGTAGTAAATAAAATAAAGCAAGACAAAAACAAAGTAAAGAGATTGGATTGTGAAGACTCCCCTTGCAGCGTGTCTTGATCTCCCCGGCAACGGCGCCAGAAAAAGAGCTTGATAGCGTGTATGCACACGTCCGTTGGGAACCCCAAGAGGAAGGTGTGATGCGTATAGAAGCAAGTTTTCCCGCAGTAAGAAACCAAGGTTTATCGAACCAGTAGGAGCCAAGAAGCACGTTGAAGGTTGATGGCGCCGAGATGTAGTGCGGCGCAACACCAGGGATTCCGGCGCCAACGTGGAACCTGCACAACACAACCAAAGTACTTTGCCCCAACGAAACAGTGAGGTTGTCAATCTCACCGGCTTGCTGTAACAAAGAATTAGATGTATAGTGTGGATGATGATTGTTTGCAGAGAACAGTAGAAACAGTATTGCAGTAGATTGTATTCGATTAAAAGAATGGACCGGGATCCACAGTTCACTAGAGGTGTCTCTCCCATAAGAAATAGCATATTGGGTAAACAAATTACAGTTGGGCAATTGACAAATAGAGAGGGCATGACAATGCACATACATGACATGATGAGTATTGTGAGATTCAATTGGGCATTACGACAAAGTACATAGACCGCTATCCAGCATGCATCTATGCCTAAAAAGTCCACTTTCAGGTTATCATCCGAACCCCTTCCGGTATTAAGTTGCAAACAACAGACAATTGCATTAAGTATGGTGCGTAATGTAATCAATAACTACATCCTCGGACATAGCATCAATGTTTTATCCCTAGTGGCAACAGCACATCCATAACCTTAGGGGTTCTTGTCACTCCCCCAGATTCACGGAGACATGAACCCACTATCGAGCATAAATACTCCCTCTTGGAGTTACAAGCAATGACTTGGCCAGAGCCTCTACTAGCAACGGAGAGCATGCAAGATCATAAACAACACATAGACAATAGATTGATAATCAACATAACATAGTATTCTCTATTCATCGGATCCCAACAAACGCACATGTAGCTTTACAGATAGATGATCTTGATCATGATAGGCAGCTCACAAGATCAGACAATGATAGCACAATGAGGAGAAGACAACCATCTAGCTACTGCTATGGACCCATAGTCCAGGGGTGAACTACTCACTCATCAATCCGGAGGCGACCATGGCGGTGTAGAGTCCTCCGGGAGATGAATCCCCTCTCCGGCAGGGTGCCGGAGGCGATCTCCTGAATCCCCCGAGATGGGATTGGCGGCGGCGGCGTCTCAGTAAGGTTTTCCGTATCGTGGCTCTCGGTACTGGGGGTTTCGCGACGGAGGCTTTAAGTAGGCGGAAAGGCAACGCGGGGGGCCACATGAGGGCCCCACACGCCAGGGCCACGCGGCCTAGGGCTTGGCCGCGCCGCCCTGTTGTGGCGGCGCCTCGTGGCCCCACTTCCTTTCCCCCTCGGTCTTCTGGAAGCTTCGTGCAAAAATAGGACCCTGGGCGTTGATTTCGTCCAATTCCGAGAATATTTCCTTACTAGGATTTCTGAAACCAAAAACAGCAGAAAACAGCAACTGGCTCTTCGGCATCTCGTTAATAGGTTAGTGCCGGAAAATGCATAATAATGACATATAATGTGTATAAAACATGTGAGTATCATCATAAAAGTAGCATGGAACATAAGAAATTATAGATACGTTTGAGACGTATCAACTGGATCATGTGATCTTTTGTTGTAAGACGATTATGTTATGTAATGAATGATGTTCTGTGATATCAATCTATTATGTCTCGCAAAAACAATATTCCTGAGATTGCGATGTATGGCATAATAGGCATCTGGATTTAAAAATCCGAATGTTGACACAGAATATGGAAGAAACCAAACCTGTCTCTTAGAAGACCAAAGGCTGTAAGCATGTGAACAAGCGAATAGTTCATGATCTGTATATTCCAAAGATGAGTTGGATATGTTGCAGCACCCAGTAACTCGCAAATTACGCCTAAGCTTGTTATCCTCCGTTGTTAGGCAGTCTGAGGCAGCCTTCCAAACAAAAATCTTAACCTTGGGAGGTACCGACGACTGCCAAATTTTCCTCCATAACGGATCAACACCTTCTCGAGTACTACTTGAGTCAGCAAAATCTTGTTTTTTTATGGTTTGCAGATCGCTGATATTGTGCTTTCTGCACGATAGCAAAATCTTGTTAACTCTCCAAATTGGCTGATTTGGGCTAGGTGCAACAAATTAGGCAACAAACTGGGCTACCTGCAAAAAATTGTATTGTTTCTGTGTTTTGTGCAACAAAAACCACAAAGTATGATGCTAGTTGCAATTTTCTCCGGTTCAACATATCGTCCACATGAAGAAGCTATGCCTAGATGCATAATAATGAGAGATTATTACACTAGAGAGCGGAAACAATGATACCTTCTGCCTTGTACCTATTTTTCCTGTGGCACACTCAAGGTCTCATGGACTGTGTCTTGTGGTTTCATGTATCAACATCGGACGACGATCGGATGGCCGACACCGGCTTCGGGTCCATAACCACGAGTTCCAGTGCACTAGATCTTGTAACACTTAGCAACGAGGCCCTATCCATTAGTATTCCACATAATAAATCCATTAAAAAAAATACATCCTACGTAAGAAGACAAAAGGGATAAGAAGAAAGCTTCGGGTCTAATGGAGCAGCTTGATAGCTAGCTTCGACCTCCCCATTTCTGCTTACGTTACTATGGATCAAGCATTATTACAGAAATCTCAGGCGAATCAGAAGGGACATCGTTCGAGCTTTAGTTAAGCGACTCATAAGAGGATCCTTCGCTCACTATCATACATGCTAGCTCTATGTTCCCTATATATATATAATATAGCACTTGACTAGTTGACTTACACCCAATAGTTGACCATACTAGTATTAGATTTACTCTAAAATAAGCAGAGAGAGCGCCAAAAGACAGGAAGTGATGCATTGAAGGCTGGACACGGCGGTTTCATGCACGTACCTACAAATGCCATTTGCACGGCAGACATGAGTCCATGAGGTTTGGTTAAATAAAAAGAAGTTTCTTTTATTCTTAACAAGGAAAACTCAAACCCATGTACCAATAGGCTATAAAAAATAGTAAAGTAACGCTATGACGTTTTAGTGTGGTATAATATGCTATTTTGCAAATAGCATCTTAGCGAGCAAAATTATTGTACTAAAATTTAGCGTGGACTGCCAAAAATATGCTATAGTACGAGCGCGCTATTTTAAACCTTGGTAGTATATCATTTGCAGTAACGTGCTACTTAATTACTCCCTGCAGTTCATATTACTTGACACTAATATAGATATATTTAGACATATTTTAATTGTATATATATCCATTTTAGTGACAATACTGTGGATCGGAGGGGGTACTACTATATCAGGTACAGCAGTAGATCGCTCTTGTAGCTTAGATGTTCCAGCGTGGCGGAACGTGCAATCGGCCAGTTAACGCATGCGTGATCAAGCGCTGAACGATTGTGTTGTGTGATGCATGCAGGTAGCTCGATCGCACCTAACAGCGGTTGTGATCTAAAAAAAACAGCTGTTTTCACATGGACTCTAGTATCTATACATATAAATGATAACATGTGCACCACGAAACTTTTAACTACGTATTCCCGGCTCGAAAGTTGGCGGCACACCTTGCAAAACGCCCAATAATCAGATCTCATGACAACTAAATGTGCATCTAATTCACTACGGAAAAAAAAAAGCCTTTACTGTGTGGCACGTCGTTGCCTAGTGTAAGCGCACGGCAAAGAAATCTTTGCCGTCCGATAGCAGGAAACTGCACGGCAAAGAATGGTGGTATGGCAAAGAATGAAGAAAACGCACAGCAAAGGACATCTGGACGGCAAAGACCCCTCAGGGCGCACGGTAAAGAAAATATCGATGGCAAAGCCGTATCAAGGCGCACGACAAAGCCGCCGAACACGGCAAAACTGCCTACTGTTTTTAACAAACGCATGGCAAAGAAGTCTTTGCCGTCGATGTTATTGCCGTGCGACCTTTGCCGTGCGGCATCGCACAGCAAAACCTTTGCCGTGCATATAGGGTCCTTTGTTTGCACGGCAAAGTCTTGTTTTCTGTAGTGATTGATTATGCCATATAGTATTATTGACACGATTCTTTGACTGAATGCCACTTAATTAAGAGGAGTATTGTAAACATAAAAGAAGCGCAGCTATAATGATAAGATCATATGAGAAACATAAGTATATAATAGCAAAATATGCTATGCCAGCTCGTGCTGGGCAGTGTGCGCACGTACCACTCCGGCGTGAGACACGCGGTGGCCTACTAAATAGTAGTAAGATAAACAAAAGAAACCATAACACTAAACAGAAAGAAACCGTAATATAGCACAGGACTTTCATTTCTCATGTTCCCTATAGAAAACACCTACCGGCCGGCCGGTGCCCGATTAGAAAAACACGCCGATGGAGCTAGCTGGGCCGAGTGCTCCGGCGGAAGCCGCCGACGCGCGGTGCATGCAAGCGCGACGGAGCTAAGGTTTGTAGCCTTGTACAGTTACGTACGTGTTGCTTCCCAGCTGCTGAAGCTCGATCGGCCGGCCCATTAAACTTGGCGCGTCGTGTTCTATGATCACTCCCGCCGGCCGTCGCCCCAACTGCATGCATGCCGCCGCCGTGGCGCCGTCCGGGCGTCCCGGCGCATTCATTCGGCTGGCGGCCACACATGCATGCACGTTCGATCGATCGCCTTGACCGTGTCGTGCGACCGCCGGCCCACTGTATTTGTAGCACCGGTGTGGTGTACTGATCGCCTTGACTGGCACCTAGGTTCGTAACCAAGTCTACCGCGTACGATGTGCTCATATCAATAGGTACATCTGCAAACAGTAGCTAGCATGGAGCCATGCCCAATCTGTCGATCCATCATCCATCCATGCCGCGCAATCTGTCGATCGCCGGAAACTGAGGTCGATCGATCAGGTCGCGTGTAACGTAGGGTTGGGGTTACGTATACATTACTTCGTCTCAAGGACATTGCTTAACTGATCAACAAAATCAAGCTCTCTACACCTCTGTAGCTAATCTGTACTATCTGAACCCCTATGTGTCAGTGTCACCGTCAAGCGCCCTGTTTCGGAGCATCGGATAAACTTTCAACGTCATTTTTTCAAGTCTTTAATTATAGCAGCTAAACCCATCCATCGATGTGTTTACACGTACGCTACCAAAAACGGAAGAGCCGATGAGAGATCAGTCGTGCTCGAGAGTACTATGAGCTTCCAGACAGAAGACCGACGAGACTGTCCAAGATTACGGCGAGTCGTAATGGCACATAACTCCTTGCTGTAGACATAGCATGGCAATACCGCGAAATCCTAGCATGCTGCACGAAGCCCCACCATCCGATTCATCTTCGATGGCGACCACACATGCATACATGCACGTTCGATCGATCTCCGGCCTTGACCGTGTCGTGCGACTGCCGGCCCACTTTATTTGTAGCATTTGTTAGCTCACAAACGAAGAAACATTTTATGTGATCTATATAAAAGACAAATCAAATGTATCGTGAAAAGCTATTCTACAGAACCAAAAATTGTCTTTTTTGCACAGGCGGCAAAAAATATTGTTGTTTCGCGAAACTTTGTTTCCGAGTATAGAATGTCTGAAAGTACACGCCGGTATGTTTTTCGGAATTATTGGATATTCTGAAATATGGTTTTCCAGCAATGGGTACATCTACACGTATGATGCAAAATTGATTTCAGGAGAAAGGGAACCAAAAGACATGAAACAAATGGCGTGATTGGCTGCCTGCACCCTTTCTTTGCTTCCGGGGAGGGGGGGGGGGGGGGGGGGGGGGGTGGCCACGGAAAAACGAGCTAAAAGCCACGTTATCGACTTTGTTTGGTGGTTTCTGTTGCATTGTTGGAGCGCCTTTGATTGGTTGCCTTTCTACACACGTTGATTCTCGCACCTTCTTCACGTGGTAAAGTTACCTCACACCACCACACTTGAACACAGTTACGACGGCCGAGCACCTGTTGGTGCACAAGCTCCACCATCGAGCTCGTCGTGAACATGCGGAGCTTGAGGCTGGCCGCCTTTTGATGCGCCCTCCACACCAAGCCGTCGATGTTGAAGATGTCGTCACCAAGGAGGTCAAACACGGTGTCTCAGAAGTAGGGGCCATTCTGAAAGTCGGTGAACTTGTTCTTGAGGAGGTTCTCAAGGATGCAAGCACCAGGAGTAGAACGATGAAGCCATGGAAGCCAGGAAGGTGGACATAGCCACGAGCATCTCCATCGTCCCCCGGCTTTTGGGAGCAGGCCGACGAGGCCGTGGGACCGAGAAACGTGACAAAGGTTGATGTTAGACGCAACATCAAATAAGAAAGGACACCTTCAGCTTTACAGTAGAGGCATGAATCACAAATTGCTAGTAATAAAGTTCGTATTCCATATTTGTTTTATTACCTTTAGAATCAAGGATGAGCTAAAGTTAACCTCGCGGGTGTCAGTACATAAATGCATAGCATGCATCATCTTATCCACCATCTCCATGCATTGATGCATCTACGTCCATCCTGATCGAGCTTGACTAGGTTGTAGTCCATCCTTCCTCAAATAAGTGTTTAAATCAAACTTTATTAACTTTGACCGACTCGATAGAAAAAAAATAGTAGCTTTTGTGATATTGAATTAATATAGATAGATTCATCTTACCATGTATTTCAATGCAGTAATATATTAATTTGATCCCACATGTGTTGCTATTTTGTGTAAATCACTAAATCCTTAGTGAAATTTAAAAATATTTAACTTCTAAAAAGGAAAACGTAAAATTATTCATGCACGCACTGAATAGGGATGAAGTCAGCCGAGAGAGAACCATAACACACGAAGGAATGAAAACATAGCGGATACGGACGAAATTGAGTGGTGCCACATTTGTTTTCACATTTTTTTGGGGAAGAAAAAATGAATAAAGAAACCCCGGAAACAAAGACGGAACCAGATATTGTCATAAACAAATAGAAACCGAATACGGTGCGGACACAGAGTGCTGCAGATATTGGCCGTAACCAAAAAAAATCTTGAATCATCCAAAAAAAATTCTTAAGCATTCAGACAAGCGAACAAAGTTATTCCCTAAATTTAGCGTGATCCTTGATTTACTATGAAATAAGTGAAGGTCAAACCTTGGAAGCCTCCTCGGATGCATGAAGGAATTACATGATCGCCAATTTTGGGAAGAGACGCTTTGGAAGTTCGGTTTGAGAAGGTCATGATATGGGCATATTGGAATGGGTGATGCATATAAAGCCCTAAAACGGAAATTCCATATCAGTCGCCTGTTCCGTCGGAAGATGTTGTTCTTTTTGTTTCCGTTTTTGCCAAAACAATTCCATTTCTGCTTCCGTTGTACAAAATTTCATTTCCATTTTCATATTTTTCATTCCATTTTCATTTTTCCGTGGAAAAGTCGGAAACTTTCCGCTCCATTATCATACAACGGTTCCATGCACGTAGCTAGAAAGGCTGTCTGCACGGCAGCCATGAGTCCATGACGTTTGGTCAAACATTCGGTGTACTATGCCGGCAGCCAAGAGATGCCCACCCTGTTGCGGCCACACTACGCGCCTGGTATATAACGGGTCTTCAATTCGTCATGAATCGACCGTAGCGGCCGCACCGAAAGCTCGAGCATGCATGGAAAACAAATGAAGTCCGCTTCTTTCATGTCAACGGAAAAAAAAGTAACGCTCATTATTGCGCTGCCTTTTGACTAAGTAAAGATACTAGTTTTTATTTTGAACTGTAAGTAAACAAAAAGCTAAAAAAAAAGAGGGAAATGGACAAATGGAGACAAAGCGACATGTAGATTTGTTAACTTTTGAAAGCTATATTTTAAAATTTAAAAAAATTGAAAAAATGTAGTGGTAAATTACAATGTTTAAATATCAATACAAATTCCTTTATTAGATTTTTTATTTTTGTGTAGTCTATAATACAAATGGAGTAGTTTGTATTGAGATTTTTACATTTGTTGTATATATCATTGGCTATGTAATTTTTTATTATTATAGATTGACTGTAAAATTTAAAAATATCTAAATGATTACAAATAAATAGCTATGTGTAGCTTGGCCCCCATTTTGACTTTCCATAAAAATGAGTAATTTCAAACCAACCAAACAACCCAAGAAAAATTTGAGATTACTTTTTTTGCGAAAGAAATAAGAGATTACTTTGGAGGCACCTAAGCTCGGGGGTGGTTCTATATTTTGCGGGGCCCTAGGGCGAAGTTGACAACATGGGCCTCGTATGTCTACATATATAGTATCTACCTTAAGTTGCAAAATATTAAAAGTTAACTTTCAATTACAAGCTCTTACTCTGAGATGTCTATAAATAATTGTAAAACATTTAGCCATGTCATATTACGACAGAAAGACTAAAGGAGTGGCAAAACAAAATAAAATATAACAAATAGTATTCTCCTTGTGATTCGATAAGTACCTATAGGGCAAAGGCTTTAAATATATAAAATTATAACCCTGATTTTTGTTTCACTTTTTTTTTGCCCAACATGAATAATGGCTGGACAAGGGATACGGGGAGGATGATATCCTAGGCCCCATTAAGCGTGGGCCCTAAGCCGTCGCCCAAGGTGGCCCTGGGTCAGGGCCGTCCCTGCCTATGCTCTCTCGCGCGGGGCACCTACGCGATCTGACAGGTTAATTAACCACGCAAGGAAGAGCTTGATCAAGCTCGGAATACTAGTCCGTATGAATTGACACAACTACCGATCTAGTACATCGATCGATCAATCCACGGCTGAGTTTAACTCGCCGATAATAGCACGGTCAACCGGTCTGACATGGTCAGAGCTGGCCGGCGGCTAGACACGAGTTGTGACATCGACAGTGCATATTCATGGACCGGCGGATGCAACGAGAGATAAGACTGCTCATAGTGGGAGTAACATAGCTAGTAACATCACACATCTCAAGACAATTTGGTGATATGGCATGCTAATAAATGAAGAAAGAGAGTGAGGTGGTAACTAGCTATGTTACCATAACATCACACACCTCAAGGCAAGATGAGTCTACAACATAATAAATGATACAATGCATTACACCACATATAAGTTACTACCTACTATGAAGGTAGTAACCTAGATTAGTAATATGACATATGTTACTAGTCTAAGTTACTCCCCACTATGACCAGCCTAATTAACTGTAATAGTTAGGGACTACAATCAAATTAAGAAAGGTTTCATTATTGACACCGTCAGAGCGGCATCCGGTAAACCGCCAATCGACTGAGATGAGCTGCCGGCTGCTAAACGACATTTACTACTAGTGTGGTGAGACGCCATATGTATATGGTTTTACCTGCAAGTGTACGTACCTATACAGTTCGCTATCGGTCCACTCGATTGACCACCTAGCCAGGGACGGCGTAAGAAAATGTCAAACATGTATCACAGATCATTCCAGGGTAGTAACAAGGGTAACGCATGGTAATAGCGTTGTATTTATCGAGTCAACTCAGGGTCTGAGAACGTTTCATTCCAAATTTTAAAATATTATTTCAAGCATGTTTCACTATTTAGTAAAACCCGTGAGCGCACTATTTTTTTTAGATAAAAGGCAACGATTTGCCCGATTTTAAATTAATAAAGCCCACAGGTTTACAAACACAACCGACAATTATTACATGCTGCGGCATACAGTTTAGCCGAGAAACAACGCATAACGAGACAAAGGAAACAACACTACTAGCCCCAGACCGGCCTGGACTCCCCTCGCCAGCCGCCGCGGAAGCGTCTACTCATCACTTGCCAGCACCTCCGCGTGAGTACGCCTTAGTTGTCTTATCAGCTCCTGAATGCCTTCCTTATCTTGGTGTTTTGTCGATGGGCACCACAGCTGCAAGAAGATGATAGTTTTGAATAATATGTCAGCCGGTTGACAAATTAGCTTGGATTCTAAAGTAAGTTTATTGCGTATGAGCCAAAGCGCCCAACTTTGAGCCATGAACATCATCCAAAGTAAGCGACGTGGTCTCCTAGCAAAACCTGAGAGGATCGCAAAGAATTGAGCAAAGGAGGTTGGAGACCAGCTGCACCCTAGCAGCTGTCTGACAACGCTCCACATAAACCGCGCAGGCGAGCAGGAAAAGAAGATATGGTTCACGTCCTCCGGCCTGTTGCACAAGGCACAGCGCCCAGAAGCAGGACCGTGGCGCGAGGCGATGAGCTCGCTCGACGGAAGCCTACCTAGGGCAAGTTGCCAAGAAAAGATCTTAATTTTGAGAGGGGGTTTGGCCGCCCAAAGGTCCTTGAAGTGAGCTACCGAGGCCCCTTGAGAGAGTTTGTTGTGCATGGAATTCACCGTGAATTCTCCTGAGGGATCGAGGCCCCAAGAGATTTTATCTTGCCCCTGACCAAGAGTTATGCTCTCAAGAATCACTTGCAATTGCCTGCACTCGTTCGACGCAAGCTGACTGAAAGTTCTACGGAAACGGATACCCACATCCGGATTGCAAGCCACCGCCACCAAGATAAGCGGGTTGTTGATACGTCTCAAACGTATCTATAATTTCTTATGTTCCATGCTACTTTTATGATGATACTCACATGTTTTATACACATTTTATGTCATTATTATGCATTTTCCGGCACTAACCTATTAACGAGATGCCGAAGAGCCAGTTGCTGTTTTCTGCTGTTTTTGGTTTCAGAAATCCTAGTAAGGAAATATTCTCGGAATTGGACGAAATCAACGCCCAGGGTCCTATTTTTGCACGAAGCTTCCAGAAGACCGAGGGGGAAAGGAAGTGGGGCCACGAGGTGGCGACACCACAGGGCGGCGCGGCCTGGCCCTTGGCCGCGCGGCCCTGTTGTGTGGGCCCCTCGTGACGCCCTTTGACCTACCCTTCCGCCTACAAATAGCCTTCGCCGAGAAACCCCCAGTACCGAGAGCCACGATACGAGAAAACATACTGAGACGCCGCCGCCGCCAATCCCATCTCGGGGGATTCAGGAGATCGCCTCCGGCACCCTGCCGGAGAGGGGAATCATCTCCCGGAGGACTCTACACCGCCATGGTCGCCTCCGGATTGATGTGTGAGTAGTTCACCCCTGGACTATGGGTCCATAGCAGTAGCTAGATGGTTGTCTTCTCCTCATTGTGCTATCATTGTCTGATCTTGTGAGCTGCCTATCATGATCAAGATCATCTATCTGTAAAGCTACATGTGCGTTTGTTGAGATCCGATGAATAGAGAATACTATGTTATGTTGATTATCAATCTATTACCTATGTGTTGTATATGATCTTGCATGCTCTCCGTTGTTAGTAGAGGCTCTGGCCAAGTTTTTGATAGTAACTCCAAGAGGGAGTATTTATGCTCGATAGTGGGTTCATGTCTCCGTGAATCTGGGGGAGTGACAAGAACCCCTAAGGTTATGGATGTGCTGTTGCCACTAGGGATAAAACATTGATGCTATGTCCGAGGATGTAGTTATTGATTACATTACGCACCATACTTAATGCAATTGTCTGTTGTTTACAACTTAATACCGGAAGGGGTTCGGATGATAACCTGAAAGTGGACTTTTTAGGCATAGATGCATGCTGGATAGCGGTCTATGTACTTTGTCGTAATGCCCAATTGAATCTCACAATACTCATCATGTCATGTATGTGCATTGTCATGCCCTCTCTATTTGTCAATTGCCCAACTGTAATTTGTTTACCCAATATGCTATATTTCTTATGGGAGAGACACCACTAGTGAACTGTGGACCCCGGTCCAATCTTTTACATCGAATACAATCATCTTGCAATCTTTTGTTTCTCTTGTTCTCTGCAAACAATCATCATCCATACTATACATCTAATCCTTTGTTACAGCAAGCCGGTGAGATTGACAACCTCACTGTTTCGTTGGGGCAAAGTACTTTGGTTGTGTTGTGCAGGTTCCACGTTGGCGCCGGAATCCCTGGTGTTGCGCCGCACTACATCTCGTCGCTTTCAACCTTCAACGTGCTTCTTGGCTCCTACTGGTTCGATAAACCTTGGTTTCTTTCTAAGGGAAAACTTGCTACTGTGTGCAACATACCTTCCTCTTCGGGTTCCCAACGAACGTGTGTGTTACACGCCATCAAGCTAATTTTCTGGCGCCGCTGCCGGGGAGATCAAGACACGCTGCAAGGGGAGTCTTCACATCGCAATCTCTTTACTTTGTTTTTGTCTTGCTTTACTTTTATTTACTACTTTGTTTGCTGCACTAAAACAAAACACAAAAAAATTAGTTGCTAGTTTTACTTTATTTACTATCTTGTTTGCTATATTAAAAACACAAAAAAATTAGTTACTTGCATTTACTTTATCTAGTTTACTTTATTTACTGTTGCTAAAATGGGTACTCCTGAAAATACTAAGTTGTGTGACTTCACAACCACAAATAATAATGATTTCTTATGCACACCTATTGCTCCACCCGCTACTACAGCGGAATTCTTTGAAATTAAACCTGCTTTACTGAATCTTGTTATGCGAGAGCAATTTTCTGGTGTTAGTTCTGATGATGCTGCTGCCCATCTCAATAATTTTGTTGAACTTTGTGAAATGCAAAAGTATAAAGATGTAGATGGTGACATAATAAAATTAAAATTGTTCCCTTTCTCACTAAGAGGAAGAGTTAAAGATTGGTTGCTATCTCTGCCTAAGAATAGTATTGATTCATGGACTAAATGCAAGGATGCTTTTATTGGTAGATATTATCCCCCTGCTAAAATTATATCTTTGAGGAGTAGCATAATGAATTTTAAACAATTAGATACTGAGCATGTTGCACAAGCATGGGAAAGAATGAAATCTTTGGTTAAAAATTGCCCAACCCATGGACTGACTACTTGGATGATCATCCAAACCTTTTATGCAGGACTGAATTTTTCTTCACGGAACCTATTGGATTCAGCTGCTGGAGGTACCTTTATGTCCATCACTCTTGGTGAAGCAACAAAGCTTCTTGATAATATGATGATTAATTACTCTGAATGGCACACGGAAAGAGCTCCACAAGGTAAGAAGGTAAATTCTGTCGAAGAAACCTCTTCCTTGAGTGATAAGATTGATGCTATTATGTCTATGCTTGTGAATGATAGGACAAATATTGATCCTAATAATGTTCCTTTAGCTTCATTGGTTGCCCAAGAAGAACATGTTGATGTGAATTTCATTAAGAATAACAATTATAATAATTCTAGGCCATATCCTGCTAATGGTAACTCTTATGGTAGATATGCTTCACCTAATGAGGAAAAGATGTTAGAAATTGAAAGATCCACCAAGAACTTTATGCAATCACAATATGAGCAAAATAAATTGTTTACTAAAACTATGAATGAGCAATCTACCTTGTTGGAGAATATAGTAAATCAACTTGAAAATCTGAATATGGAGATCTCTGGGTTGCAAACTAAACTTGCAAATGCTGAAAACCGAATCTCGTACATGTCTACGTCACAATCTTCTTTAATTAATAAAATGGCTGCTAAACCTGAGGATATAGATAATAAAATTGTTACTACAACAAATGCCATCCAAGTTAGAATTAATGAGAATATAAGATTAATGGCTGAACTGCATGCTAGGTGGGAAAGAGAAGAAAATGAAAAACTAGCTAAAGAGAATAATGTAGCTAAAGTTTGGACTATTACCACCACTAGTAATGCTAATGCTCCACATGTTGCTGCACCTCCTACTATCAATGGTAAAATAATTGGTGTTGGCAATGTTTCTACTCCTAATGCAAAGCGAGCAAAATCCTGAAACCGCTCATTGAAATCGCGCATGATAAAACTGCTGAAATTTTTTCCAACATTGGGGACAATGATCCCATTGCTTTAGATCATAATGGTTTAGATTTTGATGATTGCCACATCTCTGAAGTTATAAAGTTCTTACAAAAACTTGCTAAGAGTCCTAATGCTAGTGCTATAAATTTGGCTTTCACAAAACATATTACAAATGCTCTCATAAAAGCTAGAGAAGAGAAATTAGAACGCGAAACTTCTATTCCTAGGAAGCTAGAGGATGGTTGGGAGCCCATCATTAAGATGAAGGTCAATGACTTTGGTTGTAATGCTTTATGTGATCTTGGTGCAAGTATTTCTGTTATGCCTAAGAAATTTTATGATATGCTTGACTTGCCACCATTGAAAAATTGTTATTTGGATGTTAATCTTGTTGATAATGCTATAAAGAAACCTTTGGGGAGAGTTGATAATGTTCGCATTACCGTTAACAATAACCTTGTCCCCGTTGATTTTGTTATCTTGGATATTGAATGCAATGCATCTTGTCCCATTATATTGGGAAGACCTTTTCTTCGAACTGTTGGTGCTACCATTGATATGAAGGAAGGTAATATTAAATATCAATTTCCTCTCAAGAAAGGTATGAAACACTTCCCTAGAAAGAGAATGAAGTTACCTTTTGATTCTATTATTAGAACAAATTATGATGTTGATGCTTCATCTCTCGATAATACTTGATACACACTTTCTGCGCCTAGCTGAAAGGCGTTAAAGAAAAGCGCTTATGGGAGACAACCCATGTTTTTACTACAGTAATTTTGTTTTATATTTGAGTCTTGGAAGTTGTTTACTACTGTAGCAACCTCTCCTTATCTTAGTTTTATTGCATTGTTGTGCCAAGTAAACTCTCTAATAGAAGTATGATACTAGATTTGGATTACTGCACAGAAACAGTTTTCTTTGCTGTCACGAATCTGGGTCTAATTCTCTGTAGGAAACTCAGAAAATTATTCCAATTTACGTGAGTGATCCTCAGATATGTACGCAACTTTCATTAGTTTTAAGTTTTCTCATCTGAGCAAGTCTGGTGCCTGTTAAAAATTCGTCTTTACGAACTGTTCTGTTTTGACAGATTCTGCCTTTTATTTTGCATTGCCTGTTTTGTCATGCTTGATGGATTTCTTTGTTCCATTGACTTTCAGTAGCTTTGTGCAATGTCCAGAAGTATAAAGAATGATTGTGTCGCCTCTGAATATGTGAATTTTAATTGTGCACTAACCCTCTAATGAGTTGCTTTGAGTTTGGTGTGGAGGAAGTTTTCAAGGATCAAGAGAGGAGGATGATATACACTATGATCAAGTAGAGTGAAAGCTCTAAGCTTGGGGATGCCCCGGTGGTTCACCCCTGCACATATCAAGAAGACTCAAGCGTCTAAGCTTGGGGATGCCCAAGGCATGCCCTTCTTCATCGACAATATTATCAGGTTCCTCCCCTGAAACTATATTTTTATTCCATCACATCTTATGTACTTTGCTTGGAGCGTCTGTTTGTTTTTGTTTTTTGTTTTGTTTGAATAAAATGGATCCTAGCATTCATTGTATGGGAGAGAGACACGCTCCGCTGTTGCATATGGACAAATATGTCCTTAGCTTTACTCATAGTATTCATGGCGAAAGTTTCTTCTTCGTTAAATTGTTACATGGTTGGAATTGGAAAATGATATATGTGGTAATTGGTATAACATCTTGGATAATGTGATACTTGGCAATTGTTGTGCTCATGTTTAAGCTCTTGCATCATATACTTTGCGCCTATTAATGAAGAAATACATAGAGCATGCTAAAATCTGATTTGCATGTTTGGTTTCTCTAAGGTCTAGATAATTTCTAGTATTGAGTTTGAACAACAAGGAAGACGGTGTAGAGTCTTATAATGTTTACAATATGTATTTTATGTGAGTTTTGCTGTACCGCTTCATCCTTGTGTTTTTTTCAAATAAACCTTGCTAGCCTAAACCTTGTATCGAGAGGGAATACTTCTCATGCATCCAAAATCCTTGAGCCAACCACTATGCCATTTGTGTCCACCATACATACCTACCACATGGTATTTCTCCGCCATTCCAAAGTAAATTGCTTGAGTGCTACCTTTAAAATTTCCATTCTTTACCTTTACAATATATAGCTCATGGGACAAATAGCTTAAAAACTATCGTGGTATTGAATATGTACTTATGCACTTTATCTCTTATTAAGTTGCTTGTTGAGCGATAACCATGTTCCTGGGGACGCCATCAACTATTTCTTTGTTGAATATCATGTGAGTTGCTATGCATGTTCGTCTTGTCTGAAGTAAGAGTGATTTATCATGATCAAATGGTTTGAGTATGCATATTGTTAGAGAAGAACATTGGGCCGCTAACTAAAGCCATGATCCATGGTGGAAGTTTCAGTTTGGACAACAAACCTCACTCTCTTATGAGAATATTATCTGTTGTTGAATGCTTATGCATTAAAGAGGAGTCCATTATCTGTTGTCTATGTTGTCCCGGTATGGATGTCTAAGTTGAGAATAACCAAAAGCGAGAAATCCAATGCGAGCTTTCTCCTTAGACCTTTGTACATGCGGCATAGAGGTACCCCTTTGTGACACTTGGTTGAAACATGTGCTATGCTATGATAATCCATGTAAATCCAAGCTAATTAGGACAAGGTGAGGGTACTATTCGTATACTATGCATGAGGCTTGCAACTTGTAGGATATAATTTACATAACTCATATGCTTTATTACTACCGTTGACAAAATTGTTTCTTGTTTTCAAAATAAAAGCTCTAGCACAAATATAGCAATCGATGCTTTCCTCTTTGAAGGACCTTTCTTTTACTTTTATGTTGAGTCAGTTCACCTATTTCTCTCCACCTCAAGAAGCAAACACTTGTGTGAACTGTGCATTGATTCCTACATACTTGCATATTGCACTTGTTATATTACTCTACATTGACAATATCCATGAGATATACATGTTACAAGTTGAAAGCAACCGCTGAAACTTCATCTTCCTTGGTGTTGCTTCAATACCTTTACTTCGAATTATTGCTTTATGAGTTAACTCTTATGCAAGACTTATTGATGCTTGTCTTTAAGTACTATTCATGAAAAGTCTTTGCTTTATGATTCAATTGTTTACTCATGTCATTTACCATTGTTTCAAATCACTGCATTCATTACATGTGCTTACAATAGTATGATCAAGATTATGTTGGTAGCATTGTCACTTAAGAAATTATCTTTGTTATCGTTTACCTACTCGGGACGAGTAGGAACTAAGCTTGGGGATGCTTGATACGTCTCAAACGTATCTATAATTTCTTATGTTCCATGCTACTTTTATGATGATACTCACATGTTTTATACACATTATATGTCATTATTATGCATTTTGCAGCACTAACCTATTAACGAGATGCCGAAGAGCCAGTTGTTATTTTCTGCTGTTTTTGGTTTCAGAAATCCTAGTAAGGAAATATTCTCGGAATTGGACGAAATCAATGCCCAGGGTCCTATTTTTGCACGAAGCTTCCAGAAGACCGAGGGGGAAAGGAAGTGGGGCCACGAGGTGGCGACACCACAGGGCGGCGCGACCTGGCCCTTGGCCGCGCGGCCCTGTTGTGTGGGCCCCTCGTGACGCCCTTTGACCTACCCTTCCGCCTACAAATAGCCTTCGTCGAGAAACCCCCAGTACCGAGAGCCACGATACGAAAAAACATACTGAGACGCCGCCGCCGCCAATCCCATCTCGGGGGATTCAGGAGATCGCCTCCGGCACCCTGCCGGAGAGGGGAATCATCTCCCGGAGGACTCTACACCGCCATGGTCGCCTCCGGATTGATGTGTGAGTAGTTCACCCCTGGACTATGGGTCCATAGCAGTAGCTAGATGGTTGTCTTCTCCTCATTGTGCTATCATTCTCTAATCTTGTGAGCTGCCTATCATGATCAAGATCATCTATCTGTAAAGCTACATGTGTGTTTGTTGGGATCCGATGAATAGAGAATACTATGTTATGTTGATTATCAATCTATTACCTATGTGTTGTTTATGATCTTGCATGCTCTCCGTTGTTAGTAGAGGCTCTGGCCAAGTTTTTGCTAGTAACTCCAAGAGGGAGTATTTATGCTCGATAGTGGGTTCATGCCTCCATTAAATCTGGGACAGTGACAGAAAGTTCTAAGGTTGTGGATGTGATGTTGCCACTAGGGATAAAATATTGATGCTATGTCCGAGGATGTAGTTATTGATTACATTACGCACCATACTTAATGCAATTGTCTGTTGTTTACAACTTAATACCGGAAGGGGTTCGGATGATAACCTGAAAGTGGACTTTTTAGGCATAGATGCATGCTGGATAGCGGTCTATGTACTTTGTCGTAATGCCCAATTGAATCTCACAATACTCATCATGTCATGTATGTGCATTGTCATGCCCTCTCTATTTGTCAATTGCCCAACTGTAATTTGTTTACCCAATATGCTATATTTCTTATGGGAGAGACACCACTAGTGAACTGTGGACCCCGGTCCATTCTTTTACATCGAATACAATCTACTGCAATACTTGTTCTGCTGTTTTCTGCAAATAATCATCATCCACACTATACATCTAGGGATTTCTATTTTCGTGCCCTCAGGTCCTTAGTTGTGCTCAGTTTTCCCCACCTCGTTAGTTTTTCCTCAGTTTTCCCCTCCCTCTAGTTTGAAACCCCTCGCAGACGCTCGAACGGGAGGGTTGCCGTCAGGTCAGAGGCCTTACCGTTACCGTTAATCTGACGGGTGGGGCTGCACAGAGGGCAGTTCCTCTCTGACCCGTCTCGTGCTGACAAATGGGGCCGCTCTATTGGGCTGCCGCAGCCAATGACCAGTGGGGTCATCTATTTTTCAGGAAAAGTCATATATTGCCGCTCTGAGGGGCTGCTGCAGCCAATGACCAGTGGGGTCATCTATTTTTCAGGAAAAGACATATATTTGCCGCTCTGTGGGGCTGCCGCGGCCAATGACCAGTGGGGTCGTCTATTTATTTATAGAAAATCATATATTGCCGCTCTGTGGGGCCTCCGCAGCCAATGACCGCTGGGGTTGTCTATTTATTTAGAGAATATAATATAGAGCCGCTCTGTGGGGCCGCCTCAGCCCATGGCAGGTGACTATTTTCGTAGCTTAATTTAAAGTGACTCTTATGCTAAACATTGTGCATAATATATAGAAAATAGCTAGATCTCTAAATATATAAAAAATAGCTAGATCTCTAAAGGGGATGGATGCATGGCTTCACATCGTCGTCACTTTCATCGTCAGTATCTTCGTCGTCTGAGTAGTAGTACTTCCTGCACATTGTTCCGTCGAACACCTTCACTGTGAGCACATCATCACCTTCATATTTGAAGTGTACGTAGCAGCCGAAATCCACACCGTGCGCGATGGCGAAATTCTGCCAGCCCTTGTCGAGATACATCCGGCCTTGTCCGTTAAATAGGACCTCCACGGTCCAGAGACGAGGACCGCAGTCAGCTGCTCGCAGATACACCTTAGCTGGCTCCTGGCCGTCAAGATAGTCCGCAAACTTTTTTGGGAGTGCCTGCAAAGAGATCGAGCGCCGATCGTTTGAAATTAAAGGTTTTTTAGAACATGCCCATAATTAATCACATGCATCATATATGTGGGAACGCATACGTACCTTCTTGACCAAAGGGTCTTCATAGATGACGATGAAGAACTCCTCTATGATCAATGGCAGTGTTGACGACGGTGGTGGTGGCAATGATGATGATCCACCACCCCGGCCGCCCCTTCCCCTTCCCCTTCCCCTTCCCCTTCCCCTTCCGTTCCACGTTCGAGACGTGGAAGCCATGGCAATGGATGATCAAGTGTATGTGAACGAAGAAGAGAGAGGCAGAACCTATTGACACAAGGGATGGCCGTTGTGGGTGTTTATAAGGGAGAGATGACCGTTGTAGGGGTTTACACAATAAATTAAGGAGGAGGTGACCGTTGTGGGGGTTTACACAATAATTTAAGGAGGAGATGACCGTTGTGGGGGTATATATCTCAACAAAAAAGTAATGCGGACTATCTTGACGGAAATGGAACTTCGTGATATAGTTTATCATTTTACCGTGAAAAGTAATGCCTAAAAGAAATGGTAATTCGTGATAGTTTATCATTTACCGTAATGGCTACAACAAATCGTTGATGGTTTATCATTTTTGCGTGAAAAGTAATGGCTACAAGAAATGGGTGATGGTGTATCATTTTTTGCGTGAAAAGTAATGGCTACAACAAAATCGGTGATGGTTTATCATTTTTTGCGTGAAAAGTAATGGCTACAAGAAATGGGTGATGGTGTATCATTTTTTGCGTGAAAAGTAATGGCTACAACAAAATCGGTGATGGTTTATCGTTTTTTGCGTGAAAAGTAATGGGTACACGAAATGGGTGATGGTGTATCATTTTTTTTGCGTGAAAAGTAATGGCTACAACAAAATCGGTGATGGTTTATCGTTTTTTGCGTGAAAAGTAATGGCTACAAGAAATGGGTGATGGTGTATCATTTTTTGCGTGAAAAGTAATGGCTACAAAAAAATCGGTGATGGTTTATCGTTTTTTGCGTGAAAAGTAATGGCTACAAGAAATGGGTGATGGTGTATCATTTTTTGCGTGAAAAGTAATGGCTACAACAAAATCGGTGATGGTTTATCGTTTTTTGCGTGAAAAGTAATGGGTACACGAAATGGGTGATGGTGTATCATTTTTTTTGCGTGAAAAGTAATGGCTACAACAAATCGGTGATGGTTTATCATTTTTTGCGTGAAAAGTAATGCCTAAAAAGAGTTTACAATTTAGCTCGTGAAAAATAATGCAGAAAACCAAACTTTGCGTGAAGCTAACCGACGACAGAGAGAGAGAGGGTGGTGGCCCCGACCAGAGAGAGAGATGGGGGTTATCCTGCCCGTTAGATCATACGATCAACGATCGGCGGGCACGATCCGCGTGACATGGGCTAGACCAATCAGGGCAATGTTGGGCGTCTGTGAGAGTTTGTGAAGGGAGAGGGCAAAACTGAGTAGTATCAAGAAACCAAGGGCAAGTGAGTAGTAAACAGACTAAGGGATTCAAATATGAGATTTAAAAAATGAAAAATGTGTGTTTTGTACAATGAAACCCATCTTGGCCTACCTCAAACTATTTGCAATACAAATATACATGAGTGTGAAAATTATGGCCTCATTCAGACAAAGTATGTTTTGGGGAAAGCTGTTTTGGGTAGGGCTTATTGTGGAAAACCATGCACCTTCATAGCTACTAGGTGATTTGAAGAGTGGCAATTTGTGGTAAAACTTGATTTATCTATGATTTATCTATGATTTGAGAAGTGGCAACTTGTGGTAAAGACTCCATGAGTAAGTGCCACTCTTTTTCGGAATTTTTTGCACATTAAATAACTCATTTAACTGGTTAATCCCATTTGTTGACTCTCTGTTGACCAGCCACTTGAGGGTAAAACTGAGTATATTGCACTAGCCAGTATTAGCACCCAAGGGTAAAACTGAGCACACAAAAAATGCTAGTATATGACTCGGGGGTATACCTGGGTATATCTAAATTTCCAGGGTTAGACCCGAGGACGCGTGTTGCGGTGCAGAAGTGGTAGACGTGCCTTTGTTGACGCGTGTCACGGTGCAGACGTGCAAATAGTGGACGCGTAGGACGCCGGTCGCATTTAGGACGCGTAAGCCCCTCCCTCCCTCTGCACACAGTCGTCTCATTCTCGCTCACGCACGAAACCACCCCTCTCACGTCCCATCAACTTCTCCAAATCGAAAAAACCCCAACCGCCGTACGCACGCTACCCTGCCGGCGATGGAGAAGAAGAATGCGCCGGCGGCCGTCGCCTCCGCGCCCGTCGCCTCCGAGCCCGTCGCCGCCGAGCCCGTCGCCGCCGAGCGCGTCGCCGCCGAGGGCGGCGCATCCAAGCGCGGCGCCTCCGTGAACTGGGCCTCTCTCTCGGCTGATGGACCACTTCACAAGATCGGCGAATGCTTACTGGCGAACGAGGAGTACGCCGAGACCTACTCTGCTATGAGGCAAGTCTGTAGAAATTGGCGCTCAGGTTTGCGTGAGCCCGACGTGCATCTGGACGAATGGATCATGCTAGACCACGCCCTTCCACGCGTCGCTGAGTTCACCTTCCTCCAACTCGGCACATCACGCTACGTCACCATAGATCTATCGGAAGTTCATACAAGGTTCAAATTCCTCCATATCTACCTTTTTATTTTCAATCTTAAACATCTTAGTGCTGAATGTTATCTTTATCAAAATATTTTAAGATACTACTTCGTCGGCTTTTGCCGTGGCGTCATCGTGCTTGCCCAGAAGAACCCGCCGCACAAGATACGGCTTCTGAACCCACTCACAAAGAAATCGAACACTATGTTTGAGGCGCAGATGCCATCTGTTTTTCTGAAATCAGTCGCTGTTATCAAATCCCCGACTATGGTCTTCGTTTCCGCACATTACCCACCGGAAATTGGTTGGGTCGATGAGAGCACTCCAACTAAGGATATAAATGAAGATTGGGGAGAAGGAAGATTTTCGATCAAGAACCATTGTCTGCGTTGCATTACCCCATTCAATGGTGAACTGTATGCAGTAGCTGCGGACAATTTTGAGATCGGAAGAATAGTGTGCACCAATGTACAGTTGCAGCAGCGCGCGAGCACTGTCAAGATGGAGACACTAATTTCATTTCCAGAACTTGGACGTCAGAAGTTCTACCTTGTGAAGTCGGATGGTGATCTGCTGCTTGTGTTGTTGGTCAGCGAGGCTTTGGCGGGCAAACCATTGGTGTACCGTGTGGACACTCAGAGCCGTTCTCTCCATCCGGTCAGTAACATTGGCAGTAATGCCTTCTTCGTGAATTATATTCGGTGTATCTCCGTCGACACCAGAGTGTACCCGACACTTCGACCTGGCAGCATCTACTACACGGATTTGGGTTATATCAGAGAGTACTCTCATGATACAAAGGCATGGGATGAGTGGCCACTACGTGTGGATAGAATAGGACTCTCGGTATGAGAAATGAACACAGGCCATACCGTTTGGAGGATGTATTGGCCTCACACTGCAGACGGAAGGAGTTCAATGCATATTTCCTTGGGGTAATGCACGAATGGAGGGAGGAAGAAATATATGGGGAGGAATGAAGAACAAATTCATTCATCCTGGGGTCCCTATCCTAATCTTCTTGTTGTCCATACATTGCGTGCGTCTTGTCTATTTTTCAGCTTAGTTCGTCGTGAACATTAACAACGTTATTGGCTGCTTTTGGCTGCTGTATGCAGTTTATGTATTATACTTAGTTTTCTGATTATGCTGTTGTGAATTTATCATATACTAGCTTCTAGATTTCCTGCCATATTGGGCAAAAAACAAGGGCCAAAAGGCATAAATAACCCCAGAGATTTGCTACTAGATTTGCTGCCATATTAAAGAAAGACAGAAATAGAAGCTTCTCTAGATTTGATACTAATTTGGTGAAAAAGACAGAGAGAGAAAGAGGGGAAAAGGTGCTCTTAAAAATGCCAATTTGGGCCGAGAGAGACAAAACCCAGCTCCTGCTCACGTGCAACCAAACGCTTCTCGTCCTGTCCCACGTGGTCCCTTTCTACCAGCCCCACGCGGCCCCACAGACGACGCGGCGCAACACGTCAGCACAGAACGTCCAAATAGATGGATTCCTTCCGTCTGAGCTCCTTCTGCGGGTTTCAGACATAGGCTTGGGGAAAACTGAGGAAAAACTAAGGGGCTGGGGAAAACTGAGTACAACTAACGAAGCGGGGGCACGAAAATAGAAATCCCATACATCTAATCCTTTGTTACAGCAAGCCGGTGAGATTGACAACCTCACTGTTTCGTTGGGGCAAAGTACTTTGGTTGTGTTGTGCAGGTTCCACGTTGGCGCCGGAATCCCTGGTGTTGCGCCGCACTACATCTCGTCGCCATCAACCTTCAACGTGCTTCTTGGCTCCTACTGGTTCGATAAACCTTGGTTTCTTTCTGAGGGAAAACTTGCTACTGTGTGCAACATACCTTCCTCTTGGGGTTCCCAACGAACGTGTGTGTTACACGCCATTAGTTGTCACAGATGTTAAAGAGGTTTGGGAAGCAATCTCTGAGCGGTCTAGGACCAGACCAAATGTCGAACCAGAATTGTGTGCGCACCCCATCACGAATCTGGTGCCTCGTCCCTAACTTAAAGAAGTGTTTGATCTTGTGTAAAGACTTCCAGAAAGGCGAACCCCCCTGGCTCATGCCTGAGAAGATATCCCTAGCTTCCACATACTTAGCAGAGATGATTTGCGCCCAAATTGAGCTGTCCCCTTGGAACAGCTTCCAAATCCATTTCATCATGAGGGCAGTGTTCATCTTCTTGGAGTTGATAATACCCAGACCACCACATTCCTTAGGTCTGCAAACGTCCAGCCAATTCACCAAGTGGTATTTGCGCTTCGTCCCGGCTCCTTCCCAAAAGAACCGGGCTCGGTGAGCATCAAATTTCGCGTGTACCCCATCTTGAAGCACGAACATGCCCATCGCAAACATTGGCAGACTGGCTAAACAAGATTTCGAAAGAATGAGCCTACCCCCTGAGGACAGGAACCTTCCAAGCCACGATTCAATTATGATACCTAGCTTCTAGACAAGGAACAACCAACTGATCCATGGTAAGCTTACGGTCGGAGATAGGCAAGCCCAAATACACGAACGGGAATTCTACCAGTTTACAATTCAGCATATCAGCAACCCTTTGCATGATGTCCGTAGATTGCCCCATGACCATCACCTCGCTCTTATGATAGTTAATCTTAAGACCAGACATTTCTTCAAAGCACAATAGTAAGAATTTGAGGTTACTGATGTGCTGATCATTATACTGCACTAAAATCAGGGTATCGTCTGCGTATTGCAAGTGGGAAATCCCCCCGGGGATTAAGTGTGGAACCACACCCGCTATATGACCCGCTTCGCTTGCCTTGGTTAGCATAACGGACAGGGCTTCCGCCATGAAATTGAAGAGCAGGGGTGAGAGCGGGTCTCCTTGCCGCAAACCCCTTTTGTTGCGAAAGGAGGGACCCACTTCCCCGTTGATGGAGATGGCAGTATGGACTCCTGTGACCAACTGCAAGATTTTGTGCACCGCTCCCGCATCAAAACCTTTGGCACGAAGAACCTCAGCAAGGAACTCCCAATTAACTATGTCGTAAGCTTTTTTGAAATCGATCTTAAGCAAGATGCCCCCTAGCATCTTGCGTTTGAGTTCATGGATGATCTCTTGAAGAGCCAGGGCTCCGTCGAGGATAAACCTTCCCTCAATGAAGGTAGCTTGTTTTGGGCTAATGACGCGATGGGCAATCGGATCGAGCAAAAGCCTTAGACACAATCTTAAAAATGACATTGATGAGAGCTATGGGCCTGAACTGAGATATCTTATCAGCGCCAGGGACTTTGGGAATCAGAGACAGCACCCCATAGTTGATCCGAGCGATGTCAATCCTCCCTAGGATGAAATCATTCAAGATGTGAAGCACCCCGTGTTTGACAAGCGGCCAACATTTCTGGAAGAAAGCAACCGGGAAACCATCCAGTCCTGGCGCCATGTCGGACTTCATCTCCTTGACAATCTCGGAGAGCTCGTTTTCCGAGAAGGTCAAGGCCAGATTGAGGTTCTCCGCTTGGTTCACCCTAGCCAAGCCCTCCCAAGAGCCCGGGGCTAGCCCGCATAGCCGCGGCGAACCCGATCCTAACAGATCTCTCTAGAAAGCGTAAATGTGTTGTTGTATAAGAAGCTTGTCGAAATGGGACCATCGTCCGTAACCAGGTTGGAGATAAGACACTTGCGCCATCTGCCATTTGCCACTGCATGAAAATACGCCGTGTTCGCATCCCCTTGAAGCGACCAACGGACTCGTCCCCTTTGACGCTAGTACTCTTCCTCGATTCGGTAAATACTGGGGAGCTGGTCTTCAAGATAGTAGCGAAACGCCCAGCCATCCTCCTCCAGGCTAGCCGTGTCAGCCTCGTTGTCCAGCTGTTTGATTTGATCAACCAGGTGGAGTTTTTGCATTTTTTGTTCTTTACCCAAGTTTTTGCTCCACCCGCGGAGATATTGTCTCAGACCCTGTTGACGCGTAAAGCACACGCACGTTGGGAACCCCAAGTGGAAGGTGTGATGCGTACAGCAGCAAGTTTCCCTCAGTAAGAAACCAAGGTTTATCGAACCAGTAGGAGTCAAGAAGCACGTTGGAGGTTTTTGGTGGCGGAGTGTAGTGCGGCGCAACACCAGGGATTCCGACGCCAACGTGGAACTTGCACAACACAATCCAAATACTTTGCCCCAACTTAACAGTGAGGTTGTCAATCTCACCGGCTTGCTGTAAACAAAGGATTAAATGTATGGTGTGGAAAATGATGTTTGTTTGCGAAGAACAGTAAAGAACAATGTTTGCAGTAGATTGTATTCAGATGTAAAAGAATTGGACCGGGGTCTGATACGTCTCAAACGTATCTATAATTTCTTATGTTCCATGCTACTTTTATGATGATACTCACATGTTTTATACACATTATATGTCATATTTATGCATTTTCCGGCACTAACCTATTAACGAGATGCCGAAGAGCCAGTTGCTGTTTTCTGCTATTTTTGGTTTCAGAAATCCTAGTAAGGAAATATTCTCGGAATTGGACGAAATCAACGCCCAGGGCCCTATTTTTCCACGAAGCTTCCAGAAGACCGAAGGAGTCACGAAGTGGGGCCACGGGGCGCCGCCACATTAGGGCGGCGTGGCCTACAGGGGGCCCGCGCGGCCCTGTTGTGTGGGGCCCCCGTGAGGCCCCCTGACCTACCCTTCCGCCTACTTATAGCCTTCGTCGCGAAACCCCCAGTACCGAGAGCCACGATACGGAAAACCTTCCAGAGACGCCGCCGCCGCCAATCCCATCTCGGAGGATTCAGGAGATCGCCTCCGGCACCCTGCCGGAGAGGGGAATCATCTCCCGGAGGACTCTTCACCGCCATGGTCGCCTCCGGAGTGATGTGTGAGTAGTTCACCCCTGGACCATGGGTCCATAGCAGTAACTAGATGGTCGTCTTCTCCCCATTGTGCTATCATTGTCTGATCTTGTGAGCTGCCTATCATGATCAAGATCATCTATCTGTAAAGCTACATGTGCGTTTGTTGGGATCCGATGAATAATGAATACTATGCTATGTTGATTATCAATCTATCTATGTGTTGTTTATGATCTTGCATGCTCTCCGTTGCTAGTAGAGGCTCTGGCCAAGTCATTGCTTGTAACTCCAAGAGGGGGTACTTATGCTCGATAGTGGGTTCATGTCTCCATTAAATCTGGGGGAGTGACAGCAACCTCTAAGGTTGTGGATGTGCTGTTGCCACTAGGGATAAAACATCAATTCTATATCTAAGGATGTATTTGTTGAGTACATTCCGCATCAGACTTAATGCAATTGTCTGGTGTGGGCAACTTAATACGGGAGGGGTTCGGATGATAACCTGAAGGTGGACTTTTTAGGCATAGATGCATGCTGGATAGCGGTCTATGTACTTTGTCGTAATGCCCAATTAAATCTCACACTACTCATCATATCATGTATGTGCATTGTTATGCTCTCTTTATTTGTCAATTGCCCAACTGTAATTTGTTTACCCAATATGCTATTTCTTATGGGAGAGACACCTCTAGTGAACTGTGGACCCCGGTCCATTCTTTTACATCGAATACAATCTACTGCAATACTTGTTCTACTGTTTTCTGCAAACATCATCTTCCACACTATACATCTAATCCTTTGTTACAGCAAGCGGGTGAGATTGACAACCTCACTGTCACGTTGGGGCAAAGTAATTTGGTTGTGTTGTGCAGGTTCCACGTTGGCGCCGGAATCCCTGGTGTTGCGCCGCACTACACTCCGCCGCCATCAACCTTCAACGTGTTTCTTGGCTCCTACTGGTTCAATAAACCTTGGTTTCTTACTGAGGGAAAACTTACTGCTGTACGCATCACACCTTCCTCTTGGGGTTCCCAACGGTCGCGTGTTGAACGGAAAGACATACGTCAACCACGCGCAGTAAGAAGATTTTCTGGCGCCGTTGCCGGGGAGATCAAGACACGCTGCAAGGGGAGTCTCCACCTCCAATCTCTTTACTTTGTTTTTGTCTTGCTTTATTTTTATTTACTACTTTGTTTGCTGCACTAAAACAAAACACAAAAAAATTTAGTTGCTAGTTTTACTTTATTTACTGTCTTGTTTGCTATATTAAAAACAAAAAAAATTAGTTACTTGCATTTACTCTATCTAGTTTACTTTATTTACTACTGCTAAAATGAGTAATTCTGAAGTTGAAGTTCGTTCATTTAAACAAAAAGGGGGAGAATGTTTAAAAGATGCTTGGTATAGAATTAGTGACGCTCATAATAGGTGCACTAAGAAACACTCCACTATTATTCTACTCAGGAATTTTTATGTTGGCATCTCTAGTTGGAATAGGTATGTTCTTGATTGTCTAGCGGGAGGTAATTTCCTAGGCACTCCTGCTTTAGAAGCTAGTTGCATTATTGAGAGTCTATTTGGAAAACCACCTATTAATGAAGTTAAAATTTAAATCTCTCTCGAAGATGTCATGAAAAAGATGGAGACCATAGAGCAAAATTTTCCAAGTATTGAAACTAAATTGGGAATACTATTTAATAGAACTGATAAACTTGATGAATCTCTAGGAGGAATTAATGAGAGAATTTCCGTCTTAGAAACTTGTGCTACTCATGGTAATCAAACCCATAGGATTAGTAAACTTGAAGAAGCTATGGGAATTTTGGGTTCAACTTTTTCTTCTCTTAATTATAGGGAGAAAGCTTATGTAGGTAAGGAGCAAAAGTTCATGTATGTCTTTAAGGTGCCTAAGCCAAAAAACTATTATAGGCCTAAAATTGACAAAGCTCTTAATACCAATATAGATAATGGAGCATCCAATGCTTCATCTCTTGATAACACTTGATATACACTTTCTGCGCCTAGCTGAAAGGCGTTAAAGAAAAACGCTTATGGGAGACAACCCATCATTTTACTACAGTATTTTTGTTTTATATTTGAGTCTTGGAAGTTGTTACTACTGTAGCAACCTCTCCTTATCTTACTTTTATTGCATTGTTTTGCCAAGTAAAGTCTCTAATTGAAGGATGATACTAGATTTGGATTACTGCGCAGAAACAGATTTTCTTGCTGTCACGAATTTGGGTTGAATTCTCTGTAGGTAACTCAGAAAATTATGCCAATTTACCTGCGTGATCCTCAGATATGTACGCAACTTTCATTTGTTTTAAGTTTTCTCATCTGAGCAAGTCTGGTGCCTCTAAAAAATACGGCTTTACGGACTGTTCTGTTTTAACAGATTCTGCCTTTTATTTCACATTGCCTGTTTTGCTATGTTAGATGGATTTCTTTGTTCCATTAACTTTCAGTAGCTTTGTGCAATGTCCAGAAGTGTTAAGAATGATTGTGTCACCTCTGAACATGTGAAAATTTTGGTTATGCACTAACCCTCTAATGAGTTTGTTTCGAGTTTGGTGTGGAGGAAGTTTTCAAGGGTCAAGAGAGGAGGATGATTCAATATGATCAAGGAGAGTGAAAGATCTAAGCTTGGGGATGCCCCGGTGGTTCACCCCTGCATATTTCAAGAAGACTCAAGCGTCTAAGCTTGGGGATGCCCAAGGCATCCCCTTCTTCATCGACAACATTATCAGGTTCCTCTAGTGAAACTATATTTTTATTTCGTCACATCTTATGTACTTTACTTGGAGCGTCTGTTTGTTTTTGTTTTTGTTTTGTTTGAATAAAGTTGGATCCTAGCATTCATTGTGTGGGAGAGAGACACGCTCCGCTGTTTCATATGGACACATATGTCCTTAGCTTTACTCATAATATTCATGGCGAAGGTTGAACTGCTTCGTTAAATTGTTATATGGTTGGAAACAGAAAATGCTATATGTGGTAATTGGTATAATATCTTGAATAATGTGATACTTGGCAATTGTTGTGCTCATGTTTAAGCTCTTGCATCATATACTTTGCACCTATTAGTGAAGAAATACATAGAGCTTGCTAAAATCTGGTTTGCATGTTTGGTTTCTCTAAGTCCAGATATTTTCTGGTGAGAGTTTGAACAACAAGGAAGACGGTATAGAGTCTTATAATGCTTTCAATATGTCTTTTATGTGAGTTTTGCTGTACCGGTTCATACTTGAGTTTGGTTCAAACAACCTTGCTAGCCTAAACCTTGTATCGAGAGGGAATACTTCTCATGCATCCAAAATCCTTGAGCCAAACACTATGCCACTTGTGTCCACCATACCTACCTACCACATGGTATTTCTCCGCAATTCCAAAGTAAATTACTTGAGTGCTACCTTTAAAATTTCCATTCTTTATCTTTGCAATATATAGCTCATGGGACAAATAGCTTAAAAACTATTGTGGTATTGAATATGTACTTATGCGTCTTATCTCTTATAAGTTGCTTGTTGAGCGATAACCATGTTCCTGGGGACGCCATCAACTATTTCTTTGTTGAATATCATGTGAGTTGCTATGCATGTTCGTCTTGTCTGAAGTAAGAGTGATTTATCATGATCAAATGGTTTGAGTATACATATTGTTAGAGAAGAACATTGGGCCGCTAACTAAAGCCATGATCCATGGTGGAAGTTTCAGTTTGGACAACAAACCTCAATCTCTTATGAGAATATTATCTGTTGTTGAATGCTTATGCATTAAAGAGGAGTCCATTATCTGTTGTCTATGTTGTCCCGGTATGGATGTCTAAGTTGAGAATAACCAAAAAGCGACAAATCCAATGCGAGCTTTCTCCTTAGACCTTTGTACAGGCGGCATAGAGGTACCCCATTGTGACACTTGGTTAAAACATATGCTATGCTATGATAATCCATGTAAATCCAAGCTAATTAGGACAAGGTGCGAGCACTATTGGTATACTATGCATGAGGCTTGCAACTTGTAGGATATAATTTACATAACTCATATGCCTTATTACTACCTTTGACAAAATTGTTTCTTGTTTTCAAAATAAAAGCTCTAGCACAAATATAGCAATCCATGCTTCCCTCTGCGAAGGGCCTTTCTTCTACTTTCAATGTTGAGTCAGTTTACCCATTTCCTTCTATCTTAAGAAGCAAACACTTGTGTTAACTGTGCATTGATTCCTACATACTTGCATATTGCACTTATTATAGTACTTTATGTTGACCATATCCATGAGATATACATGTTATAAGTTGAAAGCAACCGCTAAAGCTTAATCTTCCTTTGTGTTGATTCAATACCTTTACTATGAATCTATTGCTTTATGAGTTAACTCTTATGCAAGACTTATTGATGCTTGTCTTGAAGTGCTATTCATGAAAAGTCTTTGCTTTATGATTCAATTGTTTACTCATGTCATTTACCATTGTTTCAAATCACTGCATTCATTACATGTGCTTACAATAGTATGATCAAGATTATGTTGGTAGCATTGTCACTAAGAAATTATCTTTGTTATCGTTTACCTACTCGGGACGAGTAGAACTAAGCTTGGGGATGCTTGATACGTCTCAAACGTATCTATAATTTCTTATGTTCCATGCTACTTTTATGATGATACTCACATGTTTTATACACATTATATGTCATATTTATGCATTTTCCGGCACTAACCTATTAACGAGATGCCGAAGAGCCGATTCTTTGTTCTGCTGTTTTTGGTTTCAGAAATCCTAGTAAGGAAATATTCTCGGAATTGGACGAAATCAACGCCCAGGGGCCTATTTTTCCACGAAGCTTCCAGAAGACCGAAGGAGTCACGAAGTGGGGCCACGGGACGCCGCCACACTAGGGCGGCGCGGCCTATAGGGGGCCCGCGCGGCCCTGTTGTGTGGGGCCCCCGTGAGGCCCCCTGACCTACCCTTCCGCCTACTTATAGCCTTCGTCGCGAAACCCCCAGTACCGAGAGCCACGATACGGAAAACCTTCCAGAGACGCCGCCGCCAATCCCATCTCGGGGGATTCAGGAGATCGCCTCCGGCACCCTGCCGGAGAGGGGAATCATCTCCCGGAGGACTCTTCACCGCCATGGTCGCCTCCGGAGTGATGTGTGAGTAGTTCACCCCTGGACCATGGGTCCATAGCAGTAGCTAGATGGTCGTCTTCTCCCCATTGTGCTATCATTGTCTGATCTTGTGAGCTTCCTATCATGATCAAGATCATCTATCTGTAAAGCTACATGTGCGTTTGTTGGGATCCGATGAATAATGAATACTATGCTATGTTGATTAATTATCAATCTATCTATGTGTTGTTTATGATCTTGTATGCTCTCCGTTACTAGTAGAGGCTCTGGCCAAGTTGATACTTGTAACTCCAAGAGGGAGTATTTATGCTCGATAGTGGGTTCATGCCTCCATTTAATGCAGGACGATGTGAGAAAGTTCTAAGGTTGTGGATGTGTTGTTGCCACTAGGGATAAAACATCAATGCTTTGTCTAAGGATATTTGTGTTGATTACATTACGCACCATACTTAATGCAATTGTCTGTTGTTTGCAACTTAATACTGGAAGGGGTGCGGATGCTAACCCGAAGGTGGACTTTTTAGGCATAGATGCATGCTGGATAGCGGTCTATGTACTTTGTCGTAATGCCCAATTAAATCTCACACTACTCATCATATCATGTATGTGCATTGTTATGCTCTCTTTATTTGTCAATTGCCCAACTGTAATTTGTTTACCCAATATGCTATTTCTTATGGGAGAGACACCTCTAGTGAACTGTGGACCCCGGTCCATTCTTTTACATCGAATACAATCTACTGCAATACTTGTTCTACTGTTTTCTGCAAACATCATCTTCCACACTATACATCTAATCCTTTGTTACAGCAAGCCGGTGAGATTGACAACCTCACTGTCACGTTGGGGCAAAGTAATTTGGTTGTGTTGTGCAGGTTCCACGTTGGCGCCGGAATCCCTGGTGTTGCGCCGCACTACACTTCGCCGCCATCAACCTTCAACGTGCTTCTTGGCTCCTACTGGTTCGATAAACCTTGGTTTCTCACTGAGGGAAAACTTACTGTTGTACGCATCACACCTTCCTCTTGGGGTTCCCAACGGTCGCGTGTTGAACGGAAAGACATACGTCAACCACGCGCAGCAGGGTCCACAGTTCACTAGTGGTGTCTCTCCAATAAGAAATAGCATGTTGGGTGAACAAATTACAGTTGGGCAATTGACAAATAAAGAGGGCATAACAATGCACATACATATCATGATGAGTAGAGTGAAATTCAATTGAGCATTACGACAAAGTACATAGACCGCTATCCAGCATGCATCTATGCCTAAAAAGTCCACCTTCGGGTTAGCATCCGCACCCCTTCCAGTATTAAGTTGCAAACAACAGACAATTGCATTAAGTATGGTGCGTAATGTAATCAACACAAATATCCTTAGACAAAGCATTGATGTTTTAGCCCTAGTGGAAACAACACATCCACAACCTTAGAACTTTCTGTCACTGTCCCAGATTAAATGGAGGCATGAACCCACTATCGAGCATAAATACTCCCTCTTGGAGTTACAAGTATCAACTTGGCCAGAGCCTCTACTAGTAACGGAGAGCATACAAGATCATAAACAACACATATATGATAGATTGATAATCAACATAACATAGTATTCCATATTCATCGGATCCCAACAAACGCAACATGTAGCATTATAAATAGATGATCTTGATCATGTTAGGCAGCTCACAAGATCCAACAATGATAGCACAATGAGGAGAAGACAACCATCTAGCTACTGCTATGGACCCATAGTCCAGGGGTGAACTACTCACACATCACTCCGGAGGCGATCATGGCGATGAAGAGTCCTCCGGGAGATGATTCCCCTCTTCGGCAGGGTGCCGGAGGCGATCTCCTGAATCCCCCGAGATGGGATTGGCGGCGTCTCTAGAAGGTTTTCCGTATCGTGGCTCTCAGTACTGGGGTTTTCTCGACGAAGGCTTTAAGTAGGCGGAAGGGTAGGTCAGGGGGCGTCACGAGGGGCCCACACACTAGGGCGGCGCGGGCCCCTCCTTGGCCGCGCCGCCTTGGTGTGTCGCCACCTCGTGGCCCCACTTCGTATCTCCTTCAGTCTTCTGGAAGCTTCGTGGAAAAATAAGACCCTGGGCGTTGATTTCGTCCAATTCCGAGAATATTTCCTTACTAGGATTTCTGAAACCAAAAACAGCAGAAAACAACAACTAACTCTTCGGCATCTTGTCAATAGGTTAGTGCCGGAAAATGCATAATAATGACATAAAGTATGTATAAAACATGTGAGTATCATCAATAAAGTAGCATGGAACATAAGAAATTATAGATACGTTTGAGACGTATCAAGCATCCCCAAGCTTAGTTCCTACTCGTCCTCGAGTAGGTAAAAAATAACAAAGATAATTTCTGAAGTGACATGCTATCATAATCTTGATCAATACTATTGTAAGCATATGTAATGAATGCAGCGATTCGAAGCAATGGTAAAGACAATGAGTAAACAACTGAATCATATAGCAAAGACTTTTCTTGAATAGTACTTTCAAGACAAGTATCAATAAGTCTTGCATAAGAGTTAACTCATAAAGCAATAGATTCAAAGTAAAGGCATTGAAACAACACAAAGGAAGATTTAAGTTTCAGCAGTTGCTTTCAACTTGTAACATGTATATCTCATGGATAGTTGTCAACATAAAGCAATATAACAAGTGCAATAGGTAAACATGTAAGAATCAATGCACACAGTTGACACAAGTGTTTGCTTCTAAGATAGAAAGAAGTAGGTAAACTGACTCAACATAAAAGTAAAAGAATGGCCCTTCGCAGAGGGAAGCATGGATTGCTATATTTGTGCTAGTGCTTTTATTTTAAAAACAAGAAACAATTTTGTCAACGGTAGTAATAAAGCATATGAGTTATGTATCACTACAACAAAACAAGCATGTAGAGATGTTAAATTTTAAGCCTAAAGACGCATTATTTCATCTCTATATGCTTGTAGAGTCGCTTTTATAAAGCGTCCTCTAAGCGTCTCCTTATGCACCGTCTCAAACAATATTAAGACGTTGGCTAAGCGTGTCAAAATAGTATAGGGACGCAATATAGAGACGCTGAAAAGCATGTCCACCCATGTAAGTACGTTTTATTTGATACGCATTTCTAACGTCTCTACAGATAGACACGGCGTATTTGAGCGCCAGCAAGTATATTAGAGATGTTTTGTTTGTATATATGGTGTAGCCTTGTTTTCATACACATTATGTATACATGAGACAAGGTACACATATTTTATGTACATACTTACCACCGTATGTAGTTACATATTCAAGATGATCATACGGAGTACATCATTTGATGAAACGGCACCCAATCACTGGTTTGTTCATTTTCATTAAGATATTTTATACTATAGTACAGGAATCATGTTTCGATCGTATGAAAATACATTGGGCGAGGACCCCTTACAAATCACAAAATTTGGAAATATCACGGTACACATCACGTAGAAGACTGGTGAGGAAAAAAGAATCACATGAGCTATCGGTTCTAAAATATAAACTGATTGAATTGGCCGCCGCCGGCGGATCCGCCAATTCCAACGGACAGAACAACCGCGATTGCCGATCCAGTGATCCGCAGGAGGCAGAGGAGAACTGCCAAAGCCGCTGGATCTGGGGAGTAAAGGATTTGTGGTTGCCGCCAATGAATCTGGCGACCAATGCTATGTCGGAGTAGTTGCCGCTGCAGGAGCATGCCACTTCTTCACTGCGATCGCCGCAATCTTTCCGACCTTGAGCAGCTCGCCTCTCCTGTTACGAAGACACGAACCGAGCCGCGGTCTCTTTCTCGATGTAGAACACATGCCCGACGTCAGGTGCCTTGACTTTGAACTCGGGCAGCCTGTATTTTCTTCTCACGGAGACAACCTGCAAACGCTGATGCTGCAATCAGCTAGCAAAGAATGGGCTAATATTTTATATACAATAGTAGCTAGAAATGGACCGATTGTGTTGAATGGATTGCATGAGTTTCTTACCAAGATCTGTGCTGAGACCATGAGAGTTCTCGAGAGAATGAATGATTTAACAAGTCAGATCTGGGGCGTGTGGGCGGCATGGTTGGATTAGGGTTAGAGGAGTAGCTTTATACAATACACTAATGGGCTTATTAGGCCAGGATTTTTTAGACACGGGCTTAACCTTTTTTTTCGTGTGGGATACAACACCGTGCCCATGTGATTTCAATTTTTGAGACGTCTTGCAAAACGCCTCAAGATGCGTCACTACTTATCTTAATATGAGCAAAATAATTTATTTGGTTGGATTATAAATAGAGAATTTGAGACGCTGTGTGGGTCGTCTCAGGAAACGTCCCTATGTAGGGGTGATTTGCTATCCTAAGGACGAAAACAAATGCGTCACATAGAGAGCGTCTCTACGTGCTAGATTTCTTGTAGTGTATAAGATATCCTATAAGTTGCAAGCCTCATGCATAGATTACCAATAGTGCCCGCACCTTGTCCTATTTAGCTTGGATTTACATGGATTATCATTGCATAACATATGTTTTAAACAAGTGTCACAAAGGGGCACCTCTATGCCGCCTGTACAAAGGTCTAAGGAGAAAGTTCGCATTGGATTTCTCGCTTTTGATTATTCTCAACTTAGACATCCATACCGGGACAACATAGACAACAGATAATGGACTCCTCTTTAATGCATAAGCATTCAACAACAGATAATATTCATAAGAGATTGAGGATTTTTGTCCAAACTGAAACTTCCACCATGGATCATGGCTTTAGTTAGCGGCCCAATGTTCTTCTCTAACAATATGCATACTCAAACCATTTGATCATGATAAATCACCCTTACTTCAGACAAGACGAACATGCATAGCAACTCACATGATATTCAACAAAGTGAAATAGTTGATGGCATCCCCAGGAACATGGTTATCGCTCAACAAGCAACTTATTAAGAAATAAGATACATAAGTACATATTCAATACCACAATAGTTTTTTAAGCTATTTTTCCCATGAGCTATATATTGCAAAGACAAAGAATGGAATTTTAAAGGTAGCACTTCAAGAAATTTACTTTGGAATGGCGGAGAAATACCATGTAGTAGGTAGGTATGGTGGACACAAATGGCATAGTTTTTGGCTCAAGGATTTTGGATGCACGAGAAGTATTCCCTCTCAATACAAGGCTTAGGCTAGCAAGGTTATTTGAAGCAAACACAAGTATGAACCGGTACAGCAAAACTTACATAAGAACATATTGCAAGCATTATAAAACTCTACACTGTCTTCCTTGTTGTTCAAACCCTCACCAGAAAATATCTAGACCTTAGAGAGACCAATCATGCAAACCAAATGTCAACAAGCTCTACAGTATTTCTTCACTAATAGGTGCAAAGTGTATGATGCAAGAGCTTAAACATGAGCACAACAATTGCCAAGTATCAAATTATTCAAGACATTATACCAATTACCCCATGTAGCATTTTTTGTTTCCAACCATATAACAATTAACGAAGTAGTTTCAACCTTCGCCATGAACATTAAGAATAAAGCTAAGAACATATATGTTCATATGGAACAGCGGAGCGTGTATCTCTCCCACACAATGAATGCTAGGATCCAATTTTATTCAAACAAAAACAAAAATAAAACATACAGACGCTCCAAGTAAAGCACATAAGATGTGACGGAATAAAAATATAGTTTCACTAGAGGTGACCTGATAATTTTGTCGATGAAGAAGGGGATGCCTTGGGCATCCCCAAGCTTAGATGCTTGAGTCTTCTTAAAATATGCAGGGATGAACCAAGGGGGCATCCCCAAGCTTAGAGCTTTCACTCTCCTTGATCATATTGTATCATCCTCCTCTCTTGATCCTTGAAAACTTCCTCCACACCAGACTCAAAACAAACTCATTAGAGGGTTAGTGCATAATCAAAAATTCACATGTTCAGAGGTGACATAATCATTCTTAACACTTCTGGACATTGCACAAAGCTACTGAAAGTTAATGGAATAAAGAAATCCATCAAACATAGAAAAACATGCAATGCGAAATAAAAGGTAGAATCTGTCAAAACAGAACAGTACGTAAAGACGAATTTTTCTGGGGCACTAAACTTGCTCATATGAAAATGCTCAAATTGAATGAAAGTTGCGTACTTATCTGAGGATCACGCACGTAAATTGGCAGATTTTTCCGAGTTACCTACAGACGGGGCTACTCAATTTCGTGACAGTAAGAATTCTGTTTCTACGCAGTAATCCAAATCTAGTATCATCTTTACTATCAAAGACTTTACTTGGCACAACAATGCAACAAAATAAAGATAAGGAGAGGTTGCTACAGTAGTAACAACTTCCAAGACTCAAATATAAAACAAAAGTGCAGAAGTAAAATCATGGGTTGTCTCCCATAAGTGCTTTTCTTTAACGCCTTTCAGCTAGGCGCAGAAAGTGTGTATCAAGTTTTATCAAATGATGAAGCATCAACATTATAATTTGTTCTAATAATAGAATCAAAAGGTAACTTCATTCTCTTTCTAGGGAAGTGTTCCATACCTTTCTTGAGAGGAAATTGATATTTAATATTACCTTTCTTCATATCAATAATAGCACCAACAGTTCGAAGAAAAGGTCTTCCCAAAATAATGGGACAAGATGCATTGCATTCAATATCCAAGACAACAAAATCGGCGGGGACAAGGTTATTGTTAACCGTAATGCGAACATTATCAATCCTCCCCAAAGGTTTCTTTGTAGAATTATCAGCAAGATTGACATCCAAATAACAATTTTTCAATGGTGGCAAGTCAAGCATATTATAGATTTTCTTAGGCATAACGGAAATACTTGCACCAAGATCACATAAAGCATTACAATCAAAATCATTGACCTTCATCTTAATGATGGGCTCCCAACCATCTTCCAACTTCCTAGGAATAGAGGTCTCAAGTTTTAGTTTATCTTCTCTAGCTTTTATGAGAGCATTTGTAATATGTTTTGTAAAGGCCAAATTTATAGCACTAGCATTGGGACTTTTAGCAAGTTTTTGTAAGAACTTTATAACTTCAGAGATGTGAAAATCATCAAAATTTAAACCATTATGATCTAAAGCAATGGGATCATTGTCCCCAATATTTTGAAAAATTTCAGCAGTTTTATCACAAGCAGTTTCAGCAGTTTTAGCAGTTTCAGGCAGTTTTGCACGCTTTGCATTAGGAGTAGAAACATTGCCAACACCAATTATTTTATCATCTATAGTAGGAGGTGTAGCAACATGTGAAGCATTATCATTACTAGTGGTGGTAATAGTCCAAACTTTAGCTACATTATTCTCTTTAGCATTTTCTTCTCTTTCTCACCTAGCACGCAATTCAGCCATCAATCTAATATTTTCATTAATTCCAACTTGGATGGCGTTTCCTGTAGCAAATGACTTAATATATTTAGTTTCATTAGGCATAATTTTCGATTTCAAAAGATCAACATCAGCAGCAAGACTATCTACATTAGAAGCAAGAATATTAATTTTACCAAGCTTTTCTTCAACAGATTTATTAAAAGCGGTTTGTGTACTAATAAATTATTTAAGCATGGCTTCAAGACCAGAGGGTACATTCCTATTATTGTTGTAAGAATTCCCATAACCATTACTATTATGAGAAGGATATGGCCTATAGTTGTTACTAGAATTATTCCGATAAGCATTATTGTTGAAATTATTATTTTTAATGAAGTTCACATCAACATGTTCTTCTTGGGCAACCAATGAAGCTAACGGAACATTATTAGGATCAACATTAGATCTACCATTCACAAGCATAGACATTATAGCATCAATCTTATCACTCAAGGTGGAGGTTTCTTCAACAGAATTTACCTTCTTACCTTGTAGAGCTCTTTCCGTGTGCCATTCAGAGTAATTAATCATCATATCATCAAGAAGCTTTCTTGCGGCGCCTAGAGTGATGGACATAAAAGTACCTCCAGCAGCTGAATCCAATAGGTTCCGCGAAGAAAAATTCAATCCTGCATAAAAGGTTTGGATGATCATCCAAGTAGTCAGTCCATGGGTAGGGCAATTTTTGACCAAAGATTTCATTCTTTCCCATGCTTGAGCAACATGCTCATTATCCAATTGCTTAAAATTCATTATGCTACTTCTCAAAGATATAATTTTAGCAGGAGGATAATATCTACCAATGAAAGCATCCTTACATTTAGTCCATGAATCAATACTATTCTTAGGCAAAGATAGCAACCAATCTTTAGCTCTTCCTCTTAAAGAGAAAGGAAACAATTTTAATTTTATAATGTCACCATCTACATCCTTATACTTTTGCATCTCACATAGTTCAACAAAACTATTAAGATGGGCAGCAGCATCATCAGAACTAACACCAGAAAATTGCTCTCTCATAACAAGATTCAGTAAAGCAGGTTTAATTTCAAATAATTCTGCTGTGGTAGCAGGTGGAGCAATAGGTGTGCATAAGAAATCATTATTATTTGTGCTTGTGAACTCACACAACTTAGTATTTTCAGGAGTACCCATTTTAGCAATAGTAAATAAAGCAAACTAAATAAAGTAAATGCAAGTAACTAATTTTTTTGTGTTCTTGATATAGAGAACGCAAACAAGACAGTAAATAAGGTAAAGCAAGTAACTAATTTTTTTGTGTTTTGGTATAAGAAAGCAAACAAAGCAGTAAATAAAATAAAGTAAAGCAAGACAAAAACAAAGTAAAGAGATTGGAAGTGGGAGACTCCCCTTGCAGCGTGTCTTGATCTCCCCGGCAACGGCGCCAAAAATTTATTTGCTGGCGTGCAGTTGACGTGGGAGTTAGAAATCTCTGTGGTGTAATTTCCTTCACGTGCCCGGCAACGGCGCCAGAAATTTAGCTTGTTGACGCGTAAAGCACACGCCCGTTGGGAACCCCAAGTGAAAGGTGTGATGCATACAGTGATAACCCACAAGTATAGGGGATCGCAATAGTCTTCGCGGGAAGTAAAACCCAATTTATTGATTCGACACAAGGGGAGACAAAGAATACTTGAAAGCCTTAACAGCGGAGTTGTCAATTCAGCTGCACCTGGAAACAGACTTGCTCGCAAGAGTTTATCAGTAGTAACAGTTTATAACAGTAGCAGTAGTGAAATAACAACAGCAGAGTAACAGAGACAGCAGTAGTGATTCTAGTAAACAGCAGGATTAAAATACTGTAGGCACAGGGATGGATGAACGGGCGTTGCATGGATCAGAGAAACTCATGTAACAATCAAAGCAGGGCATTTGCAGATAGTAATAAAACGGTATCCAAGTACTAAACAATCCATAGGCATGTGTTCCATATTTAGTCGTACGTGCTCGCAATGAGAAACTTGCACAACATCTTTTGTCCTACCAGCCGGTGGCAGCCGGGCCTCTAGGGAATCTACTGGAAATTAAGGTACTCCTCTTAATAGAGTACCGGAGAAAAGCATTAACACTCCATGAACACATGTGATCCTCACATCACTGCCTTCCCCTTCGGTTGTCCCGATTTCTGTCACTTCGGGGCCTCAGGTTCCGGACAGCAACATGTGTATACAACTTGCAGGTAAGATCATAAAACAATAAATATCATCATGAAACAATAACATGTTCAGATCTGAGATCATGGCACTCGGGCCCTAGTGACAAGCATTAAGCATAACAAGTTGCAACAATATCATCAAAGTACCAATTACGGACACTAGGCACTATGCCCTAACAATCTTATGCTATTACATGACCAATCTCATCCAATCCCTACCATCCCCTTCAGCCTACAGCGGGGGAATTACTCACACATGGATGGGGGAAACATGGCTGGTCGATGGAGAGGCGTCGGTGGTGATGATGGCGATGATCTCCTCCAATTCCCCGTCCCGGCGGAGTGCCAGAACGGAGTTTCTGGTCCCGAGACGGAGTTTCGCGATGTGGCGGCGTTCTGGAGGGTTTCTAGCGACTTCGACTTCTCCCCGTCCGTTTTTAGGTCGAAGGCGTTAAGTAGTCCAAAGGAGGGCGTCGGAGGCCGGCCGAGGGGGCCACACACTAGGGCCGCGCGCCCCCCTCCTGGGCCGCGCCGGCCTAGTGTGTGGGGCCCTCGAGCCTCCACCTGGCTTGTCCTTCTGGCTCCGTCAATCTTCTGGAAAAATAAGACCTTTCGCATAAATTCCGAGGATTTTCCTGAAAGTTGGATTTCTGCACAAAAACGAGACACCAGAACAGTTCTGCTGAAAACAGCGTTAGTTCGTGTTAGTTGTATCCAAAATACACAAATTAGAGGCAAAACAATAGCAAAAGTGTTCGGGAAAGTAGATACGTTTTGGACGTATCAACTCCCCCCAAGCTTAGCTTATTGCTTGTCCTCAAGCAATTCAGTTAACAACTGACGCGATAAAAGAACTTTCACGAACACATTTGTTCATATGATGTAAATATTCTCATGATATGGCTAACACTTAGGTAGTTCATAATAAGATACATGCAAATAAAATCATCTAATAGCTATGTCAATCATGGAAAGGTACCAACAATTAATAATAAGCATCATGAATCATGTTTGTAAGCAGGATTGCAATGTTCATAAAAGGATATGATAAAGTGGTATCTCGCTTGCCTGTATTTGAATAGCAAAACATAAATGCTCAGGCACCTCTGAAGTTCATAGAAAGACTAGAAATAGAGATTGTCAAAGATAAAAGCATCAAAGTTATACCACAATTAATCACATTTTGGGACAAGCATATTATACTAAGAATGACAGTAGTGCTCTCAAGAAAGTGCTCAAAGAAAGGATGGTGACTCAACATGAAAGTAAAAGATTGACCCTTCGCAGAGGGAAGCAGGGATTAACATGCGCTAGAGCTTTTCATTTTTTTAAAGCAGGAGTAAAATCATTTTGAGAGGTGTTTGTTGTTGTCAACGAATTGTAATGGGTACTCAAACTACCTCATCAACCAGACTTTCAAGAGCGGCTCCCATGAAGGACGTTATTTCTACCAGCAAGGTAGATCATCCCTCTTCTCTTTTGTTTACACACGTATTTTAGTTTTATTATGGATGACACTCCCCCCAACCTTTGCTTACACAAGCCATGGCTAGCCGAATCCTCGGGTGCCTTCCAATCAATCTCATACCATGGAGGAGTGTCTATTTGCAAAATTAAGTTGCTTACTGATGAATCAGGGCAAAACATGTGAAGAGAATTTAGTTTGATTAATTTGGGGCTGGGCACCCCGTTGCCAGCTCTTATTACGAAAGTCCGTCAAAAGTAAATGACAAGGTCGAAAGATAAACACCACATACTTCCTCATGAGCTATAAAACATTGACACAAATTGAGAAGCATTTTGAAGGTTTTAAAGGTAACGCATGAGAATTTACTTGGAATGGTTTGAAATGCCATGCATAGGTATTTATGGTGGACACTTTGGAATAACTTGGTTTTCAGGGGTTTGGAAGCACAAGCAGCGTTGCCGCTCAGTACAAGTGAAGGCTAGCAATAGACTGGGAAGCGACAATCAAGAGAGCAGTAACTGTCATAATCATGCTTGCGGCAAAATAAATTAACGGAGGCATAAAAGTGATACAAGAACTCTGAAGCAAGGTAAATCATCGAGGCTTAATTGACTTTGTTCAGTCATATGCATGCGTGAGCATGTGCCAAGTCGATTCAAATGAATTATTCAGAGGAGGATACCACAATGTCATATCTATTTATGAATAAAACAATGCAAGCAAACATCCATGACATGCTACTCATATTAATAAGTTGGAGCTAATCATGAGAGATCATGAACTACTAGACTTTCTTAATTGACATATACCTCACATGAACCAACTAAGCATGCTCACATGGATGAGTATATGTACAAAAATAAAAACAAATAGAGTTCATACTAGCCTCTCACCACAGTCGAATTGTCGTAGATCGTCATTATTGCCTTTCACTTGTGTAGCTTGAATAATATGGAATGAAAACCACGCTACAGCCACCGAAGACCAATGAACTCCATAATTAACTTTACAAAACCAAAGAAGAACAGCAAATATTTTTGGTGTTTTCGAATTGGAAACAAGAACAAAAGGAAACAAGCAAACAAAGTAAAATCTTTTTGGATTTTCTTATAGCAAACCAACGATAGCAAATAAAGCAAAGTAAAAGCAAGAAACCAAAATAAGCAAATGGTGAAGAGAAACAACAGAAATATTTGTGGTCTTTTTGTGTTTTGGGAAAGAAACAAAGCAAAAACAAGAAAATGAAAACTAGAAAAGTCACATAAACTCAAAGCAGCAGGAATTCGTCAAACATGACAGCAGTACAGTAATCGATTTTTAAAAAATTCTTCCGCTGACAAGCTCGGAAAGTGTTCAACTAATGAAAGTTAGATAACAACCTGGGGAACATGCACAAAAATTGGCTTCGCAAAATAACATTCTGGCTGTTTTTGAGAATTTTTATGGTAACAGTCCAGAATCTGTTTTCAATCGGCACTTCCCCAAATATCATCTTCCTCTTATTAGAAAACCACTTAAAGAAGTAAAACAAGTATATACAAGTATCCAGCAACCATAATATGCAAAGAATGAGTGATGCCGGTATACCTCCCCCCAAGCTTAGGCTTTTGGCCTAAGTGGAGATCAATCCCATGGTGCCCATGAAGTAGCACCTCCGTAGTACGACGAAGATGGATCATATTCCGGGTATGTGCTGGAAGAAGCACCCGGATACTGATGGTGTAGTCGTAGAAGGGCTCGGCGTCCTCGGAGTCATGCTGCTGGTGCAAGACTTGTATCTTCATTTTCTCATCCACCTCCTCCTTAGAGCGCGACCATGGTTTCCTGTCAATACTGAACAAATCTGGCTGTGGCAAAGGGATTTCCCTCTCATCCCCGTCAGCAAACAACATTCTATAGACCATATTATCTGAACTAGAGTCAGCTGTAACAAATTGATGGTTCTTCATAGAGGTACCCCTTTGTGACACTTGGTTGAAACATGTGCTATGCTATGATAATCCATGTAAATCCAAGCTAATTAGGACGAGGTGCGGGCACTATTAGTATACTATGCATGAGGCTTGCAACTTGTAGGATATAATTTACATAACACGTATGCTTTATTACTACCGTTGACAAAATTGTTTCTTGTTTTCAAAACCAAAGCTCTAGCACAAATATAGCAATCAATGCTTCCCTCTGCGAAGGGTCATTCTTTTACTTTTATGTTGAGTCAGTTCACCTATTTCTCTCCATCTCAAGAAGCAAACACTTGTGTGAACTGTGCATTGATTCCTACATACTTGCATATTGCACTTGTTATATTACTCTATGTTGACAATATCCATGAGATATACATGTTATAAGTTGAAAGCAACCGTTGAAACTTCATCTTCCTTTGTGTTGCTTCAATACCTTTACTTTGATTTATTGCTTTATGAGTTAACTCTTATGCAAGACTTATTGATGCTTGTCTTGAAAGTACTATTTATGAAAAGTCTTTGCTATATGATTCATTTGTTTACTCATGTCATTACCATTGTTTTGATCGCTGCATTCATTACATATGCTTACAATAGTATGATCAAGGTTATGATGGCATGTCACTCCAGAAATTATCTTTGTTATCGTTTACCTGCTCGGGACGAGCAGGAACTAAGCTTGGGGATGTTGATACGTCTCCGACGTATCGATAATTTCTTATGTTCCATGCCACATTATTGATGATATCTACATGTTTTATGCATACTTTATGTCATATTTATGCGTTTTCCGGAACTAACTGACATAGGCATCCCCAATGGGCCTGCCAAAGATAGTACCCGGGGTTTACTGAAGGCCCAATACCCGAAGAATAAGAAGACTCGGAAGCCCAAAGATGTTGTTAAGGAAAGCTAGAGTTGTAATAAGAAGTGTTGTATGTAATCTTGCGGGACGAGTTAGAAACCTCCCCGGACTCTGTAACTTGTACAATATGAATCCCTCGGCTCCGCCTCATATATAAGGGGGAGTCGAGGGACGAGAAAGATCATCGAATCATTGTTGAGCAAACCCTAGTTTTATTTCATCGAGTATTATTCGGCTGATAACCTTCGAGATCTACTTGCCCTCTACATTACACGAAACCCTAGTCTACTATTCGTAGGCATTGACAAGTTAATACCTTGTCAATTGGCGCCGTCTGTGGGATTTAGAGGAGACAAGGAGCTGATCTCGATGGCACGTTCAGAATCGTCGACTTCATCGGCAGCAAGCAACATCATGGATAGAGGTAAACAGATCAAAATCAACGAGACCAGTTTCGATCTGTTTACCTCTATCCATGATGTTGCTTGCTGCCGATGAAGTCGACGATTCTAAACGTGCCATCGAGATCAGCTCCTTGTCTCCTCTAAATCCCACAGACGGCGCCAATTGACAAGGTATTAACTTGTCAATGCCTACGAATAGTAGACTAGGGTTTCGTGTAATGTAGAGGGCAAGTAGATCTCGAAGGTTATCAGCCGAATAATACTCGACGAAATAAAACTAGGGTTTGCTCAACAATGATTCGATGATCTTTCTCGTCCCTCGACTCCCCCTTATATATGAGGCGGAGCCGAGGGATTCATATTGTACAAGTTACAGAGTCCGGGGAGGTTTCTAACTCGTCCCGCAAGATTACATACAACACTTCTTATTACAACTCTAGCTTTCCTTAACAACATCTTTGGGCTTCCGAGTCTTCTTATTCTTCGGGTATTGGGCCTTCAGTAAACCCCGGGTACTATCTTTGGCAGGCCCATTGGGGATGCCTATGTCACTAACCTATTGACGAGATGCCGAAGGGCCAGTTGCTGTTTTCTGCTGTTTTTGGTTTCAGAAATCCTAGTAAGGAAATATTCTCGGAATCGGACGAAATCAACGCCCAGCATCTTAGGATTGGAGGAAGATTCCAGAACACCCGAGAGCCGCCAGGGGAGGGCCCTGTGGGCCCCAGACGACAGGGTGGCGCGGCCAGGGGGTGGGCCGCGCCCCCCTAGTGTGTCACCGCCTCGTCGCCCCTCCGACTCCGCCTCTTCGCCTATATAAAGGTCCCTGACCTAAAACATCGATACGAAAAAGCCACGGTACGAGAAACCTTCCAGAGCCGCCGCCATCGCGAAGCCAAGATCTAGGGGACAGGAGTCTCTGTTCCGGCACGCCGCCGGGACGGGGAAGTGCCCCCGGAAGGCTTCTCCATCGACACCACCGCCATCTTCATCAACGCTGTTGTCTCCCATGAGGAGGGAGTAGTTATCCATCGAGGCTCGGGGCTGTACCGGTAGCTATGTGGTTCATCTCTCTCCTATGTACTTCAATTCAATGATCTCATGAGCTGCCTTACATGATTGAGATTCATATGATGATGCTTGTAATCTAGATGTCATTATGCTAGTCAAGTGGATTTTACTTATGTGATCTCCGGAGACTCCTTGTCCCACGTGTGTAAAGGTGACAGTGTGTGCACCGTGTGGGTCTCTTAGGCTATATTTCACAGAATACTTATTCACTATTATGAAGAGCATAGTGAAGTGCTTATTTATACCTCTTTATGATTGCAATGTGTTTTGTATCACAATTTATCTGTGTGCTACTCTAGTGATGTTATTAAAGTAGTTTATTCCTCCTGCACGGTGTAATGGTGACAGTGTGTGCATCGTGTAGTACTTGGCGTAGGCTATGATTGTGATCTCTTGTAGATTATGAAGTTAACTATTGCTATGATGGTATTGATGTGATCTATGCCTCCTTTCGTAGTGTGATGGTGACAGTGTGCATGCTATGTTAGTACTTGGTTTGGTTATGTTGATCTGTCATGCACTCTAAGGTTATTTAAATATGAACATCGAATATTGTGGAGCTTGTTAACTCCGGCATTGAGGGTTCGTGTAATCCTACACAGTTAGTGGTGTTCATCATCCAACAAGAGGGTGTAGAGTCTAGCATCTATCTATTTATTCTGTTATGTGATCAATGTTGAGAGTGTCCACTAGTGAAAGTATGATCCCTAGGCCTTGTTCCTAAATACTGCTATCGCTGCTTGTTTCTTGTTTTATCGCATCTCTACGCCGCGATATTACCACCATCAACCACACGCCAGCAAGCACTTTTCTGGTGCCGTTACTACTGCTCATACTTATTCATACCACCTGTATTTCACTATCTCTTCGCCGAACTAGTGCACCTATTAGGTGTGTTGGGGACACAAGAGACTTCTTGCTTTGTGGTTGCAGGGTTGCTTGAGAGGGATATCTTTGACCTCTTCCTCCCTGAGTTCGATAAATCTTGGGTGATCCACTTAAGGGAAACTTGCTGATGTTCTACAAACCTCTGCTCTTGGAGGCCCAACACTGTCTACAGGAAAAGGAGGGGGCGTAGACATCAAGCTATTTTCTGGCGCTGTTGCCAGGGAGGAAAGGTAAAAGGCACTCACACTCCGGTCCCAGGTAACCAAACACTTTTCTGGTACCATTGTGATTGCTCGAAGCTATTTCCTTTAGATCCTGGAATTGCATCTTTTTGTTTCTTGTTTACACTAGTTAGGCATAATGGACAACAATGAGCTTCTTATTCTATTTCCTGATTTAAGACATGGATGGTTTGATGCGGAAATTTAAAAACCTATGGAACCTTATTTGCATGCTAGTAGTAATGATATTAGTATGAACGCTTTGAACACCATTGTTGCTAATGATATGGAAAATTCTAAGCTTGGGGAAGCTGGTTTTGATGAGCATGATCTTTTTAGTCCCCCGAGCATTGATGAGAAAATTTACTTTGATGATACTTTACCTCCTATTTATGATGATTATAATGATAGTAGCCTTTTGGTGCCGCCTGTTATGGAGGATAAATTTGATTATGATTACAATATGCCTCCTATATTTGATGATAGCTACTATGTTGAACTTGCTCCCACTACAATTAATAAGAATGACTATGCTTATGTTGGGAGTAGTAATTATTTTATGCATGAGACTCATGATAAGAATGCTTTATGTGATAGTTATATTGTTGAGTTTGCTCATGATGCTACTGGACATTATTATGAGAGAGGAAAATATGGTGGTAGAAATTTTCATGTTACTAAAACACCTCTCTATATGCTTAAAATTTTGAAGTTGAGCTTGTCTAGTTTTCCTATGCCCGTTGCATTATGCCTACATAACTTGTTTATTTACAAGATTCCTATGTATAGGAAGCATGTTAGACTTAAATGTGTTTTCAATTTGCTTCTTGATGCTCTCTTTTGCTTTAACTCTTATTTCTTGTGAGTGCATCATTAAAACTGCTGAGCCCATCTTAATGGCTATAAAGAAAGAACTTCTTGGGAGATAACCCATGTGTTTATTTTGCTACAGTACTTTGTTTTATATTTGTGTCTTGGAAGTTGTTACTACTGTAGCAAACTCTCCTTATCTTAGTTTTATTGCATTGTTGTGCCAAGTGAAGTCTTTGATAGTAGAGTTGATACTAGATTTGGATTGCTGCGCAGTAACAGATTTCTTGCTGTCACGAATTTGGGTTGAATTCTCTGTAGGTAACTCAGAAAATTATGCCAATTTACGTGAGTGATCCTCAGATATGTACGCAACTTTCATTCAATTTGAGCATTTTCATTTGAGCAAGTCTGTTCCTCAATAAAATTCGTCTTTACGGACTGTTCTGTTTTGACAGATTCTGCCTTTTATTTCGCATTGCCTCTTTTGCTGTGTTGGATGGATTTCTTTGTTCCATTAACCTCCAGTAGCTTTGTGCAATGTTCAGAAGTGTTAAGAATGATTGTGTCACCTCTGAACATGTGAGTTTTTGATTATGCACTAACTCTCTAATGAGTTTGTTTCGAGTTTGGTGTGGAGGAAGTTTTCAAGGGTCAAGAGAGGAGGATGATATACTATGATCAAGGAGAGTGAAAGCTCTAAGCTTGGGGATGCCCCGGTGGTTCATCCCTGCATATTTCAAGAAGACTCAAGCATCTAATCTTGGGGATGCCCAAGGCATCCCCTTCTTCATCGACAAATTATCAGGTTCCTTCTCTTGAAACTATATTTTTATTCGGTCACATCTTATGTACTTTACTTGGAGCGTCTGTGTGTTTTTATTTTTGTTTTGTTTGAATAAATGCTTGTGTGGGAGAGAGACACGCTCTGCTGGTTCATATGAACACATGTGTTCTTAGCTTTTAGTGTTCATGGCGAAGGTTGAAACCGCTTCGTTAATTGTTAAATGGTTGGAAACAGAAAATGCTACATGTGGTAATTGGTATGATGTCTTGAATAATTTGATACTTGGCAATTGTTGTGCTCATGTTTAAGCTCTTGCATCATATACTTTGCACCTATTAGTGAATAAATACATAGAGCATGCTAAAATTTGGTTTGCATAATTGATCTCTCTAAGGTCTAGATAATTTCTAGTATTGAGTTTGAACAACAAGGAAGACGGTGTAGAGTCTTATAATGTTTACAATATGTCTTTTATGTGAGTTTTGCTGCACCGGTTCATCCTTGTGTTTGTTTCAAATAACCTTGCTAGCCTAAACCTTGTATCGAGAGGGAATACTTCTCATGCATCCAAAATCCTTGAGCCAAAAACTATGCCACTTGTGTCCACCATACCTACCTACTACATGGTATTTCTCCGCCATTCCAAAGTAAATTGCTTGAGTGCTATCTTTAAAATTTCCATTCTTTATCTTGCAATATATAGCTCATGGGACAAATAGCTTAAAAACTATTGTGGTATTGAATATGTACTTATGCATCTTATCTCTTATAAGTTGCTTGTTGAGCGATAACCATGTTCCTGGCGACGCCATCAACTATTTCTTTGTTGAATATCATGTGAGTTGCTATGCATGTTCGTCTTGTCTGAAGTAAGAGTGATTTATCATGATCAAATGGTTTGAGTATGCATATTGTTAGAGAAGAACATTGGGCCGCTAACTAAAGCCATGATCCATGGTGGAAGTTTTAGTTTGGACAACAAACCTCAATCTCTTATGAGAATATTATCTGTTGTTGAATGCTTATGCATTAAAGAGGAGTCCATTATCTGTTGTCTATGTTGTCCCGGTATGGATGTCTAAGTTGAGAATAACCAAAAGCGAGAAATCCAATGCGAGCTTTCTCCTTAGACCTTTGTACAGGCGGCATAGAGGTACCCCTTTGTGACACTTGGTTGAAACATGTGCTATGCTATGATAATCCATGTAAATCCAAGCTAATTAGGACGAGGTGCGGGCACTATTAGTATACTATGCATGAGGCTTGCAACTTGTAGGATATAATTTACATAACACGTATGCTTTATTACTACCGTTGACAAAATTGTTTCTTGTTTTCAAAACCAAAGCTCTAGCACAAATATAGCAATCAACGCTTCCCTCTGCGAAGGGCCATTCTTTTACTTTTATGTTGAGTCAGTTCACCTATTTCTCTCCATCTCAAGAAGCAAACACTTGTGTAAACTGTGCATTGATTCCTACATACTTGCATATTGCACTTGTTATATTACTCTATGTTGACAATATCCATGAGATATACATGTTATAAGTTGAAAGCAACCGCTGAAACTTCATCTTCCTTTGTGTTGCTTCAATACCTTTACTTTGATTTATTGCTTTATGAGTTAACTCTTATGCAAGACTTATTGATGCTTGTCTTGAAAGTACTATTTATGAAAAGTCTTTGCTATATGATTCATTTGTTTACTCATGTCATTACCATTGTTTTGATCGCTGCATTCATTACATATGCTTACAATAGTATGATCAAGGTTATGATGGCATGTCACTCCAGAAATTATCTTTGTTATCGTTTACCTGCTCGGGACGAGCAGGAACTAAGCTTGGGGATGCTGATACGTCTCCGACGTATCGATAATTTCTTATGTTCCATGCCACATTATTGATGATATCTACATGTTTTATGCATACTTTATGTCATATTTATGCGTTTTCTGGAACTAACCTATTGACGAGATGCCGAAGGGCCAGTTGCTGTTTTCTGCTGTTTTTGGTTTCAGAAATCCTAGTAAGGAAATATTCTCGGAATCGGACGAAATCAACGCCCAGCATCTTAGGATTGGACGAAGCTTCCAGAACACCCGAGAGCCGCCAGGGGAGGGCCCTGTGGGCCCCAGACGACAGGGTGGCGCGGCCAGGGGGTGGGCCGCGCCCCCCTAGTGTGTCACCGCCTCGTCGCCCCTTCGACTCCGCCTCTTCGCCTATATAAAGGTCCCTGACCTAAAACATCGATACGAAAAAGCCACGGTACGAGAAACCTTCCAGAGCCGCCGCCATCTCGAAGCCAAGATCTGGGGGACAGGAGTCTCTGTTCCGGCACGCCGCCGGGACGGGGAAGTGCCCCCGGAAGGCTTCTCCATCGACACCACCGCCATCTTCATCAACGCTGCTGTGTCCCATGAGGAGGGAGTAGTTCTCCATCGAGGCTCGGGGTTGTACCGGTAGCTATGTGGTTCATCTCTCTCCTATGTACTTCAATACAATAATCTCATGAGCTGCCTTACATGATTGAGATTCATATGATGATGCTTGTAATCTAGATGTCATTATGCTAATCAAGTGGATTTTACTTATGTGATCTCCGGAGACTCCTTGTCCCACGTGTGTAAAGGTGACAGTGTGTGCACCGTGTGGGTCTCTTAGGCTATATTTCACAGAATTCTTATTCACTGTTATGAAGAGCATAGTGAAGTGCTTATTTATATCTCATTATGATTGCAATGTGTTTTGTATCACAATTTATCTGTGTGCTACTCTAGTGATGTTATTAAAGTAGTTTATTCCTCCTGCACGGTGTAATGGTGACAGTGTGTGCATCGTGTAGTACTTGGCGTAGGCTATGATTGTGATCTCTTGTAGATTATGAAGTTAACTATTGCTATGATGGTATTGATGTGATCTAAGGCTCCTTTCGTAGTGTGATGGTGACAGTGTGCATGCTATGTTAGTACTTGGTTTGGTTATGTTGATCTGTCATGCACTCTAAGGTTATTTAAATATGAACATCGAATATTGTGGAGCTTGTTAACTCCGGCATTGAGGGTTCGTGTAATCCTACACAGTTAGCGGTGTTCATCACCCAACAAGAGAGTGTAGAGTCTAGCATCTATCTATTTATTCTGTTATGTGATCAATGTTGAGAGTGTCCACTAGTGAAAGTATGATCCCTAGGCCTTGTTTCCAAATACTGCTATCGCTGCTTGTTTACTGTTTTACTGCATCTGTACTGCCTGTAATATTACCACCATCAACCACACGCCAGTCCTGGATAGCAAAGCACTTTTCTGGTGCCGTTGCTACTACTCATACTTATTCATACCACCTGTATTTCACTATCTCTTCGCCGAACTAGTGCACCTATTAGGTGTGTTGGGGACACAAGAGACTTCTTGCTTTGTGGTTGCAGGGTTGCTTGAGAGGGATATCTTTGACCTCTTCCTCCCTGAGTTCGATAAACCTTGGGTGATCCACTTAAGGGAAACTTGCTGCTATTCTACAAACCTCTGCTCTTGGAGGCCCAACACTGTCTACAGGAAAAGGAGGGGGCGTAGACATCAATGACTTAGTGGGGCAAGGAGGGGCCCACACGCCAGGGTGGCGCGCCCCCCTTCCAGGCCGCGCCGGCCTGTGGGGTGCCACCATGGGGTGCCCCACTGGTCATCCCCAGGTGCTCCCAGGTGCCTCTTCGAAAAATAGGACCAACGGTATAATTTTTGTGAATTTTTGAAAACTTTGAAAAATGCACATTTCTGGGTTTTAAGTTTATTATTACTGGGCAGATAAAGATTTTGAAATCTCTAATTAACTAAAGAACTTTGCAAAACAAAAGTGCTACAACAAATAGAACAAGTGGAGGAAGAAAGAAATGTTGTTTACCTCCTCTATGCATATAAAAAGTATTTGTTAACAAGGTTGATCAAGTCTTGCCACCAAATAAATTTTACATAGCATAAGAAGAAATAAACCTCAAATCAATCATGTTACCTTGAATTGTATTGATATGGATCCAATCATAAGATTTTGATATCCTTCTTTAGGCTCAAATATAGGGCAATCAATAGTTCCAACTTTGATAGTTCTCACATTAGAAATGGTATTAACTCCACATACTTTATCAATCCTCTTGGGGAAATAGACGGTATGCTCCTTATCATCAACATTGAAAGTAACTTTTCCTTTATTGCAATCAATAACAGCCCCTGCGGTGTTAAGAAAAGGTCTCCCAAGAATAATAGACATATTATCATCTTCAGGCATTTCCAACACAACAAAATCAGTTAATATCAAGCAGTTATTAGTAACTTGAACAGGAACATCCTCACATATACCAACAGGAATAGCAGTAGATTTATCAGCCATTTGCAAAGATATATCAGTAGGTATCAACTTGTCTAAATAAAGTCTCTTGTAAAGAGAAAAAGGCATAACACTAACACCCGCTCCCAAATCACATAGAGCAGTTCTAACATAATTATTCTTAATAGAACAAGGAATAGTAGGTATACCTGGGTCGCCCAACTTGTTTGGAACTTTGCCATTGAAAGAGTAATTAGCAAGCATAGTGGAAATCTCCTCATTAGGAATTTTCCTTTTGTTAGAGACAATATCTTTCATATACTTTGAATAAGGAGGCAATTTAATAGCATCAGTCAAAGGGATTTGCAAGAATAAAGGTTTCATCCAATCGCAAAATTTATTATAGTGTTCTTCTTCCTTTGATTTTAGTTTCTTAGCAGGAAAAGGCATTTGCTTTTGAACCCATGGTTCTCTTTCATTATCATGTTTCTTAGCAATAAAATCTTCTTTAGTATACTTTTTATTTTTAGCATGCTTTTCAGGTTCATCTTCAACTTCTTCTTTATCAGAAGCATCATTCTTATCATTATCTTTATCATGTTCATTATCACTTTCAGTTTCAGCATCAGAAATAGAAATACTATTAGGATCATTAACAGGTTCAGAGGATTCTACAACATTTTTATGTTTCTTCTTCTTTTTCTTTGAAGGTGCACTAATTTCTTTAGTTTGTTGAGAATCTTGTTCAACTCTTTTGGGATGCCCTTCAGGATATAGAGGATCCTGAGTGGAAACACTGCCTCTAGTTGTTACTTCATAAGCATGTTTTTCTTTAGAATTATTTTTTAACAAGTCATTTTGCACTTTAGTGAGTTGATCAATTTGAGTTTGAATCATATGAAAATGTTTCACAATCATCTTAACATCATTGGAGGTTCTCTCCATAATACCATGTAATTCACTAATAGCTTGAGAATTTTCCATTAAATGATTCTCTACTCTCATATTAAAATTTTCTTGCTTAACAATATAATTATCAAACTCATCTAAGCATTGAGCATGAGGTTTTGAATACGGAATATCTTCCCTAGTAAAGCGTTGAAGGGAGTTTACCTCAATCATGGATGAAGGGGGAATTATCTCGCATAAATCTTCTATGGGAGGTAAGTTTTTCACATCTTCGGATTTAATACCTTTCTCCTTAAGAGACTTCTTGGCTTCCCTCATATCTTCATCATTTAATTTAATTAAACCTCTCTTCTTCAATATCGGCGTCGGGGTTGGTTCAGGTGTAGTCCAATCATCATGATTCCGGCCTATTTTAGCCAATAATTCTTCAGCTTCGTCTGGAGTTCTTTTCCTGAAAACACAACCAGCACAACTATCCAAATATGCTCTAGACTCAACGGTTAGTCCACTATAGAATATATCAAGTAAATCATGCTTTTCCAAATCATGTCCAGGTCGAGCTCTGATAAGAGAACAAAATCTTGCCCAAGCTTCAGGCAATTTCTCTCCATCTTCCTGGTCAAAGCTATAAATTTTCTGTAAAGCAGCATGTTGAGCACTAGCAGGAAAGTATTTCCGAAAGAAAACATTAAGCAAATCACCTGGACTTTTAATAGAGCCAGGAGGCAAATTATTATACCAAGTTTTAGCATCATCCTTTAATGAGAAAGGAAAAATTTTAGCAAACAAATAAGTACGCATCTTGACATCATCAGAAAACAAGCTACTCATAGAAGAAAGTTCATTCATATGTTCTACAGCACTTTCTTTTTCAGTGCCACGAAAGGGTGCTTTCTCTACAATAGCTATATGAGATAGATCAAGAGAAAAATCATAATCTTTATCCTTAATGTTTATAGGAGATGTGACAAATTTAGGATCAGGAGATAGCTTATATCTAACAGTATGTTGTGCGAGAAACTTTTTAATTTTTCTTGCATCAGTAATAGCATTGCATTTATCAATAAAATCATCATTAAGCTCCACATAATCCTCATCAGGATCATCACTAGAATAATCAACAGACTCAGGTGAACTAACAGGTGTAGCAGCATTTTCATTAGGAGTTTCAGCATTTTCAATTTGTCTAGACCTAGCAATTGTAGCATCTAGAAAAGATTCCAATGAACCACTATCATCAAGCACAGCAGAAACATTATCAATATTATAAGAGTTTTCAGATTCAGCAGAAGTACCAGCATGTGCAGCTTGTGGTGGAGAAACTAGTTGACTTATCACAGATGGTGAATCAAGAGCAGCAGAGGTACTCAGAATTGTACCTTTTCTTGTAGTGGATGGTAATATGGCGACTTTAGGATCGCGAGATTTACCCATGATGGAGAATTTGCAGCGAACAATATCAATCCAAGTGAACTTCCAAATAAAGCTATGCTCCCCGGCAACGGCGCCAGAAAACAGTCTTGATAACCCACAAGTATAGGGGATCGCAACAGTCTTCGCGGGAAGTAAAACCCAATTTATTGATTCGACACAAGGGGAGACAAAGAATACTTGAAAGCCTTAACAGCGGAGTTGTCAATTCAGCTGCACCTGGAAACAGACTTGCTCGCAAGAGTTTATCAGTAGTAACAGTTTATAGCAGTAGCAGTAGTGTAATAACAGCAGCAGAGTAACAGAGACAACAGTAGTGATTCTAGTAAATAGCAGGATTAAAATACTGTAGGCACAGGGATGGATGAACGGGCGTTGCATGGATGAGAGAAACTCATGTAACAATCAAAGCAGGGCATTTGCAGATAGTAATAAAACGGTATCCAAGTACTAAACAATCCATAGGCATGTGTTCCATATTTAGTCGTACGTGCTCGCAATGAGAAACTTGCACAACATCTTTTGTCCTACCAGCCGGTGGCAGCCGGGCCTCTAGGGAATCTACTGGAAATTAAGGTACTCCTTTTAATAGAGTACCGGAGCAAAGCATTAACACTCCGTGAACACATGTGATCCTCACATCACTGCCTTCCCCTTCGATTGTCCCGATTTCTGTCACTTCGGGGCCTCAGGTTCCGGACAGCAACATGGGTATACAACTTGCAGGTAAGATCATAAAACAATGAATATCATCATGAAACAATAACATGTTCAGATCTAAGATCATGGCACTCGGGCCCTAGTGACAAGCATTAAGCATAACAAGTTGCAACAATATCATCAAAGTACCAATTACGGACACTAGGCACTATGCCCTAACAATCTTATGCTATTACATGACCAATCTCATCCAATCCCTACCATCCCCTTCAGCCTACAGCGGGGGAATTACTCACACATGGATGGGGGAAACATGGCTGGTCGATGGAGAGACGTCGGTGGTGATGATGGCGATGATCTCCTCCAATTCCCCGTCCCAGCGGAGTGCCAGAACGGAGTTTCTGGTCCCGAGACGGAGTTTCGCGATGTGGCGGCGTTCTGGAGGGTTTCTGGCGACTTCGACTTCTCCCCGTGCATTTTTAGGTCGAAGGCGTTAAGTAGTCCAAAGGAGGGCGTCGGAGGCCGGCCGAGTGGGCCACACACTAGGGCCGCGCGCCCCCCTCCTGGGCCGCGCCGGCCTAGTGTGTGGGGCCCTCGGGCCTCCACCTGGCTTGCCCTTCTGGCTCCGTCAATCTTCTGGAAAAATAAGACCTTTCGCATAAATTCCGAGGATTTTCCTGAAAGTTGGATTTCTGCACAAAAAAGAGACACCAGAATAGTTCTGCTGAAAACAGCGTTAGTCCGTGTTAGTTGTATCAGAAATACACAAATTAGAGGCAAAACAATAGCAAAAATGTTCGGGAAAGTAGATACGTTTTGGACGTATCATACAGCAGCAAGTTTCCCTCAGTAAGAAACCAAGGTTTATCGAACCAGTAGGAGTCAAGAAGCACGTTGAAGGTTGGTGGTGGCGGAGTCTAGTGCGGCGCAACACCAGGGATTCCGGCGCCAACGTGGAACCTGCACAACACAATCCAAATACTTTGCCCCAACTTAACAGTGAGGTTGTCAATCTCACCGGCTTGCTGATGACGCGTAAAGCACACGCCCGTTGGGAACCCCAAGTGGAAGGTGTGATGCGTACAGCAGCAAGTTTCCCTCAGTAAGAAACCAAGGTTTATCGAACCAGTAGGAGTCAAGAAGCACGTTGAAGGTTGATGGCGGCGGAGTGTAGTGCGGCACAACACCAGGGATTCCGGCGCCAACGTGGAACCTGCACAACACAACCAAATTACTTTGCCCCAACGTGACAGTGAGGTTGTCAATCTCACCGGCTTGCTGTAACAAAGGATTAGATGTATAGTGTGGATGATGATTGTTTGTAGAGAACAGTAGAACAAGTATTGCAGTAGATTGTATTCGATGTAAAAGAATGGACCGGGGTCCACAGTTCACTAGTGGTGTCTATCCCATAAGATAAATAGCATGTTGGGTGAACAAATTAAAGTTGGGCAATTGACAAATAAAGAGAGCATAACAATGCACATACATGTTATGATGAGTAGTGTGAGATTTAATTGGGCATTACGACAAAGTACATAGACCGCTATCCAGCATGCATCTATGCCTAAAAAGTCCACCTTCAGGTTATCATCCGAACCCCCTCCAGTATTAAGTTGCAAACAACAGACAATTGCATTAAGTATGGTGCGTAATGTAATCAATAAATACATCCTTAGATATAGCATTGATGTTTTATCCCTAGTGGCAACAGCACATCCACAACCTTAGAGGTTGCTGTCACTCCCCCAGATTTAATGGAGGCATGAACCCACTATCGAGCATAATTACTCCCTCTTGGAGTTACAAGTAACGACTTGGCCAGAGCCTCTACTAGCAACGGAGAGCATGCAAGATCATAAACAACACATAGATGATAGATTGATAATCAACATAGCATAGTATTCCATATTCATCGGATCCCAACAAACGCAACATGTAGCATTACAGATAGATGATCTTGATCATGTTAGGCAGCTCACAAGATCCAACAATGATAGCACAATTAGGAGAAGACGACCATCCAGCTACTGCTATGGACCCATAGTCCAGGGGTGAACTACTCACACATCAATCTGGAGGCGACCATGGCGGTGTAGAGTCCTCCGGGAGATGATTCCCCTCTCCAGCAGGGTGCCGGAGGCGATCTCCTGAATCCCCCGAGATGGGATTGGCGGCGGCGGCGTCTCTGGAAGGTTTTCCGTATCGTGGCTCTCGGTACTGGAACTATTATCGACGAAGGCTTAAGTAGGCGGAAGGGTAGGCCAGGGGGCCTCACGAGGGCCCCACATGCCAGGGCCGCGCGGCCAGCAGCTGGGCCGCACCGCCCTGTTGTGTTGGCGCCTCGTCGCCCCACTTCGTTTCCCTTTTGGACTTCTGGAAGCTTCGTGGAAAAATAAGATCCTGGGCGTTGATTTCGTCCAATTCCGAGAATATTTCCTTACTAGGATTTCTGAAACCAAAAACAGCAGAAAACAGCAACTGGCTCTTCGGCATCTCGTTAATAGGATAGTGCTGGAAAATGCATAATAATGACATATAAAGTGTATTAAACATGTGAGTATCATAATAAAAGTAGCATGAAACATAAGAAATTATAGATACGTTTGAGACGTATCAAGCATCCCCAAGCTTAGTTCCTACTCATCCCGAGTAGGTAAACGATAACAAAGATAATTTCTTAAGTGACATGCTATCATAATCTTGATCAATACTATTGTAAGCACATGTAATGAATGCAGCGATTCGAAGCAATGGTAAATACAATGAGTAAACAACTGAATCATATAGCAAAGACTTTTCATGAATAGTACTTTCAAGACAAGCATCAGTAAGTCTTGCATAAGAGTTAACTCATAAAGCAATAAATTCATAGTAAAAGCATTGAAGCAACACAAAGGAAGATTAAGTTTCAGCAGTTGCTTTCAACTTGTAACATGTATGTCTCATGGATATTGTCAACATAAAGTAATATAACAAGTGCAATATGCAAGTATGTAGGAATCAATGCACAGTTAACACAAGTGTTTGCTTCTTGAGATAGAAGGAAATGGGTAAACTGACTCAACATAAAAGTAGAAGAAAGGCCCTTCGCAGAGGGAAGCATGGATTGCTATATTTGTGCTAGAGCTTTTATTTTGAAAACAAGAAACAATTTTGTCAATGGTAGTAATAAAGCATATGAGTTATGTATATTATATCCTACAAGTTGCAAGCCTCATGCATAGTATACCAATAGTGCCCGCACCTCGTCCTAATTAGCTTGGATTTACATGGATTATCATTGCATAACATATGTTTCAACCAAGTGTCACAAAGGGGTACCTCTATGCCGCCTGTACAAAGGTCTAAGGAGAAAGCTCGCATTGGATTTCTCGCTTTTGATTATTCTCAACTTAGACCTCCATACCGGGACAACATAGACAACAGATAATGTACTCCTCTTTAATGCATAAGAATTCAACAACAGATAAAATTCTCATAAGAGATTGAGGTTTGTTGTCCAAACTGAAACTTCCACCATGGATCATGGCTTTAGTTAGCGGTCCAATGTTCTTCTCTAACAATATGCGTACTCAAACCATTTGATCATGATAAATGACCCTTACTTCAGACAAGACGAACATGCATAGCAACTCACATGATATTCAACAATAGATAGTTGATGGCGTCCCCAGGAACATGGTTATCGCTCAACAAGCAACTTATAAGAGATAAGATGCATAAGTACATATTCAATACCACAATAGTTTTTAGGCTATTTGTCCCATGAGCTATATATTGCAAAGATAAAGAATAGAAATTTTAAAGGTAGCACTCAAGCAATTTACTTTGGAATGGCGGAAAAATACCATGTAGTAGGTAGGTATGGTGGACACAAGTGGCATAGTGTTTGGCTCAAGGATTTTGGATGCATGAGAAGTATTCCCTCTCAATACAAGGCTTAGGCTAGCAAGGTTGTTTGAAGCAAACACAAGTATGAACCGGTACAGCAAAACTCACATAAAAGACATATTGAAAGCATTATAAGACTCTATACCGTCTTCCTTGTTGTTCGACCCTTACTAGAAAATATCTAGACCTTAGAGAGACCAATTATGCAAACCAAATTTTAGCAAGCTCTATGTATTTCTTCACTAATAGGTGCAAGATATATGATGCAAGAGCTTAAACATGAGCACAACAATTGCCAAGTATCACATTATTCAAGATATTATACCAATTACCACATGTAGAATTTCCCGTTTCCAACCATATAACAATTTTAACGAAGCAGTTCAACCTTCGCCATGAATATTATGAGTAAAGCCTAAGGACATATTTGTCCATATGCAACAGCGGAGCGTGTCTCTCTCCCACACAATGAATGCTAGGATCCAACTTTATTCAAACAAAACAAAAATAAAAACATACAGACGCTCCAAGTAAAGTACATAAGATGTGACGGAATAAAAATATAGTTTCACTAGAGGAACCTGATAATGTTGTCGATGAAGAAGGGGATGCCTTGGGCATCCCAAAGCTTAGACGCTTGAGTCTTCTTGAAATATGCAGGGATGAATGATACGTCTCAAACGTATCTATAATTTCTTATGTTCCATGCTACTTTTATGATGATACTCACATGTTTTATACACATTATATGTCATTATTATGCATTTTCTGGCACTAACCTATTAACGAGATGCCGAAGAGCCGATTCTTTGTTTCTGCTGTTTTTGGTTTCAGAAATCCTAGTAAGGAAATATTCTCGGAATTGGACGAAATCAACGCCCAGGGTCCTATTTTTCCACGAAGCTTCCAGAAGACCGGAGGGAAGACGAAGTGGGGCCACAGGGCGCCGACACGCTAAGGCGGCGCGGCCAAGGGGGGGGGCCCGCGCCGCCCTAGTGTGTGGGCCCCCTGTCAGGCCCCCTGACCTGCCCTTCCGCCTACAAATAGCCTTCGTCGCGAAACCCCCAGTACCGAGAGCCACGATACGAGAAAACATACTGAGACGCCGCCGCCGCCAATCCCATCTCGGGGGATTCTGGAGATCACCTCCGGCACCCTGCCGGAGAGGGGAATCATCTCTCGGAGGACTCTACACCGCCATGGTCGCCTCCGGATTGATGTGTGAGTAGTTCACCCCTGGACTATGGGTCCATAGCAGTAGCTAGATGGTTGTATTCTCCCCATTGTGCTATCATTGTCTGATCTTGTGAGCTGCCTATCATGATCAAGATCATCTATCTGTAATGCTACATGTGTGTTTGTTGGGATCCGATGAATAGAGAATACTATGTTATGTTGATTATCAATCTATGTGTTGTTTATGATCTTGCATGCTCTCCGTTACTAGTAGATGCTTTGGCCAAGTTGATGCTTGTAACTCCAATAGGGAGTATTTATGCTCGATAGTGGGTTCATGTCTCCGTGAATCTGGAGGAGTGACAAGAACCTCTAAGGTTATGGATGTGCTGTTGCCACTAGGGATAAAACATTGATGCTATGTTCGAGGATATAATTATTGATTACATTACGCACCATACTTAATGCAATTGTCTGTTGCTTGCAACTTAATACCGGAAGGGGTTCGGATGATAACCTGAAAGTGGACTTTTTAGGCATAGATGCATGCTGGATAGCGGTCTATGTACTTTGTCGTAATGCCCAATTAAATCTCACAATACTCATTATGTCATGTATGTGCATTGTCATGCCCTCTCTATTTGTCAATTGCCCAACTGTAATTTGTTTACCCAATATGCTATTTCTTATGGGAGAGACACCTCTAGTGAACTGTGGACCCCGGTGCATTCTTTTACATCGAATACAATTCTTGCACATCTTTGTTTCTCTTGTTTTTACGCAAACAATCATCATCCACACTATACATCTAATCCTTTGTTACAGCAAGCCGGTGAGATTGACAACCTCATTATTTCGTTGGGGCAAAGTACTTTGGTTGTGTTGTGCAGGTTCCACGTTGGCGCCGGAATCCCTGGTGTTGCGCCGCACTACATCTCGCCGCCATCAACCTTCAACGTGCTTCTTGGCTCCTACTGGTTCGATAACCTTAGTTTCTTTCTGAGGGAAAACTTGCTACTGTGTGCAACATACCTTCCTCTTGGGGTTCCCAACGAACGTGTGTGTTACACGCCATCAAGCTCTTTTTCTGGCGCCATTGCCGGAGAGATCAAGACACGCTGCAAGGGGAGTCTTCACAATCCAATCTCTTTACTTTGTTTTTGTCTTGCTTTATTTTATTTACTACTTAGTTTGCTGCATTATATCAAAATACAAAAAAATTAGTTGCTAGTTTTACTTTATTTACTGTCTTGCACTCTATATCAAAAACACAAAAAAATTAGTTACTTGCATTTATTTAATCTAGTTTGCTTTATTTACTACTACTAAAATGAGTAATCCTGAAGTTGAAGTTCGTTCGTTTAAACAACAAGGGGGAGAATGTTTAAAAGATGCTTGGTATAGAATTAGTGATGCTCATAATAGGTGCACTAAGAAACACTCCACTATTATCCTACTCAGGAATTTTTATGTTGGTATCTCTAGTTGGAATATGTATGTTCTTGATTGTCTCGCGGGAGGTAATTTCCTAGGTACTCCTGCTTTAGAAGCTAGTTGCATTATTGAGAGTTTATTTGGAAAACCACCTGTTAATGAAGTGAAAACTGAAATCTCTCTTGAAGATATTATGAAAAAGATGGAGACCATAGAGCAAAACCTTCCGAGTATTGAAACTAAATTGGGAATACTATTCAGTAGCACTAATAAACTTGATGAATCTCTAGGAGGAATTAATGAGAGAATTTCTATCTTAGAAACTTGTGCTACTCATGATAATCAAACCCATAGGATAAATAAACTTGAAGAAGCTATGGGAATTTTGGGTTCAACTTTTTCTTCTCTTAAGTATAAAGAGAAAGCTTATGTGGGTAAGGAGCAAAAGTTCATGTATGTCTCTAAGGTGCCTAAACCAAAAAACTATTATAGGCCTAAAATTGACAAAGCTCTTAATACCACTATAGATAATGGAGCATCTAAGGTACCTATTTATGTTGAGGCTTCATCTCTCGATAATACTTGATACACACTTTCTGCGCCTAGCTGAAAGGCGTTAAAAAAAACGCTTATGGGAGACAACCCATGTTTTTACTACAGTAATTTTATTTTATATTTGAGTCTTGGAATTTGTTTACTACTGTAGCAACCTCTCCTTATCTTAGTTTTATTGCATTGTTGTGCCAAGTAAAGTCTCTAGTAAAAGTATGATACTAGATTTGGATTACTGCGCAGAAACAGTTTTCTTTGCTGTCACGAATGCGGGTCTAATTCTCTGTAGGAAAGTCAGAAAATTATGCCAATTTACGTGAGTGATCCTCAGATATGTACGCAACTTTCATTAGTTTTAAGTTTTTTCATCTGAGCAAGTCTGGTGCATGTTAAAAATTCGTCTTTACGAACTATTCTGTTTTGACAGATTCTGCCTTTTATTTTGCATTGCCTGTTTTGTCATGCTTGATGGATTTCTTTGTTCCATTGACTTTCAGTAGCTTTGTGCAATGTCCAGAAGTATAAAGAATGATTGTGTCACCTCTTAATATGTGAATTTTAGTTGTGCACTAACCCTCTAATGAGTTGCTTTGAGTTTGGTGTGGAGGAAGTTTTCAAGGATCAAGAGAGGAGGATGATATACACTATGATCAAGGAGAGTGAAAGCTCTAAGCTTGGGGATGCCCCGGTGGTTCACCCCTGCATATATCAAGAAGACTCAAGCGTCTAAGCTTGGGGATGCCCAAGGCATCCCCTTCTTCATCAATAACATTATCAGGTTCCTCCCCTGAAACTATATTTTCATTCCGTCACATCTTATGTACTTTGCTTGGAGCGTCTGTTTGTTTTTGTTTTTGTTTTGTTTGAATAAAATGGATCCTAGCATTCATTGTATGGGAGAGAGACACGCTCCGCTGTTGCATATGGACAAATATGTCCTTAGCTTTACTCATAGTATTCATGGCGAAAGTTTCTTCTTCGTTAAATTGTTATATGGTTGGAATTGGAAAATGATATATGTGGTAATTGGTATAATATCTTGGATAATGTGATACTTGGCAATTGTTGTGCTCATGTTTAAGCTCTTGCATCATATACTTTGCACCTATTAATGAAGAAATACATAGAGCATGCTAAAATCTTATTTGCATGTTTGGTTTCTCTAAGGTCTAGATAATTTCTAGTATTGAGTTTGAACAACAAGGAAGACGGTATAGAGTCTTATAATGCTTACAATATGTCTTTTATGTGAGTTTTGCTGTGCCGGTTCATCCTTGTGTTTGTTTCAAATAACCTTGCTAGCCTAAACCTTGTATCGAGAGGGAATACTTCTCATGCATCCAAAATCCTTGAGCCAACCACTATGCCATTTGTGTCCACCATACCTACCTACCACATGGTATTTCTCCGCCATTCCAAAGTAAATTGCTTGAGTGCTACCTTTAAAATTTCCATTCTTTATCTTTACAATATATAGCTCATGGGACAAATAGCTTAAAAACTATTGTGGTATTGAATATGTACTTATGCACTTTATCTCTTATTAAGTTGCTTGTTGTGCGATAACCATGTTTCTGGGGACGCCATCAACTATTTCTTTGTTGAATATCATGTGAGTTGCTATGCATGTCCGTCTTGTCTGAATTAAGGGCGATCTACCACTTTATGGTTAGAGCATGCATATTGTTAGAGAAGAACATTGGGCCGCTAACTAAAGCCATGAATCATGGTGGAAGTTTCAGTTTTGGACATATATCCTCAATCTCATATGAGAATACTAATTGTTGCTACATGCTTATGCATTAAAGAGGAGTCCATTATCTGTTGTCCATGTTGTCCCGGTATGGATGTCTAAGTTGAGAATAATCAAAAGCGAGAAATCCAAAATGCGAGCTTTCTCCTTAGACCTTTATACAGGCAGCATGGAGGTACCCCATTGTGACACTTGGTTAAAACATGTGTATTGTGATGATCCGGTAGTCCAAGCTAATTAGGACAAGGTGCGGGCACTATTAGTATACTATGCATGAGACTTGCAACTTGTAGGATATAATTTACATAACTCATATGCTTTATTACTACCATTGACAAAATTGTTTCTTGTTTTCAAAATAAAAGCTCTAGCACAAATATAGCAATCGATGCTTTCCTCTTTGAAGGACCATTCTTTTACTTTTATGTTGAGTCAGTTCACCTATTTCTCTCTACCTCAAGAAGCAAACACTTGTGTGAACTGTGCATTGATTCCTACATACTTGCATATTGCACTTGTTATATTACTCTATGTTGACAATATCCATGAGATATACATGTTACAAGTTGAAAGCAACCGCTGAAACTTCATCTTCCTTTGTGTTGCTTCAATACCTTTACTTTGAAATTATTGCTTTATGAGTTAACTCTTATGCAAGACTTATTGATGCTTGTCTTTAAGTACTATTCATGAAAAGTCTTTGCTTTATGATTCAGTTGTTTACTCATGTCATTTACCATTGTTTTGATCGCTGCATTCATTACATGTGCTTACAATAGTATGATCAAGATTATGTTGGTAGCATTGTCACTTAAGAAATTATCTTTGTTATCGTTTACCTACTCGGGACGAGTAGGAACTAAGCTTGGGGATGCTTGATACGTCTCAAACGTATCTATAATTTCTTATGTTCCATGCTACTTTTATGATGATACTCACATGTTTTATACACATTATATGTCATTATTATGCATTTTCCGGCACTAACCTATTAACGAGATGCCGAAGAGCCAGTTGCTATTTTCTGCTGTTTTTGGTTTCAGAAATCCTAGTAAGGAAATATTCTCGGAATTGGACGAAATCAACGCCCAGGGTCCTATTTTTCCACGAAGCTTCCAGAAGACCGGAGGGAAGACGAAGTGGGGCCACAGGGCGCCGACACGCTAAGGCGGCGCGGCCAAGGCGGGGCCCGCGCCGCCCTAGTGTGTGGGCCCCCTGTCAGGCCCCCTGACCTGCCCTTCCGCCTACAAATAGCCTTCGTCGCGAAACCCCCAGTACCGAGAGCCACGATACGAGAAAACATACTGAGACGCCGCTGCCGCCAATCCCATCTCGGGGGATTCTGGAGATCACCTCCGGCACCCTGCCGGAGAGGGGAATCATCTCCCGGAGGACTCTACACCGCCATGGTCGCCTCCGAATTGATGTGTGAGTAGTTCACCCCTGGACTATGGGTCCATAGCAGTAGCTAGATGGTTGTCTTCTCCCCATTGTGCTATCATTGTCTGATCTTGTGAGCTGCCTATCATGATCAAGATCATCTATCTGTAATGCTACATGTGTGTTTGTTGGGATCCGATGAATAGAGAATACTATGTTATGTTGATTATCAATCTATGTGTTGTTTATGATCTTGCATGCTCTCCGTTACTAGTAGATGCTTTGGCCAAGTTGATGATTGTAACTCCAAGAGGGAGTATTTATGCTCGATAGTGGGTTCATGTCTCCGTGAATCTGGAGGAGTGACAAAACCTCTAAGGTTATGGATGTGCTGTTGCCACTAGGGATAAAACATTGATGCTATGTTCGAGGATATAGTTATTGATTACATTACGCACCATACTTAATGCAATTGTCTGTTGCTTGCAACTTAATACCGGAAGGGGTTCAGATGATAACCTGAAAGTGGACTTTTTAGGCATAGATGCATGCTGGATAGCGGTCTATGTACTTCGTCGTAATGCCCAATTAAATCTCACAATACTCATTATGTCATGTATGTGCATTGTCATGCCCTCTCTATTTGTCAATTGCCCAACTGTAATTTGTTTACCCAATATGCTATTTCTTATGGGAGAGACATCTCTAGTGAACTGTGGACCCCGGTCCATTCTTTTACATCGAATACAATTTACTGCAATACTGTTTCTACTGTTTTCTGCAAACAATCATCATCCACACTATACATCTAATCCTTTGTTACAGCAAGCCGGTGAGATTGACAACCTCACTGTTTCGTTGGGGCAAAGTACTTTGGTTGTGTTGTGCAGGTTCCACGTTGGCGCCGGAATCCCTGGTGTTGCGCCGCACTACATCTCGCCGCCATCAACCTTCAACGTGCTTCTTGGCTCCTACTGGTTCGATAACCTTGGTTTCTTTCTGAGGGAAAACTTGCTACTGTGTGCAACATACCTTCCTCTTGGGGTTCCCAACGAACGTGTGTGTTACACGCCATCAATGAACCACGGGACATCCCCAAGCTTAGAGCTTTCACTCTCCTTGATCATATTGTATCATCCTCCTCTCTTGATCCTTGAAAACTTCCTCCACACCAAACTCAAAACAAACTTATTAGAGGGTTAGTGCATAATCAAAAATTCACATGTTCAGAGGTGACATAATCATTCTTAACACTTCTGGACATTGCACAAAGCTACTAAAAGTTAATGGAACAAAGAAATCCATCTAACATAGCAAAACAGGCAATGTGAAATAAAAGGCAGAATCTGTCAAAACAGAACAGTCCGTAAAGACAAATTTTTTAGGGGCACCAGACTTGCTCAAATGAGAAAAATCAAAACTAATGAAAGTTGCGTACATATCTGAGGATCACGCACGTAAATTGGCATATTTTTCTGAGTTACCTACAGACGTAGTGTCTCAATTTCGTGACAGCAAGAAAATGTTTCTGCGCAGTAATCCAAATCTAGTATGAACTTTATCATTAAAGACTTTACTTGGCACAACAATGCAATAAAATAAAGATAAGGAGAGGTTGCTACAGTAGTAACAACTTCCAAGACTCAAATATAAAATAAAAGTGCAGAAGTAAAATAATGGTTTGTCTCCCATAAGCGCTTTTCTTTAACGCCTTTCAGCTAGGCGCAAAAAGTGTGTATCAAGTATTATCAAGAGACGAAGCATCAACATCATAATTTGTTCTAATGATAGAATCAAAAGGTAACTTTTCTCTTTCTAGGGAAGTGTTCCATACCTTTCTTGAGAGGAAATTGATATCTAATATTACCTTCCTTCATATCCAACAGTTCGAAGAAAAGGTCTTCCCAATATAATGGGACAAGATGCATTGCATTCAATATCCAAGACAACGAAATCAATGGGGACAAGGTTATTGTTAACAGTAATGTGAACATTATCAATCCTCCCCAAAGGTTTCTTTGCAGAATTATCAGCAAGATTAACATCCAAATAACAATTTTTCAATGGTGGCAAGTCAAGCATATTATAGATTTTCTTAGGCATAACAGAAATACTTGCACCAAGATCACATAAAGCATTACAATCAAAATCATTGACCTTCATCTTAATGATGGGCTCCCAAACATCTTCTAACTTCCTAGGAATAGAAGTTTCCAGTTTTAATTTTTCTTCTCTAGCTTTTATGAGAGCATTTGTAATGTGCTTTGTAAAGGCCAAATTTATAGCACTAGCATTAGGACTTTTAGCAAGTTTTTGTAAGAACTTTATAACTTCAGAGATGTGAAAATCATCAAAATATAAACCATTATAATCTAAAGCAATGGGATTATTGTCCCCAATGTTGGAAAAAATTTCAGCAGTTTTATCACAAGCAGTTTCAGCAGTTTTAGCAGTTTCAGGCAGTTTTGAACGCTTTGCATTAGGACTAGAAACATTGCTAACACCAATTATTTTACCATTGATAGTAGGAGGTGCAGCAACATGTGGAGCATTAGCATTACTAGTGGTGGTAATAGTCCAAACTTTAGTTACATTATTCTCTTTAGCTAGTTTTTCATTTTCTTCTCTTTCCCACCTAGCATGCAATTCAACCATTAATATTATATTCTCATTAATTATAACTTGGATGGCATTTGCTGTAGTAACAATTTTATTTTCATTATCCTTATTAGGCATAACTTTCAATTTCAAAAGATCAACATGAGCAGCAAGACTATCAACTTTAGAAGCAAGTATATCAATTTTCCCAAGCTTTTCTTCAACAGATTTGTTAAAAGCAGTTTGTGTACTAATAAATTCTTTAAGCATGGATTCAAGTATAAGGGGTGTATTCCTATTATTATTGTAAGAATTCCCATAAGAACTACCATAACCGTTACCATTATTATAAGGATATGGCCTATAGTTGTTACTAGAATTGTTCCGATAAGCATTGTTGTTGAAATTATTATTTTTAATGAAGTTCACATCAACATGTTCTTCTTGGGCAACCAATGAAGCTAACGGAACATTATTAGGATCAACATTAGTCCTACCACTCACAAGCATAGACATAATAGCATCAATCTTATCACTCAAGGAAGAGGTTTCTTCGACAGAATTTACCTTCTTACCTTGTGGAGCTCTTTCCGTGTGCCATTCAGAGTAATTAGTCATCATATCATTAAGAAGCTTTGTTGCGGCGCCTAGAGTGATGGACATAAAGGTACCTCCAGCAGCTGAATCCAATAGGTTCCGTGAAAAAAAAATTCAGTCCTGCATAAAAGGTTTGGATAATCATCCAAGTAGTCAGTCCATGGGTTGGGCAATTTTTAACCAAAGATTTCATTCTTTCCCATGCTTGTGCAACATGCTCATTATCCAATTGCTTAAAATTCATTATGTTACTTCTCAAAGATATAATTTTAGCAGGAGGATGATGGCGCGTAACTCACACGTTCGTTGGGAACCCCAAGAGGAAGGTATGATGTCGTATAGCAGCATGTTTTCCCTCAGTAAGAAATCAAGGTTTATCGAACCAGTAGGAGCCAAGAAGCACGTTGAAGGTTGATGGCGGCGAGATGTAGTGCGGCGCAACACCAGGGATTCCGACGCCAACGTGGAACCTGCACAACACAACCAAAGTACTTTGCCCCAACGAAACAGTGAGGTTGTCAATCTCACCGGATTGCTGTAACAAAGGATTGGATGTATAGTGTGGATGATGATTGTTTGCAGAGAACAGTAGAAACAGTATTGCAGTAGATTGTATTCGATGTAAAAGAATGGACCGGGGTCCACAGTTCACTAGAGGTGTCTCTCCCATAAGAAATAGCATATTGGGTAAACAAATTACAGTTGGGCAATTGACAAATAGAGAGGGCATGACAATGCACATACATGACATGATGAGTATTGTGAGATTTAATTGGGCATTACGACAAAGTACATAGACCGCTATCCAGCATGCATCTATGCCTAAAAAGTCCACTTTCAGGTTATCATCCGAACCCCTTCCGGTATTAAGTTGCAAGCAACAGACAATTGCATTAAGTATGGCGCGTAATGTAATCAATAACTATGTCCTCGAACATAGCATCAATGTTTTATCCCTAGTAGCAACAGCACATCCACAACCTTAGAACTTTCATCGTCATCGTCCTGCATTTAATGGAGGCATGAACCCACTATCGAGCATAAATACTCCCTCTTGGAGTTACTAGCAAAAACTTGGCCAGAGCCTCTACTAACAACGGAGAGCATGCAAGATCATAAACAACACATAGATTGATAATCAACATAACATAGTATTCTCTATTCATCGGATCCCAACAAACACACATGTAGCATTACAGATAGATGATCTTGATCATGATAGGCAGCTCACAAGATCAGACAATGATAGCACAATGGGGAGAAGACAACCATCTAGCTACTGCTATGGACCCATAGTCCAGGGGTGAACTACTCACACATCAATCCGGAGGCGACCATGGCGGTGTAGAGTCCTCCGGGAGATGATTCCCCTCTCCGGCAGGGTGCCGGAGGTGATCTCTAGAATCCCCCGAGATGGGATTGGCGGCGGCGGCGTCTCAGTATGTTTTCTCGTATCGTGGCTCTCGGTACTGGGGGTTTCGCGACGAAGGCTATTTGTAGGCGGAAGGGTAGGTCAGGGGGCCGCCCGAGGGGCCCACACCATAGGTCGGCGCGGCCAGGGCCTGGGCCGCGCCGCCCTGGTGTGTGGCCACCTCGTGGCCCCACTTCGTTGACTCTTCGGTCTTCTGAAAGCTTCGTCCAAAAATAGGACCCTGGGCGTCGATTTCGTCCAATTTCGAGAATATTTCCTTACTAGGATTTCTGAAACCAAAAATAGCAGAAAACAGCAACTGGCTCTTCGGCATCTCATTAATAGGTTAGTGCCGGAAAATGCATAATAATGACATATAATGTGTATAAAACATGTGAGTATCATCATAAAAGTAGCATGGAACATAAGAAATTATAGATACGTTTGAGACGTATCAAGCATCCCCAAGCTTAGTTCCTACTCGTCCCGAGTAGGTAAACGATAACAAAGATAATTTCTTAAGTGACAATGCTACCAACATAATCTTGATCATACTATTGTAAGCACATGTAATGAATGCAGCGATCAAAACAATGGTAAATGACATGAGTAAACAACTGAATCATAAAGCAAAGACTTTTCATGAATAGTACTTAAAGACAAGCATCAATAAGTCTTGCATAAGAGTTAACTCATAAAGCAATAATTCGAAGTAAAGGTATTGAAGCAACACAAAGGAAGATAAAGTTTCAGCGGTTGCTTTCAACTTGTAACATGTATATCTCATGGATATTGTCAACATAGAGTAATATAACAAGTGCAATATGCAAGTATGTAGGAATCAATGCACAGTTCACACAAGTGTTTGCTTCTTGAGGTGGAGAGAGATAGGTGAACTGACTCAACATAAAAGTAAAAGAAAGGTCCTTCAAAGAGGAAAGCATCGATTGCTATATTTGTGCTAGAGCTTTTATTTTGAAAACAAGAAACAATTTTGTCAACGGTAGTAATAAAGCATATGAGTTATGTAAATTATATCGTACAAGTTGCAAGTCTCATGCATAGTATACTAATAGTGCCCGCACCTTGTCCTAATTAGCTTGGATTTACATGGATTATCATAGCATAGCACATGTTTCAACCAAGTATCACAATGGGGTACCTCTATGCCGCCTGTACAAAGGTCTAAGGAGAAAGCTCGCATTGGATTTCTCGCTTTTGGTTATTCTCAACTTAGACATCCATACCGGGACAACATAGACAACAGATAATGGACTCCTTTTTTAATGCATAAGCATTCAACAACAGATAATATTCTCGTAAGAGATTGAGGTTTGTTGTCCAGACTGAAACTTCCACCATGGATCATGGCTTTAGTTAGCGCCCCTAATTTGAGGTTTTGCAATCTTGTCCCAAGACAACCAGTGCATCGATCTCTTGTCGCTCCACCAGAATTGCGCAGACATCGACACACAAGTACCCTTTGATAACTGAAAACAGCTCATGCACTTAGAGCGGCATCGTCCTGATGAAAGCTATTGATCAACCTGAACTTTCACTTCCCGGCCCAATGTTCTTCTCTAACAATATGCATACTCAAACCATTTGATCATGATAAATCGCTCTTACTTCAGATAAGACGAACATGCATAGCAACTCACATGATATTCAACAAAGAAATAGTTGATGGCGTCCCCAGGAACATGGTTATCGCACAACAAGCAACTTAATAAGAGATAAAGTGCATAAGTACATATTCAATACCACAATAGTTTTTAAGCTATTTGTCCCATGAGCTATATATTGTAAAGGTAAAGAATGGAAATTTTAAAGGTAGCACTCAAGCAATTTACTTTGGAATGGCGGAGAAATACCATGTGGTAGGTAGGTATGGTGGACACAGATGGCATAGTGGTTGGCTCAAGGATTTTGGATGCATGAGAAGTATTCCCTCTCGATACAAGGTTTAGGTTAGCAAGGTTATTTGAAACAAACACAAGGATGAAGCGGTACAGCAAAACTCACATAAAAGACATATTGTTAACATTATAAGACTCTATACCGTCTTCCTTGTTGTTCAAACTCAATACTAGAAATTATCTAGACCTTAGAGAAACCAAACATGCAAATCAGATTTTAGCATGCTCTATGTATTTCTTCATTAATGGGTGCAAAGTATATGATGCAAGAGCTTAAACATGAGCACAACAATTGCCAAGTATCACATTATTCAAGATGTTATACCAATTACCACATATATCATTTTCCAATTCCAACCATATAACAATTTAACGAAGAAGAAACTTTCGCCATGAATACTATGAGTAAAGCCTAAGGACATATTTGTCCATATGCAACAGCGGAGCGTGTCTCTCTCCCATACAATGAATGCTAGGATCCATCTTTATTCAAACAAAACAAAAACGAAAACAAACAGACGCTCCAAGCAAAGTATATAAGATGTGACGGAATAAAAATATAGTTTCACTAGAGGAACCTGATAGTATTGTCGATGAAGAAGGGGATGCCTTGGGCATCCCCAAGCTTAGACGCTTGAGTCTTCTTGATATATGCAGGGGTGAACCACCGGGGCATCCCCAAGCTTAGAGCTTTCACTCTCCTTGATCATAGTGTATATCATCCTCCTCTCTTGATCCTTGAAAACTTCCTCCACACCAAACTCAAAGCAACTCGTTAGAGGGTTAGTGCACAATTAAAATTCACATATTCAGAGGTGACACAATCATTCTTTATACTTCTGGACATTGCACAAAGCTACTGAAAGTTAATGGGACAAAGAAATCCATCTAACATAGCAAAACAGGCAATGCAAAATAAAAGGCAGAATCTGTCAAAACAGAACTGTTCGTAAATACTAATTTCTAACAGGCACCAGACTTGCTCAGATGAAAAAACTTAAAACTAATGAAAGTTGCGTACATATCTGAGGATCACTCACGTAAATTGGCATAATTTTCTGAGTTACCTACAGAGAATTAGACCCAGATTCGTGACAGCAAAGAAAACTGTTTCTGCGCAGTAATCCAAATCTAGTATCATACTTCTATTAGAGACTTTACTTGGCACAACAATGCAAATAAACTAAGATAAGGAGAGGTTGCTACAGTAGTAAACAACTTCCAAGACTCAAATATAAAACAAAAATATTGTAGTAAAAACATGGGTTGTCTCCCATAAGCGCTTTTCTTTAACGCCTTTCAGCTAGGCGCAGAAAGTGTGTATCAAGTATTATCAAACGGTGGAGCACTTACAGCGGGGTGCGGAGTTTTCTCAACCATGCATAGTATATTGGATACATAAGTTTTAGCGTCTCTCTTTTCATTAGTCTTGGGCTTACTACTCTCATCGAACAAATTTTCAGGAACAAGCCAAGCATAGTTATTTTCTAGTGCTTCATGCATTGCTAGGAGCTTACATGGTATTGGTGCTTTGATCTCCCTATCATCATTAATATTATTAGTATACCTTATTCTATCCATATCCATTTTTTCAAAGAGACTAACAAAATTGGTATAAGAACCAAGCATATCATATTTAGAAAAGACCTTTCTAGCCTCTCTTGCTATACCACCAAATTCTCTAAGAAGGGTTTCTAAAACAAAAATTTTCTTTTCCCCTTCTTCCATATCACCGAGTGTAAGAAACATGTGTTGGATTATAGGATTGAGATTAACAAATTTAATTTCCATCATACGAACTAAAATAGCAGCGGCAATTTCATAAGTAGGAGCAAGGTCTACCAAGTGTCTATCTTCAAAATCATCAACGGTACTAACATGGTTGAAAAATTCTTCTATATTATTTCTCCCAATTATAGACACGCGCCCTACCGGCATGTCTTTAACGGTAAAATTAAAAGGAAACATGATAAAATAAGTAAAGTAAGTGCAAGTAACTAATTTTTTTGTGTTTTTGATATAGAGTGCAAGATAGTAAATAAAGTAAAACTAGCAACTAATTTTTTTGTATTTTGATATAATGCAGCAAACAAAGTAGTAAATAAAATAAAGCAAGACAAAAACAAAGTAAATAGATTGGATTGTGAAGACTCCCCTTGCAGCGTGTCTTGATCTCCCCGGCAACGGCGCCAGAAAAACTGCTTGATGGCGCGTAACTCACACGTTCGTTGGGAACCCCAAGAGGAAGGTATGATGTCGTATAGCAGCAGGTTTTCCCTCAGTAAGAAACCAAGGTTTATCGAACCAGTAGGAGCCAAGAAGCACGTTGAAGGTTGATGGCGGCGAGATGTAGTGCGGCGCAACACCAGGGATTCCGGCGCCAACGTGGAACCTGCACAACACAACCAAAGTACTTTGCCCCAACGAAACAGTGAGGTTGTCAATCTCACCGGCTTGCTGTAACAAAGGATTAGATGTATAGTGTGGATGATGATTGTTTGCAGAGAACAGTAGAAACAGTATTGCAGTAGATTGTATTCGATGTAAAAGAATGGACCGGGGTCCACAGTTCACTAGAGGTGTCTCTCCCATAAGAAATAGCATATTGGGTAAACAAATTACAGTTGGGCAATTGACAAATAGAGAGGGCATGACAATGCACATACATGACATGATGAGTATTGTGAGATTTAATTGGGCATTACGACAAAGTACATAGACCGCTATCCAGCATGCATCTATGCCTAAAAAGTCCACTTTCAGGTTATCATCCGAACCCCTTCCGGTATTAAGTTGCAAGCAACAGACAATTGCATTAAGTATGGCGCGTAATGTAATCAATAACTATGTCCTCGAACATAGCATCAATGTTTTATCCCTAGTAGCAACATCACATCCACAACCTTAGAACTTTCTGTCACTGTCCCAGATTTAATGGAGGCATGAACCCACTATCGAGCATAAATACTCCCTCTTGGAGTTACTAGCAAAAACTTGGCCCGAGCCTCTACTAACAACGGAGAGCATGCAAGATCATAAACAACACATAGATTGATAATCAACATAACATAGTATTCTCTATTCATCGGATCCCAACAAACACACATGTAGCATTACAGATAGATAATCTTGATCATGATAGGCAGCTCACAAGATCAGACAATGATAGCACAATGGGGAGAAGACAACCATCTAGCTACTGCTATGGACCCATAGTCCAGGGGTGAACTACTCACACATCAATCCGGAGGCGACCATGGCGGTGTACAGTCCTCCGGGAGATGATTCCCCTCTCCGGCAGGGTGCCGGAGGTGATCTCCAGAATCCCCCGAGATGGGATTGGCGGCGGCGGCGTCTCAGTATGTTTTCTCGTATCGTGGCTCTCGCTACTGGGGGTTTCGCGACGAAGGCTATTTGTAGGCGGAAGGGTAGGTCAGGGGGCCGCCCGAGGGGCCCACACCATAGGTCGGCGCGGCCAGGGCCTGGGCCGCGCCGCCCTGGTGTGTGGCCACCTCGTGGCCCCACTTCGTTGACTCTTCGGTCTTCTGGAAGCTTCATCCAAAAATAGGACCCTGGGCGTCGATTTCATCCAATTCCGAGAATATTTCCTTACTAGGATTTCTGAAACCAAAAAGAGCAGAAAACAGCAACTGGCTCTTCGGCATCTCGTTAATAGGTTAGTGCCGGAAAATGCATAATAATGACATATAATGTGTATAAAACATGTGAGTATCATCATAAAAGTAGCATGGAACATAAGAAATTATAGATACGTTTGAGACGTATCAGAGGATAATATCTACCAATGAAAGCATCCTTACATTTAGTCCATGAATCAATACTATTCTTAGGTAGAGATAGCAACCAATCTTTAGCTCTTCCTCTTAAGGAGAAAGGAAACAATTTTAATTTTATAATGTCACCATCTACATCCTTATACTTTTGCATTTCACATAGTTCAACAAAATTATTTAGATGGGCAGCAGCATCATCAGAACTAACACCAGAAAATTGTTCTCTCATAACAAGATTCAGTAAAGAAGGTTTAATTTCAAAGAATTCTGCTGTAGTAGCAGGTGGAGCAATAGGTGTGCATAAGAAATCATAATTATTTGTGCTAGTGAAGTCACACAACTTAGTATTTTCAGGAGTACCCATTTTAGCACTAGTAAATAAAGTAAATGGAAGTAACTAATTTTTTTGTGTTTTTAATATGGCAAACAAGATAGTAAATAAAGTAAAACTAGCAACTATTTTTTTTGTGTTTTTTTTAGTGCAGCAAACAAAGTAGTAAATAAAAATAAAGCAAGACAAAAACAAAGTAAAGAGATTTGAGGTGGAGACTCCCCTTGCAGCGTGTCTTGATCTCCCCGGCAACGACGCCAGAAATTTAGCTTGATGACGCGTAAAGCACACGCCCGTTGGGAACCCCAAGTGGAAGGTGTGATGCGAACAGCAGCAAGTTTCCCTCAGTAAGAAACCAAGGTTTATCGAACCAGTAGGAGTCAAGAAGCACGTTGAAGGTTGATGGCGGCGGAGTGTAGTGCGGCGCAACACCAGAGATTCCGGCGCCAACGTGGAACCTGCACAACACAACCAAATTACTTTGCCCCAACGTGACAGTGAGGTTGTCAATCTCACCGGCTTGCTGTAACAAAGGATTAGATGTATAGTGTGGATGATGATTGTTTGCAGAGAACAGTAGAACAAGTATTGCAGTAGATTGTATTCGATGTAAAAGAATGGACCGGGGTCCACAGTTCACTAGTGGTGTCTATCCCATAAGATAAATAGCATGTTGGGTGAACAAATTAAAGTTGGGCAATTGACAAATAAAGAGAGCATAACAATGCACATACATGTTATGATGAGTAGTGTGAGATTTAATTGGGCATTACGACAAAGTACATAGACCACTATCCAGCATGCATCTATGCCTAAAAAGTCCACCTTCAGGTTATCATCCGAACCCCCTCCAGTATTAAGTTGCAAACAACAGACAATTGCATTAAGTATGGTGCGTAATGTAATCAATAAATACATCCTTAGATATAGCATTGATGTTTTATCCCTAGTGGCAACAGCACATCCACAACCTTAGAGGTTCTTGTCACTCCCTGCATTTACTGGAGGCATGAACCCACTATCGAGCATAATTACTCCCTCTTGGAGTTACAAGTAACGACTTGGCCAGAGCCTCTACTAGCAACGGAGAGCATGCAAGATCATAAACAACACATAGATGATAGATTGATAATCAACATAGCATAGTATTCCATATTCATCGGATCCCAACAAACGCAACATGTAGCATCACAGATAGATGATCTTGATCATGTTAGGCAGCTCACAAGATCCAACAATGATAGCACAATTAGGAGAAGACGACCATCTAGCTACTGCTATGGACCCATAGTCCAGGGGTGAACTACTCACACATCAATCCGGAGGCGACCATGGCGGTGTAGAGTCCTCCGGGAGATGATTCCCCTCTCCGGCAGGGTGCCGGAGGCGATCTCCTGAATCCCCCGAGATGGGATTGGCGGCAGCGGTGTCTCTGGAAGGTTTTCCGTATCGTGGCTCTCGGTACTGGAACTATTATCGACGAAGGCTTAAGTAGGCGGAAGGGTAGGTCAGGGGGCCTCACGAGGGCCCCACACGCCAGGGCCGCGCGGCCAGCACCTGGGCCGCGCCGCCCTGTTGTGTGGGCGCCTCGTCGCCCCACTTCGTTTCCCTTTCGGACTTCTGGAAGCTTTGTGGAAAAATAAGATCCTGGGCGTTGATTTCGTCCAATTCCGAGAATATTTCCTTACTAGGATTTCTAAAACCAAAAACAGCAGAAACAAACAAGCGGCTCTTCGGCATCTCGTTAATAGGTTAGTGCCGGAAAATGCATAATAATGACATATAATGTGTATAAAACATGTGAGTATCATCATAAAAGTAGCATGGAACATAAGAAATTATAGATACGTTTGAGACGTATCACTTGCTGTAAACAAATGATTAAATGTATGGTGTGGAAAATGATGTTTGTTTGCGAAGAACAGTAAAGAACAATATTTGCAGTAGATTGTATTCAGATGTAAAAGAATTAGACCGGGGTCCACAGTTCACTAGTGGTGTCTCTCCAATAAGAAATAGCATGTTGGGTGAACAAATTACAGTTGGGCAATTGATAAATAAAGAGGGCATAACAATGCACATACATATCATGATGAGTAGAGTGAAATTCAATTGGGCATTACGACAAAATACATAGACCGCTATCCAGCATGCATCTATGCCTAAAAAGTCCACCTTCGGGTTAGCATCCGCACCCCTTCCAGTATTAAGTTGTAAACAACAGACAATTGCATTAAGTATGGTGCGTAATGTAATCAACACAAATATCCTTAGACAAAGCATTGATGTTTTATCCCTAGTGGCAACAGCACATCCACAACCTTAGAACTTTCTCGTCACCGTCCTGCATTAAATGGAGGCATGAACCCACTATCGAGCATAAATACTCCCTCTTGGAGTTACAAGTATCAACTTGGCCAGAGCCTCTACTAGTAACGGAGAGCATGCAAGATCATAAACAACACATATATGATAGATTGATAATCAACATAACATAGTATTCCATATTCATCGGATCCCAACAAACGCAACATGTAGCATTACAAATAGATGATCTTGATCATGTTAGGCAGCTCACAAGATCCAACAATGATAGCACAATGAGGAGAAGACAACCATCTAGCTACTGCTATGGACCCATAGTCCAGGGGTGAACTACTCACACATCACTCCGGAGTCGATCATGGCGATGAAGAGTCCTCCGGGAGATGATTCCCCTCTTCGGCAGGGTGCCGGAGGCGATCTCCTGAATCCCCCGAGATGGGATTGGCGGCGTCTCTGGAAGGTTTTCCGTATCGTGGCTCTCAGTACTGGGGTTTTCTCGACGAAGGCTTTAAGTAGGCGGAAGGGTAGGTCAGTGGACATCACGAGGGGCCCACACACTAGGGCGGCGCGGGCCCCTCCTTGGCCGCGCCGCCTTGGTTTGTCGCCACCTCGTGGCCCCACTTCGTATCTCCTTCGGTCTTCTGGAAGCTAGACCCTGTGCGTTGATTTCGTCCAATTCCGAGAATATTTCCTTACTAGGATTTCAGAAACCAAAAACAGCAGAAAACAACAACTGGCTCTTCGGCATCTTGTCAATAGGTTAGTGCCGGAAAATGCATAATAATGACATAAAGTATGTATAAAACATGTGAGTATCATCAATAAAGTAGCATCGAACATAAGAAATTATAGATACGTTTGAGACGTATCAGACCCCCAGACATGAAATGCCACCAATCCGTAATGTCCCTGCCTCCCACCGAACTCGCCAACCTATCCAAGGTGGAGGAAAGCAATTGAGGGAACCCCTCCACCTCAAACCAGCCCGTTTCAAAGAAAAATCGGTTGCTTCTGATCGGGTTATCTTCCCCTATATCCAGGATCAAAGGGGTATGATCCGACCCCAGACTGGTCTCAGCACTCACCGAATAAAGCGGGAACCGCGGTTCCAAGGACGAAGAGATGAACACTCTATCTAGGACGCTGCGGACTGGGTTGAGTTGTCTGTTAGTCCAGGTGAACCGCGCCCCAGTGCGCGGAATTTCCCTGACTTCCCACTCTCCTATGGCCTCATTGAATAAGTGAACCCTAGCCCAGTTCACATGATCATTGTTTTTGTCTTCGTGACTACGGATGAGATTGAAATCACCTCCCAAGATGATGGGGAATTTGGAGCGAGCAATTTTTTAGGAGATTTCCCCTAGGAATTCTCTCGAGAAAGTGTTTCACTTTAGCGAAACGTATTGGCTGCCATATCCATGTAAAACAAACGTGAAACCTCCACACTTCAGGCGACTGCTGGCTGGTATATATGATGCGAAATAATTGACTAAATTAATTATTATTGCCATGTGAGAGAGATATAATTGACAGAGTCACGTCTGTATCTAATACTCCCCGTTCACTGATATAAAACGTTCTAGCAACCTAACTTAGCTTGCTATATAGCATTGAATATCAATGAATAGGAGAACCAACTTGTGGTTAGGTGGTTAGGATTGTAGTGGCACCCCCAATCCACCACCAGAGTTCAAATCACAGGTTTGACACTTTGATATCTACACTACTTAAAAAGAAGGAACATGTTCCTTTATTCTGCGTATGCTCCAATACGTCAAAATGTTTCGTCGTCATCGTATGTTCCGCACCTGGCTTCGTCGCACCTCCCGAACAAATCCTCGGGCTGACAAGTAGGTCCATTACGGAAGGACGAGACCCTCCCGAAATCGCCGCTCCGCTTGCCCGTGGATCTTCCGCCTGCCGCCGCTCACGTCGCAGTTGAGAACTGCCTCTCACGTACTCTTCAGATTCCCAGCGCTGCCGTCGCTACCCGCCCCATCTCTTCCTCATGAATTGCACCCCTCAGACCTCAGGTGCTCGCGGCGACGAAGCCCTTGCCCTCGCCTACCTCTCCTTCCCCAAGGCCGCGCAGGGACCACGCACCACCACCGAGCTTAGAGGCGTCGAGCTGATGGCATGGCACCGAAGAAGCAGCTGTGGATGAAGCAAGCCTAGGAGAACCTCCAGGCCTCCAATCCTGCGCATCGAGCTCACCTGCTGCCGGCATCCCACGCACGCGATTCCAGCATCTCGCCGTAAGGAGCGCGGCGGCCAACACTTCCATCTGCAGACTGGATCTGATAGACGCGGCGGCCGGAAAAACCATCGCGGATGACTCACCTAACCGTCCCGGGCTCGAATCCGGGCTTCCTCGGATCGGATCTGGTGTTTGACAGCGCCGACGACCAAAACCGCCCCGAGTCGTCAACCCACTCCGGCGGCGGCGAAGATGAGCGGGTTGGAGCTTGACCCGAAGTATGTAGAACATACATGGAAGGTCCTCGAGCACACCATCCATGAGATCTACAACACCACCAGTGGCCTCTCCTCCGAGGAGGTATACATGGGCACTGGCCCTTCTCCTGTCGTTCCTCGTTCATAGGAACGACATCTGCCTCCTCCGCGACGCCTTGGATCCCCATGCTCTCCAAGAGCTGCCTCTCGCCGGCGGCCTTCAGCAGTGCCTTCACAGATTTCCGCAACTCGGGGCCGTCCCCCGGACTCCTGATGGTGCCGCCGCGTACGAGCCCTGAAAGCTCGACTTCGATAGTGCTCTGCTTCCTCCTCCTGCCCCTTTGAATTCCTCCTCAGCGTCACCTACCTCCCTTGCCTCGACTCTACCTTTTCTTTGTTCATCTTTTTTCTGTTCTTTCACCTGAAACTGAACGATTGTTCTCGATTGTGTCCCATTTCGAGCAGGTAGTCATACTGCTGGCTACAATCTGTTGGAATGTCAATGGGAGAAAAGAGAATATGTACAGGTCCGGTTCTCAACCCTTTGGAATTTCTATGACCAATTTATTTTGTACATTGCTAGATCCGTCTCAGGTGCAGTCTGTTTGATATATATAAGGAGCATTATTTTGTAGACTGGGCACAGAGTCGCATACCCCAGATGCTCTGTATGTTTTGTTACTTTTCTTTCTAATCGTATCAGGGTACAATTTAAATCCGAGGCCGCCCTTCCGCCTATATATTCTCCCAGATGCGAAAACCCTAAATATATCGGTCTTCCGCCACGAAAAGTTACGTAGCTGCCGCCATCGCGAAGCCAAGTTTGGGGGACAGAAGTCTCTGTTCCGGCACGCCGCCGGGACGGGGAAGTGCCCCCGGAATCCATCTCCATCGACTTCATCGCCATCTTCATCGCGTTGCTGTCTCCCATGATGAGGAGGGAGTAGTTCTCCCCCGAGGCTGAGGGCTCTACCGGTAGCTATGTGGTTCATCTCTCTCTTCCATGATGTGATCTTTATGTGATCATGAGCTTTGTATCACTATTAATCTATGTGCTACTCTAGTGATATTATTAAAGTAGTCTATTCCTCCACCATGATGTAAAGTGGACAGCGTGTGCATCATGTAGTACTTGGCGTAGGTTATGATTGTAATCTCTTGTGGATTATGAAGTTAACTATTACTATGATAGTATTGATGTGATCTATTCCCCCTTTCATAGCTATTGTTGACAGTGTGTATGCTATGTTAGTACTCGGTGTAAATTGCAACGGTATTATCTTGGATTATGATTTGATGAGGATATCCCTACGAGTGGTGTTTGTCAAGTACTTGATGAACTTTGAGTGGAGCTTTTGTAGCCACTACGTGATGATTAGTGATTCCAATAGGAGAGTAATTCAGAGTAGCACAAGTGAAGAGAAGTTATCTAATTGTTCAATTATGTGATCATTGTTGAGAGTGTCCACTAGTGAAAGTATGATCCCTAGGTCTTGTTTCTAAGCATTGAAACACCGTTTCCAACAAGTTCTGCTACATGTTCACTTGCTGCCATTTTATTTCAGATTGCAATTACTACTTATAATCATCCATATTACTTGTATTTCACTATCTCTTCGCCGAACTAGTGCACCTATACATCTGACAAGTGTATTAGGTGTGTTGGGGACGCAAGAGACTTCTTGTATCTTAATTGCAGGGTTGCTTGAGAGGGATATCTTTGACCTCTACCTCCCTGAGTTCGATAAACCTTGGGTGATTCACTTAAGGGAAACTTGCTGCTGTTCTACAAACCTCTGCTCTTGGAGGCCCAACACTGTCTACAGGAATAGAAGTGTGCGTAGACATCAAGCTATTTTCTGGCGCCGTTGCCGGGGAGGTAAGGTAAAAGGTATTCACATCCTCCGACTACTAAGCTATTTCCTAGCACTGTTGCCGGTGTGTGAGTGCTCGAAGCTATTTCCTTTAGATTCTGCAATTATATCTTTTTGTTTCTTGTTTTTATTTCACTAGTTAGGCTTAATGGAAAACAACAAAAATATTAGAGATCTTTATAGTATTTATCTTGAGTTAGGACATGAGGTATTTGAAGAGAAAATTAAAAAAACCTATGGAACTTTATATGCATGCTAATGGCAATGTTATTAGTATGAATGCTTTGAACACCATTGTTGCTAATGCTATGGAAAATTCTAAGCTTGGGGAAGCTGGTTTTGATGAGCATGATATTTTTAGTCCCCCAAGCATGGACGAGAAAATTTACTATGATGATACTTTACCTCCTATATATGATGATTACAATGATAACTATCATATTTTCAGTCCACCTACTATTGAGGAGAAAATTAATTATGATTACAATATGCCTCCTATGTATGATGATTATGGTGATGAGAATAATAATGATAGCTATTTTATTGAATTTGCTCCCACAACAATTAATAGTAATGACTATGCTTATGTGGAGAGTAATAATTTTATGCATGTAGCTCATGATAAGAATGTTTCATGTGATAGTTATATTGTTGAGTTTCTTCATTATGCTACTGAAAATCTTTATGAGAGAGGACAATATGGTTGTAGGGATTTTCATGTTACTAAAACACCTCTCTTTTTGCTGAAAATCTTGAAGTTGCGCTTGTCTTGTTTTCCTATGCTTATTGCATTATGCTTACATGACTTATTTATTTACAAGATTCCTTTTCATAGGTAGTGGGTTAGACTTAAAAGTGTTTCTTATTTGCTTTTGATGCTCTCTTTTGCTTCAACTCTTATTTCTTGCGAGAGCATCATTAAAATTACTGAGCCCATCTTAATGGCTATAAAGAAAGCACTTCTTGGAAGATAACCCATGTTTTTGTTTTGCTACTGTTTTGTTGTGTCTTGGAAGTTGTTACTACTGTAGCAACCTCTTCTTATCATGTTTATTTCGTTTTTGTGCCAAGTAAAGTCTTTGATAGAAAGTTGATACTAGATTTGGATTCCTGCGCAGAAACATATTTTTAGCTGTCACGAATTTGAGTTTTTCTCTCTGTAGAAGAATCTAAAAATCATGAAAAAATTCATGAGTAATCCTCAGATATGTAGCAACTTTCATTCAGCTGGAGCTTTTCCATATGAGCATGTTAAGTGCCTCGAAAAAATTCGTCTTTACGGACTGTTTTGTTTTGACAGATTCTGCCTTTTATTTCGCATTGCCTCTTTTACTGTGCTTGAGTGGGTTTCTTTGCTCCATTAAATTTCAGTAACCTTGGGTAATGTCCAGAAGTGTTGGGAATGATTGTGTCCTTGCTGAACATGTGAATTTTTGATTATGCACTAACCCTCTAATGAGATTTCTTTGAGTTTGGTGTGAAGGAAGTTTTCAAGGATCAAGAGAGGAGGATGATATAATGTGATCAAGAAGAGTGAAAAGTCTAAGCTTGGGGATGCCCCCGTGGTTCATCCCTGCATATTTCAAGAAGACTCAAGCGTCTAAGCTTGGGGATGCCCAAGGCATCCCCTTCTTCATCAATAACTTATCAGGTCACCTCTAGTGAAACTATATTTTAATTCCATCACATCTTATGTGCTTTACTTGGAGCGTCTGTGTGCTTTTATTTTCATTTTTTATCTTAGTTCTCTGAATAAATTGGATCCTATCTATCTTATTTGGGAGAGAAACACGCTCCGCTTTTTCATTTGAATACTCCTATTCTTCACTTATATTTGTTGAGTATTCAGTTTTCGCACTGTGTAGCTTCTAGCTCTTGGTTTTCATGTATCTCTTGTTCAGAGCTATTAGTTATTTTATAGAAAGTACTCTCTTACTTCACTTATATTTGTTTTGAGAGTTTCTTGCTATTTGGTTGGAAATAGAAAATGCTTCATGTGGTAGTTGGTATATTGTCTTGAATAATTTGATACTTGGCAATTGTTTTGAGCTCTCAAGTAGATCATGTTTAAGCTCTTGCATCATGTAGTTTAAACCTATTAGTGGAGAACTACTGTAGAGCTTGTTGAAATTTGGTTTGCATGATTGGTCTCTCTAAGGTCTAGATATTTTCTGGTAAAAGTGTTTGAGCAACAAGGAAGACAGTGTAGAGTCTTATAATGCTTGCAGTATGTTCTTATGTAAGTTTTGCGGTACCAGTTTATACTTGTGTTTGCTTCAAACAACCTTGCTAGCCAAAGCCTTGTACTGAGAGGGAATGCTTCTCGTGCATCCAAAACCTTGAGCCAAAACCTATGCCATTTGTGTCCACCATAACTACCTACTATGTGGTATTTTTCTGCCATTCCAAGTAAATACTTCATGTGCTACCTTTAAACAATTCAAAACTTTATTACTCCTTATTTGTGTCAATGTTTTATAGCTTATGAGGAAGTATGTGGTGTTTTATCTTTCAATCTTGTTGGGCAGACTTTCACCAATGGACTAGTGGCACATCCGCTTATCCAATAATTTTGCAAAAAGAGCTGGCAACGGGGTTCCCAGCCCCAATTAATTAACTTTTATTAATAATTCTCTTCACATGTTTTGCCCTGATTCATCAGTAAGCAACTTAATTTTGCAATAGACACTCCTCCACGGTATGTGAAATGTTGGAAGGCACCCGAGGATTCGGTTAGCCATGGCTTGTGAAAGAAAAAGGTTGGGAGGAGTGTCATCTATAAATAAAACTAAAATACATGTGTAAACAAAAGAGAAGGGGGATGATCTACCTTGCTGGTAAAGATAACGTCCTTCATGGGAGCCGCTCTTTGAAAGTCTGTTTGACAAGGGGGTTAGAGTGCCCACTACCATTCGTTGACAACAACAAACACCTCTCAAAACTTTATTTTTATGCTCTCTTTATGATTTCAAAACTTGAAAAGCTATAGCACATGATTTAATCCCTGCTTCCCTCTGCGAAGGGCCTTTCTTTTACTTTATGTTGAGTCAGTTTACCTACTTCTTTCTATCTTAGAAGCAAACACTTGTGTCAACTGTGTGCATTGATTCTTACATGCTTGCTTATTGCACTTATTGTATTACTTTGTGTTGACAATTATCCATGAGATATACATGTTAAAAGTTGAAAGCAATTGCTGAAACTTAAATCTTCCTTTGTGTTGCTTCAAAACCTTTCATTAAGAATCTATTGCTTTATGAGTTAACTCTTATGCAAGACTTTTTGATGCTTGTCTTGAAAGTACTATTCATGAAAAGTTTTTGCTATATGATTCAGTTGTTTAGTCATTAAGTTTTTGTTAGCAAACTATAGACCATTGCTTTGAGTCACTTCATTCATCTCATATGCTTTACAATAGTATTGATCAAGATTATGTTGGTAGCATGTCACTTCAGAAATTACTCTTTTTATCGTTTACCTACTCGAGGGCGAGTAGGAACTAAGCTTGGGGATGCTTGATACGTCTCCAACGTATCTATAATTTCTTATGTTCCATGCTAGTTTTATGACAATACCTACATGTTTTATATGCATTATATGTCATTATTATACATTTTCCGGCACTAACCTATTAACAAGATGCCGAAGCGCCAGTTCTGTTTTCTGCTGTTTTTGGTTTCAGAAATTCTACACAGGAAATATTCTCGGAATTGGACCCCACGAAGACAGAAGTCAATATTTTGCCGAGACGGACCCAGAGAGCCAGAGAAGGGCCAGAGGGGGGCCAAGGGGTTCCCACACCATAGGGGGGCGCGGCCCCACCCCTGGCCGCGCCGCCATGTGGGGTGAGCCCCTCGGGACCCCTCCGAGGCCGCCCTTCCGCCTATATATTCTCCCAGATGCGAAAACCCTAAATATATCGGTCTTCCGCCACAAAAAGTTACATAGCCGCCGCCATCGCGAAGCCAAGTTCGGGGGACAAAAGTCTCTGTTCCGGCACGCCGTCGGGACGGGGAAGTGCCCCCGGAATCCATCTCCATCGACTTCATCGCCATCTTCATCGCCGTTGTTGTATCCCATGATGAGGAGGGAGTAGTTCTTCCCAGAGGCTGAGGGCTCTACCTGTAGCTATGTGGTTCATCTCTCTCTCCCATGGTGTGATCTTTATGTGATCATGAGCTTTGTATCACTATTAATCTATGTGCTACTCTAGTGATGATATTAAAGTAGTCTATCCCTCCTCCATGATGTAAAGTGGACAGCGTGTGCATCATGTAGTACTTGGCGTAGGTTATAATTGTAATCTCTTGTGGATTATGAAGTTAACTATTACTATGATAGTATTGATGTGATCTATTCCCCCTTTCATAGCTATTGTTGACAGTGTGTATGCTATGTTAGTACTCGGTGTAAATTGCAACGGTATTATCTTGGATTATGATTTGATGAGGATATCCCTATGAGTGGTGTTTGTCAAGTACTTTATGAACTTTGAGTGGAGCTTTTGTAGCCACTAAGTGATGATTAGTGATTCCAATAGGAGAGTAATTCAGAGTAGCACAAGTGAAGAGAAGTTATATAATTATTCAATTATGTGATCATTGTTGAGAGTGTCCACTAGTGAAAGTATGATCCCCAGGCCTTGTTTCTAAGCATTGAAACACCGTTTCCAACAAGTTCTGCTACATGTTCGCTTGCTGCTATTTTTATTTCAGATTGCAATTACTACTTATAATCATCCATATTACTTGTATTTCACTATCTCTTCGCCGAACTAGTGCACCTATACATCTGACAAGTGTATTAGGTGTGTTGGGGACACAAGAGACTTCTTGTATCTTAATTGCAGGGTTGCTTGAGAGGGATATCTTTGACCTCTACCTCCCTGAGTTCGATAAACCTTGGGTGATTCACTTAAGGGAAACTTGCTGCTGTTCTACAAACCTCTGCTCTTGGAGGCCCAACACAGTCTACAGAATAGAAGCGTGCGTAGACATCATGTGGTTAAACATAGTTTGATCTATAGTAGGTACACTCCTTTATGTTTTCTATTCGCCATAATATTTGAAGGATACAAAGTAAGTTCATTGTATGTGAATCATTATCATCTTCGCTGATGATTTCTGATTGCTAATTCACAGTGATCTTTCACACCCTGTCTTTCACCTTAAGCTTTAACTTGAATGAACACTGATCTGATGTTTCCTGTTTCTAATCTTTTTGTGAGCAACTATTTTTTTGGGTACATACACCGTGGTAAGATAACCTTTGGCAGGTAACATTACGAGGACCAATGTAACTTCCACTTAAGTAACATTATCACGACAAAAGTGAAGTGTTAGATGTGGATTTTGTTTAGAAAATAATGATGCCATCTTCAGCTGCTATTGAAGAGCAGACATCCAAACTGAAAAGGCACATAATAACATATTACTTGATTTATTAGTCATGTCCAGATTTAACTTGGCTTGGTTGTTTACGCTGAACTTCGTAGTCCAAACAAAATTCACTAAAAACTGCTGAAGGGCAACCTGGAAGTATCCCGACTGGCATGTTTAAGAACTAAATGCACAATTTAGAATTCTATGTAGTGGACAAGAATATTCTGCAAGTTAAATTATTGACAGTATGAGCCTGGGATGCTTCAGAAATGGATTAGGCAACAACCTATATTAGAGGTGGACAATGCTGCTACAGTCTCTCTCTCTCTCCCTCTAGATCGATCCATTCATCGGATTGTGAACTCTTTTCCTGCATGTGAGGAAAGATATTCCTCTCTGGTGGCAACATTAAGAGTTTAATTTATAGCACTACATCTGTAGTATAAATTCCTGTATGTAGTTATTTTAACTCAAAGAAACCATGCATTTTGAACTCATGAAACTTGAACTACATCTGGTGTTGTGGTAAATCAACTTTTGAGTAAAAAAATGGAATAAGCTGACCCACTGTGTTTTGGTTTAAACGGAGAAACATCAACTATTGTGTGTGTCTGCGGGATAACTCAAGCACAAAATGTCTAGGAGAGAGTAGGAGCATGAGCTATGGGCAACTCACGAGCATTGTAGGAGGGAGCAGGAGCCTGAGCTATGGGCAACTCATGTGTTACTGCTTCAGGTAGTTTTTTGTGTGTTTCTTACTTGGCAACTTGTGAAAAGAATTTGAGCTACCAAATATTGTGATCATTTGATACGATTATACTGATGCAAGCATTGTGCATGTAAGGATTGTTTCATTTTGTAAACAAGATTCAGATCATTACTTGTATGAATAGAAATCAGATAAGAATTGAATCACTAGCTGCAAGACAATCCAAATGTATTATGCCTTGCAAAAGAAGATGTTCTGTCTTTTCTATAACCTCATGTTTGGCCAAAGTAATTATCATACAGATGCTAGGATATTCACACTAACATATAGTACACTTTATTCCATCAGTTTGCCTCATTCCCCAAGTTAGAAAAAAAATGTTTGCCTCTGTCCAAAATCCCATTTTCTCAGAAGTTCTAGCAAAACTAGTTGTGTTACTAAAATGTTTGTAAGCTTTTTGGTACCAATAATATGTAAGACTAACGTTGCTATTTCTTCTTTTCTTATCATGGTGCAACTGGATTATGTCGATCGCTGACCAGCGTTGCAAAAGAAATATTCTTCCACTTTATACAAAGCAACTGCAGTTTAACTGTCCACTTCTCAAGACACAAATCTTTTTTACATTTGTAAATATACGTAGTTTCAGGTATTGTATGCAGAGCTCGAGCCGTCCTTTGCGCTGAACCTGATTTGGATAGATACTCAATTTTTAGGCTCGATAAGGTCTATATGAATCGCGGGGATCGTACCTATAGGTTTATTGTTTGCTGCTCATGGCGGATTCAGTTGATTCCAGTGTAGGTAATGCGTGGTTTTACCGATTGATGATGATCCAGAGATGCATATGTATACTTGAGCATCCAATATTTCCGTAAGTGTGGTCCTTTTCTTTCTCCAATACTGTCAAAGAGGATGGGGGATACTATACTGTGCAATCTATTTGCGTGCAACATACTTATCGGCGGCGTGCAGGATGCGGACACACCAGATTCTAGACCATAGCAGGGCATTTTAATTGTCACAGTTTGTTGTCATGATTCTCTTTTGCTGATGATATCAATGTACAATACTATTGTGCATACATTTCACATAGAGCCAATGTACATATTATTTTCTTATTGATGTATTTTTTCTACGAGGGAGCCAAATAACTTTTCTTGCAAATTTTATCAGACAGGAGCATTTCTGCATAGAGAATCTTATCAAGTAATTTAGTCTTGATGGCTTGTTGCTTTCTATTGCAGATTCTTATAGTGTATCGGTAGATTTTTATGCTTATACAAAAAAATTTTACAGGATATGAGTGTGGCTACTTTCTCCGAAATGTCCTGCGTGCTATTCCTTGCGAATGCCAAGAGGTACGCTAAATTCACAGTCTAATTTACAGCTTTAATGTATCAATTTTCTCTTCTTATGTATGGTTTATATAAGTTGTACACTACCTAGCTACAGCTATACCCTTTCTGTATAATGGGGTGATTCTTCAAGGTATGACTTTTCCAAAATGAACAGAGTTGCTCATAGACTGGGGCATTGAATTTGTTGTCAAAGATATTTCCTTGATTACAGACGCTTCATGGAGTTATTAGTAACACAAATATTTATCGTAGAAATTAGAAAGATAATGAACTGCTCTGATAATTTTATCGAACCTAGATTGCAGGCGCTTCATGGAGTTATCATGATACAACTGGTCAGTACTTCTATAAACCTGGAAACACAAATATTTATCATAGAAATTAGAAAGATAATGAACTGCTTTATCGAATAGTTTCAGTGCATGTGCATGTTTATTTCCATTTCAGTTTATAGTTGAGGAGGTGGCAAACTTGTATTTTCTTAGATGCACATTTCACAACCAATGCCGTGATGAGTATATCACACATTCATATACTTAGTATATGTGTGAATCTGTATAACCAAAGCAAAGACACATCTTCTTTAAGCTGCTCTTTCTACCTCCATGTTTCATGATATGACAGCAACATCAATGGGTTCTAGCCTCTGCATGCTGTAAGGTGTGTAGACTAATATATAGGTTTGATTTCTAATGCATTTATCTCTCTCGGGATATCATTTTTGGGCTATTGATCATGTTTTTAAATTTATTCTAGCAGGAAAGCAAGGTCAGTCAAACATCGTCATCATGGAATATGGAATATATGAGAAGGATTTGTAGGTGATAACAAATTAGATTCTATTCTAGGTCAAGGGGTTAAGGACCTTTTTGAGGAAGATACTATAATACTGCTCCATTTGTAAGTAGAGGCAATAACTTGTCCATCAATTGGAGCATCAAGCTCGACATGCTGCGTCTCAGTTTCAAGCACTTGTTTGTCCGACGGACTTACCGTTTTATGAATATTTTTGTAAGTCGTTTTATGGTTTTTTATAAGCCATTTTATAAATCGTAGAAGCTTATAAATGTACGGGAGACTGAACATTTTGTGTACATGTTAGTGTTGACGCACAATGTTTCTGTTTAGTTTATGTGCTCTGTGGTATTTATGTTGCCAAGTAGATCATCTACATGTGTTCTCTCAGTTTTCATAAAGAAATTTCGAACATATATTTCAGTAAGTACTGCTGTCTTGACATGCCATTTCATTTCGGTTGCTGAAAAAGGTGACCACCAACAACAAATGTTCCCATTTTTCCATGTAACAGCGGGAGTAGTTCAAATTTAATGTACAACTTAGCCACACAAAAAATGTGCCAAGTTACGCAATGTTTAGCTTAGTGAAAATGGTAAAATTCTAAAACACATAGATCTAAGCTAAGATCCAATGTTTATCACTTATATTTATGTGTATGGATTTAATTTAAATTAATTGTGGCATTGGTTTTCTTGTCAAAAAATCCACCCCTGCATGTAATTTATGATTTGGCACATAAGCAGCATCACATACGTATGAATGATTGTGCTCCCATTTACTGTAGGATGTGAGAGTTTTCTCATATTGCATCCAATAATTGAGTAGTTTCATGTTCTATCTTTTGATGTTGCATTAGCCCATGTTCTAAGCTTTTGCATTAGCCCATGTTCTAAGCTAAAACAGTGGAGAACTTGACCTGAAAATAAATCCATGTTATGAACGGGTTAATCTTTGATTATTGAGAGAAAGGGGCAACATGATGGTTTTCCAGAATTCTCTGCATGTTCACCGATGGAATAATTTTCTCTCATGGTGACATGTTTGGGTTAGGATAAACACACAACATCCTCGACGATCCATCCCGATCGAGGTAGTGCATCTCTTGCTACGCCATCCACATCAACACCGGGCAAGCGAGGTTACGAGCCCTCATGATCCGTCCTGGTGGTGTGACTGCTTGGCATCGTCTGACACGATCGGGATGGATCGGCGGCACACAACATCCTCGACGATCCATACCGATCGAGGTAGTGCATCTCTTGCTATGCCATCCACATCAACGCCGGGAAAGCGAGGTTACGAGCCCTCATGATCTGTCCTGGTGGTGTGACTGCTTGGCATCGTCTGACACGATCGGGATGGATCGGCGGCACACAACATCCTCGACGATCCATCCCGATCGAGGTAGTGCATCTCTTGCTACGCCATCCATATCAATGCCGGGCAAGTGAGGTTACGAGCCCTCATGATCCGTCCTGGTGGTGTGACTGCTTGGCATCGTCTGACACGAGCGGGATGGATCGGCGGCGGCTGCCACAAGGTGCGCTTGGTGCCTCTACAGTGTTAATTTTATCCCGTTGCAACGCACGAGCATTTGTCCTAGTCTTATTAAAGGCAGAATATTTTTCAGTGGGAGGCGCCGTTTTCGTCGACAGCGAGGCGTCTACGTTTGTACTATGTTCGCAAAAAAAAAATCAATGAACTGCAAAAAAAAAACTGCCGGCTAGTATACAACAAATGTCCTGGGATGTGTGGACCATATCAATGTGGATTAAATTAGTGTGTTGAACTGCTAGAAAAGTATGAAACAAAAATTTAGAAGTAGCTGATGATATATCCCCTTAACGTGCAATCACTATGCTTAAATCTACACTTTAATTATTTTTGTGTAGCCCAAACTTCACATTGTTTCCAATTGAAAATTTGCTCGTTTGTGAGATACATTACTGGCTACATCATGATTTTTTTTAGAGTTTTTTGAAACTTTAGAATATTATTACCAGTTCTTTTGAATATAAAGAGATCACTGGTGCCCATGTGCACAGGTTGTTGACGTCCGGGAAAAAGTTGTCGTGAGGGTAGGAGTCCTTGAACGATGTGATATTCCATTAGTCGAGCTAGTGCGTTCCACCACCGGAGGTGATCGGCCTGAGGGGGAATCCATGGCGGTGGTGGTCTCCTCTTTCGCCGGAGGGGATCGGCTAGTTTGTGGCTATTTTGGCGGGTCTCGTGATCCGTCATCTAGTCCCCGATGGCGAGGTGTGGCTGCCGGTGAAAGCCGGTCCTGACTTCTGTTATGCCGGATGATGGCGGCGCCTGTTCGTCGCTACCTTGTTGAAGGCATGATTTCTGCAGTCTACGTTTCTTCTCGCCTGGGCTGTTCCAGGGGAAACCCCAGATACGGGTGTCCCGGATCGGATGATGGCGGCACGCAGCGTCGTTCTACCTGTTGGGGGCATTGTTTTTGGAGCAGACAACGAATGATGGTGGTGCTAAGGTGGAGCGGTGTGTTTCTGCTGTGCCGACGTCGTAGAGTCTCGGCGGCATGGTGCAGCGGGGTCTTCGAGACAGACGCACTGTGATGGACGCGTGCAGAATGGTGGTATCGTTTGGCGTCGTGGCGACATCAATGACAGGCCTGACAAGGTCAATGCGTTGATCTCTCTTGGAGATGGGCTCACGGAAGACGGCGGTAGCGATTCTATGGTGTATGTAATGGCGTGCGTTGGGGGTCTGCTAGACTGATTGTGCTTCTCGATCGCCAATGGGTGGCTTGGGCAAACACTCGTTTTTTAGATGATGTGCGTTGGTGTGAGGTTAGGGTGGTGTCTCTATTCTTAACACCCCCTTCATCTTTTGTTATAAGTTAAGCGAGTTGTCGCTAGGAAGGTGGCTTCGAATTGATCTTTGTATTCCTCTTGTAAGATCTTGAGAATAATCTAATAAATAAAAGCTGTGTGCATTCTTTGAATGAAGAGGCTGGGATAAAGCTCTCATTTGGAAAAAAAAAAAACCAAGTGGAGGAGAGGGCAATAACCGTGTGCTTTTCGCGAGCACTTGGGATAAGCACCAATTACACTAGTATGCACATCGGCGCGCTGCTCCCCTTATCCATTGTCACTTCGGCAGGCGAGACCATCCTATAAGTTTTGTTGTGTTTCTCTAGTAACTGTGCTTATGGATCGTGCTTTCATATACGGATATTTACAGGTTTCCAAGCTTAAAGTCACACACATGCAACTGCCCCCTTTTGGATGAAGAAAACCATGTTCTTGAACTTGGGAGGACGTTCAAACATGCATTGAGCTATATGTATGCAGGAGCTATAGAATGGAAATATCTGAGTGAACAAATTTCGTGCTACTCTAAATAATTCATGTTCAAAACAATTTTTATTGCATTTTTATGCATTATAAAAGCTTATCTTATTTACTATTTGATTATAGATGTATACCATTAACCGGAATCTTATCTTGACAAGACTAAAAAAGGAAAACAAAAATCTTATCTTATATCTACTAGTATTTGAGTATAAGATGTATAGCATTAACTAGGAACTTCGATTGACAAAACTAAATAGGGAAAATTAAGATCTTTTCTTATCTACTATTTGAGTATAAGATGTATATCATTACTTGGAACTTGTCGACAAAACTAAAAATGGAAAATAGAAAAGCATATCTTGTCTACCATTTGAGTATAGATGTATATCATTAACCGGGATCTCATCTTGACTAAACTAAAGAAGGAAACCAAAAATCTTATATTATATGTTATTTGAGTATAGATGTATATCATAACTAGAAATTTATCTTGACAAAAATAAAAAATAAAAGGAAAAAAAAAATCTTATCTTATCTACTATTTGAGCATATATATGTATACCACTAACCATGAATTTCTCTTTACAAAACTAAAAAAGGAAATAAAAAATCTTATCGTATCTACTATTTGATTATAGATGTTATGTATATCATTAACTGCGAACTTATCTTGACAAAACTGAAAAAGGAAAACAAAAAGCTTATCTTATCTACTATTTGAGTATAGATGTATACCATTAACTGGGAACTTATCTTGGCAAAACTAAAAAAGGAAAACAAAAAGCTTATCTTATCTACTATTTGAGTATATATATGTATACCATTGACCAGGAATCTGTCCTGACAAAACTGAAAAAGGAAATCAAAAAGCTTATCTTATCTACTATTTGATTATAGTTGTATATCATTAACCGGGAACTTATCTTGACAAAACTGAAAACGGAAAATAAAAATCTTATCTTATCTACTATTTGAGTATAGATCTATATCATAAACCGGGAACTTATCTTGCCAAAAATTAACAAAAAGGAAAACAAAAAGCTTATCTTATCTACTATTTGAGTATATACATGTATACCATTGCCCAGGAATTTCTTTTGACAAAACTAAAAAAGGAAATAAAAAATCTTATCGTATCTACTATTTGATATAGATGTATATCATTAACCGGGAACTTATCTTGACAAAACTGAAAAAGGAATACAAAACGCTTATCTTATCTACTATTTCAGTATAGATGTATATCATTAACCAGAAACTTATCTTGACAAAACTAAAAAAGGAAAACAAAAGAGCTTATCTTATCTACTATTTGAGTATACGTGCATACCACTGAACACGAATTTCTCTTGACTAAACTAAAAAAGGAAATCAATTTTTTTTTATCGTATCTACTATTTGATTATAGATGTATATCATTAACCGGGAACTTATCTTGACAAAACTAAAAAAGGGAAATAAAAAGCTTATATTTTCTACTATTTGAGTATAGATGCATATCATTAACCCGGATACTTATCTTGACAAAACTAAAAAAGGAAAAGAAGAAGCTTAACTTATCTATTATTTGCGTTATTATTATGCATGGTGCAATCAAATAAAAAAAATAGCTAAACCACGTCGACAACCCTCAAGTCAGTCCTAGCAAATGGTGATTTGGTTAAGAAACATTAGCACACTTCCAGTTTATCTTGGGTATCGTTCGGCCTTCACAATTAAGGTTTTGGATTCGAGTTCGAACATCACAATTTAACCAATCCAAATCCTAGGTAGTCATATACCGGTGAACACTTCTGGACAAAAAAAAAAACACATCTCGTTGAACTCGTAAGGTTTTTTTTTTTTTTGACTGAGCCGTGTGCGACAGAGCCCGTGGATTGCCTTTGGGCATTGTTGCCGTAGATGCATGCTCGGATTTAGGCTTAATCTGCAGTCGCTGAACTATGTTGTGAGGTGCTTATTTTATAATTTGCCATCGACTATTAGCTAAAACATAGTGAAAATGGCTCAGGTAAACATGAAAACAGATTAAGAAAAAACGGATGGAGCTAAGGAGATCATGCAATGAAGTACTATAACTTTATAATCCCCATGGATGTCGCCGAGAGCGCCCTTCTTCAAGCAAGAAGACGACGCCGTTGAACTCTAGGTGCCAGATTTCTTCTCGTGATAGGTTTACTCGCGGCATAATTAAATTTGCGTAACAGCTTGGTGCGCATTCAGATTTCAGAGTCTAGTAAATCATCATCTAAAAAAAAGAGTAAATTATGCATGCAGTTTTATCTCAAGCATATGTATGCACGTCTACTTGTGTACGGGCCCTTTCATTAGCGGTCACAACATTTGCAGTGCAGCTGCCTAGTATATTAGCATCAGGCTTTTGGTTTGGCGCCTCCATACACGTTGGTCTTTAATCGGTCCACCAAAGCCAAGAAAGTCGCACGCAGCTGGTGACCCTTCTTCTCGAACGGAAGGGAAACAAAAAAACATGCTGTGGAACTTGGAAGAAGCTGGCCAGGTGGCCAGGTGACAGGTCCAAACTTGGATTTGTGGCATGCATGTACGTATTCCGCGTCACTCTCTGAAGCGCAAAGATCGGAAACCAGCATCGGATCGATCCACCGCTTTATAAGAAAATAGATACACCGTGTGCGAGCGAAGGATCGATTGAGCACGTAGCGCCATGGGCACCCACCTTGGAACGACGTGTGCAACGCAACGCAGCCCACGGATTAGTGCCGGAAAATCTGATCCGGTTTGATCGGATTTCATCGGTTCGACGCAAACGGATCAAAACTGTTCGAACATGTATGGGATTGCGGGCGGCTCACGATTGTCACCGGAGACCTCTTCCAAGCCGTACTGTTGGATAGCGCCTGCCATCGACCTCAACCGCACTCGTGTTCCAATGACTCAGAGTAGGAGACTAGCAAAAGGCCACGGGCGATTCTGTAGACGAACTTGCCCGTGCACAGCAACCTCCTCAACAAATGACATGCGCACCGTCGGGCAGCCCGTTATGTTTGCAACAACTCATTTTCCTGTCCATCTGCTTGCGGAACCAGTGTGTGATGTCCAGTTATGTGTAGGAGTACTATGATGGAGACGACCAGGCCTTCATGTGCGACATGATCAATTGCACCAACCATATGGATGAAGATCTAGGGACCGAGCAAGAGAATTAATAATGAGTGGTTCAATATTGATGGGGAGCCGTTGTTTGGGCAAGATGGTGACTCTATGGACAATGCCACCGCTATGGATGATAATGTCATCAATATGGATGATCCATCAATAATGTCGATGTTGCAACACAAAAAAAGGCCCGATGGACAGGAGGATGCACGGTCAAGGAGGACAAGTGCCTTTGCGAGGCTTGGATGACACTTAGCGAAGATCCAATTTGCGATGCCAAGAAAAAAGGAGAGACATGTTAACGGAAGGTTACCAAGTTCTTTTATGAGCGTAAGAATTTCTCTCCATGCATTATTCATAGTGATCGAGGCCAAGTCCCAATTTTAAATAAATGGGAATTTATCGAAGCGGAGTGCAACAAATCTTACGGTACATAGATACGAGCATGTGCTAGGACGTCCCGTGAGCACATCAGCGTTCAAGACATAGTAAAACCTTGGTCATTAATTTCAAATATGTCAATGTATGTTGCATATGTGAGTGTATCTAATGGATTTCACATGTATAGATGCCCCGAGCTTTGGACTACTTCTAGGAGCGATATGATAACAAAAATTTCACGTTGTGCCATTGCTGGACTGAGATCAAGGCATGTCCCAAGTGGGAACTATATTATAGTACATACAAAAAGGCTCTGAAGCATGGGCGTAGCAATGAATCATCGACCATTTATGTTAAAATGGATGGTCCAAGCACAGGTGGCCCAAGGCATGGTGGCCGTGCATCTCGGCCAAGGGGGCACAAGCCAAGCATGATGTATTGGCACTTGCATTGCATGAGACATTAAAAAAGTTGATGGCCGAGAATGAGGAGACAAATGCCAAGAGGGATGATAATGGATGCTATGAGAAAGATGCCATATGTGCTAGTTTCACTAACCTCCAAAAGTGAGATCCCGAAGTTCAAGAGAGCAATGCTCGGTCAAAATTCATTGAGGCTCGAGCCAAATTGCTCACACGGGGATAACCGAATCATGTTGGCCGACTTGAGCATCATGGGCCCAGCAAACCCTACTTGTTTTGGGAAGAAGCCAATGATCATCCTCCAACGCAATGTGTGATCTTACCCTATCTTAATTTGTCAATTCCGTACAAAACCCGTGTCCTTTTGCACTTCGGTTCCGTACTATGGCATGTGAATTATGTGATTTCCAAGGTAGCAGTGTTTTGCTAGCAATTAAATTCAGTTTCTATGAAATTTTCATTCATATGTTGGCTAACAAGGTGAAATGGGAAAAGACAAATAGCCAGCTTAGACCAAATAAGTTTGGCTGCTAGGGTTAACTTCGTCCAAACAGAGCTGGGAGGACCAGAGATCTGCCCGCGAGCAGATCAAAGTAAATTAAAACTTGAAGTAATGTTTGGCTCTTAGATGCATATGCTCCCATCATTTTAAAATACATCTTTGATACATTTTGAATGCCTAAAAATTTCAAACGAAAAGTTCATGTGTACATCTTCACATGCAACGTAGCACAAAATCTTTCCGTGAAAAATCGACTTGTCTTTTGCCCGTGTAAAATAGACAAAATTTGGTGCGAAATTATGTATTTTTTAACAATTAAAAAATATTTTTTAGATGGTAGAAGCATATACATCCGGAAACCAAATTAAAATTTTGATTAAAAGAAATATTGTAATGTTCGAATTGCCTTGTTTGTTACATAGGACACGGCAGGCAGGAAGAAGCAGTAGCTAGAAGAAGCAAGAAAGAAACGGAACCCTCGGAGACCCAACGGCCCACGCTTGCAGAGAGCCAGAAGAAGGAAACAAAAGACACCCGAAGCCAGGTGGGACAGCGGGCCCACCTGCGGCGGGTAGTACCGTAGTAGGGCCAGCGTGTCATTGGGACGGCACCAGTACGGGGCAGAGGCTATTAAAACCGCGTCGGACCGGCTCGATCCATCTCTCAAATCCCCAACGCAAACCCCCGGCTCGGCACGACTGCTCCCCGGACCCGACCGCCGACGAGCCCAGCGCCGCCCCAACCATATGGCTGTGGAGGTTCGCCGCAGGGTTCCCCACGCCGCCCCGCGCGGCCGGGGCACGGGGGAGAAGGGCCGGGTGCAGGCCGGGGACGCGCTGCCGCTGCCGATCCGCCACACCAACCTCATCTTCTCGGCGCTCTTCGCCGCCTCGCTCGCCTACCTGATGCGGCGGTGGCGGGAGAAGATCCGCACCTCCACGCCGCTCCACGTCGTGGGGCTCACCGAGATCTTCGCCATCTGCGGCCTCGTCGCCTCCCTCATCTACCTCCTCAGCTTCTTCGGCATCGCCTTCGTGCAGTCCGTCGTCTCCAACAGCGACGACGAGGACGAGGACTTCCTCATCGCCTCCGCCCAGGCCCCGCCCCCGAAGCCCCAGCAGTGCGCCCTCCTCCAGAGCGCCGGCGCCGCGCCCGAGAAAATGCCGGAGGAGGACGAGGAGATCGTCGCGGGGGTCGTCGCGGGCAAGATCCCCTCCTACGTGCTCGAGACCAGGCTCGGCGACTGCCGCAGGGCCGCCGGGATCCGCCGCGAGGCGCTGCGCCGGATCACCGGCAGGGAGATCCACGGCCTCCCGCTCGACGGCTTCGACTACGCCTCCATCCTCGGCCAGTGCTGCGAGATGCCCGTCGGCTACGTGCAGCTGCCCGTCGGCGTCGCGGGCCCGCTCGTCCTCGACGGCCGCCGCCTCTACGTCCCCATGGCCACCACCGAGGGCTGCCTCATCGCCAGCACAAACCGCGGATGCAAGGCCATCGCCGAGTCCGGCGGCGCCTCCAGCGTCGTCTACCGCGACGGGATGACCCGCGCCCCCGTCGCACGCTTCCCCTCTGCCCGCCGCGCCGCCGAGCTCAAGGGATTCCTGGAGGACCCGGCCAACTTCGACACCCTCAACGTCGTCTTCAACAGGTAACAACAACACACTGAAACTTCCCCATTGTCTCTCCCTTTCAGCCCCATGCTCCACTGCCTGGCATTACGCCACTGCCTGGCTTGTGTTCGACTATACGTCTCTGTGCCAGCAGTCCGCATCAATCAAAGTAGCAATGTTTTTTAACCCAAGTTTGCTTGTATGCTTGCCTAGTCGGATGATTTGGTGGCCGCATCAATGTTTTTTCACCTAAAAATAGATCGTACGTACTGTTCTTTAGTTTGTGACCATGCTCTTTTGGAAACGTTTGTGCAGATCAAGCAGATTTGCAAGGCTGCAAGGAGTCAAGTGCGCCATGGCTGGGAGGAACCTGTACATGAGGTTTACCTGCAGCACTGGGGATGCCATGGGGATGAACATGGTATCCAAGGGCGTCCAAAACGTCCTGGACTACCTGCAGGATGACTTCCCTGACATGGATGTCGTCAGCATCTCAGGTATTCTTACCACCTCACAAATTCATAGGCTGAAGTTTTATTATTCTGCCTTTACAGGTTGACTTGTAGTTCAGCTGCCAGCTTGATGCGCTCCTTTTTAGTTGTGAATTAAATTGTAGTCCCATTGAATTTGATAGATGATGGCTAGTTATGACTTATGAGAGCCTTCTTCTAACTTCGATAGTTGATGGCTAGTGAGAATGATGGATGAAATGACATACGTTACAGAATAATAGCATAACTATAATTCTCCTAGTTCAGTAACGTAATTCTTTATGTCTAGATAGTTAATGAAATAGATGTTTACGTTGTAAGTTTAAATTCCTTTCTACGTCATGCATTAGAAAAGTGACAGATGAACCTAGGTGTTATTTTTATTGGATATTTCTTTGTTGTCATCACTCGATCCACGCTGATGTTGACTCCAGCTGTTCCCTTTCGTAGTAGTTGTGGTTACTTTTTGTCTAATTCCTCCACTTTGCTGCCACCGATTGATGCATAGTGCTTTCAAGAGAGAACGAGAACGCACAAGAAAGAAAATTCGGACATAGAAAATGCACATAAAAGAAATTTTGGACAAGGCCACCTCATCCCTCTTTCCTATTATATACAATCACGCTTTGACATGGCATACCGACACGAGTAAAAGGAGTCTCCTGATTTTGTGCTGTACATGCAAGGAGCGACGTACCAATCTTTGAAGTGTCAATTGATTTATGTAATCCTCCGGTACTTGAACTAGTTTAGGACGTTAGTGATGTGTTGGCAGTTAAAAGCAGATATGCCTAATCATCAATACAATTATATTTTTTTATATACAAGTATGTATCAGAGAAAATGAATGATAGCCTTTTAAAGTTGCCTTTTTCTAATATCTATGGTGCTATACAATCGCTTAACTAAACTTCCTAAAAAAACAGGCAACTTTTGTTCCGACAAGAAATCGGCTGCTGTAAACTGGATTGAAGGGCGTGGAAAGTCCGTGGTTTGCGAGGCAGTAATCAGAGAAGAAGTTGTCCGAAAAGTTCTCAAGACCAACGTTCAGTCCCTCGTGGAGTTGAATGTGATCAAGAACCTTGCTGGCTCAGCAGTTGCTGGAGCTCTTGGGGGTTTCAATGCTCATGCAAGCAACATTGTAACGGCTATCTTCATTGCCACTGGTCAGGATCCTGCACAGAACGTGGAGAGCTCACAGTGTATCACCATGTTGGAAGCTGTAAATGATGGCAGAGACCTTCACATCTCCGTTACTATGCCATCTATCGAGGTATGAAACAACATTATCCTTTGTGATGAATCTTGCTCTTTATATTCTTAGTGCAGCAATCTAAAGTTTATGTTGATAGCTGAATGCCATTTATCACTTGTTTTGGTTATCCTCGTCTCAATGATTTTGTTACTATAAACCATGACCGCACTGTAAATTATTCAAACAATTTGATGGCATCCTCCCCCTAGAATAGGAAATCGTAACAATTACCGGACAAATGAGTATTGTTACCATTTCGTTGATCCGGTCATAGGCATTCACATTTCAATACAAATCGCTGAATATTTGTTTGCGAGTTAAATTATCCTCAGTTTGATTCTATAAGGAAACCGGAAAGTTTAGTATAGTGCTGTCAGATATTGGCCTGATTTTGTACTCATTAAGCATTAAGAACTGGTAGAGGTTGGACCAGCAAAACCGCCAAGTTCAGCGATGCTTACATGTCCCGTAGAATAAACTCTTGTATGTGCCAATGCCATTATTTGTTATAGCTACATCACCTGGTTTTCCTAAACGATTCCGTTTCGGTTGTTGCTCTTGTTTTTGCAATCATCCAGCTATAGTTAAATCAGCTGTTATCTGTCTTATTAGTGGCTTAATCTTGTTAGGTTGTGTCTGTTATTGTCGAAGAAGGCGTCCATCGCCTGTACCTGTAGTGACCACTTGGACATAATTGGATCAATATCATATACTACCTCACATGCACCAACTACTTATATACAAACTGACGGGCGTGTTGTGATGATCGAAACGCAGGTGGGCACAGTTGGTGGAGGCACGCAGCTGGCCTCACAGTCGGCTTGCTTGGACCTACTTGGCGTCAAGGGCGCGAACAGGGAATCCCCCGGATCGAATGCTAGGCTGCTAGCCACCGTGGTGGCTGGTGCGGTCCTAGCTGGGGAGCTGTCCCTCATCTCTGCACAAGCTGCCGGCCATCTGGTCCAGAGCCACATGAAATACAACAGATCCAGCAGGGATATGTCCAAAGTCGCCTGAGCGCTGTCACCTGGACCCTTGCCAGAGCAAATTAGACGGAACCCAAACCAAAATGTTCACCACCGCGATATAATCATTTCCCTTCAGCTTCGTGGCAGTGGACAGGGAAGGGTTCCACAGGTTGTGGCATGCTCAGGACTCAGGAGGTGAAAAGGGTAAACCCTACCTGGTGAAATGATTGTCTGTAGAGTGGCCAAGGTTTTACCAGGAGAAATTGAGCCCTGCTGTATACCACCTTGTGCATTCTGGAGTGTGGCCTATTTATTTTCTTGTGCATGTTGTTGTTCCCCTTTGCGCTCAGCCTCTTGTTGGGAATCTGACCCTTTGTTTTTTGTCCAAAGCTTACAGTTACATTTTACACCCCGTCTCTGTTTTACACAATTTCACCGGCAGCTGTTCTGTCTTCCTGCTGCTTCAGGATGCTTGTGTTAACATTGTAAACTAACTCGGTTTCATCTGTCAATATTATGTTCATCGTACATTGGTGAATTGGTCTGATTATTCCTTCATGCCTGTTTTTATACTCTTGGTCCCGATCCTGGATCTTGCTTATTTGTGATTACTATATTGTCTTCCCGATCAAGATCCTTGTCGCTGCTTGAACACCCCTTGGCTCTCCAGTGCATCAGATCCGAGGATGACGAGAAATAGTAAAGAAATTTGGCACTCATGACCATGTTCACAGAATACTTATTAAGTTACAGGCATCACACTCACGGCTAGAAGGTGTGCATCACCGGAGCACGAGCAGCTGGCTACACAACAGGACCGGATGAGTAGTTTCAGTGCATCAGATCCGAGGCTCTCAGAGTTATCATCGCCGGGAAGCCATGCCTTCGCAAGAGCTCAAGCAAATAATCCTAACGCACGGAGCCAAAAGGCTTCTCGATGTCAAGCTAACGTGAAGGGCACGCGGTAGTTTTGGTTTTGTAGAGCCTTCTAGCATACTTTCTCTCGGTCAAGAAAAAATGTGGAATGCTTCGCTTCTTTGTAGAAGCGCTTTGGGAGTGCGAGACGAGCTCCTTCATGCGGGGTTGCAAGCCATCATTTTCTGGAATAATCTTAGCTAGGGTCGGAAATTGAATCCGCTCGTTCCTTCTTTGGCAACAAAACTATTAGAGCAGGTTGATAACCGCCATGAGGGAAAAGAGCATCTCCAGCCGTTGGGGCTCCCCAGGCGAAATTCGGCGCTATTTAGCGCCGGATGGATGTAAATTTTGGTCTGAGGTGACCCATTTTCCTAGCGGCGAGTTCAGGATGGATGAATTTTTTTGACAAATAATGGTGAATTCAGACAAAACAAGACGAAATTCATTCAAACATAGGTGAAATTTAAAAATATTTAACATATATAGGCGAGTTCGTACATATATAGCGAATTCGTTATGCATTTGAATTCAATTAGATGGAAACATAAACTAAAATTTAAAACCGGCGTTCTAGATGGGGAAACGGCGCCGGTGCCGACGGCGGCATCCCCAGGACGGGGGAGTTGCCAGCCTCGATGTGCTCAAGCACACTGGCGAGCGTGCGGCCCGACGTGCCCCACCAGCGGAGGCGGCCGCCGGCGTTGTTACGCGCTGGAGGAGGGAGAGGACCGTCGTATGCTGCGAGCTCCCGTTCATGCCGGAGACGGAAGAACTCGTTCCTGGCGTCGTAGTTGTCGGGGTGGTACGGCTCCTCCACGCGCTGCTCCTCGTTGAGGGTGACCCGCACAGCGTCGAAAGCGGCATCGAGCTTGTCGCCTCCCACCGAAAGCGGCGGGATCGGGATGCCCCCCCCCCCCCCCCCCCCGCGCTCAGGCGCCATCCTCCGGGCACGCGGAAGTCCGGCGGCGTTGGGTAGCCCGCCATGTGCAGAAGTCCCGCCTCCCACTGGTTTAGGGAACGCCGGCCGAAGTCGTTGTTTGCCGCGCCTTCACCGTGGCCCACCATTGCTCGCTGGAGGCGGATTGGGGAGGGAATACAGGGCTGGGGAGAGGAGGGAGACGACGGTGCTGAATGCGGCCAGACGCGGAAGGTTCCGCGATAAATAGAGGGAGACGCGCGTGAATCCGAGGCGGCGACATTAACTCGCCGCGTGGAAGCTTCGCGTCCGGCGAAGGCTGACCGGCGGCAGGCTTATGAAGTGTGAGGTAGACGATTGGCTTTTGTCGCCGGCAAGTCAGGGCTACCATCCGCGCGGGAAGTTTTCTCGATGTTTCCCGCGCTTTAGTTTGTCCGGAGTCCCCGAACGCTCCCCGGGGGGCGGGGATGACCTGGGCTCGCCGGATGGATAAAAGCCCAAATCCGAGCGAAAACGAGATTTCAGGGGTGTAACTGGACCATTTTCGTCCATCCAAATGAAAAAAAGGATGCTAGAGCAGATGCTCTAAGACTTTTGGTGCACAGGACTAAGCCCTGACAATGGTAAGTAATTACAAGCACGGCGCTCGTGGGTAGAAGTCGCAGCGAGGAGTCGTGTCAACAGTCAACTGCTAGCACGGAAAGCTACCGATCAACCGAACCGATAGTTTTCAACCTCCGGAACATACGCGGTTGTACGAGCACGTAGTATGTCAGTACGTTTGGTCCCATCCGATCCGGCACCCGCAAGTAGGCCGCACATGCAGCTTGCAGCTGCTTAAAACTCGGCACGTACAAGGCCGGCCCAGGCCCCGGTGTAGCTTAAGCGCTATCAACTGTATTGTGTGCTCCTAATCATCGTTGGGCAGTTAAGCGCGCGCGCCTGGCTTTGCCGTTGGGGACATCCCGCCGCTCTCCAACGGGAGCCACAAATGGGAGGCTCGATCCACCTCCACCTAGCTAGGCACAGAACGGAGGTTGTACTATATTATATTAGATCACACGTGCATATTTAGACGGGGGCTTTTATAGAAAAATTTGAGCCGATAGTTTCAATTTAGCTCCAGGATACATATGCTCCCTCTACCATAAAAATATATTTCGAAGTATTAAGTTTTTTTTTACAATGTTCTACATATACATCTCCATAATATATATGTGTCTGTCAAGTTCCGCGGAAAACCGATAATTTTTATGTTCTATATAAAAAAGAGAAAATTTATCTTATCAAAAACCTTATTGTTAGCACTGAATTTTATATTGTTTACGCACGCCACACACACAACAAGTCGATGTTTCATGCAACAACTTTGTTGATGCGTAGCACGTGAAGAAGCTGTACGTGTGAAGTTTTGGTTTTAATTTTTTTATCATTTCAAAATCAGTTTTGCTAGCTGAGAATTAACTTAGACCTCGGTTAAATCTATAACCATTGCGATAAGTGTTGAGATTAGTGTAACCGAGGATTTTCCTGGAAATGCTTTACGCAAAAATCAATCACGCGCGCATGCAGCTTCCTTTTATCCGCTGAGCAACACTCGCTTATCTTTTCCTGTTTTCTTGCATGCACGTGCTACTAACACGCATTTTTTTTTACTTCGTGCTCGTCATCTGTTAAGGCCATGCATAGCTCATCCATGGAGTAACTAGCTAGATCATGGAGTATAAGTTTGCTAAAAAAATATGTCTTGATCTTTTTTAAATTCAGTTGAATTAACTTTTGTGTACATGTGTTTTTGTGTGCATGCGGATTTTTTCGTAATATTTTCGGTACATATTCATTTAAAATTATTTTATTTTGTGTTGGTTTTAGTTGCAAATATGTTTATTCAGTTGCAAACAGGGTTGTAACTGTATTTTTTCCAGTTGTAAGTCGGGTTGCAACTATAAATTTTTCAGTTGCAAGTGAACTTGCAACTGTGGTTTTTTCAATTGCAAGTGGGGTTGCAACTGTAATTTTTTCAGTTGCAAATAGGGTTGTAACTGTGTTTCTTTCAGTTGTAAATGGGACTGCAACTGTGATTTTTCCAGCTGCAAGTGTGGTTGCAACTATGAATTTTTCAGTTGCAAGTGTGGTTTTTCCAGTTGTTGCATTGCAAGTGAGGTTATAACTATAATTTTTTTAATTGCAAATGGGGTTGCAACCGTAATTTTTCTAGTTGTAAGTAAGGTTGCAACTATATTTTTTCCCAACTAAGGTTACAGCAGTTATTTTTCCCACCTGCAAGTGGAATTGCAACTGTGGTATTTTTCAGCTACAACCGAGGTTTTCTATAGTTGTAAGTAGGGTTACAACTATTATATTTTATGGTTGCAAGTACAATTTTAATTGAGTTATTTTTAGCTGCAATTGGGGTTGCAATTGAAATGTTTTTTCTAAGATTTTCTTCGATTCCAAGTGGAGAGGTGATCTCTATATCCTAGTTATAAATGAGTTTTACTGCTAGATGTTGATTGCGACTCATTATTTTACAGTTAAAAATTGTATACCTACTATGTTTTCTTGTTAAAAGTAGCAAAACCGTCTTAAATTAATGAGCTTGTCATTACAATGTAGGAGTAGTACTAAAATAAAATCATTGGTAGAACATCTGTATAGCAAACAAATGATTAAAAAAAGATAAGGCGTGAAATGCTGGACTCAATAACTCACCGTTGAAGCTAGCCTAGAGGCAGCCAGCTACATGCAGCCTTAGGGCATCTCCAACAGAGAGACCCATAATATCCGAGTGCGTTCGTTTGGGTAAAAACAACACCCAACGGGGCACCCATACCTAAAAAGGCATCCATGTATTGTATGGGTCGACCCAAAGTTGGGGAGCTTTTGCGTGGCCACGTACAGATGAGGGCACGCGCGGACGCTATCCTTCTGCGTCCAGGTATAGGCGGATCCAACCGTCTTCAAGCCTGGGCATGCGCCTAGGCTTCCGGCCGGTGGCGCGGCCTATTTTAATGAAAATTTGATAAATATTTTGATAAAAAATTAACCGAGCTTAAAGTGCGTACATGCTTGCTAAAAATCTTGGATTCGCCACTGTCACCGGGTAAAACGGTTGTCTGTAGAGTGGCCATGCATGGGTTTACTGTAAACTAACTCAGTATCATCTGTTGATATTTTATTTTTTCTTATCCTGGGGAAGTCAGTTACTCGCTTGTAAAAAAGATGTGGCCTGTGTCTGTTTTTATAGTTGTGTTGCCGCTCCTGGATCTTGTTGATATGTGATTACTATATTGTCTTCCCGATTGTGATTCTTGTCGTCGCTTGAACACCCCTTGGCCATGCTTGATCCAGTGCATCAGATCCGAGGCTGACGACTAGTGAGAAATTTGTCACTCCTGGCCAACACACGGCTAGAAGGCCCGCTACACGACTGCAGGAGTAGTTTCACCGCATCAGAATCCGAGACTTTCAATAACACGAAGTCCCAGCTCCTGAAGTTCTGATCCTGACGAGAATAAGGAATTCAATACTGGCGACCAAGTGCTGACAATAATTAGAAATTACAAGCAGCAGTAGTGTATCGGTGGAGGGGTTTGTCAACTGCTAGCACATTGTTTCCGGAGTCATCAACCGATGGTTTTGAACCTCAAGAACATATGTGGTGTTGGGAGCACGTATATATCTCTTACACCGTAGATTTGGCCCCATCCGATCCGGCAAGTTGGCCATAAAACATGGCCATGGTAATCAGTGGCGCACATGCGGCCGCCGCATGCACCTGCATGAAATTCGAACCGTAGGCAATGTGCAGCGATCAGAGGATCTCTTCGACGTGACCTTAGCTGAACTGTTAACCATCCCATGCATCGATCTAGTCTAGAAAATTTGCAACCACTTAGGCGCATTTGGTAGGCCGCACGCCCCTTGCTCGCATGGGTCGGTAATTTTTGCTTCGTTTGGTTGCGTGGACCGATTCGTGTTGTTGCACGAATCGGTTCTCAAAGCACTCTCGGGCCAGGCCCTGGAGAAATAGCCGGTTCGGCAGTTTTCAGCGCTGCAGGCAAATCTCCACGGCGGCTAATTCAAAAGGGAATCTCTAGCGCACGCGCGGAGACGAGAATGGAGATGGCGGGAGCTGCGGCACGCATTGGCGAAAAGTGAAAATGAGGGTGGGAAGGATTCCGTCACCTCAAGCTGCGCCCCATGGCTTATTTCTACCCCCTCCTCCACTCTCCCCCCAAATTTCGAGCTTCTCCTCCCGTCGGCAAGAAGGTAAGAGTCGCAAGCATCTCCGGTCGGTGACGGTTGCAGCTACGGCGGCGGCGAGTACATCTGGGCTGCTCCATCTACTTCCTGGTGCAGCACATCTTCACCTTCGGCGATGACTGTAAGGCATCCCATATCTCGGTACTGCGGTAATGTTTAGATCTAGGTTAGGAGTTGTCAGATCTTGTCTAGGGTTTGGTCTTGTAGAAGGGGTTAGTTTGGATTGCGGTGAGCTATCATGATCTTGCCAGGCTTCGACATTTCTGGTTGCTTGTTTGTTCCAAATGTGCTCACTGATACGTCTCCAACGTATCTATAATTTCTGATGTTCCATGCTTGTTTTATGACAATACCTACATGTTTTGTTCACACTTTATGTCATTATTATGCGTTTTCCGGAACTAACCTATTGCCGAGATGCCGAAGTGCCAGTTCCTGTTTTCTGCTGTTTTTGGTTTCAGAAATCCTAGTAAGGAAATATTCTCGGAATTGGACGAAATCAACGCCCAGCATCTTATAATTCCACGAAGCTTTCAGAACACCCGAGAGGGACCAGAGGAGGGCCACAGGGGCCCACACAGGTGGCCGGCACGGCCCAAGGGGGGGCGCGCCCCCCTATTGTGTGGTGGCCCCGTCAGCCTTCCGACTCCGCCTCTTCGCCTACAAGAAGCCCCCTGACCTAAATCTTCGATACGAAAAAACCACGGTACGAGAAACCTTCCAGAGCCACCGCCATCGTGAAGCCAAGATCTGGGGGACAGAAGTCTCTGTTCCGGCACGCCGCCGGGACGGGGAAGTGCCCCCGGAAGGCATCTCCATCGACACCATCGCCATCTTCATCACCGCTGCTATCTCCCATGAGGAGGGAGTAGTTCTCCCTCGAGGCTAAGGGTTGTACCGGTAGCTATGTGGTTAATCTCTCTCCATGTACTTCAATACAATGATCTCATGAGCTGCCTTACATGATTGAGATTCATATGAGCTTTGTATCACTATTCATCTATGTGCTACTCTAGTGATGTTATTAAAGTACTATATTCCTCCTTCATGATGTAATGGTGACAGTGTGTGCATCATGTAGTACTTGGCGTAGTTTATGATTGTGATCTCTTGTAGATTATGAAGTTAACTATTACTATGATGGTATTGATGTGATCTATTCCTACTTTCATAGTATGATGGTGACAGTGTGCATGCTATGTTAGTACTTGGTTTAATTGCGTTAGTCTATCATGCACTCAAAGGTTATTTAAATATGAACATCGAATGTTGTGGAGCTTGTTAACTCCGGCATTGAGGTGCTCTTGTAGCCCTACACAATCAATGGTGTTCATCATCCAACAAGAGAGTGTAGAGTGGTTTTATTATATGATCAATGTTGAGAGTGTCCACTAGTGAAAGTATGATCCCTATGCCTTGTTTCCAAATACTGCAATCACCGCTTGTTTACTGTTTTACTGCATCTCTACTTCCTACAATATTACTACCATCAACTGCACGCCAGCAAGCTATTTTCTGTCGCCGTAGACAGTCAAGTATTTTCTGGTGCCGTTACTACTGCTCATATACATTCATACCACCTGTATTTCACTATCTCTTTGCCGAACTAGTGCACCTATACATCTGACAAGTGTATTGGGTGTGTTGGGGACACAAGAGACTTCTTGCATTGTGATCGCAGGGTTGTTTGAGAGGGATATCTTTGACCTCTTCCTCCTTGAGTTCAATAAACCTTGGGTGATCCACTTAAGGGAAAACTTGCTGCTGTTCTACAAACCTCTGCTCTTGGAGGCCCAACACTGTCTACAGGAAAAGAAGCGTGAGTAGACATCAAGCTATTTTCTGGCGCCGTTGCCGGGGAACGAACAGCTTCCACATAGAGATTTCCTCCCTCGTCAACCACGCGCCAGTTGTAGACAGCAAGCTATTTTCTGGCGCCGTTGCCGGGGAAAGAGGAAAAGCTTCCACACAGAGATTTCCTCCCACGTCAACCACGCGCCAGTTGTGGACATCAAGCTATTTTCTGGCGCCGTTGCCGGGGAGGAAAGGTAAAAGGTACTCACACTCCGGATCTCGGCTACTAAGCTATTTTCTGGTACCGTTGTAAGTGCTCGAAGCTATTTCCTTTAGATCCTGCAATTGCATCTTTTTGTTTCTTGTTTTACACTAGTTAGGCATAATGGAAAGCAACATGGAGCTTTTTAATCTTTTTCTTGAGTTAAGACATGGATGGTTTGATGCGAAAATTAAAAAACCCATGGAACATATTAGTAAGAACACTTTGAATACCATTGTTGCTAATGATATGGAAAATTCTAAGCTTGGGGAAGCTGGTTTTGATGAGCATGATATTTTTAGTCCCCCAAGCATTGAGGAGAAAATTTTCTTTGATGATACTTTGCCTCCTATTTATGATGATTATAATGATAGTGGTCTTTTGGTGCCACCTACTATGGAGAGTAAATTTTATTATGATTATACTATGCCTCCTACACTTGATGAGAATAATAATGATAGCTACTTTGTTGAATTTGCTCCCACTACAACTAATAAAATTGATTATGCTTATGTGGAGAGTAATAATTTTATGCATGAGACTCATGATAAGAATGCTTTATGTGATAGTTATATTGTTGAGTTTGCTCATGATGCTACTGGATATTATTATGAGAGAGGAAAATATGGTTGTAGAAGTTTTCATGTTACTAAAACACCTCTCTATATGTAAAAAATCTTGAAGTTGAGCTCGTCTAGTTTTCCTATGCTTATTGCATTATGCCTACATGACTTGTTTATTTACAAGATTCCTTTTCATAGGAAGCATGTTAGGCTTAAATTTGTTTTGAATTTTCTTTTTGATGCTCTCTTTTGCTTCAAATACTATTTCTTGCGAGTGCATCATTAAAACTGCCGAGCCCATCTTAATGGCTATAAAGAAAGAACTTCTTGGGAGATAACCCATGTGTTTATTTTGCTACAGTACTTTTATTTTATATTTGAGTCTTGGAAGTTGTTACTACTGTAGCAACCTCTCCTTATCTTACTTTATTGCATTGTTGTGCCAAGTAAAGTCTTTGATAGTAAGGTTCATACTAGATTTGGATTACTGCGCAGAAACAGATTTCTTGCTGTCACGAATTTGGGCAGGGTTCACTGTAGGTAACTCAGGAAAATCTGCCAATTTTTGTGAATTATCCTCAGATATGTACGCAACTTTCATTCAATTTGAGCATTTTCATCTGAGCAAGTCCAATGCCTCTAAAAAAATTGTATTTACGGACTGTTCTGTTTTGACAGATTCTGCCTTTTATTTCGCATTGCTTCTTTTGCTATGTTGGATGGATTTCTTTGTTCCATTGACTTCCAGTAGCTGTGAGCAATGTCCAGAAGTGTTAAGAATGATTGTGTCACCTCTGAACATGTGAATTTTTGATTATGCACTAACCCTCTAATGAGTTTGTTTTGAGTTTGGTGTGGAGGAAGTTTTCAAGGGTCAAGAGAGGAGGATGATATATGATTAAGAAGAGTGAAAAGTCTAAGCTTGGGGATGCCCCCGTGGTTCATCCCTGCATATTTCAAGAAGACTCAAGCGTCTAAGCTTGGGGATGCACAAGGCATCCCCTTCTTCATCAACAACATTATCAGGTTCTTCTATTGAAACTATATTTTTATTCCGTCACATCTTATGTACTTTACTTGGAGCGTCTGTGTGTTTTTATTTTCGTTTTTGTTATTTTCATTCTCTGAATAAATGCTTGTGTGGGAGAGAGAAACGCTCCGCTGGTTCGTATGAACACATGTGTTCTTAGCTTTTAATGTTCATGGCGAAGGTTGAAACTTCTTCGTTAATTGTTATATGGTTGGAAACAGAAAATGCTACATGTGGTAATTGGTATGATGTCTTGAATAATTTGATACTTGGCAATTGTTGTGCTCATATAGATCATGTTTAAGCTCTTGCATCATATACTTTGCACCTATTAGTGAAGAAATACATAGAGCTTGCTAAAATTTGGTTTGCATGATTGGTCTCTCTAAGGTCTAGATATTTTCTAGTAAGTGTCGAACAACAAGGAAGACGGTGTAGAGTCTTATAATGCTAGCAATATGTCTTTTATGTGAGTTTTGCTGTACCGGTTCATACTTGTGTTTGTTTCAAACAACGTTGCTAGCCTAAGCCTTGTATTGAGAGGGATTACTTCTCATGCATCCAAAATCCTTGAGCCAAAAACTATGCCATTTGTGTCCACCATACCTACCTACTACATGGTATTTTCTGCCATTCCAAAGTAAATTGCTTGAGTGCTATCTTTAAACACTTCAAAAGTTATTACCTCTTATTTGTGTCAATGTTTTATAGCTCATGAGGAAGTATGTGGTGTTTATCTTTCAATCTTGTTGGGCAACTTTCACCAATGGACTAGTGGCTTCATCCGCTTATCCAATAATTTTGCAAAAAGAGCTGGCAATGGGATTCCCAGTCCCAAATTAATTAACCTTCATAATTTTACAAAAATAGACACTCCTCCATGGTATGTGATTGTTGGACGGCACCCGAGGATTCGGTTAGCCATGGCTTGAGAAAGCAAAGGTGAGGAGGAGTGTCATCTAAATAAAACTAAAATAAAAAGGCACTCCTTCATGGTATGAGATTGTTGGCAGGCACCCGAGGATTCGGTTAGCCATGGTTTGTGAAAGTAAAGGTTGGAAGGAGTGCCACCCAAAAATAAAAATGTTTCATGGGAGCCGCTCTTTGAAGGTTTGTCTGGCAAGGGGGTTAGAGTGCCCACTACCATTCGTTGACAACAACAAACACCTCTCAAAACTTTACTTTTATGCTCTCTTTATGTTTTCAAAATAAAAGCTCTAGCACAAATATAGCAATCAATGCTTCCCTCTTCGAAGGGCCTTTCTTCTACTTTTATGTTGAGTCAATTCACCTACTTCTTTCTGTCTTAGAAGCAAACACTTGTGTCAACTGTGCATTGATTCTTACATGCTTGCTTATTGCACTTATTATTTTACTTTATGTTGACAATATCCATGAGATATACATGTTACAAGTTGAAAGCAACCGCTGAAACTTAATCTTCCTTTGTGTTGCTTCAATGCCTTTACTTTGAATTTATTGCTTTATGAGTTAACTCTTATGCAAGACTTATTGATGCTTGTCTTGAAAGTACTATTCATGAAAAGTCTTTGCTATATGATTCAGTTGTTTAATCATTGTCTTTATGATTGCTTTGAATCACTTCATTCATCTCATATGCTTTACAATAGTATGATCAAGACTATGTTGGTAGCATGTCACTTCAGAAATTATCTTTTATCGTTTACCTACTCGAGGACGAGTAGGAACTAAGCTTGGGGATGCTGATACGTCTCCAACGTATCTATAATTTCTGATGTTCCATGCTTGTTTTATGACAATACCTACATGTTTTGTTCACACTTTATGTCATTATTATGCGTTTTCCGGAACTAACCTATTGACGAGATGCCGAAGTGCCAGTTCCTATTTTCTGCTGTTTTTGGTTTCAGAAATCCTAGTAAGGAAATATTCTCGGAATTGGACGAAATCAACGCCCAGCATCTTATGATTCCGCGAAGCTTCCAGAACACCCGAGAGGGACCAGAGGAGGGCCACAGGGGGCCCACATAGGTGGCCGGCGCGACCCAAGGTGGGGGCGCGCCCCCCTATTGTGTGGTGGCCCCGTCAGCCTTCCGACTCCGCCTCTTCTCCTATAAGAAGCCCCCTGACCTAAATCTTCGATACGAAAAAGCCACGGTACGAGAAACCTTCCAGAGCCGCCGTCATCGCGAAGCCAAGATCTGGGGGACAGAAGTCTCTGTTCCGGCACGCCGCCGGGACGGGGAAGTGCCCCCGGAAGGCATCTCCATCGACACCACCGCCATCTTCATCACCGCTGCTGTCTCCCATGAGGAGGGAGTAGTTCTCCCTCGAGGCTAAGGGCTGTACCGGTAGCTATGTGGTTAATCTCTCTCCATGTACTTCAATACAATGATCTCATGAGCTGCCTTACATAATTGAGATTCATATGAGCTTTGTATCACTATTCATCTATGTGCTATGATACGTCTCCGATGTATCGATAATTTCTTATGTTCCATGCCACATTATTGATGATATCTACATGTTTTATGCATGCTTTATGTCATATTTATGCATTTTCCGGCACTAACCTATTAACGAGATGCCGAAGAGCCAGTTGCTGTTTTCTGCTGTTTTTGGTTTCAGAAATCCTAGTAAGGAAATATTCTCGGAATTGAACGAAATCAACGCCCAGCATCTTATAATTCCACGAAGCTTCCAGAACACCCGAGAGGGACCAGAGGAGGGCCACAGGGGGCCCACACAGGTGGCCCCCGTGACGCCTCTTGACCTGCCCTTCCGCCTACATATAGTCTTCGTCGCGAAACCCCCAGTACCGAGAGCCACGATACGGAAAACCTTCCAGAGACGCTGCCGCCGCCAATCCCATCTCGGGGGATTCAGGAGATCGCCTCCGGCACCCTTCCGGAGAGGGGAATCATCTCCCGGAGGACTCTTCACCGCCATGGTCACCTCCGGAGTGATGAGTGAGTAGTTCACCCCTGGACTATGGGTCCATAGCAGTAGCTAGATGGTCGTCTTCTCCTTATGTGCTTCATTGTCGGGTCTTGTGAGCTGCCTAACATGATCAAGATCATCTATCTGTAATGCTATATGTTGTGTTTGTTGGGATCCGATGGATAGAGAATACTATGTTATGTTGATTATTAATCTATTAACTATGTGTTGTTTATGATCTTGCATGCTCTCCGTTATTAGTAGAGGCTCTGGCCAAGTTTTTACTCTTAACTCCAAGAGGGGGTATTTATGCTCGATAGTGGGTTCATGCCTCCATTAAATCTGGGACAGTGACAGAAAGTTCTAAGGTTGTGGATGTGCTGTTGCCACTAGGGATAAAACATTGATGCTATGTCCGAGGATGTAGTTATTGATTACATTACGCACCATACTTAATGCAATTGTCTGTTGTTTGCAACTTAATACTGGAAGGGGTTCGGATGATAACCTGAAGGTGGACTTTTTAGGCATAGATGCATGCTGGATAGCGGTCTATGTACTTTGTCGTAATACCCAATTAAATCTCACTATACTCATCATATCATGTATGTGCATGGTCATGCCCTCTCTATTTGTCAATTGCCCAACTGTAATTTGTTCACCCAACATGCTATTTATCTTATGGGAGAGACACCTCTAGTGAACTGTGGACCCCGGTCCATTCTTTTACATCGAATACAATCTACTGCAATACTTGTTCTACTATTTTCTGCAAACAATCATCATCCACACTATACATCTAATCCTTTGTTACAGCAAGCCGGTGAGATTGACAACCTCACTGTCACTTTGGGGCAAAGTAATTTGGTTGTGTTGTGCAGGTTCCACGTTGGCGCCCGAATCCCTTGTGTTGCGCCGCACTACAATCCGCCGCCATCAACCTTCAACGTGCTTCTTGGCTCTTACTGGTTCGATAAACCTTGGTTTCTTACTGAGGGAAAACTTGCCGCTGTACGCATCACACCTTCCTCTTGGGGTTCCCAACGGACGCGTGTTGAACGGAAAGACATACGTCAACCACGCGCAACAAGCATGCTACTCTAGTGATGTTATTAAAGTACTCTATTCCTCTTTCATGATGTAATGGTGACAGTGTGTGCATCATGTAGTACTTGGCGTAGTTTATGATTGTGATCTCTTGTAGATTATGAAGTTAACTATTACTATGATGGTATTGATGTGATCTATTCCTCCTTTCATAGTATGATGGTGACAGTGTGCATGCTATGTTAGTACTTGGTTTAATTGCGTTAGTCTATCATGCACTCTAAGGTTATTTAAATATGAACATCGAATGTTGTGGAGCTTGTTAATTCCGGCATTGAGGTGCTCTTGTAGCCCTACACAATCAATGGTGTTCATCATCCAACAAGAGAGTGTAGAGTGGTTTTATTATGTGATCAATGTTGAGAGTGTCCACTAGTGAAAGTATGATCCCTATGCCTTGTTTCCAAATACTGCAATCACCGCTTGTTTACTGTTTTACTGCATCTCTACTTCCTACAATATTACTACCATCAACTGCACGCCAGCAAGCTATTTTCTGTCGCCGTAGACAGTCAAGTATTTTCTGGTGCCGTTACTACTGCTCATATACATTCATATCACCTGTATTTCACTATCTCTTCACCGAACTAGTGCACCTATACATCTGACAAGTGTATTGTGTGTGTTGGGGACACAAGAGACTTCTTGCATTGTGATCGCAGGGTTGTTTGAGAGGGATATCTTTGACCTCTTCCTCCCTGAGTTCGATAAACCTTGGGTGATCCACTTAAGGGAAAACTTGCTGCTGTTCTACAAACCTCTGCTCTTGGAGGCCCAACACTGTCTACAGGAAAAGAAGCGTGAGTAGACATCACTCACCTACCATGATCTTGTAAGGGTTTGTGATATTCACAGTTGCAATGAACTGCTTGTCTGATTTAGGATGATTGTTGGTATGGTTTATGCTATTCACATGTCTTTGCTTCCAAGTAGATTCACGTTATATGTACTACGATATGTGTAGGACTCCTTCTGTAATGACTTTAGCCAGACGCTTGTCTGTGTTGGGGACTCTCAGATCCCTTCGCAAGTTCCCGATTCACAGCCTGCCTATGACTCCAAGGTGGCGGTCACCCCTCTTCCTGTGTCTGACATGGTGGCTCAGGTAGCGGCAGAGGTCGCGGCTAGGTTGGCCACCACAAAGAAGAACAAGAACCGTAGGGAAACGGACATGGCCTTGAAGTCCGGGAAGAAAGGGACCGCTACCATGAAATGGCTTCCATTCATGTCCAACTTCGTGTTGAATAAGATGTGCGGCTTGATCAAGACCAGAGTGAGAACTGATAAAGGATTCAAGGAAGTCCATCTGACTGTTGTGGCGAAGGACCTTTTTGACCACTGTGGTGTCTCTGTGTGCTCCACTCAGGTGTACATCCATCCGAGGAAGTGGAGGCAGAGGTGGCTAACCATTAGCAGGCTCCGCGATCTAAGCGGAGCTCAGTGGTGCGAGGGTACCAAATGCATCATCCTTGAGGGTGAGAACTACTGCGGGCACGTCGCGGTGAGCACCTCACTAACTCACTCCACCTCACTAACTCTTTTGATCAGCCAGTAGAAGAACTAACATTATTGTCCCTTCGTATCGTAGGATCACCCAATGGACACGGAGTTCCTGAATGTACCCATTGCCAACTACGTACAACGAGATGCATACTGATACGTCTCAAACGTATCTATAATTTCTTATGTTCCATGCTAGTTTTATGACAATACTCACATGTTTTATATACACTTTATATCGTTTTTATGCATTTTCCGGAACTAACCTATTAACAAGATGCCGAAGTGCCAGTTCCTGTTTTCTGCTGTTTTTGGTTTCAGAAATCCTACACAGGAAATATTCTCGAAATTGGACGAAACAAAAGGCCATGTTCCTATTTTTCCAGGGGCTTCACGGAGTCCGAAGGAGAGACGAAGGGGGGCCACGAGGAGCCCACACCATAGGGGGAGCGGGCCACCCCTCTGACGCGCCACCTGGTGGGGAGCCCACCTCGGGACTCCACCGACATCACCCCTTCGCCTATATATTCTTCCGTCTCCGAAAACCCTAAAACAATCGACGATATTCCACGAAGAGTTCCGTAGCCGCCGCCATCGCGAAGACAAGTTTCGGGGGACAGAGGTCTCTGTTCCGGCACGCCGCCGGGACGCGGAAGTGCCCCCGGAGCCATCTCCATCGACTCCATCGCCATCTTCATCGCCGCTGCTGACTCCCATGATGAGGAGGGAGTAGTTCTCCCCCGAGGCTGAGGCTCTACCGGTAGCTATGTGGTTCATCTCTCTCTCCCATGGTGTGATCTTTATGTGATCATGAGCTTTGTATCACTATTAATCTATGTGCTACTCTAGTGATGTTATTAAAGTAGTCTATTCCTCCTCCATGATGTAAAGTTGATAGTGTGTGCATCATGTAGTACTTGGCGTAGGTTATGATTGTAATTTCTTGTGGATTATGAAGTTAACTATTACTATGATAATATTGATGCGATCTATTCCCCCTTTCATAGCTATTGTTGACAGTGTGTATGCTATATTAGTACTCAGTCTAAATTGCAACGGTATTGTCTTGGATTATGATTTGATGAGGATATCCCTATGAATGGTGTTTGTCAAGTACTTGATGAACTTTGAGCGGAGCTTTTGTAGCCACTACATGATTAGTGATTCCAATAGGAGAGTAATTCAGAGTAGCACAAGTAAAGAGAAGTTATTTATTTATGTGATCATTGTTGAGAGTGTCCACTAGTGAAAGTATGATCCCTATGCCTTGTTTCTAAGCATTGAAACACCGTTTCCAACAAGTTCTGTTACATGTTCGCTTGCTGCCATTTTTATTTCAGATTGCAATTACTACTTACAATCATCCATATTACTTGTATTTCACTATCTCTTCGCCGAACTAGTGCACCTATACATCTGACAAGTGTATTAGCTGTGTTGGGGACACAAGAGACTTCTTGTATCTTAATTGCAGGGTTGCTTGAGAGGGATATCTTTGACCTCTACCTCCCTGAGTTCGATAAACCTTGGGTGATTCACTTAAGGGAAACTTGCTGTTGTTCTACAAACCTCTGCTCTTGGAGGCCAAACACTGTCTACAGGAATAGAAGCGTGCGTAGACATCAAGCTATTTTCTGGCGCCGTTGCCGGGAAGGTAAGGTAAAAGGTATTCACATCCTCCGACTATTAAGCTATTTCCTAGCACTGTTGCCGGTGTGTGAGTGCTCAAAGCTATTTCCTTTAGATCCTGCAATTATATCTTTTTGTTTCTTGTTTTTATTTCACTAGTTAGGCTTAATGGAAAACAACAACAAAAATTAGAGATCTTTATGAAATTTATATTGAATTAGGACATGATGTGTTTGAAGAGAGAATTAAAAAACCCATGGAATTTTGTTTGCAAAATATTTGTAGCAATTTTATTAGCATGAACTCTTTGAACACTATTATTGCTAATGCTATGGAAGAATTTAAGCTTGGGTAAGTTGGTTGTGATATTTTTAGTCCCGCAAGTTTTGAGGAGAAAATTTTCTTTGATGATACTTTGCCTCCCATTTATGATGATTATAATGATAGTGGTATTTTGGTGCCACCTACTATGGAGGATAAAGTTTATTATGATTATACCATGCCTGCAATTTATGATGATTACAATGATGGTTGTGATAGTTTTACTCCCACTATTACTAATAAAATTGATTTATGATGATTACAATGATGGTTGTGATAGTTTTACTCCCACTATTATTACTAATGCTATGGAAGAATTTAAGCTTGGGGAAGTTGGTTGTGATATTTTTAGTCCCCCAAGTTTTGAGGAGAAAATTTTCTTTGATGATACTTTGCCTCCCATTTATGATGATTATAATGATAGTGGTATTTTGGTGCCACCTACTATGGAGGATAAAGTTTATTATGATTATACCATGCCTGCAATTTATGATGATTACCATGATGGTTGTGATAGTTTTACTCCCACTATTACTAATAAAATTGATTATGCTTATGTGGAGAGTAATGATACTTTTATGCATGTAGCTCATGATAAGAATGTTTCATGTGATAGTTATATTGTTGAGTTTGTTCATGATGCTACTGAAAATCTTTATGAGAGAGGACAATATGGTTGTAGGGATTTTCATGTTACTAAAACACCTCTCTTTTTGCTGAAAATCTTGAAGTTGCGCTTGTCTAGTTTTCCTATGCTTATTGCATTATGCTTACATGACTTGTTTATTTACAAGATTCATATGCATAGGAAGCGGGTTAGACTTAAATGTGTTTCGAATTTGCTTTTGATGCTCTCTTTTGCTTCAACTCTTGTTACTTGCAAGGGCATCATTAAAATTACTGAGCCCATCTTAATGGCTATAAAGAAAGCACTTCTTGGGAGATAACCCATGTTTTTATTTTGCTACTGTTTTGTTGTGTCTTGGAAGTTGTTACTACTGTAGCAACCTCTCCTTATCTTTATTTTATTGCATTGTTGTGCCAAGTAAAGTCTTTGACATTAAAGTTGATACTAGATTTGGATTCCTGCGCAGAAACAGATTTTTAGCTGTCACGAATTTGAGTTAATCTTTCCGTAGGAGAGTCTAAAAAAATCTGCAAAAATTTATGAGTAATCCTCAGATATGTACGCAACTTTCATTCAATTTGAGCTTTTTCATCTGAGCAAGTTAAGTGTCTCGAAAAAATTCGTCTTTACGGACTGTTCTGTTTTGATAGATTCTGCCTTTTATTTCACATTACCTCTTTTACTGTGTTTGAGTGGATTTCTTTGCTCCATTAAATTTCAGTAGCCTTGGGTAATGTCCAGAAGTGTTGGGAATGATTGTGTCCTCGCTGAACATGTGAATTTTTGATTATGCACTAACCCTCTAATGAGATTGTTTTGAGTTTGGTGTGGAGGAAGTTTTCAAGGGTCAAGAGAGGAGGATGATATAATGTGATCAAGAAGAGTGAAAAGTCTAAGCTTGGGGATGCTTCCGTAGTTCATCCCTGCATATTTCAAGAAGACTCAAGCGCCTAAGCTTGGGGATTCCCAAGGCATCCCCTTCTTCATCAACAACTTATCAGGTCACCTCTAGTGAAACTATATTTTTATTCCGTCACATCTTATGTGCTTTACTTGGAGCGTCTGTGTGTTTTATTTTCGTTTTGTTATTTTCATTCTCTGAATAAATTCGGATCCTAGCAATCCTTGTGTGGGAGAGAGACACGCTTGATACGTCTCCGACGTATCGATAATTTCTTGTGTTCCATGCCACATTATTGATGATATCTACATGTTTTATGCACACTTTATGTCATATTCGTGCATTTTCTGGAACTAACCTATTAACAAGATGCCGAAGTGCCAGTTGCTGTTTTCTGCTGTTTTTGGTTTCAGAAATCCTAGTAACGAAATATTCTCGGAATTGGACGAAATCAACGCCCAGGGTCCTATTTTGCCACGAAGCTTCCAGAAGACCGAAGAGGAGACGAAGTGGGGCCACGAGGCGGCCAAACCCTAGGGCGGCGCGGCCTGGCCCCTGGCCACGCCGACCTGTGGTGTGGGGCCCTCGTGTGGCCCCCTGACCTGCCCTTCCGCCTACTTAAAGCCTCCGTCGCGAAACCCCTAGTACCGAGAGCCACGATACGGAAAACCTTCCAGAGACGCCGCCGCCGCCAATCCCATCTCGGGGGATTCAGGAGATCGCCTCCGGCACCCTGCCGGAGAGGGGAATCATCTCCCGGAGGACTCTACGCCGCCATGGTCGCCTCCGGAGTGATGAGTGAGTAGTCTACCCCTGGACTATGGGTCCATAGCAGTAGCTAGATGGTTGTCTTCTCCCCATTGTGCTTAATTGTCGGGTCTTGTGAGCTGCCGAACATGATCAAGATCATCTATCTGTAATTCTATATGTTGCGTTTGTTGGGATCCGATGAATAGAGAATACTTGTTATGTTGATTATCAATTTATGTCTATGTGTTGTTTATGATCTTGCATGCTCTCCGTTACTAGTAGATGCTCTGGCCAAGTAGATGCTTGTAACTCCAAGAGGGAGTATTTATGCTCGATAGTGGGTTCATGTCTCCGTGAATCTGGGGGAGTGATAGAAACCTCTAAGATTATGGATGTGCTGTTGCCACTAGGGATAAAACATTGGTGCTATGTTCAAGGATGTAGTCACTGATTACATTACGCGCAATACTTAATGCAATTGTCTGTTGTTAGCAACTTAATACTGGAGGGGGTTCGGATGATAACCTGAAGGTGGACTTTTTAGGCATAGATGCATGCTGGATAGCGGTCTATGTACTTTGTCGTAATGCCCAATTAAATCTCACTATACTCATCATAATATGTATGTGCATGGTCATGCCCTCTTTATTTGTCAATTGCCCAACTGTAATTTGTTCACCCAACATGCTGTTTATCTTATGGGAGAGACACCTCTAGTGAACTGTGGACCCCGGTCCAATTCTCTATACTGAAATACAATCTACTGCAATACTGTTTTACTGTTTTCTGCAAACAATCATCTTCCACACAATACGGTTAATCCTTTGTTACAGCAAGCCGGTGAGATTGACAACTTCACTGTTTCGTTGGGGCAAAGTACTTTGGTTGTGTTGTGCAGGTTCCACGTTGGCGCCGGAATCTCTAGTGTTGCGCCGCACTACATCCCGCCGCCATCAACCTTCAACGTGCTTCTTGACTCCTACTGGTTTGATTAAACCTTGGTTTCTTACTGAGGGAAACTTGCCGCTGTGCGCATCACACCTTCCTCTTGGGGTTCCCAACGGACGTGTCAACCACACGCATCAAGCAAATTTCTGGCGCCGTTGCCGGGGAGATCAAGACACGCTGCAAGGGGAGTCTCCACTTCCCAATCTCTTTACTTTGTTTTTGTCTTGCTTAGTTTTATTTACTACTTTGTTTGCTGCATTATATCAAAACACAAAAAAATTAGTTGCTAGTTTTACTTTATTTGCTATCTTGTTTGCTATATCAAAAATACAAAAAAATTAGTTACTTTTGTTACCATGTCTAGCTCTGAACCTGTTACTTCTTCGCCTGAAGAATTAGTCTTCACTTTTAAACAAGGGGATGAGGAGAGTTTTAAGGATGCTTGGTCTAGAATTTTTACTTCTTATCGTAAAACTGAACCTCAAATGACTCTAAGTTTGCTCCTTAGTAATTTTTATTTTGGTCTTATGATTCGTTATAGATATGCTTTGGATGCTTTAGTGGGAGGAGATTTCCTTCATTGCAATGGGGATCAAGCTTTTAATGCCATAAAGAAGTTGGTTGCATCACATGATTCAGCTAATAACTTTGATTCAGCCCTTATTAGCATTTATAATAGATTAAACAATCTCGAGATAAGTACATCTCGCTTGGATGACAACTATCACCATGTTCGTAATCGTCTTGAACAGGTTTTAGTGAACTCTAAACTTTCATTATGGGATCCTACTGTTAAAATTGTTATCGGTGATCGAACTCTTCGTGCCAACTGTGATATTATGTCTGAATTTTGCCTTATACCTGAGAGCATTTATAAATCTTTGAAACTTTGGGGAGTTGATGAAGGAGGAGAAGAAATAACTCTCATTGATAACTCTGTTATAATTCCTAAGGGAATAGCCGCAGGTGTGCATACAACCATTCTTGGAAGAACAATATCCATTGATTATCTTGTTATTGAATGTGTAGGGACAGGAAAAATCACACTCGGAAGATCCCTGCTGAAACTATTGGGAGCAGTCATTGATGTGGGAGAAGGCACCCTGGAATTCACCTCTACACCGGGGGGAAATCATATATTTCCTAAATCAAAGGGAAAGAAAAACAACAAGAAAGGTAAGGGTAAAGCCCAAGGTAAGGTTGACACACCATCTCTTGATAATACTTGATACACACTTTCTGCGCCTAGCTGAAAGGCGTTAAAGAAAAGCGCTTATGAGAGACAACCCATGTTTTTACTACAGTACTTTGTTTTTATTTTGTGTCTTGGAAGTTGTTTACTACTGTAGCAACCTCTCCTTATCTTAGTTTAGTGTTTTGTTGTGCCAAGTAAAGTCGTTGATAGTAAAGTTCATACTAGATTTGGATTACTGCACAGAAACAGATTTCTTTGCTGTCACGAATCTGGGATGTTTTCTCTGTAGGTAACTCAGAAAATTATGCCAATTTACGTGAGTGATCCTCAGATATGTACGCAACTTTCATTCAATTTGAGCATTTTCATTTGAGCAAGTCTGGTGCCTCGATAAAATTTGTCAATACGAACTGTTCTGTTTTGACAGATTCTGCCTTTTATTTCGCATTGCCTCTTTTGCTATGTTGGATGAATTTCTTTGATCCATTAATGTCCAGTAGCTTTATGCAATGTCCAGAAGTGTTAAGAATGATTATGTCACCTCTGAACATGTTAATTTTTATTGTCCACTAACCCTCTAATGAGTTGTTCTAAGTTTGGTGTGGAGGAAGTTTTCAAGGATCAAGAGAGGAGTATGATGCAACATGATCAAGGAGAGTGAAAGCTCTAAGCTTGGGGATGCCCCGGTGGTTCACCCCTGCATATTCTAAGAAGACTCAAGCGTCTAAGCTTGGGGATGCCCAAGGCATCCCCTTCTTCATCGACAACATTATCAGGTTCCTCCCCTGAAACTATATTTTTATTCCATCACATCTTATGTGCTTTTCTTGGAGCGTCGGTTTGTTTTTGTTTTTTGTTTTGTTTGAATAAAATGGATCCTAGCATTCACTTTGTGGGAGAGAGACACGCTCCGCTGTAGCATATGGACAAGTATGTCCTTAGGCTTTACTCATAATATTCATGGCGAAGTTTCTTCTTCGTTAAATTGTTATATGGTTGGAATTGGAAAATGATACATGTAGTAATTGCTATAATGTCTTGGATAATGTGATACTTGGAAATTGTTGTGCTCATGTTTAAGCTCTTGCATCATATGCTTTGCACCCATTAATGAAGAAATACATAGAGCATGCTAAAATTTGGTTTGCATATTTGGTCTCTCTAAGGTCTAGATAATTTCTAGTATTGAGTTTGAACAACAAGGAAGACGGTGTAGAGTCTTATAATGTTTACAATATGTCTTTTATGTGAGTTTTGCTGCGCCGTTCATCCTTGTGTTTGTTTCAAATAACCTTGCTAGCCTAAACCTTGTATCGAGAGGGAATACTTCTCATGCATCCAAAATACTTGAGCCAACCACTATGCCATTTGTGTCCACCATACCTACCTACTACATGGTATTTCTCCGCCATTCAAAAGTAAATTGCTTGAGTGCTACCTTTAAAATTCCATCATTCACCTTTACAATATATAGCTCATGGGACAAATAGCTTAAAAACTATTGTGGTATTGAATATGTACTTATGCACTTTATCTCTTATTAAGTTGCTTGTTGTGCGATAACCATGTTTCTGGGGACGCCATCAACTATTCTTTGTTGAATATCATGTGAGTTGCTATGCATGTTCGTCTTGTCTGAAGTAAGGGAGATCTACCACCTTATGGTTAAGCATGCATATTGTTTGAGAAGAACATTGGGCCGCTAACTAAAGCCATGATCCATGGTGGAAGTTTCAGTATTGGACATATATCCTCAATCTCATATGAGAATAATAATTGTTGCCACATGCTTATGCATTAAAGAGGAGTCCATTATCTGTTGTCTATGTTGTCCCGGTATGGATGTCTAAGTTGAGAATAATCAATAGCGAGAAATCCAATGCGAGCTTTCTCCTTAGACCTTTGTACAGGCGGCATAGAGGTACCCCATTGTGACACTTGGTTAAAACATGTGTATTGCGATGATCCGGTAGTCCAAGCTAATTAGGACAAGGTGCGGGCACTATTAGTATACTATGCATGAGGCTTGCAACTTGTAAGATATAATTTACATGATACATATGCTTTATTACTATCGTTGACAAAATTGTTTCATGTTTTCAAAATCAAAGCTCTAGCACAAATATAGCAATCGATGCTTTTCCTCTATGGAGGACCATTCTTTTTACTTTCATTGTTGAGTCAGTTCACCTATTTCTCTCCACCTCAAGAAGCAAACACTTGTGTGAACTGTGCATTGATTCCTACATACTTGCATATTGCACTTATTATATTACTCTATGTTGACAATATCCATGAGATATACATGTTACAAGTTGAAAGCAACTGCTGAAACTTAATCTTCCTTTGTGTTGCTTCAATACCTTTACTTTGATTTATTGCTTTATGAGTTAACTCTTATGCAAGACTTATTGATGCTTGTCTTGAAGTACTATTCATGAAAAGTCTTTGCTATATGATTCACTTGTTTACTCATGTCATATACATTGTTTTGATCGCTACATTCACTACATATGCTTTACAAATAGTATGATCAAGGTTATGATGGCATGTCACTCCAGAAATTATCTTTGTTATCGTTTTACTCCGTCGGACGAGCAGAACTAAGCTTGGGGATGCTGATACGTCTCCGACGTATCGATAATTTCTTGTGTTCCATGCCACATTATTGATGATATCTACATGTTTTATGCACACTTTATGTCATATTCGTGCATTTTCTGGAACTAACCTATTAACAAGATGCCGAAGTGCCAGTTGCTGTTTTCTGCTGTTTTTGGTTTCAGAAATCCTAGTAACGAAATATTCTCGGAATTGGACGAAATCAACGCCCAGGGTCCTATTTTTCCACGAAGCTTCCAGAAGACCGAAGAGGAGACGAAGTGGGGCCACGAGGCGGCCAAACCCTAGGGCGGCGCGGCCTGGCCCCTGGCCGCGCCGACCTGTGGTGTGGGGCCCTCGTGTGGCCCCCTGACCTGCCCTTCCGCCTACTTAAAGCCTCCGTCGCGAAACCCCCGCATCGAGAGCCACGATACGGAAAACCTTCCAGAGACACCGCCGCCGCCAATCCCATCTCGGGGATTCGGAGATCGCCTCCGGCACCCTGCCGGAGAGGGGAATCATCTCCCGGAGGACTCTACGCCGCCATGGTCGCCTCCGGAGTGATGAGTGAGTAGTCTACCCCTGGACTATGGGTCCATAGCAGTAGCTAGATGGTTGTCTTCTCCCCATTGTGCTTAATTGTCGGGTCTTGTGAGCTGCCGAACATGATCAAGATCATCTATCTGTAATTCTATATGTTGCGTTTGTTGGGATCCGATGAATAGAGAATACTTGTTATGTTGATTATCAATTTATGTCTATGTGTTGTTTATGATCTTGCATGCTCTCCGTTACTAGTAGATGCTCTGGCCAAGTAGATGCTTGTAACTCCAAGAGGGAGTATTTATGCTCGATAGTGGGTTCATGTCTCCGTGAATCTGGGGGAGTGACAGAAACCTCTAAGATTATGGATGTGCTATTGCCACTAGGGATAAAACATTGGTGCTATGTTCAAGGATGTAGTCACTGATTACATTACGCGCAATACTTAATGCAATTGTCTGTTGTTAGCAACTTAATACTAGAGGGGGTTCGGATGATAACCTGAAGGTGGACTTTTTAGGCATAGATGCATGCTGGATAGCGGTCTATGTACTTTGTCGTAATGCCCAATTAAATCTCACTATACTCATCATAATATGTATGTGCATGGTCATGCCCTCTTTATTTGTCAATTGCCCAACTGTAATTTGTTCACCCAACATGCTGTTTATCTTATGGGAGAGACACCTCTAGTGAACTGTGGACCCCGGTCCAATTCTCTATACTGAAATACAATCTCGCAACATCGTTTTACTTTGTTTTCTGCAAACAATCATCTTCCACACAATACGGTTAATCCTTTGTTACAGCAAGCCGGTGAGATTGACAACCTCACTATTTCGTTGGGGCAAAGTACTTTGGTTGTGTTGTGCAGGTTCCACGTTGGCGCCGGAATCTCTGGTGTTGCGCCGCACTACATCCCGCCGCCATCAACCTTCAACGTGCTTCTTGACTCCTACTGGTTCGATTAAACCTTGGTTTCTTACTGAGGGAAACTTGCCGCTGTGCGCATCACACCTTCCTCTTGGGGTTCCCAACGGACGTGTCAACCACACGCATCAACGCTCCGCTTTTTCATTTGAACACTTGTGTTCTTCGTTTTACTTTTAATGTTCATGGCAAAAGTTAAAAGTTGCTGCATTTATTGCTATTTGGTTGGAAATAGAAAATGCTTCATGTGCTAATTGGTATATTGTCTTGAATAATTTGATACTTGGCAATTGTTTTGAGCTCTCAAGTAGATCATGTTTAAGCTCTTGCATAATGTGGTTTAAACCTATTAGTGGAGAACTAACGTAGAGCTTGTTGAAATTTGGTTTGCATGATTGGTCTCTCTAAAGTCTAGATATTTTCTGGTAAAAGTGTTTGAACAACAAGGAAGACAGTGTAGAGTCTTATAATGCTTGCAATATGTACTTATGTAATTTTCTTTGTCTGGGTTCATACTTGTGTTTGCTTCAAACAACCTTGCTAGCCAAAGCCTTGTACTGAGAGGGAATGCTTCTCGTGCATCCAAAACCTTGAGCCAAAACCTATGCCATTTGTGTCCACCATAACTACCTACTATGTGGTATTTTTTCTTCCATTCCAAAGTAAATTGCTTGCGTTCTATGATACGTCTCCGACGTATCGATAATTTCTTATGTTCCATGCCACATTATTGATGATATCTACATGTTTTATGCATACTTTATGTCATATTTATGCATTTTCCGGCACTAACCTATTAACGAGATGCCGAAGAGCCAGTTGCTGTTTTATGCAGTTTTTGGTTTCAGAAATCCTAGTAAGGAAATATTCTCGGAATTGGACGAAATCAACGCCCAGGGGCCTATTTTCACACGAAGCTTCCAGAAGACCAAAGATGATACGAAGTGGGGCCACGAGGTGGCTAGACGCTAGAGCGGCGCGGCCCAAGCCCTGGCCGTGCCGGCCTAGTGTGTGGGCCCCCTGTCAGGCCCCCTGACCTATCTCCTCCGCCTACTTAAAGCTTTCGTCGCGAAACCCCCATTACCGAGAGCCACGATACGGAAAACCTTCCAGAGACGCCGCCGCCGCCAATCCCATCTCGGGGGATTCAGGAGATCGCCTCCGGCACCCTGCCGGAGAGGGGAATCATCTCCCGGAGGACTCTTCACCGCCATGGTCGCCTCCGGAGTGATGAGTGAGTAGTTCACCCCTGGACTATGGGTCCATAGCAGTAGCTAGATGGTCGTCTTCTCCTAATTGTGCTTCATTGTCGGGTCTTGTGAGCTGCCTAACATGATCAAGATCATCTATCTGTAATGATATATGTTGTGTTTGTTGGGATCCGATGGATAGAGAATACTATGCTATGTTGATTATCAATCTATTACCTATGTGTTGTTTATGATCTTGCATGCTCTCCGTTATTAGTAGAGACTCTAGCCAAGTTTTTACTCTTAACTCCAAGAGGGAGTATTTATGCTCGATAGTGGGTTCATGCCTCCATTAAATGCGGGACGATGTGAGAAAGTTCTAAGGTTGTGGATGTGCTGTTGCCACTAGGGATAAAACATTGATGCTATGTCCGAGGATGTAGTTATTGATTACATTACGCACCATACTTAATGCAATTGTCTGTTGTTTTCTACTTAATACTGGAAGGGGTTCGGATCATAACCTGAAGGTGGACTTTTTAGGCATAGATGCATGCTGGATAGCGGTCTATGTACTTTGTCGTAATGCCCAATTAAATCTCACAATACTCATCATATCATGTATGTGCATTGTCATGCTCTCTTTATTTGTCAATTGCCCAACTGTAATTTGTTCACCCAACATGCTATTTATCTTATGGGAGAGACACCTCTAGTGAACTGTGGACCCCGGTCCATTCTTTTAATCGAATACAATCCCATCGCAATACTTGTTCTACTGTTTTCTGCAAACAATCATCATCCACACTATACATCTAATCCTTTGTTACAGCAAGCCGGTGAGATTGACAACCTCACTATTTCGTTGGGGCAAAGTACTTTGGTTGTGTTGTGCAGGTTCCACGTTGGCGCCGGAATCCCTGGTGTTGCGCCGCACTACATCTCGCCGCCATCAACCTTCAACGTGCTTCTTGGCTCCTACTGGTTCGATAAACCTTGGTTTCTTACTGAGGGAAAACTTGCCGCTGTACGCATCACACCTTCCTCTTGGGGTTTGATGTCTACGGGTGCTTCTATTCTTGTAGACAGTGTTGGGCCTCCAAGAGCAGAGGTTTGTAGAACAGCAGCAAGTTTCCCTTAAGTGGATCACCCAAGGTTTATCGAACTCAGGGAGGAAGAGGTCAAAGATATCCCTCTCATGCAACCCTGCAACCACAAAGCAAGAAGTCTCTTGTGTCCCCAACACACCTAATAGGTGCACTAGTTCGGCGAAGAGATAGTGAAATACAGGTGGTATGAATAAGTATGAGCAGTAGTAGCGGCGCCGGAAAAGTGCTTTGCTGCCCAGACTCGGCGTGTGGTTGATGGTGGTAATATTGCGGACAAGACAGATGCAGAGAACAGTAAACAAGCAGCGATAGCAGTATTGGAAACAAGGCCTAGGGATCATACTTTCACTAGTGGACACTCTCAACATTGATCACATAACAGAATAAATAAATAGATGCTAGACTCTACACTCTCTTGTTGGATGATGAACACCACTAACTGTGTAGGATTACACGAACCCTCAATGCCGGAGTTAACAAGCTCCACAATATTCGATGTTCATATTTAAATAACCTTAGAGTGCACGACAGATCAACACAACCAAACCAAGTACTAACATAGCATGCACACTGTCACCTTCACGCTACGAAAGGAGAAATAGATCACATCAATACTATCATAGCAATAGTTAACTTCATAATCTACAAGAGATTACAATCATAACCTACGCCAAGTACTACACGATGCACACACTGTCACCATTACACCGTGCAGGAGGAATAGACTACTTTAATAACATCACTAGAGTAGCACATAGATAAATTGTGATACAAAACACATTGCAATCATAAAGGGATATAAATAAGCACTTCACTATGCCATTCATAACAGTGAATAAGTATTCTGTGAAATATAGCCTAAGAGACCCACACGGTGCACACACTGTCACCTTTACACACGTGGGACAAGGAGTCTCCGGAGATCACATAAGTAAAATCCACTTGACTAGCATAATGACATCTAGATTACAAGCATCATCATATGAATCTCAATCATGTAAGGCAGCTCATGAGATTATTGTATCGAAGTACATAGGGAGAGAGATGAACCACATAGCTACCGGTACAGCCCTTAGCCTCGATGGAGAACTACTCCCTCCTCATGGGAGACAGCAGCGGTGATGAAGATGGCGGTGGAGATGGCAGCGGTGTCGATGGAGAAGCCTTCCAGGGGCACTTCCCCGTCCCGGGGGCGTGCCGGAACAGAGACTCCTGTCCCCCAGATCTTGGCTTCGCGATGGCGGCGGCTCTGGAAGGTTTCTCGTACCGTGACTTTTTTCGTGTCGAAGACTTAGGTCAGGGGCTTCTTATAGGCGAAGAGGCGGCGTCAGAAGGGGTCTGGGGCCACCAGACACTAGGGCGGCGCGCCCCCCTGGGCCACGCCGCCACCATGTGTGGGCCCCCTGTGGCCCCTCTCTGGCGGCTCTCGGGTGTTCTGGAAGCTTCATGCAATCCTAAGATGTTGGGCGTTGATTTCGTCCGATTCCGAGAATATTTCCTTACTAGGATTTCTGAAACCAAAAACAGCAGAAACAAAGAATCGGCCCTTCGGCATCTCGTCAATAGGTTAGTTCCGGAAAACGCTTAAATATGACATAAAGTATGCATAAAACATGTAGATATCATCAATAATGTGGCATGGAACATAAGAAATTATCGATACGTCGGAGACGTATCAGCATCCCCAAGCTTAGTTTCTGCTCGTCCCGAGCAGGTAAACGATAACAAAGATAATTTCTGGAGTGACATGCCATCATAACCTTGATCATACTATTGTAAGCATATGTAATGAATGCAGCGATCAAAACAATGGTAATGCAATGAGTAAACAAATGAATCATATAGCAAAGACTTTTCATGAATAGTACTTCAAGACAAGCATCAATAAGTCTTGCATAAGAGTTGACTCATAAAGCAATAATTCAAAGTAAAGGCATTGAAGCAACACAAAGGCAGATTAAGTTTCAGCGGTTGCTTTCAACTTGTAACATGTATATCTCATGGATATTGTCAATGTAAAGTAATATAACAAGTGCAATATGCAAGTATGTAGGAATCAATGCACAGTTCACACAAGTGTTTGCTTCTTGAGATGGGAGGAAAATAGGTGAACTGACTCAACAATAAAAGTAAAAGAATGGCCCTTCGCAGAGGGAAGCATTGATTGCTATATTTGTGCTAGAGCTTTGGTTTTGAAAACATAGAGAGCATAAAAGTAAAGTTTTGAGAGGTGTTTGTTGTTGTCAACGAATGGTAGTGGGCACTCTAACCCCCTTGCGAGACAAACCTTCAAAGAGCGGCTCCCATTTTATTTTATTTTTGGGTGGCACTCCTTCCAACCTTTCTTTCACAAACCATGGCTAACCGAATCCTCGGGTGCCTGCCAACAATCTCATACCATGAAGGAGTGCCTTTTTATTTTAGTTTTATTATGATGACACTCCTCCCCACCTTTGCTTTCTCAAGCCATGGCTAACCGAATCCTTCGGGTGCCGTCCAACAATCACATACCATGGAGGAGTGTCTATTTTGGTTAATTAATTTGGGACTGGGAATCCCATTGCCAGCTCTTTTTGCAAAATTATTGGATAAGCGGATGAAGCCACTAGTCCATTGGTGAAAGTTGCCCAACAAGATTGAAAGATAAAAACCACATACTTCCTCATGAGCTATAAAACATTGACACAAATCAGAGGTAATAAATTTTGAATTGTTTAAAGGTAGCACTCAAGCAATTTACTTTGGAATGGCGGAGAAATACCATGTAGTAGGTAGGTATGGTGGACACAAATGGCATAGTGGTTGGCTCAAGGATTTGGATGCATGAGAAGTATTCCCTCTCGATACAAGGCTTAGGCTAGCAAGGTTATTTGAAACAAACACAAGTATGAAGCGGTGCAGCAAAACTTACATAAAAGACATATTGTAAACATTATAAGACTCTACACCGTCTTCCTTGTTGTTCAAACTCTTACTAGAAATTATCTAGACCTTAGAGATACCAATTATGCAAACCAAATTTTAGCAAGCTCTATGTATTTCTTCATTAATAGGTGCAAAGTATATGATGCAAGAGCTTAAACATGAGCACAACAATTGCCAAGCATCACATTATCCAAGACATTCTACCAATTACCACATGTAGCATTTTCTGTTTCCAACCATATAACAATTAACGAAGCAGTTTCAACCTTCGCCATGAAAATTAAAAGCTAAGAACACATGTGTTCATATGAACCAGCGGAGCGTGTCTCTCTCCCACACAATCATGAATTTATTCAAACAAAACAAAAATTAAAACAAACAGACGCTCCAAGTAAAGTACATAAGATGTGACCGAATAAAAATATAGTTTCAAGAGAAGTGACCTGATAAGTTGTTGATGAAGAAGGGGATGCCTTGGGCATCCCCAAGCTTAGATGCTTGAGTCTTCTTGAAATATGCAGGGATGAACCACCGGGGCATCCCCAAGCTTAGAGCTTTCACTCTTCTTGATCATATTGTATCATCCTCCTCTCTTGACCCTTGAAAACTTCCTCCACACCAAACTCGAAACAAACTCATTAGAGGGTTAGTGCATAATCAAAATTCACATGTTCAGAGCTGACACAATCATTCTTAACACTTCTGGACATTGCCCAAAGCTTCTGAAAGTTAACGGAACAAAGAAATCCATCCAACATAGCAAAAAAGGCAATGCGAAATAAAAGGCAGAATCTGTCAAAACAGAACAGTCCGTAAAGACGAACTTTTAAGAGGCACCAGACTTGCTCAGATGAAAATGCTCAAATTGAATGAAAGTTGCGTACATATCTGAGGATCACTCACGTAAATTGGCATAATTTTCTGAGTTACCTACAGAGAATTAGGCCTAGATTCGTGACAGCAAGAAATCTGTTTCTGCGCAGTAATCCAAATCTAGTATGAACCTTACTATCAAAGACTTTACTTGGCACAACAATGCAATAAAGTAAGATAAGGAGAGGTTGCTACAGTAGTAACAACTTCCAAGACACAAATATAAAACAAAATTACTGTAGCAAAATAAACACATGGGTTATCTCCCAAGAAGTGCTTTCTTTATAGCCATTAAGATGGGCTCAGCAGTTTTAATGATGCACTCACAAGAAATAGTATTTGAAGCAAAACAGAGCATCAAGAAGCAAATTCAAAACACATTTAAGTCTAACATGCTTCCTACGCATAAGAATCTTGTAAATAAACAAGTTATGTAGGCATAATGCAATAAGCATAGGAAAACTAGACAAGCTCAACTTCAAAAATTTAAGCATATAGAGAGGTGTTTTAGTAACATGAAAATTTTTACAACCATATTTTCCTCTCTCATAATAATATCCAATAGCATCATGAGCAAACTCAACAATATAACTTTCACATAAAGCATTCTTATCATGAGTCTCATGCATAAAATTATCACTCTCCACATAAGCATAATCAATTTTATTAGTTGTAGTGGGAGCAAATTCAACAAAGTAGCTATCATCAAATATAGGAGGCATATTGTAATCATAATCAAATTTACTCTCCATAGTAGGTTGCACCAAAAGGCTACTATCATTATAATCATCATAAATAGGAGGCAAAGTATCATCAAAGTAAATTTTCTCCTCAATGCTTGGGGGACTAAAAAGATCATGCTCATCAAAACCAGCTTCCCCAAGCTTAGAATTTTCCATAGCATTAGCAACAATAGTGTTCAAAGCATTCATATTAATAACATTCCCATTAGCATGCATATAAAATTCCATGGGTTTTTTAATTCTCTCTTCAAACACATCATGTCCTAATTCAAGATAAAGTTCATAAAGATCTCTCATATTTTTGTTGTTTTCCATTATGCCAAACTAGTGTAAAACAAGAAACAAAAAGATGCAATTGCAGTATCTAAAGGAAATAGCTTCGAGTACTTACAACGGCGTCGGAAAATAGCTTAGTAGCCGAGATCCGGAGTGTGAGTACCTTTTACCTTTCCTCCCCGGCAACGGCGCCAAAAAAGTGCTTGATGTCTACGTGTGCTTCTATTCTTGTAGACAGTGTTGGGCCTCCAAGAGCAGAGGTTTGTAGAATAGCAGCAAGTTTCCCTTAAGTGGATCACCCAAGGTTTATCGAACTCAGGGAGGAAGAGGTCAAAGATATCCCTCTCATGCAACCCTGCAACCACAAAGCAAGAAGTCTCTTGTGTCCCCAACACACCTAATAGGTGCACTAGTTCGGCGAAGAGATAGTGAAATACAGGTGGTATGAATAAGTATGAGCAGTAGTAGCGGCGCCAGAAAAGTGCTTTGCTGCCCAGGACTGGCGTGTGGTTGATGGTGGTAATATTGCGGACAGTACAGATGCAAGAGAACAAAGAAACAAGCAGCGATAGCAGTATTGGAAACAAGGCCTAGGGATCATACTTTCACTAGTGGACACTCTCAACATTGATCACATAACAGAATAAATAAATAGATGCTAGACTCTACACTCTCTTGTTGGCTGATGAACACCACTAACTCTGTAGGATTACACGAACCCTCAATGCCGGAGTTAACAAGCTCCACAATATTCGATGTTCATATTTAAATAACCTTAGAGTGCACGACAGATCAACACAACCAAACCAAGTACTAACATAGCATGCACACTGTCACCTTCACGCTACGAAAGGAGGAATAGATCACATCAATACTATCATAGCAATAGTTAACTTCATAATCTACAAGAGATTACAATCATAACCTACGCCAAGTACTACACGATGCACACACTGTCACCATTACACCGTGCAGGAGGAATAGACTACTTTAATAACATCACTAGAGTAGCACATAGATAAATTGTGATACAAAACACATTGCAATCATAAAGGGATATAAATAAGCACTTCACTATGCCATTCATAACAGTGAATAAGTATTCTGTGAAATATAGCCTAAGAGACCCACACGGTGCACACACTGTCACCTTTACACACGTGGGACAAGGAGTCTCCGGAGATCACATAAGTAAAATCCACTTGACTAGCATAATGACATCTAGATTACAAGCATCATCATATGAATCTCAATCATGTAAGGCAGCTCATGAGATTATTGTATCGAAGTACATAGGGAGAGAGATGAACCATATAGCTACCGGTACAGCCCCTAGCCTCGATGGAGAACTACTCCCTCCTCATGGGAGACAGCAGCGGTGATGAAGATGGCGGTGGAGATGGCAGCGGTGTCGATGGAGAAGCCTTCTGGGGGCACTTCCCCATCCCGGCGGCGTGCCGGAATAGAGACTCCTGTCCCCCAGATCTTGGCTTCGCGATGGCGGCGGCTCTGGAAGGTTTCTCGTACCGTGGCTTTTTTCGTGTCGAAGACTTAGGTCAGGGGCTTCTTATAGGCGAAGAGGCGGCGTCAGAAGGGGTCTGGGGCCACCAGACACTAGGGCGGCGCGCCCCCCTGGGCCGCGCCGCCACCATGTGTGGGCCCCCTGTGGCCCCTCTCTTGCGGCTCTCGGGTGTTCTGGAAGCTTCATGCAATCCTAAGATGATGGGCGTTTATTTCGTCCGATTCCGAGAATATTTCCTTACTAGGATTTCTGAAACCAAAAAAAGCAGAAAACAGCAACTGGCCCTTCGGCATCTCGTCAATAGGTTAGTTCCGGAAAACGCATAAATATGACATAAAGTATGCATAAAACATGTAGATATGATCAATAATGTGGCATGGAACATAAGAAATTATCGATACGTCGGAGACGTATCAGGGTTCCCAACGTACGCGTGATGTACGCGTATCAAGCTCTTTTTCGGGCGCCGTTGCCGAGGAGATCAAGACACGCTGCATGGGGAGTCTCCACATTCCAATCTCTTTACTTTGTTTTTGTCTTGCTTTATTTTATTTACTAGTACTTTGTTTGCTGCACTAAATCAAAATACAAAAAATTAGTTGCTAGTTTTACTTTATTTACTATCTTGTTTGCTATATCAAAAACACAAAAAAATTAGTTACTTGCATTTACTTATTTCATCATGTTTCCTTTTAATTTTACTGTAAAATATATACCGGTAGGACAAGGGTCTATAATTGGAAGAGATAATATAGAAGAATTTTTCACCCATGTTAGTATGCACGAAGATCTTAAAGATATACCCCTGGCAAAAGCCGTCCCTACTTATGAAGATGCCTCTGTTTGTTTGGTACGCATGATGGAAGCTAGATTTATTAGTCTCAACCCCATGATACAACACAAGTTTCTTACACTTTCTGATATGAAGAGGGGAGAGAAGAGAGATTTTGTTCTAAAAGTCCTAGTGCGAGAATTTGAGGATATAGCCAAAGAAGCTAGAAAAGTTTTTAGTAAGCATGAGAGACTTGGTATGATCACCGATTTTAAAAGAACACTTGAAAAGATGGATATGGATAGAATTAAGTACACTAATAATGTTAATGATGGTGGGGAGATTAAAGCACCAATACCTTGTAAGCTCCTAGCAATGCATGAAGCTCTAGATGATAATTATGCTTGGCTTGTTCCTGAAAATTTGTTTGATAAGAGTAGCAAGCCCAAGACTAATGAAAAGGGAGCCTCTGAAACTTATGTATCCAAAATACAATGCATGGTTGAGAAAACTCCAAACCCCGCTGTAGATGCATCATCTCTTGAAAATACTTGATACACACTTTATGCGCCTAGCTGAAAGGCGTTAAAGAAAAGCGCTTATGGGAGACAACCCATGTTTTTACTACAGTATTTTTATTTTATATTTGAGTCTTGGAAGTTCTTACTACTGTAGCAACCTCTCCTTATCTTAGTTTTGTGCATTGTTGTGCCAAGTAAAGTCTTTGATAGTAAGGTTCATACTAGATTTGGATTATTGCGCAGAAATAGATTTCTTTGCTGTCACGAATCTGGGCCTAATTCTCTGTAGGTAACTCAGAAAATTATGCCAATTTACGTGAGTGATCCTCAGATATGTACGCAACTTTAATTCAATTTGAGTATTTTCATTTGAGCAAGTCTGGTGCCTCAATAAAATTCGTCTTTACGAACTGTTCTGTTTTGACAGATTCTGCCTATTATTTTGCATTGCCTGTTTTGCTATGCTTGATGGATTTTTCGATTCCATTAACTTTCAGTAGCTTTGTGCAATGTCCAGAAGTGTTAAGAATGATTGTGTCACCTCTGAACATGTAAATTTTAATTGTGCACTAACCCTCTAATGAGTTGTTTTGAGTTTGGTGTGGAGGAAGTTTTCAAGGATCAAGAGAGGGAGATGATCAAGGAGAGTGGAAGCTCTAAGCTTGGGGATGCCCCGGTGGTTCACCCCTGCATATTTCAAGAAGACTCAAGCGTCTAAGATTGGGGATGCCCAAGGCATCCCCTTCTTCATCGACAATATTATCAGGTTCCTCTAGTGAACCTATATTTTTATTCCATCACATCTTATGCACTTTGCTTGGAGCGTCGGTTTGTTTTTGTTTTTGTTTTGTTTGAATAAAATGGATCCTAGCATTCAATGTGTGGGAGAGAGACACGCTCCGCTGTTGCATATGGACAAATATGTCCTTAGGCTTTACTCATAGTATTCATGGCGAAAGTTTCTTCTTTGTTAAATTGTTACATGGTTGGAATCGGGAAATGATACATGTAGTAATTGGTAAAATGTCTTAGATAATGTTATACTTGGCAATTGTTGTGCTCATGATTAAGCTCTTGCATCATATACTTTGCACCTATTAATGAAGAAATACATAGAGCTTGCTAAAATTTGGTTTGCATAATTGGTCTCTCTGAGGTCTAGATAATTTCTAGTAAAGAGTTTTAACAACAAGGAAGATGATGTAGAGTCTTATAATGTTTAAAATATGTCTTTTATGTGAGTTTTGCTGCACCGCTTCATCCTTGTGTTTGTTTCAAATAACCTTGCTAGCCTAAACCTTGTATCGAGAGGGAATACTTCTCATGCATCCAAAATCCTTGAGCCAACCACTATGCCATTTGTGTCCACCATACCTACCTACTACATGGTATTTCTCCACCATTCCAAAGTAAATTGCTTGAGTGCTACCTTTAAAATTTCTATCCTTTATCTTTGCAATATATAGCTCATGGGATAAGTAGCCTAAAAACTATTGTGGTATTGAATATGTACTTATGCACTTTATCTCTTATTAAGTTGCTTGTTGTGCGATAACCATGTTCCTGGGGACGCCATCAACTACTCTTTGTTGAATATCATGTGAGTTGCTATGCATGTCCGTCTTGTCTGAAGTAAGGGAGATTTACCATGAGTTGAATGGTTTGAGCATGCATACTGTTAGAGAAGAACATTGGGCCGCTAACTAAAGCCATGATCCATGGTGGAAGTTTCAGTTTTGGACAAATATCCTCAATCTCATATGAGAAAATTAACTGTTGTTGAATGCTTAAGCATTAAAGAGGAGTCCATTATCCGTTGTATATGTTGTCCCGGTATGGATGTCTAAGTTGAGAATAATCAAAAGTGAGAAATCCAATACGAGCTTTCTCCTTAGACCTTTGTACAGGCGGCATAGAGGTACCCCTTTGTGACACTTGGTTAAAACATATGTATTGCGGTGATAATCCAGGTAATCCGAGCTAATTAGGACAAGGTGCGGGCACTATTAGTATACTATGCATGAGGCTTGCAACTTGTAGGATATAATTTACATAACACATATGCTTTATTACTACCATTGACAAAATTGTTTCTTGTTTTCAAAACCAAAGCTCTAGCACAAATATAGCAATCAATTCTTCCCTCTGCGAAGGGCCTTTCTTTTACTTTTTATGTTGAGTCAGTTCACCTATCTCTCTCCACCTCAAGAAGCAAACACTTGTGTGAACTGTGCATTGATTCCTACATACTTGCATATTGCACTTGTTATATTACTATACATTGACAATATCCATGAGATATACATGTTACAAGTTGAAAGCAACCGCTGAAACTTAAATCTTCCTTTGTGTTGCTTCAATACCTTTACTTTGAATTATTGCTTTATGAGTTAACTCTTATGCAAGACTTATTGATGCTTGTCTTGAAGTACTATTCATAAAAAGTCTTTGCTATATGATTCATTTGTTTACTCATGTCATTTACCATTGTTTTGATCGCTGCATTCATTACATATGCTTTACAATAGTATTGATCAAGGTTATGATGGCATGTCACTCCAGAAATTATCTTTGTTATCGTTTACCTGCTCGGGAAGAGCAGGAACTAAGCTTGGGGATGCTGATACGTCTCCGACGTATCGATAATTTCTTATGTTCCATGCCACATTATTGATGATATCTACATGTTTTATGCATACTTGATGTCATATTTATGCATTTTCCAGCACTAACCTATTGACGAGATGCCGAAGAGCCAGTTGCTGTTTTCTGCTGTTTTTGGTTTCAGAAATCCTAGTAAGGAAATATTCTCGGAATTGGACGAAATCAACGCCCATGGGCCTATTTTCACACGAAGCTTCCAGAAGACCGAAGATGATACAAAGTGGGGCCACGAGGTGGCCAGACACTAGGGCGGCGCGGCCCAAGCCCTGGCCGCGCCGGCCTAGTGTGTGGGCCCCCTGTCAGGCCCCCTGACCTATCTCCTCCGCCTACTTAAAGCTTTCGTTGCGAAACCCCCAGTACCGAGAGCCACGATACGGAAAACCTTCCAGAGACGTCGCCGCCGCCAATCCCATCTCGGGGGATTCAGGAGATCGCCTCCGGCACCCTGCCGGAGAGGGGAATCATCTCCCGGAGGACTCTTCACCGCCATGGTCGCCTCCGGAGTGATGAGTGAGTAGTTCACCCCTGGACTATGGGTCCATAGCAGTAGCTAGATGGTCGTCTTCTCCTAATTGTGCTTCATTGTCGGGTCTTGTGAGCTGCCTAACATGATCAAGATCATCTATCTGTAATGCTATATGTTGTGTTTGCTGGGATCCGATGGATAGAGAATACTATGCTATGTTGATTATCAATCTATTACCTATGTGTTGTTTATGATCTTGCATGCTCTCCGTTATTAGTAGAGGCTCTGGCCAAGTTTTTACTCTTAACTCCAAGAGGGAGTATTTATGCTCGATAGTGGGTTCATGCCTCCATTAATTCTGGGACAGTGACAGAAAGTTCTAAGGTTGTGGATGTGCTGTTGCCACTAGGGATAAAACATTGATGCTATGTCCGAGGATGTAGTTATTGATTACATTACGCACCATACTTAATGGAATTGTCTGTTGTTTTCAACTTAATACTGGAAGGGGTTCGGATGATAACCTGAAGGTGGACTTTTTAGGCATAGATGCATGCTGGATAGCGGTCTATGTACTTTGTCGTAATGCCCAATTAAATCTCACAATACTCATCATATCATGTATGTGCATTGTCATGCTCTCTTTATTTGTCAATTGCCCAACTGTAATTTGTTCACCCAACATGCTATTTATCTTATGGGAGAGACACCTCTAGTGAACTGTGGACCCCGGTCCATTCTTTTAATCGAATACAATCTACTGCAATACTTGTTCTACTGTTTTCTGCAAACAATCATCATCCACACTATACATCTAATCCTTTGTTACAGCAAGCCGGTGAGATTGACAACCTCACTGTTTCGTTGGGGCAAAGTACTTTGGTTGTGTTGTGCAGGTTCCACGTTGGCGCCGGAATCCCTTGTGTTGCGCCGCACTACATCTCGCCGCCATCAACCTTCAACGTGCTTCTTGGCTCCTACTGGTTCGATAAACCTTGGTTTCTTACTGAGGGAAAACTTGCCGCTGTACGCATCACACCTTCCTCTTGTGGTTCCCAACGGACACGTGCTGTACGCGTATCATTCTACCTTTAAAAATTTCATTCCTTGTCTTTGCAATACATAGCTCATGGGAAAGTAGCCTAAAAACTATTGTGGTAAAGACTATGTCGTTTATGTATCTTATTTCTTGTAAGTTGCTTGTTGAGCGGTAACCATGTTTCTGCGGACGCCATCAACTGTTACACTTTTGTTGAATATCATGTGAGTTTCTATGCATGTTCGTCTTGTCTGAAGTAAGGGTGATTTGCCATGAGTTGAATGGTTTGAGTATGCATATTGTTAGAGAAAAACATTGGGCCGCCAACCAAAGCCATGTATCATGGTGGAAGTTTCAGCTTGGACATTAATCCTCAAATCTCTTATGAGAATATTATCTGTTGTTGAATGCTTAAGCAATAAAGAGGAGTCCATTATCTGTTTTCTATGTTGTTCCGGTATGGATGTCCTCAAGTTGAGATCTATCAAAATTGAGAAATCAAATGCGATATATCTCCTTGGACCTTTGTACAGGTGGCATAGAGGTACCCCTTTGTGACACTTGGTTGAAACATATGTAATGCAATGATAATCCATGGAAATCCGAGCTAATTAGGACAAGGTGCGAGCATTATTGGTACATGAGGCTTGCAACTTATAGGATGTTTTATGCATAACACATATGAATTATTACTACCGTTGACAAAATTGTTTCCATGTTTTCAAAATAAAAGCTCTAGCACATGAGTAATCCCTGCTTCCCTCTGCGAAGGGCCTTTCTTTTACTTTATGTTGAGTCAGTTTACCTACTTCTTTCCATCTTAGAAGAAAACACTTGTGTCAACTGTGTGCATTGATTCTTACATACTTGCTTATTTGCACTCATCATATTACTTTGTGTTGACAATTATCTATGAGATATACACGTTGAAAGTTGAAAGCAACTGCTGAAACTTATATCTTCCTTTGTGTTGCTTCAAAACCTTCTATTAAGAATTTATTGCTTTATGAGTTAACTCTTATGCAAGACTTATTGATGCTTGTCTTGAAAGTACTATTCATGAAAAGTCTTTGCTATATGATTCAGTTGTTTAGTCATTATCTTTACCATTGCTTTGAATCACTTCATTCATCTCATATGCTTTACAATAGTATTGATCAAGATTATGATAGTAGCATGTCACTTCAAAAATTATCCTTGTTATCATTTACCTACTCGAGGGCGAGTAGGAACTAAGCTTGGGGATGCTTGATACGACTGAAACGTATCTATAATTTCTTATGTTTCATGCTAGTTTTATGACAATACTCTCATGTTTTATATACACTTTATATCGTTTTTATACATTTTCCGGAACTAACCTATTAACAAGATGCCGAACTGCCAGTTCCTGTTTTCTGCTGTTTTTGGTTACAGAAATCCTACACAGGAAATATTCTCGGAATTGGACGAAACAAAAGGCCTCGTTCCTATTTTTCCAGGGGCTTCACGGAGTCCGAAGGAGAGACGAAGGGGGGCCACGAGGAGCCCACACCATAGGGGGCGCGGGCCACCCCTCTGCCGCGCCACCTGGTGGGGAGCCCACCTCGGGACTCCACCGACATCGCCCCTTCGCCTATATATTCTTCCATCTCCGAAAACCCTAAAACAATCGACGATATTCCACGAAGAGTTCCGTAGCCGCCGCCATCGCGAAGACAAGTTTCGGGGGACAGAAGTCTCTGTTCCGGCATGCCGCCGGGACGGGGAAGTGCCCCCGGAGCCATCTCCATCGACTCCATCGCCATCTTCATCGCCGCTGCTGACTCCCATGATGAGGAGGGAGTAGTTCTCCCTCGAGGCTGAGGGCTCTACCGGTAGCTATGTGGTTCATCTCTCTCTCTCCCATGGTGTGATCTTTATGTGATCATGAGCTTTGTATCACTATTAATCTATGTGCTACTCTAGTGATGTTATTAAAGTAGTCTATTCCTCCTCCATGATGTAAAGTTGACAGTGTGTGCATCATGTAGTACTTGGCGTAGGTTATGATTGTAATCTCTTGTGGATTATGAAGTTAACTATTACTATGATATTATTGATGTGATCTATTCCCCCTTTCATAGCTATTGTTGACAGTGTGTATGCTATGTTAGTACTTGGTCTAAATTGCAACGGTATTGTCTTGGATTATGATTTGATGAGGATATCCCTATGAATGGTGTTTGTCAAGTACTTGATGAACTTTGAGCGGAGCTTTTGTAGCCACTACATGATTAGTGATTCCAATAGGAGAGTAATTCAGAGTAGCACAAGTAAAGAGAAGTTATTTATTTATGTGATCATTGTTGAGAGTGTCCACTAGTGAAAGTATGATCCCTAGGCCTTGTTTCTAAGCATTGAAATACCGTTTCCAACAAGTTCTGTTACATGTTCGCTTGCTGCCATTTTTATTTCAGATTGCAATTACTACTTACAACCATCCATATTACTTGTATTTCACTATCTCTTCGCTGAACTAGTGCACCTATACATCTGACAAGTGTATTAGGTGTGTTGGGGACACAAGAGACTTCTTGTATCTTAATTGCAGGGTTGCTTGAGAGGGATATCTTTGACCTCTACCTCCCTGAGTTCGATAAACCTTGGGTGATTCACTTAAGGGAAACTTGCTGCTGTTCTACAAACCTCTGCTCTTGGAGGCACAACACTGTCTACAGGAATAGAAGCGTGCGTAGACATCACATACCATCTTCTCTTTTGGCCTCGTCAGCAGCAAGTACGCCATGGGATGCAGTGAGCCCCTAGGCTCGGTTGCAGCAATTCCTTCAGCTGAGGATGCTGAAACCCAGGAGTCCGACACGGTCAACCTCGATGGGCCACCTAAGAAGGATGGCGACGCGCCTGAGAAGGTGACCACCGAAAAGAGGAAGAGAGGCACCTTCGCCGACGATGAGTTGGTGGCCTTCACCAACATGACTGTTGCTGTGAAGGACGTCACACATGCCATCAGAGACAACAAGCCCACAGACATGCACCCTGACCTGTACAATGCGGTCATGGACATGCTTGGCTTTGCCGAGGATGATCTCATAGCCGCCCTGAGCCACCTCGTCGACCACAAGGCCCAGGGTTCCAGCTTCGTCGGCATGATCGAGCCACACCGCGTCCTCTGGCTAAGGAAATACCTTGGCAAGTACCACTCAAAGGTGTAGTGGTGCCCTTGTGGGGGTGGTTCAGGGGATGCATGCATCGAGCTGGTGATGATGATGATGTACATTCTTGTAGTAGCTAGGGATGAAAAACATTTGATGGCCCCCTTTTGTAACTATGATGAGGTGGTATGTACTAACCCCTCAGGTGATGGTGACCTTGCAGTGTTAGGATGACACCCACTTTTGTTGTGGTGGTAGGATGACACCATGGTAGTGTAGGATGAACTTGTGATCCACTTTTGGAATGATCATGCATGCCCCTTTTAGTTTATCATTTGTTGTCAACACTTGTGTGGTTCTATTGCTCTGTTATGAATTGGTTCATGGTTGTGATCGATTACCTATTCTTCTTATGTCGTGCTAGTGGTATGTGGTGTTCCGCGAACGGGTTTGAGGAATCTACAGCTCATGGAGGGTCTGTCAAGACCAGGTCAATGGCTACTCCAACAACAGCTACCGAGGGTATGAAACATTGTAGGAGGCACATCAAGAGTACCTCACCTTCCTGGAAGAGGAGATCCTGGAAGATCAGGCCATCAATGAGGTTGTGCCATTAGCACAGCTGCCGCCGGAGAAAGTACATGCTCTACAAGGAGCACCACCGATGGTACGTCCTAGTCGGGTCAAAGATTACAACATCCTTCCTCATCGTGGTGATCGTGAGGATCTTGTTCTTCTCAGTGGTGTCTGATCGTATGTAACATGCTATGGCATGGTAATCTCACCCTATTTGAATTGTGGTAAGGATATGGAACCGTGATTTGAGCAACCAAACAGTTGACTCATGTATTCCTGCGTGTAACTTGGGCTAGAAACGGGCAACCAAACGATGGGGCCTGACTTCCTTCTTCGGTGCACAAAAGGCCGCCCAGGCTACCAAACGACTCGCGTTTCATGGCTCATGGCCCGTTCGCGACGCGCAGGGAGGCCCATCTCGCTGGCGCAGTGGTGCAAGAATCCCATGCGGGCTACCAAACGTGCCCTTAAGAGAATCTCCACTCATGCGTCGCCTACGGTGTCCGATGCAACCGTTTTTCTGAGGGCCATCGTTGTTGGTGTGTACACGGAAATGGGGAGTGGTTGGCTTCTAGCCATGCCCCTCTTAAAAAAATCGAACTTTAAAATTTAACTAGTTTTTATTTTCGAAAAGTGAGTGCATAGATAGTTCGGTGATTACGGTACATTGCCGCAGCGTAGTTCATGAGGTCCTCAAAGTCGTTGCTAGGCTCCTGCTTCGGTGGCGGATGGCAGATGCAGCCCAAGCCATCGTCGCCGCGTCAGCGTGGCCTGTTCGACGGGCTTGCCCCGTCGTGAAGCGGAGGCACCGTGCGCGCATTGTTTGCTCGCGACGGTACTCTGCAGCGGACCATGCAGGTGACAAGGACGAGCGAGATGATGAGAATGACGTCTACTGGCGGCGCGTGACCCACCTCCGATGTAGGCGCGAATGGCAAGGAGGAAGAAGACGAGTAGGCCGATCCGCAGCCACTGAAGGTGTTGACCCACGATGACCGGTAGCTTCTCGCGTTATTTTCCGCACTGCTTCCCGCCAACCCCAACACGTGTGCCCCCTAGCCCTCTCATGGGCTAGGTTTGGCCTGGGGGCGCTGGATTACTAATTGGATCGCGGCAGCGCTAAAACAAACATTTAGAGGGTCTGTAGGCCCCCCGATTGTAGATGATCTAAGGCTTCTTTGATTTATATGATTTGCGTAGTAATTGTGTAGGATTTAAATCCTATGGAAAAAAATCTCTACACATTTGTAGAAAATAATCCTATAGACTTATAGTAAAAAGCAATATGTAACACCTCGTAAAAAATTCCTCTACTACAATCAAACACACTTCATCTTTTCATATGATTTAAGTAGGCTTGACCATCCCAATTCTATGTTTAAAGTAGGCATGTCACACTTCATCTTTTCATATGATTTAAGTAGGCATGACATCCAAATCTCTACACATTTGTAGAAAATAATCCTATAGACTTATAGTAAAAAGCAATATGTCACACGTCGTAAAAAATTCCTCTACTACAATCATACACACTTCATCTTTTCATACGATTTAAATAAGCTTGACCATCCCAATTCTATGTTTAAAGTAGGCATGTCACACTTCATCTTTTCATATGATTTAAGTAGTCATGACATCCAAATTCTATGTTTAAATTCTTGTACTACAATCAAACACACTTCATATTTTCATATGATTTAAGTAGGCATGTCACACCTCATGGAAAATTTATCCTATTTTTATGGTTTTCCTATCCTATATAAAAAAGTAGCTCTTATGACCTTTAGGTCGCGCGTTGAAAGTGATTTTTTGACACATATATGGCTACTCATGGTCTCATGTGAACAGTAAATTCAAAGCAAATACTAAATAAAATATGAAATAAAATTACATGTAAAGGATGTAAGCATGTATTTGTGTAGCAAGTTACAAACTTAAATTTTAAATAAATGTAACTTGGGCAACCGGATGAACGGTTCAAGTTATAGAATTTCACTGGGCAAGTTACTTTTCTCTTTTCTGTAGAAGGTACATACATTTTCCCACAAAATTAATTAGTACGCATAAACATCAAGGCTATATGTGCATGCATAATTTATGTCGGAATTTTCTGAAACCGAAATTAATACGCATAAACACCCCAGCATACTTTCGCACTTTGGATGGTTGGTTTGCATAGTAGTCTAAGCCATTTATAGCAGCTAAGTAGCCAATTTGGTCGGCTATTTTTGCTAGTATAGATCTCGCTATTTAAGATGTGATTAGCACAATGGGACTAAGGCGCCGACGGCTAGAGGCCCTCAGCATAGCCACATTAGGCCGTCGACGTAGGCTAGTCGAGGGCAGTCCTCGGTGTAGCTCCTCGGCGAAGGTCCTTTTTAGCAGAGCCACGTGTGTCGTTGGGGTAGATCTGGCTCTTGGCGCAGCCCGTATACGCCGATAGTGGCCGTCGGCGTCTACACCCTCAACACAGGCCACACCGTCCGTTAACTTCAATTTTTTTTTAATTATTTTAGTCTCTCACATGAATCATTTTAACTCTAACTATACTTAATCTTAGGTCAAATTGTAATCATGGTCAAAATTTTCAATTCGGTCACCCATCCTCACAGTACTCCAACCCTAGCACGGTTAACATCTTCGTTCCTTCCGGTTGAGGTTCCATGAAAGAAACCAAACATTGTTGATCTCATACTACCATATCAATCCTATTAATCCTTATACCATGATATCACAACTCTTTATTATTTTAATTTTTAAACAATTTTTTAAATAAACACCAATGGTTAAGTAATAATAATCTCTATGCAGGATGCAATTATTAATTTAATTTTTTGAAAAAAAGTTATAAATAAAAAAATCTAGTTTTTTTTTTGGCAAAAACTAAAATCTTCCTGCTTTCATATTTTCATTTAGAATTTTGAGAATCTTAAAAAATGCCAACCGGGTAAACCCGGGTAAATTCAGATGTAACTTTTTCTCATGATTATTTTGATATATTATTCATTTTTCCTGACGTCGTATGCAACCGCAAAAGGCGTTTTACCGGTACATGATACAATTTTGTAACAAAGGTCGAAATTCACTTTTTTAAAATTCTCTTGCAACTAGATGACATAACACTTTAGCGTGATCTTTGGTGGGCTGGCTTGGCTGGGCCGATGGCCCCGACTTTTGGTCGTTAGCGTATCAGCAGGCCGTCGACGCCTTGCGCCATTTCTGTATTGTAATGATCTTGGGCCGTTAAAAATATTTTTGGCTCTCTAGGTGAAAAAGAAAAGCTAGATCGTGCTATTTAAGATGGCTAGACTAAACGAAAACTCGCCAAATCAAATCGACAACCAAAATTGCGCGACCAAGAGGGGCCGTAACTGATTGAAAGTTTTAGGCCATAAGTGGTTGAAAGTTTGGTAAAGAACCAATTACGTAACCAATCCACTCATATGCACAAAATAGAAACTCTCAAAAAATGTACAAAATAGATTAATTTGTTGAGGGCTTACATCACATCCCTACATGGCTACATCTTATGCGCGGGGCCACATCAGTGATTAGGTAATGCACGATGTGTATCCACCGCCGCAGCAGGCAACACGTCGAGCCAGGCCCTTGGGTTAGGCGTTGAAAAAACGCTTCGGACCTAAGGCCCTGGCGACAGGGCGATTAGGGTTTTCTCGACTTCCGCCGCCGGCCACGCCCGGAGGAGGAGGGATCAAAGCTGCTGGGTGAGTTCTTTGATCGGTGGATCGGTTCTGGCAGGGGTTCTGGTTCCGTGTAGTCAAGTGCTGTTCATCGTCTGGTCTACACCTGCGCCATTGTTTGGTCGATCGGAAGTCATGGCGAGTCCGGCTAGTTCTACAAATAGTGCAAGCGGATCGGGGAGCAAGAAGGAAGAAAGGATTGGTGATCTCATGCTGCGCTTGGGAATAGAAGATGATGAATTTGATGATGTGGTCTTTGAAGAAGATGAAACAGCGCCCAAACAGGGGATGAAGTGGCTGGTCTGGTTAAGGTACACACAGCAAACTCGTTCAGTCCTATTACTTTTGAGAACCATATGAGGAACGCTTGGTCCCCGGCACAGCGTATTGAATTTCATCATTTGGAGAACAATCTGTTTACGGTATAGTGCTTCTGCTTAGGGGATTGGATTAAAATTAAGGAAGGAGGGCCGTGGTTATTTAGGCAGAATGCAGTTTGTATTGAGGAGTACGATGGGCTGATGTCAACAGATCATATTGACCTTAATTTCTTTGAAGCATGGATCCGGATCCATAAACTACCTATTGGATATCGTAATGATGCTCTTATTAACAATCTTACAAGGAAGATTGGAAAAGTTACAAAGATTGAGACCAATGTTATGGGGATGGGTAATTTCATCCGAATCAGGGTTAAGCTGGATGTCAGGAAGGCTGTAGCACGGTTTGTTTCTATGGTGAGGGATGGGGTAAGGGAAATATACCATCTCCAGTATGAAAATTTTCCGAAATTCTGTGGTGCGTGTGGCTTTTTTGGACATTCCCATCTTGAGTGTGGTTCTGGTGAGCATGACGAAGCAAAATTGAAGTGGGGTGATTTTTTGATGGCCGAGTGGGACACTTGGCACGGTCGTGGACCGAGCTTTGCTAGGGGCAGCGGCCGTGGTGGTGGCAGACCTGGTCGTTCTGGTGAGGCACCGTTTGGAAGAGGACATGAGCAGAGGGGACGTGGTGGCCTAATGACGTCTTGGAGGCATAATGCTATTATTCCAGGAACACGTGGAGGAGACCCTGACCTTCATGACACGGCGACCAGCCCGGGGAAAGTAAATGGCATGGATATGGATAAAACGAATCTGACAAACCCACTTGCTAAGAGAGCTTTGGATCTTGATGGTAAAGAAGTAATGGGCGAAAAAACCAGTAATGTATTGGTGGATAATAGCATGGAAGGGATTGTGACTAATGATGGAGCCACTATAGATGAAAACCTCAATGCTTTGGCTGATAAGGACAGGAAGAAACGTACCAAGAAGGATGGAGCTGACTCCCCTTCATTCGGATCGGCGGGTTCCCGAGAGGAACCTGTCCGGTCGCAATGAGGATATTAAGCTGGAACTGCCACGGGTTGGGCAATGCCGCGGCAGTTCGAGCGCTTCTTGATGTCTTGAAGCGTCAAAACCCAGATGTGGTGTTCTTGTCAGAGACCCACCTAGAAGTTTATCCGGAAGAATGTCTTAAGAGAAGAATTAAAATGGACTTCAAAATAGTCCAAGCTAGTGATGGAAGGCGTGGTGGTATTATCTTGTTCTGGAGGAAAGAAGTCATTATTCACCAAGTAAAGGCAGAACCGAATTTTATTGATGTGCGTATAGAGGATGGACCAAATAAAATTTGGAGATTTACAGGTATGTATGGTGAGTTTAAATGGGAGGAAAAATACAAAACATGGGATAGAATGAGGTCTATACACCAGAATAATAATCTGCCTTGGGTTGTTATGGGAGACTTGAATGAAATCCTCTTTGATTATGAGAAGGAAGGTGGAAGACAAAGACCCCCAAGATATATTCAAGACTTTCATAGAGCTTTGGATGATTGTGACCTTTCTGATCTGGGATATGTGGGGGATATTTACACCTGGCATAGAGGTAATATGAGGTCTAGACTTGATAGAGCAGTAGGAAATCTGACTTGGAATCAAATGTACCTGGATGCGGCAGTGATCCATTTAGAATATAATCATTCAGATCACCGACCTCTCTTGCTTGACACGGAATATTATGCTGCTCAAAATCCGGTTCAGAATAAGGGGCAAAGGAACTTTGAAGCCAAATGGTTCCGTGAAGAAAACTTTGGAGAAATCGTGAAGGATGAATGGGAGGCGGCAGTGGGAGCCACGTCCCCGATCGACGTCCTCCAACGCCTGACGACCATGCATAGCGGGCTTCATGCATGGGACCAGTGGGTCCTTCGGCGGCCCAAAAGGAGACTGAGAGAGGCCCAGCGGGATTTGGAAAATGTGATGAGAGGGCCGATTAACCAAGAAACTGACCGAAGGAAACATGAAATATCATATCTAAATGAGAAGCTTTTGGAGCAAGAAGAAATCATATGGAAGCAAAGATCGAGGGCAAACTGGTTACACCACGGAGATCGCAATACCTATTATTTTCATAGTTATGCTACGGCTAGGAAGAGGAGAAATACTATAAAAATTGAAGGATGCCACTGGGATTTCGTTGAAGGTAATGATCTAAATCCGGTTATTCTGAATTATTTCTCTAACTCCGTTCTCCACGGAGAACAATATAGTGCAACCAGATTTCTTAGAAAAGATAATCCCAAAAGTAACACAACAAATGAATGAGGAGTTGATTGCTCCGTTATCGTGGAAGATGTGAAGAATGCAGCATTCTCCATTGGTGACCTCAAAGCTCCTGGCCCGGATGGGCTTCATGCCCTTTTCTACAAAAAATTCTGGCACTTGGTAGGTCATGATATCACTGTAGCTGTGCTGAAAGTTATTAATGATAAATCTATACCAGAGGGGTGGAATGAGACAGTGGTGGTTCTTATACCGAAAATTGACAATCCAGAAGAGGTCTCCCAATTTAGACCAATATCCTTATGCAATGTTGTGTATAAAATCATATCAAAAATGTTGGCCTCAAGATTGAAGAAAATTCTGCCTGAGATTATTTCCCCAACTCAGAGTGCGTTTGTCCCTGGAAGATTAATTACTGATAATGTGTTGGTGGCTTATGAATGTGTTCACAAGATCAAAAATAAAAGAGAAGGTAAAACTGGCCTATGTGCAGTCAAGCTAGACATGCACAAGGCATATGACAGAGTGGAATGGGAATTTTTGAGGAAAATGATGATCAGACTGGGATTCCATCAAGACTGGGTGGATATGATCATGGCATGTGTGACCTCTGTTTCTTATGCAGTCCGGTTTAACTCCCAATTAACTGATTGTTTTATCCCAACCAGGGGTATTAGGCAAGGAGACCCATTGTCCCCTTATCTGTTCCTTCTTTGTGCGGAGGGATTATCAAGTTCGTTGTTGCATGTTGAAGAGATTGGTGGCATTGAAGGGGTTAAAGTGTGCACGGGTGCACCATCAGTATCACACCTACTTTTTGCTGATGATTCTTTGATCCTCTTGAAAGCAGATTTAAACAATGCAATCTCCTTACATCAAGTTCTTGAATCCTATTGTGCAAACTCGGGTCAGCTTATTAGTGTGGCAAAATCGAGCGTCTTCTTCAGCCCAAATACACATGTTGATGTCAGAATTCAAGTGTGCAACACACTAAATATTGATACGGAGGCTCTGTCTGATAAATATCTTGGCCTTCCTGCTCTAGTGGGCATTGACAGAAGTGATTGTTTTCTACACCTGGTAGAGAGAGTGATCCAGCTGATTAAAGGATGGAAGGAGAAACAACTGTCCATTGGGGGTAAGGAAATCTTGATTAAAGCTGTGGCTCAATCTATATCTGTTTATGCTATGTCGGTTTTCCTTATTCCTAAGAAAGTTTGCAAAATGATTACGGATATAATATCACAATTCTGGTGGGGAGATGATGACCAAAGTAAAAAGATGCACTGGTATTCGTGGTGGAAAATGTGCTTCCCGAAGAAGGAAGGAGGTATGGGTTTTAGGGATCTTCACTCTTTTAATCTAGCCATGTTATCAAAACAAGTTTGGAGGTTACTGGATGAACCAAATTCTTTATGTGCTAAAGTGTTGCGAGCTAAGTACTATCCGGATGGGGATGTTTTGAAGGCTGGGCCGAAAGCAGGTTCCTCCTTTACGTGGCAAAGTATAGTTGCTGGCATTCAGACATTTAAGAGGGGATGCATATGGCGAGTAGGGAACGGTGACAAAATTGATATTTGGCGGGATTGCTGGATTCCTTCAAGCCCAAACCGCAAGATACTCACTCCTCGCGGTGACTGTGTTCTTTCTAGAGTTGAGCAACTCATTGACCCTATCCTGGAGGTTTGGGACAGGGATCTTATTGAGAGTATATTCAATCCCCTTGATGCTTCCCGTATTCTGCAAATTCCCTTACACACACGGGGCTTTGATGATTTTATTTCATGGCATGGAACTAAGAATGGAATGTTTTCGGTCAGGTCTGCTTATCACATTGAGTGGCGACATCAATTTAATGGCGTCACCTGCCGATCCCTCATTTCTGGGACATCACCTGAAAATCCTACTTGGAAGATCTTATGGAACCTAGCAGTTCCGGCCAAGGTGAAAATTTTCTGTTGGCGTATTATGCATGGTGTTATCCCTCTGAAGGCGATTCTGTTCAGCAGACATATTGGTAATTCGGCTAATCGCCCACTCGTGACCAACATCCGGAAGACATTCTCCATATGGTGTTTAAATGTAATCGCTCAGTTTTAATTTGGGAAGCGCTGGGGATTACAGATGTCCTTGACAGGGCTATATCAGCCAGTAATTCGGGCCCTCAAGCTCTTGAGAAAATTTTAAAATTAGCTATGACGACGGTCCCTGGCTTGGACGAACTAAAGATTCCGGAGATAGTGGCTATTGGAAGCTGGTACATTTGGTGGTTGCGGCGTCGACAAACTCATGGGGAGCAGATCCCACCCATTCAGCATTGTGTTAATTCTATTCGAGCCATTACGGCTAATGCAAGAAAATCGGTATCCCAAGTGAATTATGTGGCAAAGAAGATATGGGCAAGACCTCTAGCCAGAAATCTTAAAGTAAATGTCGATGCGGCTTATTTGGATGCCGACCATACGGGTGCAATAGGTGCTATAGTGCGTGACAACCAAGGAAATTGTGTAGCGGCAACCTCCAAATTTTTATCACATGTGAGTTCGGCAATGATGGCTGAAGCACTGGCAGTATTACACGGCCTCGAGATGGTAAACCGATTGGGATTTAATTCAATTGAGATTGAGTCGGATTCAATGGAAGTGATTCAGTTCTGCACAGGCGAAGAAAGGATTTGGAACGATGCAACGGCTGTCTATGCTGGTATTTTTGAACACGCTGCAAGCATTGGACATGTGGAGTTCCATCACTGCAGAAGGGAGACTAATATGGTAGCTCATGAAATTGCGAGGAATAGTTTTAGTACTAGAACTTCTTGTAATTGGGTCGATGAACCCCCTAGTTTTATTCTCTCGGCCCTCCTGAATGATGTAACCATACTATGATTTGGAGCAGCAAGTTTTTGACGCACTCTTTTCCTTACCAGGGTACCTTCGGGGACTGGAAGGTTTTTAATGAGGCGGCTTGCTGACTCGGGTTAATATATTTTAAATGTTCAAAAAAAAGGCCCTTGGGTTAGGCAAGAGCGAGCCCAACCGCTATGGAGCGTACTGTGTGCTACGTTGTAATCATCATTAAGGGCATCTCCAAACGGGCGACGTAAATGTTGAGCGACTGTTTGCATCTGCGTGGATCGGAAATGCGTCTGACATCACCTCCAGCGGGGCGACGCAAAGTGACCGGGCCATCCGCGGAGACGCAAACCTGGCCCAAATATGCGCCAGGTTTGCGTCTCTGGGGACGCTCGGTGGACGCGCAAAGTGCCCGCTCGCTTCCCCACCGGGCCCGCCTGGCAGCGAGCCTGCATCGAGGGCATCGCTTCGGCGGTGAGCGCTTCCGCGTCTGTGCCGCAGCATTCGTCATCAATGGCGCGGCTGCCTGTTCTGCACGCGCACTGGCGGGCGGCGGCTGGGCTTCTGCACCGCCTTCAATGCCATCGTATCCCGCGCGCGGCCGCGCTTAAAAGACCACTGGCCGCGTTCCTCCTTCCCCCACACCTCCACTCGCACCACCACCGCCGCAGAGCCATGGGGAAGAAGAACGATTTCGAGGCCTCCGGCAGCGGCTGCAAGAGGGTGCCGCTCCCCGTCACGATGGGGAGGCTCATGCACGGCAAATGGATGCCGTGTGAGGCCTAGTCCGGCGTGCAACTGCCTGACGGCTGGCGGCTTAGCTGCCGCCGGGAGCCCATCCCTCCCGTCCCTACGCGCGAGCCTGATCGGACCGCGGAGATCCGGCGAAGGAGGCGGTACCTGCCGCCGGACCTCCGCAACGATCCGGCGTACGCCATCGACTCCGACATCTGGCGTACGTATCTGTCGACCGAGACGGATAAGAGAAGAAGGGCAGGCTTCATGGGCGACAGGGATTTTCCCTTCGGGTCTGCACCGCCGACTCGTCCACGAAGACAGGAGGCGCCGAGGCGTCGTCAGCAGGCGGCGACGCGCGCGCAGCACAACGACGACGATAACCACGACGACGACGCCACGCCGCCTACGACGATGAGGATGACTACATCGAGGCGCTCGCGTACCATAACGAGGAGGTGAAGGACGACAGCGACGACTACGTCGCGGCCGTCTTACACGAATGGCAGCAGGCCGTGGTGGAGGGCCGTGTTTTCGAGTTCCCGGAGAACATGACGGACGGCGAGATGGCGAAGCTCGGCGTCCTCGTCTCCGAGAACGACGCGCCTGTGCAGCCGCCGCTGCCCCGGTACGCCGGTGACCGGCGTCATGCCGCCGGGCCTGTCGGAGGATGAAGCCCTTCGACTGGCACTACAGGACTCGGCGGCGTCACAACCGCAGCCCTGGGCACCTCCACCGCCGCCACAACCGCAACCCTGGGCGTCTCCTCCACCGCCGCCACAACCATACCCCTGGGCGCCTCCACCGCCGCAGCCCTGGGCGCCTCCTCCACCTCCAGCACCGCCGGCGCGCCCGGCGTACGCTCACCCGGATGGCAACTGGCCGTGGGTGATACCGGAGCTCATTGTGCTCGACAGCGACGAGGAACAACAACAGGCGTTAGGTTTTTTTTTTTTCATGTTTTAACTATGTAAATTATGTTTCATGTGTTAAAAAAATGATTCGGCAAAAAAAATACGTCGTACCGCAGGAGCCACCCGACACAAAGGGACGCACGGTCGATTTCAACCATTTCAACCGACGCAAACGGACGCGCGCGGACGCTAAAATGCGCCGCGCTGCTGGAGATGCCGTAAGTGCGTTGCTGGGGGTTCCTTGCTGGGGAGCCACAAGCCCAGATTTACTGTGAGCTTCACTTACCTCCACTACGTACTAGTCTGTCCCCTCTGGGCCCTCCCACGGAGTACCCGTCGCGACCAGTGTTCATGCATGCATGCATGCATGCATGCGGCCAACTGGCCAAACACGACAGTGGTCTTCGATGTTCATGCATGTATCATGTGTATCCTCGTGGCGTCGGGTGCTCGTCGCTTGACACCACATGTGGCATGGCGGCCGATCCTCGTGGCGCCGCCACCGCATTGACTCATCGTCACTGCTGTCCCGCCGGCGTCACGTGCGACACAGCCAGCGTTTGTTTCTTCATGTTTCTTCTACGTATTATTATTAGGTGGTGATGAAGAGCCCAACCAGTAAGAGGCCGAATCGACGGCATTTTGGGTTTCATTTGGGCCAGGTAGAACAGGCCTCGTATGTGGTCTATTTAGAAGAGTACGGGCTCCCACCTAGGCCAATAACCTGTGATTCATAAGCCCACCACTCTCTTTTTACCCACTAGTATCAAAGCCCATGACCCAGCCCACTGAGGTCTTATTTACTTCTAAGGTATTTATGGGGATGGGAGGGGATTATTTTGTATCCCGGAAAATCCCCACTAGTCCGTTTACTTCTTCGGTTTTGAACGACATAATCCCGAGATATCCCCCCCATCCCCTCCCATCCCCACATTTTTTGCCTAAATCAAAAACTCTCCATTATACTAGTGTATTTTTGGGGAAGGGTATTTGAGGGGATTTGGTGAACACCAAATCCCCTCCCATCCCCATACCTATTGGGAAGAAAAATACGAGAGAAGTAAACAAAGGATTGCATTGGTGTCAACTGTCAACGTCCGCCTGGGTGGGCTAAAAGAGAACGGCGACATCATCGGCGTAAACGAGCCAAGCACGCACACTAGGGACCCGTCCATCCTCCAAAACAAAAACTAGGGACCCGTCCTACCACCGAGTGAAAGTCTCTGTCTGAACTGTTCATGTCACGAAGCTGTTGCATAGGGTCAATTACGAGGTCCAAGAGCAAAGCGGATCGTCTTGCTTCAGCACCTAGCCATGAGGTGTCGACGCCAGCAACCCCGTTCAGCAAGGAAGGCCATAATCCCGTTCACGTATTTCGTGGCAAAGCAAGGCATCCTCAAAAGATCCCATTGAGAAAGACAAGGGACATCACATAATCGCTCAATAAACCAGTCGTTTAGTTGTGAATTATGAAGTTTCACATGTGAAGCCTGGAACTTCGACGGAGCCGCGAACCGCATTGACCATAAAATCTAGGACTTAACTGCAAAACACACAAACTTGGTCGATGACTAGGCGGCGACCGGTAATGTGGTATATCGACATGTCTGAGATGTTTCTGCATGATGATCTGACAAATTCTAACACATTTCTATTTTTATTTAAACAAATTAAAATTAAAATATCTTCAAAAGAAAATTTTGTGATGTTTGTACATGAATTTATAATTACAAGGCGGTAAGTGACTAGTGCCGATCCGGTTCAACCAGCCATGAAATAGGAGTGCATGTTTCACTCAGAATTCTAAATCCTCAATTCGTGGCGATGAATATACATACTCGAGCACCTACATCGATGGAGCACAGTGTGACTAGTTGCAGTTGTGTGCATACAATTTGTATCAATCTCGTGGCTAAGCATCTGGCCCTATGACAAGAACGAAAGTTGCTATATAGCACGTAAATGTGCTCTCTCTTCTCTCTGTATCGCCGTAACTGGATCAATGTTCTCTTTATTCCATACACAAGGCTAGAAAGAGCCAATAATATATATCGGCTTCTTCTGTAACACATGTAGAGTACTATTCCCTCCTCGCCAAGTTGCAGCAAACAATAAGAGTTGAGCGATGGCCATATTTAAGATATTGGGACGAAGCAACTCAATACGTTACGCTGTCTTTCTACTCGATCATGCACTTCTACCATGTTCTCCAGACAAACTGAACTCCTCGACGAGAGACATATATAGTGTGTGCGTCTCTGTGGTAGGAAGGATAAAATATACTATAAAAAGCAGGCCTAAAAACAATCACTAGTTATACTATACATTTTTACCTTTTTACATCTTTTTTTCTTGTCAAATTCAGTTTTGTATAAGAATTATTAAAAATACATTTGTCGGGTACTTCAAAATACCAACCACACGAATGTTTTGATAATATATAAAGATATCTACAGTTGAAAAGCTTATCCTGGTAGTAAAATAGAAATCTGATTTGCAGTCATGTTTTTTTATTTATCTTTTTAAACTCAAATATTCTGTTGAACTCAAATCATTCGTACCAAGGGCAAAGAATATGATGATTTCACAATCATTTACATGATATTTTGAACACCTAGGTGTACCATGATAGAGGGTGCTATAAGTACAAGTCTAAAAATATCCTGAATAGATATGATTGTCTCGCCTCTAGTAAGATTTTCTGAGTGTGACTGTAAGGTGGGCACGTGAGGAGCGTCTTTGTGTACATAGCCGTACGTGTCGGTGCTCAACATGCACTTAGGAGTAAGATCCACCTGCGTCTCCCAATTCACGAGCCTAACCGAACCCCAGCCCTAACCCTCCTCCCACACCCCAGCCTAACCGCCGCCGCCGGCAGCGCCGCCGAGGCAAAGTCCCACGGGGCGTGGCGGCGGCGGGGGCTCCTCCTCGTCGACGCCTGGTGACGGCGGCCGGATCTCCCTCCTCGATGCATGGCGGGCGCATGGATGAGTCGGGCGGCGGCGGCCTGCGCTGCGCCCCTTCTCCCGTCGGCTCCCCTGGCGGCCGGTGCGTGGGATGGGCGGTGGCGGCCAGAGCTGCGGCCTCCCTCCTCCCGTCGGCTCCGCAGCACTCCGATAGGGGTTGGTGGTGGGCGGCGGCCAGGCTCATGGCCTGCGCCATCCGCCCCCGCCTCTTGCCGGAGAGTGGAGGCGATCTCGGGTTTCACCCGCGACACAAGGTCGCCCGGGGCAGCAGCCTTGGGTACAACGGTGGAGGTGGCCCTCTTCTTCGCCGGAGAGGGTCGGCCTACGATTGTTGGTGGTGGATCTATCGATCTATCACCGTGTTCCGGCGGCGAGATGGAGATACTTGGAAGCCGGCGAGGGAGTCACCGGTGGAGGGTTGAAATTCGGTCTGGAAGCGAGATGGAAATAATAGTGCTTTTTGCCTGGAGTTTGCTGGATTGGTGGTATTCGGTCGTGCGCAGCCATGCTTTTATTCCGACCGATTGGTTCTGGAGGGAGCGGGGAGAAGCTCTTTTTCTGTGTTTACATCAAGTGACTATGGATCCATGATGAAAGTCGGAAGAAGGGAAGTTCATGAAGGCCGGAGGGGAGAACTAGCTAAGGGAGGTTCAAATCTCCGCGCTGTTGAGGGATTTGCTTGGTGTTCCGGGCTTCACAGCAGCGGTATGAAAGTGGGGCGACAACACATGTGAAGTTCAGAGTCCTACCTTTTAGGGTGAAAATCCAAGGTCTGGCCTTAACTGGTTGTGCTTGGCAATGACCTTGATGGAGGCATTGTTTTGAGAGCGGAGACTATCTTCAGGGTGAAAACCTAAGATCTTTTGATCGGGCGACGATGGTGTTAGCGCACTGTTCCCTTCTTGGAAGCATCGTTTTGAAGAGCCTGTACTTCAGGTGTTATCTTGGCGGTGGATGTATTGCTGTTGTTAGACCAGTGATACTGTAGCGGGACTTTTGTTTCTTAGTTTTTTCTTTTCCTTCTTTGGCTGTGTGCATCCGCAGTGCTATTAGGGTGGTGCGTTATTGTAGACTAGGTGTAATTAGTATCGTTTTGATATTAATATGTTCCCTTTATCGAAAAAAAAATAACTTGAGGGTCATGTACAGATTGGCGTAGAGCAAACGCCCCTCGGCAAGGCCAGATCGCGCCAAGCAAGGTCCAGGCCCGCCCAACCGATATATGTGCAGCCTGATTTTCGCCAAGCAACTTGTTTGAAACAAATTTGTTCTACTCAAACTCATCTTCAACAAAGTAGTGCAATATTTTGAAACAAATTTAACATAGAAACTGCAGAAAAAGATGTTTAAACTAATTATTAAACTAATTACATAAACAAGCTACTTCTTTTTAGGAGGCCCCGTCTCATCATTTTCACACAGGTGTTTCCTGCTCGTCACCTCTTCGGAGTTGGGTCGGGTGCAGATGCATATTTTGACCGCGCGGTTGCAGACGTTCCTGAACTGTCTGTTTGCGTCGCTCCGCTGGATATGCTCTTATGCGTCGCGCGCTCGTTTCTTGTTTCTCCCTGACTCTTTGTTCCCATCGGAGTGCCCCTTGTACAGTTGTACAGAACGATCCACGGGTTTGATAGTTCACATTGTACAAGTTTTTTTATTTGAGCAACGAGCGTAGCAAGCACTCCATACCGGCCAGTCCGAAGACATCCACCACCGACAAAAGACACATACAACATGAAAGAGATTGTTATAAGCTACGTAACAAGGCAGTGTCTCGACCGGCGTCGAACGACTCCGAGGATCAACATCTTCAAAATAACTTTCCTTGTTGACGAACCATCTAAAGAAGAAGATGGCGGAACTTGGTCGGGCCTGAGAAGGCGTCATCTTGGACTCACCAACAATAGCGTGCATTGCGCCCTTGAAGATGAACCTTTGACAACGGTAAGCACGGAGGGTAAATTGGAGCGTACACGTCGCGTATTCAAACGCGATGTTCCCAACAGAGTGACGACATTGAGGACGCTGCGCCATCGCTCTGATACAACTCCGGATCTAGGCTTTCGCCCAGAGATATTAACCAACCCGGAGAGAGCGAGTGGAGTGTCGACACACCTCAACGACTCCTCCAAGAAGGGAAACGACACCCACCGGCGCCGTCGTTGTTGGCACCAACCAAAGACGGGCAAGCTTTCATCTGTAACACCACACTCCGCCCACCCTACCCATCGTCCAATTTGCTCACACCACCGCCTCCGTAACACTTCACCGTCATAGACGTAGTGTCATGGACCTCCCGTGACCTGCATGGACGAGAGCACTCCTCGCAGCAACCGCCTTTCTTCCACCTCATCTCCACCACAGGCCTGGGATGACCCGCATGGCAGGGAGCCCGCGCCGCTGCCTTCGGGACCTAGGCCGCACACCGACCTCGCCAGAGACCCCTCCTTGCCACGCTCCAACTCCATGCCTAGCCATGCGTCGTCGCCTCCGAGTTGGCCGCCACCCGCGCCACCCCTCATGCCACCCATCCCCCGCGCGGGGTAGGCCCGGCAAGATTCGCCCGATCCCGCCTCGCCGCCTTTGCTGGCGGTGGCAGTGGCCAGGGGTGGCTGGGGCGCGAGGTCGTTGGAGCTAGGGTTTGTTCCTCCGGGGTCGCCGGCGTGTTCGACCCGGGAGGAGAGGTCTCACACTGTACAAGATAACAAGTGCATTGTTCATGGACAGTGCACTAACGCCAGCTGCTCGCTCCGTGAGGCGAGCTTACGGCATCCAGGAGATCGACGATATAGGTGGTAGGGTGCGATGACGCGAACCATGGTGGGCGCCTGTCCCTACGCCTCTTCACGGCAAAGCTGGTGAGGCAACGGCTCGCGCACGCGCGAGGCGCCGATGCTTCATTCCTGCTCACCCTAGAGTCTGGACCGAACCCGGCGACCATACAAAATTAAGCCGGCACTGCAATACATACACGTCGTTGTCGTGGTCACAGGCCTAAACCCTGCGGCTGGTCGAGAAAATCTCGCCCCGCATATCAGGACCGACCCGATTAAGAACAGAAACTCCCATGGTAAGCATAGAAGATGATGCCTGCTTTCTTCCGAGACACTGGCGTTGCTGGTGGTGGTGGGCACGGCTTGTTGTCATCACTACACTGCACGCTTCGACGTGCAGCTGCGCCTAGCCGCTTGTCCCTGTCTATCTTCTACTAGATCGATCGTGACGTACGCGCGGCCTTTCTTCTCTTTCCACTGTCGTGGTCTCGGGCGGGCGACTGCGACAGTGTTGGAGATATGCCCAAGAGGCAATAATAAAAGTGGTTATTATATATCTTTGAGTTTATAATAATTGTTTATATACCATGCTATAATTGTATTAACCGAAACATTGATACATGTGTGTTATGTAAACAACAATGAGTCCCTAGTAAGCCTCTTGTATAACTAGCTTGTTGATTAATAGATGATCATAGTTTCATGATCATGAACATTGGATGTTATTAATAACAAGGTTATGTCATTATATGAATGATGTAATGGACACACCCAATTAAGCGTAGCATAAGATCACGTCATTAAGTTATTTGCTATAAGCTTTCGATATATAGTTACCTAGTCCTTTCGACCATGAGATCATGTAAATCACTTATACCGGAAAGGTACTTTGATTACATCAAAAGCCACTGCGTAAATGAGTGGTTATAAAGGTGAGATTAAGTATCCGGAAAGTATGAGTTGAGGCAGATGGATCAACAGTGGGATTTGTCCATCCCGATGACGGATAGATATACTCTGGACCCTCTCGGTGGAATGTCGTCTATATTAGCTTGCAAGCATATGTATGGTTCATAAGTGACCACATACCGCGGTACAAGTAAATAGTACTTGTCAGGAGACGAGGTTGAACAAGGTATAGAGATACCGATGATCAAACCTCGAACAAGTAAAATATCGCGTGACAAAGGGAATCGGTATCGTATGTGAATGGTTCATTCGATCACTAAGTCATCGTTGAATATGTGGGAGTCATTATGGATCTCCAGATCCCGCTATTGGTTATTGGTCGGAGAGAGGTCTCAACCATGTTTACATAGTTCGCGAACCGTAGGGTGACACACTTAAGGTTTGATGTCGTATTAGTAGATATTGAATATGGAATGGAGTTCGAAGTTTTGTTCGGAGTCTCGGATGGGATCTAGGACATCACGAGGTGTTCCGGAATGGTCCGGAGAATAAGATTCATATATAGGAAGTCATTTTATAAGTTTGAAAATGATCCGGTGCATTTATGGAAGGTTCTAGAAGGTTGTAGAAAAGTCCGGAAGAAATCACTATGGAAGGCGGAGTCCCGGAGGGACTCCACCTAGCATGGCCGGCCAACCCTAGGGGGTGGAGTCCCAGGTGTGTTGGAGATATGCCCAAGAGGCTATAATAAAAATGGTTATTATATATCTTTATATTTATGATGAATGTTTATATACCATGCTATAATTGTATTAACCGAAACATTGATACATGTGTGATATGTAAACAACAAAGAGTCCCTAGTATGCCTCTTAACTAGCTTGTTGATTAATGGATGATTAGTTTCGTAATCATGAACATTGGATGTTATTAACAACAAGGTTATATCATTGTATGAATGATGTAATGGACACACCCAATTAAGCGTAGCATAAGATCACGTCATTAAGTTATTTGCTATAAGCTTTCGATACATAGTTACCTAGTCCTTATGACCATGAGATCATATAAATCACTTATACCGGAAAGGTACTTTGATTACATCAAACGCCACTGCGTAAATGGGTGGTTATAAAGGTGGGATTAAGTATCCGGAAAGTATGAGTTGAGGCATATGGATCAACAGTGAGATTTGTCCATCCCGATGACGGATAAATATACTCTGGGCCCTCTCGGTGGAATGTCGTCTAATGTCTTGCAAGCATATGAATAAGTTCATAAGAGACCAGATACCACGGTACGAGTAAAGAGTACTTGTCAGGAGACGAGGTTGAACAAGGTATAGAGTGATACCGATGATCAAACCTCGGACAAGTAAAATATCGCGTGACAAAGGGAATTGGTATCGTATGTGAATGGTTCATTCGATCACTAAAGTCATCATTGAATATGTGGGAGCCATTATGGATCTCCAGATCCCGCTATTGGTTATTGGTCGGAGAGAGTTCTCACCCATGTCCACATAGTTCGCGAACCGTAGGGTGACACACTTAAGGTTTGATGTTGAAATGGTAGAACTTGAATATGGAATGGAGTTCGAAGTATTGTTCGAAGTCTCAGATGGGATCCCGGACATCACGAGGAGTTCCGGAATGGTCCGGAGAATAAGATTCATATATAGGAAGTCATTTTATAAGTTTGAAAATGATCCGATGATTTTACGGAAGGTTCTAGAAGGTTCTAGAGAAGTCCGGGAGGAATCACTAAGGAAGGAGGAGTCCCGGAGGGACTCCACCTCCCCATGGCCGGCCAACCCTAGTGGGGGAGTCCAAGGTGGACTCCACCTAAGGGGGCCGGCCACCCCCCCACATGGAAGGGGGGAGTCCCACCTTGGGTAGGTTTCCCTACTACATGGAAGGTTCTTGTGTTGGGGTCTTATTCGAAGACTTGTAGTCCAACACTTGGGGATCCACCTATATAATGAGGGGCATAGGGGAGGGGGCCGGCCACCACAAGCCCTCAAGGAGGCCGCACCCCATAGTGGTCGGCCACCCCTCTCCCAAACCCTAGCCGCCCCCTCTCTCCTCCACCTCTCCCGCACGCTTAGCGAAGCTCCGCCGGAGTTCTCCACCGCCACCGCCACCACGCCGTCGTGCTGCCGGATTCAAGGAGGAGCTACTACTTCCGTTGTCCGCTGGAATGGGGAGAAGGACGTCATCTTCATCAACACCGAACGTGTGACCGAGTACGGAGGTGCTGCCCGATCGTGGCACCGTGATCAAGATCTTCTACGCGCTTTTGCAAGCGGCAAGTGATCGTCTACCGCAGCAACAAGAGCCTCATCTTGTAGGCTTTGGAAATCTTCAAGGGTGAGTCTCGATCATCTCCTCGTTGCTCCCGTCTTCTAGTTTGCATCTTGGCTTGGATTGCGTTCTCGCGGTAGGAAATTTTTTGTTTTCTATGCAACGAATCCCTACAGTGGTATCAGAGCCGTGTCTATGCATAGATGGTTGCACGAGTAGAACACAATGGTTTTGTTGGCGTTGATGCTCTTGTTGTCTTTAGTTTGAGTACTTTGCATCTTTGTGGCATAGTGGGATGAAGCGGCTCGGACTAACTTTACATGACCGCGTTCATGAGACTTGTTCCTCGTTCGACATGCAACTTGTATTGCATAAGAGGCTTTGCGGGTGTCTGTCTCTCCTACTATAGTGAAGATTCAATTTACTCTTCTATTGACAACACTAGTATCACCGTTGTGGTTCATGTTCGTAGGTAGATTAGATCTCTCTCGAAAACCCTAAACCACGTAAAATATGCAAACCAAATTAGAGACGTCTAACTTGTTTTTGCAGGGTTTGGTGATGTGATATGGCCATAATGTGATGATGAATATGTATGAGATGATCATTATTGTATTGTGGCAACCGGCAGGAGCCTTATGGTTGTCTTTAAATTTCATGTTGAGTAGTATTTCAAAGTAGTTGTAATAGTTGCTACATGAGGTGAACAACCATGAAGACGGCGCCATGGACCTTGACGCTACGCCGACGATGATGGAGATCATGCCCGAAGATGATGGAGATCATGTCCGTGCTTTGGAGATGAAGATCAAAGGCGCAAAGACAAAAGGGCCATATCATATCACATATGAACTGCATGTGATGTTAATCCTTTTATGCATCTTATTTTGCTTAGATCGCGACGGTAGCATTATAAGATGATCTCTCACTAAAATATCAAGATAATAAAGTGTTCATCCTTAGTAGCACCGTTGCCAAGACTTGTCATTTCGAATCATCTCGTGATGATCGGGTGTGATAGAATCAACAAGTGCGTACAACGGGTGCAAGCCAGTTTTGCACATGCAGATACTAAGGTGGCCTTGACGAGCCTAGCATGTACAGACATGGTCTCGGAACACGTGATACCGAAAGGTAGAGCATGAATCATATGATTGATATGATGAACACTTTGAGTGTTCGCCATTGAAATTACATCTTGTCTCGTGATGATCGGACTTAGGTGTGGTGGATTTGGTTCGTGTGATCACTAAGACAATGCGAGGGATATTGTTTTGAGTGGGAGTTCACCTAGTTTTTAATTATGTTGAATTAAAATTTGAACTCAATTTGTCATAAACTTAGTCTAAACTATTGCAAATATATGTTTTAGATATGGCGTCCCCAATCAATTTTAACCAGTTCCTAGAGAAAGAAAAGCTTAAGAGCAACGGTAGCAACTTCACCGACTGGTTCCGTCATGTGAGGATCTTCCTCGCTGGCGGAAATCTGCAATATGTGCTTGATGCACCGCTAGGTGACCCTCCTGCAGAAACTGAAACCGATGAAGTAAAGAATGTTTATGCTACTCGGAAAACTCGGTACTCTCAAGTTCAGTGTGCCATCCTATGCAGTCTGGAAGCCGATCTTCAAAAACGTTTTGAGCACCACGATCCTCATGAGTTGGTCAATGAGCTGAAAGCTATATTTGAAACTCATGCGGCCGTGGAATGCTATGAAGCATCGAAACACTTCTTCAGCTGCAAGATGGAAGAAGGCAGCTCCGTTAGTGAGCACATGCTCTCTATGACCGGGCATGCGAAGAAACTCAGTGACTTGGGAATAGTGATTCCTAACAGACTGGGGATTAATCGTGTCCTTCAATCACTGCCACCAAGTTACAAGAACTTTGTGATGAACTACAATATGCAGAACATGAACAAAGAGTTACCTGAACTCTTCGCCATGTTAAAGTCTGCTGAGATTGAGATCAAGAAAGAGCACCAAGTGTTGATGGTCAACAAGACCACCAGTTTCAAGAAACAGGGCAAGTCTAAGGGAAAATTCAAGAAGGGTGGCAAGAAAGCTGCCACGCCTCCTATGAAACCTAAGAACGGCCCTAAGCCTGATGCTGAGTGCTATTACTGCAAGGAGAAGGGACACTGGAAGCATAATTGCTCCAAGTATCTGGCTGATCTGAAGAGCGGCCTTGTCAAGAAGAAGAAAGAAGGTATATCTGATATACATGTTATAGATGTTTATCTCACTGGTTCTCGTACTAGTACCTGGGTATTTGATACTGGTTCGGTTGCTCATATTTGTAACTCGAAACAGTAACTAAAGAATAAACGAAGACTACTGAAAGATGAAGTGACGATGCGCGTTGGAAATGGATCCAAAGTCGATGTGATCGCTATCGGCACACTTCCTCTACATCTACCTTCGGGATTAGTTTTAAGCCTAAATAATTGTTATTTTGTACCCGCGTTGAGCATGAACATTATATCTGGATCTTGTTTAATGCAAGACGGTTATTCATTCAAGTATGAGAATAATGGTTGTTCTATTTTTATGAATAATATCTTTTATGGTCGAGCACCTGAAAAGAATGGCTTATTTCTGTTAGATCTCGATAGTAGTGATACACATATACATAACATTGATGCTAAGCGAATTAAATTGAATGATAATTCTACTTATATGTGGCACCGTCGTCTTGGTCATATTGGAGTGAAACGCATGAAGAAACTCCATACCAATGGATTACTTGAATCACTTGACTTTGAGTCACTTGATAGATGCGAAGCATGTCTAATGGGAAAAATGACTAAGACTCCATTTTCTGGTATGATGGAGCGAGCTACTGACTTATTGGAAATCATACATACCGATGTGTGCGGACCAATGAGTGTAGCATCGCGCGGTGGTTATTGTTATGTTCTAACCTTCACAGATGATATGAGTAGATATGGGTATATCTATTTCATGAAACATAAATCTGAAACTTTCGAGAAGTTTAAGGAATTCCAAAGTGAAGTAGAAAATCAACGTAACAAGAAGATTAAATTTCTACGATCTGATCGCGGAGGTGAATATCTGAGTTATGAGTTTGGCATGCATTTAAAAAAATGCGGAATACTTTCACAATTGACACCGCCGGGAACACCACAACGAAATGGTCTGTCCGAACGTCGTAATCGAACTCTCTTAGATATGGTTGGTTCTATGATGTCTCTTACTGATTTGCCGTTATCATTTTGGAGTTATGCATTAGAGACAGCCGCATTCACTTTAAATAGAGCACCATCAAAATCCGTAGAAACGACACCATATGAATTATGGTTTAATAAGAAACCTAAGCTGTCATTCCTTATAGTTTGGGATTGCGAAGCCTATGTAAAGAAGTTACAACCGGACAAGCTAGAACCCAAAGCGGAGAAATGCGTCTTCATAGGATACCCTAAATAAACTATAGGGTACACTTTCTATCACAGATCCGAAGGCAAAATCTTTGTTGCTAAGAACGGAACCTTTCTTGAGAAAGAATTTCTCACTAAAGAAGTGACTGGAAGAAAAGTAGAACTCGATGAGATTGATGAATCTATACTCGTTGATCAGAGTAGCGCAGTACCGGAAACTGTTTCCGTGCCGCCTACACCGGCAACAGAGGAAGCTAATGATAATGATCATGAAACTTCGAACGAGGAAACTACTGAACCTCGCAGATCGACAAGGGAACGTGCCACTCCTGATTGGTATGATCCTTGTCGGAATGTCATGATTGTGGACAACAATGATGAGGACCCTGCGACGTATGAAGAAGCGATGATGATCCCAGATTCCAACAAATGGCAAGAAGCCATGAAATCCGAAATGGGATCCATGTATGATAACAAAGTGTGTACTTTGGTAGACTTACCTGATAGCCGCAAGGCTGTCGAGAATAAATGGATCTTCAAGAGAAAAACAGATGCTGATGGTAATATTATTGTCTATAAAGCTCGACTTGTCGCAAAGGGTTTCCGACAAATTCAAGGAGTTGACTACGATGAGACTTTCTCACCTGTAGCGAAGCTAAAATCTGTGAGGATTTTGTTAGCAATAGCTGCATTTTTCGATTATGAGATTTGGCAGATGGATGTCAAAACGGCGTTCCTTAATGGAGACATTGAGGAAGAGTTGTATATGGTACAACCCAAAGGTTTTGTCGATCCTAAAAATGCTGACAAAGTATGCAAACTTCAGCGTTCAATCTATGGACTGAAGCAAGCATCGAGAAGTTGGAACCGACGCTTTGATAAGGTGATCAAAGACTTCGGGTTTATACAGTGTCATGGAGAGGCCTGTATTTACAAGAAAGTGAGTGGGAGCTCTGTAGCGTTACTGATATTATATGTAGATGACATATTATTGATTGCGAATGATATATAACTATTAAGCAGTGTAAAAGGTTATTTGAATAATAGTTTTTCAATGAAAGACCTTGGTGAAGCATCGTATATATTAGGCATCAAGATTTATAGAGATAGATCAAGACGCCTAATAGGGCTATCACAGAGTACATACCTGGACAAGATTCTAAAGAAGTTTAGAATGGACGAAAGTAAGAAAGGGTTCTTACCTATGTTACCAGGCAAGGTCTTGAGTAAGACTCAAGGACCGGCTACGGCAGAAGAAAGAGAAAGGATGAGTCAGATCCCCTATGCCTCGGCAGTAGGCTCTATCATGTATGCCATGCTATGTACTAGACCGGATATAGCACATGTTGTTAGTTTGACTAGCAGATATCAAAGTGATCCAGGAATGGAACACTGGACAGCGGTCAAGAATATCCTGAAGTACTTGAAAAGAACTAAGGATATGTTTCTTTGTTATGGAGGTGACCAAGAGCTCGTTGTAACAAGTTACACCGATGCAAGTTGGAACACTGATCCTGATAACTCTAAGTCACAGTCTGGGTACGTGTTTATATTGAATGGTGCTGCAGTAAGCTGGGCAAGCTCGAAGCATTGCACGGTGGCGAAGTCTTCAACAGAATCAGAGTACATAGCGGCTTCGGAGGCTTCATCGAAGCGGTATGGATGAAGAGGTTCATTGTAGAGCTCGGTGTGGTTCCTAGTGCATTGGACCCACTAGTCATCTACTGTGACAACATGGGTGCCATCGCCAATGCACAAGAACCAAGGTCACACAAGAGGCTGAAGCATATCAAGCTGCGTTATCACTCGATTCGCACTACAAGAAAAGTTTTGATAGGCAACGTCTCAAAATCGTCCGCTAAGGGGTGTTTTTCGTCGCCTATGGGCCTAACCCGACGATATGGGTTCTGTTGTCGAAACTGCGTCAGGCAAAGTCCTACCACGTTTTTTTCGGTCCGTCGCGCTTGGGCGCCCTTCCGCCACGGAAAATCGGACCGTTGCAGAAGTGTTTCCGGGAGCCCGTTGATCGCCGACGTCATGCAACCGACACGTGGCGTACGCCGTTAATCGCGCAAGACGGCGTTAACCGCCGAAACCCCGTGGTAGATGGTAGGCCCACACGAGGCCTCGCCACGTCTTAAGCGGGCTGCCCATTAAGTTTGCGGGCCGGGCCAGCTAACTTAGTTTGACCGGTCAACTATATAGCCGGGCTGGTCCATTAGTTACGTGGGCCGGCCTAACCTCTAAGGTTGATCGGTCAAAACATTAATGGGCCGGCCCACTAAGCATGTGGGCCGGGCCGAATGCACTCGTTTGACCGGTCAACAGGCAAAAGGGCCGGCCCACAAAACATGTGGGACCCACTTTCCTGTTATCGGGCCGGCCCATTTACCTAGTGGGGTCCACCTTAAAACAACTGGGCCGGCCCAAGAAGTTATTGGGTCGGCCCAATTACCATGTGGGTCCCACTTTCCTGCTATCGGGCCGGCCCATTTAGTACGTGGGATCCACATTAGATCAAATGGGCTGGCCCAACAAGAAAGTGGGCCAGGCCAAAAACACAGGTGGGTCCCACTTTCCTGCTAAAGGGCCGGCCCATTTAGTACGTGGGGTCCACCATATAGCAAGTGGGCCGGCCCAACAAGATAGTGGGTCGGGTCAAAAGCACAGGTGGGTCCCACTTTCCTGTTAAAGGGCCGGCCCATTTAGTATGTGGGGTCCACCATGTAGCAAGTGGGCCGGGACAAAAGCACAGGTGGGTCCCACTTTCCTGTTAAAGGGCCAGCCCATTTAGAACGTAGGGTCCACCATATAGCAAGTGGGCCGGCCCAACAAGATAGTGGGCCGGGCCAAAAGCACAGGTGGGTCCCACTTTCCTCTTAAAAGGCCGGCCCATTTAGTATGTGGGGTCCACCATATAGCAAGTGGGCCAGGCCAAAAACACAGGTGGGTCCCACTTTCCACTTAAAAGGCCGGCCCATTTAGTATATGTGGGGTCCACCACAAAAGCAATTGGGCTGGCCCAACTAGTTAGTGGGCCAGCCCAGCAGTGGGTGGGGTCCACCATAAAGCAAATGGGCCGGCCCAATTAGAGTGTGGGGTCCACGGTAAATCAAGTGGACTGGTCCAATAAGTAAGTGGGCCAGCCCGTTTAGTTGTTTTTTATATGCTGGCATAATAGGCGCTTTAGGATTTTGCGGGCCGGCACATATGTGATTTCGCTTAATTGGGCCGTTTAAGGGGATGGGAATTCGTGATTTAGATACTGAGAATATTTACGCAACATTGATTTCTGTCGGATAGCCTCACTTACCACAAGCAAAAAAGAAAAAAATGCGCGAAAGAACTATAAAAACTAACTAAATATTACATCACCAAGGCTTTGAAAAATATTACGTAACCCAGAGAAATTGAATGGTAATTAAACCTAGCAATACAATGAAGCGATCCGGCAATCTTTTAAGTTGTCCATGCAGCACCTATATCTGAAACAAAGACATTACAAGTTAAGACAGCAACAATGGAAACGCAAAGACACTACAATATTGTTTGCCAAAGAATTTGGAACTCATCATTTCGTCGTTATAAGAAGATCATTGTAATGCACACAATAAGCAAACAAAGAGTGCATGCCGCATACCAACAGCCAATATAACAGAGCATGTTAGAATGAAACAGCAGACTTACTACTGTCGAGTCCCATGCAAACCAACATGTTCAGGGAGTACAAAATTGGCATGAACAACATAGTAGCAGGCTATAAATTTTGTAACAACGACTGAGCAAGATGAAGTTATGATGGCTACATATATAGAGCATGGAATGTAAACCAAAAATAGAAGTTACGATGGCAAAAGCTAAAGAGGAGGGAATGTGAACCAACATGTGCCAAGTGCAATTACTTCAAATTGGCCGTGAACTAAATAATACTCCTGAACTTATAGTGAAGGGGATGCAAATCAAGATGTTTCGGGATATAAACTTGTAATGAGCAACACATAGAGGACAGTTAATGATGGAGCTTAGGATGGACCAGATACAGAATATAGTGGGATCACCTGTGAACTTGTATAAGAGGGAATGCAAACCAATATGTTCAGCTTTCCATATGTGAGCGTCATGCCAAGTCAGAGAAACAAGTCAATAATGCAGCTTTTGAAGAACAAGATGGCACGCAAAATTATTATCTAGTAGTATGACAAGTTTATTTGTACTACAGGCTAGATAGCAGAGTGATAGCATGCCAAACTAAGTCCTTACTTTGTTATCTTACAATGAACTAGATACAAAACAATGGCATCACCTGTAGTACAGGGAATGCAAGCCAACATGTTCATGGAGTAAAAAATTGGCACAAACAACATAGTAGCAGGCCATAATTTTTGTAACAACGACTGAGCAAGATAAAGTTATGATGGCTAGATCTACAGAGCAGGGAATGTAAACCAAATATAGAAGTTACGATGCCAAAAGCTATAGAGCAGGGAATGCGAACCAATATGTGCAATTACTTAAAATTGGCCATGAACTAAATAATAGCAGGATGTTACTATAATACCTATAATTTTTGTAACAACGACTGAGCAAGATAGAAGTTATGATGGCTACATCTACAGAGCAGGGAATGCAAACCAAAATGTTCAATCGCTTAAAGTCAGCAATGAACTAGAAAATAGAAAGGTGTTACGGTCATAGCTAGGAATGAACTAAAAGAGCTTCAGACAAACAAGCATCTGAACCCAGAACATGGCGCTAAAACAAGGGACTTACATTAGGAGAAGCACTCTGTGGGAGTTACAACAGATCTTCCTGGGGTTGATAGATCCGGTGATGAAGTACGCTACATGTGCTACTTGGGGTTGGAGAGACGGCCATTACACTTCATGGTTACTCATCTCATCTGCAAAAACGTAACGGCGCGTCGTTAGCACAAACAGGTTCCCCCAAGATTAAACAAGAACTTGCAGGCAAGTAATAGAAAAGCGACAGTAGAAGAGTTTAGATCATGCAAGGCGCCGGTGAAGCAGATCCGGTTCATGCACAGCGGTGTCGGTGAGCAAGATCCGATGCGGTGGAAGACGGATCCGGCGAAGCGGCTCAGCTGAAGCGACTGCGGTAGACTGCTGGATGAGCATATGGTTTCGAGGTACGGCGGGGATGATCCGGTCCGGTTGATGACGGTGTCGATGAAGCGGCTCCGGAAGGCAGCCGGATGACGAGGATCGCGAGGGCTCGGGTAGGCCAGGGAAGTCCGGCGGGGATGTTACGGTGCGGTGGTCGTGGAGGTGGGAGAGAGGGACTTGGGAAGTTCCGGTGGGTGGTCTGAGGGAAATGAATTTTTTCTGGGAGGGTTTCCGGGCTAGGGAGGTGGTGATCCAAAAAATGACGGACATACCCCCCCACCAACCGACCTTGCTGTCATCTCCACAGGGGTAGAATGGGAATTTGGAAGCGTGTGAAATTTTTGTATTTTGTGGCCGGGAAGTTTTGCCGCTATGAGATTTTGAATTTGGCTAAGGTCCAACTATAATGATAAAAAAATGTGAGACCGTACTAGTACCTCTGTTCAAGGCCGAGTGCAAAATCAAATCATCATCACATTAAATACCGGTTACTACCATGATCATCAAAAAATGTGAGACCGTACTAGTACCTCTGTTCAAGGCCGAAATTGGCTCATCCACTAGATCTTGCAAATTATAATGATAAAAAATTGTGAGACCGTACTTGTATTTCAGTTCAAGGCCGAGTGCAACATCAAAACATCATCACGTTGAAAATTTGTTACCATGATCATGATCTATCTCTGAAATTGGTGCATCCGTTGCAAAGTATAATGCTAAATTTTGAGTGACCGTACTAGTACTTCTGTTCAAGCCCGAGTGCAACATCAAATCATCATCATGTTGAAAATTTGTTACCATGATCATGATCTATGTCTGAATTTGGCGCATCTGCTAAATGTTGCAAAGTATAATGATTAAAAAAATTGTGAGACCGTACTAGTACTTATGTTCAAGGTCGAGTGCAACATCAAATCATCATCACGTTGACGATTTTTTCTGTTCCATGATCATTATCTATCTATAAGAGCATCTCCACCGGCACAGCATCCTCTATTTGGGGACGCTGCTCCCACACCGGCGGCCCCAAAACGGCAGCCCCGATAGATTTTAAAATTTAAATTGACATCTAAAAACCCAAATTCATACGAAATTTATACCAAAGTAGCTCGAATTTAAACATAACTAAACATAAACTTAATCCTGGTCTACTGGCCGTCGGTAGGGGTGCTCGACGGCCCTGCCACGTCGTTGTTCTTCGGCATTGCCGCCTGCTTCCGTGCCCGCCTCTCCTCCGTTGCTTCGCGCATCTGGCGGTGGAGCATGGCGGCCGGGGTCGCAGGGGCTTGCCGGCGGCGCTGTCCCCGCGCTTCCAGCCTTTCCCGAGAAGCTTCGATCTCTGCGCGCCTCGCCTGCTGGCGAGCGAACGCGTCGTAGTGGCGATGAGCGTTGAGCTCTGCGAGCTTCTGTCGCTCCGCCTCCATGAGGCGGCGTCCCGCCTCCTCCGTGGCCGCTCGCTGGCGCGATATCTCGAGGACGTGCTCGAGGTTCGCGTCGTTGACGAACTCGCGCTCCTCCTCCCTCAACTGCTGGTATCGTTGTGCGTTCAGCGACGCGAGGATCGCCACCTGCTCCGGGTCGGCGGGGGCCTGCGGCGGCTCGCCCGACTACGCTGCCTCCTCCGGCACCTCTGCTTCCGCTTCTGCTACGTAGACATCGTGCCACGCCTCGAACCGTGGGCCCTCGTCCTCGTCGGAGCTGTGCTCGTCGTCGGCCTGCGGCAGCGGCTACGGTGGTGCTGGAGGCAGCGCGCGGCCGTTGAGGCCAACCATCGAGTAGGTGGTCTTCAGACGGCGGGCATCTTGATGTGGAGAGTAGAGAATGGAGCGGCGGTGGTGGACGGCGTACGTCCTATCTAGCGGTAGCAACTGCCCACATTTAAGGCGACTGGACGCCGCATGGCTAGTCGCTGCCCTCGTGGCCAGTCGCTGCCTCGGTTTCCGCGCCACATGTACATTGATTTAGATGGATGTTGTGTGTAATACTACTCCATGTCATCTACGGAGTATAGACAATGCTATAGACAGTGTATACAATAGTCTATCTGTAAGTTATCTAGTCATAGCTATATAGCATACAACAAAAACTGGTGTCTGTAAGCTGTCCGTAAGAAGCCTACAGATTGTATGTAACTTTAGACCATGCACTATGTGTATCAAAAGCGAACCAAAACGTCCATTGAATCGGTTCCGCACATAACAGAGCATCGATGCATAGGTTCTGACAGGAAAAGCGAACCAACAATTTTGTTCGACTCATCTGTGATGGAAATTGATACTCCACATTGAAGTCAATTAATATGAATCGGAGGTAATGTGCATGGCTTGGTGAAGTGGGCCACTTGCTTTAGGATAAGTAAAATATGCATGTCATATTTCTGCTGGGTCCCACTTGTACTGCTTGATCCGGTTTCTTTGAATCGGCACCACATAGTCCTTCTCTCTCCTCATTCTTTTTCCTCCACATCACCAAAATCACATACGAGTACTATAACTACCTCTTACATGACCTTAAACGCCGACGACCAACCTTTCCGCGTCGCAGCCGATGCGAACCGTCGCGTCCTCTCGCGGACAAGGCGCCCCCACCAGAGAAAACCGTCGTTCCGCAAAGCCAACCGGGGTGCCCGATTCGCGCCCTTGTCAAAGGGGCCGGCATGGGATGCCTGCGATTCTATTGGGCTTGACAAATGACAGGCGCCATTTGGAGCGCACCGGTGCGAGCCCTAAATTGACGCAGGCCCCCAAATCGCTATCGGGGCCGCCGGTGGAGATGCACTGAATTTGGGGCATCCGCTAAATCTTGCAAAGTATAATGATAAAAAATTGTGAGACCATACTAGTAGTTCTGTTTAAGGCCGAGTGCAAGATCAAATAATCATTACATTGAAATTTTGTTACAATGATTGCAAACTATAGCAATAACAGGAAAAAAGCTCAGGATCAAATAATCATTACATTGAAAATTTGTTACAATTATTGCAAACTATAGCAATAACATGAAAAAAGCTCAAGTGTTACAATAACAGGAAAAATTGTCAAATACCACAACAAGTCGAAATAACTCAAATGATACAAGCCATACAAATGGCATCATCGGCAAAACTGCATTTCTTTTAGGTAGAATTCATCGGAGTGCAAGTAACAGCTGGCATTCCATTAGATCTGCAGAGTAGATTATTAAGGATCTGCTCAATCCAAGCTTGCCTATTTTTCAATTCATGTATCTCATTGACTGTTATGTCGATTTTTGAATCTCTTTCATCTCTTTGCTGCTGCATTATATCAATTGATTCGTGTGCAAAGGCAGCGATTGTTTGCGCTGGAATGGCTGGGACAGTAGATATCATCTGACTATCAGATGAATTGGCATTGTCATGGCTGTGCTGTGGAAAGACCTGGACACTTGATGTACATGCCCTGCCATCTGCCTTCCTTGCTCTATTCAGGGGCTGAAAACAAGACAGTGCAGGTTACAGAACCATACAATTTGAGAAAACAACCATATTAGTTGTCACAGATTTTGCAAAGCATCAAAACAGATGGCAGATTTTCACAAAGCATAAGGCATAATATAACAAAGCAAGCTATCAACCCCATTGCAACAGGCAGAGCAACCGGATGGCAAATATGAACAAAATAAATCAAGTAACTAGACAGCAATTGCCTAATAAAATAAGCCAGGAAAGCGCATAACGTAAGTCTCACAATTAAAATTGACACTTGGAAGGGGTGCTTCAGATCCCTTAAGTTCCACAAAAGTGGTCATGTGGACAAAACTAGCCAGACATTGTGCAGTTGGAGAATCTCCAACCCCCTAAATTTCATTATTTTCATCATCGGCCAGCCATGGGAATGCCTCAGATAAACGAGAAATATATCCATTTGGTGCCAAATATAAACGAGCAGGACCAATTAAGACAGATTAGACAGCAACCATTCTGGGATTCATATAAACTGACATATTATTTCAATGTTTAACCCATGAGCCCAATATAAGGGAAGGAGAAACAAACAAATGAACCATTTTGTGCCTAAAAATAAAAGATGGGTCAGCCAAAAAGAAACAACATATCTTATTTATGATACCCACTGAAGGTGGATTTCCTACTACAGAAGGTGGCATTGGATTAATCAACAGTGAAATCAAAAAAAAAACTTACAAAAAACAAATATGCTCATTATATCCCACAACAAGCATGCCAGAAAGTGCCAAGGTTTATATGTTTTAATCATCAGTCAACTCAATGAATCAAGGACTAATAACCAATTGAATCATCATCTGACTCATATTCACCAAGCAAAACATTCTTATCATGTATGGATGAAATCCAGAAGACATAACGGTATGAGGAAGTGTAAGAGCAATCAAACATTATGTGGCTGGAATAAAATGCCAGATCATTTAAGTTAAGCAGAACAATTAAATTGGTTTAATCATGATCAAACAAAAAAGATTAGACAGGCAATAGAACAAGTTTGAGAAGCTAGCAGAAAATGAACGAAGACGTGCGATCATATAAATAGCATGATTTATTTCAAACCAGTTATCCTATCTATATGGAGAGTAAATGTGTTAAACACAAACTGGTTCCCAGCACGATAAGCATATCAATACAAAAATGAAAGGTACTTACTGGATTATAGGGGTGATTCACTCCACGATTTGCTGTGTTCCATGTGATAGTGCAACATGAAATTACAAAGAAAGAGTTAGGGTTGCAGCTCTTGAAGAACAAAAACAATGAAGAATTTAAATGTACCAGAGCAATGAGTTCACACATGTACTACAGGATGGCAAAAGGATAGCAGAAAGGAAATAGTAATTGGCATTTACCGTCATTGTTTACAACAAAACAGATGGAAATTATAATTTAAAACCTTGTGAACACAGAAGAGCACAGAATGGCGGAATATAAAACAACATTTTGCAACGAACAAAACAGACGGCGGCTATGGTCCCAGCACACAACCTGACACCTGAGAATAAGAAAAGCAAACAAACATGTAGGTTTCCTAACAAAAATAGATGAATTACATAGCATGCAATTACTGTTCTAACATTAGGACGAACTAGATAGATATTATAGGGGTGTTTCTTGAGAGTTTATAGAGCAGGGAACGTTTTGCTAGTCTTAGTATGAACAAGATAAAAATTAATACTATTTTTTGCAACACACAGTACAATCATAGACACTCACATGTACATGCATACACTCATCACTCACGCACACACACTCTACCCCTTCGAGCACATCCAGGAAAATGCATCCAAGAAACTGATCCGACGGGTATTGAGATTGACGAAGTCACCACTATCACCACAATGTCATCGGGAACGCCGCATCCCACACAAGAATATTCCTCCATTTTTTGAGACACCAAAGCGTCAAATCTGGGGGTGCCACTGCCTCCTAACCATCCAACCACAGGTTGGTTCTCAGTGATTTGGTACTTGAAATGCACTACATGATATCTAATATGAAGTCGGTGTGAGGCTAACAAGCAGGTGCGGCGGCGTTGCTTGACGTGAGTCGGTGTGATGCCATCACAAGATGAAGTGCATGGTCCATGTGATCTGGATTAGGGGATACTAGCATAATACCCGTGTGTTGCAACGGGTTAATAACGAAAGATCGCTCTCTCCAAAAATAGAATAAATGGAATATAATCACAATGTCTATGTCCAGGGTGTGTGGCCACATGGTCCTCATTTTTCTTTACAATCTGTGGTACGTCAGTCTTATACAATGTGCATTATTTTTTGTCACCACAGAGACAACTCTGATGCTCGATCGACCGATCCGAGTTGATCAATCGACCGATCTAATTGACATGTTTGAACAAACGATCGAATAATTCATAGTATTTATTGAATGATACTCCGTCCGTGCCAAAAATAAGACGTCTAAGGATTAGTTAAAAGTATGTTTTTAAAATTTGACCAAGTTTATACAAAAAAATATAAATATTTACAATACTAAATCATTATCAATAGATTCACCCTAAAGTATATTTTCTTAATATGTCAATTTGATATTGTAGATGTAAATATTTTTTAAATATTTGGTCAAAGTTTGTAAGGTTTGACTTTTGACCAATCCTTAGACCCCTTACATTTTGGGACGGAGGGAGTATATCGTAAAAGGTGCCCTTTCACACCATCTTTTTACAAAACACGGTACAATATAAATGCTCACTAAGTACATACACTCGCTTCTATGAACGCACAAATGCACATGCTACCTCTATGAACACCTTCGAGATACTTTGTCTGAGAAACCGATTCGTCGAGGACACACGTCGAAATGTGGCCCCAACTGAACAGATATTTCTCTTTACTAATCAGATATTTCTCTTTATTAATGAAACACCCACGCGTGAAACATGGTTTTTTAGCGAGAATGTCACTGCGCTCCTAAACATGTGGTTGATTCTTGTCACTAACCTCTTAAATGCTGCAGGGTCTGAAAGTTTTATTTTTAAAGGATTTTTAGTTGCATAAGTGTTGAGATTTGTATGTCCTACGAATTTTAAATGGAAAATGCATGCACGTGCAAAAATTAGGAAAAGAAACCTAGAGTCATATAAGTTGTCACTGTATGTTTGCGAATGAAAGAAAAGTTAGAAAATTTAAAGTTGCACGGCAAGAGGAGCCTAATCAATGGGTCTCTTTTGGCTTTTTTCTTTTTTGCCGATCGTGCCGATCTAACCGGGATTGTCGGACACGCGTTGATGAACCACGGCAGAGGAGAAAGGACGGATCACCTGCTGATATAAAGATTGACCGGTACAAAAGCCATCTCCATCAATCTACGCTCATTAAGGAGAGGGTTCCTTAGAGAATAAAAAGGGGAGCGAACGAAAAAGATGTGTGGCTGAACCGATCTATGCTTGTTTTAGCGATTAGAATTAGGAAAGGGGTGCTGATTTTGCTACCTAGTGCTACGGATTGGATTTTGGTCGTGACCTAACTAATCCTGATAAGAACTCCTCATGGAGCCGGTCACGCTGACCTTACTTTTTATGTTCGGGTGAGTTGTATACACGTTTGACGTACCATCACCAACCACCGCAACCTGTTTTAAATTTAATACGTAGTAAAGATAGCTTATATGACAAGATTATGGGGGAGATTGTTAGTAGTAATCTTATCAATGTGGTTGGCTAGTAAAGGAGCTAGCTTAGTCATGAAGTATCCAAGGTATGTAGAGAGAATTGTAGAATGGGGAATGTTCTAGAGTAAGATATTTACGAGTAGTATGAAATATCTAGAGTTTGTAGAGTATTCTAGAAGTATGGTATAGGGTTTGGATTCTGGCACATGGCAACAATCTAAAGGGTCATGTACAAGCTTCCTAGTATTAGAAGCCATGTGTGTGAAGCACATCAAGGTGTGTGAAGCACATCAAGACAGAGAGCTCGAGGAGTGGCATGGGCAAATGCGCAGGTTTCTGCCATCTGCCACGCGCATTGAGAGCAGGGCGGAGCTGGATCTATGGGACTTCTCTGTCGATGCTCTTTTAGACGGATGAATCAGTATTAACTCGCGGGGGGCATAGGTGTAATTTTCGGAAATTTATGGGTAGTTTGAAGTTGGACGAAAATTTTGCCTTAGTTTCTTTATTATTATATATTATTAGGTATAGATATAGATTGACACGGGTTTAACTAGATTGGATTGCATGACAGTAAACCAATTCTAGATACTTACATGCTAATATAAATCTCAGTTATGACTAGATTCAGATGTATATAGACACATTCTAGTTGACCAAGACATGCTTGAACCTTCTATGGTAACAGCCCAAAACGTGTAGGGGGGAGGGGGTCTGGTTACCTCGACGGCGGCTTCGTGTAGTCATACTCGGCATCCTTGCGGGTCACGTCGACGACGGCGGGGGTGCTGCGGTTGCGGTGGGCGTCGGCATCGAGGAAGCAGATCTGGGGCGGTCGATGATGGTTTCGGGGAAGCAGATCTGAAACGAGGGAGTCGGTGAAGCAGATCCGGTGCAGTGCACGGCGTCGTTGGTGAAGCGGATCAGGTACGGCAGACGAGGGAGTCGGTGAACTCAGATAGTGCAGTGCACGGCGGCGTTGGTGAAGTGGATCTGGTTCTGCGGACGAAGCAATCGGTGAAGCAGATCCGATGCAGTACACGGCGTCGTTGGTGAAGCGGATCTGGTGCTGCGGACGAGGGAGTCGGTAACCTCAGGTAGGTGAGGTGGTAGGCCGGCTAAGTACGGCCGGGATATTCCGGTGCGGTGGTCCGGCAGGTGAGAGATGATGGGCCTGGAGTATTGCGACAGATTTTTGGCGGAAATGGGGAAGACGAAAGGAAGGCGGTAGACTATATATATCAGAGGGGATGTGTAAATTACGAACGAGACCCCAACCCACGCCGGCTTCACTTGTCTGCCATTGCGTCATTGGTAATAGGGGTCGAATGGGAATTCGAAATATGTGTATGGAGGCGGGAGTTTTGGCGCTCAACTCGTATTTTGAATCTCCCTGGTGTATAAGCGATACAAGTATACTAGATATTGAATCATAGACCAGGGAAGACAAGTACAGTAGTACAAAAATACTGTAATGTCTACATTGCATGATGCTGATCTACCTTGCGTTAGTGTTTGTAGTGGTAGCTAAGTGGTGCAAGGAAGACATATTTGTAATTTCTACAACTAAGATATGTCTATATACATCCGTATTAGACAAAACTAAGACACCTCCTTTCAGACGAAGGTAATACTATTACTTTTGAATCTCTTTGTACTAATGCTGATGATTTAGATCCTCAGAGTTTCGTACGGAGTAGTAGAAAAAAACTAGGCTCCTCTCGAGAAACAAATAAGCATCCAATTAAATAGTACGTGGGCGGTTATTATTATTTTAACAAGGAAACTGCATTCATGCCCTATGGCCCGTCATCTTCAAAACCGTCCAAAATGCATGCATCTAGCGGTTTCCAGGCCCTGGCGTGGCGGTTAACATTCGTCTTCCTCATTTCGTCTTCTCCCTGACACTCGCGCATGTGCCCCTCTCGCTACCCTCCATGGAAGCGTTCTACCACGGGCACACTTTCCTCGCTCATGGAACAACCACCATTACGGCCAACTATACCAATATGGCGTCTAAGGTGGAGGAACACATCAACAAAATCGAGTTGATCTTGGAGAAAGAAGACTCGTACAAAATTGTTGGCCTAGACGTAGAGTACACCTATGGGCCTGAACAGAAGGCTGCCCTCATACAGTTGTGCATGGGCACGGACTGCCTCCTGTACCAGATTTTCTCGGCCGACCAGCCATGCCCCAAACTCGCTGACTTTCTTGGCAAGGCTGACGTAACATTTGCAGGTGTTGACATCGGCAACGACATTACCAGGCTTGGGCGTTGCAACCTCTCAGTGGCGAACTTCGTGGACATCCAGAAAAGGTGGAAGCCTACCGATTCCACTAGTAACAATAAGGATTCATTGGCTGACTATGCTGCGGCCATTATAGACAGCCAGTATAAATCTATCATGAAAATACTTACGCATGAGGAACACAAGCTGTGGAAGCAGGTGCCCTTGTCCATGAAGCATATCAGGTATGCAAGCATCGACGCATATGCGACATATGAGGTATACAGGCGAATAGTGAACTTTGAGAAGGGTCAACAAAAATTGGCGGAATTCCAGGACAGCGGGAGTAAGAAGAAGAAGAAGAAGAAGAAGACGAAGAGCAGCATGGTACAGGCTGTGGAAGCTGAAGAGGAAGATCACTGAAAACGATAGCCTAGTGTTAAAAGTAGTACAGTACAGTACTAGTATGTATACGATCGTGTGTGTATGCACTAATGCACGCAGTGATAAGTAGTTCTGTACATCCAGCTATATTTTATCTTGCAAGTAGTGTTAAAAGCAGTACAGTACTACTGTAGTATGTACGATCGTCTGTGTGTATGCTCCCAGTGTCGTGAGTACATAACTGATAAGTATAAAATAAGATTCGCAAAAAAAGTATATAATAATAATATGTATGGTAGATCTTTTTTTATCTTGCATACTCCCTACGATGCATAATAAGTGTGCCGTTTCACTCTAACAGCATGCACTGTGTTGTCCACAACAGCTATCCTCATCCACAAGCAATAAGTGTAGTCCATGCCCATATATATAGTGGACACGTACAAGCTTTTGGTTGCTCATAAGTAAATAGTAGAGTAATTATTTTACTCTATGCTCTGTCTTGCATGTGTGTACTTCTAACAAATATGTGCGTCCCAGCGTGTGCCAAAGTTAACCTTATACTGAGTATACTGTATTGTATTACTCCCTCCGATCCACATTACTTGATGCTAAAATGGAAGTGTCTATAGCTACAATATGTCTAGATACATCTACACTAGCGTCAAGTAAAATGTAGTTGCTATTTCAGTAATCTTTTGGTTCCCATAGGTGTTGCCTTAAATGACAAAAGTCGTGGCCATATCAAAACCATGATTAAGCCGAACCTCTGCCCCAGGACATGACATCTCTTCTAGAATGCTCTCCGTCCATAATAAAATAATCAATGGATGGGACTGGATACCTTCGTTGGGAAGGTATCGTCACCTGCCGAGTAGGGTGCATGTAGGCATCCTATCACGTCAGGACAGCTATCCAGTAGTAATATCCATCTCCCAGTTACCCAGTCTATCAATGGACATGGCACCTATCGAGGTACTGCTGATGATTTTGTACGTATATTTATATGAGCACGATGCTTTGTACTCCGTACAAAGTTGTCCCTGTCACCTCAAGGTTGCATTAGCAGGACGAAAAACAGTTACGGAGTACTCCCTTTCTTGTTCTTTTTCTTTTGTTGTCACAGATTTGAAACCAATAAGTTCAAGTTATGTTCCTGATGATGTTACCCAACAATAGAAGCGAAACTGAAATAATAGTACAACTCAGACAGTGTTAGTACTAGTACTTTACTAGAGGTTACATCCGCATTAGCACTATACTAGTACGTATCATCATATGGAGTAGGAGTACTTATTTTGAGGATTAATTGTTCTCCTTCTCGATGCGAATGTAGAAACGCAACAGCTTGGAAGGTCCACCAAGCACCAGGTACAGCGGCGGCACCGAGAGGAACGACGTGAGTTCATCAAACGCGACGTCGCCCGGCAAGGCGCAGCTCGACGCCTCCAAAGACACACTCACGGTGTCCGCCCTGCTCCTCGCGTGCGCCAACGAGCACGACGCCGGCCCATTCGCCCACATCTTTGCCGTGTACAGAGGCCACACGCACGCGGCCGCCCTAACGCACACGGTAGACACGATGGTGGTCGAAGTCGAACCGAGCACGCTGATGATCAGGACGAACACGGCGCTGTCCTCCCCTTCGGCGATGATCCGCAGGCACGGCGAACCCGGCACCGGCACCGGCACCTGGAACACTTTGGTCGTGTTGTACGGCGGGATCTTGTGCACTTGGATCGAGTGGGCCGCTGCGAAGTGGGCGACGAGCGCTGTTGGCGGGGCGGCGAAGTCGCAGCCGGGCTCCGTGCAAGCGCAAGGGGCGTGCGGGCATGCAATCTTGTGGTCGTGGACCTGGTGGTAGGCCACCAAGCTCCCGCAGCTGCTGTGGGGGCACTCAACCGTCGCCGCTGATACGACGGCGTCCATTGCCGGGTCCTGCTCGAATCCGCCGCGGGGTTCCACGCACCTATGGCACCTGTTCCCGGGAAGCTCGCTGAGGCAGCGGCCGCAGGCCAAATGATTACCCTTGCACTGCACAAATCAAAGTTCGTGGATTCCCATTTTTGCAGTAGTGAACCCACAAAAGAAACATCAATGGAGTGTGGGAGGGAAAGGGATCGACCTTGAAGACGGGGGGCTTGAGGGGCTGGGAGCAGAAAATGCAGTGAAGCACGGTGGAGTCCATCTTCAGGGTAACGGTGACAGTTTCCAGCATTGCGAGCGCGCGAGGAGTATGGCATATCGATGGCCTATCTTATCTCCTAGCCTCGAGGCTGGAGTACTCTATTTAAGGGGATGGGAAGGGATTTTGCTTAAGACGAGGAAAACCCAATATAGTACCTCCATCTCAAAGCTTAAGGCTTATACTCCCTATTATTTTTAGAAAGTCAAATTATGTCAAAATTGACTAAGCATTTTCCAAAAATCATGGTAGTTAAAAAATGTGTATCTCCGCCATCATACTATTTGAGACTATATTTGTGATGGTAATAGGCACAACTACATACATAAAAATTGACATCATCTGATTACTAGTTATTTGGACTGCGGGATGAACTCTTTGGAACTGTGCATTAAGCACCGGTAACCACTTAGGGCTTCTTTGATTCATAGGATTGACATAGGAATTATGTTGGATTTGATTCCTATGGGAAAATTTCAATCCTACACCTTTCCTATTTCTACACTCTCCACATTCCTTTGATTGAAAGCAGCCCTTATAGTGCTTCTTTGTTTTTTATAGTAAGTGAAAGGACATCTAAAAAACAGGAGAAATGATCTGGAAGTGCAGATAGTTTTATACCCCTCTGTCTCGGTTCACAGGGCCTAATCTGAACAAATATTTGTCCCATATTACCTCTCATCTAAGGCCTGCATGCATTTAAATTAGAAGTACTAGTAACCTTCTCGAATTAGTCTCCACCTTCCCTTTTCTCCTTTTTCTATTCTCTGGGAACAGCCTTGTGCATGCTGGTGGAGTGTGAAACCAAACAAGTTTGCATGGGGGCATGTGATCGGCTGCATGCACGCTTTGTACACCATTAGTGGAGTATTAGGGCATGTACAATGGTGATATTTTAGCAGTGCCACGTAGGATAAATGCTGATGTAGAAGAAAGAGAAAGATGAAAAAAGACTTTGCCTTCTCTTAGCTAAGAGATCATCTCTTAGCATAAATCTCTCTCACCACAAATTTAGGATGTCTCGTTACCAAAGATAAGACTAAAAAACAACCCATTGTACATCATGTTTTATTGTCATCCGGAGGAGGCAGCGCTCCGGAGAGTTTTCGTCATCCAATGAAACAATGCCTTGGTCCTGCTGCAAAATAAACCAAGCCCTCTAAATCGAGACGGAGGGAGTAAATCAGATGGAGGGGTTACAATTACATATAGTAGTTGGAGTATTCACTTCCGATTCACAAAAAAAAAGAGTATTCACTTCCACGCTGCATCATTATTTAGTATTAGTACTACTACAAACAGTTCAGCACAAATATGAAACAAAGACCCCATAAAAAATAGCAGCCGTACGAACACTCTAGTACTTTACAAATTGACAGTTTTTTCAACTACGCCATCTGCTTGCATAAGCGAATGTAGAAACGCAGCTCCTTGGACGATCCAGCACCAACGAGGTATGGCCCCGGCACAACGAGGAACGACGTGAGCTCCTCAAACACGACAGCGCCCGGCGACGCGCTGCCAGAAGCATCGGCAGACATCTTCACGACATCCCGCCTGCAGTCCGATTTCGAGGACGGCGGTGGGCCGTGCGCCCAGATCTTCACCCTGTAGAGCGGCCACACGGATGTGGCCGACCTGACGCATACCAAAGACAAGACAATGGCCGGGCCGAGCGCGTCGATGTACAGGACGAACACGGAGCCGTCATCCCCTTCGACGACGAGCCGCCTGCACGGCGAGCACGGGTGCGTCATGGTCACCCGGAACTCTATGGACTTGCCATACTCTAACCTGTGCACCTGAATCGAGTGGGCCTCTGCGAGGTGAACGAGGAGCGCTGACGGTGGGGCGGCGAATTCGCAGCCCTGCTCCGTGCAGTTGCACCGGTCGTGCGGGCACGCGATCTGGTGTCTTAGGGACTCGTGGTAGCTGACGTTGACCCCGCAGCCGTCGTGGGAGCACATGACCTGCGCCGTTCCAGCGATGTTGTACGCGATGGCCTCCAAATTCGTAGCGTTTATTTCCATGGTGCCGTCCATCGCCGCCGGCCTCGTGGTTGAATCCGGAGCCGCGCTACTCTTCTTCTGGCACCGTTTACTTGGAACCTCGCCGACGGTGGCAGGCGGCAGGCCTCATACCACGCTGCAACTCCGATCAATATTAATTGATGGTAAAATGGATGTATCTACAACTAAAATGTGTCTAGATACATCTATATTACCATCAAGTAATATGAATCGGAGGGAGTACAAGGAATGACAGTTTAGCACAAGTGACACCTGCAAATAAAAGTCAATGGACTCTTAGAGGAAAAGGGAGCGACCTTGTTGAACTTGGGGCAAATCAATGGAGTCTGAGAGACAAATGATGCGATATCTAAAGCCGGTTAGTGGAGAGAGAGAGAGAGAGAGAGAGAGAGAGAGAGAGAGGAGTGTGTGTGTGTGGCGGGGGGGGGGGTTGTTCACTTCTTCTTGGTTTAAAACGAGGATTCGTACAAGGTAATAGAGCCCGCATGCTCGGCTGGGTAGATAGCCAGAAGCCCAGAAGTGAACCCCAACATGGTTTCAAGTAAATTTTGTTCATAGTGGAAGTATGTAAACCACGAATTATATGACTCCATCATTTCTTTCGACCTTTTTATATCGAGCCCCACAATAACTTTGGCTTTTTTACAAATTTAGGTCGATCAATCTCACGACGCCACTTTATAACAAAATAAGTTGAACTAGTATTCCAATAAAAATCATTTTTGCATGCATTGTTCGGTACTTTTCATAACTGAAGTGCTTACTCCCTCCGTTAGGGATTATAATGTCAGCGTGCATCCCTATATCATTAATTTGATTACAACATAATATGAATTTTATGGTACAAAAATTATATCATTACAAACTAGATGTCCATTTTAACTTTTTAATCGTATATTTTGGGTAATATATATATATATTGTGTATTATGTTGCTCAATTTTACAACATAGGTATACTTGTCAGCCTTGTAATATCCTAATGGACATATAGTACATCACAAATTTGTAACTTCATGCTTTGTTTTGCCATTTTACGATTTTTCGAACCACCTTCGGCTTGATTTCAAATTTAGGTCAAACTATCGGTGCATGCTATGTGTTATACTTGGATGCACCGCACATGTTTGGCCATTGTTTTAGGCTTCCACATCTTGGGGGCATGTCATGTATTTACCTAGTTTTTTTAATTCTAATTCATGTACCCTTCCTTCCAATTACATTTGAAATAAAACTTTTAGCCCAGAAATAATTCAGTATATGGTTGCACACAAAGATAATCCATGGATCGTTGGAAATTGCCATCGTACGTAGCTACCATGTCTCTTATGCAGACCTGTGAAAATTGGATTGGTGGTAGTGTGTACACTTCATTCGGTAGGCACTTCATAGAAAACACCCATTTAATATATTTTTTCTCCTTTGGGCAGTAATCAAGAGAAGAAAAAACACATGATTCAAAAAGGTTTTAACATATGCATGGTTCTTGTGTAGTGGTACCAAGCTCACGTGTGGGAGGAAAATACTCCCACGAGCTTCATTTTGTAGTGACTAAGAAGGATCCATGCATGCTTACTTTTTCATATTCATGTTTTTAACTTGTTTCAATCTTGGTCAAACCTAAGATTTGACCAAAATTCAAATGGGCATAAAAATTCAGAAAAATGAAAAAAAATGAAAACCAAAGCACATAGCCTTCTTAATTATGTCATACAGTAAGCATTCAAGTTGATAAACAAGATCTAGACATATTTGAACCAGAAAAATCATGTATCTACCCCCTAACCCTAAACTTTGTCTTGTGAAGTCAAGCATGAAGAGAAGTGGTCTTTGGTTTCAAACATAGAAATTTTAATAACCTCCCAAGTGCTTCATTTTGGAGTGACTAAAAAGGATACATGCTTACTTTTTCATATTCATGTTTTAAACTTGTTTACCTCTTGGTCAAACCTATGATTTGACCAAGATTCAAATGGGCGGAAAATTCAAAAAAAAACATAAAAATGAAAAACCAAAGCACATAGTCTTTTTATGTCAAACCTAGGATTTAATCAAGCATGGAGAGAAGTGGTTTTGGGTTTCAAACATGAAGAGAAGTGGTTTTGGGTGTCAAACATGGAAATTTCAAAAACCTCATAAAATGACATAATAAGACTATGTGCCTTGGTTTTTCATTTTTTGATTTTTTTTTAAAAATTATGCCCATTTGAATATTTATCGAATCCTAGGTTTGACCATGGTTTAAACAAGTTTAAATCATGAATATGAAAAATTAAGCATCTATCCTTCTTAGTCACTCCAAAATGTAGCTCTTGGGAGGGTTTTTGAAATTTCCATGTTTGAAACCAAAAACCACTTTTCTTCATGCATGCTTGACTTCATAAGAATTCTTACCATATATTTGAATTTTAAAAGCATATAGTCTTCTTATGTCATATAGTAAGCATTCAAGTTCATAAACAATGTTTGGACATATTCAAACCAGACAAATCATGTATCTACCCCCTAACCCTAATCTCGGTCGATTTTATGAAAGTCAAGCATGACGAGAAGTGGTTTTTGGTTTCAAACATGGAAATTTCAAAAAACCTCCCAAGAGTTACATTTTGGAGTGACTTAAGAAGGATAGATGCTTAATTTTTCATATTCATGTTTTAAACTTGTATAAATCATGGTCAAACCTAGGATTTGACCAAGATTCAAATGGACAGAAAATAAAAAAATAGCAAAATGAAAAACCAAAGTACATAGTCTTCTTATGTCATGTAGCTAGTAAGCATTCAATTTGATAAACAAGGTCTAGACATATTCAAACTAGACAAACCATGTATCTACCCCTAACCCCTAAATTCTGTCTTATGAAGTCAAGCATGAAAAGAAGTCGTTTTGGGTTTCAAACATGGAAATTTCAAGAACACCCCAAAAGCTTCATTTTAGAGTGACTAAGAAGGATCCATGATTACCTTTTCATTTTCTTGTTTTAAACTTGTTTAAATATTGGTCAAACCTAGGATTTGACCAAAAGATTCAAATGGGCATAAAAAATCAGAAAAAAAATCAAGAGAATGAAAAAACAAAGGACATAGCATTCTTATGTCATATATATAGTAAGCATTCAAGTTGATAAACAAGGTCTAGACATATTCAAACCAGAAAATCATGTATATATCTACCCCTAACCCTAAACTCTGTCTTATGAAGTCAAGCATGCATGAAGAGAAGTGTTTTTGGTTTCAAACATGGAAATTTCAAAAACCCTCCCAAGAGTTTTGGAGTGACTAAGAAGGATAGATGCTTAATTTTTCATATTCATGATTTAAACTTGCAAATACGAGCGATGCATCCAAAAGAAACACTCGTCCCCTCCCCGCATGATTTTGCCCTACCTAAATTTGAAGTCAAGCCAAAGGTGGATCAAAAAAGGCAATCAAAAGGCATGGATTGTTCATCATTTTCTACAGAGCTAGGGAAAATACCATACTGCCATACTAGTGTTTTAGAAAATAGCCCTTCAAATAGCTTGGCAACATGTTTATCAACTTTAATGCTTACTATGTGACATAAGAAAACTATTAGAAAATAGCCCTTCAAATAGTCTTCTTATGTCATGTAGCTAGTAAGCATTCAATTTGATAAACAAGGTCTAGACATATTCAAACTAGACAAACCATGTATCTACCCCCTAACCCCTAAACTCTGTCTTATGAAGTCTAGCATGAAGAGAGGTGGTTTTGGGTTTCAAACATGGAAATTTCAAAAACACTCCCAAAAACTTCATTTTAGAGTGACTAAGAAGGATACAAGCTTCCATTTTCATTTTCATGTTTAAACTTGTTTAAATCTTGGTCCCAACCTAGGATTTGACCAAAACGTTCAAATGGGCATAAAAATTCAAAAAAAATCAAAATAATGAAAAACCTAGGATTTGACCAAGATTCAAATGGGCATAAAATTTAAAAAAAATGAAAAAATGAAAAACAAGGCACGTAGTCTTTTTATGTCATATTGTAAGCATTCAATTAAGTTGATAAACAAGGTCTAGACATATTCAAACCAGGAAAATCATGTATCTACCCCTAACCCTAGCTAAACTCTGTCTTATGAAGTCAAGCATGCATGAAGAGAAGTGGTTTTTGGTTTCAAACATTGAAAATTCAAAAACCTCCCAAAAGCTTCATTTTGGAGTGACTAAGAAGGATCTATAGGAAACTATGTACTAATACAGTATAATAATCACCCGAGTTATTAGAGCAACAAGTCTGTCACTTACGTGTGGTTCCCATGCGTGAGGTCCCACACTTCAATGAGCACAAGTCACGTACGCTAGGTAAGCAAACTCCCAGCCATATTTTTTGTCAAGCGAGATGCATCAAGACTCTCTCTCTCTCTCTCTCTCTCTCTCTCTCTCTCTCTCTCTCTCCAATTATCCACCTCCGTTGGCTGCCGGTTTTGGCAGGGCGTTTCTAGCTCAGCTCGGAGGCCATGGTGTGCAGGCTCTTTAGCCATGGCGATTTGGTCGCGCCAAGTGGTTCGTGCCCGGCTGCGACGAGGATCAATCCGGACGGTGGCTGTTAAGGACCCGATCGCATTTCTTGCTTTCAGCCTGGGGTCTACCATGTAAATCTTAGGGATTTAGACGTAATTTCCTATTTATTTTTCGTCATGCTGTAAACTGCTCTCTGATGCGTATTGGAAATCTGGGTCCTTCAGGATCGTTCGGTTGTCCCTCCAACAAAAAAAACATCTCTCTCATTCTCGGCCTCGCTCACTCGCACCCTCTGCGCACTGACAACCCTGCACAACAGTCAAATCACCCGAAAAAATGTAGACACCATAAATAAGTGGGGCCCCGTGACTGCTCTCCCTTCGTCTCCTCCCGTGTGATCCCTCTTCCTCCGATTCCCGACCTTGCGGAAAATAAAAATGAAATGAAAGAGTTTCACTGGACGGGCAAACACATGTGCTGCCTAGTAATAATAATAAAAACGTAAAAAAAATCGACCTACAAATATATTAATAAGTTAAACTAGGGTTCTGCACAGTATTACGGATCAATTTCAGAAAACGCAACTACGGGGTTCGATTTTGGCCTGCTAATATAAAATTAAATAATCTGAACTAGTATTCCTCTAAAAAATCATTTTGGTATGCATCGTTTGGTACTTTTGATAGCAAGAGTGCTTACTCCCTCCGTTAGCAAATAGTCTTCCTTTTCATGTTTATGAAGTCAAGCATGAAGAGAAGTGGTTTTGGGTTTCAAACATGGAAATTTCAAAAACCTCCCAAAAAACTTCATTCGAGTGACTAAGAAGGATACAAGCTTCCCTTTTCATTTTCATGTTTTAAACTTGTTTAAATTATCTTAGTCAAATCACATAGTCTTCTTATGTCATATAGTAAGCAAAGCACATAGTCTTCTTATGTCATATAGTAAGCATTAAAATTGATAAACAAGGTCTAGACATATTCAAACTAGACAAATCATGTATCTACCCCTAACCGCTAAATTCTATCTTATGAAGTCAAGCATGAAGAGAAGTGGTTTTGGGTTTCAAACATGTAAATTTCAAGAACATCCCAAAAGCTTCATTTTAGAGTGACTAAGAAGGATCCATGATTACCTTTTCATTTTCTTGTTTTATACTTGTTTAAATATTGGTCAAACCTAGGATTTGACCAAAAGATTCAAATGGGCATAAAAAATCAGAAAAAAAATCAAGAGAATGAAAAAACAAAGGACATAGCGTTCTTATGTCATATATATAGTAAGCATTCAAGTTGATAAACAAGGTCTAGACATATTCAAACAAGAAAATCATGTATATATCTACCCCTAACCCTAAACTCTGTCTTATGAAGTCAAGCATGCATGAAGAGAAGTGTTTTTGGTTTCAAACATGGAAATTTCAAAAACCCTCCCAAGAGTTTTGGAGTGACTAAGAAGGATAGATGCTTAATTTTTCATATTCATGATTTAAACTTGCAAATACGAGCGATGCATCCAAAAGAAACACTCGTCCCCTCCCCGCATGATTTTGCCCTACCTAAATTTGAAGTCAAGCCAAAGGTGGTTCAAAAAAGGCAATCAAAAGGCATGGATTGTTCATCATTTTCTACATAGCTAGGGAAAATACCATACTGCCATACTAGTGTTTTAGAAAATAGCCCTTCAAATAGTTCGGCAACATGTTTATCAACTTTAATGCTTACTATGTGACATAAGAAAACTATTTGATTTGGTTTTTCATTTTTCTGTTTTTTTTTATTTTTCTGCCCATTTGAATCTTGGTCAAATCCTTGGTTTGACCAAGATTTAGACAAGTTTAACACGTGAAAACGAATAAGTAAGCATGGATGCTTCTTAGTCACTCCAAAATGTACCAACTGATAGATATGTTAACTTTGCTTCATGGATGTAAATGAGTTAACTTGGATTTTCTACCCTTTGAATCCATGGGAAACTTTGTTCTAATGCACTATAATAATCAATCGAGTTTTTACACCAACAGGTCTGTCACTTACGTGTGGTGCGCATGCGTGAGGTCCCACACTTCAGTGAGCACAAGTCACGTGCAATAGGTACGCAAACTCCCAGCCATCTTCTTTGTCAAGAGAAGACGCATCAGGAATTCAGGATGCGTACTGGACGTCTCTGGGTCCTTCAGGATCCTTCGGTTGTCCCTCTCATAAAAAAAAATCTCTCTCATTCTCGGCCTCGCTCGAGCGCTCCCTCGCTCGCACCTCCTGCTCACTAACAAACCCTGCACAACAGTCAACATCATCACCCGAAAAAGGGGAGACACCATAATGCTCTCCCTTCTTCTCTCCTTCCGAGCGATCCCTCTTCCTCCGAGTTTCACTCGACGGGCAAACACACATGTGCTGCATAGTAATAATAAAAAGGTACTGTAGAAAAATCGATATACGAATCAATAATTAAATTGGTTAAACTTGGGTTTTGCCCAATTCTATAGATCAAGGTTCAAAAAAATCCAACTACGGGGTTCGAACAACACGATTCTAATCCAAGATTTTTTTCAACCTCATCCAAATGGCCTCAAACTATAGGGTTAGCATCAAGTGCAGTATGTGTGAAAATGTATGCACTATGTGTGCTATAACTTGTATGTCTTTCAAATTTGAATAAGTTTGAAATATTTGAAAAGGGGCTTTTGGCTTAAACGTTTGAAACCAAAAACCGCTTCTCTTCATGCATGCTTGACTTCATAAGACATAGTTTAGCTAGGGTTAGGGGGTAGATACATGATTTTCCTGGTTTGAATATGTCTAGACCTTGTTTATCAACTTAATTGAATGCTTACTATATGACATAAGAAGACTATGTGCCTTGGTTTTTCATTTTTTGATTTTTTTTAAATTATGCCCATTTGAATCTTGGTCAAATCCTAGGTTTGACCATGGATTAAACAAGTTTAAATCATGAATATGAAAAATTAAGCATCTATCCTTCTTAGTCACTCCAAAATGTAGCTCTAGGGAGGGTTTTTGAAATTTCCATGTTTGAAACCAAAAACCACTTCTCCTCATGCATGCTTGACTTCATAAGATAGAGTTTAGGGTTAGGGGTAGATATATACATGATTTTCTGGTTTGAATATGTATAGACCTTGTTTATCAACTTGAATGCTTACTATATATATGACATAAGAATGCTATGTCCTTTGGTTTTTCATTCTTTTGATTTTTTCTGAATTTCTATGCCCATTTGAATCTTTTGGTCAAATCCTAGGTTTGGCCAAGATTTAAACAAGTTTAAAACATGAAAATGAAAAGGGAAGCTTGTATCCTTCTTAGTCACCTCTAAAATAAGATTTTGGGATGTTTTTGAAATTTCCATGTTTGAAACCCAAAACCACTTCTCTTCATGCTAGACTTCATAAGACAGAGTTTAGGGGTTAGGGGGTAGATACTGGTTTGTCTAGTTTGAATATGTCTAGACCTTGTTTATCAACTTGAATGCTTACGACATAAGAAGACTATATACTTTGGTTTTTCATTTTTCTGATTTTTTTAAATTTTCTACCCATTTGAATCTAGGTCAAATCCTACGTGTTTGACCATGATTTAAACAAGTTTAAAACATGAATATGAAAAATTAAGCATCTATCCTTCTTAAGTCACTCCAAAATGTAACTCTTGGGAGTTTTTTTTGAAATTTCCATGTTTGAAACCAAAAACCACTTCTCTTCATGCTAGACTTTCATAAAATCGACCGAGCTAGTTGAGGGTTAGGTGGTAGATACATGATTTGTCTGGTTTGAATATGTCCAAACCTTGTTTATCAACTTGAATGCTTACTATATGACATAACAATGCTTACCATATGTTTGAATTTTAAAAGCATATAGTCTTATTATGTCATATAGTAAGCATTCAAGTTCATAAACAATGTTTGTACATATTCAAACCAGACAAATCATGTATCTAACCCCTAACCCTAATCTCGGTCGATTTTATGAAAGTCAAGCATGCATGACGAGAATTGGTTTTTGGTTTCAAACATGGAAATTTCAAAAACCCTCCCAAGAGTTACATTTTGGAGTGACTTAAGAAGGATAGATGCTTAATTTTTCATATTCATGTTTTAAACTTGTATAAATCATGGTCAAAACCTAGGATTTAACCAAGATTCAAATGGACAGAAAATGAAAAAACAGCAAAATGAAAAACCAAAGTACATAGTCTTCTTATGTCATGTAGCTAGTAAGCATTCAATTTGATAAACAAGGTCTAGACATATTCAAACTAGACAAACCATGTATCTACCCCTAACCCCTAAACTCTGTCTTATGAAGTCTAGCATGAAGAGAAGTGGTTTTGGGTTTCAAACATGGAAATTTCAAAAACCTGCCAAAAAACTTCATTTTCGAGTGACTATGAAGGATACAAGCTTCCCTTTTCATTTTCATGTTTTAAACTTGTTTAAATTATCTTGGTCAAATCACATAGTCTTCTTATGTCATATAGTAAGCAAAGCACATATAGTCTTCTTATGTCGTATAGTAAGCATTAAAATTGATAAACAAGGTCTAGACATATTCAAACTAGACAAATCATGTATCTACCCCTAACCGCTAAATTCTGTCTTATGAAGTCAAGCATGAAGAGAAGTCATTTTGGGTTTCAAACATGTAAATTTCAAGAACATCCCAAAAGCTTCATTTTAGAGTGACTAAGAAGGATCCGTGATTACCTTTTCATTTTCTTGTTTTAAACTTGTTTAAATATTGGTCAAACCTATGATTTGACCAAAAGATTCAAATGGGCATAACAATTCAGAAAAAATCAAGAGAATGAAAAAACAAAGGACATAGCATTCTTATGTCATATATATAGTAAGCATTCAAGTTGATAAACAAGGCCTATACATATTCAAACCAGAAAATCATGTATATATCTACCCCTAACTTAACCCTAATTAAACTCTGTCTTATGAAGTCAAGCATGCATGAAGAGAAGTGGTTTTGGTCTCAAACATGGAAATTTCAAAAACCCTCCCAACAGTTTTGGAGTGACTAAGAAGGATAGATGCTTAATTTTTCATATTCATGATTTAAACTTATTCAAATCTTGGCCAAACCTAGAATTTGACCAAGATTCAAATGGGCATAAAAATTCAAAAATCAAAAAAAATATGAAAAACCAAGGTCTTATTATGTCATATATATATAGTAATCATAAAAAAGGTCTCTAGACATATTCAAAACATACAAATCATGTATCTACCTCCTAACCCTAAACTCTATCTTATGAAGTCAAGCATGAAGAGAAGTGGTTTTGGGTTTCAAACATGGAAATTTCAAAAAAAAACCAAAAACTTCATTTTAGAGTGACTAAGAAGGATACAAGCTTCCCTTTTCATTTTCATGTTTTAAACTTGTTTAAATCTTGGCCAAACCTAGGATTTGACCAAAAGATTCAAATGGGCATAAAAATTCAGAAAAAAATCAAAAGAATGAAAAACAAAGGACATAGCATTCTTATGTCATATATATAGTAAGCATTATTCAAGTTGATAAACATGGTCTAGACATATTCAAACCAGAAAATCATGTATATATCTACCCCTAACCCTAAACTCTGTCTTTTGAAGTCAAGCATGCATGAAGAGAAGTGTTTTTGGTTTCAAACATGGAAATTTCAAAAACCCTCCCAAGAGATTTGGAGTGACTAAGAAGGATAGATGCTTAATTTTTCATATTCATGATTTAAACTTGCAAATACGAGCGATGCATCCAAAAGAAACACTCGTCCCCTCCCCGCATGATTTTGCCCTACCTAAATTTGAAGTCAAGCCAAAGGTGGTTCAAAAAAGGCAATCAAAAGGCATGGATTGTTCATCATTTTCTACATAGCTAGGGAAAATACCATACTGCCATACTAGTGTTTTAGAAAATAGCCCTTCAAATAGTTTGGCAACATGTTTATCAACTTTAATGCTTACTATGTGACATAAGAAAACTATTTGATTTGGTTTTTCATTTTTCTGTTTTTTTATTTTTCTGCCCATTTGAATCTTGGTCAAATCCTTGGTTTGACCAAGATTTAGACAAGTTTAACACGTGAAAACGAATAAGTAAGCATGGATGCTTCTTAGTCACTCCAAAATGTACCAACTGATAGATATGTTAACTTTGCTTCATGGATGTAAATGAGTTAACTTGGATTTCCTACCCTTTGAATCCATAGGAAACTTTGTTCTAATGCACTATAATAATCAATCGAGTTTTTACACCAACAGGTCTGTCACTTACGTGTGGTGCCCATGCGTGAGGTCCCACACTTCAGTGAGCACAAGTCACGTGCAATAGGTACGCAAACTCCCAGCCATCTTCTTTGTCAAGAGAAGACGCATCAGGAATCCAGGATGCGTACTGGACGTCTCTGGGTCCTTCAGGATCCTTCGGTTGTCCCTCTCATAAAAAAAAATCTCTCTCATTCTCGGCCTCGCTCGAGCGCTCGCTCGCTCGCACCTCCTGCTCACTGACAAACCCTGCACAACAGTCAACATCATCACCCGAAAAAGGGGAGACACCATAATGCTCTCCCTTCTTCTCTCCTTCCGAGCGATCCCTCTTCCTCCGAGTTTCACTCGACAGGCAAACACACATGTGCTGCATAGTAATAATAAAAAGGTACTGTAGAAAAATCGATATACGAATCTATAATTAAATAGGTTAAACTAGGGTTTTGCCCAGTTCTATAGATCAAGGTTCAAAAAAAATCCAACTACGGGGTTCGAACAACACGATTCTAATCCAAGATTTTTTTTGACCTCATCCAAATGGCCTCAAACTATAGGGTTAGCATCAAGTGCAGTATGTGTGAAAATGTATGCACTATGTGTGCTATAACTTGTATGTCTTTCAAATTTGAACCAAATTTGAATAAGTTTGAAATATTTGAAAAGGGGCTTTTGGCTTAAACGTTTGAAACCAAAAACCACTTCTCTTCATGCATGCTTGACTTCGTAAGACATAGTTTAGCTAGGGTTAGGGGGTAGATACATGATTTTCCTGGTTTGAATATGTCTAGACCTTGTTTATCAACTTAATTGAATGCTTACTATATGACATAAGAAGACTATGTGCCTTGGTTTTTCATTTTTTGATTTTTTTTTTAAATTATGCCCATTTGAATCTTGGTCAAATCCTAGGTTTGACCATGGTCTAAACAAGTTTAAATCATGAATATGAAAAATTAAGCATCTATCCTTCTTAGTCACTCCAAAATGTAGCTCTAGGGAGGGTTTTTGAAATATCCATGTTTGAAACCAAAAACCACTTCTCTTCATGCATGCTTGACTTCATAAGACAGAGTTTAGGGTTAGGGGTAGATATATACATGATTTTCTGGTTTGAATATGTCTAGACCTTGTTTATCAACTTGAATGCTTACTATATATATGACATAAGAATGCTATGTCCTTTGGTTTTTCATTCTTTTGATTTTTTCTGAATTTCTATGCCCATTTGAATCTTTTGGTCAAATCCTAGGTTTGGCCAAGATTTAAACAAGTTTAAAACATGAAAATGAAAAGGGAAGCTTGTATCCTTCTTAGTCACTCTAAAATGAAGATTCTGGGAGGTTTTTGAAATTTCCATGTTTGAAACCCAAAACCACTTCTCTTCATGCTAGAATTCATAAGACAGAGTTTAGGGGTTAGGGGGTAGATACTGGTTTGTCTAGTTTGAATATGTCTAGACCTTGTTTATCAACTTGAATGCTTACTACATGACATAAGAAGACTTTATACTTTGGTTTTTCATTTTTCTGATTTTTTTAAATTTTCTACCCATTTGAATCTAGGTCAAATCCTAGGTGTTTGACCATGATTTAAACAAGTTTAAAACATGAATATGAAAAATTAAGCATCTATCCTTCTTAAGTCACTCCAAAATGTAACTCTTGGGAGTTTTTTTTTTGAAATTTCCATGTTTGAAACCAAAAACCACTTCTCTTCATGCTAGACTTTCATAAAATCGACCGAGCTAGTTGAGGGTTAGGTGGTAGATACATGATTTGTCTGGTTTGAATATGTCCAAACCTTGTTTATCAACTTGAATGCTTACTATATGACATAAGAATGCTTACCATATGTTTGAATTTTAAAAGCATATAGTCTTCTTATGTCATATAGTAAGCATTCAAGTTCATAAATAATGTTTGGACATATTCAAACCAGACAAATCATGCATCTAACCCCTAACCCTAATCTCGGTCGATTTTATGAAAGTCAAGCATGACGAGAAGTGGTTTTTGGTTTCAAACATGGAAATTTCAAAAACCCTCCCAAGAGTTACATTTTGGAGTGACTTAAGAAGGATAGATGCTTAATTTTTCATATTCATGTTTTAAACTTGCATAAATCATGGTCAAACCTAGGATTTGACCAAGATTCAAATGGACAGAAAATGAAAAGATAGCAAAATGAAAAACCAAAGTACATAGTCTTATTATGTCATGTAGCTAGTAAGCATTCAATTTGATAAACAAGGTCTAGACATATTCAAACTAGACAAACCATATATCTACCCCCTAACCCCTAAACTCTGTCTTATGAAGTCTAGCATGAAGAGAAGTGGTTTTGGCTTTCAAACATGGAAATTTCAAAAACACTCCCAAAAACTTCATTTTAGAGTGACTAAGAAGGATACAAGATTCCATTTTCATTTTCATGTTTTAAACTTGTTTAAATCTTGGTCCCAACCTAGGATTTGACCAAAATGTTCAAATGGGCATAAAAATTCAAAAAAAATCAAAATAATGAAAAACCTAGGATTTGACCAAGATTCAAATGGGCATAAAATTTAAAAAAATGAAAAACCAAGGCACGTTGTCTTCTTATGTCATATAGTAAGCATTCAATTAAGTTGATAAACAAGGTCTAGACATATTCAAACCAGGAAAATCATGTATCTACCCCTAACCCTAGCTAAACTCTGTCTTATGAAGTCAAGCATGCATGAAGAGAAGTGGTTTTTGGTTTCAAACATGGAAAATTCAAAAACCTCCCAAAAGCTTCATTTTGGAGTGACTAAGAAGGATCTATAGGAAACTATGTACTAATACAGTATAATAATCACCCGAGTTATTAGAGCAACAAGTCTGTCACTTACGTGTGGTTCCCATGCGTGAGGTCCCACACTTCAGTGAGCTCAAGTCACGTACGCTAGGTAAGCAAACTCCCAGCCATATTCTTTGTCAAGCGAGATGCATCAAGACTCTCTCTCTCTCTCTCTCCAGTTATCCACCTCCGTTGGCTGCCAGTTTTGGCAGGGCGTTTCTAGCTCAGCTCGGAGGCCATGGTGTGCAGGCCCTTTAGCCATGGCGATTTGGTCGCGCCAAGTGGTTCGTGCCCGGCTGCGACGAGGATCAATCCGGACGGTGGCTGTTAAGGACCCGATCGCATTTCTTGCTTTCAGCCTGGGGTCTACCATGTAAATCTTAGGGATTTAGACGTAATTTCCTATTTATTTTGTGTCATGCTGTAAACTGCTCTCTGATGCGTATTGGAAATCTGGGTCCTTCAGGATCGTTCGGTTGTCCCTCCAAGAAAAAAAAACATCTCTCTCATTCTCGGCCTCGCTCGCTCGCACCCTCTGCGCACTGACAACCCTGCACAACAGTCAAATCACCCGAAAAAATGTAGACACCATAAATAAGTGGGGCCCCATGACTGCTCTCCCTTCGTCTCCTCCCGTGTGATCCCTCTTCCTCCGATTCCCGACCTTGCGGAAAATAAAAATGAAATGAAAGAGTTTCACTGGACGGGCAAACACATTTGCTGCCTAGTAATAATAATAAAAACGTAAAAAAAATCAACCTACAAATCTATTAATAAGTTAAACTAGGGTTCTGCACAGTACTACGGATCAATTTCAGAAAATGCAACTACGGGGTTCGATTTTGGCCTGCTAATATAAAATTAAATAATCTGAACTAGTATTCCTCTAAAAAATCATTTTGGTATGCATCGTTTGGTACTTTTGATAGCAAGAGTGCTTACTCCCTCCGTTAGCAAATAGTATTCCTTTTCATGTTTATGAAGTCAAGCATGAAGAGAAGTGGTTTTGGGTTTCAAACATGGAAATTTCAAAAACCTCCCAAAAAAGTTCCATTTTCGAGTGACTAAGAAGGATACAAGCTTCCCTTTTCATTTTCATGTTTTAAACTTGTTTAAATTATCTTGGTCAAATCACATAGTCTTCTTATGTCATATAGTAAGCAAAGCACATAGTCTTCTTATGTCATATAGTAAGCATTAAAATTGATAAACAAGGTCTAGACATATTCAAACTAGACAAATCATGTATCTACCCCTAACCGCTAAATTCTGTCTTATGAAGTCAAGCATGAAGAGAAGTGGTTTTGGGTTTCAAACATGTAAATTTCAAGAACATCCCAAAAGCTTCATTTTAGAGTGACTAAGAAGGATCCATGATTACCTTTTCATTTTCTTGTTTTAAACTTGTTTAAATATTGGTCAAACCTATGATTTGACCAAAAGATTCAAATGGGCATAACAATTCAGAAAAAATCAAGAGAATGAAAAAACAAAGGACATAGCATTCTTATGTCATATATATAGTAAGCATTCAAGTTGATAAACAAGGCCTATACATATTCAAACCAGAAAATCATGTATATATCTACCCCTAACTTAACCCTAATTAAACTCTGTCTTATGTAGTCAAGCATGCATGAAGAGAAGTGGTTTTGGTCTCAAACATGGAAATTTCAAAAACCCTCCCAAGAGTTTTGCAGTGACTAAGAAGGATAGATGCTTAATTTTTCATATTCATGATTTAAACTTGTTCAAATCTTGGCCAAACCTAGAATTTGACCAAGATTCAAATGGGCATAAAAATTCAAAAAATCAAAAAAAATATGAAAAACCAAGGTCTTACTGTGTCATATATATAGTAATCATAAACAAGGTCTCTAGACATATTCAAAACATACAAATCATATATCTACCACCTAACCCTAAACTCTGTCTTATGAACTCAAGCATGAAGAGAAGTGGTTTTGGGTTTCAAACATGGAAATTTCAAAAAAAAAACCAAAAACTTCATTTTAGAGTGACTAAGAAGGATACAAGCTTCCCTTTTCATTTTCATGTTTTAAACTTGTTTAAATCTTGGCCAAACCTAGGATTTGACCAAAAGATTCAAATGGGCATAAAAATTCAGAAAAAAATCATAAGAATGAAAAACAAAGGACATAGCATTCTTATGTCATATATATAGTAAGCATTATTCAAGTTGATAAACAAGGTCTAGACATATTCAAACCATAAAATCATGTATATATCTACCCCTAACCCTAAACTCTGTCTTATGAAGGCAAGCATGCAGGAAGAGAAGTTGTTTTTGGTTTCAAACATGGAAATTTCAAAAACCCTCCCAACAAGAGCTACATTTTAGAGTGACATGAGAAGCATACATGCTCACTTTTTCATATTCATGTTTTAAACTTATTCAAATCTTGGTGAAACCTAGGATTTGACCAAGATTCAAATGGGTATAAAAATTCAAATACTGGTTTGTCTAGTTTGAATATGTCTAGACCTTGTTTATCAACTTGAATGCTTACTACATGACATAAGAAGACTATATAATTTGTTTTTTATTTTTCTGATTTTTTTAAATTTTCTACCCATTTGAATCTAGGTCAAATCCTAGGAGTCTGACCATGATTTAAACAAGTTTAAAACATGAATATGAAAAATTAAGCATCTATCCTTCTTAAGTCACTCCAAAATGTAACTCTTGGGAGTTTTTTTTTTGAAATTTCCATGTTTGAAACCAAAAACCACTTCTCTTCATGCTAGACTTTCATAAAATTGACCGAGTTTAGGGTTAGGTGGTAGATACATGATTTGTCTTGTTTGAATATGTCCAAACCTTGTTTATCAACTTGAATGCTTACTATATGACATAAGAATGCTTACCATATGTTTGAATTTTAAAAGCATATAGTCTTCTTATGTCATATAGTAAGCATTCAAGTTGATAAACAATGTTTGGACGTATTCAAACCAGACAAATCATGTATCTACGCCCTAACCCTAATCTCGGTCGATTTTATGAGAGTCAAGCATGAAGAGAAGTGGTTTTTGGTTTGAAACATGGAAATTTCAAAAACCCTCCCAAGAGTTACATTTTGGAGTGACTTAATAATGATAGATGATTAATTTTTCATATTCATGTTTTAAACTTGTTTAAATCATGGTCAAACCTAGGATTTGACCAAGATTCAAATGGGCAGAAAATTAAAAAAATAGAAAATGAAAAACCAAAGTACATAGTCTTCTTATTATGTCATATAGCTAGTAAGCATTCAATTTGATAAACAAGGTCTAGACATATTCAAACTAGACAAACCATGTATCTACCCCCTAACCCCTAAACTTTGTCTTATGAAGTCTAGCATGAAGAGAAGTGGTTTTGGGTTTCAAACATGGAAATTTCAAAAACCTCCCAAAAAAGTTCCATTTTCGAGTGACTAAGAAGGATACAAGCTTCCCTTTTCATTTTCATGTTTTAAACTTATTTAAATTATCTTGGTCAAATCACATAGTCTTCTTATGTCATATAGTAAGCAAAGCACATAGTCTTCTTATGTCATATAGTAAGCATTCAAGTTGATAAACAAGGTCTAGACATATTTAAACTAGACAAACCAGTATCTACCCCCTAACCCCTAAACTCTGTCTTATGAAGTCAAGCATGAAAAGAAGTCATTTTGGGTTTCAAACATGGAAATTTCAAGAACATCCCAAAAGCTTCATTTTAGAGTGACTAAGAAGGATCCAAGCTTCCCTTTTCATTTTCATGTTTTAAACTTGTTTAAATCTTGGCCAAACCTAGGATTTGACCAAAAGATTCAAATGGGCATAAAAAATCAGAAAAAAAAATCAAGAGAATGAAAAAACAAAGGACATAGCATTCTTATGTCATATATATAGTAAGCATTCAAGTTGATAAACAAGGTCTAGACATATTCAAACCAGAAAATCATGTATATATCTACCCCTAACCCTAAACTCTGTCTTATGAAGTCAAGCATGCATGAAGAGAAGTGTTTTTGGTTTCAAACATGGAAATTTCAAAAACCCTCCCAAGTGTTTTGGAGTGACTAAGAAGGATAGATGCTTAATTTTTCATATTCATGTTTTAAACTTGCAAATACGAGCGATGCATCCAAAAGAAACACTCGTCCCCTCCCCGCATGATTTTGCCCTACCTAATTTTGAAGTCAAGCCAAAGGTGGTTCAAAAAAGGCAATCAAAAGGCATGGATTGTTCATCATTTTCTACATAGCTAGGGAAAATACCATACTGCCATACTAGTGTTTTAGAAAATAGCCCTTCAAATAGTTTGGCAACATGTTTATCAACTTTAATGCTTACTATGTGACATAAGAAAACTATTTGATTTGGTTTTTCATTTTTCTGTTTTTTTTATTTTTCTGCCCATTTGAATCTTGGTCAAATCCTTGGTTTGACCAAGATTTATACAAGTTTAACACGTGAAAACGAATAAGTAAGTATGGATGCTTCTTAGTCACTCCAAAATGTACCAACTGATAGATATGTTAACTTTGCTTCATGGATGTAAATGAGTTAACTTGGATTTCCTACCCATTGAATCCATAGGAAACTTTGTTCTAATGCACTATAATAATCAATCGAGTTTTTACACCAACAGGTCTGTCACTTACGTGTGGTGCCCATGCGTGAGGTCCCACACTTCAGTGAGCAAAAGTCACGTGCAATAGGTACGCAAACTCCCAGCCATCTTCTTTGTTAAGAGAAGACGCATCAGGAAATCAGGATGCGTACTGGACGTCTCTGGGTCCTTCAGGATCCTTCGGTTGTCCCTATCATAAAAAAAAATCTCTCTCATTCTCGGCCTCACTGAGCGCTCACTCGCTCGCACCTCCTGCTCACTGACAAACCCTGCACAACAGTCAACATCATCACCCGAAAAAGGGGAGACACCATAATGCTCTCCCTTCTTCTCTCCTTCCGAGCGATCCCTCTTCCTCCGAGTTTCACTCGACGGGCAAACACACATGTGCTGCATAGTAATAATAAAAAGGTACTGTAGAAAAATCGATATACGAATCTATAATTAAATAGGTTAAACTAGGGTTTTGCCCAGTTCTATAGATCAAGGTTCAAAAAAAATCCAACTACGGGGTTCGAACAACACGATTCTAATCCAAGATTTTTTTCGACCTCATCCAAATGGCCTCAAACTATAGGGTTAGCATCATGTGCAGTATGTGTGAAAATGTATGCACTATGTGTGCTATAACTTGTATGTCTTTCAAATTTGAACCAAATTTGAATAAGTTTGAAATATTTGAAAAGGGGCTTTTGGCTTAAACGTTTGAAACCAAAAACCACTTCTCTTCATGCATGCTTGACTTCATAAGACATAGTTTAGCTAGGGTTAGGGGGTAGATACATGATTTTCCTGGTTTGAATATGTCTAGACCTTGTTTATCAACTTAATTGAATGCTTACTATATGACATAAGAAGACTATGTGCCTTGGTTTTTCATTTTTTTGATTTTTTTTAAATTATGCCCATTTGAATCTTGGTCAAATCCTAGGTTTGACCATGGTTTAAACAAGTTTAAATCATGAATATGAAAAATTAAGCATCTATCCTTCTTAGTCACTCCAAAATGTAGCTCTAGGGAGGGTTTTTGAAATATCCATGTTTGAAACCAAAAACCACTTCTCTTGAATTCTAGCATGAAGAGAAGTGGTTTTGGGTTTCAAACATGGAAATTTCAAAAACCTCCCAAAAACTTCATTTTAGAGTGACTAAGAAGGATACAAGCTTCCCTTTTCATTTTCATGTTTTAAACTTGTTTAAATCTGGGTCAAACCTAGGATTTGACCAAAAGATTCAAATGGGCATAAAAATTCAGAAAAAAATCAAAAGAATGAAAAACAAAGGACATAGAATTCTTATGTCATATATATAGTAAGCATTATTCAAGTTGATAAACAAGGTCTAGACATATTCAAACCATAAAATCATATATATATCTACCCCTAACCCTAAACTCTGTCTTATGAAGGCAAGCATGCAGGAAGAGAAGTTGTTTTTGGTTTCAAACATGGAAATTCAAAAACCTCCCACGAGCTTCATTTTGGAGTGACTAATTAAGAAGGATTTGACCAAAATTCAAATGGGCATAAAAATAAAAAAAATGAAAAATGAAAAACCAAAGCACATAGTCTTCTTATGTTATACATTAAGCATTCAAGTTGATAAACGTACAAAGGTCGATCTAGACATATTCAAACTAGAAAAATCATGTATCTACCCCCTAACCGTAAACTCTGTCTTAATTAATTATGAAGTCAAGCATGAAGAGAAGTGGTATTGGGTTTCAAACATGTAAATTCCAAAAACCTCCCGACCACGAGCTTCATTTTGGAGTGACTAAGAATGATCGATTTTACTTAGGTATGTAGTATTGTACATCACAAATGTGAAATGAAACAGATGATGTCAATATCTATAAACCCTAAACCCTAATTATATTAAACCCCTAGACCCTAACACAAAACCTTTTATATAAACCATAAACCTATATATCACTACCAAAAAATGAGTCATGCGATTCAAATGTTTGGCATCGTTTTCTCGTAGCATGCAATGCTCCCACACACACTTATGGGTAAGCGAGGCCTCAAACACATGGTACAAAAAAATATGCAGGGTTCTTGTCTTAAAAATAGAAGTGTATATATGCCATGTTTATTTGGTATTATCCATAGAGGTATTATGAACCACAAATGATATGACTATGCATGCTTTGTTTCGATCTTTTCTATCAAGCCCCACAATAACTTATTAATTCGGCTTGTTTTGAAATTTAGATACGTCGAGCAATCTCATGATGCTCTCGCCCTTCTTGTTTTAATTTGTTCTAGTAGGAGGGTGCAGTGCATGTGTTTGGCCATTATTATATAAAATGTACTTGGCTCGATCCACACATTCAGGTCACACACCCATGTATTTTTTAAATTATTAGTTTGATCTGTACTTCATCTACACACTGTATCAAATTTGCATTTTATCGGATTTAGCCCAAGAAATTGCATATATATGGATGCACATTGAGATAATTCATGAAACCTTGGAAATGGTCATCTTGTCATGCATGTTTCCCCGCGAATGAAAACTTGATTGGTGGTAGACAAGCAAAAACACATTTACGGGGGACAACCCAAAATGCACATATTTTGCAAAGTATTCATGCGTGCATGATGAAAAGTTCAAATATATACATAAAATTGGGCCATGATTCAAAAGTCTGGCATGGTTCTTGTGTAGTGGTACGAAGCTCACATGCATGTGGGAGGAAATTTAGTTGGACGAAGTCCAACATGGTGCCAATCTAATTGAGGGTTCTTCTCTAAAACACTGGTATGGCATGTTTGGTATTTTCCCTATATATATGTACAAAATGATGAATAATCCATGTTTTTAGATTGCCTTTTTTGAATCACGTGTGCCTTGATTTCAAATCTAGGTCAAATCACTGGGGGAGGGGGATGAATGTGTTTCTTTTTGATGCATCGCTCGTATTTCCGAGTTTTTTTTGGGTCCCACAAATTCAGGGTAGCATCACCCCCCCTCCCTTCCCGCAGTAAAAGTTTTAAGCGAGTAGTAGAATGGCATGACCAACTAGTTTCAAGTAAAAGTTTGAATATAACCAAAATATACCAATTGATTGATGAGTTAACTTGGCTTCATGGAAAAAATAATGTCTTGTAAATGAGATAACTTGGCTTTCCTACCCTTGGATCCATAGGAAACTATGGAGTACTAATACATTATAATAATCACCCGAGTACACCAACTGGTCTGTCACTTACGTGTGGTTCCCATGCGTGAGGTCGCACACTTCAGTGAGCACAGGTCATGTGTCCACCAGTCTAGAGGCTCCAGTTAAAAGAAGAGCCCTCTATAAAGAAACATCAATCTCCATAAACATCAATCTCCCATCTCAGTTCTCAGCTTTTCACTGCTCCCCCCTCGCTCGCGCCGCCGCCGCCACAACCCCCCGCGCCCCTTTCCGATCCCTCATCAGATCTTAGACTATGGAGTTGCCTGTGCCGAAGAAGCAGCCTCTGAAGCCGACGATCCAGTGCATCAACGACTGGTGCGGGAGGGAGTTCCCTTACAACGAGGAAGACAAGCACATGATGGCGTGCCCGCACGGCTCTTGCTTCTGCACGCACCCCGGCTACGAATTCGCCGATTCGCAGGTACCGTTCATCCTACACCTCAGAGAAGCCCACTTGACCGTTGTGGATAGGTTCCCGTACGACGAGGACTTCGGATTGGTTCATCTGAAGGTGCCGGCACCGGGCTCGCCAAAACGACAGTTCATCGGCTACGGGACGGATGGCGCAGTGTTCGCCTTGCACATCCACCCTTGCGGCATGGACACCGCGGTATCCTTCGTGTGCGTCAGGCCGGCGGCGTGCAACTTGCCCCGGTATAGGGTGACGATGTGGGCGAACGGCCCGCCGATGCCGGGACCGCGTAAGCTTACCGGGGAACACTTGTTTGACGTGGTGAAGGCGGTATTAGAGCCGACGAGCAGCCCGACTCTGGGCACAGTTTCTTTGGGAGATGTCACTTCGTTCCTCTCGGTGCCGCCGCGGTACCTGTGCGGCAATGAATCATCGAAGCAGCTGACTATCTATTTGCGCATCGATAAGGAGTGAGTGAACATAGCACTACCCTCAATCTTACTGGGACGATGCTAATGCGGATTTAAGTAATGCTGAATTAATTTGTTTTTCTTGTGACAGGGCGATTAGCAAGGAGAAGAGGATCTCCGTGCACAGCTAGCGACCTATATCTCGGCGTCCACCAAGTGTCCCTGAGTTGGAGATCTTGTTCTGCCTCTTCTTTTGATGTTTAAATTGCTTCATCACCGTAACAGGAAGGGTGTGTCTGGGGCTTCCGGCTTCAAAGTACTCAGTACAAGGACTAAAAGAGACGTTTTGCTGATGGTTCTTGTCAGGACGGCCGTAGTGTTGGAGGTGGTCATCTACTTCGGTGGGGAAGGACCTGCTTGATGTTCCAATCTTTACTACTTAGACCTTTATCTAAAAATGTTGAGGGATTGGATGTATTTTATGTTTACCATGAATTAGTCTATGTAATATGTAACCCAATTCGCCGATTAATGCAACTCTGGATCCTTCACTGTCATACGACTACTAAAACAAAATAAATAAACAGGCATTTTAAGTTTAATGCACATTTAATCAAGCCACATAATGTTGGCGTACTTGGAAGCAATCAGGTTTACTATTGTTGGCATGTGTGGTACAATTTCATGGGGCAATACCCAATCTAGCTTGTTCAATTACATTACATGAAGTAATTAAAATATGGATGCCTAGAATCATTCACTTCCGTACATTGCGATGGCTTATAGCGGTTTCTATGACCAATCTACATCACAAATCTGCCCAAGCCTCCGGCGACGGGCCTCGCTCCACTCGTCAGAAGTTAGCCTCCCTTTAGTATATGAATTTGGATCACAATACAACAAATGCACCTCTGGACCCTGTCAGGCATTTCCCTTGTTATCTTTTCTTTTTGGGATTTCTATTTTCGTGCCCTCCGTTCCTTAGTTGTGCTCAGTTTTCCCCAGCTCCTTAGTTTTTCCTCAGTTTTCCCCAAGTGCTTGTTTGAAACCCGCAGAAGGCAGCTCAGACGGCAGGATTCCCGTTAAGTTGACCGCTCCGTGCTGACATGTGGGGCCGCGTCGTGTGGGCCCGTGTCGCGTGGGGCTGGTAGAAAGGGACCGCGTGGGACAGGATGAGATAGCGTTTGGTTGCACGTGAGCAGGAGCTGGGTTTTGTCTCTCTCGGCCATTGGCATTTCCCTTTTAAGAGTACCTTTTCTGCCTCCTTCTCTCTGCCTTTTTTCACATAATTAGTATCAAATCTAGAGAAGCTTGCATTTCTGTCTTTCTTCAATTATTATTTGTGCCTTTTGGCCCTGGTTGTTTTCCCAATATGGCAGCAAATCTAGTAGGGAGCCCAATCTAGTACTCCATCTGGTCCATATGTATGTAGTTAAATCTAGAAGCAAATCTACAGGGAATGTACGATAAATTCACAAGGTCATATAGTAGAATAGGGATAGATAATATAGATAATAAGCTGCATTCAGCAGCCAAACATAGTAGGGTTCGAGGTTCTTCACAGCAGTACAGCACCATCATACTAACAACATAACAACGAGGGATCCCTAGCTAACAACAAAGGGATCCCAACAACAAAATGGAGGAGGCAGCAGCAGCACACGTCCAGGACTCCGCCTACCCCATCTGCCTCTGCCTCCACTTGTTGCTCCCCTTGGGAGCCTTGGGCTTGAGCGGAGGCATGCGCCCGCCGGAGATCTCCACCCGCTGGATGCCGCGGAGGTGCATGCCGAGCGCCAAGTGCTTGGCGCGGAAGGAGTTGGGGTTCACCGACGCGCCGACCTTGGGGTTGGTGTGGCCGATGTTCTCGGCATGCGTGAGGACGCAGTTGAAGTCAGTGCCGCCGAGCCTCCTAGTGCAGAAGGGGCACCTGTAGACACCCTTGGCGACGTCGAGGTAGGAGACATACTGGCCGACCTGCAGCCTCCGCAGCACCTGGCGAGTCTTGACGTCATGGTGCTCGTCGTCGTTGCCGACGTCGCTGCCGAACAGCTGATCCATATCAAACGGGAATTTATTAGTGAATGAGTTGCAAACGTGCATGATAACAAAGTTAGGAAAACAGAGGCAGCCTCGGTTAGAGTGGACACGATTATATGTCTACAGGAGACAGTGTAAGCGAACCAAAGCTCATGCACAACAGATTTGTACACAGAAATGGTTCGCTGAACCCTCCCTGTAAAAATCTGTGCCCACCGATTCATCATAGGCAAAGAAACAGATTCCAGATCTGAACTTGAACACATTCCAGATTATTTGCAAAATTAAACGGTTGATATCTTTTGATTCGTGCATAAAATAACTGATTGAGATCCTATGATTACTTGCATAAATTAACTGATTGAGATCCCATTATTACTTGCATAAATTAACCGAACGGCCGAAACCCAAATCTTGAACGAAATCAAGGAGGGATCAAAGCAAAATGGAATAAAATCGGCGCAAATATTAGCCCAATACTCATCCATCCACAGATCCATCTACACCAGCACAAATAGGGTTCAAAAAGGAATGGGGAACAAAAAAGGAAGCAAACCGTAGTTACCTCGTTCCATGGGTCCTCTATGGAGGTGTCGTAGCGGTTTGGGGGCGGGACGTACGGCACCGGCTCGTAGGGGTCCCATCCCGGCGGGATCTGACCGCGACCGGCGGCAGCAGCCTCCGATGCACCGGCGGAGGCGGCGGCGACGTCCGTTGAGGGGACGGCGGCGACGTCCGTTGAGGGGACGGCGTCGAAGAGGGAGGCGTCGCGCTTGGAGCCGACGGCGCCGTGGACGATGGGATTGGCATTCTCCTTGTCCATCTCGCCGGCGGAGGAGAGGGAGAGGGAGAGGGTTTTTTGCTTTGGAGAAGATGATGGGACGTGAGAGAGGCGGCGTTGCGTAGGCGAGTGAGAGTGACAGAGATAGTGGGAGGAGGCGTCTATAAAGGCAAGGGGTGGTTAATGCGACCCGCGTCCTACGCGTCCACCGCTGCACGTCTGCACGTCTTGGACTTCTGCAATGCGCCACACGTCCACGATTGCACGTCTTCGACTTCTGCACCGCGACCGGCGTCTACGCGTCAAATATTGCACGTCTTTCATTTCTGCACCGCAACACGCGTCCTCGAGTCTAACCCTGGAAATTTAGATATACTCAGGTATAACCTCGAGCATTATACTAGCATTTTTTGTGTGCTCAGTTTTCCCCTTGAGTGCTAATACTGGCTAGTGCAATATGCTCAGTTTTACCCTCAAGTAGCTGGTCAACAGACAGTCAACAAATGGGATTAACTAGTTAAATGAGTCATTTAATGTGCAAAAATTCCAAAAAATAGTGGCACATACTCATGGAGTCTTCGCCACAAATTGCCAGTTCTCAAAACATAGATAAGTCATAGATAAATCAAGTTTTACCACAAATTGCCACTTCTCAAAGGCCTTCTCAAATCACCTAGTAGCTATGAAGGTGCATGGTTTTCCACAATAAGCCCTTCCCAAAACAGCTTTCCCCAAAACATACTTTGTCTAAATGAGGCCACAATTCTCACACTCATGTATATTTGTATTGCAAATAGTTTGAGATAGGCCAAGATGGGTTTTATTCTACAAAACACGCATTTTCCATTTTTTAAATCTCATATTTGAATCCCTTAGTCTGTTTATTACATAGGTGCCCTTGGTTTCTTGATACTACTCAGTTTTGCCCTCTCCCTCCACAAATTCTCTCACACGTGCAACATTGCCCTGATTGGTCTAGCCCATGTCACGCGGATCGTGCCCGCCGACCGTTGATCGTATGATCTAACGGGCAGGATAACCCCTCTCTCTCTCTGTCGGCGGTTACCTTCCACTCTCTAAGTATGCTAAAGGGCGGTTTTCTGTATTTATTTTCACGCGCTAAAAATTATAAACTCTTTTAGGTATTACTTTTCACGCAAAAAATGATAAACCATCACCAATTTGTTGTAGCCATAAATTTTCACGCAAAAAATGATAAACCGTCACCGATTTGTTGTAGCCATTAATTTTCACGAAAATCCCAAATGATAAACCATCACCGATTTGTTGTAGCCATTAATTTTCACGCAAAAAATGATAAACCATCACCGATTTGTTGTATCCATTACTTTTCACGCAAAAAATGATAGACCATCACCGATTTCTTGTAGCCATTACTATTCACGGTAAAAATGATAAACGAACCAATCTATCTATCTCTGTATTTGAAGTTTGGAAGGGTTCACCATCTAGTTATGTTAACTTTCGAGGTTTTGACCTGAAAACAAATGGGTATTATAAAGGGAAATAAAAGTTCAAAAAATGTAAAAACGAAACAATCTACCTATCTTTGTATAGAAGATCGTCTGTATGATTTTTGAGGTCATTTAGAGAAGGTAGAAAAAAATCCCTTTTGAGAAGGTCGAAAAAACCTAACTTGTTACAAAAGCTGGTTTCAGTGAGACCTAACCAAATTTGGCATACATTATGCCATATCTATAACAACAAGGAATATCTAAAAGGGAAAGTTTCACAAAATTTGAAATTTATGGCGAAAATGATGCCATACATGATGCTGTTTTTCGAGGTTTTGACCTGAAAATCAATTGGATATTATAAAGGGAAATAAAAAGTTCGAAAAATATAAAAACGAAACAATCTATCTATCTATGTATAGAAGATCAGCTGTATGAAAATTTAGGTCAATTAGAGGAGGTAGAAAAAAAAACCTTGTTAGAAAAGCTGGTTTCAGTGAGACGAAACGGCATGCGTTTAAGCAAAGTGATTTTTTCGAACATCTCCAAATGATCCCAAATTTGCTATACATGATGCCATACGTGTAACAACAAGGAACCCTATCTAAAAAGTATCAAAAAAGTTTGCCCAACCGTATAGCTCTATCAAAAAGAACCTCACCATGGCGCTAGTATAATTTTGGGCTTAGTTACAAACTTTCGTTACCTAACCTTCAACACGAAACTTGTTTCAAATCACTTTTGGCGTACAAGAAACAAATCCCTACTTGATTCGAGCACCACAGCCTCCAAACTTTGCCGATGCCGATATCGGCATGGTCAGAACGGCTATGCTCGACGCCACTGCTAGGTCACCGTCGGGATGCACCCTCAATCCCGTCCCCTCATTCGATCACTGACACACCAGAGATACCACCGAGGCCAATGCCGAACGTACATGCTGATGCCAATGCTGAACATGCATCCATGCCGATGTGGGCACGGCCACGCCGCCCCGCTATGTTGGACGCCACAGACCACCGCGAGGTCTTTCCCTTCGCCACCACACTCTTCTAGCACCCATCTATACACGCCAGAAAGGAGAGACACTAGTTTTCTCTACATTGCTCGCGTTCGTGTCGGACACGGTCAGTCAAAGTTTTGAGGTAGTCGTCGATGTCGTTGACCATTTCTTCTCTTCTTTGCATGGTTAAATGCGTCTAGTTCATATCTATCTAATGCGTCTGGTCTCGCCTCATGCAGTTCTTTGTGGACGTCGATCTCATCTCGGCACTCCGCAGGCCACCTCCTCCGTGCCATCGCTGTAGAGCTCCGTTTAAAAATCTATTCCTACCCGTGTATTGCCCCTTGTATCAGCGCCATGGCCCACTTGTCATTCGATATACCGAAGCCCCACTCGTGCGTGTTTTGGTCAGGGATACAGCGATGCTTACGGTCAAACAAAGATGGATGGTCTGACGTGTCTTTGCGGGCTCTACGTGGCCCCACTAGTCAGAAGATAACGGTCAACCGTCGGGCAACCGGCCGTTACAGCATCTGTGATGGTTTCAGACAAGGTCTTGGGGAAAACTGAGGAAAAACTAAGGAGCTGGGGAAAACTGAGCACAACTAAGGAACCGAGGGCACGAAAATAGAAATCCCTTTCTTTTTACACATACTGTAACCATTGTTCAACGCGCAGTCCATCGGCTTGGGTGCTAGATGCTTCCTCGGGAAGGTACCCTATCTTGCCCATTTGAGAACACACGTCTCTATAATTGCTCAGAAGCCCCGCGAGGGCACGATGGTCTTTTCTGGGTGTATGTAAGATTTAGCCTTGACCAGCCCTCCACGCTCCACCCTTCTTCTCTTTCTGTTGTCCTGGTAGCTAGTAACTAGCCTTCACCAGCCCTCCACCCTAACTAGTAAAGTACCTCGCAAGCCATGGCTCCATTGAGCCGGGCGGCCCGGCGGCAGGATATCCTAGGGAAGACGATGAGGACTAGGACCGCCGAGAAAAACTTGACATCTAGCCAGCTAGCGCGTCGTTGTATGGCCACTTATGATCGCCTGAGCATTCTCGCAGAGCAGTCTATCCTCTATTCGATGGAGAGTGAGCCAGTGGGCGAGGGTTCGTCCGGGTAGGTTTCTAGCGGCGTGTCCTCCAATTCATTCTTATTTTCTAACTGTTTTTTCCATTTATTTACATCTCACAGGGCCGGCGGTTCAAACGTCTCCCCGGTAACTACCACGACGGTGGCGCCCCAAGTTCGGTCGTCGGAAGCTGAGTTCGGCCCCGTTTCACGGCCAAGCCAGGTAGGCTGTATGCTTGTTTTTTTTATACTCCCTCCAATCCATTTTAATAGACTCAGATTTAGTACTCCCTCCGATCCATTTTATTTGACTCAAATTTAGTACTAGTACAACTTTGTACTAAATCCGACTCAACTAAAAGGGATCAGAGGGAGAATACAACATTACTAAATCCGTGTTAACTACTACTACGGTGTACTAAAAGGGATCGGATGGAGTAGTTTATGTAATCACGGCTTTCCTTTTAATTATGAGTTGATGAACACTGTGCTATTTGTGGAGCATCCAAGTGATGTCCATTCCTGTATCAAGATATGTGCTAAAAATTAGTAGTACTCCTATTTTTTTGCGTGCAATTACTCATATATGAATTGGTTGGATTCTTTTTTTTTCCATACAATGATCGTGCCAGCAAATGGAGGTGAACATGGCCCACATAGGCAGCCAGCTGGGGAATGAACTCTCCCTCACCCCGGAGTTTGAGCCTGTTCACGTAGATTTGGCGTCCGAGAACAAGATCTGCCTTTATCTTCAGCAAGGCATCAATACCTTTACTGCCGAGCTTGACAGGCTTAATGAGCAGAACCGCGTTTGTGTGGAACTGCATAACCAGAGCGTCACATTGATGAATGATGATGATGCAAAAACCACCATCAAGGGCGAGGGTTCGTCCGGGTAAGTTTCTAGCGGGGTGTCCTTCAGTTGATTCTTATTTTCTAACCGTTTTTACATTTATTTACATCTCACAGGGCCGGCGGTTCAAATGTCTCCCCGGTAACCACAACGACGGTGGCGCCCCAAGTCCGGCCGTCCGAAGCTAAGTTCGGCCCCGTTTCCCGGCCAAGCCAGGTAGGCTGTATGCCTCTGTCCACTTGTTTTTTTATAGTTTATGTAATCACTGCTTTCCGATTAATTATGTGTTGATGAACCCTGTGGTATTTTTGGAGCGTCCGAGTGTTGTCCATTCCTTTATCAATATCCATGCTAGAAATTAGTACTCCTATTGTTTGCGGGTAATTAATACTCATATATGAATGGGTTGATTTCTTTTTTTTTCATACAATGATTGTTGTAGCAAAAGGAGGAGAACAAGGCCCACATAGGCAGCCAGCTGGAGAATGAACACTCCCTCACCCTGGAGTGTGATCGTCTTCACAGAGTTTTGGCGTTGGAGAAGGAGATCTCCTTTTATCTTGCGCGATACGTCGACATGCTTAAGCAGCAGAACCCCTACTGGGTGGAACTGAACAACAAGAGCGTCACATGGATGGATACTGGAAGCAACCTCATCAAGTATCTCATGGAACAGAGGTTGAAATTAAAGCTCAAGAGGCAGATCTCGAGGGTGCTAATGCGCGGACAAACCGCCGTCCTTAAGGCGATTATCAAGGAGAAGGAGGATCTCCGTGCACAGCTAGCGACCTATATCTCGGCGTCCAGCAAGAGTTCCCCTGAGTAGGAGATCTTGTTCTGCCTCTTCTTTTGATGTTTATATTGCTTCATCACCTTAATATCGCCATGTGCTCGTAAAACTGCGAGTTAACTTTCTGTTGGTATGTTACACATTTGATTTGAACTTTGTGTTTTGCAATGCACAACTGATCAACTACTAATAAGTGTATATTAAAATGGCGGGATACTCTTTTTAGTGGCGAAAATTTTCCATTTGTTGCTATTGTAGCGAAGCTAAGCCCTTCAGAATCTTCCCTAACGTCAAGAAAACTTTCCAAAAACATAAGCATTTTGGAGGGCAACCTTGATGATATAGGCTATGAGGATGATCCTGGGTTGTGGTTCTTAGCGTGATCTGTAAATGGAAATGCTTCTTGTTCATACCTGAGGCTTTACTGACGCTGCAAGATGTTCTCTAAGGACACTGTCAGTTATGTTCAGATAAGCTAGGGAAGAGATTACTGGTCTTGGAGCATATTGTCTTTTCGTGGGATTGAATTATCCGCTCAACATTGCAGTAAATCATGCATATTTTGATTTATATTTTGGTGGAGTTTCATTCGATTTGAATCATAGGTTTGTGAGCAAATATATATTTAGTTTAAACTAGTGCTCGAATACGTAAGAAGCTATTTAATCACAAGTTAGTCGTCCGAATGGGATGAAATATTCATACTGTAGATTTTAAAACAAGGCATCTACATATTACTGGATTTTTTTCAAAATTTTCTGAATAGTTTTTCTTTTTTAGCTTCGAAATAACAGATAGTTTGGAACGTTGGATCATGAATGGATGGTAGATAGTGGCACCTAGTCACAATGAGACTTGGAAGCATCAAGTCACTGAAGCTCCGTCCGGTTTCCAAACCAAGCTAGGAATGCATTGAAAATGAAGTTCTGCTCTAAAACATCTCTAATTTCATTTTGGTCCTCGCGCGGTTGCATGCTGCCCACGTGTTAAGGTACGTGTCTCTGGCATAGAGTAATACGATTATCGGCGCGCTAAATATATCGTATTGGAAACTGTAAAAAAAAACTTTCTGCTCAAGCTGATGTGACGAGACATCACTGCACCAAAAGTCGTCACAAATTTATAGATGGGTGGCGTGCTAGTCTACGATCTACCAACTGTCAAATCGGCGCCCAGTCGCAGCAGCAGCAGCCTAGAGTACTGCCTAGGTTTTGCCCCTTGCATGTCTATCATCTTTTTCTTCACCCTCCCAGAATCACGCGCACGCGCAGGATCTCGATCCCCACCACGCCGCGTCACTAGTACTATACCTTTCTCTCCTCACCCCAGCCGGCAGCGGCGCGCATCGTTCCTTCCATAGCGCTCGCCCTCTCCTCCGAAAACCCCAAGCGCAGTTGCATCCGCCATCCACCTAAATCCATCTTCACGTGATGGAATATTCAAGGCTTTGCCGGGGCGGCGGGGACGGCCACTTGGAGGCTCTCACCGGCGACAACATCGACCTCATCGCTGCGCATCTGGACGTTACCTACACCGTCCGACTTGCCGCATGTTCCAGGGAGCTCTACGACCAGATCAGCAATGATGAAGGTAAGATGCACCATTGGGATGAACCCTGCCTGCTGATGCCTCCGCCTGCTTATTGGTTCGATGAACACTGGTTCGTGGCGACAGCATCTCGTCTGCATGTTACCGTGTACGACCTGGTGCCCCTCGACCATCCTCGCCGTTCTGTCACCTGTCGTTCATGCACGACAGAAAATGGCTTGGCGCGAACGGCGACTGGATCGCCGCCGCCGATCATCGTGGGTGCCAGTGGTGCCTTGTGAACGTCTACACCGAGCGACATATCCCCCTTCCATCCCCACCTGATCCGAAGATTGGTCATGGTGTTACATATCAACCTGCTACTAAAGATTGGTTATACTATCTTTGCTGGAGTCGAGCAATTAATTTGTTGAAGATTGTAATCTGCCAAGTGCCCACAAAAGGTGGGAGGTACGCAGATTACAAGCTCATCGCCTTGTTCAACAAAAGGATTTTCTACCTTGAAGGGGTGGCGACTGGAGAATGCTGAAGAACCCTACACCTGAACAAATTGTGCTGGCTTTCTGTGATGCCATTGAACTCGGTGGCCAAGTTTTTGCGGTGGACGAAATTAGGGGCTGGACGTACTGCTGGGACACCCCAAATGGTATTTTTTCAGTCCTTATGTTGCATTGCATGATACACTGCCTTAATCAATGAAGTTATTCATGAACTACCTTGTTTATATTTTACCTTTCATAAATGACTTAATGATCACACCGCCTTTTGCTGAATATGAATGAACCGTTGCTTGCAATGAATTAGTACTAATTAGTCACCAACAAACATAGTATGCTCAGTATGTGATTGCATTCCTGAATTAGTAATTCTACGCCACTGCAGAATATGGATGTAATTAACCAGTATCTCAAAAGATAAGGTAGCACTATGAAGGCACCCTTTTTGATAACCTTTTACACCCATTGTTTCATATATAACTAATTGATTTTTGCTCCAAAAGGAGGACGAGAGACCCCCGCCATCTGCATCAGAGAGATGCATAAGGACTTTCATAAGTATATGACTTAACGATCACATCCTTTATCTGAATATGAATGAACCGTTGCTTGCAACGAATTAGTACTAATCAGTCATCAGCAAACATAGTATACTCCGTATGTGAATGCAATCCTGAATTAGTAACTCTATCCACTGCAGAATATGGATGTAATTAACAAGTATCTCAAATGTTAACGTAGCACAATTAATGAAGGCACCCTTCTTGATTAACTTTTACACCCATTGTTTCATATAACTAGTTGATTTTTGCTCGAAATAGAGGGCGAGGTACCCCGGCCTCTGCATCGAAGAGATGCATATGGCCGTTATTTAGTACTCCATCTCATGAAACATGTTATAACTATTTCTTACTTTTGATTTACTCCCTCCGTCCCACCAAAAGTGTCTTGAATATCTGCCTTCTCCTTTTTCCCTTAGAAAAGTAACTCAATCAAAATCCAATTATTTACTAAACAAGAATGAAATACTTGTTATGCCTAATTTACTTAGTTTAACCTGTACCTTCTATAATTCTGTTCTTTATCCGGCTAGATTTTTCTTTGCCAAATTGCCCGAAGCTTATGCATATTTCAACCCTATCGTGGATGTTATGCCTATCATACCTCTATTTTTTTCTATTAGCCTTTGTTTGGCAAGCTGCTTTAAGTTTCCCATGAAATGTTTAGTACTCTATCTACAAAATTGAATGTTGTATTCATTCCAAAAAATCAACAAAATGTGTACAAGGCGAGCACTTTTATATTTTTATATTACTAGTATGTATGCACGTCAAACCATTAAAGATTCTGTTTGATAATCAAAAGAATATTTATAGCATGCCTTTCGCAAGTTTTGAAAGAATATATAAAAAATCTAAAAAAAATAGATGTAGAGAATGTATTATTCTACCAGAGTGTAAAATCTGAAATTGAGATACCCTATATTCGGGCCGCACAAAAATGACAGAATCTGATAGATTTTGAAGTTACAAAATGTTGGAAAATATATATCAGATTTTTTTGTTGTTGCAAAACCTTAAATATAAGATATTTTGATTTGGACATTTGAATGTTGGTAGAACACAACATTGTTGACACCCGTATTTAATCTCCGTTTTCTTTGGAACTTCAAAATGCAGCTCTCAAAATTTTCAAAAACCATGCTACATGTAGCTCGAGCTATATTCATGGTTTTCGAAAGAAAATATTGCCAACAATGCATATATAAAATACGAAAACAAGAGTGGTCCTACAAAAAATGATGCTTCTTCCCATCAGTCGGCAAACGAAGGGAACAAATAAAAAATTAAAAATATGTGCACATCTAACACTCACTCGTTTCTTATCTACCTTTTCCTTTGATGTTTCCTTGAGAGTTGAGACCGTAAGAACCTTCCATTGATCCATGTAGCAGTGCTGAATAGCGATTTCTTTGAACGGGGTTATTCCTATGATTCAGGGGTTTCAGATATTTGGTCATTTTTTGGGGTAGACCCAAGGCTCACGTGATGGTTCTAAAATATTGTAGAGTTAGCTATGTGCACTCTTCACAGAGAATCCTGCTGTTGTGCACCGTTAGATTTAGCACTCCAAGGGTCATGATTGAAGCTCTATACTCAGTTTAAAACTGGACCAACTGGTAGATTGTCTGTACTCCTATATTGTATACAAATATCTAATCATATACACCGTTGGATCACTTAAGACAAAGGGAATTAACTACAACACAGGACTTAAACTTAAGATGATATATTTGTCAAAATTTGAATGTATCTATATGCTTTCACTGTCTAGATACATCTGAATTTGGACAAATCTCAGACACTTTCGGTGGGACAGAGGTAGTATATAACTGTGTATGCCAAAACTAGTGTCTAGTTTTGGCGAAGTTAAGACTAGTTTCGTGGGATGCATGCAGTATAACTGATATATTGGACACTCGATTTGAACACATGAATGACCAATGTCCTTAGCTTACATAGTCATATTTATACTGTGAGCATGAATGATGAACAGTGCTGCTGTTTGAATATGGTTGCCAGTAACACCCTATTCGTCTCCATTTCTAATATTGCAGAAAACCCGATGTCCATGTTCGTAATCCCGCCACCGGTGGTGGATGATCAGCAGTACGCGTGGTTCCTCGCTCCAACTGCTGATGGCAAGCGATTGATGATCATCCTTACAGTAAACAACATTGGGATTGCCAATGCTGAAGTACCTCCTGACATTCCCTATGCTGCTAATGGGCAGGATCCCATATCTCTGTTTGTTGCAGCACGTGCAGGGGACTTTCATTGGAGGCAGGTTAACAGCCTCGGCGACCACTCTCTGTTCCTCGGACTCAATTACCCGATCATTGCCAACCTGAAGAAGCGTGAATCCAAAGCTCCTGATGGCACATTGGTTCCATTCATGAGGAAAAACTGCGTCTACACAGCATACCAGAAGTATCTTCATAATCAATACCCTAAAATTTTGCGCTGCAACCTCCAGCCAGATGAAGGTGAGACTGTGGGAGTTATCAGCCTTCCCAGAGATAGTTGGGGTAGTGTCCGACAAGCGGCTATGTGGTTTAAGCCTGCTTTAAACATTGCCCGTTCGGTGTTACCTTTAAAAAAGCACTGACACACTTTTTTATTATGCTTGAAGTGTTGAGAAGTAGTACACTGTTTTTAGTATGTACTAGTTTGAATCAGTTTATTTGAACACTGCCCTGCTTTTGCATTTCGTGTTGCCTTCATATTATAACCCATGCATGGCTGTTTTAGGATTGACTTTATTTCAGCACTATAATTACAATGTGTGTACGTCCTTTATAATATAGCCACATCTTGTTGATCATAGTCATGAGAGGACCATTCCTATTTTTTTGCCGCTAAAGGGTAAAGTACATCCCTGGGGACAGCGATTCTTGCTGCAGGCCACTAAACATGCATCAACTATGAGCAAAGAAGTTGATGTGCGACCTAGGTGACTGTGCGGACCCCACATGTTAACCAAAGAAACAAACATGTCAATACGGAACTAATGTACATACGACAACTCCTATATGATATGTGTACGATTGAGCATCTAGAGGTGTGCTGCCACCTGCTTCATCACACGTTGGGTTTGATCTTGTGTTGCGTACACGGATCGGACTGAAATTGTCGTGTGCATAGCAAGGTTCATGTCAATAAGGCTGAGTGCCTGAGTTTGGCATCTAAGTCTAGGCAACAAATACTTTTGGGTTCCAACGGCCATCTACATGGTATTTGCTATAGGCCTACTTGCTCAGGCTGTCGAAGCCCAATAACTAGAAATGGGCTTTTCTGCTCATGCAATTTCGGCCCTTTTCTAATGAACCATAGATCCTATGATGGCAAAAAACAAAAACACGGAGATTCTGCATAAAAGTTGTTTTTATTTATTTAGAATTATCCGGTTGCAATTTTTGAAACTGCTCATGGCCAATATGAAAATCCTTGATCGCTCCATACCCACACGGATCACGGTATTTTTAAAAAATTCATAAAGTGGATTTCAAATTTAAAACATATCCTAATAATTCCATGATTTATTCTATTAACTTGCAAGATCTTGGAGCGAAAGAGCTTGTATTAGACTGCAAAAATAATACAGAAAAACCTGTCATTAACAAGAAATGAAGGTTTATCGTCCAAAGAGGATGCCATGTGGGACCCATGAGCCAGCAGCGTCCTCAACATTTCAAAGGCGGTAGGAGATCCAAAAAAAAGGCAAGTATCTCGAAAATAGGGGTCAAAAATAAATCATAGAAAGGAATCATTTATAGTTCAGAGTGGCTGACATGTGGGACAGATCTGCCAGTAGCATCCTCATCATTTCAAAGTCGGCAGAGGATCAAAAGAAAAAAAGGCAAATAGCCAGAAATTAGGGGTCGAAAGTAAATCCAACAAAGGAAACTTTTATCATTCATAGAAGAAGACATGTGGGACCGACCTGCCAGCATCGTCCTCATCGTTTTAAAGGCCTCAGGGGATCAAAAGAAAAAGGCAAATAGCCAGAAATTATGGGTAAAAAATAAATCCAACAAAGGAAAGGTTTATTGTTCATAGAGGCTGACCTGTGGGACCCATGAGCCAGCAGCCTACTCAATTTCAAAGGCTGCATAGGATCGAAAGAAAAAGGCAAGTGACCAAAAATCGGGGGGGGGGGGGGAATCCAAGAAAAGAAACTTTATTGTACATAGAAGATGACATGCGGGTCCCATGAGCCAGCACCTTACTCCACGTTTCAGAGGCGGCATGAGATTGAAAGAAAAAGGCAAGTCACCAAATATCAGGAGCCAAAAATAATCCAAAAAAAGAAACTTTTATTGTACATAGAGTATGACATGCGGGTCCCATTAGGAAGCAGCATCATCAACGTTTCCAAGGCGGCATGGGATCAAAAGAAAAAGGAAATAGCCAAAAAGCAGCGGGTGAAAAAATCGAAGAAAAGAAACTTTTATTGTTCATAGTGGATGACATGTGGGACCCATGAGGCAGCAGCATCCTCAACGTTTCCAAGGCAGTAGGGGATCGAAAGAAAAAAGGAAATAGCCAAAAACCAGAGGGTGAAAATAATCCAAGAAAAGAAACTTTTATTTTACATTGAGGATGACATGTGGGTCCTATTTTGCAGCAGCGGTCTCAACGTTTCAAATACGGCTTGAGAGTTGAGATCAAAAGAAAAAGAAAGTAGCCACGAAAAGAAAGTTGATTGTACATAGAGGATGACATGCGGGTCCCATTTTGCAGCAGCTTACTCGACGTTTCCAAGGCGGCAGGGGATCAAAAGAAAAAGGAAATAGCAAAAAATCAGAGGGTGAAAAAAACCCAAGAAAATGAACTTTTATAGTACATAGAGGATGACATGCGGGTCCCATGAGCCTGCAGGTTCCTCAACGTTTCAAACATGGCATGAGATCGAAAGAAAAAGACAAGTGACCAAATATCAGGGGCCAAAAATAATAATCCAAGAAAAGTAATTTTTATTGTACATAGAGGATGACATGCGGGTCCCATTTTGCAGCAGCGGTCTGAACATTTCAAAGACGGCATGAGATCAAAAGAAAAATGCAAGTGACCAAATATCAGGAGCCAAAAATAATCCAACAAAAAAAATTATTGTACATAGAGGATGACATGCGGGTCCTATTTTGCAGCAGCGTTCTCAACGTTTCCAAAAAAAAGGAAGTAGCCAGAAATCATGGGCTCAAAAAAATCCAAGAAAAGAAAGATTTCAATTGGGCTGCATCTGCCCGTCTGGGCTTTCGAACTATCCTGCTGGACGCTTTTGGACTCGTACAATTTGAGCCCACTCCAAAACAGGAAAGTCCTATGCTTCGCGAAAACAAAAAACAAGGAGATTCAACATATAAGTTTGTTTATTTAAAAGTAAAGATTTATTTTTTTCCGTTTGCAATAGCTCAGAGCGAAATACACTGTTTATTGTCTGCAAAATAATCAAAATATCACATGTTTCTTGTACGGGGAGGCTGACATCGGGTACCCATGAGCTAGCAGCGTCGTCAACGTTTTTAAAGACGGCAGAGGATCGGAAAAAAATCAGTTGGTAAAAAAATCCAAAAAAAGAAACATTTATCGTTCTGAGAGGATGACATGCGGGACCCATGAGGCAGCAGCATTCTCAACGTTTCCAAGGCGACATAGGATTTTAAAAAAGGCGAAATAGCCAGAAATTAGAGGTCAAAATAACTCCAAGAAAGGAAAGGTTTATTGTTCATAGAGGCTGACATGTGGGACCCATGAGCCAGCAGAATCCTCAACGTTTCAAAGGCGGCAGGGGATCAAAAGAAAAAGGAAGTAGCCAAAAATTAGGGGTAAAAAATAATTCCAAGAAAGGAAACTTTTATTGTTCGTAGATGATGACATGCGGGACCCATGAGCCAGCAGCTTACTCAACGTTTCAAAGGCGGCATGAGATCGAAAGCAAAAGGCAAGTGACAAAATATCAGGAGCCAAAGATAAGCCAAGAAAAGAAACTTTATTGTGCATAGAGGATGACATGCGGGTCCCATTTAGTAGCAGCGGTCTCAACGTTTCAAATGCGGCTTGAGATCAAAAGAAAAAAAAAGTTGATTGTACATAGAGGATGACATGCGGGTCCCATGAGTCAGCAGCTTACTCAACGTTTCCAAGGCGGTAGGGGATCAAAAGAAAAAGGCAAGTGACCAAAAATGAGGGTGAAAAATAATCCAAGAAAAGCAACTTTTATTGTACATGGAGAATTGCATGCGGGTCCCATTTTGCAGCAGCGGTCCCAACGTTTCAAATGCGGCTTGAGATCAAAAGAAAAAGAAAGTAGCCAGAAATTAGGGGGTAAAAAAAACTCCAAGAAAAGAAAGTTGATGGACATAGAGGATGACATGCGGGTCCCATGACCCAGCAGATTAGTCAACGTTTCCAAGGCGGCAGGGGATCAAAAGAAAAAAGAAATAGCCAAAAATCAGAGGGTGAAAAAAATCCAAGAAAAGAATTTTATAGTACATAGAGGATGACATGCGGGACCCATTTTGCAGCAGCTGTCCCAACGTTTCAAATGCGGCTTGAGATCAAAAGAAAAAGAAAGTAGCCAGAAATTAGGGGGTAAAAAAACTCCAAGAAAGGAAAGCTTTATCGTTCATATAGGCTGACATGTGGGACCTATGAGGCAGCAGAGTCCTCAACTTTCAAAGGCGGCAGGGGATCAAAAGAAATAGGAAATAGCCAAAAATCAGAGGGTGAAAAAAAACCAAGAAAATGAACTTTTGTAGTACATAGAGGATGACATGCGGGTCCCATGAGCCAGCAGGTTCCTCAACGTTTCAAACGTGGCATGAGATCGAAATAAATAGGCAAGTGACCAAATATCAGGATCCAAAAATAATTCAAGAAAAGAAACTTGATTGTACATAGAGAATGACATGCGGGTCCCATTTAAGGAGCAGCGGTATCACTGTTTGAGAGGCGGCAGGGGATCGAAAGAAAAAGGAAAGTGACCAAATATGAGGTGCCAAAAAAAATCCAAGAAAAGAAAGTTTTATTGTACATAGAGGATGACATGCGGGTCCTATGAGCCTACAGGTTCCTCAATGTTTCAAACGTGGCATGAGATCGCAAGAAAAAGGCAAGTGACCAAATATCAGGAGCCATGTGAGAAACTTTTAATGTTCATAGAGGATGACATGTGGGACCGACCTGCCAACAGCGTCCTCATCGTTTCAAAGGGGGCAGGAGATCAAAAGAAAAAGGAAAATAGCCAGAAATTAGGGGTCAAAAATAACTCCAAGAAAGAAAACTTTTATTGTTCGTAGAGGATGACATGCGGGACCCATGAGCCCGCAGCTTACTCAACGTTTCAAAGGCGGCATGAGATCGAAAGAAAAAGGCAAGTGACAAAATATCAGGAGCCAAAGATAATCCAAGAAAAGAAATTTTATTGTACATAGAGGATGACATGCGGGTCCCATTTAGCAGCAGCGGTCTCAACGTTTCAAATGCGTCTTGAGATCAAAAGAAAAAGAAAGTTGATTGTACATAGAGGATGACATGCGGGTCCCATGAGTCAGCAGCTTACCCAACGTTTCCAAGGCAGCAGGGGATCAAAAGAAAAAGGAAATAGCCAAAAATCAGAGGGTGAAAAAAATAAAGAAAATAAACTTTTATAGCACATAGAGGATGACATGCGGGTCCCATGAGCCAGCAGGTTCCTCAACGTTTCAAACGTGGCATGAGATCGAAACAAAAAGGCAAGTGACCAAATATCAGGATCCAAAAATAATACAAGAAAAGAAACTTGATTGTACATAGAGGATGACATGCGGGTCCCATGAGTCGCAGACTTACTCAACGTTTCCAAGGCGGCAGGGATCAAAAGAAAAGGAAATAGCCAAAAATCAGAGGGTGAAAAAAAATCCAAGAAAATAAACTTTTATAGCACATAGAGGATGACATGCGGGTCCCATGAGCCAGCAGGTTCCTCAACGTTTCAAACGTGGCATGAGATCGAAAGAAAAAGGAAGTGACCAAATATCAGGAGCCAAAAATAATTCAAGAAAAGAAACTTGATTGTACATAGAGGATGACATGCGGGTCCCATTTAGCAGCCGCGGTCTCACCGTTTGAGAGGCTGCACGGGATCGAAAGAAAAAGGCAAGTGACCAAATATCAGGAGCCAAAAATAATCCAAGAAAAGAAAGTTTTATAGTACATAGAGGATGACATGCGGGTCCCATTTTGTAGCAGCGGTCTCAACGTTTCCAAGGCGGCACAGGACCAAAAGAAAAATGAAGTAGCCAGAAATCAGGGGGTGAAAAAAAATCCAAGAAGAAAGATTTCAATTGGGCTGCATCTGGACATCTTGGCCTTCGAACTATCCTGCTTGGCCTTTTGACTCGTACAATTTCAGCCCACTCCAAAACAGGAAAGTTTGGAATTTTCTAAAAAAAACAGGAAAGTCCTATGCTTCGCAAAAACAAAAAAAACAAGGAGATTCAACATATAAGTTTGTTTATGTAAAAATAAAGATTTATTTTATCCGTTTGAAATAGCTCAGAGCGCAATACACTGTTTATTGTCTGCAAAATAATCAAGATATCACATGTTTGTTGTACGGGGAGGATGACATCGGGGACCCATGAGCCAGCAGCGTCGTCAATGTTTTAAAGGCGGCAGGGGATGGAAAGAAAAAATAAACCAAAAATCTGTTGGTAAAAAATCCAAGAAAAGAAATATTTTCGTTCTAAGAGGATGACATGCGGGACCCATGAGGCAGCAGCATCCTCAGCGTTTATTGTTCATAGAGGCTGACATATGGGACCCGTGAGCCAGCAGTGTCCTCAACGTTTTAAAGGCTGCAGGAGATCGAAATAAAAAATAAGCCAAAAATCGTTTGGTCAACAAAATCCAAGGAAAGAAAACATTTACCGTTCTGAGAGGATGACATGCGGGACCCATGAGGCAGCAGCATCCTCAGCGATTTCAAGGCGGCAGGGGATCAAAAGAAAAAATAAGGAAATATCCATAAATTGATTAGGGGTTCAAAATAAATCCATCAAAGGAAACTTTTATTGTTCATAGAGGATGACATGTGGGACCGACCTGCCAACAACGTCCTCATCGTTGCAGAGGGGGCAGGAGATTAAAAGAAAAAGGCAAATAGCCAGAAATTAGCTGTCAAAAATAACTCCAAGAAAGAAAACTTTTATTGTCGTAGAGGATGACATGCGGGACCCATGAGCCAGCAGCTTAGTCAACGTTTCAAAGGCGGCATGAGATCGAAAGAAAAAGGCAAGTGACCAAATATCAGGTGCCAAAAAAAATCCAAGAAAAGAAAGTTTTATTGTACATAGAGGATGACATGCGGGTCCCATGAGCCAGCAGGTTCCTCAACGTTTCAAACGTGGCATGAGATCGAAAGAAAAAGGCAAGTGACCAAATATGAGGAGCCAAAAATAATTCAAGAAAATAAAGTTTTATAGTACATAGAGGATGACATGCGGGTCCCATTTAGCAGCAGCGGTATCACCGTTTGAGAGGCGGCAGGGGATCGAAAGAAAAAGGCAAGTGACCAAATATGAGGTGCCAAAAAAAAACTCCAAGAAAAGAAAGTTGATTGCACATAGAGGATGACATGCGGGTCCCATGAGCCTACAGGGTCCTCAACGTGGCATGAGATCGAAAGAAAAATGCAAGTGACCAAATATCAGGAGCCAAAAATAATTCAAGAAAAGAAACTTGATTGTACATAGAGGATGACATGCGGGCCCCATTTAGCAGCAGCGGTATCACCGTTTGAGAGGCTGCACGGGATCGAAAGAAAAAGGCAAGTGACCAAATATGAGGTTCCAAAAAAAATCCAAGAAAAGAAAGTTTTATAGTACATAGAGGATGACATGCGGGTCCCATTTAGCAGCAGCGGTCTCACCGTTTGAGAGGCGGCAGGGGATCGAAAGAAAAAGGTAAGTGACCAAATATGAGGTGCCAAAAAAAATCCAAGAAAAGAAAGTTTTATAGTACATAGAGGATGACATGCGGGTCCCATTTAGCAGAAGCGGTATCACCGTTTGAGAGGCGGCAGGGGATCGAAAGAAAAAGGCAAGTGACCAAATTTGAGGTGCCAAAAAAAACTCCAAGAAAAGAAAGTTGATTGCTCATAGAGGATGACATGCGGGTCCCAATTAGCAGCAGCGGTCTCAATGTTTCCAAGGCGGCAAGGGATCAAAAGAAAAAGGAAGTAGCCAGAAATCAGGGTGTCAAAAAAAATCCAAGAATAGAAAGAATTTTGGTTCATAGAGGATGACATGCGGGACCCATGATCCTGCATCGTAAACGGCTCGATCGGAGAGCGTTGAACGAGATGGCGCGATCGAGAAAAAAACAATGCCAGAGAGGCTGCCATCTGGGCCCTACATCCCTCGGCGGTGCGGATTTGCGTTGACTCGGCCGGCGAACCCGAGAATTCAAGATGCACCACGTCCCGGGCCACCATACGCAACGTTTTGGCCGGTTTCGTCGGGCTAGGTGGCCTCAAAAACGAGAAAAAAAACATTTTGACATGCACAACGGACAGACCCAAAATCGTCGGCCATGGTACACCAGCAACCACGGCGCGACTTCAACTTCGTCGGCCATGGCAACTTTTCTTGTAGTGTCGCGAGTACATCGAAGATGGAGAAGTAAAGATTTGCAAAGTACACACTAATCTGAATGTAGCAGATCCGTTGACTAAAGCTCTCCCTAGGGCAAAGCGTGACCAACACCAGAATTCCATGGGTGTTAGGTACCTTACAATGTAATCTAGATTATTGACTCTAGTGCAAGTGGGAGACTGTTGGAGATATGCCCAAGAGGCAATAATAAAAGTGGTTATTATATATCTTTATGTTTATGATGAATGTTTATATACCATGCTATAATTGTATTAACCGAAACATTGATACATGTGTGATATGTAAACAACAAAGAGTCCCTAGTATGCCTCTTAACTAGCTTGTTGATTAATGGATGATTAGTTTCATAATCATGAACATTGGATGTTATTAACAACAAGGTTATATCATTGTATGAATGATGTAATGGACACACCCAATTAAGCGTAGCATAAGATCACGTCATTAAGTTATTTGCTATAAGCTTTCGATACATAGTTACCTAGTCCTTATGACCATGAGATCATATAAATCACTTATACCGGAAAGGTACTTTGATTACATCAAACGCCATTGCGTAAATGGGTGGTTATAAAGGTGGGATTAAGTATCCGGAAAGTATGAGTTGAGGCATATGGATCAACAGTGGGATTTGTCCATCCCGATGACGGATAGATATACTCTAGGCCCTCTCGGTGGAATGTCGTCTAATGTCTTGCAAGCATATGAATAAGTTCATAAGAGACCACGTACCACGGTACGATTAAAGAGTACTTGTCAGGAGACGAGGTTGAACAAGGTATAGAGTGATACCGATGATCAAACCTCGGACAAGTAAAATATCGTGTGACAAAGGGAATTGGTATCGTATGTGAATGGTTCATTCGATCACTAAAGTCATCGTTGAATATGTGGGAGCCATTATGGATCTCCAGATCCCGCTATTGGTTATTGGTCGGAGAGAGTTCTCACCCATGTCCACATAGTTCGCGAACCGTAGGGTGACACACTTAAGGTTTGATGTTGAAATGGTAGAACTTGAATATGGAATGGAGTTCGAAGTATTGTTCGAAGTCTCGGATGGGATCCCGGACATCACGAGGATTTCCGGAATGGTCCGGAGAATAAGATTCATATATAGGAAGTCATTTTATAAGTTTGAAAATGATCCGGTGATTTTACGGAAGGTTCTAGAAGGTTCTAGAAAAGTCCGGAAGGAATCACTAAGGAAGGAGGAGTCCCAGAGGGACTCCACCTCCCCATGGCCGGCCAACCCTAGTGGGGGAGTCCAAGGTGGACTCCAGCTAAGGGGGCCGGTCACCCCCCCACATGGAAGGGGGGAATCCCACCTCAAGTGGGAGTCCCACCTTGGGTAGGTTTCCCTACTACATGGAAGGTTCTTGTGTTGGGGTCTTATTCGAAAACTTGTAGTCCAACACTTGGGGATCCACCTATATAATGAGGGGCATAGGGGAGGGGGCCGGCCACCACAAGCCCTCAAGGAGGCCGCACCCCATAGTGGCCGGCCACCCCTCTCCCAAACCCTAGCCGCCTGATGTCTACGCCCCCCTCCTTTTCCTGTAGACAGTGTTGGGCCTCCAAGAGCAGAGGTTTGTAGAACAGCAGCAAGTTTTCCCTTAAGTGGATCACCCAAGGTTTATCGAACTCAGGGAGGAAGAGGTCAAAGATATCCCTCTCATGCAACCCTGCAACCACAAAGCAAGAAGTCTCTTGTGTCCCCAACACACCTAATAGGTGCACTAGTTCGGCGAAGAGATAGTGAAATACAGATGGTATGAATATATATGAGCAGTGGCAACGGCACCAGAAAAGTGCTTTGCCCAGGACAGTAAACAAGCAGTAGTAACGCAGCAGTAGTAACGCAGCAGTAGTAAACAAGTAGCGATAGCAGTATTTAGGAACAAGGCCTAGGGATTAGACTTTCACTAGTGGACACTCTCAACTTTGATCACATAACAGAATAGATAAATGCATACTCTACACTCTTGTTGGATGATGAACACATTGCGTAGGATTACATGAATCCTCAATGCCGGAGTTAACAAGCTCCACAATTCAATGTTCATATTTAAATAACCTTAGAGTGCATGAAAGATCAATTCGACTAAACCAAGTACTAACATAGTATGCACACTGTCACCTTCACACTATGTAGGAGGAATAGATCATATCAATACTATCATAGCAATAGTTAACTTCATAATCTACAAGAGATCATAATCATAGCATAAACCAAGTACTAACACGGATGCACACACTGTCACCATTACACCGTGTAGGAGGAGTAAAACTACTTTAATAACATTGCTAGAGTAGCACATAGATAAATTGTGATACAAAATACATTGCAATCATAAAGAGATATAAATAAGCACTTCACTATGCCATTCATAACAGTGAATAAGTATTCTGTGAAATATAGCCTAAGAGACCCACACGGTGCACACACTGTCACCTTTACACACGTGGGACAAGGAGTCTCCGGAGATCACATAAGTAAAATTCACTTGACTAGCATAACGACTTCTAGATTACAAGTATCATCATATGAATCTCAATCATGTAAGGCAGCTCATGAGATTATTGTATTGAAGTACATAGGAGAGAGATGAACCATATAGCTACCGGTACAGCCCCGAGCCTCGATGGAGAACTACTCCCTCCTCATGGGAGCAGCAGCGGTGATGAAGATGGCGGTGGAGATAGCAGCGGTGTCGATGGAGAAGCCTTCCGGGGGCACTTCCCCGTTCCGGCGGCGTGCCGGAACAGAGACTCCTGTCACCCAGATCTTGGCTTCGCGATGGCGGCGGCTCTGGAAGGTTTCTGTGGGTTTCGTCGAACGTGATAGGGTTTTCGCGACGGAGGCTTTAAATAGGCGGAAGGGCAGCCTCGGAGGGGGCCTGGGGCCACCACACCATAGGGCGGCGCGGGCCCCCTACGGCCGCGCCGGTGTAGTGTGGGGCCCCCGGGGGGCTTCCCTGCAGCGGCTCTCGGGTGTTCTGGATGCTTCCGGGCAAAATAGGAACACAGGCGTTGATTTCGTCCGATTCCGAGAATATTTCGTTACTAGGATTTCTGAAACCAAAAACAGCAGAAAACAGGAACTGGCACTTCGGCATCTTGTTAATAGGTTAGTTCCAGAAAATGCACGAATATGACATAAAGTGTGCATAAAACATGTAGATAACATCAATAATGTGGCATGGAACATAAGAAATTATCGATACGTTGGAGACGTATCAGCATCCCCAAGCTTAGTTCTGCTCGTCCCGAGCAGGTAAAACGATAACAAAGATAATTTCTGGAGTGACATGCCATCATAACCTTGATCATACTATTTGTAAAGCATATGTAGTGAATGCAGCGATCAAAACAATGTATATGACATGAGTAAACAAGTGAATCATATAGCAAAGACTTTTCATGAATAGTACTTCAAGACAAGCATCAATAAGTCTTGCATAAGAGTTAACTCATAAAGCAATAATTCATAGTAAAAGCATTGAAGCAACACAAAGGAAGATTAAGTTTCAGCGGTTGCTTTCAACTTGTAACATGTATATCTCATGGATATTGTCAACATAGAGTAATATAATAAGTGCAATATGCAAGTATGTAGGAATCAATGCACAGTTCACACAAGTGTTTGCTTCTTGAGGTGGAGAGAAATAGGTGAACTGACTCAACAATGAAAGTAAAAGAATGGTCCTCCATAGAGGAAAAGCATCGATTGCTATATTTGTGCTAGAGCTTTGATTTTGAAAACATGAAACAATTTTGTCAACGGTAGTAATAAAGCATATGTATCATGTAAATTATATCTTACAAGTTGCAAGCCTCATGCATAGTATACTAATAGTGCCCGCACCTTGTCCTAATTAGCTTGGACTACCGGATCATCACAATGCACATGTTTTAACCAAGTGTCACAAAGGGGTACCTCTATGCCGCCTGTACAAAGGTCTAAGGAGAAAGCTCGCATTGGATTTCTCGCTATTGATTATTCTCAACTTAGACATCCATACCGAGACAACATAGACAACAGATAATGGACTCCTCTTTTATGCATAAGCATGTGGCAACAATTAATAATTTTCTCATATGAGATTGAGGATATATGTCCAAAACTGAAACTTCCACCATGGATCATGGCTTTAGTTAGCGGCCCAATGTTCTTCTCTAACAATATGCATGCTTAACCATAAGGTGGTAGATCTCTCTTACTTCAGACAAGACGAACATGCATAGCAACTCACATGAAATTCAACAAAGAGTAGTTGATGGCGTCCCCAGTGAACATGGTTATCGCACAACAAGCAACTTAATAAGAGATAAAGTGCATAAGTACATATTCAATACCACAATAGTTTTTAAGCTATTTTTCCCATGAGCTATATATTGCAAAGGTGGGTGATGGAATTTTAAAGGTAGCACTCAAGCAATTTACTTTGGAATGGCGGAAAAATACCATGTAGTAGGTAGGTATGGTGGACACAAATGGCATAGTGGTTGGCTCAAGTATTTTGGATGCATGAGAGGTATTCCCTCTCGATACAAGGTTTAGGCTAGCAAGGCTATTTGAAACAAACACAAGGATGAACCGGTGCAGCAAAACTCACATAAAAGACATATTGTAAACATTATAAGACTCTACACCGTCTTCCTTGTTGTTCAAACTCAATACTAGAAATTATCTAGACCTTAGAGAGACCAAATATGCAAACCAAATTTTAGCATGCTCTATGTATTTCTTCATTAATGGGTGCAAAGCATATGATGCAAGAGCTTAAACATGAGCACAACAATTGCCAAGTATCACATTACCCAAGACATTTATAGCAATTACTACATGTATCCTTTTCCAATTCCAACCATATAACAATTTAACGAAGAAGAAACTTTGCCATGAATACTATGAGTAGAAACTAAGGACATACTTGTCCATATGCTACAGCGGAGCGTGTCTCTCTCCCATAAAGTGAATGCTAGGATCCATTTTATTCAAACAAAACAAAAAAACAAAAACAAACCGACGCTCCAAGAAAAGCACATAAGATGTGATGGAATAAAAATATAGTTTCAGGGGAGGAACCTGATAATGTTGTCGATGAAGAAGGGATGCCTTGGGCATCCCCAAGCTTAGACACTTGAGTCTTCTTAGAATATGCAGGGGTGAACCACCGGGGCATCCCCAAGCTTAGAGCTTTCACTCTTCTTGATCATAGTATATCATCCTCCTCTCTTGACCCTTGAAAACTTCCTTCACACCAAACTTCTCATAAACTTCTTTAGAGGGGTTAGTACATAATCAAAAACTCACATGTTCAGAGGTGACACAATCATTCTTAACACTTCTGGACATTGCTCAAAGCTACTGGAAGGTAATGGAACAAAGAAATCCACCCAACACAGCGAAAGAAGCAATGCGAAATAAAAGGCAGAATCTGTCAAAACAGAACAGTCCATAAAGACGAATTTTTAATAAATACTTCCGTTGCTCAGATCAGAAAACTCAAAACTAATGAAAGTTGCGTACATATCTGAGGAACACGCACGTAAATTGGCATATTTTTCTGATTTTTCTACAGAGAAAACAGCCCAGATTCGTGACAGATAGAAATCTGTTTCTGCGCAGAAATCCAAATCTAGTATCAACCTTCGATTAGAGGCTTCCCTTGGCACAACAAAACACAAAACTAAGATAAGGAGAGGTTTCTACAGTAGTAAACAACTTCCAAGACACAAATATAAAACAAAGTACTGTAGCAAAATAACACATGGGTTATCTCCCAAGAAGTTCTTTCTTTATAGCCATTAAGATGGGCTCAGCAGTTTTAATGATGCACTCATAAGAAATAGTAGTTGAAGCGAAAGAGAGCATCCAGAGGCAAATTCAAAACACATTTAAGTCTAACATGCTTCCTATGCATAGGAATCTTGTAAATAAACAAGTTCATGAAGAGCAAAGTGACAAGCATAGGAAGATAAAACAAGTGTAGCTTCAAAAAATTTAGCACATAGAGAGGTGTTTTAGTAACATGAAAATTTCTACAACCATATTTTCCTCTCTCATAATAACTTTCAGTAGCATCATGAGCAAACTCAACAATATAACTATCAAGTAAAGCATTCTTATCATGAGTCTCATGCATAAAATTATTACTCTCCACATAAGCATAATCAATTTTATTAGTAATTGCGGGAGCAAATTCAACAAAGTAGCTATCATCAAATATAGGAGGCATATTGTAATCATAATCAAATTTACTCTCCATAGTAGGTGGCAACAAAATACTACTATCATTATAATCATCATAAATAGGAGGCAAAGTATCATCAAAGAAAATTTTCTCCTCAATGCTTGGGGGACTAAAAAGATCATGAAAACCAGCTTCCCCAAGCTTAGAACTTTCTATATCATTATCAACAATGGTGTTCAAAACGTTCATACTAATATTACTACCAGCATGCAAATAAGATTCCATAGGTTTTTTAATTTTCGCATCAAACAATCCATGTTTTAAATCAGGAAATAGCATAAGAAGCTCATTTTTGTCCATTATGCCAAACTAGTGTAAACAAGAAACAAAAAGATGCAATTGCAGGATCTAAAGGAAATAGCTTCGAGTACTTATGGCGCCGGAAAATAGCTTAGTAGCCGAGATCCGGAGTGTGAGTACTTTTTACCTTTCCTCCCCGGCAACGGCGCCAGAAAATAGCTTGATGTCTACGCCCCCCTCCTTTTCCTGTAGACAGTGTTGGGCCTCCAAGAGCAAAGGTTTGTAGAACAGCAGCAAGTTTTCCCTTAAGTGGATCACCCAAGGTTTATCGAACTCAGGGAGGAAGAGGTCAAAGATATCCCTCTCATGCAACCCTGCAACCACAAAGCAAGAAGTCTCTTGTGTCCCCAACACACCTAATAGGTGCACTAGTTCGGCGAAGAGATAGTGAAATACAGATGGTATGAATATATATGAGCAGTGGCAACGGCACCAGAAAAGTGCTTTGCCCAGGACAGTAAACAAGCAGTAGTAACGCAGCAGTAGTAACGCAGCAGTAGTAAACAAGTAGCGATAGCAGTATTTAGGAACAAGGCCTAGGGATTAGACTTTCACTAGTGGACACTCTCAACTTTGATCACATAACAGAGTAGATAAATGCATACTCTACACTCTTGTTGGATGATGAACACATTGTGTAGGATTACACGAATCCTCAATGCCGGAGTTAACAAGCTCCACAATTCAATGTTCATATTTAAATAACCTTAGAGTCCATGAAAGAACAATTCGACTAAACCAAGTACTAACATAGTATGCACACTGTCACCTTCACACTATGTAGGAGGAATAGATCATATCAATACTATCATAGCAATAGTTAACTTCATAATCTACAAGAGATCATAATCATAGCATAAACCAAGTACTAACACGGATGCACACACTGTCACCATTACACCGTGTAGGAGGAGTAAAACTACTTTAATAACATTGCTAGAGTAGCACATAGATAAATTGTGATACAAAATACATTGCAATCATAAAGAGATATAAATAAGCACTTCACTATGCCATTCATAACAGTGAATAAGTATTCTGTGAAATATAGCCTAAGAGACCCACACGGTGCACACACTGTCACCTTTACACACGTGGGACAAGGAGTCTCCGGAGATCACATAAGTAAAATTCACTTGACTAGCATAACGACATCTAGATTACAAGTATCATCATATGAATCTCAATCATGTAAGGCAGCTCATGAGATTATTGTATTGAAGTACATAGGAGAGAGATGAACCACATAGCTACCGGTACAGCCCCGAGCCTCGATGGAGAACTACTCCCTCCTCATGGGAGCAGCAGCGGTGATGAAGATGGCGGTGGAGATGGCAGCGGTGTCGATGGAGAAGCCTTCCGGGGGCACTTCCCCGTTCCGGCGGCGTGCCGGAACAGAGACTCTGTCCCCGGATCTTGGCTTCGCGATGGCGGCGGCTCTGGAAGGTTTCTGTGGGTTTCGTCGAACGTGATAGGGTTTTCGCGACGGAGGCTTTAAATAGGCGGAAGGGCAGCCTCGGAGGGGGCCTGGGGCCACCACACCATAGGGCGGCGCGGCCCCCCCTCTGGCCGCGCCAGGGTGTAGTGTGGGGCCCCCAGGGCTTCCCTCTGGCGGCTCTCGGGTGTTCTGGATGCTTCCGGGCAAAATAGGAACCTGGGCGTTGATTTCGTCCGATTCCGAGAATATTTCGTTACTAGGATTTCTGAAACAAAAAACAGCAGAAAACAGGAACTGGCACTTCGGCATCTTGTTAATAGGTTAGTTCCAGAAAATGCACGAATATGACATAAAGTGTGCATAAAACATGTAGATAACATCAATAATGTGGCATGGAACATAAGAAATTATCGATACGTTGGAGACGTATCACCGCCCCCTCTCTCCTCCACCTCTCCCGCACGCTTAGCGAAGCTCCGCCGGAGTTCTCCACCGCCACCGCCACCACGCCGTCGTGCTGCCGGATTCAAGGAGGAGCTACTACTTCCGCTGCCCGCTGGAACGGGAAGAAGGACATCATCTTCATCAACACCGAACGTGTGACCGAGTACGGAGGTGCTTCCCGATCGTGGCACCGTGATCAAGATCTTCTACACGCTTTTGCAAGCGGCAAGTGATCATCTACCACAGCAACAAGAGCCTCATCTTGTAGGCTTTGGAAATCTAAAAGGGTGAGTCTCGATCATCTCCTCGTTGCTCCCGTCTTCTAGTTTGCATCTTGGCTTGGATTGCGTTCTCGCGGTAGGAAATTTTTTGTTTTCTATGCAACGAATCCCTACAAGGTGGACTCCACCAAAGTGGGCCGGCCACCCCCCTCATGGAAAGGTGGGAATCCCACCTCAAGTGGGAATCCCACCTTGGGTAGGTTTCATGTCATATGGAAGGTTTTGGTTTGGGGTCTTATTCGAAGACTTGTAGACCAACTCTTGGGGGTTCCACCTATAAAAAGAGGGACAAGGGGGGCGGCCACACCAAAGCCCTAGCTTGGCCGCACCTCTCAAGTGGCCGGCCACCCCTCTCCCAAACCCTAGCCGCCCCTCCTCCACCTCTTCTCCCGCATACGCTTAGCAAAGCTCCGCCAGAGATCTCCATCGACACCGCCACCACGCCGTCGTGCTGCCGGGATTCCAAGGAGGATCTACTACTTCCGCTGCCCGCTGGAACGGGGAGAAGGACGTCGTCTTCATCAACACCGAACGTGTGACCGAGTCTGGAGGTGCTGCCCGATTGTGGCACCGTCAAGATCTTCTACGCGCTTTTGAAAGCGGCAAGTGATCATCTTCTGCAACAACGAGATCTAATCTCGTAGGCTTGGAAATCTTCAAGGGTTAGTCTCATTCATCCCCTCGTTGCTACCGTCTTCTAGATTGCATCTTGGGTTGGATTGCGTTCTCGCGGTAGGAAAATTTTTGTTTTCTATGCTACGAATCCCAACAGTGGTATCAGAGCCGTGTCTATGCATAGATTGGTTGCACGAGTAGAACACAATTGTTTGTGGGCGTTGATGCTTTGTTGTCTTTAGTTTGAGTACTTTGCATCTTTGTGGAACAGTGGGATGAAGCGGCTCGGGCTAACTTTACATGACCGCGTTCATGAGATTTGCTCCACGCTCGACATGCAACTTGTATTGCATAAGTGGCTTTGCGGGTGTCTGTCTCTCCTACTATAGTGAAGATTCAATTTACTCTTCTATTGACAACACTAGTATCACCGTTGTGGTTCATGTTCGTAGGTAGATTAGATCTTACTTGAAAACCCCAAACCACGTAAAATATGCAAACCAAATTAGAGACGTCTAACTTGTTTTTGCAGGGTTTGGTGATGTGATATGGCCATAATGTGATGATGAATATGTATGAGATGATCATTATTGTATTGTGGCAACCGGCAGGAGCCTTATGGTTTTCTTTAAATTTCATGTTGAGTAGTATTTCAGAGAAGTTGTAATAGTTGCTACATGGGAGAACAATCATGAAGACGGCGCCATTGACCTTGACGCTACGCCGACGATGATGGAGATCATGCCCGTTGATGATGGGGATCATGTCCGTGCTTTGGAGATGAAGATCAAAGGCGCAAAGACAAAGGGGCCATATCATATCACATATGAATTGCATGTGATGTTAATCCTTTTTATGCATCTTATTTTGCTTAGATCGCGACGGTAGCATTATAAGATGATCCCTCTCACTAAAATATCAAGATAATAAAGTGTTCATCCTTAGTAGCACCGTTGCCAAGACTTGTCGTTTCGAAGCATCTCGTGATGATCGGGTGTGATAGATTCAACAAGTGCATACAACGGGTGCAAGCCAGTTTTGCACATGCGGATACTAAGGTTGTCTTGACGAGCCTAGCATGTACAAACATGGTCTCGGAACACGTGATACCGAAAGGTAGAGCATGAATCATATGATTGATATGATGAACACTTTGAGTGTTCGCCATTGAAGTTACATCTTGTCTCGTGATGATCGGACTTGGTGTGGTGGATTTGGTTCGTGTGATCACTAAGACAATTCGAGGGATATTGTTTTGAGTGGGAGTTCACCTAGATTTTTAATTTTGTTGAATTAAAATTTGAACTCAATTTGTCATAAACTTAGTCTAAACTATTGCAAATATATGTTGTAGATTATGGCGTCCCCATCAGTCAATTTTAACCAGTTCCTAGAGAAAGAAAAGCTTAAGAGCAACGGTAGCAACTTCACCAACAGGTTCCGTCATATGAGGATTTTCCTCGCTAGTGGAAACCTGCAATATGTGCTTGATGCACCGCTAGGTGACCCTCCTGCAGAAACTGAAACCGATGAAGTAAAGAATGTTTACGCGACTCGGAAAACTCGGTACTCTCTGATGTCTACTCACACTTGTTTTCCTGTAGACAGTGTTGGGCCTCCAAGAGCAGAGGTTTGTAGAACAGTAGCAAGTTTCCCTTAAGTGAATCACCCAAGGTTTATCGAACTCAGGGAGGAAGAGGTCAAAGATATCCCTCTCAAGCAACCCTGCAATCACGATACAAGAAGTCTCTTGTGTCCCCAACACACCCAATACAGTTGTCAGATGTATAGGTGCACTAGTTCGGCGAAGAGATAGTAAAATGCAAGTAATATGGATGGATATGAGTGGTAATAGCAATCTGAATAAAATATGGCAACGAGTAAACATGCAGTGGAACAGTAAACAAACAGTGACAACAGCGCCAGAAAATGCTTGCTGGCGTGCAGTTGATGTGGGAGATAGGAATCTTTGTGGTGTAGCTTTTCTATTCGGAGACAAGGCCTAGGGATCATACTTTCACTAGTGGACACTCTCAACATTGATCACATAATAAAACCACTCTACACTCTCTTGTTGGATGATGAACACCACTAATTGTGTAGGGCTACAAGAGCACCTCAATGCCGGAGTTAACAAGCTCCACAACATTCGATGTTCATATTTAAATAACCTTAGAGTGCATGATAGACCAACGCAATTATACCAAGTACTAACATAGCATGCACACTGTCACCATCATACTATGAAAGGAGGAATAGATCACATCAATACCATCATAGTAATAGTTAACTTCATAATCTACAAGAGATCACAATCATAAACTACGCCAAGTACTACATGATGCACACACTGTCACCATTACATCATGGAGGACTTTAATAACATCACTAGAGTAGCACATAGATTAATAGTGATACAAAGCTCATCATATGAATCTCAATCATGTAAGGCAGCTCATGAGATCATTGTATTGAAGTACATGGGAGAGAGATTAACCACATAGCTACCGGTACAGCCCTTAGCCTCGATGGAGAACTACTCCCTCCTCATGGGAGACAGCAGCGGTGATGAAGATGGCGGTGGTGTCGATGGAGATGCCTTCCGGGGGCACTTCCCCGTCCCGGCAGGGTGCCGGAACAGAGACTTCTGTCCCCCAGATCTTGGCTTCACGATGGCGGCGGCTCTGGAAGGTTTCTCGTACCGTGGCTTATTCTTATCGAAGATTTAGGTCAGGGGGCTTCTTATAGGCGAAGAGGCGGAGTCGGAGGGGTTACGGGGGCGCCACACAATAGGGGGGCGCGCCCCCCTTGGGCCGCGCCGCCCTACTGTCTGGTGGCCCTGTGGCCCTCCTCTGGTCCCTCTCGGGTGTTCTGGAAGCTTCGTGGAATTATAAGATGCTGGGCGTTGATTTCGTCCAATTCCGAGAATATTTCCTTACTAGGATTTCTGAAACCAAAAAGAGCAGAAAACAGGAACTGGCACTTCGGCATCTCGTCAATAGGTTAGTTCCGGAAAACGCATAAATATGACATAAAGTATGTATAAAACATGTAGATATTGTCATAAAACAAGCATGGAACATAAGAAATTATCGATACGTTGGAGACGTATCAGCATCCCCAAGCTTAGTTCCTACTCGCCCTCGAGTAGGTAAACGATAACAATGATAATTTCTGAAGTGACATGCTACCAACATAATCTTGATCCAATAATGATGTAAAGCATATGAACTGAGATCAAATCACTCAAAGCAAATGTCTATATTGATATAGGAGATGATAATGCAAGAGTTAAACAAGCTAGAAGTTTTCATGAACTATTGGTTTAAAGACATGAAACCGTACAAAGTTCATTAAAGATGTGTTAAGTATCCGGCATAGAAGTTCTATCCTTCATTCCAAGCATCAAGTAAATTTTCACAACATAAGAAGGATTCAATCAAGTAAACATAAACATGAACGTCATGAATCAACTGTTTCGAAGTCTACTCAACCGGTGAGCGCAAGCATTTGGTATTAGCACCAGGATGTTATGGCATAAAGAACGTTAATGGGGGTTTGGAAGGCCAAATGGAAGAAAGGCTTGCAAAGCTAAAAGTGATTATTAGACAAGAGGAAGTCTTATAATCGAAGCTATGCAAGGAGTAGTGATTGCCATGCAACGGATGCACATAGAGCTATATGTGTATGAAAGCTCTCGAATGGAACTAGTGGGGGTGCATCCAACTTGGTTGATCACGAAGACCTAGAGCACTTTTGAGGAAGCTCATCATTGGAATATACAACCAAAGTTCTATAGTGTAAATTCCCCACATAGTTATACTAGTAATACATGAAAACTCTCTCATATGGAGTATGAATAATGCAAGTGCTAAAACATGAGCACAAATGATGACTATGAATAATGCAAGTGCTAAAACATGAGCACAAGTGTGGATAAAAGATACTACTGTTGCTCCCTTTTTCTTTATTCTTTTTTTTTCTTATTTTTCTTTTTCTTTTTCTTTTTTATTTTTTCTTTCTTTTCGTTTTCTCTTTTTTGATGGCCTTCATGGCTCTTTTCACTTTTAGGGGCAACATCTTAATATGACAACACACTTTTCGGTACAAATAAGTCATAATGAATAAAACATGATGTATAAAACTGTATGCCTCTGCCAGTGTAGCAGGATGTGCAATGATCTAGCGTAACATGGGTAAACCACACATCAGGTGTATAGAATCATGCAAAGCAATATATAAATAATAAATGACAACATGTAATGTAAAATGGAAGTTGCATGGCAATATATCTCGGAACATCTATGGAAATGTTGTGGTAGGTAGGTATGGTGGCTGTTTTGAGGAGATGTATAGGCTTATGTGTAGGAGAACAAGAGAAAGTCCTCCCACGGATTTGGATGTACCGGCGAAGTATGCACAATTCTCAATGTGAGCAAAAGGCAATGCACAATACCGAAGAGGCTAGCAAATTTGGATGGTGGAAGTGCCAAAAACCGTAGCTTAATATTAGTCAAAAAGAACTCACAACCTTATTGCAAACAACTAGCAGGTTCATCATTAAGAGCATGATTAAAATTTACTCCAAGGAGGGCCGTTCACAGTGGCACAAGTACCCCGCTAGCTCCCTCGACCTTCAGCACAACTTAGTTATTACGATGAACTCTCAGACATGGAAAGCTATCAAGTCCAACTACACCTTCAACTATTTAAATAGAGTTTGTAGTACGGCACAAGCTTAAAGACAACAATCCACTACTAATTTTAACTTATTTAAACAACAAGCCTTACCATCTAAATACCTCAAAACGTTTGCAAAGAATCAAGTTATCAAAGCTCAATGATCTACAAGATTATGCAAGTGTTTCATTATACCACTACCACATGCAACATTTCCTGAACCGACCAAATAACAATGAACGAAGCAGTTTCAACCTTCGCCATGAACATTAAAAAGTAATGCTATATGAACTAGCGGAGCGTGTCTCTCTCCCACACAAGCATTTATTCAGAGAATAAAAATAACAAAAACGAAAATAAAAGCACACAGACGCTCCAAGTAAAGAACATAAGATGTGACCGAATAAAAATATAGTTTCAATAGAAGAAACCTGATAAATTGTTGATGAAGAAGGGGATGCCTTGGGCATCCCCAAGCTTAGGTGCTTGAGTCTTCTTGAAATATGCAGGGATGAACCACGGGGGCATCCCCAAGCTTAGACTTTTCACTCTTCTTAATCATATATCATCCTCCTCTCTTGATCCTTGAAAACTTCCTCCACACCAAACTCGAAACAAACTCATTAGAGGGTTAGTGCATAATCAAAATTCACATGTTCAGAGGTGACACAATCATTCTTAACACTTCTGGACATTGCCCAAGACTACTGGAACTTAATGGAACAAAGAAATCCATCCAACACAGCAAATGAGGCAATGCGAAATAAAAGGCAGAATCTGTCAAAACAGAACAGTCCGTAAAGATAAATTTTTTTGGGGCACCAGACTTGCTCATATGAGAAAACTCAAAACTAATGAAAGTTGCGTACATATCTGAGGATCACTCACGTAAATTGGCAGATTTTTCTGAGTTACCTACAGAGAACACTGCCCAAATTCGTGACAGCAAGAAATCTGTTTCTGCGCAGAAATCCAAATCTAGTATCAACCTTATATTAGAGACTTCACTTGGCACAACAATGCAATAAAATAAAGATAAGAAGAGGTTGCTACAGTAGTAACAACTTCCAAGACACAAATATAAAATAAAATTGCTGTAGTAAAATAAACACATGGGTTATCTCCCAAGAAGTGCTTTCTTTATAGCCATTAAGATGGGCTCAGTAATTTCAATGATGCACTCGCAAGAAATAAGAGTTGAAGCAAAAGAGAGCATCAAAAAGCAAATTCAAAACAAATTTAAGCCTAACCCACTTCCTATGAAAAGGAATCTTGTAAATAAACAAATTCATGAAGCATAATGCAACAAGCATAGAAAGACTAGACAAGCGCAACTTCAAGATTTTCAGCAAAAAGAGAGGTGTTTTAGTAACATGAAAACTTCTAAAACCATATTTTCCTCTCTCATAAAGATTTTCAGTAGCATCATGAACAAACTCAATAATTTAACTATCACATAAAGCATTCTTATCATGAGTCTCATGCATAAAATTATTACTACTCCCAACATAAGCATAGTCATTTTTATTAATTGTAGTGGGAGCAAATTCAACAAAGTAGCTATCATTATTATTCTCATCAAGTGTAGGAGGCATGGTATAATCATCATAAAATTTACTCTCCATAGTAGGTGGCACCAAAAGACCACTATCATTATAATCATCATAAATGGGAGGCAAAGTATCATCAAAGAAAATTTTCTCCTCGATGCTTGGGGGACTAAAAATATCAAGATCATCAAAACCAGCTTCCCCAAACTTAGAATTTTCCGTATCATTAGCAACAATGGTGTTCAAAGCGTTCATACTAATATCATTACTACTAGCATGCAAATAAGGTTCCATATGTTTTTTAATTTTCGCATCAAACCATCCATGTCTTAACACAGGAAATAGATTAAAAAGCTCCATGTTGCTTTCCATTCTGCCTAGCTAATGAAAATAAAAACAAGAAACAAAAAGGTGCAATTGCAGGATCTAAAGGAAATAGCTTCGAGCACTTACAACGGTACCAGAAAATAACTTAGTTACCTGGGACCGGAGTGTGAATGCCTTTTACCTTTCCTCCCCGGCAACGGCGCCAGAAAATACCTTGACTGTCTACAACTGGGGCGTGGTTGACGAGGGAGGAAATCTCTGTGGTGAAGCTTTTCGTTCCCCGGCAACGGCGCCAGAAAAATAGCTTGATGTCTACTCACACTTCCTTTCCTGTAGGCAGTGTTGGGCCTCCAAGAGCAGAGGTTTGTAGAACAGCAGCAAGTTTCCCTTAAGTGAATCACCCAAGGTTTATCGAACTCAGGGAGGAAGAGGTCAAAGATATCCCTCTCAAGCAACCCTGCAATCACGATACAAGAAGTCTCTTGTGTCCCCAACACACCCAATACACTTGTCAGATGTATAGGTGCACTAGTTCGGCGAAGAGATAGTAAAATGCAAGTAATATGGATGGATATGAGTGGTAATAGCAATCTGAATAAAATATGGCAGCGAGTAAACATGCAGTGGACACTAGTAGGAAAAGCCTCGTCAGTGGCGCACGAAAATGGGCTTCTGTGGCGCACGGGAGGTGCGCCACAGAAACGTCGCCACAAAAATAAGGTTTCTGTGGCGCATCTGGCAGTGCGCCACAGAATTAAGGTTTCTGTGGCGCACTAGGTCCGGTGCGCCACAGAAATAAGTAGTTCTGTGGCGCATGAGATGTAGCTGCGCCACAGAAATAGGTGCGCCACAGAATTATATTTTGGTGCACCACAGAACAATCTACAGGTATACTCAATTTTGTGCTCCCTGGTGTATTATACAGGTTTTATACTGGTTTTATACACCGTATATAGGTTATATACTGATATAATATAGACAGATATAATATGGACATATATAATCATCACATCATCATCACATTACTTAGAGCCCGATCGAGTTATACATATAGCTCCATACAACTCATAATCCATGCAAATTAATTAAGTTCTCATCATCTCTAGATACAAACGAAGTGACACCGGCCGCCGCCTACACTAGGATGAAATAGAGTACCACCGCGGCGATGGTGAGCAAGAGCGAGAGCACAAGGAAGGTCTTCATCTTGCTCTTGTTCGCTTGGTGCGCCCTCCACTTGGCAACCGCCTCGTGTCTAGTCGGGTACCCTTTGTAGCAGTTGCCACTGAACTTGTGCACCTGTTTCTTGCACTCCTCCCACTCCTCGTACACTCCTGGAACCCGCCCCTCGAACACGACGTAGTACATCATCTCTATGGACACAAAGCATATTAGTATATAACACAATGGAAAGAGTTAGAGGGTTCACATGCATACATATTCACAAGAATTAAAGCAAGGAAATAATAATAAACCTAAAAGACATATAGCATCGGTATCACATAAGTAATATGGTTCAACGATAACGACTACAATAGTAATTGAAGTCCAACAACGATGACCACTGTTTCGAGCAAATTAAGCAAGTTTAGTTTACAACACGGTACAAATTGTCCATAGATTCAAAGTAATGCTAGGCACACCGGCCTCGGTCAACGAGACGTCTTCTTGAGCGGCTCCGGGAACGGCTTGTACAAGTCCTTCGTCGTCCACGTCCTTCCATCACCCTGCCTATGTAGGCGTTCTTCGATATCCCTCTTAGACAACCCTCTGAGTTGGTGTAAGAGCCCCGATGCATTGGATACATCTTGTAAGATAATTTCCGAGAGCTTTACTTGGATGCGATGGAAGTCTTCTCTAAGATCATCATAATTGATTTGCCTCGACATTTTAATGGGGTCTCGCTTACTAGGTGGCAAAGACATCATCTCTGCATCCTCGACAAACCATTTAAGGTGATGGAGGACATAGAAGGCCTCCTTAATGCTGCCAGCTGGCTGCTTGATACAAGGGAAGTCGATCACGTGCTTGAACCCGGGCTTTTTAGTGCCCGGCCTGATATATTGCCCATTCTTATCGAAGGTGCCTCCATTTTTGGAGTAGCCAAGGATAGCCTCATCGAGAACACCCCTTATTCTCTTGTAGTCTTTCTTCGTCGTCGTACTCGACGAGTCGAAATACTGGGCTAGTGACCACTTCGGATCTAGGATGATGAGTGTGCAGTATTTGTCCCTGCTCAACACATGCAATTGAAATGGAATGTTGGAAATGATCGGCAATGGAAGAAATATATAAGAAAGCATAAGTTAAGACGACCGTGAGCGGATGTGTACTTACTCGGGAAAGACAGGCAGAAGAATGGTGTTGCTCTCTTTGTACATGAGCATGAAGTTCTGGAGGTATCGCACCGCCTTGGTCCGTGTCCTTGAGCCGTCCTGGAGCTGGCTATCGCGCATGTAGTAGGGATCCGCTACCGCGATGTGGCGGGGTCTCTCTCTGTTAATCTTCATCTGAAGATTGATCGCGTATAGGCAGACCAAGTTATAGTCGAGCCGTTTCGAGTGAAATAGGTTGAAGACGTCCTCGAACGCTATGAAGAAGATATCTGCGGGGTCTTCATTGATGAAGTTCTGGTCGGACGGCACCTTGACCGAGAACACCGGGTAATTTGGATCCTTTTCTTGAAGAAGGACGCTCTCTAGATAATTAATAGTGTTCTGCAAAGGGAGCATTGGTCCACTTGCGAGGTGTTCCATGTCCGGAGGCAGTATCGGTTTACCAGCTTCATGACACCGGGGCAAGCCATCCGGTGTAGGTGGTACCATGTCGTCGGCCCGGATCCTCTTAGGAGCAGGCTGGCTCGAAGATGCGCCCTTCTTGGCTCCTCTCTTCCTTGCCTTCTTCACCTGACCTACTGGGGGTGCTGGTGGTGCTGATGGTGTTGCTTCGGGTGCTGGTGGTGCTTCTGAGGTCGCTGGGGTTGATTTGGGTGGCTCCCTGATACGTCCAAAACGTATCTACTTTCTCGAACACTTTTGCTATTGTTTTGCCTCTAATTTGTGTATTTTGGATACAACTAACACGGACTAACGCTGTTTTCAGTAGAACTGTTCTGGTGTCTCGTTTTTGTGCAGAAATCCAACTTTCGGGAAAATCCTCAGAATTTATGCAGAAGGCCCTATTTTCCCAGAATACTGACGGAGCCAGAAGGACAAGTAAGGTGGAGGCCCGAGGGCCCCACACCATAAGGCGGCGCGGCCTAGGGGGGCCCGCGCGGCCCTATGGTGTGGCCCCCTCGGCCGGCCTCCGACGCCCTCCTTCGGACTATATAACGCCTTCGACCTAAAAACGCAGGAGGAGAAGTCGAAGTCGCCAGAAAGCCTCCAGAACGCCGCCACATCGCGAAACTCCGTCTCGGGAGCCAGAAGTCTCCGTTCTGGCACTCCGCCGGGACGGGAAATTGGAGGAGATCATCGCCATCATCACCGCCAACGCCTCTCCATCAACCAGCCATGTTTCCCCCATCCATGTGTGAGTAATTCCCCCGCTGTAGGCCGAAGGGGATGGTAGGGATTGGATGAGATTGGTCATGTAATAGCATAAGATTGTTAGGGCATAGTGCCTAGTGTCCGTAATTGGTACTTTGATGATATTGTTGCAACTTGTTATGCTTAATGCTTGTCACTAGGGCCCGAGTGCCATGATCTCAGATCTGAACATGTTATTGTTTCATCATGATATTCATTGTTTATTGATCTTACCTGCAAGTTGTATACACATGTCGCTGTCCGGAACCGATGGCCCCGAAGTGACAAAAATCGGGACAACCGGAGGGAATGGTAGCGATGTGAGGATCACATGTGTTCACGGAGTGTTAATGCTTTGCTCCGGTACTCTATTAAAAGGAGTACCTTAATATCCAGTAGTTTCACTTGAGGCCCGGCTGCCACCGGCTGGTAGGACAAAAGATGTTGTGCAAGTTTCTCATTGCGAGCACGTACGACTATAATTGGAACACATGCCTATTGATTGCTTTGTACTTGGACACCGTTTTATTATTATCTGCAAATGCCCTGCTATGATTGTTACATGAGTTTCTCTCATCCATGCAACGCCCGTCATCCGTCCCCGTGCCTACAGTATTTTAATCCTGTTGTTTACTATAATCACTACTGCTGTCTTTGTTACTCTGCTGCTGTTATTTCACTACTACTACTGCTATAAAACTGTTACTACTGATAAACTCTTGCGAGCAAGTCTGTTTCCAGGTGCAGCTGAATTGACAACTCCGCTGTTAAGGCTTCCAAGTGTTCTTTGTCTCCCCTTGTGTTGAATCAATAAATTGGGTTATACTACCCTCGAAGACTGCTGCGATCCCCTATACTTGTGGGTTATCAAGACCGTTTTCTGGCGCCGCTGCCGGGGAGCATAGCTTTATTTTGAAGTTCACTTGGATTAATATTGTTCGCTGCAAATTCTCCATCATGGGTAAACCTCGCGATTCTAAAATCGCCATATTACCATCCACTACAAGAAAAGGTACAATTCTGAGTACCTCCGCTACACTTGATTCACCATCTGTGATAAGTCAACTTGTTTCACCACCACAAGCTGGTACGTCTGCTGAATCTGAAAACTCTCATAATATTGATAATGTTTCTGCTGTGCTTGATGATAGTGGTTCGTTGGGATCCTTTCTAGATGCTACAATTGCTAGGTCTAGACAAATTGAAAATGCTGAAACTCCTAATGAAAATGCCACTACACCTGTTAGTTCACCTGAACTTGATTATTTTAGTGATGATCCTGATGAAGATTATGTGGAGCTTAATGATGATTTTATTGATAAATGCAATTCTATTACTGATGCAAGAAACATTAAAAAGTTTCTCGCACAATATACTGTTAGACATAAGCTGTCTCCTGATCCTAAATTTGCCACATCTCCTATATGCATTAAGGATAAAGATTATGATTTTTCTCTTGATCTATCTCATATAGCTATTGTAGAGAAAACACCCTTTTGTGGTACTGAAAAAGAAAGTGCTGTAGAACACATGATTGAACTTTCTTCTATGAGTAGCTTGTTTTCTGATGATGTCAAGATGCGTACTTACTTTGTCGCTAAAATTTTTCCTTTCTCATTAAAGGATGACGCTAAAACTTGGTATAATAATTTGCCTTCTGGTTCTATTAAAAATCCAACTGAGTTGCGTGATGTTTTCTTTCGAAAATACTTTCCTGCTAGTGCTCAACATGCTGTTTTACAGAGAATTTACAGATTTGATCAGGGAGATGAAGAGAAATTGCCTGCGGCATGGGCAAGATTTTGTTCTCTTATCAGAGCTAGACCTGGACATGATTTAGAAAAGAATGATCTACTTGATATATTTTATAGTGGACTAACCATTGAATCTAGAGCATATTTGGATAGTTGTGCTGGTTGTGTTTTCAGGAAAAGAACTCCTGCATTTGAAGATTTATTGGCTAGAATAAGCCGGAATCATGATGATTGGGAAACACCTGAACCAACTCCAACGCCAATATTGAAGAAGAGGGGTTTAATTGAATTGAATGATGAAGATATGCGGGAAGCTAAGAAGTCTCTCAAGGAGAAAGGTATTAAATCCGAAGATGTGAAGAATCTACCTCCCATAGAAGATATATGTGAGATAATTCCCCCTTCACCCATGATTGAGGTAAACTCCCTTCAACGCTTTACTAGGGAAGATATTCCGTATTCAAAACCTCCTGCGCAATGCTTAGATGAGTTTGATAATTATATTGTTAAGCAAGAAAATTTTAATATGAGAGTAGAGAATCATCTAATGGAAAATTCTCAAGCTATTAGCAATTTGCATGATATTGTGGAGAGAACCTCCAATGATGTTAAGGTGCTTGTTAAACATTTTCAAATGATTCAAACTCAAATTGATCAACTCACTAAAGTGCAAAATGACTTGCTAAATAATAATTCTAAAGAGAAACATGCTTATGAAGTAACAACTAGAGGCGGTGTCTCTACCCAGGATCCTCTATATCCTGAAGGGCACCCCAAAAGAATTGAACAAGATTCTCAACGCATTGAACCTAGTACTCATTCTAAGAAGAAAAAGAAGAAGAAACATAAAAAGGTTGTAGAATCCTCTGAACCTGTTAATGATCCTAATAGTATTTCTATTTCCGATGCTGAAACTGAAAGTGGTAATGAACATGATAATGATAATGATAATGATAAGAATAATGCTTCTGATAAAGAAGAGGTAGAAGATGAACCTGAAAAGCATGATAAAAATAAAAAGTATACTAAAGAAGATTTTATTGCTAAGAAACATGGTAACGAAAGAGAACCTTGGGTGCAAAAGCAAATGCCTTTTCCTGCTAAGAAACTAAAATCAAAGGAAGAAGAACACTATAATAAATTCTGTGATTGGATGAAACCTTTATTCTTGCAAATCCCTTTGACTGATGCTATTAAATTGCCTCCTTATTCAAAGTATATGAAAGATATTGTTACTAACAAAAGGAAAATCCCCAATGAGGAGATTTCCACTATGCTTGCTAATTACTCTTTCAATGGCAAAGTGCCAAAGAAGTTGGGCGACCCAGGTATACCTACTATTCCTTGTTCTATCAAGAATAATTATGTTAAAACTGCTCTATGTGATTTGGGAGCCGGTGTTAGTGTTATGCCTTTTTCTCTTTATAAGAGGCTTTATCTAAATAAGTTGATACCTACTGATATATCTTTGCAAATGGCTGATAAATCTACTGCTATTCCTGTTGGTATATGTGAGGATGTTCCTGTTCAAGTTACTACAAACTGCTTGATATTAACTGATTTTGTTGTGTTGGAAATGCCTGAAGATGATAATATGTCTATTATTCTTGGGAGACCTTTTCTTAACACCGCAGGGGCTGTTATTGATTGCAATAAAGGAAAGGTTACTTTCAATGTTGATGATAAGGAGCATACCGTCTATTTCCCCAAGAAGATTGATAAAGTATGTGGAGTCAATACTATTTCTAATGTGAGAACTATCAAAGTTGGAACTATTGATTGTCCTATATATGAGCCTAAGGAAGGTTATCAAAATCTTATGATTGGATCCATATCAATACAATTCAAGGTAACATGATTGATTTGAGGTTTATTTCTTCTTATGCTATGTAAAAATTATTCGGTGGCAAGACTTGATCAACCTTGTTAACGAATACCTTTTTATATGCATAGAGGCGGTAAACAACATCTCTTTCTCACTCCACTTGTCTTACTTGCTGTAGCACTTTTGATTTGCAAAGTTCCTTAGTTAATTAGAGTTTTTAAAATTTTTCCTGGCCAGTAATAATAAACTTAATACCCAGAAATGTGCATTTTTCAAAGTTTTCAAAAATTCACAAAAATTATACTATTGGTCCTATTTTTCGAAGAGGCACCTGGGAGCACCAGAGGATGACCTGTGGGGCACCCCAGGGTGCCACACCACAGGCCGGCGCGGCCAAGGAGGGGGGCGCGCCACCCTGTGGTGTGGGCCCCTCCTTGCCCCACTACTTCATCTCTTTCTCCCAGCATCTTCTCTCTCCCAAAAAAACTTGAACCAGCTTTCTCTCACTCGCGTTTTTGCTCAAGAGCTCAGGATTTTTCGATCTCTTTGCTCAGCCCAGATTTCTATCTGAAATTTGGCACATTTGCTCTCCGGTATGTGACTCCTCCGATTATCCAAATAGAATTTTGTTTGGTTGAGTATATCTTGAGTATTTTGCTGCTGTAGGTAACATGTTTAGTGAGCTTGCATGCTTGTTCTAAGTTGTATAAACTAGTTTTGATGCATGATTAGTACTCTAGCAAGTTCCCATAGTAGTTTCCCTTGATTATATGTCACCAAATCAAATTTTATATTGTTTGTTGAAAATTTCAGAAAATGGAGTGGAATAGATATCAACTTAACCAACAAGAATTGGAGGTCCAACAAGTTATGAGAGTGAACCGTGAAGAGGGAGTATACCCCTCTTACTACCCGTGCGCGGATTTCATGAGAAGCGCGGGAATATTGGAAGATGTTCGGAGTCTAATTTCTCGAGCAGGGCTGAGTGATTTTGTTGAAGGAGAGCCAAGACAATATGCAAAATTAACTATGTCTGTTGTGCAGGACTTTAAGTTCAATTGGTCGCAATCTAACCCCACGGTTCAGTATAAAATTTGCAATAAAGCTGTCAACTTGCCATTCAGTGATTTTTGTGCAACAATTAGAGTACCGCAATGGGGATCATGCGAGAAGATAAGGGGATCGCCGCAAGAACTCTTAAGCCTCTTCAAGATGATTTGCTATGGAAGGAGTTTCTCAGAGGATAGTGGTAAAATCACTAGCATTCAGCTCCCGGCTATCCGCTACTTTGCTTATTTCATTACTAAATGCGTTCTTGCTAGAAAGATTGGTGGTAAACTTTCTATCCCGGATTTAGCTTTTCTAGCTGCGGCACTGCAAAGTAGTAGGACTTATAATTTGGGGACATTGATAGCTTATAGACTCGCTACTAACCGTGAGAAAGGTGGAATTTGTGGAGGTCTCATCGCCTCTCGTTTACTAGCTTTTCATAATGTAGAACCTCATCATTTTGATATTCCATTTTCCATAGAAAAACTTGACATAGCCTCTATGATTAAACATGAATTTGTTTCTGATTCCTCCAACTTGGGTAACCTGTTTTACAAGATGACATTTTATAAGAAAGTCTGGAGAATAACTAAGAAAACTGAGAAACTAGTAAGATTGCCTGTGCCTGTTCTGTCTAACCTTGATTCCAGGGAAGATTGGTCGATCACAGAAGGTGCACTGGATGCACACATAGAGGGAGGAGGCCATCATGCAAGAGACGACACGGAGGTCGAGGAGCACCTCGACTCATCATCCGATGCAGCAAGTTCCTCGCATCAACATGTTGGACATGTGGAGCCTCCACGCTTTTCTTCTGCACAGGAACTTTACTATGACTACGCCATGAATTATCCACCGGCGAGGAACAGCGATCCTCGTTGGGGTTGAACTCCACTTAGGCCAAAAGCCTAAGCTTGGGGGAGGTATACCGGCATCACTCATTCTTTGCATATTATGATTGCTGGATACTTGTATATACTTGTTTTGTTTGTTTGAGTGGTTTTCTAATAAGAGGAAGATGATATTTGGGGAAGTGCTGCCTGAAAACAGATTCTGGACTGTTACCGTAAAAATTCTCAAAAATAGCCAGAACGGTATTTTGCGAAGCCAATTTTTTTGCGTGTTCCCCAGGTTGTTATCTAACTTTCATTAGTTGAACACTTTTCGATTTGAGCAGTGGAAGAATTTAATAAAAATCGAGTACTATACTGCTGTCAAGTTTGACGAATTTCTGCTGCTTTATGTTTATGTGAGTTTTCTAGTTTGTCATTTCTTGTTTTTGCTTTGTTTCTTTCCCAAAACACAAAAAGACCAAAAATATTTCTGTTGTTTCTCTTCATCATTTGTTTGCTTTGGTTTCTTGCATTTGTTTCGCTTTATTTGCTATTGCTAGTTTGCTATAAGAAAACCCAAAAAGATTTTGCTTTGTTTGCTTGTTTCCTTTTGTTCTTGTTTCTAATTCGAAAACACCAAAAATATTTGCTGTTCTTCTTTGGTTTGTAAAGTTCATCTTGAGTTCAATGGTCTTCGGTGGCTGGAGCGTGGTTTTCATTTCATATTATCCAAGCTACACAAGTGAAAGGCAATAATGACGATCTACGACAATTGGATTGTGGTGAGAGGCTGGTATGAACTCTATTTGTTTTCATTTTTGTACATATACTCATCCATGTGAGCATGCTTAGTTGGTTCATGTGAGGTGTATGTTATTTGAGAAAGTCTAGTAGTTTATGATCTCTCATGTTTAGCTCCAATTTATTAATATGAGTAGCATGTCATGGATGTTTGCTTGTATTGTTTTATTCATAAGTAAGTATGGCATTGTGGTATCCTCCTCTGAATAATTCATTTATATCGACTTGGCACATGCTCACGCATGCATATGACTGAACAAAAGTCAATTAAGCCTCGATGATTTATATTGCTTCAGAGTTCTTGTATCACTTTTATGCCTCCGTTAATTTATTTTGCCGCAAGCATGATTATGACAGTTACTGCTCTCTTGATTTGTCGCTCCCTAGTCTTTTGCTAGCCTTCACTTGTACTGAGCGGGAACGCTGCTCGTGCTTCCAAACACCTGAAAACCAAGTTGTTCCAAAGTGTCCACTATAAATACCTATGCATGGCATTTCAAACCATTCCAAGTAAATTCTCATGCGCTACCTTTAAAACTCCAAAATGCTTCTCAATTTGTGTTTATGTTTCATAGCTCATGAGGAAGTATGTGTTGTTTAGCTTTCAACCTTGTCATTTACTTTTGACGGACTCTCATATGGACTAGTGGCACATCCGCTTATCCAATAATTTTGCAAAAAGAGCTGGCAATGGGATTCCCAGTCCCAAATTAATTAACTTAAATAGACACTCCTCCATGGTTTGTGATTGTTGGACGGCACCCGAAGGATTCGGTTAGCCATGGCTTGTGTAAGCAAAGGTTGGGGGGAGTGTCATCATCATAATAAAACTAAAATAAAAAGGCACTCCTTCATGGTATGTGATTGTTGGCAGGCACCCGAGGATTCGGTTAGCCATGGTTTGTGTAAGAAAGGTTGGAAGGAGTGCCACATAAACATGCAAATAATTCATGGGAGCCGCTCTTGGGAGTCCGGTTGGCGAGGTAGTTGGTGTACCCATTACCATTCGTTGACAACGACAAACACCTCTCAAAATAATTTTACCCCTGATTTTAAAAATGAAAAGCTCTAGCGCATGTTAATCCCTGCTTCCCTCTGCGAAGGGTCAATCTTTTACTTTTATGTTGTGTCTCCATTCTTTCTTTGAGCACTATCTTGAGAGCACAACTGTCATTCTTAGTATAATATGCTTGTCCCAAAATATGATTGATTGTGATATAACTTTGATGCTTTTATCTTTGACAATCACTACTTCTAGTCTTTCTATGAACTCCAGAGGTGCCCGGGCATTTATGTTTTGCCGATCAAATACGGGCAAGCGAGATACCACTTTATCATGCTCTCTTATGAACATTGCAATCCTGCTTATATACATGATTCATGATGCTTATTATTAATTGTTGGTACCTCTCCATGATTGACATAGCTGTTAGATGATCTTATTTGCATGTATCTCATTATGAACTGCTTAAGTATTAGCCATAGCATGAGAATATATACATCATATGAGCAAATGTGTTCGTGAAAGTTCTTTTATCGCTCAGTTGTTAACTGAATTGCTTGAGGACAAGCAATAAGCTAAGCTTGGGGGGAGTTGATACGTCCAAAACGTATCTACTTTCCCGAACACTTTTGCTATTGTTTTGCCTCTAATTTGTGTATTTTGGATACAACTAACACGGACTAACGCTGTTTTCAGCAGAACTGTTCTGGTGTCTCATTTTTGTGCAGAAATCCAACTTTCGGGAAAATCCTCGGAATTTATGCAGAAGGCCCTATTTTCCCAGAATACTGACGGAGCCAGAAGGACAAGTAAGGTGGAGGCCCGAGGGCCCCACACCATAAGGCGGCGCGGCCTAGGGGGGGCCCGCGCGGCCCTATGGTGTGGCCCCCTCGGCCGGCCTCCGACGCCCTCCTTCGGACTATATAACGCCTTCGACCTAAAAACGCAGGAGGAGAAGTCGAAGTCGCCAGAAAGCCTCCAGAACGCCGCCACATCGCGAAACTCCGTCTCGGGAGCCAGAAGTCTCCGTTCTGGCACTCCACCGGGACGGGGAATTGGAGGAGATCATCGCCATCATCACCGCCAACGCCTCTCCATCAACCAGCCATGTTTCCCCCATCCATGTGTGAGTAATTCCCCCGCTGTAGGCCGAAGGGGATGGTAGGGATTGGATGAGATTGGTCGTGTAATAGCATAAGATTGTTAGGGCATAGTGCCTAGTGTCCGTAATTGGTACTTTGATGATATTGTTGCAACTTGTTATGCTTAATGCTTGTCACTAGGGCCCGAGTGCCATGATCTCAGATCTGAACATGTTATTGTTTCATCATGATATTCATTGTTTATTGATCTTACCTGCAAGTTGTATACACATGTCGCTGTCCGGAACCGATGGCCCCGAAGTGACAGAAATCGGGACAACCGGAGGGAATGGTAGCGATGTGAGGATCACATGTGTTCACGGAGTGTTAATGCTTTGCTCCGGTACTCTATTAAAAGGAGTACCTTAATATCCAGTAGTTTCCCTTGAGGCCCGGCTGCCACCGGCTGGTAGGACAAAAGATGTTGTGCAAGTTTCTCATTGCGAGCACGTACGACTATAATTGGAACACATGCCTATTGATTGCTTTGTACTTGGACACCGTTTTATTATTATCTGCAAATGCCCTGCTATGATTGTTACATGAGTTTCTCTCATCCATGCAACGCCCGTCATCCGTCCCCGTGCCTGCCTACAGTATTTTAATCCTGCTATTTACTATAATCACTACTGTTGTCTTTGTTACTCTGCTGCTGTTATTTTACTACTACTGCTGCTATAAAACTGTTACTACTGATAAACTCTTGCGAGCAAGTCTGTTTCCAGGTGCAGCTGAATTGACAACTCCGCTGTTAAGGCTTCCAAGTGTTCTTTGTCTCCCCTTGTGTCGAATCAATAAATTGGGTTATACTACCCTCGAAGACTGCTGCGATCCCCTATACTTGTGGGTTATCACTCCCCGATGATCGTCTTACGCAGCGTGTTAGGGCTGAAAACGGTAGCAGGCTTGACTTGAGCTGGATTGCCAGCCTCCGGAGGAGTGTCTTGAGAAATACCCGTGAAGACCAGGCGCTACTTCGTCACTGTAGGGGGACGACCAAGTTGATCGCCGTGTGTGCGGAAGGCTTGTTCATCCATAGGAGGCATGTACATATCTTGGCTGCAGGCGCCAGTGTTGATGTAGGCATCAATGTCATCATCATCATCTGCATCGTTGCCATCAAGTGGCGCCATGTCCTGGACCTTAGGTGGTGGCGGTTGCGATGCCGCCGCTTGGCGTACCGTGCGTCTAGTTGACGGTCGTTGCGGTAGCGCTCCCAACAACTGTTTGTGGCGTGTGGTAGTGGTGGCGATCGTTGGTTCCTTCCGGGTGGCGGCGGCGACCGCCGGTTCCTTCAGGGTAGTGGGGGCGGCGACCGCCGGTTCCTTAAGGGTGTCGTCGGCGCTGGCGATCTTGGGCCGGATGATAGGGGAGGTGGCGCCGGTGCTTTTCTTAGCGCTCGGAAGACCCCCCCCCCCCAGACGAATCTGGTTCTTCGGCCATTTCATAACCCATGAGGTGCAATCCCCAAGGGGCAAAACGTCGCCTTCGTCTGTGCCCGGAGGTTGAAAGGGGGGCATGGCGTAGCGGTACTCCGGCACTACCATTACCAACTTGACCTTCGCCACGTCTTCCGCCAATCTAGCGCCGTGCATAACGCGGGAAGCCATGACATGGCCGCTAGCAACTTCCACCAACTTGCCGCCGGGCTCCACCGCTTGCGGAAATATGCATTGTTCATCCTGAGTCAGGGGCGCCATGTTGGGCATCGTGAGATGGCAGTCACGAAAGGCATATATAGTTAAAGAAGATGACGCGAAGGAGTAACTAATGAGTTTACCTCCTTGATGTCGTCGATCTCGGCTACTGTCGATACAAGGGCGGCGGTTGGGGGCGTCGATGCGACCAGTTGGAGCTGCGGCGGCGGTTGGAGCTGCGGCGTCGGGTGGAGCGGCGGCGTCTGGTGGAGCCCCGACGCCGGCGTCGGGTGGAGCGGCACCGTCGGCGACACATGGAAGCTTGAGTTGCTGCCGCTGATGCTGGGCACATGTATCGGCCCCACTTGACCTCCCGCATTCCAAGCAGCTAACCCCTCCATCAACCCAGGGGGGATGATCTGCCGGATCTTCTCGTCCAATAACTTGTTCATCATCTCCGTGTTCTCCACAGGCTTTTCGGCCACCAGCTTCTCTAGTGACTCCACCTTCTTCTTCAGCTCCTGAACCTTGGATTTATCCTTAGCCGACGACCTCCTCTCCAGCTTTCTCGTCTTGGCATCCGTTCACTTGTGCCAAAGCCGGACACACGGCCACCCAACGTCGGTGGCTTTTCCAGCTCCCTCTCGTTGTATTTGTTCATCGCCCTGTTGAAAGGCGTGTCCCACGGTTCCGTCGACCCCTGGGACGACGGGCCAGCCTTTGTCAACTCTTCATCCTTCAGACAAAGGAACTTAAGGTTAGCCCATTTGGCTTCATTGCCTAATAAGATGAGCGAAATCATATAGAACTATCCTTACCAGGTACTTCTCAAAATCCCTCACGTCTTCGTGATCCGTAATAAATTCCCCCGTCTTCCAGTCTAAGTAGTAGCGGGACCGGACAAAGTTCCTAGCCTGTTCATCCTGGATTTTGTGCCAGGGGTTTTCTTTCCCCAGACATACCATCTCGGCATCCTCCTTGTCCCAAGTGGGCTATTTTCCTCGGTAACCGCCGCTTCCGCAATGGTGGGTCCCTAAGTTCAAGTCCCGCATTTTCTTCCCCCAGGCGGTCCATTTTTTAACACTGTCAGTCTGTAAGTAAGACTTGAGTGCATTAAAGTCTTCTAAGGAGATCGACGGGTCTTTGGTACTTATCCTCTCCCAGCTTTCACCGGCATCGATCTTTTTCTTCAGCCGGTTCTTCCAGCTGCTCAAGGCGGTGCTCATCTTCGTGAGAGCTAAAGAGTCCACCTTCTTATTGAACGGCTCCGGGAACGTGTATCATTGGTGAAGCTTCTGGAGGAGGGATTGGGCGAGAGCCTCGTTCTCCTTGCTTCTGAGGTCCTGAGTTAGGATCGGCACGGTTTCACGGACGATGCACCCTAGTTGCATGTCGTACCCTTTGGCAACCCACGAAGGCTCCAAGGGTAGGCCACTTTAGGAGACTACCGTGACATGATCGGTGACGTTGGCGAGCACTTGCGGCCTCTGATCCCTCCTTGGCCTCCTCGCCGTCCTCTTCTTCTTACCCTCCTGAGGGTTGCCGCCGCTATCACCTTCCGTGCGGTTGGCCGCGTTCTCTTCACCGGTCTCGGCGGCGGCGTCCCAGGTATCGTCATCGTCGCCGGTGTCGGCGGCGGCCCCCCGGCCCTCTCCCTCGGAGGCGGCATCCCGTCCCTCATCGGTGTCGTCGGCGGCCTCCCGGCCCTCTCCCTCGGAGGCGGCGTCCCGGCCCTCTTCCTCATCGCCGGGCGACTCGGCGGCGGCCTTCTGGGGCTGCTCGTAGCCCTCCCAGAAGTCCTTGTTGGCCTCTCTCGCTTCTTCGTTCTGGCTCCTGGGCTTAGAAGTGCTGCCCGACATGTTTATTTGCACTTCATTAAAAAGAGGCAAAAAGTTAGTACAAAAGTCAACCAAAAAATTCGGCATGACCTTTGCTATTTTTTCTACGTAGGAGTGCCCATTTCTCAACCGAAACGGAAGTTAATCAATGCTTCGGGAGAAATGGGCAACTCAATGAAATCCCTGCAAAACCTGGAGCCCACATTCATCACCATATTCACAGATTCTAACCATGTTCATCATCATACAAAATTGTATCCAAATACTACTACATCAAAACCTGGAGCTACAACTACATCAAAACCTGGAGCATCAAAAACCTGAAGCATCAAAACCTAGAGCATCTACAACAAAACCTGGAGCATCAAAAACCTGAAGCATCAAACCCTGGAGCTACAACTACATCAAAATCTGAAGCATCAAAACCTGAAGCATACAACTACATCAAAACCTGGAGCATCAAAACCTGGAGCTTTACACTTATACTTACAGTAGCACTAACCACTTATACTTACAGTAGCACTAACCAAAGTAGCATCATTAGCTTGAACCAAGAATTGCTAACAAATCCTAGCTAGCAGTAGCAATAAAGAACATAACCATATAAAATTCCAGAGATAATTAAATAGCAGAAGCTTGAGCATCATATGGAAATGCTAGTGACTTCAAATGAAAATGCTATTACTCATAATTACTTAAATTTTTGGTAGATAATTACTTAAATTTAAAAAGGCAGTATATGCTTCTTCATAACCAAGAATACAAGCTTATAGAGCAAGCCAACCAGTAGCTACTGCCAACATGTGAGCATGAGCATCATTTAACCTTACATTACATACATTATATAAACCCTTTTATTCATCATTACATGGAAGCATTACATCAACCCTTACATTACATAATTATTCAGACAACCTAGGACACACTAAAACTAGATGGCTGAAACTACAACTAACTACAACAAACTAGGATACCAAATCTTTGATTTTTTTCATGCCCTTCCTCAGCCAGCACAAGATAACTCCAGCTTTAACCTTTTCTTCAAGATTTGGTTCTACATAGTAGGGCAACACCTCTGTGGGTCCTCCTTCCCTCAACTGATGGTTATACTTTTTCAGTTTGATCATGCCCTTAGGTCTGGATTTTGGAACTGGGAGAACTTGTGTAGTGTATGTGAACACACCTAGCTGGGTCAAGCCATCTGCTGCTTCTTCTTCCCTGAACCTGGCAGCAGAAGCTTCCTTCTCTTGCACACTTCTCCTATGATACACTAGCAACTCCTTGTCTGCCCTACCCATAGAAAAAGTCTTGGAAAGAGTGGCATCCCTAGAGCCAGAGGCACCACTGGAGCCAGTGCTCCTCCTCTTTGCACTCCAGGATAGGTTGTCCATGTTGTGTGGTTTTCTGGTTCACTACACTAGGCATTTATATAGGATGGAGGGCATGCACAGAGGGTATGAGATCGAACACAAGCTGAACAGTTGTGTTACATAGGACAATGACATCAGTTTCTTTTTTTGAATTGTGATGTCAATCCACAAGAGGGAGAATATTCTCCAAAATGGGCCAGAGACAAGCCATTGGGAATATTCCCCAAAATGGGTCAGGAGAGACTGTCCATTCTTGCTAGGCAGAGGCATTTTTTGTTCAGAGGAATATTCTTGCTAGGGCAGAGGTGGCCAGAGGTGAATTAACCCAAGCATTTTCATTTTATAAACGTAGGCAGTAGCATTTCATTTTATTAACAAATCCTAGGCAGTAGCATTTCATTTTATTAACCCAAGCATTTTCATTTTCTAAACCTAAATTTTCTACTGCCAACAAAATAGCAAGAACTTTATTAGCTCTAGTGCAAGCAATGAATTAAAAAAACAGCAACCAATGAATTAAAAAAAATAGCAAGCAATAAATTAAATAGCATTTGACTGCATCATTTGCATTTACATTTAAACCAGTAGCATCATTTGCATGAACAAGAGAACCTAAATCAATTTCTAGCTTGTACATTTCATCATTTCATCATAGCATCATAGCATCATTTCATCATTTCCATTTAAACCAGTAGCATCATTAGCTTTCACCAAGAATTGCTAACAAATCCTAGCAATAACATATACATACTACACTACAGCATGCCACCAAAGTAGATATAGGTCATTTGTTTCTACATCTAGCTATGGAGCCCCTGACCAAGAACATATACATACTACACTACATCACATAGAAAGAATATAATGCCATAACCAAGAAATTAGCTACTGCTAGGATCATGGCAATTCTTTGATGGCTTGGATGGCTTGGATCATGGCAATGCAAACAACATATTGTACAAGGGGCAGCTTGCACCAATGTTGACCTTCTTCTCCGAAATTCGGGCACAAGACAGTGGGGAGGGGGACAAGGGAGTGGGGAGGGGGAGAGGGACTCTCACCGAACGGCGGCGGTGGCAGGGCGCGGTGGTGATGGCGTTGTCCTCCTCCTCTGCGGCGGCGACTCGGGCTGCGCGTCCTCCTCCTCGATCTGCGGCGGTGGCTCGGCCTTGGGCGTCCTGCTCGGCGGCGGCGTGGCGGTCCTCCTCCTCCTCCTCCTCTACGGCGACGGCTCGGGCTCGCGCTCGCGCGTCCTCCTCCTCGATCTGCGGCGGCGGCTCGGCCTTGGGCGTCCTGCTCGACAGTGGCATGGCGGTCCTCCTCCTCCTCCTCCTCCTCGGCGGCTGCGGCTCTAGGTGGCGGCGCTTGGCGGTGGTGGTGGTTGCGAGAGAGCAGTGGCGCGCTAGGGTTGTGAGTTGGGGAAGAAACTGTTGTTGAGTGGGGAACAAAGGGTCGATCGAGTTATTTCACCAAGTGTATAAAATTCTGTGGCGCACCCATCTAAGTGCGCCACAGAATTAAGCTTTCTGTGGCGCATCAGCACTGACATGCGCCACAGAATTCCTTAATTCTGTGGCGCACCTAAAGAGACGTGCGCCACAGAATTTAGACACTTAGCAAAACAAAATGGTTTACTGATGTGTACTGACAGTTACTTAGCACTAGCCCAGTGGTTAAGGTCAATGTTAGCCCATTAGTAGCATGGTTCGAATCCTGGCTACCACACAATTTTTCTTCCTTTTTTCATATTTTAGTTACATTTCAATAAATAACACAACATTATTTAGTAATTAGTAGAGTATTATAAATTACTTGTCTCATACAAACATGTACGTTTTTGTTTCTCTCACACACACATGCATGTACTTGTCTAACACACACACTCACACACATGTGATAGACCAAAAAAAGATCTTCTTCGTCCCGGCTCCGAGCTCTAGCGTCTCTTTGCAATCTTCTTGCCCTTTCGGTTGTTGGCGGTTGAATACTTTATGCCGGCCACCTAGAGATTTCTTCGCGTGAACAGACAACCTTTAGAGGGTAGGGAGGTCTTCCTTCTTACTTTACTAGTAGTAGGCATGTCGAAGTGCCTGTCGAATTCCTCCTCAATCTCCGGGTCACCGTTCTTGTCCAAGTCTTCCTCGTTGGTGTCTCCTTGCATTCCTATGATGCTCCTCTTGCCCCTCCTCACGACAACACGGCTAGGCCTCGTCGGATCGGTGATGAAGAAGCATTGGTCAACTTGGCTACCGAGTACCCATGGCTCATTTTTCGCGGATGCGTTCTTCGATTTTGCATCGGGTATAACCATGGTTGTGAAATATCGGCCTTCTTTTTCGACCTTCTTGGCCCATCTCACACGAAACATTGGCACCGTCTCTCCACAGTAATTGAGCTCCCATATCTCCTCGATCCTTCCAAAAAAATCTTTCCTTGACATTAGTCTCGTCATCGGCGTATGACAGCATAGTTACTCCTGAGTTTTGATTTTCACTATTTCTGTCCTTTTCCTCGGTGTAGAATCTGTAACCGTTGATGTCGTACCCCTGATAGGTCCTTACGTTATGCGCGGGTCCCTGTGATAAGGTGTATATGAGTTATTCATCTTCGGTAGAAGGCCTTTTTCTCTGTGCTTCAACCAGTTGAGTTTGCTTGAACCAACGCGTGAAGCTAGAGTTGTGCTTTTTGGTTACGTCTCCCATCTTCCTTGGCCGGCCCATATCGATGTAATTCTGCTCGACCATGCTTTTGTGCTCTTGCACGAAAGGTTCGATCAGTTTTAAGTGTTGTAGCGCGACCCGGTGAGCCCTGTCAAAGTCGTCGCGTCGATTTTCAATGCCGACATGGACTGAGCGGTAGCCCTCGCGGTGACCGACTCCAGCGAGCCTCCCGAGGTGCGTCCTGGGGGGTAGACCAACATGATCCTCATCGTCCTCGGTGCTTAGATAATTCTGGCAGAAGGAGATGCACTCGTAGGTTAGAAACCCCTTGGCCATGCTTGCGTCTGGACGGGCCCTATTGCGAACGTATCCTTTCATGACACCGTTCTGCCTTTCGAAAGGCATCATGTTGTGGAGGAACGTTGGGCCAAGCTGCTTGATGTCTTCAACGACATGGAGAAGGAGATGGACGCATATATCACAGAATGCAGGCGGGAAGTAAATCTCGAGCTCACATAGTATCACCACGATCTCATCCTGTAGCATCTTGAGCTGCCTCACGCCGATCGACTTCCTAGTGATAACGTCAAAAAAGTTGCAAAGGCCAAACAGCGTATCACGGACGTGCTCATCCATTATGCCTCGGATCGCAACGGGAAGTATCTGCGTCATTAGCACGTGGCAATCGTGAGACTTCATCCCGGTGAACCTCTTCTTCGCTACGTCCAGATATCTGCTTATATTCCCCGAGTAACCGTGAGGAACTTTCACTCCTAGGAGGCACCTGAAAAACTACTCGAGCTCCTCCGGACTCGTTGTGAAGCAGGCAGCGGGAAGCTGCACCGCGTTCTTCTTAGCCCTTTTGCGGAGACGTTGAGTCCCTTCCGTCTGATCATCATCATCATCATCGTCGTCGTCAGTATCGGGGGCTTGAAGATCTTTCCTGATGCCAAAATGTTTAAGATCGTATCTTGCTTTCGGTCCATCCTTGGACTTTTCTGAGTTGCAAAGAGTGCCAAGCAGACTCTCGGTAACGTTCTTCGTAATGTGCATGACATCGAGGCTGTGGGGCGTGTGGAGGACCTTCCAGTACTCCAAGTCGTGGAAAACAGACCTCGCTTTCCATACACCGAGTAGCGGCTCTGGCTTCGGTCGCTTCTTTCCCGGTGCTGGGCACTCCTTCCAATTTTTCAGAAGATCATCGATTTCTGCGCTGCTCCTCGGGTGTGGGGGTCCATCGGGCTCATCTTTACCATTGAACAGATCACCGCGTTTTCTCCACGGGTGATCCAAGCGAAGCCACCTTCGAGCACCTGGGTAGACGGTTTTCGAGGACCCGGGATCCCTTGGTAGTTGTAGATGCGGGGTCTCGTCCATGCACTTCACACAGTCGTTGAATCCGTGGCCGACCTGGGCAGATACATATGCGAAACCAGGATAGTCCGTGACCGTCGTGATCAACGCGGCTCTCATATCGAAATAAGTTCGAGTGTAGGCGTCCCACGTACGGGGTGGCGTCTTCCACAACGTGTCTAACTCCTCTTTCAGCAGCCCGAGATACAAATGCATGTCGACACCTGGTTGTTTCGGCCCCTGAATGAGAATACTCAGGTGTATGTACCTTTGCTTGGTGCACAGCCATGGGGGTAGGTTGTAAGGCCATACAAACACAGGCCAGGTGCTATGCGTGCTACTCTGGTTGCCGAACGGATTGAGTCCATCGGTGCTCATACCCAGCCTGATGTTCCTTGCGTCACCCCCGAACCTAGGGAAGGCGATGTCCAATGCTTGCCACTGTCCAGCGTCTGAAGGGTGTGTCAGCATATAGCCCATCTCCGGATCTTCTTCGGGCTTCTGCCTTTCCGCGTGCCATTGCATGAGCTTTGCTTCCTTAGGGTCCACGAAATACCGCTGCAGATGGGGAGGGATAGGAAAGTACCATACCACTTTTCGAGGTACCTTCTTGTTCCCAACCTTGTACCGTCCGTGGCCACACACCGGACATGTGGTTCTGTCCTTGTACTCGCACCTATAAATCACACAATCATTAATGCAGGCGTGGTATTTTTCGTGCGGTAGGTCAAGGGGACACACGACTTTCTTGGCCTCCTCGGTACTACTTGGCAATGTGTTCCCCTCCGGGAGACGATCGTGCCAGAATTTTAAGTTCTTGCTGAAGCTGGAATCGGTCCACTTGTTCTGCGTCTTCATCTGCAGGTAATCAAGCGTTACATGCAAGCGCGTATCCTGCGGACGACACCCAGGAAAGATCGGAGTCATCCCGTCTTTCTCCATTTGCGACAGCTTGGCTCTCTCTCTCTAGCTGCAACTCTATCGTTGCTCGTCTCCTGAAGGAGAAGATCTTGAACATGAGAGTCCCGCAAGGCCGAAATTAGCGGGGTCGCGCCGGAATCTTCTTCTTCATCATGATGATCTTCTCCGCCGGCATCTTCTTCTTCATGATGATCTTCTCCGCCGACTTCTTCTTCATGATGATAGTCCCCGTCGGCATGATGATAGTCTTCTTCATGATGATAATCATCTCGCTCGACATGGTCTTCATGCGCACCATTTGATGGGGCCGGCCGCGCCTGATTGTCTTGCCTGAAACCGCGCCTCAGCAGGTGCTCCTCCAGTTGTCCGGAATCAGGGTTGATCCAGCGCTCGAGTTTGCATGATCGACACGGACATCTTATCTGGCGCCTATTGTTCCGAATCATGTCCTCCTTCGCGTCTATCTTGTATCTAGAGATTCGAGCGGAACTCATCGAGAGGACCATGCTTGCCTGCAAATGGTATACATAGAACAGGAAATTAGAACCGCAACAAATGCACACACATGCATGGGCCGTACCTCTCCTCAAGGTATTACATGGAGCGGAAAAATTTGGCATGACCTCTCCTCAAAGTAGGACATATGGGTAGTGCAAAATTTGCCGAAACGGAAATGAATCAACATTTCGGCAAACATCCATGCACCACACCGGCACACACACAAGCGCTTCACCTGCAACAAGCATCCATACACACGACGGCCACACAAGATTTACAAGCATATGCATGACTCCTCCAAGCATATGTCTGTCTCCTCCAACTACTCACCTTGTAGATTCGATACCGAGACGAGACCGCGATCGATGAGTTCGAGAGGAGGAGAGAGTATGGAGACCCTTCTCCTCAACTCCAATTATGTATCAACCAAAGTAAGTGCAATAAATACCCAAGCAAGTGAAAAGTAGAGCCAAAATGGTATGAGAGAGAAGGGGGGACGAGCTAGATGGAGGAAGAAGAATGGCTTGTGTAGTGTGGTAGGTGGGAGGTTGGCTCACTTTTGTATATCTGGTTCGCTAATTCTGTGGCGCACCGAGCACAGTGCGCCATATAATACCTTATTTCTGTGGCGCACCGAGCATGGTGCGCCACAGAATACCTTATTTCTGTGGCGCACGGTCGCCGTGCGCCACAGAATAAGGAATTTATGTGGCGCACTGGGGTACGTGCGCCATAGAAATAGTAAAACCAATGATTGGGGGTGACAGGTTGTGGGGCCCACCAAGTTTTTGTGGCGCACGGTTCGCTGGTCCGCCACAAAATTAAGCTATTTCTGTGGCGCACCTTTCCTGGTGCGCCACAAAATAAGTTTCTGTGGCGCATTTTTAATGGTGCGGCACGGAACTAAGCTCCGCCTATAAGGGTTTTCCTACTAGTGGGAACAGTAAACAAACAGTGACAACGGCGCCAGAAAATGCTTGCTGGCGTGCAGTTGACGTGGGAGATAGGAATCTTTGTGGTGTAGCTTTTCTATTCGGAGACAAGGCCTAGGGATCATACTTTCACTAGTGGACACTCTCAACATTGATCACATAATAAAACCACTCTACACTCTCTTGTTGGATGATGAACACCACTAATTGTGTAGGGCTACAAGAGCACCTCAATGCCGGAGTTAACAAGCTCCACAACATTCGATGTTCATATTTAAATAACCTTAGAGTGCATGATAGACCAACGCAATTATACCAAGTACTAACATAGCATGCACATTGTCACCATCATACTATTAAAGGAGGAATAGATCACATCAATACCATCATAGTAATAGTTAACTTCATAATCTACAAGAGATCACAATCATAAACTACGCCAAGTACTACATGATGCACACACTGTCACCATTACATCATGGAGGAGGAATAGAGTACTTTAATAACATCACTAGAGTAGCACATAGATTAATAGTGATACAAAGCTCATCATATGAATCTCAATCATGTAAGGCAGCTCATGAGATCATTGTATTGAAGTACATGGGAGAGAGATTAACCACATAGCTACCGGTACAGCCCTTAGCCTCGATGGAGAACTACTCCCTCCTCATGGGAGACAGCAGCGGTGATGAAGATGGCGGTGGTGTCGATGGAGATGCCTTCCGGGGGAACTTCCCCGTCCCGGCAGGGTGCCGGAACAGAGACTTCTGTCCCCCAGATCTTGGCTTCGCGATGGCGGCGACTCTGGAAGGTTTCTCGTACCGTGGCTTATTCTTATCGAAGATTTAGGTCAGGGGGCTTCTTATAGGCGAAGAGGCAGAGTCGGAGGGGTTACGGGGGCGCCACACAATAGGGGGGCGCCCCCCCTTGGGCCTCGCCGCCCTACTGTCTGGTGGCCCTGTGGCCCTCCTCTGGTCCCTCTCGGGTGTTCTGGAAGCTTCGTGGAATTATAAGATGCTGGGCGTTGATTTCGTCCAATTCCGAGAATATTTCCTTACTAGGATTTCTAAAACCAAAAACAGCAGAAAACAGGAACTGGCACTTCGGCATCTCGTCAATAGGTTAGTTCCGGAAAACGCATAAATATGACATAAAGTATGTATAAAACATGTAGATATTGTCATAAAACAAGCATGGAACATAAGAAATTATCGATACGTTGGAGACGTATCGCTCTCAAGTTCAGTGTGCCATCCTATGCAGTCTGGAAGCCGATCTTCAAAAACGTTTTGAGCACCACGATCCTCATGAGTTGGTCAATGAGCTGAAAGCTATCTTTGAAACTCATGCGGCCGTGGAATGCTATGAAGCATCGAAACATTTCTTCAGTTGCATGATGGAAGAAGGCAGCTCCGTTAGTGAGCACATGCTCGCCATGACCGGGCATGCGAAGAAACTCAGTGACTTGGGAATAGTGATTCCTAACAGACTGGGGATTAATCGTGTCCTTCAATCACTACCACCTAGTTACAAGAACTTTGTGATGAACTACAATATGCAGAACATGAACAAAGAGTTACCTGAACTCTTCGCCATGCTGAAATCTGCTGAGATTGAGATTAAGAAAGAGCACCAAGTGTTGGTGCTCAACAAGACCACCAGTTTCAAGAAACAGGGCAAGTCTAATGGAAAATTCAAGAAGGGTGGCAAGAAAGCTGCCACGCCTCCTGTGAAACCTAAGGCTGGCCCTAAGCCTGATGCCGAGTGCTATTACTGCAAGGAGAAGGGACACTGGAAGCGTAATTGCTCCAAGTATTTGGCTGATCTGAAGAGCGGCCTCGTCAAGAAGAAGAAAGGTATATCTTATATACATGTTATAGATGTTTATCTTACTAGTTCTCGTACTAGTACCTGGGTATTTGATACCGGTTCGGTTGCTCATATTTGTAACTCGAAACAGGAACTACGGAATAAACGAAGACTATTGAAGGATGAAGTGACGATGCGCGTTGGAAATGGATCCAAGGTCGATGTGATCGTTGTCGGCATACTTCCTCTACATCTACCTTCGGGATTAGTTTTAAACCTCAATAATTGTTATTTTGTACCCGCGTTGAGGATGAACATTATATCTGGATCTTGTTTAATGCAAGACGGTTATTCATTCAAGTCTGAGAATAATGGTTGTTCTATTTTTATGAATAATATCTTTTATGGTCAAGCACCTGAGAAGAATGGTTTATTTCTATTTGATCTCGATAGTAGTGATACACATGTTCATAACATTGATGCTAAGCGAATTAAATTGAATGATAATTCTACTTATATGTGGCACTGTCGTCTTGGTCATATTGGAGTGAAACGCATGAAGAAACTCCATACCGATGGATTACTTGAATCACTTGACTTTGAGTCACTTAATAAATGTGAAGCATGTCTAATGGGAAAAATGACTAAGACTCCATTCTCTGGTATTATGGAGCGAGCTACAGACTTATTGGAAATCATACATACCGATGTGTGCGGACCAATGAGTGTAGCCTCGCGCGGTGGTTATCGTTATGTTCTAACCTTCACAGATGATCTGAGTAGATATGGGTATATCTATTTCATGAAACATAAATCCGAAACTTTCGAGAAGTTTAAGGAATTCCAAAGTGAAGTAGAAAATCAACGTAAGAAGAAGATTAAATTTCTACGATCTGATCGCGGAGGTCAATATCTGAGTTATGAGTTTAGCATGCATTTAAAGAAATACAGAATACTTTCACAATTGACACCGCCGGGAACACCACAACGAAACGGTGTGTCCGAACGTCGTGATCGAACTCTCTTAGATATGGTTCGTTCTATGATGTCTCTTACTGATTTGCCATTATCATTTTGGAGTTATGCATTAGAAACAGCTGCATTCACTTTAAATAGGGCACCATCTAAATCCGTTGAAACGACACCGTATGAATTATGGTTTAATAAGAAACCTAAGCTTTCGTTCCTTAAAGTTTGGGGTTGCGAAGCCTATGTAAAAAAGTTACAACCGGACAAGCTAGAACCCAAAGCGGAGAAATGCGTCTTCATAGGATACCCTAAGGAAACTATAGGGTACACTTCCTATCATAGATCCGAAGGCAAAATCTTTGTTGCTAAGAACGGAACCTTTCTTGAGAAAGAATTTCTCACTAAAGAAGTGACTGGAAGAAAAGTAGAACTCGACGAGATTACTGAATCTTCTCTCATTGATCAAATTAGCACAGTACCGGAAGTTGTTCATGTGCCGCCTGCACCGGTAACAGAGGAAGCTAATGATAATGATCATGAAACTTCGAACGAGATAGCTACTGAACCTCGCAGATCGACAAGGGAACGTGCCACTCCTGATTGGTATGATCCTTGTCTAAATGTCATGATTGTGGACAACAATGATGAAGACCCTGCGACGTATGAAGAAGCGATGATGAGCCCAGATTCCAACAAATGGCAAGAAGCCATGAAATCCGAAATGGGATCCATGTATGATAACAAAGTGTGGACTTTGGTAGACTTACCTGATAGCCGCAAGGCTGTCGAGAATAAATGAATCTTCAAAAGAAAAACAGATGATGATGATAATATTACTGTCTATAAAGCTAGACTTGTCGCAAAGGGTTTCCGACAAATTCAAGGTGTTGACTACGATGAGACTTTCTCACCTGTAGCGAAGCTAAAGTCTGTGAGGATTTTGTTAGCAATAGCTGCATTTTTCGATTATGAGATTTGGCAGATGGATGTCAAAACGGCATTCCTTAATAGAGACATTGAGGAAGAGTTGTATATGGTACAACCCAAAGGTTTTGTCGATCCTAAAAATGCTGACAAGGTGTGCACACTTCAGCGTTCAATTTATGGACTGAAGCAAGCATCCAGAAGTTGGAACCGACGCTTTGATAAGGTGATCAAAGACTTCGGGTTTATACAGTGTCATGGAGAGGTCTGTATTTACAAGAAAGTGAGTGGGAGCTCTGTAGCGTTCCTGATATTGTATGTAGATGACATATTATTGATTGAGAATGATATAGAACTATTAAGCAGTGTAAAAGGTTATTTGAATAAGAGTTTTTCAATGAAAGACCTTGGTGAAGCATCGTACATTTTAGGCATCAAGATTTATAGAGATAGAACAAGACGCCTAATAGGGCTTTCACAGAGTACATATCTGGACAAGATTCTAAAGAAGTTTAGAATGGACGAAAGTAAGAAAGGATTCTTACCTATGTTACCAGGTAAGGTCTTGAGTAAGACTCAAGGTCCGGCTACGGCACAAGAAAGTGAGAGGATGAATCAGATCCCCTATGCCTCGGCAGTAGGCTGTATCATGTATGCCATGCTATGTACTAGACCAGATATAGCACATGCAGTTAGTTTGACTAGCAGATATCAAAGTGATCCAGGAATGGAACACTGGATAGCGGTCAAGAATATCCTGAAGTACTTGAAAAGAACTAAGGATATGTATCTTTGTTATGGAGGTGACCAAGAGCTCGTTGTAACCAGTTACACCGATGCAAGTTGGAAAACTGATCCTGATGAATCTAAGTCTCAGTCTGGGTACGTGTTTATATTGAATGGTGCTGCAGTAAGCTGGTCCAGCTCGAAGCAGTGCACGGTGGCGAAGTCTTCAACAGAATCGGAGTACATATCGGCTTCAGAGGCTTCATCAGAAGCGGTACGGATGAAGAGGTTCATTGTAGAGCTCGGTGCGGTTCCTAGTGCATTGGACCCACTAGTCATCTATTGTGACAACATGGGTGCCATCGCCAATGCACAAGAACCAAGGTCACACAAGAGACTGAAGCATATCAAGCTGCGTTATCATTCGATTCGCGAGTACATCGAAGATGGAGAAGTAAATATTTACAAAGTACACACTGATCTGAATGTAGCAGATCCATTGACTAAAGCTCTCCCTAGGGCAAAGCATGACCAACACCAGAATGCCATGGGTGTTAGGTACCTTACAATGTAATCTAGATTATTGACTCTAGTGCAAGTGGGAGACTGTTGGAGATATGCCCAAGAGGCAATAATAAAAGTGGTTATTATATATCTTTGAGTTTATAATAAATGTTTATATACCATGCTATAATTGTATTAACCGAAACATTGATACATGTGTGTTATGTAAACAACAATGAGTCCCTAGTAAGCTTCTTGTATAACTAGCTTGTTGATTAATAGATGATCATAGTTTCATGATCATGAACATTGGATGTAATTAATAACAAGGTTATGTCATTATATGAATGATGTAATGGACACACCCAATTAAGCGTAGCATAAGATCGCGTCATTAAGTTATTTGCTATAAGCTTTCGATACATAGTTACCTAGTCCTTTCGACCATGAGATCATGTAAATCACTTATACCGGAAAGGTACTTTGATTACATCAAACGCCACTGCGTAAATGGGTGGTTATAAAGGTGGGATTAAGTATCCGAAAAGTATGAGTTGAGGCATATGGATCAACAGTGGGATTTGTCCATCCCGATGACGGATAGATATACTTTGGGCCCTCTCGGTGGAATGTCGTCTATATTAGCTTCCAAGCATATGAATGGTTCATAAGAGACCACATACCACGGTACGAGTAAAGAGTACTTGTCAGGAGACGAGGTTGAACAAGGTATAGAGATACCAATGATCAAACCTCGGACAAGTAAAATATCGCGTGACAAAGGGAATCGGTATCGTATGTGAATGGTTCATTCGATCACTAAGTCATCGTTGAATATGTGGGAGCCATTATGGATCTCCAGATCCCGCTATTGGTTATCGGTCGGAGAGAGGTCTCAACCATGTCTACATAGTTCGCGAACCGTAGGGTGACACACTTAAGGTTTGATGTCGTATTAGTAGATATTGAATATGGAATGGAGTTCGAAGTTTTGTTCGGAGTTTCGGATGGGATCCAGGACATCACGAGGAGTTCCGGAATGGTCCGGAGAATAAGATTCATATATAGGAAGTCATTTTATAATTTTTAAAATGATCCGGTGCATTTATGGAAGGTTCTAGAAGGTTCTAAAAAAGTTCGGAAGAAATCACTATGGAAGGCGGAGTCCCGGAGGGACTCCACCTAGCATGGTCGGCCAACCCTAGGGGGTGGAGTCCCAGGTGGACTCCACCAAAGGGGGCCGGCCACCCCCCCTCATGGAAAGGTGTGAATCCCACCTCAAGTGGGAATCCCACCTTGGGTAGGTTTCATGTCATATGGAAGGTTTTGGTTTGGGGTCTTATTCGAAGACTTGTAGACCAACTCTTGGGGGTTCCACCTATAAAAAGAGGGACAAGGGGAGGGGGTCGGCCACACCAAAGCCCTAGCTTGGCCACACCCCTCAAGTGGCCGGCCACCCCTCTCCCAAACCCTAGCCGCCCCTCCTCCACCTCTTCTCCCGCATACGCTTAGCGAAGCTCCGCCGGAGATCTCCATCGACACCGCCACCACGCCGTCGTGCTGCCGGGATTCCAAGGAGGATCTACTACTTCCGCTGCCCGCTGGAACGGGGAGAAGGACGTCGTCTTCACCAACACCAAACGTGTGACCGAGTACGAAGGTGCTGCCCGATTGTGGCACCGTCAAGATCTTCTACGCGCTTTTGAAAGCGGCCAGTGATCATCTTCTGCAACAACGAGATCTAATCTCGTAGGCTTTGGAAATCTTCAAGGGTTAGTCTCGTTCATCCCCTCGTTGCTACCGTCTTCTAGATTGCATCTTGGCTTGGATTGCGTTCTCGCGGTAGGAAATTTTTTGTTTTCTATGCTACGAATCCCAACAGACAGATCCGTCTTTTGTGTTCAGTTCGGAAATGCGGACGTGGCTTTTGCTTCTGGGAGCAGGCGGTGACGTCTAAGCAACAAATTTACCACTACTAGCCCTGCAGGTGGTGACGCGTACTTTCTTTCTGTTGGAACTAGAACTAGTAGGAGTGAATTACATAAAACTACCACAATTGGGGCAGTGGTAACACGTCAGTACCATTCCTGGAATTTTTTTGCTAAAAACTACAACTTCTGTGGTGACACGTAACAGATCGCGCAAACAGTGGGGTGAGAGCTGTTTAAGCCATCTGGGCCCACTGTCAGATCCAACGGACGTTTGTTCTCGTTAGCTGGTTATAAGACGGCTGGGTCGGACCGCACCAGTCGCACCGTCGAGCCACCTTCTTCCTCCTCTCTCTGCCTCTCTCCTCCGCCGCCGCGGCGCAGCTCTGCCGTGTCCCTGTCGTGGCAATGCCTTCGATGAGCGACGGAGAAAGCACCGACGACAGCCTCCTCTCGGAGTTCTACCACGGGCACGACATTAGCCCCCGTCCACCGGTATGTGTATGGCTAGGGTCAGGGTTTGCATCGATTTGGGGATTTTTTTGATTGAAACTCCGATTCGTCTCTCTGGAGGTTTAATTTTTGCCTCGTGTGCCATGCTTTAGATGCTAGAGAGCATTTTATTCCCTGAGTTCACTGGGTATGAGGATTCTGATTTGAGATGCAAGCATGACATGCCTATGTATAGGTATGTTTGCTTTGAAGGTGCAAACACTGGTAGGAGATTCCTTGGATGTGGATGTAAGGTAGGTTATTGAGCAGTTTATTGTATTTTGAGAACTAGCAATTTAGTTTGACATTGCTTGTGATATTTAATGTTCCTACTGCATATATAAATAATGTTTGTCTATATATAAATCAATTTAGGTATAGAGCATTCATATATAAGTAATCCCTGCATAAAGAATTTATAGATGGCTATATTTTAATATCCCTAGTGCAATTACAATTCATCTCTGCCTAGAAAGCTTTGTTGTATAATTTGTTTACTGCATAAATATTTAACCAAGTGCATTGCATTAACTATTCATCCTTGAGCAAGTGCATTGCATTAAAATTCATGTGTTGTGTTATCTAGGAGGAGGTTATGTGTGATACAGTTCACTGGGTTGATCATGAGTGGACATGTACACTGAAGAAATCTCTGGTCAAAATTTGGACTATGTATGAGGAGGAGAGGGACTCAAGGATCCATGGGAATGTGGAGTATGCTACTAAGAATTACCAGCTAGTCCTACAGAAAAGGGATTTAGAGAAGAAGAACTTGGAGCTACATAAGCAGTTAGGTGACACTCTGGAGTATGTTGCAGAGGCAACCAGCCATGAGCTTGAGGTTGCAAAGAGGCAGGAGGCAGAGCTACAGGTGGCTAGTTTGAAGGAAGAAAAGAAGAAGCTGGAGTTTGAGATGGCAAGGAGGCTGAAGGCAGAAGAAGATGTTGCCACTTTGATGGAAGAGAAGAAGAAGGTGGAGGTTGAGGTTGCAAAGAGGCTACAGGCAGAGGGAATAATTGCCAGTTTAAAGGAAGAAAAGAGACAGCTGGAGTACTATGTGGCAGATCTTCTCAAGGCCCACCATGTTCACAAGGAAAAGATGAAGAAAATAGCTAAGATGTGTGCTGAATGAATGTTGGCCTTGTAATAATTTAGTAGTTTGATGTATCCTGTTGAACTATGTGATGTGTTGGTGAACCAGTTTGTGTTGGATCAGTCTATGTCTATGTGTTGGTGAACCAATTAAAGTTGTTGAACCAGTTAATGTTGTTGAATCATTAGTTGTTGAACCAGTTGTTGTTGCTATGTGATGCTTTGTGATATGCTGTGATGCTAAGTGATATGATGTGTGTTGTGTATGACAGCAAATGTTGTGTGGTGTGTATGACAGGAATTGCTGTGTGTATGGCAACAATTGTTGTGTGTTGTGAGCACGGCGGCGCCGCCAGTATATGGTCACCGGCGGCAGTATCAGCACGACGGCGCCGCCAGTTTATGGTCACACAAAGTTGCAGCACAGGAGAAAAACATTCAGCATAGTATATTAACAACAAAAGCACCAGGAAATTCAGTTAACTATTGCACACATATATTAACAGCAAAAGCACCAGGAAAATCACCAAAAGAACCAGCTTGTTGATAGAGCAGCTAGTACTGCATTTGTTCATCATTCACAAGCAATAGTCAGAGCACATAAACTAGTGGAGTAGTCCAACTAGTAGTGCAACAGGCAAGGCACCAAAATCACCAGCAAATCAATTAGCAGTGTCTTCTTTGGGAACAACAGCAAATGCAATTGGATACATATTGTTGTTGACATCTCTGCCAGTAGCAGCCAATATTTGAGCCCTAGTGCAAAGCTTAATGAAACATCCATCCAACCCTGCACATTAGCTTAAGTTAGACAAGAAACATCAAGCCAAACCTGCACATGAGCAACATATCAAGTAACCTTCTCTGGCTCACCTATAAATGGCCTGCAGCCCTTAAGAAAACCTTCTCTGGCTCCATTGATGCAGAAAAATAGACCATGGAAAGAGGGCCCAGGATGAGGATTCTCTTCGGAGGGTGGTGGAGTCACAGTTGTCACAATCACCCTACTTCCTGGGTTAATGTCAATGACAGTTTGTGCAAAATCCCTAAGCCTGACATACTGCCTGTCTATGATCACCTAACACTGCATCAAGAGCCAAGTTTTTTGCCCTGTAGACCATCATCCTAGGGATTTCAACACCATGCTGTTGCCTAGCACTATCTATCAATGTCTGAATGCTGGCATTTGGATCTGACCTAAATGCAGCTTCATAGTTCCTAGCCAACCATCTTGCACTCACTCTAGTTGTGTCACAAGTATGGGTTAGCTGCATCTTCCTTATGACAAATGTTTTCTCACCTTTTATCTCTGAAGCAACCATGTAGAAAGGGCACTTCTCTTGTATGCACTGCACAAAAAATCTCACATTAGAATTTCTGTGATACACATAATTTCTACTCTGTGAAATGTGCAGGTTAATCAATGCCTCTCTGAATTGATGCACATCTCTGAAACACATCTTCAGACATAGCTGCTCATGTGGCTGCAGCCTCCTTTCATCATACCATTTCCTTGGAGGCCTCTTCTTAGCTCTACTCTTTCTTCCTCCTTTGGGTGGAACCATAGTGAGTGGTTCAAAATGGTCATCATCCATATCATCAACAAAACCAGCATCCATGTCTTCAACTGCTTCTGGCTTCCAGTCAAGAATATCATCAATTTGAACAGATGAATGGGATCTCACAGTTGGTCCCTTCCTCTTCTTCTTCTCTGGTTAAACTATGGCTACAGGTTCAGGTGCAATTATAGGAGGAACTAAATCTAGAGGGACAGCATCAACTTCTTCAGTAACAAAAAGATCTTCAATGTCAGTATCTCCTTCACAATGCAGCAAAGGATCCATTCTCTGCTGCCTCATCTCCTCAATCCTTTCAACTACCTCAGCTTGTTCCTTCCTCCTCATTTCCTCCATCATGTTGAAATCAGCAACACCCATTTCAAAGTCCAGGTCAACATCTGTTGCTTCTGTTGGAGATATGCCCAAGAGGCAATAATAAAGTGGTTATTATATATCTTTATGTTTATGATAAATGTTTATATACCATGCTATAATTGTATTAACCGAAACATTGATACATGTGTGATATGTAAACAACAAAGAGTCCCTAGTATGCCTCTTAACTAGCTTGTTGATTAATGGATGATTAGTTTCATAATCATGAACATTGGATGTTATTAATAACAAGGTTATATCATTATATGAATGATGTAATGGACACACCCAATTAAGCGTAGCATAAGATCACGTCATTAAGTTATTTGCTATAAGCTTTCGATACATAGTTACCTAGTCCTTATGACCATGAGATCATGTAAATCACTTATACCGGAAAGGTATTTTGATTACATCAAAAGCCACTGCGTAAATGGGTGGTTATAAAGGTGGGATTAAGTATCCGGAAAGTATGAGTTGAGGCATATGGATCAACAGTGGGATTTGTCCATCCCGATGACGGATAGATATACTCTGGGCCCTCTCGGTGGAATGTCGTCTAATGTCTTGCAAGCATATGAATAAGTTCATAAGAGACCACATACCACGGTATGAGTAAAGAGTACTTGTCAGGAGACGAGGTTGAATAAGGTATAGAGTTATACCGATGATCAAACCTCGGACAAGTAAAATATCGCGTGACAAAGGGAATTGGTATCGTATGTGAATGGTTCATTCGATCACTGAAGTCATCGTTGAATATGTGGGAGCCATTATGGATCTCCAGATCCCGCTATTGGTTATTGGTCGGAGAGAGTACTCAACCATCATAGTTCACGAACCGTAGGGTGACACACTTAAGGTTTGATGTTGAAATGGTAGAACTTGAATATGGAATGGAGTTCGAAGATTTGTTCGAAGTCCCGGATGGGATCCCGGACATCACGAGGAGTTCCGGAATGGTCCGGAGAATAAGATTCATATATAGGAAGTCATTTTATAAGTTTGAAAATGATCCGGTGCATTTATGGAAGGTGCTAGAAGGTTCTAGAATATTCCGGAAGAAAGTCACTTTGGAAGGCGGAGTCCCGAAGGGACTCCACCACCATGGCCGGCCAACCCTAGGGGGTGGAGTCCCAGGTGGACTCCACCTATGGTGGCCGGCCACCCCCTCCCAAGGGAAGGTGGGAATCCCACCTCTAGTGGGAGTCCTAGCTTGGGTAGGTTTCATGTGATATGGAAGGTTTTGGTTTGGGGTCTTATTCGAAGACTTGTAGACCAACTCTTGGGTGTTCCACCTATATAATGAGGGCCAAGGCCCAAGGGGAGAGGGCCGGCCACCTCAAGACCACAAGGTGGCCGCACCCCTTAGTGGCCGGCGCCCCCTCTCCCAAACCCTAGCGGCCCTCTCTCCTCCACCACATCCTGCACGCTTAGCGAAGCTCCGCCGGGTTTCTCCACCACCACCGACACCACGCCGTCGTGCTGCCGGATTCAAGAGGTGCTACTACTTCCGCTGCCCGCTGGAACGGGGAGGTGGACATCGTCTTCATCAACAACCGAACGTGTGACCGAGTACGGAGGTGCTGCCCGTTCGTGGCGCCGTGACCAAGATCTTCTACGCGCTTTTGCAAGCGGCAAGTGAACGTCTACCGCAGCAACAAGAGCCTCATCTTGTAGGCTTTGGAATCTCTTCAAGGGTGAGACTCGATAATCCCCTCGTTGCTACCGTCTTCTAGATTGCATCTTGGCTTGGATCGCATGTTCGCGGTAGGAAATTTTTTTGTTTTCTATGCAACGAATCCCTACAGCTTCATTGAGATTGGGAATTTCATGTGCTTCATCATTTCTGCTCTCGTGAGTACCAAAATAAGAACTTTGAGTTGCAAATGCAGTGCCTTCACCATCAACAACATAAACAGGTGGAGGAGTAAGATCATAGACAACACGGTCTGCATAATTTATAATGCATGAAGCTGACTGAGATCCAGCAATTCCTTCATCTGCTTTTGCATCCACAGCATCAGATACAGCAGCTTTGTTCTTCCTGCCTCTCTTCACTAACAAGGTAAGCACTTTGGTTTCCTCAAAATACTCAAGCAAATGATATAGCTGCTGATTGTTCTCAATAAGTACCATGTCCTCACCCTGTCGGCAGTACAGGCTATCACTGAAACCAAATCCCTTTGTCTCTATCATTGCATAAAGATTCATAACAGTTATGTCATCACATGCAATTCTTCTCTCTAGGTTATCCATCCCATCTAACTGAATTCTGACTTCCCATACTTCTGGATCCAAGCTACAGTAGTACAAACAATCCCCAAATCAGAAAACCCTAACCCTAAAATCCCCAATGTGGCCAAGAACACCAAAGAATCCCCAAATCAGAGACAAGAAAAGGGTACATACTCTATTCCTCCAAGGCCGAAGGTGAATCGCTCGCTCGATTCAAGGTTGTCCACCCAAATCTGAGCGAGCATCGCCGCTGAATTTGATGCCCGCGCCGGCCACAGCTCCTCCAGGTTGTCTACGCCGCTTCCGGCGTCGACTCCGTGGCCTCCGCCGCCTTGTCCTTCGCCGCCACTGGAGACTCCACTCCGGCAGCCCTGCTCTCCGCCGTTGTGGCCGCCGCCGCCGGGGTTCGTCGGCTCCTCCATCTAAGCGGGAAACGAAAAGCTCAAGCGGGAAATGGTGGAATGGTGGACTGGTGTGACGCCCCGGAACCGGTATCCTGAGGATTCCAGCGATCCCGCCGAAATCCGCACGATATCGATTCAGAGACGCCCTCCGACACGACGTGCGCGATGAATCACACACGTGATGCCAGAGGAATTAACACGAGTGGTAACATTACAACAAGATTACAATAGAGCCCACAAGATACATATATTACAACAACGACTCCAACGAGTCAAGATACAAATATACAATACAAAGATCCAAATCATACAGAAGATCGAATACATCCGAGTACGGACAAGATGCAAATTGGACTAAGAGTCCTGAAGATAACCAGTGGCGTCCATAACCCTGCCCAGGCCAAGCCGGAAGGGTAACCTTGCTAACGTCGTCTTCATCGAACATATCTTCATACCTGCCCGGTTATATCCCGTAGAAGCAACAATAAGTACGGGTTCGTACTTAACAAGACTTCAAGACATATAAGCATTCGTCAACCAGTCGTCCTTTGTACTTAAGGCACGCAGGGGACTTAGAGGACGCAAGAGGAATGTCATAGGCAATATGGTGGGGTTAAGCGGCAGCGCGCAAGCACTAAAAACCTATAGAGACACTCTACAACATTCGTCTAATCAGAGAAGGTGAGAGAGCGCATAAAGTAACAGATAAAATACTACACAAACATAACCCAGCCGATTACACATATCCCCTCCAACAATTGCGAAGAGGCAATGTAAAAGGCACTCAACGGTGGACAAGTTTTATTAGGTATCGGTTGTAGTAGTGCTATATTACTAATCAAGTTATTAGCAAATTATTATCAACACATAAAGGTGTAAGTTGTTCTATGATCAAGCTATGCAATTCCAAGTCGTCCATAACCGCGGACACGGCTTATCGATAAGATGTACACCCTGCAGGGGTTGCCCAAATGTAACCATATGCATGCTCGACCCACTTACGACAGGTGGATGTCTCACAACAAGACCGTTCCCAGTTCAACAAGAAAGTCTAGGGGGGCCACCCGACTAAGCTACCCGTAACGAAGTCCGGCCGTACTCCGAAGCGGACTCAGGGTTTGCGTTAACGGCTAGGCGTGCAAACCACACGCTTCGCTAAACGTTCCGCGGGGTACAGTACAGAATATAAACACCCGAAGGCAACAGGAAGTAAACACCCGAAGGCAGCAGTAAGTAAAGCATGGCATACATGGCATAGGCAAATAAAACCAAGGTTGTGGCCCCCTTTTCAACTGACTTGAGAAAAGGTAATAGGTGAGGGGGGGTCCCAATAATCGTCCCCACGCATGGGTAGAGCGCTCAATCTCGGAACAGATAACAAGAACTCGGGTCCTAGGGGACATTAGCAAGTCAAAGTTCCGATGCTTTCGCAAAGGGGCTCACAGATGCCTCTGCTTACAATTTTAGTTGTTAACAAATAAGTAAAGCATGTGTATCTCCAACAACTGGTATAGCATGTGATAACCTCCCAACAACCCAACATATCCCGATAAGATAACAGTAACGGTAACGAGATAAAACAGCACTAGCATGCACTACGACTCGCAAGGCAGACCCGATAACCAAACAATAGCTGTAGATGGTTGGTGGAGTCAATATAGGCTGCTTGAGGTAACAAGTGGAAGGGACACGTGACAAGAATGCAACTTAAGGATAGCATGAGGGAGAAGGCAAAATAAAATAGGTGAGCGACTCCTGCAGGGACATGAGTATAGGGGAAATGCTTGCCTGTTAAAGTTTGCCGAGGAACATCCGGAGAACTTGTCGTATCTCACCACACCACTTCGCGATCCTATCCGGGAAGAAGCAAATGCTGGAACACACAACGTATGCAAGTCTTACTACTACGGATAAAGAAGATCCAGCATGATCAAGATGATATGCATGACATGGCAAACATGATGCGGCGGTGCAACTTATCCATATTAATCGGAGTCGCAACCCCGGACAAGCAAATTAGGTTGGAGTTGCATTTCTACCGACAAAATTAACTGTTGATTAGCATGGCATATCATGGCAGGGGTGAGCTACTTCAATATTAAACGGAGCGGGGGAAACCATAGTTGGAAATCCAAAATACTCCGCATATATGTTAGGTATACATGCACAACTATCACATCACGACATGATGCGAAATGCAAACATATGAATGGATGTCATATTCATGTTCATCATATTTTTCTGATCAAATTTCATATATAACACTTTTGATTTGGAGTTACCAATAAAAAGTTATTAACAGAATAGTTTTTATTAGTTAAAATATAGAATAGGATATTATCTAATTAAGAAAAGGATCCGAAAACAAATTCTGACCAGGGGAGGGACCCCGGGTTGATTTTGCAAAGATCCAGGGGGTTATCTTGGAAAGCATCAAAGAAGGGGCTACGGGTTAGGTTTTCAAAACCTGCAGGGGCCTAACTGAAAAAGTATCCAGATCTGGATCTTGGGGGGGTTTCTCACCGGTGGGCTGGCTAGCCGAAGAGGCTGACGGAGAGGGCCCATGCGGTGATGTGGCTGCCAGCGTGGCCGCTGATGTGGCAACCATGTCCACGCGCCCAGAAGGTGTTTGACGAAAGGGATGCCGCTCGCGTTCCGGGAGACGGTGGTCACCGCGGGTAGACGAGCGCGGCGCGGCCGATGCAGGGCTCCCCAGGAAGAGCGGGTGCGTGCACCAGGTGCGCCTCACCGGCGCGGTCCAGGAGAAGGTGGTGGCGTATTTGGGGAGGCGCCGGAGGATCGCCGGCGGCGAAGATCTGCGGCGGAAGGAACTGATCACCGAGGGAAAAAAGATTGAGGAAGCAAGGGAGAGAGTGGAGAGGATCAGGAGACGCGCGAGCTCACCGTGAACACGATGACATGGTCGAAGAAGACGGGGAGAGCTCGCAGTGGCCAGAATCGATGGTTTTTGCTGCCGGTGCTGAGAAAGAACGGGGGCGTTGGCGTCGATGTAGAGCGCCCCCGGCTCGAATTGCGGCCACCAGGAGAACAAGGAGAGGGAGGCGGAGCTGACGGTGACCTTGGTTTGGTGCGGGGCGGCCGGAATCGACAGTTTGACGATGATCTGCGGGCGGTGGCTCACGGTGGTGGAAAACCCTCTCTGGTTTGGCTTGCAGGAGGGGAAAGGAGAGAAGAAAACGAGATGGATCGGGTGGAGTAGTTGGCGAGATAAGGTTGTGAGCTGTCGTGGTCCAGGAAAGGTGAGGAGAGGGGAGGCTCACGCGGGACAGGTGGAGCTGGGCGTGGTGATGGTGGAGGACCAGAGGGCTCACACCCTTTGCCTGCCACAAGACGACGATGGGGATATTTGTCTCCAAGAACGAAGGGGTACGGGCTGAGATGGTGGGCTGCAAGGGAAAAAGAGGTGGGCCGCCAGGAAGAGAAGAAGGAAAAGAGATGGGCCACCGGGTTGGAAACAAAGATGGGCCAGAGGGAGAGGGCAGCCCAGGGGAAGGGTTTTCTTTTAACCCTTTTCTGTTCTTATTTTAAAACCTTTTGAATTCAAAATCTTTTCTTGTTTTGAATCTGAGGAAAGGTGTGAGATAGATTCAAAATTACTTTTCAAAATATTTAATTTTTTTGTAACCAAAGCAAAACACATTTATATTTAAAATTTATTTGTTGGAAAGGCTTAATTATAAAATAAGAATTATGAGAGAGAGACTTAGGTTTTATTTAAAGGAGAAGACAAGGGGGTTTATAAAATAATTTTATTTGATAAAACATGGATGATATGATGCATGATGCCATGATGATTTATAAAATAAAAAGAACAAGCAAATCTATTAGGGGTACTACCCGAGGCCGTTACAAACGACACCACTAACAAGGAACCTCGCCCCGAGGTTCCACGTCCAGGTACGGGGGAGAGAGGTGGAACTATCGGGTCTTCTGGCGACGTGTCGAGCTCCTCGACACCACTAACAAGAGTTCTTGCTCCATGATGAACGGTCAACACCACCAATAAGAAGTCGTTGTTCCGATGACGATGATGACTCCGGAAAAACAAAGGAAGGAGTAACAGTCACACGGATCCACAAATTCAGGTAACAAGGGCGAATAGTAAGAGTAGTCGGTATGGGGCCCAATCCATCTCGCACCCGAACTATTAACCCTGAACATAAATAGGAGAATCGTGTAACCAACTCTCGGATCTCGGATTTACGACATTGACAAGCATTGTCAGCAAGGGTTTGATTGGGTCAAAGCGCAAGGAATTGAAGAGGGATCACAAAATAAGGATGATATAACTCGGAGAAGATAAGGTTGCCATCGGTGATGTTCTTCTACCGAAAAGTCTTCAGAGATCGGTCATATTAGGTTAAGGCAGAGATTGTCCAACCCACGTCCAAACCTAAGACTCAGAGAAGCAGATAAGAGAACATTCAAAATTCGCAAAGGTAAGAAGAGAAAGAATAGAGGTAAGGAGAAAAATCAGAGCTAATCAGAACTATCCAACGAATTATCAGAAAATAGGTTTTCGACACTAGACACAACAACGCCCGTTGGCAAGGTTATCCTACAGGCTGGACTAGTGGGGTACCGTCAACCTGAGCTCTGATACCAACTTGTGATGCCCCGGAACCGGTATCCTGAGGATTCCAGCGATCCCGCCGAAATCCGCACGATATCGATTCAGAGACGCCCTCCGACACGACGTGCGCGACGAATCACACACGTGATGCCAGAGGAATTAACACGAGCGGTAACATTACAACAGGATTACAATAGAGCCCACAAGATACATATATTACAACAACGACTCCAACGAGTCAAGATACAAATATACAATACAAAGATCCAAATCATACAGAAGATCGAATACATCCGAGTACGGACAAGATGCAAATTGGACTAAGAGTCCTGAAGATAACCAGTGGCGTCCATAACCCTGCCCAGGCCAAGCCGGAAGGGTAACCTTGCTAACGTCGTCTTCATCGAACATATCTTCATACACGCCCGGTTATATCCTGTAGAAGCAGCAATAAGTACGGGTTCGTACTTAACAAGACTTCAAGACGTATAAGCATTCGTCAACCAGTCGTCCTTTGTACTTGAGGCACGCAGGGGACTTAGAGGACGCAAGAGGAACGTCATAGGCAATATCGTGGGGTTAGGCGGCAGCGCGCAAGCACTAAAAACCTATAGAGACACTCTACAACATTCGTCTAATCAGAGAAGGTGAGAGAGCGCATAAAGTAACAGATAAAATACTACACAAACATAACCCAGCCGATTACACATATCCCCTCCAACAATTGCGAAGAGGCAATGTAAAAGGCACTCAACGGTGGACAAGTTTTATTAGGTATCGGTTGTAGTAGTGCTATATTACTAATCAAGTTATTAGCAAATTATTATCAACACATAAAGGTGTAAGTTGTTCTATGATCAAGCTATGCAATTCCAAGTCGTCCATAACCGCGGACACGGCTTATCGATAAGATGTACACCCTGCAGGGGTTGCCCAAATGTAACCATACGCATGCTCGACCCACTTACGACAGGTGGATGTCTCACAACAAGACCGTTCCCAGTTCAACAAGAAAGTCTAGGGGGGCCACCCGACTAAGCTACCCGTAACGAAGTCCGGCCGTACTCCGAAGCGGACTCAGGGTTTGCGTTAACGGCTAGGCGTGCAAACCACACGCTTCGCTAAACGTTCCGCGGGGTACAGTACAGAATATAAACACCCGAAGGCAACAGGAAGTAAACACCCGAAGGCAGCAGTAAGTAAAGCATGGTATACATGGCATAGGCAAATAAAACCAAGGTTGTGGCCCCCTTTTCAACTGACTTGAGAAAAGGTAATGGGTGAGAGGGGGTCCCAATAATCGTTCCCACGCATGGGTAGAGCGCTCAATCTCGAAACAGATAACAAGAACTCGGGTCCTAGGGGACATTAGCAAGTCAAAGTTCCGATGCTTTCGCAAAGGGGCTCACAGATGCCTCTGCTTACAATTTTAGTTGTTAACAAATAAGTAAAGCATGTGTATCTCCAACAACTGGTATAGCATGTGATAACCTCCCAACAACCCAACATATCCCGATAAGATAACAGTAACGGTAACGAGATAAAACAGAACTAGCATGCACTACGACTCGCAAGGCAGACCCGATAACCAAACAATAGCTGTAGGTGGTTGGTGGAGTCAATATAGGCTGCTTGAGGTAACAAGTGGAAGGGACACGTGACAAGAACGCAACTTAAGGATAGCATGAGGGAGAAGGAAAAATAAAATAGGTGAGCGACTCCTGCAGGGACAGGAGTATAGGGGAAATGCTTGCCTGTTAAAGTTTGCCGAGGAACATCCGGAGAACTTGTCGTATCTCACCACACCACTTCGCGATCCTATCCGGGAAGAAGCAAATGCTGGAACACACAACGTATGCAAGTCTTACTACTACGGATAAAGAAGATCCAGCATGATCAAGATGATATGCATGACATGGCAAACATGATGCGGCGGTGCAACTTATCCATATTAATCGGAGTCGCAACCCCGGACAAGCAAATTAGGTTGGAGTTGCATTTCTACCGACAAAATTAAGTGTTGATTAGCATGGCATATCATGGCAGGGGTGAGCTACTTCAATATTAAACGGAGCGGGGGAAACCATAGTTGGAAATCCAAAATACTCCGCATATATGTTAGGTATACATGCACAACTATCACGTCACGACATGATGCGAAATGCAAACAGATGAATGGATGGCATATTCATGTTCATCATATTTTTCTGATCAAATTTCATATATAACACTTTTGATTTGGAGTTACCAATAAAAAGTTATTAACAGAATAGTTTTTATTAGTTAAAATATAGAATAGGATATTATCTAATTAAGAAAAGGATCCGAAAACAAATTCTGACCAGGGGAGGGACCCCGGGTTGATTTTGCAAAGATCCAGGGGGTTATCTTGGAAAGCATCAAAGAAGGGGCTACGGGTTAGGTTTTCAAAACCTGCAGGGGCCTAACTGAAAAAGTATCCAGATCTGTATCTTGGGGGGTTTCTCACCGGCGGGCTGGCTAGCCGAAGAGGCTGACGGAGAGGGCCCATGCGGTGATGTGGCTGCCAGCGTGGCCGCTGATGTGGCAACCATGTCCACGCGCCCAGAAGGTGTTTGACGAAAGGGATGCCGCTCGCGTTCCGGGAGACGGTGGTCACCGCGGGTAGACGAGCGCGGCCGATGCAGGGCTCCCCAGGAAGAGCGGGTGCGTGCACCAGGTGCGCCTCGCCGGCGCGGTCCAGGAGAAGGTGGTGGCGTATTTGGGGAGGCGCCGGAGGATCGCCGGCGGCGAAGATCTGCGGCGGAAGGAACTGATCACCGAGGGAAAAACGATTGAGGAAGCAAGGGAGAGAGTGGAGAGGATCAGGAGACGCGCGAGCTCACCGTGAACACGATGACGTGGTCGAAGAAGACGGGGAGAGCTCGCAGTGGCCGGAATCGATGGTTTTCGCTGCCGGTGCTGAGAAAGAACGGGGGCGTTGGCGTCGATGTAGAGCGCCCCTGCTCGAATTGCGGCCACCATAAGAACAAGGAGAGGGAGGCGGAGCCGATGGTGACCTTGTTTTGGTGCGGGGCGGCCGGAATCGACGGTTTGACGATGATCTGCGGGCGGTGGCTCACGGTGGTGGAAAACCCTCTCTGGTTTGGCTTGCAGGAGGGGAAAGGAGAGAAGAAAACGAGATGGATCGGGTGGAGTAGTTGGCGAGATAAGGGCATGGCCAACGTTACACCGTGGACATCTGCTCCAGCTGCCATGTAGGTTTGGATGGTCCTAATCAGCACATACAGATTAAAGTGGTCTCTTGCAGGAGATCCCACCTCCTCAATGCTAAAGTTGAAAAAGTGTGAGAGGGTGAGGAGAGAGAGGAGAGAGGATGAGCCGGTGGTGTAGAAAAGAGGTGGGGAAAAAGTAGTTTGAATCAGATTGTGAGGACCATTGCATGTGATATCTTGGAATGTTGTGGTTGATTTTTACCTCCCATTTTTTTCTTTGCTTACATGGAAATCTGAGGCACTAAGTAGGTGCTGCCCCCATTGTACATGCCCTAAGGTTGTGAGCTGTCGTGGTCCAGGAAAGGTGAGGAGAGGGGAGGCTCACGCGGGGCAGGTGGAGCTAGGCGCGGTGATGGTGGAGGACCAGAGGGCTCACGCCCTTTGCGTGCCACAAGACGACGATGGGGATATCTGTCTCCAAGAACGAAGGGGTACGGGCTGAGATGGTGGGCTGCAAGGGAAAAAGAGGTGGGCCGCCAGGAAGAGAAGAAGGAAAAGAGATGGGCCACCGGGTTGGAAACAAAGATGGGCCAGAGGGAGAGGGCAGCCCAGGGGAAGGGTTTTCTTTTAACCTTTTTCTGTTCTTATTTTAAAACCTTTTGAATTCAAAATCTTTTCCTGTTTTGAATCTGAGGAAAGGTGTGAGATAGATTCAAAATTACTTTTCAAAATATTTAATTTTTTTGTAACCAAAGCAAAACACATTATATTTAAAATTTATTTGTTGGAAAGGCTTAATTATAAAGTAAGAATTATGAGAGAGAGACTTAGGTTTTATTTAAAGGAGAGGACAATGGGGTTTATAAAATAATTTTATTTGATAAAACATGGATGATATGATGCATGATGCCATGATGATGCATAAAATAAAAAGAACAAGCAAATCTATTAGGGGTACTACCCGAGGCCGTTACAACTGGTGCGGTCGGAACCGACCGGCTCGGTCATAACCATCCACGCGCTAACGGCGAGAAAACGTCCGTTGGACCTGACAGTGGGCCCAGATGGCTTAAACAGCTCTCACCCCACTGTTTGCGCGATCTGTTACGTGTCACCACAGAAGTTGTAGTTTTTAGCAAAAAAATCCAGGAATGGTACTGACGCGTTACCACTGCCCCAATTGTGGTAGTTTTATGTAATTCACTCAACTAGTAGAGTACATTGCTTTTTGTTTCTAGGATCTAGAGCTATATGTTGCTCGGGTCAACAGTTTCTGCTGGAGTCATGATATGATTTTGTGGCCTATCACCTTGCTCATTCTGCACACTCATAGGTGACCACTACTAGCCTATCGTGATGCATAAGAGCATCTCCAGCCGTTGGAGGCCCCTGTGGCACAATCCGGATGAAAATTGGTCCGGATTGGACCTATTTTTGGCATGGGGAGCAACGATTTTTCACCCGTCCCGGGAAATTTACGCGGGTCAGAACGCGGAATCTTAACTGACACGCGGACCAGAGCGTGGAATTTGCTCCATCCGGAGTCCCCGGTAGCACCTCGGGAAATCGAGGATGGCCTGGGAAGTCCGGACGGATTTAGGCCTAAATCCAGACGAAAGCGAGAAGCTGGGAGCGTGACAGGATCGTTTTCATCCGTCCGGATGAAAAAAAAAGATCTTGGTGTCTTCCCGGGAACATAGCTGGAGATGCTCTAAAGGCAGATGAACTTTGAACGGAACGAAACAGACTGGCCCGTACAAGTACCGAATTCCCACAGGGATAGATATCATTCAGGCCTCGTTCGGTTGTAGGTGATTTAATCCTCTAGTGTATTTATTCCAACGAGTAATCGCGTGATCACGCAAATCTCCCTGGGGGACCGATTTCCCGTTTCCATGCGTAGAGAGATGATTGTTTTTTGACCCGTGAAATGGCCAGGACTGACAGGGTTTGGGCCGTGGTTTCGGCCCCGCTGGGTTTAGGGGCATCTCCAACGGGGCGATCCATCCCGCGCTCGCGCGTCCGGATGGGTCGAACCGGACAAAAACGCGGCCTAGCGCGCGGACCCATCCCTAAAACGGATGGCCGCGGCGTCCAGGACGACCCAAACCCGGCCCAAATCTGGGACGAGTTTGCGTGGCCGCGGACGCCGAAGGCTGGTCGCTCGCGTCCTCCCCTTGTCCGCCCCTGGCCTGCCTGTTTGTCTCCCAAAACAGAATCCCCTAGCACACATCTCCCGCCGCTCCGCCGCCAGCCAAGGACCGGTGATTTGGGAGCGGCATCCTCGCCGGCCACCGTCGTCGAGACGCCGGCAAGCGGGGCGGAAGCATAGGTCGCGGCCCTGCGCTGCTTTCACCGTGTCGTAGCAGAGTCGGAGGACGCCGTCACCGTCGTTGTTGTCCTCTCACCGTCACGAGAACTCCCGCCGTTCGCAGGTGCGCCGTTGCCGCCGGAGGTGAGCTCTCCTGGACCGTGTTTCCAGACCGCAAGTCGGCCGAGATGGCCATGGCCTGCAGGTCCCTACGGACGCATTGGATGGCCTCCGCCTGCGATGTGTTCGACGAAATGGGGTACTAAAATTTGTCCCTTTTCATCTGTAGATCATGGTGGACAGCGACGACGACTACTTCTTCAAGAACTTCATCGACATGTCGTCAGACGAGGAGTCCGACGATGAATTTTTCACGGAGGCTGCGCTGATCATCCATGAGCACATTGTCTCGCAGATCCCCGTGCACCGGGGGTCCTTGCCGGGGCGCGCGGCCCCCTTAGACCGCAAAAGAGAACGCGGCCACGACCAGCTCTTCACCTACTACTTCCAACCCAAGGCATTGTTCATGCCGGCCATGTTTCTCCGTCCTTTCCGGATGTCCAGACCGTTGTTTCGCCGGATAATGGATGGCGTCAAGCTCTACGACGACTACTTCTGCGCGAAAGTGGATGCAATTGGCAAGGTAGGCCTCTCTTCGTACCAGAAATGCACGGCAGCGATTAGGATGCTCGCATATGGCGTTGCCGGTGATTTTGTAGATGAGTACACGCGCATGAGTGAGTCTACCGGCTTGGAAGCGATGTACAGGTTCTGCAGAGCAGTCATTGGTTCGTTCGGAGAACAGTACCTCCCGCAAGCTAATGCAGAGGACACAGCTCGTCTGTTGTCAATCAACGCTTCCAGGGATTTTCCTGGGATGCTTGGCAGCATAGACTGCATGCACTGGAAGTGGAAGAACTGCCCCTTTGGTTGGCAGGGGCATACAAAGTTCATTCTGAGGGGTGCACAGTTGCTTCACAGGATACATGGATTCGACACTCATTCTTCGGAATGGCTGGCTCGCACAATGACATCAATGTGGTGCAGCGCTCTCCGGTGTTTGATAGGCTAGCGTACGGTCAGTCCCCTGATGTGGATTTTGAGATCAATGGCCACCACTACACCAAGGGGTACTACCTTGCTGATGGTATCTATCCACCTTGGGCTACACTCGTGAAGACAATCCGAAAACCCAACTCAGAGCAGGAGGCAAGGTTTGTCAAAGAGAAAGAGGCAGCCCAGAAAGATGTCGAGCGGGCGTTTGGCATCCTCCAAGCTCGTTGGGCTATCGTCAGACACCCTGCCAGAGCCTGGGATGTGCAAACTCGGTGGGAGATGATGACTGCTTGTGTAATTATGCATAACATAATTGTTGAGGTAGAGCGGGATGATTCACTCTTTGATAATAACTGGGAGGGCCAGGGAGAGTTGGTTACTCCTCAAGGTGGTCCGGCATCATTCCAGGACATTCTTCATGCACACCATGAAATTCGAGATCGAGTTGTACACAACCAGCTGCAGGCTGATTTGATCGAGCACGTGTGGCAGCATGTAGGCAACAATGCTGCAACAACAATGATGATGGAAATCCCGAAGCCTAAAGCATTTGTAATGTTTTTACATTTTATTTGAATAATACTTTATCATTGATTACGTGGACAATGTACTGTGTAATAAATTTTGAGCATTTGAATTATTTTATATATTTTCTATAATTTATTTGACGTTTATAGTCAATTTACAAGCAAAAACGTACCATGGATGCCGCGACCCATTTCTGCAGCGTTGGGCGCACCGCGCGACCCAAACGGACACGCGGACGCGAGGCACCATCCGCGCGTCCGCTCGGCCACCCAAACGGCGCAAAACGGATGGTCCAGCGCGTCTATTTGAGTCACTGGGTTGGAGATGCCCCAACCGAATGCAGAATGTCTGGTGGGCCTGGATTAGTTCCCGACGTGTTTTATCTCGCGAAACCCAGCCCATCCCTCCCGGGTTGGGAATAACCGAACGAAGCCTCAGTCAGCAGCAGCAGATATCCTGGATCCAGATCTGAGCCACAAACACTGTGCCAGGCGCCAGCTACCGTGCTTGTTCCTCACTATACCAACCTTTGCAGCAGATATGCTTCGCAGGGAAGCTGCGTGGTTCCCAAAACCGGAAAGCTCCTATTGTTCGGAACCTTTGCGAGACAAATGGAGATTCAGATCTCCTGCCCGGTCAAAACAGATCACACAGTCAGTGGACCGCATCATTCGGCAGGATCTCCCCGGTGTCACGGGCCTGGCCGGTTGCTTGCGACAACCAAAGCAACAATGTTCAAAAAAAAAAGCAACAGATGTTATTAATCCACCGATTAGTCCTGGTTAGAGTATCTCCAGCCGTGTTCCCAAAGCGGCCACAAAGTTATTTGGGCTCGTCGAACAAATTTTCATTTCCAGCCGCGCACTCTAAAGTTCCCTTATGTCCGGCGCGGTACAATACGGTGTCAAATCACCCCGAGCCCGTTCCCGGTTCACATGGGATGCTCCGGACACGCCGGACACAACAAAAGGCGAGGCGAGGAGACACGGGCCCAACGCGTCAGCGGCATATTCAAATTTAACCTAACTATCGCCTATCTCGCGACGGAAGTTATTGGCGCACAACGACGGTGTTGTTTTCGGAGAGGCGCAGCGAAGCGTCTCGTCGCGTCTAGCTCTTCGTGCCGATGTTAATGAGCGTTACCGCTCCCCGCCTTCCTCCGGCCTATAAAAAGGGCGCTCTCGCATCTCCCCTCACATACAAATCCTAGCGCCTCTCTCCCTAACCTTAACTGTCACCATCTCAAAAGTCGACGCCATAGCTGGTAGAGGCAGAGCTGCACGGTCGATGTCGCCTGCGACGTCGTCGTCTTCATCGTCGTATCTGCAGGAAGAGCACCAAGTGTTGTTCGAGTTCTTCATCGTCCTCAATAACAACCCCAATGTTGAGGAAATCGCTTATCGGGGTTAACTCGGTCGGCTCACGATTAGCGATTAATAGGCAAATCGGGCGATTAATGAGTTAATCGGGTGATAAATGAGTTTATCGGCTAATCGGTGACCTCTGAATAGGGATTAGTCGGGCGATTAATCGTTGAATCGGACGATTTTTTGAACAGTGAACAACCCACTCGGCATCCAGAGGATGTCGGACAAGTTCGTCAAGTTCGTCGTCGGCAACGAGCCGGTCGTGCTGCATCTGCGGGAGGTTGGCGGTGACTGCTACCGGTGACCGGTGAACGTGCTCTTCGATGGGCGCAGCAAGTTGTACCTCCACACAGACTGGGAGAAGTTCACGCGCTACCACGACCTCCAATCCGGCTGCGTGCTCACATTCTCCTACCTAGGTGACGCAGATATGAGCGTGAAGGTATTCGACGACACGTCCTGCCGCCGGCACTACCACGGCGACGACGAAGAGGAGGACGATTGAACACGCCGAGTGTTCTTTCTTCGCAACAAAAATGGCAACGGGGGTTTCTGGATGTTCTTCCTCGAAAGGATCAACAGGGCTATCTGGATTTTCCAGTTTGGGTGACTGAGAAGTGTCTGAGAGTGTTCTTTCTTGGCAGCGAACATACGAAATCTGCGATACTAACACTAGTTTGTTTTCCACATTTTGCAATGTTTTAACTATATATTAGTTTGTAAAAACCATGTTCCAAACTATGTCTTAGTTTGTGTAAAACCATGTTTTCAATTTTGTATTAGTTTGTGGAATGTTTCTCCTCTCTATTGAAATGAAAATGCAAAAAAAAGAGAGTATTTTATTGTTAAAATAGGTTTGGGAGCTGCGTTTGGGGGACCCGACTAGGAAGCGACGTCCCCAAACGCGGCACGAAGAAAACACGTCCTCAAATACTTGATCCGGTACCGTTTAGATGACACATTGGGGAACACGGCTAGAGATGCTTTTCGCTAGTGACCGAATCATTATGCGCCGCAGCCGGATCGGTGAACCGGGTACGAAGGATTATTCAAGGAATATATAGGTGCAAAGAGGGGCCAGCACTTGATACCTGTCAGTAAAACTTAAACGCCGATCGACGAGTCCGTTGGATTCCCCCTAAGGCCTTGTTTACTTCTAGGGTATTTATGGGCATGGGAAGGGATTATTTCGTATCCCGAAAAATCTCCACTAGTCTGTTTACTTCTCCGGTTTTGAACTACATAATCCCCGAGATATCCCCTCCCATCCCCTCACATCCCACATTTTTGCCTAAATCAAAAACTTCATCATACTAGTGTATTTTTGTAAAAGAATACTTAAGGGAATTGGATGAACATCAAATCCCCTCCCATCCCCATGCCTATTAGGAAAAAAAATACGAAGTAAACAACGCCTAACTGGCCAACTGCGATCGGGGCCAGCTTCCACACACAGTCCAATATTGATGGCTAGGTCCGGGCACCCGTACATGTCATGTCGATCAGATCCAGTTTAAGCAATTTTCTTTCTTCCCAGTGGAGTACAGTTCAAGCATTTACGCGGCGCGCGCTCTCTCGCCTTGACTCTGTGTTCCCACTAGATACAAACTGTACGAGATAACAGCCGTTTGGACGTCGACGCGTGCGCTAGCCAGTGGATCGGCACGGCAGGTGCTTTACGGCATCCACGAGATCGACGTACGATAGATGTCTACATGCGTGTCTTCTCGGAAAAGCTAGTGACGCAACCCGGCGACCCTCCTTCTGTTTCGTCCGAGGAAACGGCAGCTTCCACCGTATCGTATGTGTTGCACAAACCACGCCCTAGACGAATTCTTTATAGGTTTTTTCGCTAGGTGGTGGTCTAATCTTTTGCAATGTCCACCACCAAGTCATATAATTAAGTATTTGGAATTGCTAATTTTTATTATTATCAGTAGACTCTGGCAATGTTAGATTTGCCTCTTCATTCGTGCACTATAGCATCAAGTTAGGTTGCAACTGATATTTTATCAGTTGCAAAGTGGTGGTATGAGGTTTCGACTATAAAAAAAATGCCTTCGAACTATTAGATTTGCTTCGTGCTCCGTGTTAAATGCTGAGTTCCAATTTGAATTGCAATTGAGATTCAAAGACGTCATTCTACCGACAACGAAATTTAAAATGCTTCAACCAATGTAAAAAAATCTAGAACTTTTAAAAAATCATAATAATATCCAAACATCAGTTTTTCATGGATGCAAGCTAGAAATTTATATGAAGCGGTAACTAACAATTTAGCCAATGTAGTTTGACAAATCAATTACTAGTGACCGAGTAAATGGATCATATGCAAATAATTCTTCATTTAAAGTTCATGACTTTTTTACCGATTCCTTGTATGGTATAACTTATGCATGAACAATTTATGAATACGTGTGAATCCCACCCTATAAAGCATGCACGAAAAATTAATTTTATGTTAGTATAATTATTTTCCTATGAGCTGTTTAGTGGAATACAAGTATTGGTGTTAAAATATAAGTATTCTCTCCGATTTATATTACTTAACACTAATATAGATGTATCTAAATACATTTTAGTTGCAGATACATCCATTTTAGTGGCAAGCAATATGGATCAGAGGGAGTAGAAAAAAGTCTTGAAGTAAACAAAAGTTGATGATACATATCGAATGTAGTCCATAACATTCTCGAATTCACCAAAAAAAAATTATAACGACGTGAGTTGGCTCACTTGATTAGGGAAGTGGATGCACAAACTAGTCACTCACGTTTAATTTTTCACGAACGCGGATCGTTTTTTTTCTAAAAAAGCTCATGGTGTTTACCCTACCGTTTTTTTTTCAACAAGGAGCAAATCATCATTTCTTTGAGAATAATTATTTATATGACATTTATTGAGGAGCGGACATGGGAAGCGCAACTAGTATTTTACCATCAACCGGGCTAGTTAACTAATTAGATGATCAAGTGATGGAAATCATGACAGAGATTTTTTCCAAGCCACCCAACTATGGGATCGATTTTCGTTATCAGGAGATAACGAAAACAGCAAAGCAGGAGGAGGGATCGCCGCCTACTGCTAGCATTTTAGAAGGATTACATGTTTGTCACCAGAAACCAAACTAACCAGCCATCATGCCAAAACATCAATAGGCATGGCAAGCGCCAGCATCACGAAGCTAACAGCGATAAAATCTATCTCAAAAGCAGGAAGAAATATATGCAACAGCAACATCAGCAGGAGCAGGTTAAGTATCAGCATCATCAGTCTCCATGTCCTCCCCATCAGGATCTGCCATCTCCTCGTCAGTAATACGAAGACTTCTCCCACTAGATCCCCTTTCTGTCGCCGAAGAAGTGCAGCAGCAGCCGCAAGACGGAGAAGACTATCAGCGCCATCTTTGATGTTTTCTGCATCAGAGGAGTTATGAAGACCTGCCCAATAATTCATAAAAACAGCAGAAAAACTGATTAGCTCATTAGGAGTTTTGGCCATTTTTCTCTCAAAACAAGCTCTATTTAGCAGTTTCCAAATAGCCCAACAGATTGCAGCCAGCCCAGCAATTTGCACGTTTCTGCTAGCAGGTACAAGGCAAGGAAACCACCAAAAGAATTTAGTGAAACTTTTAGGCCTGTCAGATGCCCCAACAGCCATAGCCACAGTGCTCCAGACATATTTTGTTGCTCCACACTCAAAAGAAAGATGTGATATGGTTTCATTTTGATGACAAAACTGGCAGGAAGCATTTCCAATCCAATTCCTCTTCAGCAAATTATCTTTAGTTGCAATTGCATTGTGCCATATCAGCCACAACCATATCTTTATCTTTAGGGGGATTTTGCTTTTGCACAAGTGTTTGAAGGATCTGCCAGTCCCATTCCTGCATAGGTGGCTGTATATAGATTTCACAGAGAAAACTTCATTTTTTTGTACATTTCCAGAAGGGTTTATCTTTTTCCTGGGAAAGAGCTGTTTGTCTCACTATTCCTAGCAAACCATGTACTTGGACAGCCAGATCAGGAGATAAGTATCTTCTAAAGGAGAAATTCCAGCCAAGGGCAACAGCGTCAGCAACAGTAACATTTTGTTCATTGCAGATATCAAAGATGTCAGGGAAGGGATCTTTTAAAGGATTAAATTGACACCAGGCATCACACTAGAAACTTGTCATTTTTCCATCTCCCACTTGCATCCTCCTGCCACACAAATATATATCTTTTACTTTCTGCATATCTACCACATGGGGAGTCTCCAAGTCAGCTTTTTGAATAAAAAATACCAGAATCTCTCAGGTATTTCTCATTCATGAAATGATGCCAAGGACCAGAACACGATTCAATTTTCTACCACCACTTTCACATAAAACTGATATTAAATTTTGAGAGATCCTTTAGGCCCAAACCACCCTTCTTATTGGGTTTAAAAATCCACTTCCATTTAACAAAATGATAGTTTCTTTTATCTGCACTACGAGCTCAGAAAAAGGATCTAGTAGGTTTATCCATCTCCTCAATTATAGTTTTATGCAATAGTCTCATGGACATCTGATACACACCTGTACTGGACAAACATGCACTAATTTTGATTATTCTTCCACCAATAGACATGTTATTTCTAACCCAGACACTCATCTTTTTCTTTGTTCTGTCACCCAGGAAACTCATCTCACCAACAGTGGGGTGTACCCAAGTACTTTAATGGCCATTCCCCACCTTGACAGTTGAAAATATCGGAATAACAATGAATTTTATTGTCATCATGCAAAATCATCATGACCTCACTTTTCTGTAAATTTATCTTCGTTCCATACATTGCTTCAAATATATACAACAAAGCTTGAGGTTCGTGGCTTGTTCCAGATCATCTTGGATCAGCAGAATTGTGCCATCAGCATATTGGAGCATTGCAATCCCTTTGGGAATAATATTATCAACATATTGTGGCTGTCACTCCCTGTTCCGGGAAGGGAACTACAAGCGCGGCAGGAAAGGAACTCCATGAAGTTATGGTCAACCTGTGAAGACTGACGGGCATAGTTTTCAGAATAAAATCAACCTTTTGAAGAAATGATTACGAAAACTTGCATTCGCCTATGACTTTCTGGTCTATGGTTGTAGCTAGTGCATGCTACACCTATTTCCTATAATGAACTTGCTGAGTACGCTCGTACTCATTCCCTCCCTCTCGAACCCCCTTCTTAGATTTAAAGTCACCGAAGGAGAAACTACCGTGGAACTTGAAGACAAAGGAGTCAAGTACAACAAGATGGAGAAAACCAGTCAATGGAGTCAATGGAGTCAACTTCTGCATCAACTAGAGTGGAAACTTAGACTAGTAATAGACGGGAACCATTTCCCTAATCCTAGCACCTAAGTAGCTACTCCTTCCTTGCCAAGGCTTAAGGCGTAAATATTTCTGCACAGCGATTAAGGAGAAATTAAGTCGTGCATGTGAGACAATTTTACCCCTCCTAAATCTCTTCAATCGACATAATTAGCGGGTCTTCCAGAGTTAAATGCCCCTTGTTATTGGCTAGCATTAATGCACCGCCTTGCATGCGCATGCACCAGGGCTGGCTGTTGCTGCATGCAACGGAAAGAGAAACCGAACGCCTTAATTGCATCCCGAATAAAAAGGAAGAAGCTAAAAGGACGGAGGGCATGCTCGGGAAGTTAGCTAGTAGTCCCGCACCTGCAGTCTTACGCGCCTTAAGCCTTGAGTAAAATCTGAAAAAAAATTCACGCCTTAAGCCTTGGCAAGGAAGGAGTAGAATTCTATAGCAAGCCAAGTATCTCTAGAGATAGAGTTAGCAATAAGTTAGACTACGAGTTGTTCTTCTGAAGCTTTATTTGCAGTTTTACCTCACTGTAAAGTAGGCGGCTGTGTTGATCTTCTGTAAACCTTCTATAGACATACCTTGGACTCGCATATGTTTCTGTTGTACCACTCTGAGGGATGTAATACTAGTGAAACGGTGTTTCACTGGTGTTATATCAATGATTTGTGTACTACACCATGCAGTGGTATGCTGGGTCACCGCAAATACTTGGACCATCCAAGTTGGGCGGACTAAAGGTGATGGAGAAGACACCAAGGTAGCGTTTGTTGGGTTTGTGCCGAATATTTGTACAAGTTAGAATACTTTACGACTTTGAGTTGTATTAGTTGTGGGTATGTACAAGTAGTGTTGGAGTCTGACTCTTGTAACTTAGGCCTCCTATATAATGTGATGGGGTGCCACACAATGTAACCTATGGCGTATTGATAGCGGCAGAGAAAGGGGAGCTAGCGGCATGCATGGGGCGGCACTCAAGGCGGCCTATGTTGCGATGTCAATGCGTAGGAGTGCCAGTTGTCATAACCCGCACAGTATACAAGCTCATCAAACTGTGTTGACGAATCTTGATGTCATCATCGTGCTATGATTTATTGGTTCTTAGTAGATCGACTACGCGGCTACGACGGCAGGGAAACACCACTTCAGCGCGGAAGTGCCCATCACATGTAAGAAGACATTTGTTGCGCCTCAAACGTAGTGGTGATGAGCTTCTAGGCCTGTCAGTACATGGCCGTGCACACATGTACCCATGATCTTCGGGCGATGACCGTGTCGTGGGTGCCGATGATGTGTCAATGATGACCATCGTTGTTGTAACTTTGTGGTAGTGGTGATGAGCTTTTGCACGCGGTTCATCGAACCGGCTTGCCTTTAACCCCGAGGGTTGGAGCTTGGGAAGCACACCAAGATGTGGTTGATGTAGACGATCTTCCGGCTCTAGGCTACATGTTGGGAAGGCATACGAGGGCTTATTGAATATTGATATAGACTAGTTCGGGTATGTATACAACCGCAACTGTACACTCAACGAAGCTGGTTGCAACCGTGTGCGGTGCCATCCAAGTTAGCCATCGTTGTCGTGATTATCTTTGCAGTGGAATGAATTAAATAGATAGGTCGGTAGAAGAGCCATGCTCGGGGAGTTCAATGAATAAATTTTTTAGAGTGGAGATGGTTGAATAAACCAATGACCAATGACTTGTGTTATTTCTTCTTCTTGCATTCACCCTTTTATGATTTTTTTTTCATTGTTCGCATCCCCCTCTCCTTGAGGGTCGACCTTGCCAAAGCTTGATAATTTCTTTTGTGGCGAGGGACTTTGGCGATCACATACTACGTGCAAATGTCAAGATGACAAACGATGCATTGCTATGATATTATTTAACTATGGATATGTACTATCTCCTGATTTTCATGGACTCACAGGTGCATATATGCACGTACGTAATGTTTCCTAGCTCTTCGAAACAAACAGAGGCTGACATCAGTGGTATCAAAAGGATAACCTATCCATCTATCCATCGTGGTGGTTGTCAAAGAGACCTAGGTTTTGGCTAAGCCAGCTATCCATGGCAGGTTCGAACGCCATCCTGCTTAATTTGCTTGGTAAAGCTGCACCTTTTTTTTAACAATCAATACCACATATATTCATAGTAACAAATAATACATGGTAGAGATACACGAGCTAACTCCAACGATTACAAAATAAAGTCTAAAAGATACTAACAATTCTTCGAGGTCTTCAAATTTTTTCTTCTTCCAGAACATAATCTTGTAATCTTTTGAAGGCAGTCAAAGATATATAACGAAACATAGACCTGTAAATACCGACGAAGGTTCTCCCATAATTTTAATTTGAGCCGCAATGCCAAGGCTGCGAGCACGCGCGCAACCATTAAAGTAGTCCTTTAACATCGGCAAGAGTATCAACACCAGTATGTCAGGGAATAACAACCGACTAGCCTTGTTGATGTCGATGGAGAGCCGAGAATACGTATCACCATTGTCGAGGACGTAGCAGCCGGGACAAAAACTGCGAGGATAATCCTCCTCACGGTAACAACGACAGAAGATCTAAAATCGCTCTGGTGAAGCAAGATCTGAAGCTCATACCTAGAGGATTGTAATCTTTCAAAACTACCATTGACGTCGGGAAGGAGATCTCGTCCTCGAACGAAAGCCCGAAGATCACTTATTGCAGACGATGCCATCTCCATTGGGGAGATTTTATAATTTGCCACACTTTTTCTTTGCACTTCTATTATTTGCATTTTATGTGTCTGACAGGTGGTGGTCATGTGGCAAATTATAGATACTTTAAAGAAAATTATGGCAAATCATAAAATATCCCTCTCCATTGAGGGGAAACTAACAAGAAGACGACTACCAAAATCCTAACATAATCAACTGAAAACTCCACGCATAGATCGGGTTCCCCACTCCTCCCGACGCAGGCGAAGCCGACCGGAAAAGAGGAAACCGATCTATGGAGGAGACTGAAATGGAGACGGCTAGGGTTTTGGAGGAGAGGCGGCGGCTGTCTTTCTCCGTGCTGAAGGCATAGTAGTGTTTTTTTCTGGTAAAGCTGCACCTGATTCTTTCGGCCGTAGCAATTCCAAGGAAGAAACCAAAAGTGGTTTCAGTTAACACGCGTAGGCACGCGGGGGTTGCATCCGTGTCAACCAAATTTATAATCGGTAAGAAACGTGGACATGTTCTTGTGGCGAGCAGGCGATCCGTGAATTATTTACTTTTCTTGTATAGTAATAGACTGTCGTCTGTTCGTCTCATCCTGCCTGATAAGAAATCTGCGGTCGCCCGTCAGACTGCACTTTGGTATAGTCTGCAGAACATGCGTACTTGGAACCGTTCCTTAACTTTAGATGAAAGCAGGCATCACCTATAATTAACTTTAGTAGTACTAACCATATGGCCGAACCACACCTAAACCGAGCGCGTTTACTGACCACGATAAACTGACCAAGACCCCGCAATGCCGGCCCGGTATTAGGACATATACTCCCAACTTTGAACGCTGATCGATGCATGCATGATTCCGTTCTATTTTCCACAGGTATTGATCAGGGACAGCTATGTAAGCCCACTTTGGATGCAAACCTACTTCGTCCGGCACACTTGCAGCTGATCCTTTCCTGGCACGAGCAATCCAAGGAAAAAATGGTTTCAGTTAACATCCACGAATTGTACCAAGTCTGACCGCAGGCGGCCGGGTCGTCTAGAATTGGAACCCGCAGAAGAAATGTGGATGACTTCCTCGTGAACATGCGGTTGACGAAATTTTCTTAAAATTGACCGTGGTACTACTCTGCAGTGGTCTCCCTGCTGGTAAGTTGAGACTGCTGTCGCCCATCAGACTGCGCTTGGTGGTGGCGGTATTTTCTGAATCTACTGTCTGTCTGCAGGTATGTGCGCCTGAAGCTGTTCGGCTGTCCCGTAATCTTGGCGTAAATAAAGCAGGCAGAAAGTTGCAATGCAGGTGCATGGTGTCGTCGCACGCTAGCAAGCGTCACTGGTAACATTCAGGTTGCAGTAGGTAAAGTTGAGCGCGTTTGCAGTACGTAAACGTTTGTTTGATTATTAACATACAGAAACGCACGCACATTACACAAACTCTTATTTCCTCCCAAAATTCCTTTTTTAAGTACGTTATTCTTTGATAAGCCTTCGCACATGGGCGCAGGCAAGATCAAGCTCAAAACGTACTGAAATTGGTGAAGTAGTTGATGGGTTCAGTTCAAGGTGTGCTAGTACTTTGGCAAGTTCATTGAACGAAGTAAGCTGTTATACATGATGGCCTTCTCTTCACCAATTTTGAAGATAGGAGTGGTGCGACGTGAAGTTCGGTCACTTTGGTCTATTCATTTTGGAACTAATAGCTGAATTGATCAAACTAAATTCGGTCTAAAAAATTTGCTACCCATATTTTTGAGCTGCCTTTTCTGTGCTGATCTTTTTGGGTTTGGTTTCCGGTCATCGGGTTTTTTAAACATAAGGCTCGAAGATCCCGACTTCAAATTAACAAAGCCATCAACCGACCAGGGGTACAACGAAAACGACAGCTAAAAAGAAACAAAAAACTAGGGTTACCAGCTAGAAATAGAAGCACATGGGTGATGCAAAGCTACAGCCTAAACCAAAGAAGAAGAGCGGTAGATCCGAGCAAGGCTCCAGACTACACGATCTACAAAAGCGCCCGAGTCTACAGCTAAACAACGACAGCTCGACCCGAACCTTCACGCACCGAGCCGCCACTCCATGGAGCCGCACCAGACTGAAGTAGCACACAGGGCCGCCTAGCAGAGGACCACCATCACCGAGGGAAACTAGCTAACTGCGCTAGTGAACATGCGAGCCACCATAGATCAAAGGGGGAAACTTCATGACAACGCCTTCTGGAAGGGGAACGGCGCTTACGAGCGTCACTGTTGTCGGCACAAGGGAGCTGTGCAGTGCTTTCGCGGAAGCATCAACACCCACTCCAAGGAAAGCCCAAGTCTTTGCACCTGCCGTCAGGACAGCCACCAGCTGTTGAAGACCACCGGTGCCTCCTGTGCCACGACACAAGCTCCGATAGCCACCCTAGGCTCGAGATCGGCCGCGCAAACCGAAGGCACACCGTTTAAATGAAGCTGGTCACAGCAAGACTCAAGGCATCGAATAATAGGTATTCCAAGGAGGACCTCAGAGAGACCGCAAGTCAGCAGGGCAGCAGACAGTGCACCGGGGGAAGGCAACCAGCGGCAGGATGTGTGTCATGGCCGCGCCTCCAATGAGGTGAACGACATCCGAAGACGACGTCGTCGCCGGCAATGGCTGCAGTGCTTTCGCGGACACACCATTGTGCATGCTAGCGTCCATGCAGCCCAAACCCAAAGAACTAAACCAATCCGCGCAACTCCAAGAGGCGCCGTCCCCACGGTAGTCACAATTGGTCGGGAATCATGCAATCGGTGGCGGAGCAACCCAATGAGGCGCCATGCCAATGAAGCGCAATCCACCCCGCCAATAGCCCCAGTCTCTCTCAAGCGGAGCAACCCAAGAGGGTGTTATCACCGGAATTTGACCGAGTCAGAGGTGGGCCGCGATCGAGATGGACTTGAAGATTATATATTGAAGAATATACGTGAATCGGCCTTGAATGGCAAGTTTGGGCTAGTTGGCCCTTGTATCTGTAACATAGTAGGATACGTGTCGGTTTTAGTTAGAGTTGGGCCCGTGCCCGGTTGGGACTTTTCCCACGTTAGAAAGTCTACGGACTATAAATATGTATCTAGGGTTTATGAAATAAACAACAACCAACGTTCAACCAACACAAATCAATCTCGGCGCATCGCCAACTCCTTCGTCTCGAGGGTTTCTACCGGTAAGCGACATGCTGCCTAGATCGCATCTTGCGATCTAGGCAGCACAAGCTCCACGTTGTTCATGCGTTGCTCGATCGAAGCCTTTTTGATGGCGAGCAACGTAGTTATCATAGATGTGTTAGGGTTAGCATAGTTCTTCGTATCATATGCTTGCGTAGTGCAACCCCTAGCATATCTCGCCGCCCTTACACCTATCTTAGGTGTAGGGGCGGCACCCCGCTTGATCATAGTATAGTAGATTCGATCCGTTACGGTTGCTCCTTGATTCTTCAAGGATTAGTTTAATATCTGCAATAGTTAGGCCTTATAAGGGGCTGGAGGATCCAGCGGCACGTAGGGTGTCGTTCGCAAGTCCTAGACAGGACGTTCCGGGAATCAACCTCGTGTTGGTTTTTAGGCCTTGTCTAGGATCGGCTTACGATCACCGTGCGTGGCCGCGAGGCCCAATCCTGAGTAGGATGTTCCGATTATGCGGTGAAAACCCCAAATCGTCGTAGATCTTATCAGCTGTATCTTGATCAAGCAGGACCACCATATATTCGTGCACCTCGTACGAATCATGGGTGGATCGGCTCCCATGAGCCGATTCACAGGATAACCTGAGAGCCGATCGAGGCTCGTATTTAATGTTTACGTGTATGCCATGCAGGAAACTAAGCGAGGCATCTCCATCACCTTCCTGACCAGGTATAGGTCAGGTGGCACGCCCTTGCATTCAGCATCGGACGTGTGACCAGAAAGCTTTGCGGGCCGTCGCTCGGAGGGACCAGGGCCAACCGAAGCCCTAAGTTGTTCCCGGCTCTACTGTGTTGCCCGTCGCTGCTCACCGGTGGGTTTCGACCGCAACACATTCTGGCACGCTCGGTGGGACCAGCTTCTACATCAACCACATCGCCATCTACATCTGAGATGGCGGACGGCACGCCAGTCACGTACGATGACTTAACCGAGGAGCTCAAGAAGAAGCATGACGAGATCAAAACACTCCTCGAAGCCGACCTCATCGGCTCTTTCCACAGGACCCGTTCCCATGGCATCAGATGGAAGGGGTTCTCGCCTAACGGTGCACTAGATGGGATAGACCTCTCTGCCCCGTCAGAAGAGCGCACCAGGTCCCTGCGGCAGGAGATCAACTACTTGGTGGGGCACTCGATGCACCGCCACTCTGAAAACCTGGTAAACACGTTGGAGCGTATCGCTCTTCGCGTGATCCAGGAGATCATGAGGCACCAATACTCGCCGTCAGGACCAGCCCTCGGGACCCATCAAGGGAGTTGCCACTCGATCCCGTCCACCGCTGCCATTCGCGTTGGCAGCACCGAGGTGCCGGCTTCACCGGCATTCGTCGTATACAAGATCGGCGGTGATCCTAGCGATCGCCGGTTCTTGCAGGAGGCACCCAAGGAGATCCCTCACGGGTACATGTGCACGTATGTGCCGGATTGCGTAATCGGGCTCCCACAAACCAGGCCGCGACATCGGGGCTTCCGGAAGACAGGAGGAACGTCGGCGACGTAGCGTGAGAAGCATACATGGCTAACAAAATACGCCACCCCGACGAACCTCCAGAGCGCAGCTCCCGCGGTTGGCTCGTAATTGGAAAAACAAGCGTGGCTGGCTAAGTACGCCACCCCGGCAAATCTTCGAGTTCTACTCCTACGGCCCGGCACCGTGGATCAGATCGGCACGATCTGAGGGACCAGTTCGGCATGGTGCCGAAAGAAGGACGATCGGCTATTCCAAGCCGTACCCCGACGACTACGAATTGGTCCCACTACCACCTAAGTATCGGCTCCCTGATTTCTCCAAATTCAGTGGAACGGATGGCTCTAGCTCCATCGAGCATGTAAGCCGATACTTGGCGCAGCTTGGAACGGCTTCAGTGTCGGATCCACTACGCGTGAGGTACTTCTCACAGTCCCTCACGGGATCGGCTTTCGGGTGGTACACCTCGTTGCCACCGAACTCGATCCAGAACTTGGAAGCGATTGGAAGAACAGTTCCACATGCGGTATCACTCGTACGCCGCAGTCCGGCCTAGCCGATCTAGCACAAGTACGTCGAAGCGTGGAGAAAGCGTGGCGAGTACATCCAGCGCTTCAGAATTTGAGGAACCGATGTTATTCGGTTCGTGTGGACCGAAAAGGAAGCGGTCGAGTTGGCAGCAGCGGGCCTTGCCTCACAAATCAAGGACATGGCCTCCCAAGCGAGAATATCCTTCACGGCACACATGGTTCAGAATCACAAGATATGAACAGCGCCACCCGGACCTGTACCAGGACAAATTCAAGCGTGCAGTGGTCCTGGTCGATGCAGAGGAAGACGTGGTTTCTGCGGGAGATCAAGAGGTAGCAGTGGCTGAATGGACTCGGGGGGCAACCCCCGTGTCCTGCAAATGGGTAAAGCCACCAGGTCCGCCCCGGGGGTTTGATTTCGACGTGACCAAGACTGAACAGATCTTCGACCTGTTACTCAAGGAGAAGCAGTTGAAGATACCTGAAGGTCTCAAATTCCCCACGGTACAGGAGCTGAATGGAAAGCCATACTGCAAATGGCATAATTCGCTCTCCCATGCCACCAACGACTGCAGGGTGTGGCGTCAGCAGATCCAAATGGCGATAGAACAAGGACGGCTGATTTTCAACCAGTACGCCATGAAGGTCGACACTCACCCCTTCCCCGCCATCAACATGGTGGGATGTTCTTACCCTGAAGATTGCCAGCCAGGACCCTCATTCAGCATCAACATGGTAGGACCTGGGAACCACTCTGGCAAAGATGGAGATGAGGGCAGCAGCTCTCATAGCAAGGACGCAGAGGAGGCCGCTCCACACGATCGGCTCCGTCATGATGGCAAGCGCTACGTTACGGAGGGAGAAGTGAAGAATATAAGATACTAGTTGAATGCCCGTGCGTTGCCACGGCCCTCGAGTTTTTCATCACCATGTGCAACTTTTTTTGAATAAACCGTCTTAATGAACACTATAATTTTTTTTGAAACATGCATCATTCGTCTAGACAAGCAGGGGCGGAGCCAGGATTTGACCATAGGGGGGGCGAAAAGACAATGCCAACTCAAGATATATGAACATAATTTTTTAGTCATAGATATAGTTATAGGAAAAAATAAACATTTGTTTATCAAGCGTAGGTCTTCTACTTTTACTACGAGACACATCGAACATATGAATTAATTGATTTCTCTCTTGATTATTAAGGATGATAAAACATACAAGTAGAAAAAATGAGCAGGAAAACTTTATTTTACTGATTAAGAACTAAAAAACTATATTAAATCAGAGAAATTAAAACAAGTACAAGAAATGGATCTCAATAATAAACAGATAATTTAGATCAGAGCATAGATCTAAATGGCAAATATATTAGATTTCCCATGGATAAATTAATTTCTTGCCATTAACCAGCAAATTGTAATCGATCAAATAAAAACCTAGCTAGTTGTTACAGAATGCATACCTCAGGCTTAGTCCTTGATTAGTCAACAAGATTGAGCTGTGTTGCCGGAAAGCGGCGCCTGCCGCGCGCAGCTAGAGGATGTCGCCTCCATTGTGATCAACCAGCACGACGAAATATCAGATTGATAGCTAAAAATAGGCCATGAGCGGCGGCGCCGAGGATAACTCCTGACCACGCTCGAAAAAAACTGCTATTGAGTCGAGTCAAAGGTGTACGTGAAACGGAGTACGCGATTGGATCTGTAAGTATGGGCTTGTGGATGTGGGCTTGTGGGTTGTAAAGCCACGTATTGGCCATTTTGTGCTGTTGGAATTAAGCCTCTAACTGAGCCTAGCTAACTAGAATACGTCCGCTGAAAAAAACCTTACCAGAATATGTAGATTACATGCCAGTTCTAGTACAGGTACCTAGCGAAATCCATAGGGGGGGCTGATCGATGGGGGGGGTCTAGCCCCTGCTCGCCCCCCCTTGGCTCCGCCCGACAAGGTTCCTGCAAACTTAAAAACGACAAAAAAAAGTATGAATAGAAAATGCATTAACAACATTCTCTCTCGTGGGTGGTCCTTCAAGGAAGTACTATGCCTCCTAATCACAATTTTGATCATCTCTAGAAACGTGGGTTTCACTATCCATCTCTAGAGACGTCTATGAACAAATATTTGTCAAAAAGAGGAGACGTATAGATATCTGACAAAAACAAAGTATAACAACAATAATGTGTTATTCAAACCAACAAAAAGACTAATCATAGTGCATAATTTAATTTTTTAGTTAGTTATTAAGCACAATTAACAATAAAAAGAATAACAAATTGCTCCTAGAAGCCCAAATGCTTCACCCGTGGAGAATCAGATCCTATTAGCCAAACTACCAGATGACAACAGAACAAGTTGTTCTCATACAAGAATATAGATTGTTCACATATACCCACACTGGTACACAAAATATATTGAGATGATGCATTGCAAACTGTCGGACTATAGATTCAGTGAAGCTACTCCTAACAAGATAATTCATATATTTGCCAGTGCAAGCCTCCTTGGATGGTTTCCTCGCTTTTTATGCAAAGAAACCATGATAGACACAAGAAGTCTATTGATCCCTTCACACCGAATCACTAAGAATATTGTTGAAGAAAACCATCAAATTGCTATTCCGGAACGATATATGGCCCATAAACTATACATTTGCTTCATTCTGCAGTGTCGGCAATCCAAATTCAAGTGCACCATCGTGCGCATACACATAATCTCCATCCGTAGAACACCATCCATATCATATATCTCCCGGTTAGTTCATATGACATAGTTTATTCATAAGTCCATTCTTGCTTGGGGAAAAGGCTTCGATGATGTTGTTGTCGTAATGCAACTCATAGTTAACACAAGGACATCCTCAATTACTCTTGTCGTGTTACTCTCTTCTAAAGCCTCTCATAGCAGCACAAGTTAGACCAATTTATCTTTTCTGCAATGTATTTACATCAGACAAATAGACTTGGGCATGTGCCTCCACATTTGGCACAGCATTCCATATTGATTAGGTCCCACGATTATTTTGAATGATTTTTGCTGCTAAATATTTCACAGTTCAGTCAACCAATAAATGTCATTTCCTGCAAATATTATGGATTTTTCACTTCACTTTATATGAGGAAAATGTGAAAATAGGATGAAATTACTGCATGCAATTATGTCTTTATATATACCAAACGCAACCATGTAAACCAACTCAATACAAGATAAACTGATCCCACATCTGAATGAAAAGCTGCCACCATGCTGATATATATAAAAGGTAAATGTTTCGCATTATATCAACCTAGATGTTCACCACTAAAAGGCTATCTGGGCTGATATAAAATCACATGAATTTGCATGGTTTGAGACACAGGTGAAAGCTAAAATCACTAAATTTGTGACCCTTTAGTAATTAGGAGAGGCAATCCCAAGGTAAACATGTGATATAATTGTGCCCCATTCGGAAAAAAGTAGATTGGTTCCATGTGTTAGAAAAACAAAGACCAAGTGCGTTGTGCAGAATAAGTCAATTCAACAACAAAAAAATACTGGAGTAACTTGTTCCTTCAGTGTCACATGTTCAAAATGTTTGGGCATCTAGTTGCACCGAGACGTCATTCACTCTGGTTGTAAAACAAACAGTTCCAACTGGACCTTGTTATTTTAGAAAATGATTCTGGTAAAACAAACATTCTTTAGTAATTTAATCACTCGATCAATCAAATTTTCCTGCATGTATTTCACATTTTGTAATTCGCCGTGACTAACTTCTACAGTTAAACAAATTCAACAAACCAAATATACACTTTCATTTAAGAAGAGGGATACAAAGCGCATAGTAAGTGTTAGTCGGGAAAGACAATAAGAATGTGCCTGCACACTTCACAACATCCTTACGTTGATTTCACTCTTTGACTTACATGTTTCATCCATTCGAAAGTGCATATTACGCATGTAGGATCTTCATCCCCTCCATCCTGAAGTCCACCAACAATCACTTAGCTGCAGGCACAAAGTCACAATGGATGGCAGTTTAAAATCCATAGCCAAGCACGCATAGTAATGATGTTGCAGCTCCTAGCATACATAAATAGTAGTAAGCCTTTCACTCAATCTCACATGTAACCTACTAATAAAAATGTAAAACATCGCATGAATTTTCTTGGACACATCAGATGACCTGACCAACGTGTAGCTCCTTTGGCATCGTGAGATTACCTGTCGACTGTCGTGACGCACTACTTAGCTGCAACTCGGGAGCTTATAATATGTCCGCTTCTGCTTCACCTCAATGCACTCCCGCATCCCTTAGTCAAACGGCTCGACGGCCCTGTCAAATTATGACTTAGCATCTAGAGAATTCTCATAATATAGGATTTCAATTTCTCTGAACATTTTAGAAGAAAAGTCCTAGACATATTCAGACTTATAAATATTTTATCACAATCTGCAGGTATAACAAAATTCACGTAAAAATAAACTGATTGAGGATATCATTAATTGATGCTAGGACAGATCTCAGATCCAAATTATAATTCCTAAACAGAAGAATAGGTACAACCAAACGGTTGACTTATGGAAGAATTCTCGTTTCAATATAGAATTAACTTCTTTATCATTGTGAAATTCATGTTGCCAATATGAAGAATAATAGGTAAATCAAACCTGAAATTGGCATCATGTACTCACGTCGTGAGGTCTTCCTGGCGCCTGTGAGGCTTGGGTCCTGAACGGGCTACAATGGCCGGTGGCGCTTGCATCCTCCACGGCGTACGGAGGAGAGTGACGGCGGACGGGCGTTTGGTGCGCCTGAAGAAGAAGGTGCGAAGGCGCGGGATGGATGCGGCGGACACGGGCTGGAGTCGTGGATGGTGGGTCGCGATGAAGCCGTCGGAGAGGTCATGAGTATGGTGTACTGTGGAAGCGGCAATGCGCCGTTTTTATTTTACGCCGGCGGAGAGGTCGTGGGTATGCAAGTGCTAGACACTGAAAAAAATATGTGGGGAGTTAAAGGTGACGTTAGTAGCTTTCCTTTTTTTAAAAATCTGTGATTGTGCCAATCTCTTTATTATTGGCAGTACATGATATACTTTCTTAACTGTTGCAGATCGGATGTTGCTTTGTTCCAATCTCTTTATTATTGGCAGTACATGATATACTTCCTTAACTGTTCCTATCTTCAGAGCGATGCAGGAATTATTTTGAGGGCCGTTTTTTGGTGATCCCTGAATTGTTGGGTTTGCGCGATGCTATTTTTAATCTTGCCTTTTTTGCCTGCGGAAGCTGTATGTCAGATCGGATGCAAATCAACGGATGTGATGCTTTCAATGACGACCACCAAAGTGCGTTGAGTGTCAAACGACCAACTCCCATTTAATAGTAAAGATCAACGACCCCTCTCTGATCACCTCCTCAACAAATATGTAAGTCAGTATGACCAACGCCGACGGTCCAGCTGTGATTATGAAGAAGCTCGTCTGGCTAGAGAAGCCAGAAGATATCGTCGGCATGATCGCGATGAGGAGGAGCACGAGCGCCGTGCCGTAGGAAAATCAAGGGAGCAAGACGACAACGACAGGCACTGAGACTGCCCCTTCTTCAGACACTGCTGGGATTCAGGAATGAGCCGATTGCCTACAATCGGCAATTGCCCAGAATGCAACCAGAAGAAGGAGGAGGCAGCCAACGTATCTGTGTTCAAACGCCTAGGGCCTCTCCCGCCACAAAGCAAACGCGCTGAGTCACCTCGTTGGGCGGATCTTGAGGATTCAGAAGACGAGGAAGAAGAAGAGGACAGGTACCACCGTCCAAGGTGGTGCCCTGACGGACTCAGCCGTTCCCAGAAGCGTAGGGTTCAGCGATTGCGCGGCTTGGAGGAAGCCGAAAGGTTATACTTGCATACGCTAAGGAAGGCGCGACCTGATCTAGCTGCAAAAGTTCAACGAACCCTGGATAAAGAAGGTAGTCCACAAAGAATGGAGTGGCGTCCCAAGCAAAGGAAAGCCGACGGTGAAGCATCGGCTGGTACAAACATGGTGCTCGTCCTTCCAACGGAGCTTAGTGCTCCACGATTCTACGATGCACTCAAGGTGGACGACAGCAGGCGCATCAAGTCAGAGGTTGGGCTGGTTCTATCCACCAGCCTGACCGAGTAGCAAGGACAAACCAATGGGCAAACAAGGCGAGGCTGATCCTTGGGATCGGCCCCAAAAAATTATGAAGGGACGTTACAGAACCTTCACTGAGCGCTTCAATCAATGTGGAGGCCGATTCCAGCAATCGGCCAAAATTATCCTCACCACATGTTCTGAGTGTGTTCGTCCTTGGTCCTATCAGGAGCTGACGTACAAGTTACAGAGCCGATATCTGCCGTCCCCTGACAGATTCGGCTCGGGGGGCACCTAATCAGGAGAACATGTCCAGATGAAACATGTGCGATATATGCGCAGTACCATACATATTGGGGCCGATAAAAATCGGCCCGTAAAATTTTTTTCATGATATAAAGCCGATGCGCGGCCATCGACTATAGTACAGTTACACAAGACCAAGACCTACTGGCTATGGGCTCAAGGCTCACTTTTTCGCCAAGATGGTTTTCGGTTTGGTGTTCCTCTGAGACATCGACGTTCGGCGATCAATGGCCTATGCATCCTCGCCGGTATTCTCGCCTTGATTAAGGCTCGGGGGGCAGCTCGCCCTAAAAAATCTTTGCCCTGAAGGGCCGATTTGGTCAGAATCGGCTGGTCCTGCGTTATAACTGGGAGGCCAATGGCAACTCATCCCGAAAGTTCTTGGCCCTGGAAACCCAATTTGGTCGGAGTCGGCTGGTTCTACATCGCAATTGCCCTGAAGAGTGGTGCTGTGATTACAGGAGTGCCAGTCTCAGCACCTAAGCTGATTCAGCAACAGTCCCGGGGTTTTCTTGTAGATCATCGTCAGGGACCGACGCGTTGCCGACAGTCCTCGAGCATTGGATAAACTAATGGTCGTCGAAGTCAGAGGAGGTATATCGAATTTCGAAGGAAGGAAGGTAATCGACTTTGGTGCATCCTTTTCTGACGAACTCGCCTCAAGTAAGGCTCGGGGGGCAGCATGCCTGTTGGATGCTCTATTCAGGAGCCGATTGGGGTGCCATCGGCTAAACCTTCATTACAACCTTCTTCACAAAATGATGAGTGTTTGAGGAAGACTGTTGGGTCTGGTTGGAGGAATTCAAAGGCGTTCCGGGAGACTTTGTTTTGTCCACCAGATCTCAGGATCATCAGTGAAGAATTGATGGATAGTAAAATGTGGAGGCTAGCACATGAAACTGGCCAGTAGGAAAATTTTCTTTTGACGGAGCCGATGCACAGACATTGACTTTAGAGATTGCAAAGGTTGTGGTCAGATATCAAGTTACAGTTCGAGGAGTGTTTACTTGGATATCTGTCCGATTTGTGATTTGAGTTCGGCCTTATTAGCATGCGAGGGAGAAAAGCCGATACGTTGTTATCGGTTCTTAGTGCATTGACTTGTTTTGGCAGTCGGAGGATTTGAAATTGAACAAATGGAGAATCGCAGCAGAAGGACGATTTTCATTGATCGAAGAGGGATTCTTTACAAGAAAGAGCCGGTGGCTCTCAAAAGATCATCCGATGCCTAATGCACCACCACTACTACTAGCCCTATGCTACTCCCTAATCTAAGGGCCGTCGCTGCCCTCGTCGCCGTCATCGAAGCTGCCGGCGGCGCTGCTACAACGAGCTCCTCGTCGCTGCTGATGAAGCCGCCGGCAGGGGCTTCATCCTCCTCGTCGTCATCATCGTCATCCGACCCGGCCCAGCCACGGAAGCGCTTGGCCGGCGGGTATCCCGCGGAGGAGGAGTCGTCCTCCGACTCCTCTGCCTCTTCTTCCTCCTCGTCGGAGGAGAGGACTGCCTCCCATGGGAAGAGGTCGTCATCACTCGCCGGTACCAATTCCCCGTCGACGAGGAACTGGAGATCCTCCTCCCCATCAGTGAGAGGTTCGTCGTCTTCCAGTTCGATGGAGAAGTCCCAGTCCCGCGCGTCCCAATACTCTGGGGCGCGGGCCTCGTAGATGGCCGTCAGATCGACCTCCTGCTCGAGCTCGCTGGAGGAGGAGGACTGGAAGGACAGGCTGGAGGAGGAAGAGGAATCCATGGCGGCTGAGGAGGGTTTTTTGTTTGCCGATGGCTACTGCGGAGCTGGAGGATGAAGAAGTAAACCGCTTTGCGCGGTTAAAAATAAAAGGGGCGAGGAGAGTTAATGCTGTGGTGATTTCCGAGGGGGTGGTGCCAGGACTGTCGAATCGTGCAGAGAAGTTGAGAAGGCAAGGTGTCATGATGAAAGCTGCTGCGACGGTTTTTTGCTCTGCCACGACATGACCCGACGAAAGGAAAGCGTAATGATTTTGGAAATGTCATTTCCAAAACCAGGGGGGCATGTGTTATCACCGGAATTTGACCGAGTCAGAGGTGGGCCGCGATCGAGATGGACTTGAAGATTATATATTGAAGAATATACATGAATCGGCCTTGAATGGCAAGTTTGGGCTAGTTGGCCCTTGTATCTGTAACATAGTAGGATACGTGTCGGTTTTAGTTAGAGTTGGGCCCGTGCCCGGTTGGGACTTTTCCCACGTTAGAAAGTCTACGGACTATAAATATGTATCTAGGGTTTATGAAATAAACAACAACCAACGTTCAACCAACACAAATCAATCTCGGCGCATCGCCAACTCCTTCGTCTCGAGGGTTTCTACCGGTAAGCGACATGCTGCCTAGATCGCATCTTGCGATCTAGGCAAAGACAAGCTCCACGTTGTTCATGCGTTGCTCGTCATCGAAGCCTTTTGATGGCGAGCAACGTAGTTATCATAGATGTGTTAGGGTTAGCATAGTTCTTCGTATCATATGCTTGCGTAGTGCAACCCCTAGCATATCTCGCCGCCCTTACACCTATCTTAGGTGTAGGGGCGGCACCCCGCTTGATCATAGTATAGTAGATTCGATCCGTTACGGTTGCTCCTTGATTCTTCAAGGATTAGTTTAATATCTGCAATAGTTAGGCCTTATAAGGGGCTGGAGGATCCAGCGGCACGTAGGGTGTCGTTCGCAAGTCCTAGACAGGACGTTCCGGGAATCAACCTCATGTTGGTTTTTAGGCCTTGTCTAGGATCGGCTTACGATCACCGTGCGTGGCCGCGAGGCCCAATCCTAAGTAGGATGTTCCGATTATGCGGTGAAAACCCCAAATCGTCGTAGATCTTATCAGCTGTATCTTGATCAAGCAGGACCACCATATATTCGTGCACCTCGTACGAATCATGGGTGGATCGGCTCCCATGAGCCGATTCACAGGATAACCTGAGAGCCGATCGAGGCTCGTATTTAATGTTTACGTGTATGCCATGCAGGAAACTAAGCGAGGCATCTCCATCACCTTCCTGACCAGGTATAGGTCAGGTGGCACGCCCTTGCATTCAGCATCGGACGTGTGACCAGAAAGCTTTGCGGGCCGTCGCTCGGAGGGACCAGGGCCAACCGAAGCCCTAAGTTGTTCCCGGCTCTACTGTGTTGCCCGTCTCTGCTCACCGGTGGGTTTCGACCGCAACAGAGGGGCAGACGCGATGTTCGAGCCCCTGCAGTGAACATCCGCCGCTAGTACGCCAGGCACCGGAGCCGCCCATGCTCCTGCCTCAAACCCTACTAGCCAAGGAGAGGAACTCGCGCCAAGCAGGACCAACTCACGCGCATCTGGCCCGCCTAGCCCGTGGCTACCCAGATGGGGCCCATACCTAGGCCCGTCGGCCCATATATAGGCCCACCGCCACGCCTGGGCACGGCCGCCCCGGCAGGTTGACGCCAGCGTCGCCGCCGACCAGACAGACACACCACGCCGACTCCCCGCCAGGCTCCGGCGGCACCCCTCGCTGGTCGAAGGAAGCAGCACCACCACCAGGGAAGGCCGCCCGCGAGGCCCTCACCAGGAGCGGGCCGAAGGAAAGCCCCCGCCACCGGCACCATGCGGGCTTTGCCCACCGGCTCTTGCCGGCGGCGGTAGCGGGGGAGGAAGGAGGGGAGGTTTGGGGCGGGGGACTGTGAGGGGTCATCGGGTTTTATGCACACCCCTAGGTGAGATTCAGTTTAAGCCAAAGTACGTTACAGTATATATGTTGGGTGGAGTCGTGCATGGCAGGTGCGTTGCCGCCAGATGATCGGTCCTGTGACGCGAGCTTACGGCAGCCAGGAGATGGATGGTGCGATGACGTGAACCGAGAGAACCAGCCTGTGGTTGGATGGTTAGAAGGACAGTGGCACCCCCAGCCCACCAGAATTCAAATCCCAGATTTGACAGTTTAGTGTCTCATAAAGACGGAATATTCTTCAGTGGGAGGCGACGTTCCCGTCGACAGCGAGGCGTCTGTGGTGATTTCGTCAATCTCAAGACCCGCCGGATCAGTTCTTCGATGCAGCATCTTGGAAGTGCTCATAGGGGCAAGGTGTGCGTGCGTGCGTTCATAGTGGTGAGTGTGTGCGTGTACCGTGGCAGGCGCCTGTCTGACTGTCCCTACGCGTCTTCTAGGCAAAGCTGGTGACGCAACAGCGACCGCACGCATGAGGCGCCGAGTCTTCATTCCTGCTCACGCTCGAGAAAATCTCGCCCAACTTATCAGGAGCCGGCCTGATTAGAAACAGACACGCCCTCGCTAAACATAGAAGATGATGTTTTTTTTTCTTCCGAGACACTGATGCTGGTGGTGGGCACGGCTTGTCGTGCTCACTGCACTGCACGCTTGTCCCCATCTTCTAGCTCGATCGTGACGCGCCTCCTTTCTTCCTTTCCCACTGTTGTCTCGGGCGACTGCGACGGATTCCACCATGTGTGTTCAGCTCAGAAACGCGGACGTAAAGCTTTTGCTTTCAGGATTACGCGAGCCGAGAGCTGGCGGTGACGTCTAAGCAACAACGTTACCACTACTAGCCAGGAGATATATTGCTTCCTGCTGGATGATCTAGAGATAGCACATTGCCTTCTTTTCCTAGGAGCTAGAGCTATATGTTGCTCGGGTCAACAATTTCTGCTGGAGTCATGATATGATTTTATGGCCTATCAGTTGGCTCATTTTTCGCATCATGAAGGTAACCATGATGTGAACGTCAAACGGAACGGAACAGACTGGCCAGTACTACTACCGGACATTCGCACTGCCGCTGACAACCTCGTGAGACTGGCGTCAACGGCCGAGGGCATGGGAATAGGTGGATCTGCTTCAACTAACCAGCTCATGTTGGATAATGTGAGGAATGATGAAGACGGAAATGCTTGCCAATCCTTCTGATGGAGAAGATGAAGATGCATAGAGATGCCTTGGAGATGTTGCCCCCTTTTGCGTTTCTATTGGTTGTCTCTAAGGGGCCCGTTTGGTAGCCTGGGCTAATTTGTTACATCACTGCGCCAGTGAGAAGGACGTCCATGCGTGTTTCAGATGGGCCACGGGCTAGAAACGGCATGTTATTTGGTCGCCTAAGCCACCTATTTCTGCACCGGGTAGGGAAGTGAAATACCATTGTTTGTTTTCTCGCATGCTTTTTCTAAACTCATCTATGTAGCAACATGGTGACCTTACCCCACCCATCAAAAGCATTGGCTCGTCGCCGACCACGAAGCAAGCGACCACCATGGCACCATCGTTCACGCCGGTCACAAGCATCACCACGTCACCGACCAAGAAGACGAAGACCACCATGACACCACCGATCACAAGTATGGGCACGCCGTTGACCACGAAGATGAAGACCACCATAGCGTCGTCGTTAACGCCGGTCACAAGCATCACCACGTCGACGACCATGAAGACGAACATCACCATGCCGCCACCACCATGGATTATCACCTCTCACTTGTCACCTCTCATCACCACGCCGCCATATATGAAGATGGCAAGCGAGAAGTTGAGCAAGACTACTATAAACTTTACTCACACATGCGTACATATACTTGCGAGTCATTTATCTTTCAGTGTATGTACACAGAAACAAAAACCTATCAACATGAAAGTCTTGTGGAATGGAGAGGTAAACCTACTGTTCAAAAGAAATTTCAAACGGTTGAGCATGTGCGACGAATTTGGCAAATTTCCTTAGAACTTAATACACGAAATTGACGATTTACGATTGACGAAACTCGAAACCGATTGTCGGAATTGATTCATATCATGAACACACGTATTTTTCATGTACAACTTGTTTGATTCGGAGTATTGTTATGTTAATTTGAAGAGAAGGTATTTGGGCACTCTAAGTGAGAGTGAGCCTAATGGAGGTCACGTGCACGAGTAAAAGTAACTACTGGTCTGTGACTGAACCACTGGTCTGTATTTTGTTATCTTGTTAGTAATGAAATTGATCGCTTGGAAAAAAAAACATAAAAGTAACTCAACAAATACCGTGGGTTCCAGATATGAGCCGAACAGAACAGTGTGCCACCGGCCAGCCACCGTCCTTCCTTGCCAGGACACCCTATGCAGGGCAGCTGCCTGGGGCGCGTTTGGTGGTCATCGCATCGGGTTAGCAATTTGTTCGTTTGGTTGTCTGTTGCATCGCACGGTTCTTAAGCAGCCTTTCGCCTGCATTTGGAGGAACGTCCGAATTGGCCGTTTTTCAGGACCAGGTCTATTCTCGCGCCACTCTGGCTCCATGGATGCAACTGCTGCACGAGCTCTTGCTCATGCTCACTCTCCCTTACACTACTCCACACATCCTCTCTCAAATTAACATAAACATAGTCCGAATCGAAATAAGATGTACACGAGAAAGATGCGTGTCGATGATACGAACCAATTCCCGCAATCGGTTTCGAGTTTCGTCGGTCGTAAATCGTTAATTTCGTGCATGAAATTTTAAGCGATTTTTTTCAAATTCGTCGCACAATCTCAACCGTTTGAGATTTCCTTTCAGGAGTAGGTTCACCTCACCATTCCGCATGACTTTCATGTTGATAGGTTTTTGTTTCGGTGTACATACGCTGATACATAATTGACTCACAAGTATACTGCAATGTGTACGTATGTGTGACTAAGGTTTGGATTACTTTTGCTCAACTTCTCGCTCCCCATTTTCATGGACGGCAACGTGGTGATGATAGGTGAAAAGTGAGAGGTGATAATCCATGGTGGTGGAGTCATGGTGGTGTTCGTCTTCGTGGTGACTGATGTGACCGACGGTGTCATGGTGATCTTCGTTTTCGTGGTCGGTGATGTGCCCATGCTTGTGACCGGCGTGACCGGCGATGTCCTGGTGGTGTTCGCCTTCGTGGTCGGCGACATGGTGATGCTTGTGACCGGAATCACCGAAGGTGTCATGGTGGTGTTCGTCTTCGTGGTCGGTGACGTGCCCATGCTTGTGACCGGCGTGACCGATGGTGTCATGGTGCTCTTCGTCTTCGTGGTCGGTGACGTGCCCATGCTTGTGACCGGCGTGACCGATGGTGTCATGGTGCTCTTCGTCTTCGTGGTCGGCAACGTGCCTATGCTTGTGACCGGCGTGACCGGCGGTGTCCTGGTGGTGTCCGTCTTCGTGGTCGGTGACATAGTGATGCATGTGACCGGCGTGAACGACGGTGCTATGGTGGTCTTCATCTTCGTTGTCAACAACGTGCCCATGCTTCTGACCGGCGTGATCGATGGTGTCATGGTGCTCTTCGTCTTCATGGTCGGCGACGTGCCCATGCTTGTGACCGGCGGTGTCCTGGTGGTGTTCGTCTTCGTGGTCGGCGACATGGTGATGCTTGTGACCAGCGTGAAGGACGATGCTATGGTGGTCTTCATCTTCGTGCCCATGCTTTTGACCGGCGTGACCGACGATGTCATGGTGCTCTTCGTCTTTGTGGTCGACGACGTGGTGACGGTTTTGACCGGCGTGATTGGTGATGCCATGGTGGTGTCTACCTTCGTGATCGCCGACGTGGCGAAACTGGTGAATGGCGGCGTGAGGCTTTGTGATAGGTGAGGAGGTGAGAGGCAATGTTACCATGTGGATAAATGGTGAGGCTATTACTTTGCTCGTATGAAACCAAACAGACTGAGCTCTTTGCTTTTGTTGGGCCAAAAAAATCTGCATAGGCTACCGAACGAGTGATGCATTCTAGCCCATGGTCCGTTCTAAACGCGTAAGTGCTTCCATCTCACTGGCACAGTCATGCAGAAAATCGATCCAGGTGACCAAACATGCCCCTGGTTCCCGTAACAGGAGGATTCCCGGAACCGACCGAGACAAATCGAGATTCAGAATTGATTTTTGGGGAGGGAAATCTAGATTCACAACTTGGTGTGGTACGGGAGTAGTACAACTCGATCTGCAGCAGCAGCCGTAGAAGCAAGCGAGCCATTGTGTTGCCTGCCTGGTCAAAAGAGATCACACAGTCAGCGGACCGCATCATTCAGCAGGATCAATAATCCTACACCTACAGAAACGTCCGTAGATGTAGCATTTGCTCCAGCAGGATGGAGGCGAAATCCTGTTTCTCTATCCCGTGGTATCTCCCCGCAGTCACGAGCCTGGCCGGTTGCTTGCGACACCGAAAGCAACAGACGTTATTAATCCACCGATTAATCTAGTCACCGAATCATTCTGCGCTGCAGCGGGATCGGTGAACCAGGTACTCCGTACGAAAGATTATTCAAAGAATATATAGGCGCAAAGAGGGGCCAGCACTGAAGGCGATTTGCACAAAAATAATCCAAAAGTGAAAGACAGACTGATTCTCTGGCGAAACTATTTCACCAATCTAACCTTTTTGTGTGGCGCCCCTCCCACGAGCGCCACACATGCCCATGTGGCGCCCCTCCTGCCGGCGCCACCGTCCCAGCCGACGTGGCCCCCTCAACGCTGAGCTGGTCTGCCGATCCGACGTGGCAGCATGTGTGGCGCCCCTCCCAACGGCGTCACACATGCACTTGTAATTGCCCAAAACATACTGTGAGACAATTCGTCTGGGACTTAGCCGTTTTGCGAGGCTCAATGTGTGGCGCCGACGCCACGGGCGCCACAGTAGCACGTGTGGCGCCGATGCCTCGGGCGCCACACATAGAGGCTCGCGAAAACGGCTAAGGACTTATCGTCCGGAGCCCCTGGATGTTTTCGACCCAGAAGTTTATATAAGTTGACATGTTTGGCGCCGATGCCACGGGCGCCACACACTGCAGTGTGACGCCAGTGTGGAGGGCGCCACACATTGACTTGTGTTAAAAACATGAAAAATCCTACCAAACTCCAACAGTTATGAGTACAACATTGGACACAACAAGTAGCAATTTCATGACGTACACATATAACACTTCATAGGTCACATTGTAGCACGTAGATTCAAACAACAAGTAACATTACAGACCATGGTTCGAAATGACATAGGGTTCACAAATCGATACTTATGAAGATAGAGTTCAGAACAACACGTAGCACATCCTAGTATCGTACTCGACGTGCCATCCTCGCCGGCTGCTTCCGGATGGCCATCCTCTTCGTCCGCTGCCGTGGCTGCTCCTGCTGCTGCTCCTCCTGCTCCTCCTGCTCCTCCTCCTCTGAAGAGAACGGCTCGTCGTTCCTCATCCTCGACAAAGCTGATCTCCGCGGCGGCCCCTCATCCTCCTCAGTGACAACCTTCTTTCCTCGGTTGACATAATCTTCCGGAGTGTACCGGTTTGGACCCTTGCCCCTTGGCTTCAACTGGTAAGCTGACCGTGGGGCTTGCTTGGAGGTACGCTTTGGAAGTATGCCTTGACTCAGAATTAGCTCGTCCTCAGGAATCTTCACAAACATGAACACATGAGATTACAAAAGTTGAAATTAGTAAGAACATGTTTGACAGCAACAAAATAGTCCATACCTCCCGCTCTTCTGAAGAGGAAGATGTAGCGATTTCGCCTTCCCGGCAACCTAGCAAGCTGGCTAACCGCCGCATCTTTCGTGCAGTGTTCTGCGTCATGCCGTTCATGGTTACCACCACATCATAGTAGCGTACATTCAAAGTTGGTGATCATACCTTAATGAAATACCGCAACGGTCCGACAGGCTTATCATCTCTCCCGCTCTCGTCCCACATAACCTCGCACTCCTCAGCTGTTTTTTGGATCTCCTCCCGTTGTGACAAACATAGCATTACACAATTGAAGCGAGCAAATGGCAATGTAGATGATGTACTAGTTAGTGAGAGAATCCATTACCACGAAGTTCAGCTCGGAAGCAATAGAAGTCGATCTCCCTCTGCGAGCAAAGGTGTCGTGCTGGCTTTGCCCAACCTCATCGAACTGGCTGGGGTCGTCCAAGATCTCCTTCGGATACGCGTGCTTAACTAACTCGATACGCGTGTTCTCATGGAACCACTCGAGGTAGTTGTTGAAAGCGGCGAAGTCGTGAGGCACAATCTGCTCAGGGCCAGCATTCCGTGTCGCTTCCAAACAGTGTAGGAACGCTGCGACGTGGCCGCTATGATGAACTGGCCAATTTGTGATCTTCCTCTGCCGCTGCCTATCAAGCCTGCAAGAATCAACAAGTTAGTTTGTACCTCTTCTATGAAGAATCTTCCATCGCATGATTCCAGAAGTTTACCTATGAAGTGCCTTGTCCGTGTCTTGCCACTGAGGTGGGCACTCCTGATACAGCCCAAACTGTCTCATCACTCTTTGCGGCTGGTGGTGTTTAACAAGCCACATGCATATGAGTGGGCAGCGCATACGCCAGAACCGTGCCTCCTCCGTGCACTTGTGGTTGATGTCAGTCATCCCGGCGCCAATATGGTAGTAGCTACCATATAGCTCCCATTCCACCTGCAGCATACAAATATTTCAGAATTTAGAACATGCCAGTACAATCAATGAAAACTAGGATTGCAAAAGATTGATCGGTTACCTGCTCAGCGGTAAGAGTGTCCAACTCCGCAGTGTACTGCCTGTACATGACCACTGGATCGCTCGTCATCTCCGAGACATTGTCCCAAAGGTATGCCCAAGTGGGCTCCCGATCAAGGTTCTCATGGTGATGAGGCCATGGCCTCTCGGTGAGTACCCTGGGACGCCCAACTGATAGGCGGTCCCAGCTCCATACGGAAAGTAGGAGCATGCATCCACCAATACCGCCGCTCCCAGTCCTGCTCCCAGTCCTGCGACAAGATTCGTCCAACTGCGCACATAAGACATTTGGTTAGTACTTTGTCTAGCACACTACTTTAGGAAAATAGTACATAGAGCAAATCATCACCTGCCGGTAGAGGTAGGCAAGTGCCGCTGTTCCCCAACTCCACCGGTTATCCAACACCGTAAGCGCCTTCAGCCAACACCAATGGGCCAGCTTCCCTCCACTGTCAGGAAAGAGAGTCCTCGAAATCATGTACCATAAGTACACGCGGGCGTACGTCCTCCGAGTGTCCTCGTCGGCCTCTTCCGGGCATTCTGCAAAGTTAGTCCTGATCCAAGAGAAAGACGCGCCGGCGGGAGCTCTCTTCTTTGGATCTGCTGGTGGCGGAGGAGCCCTGCCAATAAGGTCCTCCATCTGTCCGCGCCACCCATCAGAAGCTGTGTTCATACACAGTGGCTCGCCCTGAATAGGTAGTCCAAGGATCATGGAAACATCCTGGAGAGTAGGGGCCATCTCGCCGGCCCTCAAGTGGAAGGTGTGAGTCTCCGGCCTCCACCGGTCGACAAGGGCGGTGAGTGCCGAGGGGTTCATGTGTGGCCCCCCACGGCTTACAAGGGATATGAACGGCATAAGACCGGTAGGCTGGATGAACTCCGTGTACCTCTCGTCGTACGGTATATCCACTGTGCCATGGTAACGAATCTTCAAAGGGTGAAGATCCGTTCCCCTCTCCGTCATATGAACAGCCCGGTGCTCCCTGTCGTACTCTTCATCCAGAAGCCACACCATCCTACATGTTTACACAACCATATTATGAGTCATTCCACTAACAAAAATGAGCAACACATACATGAGAATATATCTAACTTTCGAATCACCTATACATCACACATACATGAGAGTTCATATCCAAATACAACACACATATGAATTTCGTAAGACATACCATTCCTAGGCACATAATAGACATATGTAAGACAATAGAATGCATTTGCTAAGCTCCAATTTTGCCTTTCACCACATACATACATAAGGTTCCATACATACACACATACATTCATATCTAGGGTTCCAACAAATATTTGGTTCAAATATGAGTTATTCCATCACAAATAATAGGCATATGTAACAAATTTGATTCAACACATCTAGGGTTCCTACATATCTAGGGTTCCTACACATACACATTCAACACATACATAGCCATTTCAAATCTAGTTTCCATGGCTAGGGTTCATGTAAAAATCTAGCAAGATCTATGAAATTAGTGGATGAATGTGAGGGATTCGAAGGGGATTACCTTGAGGAATGAATGGGGAAGAGATTGGCCGGTCAGATCTGACGAATTTGTCCGATTTGTTGGGGGAGAGAGGGAGGGCGGAGGAGGAACCGCCGGCCGCCTTGGGGGAGAGAGGGAGGGAGGAGAAGAAACAGAGAAGAAGAGGGTCGGGCTGGGGGCGGGCGCGGGCGCCACACTTAAGTGGATGTGTGGCGCCCGTGGCATCGGCGCCACAGAGGCTAGTGTGGCGTCCGTGGCATCGGCGCCACACATCGAGCCTCGCAAAACGGCTAAGTCCTAGCCGTTCCGGAGCCCCTGGATGTTTTCGACCGAAAACATGATATAAGTTGGCATGTGTGGCGCCGTTGGGAGGGGCGCCACACATGCTGCCACGTCGGATCGGCAGACCAGCTCAGCGGCGAGGGGGCCACATCGGCTGGGACAGTGGCGCCGGCAGGAGGGGCGCCACATGGGCATGTGTGGCGCCCGTGGGAGGGGCGCCACACAAAAGGGTTAGATTGGTGAAATAGTTTCGTCGGAGGGTCAGTCTGTGCTTTTCTTTCACTTTTGGGTTATTTTTGTGTAATTTGCCAGCACTTGATACCTGACAGTAAAACTAAACGCCGATCGACGAGTCTGTTGGATTTCCCCCCAGCTGGCCAACTGCGATCGGGATCGGTTGCACACTCCAAAATATTGATGGCTAGGTCCGGGCACCCGGCCGTATGTCATGTCGATCAGATCCAGTTTAAGCAATTTTCTTTCTTCCCAGTGGAGTACAACAGTTCAGTTCAAGCATTTACGCGGCGCGCTCGCGCTCTCGCCTTGACTCTGTGTTTCCACTAGACTGTGGCCCTTCGCCAGAACGATCCACAGATACAAAGGCCATGTTTGGTATGCTGTATGTCTCTCGGCTCGTATGGGGAACAATTTTCGTTCTGTTTGGTTCCTTAGGCCGAGCCGTGTTCTTACAGAAACCAGTTCTCAAAGCAGTGTCGGGTCAGGTCCTGGAGAAACGTTCGGTTCGGCAGTTTCCAACGGTGCAGGCAAATCTCCACGCCCGCTGATGCAAAAGGAAATCTTCGGCGCACACGCAGAGAGGAAAATGGAGATAGCGGGAGCTGCGGCTTGCATCGGTGAAAAGCGAAAAAGGGGCGGGAAGGATTTCGTCACCTCCCGTATGGCCTATTTCTACCCCCTCCTCCACTGTCACCCCAAATTTCGAGCTCCTCCTCCCGTCGGCAAGAAGGTAAGAGGCGCACGCATCTCTGGTCGACGACAGTTGCAGTGGCGGTAGCGGCGACGAGTACATCTGGGCTGCTTCATCTACTTCCTGGTCCAGCGCATCTTCACCTCCGGCGATGACTGTAAGCCATCCCTTATCCCGGTACCGCGGTAATGTTTAGATCTTGGTTAGGAGTAGTCAGATCTTGTCTAGGGTTTGGTCTTGTAGCAGGGGTTAGTTCAGATTGTGGTGAGCTATCATGATCTTGCTAGGGTTCGACATTTCCGGTTGCTACTTTATCCCAAATGTGCTCACCTGCCATGATCTTGCAAGGGTTTGTGCTATTCACCGTTGCAACGAACTGCTTATCTGATTTAGGATGATTGTTGGTATGGTTTGTGCTATTTACATGTCTTTGTTTCCAAGTAGATTCACGTTATATGTACTACGATGTGTGTAGGCTCCTTCTGTGATGACTTTAGCCAGGCGCTTGTCTGTGTTGGGGACTCTCAGATCCCTTCGCAAGTCCCCGATTCACAGTCCTCCTATGACTCCAAGGTGGCGGTCACCCCTCTGCCCGCGTCTTCTCCATGGGATTTTCCCTTCTTCATCTCACACACGACGGAGAATACTGCCGCCATGGTCCGCTCGTCCACCGCCGGTCACCACCTCCGCCACCACGCGGTGGTTCCCGACGACATCATCATCCTCATATATGTCCACCTCCGCCCCTATGATCTACTCAAGCCCTTCGCCGCCTCGCGCCACCGGGAAGGGCCTCCCCATGACCGGGCATCGTGGATGGCGTCTGCAACGTCCGCCCAAGCCCCGCCATGGCCGTGTGGCCGAGCACGGAGTCGAGCCACGAGCGCAGCCCCGAGCCTCCCCTATCCCCAGAGTCCCTTTCCCTTGCCACGGTCCGGCCTGAGCTCCGACGAACCCAGCGGCCGACCTGATTACAGTTGATGCTGATTTTCCCAACTCCCGCACCTCCTTGATTCCTGATGATGTATTCTGCTGATAATTTTTGGAGCTGAGATGTACCTTTTGTTCTCTTTATACATCCAGAATAACAGAAGCGGTGGATTGGATGTATATTTTTTCATTTTCTACATCTAGTATCTCTTTTTTCCCTTTTTCGACATCAGGGGTGTTGAATGTTTCTCCAGATCTAGATGTATTTTTTTTCTACATTTATGATTTTTTTTCTTTTTCTACATCTAGGATGTTGAAAATAGTATGTTTCTCCAGATTCGGATGTAATAATAGTAGCTTCCTCCCAAGATCTAGATGTAATTATTTTACTTTTTCTACATCCGCAGATGCTATTTTTTTTACAGAAAAAGGTGGTTGCATACAATTTTCACTTTTAAGATTTTTTTTGTCCGAATTTGTAGTCCGCGGATGTGGATGTGTTTTTTCTCCACGATCAAAAGTATCTAAACTGAAGCACGGGAAAGAGGAGGCGCGGGTGGAAAATTTTCTATTTTTGGATGGTACACAATGTCGGACTCTTTTTATTCTATATTTGGTTAGGGCACTCCCTAAGACTAATCAGTGCCCTAGGGCACGGTGTAGCAACATCCCTAAACTAAGCCGGCACTCCAATACACGTCGTCGTCACAGGCCTAAAACCCTGCGGCTGGTCGATAAAATCTCGCGCCGCTTATCAGTAGCGACCTGATTAAAAACAGGCACTCCCGCGCTAAACACAGAAGATGGTGCTTTTTCTTCGGATACACTGCCGCTGGTGGTGGGCACGGCTTGTCTTCCGATAGGTGCAGCTGCGGCGCCCAGCCATCATATAGATCGATCTTGACGCGCGCGCGGCCTTTCTTCTCTTCCCACTGTTGTTTTCGGCGACTGCGACGGATTCCTCGTTGTGTGTTCCAAAACGCATACGGTGCCTTTGCTTCTGGGATTACGCAAGCCGATACTGCGCAGGCGGTGACGTCTACGAAACGTTTTGCCACTACTGCTCCGGAGATATTTAGTCGGATCAAAAGTTTGTGCTCGATTGCACATAGGAGTATATGAATCTATGATGCGATGACGCCCTGTCGGTTGTCCCATTGCGTATATTTGAGCAGCATACGGTGATGATAAAGGTTGGGTGAACGTCAAACGGAGCGGAAACAGAACGGTGGGACGGAGACAGATAAGATTCACTCAGCAAAAATATGCAAGGTCCAGATATGCGAACCACCGCCAACAATCTCCGCCAGGCTGCAGGTCCCTTGTTTAATTTTTCTCTCGCCAGGACAAGCAGGTGCGTGTCTGCTGTAAATGGTAAACTGCCAGGTCGGAACCGGCGGCAGTGTCATTCAGGCTTGCAGAACAAATCGAGATGCACAACTCACTCTAGCTACTACAGAATCTCAGGTGCGGATTGCGGAATCGTAGTAGGAGGAGTCACCGATGGACCGCGCGCATCATTGGGCCGGAAGCCGGATGGACGGACGCGAAAGCCTATCGCTTCCAGCGCGCGGTCGATCACGGTTTTGACTGCACATGCTCGCGACACCGCGGATCAACAAAGGATCAAAGGAGTTCCTTAATCAGATGACCGAATCATACTGCTGAATTAGTACAAGCACGGAATGCCAGGCGCCGGGATCGGTGAAGCGGGGAGGAAGGAATATTTTACGTACGTACTACTTACAATATGCGGTCCTTGCACAGATCTCGACGTACGGCGCGGTGTGCGATACACGTCCCCGTCGACATGTTCGGACTTCCGAGTAAACAACAACAGTATACGTCCAACTCAACGCGACGCACACTAGTGTAGTGACCAGATCGGGACGCGAGGCGGGGACCTAGACACGTACTACTAGCAGCTAGGCTCGGGTCCGAGGTAGCCGGGGGCGTCACACACAGGCCGGTGGGTCGCGGGCGTGGCCTTCTAGATCGAGCGGTCGGTCGTGGCCACCGGGTAGCGCAAGCACGACCATGGGCCGCCGGGTCTGCTGGAAATCCGGCGGAGGAACGGCAAGGAAAAAATGAGTAGCATGCCATGGGGATCTCGTCTCGGCTCTACCCAACGAAGTACTAGTATGTACGGCAGTTGAGCAAGACATAACGCCCTTCGATTTCACCCAACTGAGACGGTACATTGATGGTAGCTAGGTAGGTACCTGCCCGCATCCAGTTGCGAAGATGAGTCCGGTGGAAGCATTTATGCGGGCGCTCTAGGGTGATCCGATCAAAAGCGGGCACTCCACGGAGACGCTGGCGCTGGTGGTGGGTTTCGGTTTGTCGCGCTCACTGCACTGCACGCTCGGACGTGCACAGTGTGCCCAGCCGTTCGTCCCCATCTTCTAAATCGATCATGGCGCGCGGCTTCCCTTTTTTTCTTCTCCCTGCGTTCTCCGCGCGATGGTGACGGACTCCTCATTGTCTGCTTGGAAACGCGGAGGGGCCTTTTGCTTCAGGGATTACGCAAGCCGTGACAAGGCGGTGACGTCTAAAGCAAAAAAAATACGTAGCAATTCCTTTTGGAAGAACTAGAGACATATGTATTCACTAAAAAAAGACTAGAGACGAATATATTGCTTTCTTTTGTTAGAGAGCTAAATACGTCACAGGTTCCGCCGTTCCTGTACCTATCCATACATTGTAATTCCAGTAGTTGCAAAATATGGTGGGATAGTCCCAGTATAGTTGTATTTTGGGAAAATTTGCTACAATGTACCGTTATTTCGTGGCGTTTGCCAAAAACACATCGCTTGGTTGTGTCTTCGCCAGGTACCATTATAATTATGTGCTATATTTGCCAGAACACACCACCTGGCTTAAAATGAAAAGTTTTGTCCTTTGCTTTGCAAACCAGTCATAGCTACAAGTGCCTTTGCATATTTTTTTTATAGCAAAAGTAAATAGATCAAGACGACATATGTAGTTTCTAGGTCGTGTAGCTACAAGTGTCTTTGTTGTTTTGAGGGGTGCGATGGAATAAAGTTGGAGAGTACCTACAGAGAAATATTGTTGTTGTGGAGCTCTAGACCGAAAACTCCGTTACTCGCCATGCCGTGGTCTCCGGCTTGATTGGCAGTTGCAAATTGAGGCCGGAGATTCCGGTCTCCCGGCCGGAGTATCCGGTATTGGTTACCTATAACTCTCCACAGCTAGGGACTTCGGCTTTTTTTTTTTTGAGAATTGACTTCGGCTTTTATTGTTGTTATTACTAGCTCGTCATATATGTAAATTTACAAAGTTATATATGTAGTGAATTTACAACTGGGCCAAGCCTTAATTTTTTTTAAAAAAAATTGAGTAGCTCTTATTCATCCCCTATGGTTGCTCATACAATCCTTTTAATTGGCTCCCAGCTTCTACCAGGACGCTTGGGAACATGTGAGTCCGAACTTGGAAGGCCTCTTGTGCATGTTTCACGTTGGCGAAGCTGACCTGGGTTGCATCAAAGTTTCATAAATAATTAAAATTCGTATTTAAAAGATCTGAAACAAAATTCCAGAGATGGCTAATTTCAATGCGAGCCAATTTGTATTATACGCTACCCAAAATTGATAAAATCTAACAAATTCTATGCTGAAGAGTGCACAATTTAAGTTGGAGACTACATAGTTTGTAAAATAAAAATAAAAACATTATTTTTTGTGTATCCTGTGATGTAGATTAGTTTGTATTGAGATTTGACATTGCATTTATAATTCTTTAAAAGCTTTATAATGTAAAATAAGAGTGTTTGAAAATTAAAAAAAAATTATGCAAGTAGCTCTGGCTCCATTTATGTGCTCTCCCGCTAGGCGCTAGAGGATGCCCTAAAGAGCTAGAGCTATATGTTGGTGGGGTCAACAGTTTGGTGTGGAGTCACGACGCGCGTGATGGCGCCTTATGAGTTGGCTCATTTGGTGTACGTAAGCTGCGTGACGACCGTAACAAAAGGTGGATGAACGGAAAATATCCCTGGGTGCAGTGCAGGTGTGAAGCACGAACGAACCAAACTTGGACTGTCCCCTGGGTCCAGCTACCGTATTTGCCCGGTACCGATAGCTAGGACACCACCCTGTGCAGTGCAGGCTTGGTGCGTTGCGTGGTACCCTGTCTGCCGGGTCAAAAGAGATCCACGGGAGTCACCGGTGGACCGCATCATTCGGCTGGATGGACGGACGCCAAAGCTACCCCGTTCTGTCCCGCTGTCACGAGATGGCGGTGATCGCGGCTTAATCTAATGGTGACAGAATCCTAGTACAGTACTGAATTTGAGACGCAGCAGGATCAGTGAGGCATCCATCCTTAGAATATGCGCTCGCCGCGTGCACCGTGCAGCCATCTCGGTGCAAGCGCGCGCGGCCGATTGGATTGATCCAAGGTCGAGTTTAATTTCACCCTCAGCCCCGCCGAGAAAGGACGGCGGAGAACGGTAGAAAACGGCGACCGAAAAAAATGCCGAACCACGGGTCTGGGATCGGCTCTACCACGCAACGGGAACGCCAGGGCCGCTCCGCCGACGTACGGGTCCGGTCAAATGCGGATCCTGCTTTAGAGCATCTACAACAAACGTTATCGGCACGCTAAACGTCACTTCCGTCGCGCTGTAAATGTATAGCGCGCTGCGCTGAAATTTGTCCCGCCGGACGCACCAAAATGCAGCACGTGCTCGGACGGTAAAAAGGTTCATCCGTCGGGCGTGCCAAAATACAGCACGCGCGGGCGCGGAAAACAATTTTCTACACTACTATGCACTGTTCAAAAAATTGGCCGAGATAGCAATTTATGGACCGATTTATCGTGAATCTGGTGGTAACCGATAAGATTTAACATATCGGCCAGTTTATCGTGTCACCGATATTTCAGCCGATTTTCTGCATGAGAGCCGATATTTCGCCCTATTTTCGCTCTCATGGCCGATATTTCTGCTGTTTCTCATTGAAACTTTAATGAAATTTGCTCTCCAAACAACATCGCTCGTTTTATTTTACACAGAACACTAAAATGTTAGCATGGCACATAGAATGTGAACGTACACGTGTGAAATTTTTGTTCAGATTTTTTCTTTTTTTTGATATTCGAGACTATCATCGTGATCAGACTGGCCGGTACTCTCCCCGCTGGGATAGTCGGACAAGATTCACCCAGTCTAGATCTGAGCCACGAACAATGTGGCAGGCGCCAGCTACCGTGTTTTCTCGCCAGGACAACCTCTGCAGGGCAGCCGCATGGTTCCCGTAACCGGAAATCGAGATTCACAACTTGATGTGGTACTACCACTCGATCTGTAGCCGGCAGCCGCAGAAGCAAGCGAGCTGGTTTGTTTGCATTGCTTGCATGCCTTGTCAAAATTAAGAGTCTGATTACTTGCATGCCTGGTCGAAATTAAGGGTCTGTTAGGTTCTGGAACTAGCTGGAATGGAACGAAACCGTTCCGCACCTGAGACTGATTCTAGTGTTCGGTTTTGCACTGGAATGGAACGCACTCATTCCTCAGCAGGGAATATTCCCACGAGATGCGGAATACACCCATCCCTCCAATTCGGCCGGACGAGGTGGAACCTGTCGCTCTTAGCGCTAATTCCTCTCTCTCCCCTGGCATAACCTCTCTCTCTCTCGTCTCCCTCTCCACCCCACCCCCGATTTGCTCTCCTCCAGGCGGCGAGGACCGGCGACGGCGGCCATGGGGGCCAGCACGGACGGCCAGGGCGGCGGCGGCCACGGCCGGGCCGAGCGCAGCCCTCCTCACGGCTCCTCCGTGCTCGTGGGCTGGGCGGCGGCGGCCGCAGGCGCGGCGGCGCGTCCGCCCGAGGAGCAGCGGCGTGGACCGAGGCGCGGCCAGCCTCCTCCATGCCCGCGCCCCTCCTCCACGCTCGCGGCCTCTCCTCCGTCAACGCCAGGGCCCTCCCTGCCTCCATGCTCGCCGCGGCGGGAGCCTCGGCCGGCCGGCCAGGCGCGGGGGCAGCAGGGCGACGACCTCAGCCATGCGCGGATGCGTGGCCAAGCTTCATCCGATTTGGGGGAATTAGCTTAATTAAAAACGTTTAGATTAAATTAGGGTCTCTAATCAATTGATGTTTAGGTTAATTAAAATCCATTCCATTCCACAGGTTCAAATTCAACCGAACATAGCATATTAGGATGAAGAGAATGGAATGGAATGGGATGGGATGGGATGGAACCATTCCATCCCATTCTAGTATATCCTAGAAACGAACAGACCCTAAGAGTCTGGGAGTCGCCGGTGGACCGCATCATTCGGGCGGATGGACGGACGCGAAAGCCTCTCTCTCTCTATCCCGCTGTCACGGACCGGCCTGCCGGAGATTGCGTGCTTTGCTTGCGACACCGAAAGCAGCCGCGGATCCGAGGATTAATCAAAATGCTTACCTAGTGAGGGAATCATACTGCGACGCAGCGGGATCAGTGATGAAGCGAGAGCGAGAATATTGGAGCCATCATCAGAATATGCGCTCTCTGCGTGCAGCGATCTCGACGTAGGAGCGCGGTGTGCGGCACACGTCCTCGTCGGCATGTTCTTCACGGACTATATTGATGATGATAAATAAACAAGCAATATACGTCCGTGTCCAACTAAACGCGACGCACACTAGTGTTGTGAACAGATCGGGACGCGAGGCGGGGACCTAGACACGTACTAGGCTACTAGCTGCTAGGCTCGGGTCCGAGGTAGAAAGTCCGAGGTACCATCCACGCGCGAGACACAGGCCGGGCCGGTGTGGCGCGTGCGGACTGTCGATCGATCGATCGGCCGGTCGAGTTCTGACTTCTGACCCATGGCCGCGCCGACAGGTAACGCCAGCGGGAACAGATGACCGAATTGAACAAACTAAACTTCTACCCAATTTATTTGTCCTTCTTTTGGACTCGGCCTTTCCAGTTTCCGGTTACAATCATCATTTTTTTGCTACCCTACAAATATTTAATTTGTTGCCAATAGGTTCAAAAACATCAGTATAAACATGTCGGTTAAGATTATGATTTAATTCTAGTAACAAAATTTAGGGGAAGCGATGTGATTAAAAACGGGCACTCCCGCGCTAAACATACAAGGAATGGGCTAAGAGCATCTCTAACAGAGCCCGTAAATCCAGCCGGAACCGAACTTTTTCGGCGGATTTACGGGTTCGGGCCCAAACTGGCGCCGATCCGAATCGGTGGGCCATCCCGAATCGAAAGTTCGGGGGCCCGAGAAACTCCTCGCATGACCCCTATTAAAAGGGATCGCGGAGGGGAGTTCGGTTCGCAAACCCTACTCCCCTCCGCCGTCTCCTCTCCCTTCGCCACCGCCAGTCACCCGCTCCGACGAGCAATCCACGCGCAGCCAGCCACCAATCCTCCACCCACCGCCGCGCGATGGCCTCCCGTGGAGGTGCAGGCAGCCGAGCCGCAGGATTGGGCGGCGGCGATACGCGGCGGAAGTGGAACCGCAGCGAGGGCGCGCACAAGCAGAGCACTCGCCGGTGGACCAACTGGGGGCTCACGCCCCAGGAAAGCTCGCCCGCTACGGCAACCAGGAAGAGAGCTCCTCCTCCAGGCAGTCCAGCCGCGCACCGCGGTTGCCCGTGGCGGGGAGCGTCGAGGAGGACGACCTCATCCCCGCGCTCTCTCCAACCTTCTCCGCCGGGGACTACGTCCACGGCAGCGACGAGGAGGAGGCGGTGATGGTGCAGACGTTCGCTGTTGTGGGTATACTTTATGGGTATCTCAACGGCATGGCCTAGATCCGGCAAGCCCGGGTGGCCCACAGATGGTGATGTGGCATGTGGCCCATCGGGCGGCCCAGTTGCTGTAGATTCTGAAGGATCAAGTCCAGCCCAGGAACAGGAAGCCGGATCCCAACCGACCTACGAAGGAGACCGGATCCGTGAAGGCCCATGAAGTATCCGGATCCAGCACGTTCTTAGAGGTAGGCGGATCCTTGACGTACACGGTAAGATATTGTACCGTAGTTAGGCAACTTGTATTCCGGCTAGGACTCTCCGTGTAAACCCTAGATCCGTGCGCCTTTATAAACCGGATCCCGGGAGCCCTAGAGGCACAACCACAACTCATTGTAACAACGCGAAAGCGCCCAGATAATTCCAGACAAGCAGCAGTAGGCCCTGTCAGCGTGCGCGCAGGTGTCTCGAAGGTGGGTAAATCGCGTACCACCGTCCCGTGTGCACTCCGCCCTATGGCCCCTACTTCTTATCCCCCTCGTGATAAGGGCTAAGCCCAAGGATGTGCCCGATCTTCACGGATTTGGGTGGAATTCGTGGGGGAGGTGGATGAACGCGATGAACACGAGGAACGCGGTGGAAAATCGTGGGGATACAACACACATACGCACACAAATCGGTTTTCCCTCGTTGGTCCGAACCACCAACTCGATAGAGGTTGCGAGAAAAGACCTTCCGGTAGAAGTCCCACAAAGAGATCGACAAATCGAAGCTCGGGAGATCTAGAAGGGTGAAAAGACCGGAAGGTTGATAGAAGTGCAAGCAAAAGACCAAATAGGTAGAAGTGCAAGCAAAAGATCAAACAAACGGTAGAAGTCACCAATGAGATCTTCACGAGTCGATAAGGAGCCCGAGTGGGTACAAGATCAAAGATCTAGGTAGGGTTCCCACAAGGGTGAGCTAAGCTCAGGTTTAATTTCACATCAAGTCTAATCTCAGATCTGAGCCAATAAGGCTATTTATAGGTGGGGGCGAAGGGATAAGTTACAAGCTGAAAAGTGATGTCGTGCTGAAGTTCGATGGGGCGGAAGTTCCGATCATCCTGGGCGGAAGTTCTGGTCATGGGCGGAAGTTCCGGTCTTGTGGGCCGGAAGTTCCGGTCGGGGCGGAAGTTCCGGCCAACTTCCGGCCTTGTTCCGGAATTTGCCCATTTCCTCGCAGTAACACCCAGGGGCGTTTTGGCGCAATTCCGGAAGTAGGGCGGAACTTGGGCGGAAGTTCCGGTGGGCGGAAGTTCCGGTCCCTCGGGGCGGAAGTTCCGGCTTCATCCATTTCTCTGGGCGCTGGAAGGCATCTGGAGGGCATCTGCCCGGAAGTTTCGGTCCTGGGGGGCGGAAGTTCCGGCCTGGGCGTTGTAGCTCCATCTTCATCATTTCCAGCTCTCTCTCCATTGGCTTGGTCTCCATGGCTCGCGTCTTGGTCGATGTACCTGATTGAGCATAGGGTACTTGCATGAAGTAGCACGCCATCCAAAGGGGTGTCAAAAGCATACATGGAAAGGAGCGAATTCACCTCTTGGTGTAGGGCTTGGGCTCGAGCTCGTGTCATTGGACCACGAGGAGGACTTGTCGGTCTTGATGTAGTATCGACCTTGGGTAGGGCTACATCATCTCCCCCCCCCCCTTGGGAAAGAGTCATCCTCGACTCTATGGTCTCTTCATCTTCATGATATGGTGAGAGGTCGGACACATTGAATGTGTTGCTCACCAAGTACTTGGATGTTGGTATGTCGATGACGTAGGCGTTGTCGTTGATTCGCTTGAGGACCTTGAAGGGACCATCACCTCGAGGCTTGAGCTTGGAGTTTCTTTCTTGAGGGAAACGGTCCTTGCGAAGATGTATCCACACTAGGTCCCCTTCACTGAAGATCCGTGCCTTTTTCTTCATGTTGAGGCGTGTTGCTTGACGAAGAACTTGTTGCTCGATTGTTGCCCTTGTATCTTCATGTAGCTTCTTCATGTATTGTGCTCGCTCGTCAATGTTCATGTTTACTTGCTCATGTAGCGGAAGAGGAAGGAGGTCAATCGCCGTAGGTGGTTTGTCGAGGGTACTCCTCGCCAATGCCCTCCGATAGGGGCTTAGGGTTGATGGAATCCTGCAAGCTGACACGAGACATCGGTTCACAGACAAGCGGGGAGAGCGATTTACCCAGGTTTGGGGCCCTCGATGAGGTAAAACCCTTACGTCCTGCCTGTCTGTTCTTGATTATGATGACAATGGGTTACAATGGGGTGCCGAATAGTTCGGCTAAGATCTCGTCGAGATTGCTATCGCTAGGGTTACTTAGCTCGAAGCTTTTGCTGGCTATGATCGCTAAGATTGTTCGTGTCCCTCGGCAGCCCCTCTCCTGGCCTTTATATAAGAGGCCAGGTCTCAAGAGGTCTCACCGAGTACGACTAGGTTTACAGTAGTTTTAGATCCAATCTTTCCTTGTTCGGCTGCCTCCTTGTCTTGCTCACCAAGGATTCCTTTGGTGCGCCATCCAGGTGGCCCATCTCGCCTTCGGGTGTCTTCATGGGCCTTCAATTAGTCAATACAGGATAGGGCAATGCCGGTTACCCGAAGGGTAGTGCCCACGTCAGTACCCCCCGAGTGTCTAGCCGAAGATAGTTCGGGTAGAGACTAAAACATGTCTTCTCCTTCATTGTCCTTGTTCATCTTGAATTTACTCCGTCTTCCTTTTATCGGGTGCGCGTCAGCGCTCCCGATGGGAGTAGCCCCTGAGTGTAGGTACGGATGCTTGCAATCCGTGCGTAGACTCAAGTTGTACCACTCGAATATTCTCCTCTGTCGATGTTTTCCACAGGTCTTCATAGGTCATCCGATATATTTTCTTTATGCAAAGGATAATGAGTAACGTGCCCAACTTTTGTTGGTTAACTGCCGATGGCAAAACAACCGTTACCCTACACAGAATCAAGTCCCCGGGCATGATCCTGGAGTGCAAAAAAACTTCTATCGGGTGTGCGGGCCGCGCTCTCCCGATGGGAGTAACTCTCAAGTCTGGGTGCGAGTGCTTGTAATCGAGTGCAGACTCAAACCTTCTTCCTTCGACTGCATACTCTGTCGAGTCTTCATTTTATCGGGTGCGCGTCAGCGCTCCCGATGGGAGTAACCCCCCGAGTCTAGGTACGGATGCTTGCAATCCGTGCGTAGACTCAAGTCCTTCATCCGATAACTTTTCATTTTTTCCTTAGAATGTTTCTATTTTTTTATGACGTCACTATTGTGGGCCAATTGACAGGACTTGACCTGACGTGTAACTGCCGTGGGCCGATTGACAAGACTTGACCTGACGGGCCCACCCTAGCTCTGCGCGGGCAGTTTTTAGGGCTTGACCAATGCACGCGTGGCGATCGAGGCGCCTCCTCAATTTTCGCACGACGTGGGAATAATGGGCCGCCGGTTCCACTCCTTCTTCAAGCGCCACGTGTACAGTCAGATCTGCTCCACCCCCCACGATGCTTTGTGGAGTTATGGCCACGATTGGGCACAAATTCTTACGGGATAAATAGGGAGCCTCCTCTCTTTTTTATCTTTTACCCCGTTTACTGCTCATCTTCTCCTTCAAGCCTTCCTGTTCCTCTGCCTCTTCCTCAGAAGCTTCGTTCACCATGGGCAAGAAGAAGAGCGGCAGTACCTCGGAGGCGAGCAAAGTTAGCCGTGGTTGGAGTGCCTCCGCCATTTCCAACCGCGACATCAACAAACTCCGCGCTCTCGGCTTCATCTCCGCATCTGAGGATGACATTCGTCTCCCAGGTTCGGTTTCTCGCCCAAAGCCCCCGAAGGGCTTCACTGTCATGTTTGCTGCTTTCTTGTTCCGTGGCCTCTCTCTTCCGGCCCACGAGTTTCTTCGCTCCCTCCTTTTCTTCTATGGGATTCAGCTGTGGCAGCTGACCCCAAATTCCATCCTCCACCTTTCCATTTTTATTACCGTCTGCGAGGCCTTCCTCGGCATTGAGCCTCACTGGGGCCTTTGGAGGAAGATTTTCTATGTGAAGCCTCACAACGACAATAATGGCCCCCCCCCCCCCCGTTGTCGGTGGCGTTGGCTTCATCGTCAGGAAGGAGGTCGACTACTTCGACTATCCGATGAAGGAATCCGTCCAGGGATGGCGCAACAAGTGGTTCTACCTGCGAGATCCCGCCGTTCCTGGGTGGCGTTCGAATCTCCCTCTTTGGGACGATGTCTTGGTAGCTCAAAAGAAGAAGTCTTGGCAAAACGCCCTTTCTCCCGAAGAAAAGGCAACAGCCGATGAACTATTTGAGCAGATAGTCACTTTGAAGAATACAGGAGGCTTGACGATGTGCGGCACTGAAGTAGTTTCAGTGTTCCTACAACGTCGAGTGCAGCCGCTGATGTCCCGCCCTCACCAGATGTGGCTTTATACTGGCAAAAGCGACAAGTCAAGGATCAACTCTGCCGACCTGTCGGCAGATGAGCTTCGAGACGAAGTTCGTCGCTTAACATGCCTTAGTACGAAGGACACCATTGTCTTGACATCGGCTCGTCCTCCTTATGATCTCAAACACCTCCCGTCCGAGGTAACCTTACTGCTTCTCGTTTATTGTTATTATTTCTTTTCCTGTCCGTGCCTTACAAGTTTTTTTCCTTCTACAGGCTCCCACTGTTGCCCAATGTTATCCTCCCTCACCCGAGAGCGGCGTGGTACTGGAGGATGACGATGATGATTCTGAGGGAACCGAAGACGTTCAGCACGTTCTTGAGGACAGCGATGTCCAAGAGGAGGAAGCTGCCAAAGATGACGCCTTCCTCAGGAGCAGGCGTCGTAAGCAGGTACACGATGATCTTATTACTTCGGCTGAATCAAGTCCTAGAGGAGGAGATAATGATGCCGATGAAGCTGCTTCGCCTCCTCCTGCTAAGAAGAGTTCAACAAGTTTCTTTGTGGACGAAGATGATCTGGATCTGTGAGCATCTATACTCTTTTTCTTTTTAATTTATTTCTTGTCATCCTGCACGCTAACTGTGTACTGTACTTAAGTAGCTCTGATGATGACGATGTTCCTCTCGTGAAGAGGGCCAAGCTAGCCTCTGAGAGAGCAGCATCAGCTAAAGAGTCAAATCCTTCTCCCGCCAAGTCGACACCTCCTTCACGAACGGGTGTGGAGAAGGTCCCAGTATCGAGAGTTATTCCTCCTGATGATGCTCCCACCCCGTCAGCTGGCCGTGATCATGTAAGTATTTAATCTATCTGGCTTTGCCGAGTTTCTATCGTCTGTCCCCTCTTGATTTTTTATGGCTGCAGCCGATTTATGCTACAGTCGACGCCGTGGCGGACTTTGCTGAGCAATTCACTCGCCTTGAGGCCGAAAACTCCCAACTTCGGAAGGCTGTCAAATCTTCGGCTGATCAGGTGGTTGAAGCCAACAGACTTGCTACCGATGCCAAGAATGAGAACGCCTTGTTGAAGGAAGAAGTGAAGAGGCTGAAGCGTCAGATGAAGGATGATCAAGATGCCAGGCGTGCGGCAAATCGATGAGAAGGAAGGCGTCCTCCGTGAATCCGTCAAGAATTTATTGGGTAAAAATCCTCATGGTGTTCCGCTTCTTTCTTGATGTTTCTTCATTGATTGCTGATATGTCTCTCTTTCAGAGGCTGCCAACATAACTGTCAGTCGACGTCATCAGCTCCGGGAGGATTCCACAGCCGACGCTTTGTCACTTGCCGCTGAGTCTAATATCCAGGTCCTTAAACTATTGCAAAAGTCCAAGGGAGCACTGTCGAAGCTATACTCGATGATCTTCCCAAAGATGAAGTTGGACAAGACTCTCGACGAGATGGCGGAAGCTTTCCTTGTCGATCCTTCCGAGCCTGTGGAGGTACTGAAACGCCGCAGCCGCTTGATTGGAGCGGTTCTTACTTTTCAGTTGCTTATGGGCCATGGGATGGGGTCGGAATTAGAGGAGTTTTCTAAGGCACTGCCTGTTGATGATGAAAACCATCTGGTCGATCTTGAGCATTTCAAGAGATCGGCAATAACTTGTGCCAACCGACTTCTGAAGCTGGTGGATGAAGCACAAGCCGAGCCTGTTCCTGAATCTGCCCCTGGTTCATCGTCGGTAATTCCTTGAACTGTTGTTTGACTTGTTGTACATAAGATCATCCGTAACTCGAAAAATTCGGCTCTGTTGCCAATTTAAACATCCTTTTGTCTGTATGATGTGTGTTCAATATCCCGATGGGAGTTTTTATATTAATGCTTGGTCTGAACTGAGGACTGTACTGCAGATTCCTTCATCTTCTTCCCGTGCTGAGCTCTTTCCGAACCCTTCGAGTAATGACGAATCAGACCTTGTTCGTCGTTTACGTGATCAGGTGTCTTGTCTAAATAAAGACATCACCTCTCTTCGTGCGATGGCTGCCTTGGTGAAGAAAAAGGGAGAGATAGCGGCTGCTGTCGAACAATACGCTCTCGATGGTCTTCATGTTGCTACCGAAAGTTTGGGCTGTAAGTATTAGCCTGTCTTCTGATTTCTGGCATAGCTTGAACGTTCTTTTATCTGACATTCGTTCCTTTTCCAGTCGTAGCTTCGGATGCGGCTGAAGAGGACAAGAAGATTCATGAAGAAGTTGAGGCGATGACCGATGTTGCGCATCCAACGCATGGTTTATGGCTGCATCGTCCGAAGGCTGTCGTCATGGCGAAGTTTAAGTATCGGGTGATGAAGGCGCATTATTACTTTGATAAGTATTATGCCCATCTCACGATGGTTTGGAACACCTTGTTTCCTCTGGACCAAGCACCCGAAACCTTGTCTGGCTTGTTCACCCGATTCAAGTCTCCTGAGAGGATTCGACAGCTGGTGCGGAAAGAGCTTTTGGCTGGTGCTGAGCTTGCCTTTGCTTCAATATTGGCGTGCCATCCATCTTTAGATTTGATAGCCATAGCAAACACTGAAAGAGATTTAAGCCAGTACTATGACGTTGCTAGAGGTCCTGCTTACACCGTCGTTTCTCGGATGGAATCATGCCTTGAAAAGGAATTGAAGGCCCACTGGGACCGGGGAACCCGATTATAAATGTAATAACCTTGTATCTGCATAAGATTGTTTACTGCGTACGCTGCACGCTATGTTAGTTTGATTGATATTTTATTGTCGAGTGTGGTTGAGTGATCAGTTCAACCCGCTTCCTCGACGACTTCGTTGAATTTTACGCAATGTTATTGCGAAGTCGATATGTAATTTATTCGAGAGCTTGGCTTCGTCACGCGGTGCACCGGTTTGAGCCTTATCTTGTGATAATGTAACCATCGACTGCAGCACTCGCGTATTTTTCGAGGCTTGGATTGGTTGTTTTTTGTGTGTCATTAATCTTAGCTCTCGCTGAGAGTATTTAATTAATGACACTATGTAAAAACATTTCTTTTGGGCCAACGCTCCCGATGGGAGTTAGAGCCGATGGTAAGGACTCCAAACGTTATGTTCGGGTGCCAAAGCCTGAAGCAAGAAAAAAGGTAGAAAATCTGATTAGATCTTTATTCATAATGTAAAGCAACCTTATAGGCCGTTAAATGATTAAAAACAATCGTGTCCTATGTATAGAACCGTCGCAACTGCGCGATGTTCCACAGATTCTCGACGTCTTTTCCTGAAGCTGGATTTTTTAGCCGATAGGCTCCTCCTGGTATCACTTCAGTGATGATGTATGGTCCTTCTCATGGAGATTCTAGCTTCAGGGGTCTTTTTTGCTTCAGCCGAAGTACCATATCCCCAATATTGAAGCTTCGACTGCGTATTCGTCGGCTGTGGTAGTTTCTCAGCGCTTGCTGGTATACCATTGTTCTTGCCAAGGCGATGTCTCGTGCTTCGTCAAGGAGGTCGATAGCATCTTGTAGCGCGATGTTGGAGGAGGACTTTGTGTATGCTGTCACTCGAGGAGCTTCAAATCGGACGTCGGCTGGTAAGACTACTTCGGCTCCGTACACCAAGAAGAATGGAGTGTATTGAGTCGACCTGTTGGGTGTGGTACGCAAACTCCACAATACAGATGGTAACTCTTCGACCCAGGCTCCGGCTGCGCCTTTAAGGCGTTTCTTGAGGCCATCTCCTATTAGACCATTGATCCTTTCCACCTGGCCGTTGGTCTGGGGGTGAGAGACTGATGCGAATTTCAATTTGATTCCTCCATCATCACAAAATTTCCTGAATTCCTCGGAATCAAAGTTGGAGCCATTGTCTGTGACGATGCTGTGGGGCATACCGAATCGACAAGTTATTCCCTTGAAGAATTGAACCGCTGTTTCAGCTTTTTGGTTTCGCACAGGTACCGCCTCGATCCACTTAGTGAATTTGTCGACTGCAACCAACAAGTACGTGTGTCCTCCGGGTGACGATCTTGGTAGCGGTCCCACTTGATCTAGTCCCCATTGAGCGAAAGGCCATGCCAAGGGTATTGTCATTAGGTCCGTTGCAGGAGCGTGTGGTTTTGTTGAAAAACGTTGGCAGGGATCGCACTTCATGACTAGATCCCTGGCATCCGACGCTCCCGTTGGCCAGTAAAATCCTGCCCTAAAGGCTTTTGCCACAAGGGCCCTGCTCCCTGCATGATGCCCGCAGGTTCCTTTGTGTATCTCACGCAACAGTGCTTTTCCATTGTCAACGGCGATGCACCTTTGGAAGATCCCTGAGATGCTACGCTTGTAAAGCTCACCATTTATCACGGTGAAAGCCTTTGAACGTCTGACGATTCGCGTAGCTTCTACAGAGTCCTCTGGCAGCTCTTGTTTTGTCAGATACGCTAGGAACGGTTTGGTCCATAATGGCTCGAGGAGGAGGACTTGTTCGGCAGGAAGGGCTGGAGATTCTTCAGCCGAAGGAGTTTGCTGTGAGCTTGCCTCTAATTCATCGGCTGATGATTTTGGAGGTGCCGACGTCTTTTCTTTTATTGATCGTTGAGCGATCACTTCGTAAAACACTTCGTCTGGGATGGGGGAGCATGTAGACCCGATATTTGCCAAAGTGTCGGCTTCCTCATTACTGGCTCTGCCGATATGTTTGAGCTCGCATCCTTCGAATTTAGCTTCCATATTCTGATACAGCTGCCGATAGGCGATCATGTTGTCACTGACTCCATCGCACAGGTTCATCGACTGCTGCACCACCAAGTTCGAGTCTCCATAGATTTCTAGGCGAGTAGCACCACACGCCTTTGCCATTTTCATTCCGTGCAGCAGCGCTTCGTATTCTGCTTCGTTGTTTGTCGGCAGAGAGAAATTCATGCGTAGTATATACTTCATCTTATCTCCTTGCGGTGATATCAGCACCACTCCTGCTCATGCACCTGTACTCCGTTTTGACCCATCGAAGTACATTATCCACGACCCTGACATGTCGGGTGTTGCCGGCGTCTGTGATTGGATCCAATCTGCCACAAAATCTAGGAGGATTTGGGATTTTATCGCCGTTCGATTAACGTAAGTTATGTCGTGTGGCGCTAATTCGATAGCCTATTGGGACACCCGACCTGTGGCTTCCGGATTGGTCATTATGCTCTTCAGGGGTGCTTCACTTACAACTTTAATCGGGTGCTCCGTGAAGTAGTGCCGCAACTTGCGAGCTGTCCTCCATACTGCATATGCTAGCTTCTGGTGATGGGGATACCTCTACCTTGCAGGAGTGAGTACTTCACTGAGGTAATAAACGGGCCTCTGCACACCATGAACTCTTCCTGCTTCCTCTCGTTCGACGACTAAAACGCTGCTAAAGACTTGTGCTGTTGCAGCTATGTACATGAGCAACGTCTCCTTCTCGCGTGGAGTCACAAGTACTGGGGAAGTTGATAAGATTTTCTTCAAGTTGTCGAAGGATTCCTGTGCCTCCTTTGTCCACTCGAACTTTTCTGATTTTTTCATCAAGTTGTAGAAGGGCAAGGCTTTCTCCCCCAGCTTTGCAATGAACCTGCTGAGCGCTGCTAGTCGGCCTGCCAGCTGCTGCACTTGGTGCAGATTCTTTGGCGGCTCCATATCGAGAATAGCTTTGATCTTTAAGGGATTGGCTTCGATTCCCCTGGCTGATATGAAGTACTCGAGTACTTGTCCTCCTGGCACTCCGAAGAAGCACTTTTTGGGATTCAACTTGATTTTGTATCTGTCCAGATTGTCGAAGGTTTCCCGCAAGTCATTGATGAGTGTGGCTGCGTGCTTCATTTTCACCACGATGTCGTCGATGTAAACTTCAATGTTTCTCCCGATCTGCTCCGCAAGGCAGGCTTGCATGCAGCATTGGTAAGTAGCTCCTGCATTTTTCAACCCGAATGTCATGACGTTGTAACAGAAAACGCCGTGTGGAGTGATGAACGCGGTCAGCTCCTGGTCTTCCTTCTTCAGTTTAATCTGATTGTACCCGGAGTATGCATCGAGGAAAGAGAGACGGTCGCATCCAGCCGTGGAGTCGACTATTTGGTCTATTCGAGGCAGCGGGAAATGATCTTTTGGGCAATGCTTCTTAAGGCTGGTGTAGTCGATGCACATGCGGAGGGCGGTTGTGTCCTTCTTCGGCACCATGATGGGATTGGCCACCCACTCAGATTCCTTAAGCTCTCGAATAAATCCTGCCTTGCGGAGTCGATTAACTTCTTCGCCGATTGCTCTTCTCTTTGGTTCAGAAAATCGTCGCATTGATTGCTGTACTGGTTTGGCCGCCGGGTCAACATTCAGGGCGTGCTCAGCGAGTTCCCTGGGGATACCTGGCATGTCGGATGGTTCCCATGCAAATATCTCCCAGCGCTCACGGAGGAACTCGATCAGCGCGCCTTCTTATGCGACAGTGAGATCAGCCGAGGTATTGACCATCTTCTTCGGGTCAGTAGGGTGCACCTGCAGCTTCTTAGTTTCCTTTGCAGTGTCGAACTCATCGGATCTTACGTTTCGATTGTCGGCTGGTGGTTGTGTATGGTCTGTAACGGTATCGATTGCGTTGAGTTCTTCCTTGGCTCCAAACTTCGAGGCGATCTTCTGGAACTCCCTGTCGCAGTTGCCTGATCGAGCGAAGCTGCCGTGAACGGTTATTGGGGTCCTGTTGTTGCCTGGCATCTTCAGTTTCAGGTATGCGTAATGAGGCACGGCCATGAATTTAGCGAACGCAGGCCTGCCGAGGATGGCGTGGTACTGAGATTCCCAGTCGACTACCTCGAACTCGATCTTTTCTTTCCTGAAATTACTGGGTGTGCCGAAGACTACGTCCAATGACGTTTTGCCTAGCGAATAAGCGGGTCGAGTCGGTATAATGTCGTGGAACCCTGTGTCAGATTCTCTTAGCATGTCGACTGTTAAACCCATTGCTCTCATTGTGCTGGCGAATAGCAAGTTCAAGCCGCTTCCTCCATCCATGAATACTTTGCCCATATTGTACCCTCCAATCTGTGCTTCAAGGATAAGGGCCGCGTGACCGGGCCTTGGGACAGCTTTCGGGTGATCCGCCCTGCTGAAGGTGATGCTCTGCTCTGACCAGTCGATGAAATCCGGCGTATCAACCATGGCGACTTCCGCATATTTTACTTCTCGGGAGAACTTCTTGATTTCTCTCTTCGAAAAGCTAGTTTTATGGATCATGTTGATCTGTCCTCGTAGCGCTCGGTATACTTCGGCTGGTACATATTCATCTTTTTCCATTGGCTCGTATGGTTCTGGTACATACGATTCTAGCGGGTGGTCGTAGGACCTTGCCTTCTCCTCCATCTTGTGGACTCTTGATATAGCTTCGGCTCTAAGATCATCACAGAACTGTCGAATTTCCAGGAAGTGTCGGCAGTTCCTCAACAAATGACTGGACTTCTCCCGACCATCTTTTGGATCAAAGTAGGAGTGGAGGTAACATGGCGCCTCGAGTTGCTCTGTAGCCGAAAGGTACGGAGAACGGGTGCGGCCCCTGATTGACGATGTGTCGTGGCATCCTTGCTCGAACTGTCGAGGGTGAACTGCTGTCCTGCCTTCCTCCTCACGGTGTGAGCTTCTTCGTCTCTTTCTTTGCCCAGCTGTGGTGTCGAGATTCCCTCGGACGCTCTCTTGTATGCTTCTGGGCGAAATTTTTAGGGTTGTCGCTGAAGGGACACCCTCCGGAGGTACGGCCTTTGAGTCGGACGCACCGGCCCTGGGGAGGCGAAGGAAACCTCAGGAATCGATGACGAAGTGGACGCCACCGAAAATAGCTTCAGCGTCGTGAGACGATGCCATAGAGTTTGAGTGAAGTGCTTCGTGGCGCAGTATGAACTCGAAGGACCCGCAGCGGATCGGATCTCTTGACTCCGTCGGCGTCGGTGATTCGAGTAAGAACGCTGCAGACGTGACTGGTACTGCCGATGACTTGCCTTGTGCCGACAGGTTTCCCACAGATGGCGCCAATTGTTGAGGGTACTCCTCGCCAATGCCCTCCGATAGGGGCTTAGGGTTGATGGAATCCTGCAAGCTGACACGAGACATCGGTTCACAGACAAGCGGGGAGAGCGATTTACCCAGGTTCGGGGCCCTCGATGAGGTAAAACCCTTACGTCCTGCCTGTCTGTTCTTGATTATGATGACAATGGGTTACAATGGGGTGCCGAATAGTTTGGCTAAGATCTTGTCGAGATTGCTATCGCTAGGGTTACTTAGCTCTAAGCTTTTGCTGGCTATGATCGCTAAGATTGTTCGTGTCCCTCGGCAGCCCCTCTCCTAGCCTTTATATAAGAGGCCAGGTCTCAAGAGGTCTCACCGAGTACGACTAGGTTTACAGTAGTTTTAGATCCAATCTTTCCTTGTTCGGCTGCCTCCTTGTCTTGCTCACCAAGGATTCCTTTGGTGCGCCATCCAGGTGGCCCATCTCGCCTTCGGGTGTCTTCATGGGCCTTCAATTAGTCAATACAGGATAGGGCAATGCCGGTTACCCGAAGGGTAGTGCCCACGTCATGGTTCAAACCCGTAGACAACCATGAATGGGCTTCTCATTGTTGTAGAGCGCTTGGCACGGTTGTAGGCAAACTCCGCATGCGGGATGCAATCTTCCCATGACTTCAAATTCTTCTTGACAAGGACTCGTAGTAGAGTGGAGAGGCTTCGGTTCACCACTTCGGTTTGCCCATCGGTTTGTGGGTGCGAGGATGACGAGAACAAAAGCTTGACGTTGAACTTGGCCATTAGTGTCTTCCAAAGGTAACTCATGAACTTGACATCTCGATCCGACACAATGCTTCTTGGTACACCGTGGAGTCTCACAATTTCCCTAAAAAACAAGTAGGCAATGTGTGAAGCATCATCCGTTCGGGAGCATGGTATGAAATGGGCCATTTTAGAGAATCAATCAACCACTACAAAAATTGAATCATGACCATATTTGGTTCTAGGCAATCCTAGCACAAAGTCCATACTTACATCGGACCAAGGAGCATGAGGAATAGGCAATGGGGTGTAAAGACCATAAGAGTTGGATGTTGACTTAGCTTGTAAGCATGTCGTGCAACGGTTGCATAGGCGCTCCACATCTCGCTTCATTCTTGGCCAATAGTAATGGGTAGATAGCATGGAGAGCGTCTTGTCTCGCCCAAAGTGTCCCATAAGACCACCACCATGCGATTCTTGTAAGAGTAAAAGGCGAAGTGAAGACATAGGAATACAAAGTTTGTTGCCCTTGAACAAGAATCCTTGGTGCAAATAGAAATCATCGATGCCCTTCTCACTAGAACACTTTGCAAAGATTGGGACAAAGAAAATATCAGAGGCATATAAGTCTTTGATTTCATCAAGACCCAAGACATGGACATCCAAACGAGTGAGTAAAAGGGTGAGCTTGCGGGAAAGAGCATCCGCAACAACATTGTCCTTGCCCTTCTTGTATTTGATTACATATGGAAAGGACTCAATGAACTCAACCCATTTTGCATGTCGTTTGTTCAAATTGTGTTGACTTTTCAAGTACTTCAAAGACTCATGGTCGGAGTGGGTAACAAACTCTTTTGGCCAAAGATAGTGTTGCCAAACTTCAAGAACACGAACCAAAGCATAAAGTTCCTTGTCATATATAGGATAGTTGAGGCGTGCGCCATCCAACTTCTCGCTATAGTATGCCACGGGTTTTCCATCTTGCATAAGCACTCCACAAATACCGAGTCCACTCGCATCACATTCAATCTCAAAAGTTTTGGAAAAGTTTGGAAGAACAAGAAGTGGTGCCTCGGTAAGTCTCTTTTGCAACTCATCAAAAGCTTTTTGTTGGGCCTTGCCCCACACAAACGGAACATTCTTTTTGGTAAGTTCATTCAAAGGGCAAGCAATGGTGCTAAAATCTTTCACAAAGCGGCGGTAGAAACCGGCAAGTCCATGAAAACTTCGAACTTGACCAACATTGGTAGGAGTGGGCCAATTGTGGATGGCCTCAACCTTGGAAGAATCAACTTCAATACCATTAGCGGAAACCAAAAATCCAAGGAAACCCAACTTGTTTTGTGCAAAGGTGTACTTTGGAAGATTTGCATAAAGCTTCTCATGACGCAAGATGCATAAGACTTCTCTCACATGTTGCACATGGTCCTCGAGATTTTTGCTATAAATGAGAATATCATCGAAATAGACAACCACACTCTTGCCAATGAGAGGTCGCAAGATGTGATTCATGAGTCGCATGAAAGTAGATGGGGCATTTGAAAGACCAAATGGCATGACAAGCCATTCATAGAGACTAAGTTTGGTCTTGAATGCCGTCTTCCATTCATCGCCTATTGCCATGCGAATTTGGTGGTAGCCACTACGCAAATCAATCTTAGAGAAAATCGTGGCACCACTCAATTCGTCAAGCATGTCATCTAAACGCGGAATGGGATGGCGGTATCGAACGGTAATGGCATTGATGGGGCGACAATCCATACACATTCGTTGCGTCTCATCCGGTTTTGGAACAAAAATCACGGGAACCGCACAAGGGCTTAAGCTTTCACGAACATACCCTTTTTCGAAGAGGTCTTATATTTGGCGTTGTATCTCCTTTGTGTCTTCGGGGTTGGTGCGGTAGGCGGCGCGGTTTGGTAGAGGGGCGCCCGGTATGAGGTCGATGCGGTGCTCAATTCCTCTAAGCGGTGGGAGTCCATGAGGAAGCTCGTCGGGGAAGACATCTTGGAATTCCTTCAAAAGAGACAACAAAGACGAAGGAAGTGTTGTTAAGTTGTTAGTCTCCGAGGATGGCCCCTTGCAAATGAGCACATAGTGCAATTTGGTGGATGGGTTGTGGTGCACTTCTCTCATCTCACTCTTGGTAGCTATGAGGACACTCTTCATCTCACTCATATATGGCTTGTGGCGCTCACTTTCTTTTTGGTGGTTCACTCTCTCACCACTCATCTCACTAGTGATAGTAGCTTCCTTAGCCCTCGCTAAAGCCTTTGCATTGTCCGCAATTACTTGGCTAGGAGTCATTGGGCGTAGGATGAATGTCTTGTCGCCGAACTTGAAGCTATAGGCATTTGTGTAGCCATCATGGCTTGCTCTTTTGTCATATTTCCAAGGGCGACCAAGTAGCATGTGGCACACCGTCATGGGAACTACATCACAATCAACGGTGTCTTCATAGGCGCCAATCTTGAAGGATACGGAGACAGTGTGTTGTATCTTGACGTTTCCATTGTCACTTAGCCATTGCACATGGTAAGGGTGGGGGTGTTTCCGGAGTGTGAGGTTGAGCTTGGAGCATAGTTCGGTGCTTGCAAGATTGTGGCAACTCCCTCCATCGATGATAACCTTTATTGACTTGCCATTGATTCCGGCTCTTGTTTGGAAGATGTTGCACCTTTGATCTTCATTGGGGAGTGCATAGGTTGTCAGCACTTTGGTCACAACAAGTGATGGGCTTGCATCATGCACACATAGGACTTGCTCTTGGTCTTCCAAGTCATCATCTTCATGATTGGTTGCGGCTTGTACCAATGCTTCATATTCACCTTCACTCAAGTACTCCACATCTCCATCATCTCGAGTTATCATAACTCTTGTGTTCTTGCATTCAAAGGATTTATGTCCTTGAGCACCACACTTGAAGCAAGTGATGTTAGTAGATCCCGTGGAAGCTTTGGAGGACATAGTTGATTGCTCCGGCTTGAAGCTTGTTGTCTTGAAGGCACTCTTCGTTTGCTTGGGAGGATCCTTGGGAGCAACAGCACTTATGTTCTTGATGCTTGAGGAGGTGTTTGTTGCATTTCGCGCGGCAAAGAAGGACTTTGTTTTTGCACTTGCTATGTCTTCTCGCACTTGGTGCTCGGCTCTTGTAGCTTGATGAAGCAACTCAACCATGTTGGTGTAAGGCAAGAACTCCACTATCCTCTTGACGGGAATGTTCAATCCATTCAAGAATCTTGCCATTGTTTGCTCTTCTCGCTCATCCACATTGGCACTCATCATTGTCATGTGCATCTCCTTGTAGTACTCCTCAACGGACTTGTAGCTTTGCTTGAGTTGAGTAAGCTTGTTGAAGAGGTCGCGTTTATGGTGGTTGGGCACAAAGCGTTTGTGCATGACTTCTTGCATCTCTTCCCATGTAGCAATGGGCTCTAGATCTTCCTTGGCACGCTTCTTGTTCACTTCTTCCCACCAAACATTTGCATATCCTTCAAACTCAAGTGATGCCATGGCCACTTTCTTTGCTTCGAAGAAGTTGTGTATGCGGAAAATCTTGTCAACCTTGAGAACCCAAGATAGGTATGCATCGGGGTCTTCTTCTCCGTGGAATTTGGGCATGGTGAACTTGAGCTTCCCAAAAATTTCCTCTTCATTGCGGTCATTGCGTATAGGAGGTGGTCTTTCTCCACCAAGGTCTTGACGTTGTTGGGGTAGATGTTGTGGACCTTGAGCATCTCTATTGTTGTTGCTATGTTGTTGACGAGGAGGTGGTCTTCCATGACCTTCATCTTGATCATCATTGTTGTGGGAGCGTCGAGGCATCACACTTTCTTCACTTGATGCTTGGTGATGACTTGATTCCTCATTTCTTGCCCTTGGAGGAGGTCTTCTAGCATGAGGACGATCATCATGATGGCGGCGATTATCTTGACCTTGAGGGCGTTGAGGATGAACAACATTGATGATTTGGCGCTCTTGGTGCGCTTGCCTTTGTTCCTCTTCATGAAGGCGTTGTCTTCTAGCTTGAGCTTCTTGTACTTGTCGTTGCCGCTCTTGTTCTTCAAGTGCTTGTTGTTCATTGCGGAGACGCTCTTGTTCCCTTGCTCGAACTAGCTCTTGATCATGTCGAAGGCGTTCTTGCTCTTGTTGGAATTGAGCATGGAGATTCTCTTGTTGAAGGCGCTCTTCTTCAAGGCGTTGACGTTCTTGGACAAGTCGAAGTCGAGCTTGCTCCGCTTCTAGAGCTTATTGGTGAAGCACTTGAACATCCACATTATGGTGGCATGGGTCTTTATTGGAATCATGGCGAGACGGTGTAGGAGCTCGTGACCTTGAGCTATGAGAGCGCAAAGACCTTGAGTGGTGTCTTCTATCTTCTTGACGGTTGAGTGTATGGAGGATATTGTCCAACGCCGTCTTCATTTCCCTTGTCTCTTGACCTTGTATGGCGAGTGTTGCCTTCAACTCATTGCCTTGAGTTTCAATCTTCTCATTGAGGTCTTGAACTTGATTGTTGAGGTCATTCCGTTGCACTTGAGCTCTTTCTTCATAGCGGACGTTGGTATCCTTGAGCATGGCTTCAAATTGATTGAGCTTGGCGTGGACGGCTTGAGTAGCTATCCAATGTTGGTGCCGCGTCATCGGTAGTTGGTTCCCTTCTCCACTAGACATGGTTACAACTAAAACAAGAACTATGTGGTGGGTGGTTAGGAAAGACTACCAAAAGTGTCAATACTTGCAAACCAAAATCGAAAAGGTGTTTCAAAGCGGAGGGCAACCGATATGTATGCACACACACAAAAACAAAAACTCTATATGGTGTTAGGTATGGATGTGGAAAGCCAAATGGAAGAACCAAACGAAAAGTATATTGTCAAAAGTGGGTAAGATCCAAAAGTCACAAGTCAAAGGCGGTGATCACAAAAGGCATACACAAGGAGGAACACACGCGTGGGACAAAATGGGGTTAGCGCGACTTGGAAAATGAGCAAGAACAAAATGGTCCTAACGAAGACTACTAGCTTGGTGTCACGCTAACACAAGAGAGACCGTGGCTTGGTTGCAAAATTGAGAAGCAACAAGATTTGCGCAAGACGCCTCTCTTCTCTTTTCTCTCTTTTGCTTATAAGCTTTGGACTCTTTTGTGTATAGGTGTCACTCACACACTTTTTATTTTTGTATTTTTCTTTCTTTTTCTCACTATGTAAGGATACTACTATCTATGTAAGTATGTCACACTTCTTTTGCTTATCTTTACACATGAGCTTGCTTCATAGCTTTCCTCAACACACGCACACCCTCACGGTCGGGACGCTTGCGCAATGCTTCGCAACACTAGAAAGCCACTCTCGATAGGAAAGGTACGCAAAAGAGGCTAGGGCTACAAGTTAGGAGCAAGTTATACCACTTGATGATGGTGGCCGACGATTTTGAACTTGCTATGGTGGTGGAGGTGTCAAATGAACCGCTTGGATCCTCGGGGTGCCGTCGTCGTTGTCGATGTTGCGGAAGCTTTGTGGTAGCTGAAAAGGCACTCAAACCGAAGTCCAAACACAAGGGGGTTAGTGCCAAAACGAAAAACGAAGGTTGCTGTGAAAAATTCGGCCAGCCGGAACTTCTGGTCCTGAGGGGCGGTACTTCCGGTCCCGGGCGGAACTTCCGGTTCTGCCGGGCGGAACTTCCGGTCGCAATCAGATCTGCGGGCTGTTCTTCGATTTGGGCGGAAATCCGGTCCGAAATCCTTCGAATTCGAGGAAAATTTGGCACTAAAAGCTGTGGGACGGTGGGGGAATTGCAGATCAACACCAAAGACAAGTTTCTATTGGAGCAAAACCACAAATAACTCAACAAATCGCGAGATCAATCCAAGGCCAATTTGGGGCTATTTTTTGGGAAATTTTTTTTAGGCGAAATTGGTGGAATTGGGGGTTGTGGGGGTCAAATCCGTGGCAACCAAATAGCTGCTGATACCATATGATAAGGGCTAAGCCCAAGGATGTGCCCGATCTTCACGGATTTGGGTGGAATTCGTGGGGGAGGTGGATGAACGCGATGAACACGAGGAACGCGGTGGGAAATCGTGGGGATACAACACACACACGCACACAAATCGGTTTTACCTCGTTGGCCCGAACCACCAACTCGATAGAGGTTGCGAGAAAAGACCTTCCGGTAGAAGTCCCGCAAAGAGATCGACAAATCGAAGCTCGGGAGATCTAGAAGGGTGAAAAGACCGGAAGGTTGATAGAAGTGCAAGCAAAAGACCAAATAGGTAGAAGTGCAAGCAAAAGATCAAACAAACGGTAGAAGTCACCAAAGAGATCTTCACGAGTCGATAAGGAGCCCGGGTGGGTACAAGATCAAAGATCTAGGTAGGGTTCCCACAAGGGTGAGCTAAGCTCAGGTTTAATTTCACATCAAGTCTAATCTCAGATCTGAGCCAACAAGGCTATTTATAGGTGGGGGCGAAGGGATAAGTTACAAGCTGTAAAGTGATGTCGTGCTGAAGTTCGATGGGGCGGAAGTTCCGGTCATCCTGGGCGGAAGTTCCGGTCATGGGCGGAAGTTCCGGTCTTGTGGGCCGGAAGTTCCGGTCGGGGCGGAAGTTCCGGCCAAGTTCCGGCCTTGTTCCGGAACTTGCCCATTTCCTCGCAGTAACATCCAGGGGCGTTTTGGCGCAATTCCGGAAGTAGGGCGGAACTTGGGCGGAAGTTCCGGTGGGCGGAAGTTCCGGTCCCTCGGGGCGGAAGTTCCGGTGGGCGGAAGTTCCGGTCCCTCGGGGCGGAAGTTCCGGCTTCATCCATTTCTCTAGGCGCTGGAAGGCATCTGGAAGGCATCTGGAGGGCATCTGGCCGGAAGTTCCGGTCCTAGGGGCGGAAGTTCCGGCCTGGGCGCTGTAGCTCCATCTTCATCATTTCCAGCTCTCTCTCCATTGGCTTGGTCTCCATGGCTCGCGTCTTGGTCGATGTACCTGATTGAGCATACGGTACTTGCATGAAGTAGCACGCCATCCAAAGGGGTGTCAAAAGCATACGTGGAAAGGAGCGAATTCACCTCTTGGTGTAGGGCTTGGGCTCGAGCTCGTGTCATTGGACCACGAGGAGGGCTTGTCGGTCTTGATGTAGTATCGACCTTGGGTAGGGCTACATCATCTCGTGAGGATCCCTCCTCCGAGGCACCGTCGAATAGGCAACGACATTCACCATCAGAGAGGCGGAGGCGAGGGCCCGCTTCCGCTGTGAAGAAGCCGACGTCGTCCGCCAGGTACGGGAGTACGAGGCGGCCCGCCGGGAGGCCCGCGTATGCAAGGTCAAGCTTGAAATAGTCGATCTTGACAAGGACGACGCGTGAAGACTTCACGCCGCCGCCGATCTCCGCCAGCACTGGCACCGCCGCGCACGCCATAGCTAGTAGGCCGCATTTTGCTCATTTTAACTAGGTTAGGTTGCCGGTGTACTAGTATAATGTCAATTCCCCGCAGTATGTATGTATCGATGCGCAATCGGAGCATCTATTTCATCTATGAACTATGATCATCGCCTAAAATTATCCGCGCCAATTCGAATTCCAGTTTTCAGTTTCATTTTACGGGTTCTATTCTACGCCACTGCAAAATTCAACAGAACTTGCATTTTCGGTGAACTGAACTCGCGCTTTTCGGTTTGCGTTTTTTCGAAATGGACGGAGACACTCACTGGTGCTGGTTGAAGGCAATAATAGTTGTATTGATTCTAGATTGATACTACGTGATTACATTGAGAGCCCCTTGGACTGATTATATAGTAGTAGAAGACTTGGGGGCTAAGAAGCCTACTAGAGATAGAATCCTAAACTACCAAATATAACAAACCGTGTCCTACTCTAACACCTAATTGTGGTATACTCTAACACCCCCCCGCAGTCGGATCGGTAGTGACGCGAATACAGCAAAAGCGTCGCGGACGGTCCGACTGGAGCATAAGCCGAAGGCGCCGACTGGAGAGGGGGGCGGTGGATGATAGCCCTTGATGCCGATGTCGATGTAGCCGGTAGCCAGGGCGTTGTAGTCGCGGTCGATGGAGCCGTGTGTGATTTAATCGCCGTTGATGAAGTTGTTGATGTTGATGTTGTTGTGGTCGGTGTCGTCTTGAGCCCGGGGGAAGTCGCCATAGTGATAAAATAAAAGGCGGTTGCAGCGGTAGTCAACTCGAGGTAGACGTAGCTGGATTTGTGGTAGTTGAGGTAGGCGACACGCCGCGCCGAACTTGCCGGGCTCGGGAGCGCGCCGGGGACGAAGGCACGTGCCGGTGTTGCCGGTACCGGGCGTGCGAAGACAGGGACCACCATGAGCCATGCGCGCCAGAGTTGGATGGAGTAGCAGAGAAGGCCTCCGTGTACGGCGGTTGCGCGCCGTATGCGCCGGAGTAGACGAAGAGGTTGCAAGAAGAAAATTGGGCACATGCGGTGCAAACACAAAATTAGACTGCAACTCTAGCGGTATGGTCATTGTGGACGAAGATGTCGAGGTGGTTGTCGATGGCGATTGAACTGTAGCGGTAGTAGATGTCGGGGATCGAACCCGTTTTATTCATCTACATGCAGGAGTGCGGCGACGCAGAACCCGTTGGCGTTGACGAAGACCTTGATTGGTGATGATGGCGACGATGCAGTACGTGCGGCAGAGTTGTTGGTGTAGATGGTCGGCGATGATGACCAACGACGATGGTGCAGCCTTTGTTGACGGTGTGGCGACGTAGATGTACAGCTTGATGCAGCTTGGCTTGGAGTAGTTTGGCGGCTTGGCAGGGTAGACGAGTTGCACGACGCGGATCATGTTGGCGTGGATGAGAGCTGATCCATCCTTAGCCCACATGCACCACGCACGAGACAAGGGCCTTGGTCACCAATGCAGAACTTGAACCGGCGGTGCAAACACCCGTCTTTGGAGATGCGGATGCCTGCGTAATCATCGACTAGAACTAGCTAGGTGCAACATCGCCTGCGTAATCATCGACTAGAACTAGCTAGGTGCAACATCGCCGAGAAGGCTAATCGGATATTGGTGGCTAAAGAAAAAGAGAAAAAGAAATAGATCTGAAACAAAATTTGCTAAACTACAAAACTAATCTAAAGAAAAACCTAGCAACGAGATCAGATGCCCCCGGCGAAGATCATGTTGATCGATCTCCCCGGGGGCGGCGGAAGCGGTGGGTGGCTAAACCATAGGTCGCAGAAAGAACCGCTCTAATACCATGAAGGCAATAATAGTTGTATTGATTCTAGATTGATACTACGTGATTACATTGAGAGCCCCTTGGACTGATTATATAGTAGTAGAAGACTTGGAGGCTAAAAAGCCTACTAGAGATAGAATCCTAAACTACCAAATATAACAAACCGTGTCCTACTCTAACACCTAATTGTGATATACTCTAACACTGGTGGTGGGTTTCAGTTTGTCGCGGTCACTGCACTGCACGCTCGGACGTGTAGTGTGCCCAGCCGTTTGTCCCCGTCTTCTAGATCGATCGTGACGCGCGGCTACTTTTTTTTCTTTTCTCCGCGCGATGGTGAGGGATTCTTCGTTGTGTGCTCGGAAACGCGGAGGCCGGAGGGAGCTTTTGCTTCCGAGATTACGCAAGCCAGGAGAAGGCGGTGACGTCTAAGCAACATTTTACCACCACCCAGGAGGTATAGTGTGCTTCCTTTTGGAAGGACTAGAGACGGGTATATTGCTTTCTTTTCTAAAGAGCTGAATACGTCATACGTTCCGGTAGCTAACGCATTTTAATTCCAATTGCTGCAAAATGTGGCGGGATAGTCCCAATAGTTGCATTTTGGTGCAAATTCTGCACCACCTAGTAAGAATTAGAAACTTGTTACGCTCGTTTGTGCTCTAATTTCCACTCGAACCGTGGAGTTGAGGTACGATTGTTCACCGTGTATGCTCAAGCATCTTCAGATTGAAATTGTGGAAGAAACATCTTAGTACTGAGGATTGACAAGGTATCATGATGGTATGAATCTGTACAACCGCAAGATCGTGCAAGATTTTTCCGCTCGGATAGGTGGTAAGGGTGTGTTCTTCAAATTGGGATGAATTGATTTATTTTTCAAACGAAAGTTGTTTGAATTTGTACTACCTGGACGTTGTATGCCGCCATATAAAGGTGACGACACATGGTAACCCCGAGTTGGTTCGGGTTGTGGAGTCCTAGTACGAGTAGACCTAGCAGTAATTATCTTCAATGACAAGTTTTCGTGGGTCTAGGTCGTGTACCCCTCCTGGACCGGCTTTACCGCAAGCCGGCACAAGTTTTCTCCTTTTGCAAGCCTATGAGTGGCGATGAGTAAAAAATCCTACATGGCAACTGTAAGAAAATTCTGACATCAACGTTGTACGTGCTCGTAGGAACTATTGGGACTAAGATGCAGTTAGAAGACAAGTAGTGGAACCTTCGTATTCATCTATTTCTAAAGAGCTAGAGCTATATTTTGCTGGGGTCTACTATCAGTTTCTGCTGTGGTCACGATGTGATGACGCCCTATCAGTTGGCTCATTTTGCGTACGTGAGCTGGGAGGCGACCATAATAGATAGAGGTGGGTGAAGGAAACAGAGTGCTGCGCTGGAGAGATTAGATAAGATTTCATTCAACAAATATCCTAGCTAGGTGCAATGAAGATGTGAAGCACGAAGGACACGACCATATGCAGGGGTGCTTCGAGGTTGAATGGTTCCTGGTTGGGAGCCGACCGCAATGCCAGGCAGGCAGGACAAATCGAGACGCAGAGCTTCGTGTAGTCAAAAGAGATCGGGACGGGAGTGACCGGACCGCATCATTCTGGCGGATGGACGGACGCGCAAAGCCTCTCTCTCTCTATCCCGCTGTCACGGACCGGCCTGCCGGAGATTGCGTGCTTTGCTTGCGACACCGAAAGCAGCCGCGGATCCGAGGATTAATCAAATGGTTATAGGCTAATGACCGAATCATACTGCGACGCAGCGGGATCAGTGAAGCGAGAGCGAGAATAGTGGAGCCATCCTCAGAATATGCGCTCTCTGCGTGCAGCGATCTGGACGTAGGAGCGCGGTGTGCGGCACACGTCCTCGTCGACATGTTCTTCACGGACTATATCGATGATGATAATTAAACAAACAGTATACGTCCATTTCCAACTCAACGCGACGTTCAGTAGTGTAGTGACCAGATCGGGACGCGAGGCGGGGACCCAACACACACGTACTACTAGTAGCTGCTAGGGTCGGGTCCGAGGTACCACCCACACGCACGAGCCTGTCGACCGATCGATCCGCCGGTCGAGTTTTGATCCACGGCAGCGCGACGCCGGGTCAGCAGGAAAACCGGCGGAGAACGGTAGAAAACGGCGACGGAGAAAAGTCACGCCTAATCGCTTTGTCTCGTTCGCCTTAAACTCCATGGATGTCCCTCGGCCAGGCCGCGTGGACGGACGACGGGGAAAATAATTTTAGGTGAACTGGTTCACAAATTCATCCTCCTGGACCAACTTCAGCAGTTTTTTTTTTTTTTGAAAGGAACCAACTTCATCAGTTGACACATGGGTAGGAGGGAGAAAAAAATACTAGATTTTGATTTCTATTTTTAGCCAAATATGGGTTGAAAACGAAAGGAAAACTTTTCGCCCGTTTCCGAAGGAAAAGGAAATGGAGGGCCAAATACGGAAAAGGAAGCGGCATTTGAAGGAAAAGAAGCGGAAACGGCAAAATCATAAATGGAAACGGAAAAGAAAAAACGACAGAGCCCTTTCCGACGGAAAGGGAAACGGTAGAGGAAATTCCGGAATATAAATACGAAAAGTTTTTGGAAATATAACCTAGAGAGGCTCATGCATTTAGTAGGCCTGCATTTACACATGAAACTGGGTTTAGCGACGTATCAAGTCCACTAATTATTCTAACCCTAATCACTTTCTATAATTGGTGCATGCACCTATTAAACTATATGTGTTACTTTATCTTCAATTATCGCTTGTCGAAGTTAAGTGATATATCTTGTCTTATTGTCTTTTATTTATGTGTGTCTTTCGATCTACAAATCAAGGTACTAGTGCAGTGTAGTGACCAGATCGGGACGCGAGGCGGGGACCCAACACACACGTACTAGCTGCTAGGCTCGGGTCCGAGGTACCACCCACACGCACGAGCCTGTCGACCGATCGATCTGCCGGTCGAGTTTTGACCCAGGGCAGCGCGACGCCGGGTCAGCAGGGAAAACCGGTAGAAAACGGCGACGCAGAAAAGTCACGCCTAATCGCTTCGTCTCGTTCGCCTTAAACTCCAAATCTCGGCCAGGCCGCGTGGACGGACGACGGGGAAAATAATTTTAGGTGAACTGGTCCACAACTTCATCCTCGTGGACCAACTTCAGCAGTTTTTGTTTTTTGAAAGGAACCAACTTCATCAGTTGACACATGGGTAGGAGGGAGAAAAAGTACTAGATTTTGATTTCTATTTTTAGCCAAATATGCCACATGTCAATGGTTGGAGTTGGTTCAGGGGGTGAATTTGTGGACCGAGTTTTATAGAATTATTTTCCAGACGACGGGGCCGCTTTGCGGACGTATGGTCAAATGAGGTTCCTATTTTTTTTTCCGAGTTGGATTGCACCAACAACCGATACTAATAACTCCGTTTAAAAACAAAACACCGTTTGCTACCACGCAGCACAGGAATTCCATATCGGTTGGCATGAATAAACGTTCAACAATCGACACGAAAACGCAACTGGGTGTATTCAGTTAATGGGAGCAAATGACCGAACTGAACAATCTAAATTATCATCTGTAAAATTTTCTGCCCAACCTATTTGTCGTTCTTTTTGGTCTCTGCCATCCCGGTTTCCGGTTACGGTCATCAATTTGTTGCCCATCCCTACATATACTTAATTTGTTGCCAAAAGGTTCAAATACATTAGTATGAACATGTTGGTTAAGATTATAATTTAGTTCTAACAAAATTTGGGAAAACCGGTTGCTAAATTTCCTAATAGTTACACTCTTATTCATTGCAAGGGCTAGATAGAGATGGTGACATTGCAGATATCACACTTTTTTTTTGCGGGTAGCATAAATCGCCCTTCACGACCTTGAAAGTTAGGAAGTAGCCCATCTTGATCTGATGAGCAATGGTAAAGCATGTCCAACCTTGATCCATGGAAATCCTACCGTTCACCTCTATCAGCCTCACCGTCCACTACATACGGTGTGCGTTTACAGAATGATGGTCCGCGGGACGTGCCAAGGTAGGGACATATCGAACCCATGTGAACATAATCACCTTACCTAAATTGGGTTCAACTAACGTTGTTATGGAAATGGTCAACCCTCGCCGGCCTCCCCCTCGGGCTCTTGGCGGCGCTACCTTCTCCAGCATCGCATCCTTCACCTGGGGACATCACACACATCATCATCTTGGTACACAACAAAAAGAATCATATTAGAACATGCGCAAAACTGACATGTAATCACATGCAATAGACCATCCAGAAGCATTTGTGTTAAACAAATATTGCTTCATGTAATACGAAGGGGCAAAGGGGCATCCCCCCCCCCCCCACTCCTTCAAATTTCTTTAAATTATATATTTATGCTAAATTTTTAAATAGCACTCAAAGTTTAACCATGATTGATGTTTTTGGGAGCCTTAAAAATCTCCGTCAAGGTCGTCCACTTGGTCAGGCACAAAAGACTTAAAGAATATTATTATTCTGCAAGAAACATATTAGGATAATACAACATCAAACTAAATAATATCTATATTTGAAAGATCTACGGTCTTTGAAGTCTCGGTGAAAACATTTGAAACTATTTATTTCTATCTACCGAGCGAAGTATATACCATCATTCTTATTTCTACCAATATCTACGTGTACATGTGTATATACATATATATCTCTAGAACTAATCACAGAAAAAGGTTATTAGCTTTTGTTACATTCACATAAGTTATGTTACCTTTGGTAGTTGGATTTGTTACGACCCCTGAATTTAAACTTGGTGGTCAAATTTTCTGCAAGGCATTTGACACATGCACCTAAGTTATGTTAGCTCCATATTGTCGGTTTTGTTACATCCGTACAGTACGGGTCAGTTCATATGTGATGTAACTTATTCAACCAATGGATGGTAACTTGGTGCTCAAATTTATGTCAGACATTTGCTACATCCACGCGCAACAACTCAGTTTATGTGTGATGTATCTTTTTTCACCTGATGATAGAGTTGTAGTTAATCATGCACTAGTACTATTTTGTTCTGGATGAAATTTCTATGCATCCTATACCCACAAAAATTTTCTTATCAGTTGGCTCATTTTGCGTACGTAAGCCTCTGAATAGGTAGAGGTGGGTGAACGAAACAGAGTGATGCGCTGTAGATGGATAGGATTCAGTCAACAAATATCGTGGGTGCATCGTAGTGCGGATGTGAAGCAAGGAAGAAACCAGCTCTCTCTTCCACTGGCACTGGCGCCAGCTACTAGCGTCTTTCCTCACTGGGACAGCACCGTATGCAGGGCAGCTGCATGCGTGGTTCCCGTAAGCGGCAATCTCCCCGGTTCGGAACCGACCATGCCAGGCAGGCCGTAGGACAAATCGGCTTCATGTGGTGAGCAGACCGGACCGCATCATCCGGCCGGATGGATGGACCGCCCGGTGATGGCGCCGTTGGTTAATTGCGACGCCGAAAGCAACCGATGTCAGCGCGGATCCACCGATTAAACTGATGGTTATAGGCTAGTGACCGAATCATAATGCGACGCAGCGGGATCGGTGACGGTGAGGAAGGAATATTGGGGCCAGAATATGCGCCGGCCGAGTGCAGCGATCTCGACGTACGGCGCGGTTAGCAGTACACGTCACCGTCGACATGTTGGGAGTAAACAACAGTGTGCGACTTGCGGTTCAGTTTAGCAGCGCCCAGATCGGGATGCGAGGCGGGGGACCCTCACACGCACACGCATGCAGGTTCGGGTCCGTCCGAGGTACCACCCACCCGACGCGCACGCGAGCTAGCCTCTAGATCCATCGCCAGGTCGCGATTTGATCATCACGGAGTAAAAACGGCAGGTCTACGCCGGGCGCATGAAAACCAACCAGCGGAGAAGGGTAGAAAACGGCGACGGAAAAAAAGGCGCGTGTGGACCTAAGGCGCGCCTAACCCGTTGTCTCTTTTGTTCGCCGTAAACTCCACCCACGGATCTCGGCTCGGCTCTACGAGTACCAGTCTACCGACGCCATGGGTCAGGTGGTCAAATGAGGTTCCTGCTTTCTTTCCACACTTGGATTGCACCAACCGCTGTTAACTCCCTTCAAATAAATACCCATTACTAACGTCTTACGGTAGTTACTATACTGGGGATCCACGACCGTGTCACGGTACGGTGATAGGGGATCTACCGCGGCAAACGTGGAGTACGGGCGTTACGTTACCCACCTGCCGCGCGCAGTAGATACATAGCATGGCCCGTAACAATCTTGCCTGAACTTCTGTTTTACTACTACGGATACGGATGAAAACCCTGGATTTCTCTCGACCTTTCAAGGCCTCGATCGGCATAAATTGGTTTTCGGATTTTTTGGTCTATTTCATATCCGTTCTTCGAATTTTTAACACTACCGAGATGTACTTGTTGCTTTACCGCCTCACAAATCCGGACACCTCGGGTTCGGTCACGACCTAAGACAATTGTCTTTTTTATACAGGACCCAAAATATGTGTTTTCCACGCGCCAAAAGTTGATTTCCGAAACCGCGGTTGCTTTTTCTGTTTCACTACTACGGATGAGAAGGCTGGATTCCTCCGAGACGTACTTGCTGATTTACGGCCTCACAAATTCAGACACCCAATAATTCGGGCTCGGGTTCGGTCACGACCGAACATCGCTGTCCATGTTGTCAACACAAAACCTGAACACACTTCAGTAGATAAATGGCAATGCTTACCATGCTGGGAACAAATGACCCAATTGGACAAACTAAATTCGTTCTGTACAATGTTCTACCCAATTTACTTATTGGTCTTTTCGGTCCGGTTTCAGGCGTGTTTTTTCTGCCCACCCCTTACATGTAGTCTTAACATGCCGATTAAGATTATTTAGGATTTAATAGTAACACAATTTGGGCAAATCGAGAGCTAAATTTACTAGTTAGTTACAAACCAACATTTTTACAACATTCCTTTTGTGTTACTGTCACCGCACGACCTGTTCGTACTAGTGCGCGCGGCACATGCAGAAGTTTAAATTGTACAAATAACTTTGTTTTTTGGCCAAATATGAATACGTATAAATTTTATACCTAGTTTTAGGTTTCCATGTTGCTTTGAGTGTCTATGTGGTTAAGATACTCTCTTATTCATTGCAAGGGCTGGATCGTGATGGGGGCACTTCCTGACCACCCTCATGTTAGGGTTCGCATGAGAAAATAAAAATTCTAACTGTCGTTCACCGATTGCCTATGATCTATCTAAGGAGTAATACTGGAACACTGATGATATCGGTGACGTATCCTCGTAGACCGATAACGGTTAATGTTTCGCTAGAACATGGTTGATGTAGACTTCTCGTCGCTGACCTCGGGTGATATATTTAGGAGGAAGATAAAGGAGTTCCTAAAATTGAAATGTCTCACTGATTTTTTTCAAATTAATACTTAAAATATGGATAATAACATATTAAAATTCTACATTATATGAGATAATAACATCATTGTTTTTCCTTTTTACACTAATATATTTTCCTTGCTTGTCACTAATTTTTGGATTTTATTTTTGAAAATATAGGGAATAAAATTTCATTCTAATCATAGCAAACTATTATGCATTAGTTTTTTGTTTGTGGGATAATAGCATATCGAGATTTGATTTTATCCACCCAAATAAATGTGCATTAATTGTTGATTTGCCAGAAAATTTAATTTAATTCATATAACCCCTAAAAGATCGTGCGATTAAAGCAATACTTTACTTTGTGGTTGCCCTTCTTTTTGCACATTAAAGAGTTTCCTTAAAAAGGTGAATTTTGGGAATATAATGCATAATTTTTATTTACACACCTAAAATTATTGTGAATTAAAACATACTACTTTTGCGTCATTAAAAAGATTGCAAACAAAGTAACATATTAATGTGTAATATTTTGTGTGATTAAAGCAAAATTTATCCCTATATTTGCATATCTTTTTTTTTTTCAAGTATTTAATGACAAGCAAGGCAAAAACTAATGTTATTATTTTCGAATTGCGTGATTAATGTAAAATTTTAGTCCCTTCCTTAATATCTATTTTTGCACAATACTACTAACACATTTCGGCTTACTCTCGTCATCCCAAAATATAACACACCCTTAGATTTCGTTGGTCAACAACTTACAACTTTGATCATAATTTATGCATATGATATGTTTATAAATCTACATAAATATATATAAAATGAAATAGATTTATAAGACGAATTCAATGATGTCATATATATATATATATTACCTATCCATCTAATTTAATATAATTTATTGTTTACAGTAGTGCATCAAAGACCGTGAGGACAAAAGCGAGTTGCCTTATATTTCCGGACAAAGGGAGTAGATTCATTTATCGTCTTGGTATTATCCAAATTACGGTGCTATGAATAGTTTATTCTCTTCCTAAAATTTAAATGTGTCACTAACAATTTACAATACACATTTTTAAATATGGGTAAACATGTATTAAAATGCTAATATATTCTTGCAACTATGAGACAATAGCATTATTTTTTGCTTTTTTACACATTTTTTGTATTGCTTGTAGTTAATTAATTAATTTATTTATTGCAAATATAGGGAGTATAATTTTTCTAATCATATCAAACTATTGTGATTTAATTTTTTCTTTGTGGAGAAAGAGCATATTAATATATCATTTTGTTCACACAAATAAATTTTGCATTTACTGTGTGGTTTCCTTTATATTCACACATTAAAGTGTTGTCTTAATAACACGATTTTTGGGAATACTATGCATTAATTTTTATTTGCAAAGCGGAAATTATTGTGAATTAAAATGTACTACTTTTGCATCATTAAAACATACCAAACAAAGTAACAAATTAATGTGTAATATTTTATGATCTTAATGTGTAATATTTTGTGATCTTAATGTGTAATTTTTTTGCATCATTAATGTGTAATATTTTATATGGAGTACTATATACGCATATCTCTTTTGGCATATATTTAATGATGGGCAAGGGAAACATTAATGTTCATATCTCCGAATTGCACAACTAATGTAAATTTTTAGTCCCCTTTTCAAATATTTATTTTTACAAAATACTTCTGACACATTTCAGAAAACACCCTAGAGATTTTGGTTGCCATGTAAAAAACAGAATATGTCATATCTTCTACAAAGCCAGTCCTATAATATTTAAACTACGTAGAGACCTTTGAAATTTACAACAAAGTACCTTGAAAGATTGCATTATCCTTGTCTAATGAAATTTGATGGTGCCAGACTCAAACCTTTGAACAAAAACGTTTGCCCATTGTGCTGTGCATGGCTAAATAATCTTCCATCACACACCAACATGAGGAGAGGGGCTCTATTTCATGGACGTTAAGGGGCAACTCCATTGAGATCAACGTTACTGCTGCATAACATCTACTATTTAGCTTGATTGAGATTCACAAGTAGGAATATATTATGAACACTTTCAATCTCAACCGTTGTCGTAGATGTTAACAAATCAAACCTGTAAGCAGTAAACCTACGTAGAAACAAGTAAGTTTATAAAGGGGCAACTTCTCAAAACAAAGCAAGAACACGGCCCTTGAGAGATGATGTGGTGAAGGTCCTGCGTGAAGATTATTGACTCAGAATGCTAGAAAATAAGGTGATGCAACGATATACATGTTGAACTTTAAGGCTGAAAATTACCACAATATTGGTTCAAGGTTCTACCCACAACATGGTAGGGCAAATTAGGAAGGAGTTCGCCGAGTTCAAATCTACGATAGAGGATATCCCATATGAGGAGGCTTCGAGATCTGCTACTACAAATCTATAGATGGAAGTGTAGGGAGCTGGTACCCTCGCACACTTCATTGCAAACATCGAGCAATTGAGTGAAGATAGAGGACTCAAGGAAGGATAATTTGATGTCATCTCTTGTTGTCGATGGGAAGTATTTTATGCGTTTCGTACAAATATCCTTATAGGCATGTGGGTACTCTAGTGGATACATTGACTACGGGATAAGTGGACTATCCTGATATTTCCTTAATTTGATGTCTACCAAATCATTATGTTTCTCCATTTTCTATTATATTTCACTTCCCTCCCCTTAATTCAATGTATACATGTTCCCTAGTGTTGTGGCACTATTTCAGGTTATCTTGGCACATAGAGAGCCAAAGTTATCCCTTAGCTCCATGCATGGAACATAGTTAGAGAATGTGATTAGGGTATCACGATCGTGAAAAGTATGTCCTTAGAAATGCACGTATGGTGGCAGAATTATCAACCCCCATGCAGGAGACAAAGTTAGCTATTTTACCAAGAAAAATGATCTTACTCCATATAAGGTGCACCCCCATAGCAGCACATAGATCTGACTTTGGCTCCATGACATATGCAATCAAATTCCAGGGCCTAGATGTAACGTTGGAAAAATCACACTCTAATGCAACTCCCTTGATAGAAGTTTCGAAACCTTGAAATTGAGTAGAAACTTTCTTCTGTAAATGTTTTGGATCTTATCTTCAAGATGATGGGTCAGCATTTATTGATGAAAATACTCGAGAATTTCAAATACTTGAAAGCCAAATTCCCAATCAAATTTTTTGATTTATGCGCTTTTCAAAAGAAAGAGAAATCTACGATGGTATGACACATGGGCGGGGGGGGGGGGGGGGGATTGACCTTTTCTGTTAATAATGACATCGTAAATTACAAATATGTGTTAATACTTACTCTTTCAAATCTAGCACGGTAAATAATCGTGTACTATCTAGTGATACAAGATCTTCTGAAAGATGGAAACACCAAAAAAATTAAGAAGGTTTCAAAACACTATTATGAAATCATTTAGGAGTTTTGATTTACTACTTGGTCTTCCATTTGGAAGTGCCTTAATTTAACTGTAACATGAATGAGGGACCGTCACATGAAAATTAGTGGAAGATGTAAGAAAGACGAGCATCAGAACAAAAAACACAAGGCAAGCATCATTGGCTTTCCACTACGAAGGAAAGTCATGGATCAATATTTCTTAATTAACATACATTGCTTCAAAATAATTTGACTTTTCTCAATATGTTATCCCACTCTACCATCTCAGGGTTTGAAAGAGACGCTTCTGTAAATGTTCAGACATAAATATATCCCAATATCTCACACTCACACTCACACCAAATTTAGAGAAAGCATGATGATGCACTTAAAATAAGAGCTTAGAAATTAGCAATTTCCCAGCCTAGAGCTAGTTTACATATACATTAGGAACTCTCTTGATTTACAAATGGTGCATAAGAAAACTACCTTTTCAAAATCCTCACATTGTTGCTTATATCATCTTTGTTTGCTCAACAAACCAAACAAACACAACTCCTAGGAACACTCTAACATGGCACAACTCTAAATACCTCACACTCATAGTCATACGAACTCCTCACAAGCTCGAAGATAAATATACGAGAAAGCGACTAGAGGAGCACATGCCACATGCTTGGTGTCTACAACTTGTGAATCGTAGGTAGCCGTTGATTCAAAGACCTCTTAATTACCGATCGATTCATTCATTGGTTTAGAGCACGATCCTATTGTTGTACACCGTCTTGATTCGTTTAGCAACAAGATCTAGACATAAAGAACACCCCGATATGATTGGACTTCAAATAACTAGTGCTACATGCCTCTACACATGCCGAAAGAGGAAATATGGGAAATACGCGGTGAAAGAGTAGGAGAAGTGCGGGACGAGAGTGACTTTTCAAACTTAAGAGTAACCGCTGATTAGTTTCCCGCGCCTTAACCAACGGTCATCATCTTTTGAAAACACAGTTTATCGAGAGCATTATTCAAAGATCACTCTTCAGAAAGCCTTCATAGTAGCTTCGGTAAGGTATCATCTTCCTCTGTTTGGTGACGCGGAAGAGATGTTGATCTTCTAAGAACATCATAGGACTCCAAATACCAAGGGCGCCAACACATGCATGCTCGAACGCCGAAATAGGAAGCAGTGAAAAAATCCGCAGGAGAAACGTGGTTCGATTGCGGGGTTTCAAACTTAATAGTAACCGTTGATTGGGTTCGCGCGCTTATCAACGGTCATCATGTTTTTCCTTTTCAAAAATACAAATTTCGTGGGAGGATAGGTTAACCACCATCATCTCTTGCAAAAGCTCCATCACACACCATGGATGACAAAACCATCTTGCTCCAAATAGCTTAAGCCTAGAACAAAGTAGATGCAAGTTTTACAGGTAGAACCTCGAGAGCCATAGGAAATAGCATCATCACCTAGAGTTTGTTTGGTTTGATCTTTCCAAGGACAAAAAGTGAGTCTGGTTTGTTTGGGATCGAGTCATCATCATATCCATCCGGCTGGAAGCACGCCGCGGCCCTCCACCCCGAGGATGGACTCTCCTGCTCAGTAGCCTACCAAGGAGTACAAGTAGAGATCTGATAGGAACAAAATCCCAAAAACCCAAACAAAACGAAGCGCAAAACAGAACGCAACGCGGCGAGCGACAGAGAGAGAGAGACAGATCCGTCTCGCCGCAGCAGCCGATCGCGTCGGCGCTCCGATCGATCCTCGCTTCTTCGTCTTCTCCTCCACCGCCCCGCCCTGCCGCCGCGCGGAAGGGAGAGAGACGGCGGAGGGGAGCTTCTTCTCACCGGATCCGCGCCTGAGCTGTAAGTGCCCCGTGCTCTCCGAGATCCTTTTCGGTTTCTAAATCTCTGCGAGGTCCTCGTCTTCGTTTTCGTTTTTCCCGTGGTGGGTTGTTTTCTTCCTTGATCTGTTGTGATCCGGGCGCGGCGCGGCGCGGGGCTGACGGGGCCGGTGCTGTTTTCGGTTCTGGCGTGCAGGATCGGGGCGTGATCCGCGGTTCTGGAGCAATGACGACGGCGTGCAACGGCGCCGGCGAGGCGCCGAAGGCGGAATTGGCGGCGGCGAAGGCGGCGGCGGGGGAGAGGCCCGCGGAGGAGCGCGAGGGGGTGGGCGGCCCCTTCGTGATCGTCAACGGCGACTCGGACGGCCTCTCCGACCGCTGCTCCGACAAGGCGGACTCCCGCTCCGACGAGGAGGATCTGCCGCCGCCCAATGCAGCCCCGGACTCGGGCGCGGACGCGGGCGGAGATCACGGTGGGGAATCGGGCGATTCCGACGCCGCTACCGTCGGGCTTCCGTCTTCCAACGGGCATGGTGGCCCGACCGCTGTGGAGTCCGAGGATGATGTGGGCGAAGGCAAAGCGGAGGGAGGCGACAATTCTGAAAATGGACTACAGAGGGAGCAGGGGACTGCCGGGGAAGAGCTGGGCGGAGAAGAGGCACCGGCAGAAATTGGAACTGACCATGTCGATGATGGTGCTGATTCCGCCTCACCTGCTGTGGATTCTGTAGTTTCAAGCGCCCCTTCTGATGTTGCCACTCCCGAAGAACAACAGGATGGAGCGAGTGCTTCTCTGGAGTCCTGTAGTCCGGATGATACCCCCACACAGGCTGAGTCTGATCCAATCGTATTGGGCAAGGAGCTCGAAGAGGAAACAAGCGCTCCTTCTGATGTTGCGGCTCCTGAAGAACAACAGGATGGAGTGAGTGCTTCTCTGGAGTCCAGTACTCCGGATGATAACCCCACACAGGCTGAGTCTGATCCCATCGTATTGGGCAAGGAGCTCGAAAAGGAAACAAGTGCTCCTTCTGATGTTGCCGCTCCTGAAGAACAACAGGATGGGGCGAATGCTTCTCTGGAGTCCAGCAGTCCGGATGATACCCCCACACAGACTGAGTCTGATCCCATCGTATTGGGCAATGAGGTCGAAAAGGACACAAGTGCTCCTTCTGATGTTGCCGCTCCTGAAGAACAGGAGGATGAAGTGAATTATGCTTCTCTGGAGTCCAGCAGTCCGGATGATACCGCTACACAGGCTGAGTCTGATCCCATTGTATCAGAGTCTGATACCATAGTATCAGAGTCTGATCCCATCGTACTGGAGTCTGACGGTAGTGGTGAGCAAAGCAAAGAAGAAGAGATTGATGCTGAAATCAAGGAGCTGGGCACAGATGGATCAGGTGTTTCTGAGGTGAATGGACAGCATGATGCTGGCGTGAGTGCTGATTCATGTGTAACTGCTACTGAGCCTCTGATTCACCTCGATGAGGGCAAACATCAGCAGTCTGTTGTCACAGAATTGGTGGAGCAGGATGGGAGCAACGGACATGCCCATGTTGAGTCAATTCCTGATTCTTGCACATCTGCTCCTGACTCTGACATTGATGGGGGCTTAGAACAACAATCAGATGCACTGGAGGCTGAGCCTGAAGTGCCAGATGGAAGTGGTTGTGGAGCATACAAGGGACCTATAGAAGAGGAAGTTGCTGCGAATGGCCTTGGCTGTGCTGAGGACACTCTTAATACTTCCGCAGAGCTTGAAACTGCGGTTGATGAGGGTGAGGGCGAAGTCGCCTCTGGTGTTGTTGAAACGGAAGCCGTAATAGGAACGGATAGTGAGGGAGATTTGCATGATGGCCAGGCTGTTGCTGTCACATCTGGTGAGGAAGCGAAACCTCCTGCCAAGGAGGGAATAAATGAAGCCATTCCTGCTGAAGCTGGGGTGTGTGTAATTACTGGGAATATAAGTGAACCAGTAGTGCAAGATGATGAATTGGTCAAGAATGGTGTCTCTTCTGGCATACTTCATTCAGAACAATCTGAACCAGATCAAGTTGTTGAACTTAAAGGGGGTCAAGAAGTTCAGGTAGAAGTTGCTTCAGGTGATGGAAACACTCCAGTTTCTGATGTGAAGGCTGTCATCGTGGAAATGAACACATCAGACAGCGTTCAAACACAAGATCTTGGGTCTGCATTGGAAGACAGGAGTATGCCACTGCACGAGAATTCAATAGGCGAAGTCGAGGAGGAGGTAAAAGAACAAGCTTGCCCTGAGGATGCACATTTAGCTCTGAATGACTATTCTTCTGTACAGACTGGAAAGCAAGGGCAGTTCGAATTACCTGGTGCTGGTGTAGCTGATAAAACTGACAATGTTGTGTTAGAGGCAGAACCAAGGAAAGGGGTTGAGACGGAGGTTGTTGACGTTGTTCAGTTGGATGTGCCCGCGGCTTCTACTGTTCATAATGAACCAAGGTCCATTGATTTCATCAACAATGCTAGCCTGCATACTAAATTGGAAACTTCTGACCATGTACAGGCAATGGAGTGTAGTTCTCAGGAAGTATCTAGCACCACTGTCGATCAAGTTATATCTGGTGTTACTGAGGAACATGGAACTGCTGTGACTGATGACGCTGAACTTCAGGAAGTATCTAGCGAAGCTGCTGTTGATCAAGGTGAACCTGTTGCATTGGGTGACGTTCGTGAAGCTAGTGACATTTGTCAAACAGGTGAATCACGTGATTTGGCTGCAGATTACCAATCGAATAGTGACCAGCCAGAGATCTTCGATGCATCAGCTACTTGTGAAGAGCTAGTTTCTCCAATTGAAGGTCCTCGCCTTTCAGATGAAACATTGGAACCTGGAGTTAAGGCTCCTTGCACAGTTCAGGAGATAGGCTCGTCAGATGTGACATGTAAAGATGTGGTAAATATAAATGCATGCAATATATCTTCTCAAGAAGTCGAAACCAAATGTTTGGAAGGTATGCAATCATTTTTCTCTGGCTACCCTTTTTGATTCTTTAATTTTAATGTTGTCCTTAAAGTTAATGATGATTATAGTTGTTTGTAAAAGTATGAATGCTTACCCTAGTTATTGTGCAACAGTATTGGAACCTTCATCTGTTGACGGGGTAGTTGTTCCAGTGGAGCACAAGAATGATGACAAAAATGCACAGAAAGGGAAGGAGAAGATTGCTGAGGACTCCACTGATTCACCTATGGATCTTGATAAGAGTCACAAGGGAGATATAAAGTTCATTGGGCCACCAAATTTGTTCCACATAGTAAAGGTTCCAAGATTTGCTGGTGATGACGTCTGGGCAAGAGTACAGGAGGCGCAAGTTCATCTGGATCGCCTGACTCAAGAAAGAGATGCACTTAATGTTCGCAGGAAAAACCAGAAGGTAACAGGCATCCTAACGTTCATTCTACTTTTCCTTCCTTAGCTTGTTTCTGACTTTTGGATTAACTATTGCAGGCTATTGTTGATGGGTATAAGGACAAATTAAATGCAGCACGGCAAGAAGAGAGTGAAGCGAGAGCTGCTTTTGTTGATAAGAGGAATGGTCTAGATAGTGCACGGTCAGTGATTGGGAAGTTGAATCAAGCAAATTCAATTGAAGAAATTGATGAGCTGGTAAGAATTCTGCGCTGGTGTATTCATTTTATTTTCCTTCTCATGTTATGTTCTTCTGTTTCTCAATCTGGCATCTTATCTAATAAATATTCTGATGATTTAGATTGCGAGGAAAGAGAGGACTATGGAACATGAGACCATTTCTTTGAAACAAGAGAAGCTTTTCATTAAAGAGATTAATGAACTAAAAACCCAAAGGAAGCAAGTGTGCTCCAATCTGGGCTCAAAGGCTGAAATCAGTGAAGCATTCCATCAAAAGGATCACATTCACGAGCAACATAAGGTCTTTCTCTTAAAGCAGCACCTTGTTTTCTTCAGTCTGAATTACATCAATTTTCATACTGACACCTATGTTCTCTTTTCTAGACTTTGAAGAAGGAAGCAGATTTACTTTCAAAGAATCTGAAGTCCCTTGAGGAGAACAGAAAAAAGATTCAAATTTCGTATGAAGATGAAAAAGCAGTTCTGGGAAAAATAATTGATGAATTGAATGCTGCCAATGTAATACGTCAACAGGCCTACAAGAATTGGTCTGACCTGAGAGCGGAACCAACCAAGAGGGTAAGAAGCTTCTTGTATTCACGGGAGGCTTGTAGTGTAATATTTCTATGCTAAATAAACAAAACTGGCAAGTCGTCAGTTATTGTTTCCAAAGTTTTGCACCATCCCCAAAATGGAGGCATATTGCCTTCTTAAATATCGAGAAAGCCCAACTACCAAACAAACCTGGGTGAGAACCCAATGTCGGGTTAGTTCAAACATGCGTGATTATACTGATTGATAGATTGACTTCATGTGGAAGTAAGGTGACTCTTTATTTAGTGTCATCAGTTTAAATAGAGTGGCTCCTACCCTGCTCTCTATCATGCACCTTTAGTGTTGATGTCTGGAATATGCTACTCCCTTAGTGATCAATACCAGCATTTGTGGAGTACTATATTTTCTGTCTCCCTTAGTGATGGAGGCAAGGAAGATAAGTTTCTCTACTGTGCTAGTGACCACCTATACAGAGGCTATTCTGTAGTATTTCTTGTTAGTTGTGTTAAAAACCTGAAAATCCTCTCTCCTTTTTGGCATTTCAGAACAAGTACTTCAGAATGTACATGACAGACCGCGATGAGGTGAGCAAGTTCACTGACAAGGATAAACTTGAGGCATATTGTAATAATCAGGTAAACCACACAACCACTCTCTGACATTATCTCAGTGATGCATTTCTTAGGATCAATATTTGTCCCTGGTTTTGATGTCTTAGTTGCTTAAGGTGATCAACTTCCATGTGCTATGAGCCAATTAGTCAACTTCATAGACACATGCAACCAGCATTTGTGTTTTGCTATCTCTTAACATATCATGTGCTGCAGTGCTAGTCGTATACCGTAAGCAATTATCTACTATTTTGAATCTACTAGGTTCTTTCGATGTGAAGTTCCTACAAATTCATAATATTCATAGTCATACCTCTGATGGCTGATCAATACCAGCATCGTGATGGCTCATTCCTTATGTTCTTCAAATTGTCGTTGAACTACAACTGTTGTTTCTTGATCCTCCCATAATATGATGCTCTTATGTTTGATCAGTAATTTTTTAACTTCTTTCACTTTCAGGTAAAGAACTTTATGGAGATGTGGAACAAAGATGATGACTTCCGCAGGATGTATGTTGAAGCAAACAAGTTTAGCACTCTGAAGAGACTTGAGACCCATGATGGAAGATTACTTGGCCCTGGAGAGGATCGTCCAGTCATTCCCAGGAACAATTTCAACAGAAGACCTAACAATCCATCTCAACTCACTGCTTCAAGCCCAAACATGCCCATTGCAACTTCAAAAGCAGCACCTGAAAAGTCTGCCGCAGTTGTAGTTCCTGTAGAAGAGGATTCATTTCCAGTTTTACCACCAACCCAGATCCATAAGCAGGTCAAATCAAAGACAGCTGGTAGTTCATCCCAGAAAGAAATAACTACAGCTCCAGTGTCAGAAGTGGAAGATGTAAAACACATTGAAAAGGAAAAGGCCCGTCGTCCTGCTGAGGAGTTGGAGCTAACAAAGAAGGCGGATGAGGAGTTGGCACGGAAGGATAAGGAAATAGAAGAGCAGAAGGCAGCTGAAAGGGAACGAATTGTGTTGGAGCAGAAGGCCAAAGCTAAGGAGGCTGCTGAGAGGAAGAAAAGGCAAGCACAAAAGGCTCAGGAAAGAATTGAGTTCAGATTACTGAAGGAAGCCGAGGAGAGGGAAAAGGTATGTTTCCACAATTTTGTGCTTCCATGTTAAGCGCTCAATCTTTCTTAATAGACCATGCTGCCACCACAACGAATTATTAATTGTATATCCTATTATCAAACATGTGCAGAGGAAAGAACAGAAGAACCATAAGATTGTCACAGCTCCAGTGGCAGGTGGTAATGGCGAGGGCAGCTCTGCAGCTACAGGTACACCAGACACTGAAAGTAATTCATCCGAAAATGCTAGGGATTCCAAGGTTCCTCAACAACCACCCCCAAGGAGGAATACTAACAGGGCAGTGAAGCAGATAAACAAGCTAGAGCGCATGCCCGATCCCCTGAAAAACAAGTTCAGAAAGAAAACGCAGCATTATGTTTTCATTGGAGTTGCGGTTGCCCTAGCGGTTGTTGCGTTGATCCTTGCAGGCAGATCCTTAAACCTCCCTGGTTTAAATTTTCTTGGCTCTTGAACTAGTTAGTACTACTCCCAATGGATGGCGAGGCGTTCTGCTCACTCACAACCGTAGGGAGGTGGAGGTGGCTTCTGATAGAAAATTCGGCAGTTGTTTTGCGGGAAACTTTGTTGCTCTACCTAGACATGGCTTATTTTTTCTGTTTGAACCGTGGATGCCGTTACTGTACTTATTTTACCGTATAGATTGTGTTGGGAGTGCATTGTGCTAGACTTATCGGATGGTGGCGACATATTCGTTAAAGTGAACATAATAATATCTATAGATTTATTTTGGACATATATATATCTGGTGTGGTGGTATGTTATTTTGCCTGTGTATGTTATATTATTGCATTATGCTCAGTTGGATTGTCGATGGTCCAACAGCCCAGAACTCATTAACATATTGCCCTGAACACCTGCTCATTGGTAGCTGGAGATTGCCAGATTGGAGACAAAGGTAAGTTTCAGCTACTCCCTCCTATCGTATTTAATCGACGCTAGACACTGCTTTGCTTAGGTGCATGTACATGTGGCTACCCTCCGCGTCGATCAGAGGTAGTATTCTTTCATACTTGATGCTGCTTATACATGTAATAGCTACAGTTTTGTGTAAGTATGAGGTAAGCTTACAAATGTAAGTTTCAGCTACTCTTTCATAATTGATGCAGCTTTTACACGTATCAGCTAGAGTACAGTTTAGTTTAAATATCAGGTGCACTTATTCAGGGATGAACAGCACTGGCCATTTCCGCACACACACCGACACACATTATGTTTATTTACATCTTCCTTCACCTGAAGCTTCTGCCTCTACTCCTGCCAATGTTCTCTACGAAGGCCTCCCCGATCCCCTCGCCAATGCCCTCGATGAGGCCGCCGATGACCCCGAATAGGGCGTTGATGGTGACCTTGGCCACGGCCACGAGCGGGTTGCTCCTCTCGGGCGGCACCACGCCGTGCTCGTAGAGCCCGTTCACCATGTCCTTGGCGCACTTGGCGTGGAGGTAGTACCCGCACGGCATACACTGGTACACGCGCCCCGACCGCCGCCTCCTGCACACCTGGCACACGAAGCTCGTGGCCACTCCGGCACCGGCAGCCCCCGAGTCCGGCGCGAGCAGCAGCGGGTGGCTGTGCGCCGGGAACTCCATCCGCCGCGTCATGGCGGCGCAGCACGGGTGCACGTCGAAGCTGCAGCACGCGCACCGGAACGAGAAGCCCTTGACGGCCTTGCCGCAGACGTCGCACTTGCACCGGAGGAACCCACCTGGTGGTCACAATGCAATAACGACACCGGCCTACACGTTAAGTTGTCGTATGCCTCTACCGTAGTCACCATTACGACATGAACATGGTACCTGGTTTCTCGAAGAAGAGGAGGTGCTGGTGCTTGGGGTGGAAGGGGTGGTCGTGGAGCGACGGAGGAGCCAGCGCGCAGAAGTCGTGCAGCTGGAAGCCGCAGATCTGGCACATGAACCGCTTGCCGGCGCCGTACTCCCTGCAGCCCATGCACATGAAGAGGTACGGGAAGTCGAACGGCGCCAGCCGGTGCTCCGGGTGGCTGAAATGCACAATCTCGCCGTCATCACCGCCGCCGCCGTCTCCTGCCTCGTTCTGCTGGCTCGTCTGAGGAAGATCGGTGTCTTCCGAGAGCGGCAGCTTGCCGCTGAGGTTCCTCGGTTTCATGGACACGCTTCTGCTGCTCATGTCGCTCGAGCTGTATCTCGACCTGCCTCTTAGTTTGTCTTGATGCTTGCGTTCCAGACCATATAAGGAAGGCAGAAGGCTTGATCAGGAAGGCCTCTCCAAGGTGTTACTTGTTTCATTAAAACTATTGGTTAATTTGATCCGTCTACAGCTGGAGTTGCAGCAGCAGCAGCAGCAGCCTTGTTGCGGTAAAGCCAAGTTCCGATGCTTGTGTGATGGACAAGTCTTATCTCCTGTGACTGACTCAGGAAGTTACAGCATCAAGAAATCTCGACCTGCTTTTGCAGCCTGATGCATGGGGGTTCAGAATGGGCACAAACCACAAAGCTATCTAGGATCAGAAACTACTGCTGCGGGGGAAGAAATCTTGTGCCGGACTCTGATGACCCGCAAATGCACTTCTACTGACTCTGATGACCCACAAATGCACCTCTACCTCATTCCCTATTCTGTTTTTCTTTCCTCGAAAAGGGGATTTCTATTCTGTGATCGCACATGCAAAACTTGCTTCGAAGTAGCGGAGGTCAAATACTGGTTCATGTATGAAGTCTTATTGGATATTTTGTTTCACCAAGAAACTAACACACCATCAGTATTATAAAAAGAATGCGCAGGGATAGTTACTTCCATTTTAATCACGTTTGGTCCCTAGAAAACAAGTCAAATCTAGATTTGGTCCCTGACTCCAATAGCATACATCTTGGGCCCTAAACTGAACTTCTTAAAATCAGCATGCTCAATTATATGGCGGTGTGTTTCTATGCGTGGCAGCATAGTCAACAAAGATGTCTCGAAAATGATGAGGAAAACAAAACAAGACAAATCTGAGAACCCACAAGGAAAATTAAATGCTAATATAAAACTGAATGCAAATCAATTCTTTTTGTTGAAAAAAGGCATATCTGAAGAAATAATTTTCCAGCAAACTTAGAAAGATGGAAATTAATAAAACAAAATTGAGAAATTTTAAGAAGGATAATGAGCAATTCAACAAACACTATTATTTTATAAGAACTGAATTCAAGAAAACAATCTATGTACATAATTGGAACATCAGCATGTTTTTCATCATTTTTCTTATATGTGTGAGCTTTCCTGAGTTTCCAAAAAAATTAAAGTAATACAGTAGGGGAAGCCTCTACAATGATATTTTCCGCATAGCTCCAGCTTTTTGACGATGTTTCTTCCTTTTTAACTCTTTAGGTTGATTTTTATCGTGAGTCTTACCACTTTGAGTGAAGCCTTGGTCTAGGAAAACAATAGAAAGAAAATAAAATGGCCTAAGGATCAAGGTCAAGCCCATCACAATGCTAGACAACGGACACATGAACAACATTCATATAAGTATTTGCATGGATAAACAATTTTGGCATATGCCCTCTTGTGCATGTCAATTGAATGTGGATCTATCCCATCCTTCCTGGCTACTGAAACTACATGTAGGTAGGGTATTCCAGATTGTTGCCATCTACTGTAAGTGCATGTCTTGGCCTTCAAATCAACAATGTAGTCCAGATGAGCTGACCATGTTATACATTGCAAACAAACCATCCCTGCTCCATCAAAATAACAATTGTTGGATTTCTCCACATGCTTCAAAACTCTCTTATTTATCTTAGGGCAGATAGCACCTGGCCACTTCTCCTCCTCCTCCTGCTTGCTGTAATGTCTACTCATGATATGGGCCTTGATTCTTTCAAACATAGACAAGACATGGAGTTCTCTGGTTTCTAGGATATATCTATGTGACCAAATACATATCTGCCATGAACAAGTATGTACAAGGACACAAGTACAAGGATAGAAGTAGAAAATGTATTGGTACAAACTTGTTGAAAACTTCACGGTTGTTGTTAAGAAGGATATCATACTTTGGTAGATCACTCCGAAAAGCCCTAACCCAGGTTTTAGGATCCAATTCATTTAACCAAGCCCATGCTTGAGGATTTAAAACCTTCACTGCTTACATGTTGGCCTCAAATCTGGTCACAGTAGTGCTTCTAGAAATCCTCAATAGTTGGTTCTTTAGAACATCTCCTCTGGATAATTGTTGGAAGTTCTTCCACATGTGCCTGGCACATATGCTCTGAATCGGGGAACACATGTTTGGCATCATTTATCAGCACTACATAGTAAAAGCAAGTATTACTGCAAGTACAAGATCAAGTGGCAACAAAAACACTAACAATGGTGTAACACAAGTTACAGGAAAAACACCAACAATAGTTACCTTCTATTTGTCACACATGGCAGTCCAAGGTGTAGTGTTATAAATGCATAGATCGGACTTCAGAGTCTCAAGAAACAAGGCTCAAATTGGAAGTACACTAAGCCGTGCGCGCCGGCCATCACCGTGATCTCCATCAACGCCCCATCTAAAATCTCCATAGTTTGTTCTTTTGTAAGATTGAACATAGTTTTGATCTTAATGATATATTCATCTATGTGTTGTAATTCATACATGCATGAGTGATCGATCCAGTTCTAGTTGAGGTATGATCTAGTGCGCCAAGTTAGAATATGTTGTAGATCTAATATTCATGAAGGATTACGAAGATGAGTTTACAAGATCCTTTGATCGGTAAGTGTGCTATTGTCTTGCGAGTGTCACACAAGTAGTGCATAGCGTCCACATGTGTGGCATCCCGGTGATCAAATGGGGAACGTTTATTTGTCTTAGGAATCTCTTGTATAATAGTGGATCACATATATTGGCCCCTCTAGTACTAGTTAGACCGAAAGCCAGAAACCACCTCTCATTCATTCATTCATTCCTACAACTACAATCTCTCTAGTTTAATCATTGTTTATGTTCACTTTCGCTACTTGGTTTACCTTTTTTTTCAACCTATATAATAGGCTACTTACAAACCATGGTTTGGGTATGAAAACGTGGCTGCACTGACAACACAGTTGTGGGGTTGTTTAGTTTTCGTTCTACAAAACTCACATGCGATCGTTTCTTAATATATATTTGTTGTTGTTAAGTATTGAAATAACCCTACGTTGGTGCACGAAACCCACACATCAACGGCACCCGTGTGCCGAAGTGGAAGTCCTTGGAGGAAGAGTCCTCGTAGATACGTGGAAGGAGGTCACTAGCATCGATCAATCCATGGGCAAGTACTACGAGCGCATCTATGGTCAATACAATGAGAGGAAAAATTTCGTGACTACGCCACCATCCAAATGATCCACAACGAGTCGTCCATGTCTCACCGGTGGACTATCAATAAGGCTGCATGCAACAAATTAATTTCATGGATGCTACACGAGATGTAAAACTCTCATGAGAGCGGCAAGACAATGGTGGACTACTTGGCTTGCGGGATGTGTTCCTGTCTAGACTAGACATGAGTTCCTATGAGCGTGGTGGTACATGACTTGTAGTAGCGGCCTCCGCAAGTGGGGGTGACAACATTGGATAATTCTTGGTTGGTGGTTCTCTTCTAAGTACTGAGTGGTGCTATCCCGGGTGAAAACCGAAGGCCTATCCTTTATTGGTTGTGCCTTAAAATGGCTTGTTGAAGGTATTGTTTCGGGAACACGGTCTATCGCCAGGGTGAAACCTAATATCTTAGATTGAACAACGACAACGCTTGTCCATTGTGTCCTCCTCGGAGGGTGTTTCTTTTAGAGAACCTCCTTTGCAGTCAGATTTCTATTTTTTGTGGTGGTTAGAGTGCTGCTACTGCAGGTGATTGATCACCGTCGCCGGGTTTTTTTCTCTTATTATTTTCGTTTTTTTACTATGTGCATCGGGATGTTTTAGGAATCTTGTTGGTCAATGGTGTAATTTTTATATGCATGCTATTAGTGTATTCCATTTAACAAAGAAAAACTAAATACAATGCTCTAGAGCACTCTACAGGCTTAGTGCGGCATATCCTCCTTAGCTCTTCAATCAACTTCTTATACTTAGAGTTCAATTTAGCAATTCTTCAAATGAAAATCAGGTGGATCAAGGAGATGTTTGGGCATATAACTTCAACTCAGGGATATACTCCTCGAGTAATTATTACAAGCTGATGTTCTAGGAGTTAACGGTTCATGTAGTTTTTCGAAAACTTGGGAAATGCAAATGTGTTTCAAAGATGAAGGTATTTGCATGGCTCCTTTTGATGGATCGTTTAAACACAAGAGACATGATGATTGGGAGACATTGGTACCTTCCAACAGGAGCCAATTGTGTTATGTGTAATCAGAATCATCTTGAGACAAGAGATCATCTTTTCATTGAATGCCCTTTTGCCAAGAGATGTTGGGATTCATGTAACATCGAGTGGCAATCTGGGGACTCGATGAGTGACATATTTTTTTACAGCAAAGAGAAATCTTCAAGGGCCTAATTTCTTCGAAATAGTTATATGCACAATATGGAACATTTGGAAAGAGAGAAATGGCTTCATCTTCGGAGGAGAAAGGCTGAACTTAAACTTGTGGAGAATCAAATTCTTAGGAGACCTACAGTTTACTTGCTACCGTATTAAGAAGACAAAGGCCGAGAGTCTTAAAGCTTGGATTGCTTCTTTAGTTTAAATTCTTTTTCCTTGTGAGTTTATTTTTTCCAACGGGTTGATCCTCTCAACCCTTATCTTGTATTTATGGTTGTGCGAGACTTTGTGAAACTCTTACTTTAATTGAAAATACCATAGGGGCCTCCCCTGACTGTTTCATGGATAATTGTTTTTAGCAATTTTTCCCATAAGTATAAATCTATCATATATCAAGAACATGTTAAACATCAAATATTTGATGATACAATAGTTTGTGAATAAACTTAGTTGGATGGGTCAAGAACTCTCAACATCAGGTAACAAATAGGATTCTGCCTTCTCCTTCAACGATGACACCAAGGCTTGTGCCGGATGGCGTTTGTATCCTTTATGGGAGTAAATCCACACACGAAAATCTTTATATTGAACTTTTTTACCCTATTTATGTTATTTTTATTTATACCTTATTAAATACATTATATGAAATATATAATTTTTGTACAACAATAGCATTAACTACTAAAAAGGTAATTATGCCAGTGAGACATTGCAGTGCATTTGGATATGTTGCATTTCAAGTGTTATTCTCAAATATCTATAGATTTTGGTAGAGTGCTTTTAGAGTATAATTTGTATAAACAAGTTCGTGACTATGAATTCTTTATGTGAATAACTAGATATTTCTAGAGAGTATGAAGTGTCATTTATTTTATGTCCTCTATTCCTTTTTTCAACTCTTTCTTCCTCTGCTCATCCATTTCAGAAATGCCCTTCGATATGCAAAACATATATCTTCAATGGACCCCAAGCCTGCAGTAAACTCTCATCAGTATCCTCACACCCGTGTCGTCTTCTTCCATCCCCACCGTTGTTTCTCGACCCACCATGGCACCGTCCTTGACAACATCTGATCTATTTTCGTTGTTCCTTGACCCGAGATAAATGTGCCCCATCTAACATCTATGTTGCTTGACCCCATCGCAATTGTCCAATTGACCTCAACCTCTAGCTGGCCTCCCTAGGTTGATCTCGACACTCATCTTGCCACCGAGTGGGCACATGTAGTGTCATACACCATCACAAAGACTACAGAAAAATATTTAAAAGAGGGGGATGACACTTGTCCTTCCTCGCCTAATTAGGGCCTATGCGACTAAAATTCCACCAAATTTTAGTTTCAGAGCTGCAGGAATTTGTTGAACATCCGGGCACTAGCTAAATATAAATGAGACAGAGGAGACAAGGGTTGTGTTTTGGTTGAGAAGGACCAGGTTGTCTGGTTGTGGATAACCCATGGACTCGTGAACAAAATGAAGATTTTATACATATCTGTATGTGGAGTTCCACTACAAGCACGACAAAGTTTATGGTTTCCAAAGTTAAGAAGCTTTTAGATTGTCGATGGGAACAAAATTTCCAAAGAAATTTAACGAGGGAAATGCTGCATCTCTCGATATGCTTGGCGGATTTTCGCGAAGTCTATGTAGGAGTAGAACCAGATTATACATGCCATAAAGTACATACATTAATTGTACTAGTCCCCCGCCCCACCCCCCACCCCCCGGGGTGTGGTAATGTTCATGATTTCGAAGTAGATGAAGAATTTTGTGGATCCATGGATCCAAATGTTAGACAGAATGGTGACAAATTTGACGCATATGAAGAACACCGCGGCCAAAAATGTTAGGCAATTTTTTTTATTGCTTCGGCAATTTATAAACGCATTACAGCCCATGGAAAGGTAGTGTAAATCAACACAAACTAAAGAACAGTTCGGCACACCCATGTAGAACTCGTGCATTGTATGCAACGTTAAAACATCATGAACATTAGAGATGCAAGTCGATGTCTTTCTGCAGACATTAACCTGCGTGCCGAAACTATCGTTGAGTTTATTAGGTATCTATAAAAGCTTCTCCATTTTGCTGGCAACGGCGAGGTGGAACAATTTTGTTTATATTGTATAAGTGAAGTTACAACCGATTATTTTCAGCTACATGATGGAGTGCAACTAAGATTCCGTGCACCATGTTTTGTGGTTGAGTGGATTTCTGAGAGTTACATTAAAATATCAATGAAACATAACATAGCCTGAACAAGTACCAATCAAGCCCATATGCAGAAAAGCCCTGATGCAGAAAAGACCTTGATTGGTTCCTCATGTATATCAACTCGTAACTAGGAACTTAAATAATTAAACTAGAAATGAGAAGGCTGACATTAGGAGTCACCTGAGGGGGGTTGATATACCCCACCTGGTCGTCCTTTGCCAGTGGCCGTACATCCTAGTGGTTGGCTCGATGCTTGGCCAGAACAGCCACGCTGGCCAGCGCCGCCGCAACCAACACCGCAGCAAGGGTCCGTGACCCTGCTGCATGTCGGTACTAAGTTTGAGGTATCGGACTTTAACTTCGACAACTCTGACGACTCCCAGTTTGATGAGTGAAACGAGGTACTTATAGCAGGCGTAGAAGCCAAGAGGGCGGAGGAGGCAGTGCAGTGGGGCAAGGAGGAGCAGTTCCGCGGCGACCAAGAGCAAGCATCGATCTTGGCCTCCTTCAACGCGCAGCGGTTCCAGAGGCTCCGTGAGGAAGATCTGGAGGAGATCAACAACGCTAATTTCGAGCACGCTGTCGAGATCTCGCGCCAGGGGCATCCACAGAGAAGGCGGGTCGTCTCCTCATAGCGGCCGAGCGGCAGAGGCTGCTTGAGCTCAACGCTCAGCACCAGGCCGAGGCAGTCGCCCGCGAGCAAACAAGGAGTCTCGCCAGTGGCGGGCGGCGTTAAGGGGGCAGTATCACCGACAAGCTCCATCTTCGCCGACGGCCATTATGCACTGATAGATGTGCGAAGCAAGAGTGAAGTGGTAGACACTGGTGCACGCAAGAACAAAGGGTTGCGCGCCCCACCAACGGTCAGTAGATTATGGTTTATTTTAATCTAGTTTAAAGTTGAAATTTCATTTAATTTTATGTGATAATCCTAAATCTGAATGAAATTTCACCTTTTATTTATGTTTACTTGTTCAAAGTTTGTTTTACGGATTTTCATCGAGATCGCCTCTGTGTTTAACCTCTCTCTAAATTGAAAAGCAGGTGACGGCGTTTCCATAGCGTGCTGCCGGCGCTGCCGGCATTTATTTGGGGAGGGCCGGCATCTCTATCAATCGGCACGGCCAACATGTCCCCGCCATGTCACACGCGCGGTTCATTCATTCGGTCCTCGGCGTGGAACAGCGGAGGAAGATCGAGGAGAAGATGAGGAGCGGGTCCCACGTTATCCCAGTTCGCGGACGTGGCCACGCCACGTCAGACACCACACCTGAAACTCCCCGACACGATACGAGGCTACGAGCAGCCGCAGCCGGTGAGTTGAGGGATCGAAGCAGTTGAAGCAGCAGAGCAGCTAGGCTGAGCTAGAACCGATCGATCGATCGACATGGAGGCCAAGGCCGCCGCCGTCTCCCTCTCGGCGCCGCTGCCACGCTGCCGCATCAGCAACATGCTCGCGTGCTCCGCGCGGAGGTCGTCGCGCAGGTGCAGGTACCATCACGGCGCTCCTCTTAGACCACTCGCTGCCTCCTCCTCTGCTCGCTCCTTCCCCGCCGCTCGCGTCTACGCGTCAGCGGCAGCGACTACGCCGGCGAAAGAGCAGGACCTCGTCTTCGTCGCCGGCGCCACCGGGAAGGTCGGCTCCCGGACCGTAAGGTACTCTGCTCGCGACCGGCAGCTATCAAATTCCACATGTTGCTGCATTGAGAATTAACGCGGGAAATGCGACGCGCGTGCACGCAGGGAGCTCATCAAGCTCGGCTTCCGCGTCCGGGCCGCCGTCCGGAGCAAGCAGAGGGCGTCGCCCCTCGTGCAGAGCGTGGAGCGGCTGGAGCTCGGCGAAGGGACCGCGAGCTCGAGGCTGGAGCTGGTGGAGTGCGACCTGGAGAAGCAGGGCGACTCGGCCATCACGGCGGCCATGGGTGGCGCGTCGCTCGTGGTGTGCTCCATCGGCGCCAGCGAGAAGGAGATCCTCGACGTCACGGGGCCCTACCGCATCGACTACTTGGCCACCGCCAACCTCGTGCGCGCCGCGGCCGCGGCGGGCGTCGAGCACTTCGTCCTCGTCACCTCCCTCGGCACCACCAGGGTTGGCTTCCCCGCCGCCCTCCTCAAGTAAGCGCGCAGCTAACAGATCGACACCTCCAGTTGTTTTGGCCAAGAATTAACTCGGATGCCATGGTGGTGTGATCGGCAACCAGCTTGTTCTGGGGCGTGCTGTACTGGAAGAAGCTCGCGGAGGAGGCGCTGGTGGCGAGCGGCGTGCCGTACACGATCGTGCGGCCGGGAGGGATGGAGAGGCCGACGGACGCGTACAAGGAGACGCATAACCTGGTTGTGGCGCCGCGGGACGCCTACGTCGGCGGCCTGGTGTCCAACCTGCAGATCGCGGAGCTGATCGCGTGCGTGGCCAAGAACCGGAGCGCGGCGTACTGCAAGGTGGTTGAGGTGGTGGCCGAGACCACCGCGCCGCTTCTGCCCACGGAGGAACTCCTCGCCAAGGTGCCCTCCGACCCCGGCAGGTCTCCGCCTCCCCCTCCTCCACCCCCAGCTCCGGCGGCTCCGGTCACCGTTACCGAGGCCGTGAAGGAGTCGTCTCCTGCACCTCCAGCAGCAGAGGCACCAGCGCCACCAGCTGCATCCCCAGCACCACCACCAGCTGCAGCGCCGAAAGCAGCAGAGCGGCCACTCTCGCCCTACACGGCGTAAGTGAATCGACTGAACTGACGTCCGTCGCATTTGAGACAGAATCACATGAGTTATGATGATGGATGATCATTTCCTGGTGCATTTTGTTGAGATGCAGGTACGCGGGGTTGAAGCCACCGTCGTCCCCAACACCCAGCTTCAGCAGCGGCGCCACCAGTCAGGCCAAGGAGACACCTCCTGTCGCTGCAGCACAAGCTGCTCCTGCTCCTGCTCCGGCAGCACCAGCACCAGCTGCCCCTGTTCCTGCTGCTCCGGCAACAGCAAAGCAACGGCCGCTCTCTCCCTACACGGCGTAAGTATAAACCAGCTGATGTTACATCCTTGGCATCTGAGTTTGAGAGTTGGCCTCTGATGGATGCGATCCTGAATTCCTGATGCAATTGCAGTTACGAGGGCATGAAGCCGCCGTCTTCCCCGACGCCCAGCTTTAGCAGCGGCAAGGCGAAGGATGACGCTCCTCCTTCTCCACCACTCTCTGCCGCCTCTCCGGATGCAGCAACTAGCACCGCCGCCGAGGCTGCAGCTACGCCGCCAACGTCGTTGGGCTCCAGCGACAACGGAGCTCCAACGACTGCTGCTCCAGCGCGCCCACTTTCACCATACGCCAGGTATGCTTCGTCCTAATTTCTTCGTGCTCAACTCATGGCTAGGCTATGACATTCGAATTCACATGCATAAATTCATTCTTCTGTTTGTCTACCTAATTTCAAGGTACGAAGACCTCAAACCTCCATCCACGCCGACTCCATCCGCTCCCCAAGGATAGGCCGACCGGCGGCTACTTAGATTTTTCCTTTCTTTTCCTGCCCGACGCGTGGCCTGATCTGTCCGTACGCGAGCTCACGGCACCATGTATATGCTGATTGTTTTATTCGATCAAAATATACAAAGTACACGTCGACAAGATGCATTATATATTTTTCCGTACATATGGTTGGTCTAAATCTCAGAGAATTATGGTATTGAGAATTAACCTGTGGTTAGATGGTTAGGACACAACTAGAGTTTAAACCTTCTGTCATAAAAGCATAATATTCTTCAGCAAGACGCGTCGTTCTTGTCGACAGCGAAGCGCCTGACTTCATCAATCTCAAGTCCCACTGGATCAGCTTCTTAGATTCAATCTCTGGGAGGTGCTCATAAGGTTAGGGTGTGCGTACGTGCGTTCATATAGGTGAGTGTATGTACGTATTTGTGAGCGTCTACGTTTGTATCGTGTTTCGAAAAGAAAAAAAAAAACAGAACCACATTCACCGAGATGGTAGCCACAGGCTGATGCATGCCTCCCCGCCTGAGTTCGAGCCTTCGTGTTCACAATATCAATGTGTACTCACTATTCTTCATCTCTGAGTCATCCGATAAAATTGAACCACATTAAGAGAAAAATACAACTTGTTCTAGTTGCAATTTTCGCTAAAATACATTAGTTTGCACTTTTCTGGATGACTGAGAGTTAAGAAAATGTCAGAACACATAGTTTTGCACTTCTATTTTATATAATCGATCCATAGTTCATGGTGTGGACTGTGGATATAGGTGCTCCAGGTGTTGGAATCACTTGGACATTCAAGATCATGGGCTAATGGGCCGAGCCTTTGTACGTTCAAGGTTTCGGGCTTTTTTTTAAGGAAAGGCTATCATAACTAGCTTTATTAAACTTAAACAATCGTTACATCATCTAGGAGGGTGCAAAATGGAACTAGGGGCCTTAACATTCTAATTATACAAGAGATTTTGTCCCTAGCTATTATATGTGCTGCTGTTTGTCTCCCTCGAAAAGTGCATAAATTCAACCTTCCCAATCTAGGATGCAAAAGTAAAACAATCCGCAAAGACTGTAGCCGCTTCATTCCAGATTTCGTGTCCACCCAAGCAGTAGCTAATGACTTCAGTTGACTCTGATTCAACATCAATTGTGTGAAAACCTAATGAGCTTGCAAAGGCTAGTCCATGGCGCATATCAATGGACTTAGCCATATAGATTTAGTCTAATGAGCGACTAATAATCGTGATTCCTCATTCAACAAGAATCTTGTGGGCGACTAATAATCAGGATGCTCCTGATTATCTGAAATTCTATAGCTGGCCAGTTTGGGAGTAGGGTTTGCCTTTTGGAACCGCCATATTTTGTAATTTTGTTTGCCCTAGTTTTAATAAAGCCCTAAGTTTCCCCTAAAAAAAACTAGTAATCGTGACCCCCCCCCCCCCCCCTAAAAAATAAAAAAACAGATATTCGTGATTCACTTCATTACTTCCTCCACAAGGTTGTTCGGGGGAGGGGGGGGATTGTTAGGTGGGGTTTGTAACCCCTCTCCTCCCGTGCCACGGGGGATGTTGTTTGTGACCTCTCTCCTCCTGTGCCACGGGGGATGTTGTTTGAGACCACGTAGCAAACTAACTAACTAATGAATCTTGTATCATATAACAAACTAACAGATTGGCACTTTTTCGGTGCATATCACATGGGAGTGAGGGATTTGTTCGGTTCGTATGATATGGTTGTCGGGGGGAAGACCCCGGGTAGGGCAATGGACGCGGAGCGGCCGGCTGGCCACTGGCCGGCTCGCGGCAAAGGCCGGCTGAGGAGCAGCCGGCTGGCGCCGTGGCCGGCTGGTCCGGAAGCCGGCTGGCTCTAGGTCCTAGTCGGCCTGGCTACGGCCACCAATGCTGTAGCTGGGCCGGCTTCTACAAGCCATATCCGACTGGGGGTTTGTACCTCAGACCGACTCGAGGCTGGCGAGTCTTGCACTAGAAGGAACCGGGTTGGTGATCCGGGTTCCCAAAGTCCACGATGACTTCATCTTCCGTAAAGCGCGGGGCACTGTAGAGCAATAGTGCCATGCGCCGGACAGGCCATCATGGTCTACGTCGCACCGTACTGGCTACAGTGGCTGACGGCGACAGGGACACTTCCTCTCCATACCGCTGACCGTGGCAGCCGGATGGGACAGGCCACGACGCCTCAACGGCTCCTGACGTCACCGCCTCGGGAAGGAGCGGAAGCCGAAGCCGGCCAAGCCGGCCGATGAGACTATAGGGTCTTATATGTAAAGTGTCGGCGCCTATATAAGCCGCACTACCCCCTCTCGTGCAGGGGATCCATCGATCGATCATTCTCACTTCATTCCACCCCTAGCGCTGCCCTGTGAGAGAGACCATCGTCTCCCTTAGCCTCCCAGGAGCAGCCGGACACAGCTCTAGGAGCACCATTGTATTGTGTGATCATCATATACACTCTAGCAGGAGTAGAGGTTTTACCTCCATCGGAGGGCCTCGAACCTGGGTACGTCGCCGTGTCGCTCGTACCCATACCCGCATCCGGATACCGCCGTGAGATCCCTCAGGAACCACTTCGATTAGCCACCCTATGGCATATGCCGTGACGATACCACGACATTTGGCGCCCACCGTGGGGCCTTCAGCATCCTCGGCCGGTGTCTTCATCCGGACGGGCCTCACCATCACCACCGGCGAGCGAGTCGCTTCAGGCTTGATCTGGAGATTCGGCTCCCTCGACTGCGTCAGCGACAACGCTGGCTGCTTCGCCGACCGGCCCTTCCCAGCCGGCGGCAGCGTCATCTCCTTCGGCGGCCACGACGTCTACGTCGCCACCGTCGCACCGCCGCGCTACCCGCGGCAGGTGCTGCGCTGCGCAAGCCCTCCTCCGCGAGCCGGCAGCAGCGCTCCCGTCAGCCCCGTCGTGCAAGTCATGATGGCTGGCGAGGAGCTCCCCACCAAGAACCCGCGCACCCGTGGTCCCAACCTGGAGCGCAACGTCGACCCCAACGCCTCCGGCTCGGGCCCAAAAGCGCCACCACCACCGTCCCAGCTGGACGAAGTTCGGGCAAGGCTGAGCACCCCGCTCACGCGCGTGGCGCCGACCCCACCACCATCGAGGCAGATTTGGAGGCGCACCGCCAGCTCCTCCTCAAGCAAACCGAAGAACTGGCTGCTGCTAAGCGCCAGATGGAGATCACCCAGCGCGAGTACAACCGCGCCCACGGCCTCACTCCAGGCGGCGACGAGCCTAGCCGAGCCGGCCAGATCCGCCGCAGGGGCCGCGACCTTGGCGCCGAGATCGCCCGCGACGGCGCTCCCTCGCCGACTCCGTCCGCGGAACAACCCGTCTACAACACCCCCGACAAGAACATGCGCGCGGCACAGGCCGCCGCAGAAGAGCTGAGCCGCCTTCAAGGCGAAGAGTTACGCCGCTAGACCAAGCGGGTGACTGAGCTGCTCAACGCAGCCACCAAGCAGGCGGCCGACCCAAGGTATGTCAATGCCCCCAGAGCTTCCCACGCTCGTGGTGCTGCAGGCAACGACAGGGAAGGCGCCAGGGACACGGCCGAGTCCGCCTCCCCAGCACCAAGCCGGCACCGTGACTCCCGGGCCACACATGCAAGCTCGAGCCGGCCGAGCCACCAGCCTAGCGGCAGCAGCCGCAGCCGGCCCCCTCCAAGCCGGAACCAGGAGCAAGACTCCGAGCCCCGCCGCCAGCACCGACCGGCTCCGGAAGCAAGCGGCGCTCGCCAGCCGGCACGCTCCCGGCTGGGCCCGCGCATCGAGCCAACCGACGCCCGAGAACGCCTCGACCGGCTGGTCGAATCCCGCATTGCGGAAGAAGAAGCGCCAGCCGGCCCAAAGTGCTTCGGGCCACGCATCATCAACGAGCCCATGATCGACGGCTTCCAACTCCCGCGCGACACCCCCAAGTACGACGGCACTGCCAAGCCGGAGGACTGGCTGCTGGACTACTCCACCGCAGTCGGCATCGCCAAAGGCAACAAGCGCTGGGCTGTGCGCTACTCCCCCCTCATGCTGCTCGGCTCCGCCCGCACATGGCTCAACAACTTGCCAGCCGGCAGCATAAACGGCTGGCTGGACTTTGAAGCGGCCTTCATCAGCAACTTCACCGGCACTTACCGCCGGCCGGGTCGGCCCCAACAGCTGGAGATGTGTAAGCAGGGCCCCGACGAGACGGATCGCGCGTACCTAACGCGCTGGTGCGAGACGCGCAACTCCTGCGAGGGCGTGCACGAGATCCAGGCCATCAGCTTCTTCATGGGAGGCTGTCGGCCCAACACCATGCTGTGGCACAAGCTACGCCGCAGCGACCCCCAGTCGATGGCCGCCTTGATGGCCATCGCCGACAAGTACGCGCTGGCTGAGGAAGCCGGCAAGCCTCCGGCTGAAATTTCGCCGGCCCCCGCCAGGCGGGACAACAACAAGCCGGCCGAGGGCGCCTCGCATGGCAGCCGGCGGGACAACTACCGCGGCAAGCGGCACAGCGACCAGCCGGACCGCCGGTACGGTTCCACCCAAGTGGCGGCCGTGTCGGACCATGCGGCGGCTGGCGGAAGCCGGCGCCAGAAGCAAGACCGGCAATGGAAGCCGAAGTATACCTTTGAGCAAATGCTCGATTCGCCGTGCAAGTACCACAGCGGCAAGAACCCCTCCAACCACACCACCCGCGACTGCCACTTCATGAAGCGGCTGACAAGCGGTGAACCTCTCCCGCCTCCACCCCCGCCGCCCCCACCCGGTGGGCCGGGTGGCGCAGCCGGCGCAGAGAACGCCAACCTCGAGCACCACGAGGCTAACCAAGTGCACCATGGCGGCCGATATCTGGCCGAAGATGCTGCCTACATCATCTTCACCTCCGAGCCCGAGGACAAGACGAGCCAGCAGAGCCGTTCCCTCGAGGTCAACGCGGTCATACCGCCGGTCCCCCAGTACGAACCGGTCGTAGCGGGCCATCACCTTTGATCGCCGCGACACACCGGCTGTCCTGCCGAAGCCGGGTAGCTACGCCATGGTCCTCGACCCCACCATCGGCACAACCCGGCGCAGCGTGCGTTTTTCGCGCGTCCTCATCGACGGCGGCAGCAGCATCAACATCCTCTACCGCGACACCGCCCGCAAGATAGGCATCCAAGAAGCCGAGCTGCGTCCCACCCCCACCGTCTTCCATGGCATCGTGCCGGGCCACTGCTGCCAGCCGATCGGCCGGATCACGCTGGAGGTGATGTTCGGGAAGCCGGATCACTTCCGCACCGAGCAGATCGAGTTCGAGGTGGTGGACCTCGTGAGTCCCTACCACGCGCTCCTAGGCAGGCCGGCCCTGACCAAGTTCATGGCGGTGCCCCACTATGGGTACCGGAAGATGCAGCTGCCTGGCCCCAAGGGGGTCATCACCATAGCCGGCGATTATCGCCGCTCCATGGACTGCGCCACGCAGAGCTCCAAGATGGCCCAGACGCTGGTCATTGCCACCGAGAAGCAGCTCATCCACGACGCCGTCGCCCTCGCCAAGGCCGCGCAGACAGACATGCCGGCTGCAGGCAACCCGGCTGGGACGACTCACTTCCAGCCGGCCGACAACACCAAGAAGATCCTGCTGGACCCGGCGCAGCCGGACAAGTACGTCACCATCGGTGCCGGCTTGAGCAGGAAATAGGAAAGCGAGCTCACCAGCTTCCTCCGTGAGAATCGGGACATCTTCGCATGGACTCCAAAAGACATGCCGGGTGTGCCGAGGGAGTTGGCTGAGCATCACCTCCACGTCCGGCCTGAAGCCAAGCCGGTGAGGCAGCCTCTCAGGCGCTTCGCCGAAGAACGAAGGAAGGCCATCGGTGAAGAAATCGCCCGGCTCCTAGCTGCCGGCTTCATCATGGAAGTGCTGCACCCGGACTGGTTGGCGAACCCGGTCCTGGTTTTGAAGAAGAACGGTTCCTGGCGCATGTGTATCGACTACACCAGCCTGAACAAGGCGTGCCCGAAGGATCCCTTCCCCCTGCCGCGCATAGATCAAGTCATAGACTCGACTGCCGGCTGTGAATTGTTGTCTTTCCTAGATGCCTATTCAGGCTACCACCAGATTCCTTTGAATCCGGCTGATCAAATAAAGACTTCGTTCATTACCCCGTACGGGGCTTACTGCTACACGACTATGCCGTTCGGCTTGAAAAATGCAGGCGCCACCTACCAAAGGTGCATGCAAAAATGCTTGCAGGATCAAATCGGCAGAAACGTTCACGCATATGTGGATGATGTCGTTGTAAAGACCAAGGAGACGACTACCCTCCTTGATGACCTGAGAGAAACCTTCACCAATCTGAGATGATTTCGGATGAAGCTCAACCCGGCCAAGTGCACATTCGGCGTGCCGTCTGGCCAGCTCCTCGGCTACCTCGTCTCTCAGCGAGGAATCGAAGCCAACCCGGAAAAGATCAGTGCCCTGGAGAAGATGGAACTGCCGCAGTGCCTCAAGGACGTCCAGAAGTTCGCTGGCTGCCTGGCTTCCTTGAGCCGCTTCGTCAGCCGGCTGGGGGAGAAGGCACTGCCCCTGTATCAATTGATGAAGAAGGCGGACAAGTTCGTCTGGTCACCACACGCGGAGGAAGCCTTCCGTGACTTGAAGCGCGTGCTCTCAACCGCGCCAATTCTTGCAACGCCGGCTTCAATGGAGCCGATGCTGTTGTACATCGCAGCCACCAACCGAGTGGTTAGCGTTGTCCTGGTGGTGGAGCGCGAAGAAGCCGGCAGGGAACAGCTGGTTCAGCGGCCAGTCTATTACCTTAGCGAAGTGCTCTCCCAGTCGAAGCAAAACTACCCCCACTACCAGAAGGTCACCTACGGCATCTACATGGCGGCCAAGAAGCTCAAGCACTACTTCCAAGAGCACCCCATCAAGGTGGTTGCCACAGCGCCCTTGGCAGAAATCATCGGCAGCAAGGATGCCAACGGCCGGGTTGCCAAGTGGGCCCTGGAGCTAGCCGCCCACACCATCCTCTACGAGCCACGCACAGCCATCAAGTCGCAGATCCTCGCGGACTTCTTCGTCGACTGGGCTGAGATGCACACTGCCGCCTGTGCCAGATTCCACACACTGGAAGATGCACTTCGACGGCTCGAAGATGCGCAACGGCTTGGGAGCCGGCATCGTCATCACCTCTCCCAAGGGAGACCGGCTGGACTACGTCCTGCAGATCCACTTCGCCGCATCCAACAATGTGGCGGAGTATGAAGCGCTCATTCATGGGCTGAAGCTAGCCAAGGAGATTGGCGTGCGTCGCATACTTTGCTTCGGCGACTCCGACTTGGTCATACAACAAGCATCACGCCACTCGGAACGCGAAGGACGCCAACATGGCCTCATACCGCTTCCATGTCCAGCAGCTATCCGGCTTCTTCGACGGCTGCGAATTCCACCATGTGCCACGAGCAAGCAACGAGGCGGCTGACGCCTTGTCCAAGATTGGCTCAACCCGGCAAGCCATTCCGCCGGGCATCGCCTTGGCGGTTCTCAAGAAGCCGTCCATCATACCGTCACCGGATTCGGATTCAATATTCGTGCCGGCTGACCCGGGGGCTGCTCAGCCGAACCCGGGGGCTTCATCGCCCAAGTCGGGGGCTAACAAGCCGAACCCGCCGGCTGCCATGCCGAACCCGGGGACTTCTCAGTCCAACCCGGGGGCTTCATCGCCAAACTCGGGGGCTAGCAAGCCGAACCCGCCGGCTAGCAAGCCGAACCCGGCGACCATGCAGTCGAATCCGGAAGCTCCCACGCAGGAGGCCCTGTTGGTTAGCGTATTCGAGATAAGATGCGTACCTTCATGGGCACAAGAATTCCTCTCCTACCTCACCGGCGGTGTGCTGCCTGATGATAGAGTCCAGGCCAGGCAGATTGAGAGAAGGGCCAAGGCCTATACAATCATCAACCACCAGCTGTACAAACGCAGTGTAAGTGGGGTGTTCCAGCGGTGCGTCGAGCCGGCTGAAGGGATTGAACTCCTACGGGAAATCCATCAAGGAGAGTGCGGACATCACGCCTCATCCAGAGCCATAGTGGCCAAAGCTTTCCGGCACGGTTTTTACTGGCCGACTGCGCTCAGAGACGCAGAAGAGTTGGTGAAGAAGTGTAACGGCTGTCAGCGCTTCGCAAAGAAGAGACACCAGCCGGCTTCCGCCTTGAAAACCATCCCCATCACATGGCCGTTTGCCGTATGGGGCTTGGATATGGTGGGTCCGTTCAGAACAGCGCGAGGCGGCATGACACACCTCTTGGTGATGATTGACAAATTCACCAAGTGGATTGAAGCCAAGCCAATCAAGAAGCTGGACGGCTCCACAGCCGTCACATTCCTCAAGGAAATCATTGTGAGATTCGGCTACCCTCACAACATTATCACCGACAACGGCAGCAATTTCTCCCAAGGCATCTTCTCTCGCTATTGCGGGGAAATGGGGATCCGGATGGCCCTAGCCTCTGTGGCGCACCCAGAGTCCAACGGACAAGTGGAGAAGGCTAACGGCTTGGTCCTAGCCGGCATCCGGCCCCGGCTGGTGGAGCCGCTCGAGCGAGCAGCCGGCTGCTGGATTGAAGAGCTGCCCAATGTGCTATGGAGTCTGCGCACAACGACAAACCGCTCAGTCGGCTTCACACCTTTTTTCCTCGTGTACGGGGCCGAAGCCGTCTTGCCAACTGATATCGAGCACGACGCGCCAAGGATCAAGCTCTACACAGAAGCCGAAGCCAAAGAAGCTCGCGAAGATGGAGTCGACCTGGTCGAAGAGGCCCGGCTGCTAGCTGCGTCCAGATCTACCATCTACCAGCAAAGCCTCCGACGCTATCACAGTCGGAAGGTCCAGCCCTTAGCATTCCGAGAAGGAGACCTAGTGCTCCGGCTGATCCAGCGGACAGCCGGACAGCATAAACTGTCATCCCCATGGGAGGGTCCCTTCATCGTGAGCAAGGCAGTAGGCAACGATTCCTACTATCTCATAGATGCCCAAGAGGCCAAGAAAAACAAGCCGGACAAGGCTGACAAGGAGACTAAACGTCCCTGGAATGTCAACTTACTCCGCCCATTTTACACATGAGAGCAGGAATGTATGTATCCCTTGTATCCCTTTTGTGAGCTATGAAAAAGCACGCGCCAAGAGCGCCGTTTCCGACAAGTTTTTCGCGTACTCTACTTCGTTTCGCCAATTGGCTTGAACCCTCTCACGCGGTCGGCTCAGTAACGTGATCCGGTTTCCGACAGCCGGCTTCCGATCCAGCTACAGACCGCAACCCGGCTGTCCGGCTGGCGGGAGTAAGGCCTAGGGAGCCGGCACGCGAAAAACGACTAAGGGAAAGAGTAAAAGCGAGTTGACTTGCAACTTTTCATAAAAGTGCCGGATTGCCGAATTCAGCTCGTTCGACTGAAATACTGTCGGCCTCACCCAGCGGCCCGCTCTTGATCCGGCGACGGATCGCAAGTCGGACGTACGACCGGCAAGAGCACAGCCAAAGAGTGGGGCAGATGGGAAAAAGCGAACGAGTCGAAAGACAGCAACTTGGCACACAAATGATTAACAAACACATTAAAATGTGACATAATTAAAGGACGGTTATATCCATACATATGCACCCGGCATCCCGGGGATTTAATAAACTGTCTTGGCAAAAGAACAACTGAAAAGCAGGTAAGCTAAGCCGGAGGGGCGTCAGCGGAGCCGGCTGCCGGGTCGTCCTCGGGCACGTCTTCCGCCTCTTCATCTTCCATGTATTCCTCATCGGACAGAGGAGGGTTCGGGTCCGCGACGAAGACGCCCTTGTCGACGAAGTCGGCGATGGCGCTGGCTCGGGCAAGCCGGGCGGTCTTGTGTTCGGCTGGGAGCTTGTCCTCCACGCCGGCTCGCCGGAACTCGAGCTGCCCCAGGTCCACCTCGGTGTACCAAGAGAGGACGAAGGACAGAGCCATGTCGGCACCAGCGCGTGTGGCCGACTCCTTCCAGTCGAGGAAGCGATCCGACGCCCGCTCCATCAGGGAGGTGAGATTGGAGATATCTTGCGGCACCGCCTCCTCAGGCCACAGCATCGGCACCAGCTCCTCAGCCGCCTTCCGGAGTTCCCAGCCAAGCTTGGTGATGGGCTCGACGCGGGCAACCATGGACGCCATGTAATCCTCCATGGTGAAGAACTCAGAGCTGCCCTCGCCGGTCTCCCGCCTCCTGGACTCGCGCGCAACGCCAACAGCTGCCAAAGCCGCGTCCTGCGTCTCCGGGAAGGCCGCTGCAAGAAGAAGCAAGTCAGAAATCATCAAAGCCGAAATAAGCTGAAAAATGCAAATTTTCGAAGCTCTAAAGTAAGACTGGCGGCAGCCGGCACGAGCCGACTGCCCCCAGCCCGAAGATGGAGATTCCGAAGCTCTAAAGTAAGACTGGCGGCAGCCGGCACGAACCGACTGCCCCCAGCCCGAAGATGGAGATTTCGAAGGATAAAAGAAAAAGCCTGGCGGCAGCCGGCAAGAACCGACTGCCCCCAGCCCGAAGATGGAGATTCCGAAGAAAAGTTTCTGCCGCCGGCTGCCACCAAAAGCCGGCAGCCGACAGCCGAAAGCCGGCAAAGGGAAAGGAACATGGAGATGCACTCACCCGACAAGCCGCGATCAAGCGCGCCAATCTCGTCCGTCCAGCGCTTGGCGGTAGCCGTCAGCTCCGTGGACTTGGTGGTGACCTCCTCCTGCAGCGCAAGCCGCTGCTTCTCCACCTCCGTCAGCCGCCGGCTCAGATCCTCCACCTTCTCCTTCTCCGCCGTCCTGAGGGAGTTGAGCTCAGCGAGGTGGTTCTGCTCCAGCAGGCGCAGCCGCGTCAGCTCCTGCTCAGCCAGCTTGAGCTTGGCGGTGGCAGATCGGCCCGCCTCCTCGCTCTCGGCGCACTGGGCGCGAGCAGCCCGGAGATCCGCCTCCAGCAGCGGGACCTTGGCGGCTTCAACTGCAAGGCAGCCGGAAAGAAACATCAGCCAACCAAGACTAAAAAGAAAGGACATCGAGTCGAAAGAAGCAAAATCCTACCCTTGACGGTTTCCAGCTCGCGGACCAAGTCGGCCCGATCCAGCTTGGCCTTGTGGTAGTGGGTCACGGCGCGGTTGTACAGAGTGGTGCGCCGATCCGCCACAGCCTAAGGAAAAAAGAAAAATCAGTATGCTAGGCGAAACCCGGGCCGGCTCCAAGTAGCCGACCCATGCCTCGGAAGGCTACCAGGATGATAACCAAATCAAAAACAGATGAAGCATACCTTGTTGGCTTCCTCCACCTTGGCGACGTTGGCCGCGGCCTCGGCAGCCCTGGCCTTGAGGTTGGCCTGCAGGCTGGAGAAGAACATCTCCACAGATGCTTGGCCGAGGTTCCCCTCCCGGCTGGTCACCTCGTAGGAGTCGGCGCGGAGCCACGCCTGCTCCATAGTGGCAGCCGAGCCAAGGCTGGAGTCGGAGGCGGACGGCACCTGAAGGAGAAGAGCACCCTTGGCCACGTGCAGGCCCTGCTGTGGCGCCGATGGGGCTCCCGTCCTCACCAGCGCGCGCGAGTCGGCGCCCTCCGTGCGCGACGGCTCATCTCTTGCCGGCTCCCGCCTGGCCGGCTCCTCTATCGTCGGCTCCGGCGGTGGCGACGCTCCAGGCGCGGCAGACGGCCCAGCCGACGCAGCTGTCTCCGGCGCCTGAGGCGCCCCCTCCGGGCTCTCGTCCAGCACCACCACGCTTGGCCTGGTACCGGCTCCGGTCGCAGACGGCGCAACCCTGCCGGCTCCGGCTCCAGTCGCGGGCGGCGCAGCTCTGCCGGCTCCGGTTCCGGTTGAGGGCGGCATGCCCCGCCCGGCCCCAGCGGCTGGGTCCAGAAGACGTGTCCGGCGTGGGAACATATCGTCCAGCGTCGGCTGCCGCGTCGGCTCGGCCCGCGTGCCGCGATCAGGCGCTGAGGCCAGCGGTACGGCGGAGGAAGGCGCCCCTGCGGGAGGCGGAGTACCCGCAGGTGGCGGCGGCGTAGGCGCGCGCGATGTTGGTTGTGGCGTCGGTTCCCTCCTTTGGCGCAGAGGCGGCGACGCGACGCGTGGAGTCTGCCGGGAGCCACCGCCCTGGGCAAACTTGATAGGGGCCCTAGCCGGACAAACAAGAAGAAGATAAGCATAAAGAGTAAGGAAAGAAAAGGAATCAAACAAGAGAGAAGAAGAGAGCTCACCCGGCCTGCTCCGGAACCTTCCTCGGCTGCAGCCGGCGGAGTTTCTTCGCCTTCGCCTCCAAGGCGGCAGTAGAGCGAGGCTCGCTGGCCCGTTTCTTCCCCTTGGGCGCCGAAGTCGCCGTGGTGCTTGGCGGCCTCGTGCGCAGAGGCACGGCGGGGATTGGCCCCGTGGCGGACGTCGCCGGCTCCTCGTCCTCCTGCTGCTCCGGTGAAGGGGGCGGATTGTGCTCCCCCTGGCCGCCCAGATCAGGCGCCTGCAGCAGGTCGTCGTCGCCAGCCTGGTCGCCGGCTTGGTCAGCCGGATCGACGTGATCCGGCGTCCACCTCCTCGTCGCCAGGTCGCCGTCCTCGGCGTCCTGGCGCTCAAAGAGCTAGAAAGACAGAAAACATAAGCAAACAGCAAGCCGGAAGTCGGCAAAAGCAAAGGAAGTCGGCCTCGCAGCCGCAAGCCGGAAGCCGGTGAAAACGTAAAGCTTACCTGCTCGGGTAGGTGGTCCCTGTCGTGGGGCGCCAGCCCGTAGCTCCAGTCGTCCGCCACGTTCGCCTTGGTGATGTTATTCACCCGGCTGGCCACCTGGGCCTTGGAGAGCGGCGCCTTGGACGTCCGGTTCGGGTCGAACCGGCCGGACATGTGCCCGATTTTGTGGGTGCGCATTTGGAGCGGCAGCACCCGGCGCTCGGCGATGGTGCAGAGGAGGTCCTCGGCGGTCAGCCCGTTGGCGACGGCCGCCCCCAGGAAGTCCCAGAGCTGATTCACTTCGGCGTCCGGGTTCGCCGTGCGGGCGTTGTAGCTCCAGTTGATCCGGCCGACTGGAGGAGCCGGGTTGTACTCCGGCAGGTTGATCCGGTCGACGAGCTGCCCCTCGTTGCGCACATAGAAGAACGACATTTGCCAGTTCTTCACCGAGTCAACGGTGGGGATCTTGGGGAAAGGCGTACCGGGCCGAGTGTAGATCGAGGCGGCGCCGCAAGCCCGCAGGCGGCCCTCGGTGGTTTGCGCCTTCAAGTAGAACAGCCGGCTCCAGAAGTCGATGTCTGGCCACAAGCCGGCGTAGGCCTCCATGAACGCCACGAAGCAGCTGAGGAGGACGCACGCGTTGGCCGGCAGGTGGTGCGGCTGCAGGCCGAAGTTGTCGAGGAACTGCCGGAAGAAGGTGGAAGCCGGCAGGCCCAGCCCGCGATCGAGATGCGCGCCGAAGACGACGCGCTCGCCGGGCTCCGGCGTGGGCTCCATCTCCTCGCCGGGCGCCCGCGTGACCACCGACCGCGGGATCCGCCGGAGGCGCACCAACCGCTCGATGTCGTCTTCCCGCATGTACGAGCCCCTCCACGATCCGCTAGGGGAGGCCATTGTCGAGGCAGAAGATGAAGATGACCACGAGAGGCGGAAGGGCGAAGAAGAACCTTGCGACGGCGGCGGCGACGACGGCGGCTGAGGACGCTCCGTCGAAACGCGCGGCCCCGTGGCGCCGGATTGGTGGAGTGGCGGCGGCGGCCCGGCGGAAGAACGTCGGGGCAGCTGCCCGCCGGAGTTCGCCAGGAGAACGGTGGAGGAACCGCGTCGGAGCAGCGAAGAGCTCGAAGGAAGAGAAGGAGCGGAGCGGGAGCGCGAGGAGGAAGAAAGGGGCAAGTGGCCGCCTCGATGCCTCCCCGCGGCATTTATAGCCTCCTGCCGCGGGCGGTTGGCCTCCAAGTGGCGAAAGTGGGCCACGTCCCCGGATTTACTGCGCCATAACTCCGCCCACGACCACAGCAGTTACCGAAAACGGCCACACCACGTCGCCCACGACCGCACCGGATTCGGAGGGAACATTGATGTGACCAGACGAACCGACCGCAGAGCCAGGCGTCAGACCGGTCAAGTCGGGTGCAGGACCCGAGGCGGCGGAGACTCCGGCGCGCCGCAAGCCGGAGCCGGACGATAAGTTCAACTCGGACCAAAAGTCATCAGCAAGGCGGAGACGCCACCAAAACTTGCGAGAAAGCAAAAGCTGCCTAAGTGTAAAAAGTGGCCGGCTAGAAGCAGTCGGCAGGAACGAGCCGGGTGAGGGCGTAGCCGGCTGAATGGAAATTCTCAGTCGGCCCCTCCAAGTGCCGTCAAATATATTCGAGAAGCCAGGAAAACCTGCCTAGGTCCTTCTAAACGCAGGACCTTGCCAGCTTCGGGGGCTAATGTCGGGGGGAAGACCCCGGGTAGGGCAATGGACGCGGAGCGGCCGGCTGGCCACTGGCCGGCTCGCGGCAAAGGCCGGCTTAGGAGCAGCCGGCTGGCGCCGTGGCCGGCTGGTCCGGAAGCCGGCTGGCTCTAGGTCCTAGTCGGCCTGGCTACGGCCACCAATGCTGTAGCTGGGCCGGCTTCTACAAGCCATATCCGACTGGGGGTTTGTACCTCAGACCGACTCGAGGCTGGCGAGTCTTGCACTAGAAGGAACCGGGTTGGTGATCCGGGTTCCCAAAGTCCACGATGACTTCATCTTCCGTAAAGCGCGGGGCACTGCAGAGCAATAGTGCCACGCGCCGGACAGGCCATCATGGTCTACGTCGCACCGTACTGGCTACAGTGGCTGACGGCGACAGGGACACTTCCTCTCCATACCGCTGACCGTGGCAGCCGGATGGGACAGGCCACGACGCCTCAACGGCTCCTGACGTCACCGCCTCGGGAAGGAGCGGAAGCTGAAGCCGGCCAAGCCGGCCAGTAGACTATAGGGTCTTATATGTAAAGTGTCGGCGCCTATATAAGCCGCACTACCCCCTCTCGTGCAGGGGATCCATCGATCGATCATTCTCACTTCATTCCACCCCTAGCGCTGCCCTGTGAGAGAGACCATCGTCTCCCTTAGCCTCCCAGGAGCAGCCGGACACAGCTCTAGGAGCACCATTGTATTGTGTGATCATCATATACACTCTAGCAGGAGTAGAGGTTTTACCTCCATCGGAGGGCCTCGAACCTGGGTACGTCGCCGTGTCGCTCGTCCCCATACCCGCATCCGGATACCGCCGTGAGATCCCTCAGGAACCATTTCGATTAGCCACCCTATGGCATATGCCGTGACGATACCACGACAATGGTTACTTGTGCGGTGGTAATTTTTATGTATTAGATAGAGGTGTGACATAATGTGAGGTGTATCACCATCACAAATTTTGCTTTTGTTGTAAAGATTGCAGTATGCCATATTCTGCTACATTGTATTTCTAGATCATCCTCTTCACATCCACATGTAAAAATGGCAAGAAATATATATGTGTGTACCTATATATCGTATTTACTAGTTAAATGCCCATGTGTTGCCACGGTTTAATTTCCGTCGGTTCCGTCTCTTTACTTTAATAAAATGAAACATACATTTCTATTGTCCCTATCATATGAGGTGTAAAGATTCACAGTTCTTGCAAAACAAGTCCACAACAAACATATTAGAAATCCTACAAAATTTCGCTACAATCAACAGGCGAAGGCGATATTATGGAAAAAGCAGTAGGCGACTGAGCTCTTCCGGTTTTCCGTTCACACTCACTTTTTCAATCCTCACTTTTCCAGTATTATGTACCTATGTCTCAGTTGACTGAGATTTTCTTAAGTCTCAGTCAACTCAGAAAAGTGCAACTGCAGTTCAAAGAAATGTGCAACTGGGTTCAGTTGCACATTTCTGTCAGAAAAGTGCAATTGCACTTTTTTAACAGAAAAGTGCAACTCCAAGCACATTTTTGTAAGTGACTTAGACTTAAGAAAATCTCAGTTGACTGAGAAATAGCAAAACCGCTAATATATTCGGTCAGTTGTGGCCCAAAGACAAATTTCACATCCGTGATCCGATGCAAACGGACACACACGATCACTTTTTGCGTCCATTTTACATCAACTTAAGATAAAGTGAAGTTTTCTCAGCTCACTCACAGCCCTATGGTCCAGGTAGAGCTTCTATCTTACTTGAACTGGTCCAGGACTCCAGGTAGAGTTTTGATGGGTCTTCTTCTTCAGCTTTGAATATTTTACGTGGCGGAGCAGGAGTGTTCTTGCTTCTTTTGGAAGGAAATCTAAGAAGTGGTCAACATGCAGAACGACAGAAGCCATAAACAGGCGTAGACCAGTCAACACGCGAATGCACGGCTGACTCACTGCTTGGACCGACAGTACATATGCAACAGAAGCAGTAGGCGGCGATCCCACATCTGCGATGAGGATTCCGGCGACTCCACTGGCGGCTTTGTTGCTGTTGCTGCTGTGCTTCTTGGCGTCGGCTCAGGTCACACGAGGTGCATCAGGGCCGCCGCCAGGCTGCCCCACCAGCTGCGGCGGCGTGAGCGTGCCGTACCCTTTCGGCATCGGCGACGGATGCCACTGGCCGGGATTCAACCTCACCTGCGATCGGACACGCGGCCGGCTGCTCATCGGCGGCGGCGGCACACTCGAGGTCGTGGAGATCTCGCTGGCCAACTCCACGGTGCGTGTCAAGGACAGCGCGGGCGCCGTCAACATCACCTACCATGGTACCCCCGACGGCAACGGCACCTGGGGCGGCCTCGCCGGCGCCGGCCCGTTCGTGGTCTCGGAGACGCGCAACCAGTTCGTGGTCACCGGGTGCAACGTCCAGGCCACCCTGCTCGGGGACACCGGCAACGTCATCGCCGGCTGCTCCGCCTTCTGCGCCATCAACGACAGGTGGGAGCAGGGCGCCGGCACGAGCTCCCCCGCCGCCGTCGCCGCCTGCTCCGGCATCGGCTGCTGCGAGACGCCCATCCCCATCGGCCGCCCCTCCTACGGCGTCGAGTTCAAGTGGCTGGACCCCAACCACGAGAAAGACCACGAGCTGCCCAACACGGTGCGCGTCGCCGAGAGGGGCTGGTTCCAGGGCGCCTCCGCCGCGCTGCTCAACAACTCGCTCGCGGACTCCTCGCCCCGGACGCCGGTCCCCGTGGTGCTGGAGTGGGCGGTGGACTCCGCGCCGCTCGCGCCGCCGGCGCTGGCGACGACGGGCTGCCCCCGGGACGCGGCGAGGAGCGCGTGCCGGAGCAGCCTCAGCTCCTGCCGCAACGTCACCGGCAACTACCGCAGCGGCTACGTGTGCCAGTGCCAGGACGGCTACCAGGGCAACCCCTACGTCGCCGACGGATGCCAAGACATCGACGAGTGCGCGCTGCCCGGCCTGTGCTCCGGCGAGTGCACCAACACCCCTGGGGGATACACATGCCGGTGTCCGCGTGGTGCCCGTGGCAACCCACGCATCAAAGATGGATGCATAAAATCCTCCCTAGGTGAGCACATCACCAATCATGATAAATGCCGATTGCACATCAGAGATTGCATCGCTTCTTGCTCTGTTTCATAGTACTCCGTAACAGAGTTTTTCCAGAACCATGACATATTTTCTTCACAACATAGTTTTTCCAGAACCATGACACATTTTCTCTCCAATTTTCAGGTTTAAGTGTCGGCATAGGAATTGGCAGTGGCGCTGGCCTTCTACTCCTAGTACTCGGTGCTATTTTCGTGACCAGGAAGATCAAGCATCAAAGAGCAAAAATGTTGAAGCAGAAGTTCTTCAAGCAGAACAGGGGACATCTGTTGGAACAATTGGTGTCGCAAAAGGCGGACATCGCCGAGAGGATGATCATCCCCTTGGTGGAGCTGGAGAAGGCCACGAACAACTTCGACAAAGCCCGGGAGATCGGAGGAGGAGGGCACGGCACCGTGTACAAGGGGATCATGTCAGACGACCTGCACGTTGTGGCGATCAAGAAGTCCAAGGTTGCGGTCCAGAGGGAGATCGACGAGTTCATCAATGAGGTGGCCATCCTCTCACAGATCAACCATCGCAACGTGGTCAAGCTCTTCGGGTGCTGCCTCGAGACGGAGGTGCCGCTGCTGGTCTACGAGTTCATCCCCAATGGGACCCTTTACCACCACCTTCACGTCGAGGAACCTCAACCATCGCTGCCATGGATGGACCGGCTGAGAATCGCAACAGAGACCGCCAGAGCTATCGCGTACCTTCACTCGGCCGTATCAGTCCCCATAGTCCACAGGGACATCAAGTCTCAGAATATTCTGTTAGACAGCACTCTCGTGGCAAAGGTGTCGGACTTTGGAGCTTCCAGATGCATTCCAGTCGATCAAACAGGGGAGGCAACTGCCATCCAAGGGACATTCGGGTACCTAGACCCCGTGTACTATTACACGGGGCGGCTCACCGAGAAGAGCGATGTTTATAGCTTCGGCGTTCTGCTCATGGAGTTGCTCACCAGGAAAAAACCGTGCTCATATCGGTCGTCCGACGAGGAAAGCCTTGTCTCATATTTCACCACTTTGCTTGCAGCAGGCGACCTAGCTCGTGTCTTGGATCCTCAGGTCGTGGAGGAAGGAGGCAAGGATGTAGAAGAGGTAGCTATGTTGGCGGCAGCATGCGTGAGAATGGAAGGTGACCACCGGCCGACCATGAGGCAAGTGGAGATGACGCTCGAGAGCCTTCATGTATCCCACGGAAACATTGTGGCGTGTCACATGGATGCACCAAATTATTCTGTGATTAAGGGTGCAAATAGGGAGGAGGTGAGCAGACAATATAGCTTGGAAGAAGAGTATTTGTTGTCATCAAGGTACCCCAGGTAGTCATCGATGTATAATGTGTGTGTCTGCAGTTTGACTAGCCAGGTGACCCGCTAATGTAGTGTACTAAACTTGCTTGATACACTAATACTGCCTCCGTTCCAAATTCACCGTCCAGCTTCCCTCAGATTTGGTGTATATATCTTGACGAGTTTTAGTGTGTAAGTTTGCTCTTGAAAAAGAAGGTGGAATACTAAATTTGAAACGGAGGAAGTACTCCCTCCATACCAGTTTATTATGGTATATCATGCATTTCGAGGTTAATTTTGACTAATAATTTAAACAACAAAATCTTAGTTATATGTTACAGAAAAAAATATATCATTGCATTCACATTTTAAAGACGTTTCCAACTATACAATTTTGATGACATATAAGTAATATTTTGTTGGCTAAATTACTAGTCAAAGTTTTACCTCGAAATGTGTAATACCCTAATAAACTGGTATGGAGGTAGTATGTCATTGTTATTCATATCAGACTTATCAGTGTATGTATATCAAAAAATAATTAATTGTATTATGAAGAAGGATCTATGACGAGTAAATTGAACTTTTCTTTGTTGACCAATTAAAATATCACTATTTTATATACGGCCTAAGTTTTTTTTTTTTGAGTTGTAATCCACTGCTTTATTAAACGGAAAAGTGGTTACAATCCGACTGAATCACATCAGCCAAAAATCCATGTATTACATCAAAGCGAACAAAATCTACTAAGCTAAGAGCTTCCTTAGCACACAAATGTTCAGCCTTATTTGCATCACAACCTAAGAAAAGAAGCTTGACTTCCTCGAAACTAGAGCTTAAACCCTTCATCCCACTAATAATGTGAGCTCCTTCTATACGAACTTGCGCCTCCTCTTGCCAAACCCTCTCAAGGGAAAGACAGTCAGTTTATATAATCACCTTCTGAATGCCCAACCTAGCTGCCGCCTCAAGACTTTCTCTGGCAGCCAAGATTTCACTGATAAAGGGATCATCAACGTGAATGTGTTCCCTACATCCTGCCTCAATAAGCTCACCATTGTGGTTCAGTGAGCCAACAACATTCACCATGCACCATCCAACCGGATGTTTTGACCATTTGCATATCTGGATTGGCATCTCTGCTTGCCGTGGTGGTAGTTCTAGAAGAGCCATCTGCTCTTCAATTAGCTGCATGGAGCCCAGAGGTTTGTATTATTCTTCTCCATGCACATATTTATTCTAGCTAGACCAAACACACTAGAGCACTGTGATAGCTATACGTAGCTGGTCTGTACCAAGGTATGAGCCTACCAGTATATCCCGTATCCAAGTAGTTGGGTGCTACCTCGGAAACGTAAAGCCAAAGTGATCCGAAGCCATCGACCAAAACTGCTTTGCATGGGGACAAGTCACCAACGCATGATGCAGCGTTTCATCTCCATGTCCACAAAGCTTGCATGTATCATGTGTTAGAATTGTAATTAGGTTCGACCTCCTCCCTGTTGTGTATCCCGGTGTATCAGTGGATGCTACTTCCCTTGAGCATGCCATTTGTTTTCCCTCCGATGAACCAGTTACTAGTGAACCTGTGCGAAATTACGACCTCTCGTACCTGTCTACTAATCCGCCTGTGCAAAGTGTTGATGTTTCCCCGCAGGTGGTCGGTGCTCTTTCAGATCAGGCGAGGACCGACGATCCGATCGTAGTGCATGGCGATGGCATGCGTGCGCCGTCCCTCAGCGCCAACCCGTCTCCCTCCGTGCCGGCCCATGGGCCGCCGGCGCCCCCTGTATCTGGTCAGCCCACGTCGCCTCCCGCCGCACCGTCGGCCGCGACGTCTTCGGCTGACCCGACCGACGCTACTGTGTCGCAACATGCGATGATAACCAGGCATCGTGACCAGACTCGACGGGAAAAGGAGTATACTGATGGTACGGTCCGATATGATCCTCGCCGACGTGCCTTCTTTGCTGCCCCGTCTTCGCATCGCGAAGCACTTCTCGAGCCGGCTTGGCATTCAGCTATGGCTGATGAGTTCTCTGCACTGAGGAAGACATGCACGTGGATTTTGGTTCCTCGGCCTCCTGGTGTTAACATAGTCGGCAGCAAGTGGATTTTCAAAACAAAGCATCGTCCAGATGGGTCTATTGACAAGCATAAGGCCAGGTTGGTCGCTCGTGGTTTTACTCAGCAGCACGGGATTGATTATGGAGACACGTTTAGTCCGGTGGTGAAGCCGGCCACAGTTCGTCTCGTTCTGTCTCTCGCAGTTTCTCGAGGGTGGACACTTCGACAGATTGATGTCAGCAATGCCTTTTTGCACGGGTTCTTGGCTGAAACGGTCTATATGCAGCAACCTCCTGATTTTGAGGACGTCCAGTATCCCTCTCATGTTTGCAAACTACAGCGCTCGATCTATGGTCTAAAGCAGTCTCCGCGTGCATGGTATGCACGGCTGAGTCAGCGTTTGTATCGACTGGGGTTTACTTCTTCCAAAGCTGACACGTCGCTCTTCATCTACTCACATCACGGTGTGCAGATTTTTATGTTGGTATATGTGGATGATATTGTTATTGCTGGGTCTACGCCAGATGCAGTGGATGTTCTGGTTCGCTCTCTCGCTGCTACTTTTCCTATCAAGGACTTGGGCAAGTTGGAGTATTTTCTTGGATTAGAGGCCACTTACAATTCAGGGGGGATGATCTTGACTCAAAATAAGTATGCTCTTGACCTTCTGCACCGAGTCAACATGGAGAATTGTAACCCAGCTATTACTCCACTTGCAGTGTCAGAGACTTTGTCCAGAAGTTCAGGTACTTTGCTCAGTTCTGATGATTCTCATAGATACCGCAGTGTTGTCGGAGGACTAAAGTATCTTACGCTCACTCGGCCAGATATCTCTTTTGCGGTAAACAAGGTTTGCCAGTTCCTATCACAACCAACTGATGTTCACTGGGAGTCTGTGAAACGCATTTTGCGATATATCAAAGGGACGTTGGCGACTGGCTTGCGGATTCACAAGTCATCATCAACAGTCGTTAGTATCTTCACTGACGCAGATTGGGCCGGCTGTGTGGATGATCGGCGTTCTACCAGCGGTTTTGCAGTATTTGTTGGAGCAAATCTTATTTCTTGGAGCTCTAAGAAGCAACCAACAGTCTCGAGGTCAAGTACAGAGGCAGAATACAAAGCATTGGCTAATGGCGCTGCTGAAGCTATATGGGTCGACTCTCTTCTCAAAGAGCTTGGCGTGGTTCGGCAACGTACCCCTATATTGTGGTGTGATAATCTTGGGGCAACTTACCTGACGGCAAATCCAGTCTTTCATGCTTGGACGAAGCACATTGAGATTGATTTTCATTTCGTGCGAGAACGAGTAGCTACCGGTGACTTGGATGTCAGGTTCATCTCCACACGTGATCAACTGGCTGATGTACTTACTAAACCAGCCACCCGACAGATGATAGATAGATTTAAGTCCAATCTTAACCTTGTCAAGGTTTAGATTGAGGGGGAGTGTTAGAATTGTAATTAGGCTCGACCTCCTCCCTGTTGTGTATCACGTATACGTGCCGTGTATGTATGTAATTGTATGATCATATCAATATAAGTGGAGACCGGTGCGGGGCAGAGACCCACGCACAAAAACCATAAACCTCTTTTTCAAACTTCATGATCCATCACATGTCATCTCTTCAGCTCAGCGTAACAAGGGAGGAAACCTTTCATAGCCCGCCACAAAAAAAATCCTCACCTTTGGTATAACCTTGAGCTTCCACAACTTCTTCCACTGCTGCTCCGAAGTGGAGCTACCTGGATTATCAGCAACATGCTGAACCAACATATAGTATGCAGGCCGAAGTGTATAAGTTCCTGTTTTTTCTTCACTCCATGCCCAAAAATCTTCACCACCATGTGTTGGGCGTGGTAGTCGAAGACTACGGCCGCATCTAAGGGGCACAAGGTTGCATTGACAGCAGCCTCATCCCATTTCCCCGTCGCATGATCCAGTAGCTCCGAGACTCTTGTCAGTTCGGTGCCATCATTTTGTTTGGCCTCATCTCGATACAAGGGTTTAAGTCCTGGGACCCATGTGATCCACTGATCATCCCAGATATAGCATACTGCCCATCACCAATGCACCGGACAAGACCCTTCTTTAAAACCTCTCTACCACAGATGATTGCCCGCCAAACCTTTGAAGAATTCTTCGGACATCTTGCAGAAAGTATATCACCATTGGAAAGTATCTCCTTTTTAGAACACGGGAACACAAGCTCGTTGGTTTAACTAATAGTCTCAATGCTTGCTTACCCAGCATAGCATCATTGAATTTTTGGAAGTCTCTGCAGCCTAGACCTCCTTTACTTTTAGCAAATGGCATCTTTTCCCAAGCCTACCAATGCATACCACATTTATCTAGTGATCCACTCCACCAGTATTTGGACACAATTGCCATTAATTTGGAGCATAAACCTTTTGTGAGCTTGAAGCAACTCATAGAATAGGTTGATAGAGACTGGATCATTGACTTTATTAAAACCTCCTTGGCCGCAAAGGACATAATTTTCTTACAATAACCTTGGACCCTGGACCTGGATCCTTCCACCAAATGATAAAACTGCTTATCTGTGAGTCTGCCCGAGGCAGTGGGTAGCCCTAGGTACTTTTCAGACAGAGCCTCTCTCTCAATATGGAGCCCGTTCCTCACCAGACAGGAACCAAACAATTGCCGTTTATTCAATATGGAGCCCCTTGCTGTAAATCCTCACCTTTGGTATAACCTTGAGCTTCCACAACTTCTTCCACTGCTGCTCCGAAGTGGAGCTACCTGGATTATCAGCAACATGCTGAACCAACATATAGTATGCAGACCGAAGTGTATAAGTTCCTGTTTCTTCTAGTGGTGTCGTGTGAACGTCGACTACACGACACTTCACCTTTATGGGCCTAGGGGAATGCATCTTGTACTCGTTTGCCAATTGCGGGGTTGCCGGAGTGACAGAAACCTGAGCCCCCGTTGGTATATCGATGCAGGAGGGATAGCAGGATCTCAGAGTTTAAGGCTGTGGTTAGATTTATCTTAATTACTTTCTTGTAGTTGCGGATGCTTGCAAGGGGTATAATCACAAGTATGTATTAGTCCTAGGAAGGGCGGTACATTAGCATAGATTCACCCACACAACACTTATCAAAACAATGAAGATTAATCAGCTGTATGTAGCGAAAGCACTAGACTAAATTCCCGTGTGTCCTCAAGAACGTTTAGTCATTATAAGTAAACAAACCGGCTTGTCCTTTGTGCTAAAAAGGATTGGGCCACTCGCTGCAATTATTTCTCTCGCACTTTATTTACTTGTACTTTATTCATCTGTTACATCAAAACCCCCTGAATACTTGTCTGTGAGCATTTACAGTGAATCCTTCATTGAAACTGCTTGTCAACACCTTCTGCTCCTCGTTGGGATCGACATTCTTACTTATCGAAGATACTACGATACACCCCCTATACTTGTGGGTCATCAAGACTATTTTCTGGCGCCGTTGCCGGGGAGTGAAGCGCTATTGGTAAGTGGAATTGGTAAGGGAAATTTCTACTGTTTGTGCTGATTTTATTTTTGCCTGCTGCTATAATTCATTATGGAGAGATCTTCTCTTGAGTGTTTATTTGGGAAAGTTTCGTTTGTCGGTCTTTCTTCATCTAGTCGGAGTGATGAGGTTCGGAAAGCTCCGTGTAATATCCGAGATTTAGAGGCTACAAAATGAGAGAACACCAAAGTGTGCAATGCATTCATGCATAGAAACTCTGGGAAATTTTCGAGCTTTCAAATAAAACTTGTCACATGAAGTTTCACTTGACTTGATGGAATTGAAGTAGCTCATCAAGTTAAGCGCTATAAACCTTAATGTGACCTTTGCTAAACCCTTATTTTGGGTAGACATAATCTGATCCATAGGTTGGATCAAAAGGAACTAGAACTATTACACAATACTTTAAGTGGGGATCAAATACCAAATCCTATAAAGGATCATAGCTCAGGTCACACGAGGTGCATCAGGGCCGCCGCCAGGCTGCTCCACCAGCTGCGGCGGCGTGAGCGTGCCGTACCCTTTCGGCATCGGCGACGGACGCCACTGGCCGGGCTTCAACCTCACCTGCGATCGGGCACGCGGCCGGCTGCTCATCGGTGGCGGCGGCACCCTTGAAGTTGTGGATATCTCGCTGGCCAACTCCACGGTGCGCGTCAAGGACAGCGTGGGCGCCGTCAACATCACCTACCGGGACCCCTGACGGCAACAGTTCGTGGTCACCGGGTGCAACGTCCAGGCCACCCTGCTCGGGGACACCGGCAACGTCATCTCCGGCTGCTCCGCCTTCTGCGCCATTATAATATCTATAAAATTGATCTCCAGTACGTGCATTTAATGTTATCTAATAGCTTCACGCCAATGGAACACGTCAACAGAAAAAAGCTTCACGCCAACCGAACAGACTTCAACAGCATCCTAGGAAACTAGCCCATGCATGCCATGACTTAATTAACCAGGAGGATACGTCCCCTTTACGAGATGGTGTTTCGTTTCCCAAAACAATCCTCCACGTCACTGATCCATGCCATGATCCATTTCATCCGTTGATCATCTCCGTCCATAGCTCCCAGCATGCTAAAAAGGAGAACCGATCGAACATGCGGTATCTCCCTCACCTGAAGCTTGTCTCTATAAGTACAAGTTCATCGTCACAGTCCGCGTGCGGTTACGTGTGTGACTTGTGACTTTGGACTTTGGCGAGGAGAGGTGAGGTGAGGACTAGGCGATGCCAAGAGTGGTGAGCGTAGTCTACTTCGTCCTCGCATCGCCGAATGGCCGGTCACGAGCAGACGCCATGAACTCCTTCCGTCGCAGCACCATCGTCGATGGATCGACCGAGCTGCATATCCTTCTTGTATGATTTTACTCTTACCCATACAATGGCAATGGCGCTGCCGGCGGCTAGGTGGTGGCTCCGGCGGGAGGTGCTCGCGGGGCTTGCGCTCGGGCAGCTCGTGTCGCTGCTCATCACCTCCACCGGCTTCTCCTCCTCCGAGCTCGCCCGCCGACCGGCGGCGCCGCCCGTCTGCTCTGGTCGATGTCTGCCTGTGTTTTCGCTTCCTTTCTTCTGACTTCGTGGTATTTTGCTGTAATTAGTGCTAGCTCGACAAGAAATTTCTTCTTTTGCAACTCTTAATTTCGTCACACGAACTGAACTTTGGTACTGCTCTCAAGTCTGAACCCATGTCTATCGGCTCAACCAAAGGGGATTAGTGTAATCTGCCGCAATGCTAAGCAGCCTTTTTTTACGAAAATGCAAAACGCTTTGCGTTTCAAATGTAAGTACAAGCTTGAGACAGCCAACACCCCACCATATTACTCAGCCCACTAGATCCCAAATTACTTTAGCGAGGAGAGGGGAGGGAAGGTGATGCCGGCCAGCGAGCGCTCTTCATGGCCTGGTGTGGCGAGGACATGAGACGAGGCCGGCCAACACCCCACCATATTACTCAGCCCACTAGATCCCAACACCACCACACGAACTTGCCAAAACTGGATTATTCCTCTTCCCTCATGGAGAGGTGAGGCCGGCCGGCGAGCGCTGTGGCGTGGTGTGGCAATGATCGGCAAGGAGAGGTGAGCCCTTCCCCGATGCCGGCCAGCGAGCGCTCTTGGTGGCGTGGTGTGGCGAAGAGCGGCGAGCTCCAAGCTCCTTCCCTAATCCCATAGACTCCGCTCGTACCTTGCTCTTCATCCATGGCGACGAGCGGCGAGCTCCGAGCTCCTTCCCCGATGCCGGCCAGGCAGCGAGCGCTCTTGAGGGTGTGTTGTGGTGATGAGCGGCAAGCTCCTTCCCTCATCCCATACACTCCACTTGTATCTTGTTCTTCAATCCCACTAGCCCGTGGAGTCTCCCCTCTCTCTTCTAGTCTGTCTAATTGAATCACTAGTGCAGGTAAGTTCTTTGATGGTGTTCGCAGGCCTGATAGACTTTCCAGTCTACTTTTCCATCCTTAACACATCCTTTCCATCTCCCAACACCACCACACGAACTTGCCAGAACGGACCGTTCCTCTTCCCGGCGGCTGCTCGACCTACGCGCGCCTGCACGCTAATTGCCGCGATGGTGATGTACCCTGGCTACCTCGTGCCAAACCTCCGGTGACAGTAGTATTGTCTTCATCAACGCCCTATGGTACACACTTGATATTTTTTAGAGGCCGGCCAGCGAACGCTCAGCGTCACCTGTCTCGCTAAATCACTATAGCACTCGTTCACATCTCATAGCGTGACCCGTCTTGTTAAATCACTAGCACACGTTCACATCGCTAGACTTTTCAATCCTGTTCACATCCCTTTTGTCTCCCAACACCACCACACGGATAACGGACAGTTCTTCTTCCCCGACGGTGGACTGAACTCAAGACTCCAACCTCCCTAGTACTGTCTTCATTGACTCGGGCTTCTGATAAGAAGAACACTAAAAATAGATCTTTATCCCGCCCACTGACATCTTTGTCCCGCAAGCCGGAGGAAGGCGACGGTGCTGACGGGCACGCTACTACTGTCTTCCATCGACTCCAGCCTCCAACCACACTAGTATTGTCTACATCAATGCCCTATGGTACACACTGGAACTTTTGTTTTGTGAAAGTACACGGTGGAACAAGAACTGAAAATAATGCATGTTTTTGCTTTATATGGAAGACTGGAATAATGCGTACTTTTGCTCTATATCACCTAAAAGTCCAACTGTAATCACTAACATGATTGGAACATTGGCTGTCCACTTTGTCTGTTTTACAGGTAAAAGAGACAAACCACGATGCGATTAGTTGGGGAGCCAAATTATTCGTGCAATTGTCAAATAAAGTGTTCCAAGCGAATCATGGACGGAGGCCCATGAAACTGATGAAGTGAAGACAAGAACATAGGAAAACAAACGAATGATAAAAAAGTCGGCACACAATCAAGAATTAGGAAAAGATCATGTTACTTGTGGTTGAATAGCTGCTTTTTCTTGAGACTCTTGGCTCTCTTGTTTTTTATTTGTCTGATTTCTTTCTTTCTGTACTGAACATGGTTTCTGGTAATAGAAATCGGGGGAAATCCCTTATTTAAGAAAAACACACACACCCTCCATACTCGAACTAGAACTAACAGCACGTACACACGTACAACGGGAGGAACCTGATTCTCTAAAACTTCTTCTCGGTTTCCAGAGTTTCCAGCAAGAAAATGAAAGTAGCCAGGACATGATTTCCATGCTTTTTTCAACCCGTCTGTTGTGCAAAGAAAATACACACTTAGGTGGTTATTCTCATATATTGTGCACAAATGTCGCAGAATCAACAACTGATCGAGAAACTTACATTTCAGAATAAAACCTGCTTGGCTCAAGAATGGACAATTAGCATTATCTGTTTTACACGTCGATCAGCTAATGTAAGCTTTTTAGAACATCCAAACCTGCACACCAAGCAATGACTACAACTAAAACAATAGTCCCAACCCATGTGACATATCAACATACACTCAACCAGAATTTTCTCAACGCCGGATAACGAACAACTTGCAAAGCAAAGCTGATGCACATCATGCAGGTTTCTGCAATCCCATCATAGGATGGTTACATACAATGCAAGATCGCTGCATTAGGACATACTTCCAGATCCGAAACCTGGGCTGTTCATGCGTTAAATGGCATCCAAGTGTTTAGCATCAACGTGCTAGAAAGCTGCTGCTACAAAGAGGTGGTAGCATCATGTCTTCCAGCTTCCCAGGTGATGCATCGGGTCTCCAGCAGCATATAGATAACCTCCGCAGTATCCTCCAACAACAAGAACAAACACATGATGGTCAGATCTATGCACGATATTTGAGCTTTCATAAGCTACAGAATAAGTATGAACACACTAATCAAGAAAAGCATAATATTGAGCTATTATGTCGCAAGATAACACTAACAATCACCAATTAAAAAGAGATCAATGAGAACTAGAACTTCAGGTTACCGGAACCAAACACTCCAACCAGCAAGCTAAATTCGCAACGGTTAGATGCAACAGGCAAGGACAGAGCATGCATCCATGGCAGGCAAAGCTTGAACAAAAAAGGACAAGGAAATCATGCATTCAATCACACTACGACACATATCCATGGCACAGGGTAAGCATACAAGTTTCAACAGGTTGCATACATCTAGACTATGCATACAACATATTTTACATTTAAAAGGAAAAGGTGAACAATGATGACAGAAGCCCTATGAATGCAGCAAAAGCCTAATATCTGAAAGTATGGGCAGCACCAAAACTCACAACTTGTCATAAAAAGCAGCGAGATATACATTTCTATGAATCGTAGTTGTCCTTGTCCTTAGCGGCGTTGTGAGTGGAGCAAGTCGTCGCCGTGGTCAAGATCTCTAACACAGACAGATGAAATAGCCTCACAACCAGAATTACATAATCAGAAGTGTATGGCTGCTGTTATATGAAGCAATAATAATTAATGAAATGAAGCTACAGTTAGCAAGTTCTTTTAGCATGTCAATACCAGACAAACATTACACTATAATTATTCTTCCAATTATTTACAATGATCAGCAGAATTTCCTTTGACAAATAAAACCAGTAACTAAGCTAGTTAATTAATCAAAATCAATTAGCAAGGATGTGCAAAATTTTGGCATGAACTTGACTGTTTTTGGACATTCAAACCTGCACAGCAAACTATATACTTCAACTAAGGCAATAGTAAAAAACCATGTGACATGCCAGATTCAATCGACGATAATTTTCACAACACCAAAGACAAGGCAAAGCTGTTGCACAGAAAAACAAAATTACATACAACACAACATGCATCATACCCAGATATATGCAGAACTCAGCAAGGCGCTTGAAAGGAAGTTCGTCCGAGCTTGTCCCCGGGGTCTTCCAGCTTCCTTCCAAGCGATGCATCATCCTGTGGGCAGCAGCTGCAGGTTCAAGCTGCTACCCCAGTCTCTCCTGATCCCACCTAGTCCTCGTTTCTATTGAACAAAACAAAAAAAATGATGGTCAGGTCTATAGCAGATTGAGCATTTATGAATACAATTTGAAATTGGCATTAACATATGATCAGAAAGTGTATGGCTGCAAATAGTGAATAATAAAAACAGGAAATATATTGAGAGAAACATTCTTGGCAATGATAACTTGATAAGTAACAGCAGCCATATGATATGCATGCAACAAACATCAGCGAGTATAGGTCGCTAAACACTGTCAGTAAGTCATTGCTTATTTCCGAGACAAAGATTACTTATCTTAACTGTTACACTTTATTCATTCATTCATAACACAGCAAGCAAGCAACTCAAGCCAAACAAGCATCAATAAGCTCGATAAAGTTTCTAATTCAGACAACAATTCAGAAACATTTTAGTGGCAGAAATCCATCTTTCGAGATAAGCAGCAGGACGGGCATCAATAAGGCAACAAAATGAATTCATCAGGGTAAACATTGTGTCTAATCACAATAGACCTTAGCCACTTGGATCATTCAAGTCCAGATCATCTACAACAAGTGCAACAAGCAGCACTACTGACAAATGCTTTTTAAATAACAAGAACTCAAGATCCAGGTCCAAAACACACTAATAAAATATCGGGTTTAAGGTTCCAAGTAAGGCAACAATTAGGCGACAGTTTAGGGTCAGAACTCATATTTTTGAAATAAATAGCAGCACAGGCATCAATATGGAAAAAATCTCAGGACAATAGTGTTGAATCGCAAAAGAGGATAGCCACTTTATTCTTATTCTATTTCTGTTGACTTGGATTGGTAACACAATATCTGAAATTGTTAGGAGGTCAGCATTTTTCGTCCGGTTGCCAGCAAACTCCCCAGCCCCTCCGTCATGTAAACCAGACATGAGTCACATGAAACAAGAATTTTCTTGTCATGGGTTCTTCAGTTGTGTCAATGTCTCAGGGTTCTTTTGTATTCCTCTTTTACTCTTTGCAAATTTCATATATCTTAGTCCAGATCACTCCCAGCAAATGCAACCAGTCACATCTTAGACAAAACCCTCTTAAATAATAATGACTCAAGCTACAGGTTTAGCGCACATTAAATAAAAATCTGTACTATGCATAGACATCCTATGCATAGTCAAATAAAACTACTACCCTCTGACATCGGAAAGCGAAAAGAGAACTTACATTAGCATGCTTAAAAGTGCCACAGCTCTAAGCGTTGAACTTTTCTGAATAAACAACTGAATTGTCATCCCCCTGCAATTAAGAAGTTGGTCAAACAACACAGTACTTGACCTTACAATCTATAATTTGTAATAAACAACAAAACTGAAGTGACAAGGAGTGCTACACTAGACCATCATCGCACTACCATCTAATTCCAATTTAATGAACACAAATTCGCCCTAGAAGCACGCAGTAGATAATTGCAAGGCTGAGGCTGCATATACAGAGATGGCATCTCCTTGCTTACCACCCCTCTATTTTACAGCTTCCTTCAAACACATGATGCGGAAGCCTGCTGCAACAACTACTACAGCCATCTAGTCCATGTAAAAATCATGGAACAAAAAGAATCAAAAAATCATTGATAGCTCTAGAGCATATTTATTTATTGGCAACAACTAATGAAATTTGGAAGCCAACATGACACCCATGCAACTTATACAGGCTAGTACACTTGTATTCTCTACAAATTATTAGCTAAATCATGTCTATCATATTACCGCCAAATCAGCCCATGAATGCTAACTCAAGGCATTAAGTGTTAAGTAATTAGAATGAATACACTACCGTGTTACCATTGGATTCTGGGGGAAGCACGGTGACATTGTAACACACTGTTATATATATTTTTGTTGCATTATGAAATACTTATTTTTGACACCATATAAGGCAATATAACACACAACTCTGAGACTCCACAAGAAACTGCAGTATATGCCATCTATCAATGAACTTTGTATGTTCCAACTTTCTAAGAAGCATGTAGCAGAATAAGCATGAACATTAACTAACTGACCGAATAGCAAAATAATGAGACACCAAATAACAGACAACACATGAATGAATGATGGTGTGTTACGAAGAAGTCCTTTCGGGTATCGGCTGGCACAATGAATCTTCGTAACCAGGCCGCTATAGCTTCTACCCTGCTAGCTGACATCTAGTCTTCCTCCTCCTACTCCTCTTAGTAATCATGGGCTAGTACACTTGTTTTCTCTACAAATTATGACCTAAATAATGCCTACCCTATTAAAGCCAAAATAAGCACCAGCCATGAATGATAATACAAAGAACCATATATAATTTTTATAGACCAATTATGACTTGGAATTTGTTGTATTTTTCTTCGTCATGGGGGAATTAAGCAACTAAAGAAAAAAACCAAAAAAAACAACTAATGAAAGAGCCAAGGACTGCTCAAATTTTTTTGCACGACCTTGCCTATCTTTTGGCATCCAAACCTGCACAACTAAATATTCGATTAAGACAACAGTCACAACACATGTGACATTGTGACATACAATCAACCAGAATTTACGCAACACCGGACAACAAACAACCATCAAGGCAAAGCACATCATCAAAGTTTCCACAATCCCTTCCGAGCCCAGGGTGGGACGGTAAAATACAACACAACATGCAAGCTGCATATGTACACCTCGCAATTGGCAAGAGCATACATAAAGCGCAAAGCATATCACCATGTGCAGCAACGCCATACATACTGATCCACCAGGGTTGGGAAAGAGAGATTACCGTTACTTGATGCTGATGCATCCTGGACGCCCAGCAGCGAGGGACGAAGATTGTGGTATCCTCTCCACCGACATCAACAGTGCCCCGTTGCGGACAGCAACAGCGTGCAGGCAGGGCAGGTTCACTCAGCCCGACCTGCCGGCGTTCTTGAACTCGTCCAGGCAGATCCTGCACTCGTAGGACCACGAGGCCACCATCACAGGTGCAGCCCGGGTAGGTGCTCTTTCTCCAGGCGAAATAAAGTATACATACCTGCATATTAGCAACAAAACGACTTCATTACCAAAGTGGCAGCTTAAAACTCATACGGCTTGCAGAAAGCAAACCTGACGAAGACCCAAACCATATGAGCTAACAAATTGATACACCATTTCTTGTCATATTAGCTATTAGCCTATTACACCAGAATAAATTACACAAATATATCTTAGCACTGAGAGAGGCCGATAAAATGTAGTGATGCACATGATTAAACAAGACCATCATGGTATATTTCTGGACACTAAACATTGAAAAAATCACTTTCCTTGACTTACATTAGTAGGTTATTAAGTATGGAACAAGTAGATTGTCTGGTTCAACCTCCTCAGGGGGAAGATATACACAGCATGCGTCCTCAAAACACCAGAAGAATCAATATGGGTGACATCCTCACGAGGTCCGCTGCAAACAGAATAATAAGAACCATGTCATGTAGAGTTCAAACTGAACCAACATATGCATCAGCTTAATATTGCAAAATAAGCACTCCTTAGTAGCAATGCATACAAAATCAGGCAGGGCTTCAACCATTAAAACACCGCTTAAAAAAGAATTCAAGTGACACAATTAGCAATTTCTTTTACTCCCTCCGATCCATAATAAGTGTCGGTGAGTTAGTACAACTTTGTATGAAGTTATACTGAATCACCTATGCTTATTATGGATTGGAGGGGGCAGCATGTTAAGATCGGACAAGCACTTCACTTGGGCAGGGGGTAATCACAGAAGCTTGTAATCTACTTTGTTTTCAATTTCACAAAGTATCAGCAACACTTGAACTAGGATTTTGCTATGCAAAGCAACACAGGATAAAAATCAATTCAAGGGCAGAAAAGATAGGCTGCTCAATTGATGTGATCCTGAACTACCACATATGAATAACATACATCACGCAATGCAAGTACAGACTACCTGAAGCATTCATTCAGCCTTAATTAGTGTTCTTCACCAAAAAGATGAACAGGGTATTGGAACCATTCCAACAAAACCCACTACCATCAAACCATCAATATGCTTCCCAAGTTTTCATATCGAATCCACAACATATGAAACACACATAGGTATAGCTAGATGGCCGTGTAGCCCGTGCTATCACGGAAAAACCTAGAGGACTAAGAAGAGGAACCAGAAAATTTACCAAAGGCCACGGAGTCAAAGAAGTAGACCACCCGCTGCCATCGCACGCCGCCGCGGTAAATGCACAGGCTGGTTTGCATTCTTGCCAGCCACACCTACAACGAAGATACATGCAAAACCAGTTCAATTTCCTGTAGGTGCGAAAATTTCTATTGATGCATACAATGCAATTTTGAACCAGGCAGTACTAGTACGAAAATCTAGAGTGATCTAGTGCAATGTAGCTTGAAGTAGGACTTGAGCAAATACGCAGTCATACAAAATTGTTGTGTCGACTCTAGCGCGAGCGGCGAAGATTTCGACCTTTGGGGTGGCAAGATGTGCTCCAGGACGGCAGCGTGGAGGTGGGGCTTGGGGCCGAGGTCTTGCAGGTCGCGGAAGGGCCGCGTCCATGGCCCTGGGTGATCCCTCCAATACGCCGGCGAGGCAGCGGTGCCGGAGCTCGCCCGGCGGCGGCGACCTTGGTGGTTCCCGTGGACGAGCAGCGGCTCCGACGGATGGCGAATCGACGCACGGCGCGAGGTTGCCGCATGGTCGTCTTCCGGAGCTAGAGTTTGGAACAGCTCGGGATGCGACCAGAAGTCCGTACTGCGGTCGGCCCCGTCCTCATGCGCCGGCGCCAGCGCCGGCAGAGGAGCGGCTAGTGTTTGCGGGGCTGCGTGATTGAGGACACGGGAGGGCTCCGTCGGCGGGGGAAGTGAGCGGGGATAGGGCGAGCGGGGGCGGCATGGTGGCCGGAGTAGACGGCGGCGGGGAAGAGGGAATGGCGGGAGCGGTTCCCGATGGGTTGTGAGAGAAAGGGATGGGGAATCGAGGTGAGTAATGCGTGTGTTTTCTTTTTCTTCAGATGCATGCGTTGTGTGTGCGTTGGATTGGATAGGTGTGGTGGCCTAGTCATTCACTCATTCGACTGCGGCGCAAATTTCTTTTCCCGCTTGGCTTACTAAGTACCTCTATTCATAAAATAATGTCGAAAGTTTGTCTAAATATATATATGCTGGATTTACATAAATTTTCGACATCATTTTATGAAATGGATGGAGTACATGAAAAAAAAACATGAAATTGTGCCGCCCACAATCACAACACATTCATTAACCATATCTCGTGGCCTGGTCTTCTTTGTGCGAAAAACTCCCAAGATATAATCGCTCCCAAACCACGGGGAAGATCCCCGGCCGACGTGCCACAAAGTCTCGGGCTCGTCCTCTGCGACGACCCGGTTCATCGGCTCAAAAGGCATCATTGAATGCGATGGTGCTCTCCTAGATCTAGGTGTGGAGGTTGTTCGTCTCTTTTCCGGCGTTACCATGGTGACGGTGGAGGAAGATGGACGATGTTTCAGCGAGGCACATGTTTCTCCAAGGGTGAACTTGTAGTTTTACTTCTTGTGAGTTTTATAAAGTTGTTTGACGCAGATATTTGTCTTGTGTGGTGATCATATGGGTAATCTCCGTGAACAGATTGTCTAATGAAATATATGGTTACATCAACAAAAAAAACACATTCATTAACCGTTGCAGTATATTTGTGACATTCATCACACCTCGTCTCTCCTGTTATGATCAATTTAGCGAGTTCGCATCACCGATCAGTGGCCTGAAGCATCTCGCCCGTCCATCCCGCTGCTGATCCCACCAAGTATAGAAGAGAACCGAGATCTTTGTATCTCCTCCAACCTATATTTGGTAGTCCTCGTCTGAGCGCATCGACAGGCGGAGCTTCCTTCTCAAGTTGCAGGTCTGTTTTTTGTGTCCCCCAAAATAGTTTCTCAATAATTTGAGATATTTCTGACATGTCCTTAAATTCTTTGCATTCATTGCACCGTCTTTGTGCATGTACATACACGTACATTACTTATGACATCGCACTTGACAAACCCCTGTAATACCCTACTATAAATACATGTATTGTACCCTTGTAATACCCCTGTAATACCCTACTATAAATACATGAGGTCGACCCTTGTGGTGTCGTGCGGCACCCTACCAAAACTTCTCCTGTTTCACATGGTATCAGAGCAAGAAGGTCTTCAGTTCAAACTCCGGCTAATGCACTACTTCATCTACTCCAAATAGTTGCGGCCCCGATTACCCACGTCTAGCGTCTTTCCGTTTTGCTAGACTATACATTTTAGCAACACTTACTTTGTCAGGTAGATTTTTTGATCACCTAAAACCTCCTTAAATCCCATTCTAAGGGATCTGAAGTCTGGAAGGATATGAGGGGGCTAGCATCGGTGGTGGCATGGTGAAAGGGCGGTGGTAGTACTTAGATGTGAGGACGATGAACCTGAGCTCGTGTGGGTTCCTTCATTAACGTTGCCTCATGCGATAATGATGATATCATCACCGAGAGAAAGTCTTGTTTGCTTTCTCGACCTCTCTTTGCGTCTCTCTCGACCTAAGAAACAGGAGATATACATAAAACCTATACCATGAACATATACAAAGATGAAAGTAACATGAAATATGATATTGGTGTGAAAATATGATATCACACATAAGATTATGTACATGTAGGTGGAAAAGATAAAAAAATAGATGGAATAGCCAATTTCGACAATAAACTTTGGGTTAGATGACCCAAAGCCCAGGCAATAGGCTTGCGCTGGAATCATGCGAGAAATGTTTGGAAAAAATCAACCGCTTGCATGGGGTTCTAATATGGTACTACCTCAATCCCAAGGCTTAAGGCCTATATTTTTTTCATAAAATCAAACGAAGTAAAGTTTAACCAAATTTTTAGAAGAATTTATGAACTAATATGATATTTTGTAGGTACCATATGAAAATATATTTCATTATCCATCTAATGATATTGATTTTGTACTTTTCATATTAATGATTTTTGATAAAAACTTAGTCAAACTTAACATAGTTTGACTTTCTAAAAAATATAGGCCTTAAGCCTTGGGATGGAGGTAGTATATAAGAGTGTTGTAAAGATCAAAAATAGTATACAACTCTAAAGTGACCTATCCTAAAAAAATAGAGAGATAAGTAACGTGGAGTAACCACTTTCGACCCGAGGCTTACGTGACATGGCGTCAACTAAATTGCACGAGGGAGGTTCAGAAAGCCTACCCTCTTGCATATGTGTTAATATGATTATGTAAGTGTAGTGTAAAGAGGAAAATCCACTACAAAACTCTAAAATGGCACTTACTTCACAAATAGGACTATCTTGTAGGAAGATTGCAAACCCATAGTGCAAAACTCTCAATTTGAGGCAAACAACCCAACTCTTCTAAGAACTTGGTCTATTCTTTCATTTTTCATGTTCCCATAACATATTAATTATAACCAATGGTAAGAAAATTGTTAATCGTTAGCTGCTCGGCTGGCTTGGGAGTACATACTAATTAGAAGTAAGACGATTAATTTATTTTAATTGGTCAGCAATTAATCGGTGCAACATATACATATTAGCACTTAAAACACATGTATATAAGAAAGAAATATTTTACGGCCCTCTATATGTCTAGCCTTACTTCTCTAGAGCCCAAAATCTTATTAAACCAAGTACGCTTCTCCACTCTCATCTAATCTTCAAGGTCATGAGCGACTGAGGAGCCACCAGCCTCCACCATGTTCCTTCCTTTCGCTTCTCCTCCTCCGACATTTGAACTTTATAATCTCCTACTACCTAGCCAAGGTATGATTCCCCTTGCAACTCAACAACCTACACTAATGAAGGCGGCCTCGAGCTTCTTGACGAGCTCCTCAAGGCGGACAAGATCATGTATGTGAAGTCTAGTCAGCAAAGGAGGAACTGATCAGCGACGACAAGGAGCTGGTCGCTGATGACAAGGAACTAGCGAGGGAGCTTCGCAAACCTACTTGATTTGGGTGGTGTACCGGCTGGACAATAGATTTGCGTTGTAAAATTTGCGACTATTTTTTTGACCAAATATAGTAGTTGATTGGGAGCATGCCTAGTAATCGAACTGTCATAGTGATTAGTCGGGACAAAAGATTAACACAACCAATTAGAGGTATTCGACATAGTCAGGTCCGGAGCAACGATTAATTGGACTATTAATCGTTGATTCAGCGGATGTTTTAAAGAATAATGATTATAACACAAGCAAATAGAAAAGTCAGAATCACCAGTTTTGAAGGAAAGCTAGGGCAGACTTGGTGGAGCCTAACGAACATGGATTCACCTAAAATCACCCCGATGAGGGGTGACAAACTCTCTAACTCTTGCATGTAGTCCTATCGTGGGTATTTGAGGGTGGTTAAAAGAGGAAGAGTCAATACACAAATCTCAAGTGGCACTTTCTTCACAAACATGACTATTCCGACTTAAAGTGCGAAGCGTCCACTTAGGAGCCCTAGCCAACCTCTAGTAAGAACTCTGCTTCATTTTTGGTTTGCCATGTCCGTATGACATATTCTAACACAAATAGAGAAAATTTAACATGGAATCACCACTCCCGGAGTAGACATCACTGGCCCAGTACATAGGGTTTTGCTCGAAAACACGCAACAAAGGGTCCTATATAGGTATACATATAAGTGCTGCGTAAAGAGAGAAATCCAATACACAACATTCGACTTCTTAAGTGGCCACTCGATTCACAAACATGACTATCATGACTCAGAGATTATGAACTTATAGGGAAAATTCCCACTTCGGGGCACCGACCCAACTCTTATAAGGCTTGACCTCTTTTGGAGGTTTTCATGTTCACATGACATGTGATAACACAAATAAAGAGAAAGTCACATGGAATCACCACTTTTGAATGAAAGTTAGCGTTGACCTAGCGGGAACCACAAAAATAGGAGCCAACTTGATATGGCACAAGGAAGGATTGGAAACCCTCCTCCTAATTCATGATGTACTATTATAGGTATGGTGTCGGGGAGAGAGAAAAAAACTGGAACGCAACTCATAAGTGGCTTTTGCTTCACATATATGTCTACCCTTAAGGAAGATTTCTAGACTTTTTGCGCAAACATCCCACTTCGAGGCAACCGACCAAATTCTTGTAAGAACTTGGTCTATTTATTGATATTTCATGTCATTATGACCTATGTTAAACAAATACAAATATAAAATTCGCATGCCTAAAGAAAGTTAGGGGTAGATGTTGCGGGACCACAAACAAAGTTTTGCCTTTAAGCGAGCGAGGAATGACGGGAGACCCTTTTATGTCATGGTGTATTAATACTACTCCCTCCGTCCCAGTTCGCAAGGCAAATTCCCAAAAAATATTTGTCCCAAAATCCCTCACCTCCTAGGCATATTTTGCATTTAATGTGGGAGTAAACTAATTCATTTTTGCATGCAAACACTCCTCTTTTCATCTCCCACCACGCACTAGTACTCCATGCATGTGAAACCACCACGCACTAGTACTCCATGCATGTGAAAGGCAAAGTTTTTGCATGTTTTAACGTGCAAATTTAGAGCCAATGAGAATTCACCTTGGGCCAAGATATTTGAAAACTTTGCCTTGCGAACTAGGACGGAGGGAGTAGTATGTAAGAGTGTTGTAAAGAGAAAAATCACATGGAACCACTGCTTGGAAGGAAAGATAGGGATTGTCGTCGTGGGGCCCGCAAACATGGTTTCTCCTGAAACTAGAAGAGGAATGGTTGAAGACACTCACCCACTTGCATGGGGTCCTACTATGCATATATGAGGCTGGTCATAGTGCTAGTATTTTAGGTAGTATCATGCATCTTAGGCCCACAAAAAAGCTGATGTGGCATCTAATTAATGAGGAGAGATAAGATTACAGTAACATAGGTGGATAACCGTATCATAGCGCACGTTACGAGAAAAACTAATGCTAAATAGATCTTGTACACACATTTTGTAGTTGCGATTCTACAAAACAATAAATTTAGAAGATTATGATACTACTCTATAATACCACCCACTATAGTGATAGTATTATAGACAAGTATCATATGTATGATACTACAATATGATACTATGCACTATGACCAGCCAGAGGGTGGTGTAAATAGGAAAATTAAATACACATCTCTTGAAGTGACACCTAATTCGCGAACGGAACAAAACTTTTTCGGACCCCTGTTGATTCGACTATACTTGTTGGACGTCCTGGCCAGGGCTGAAAAGTTGGACCATTGGGACTCTCTCTTTGAGTTTGCCTTCTCGCTCATGCCCTAGTATGTACAATTGCTTCTCGGCGGAGTATTACACATCGAGGTTGGGGCGTTGTCGACGTGTCTCTATATGACATTGATTGTTGTTATCTCGGAGACGGTAGGTGTAGGTAGTTGTTTAGCTAGGGGAGTTGAGTTTATCGATGATGAAGGATGCGACCTTTAGTCGTCGAAGCTGCCGGACGCGACAAATGTGTGGAGAGAGTTTCTCCATATGTACATGTAGTGCAAGTGTAGGTGATAAGCGCGCCTTGTGAGAAAAGAAAATCGACATGGCACAAACACAATCGGCCCCCTTTTCTCTCCCCCGTGAACAGTAGTGAGAGAGGCGACTCCAGTTTCCTCCCTTTTCTCGCCGGCGAGCCGCGGGTTCTCTCCCCCTCCGCCGGCCGCTCCGGCGGCGGGAGGGTGGGGGAACCCCGGATCTCTGCTCTGGCTTGTAAATAGGGTAGGATTAGGTAGGTCTTCGGCCGGCATCGCTGTGGAGGTGGTGGTGATGTCGGGGCGAGGTGTGGTGCCGCCGATCCTTCCCCTCTCCGACGGCGTCCTGGGTGGCGTCGTGGGGGATCTGGCGGCTTTTGGTGCTCGGAGGTCTTCGGGTCTTCTGAGCCTCCGTTCCCTGCATCTGGCCGGCAAGGCGTCGGCGCCGACCAGATGCGATGGGGATTCCGTCCTCCGGCTTCGTCCTCGTTCCGCTGTTGCCTCCTCCAGCGGCGGCGGGAAGCTTGTGAGGTGGTGTGTAGGAGGATTAGCGGCGCCAGCAAGCAGGCTTCGCCGTCTTCGTCGGCGGTGGAGGAGTCTAGGCGGTGGTGCAGTTGGTGGGAGAGGGTGCTGGTCGTGGTCGTTCACCGTCTCAGGTCCTGTCACGGCGTGGCAGGCGGATCTTGCGGCCGTTCTTCATGCGTGGAGGTGCTCTCGGGTTGCGGCTTCGAGGTGGTTCGGTTCCTTCTGCTCCGACGACGGCGGTGCGGCTGATGCTTTGCGTTGCGTCGTGTACTCTTTTCGTATGTATTTGGCTGTTCCTGTATCGGTGTTTGTACTCTGTTTCTGATGAATACATGCGAAATTTCAAAAAAAAAAAATCGACATGGCCTAGGCGTTTAGGTAGAAGAGCTACATGCATATACACACATGTGAAAAGCTACATGCAAGCTATTTTCCATTTGTCTCTCATATGGTAGCTCTCTAAATTCCGATTAAAATTTGTTGTAATCGCCGAAGCATACCTATGCAGCATAGTGGGAATCAGAAATGGCGTCAATATCCAACTTAGTCAACAGAGAAAGTAAGGAAAGTGCCAACAATGCAATTAACAATCAGTTGGATTTTCATCACTTAAGATAGAGTAATTACGGCGACTTATTTCTTCTCATGATGCCGATTGATCTCCTCAAGGCAGGTAGTAATTACGGCGCGATATATTTTTCCACGGTATGCTGATTGATCTTCTCAAGGTAGGTAGTAATTACTGGGCGTTTAATTTTTTCTCGGGACCTTAACTTGCCAAAATCAAGAGACGAAAATTTGGTTAAGTCCAAACCCCACCCAACACAGCGCCACTCTCTTTCTTTCTCGTCTTTTACCCTTCTCAGCTCCACCTCCCGTTCCCCTTCCATCGCCGGCAAATCCCGCCTGGTTCTGGCCAGCCCTCGCGCCGCCGACCACCGCACCGGCACCAACTCCTCCTCCTGCACCGTATCCATGGCATGGAACCACCGTTCTGCAGCCCCCACGGCGATCCATAGACCCACAGGAATCCGCCAAAGCGGTGCCACCGCGTTGCTCCGTCGAGCTCCGGCCGGCCCTCCTCCTCAACCGCATCCACAGGCCGCCTCGACCGCAACTCACAGCCAAAGATCGAATCGCTGCTGCCGGTGAGCGCGTGTGACCACGGCCTGCGGGAGGGCTCGCTGCGGCGCCGGGATGGCGGCGGGGAGGCACGGAGGGCGAGCCGGTGGTCGCCTGCACCGCCTGCTTCTGCCGCATTCCGGCCGGAGGTGCTGCTGCCGGCTTCTCCTTCTTTGGCAACCTCGCCCTCGACCTACTGATGTCGGCCACCACTCGAAGTCGCTGCATCCCGGTGAAGCCTCTCTCCTCCTCTTATTCCATCTGTTCTTGCTAAAATTTGTAGCTTTTCTCCCGTTGAACGTGTAACCAGTAGAGGAAGTCACATGCAACTGAATATTTTTCAATCTGTTAGATAGTGTTGTTCAGCTGAGCTATTCTTCAGGTCACGCACGCCTAAAATAATTGTTAACCAATCGACGCATGTACGCCCATTCAGTAGGAAGGATTTTAAATGTGTTCCAGCCTTCCAGGTATATATTAGCCCTCGTATGCAAGGGATATATTTTCGATCCGACAGGACAATATAATGTCACCAAGTTTTTGTGAAATCCAAATTTGAATTCATTGATTTTTCTCTGTTTCCTTGTGCTGCTGGTGTGAGTGCAAACGCCAACAAGCGAGCGGTTCGGCATCTCATTTATAGATTAATTAACCAAAATAGCAAACTAATCACTAGTAGCTCTATATTGCATCTGTTTGTGTCTTACCACGTCCATTAGCCTGGTATGAACATGTCCATTAGTTATCCATGCCTTGATCGAAAAGCCTATCTAGTGTAATGTGCTCTCAGCATGTATATGCAGCTGATAGACTAGGTATTCTAGTAGTATGAGTTCGTTGCTAATCTGTTGTAGTATGAGTGTATTTTGCCCTATCTCCTCATGTACCTATTTATTACAACATTGTGGAAGAAAACAGTCACTGGTTCTCCATTTCTTGTAGTTTTATTTGCTTCCTGTTACATTAATCTACAGGTTCAGACTTTTCCAGTTCTAATATTTGAACAGCTGCTACAGGTGATGGCTTGTGACGGCAGGCTGTGTGAGGGGCTCGCTGTGTTGCTGTGATGGCGGCGGGAGGGCACCGATGACAAATCAGTGTTTACCTGCCCTGGCTGCTGCTGCCCGCAGTCCAGCCGGAGCTGCTGCCGCTGGCATCTTCTGGTGGCCACGCCATCGAGGTTCTACTGCCGGCCACCACTCTGAGCCGCTACTGCATCGTGAGGTCTCTCTCCTTTTCTTCTATCTATTCTTGCTAAAAATTGCATCTTTTCTACGAATCTGGCACGAAGCTAACATTTGGTATCTTGTTGCATGCCACAAAGCTGAGAATCTGGACCTTATCTATCTGGATGTTGTTTAATTGATTTAACATGTCTAAATCTGGTTGTAGTACACCAGCCACATAGAGTAGATTTTATTGATTTAAGAATCTGGACCTTATTAATCTCGTCGAACTGTATGTAAATGTTCAAGCCTGATGTGCCACTTCAAGACTTTTAATAGTTTTTTCTTGAACTGATGAAATAAACCATCACCAGGTCTTTTATTAAAACCTGATCAAACATGCACGTCATCTTATTGATTCAACTTGTTTAAGTAGCAGGACAGCAGCCACTTAGATAAATTATAATTTGTGCATGATTTGGTATTGCCCTTTGCGAGCAAGAACTTATATATACATTTTTATTTAATGTGTTTAAGTAGTAGAGCAGCAGCCGCTTAGGCAAAAAAAACTTTTTTGCCTGTGTTTTATAAGCCTGAATTGCAGTTGATTCTGAATTTGTTTTGCAGGAGAAGCACGAGGCTTTTTGCTAATAACCAGAATAATCAGCATACTGTTGATAAAAGTGGGAACATACTCCCTGGTTAGTTGTTTGTGCAAACAAGTTCTTTGTGGGCTTTGCTTGATTCCATCTTATCACTGAGGAATGGACCTTTCTGATTTTTTTAGGCACTATTATTGAATCGAAGCTTTGCCATCCGACAGAGTTTGATTTCTATTTGTGTAGTCATGCTGGCATTCAGGTTGGCTTTCCTTTATTTGCAATTCTTCACTTGATGGAATGGGTTGATTGCTGACTTATGTCTTGATTCCTTTCATATGGGCATAACCCAGCTGTATGGTGTTGCATGATTGGAAGTTCTCTCTTTCTAGTAATGTACTCTGCACCAACTGCAAGGGGTAAGTCTTGTTTGTCCATTCCAAAAACCCAGCTGGCCATGTATCTTTCGCAGTACTGTTCTTGACCATGGTCCCTTGTTTATTTCAGCAAGGGCTTTAAGTCTGGTGCTTCCATGAGGTGCCCAGGTTGCCAGGGTTCAGCCATGAAAGTGTCTATCTGCATCTGGAGCCTTCCATGATACAGCAGATGCAGCAGCCTTGTAAACTCTGGTACGTTTTCTTATTTAAAATAATCTTATGGTAAAATATTTTCTTTTCCTGTAAATAACAAAATGCTCAAGTAAAGTTGGTTTGCAGTGAGATGGATGTGTAGTTCTTAAACATGGGTTGGTAGATGTTATATGTATATCCCAGTTGACCTTTGACTTTGCATGTTCTTTTGAGGTTTGAGGTTGCATATCTGGTTGCAGACATGTTTCTGGTATTTCCATGTTAAGTGTTCAATACTTTGTTTAGAAGGACAAAAGATAGTCATTGATTTGTTATCTTTCTCTCTCGAGTTGATCATCTTGAAGTTGCTGGCTTCTATCATGCTGTTGGCTACTACATCTATGTTACGTCTGTCCATCTACACTTGTCCAATTGATTTCTTGCGTCAACCGGTTATTGCTAGATTGTGTGTTGATTTGGTTAATGACAGATGAACTGGCACTGGTGTAAGTAGTAGGATGTTTTTAGTACTTTTATTGTGATGTTCATACCAGCTCATCCCATTTCCCGTCGCATGATCCAGTAGCTCCGAGACTCTTGTCAGTTCGGTGCCATCATTTTGTTTGGCCTCATCTCGATACAAGGGTTTAAGTCCTGGGACCCATGTGATCCACTGATCATCCCAGATATAGCATACTGCCCATCACCAATGCACCGGACAAGACCCTTCTTTAAAACCTCTCTACCACAGATGATTGCCCGCCAAACCTTTGAAGAATTCTTCGGACATCTTGCAGAAAGTATATCACCATTGGAAAGTATCTCCTTTTTAGAACACGGGAACACAAGCTCGTTGGTTTAACTAATAGTCTCAATGCTTGCTTACCCAGCATAGCATCATTGAATTTTTGGAAGTCTCTGCAGCCTAGACCTCCTTTACTTTTAGCAAATGGCATCTTTTCCCAAGCCTACCAATGCATACCACATTTATCTAGTGATCCACTCCACCAGTATTTGGACACAATTGCCATTAATTTGGAGCATAAACCTTTTGTGAGCTTGAAGCAACTCATAGAATAGGTTGATAGAGACTTGGATCATTGACTTTATTAAAACCTCCTTGGCCGCAAAGGACATAATTTTCTTACAATAACCTTGGACCCTGGACCTGGATCCTTCCACCAAATGATAAAACTGCTTATTCGTGAGTCTGCCCGAGGCGATGGGTAGCCCTAGGTACTTTTCAATGAGCCTCTCTCAATATGGAGCCCGTTCCTCACCGAGACAGGAACCAAACAATTGCCGTTTATTCAATATGGAGCCCCTTCTTTGTAAATCCTCACCTTTGGTATAACCTTGAGCTTCCACAACTTCTTCCACTCTTTGCTCCGAAGTGGAGCTACCTGGATTATCAGCAACATGCTGAACCAACATATAGTATGCAGACCGAAGTGTATAAGTTCCTGTTTCTTCTAGTGGTGTCGTGTGAACGTCGACTACACGACACTTCACCTTTATGGGCCTAGGGGAATGCATCTTGTACTCGTTTGCCAATTGCGGGGTTGCCGGAGTGACGAAACACAGGCCCCGTTGGTATATCGATGCGGGAGGGATAACGGGATCTCGTAGTTTAAGGCTGTGGTTAGATTTATCTTAATTACTTTCTTGTAGTTGCGGATGCTTGCAAGGGGTATAATCACAAGTATGTATTAGTCCTAGGAAGGGCGGTACATTAGCATAGATTCACCCACACAACACTTATCAAAACAATGAAGATTAATCAGCTGTATGTAGCGAAAGCACTAGACTAAATTCCCGTGTGTCCTCAAGAACGTTTAGTCATTATAAGTAAACAAACCGGCTTGTCCTTTGTGCTAAAAAGGATTGGGCCACTCGCTGCAATTATTTCTCTCGCACTTTATTTACTTGTACTTTATTCATCTGTTACATCAAAACCCCCTGAATACTTGTCTGTGAGCATTTACAGTGAATCCTTCATTGAAACTGCTTGTCAACACCTTCTGCTCCTCGTTGGGATCGACATTCTTACTTATCGAAGATACTACGATACACCCCCTATACTTGTGGGTCATCAAGACTATTTTCTGGCGCCGTTGCCGGGGAGTGGAGCGCTATTGGTAAGTGGAATTGGTAAGGGAAATTTCTACTGTTTGTGCTGATTTTATTTTTGCACTTTCTGCTATAATTCATTATGGAGAGATCTTCTCTTGAGTGTTTATTTGGGAAAGTTTCGTTTGTCGGTCTTTCTTCATCTAGTCGGAGTGATGAGGTTCGGAAAGCTCCGTGTAATATCCGAGATTTAGAGGCTACAAAATGCATTCATGCATAGAAACTCTGGGAAATTTTCGAGCTTTCAAATAAAACTTGTCACATGAAGTTTCACTTGACTTGATGGAATTGAAGTAGCTCATCAAGTTAAGCGCTATAAACCTTAATGTGACCTTTGCTAAACCCTTATTTTGGGTAGACATAATCTGATCCATAGGTTGGATCAAAAGGAACTAGAACTATTACACAATACTTTAAGTGGGGATCAAATACCAAATCCTATAAAGGATCATAGCTCAGGTCACACGAGGTGCATCAGGGCCGCCGCCAGGCTGCTCCACCAGCTGCGGCGGCGTGAGCGTGCCGTACCCTTTCGGCATCGGCGACGGACGCCACTGGCCGGGCTTCAACCTCACCTGCGATCGGGCACGCGGCCGGCTGCTCATCGGTGGCGGCGGCACCCTTGAAGTTGTGGATATCTCGCTGGCCAACTCCACGGTGCGCGTCAAGGACAGCGTGGGCGCCGTCAACATCACCTACCGGGACCCCTGACGGCAACAGTTCGTGGTCACCGGGTGCAACGTCCAGGCCACCCTGCTCGGGGACACCGGCAACGTCATCTCCGGCTGCTCCGCCTTCTGCGCCATTATAATATCTATAAAATTGATCTCCAGTACGTGCATTTAATGTTATCTAATAGCTTCACGCCAATGGAACACGTCAACAGAAAAAAGCTTCACGCCAACCGAACAGACTTCAACAGCATCCTAGGAAACTAGCCCATGCATGCCATGACTTAATTAACCAGGAGGATACGTCCCCTTTACGAGATGGTGTTTCGTTTCCCAAAACAATCCTCCACGTCACTGATCCATGCCATGATCCATTTCATCCGTTGATCATCTCCGTCCATAGCTCCCAGCATGCTAAAAAGGAGAACCGATCGAACATGCGGTATCTCCCTCACCTGAAGCTTGTCTCTATAAGTACAAGTTCATCGTCACAGTCCGCGTGCGGTTACGTGTGTGACTTGTGACTTTGGACTTTGGCGAGGAGAGGTGAGGTGAGGACTAGGCGATGCCAAGAGTGGTGAGCGTAGTCTACTTCGTCCTCGCATCGCCGAATGGCCGGTCACGAGCAGACGCCATGAACTCCTTCCGTCGCAGCACCATCGTCGATGGATCGACCGAGCTGCATATCCTTCTTGTATGATTTTACTCTTACCCATACAATGGCAATGGCGCTGCCGGCGGCTAGGTGGTGGCTCCGGCGGGAGGTGCTCGCGGGGCTTGCGCTCGGGCAGCTCGTGTCGCTGCTCATCACCTCCACCGGCTTCTCCTCCTCCGAGCTCGCCCGCCGACCGGCGGCGCCGCCCGTCTGCTCTGGTCGATGTCTGCCTGTGTTTTCGCTTCCTTTCTTCTGACTTCGTGGTATTTTGCTGTAATTAGTGCTAGCTCGACAAGAAATTTCTTCTTTTGCAACTCTTAATTTCGTCACACGAACTGAACTTTGGTACTGCTCTCAAGTCTGAACCCATGTCTATCGGCTCAACCAAAGGGGATTAGTGTAATCTGCCGCAATGCTAAGCAGCCTTTTTTACGAAAATGCAAAACGCTTTGCGTTTCAAATGTAAGTACAAGCTTGAGACAGCCAACACCCCACCATATTACTCAGCCCACTAGATCCCAAATTACTTTAGCGAGGAGAGGGGAGGGAAGGTGATGCCGGCCAGCGAGCGCTCTTCATGGCCTGGTGTGGCGAGGACATGAGACGAGGCCGGCCAACACCCCACCATATTACTCAGCCCACTAGATCCCAACACCACCACACGAACTTGCCAAAACTGGATTATTCCTCTTCCCTCATGGAGAGGTGAGGCCGGCCGGCGAGCGCTGTGGCGTGGTGTGGCAATGATCGGCAAGGAGAGGTGAGCCCTTCCCCGATGCCGGCCAGCGAGCGCTCTTGGTGGCGTGGTGTGGCGAAGAGCGGCGAGCTCCAAGCTCCTTCCCTAATCCCATAGACTCCGCTCGTACCTTGCTCTTCATCCATGGCGACGAGCGGCGAGCTCCGAGCTCCTTCCCCGATGCCGGCCAGGCAGCGAGCGCTCTTGAGGGTGTGTTGTGGTGATGAGCGGCAAGCTCCTTCCCTCATCCCATACACTCCACTTGTATCTTGTTCTTCAATCCCACTAGCCCGTGGAGTCTCCCCTCTCTCTTCTAGTCTGTCTAATTGAATCACTAGTGCAGGTAAGTTCTTTGATGGTGTTCGCAGGCCCGATAGACTTTCCAGTCTACTTTTCCATCCTTAACACATCCTTTCCATCTCCCAACACCACCACACGAACTTGCCGAAACGGACCGTTCCTCTTCCCGGCGGCTGCTCGACCTACGCGCGCCTGCACGCTAATTGCCGCGATGGTGATGTACCCTGGCTACCTCGTGCCAAACCTCCGGTGACAGTAGTATTGTCTTCATCAACGCCCTATGGTACACACTTGATATTTTTTAGAGGCCGGCCAGCGAACGCTCAGCGTCACCTGTCTCGCTAAATCACTATAGCACTCGTTCACATCTCATAGCGTGACCCGTCTTGTTAAATCACTAGCACACGTTCACATCGCTAGACTTTTCAATCCTGTTCACATCCCTTTTGTCTCCCAACACCACCACACGGATAACGGACAGTTCTTCTTCCCCGACGGTGGACTGAACTCAAGACTCCAACCTCCCTAGTACTGTCTTCATTGACTCGGGCTTCTGATAAGAAGAACACTAAAAATAGATCTTTATCCCGCCCACTGACATCTTTGTCCCGCAAGCCGGAGGAAGGCGACGGTGCCGACGGGGCACGCTACTACTGTCTTCCATCGACTCCAGCCTCCAACCACACTAGTATTGTCTACATCAATGCCCTATGGTACACACTGGAACTTTTGTTTTGTGAAAGTACACGGTGGAACAAGAACTGAAAATAATGCATGTTTTTGCTTTATATGGAAGACTGGAATAATGCGTACTTTTGCTCTATATCACCTAAAAGTCCAACTGTAATCACTAACATGATTGGAACATTGGCTGTCCACTTTGTCTGTTTTACAGGTAAAAGAGACAAACCACGATGCGATTAGTTGGGGAGCCAAATTATTCGTGCAATTGTCAAATAAAGTGTTCCAAGCGAATCATGGACGGAGGCCCATGAAACTGATGAAGTGAAGACAAGAACATAGGAAAACAAACGAATGATAAAAAAGTCGGCACACAATCAAGAATTAGGAAAAGATCATGTTACTTGTGGTTGAATAGCTGCTTTTTCTTGAGACTCTTGGCTCTCTTGTTTTTTATTTGTCTGATTTCTTTCTTTCTGTACTGAACATGGTTTCTGGTAATAGAAATCGGGGGAAATCCCTTATTTAAGAAAAACACACACACCCTCCATACTCGAACTAGAACTAACAGCACGTACACACGTACAACGGGAGGAACCTGATTCTCTAAAACTTCTTCTCGGTTTCCAGAGTTTCCAGCAAGAAAATGAAAGTAGCCAGGACATGATTTCCATGCTTTTTTCAACCCGTCTGTTGTGCAAAGAAAATACACACTTAGGTGGTTATTCTCATATATTGTGCACAAATGTCGCAGAATCAACAACTGATCGAGAAACTTACATTTCAGAATAAAACCTGCTTGGCTCAAGAATGGACAATTAGCATTATCTGTTTTACACGTCGATCAGCTAATGTAAGCTTTTTAGAACATCCAAACCTGCACACCAAGCAATGACTACAACTAAAACAATAGTCCCAACCCATGTGACATATCAACATACACTCAACCAGAATTTTCTCAACGCCGGATAACGAACAACTTGCAAAGCAAAGCTGATGCACATCATGCAGGTTTCTGCAATCCCATCATAGGATGGTTACATACAATGCAAGATCGCTGCATTAGGACATACTTCCAGATCCGAAACCTGGGCTGTTCATGCGTTAAATGGCATCCAAGTGTTTAGCATCAACGTGCTAGAAAGCTGCTGCTACAAAGAGGTGGTAGCATCATGTCTTCCAGCTTCCCAGGTGATGCATCGGGTCTCCAGCAGCATATAGATAACCTCCGCAGTATCCTCCAACAACAAGAACAAACACATGATGGTCAGATCTATGCACGATATTTGAGCTTTCATAAGCTACAGAATAAGTATGAACACACTAATCAAGAAAAGCATAATATTGAGCTATTATGTCGCAAGATAACACTAACAATCACCAATTAAAAAGAGATCAATGAGAACTAGAACTTCAGGTTACCGGAACCAAACACTCCAACCAGCAAGCTAAATTCGCAACGGTTAGATGCAACAGGCAAGGACAGAGCATGCATCCATGGCAGGCAAAGCTTGAACAAAAAAGGACAAGGAAATCATGCATTCAATCACACTACGACACATATCCATGGCACAGGGTAAGCATACAAGTTTCAACAGGTTGCATACATCTAGACTATGCATACAACATATTTTACATTTAAAAGGAAAAGGTGAACAATGATGACAGAAGCCCTATGAATGCAGCAAAAGCCTAATATCTGAAAGTATGGGCAGCACCAAAACTCACAACTTGTCATAAAAAGCAGCGAGATATACATTTCTATGAATCGTAGTTGTCCTTGTCCTTAGCGGCGTTGTGAGTGGAGCAAGTCGTCGCCGTGGTCAAGATCTCTAACACAGACAGATGAAATAGCCTCACAACCAGAATTACATAATCAGAAGTGTATGGCTGCTGTTATATGAAGCAATAATAATTAATGAAATGAAGCTACAGTTAGCAAGTTCTTTTAGCATGTCAATACCAGACAAACATTACACTATAATTATTCTTCCAATTATTTACAATGATCAGCAGAATTTCCTTTGACAAATAAAACCAGTAACTAAGCTAGTTAATTAATCAAAATCAATTAGCAAGGATGTGCAAAATTTTGGCATGAACTTGACTGTTTTTTGGACATTCAAACCTGCACAGCAAACTATATACTTCAACTAAGGCAATAGTAAAAAACCATGTGACATGCCAGATTCAATCGACGATAATTTTCACAACACCAAAGACAAGGCAAAGCTGTTGCACAGAAAAACAAAATTACATACAACACAACATGCATCATACCCAGATATATGCAGAACTCAGCAAGGCGCTTGAAAGGAAGTTCGTCCGAGCTTGTCCCCGGGGTCTTCCAGCTTCCTTCCAAGCGATGCATCATCCTGTGGGCAGCAGCTGCAGGTTCAAGCTGCTACCCCAGTCTCTCCTGATCCCACCTAGTCCTCGTTTCTATTGAACAAAACAAAAAAAATGATGGTCAGGTCTATAGCAGATTGAGCATTTATGAATACAATTTGAAATTGGCATTAACATATGATCAGAAAGTGTATGGCTGCAAATAGTGAATAATAAAAACAGGAAATATATTGAGAGAAACATTCTTGGCAATGATAACTTGATAAGTAACAGCAGCCATATGATATGCATGCAACAAACATCAGCGAGTATAGGTCGCTAAACACTGTCAGTAAGTCATTGCTTATTTCCGAGACAAAGATTACTTATCTTAACTGTTACACTTTATTCATTCATTCATAACACAGCAAGCAAGCAACTCAAGCCAAACAAGCATCAATAAGCTCGATAAAGTTTCTAATTCAGACAACAATTCAGAAACATTTTAGTGGCAGAAATCCATCTTTCGAGATAAGCAGCAGGACGGGCATCAATAAGGCAACAAAATGAATTCATCAGGGTAAACATTGTGTCTAATCACAATAGACCTTAGCCACTTGGATCATTCAAGTCCAGATCATCTACAACAAGTGCAACAAGCAGCACTACTGACAAATGCTTTTTAAATAACAAGAACTCAAGATCCAGGTCCAAAACACACTAATAAAATATCGGGTTTAAGGTTCCAAGTAAGGCAACAATTAGGCGACAGTTTAGGGTCAGAACTCATATTTTTGAAATAAATAGCAGCACAGGCATCAATATGGAAAAAATCTCAGGACAATAGTGTTGAATCGCAAAAGAGGATAGCCACTTTATTCTTATTCTATTTCTGTTGACTTGGATTGGTAACACAATATCTGAAATTGTTAGGAGGTCAGCATTTTTCGTCCGGTTGCCAGCAAACTCCCCAGCCCCTCCGTCATGTAAACCAGACATGAGTCACATGAAACAAGAATTTTCTTGTCATGGGTTCTTCAGTTGTGTCAATGTCTCAGGGTTCTTTTGTATTCCTCTTTTACTCTTTGCAAATTTCATATATCTTAGTCCAGATCACTCCCAGCAAATGCAACCAGTCACATCTTAGACAAAACCCTCTTAAATAATAATGACTCAAGCTACAGGTTTAGCGCACATTAAATAAAAATCTGTACTATGCATAGACATCCTATGCATAGTCAAATAAAACTACTACCCTCTGACATCGGAAAGCGAAAAGAGAACTTACATTAGCATGCTTAAAAGTGCCACAGCTCTAAGCGTTGAACTTTTCTGAATAAACAACTGAATTGTCATCCCCCTGCAATTAAGAAGTTGGTCAAACAACACAGTACTTGACCTTACAATCTATAATTTGTAATAAACAACAAAACTGAAGTGACAAGGGAGTGCTACACTAGACCATCATCGCACTACCATCTAATTCCAATTTAATGAACACAAATTCGCCCTAGAAGCACGCAGTAGATAATTGCAAGGCTGAGGCTGCATATACAGAGATGGCATCTCCTTGCTTACCACCCCTCTATTTTACAGCTTCCTTCAAACACATGATGCGGAAGCCTGCTGCAACAGCTACTACAGCCATCTAGTCCATGTAAAAATCATGGAACAAAAAGAATCAAAAAATCATTGATAGCTCTAGAGCATATTTATTTATTGGCAACAACTAATGAAATTTGGAAGCCAACATGACACCCATGCAACTTATACAGGCTAGTACACTTGTATTCTCTACAAATTATTAGCTAAATCATGTCTATCATATTACCGCCAAATCAGCCCATGAATGCTAACTCAAGGCATTAAGTGTTAAGTAATTAGAATGAATACACTACCGTGTTACCATTGGATTCTGGGGGAAGCACGGTGACATTGTAACACACTGTTATATATATTTTTGTTGCATTATGAAATACTTATTTTTGACACCATATAAGGCAATATAACACACAACTCTGAGACTCCACAAGAAACTGCAGTATATGCCATCTATCAATGAACTTTGTATGTTCCAACTTTCTAAGAAGCATGTAGCAGAATAAGCATGAACATTAACTAACTGACCGAATAGCAAAATAATGAGACACCAAATAACAGACAACACATGAATGAATGATGGTGTGTTACGAAGAAGTCCTTTCGGGTATCGGCTGGCACAATGAATCTTCGTAACCAGGCCGCTATAGCTTCTACCCTGCTAGCTGACATCTAGTCTTCCTCCTCCTACTCCTCTTAGTAATCATGGGCTAGTACACTTGTTTTCTCTACAAATTATGACCTAAATAATGCCTACCCTATTAAAGCCAAAATAAGCACCAGCCATGAATGATAATACAAAGAACCATATATAATTTTTATAGACCAATTATGACTTGGAATTTGTTGTATTTTTCTTCGTCATGGGGGAATTAAGCAACTAAAGAAAAAAACCAAAAAAACAACTAATGAAAGAGCCAAGGACTGCTCAAATTTTTTGCACGACCTTGCCTATCTTTTGGCATCCAAACCTGCACAACTAAATATTCGATTAAGACAACAGTCACAACACATGTGACATTGTGACATACAATCAACCAGAATTTACGCAACACCGGACAACAAACAACCATCAAGGCAAAGCACATCATCAAAGTTTCCACAATCCCTTCCGAGCCCAGGGTGGGACGGTAAAATACAACACAACATGCAAGCTGCATATGTACACCTCGCAATTGGCAAGAGCATACATAAAGCGCAAAGCATATCACCATGTGCAGCAACGCCATACATACTGATCCACCAGGGTTGGGAAAGAGAGATTACCGTTACTTGATGCTGATGCATCCTGGACGCCCAGCAGCGAGGGACGAAGATTGTGGTATCCTCTCCACCGACATCAACAGTGCCCCGTTGCGGACAGCAACAGCGTGCAGGCAGGGCAGGTTCACTCAGCCCGACCTGCCGGCGTTCTTGAACTCGTCCAGGCAGATCCTGCACTCGTAGGACCACGAGGCCACCATCACAGGTGCAGCCCGGGTAGGTGCTCTTTCTCCAGGCGAAATAAAGTATACATACCTGCATATTAGCAACAAAACGACTTCATTACCAAAGTGGCAGCTTAAAACTCATACGGCTTGCAGAAAGCAAACCTGACGAAGACCCAAACCATATGAGCTAACAAATTGATACACCATTTCTTGTCATATTAGCTATTAGCCTATTACACCAGAATAAATTACACAAATATATCTTAGCACTGAGAGAGGCCGATAAAATGTAGTGATGCACATGATTAAACAAGACCATCATGGTATATTTCTGGACACTAAACATTGAAAAAATCACTTTCCTTGACTTACATTAGTAGGTTATTAAGTATGGAACAAGTAGATTGTCTGGTTCAACCTCCTCAGGGGAAGATATACACAGCATGCGTCCTCAAAACACCAGAAGAATCAATATGGGTGACATCCTCACGAGGTCCGCTGCAAACAGAATAATAAGAACCATGTCATGTAGAGTTCAAACTGAACCAACATATGCATCAGCTTAATATTGCAAAATAAGCACTCCTTAGTAGCAATGCATACAAAATCAGGCAGGGCTTCAACCATTAAAACACCGCTTAAAAAAGAATTCAAGTGACACAATTAGCAATTTCTTTTACTCCCTCCGATCCATAATAAGTGTCGGTGAGTTAGTACAACTTTGTATGAAGTTATACTGAATCACCTATGCTTATTATGGATTGGAGGGGGCAACATGTTAAGATCGGACAAGCACTTCACTTGGGCAGGGGGTAATCACAGAAGCTTGTAATCTACTTTGTTTTCAATTTCACAAAGTATCAGCAACACTTGAACTAGGATTTTGCTATGCAAAGCAACACAGGATAAAAATCAATTCAAGGGCAGAAAAGATAGGCTGCTCAATTGATGTGATCCTGAACTACCACATATGAATAACATACATCACGCAATGCAAGTACAGACTACCTGAAGCATTCATTCAGCCTTAATTAGTGTTCTTCACCAAAAAGATGAACAGGGTATTGGAACCATTCCAACAAAACCCACTACCATCAAACCATCAATATGCTTCCCAAGTTTTCATATCGAATCCACAACATATGAAACACACATAGGTATAGCTAGATGGCCGTGTAGCCCGTGCTATCACGGAAAAACCTAGAGGACTAAGAAGAGGAACCAGAAAATTTACCAAAGGCCACGGAGTCAAAGAAGTAGACCACCCGCTGCCATCGCACGCCGCCGCGGTAAATGCACAGGCTGGTTTGCATTCTTGCCAGCCACACCTACAACGAAGATACATGCAAAACCAGTTCAATTTCCTGTAGGTGCGAAAATTTCTATTGATGCATACAATGCAATTTTGAACCAGGCAGTACTAGTACGAAAATCTAGAGTGATCTAGTGCAATGTAGCTTGAAGTAGGACTTGAGCAAATACGCAGTCATACAAAATTGTTGTGTCGACTCTAGCGCGAGCGGCGAAGATTTCGACCTTTGGGGTGGCAAGATGTGCTCCAGGACGGCAGCGTGGAGGTGGGGCTTGGGGCCGAGGTCTTGCAGGTCGCGGAAGGGCCGCGTCCATGGCCCTGGGTGATCCCTCCAATACGCCGGCGAGGCAGCGGTGCCGGAGCTCGCCCGGCGGCGGCGACCTTGGTGGTTCCCGTGGACGAGCAGCGGCTCCGACGGATGGCGAATCGACGCACGGCGCGAGGTTGCCGCATGGTCGTCTTCCGGAGCTAGAGTTTGGAACAGCTCGGGATGCGACCAGAAGTCCGTACTGCGGTCGGCCCCGTCCTCATGCGCCGGCGCCAGCGCCGGCAGAGGAGCGGCTAGTGTTTGCGGGGCTGCGTGATTGAGGACACGGGAGGGCTCCGTCGGCGGGGGAAGTGAGCGGGGATAGGGCGAGCGGGGGCGGCATGGTGGCCGGAGTAGACGGCGGCGGGGAAGAGGGAATGGCGGGAGCGGTTCCCGATGGGTTGTGAGAGAAAGGGATGGGGAATCGAGGTGAGTAATGCGTGTGTTTTCTTTTTCTTCAGATGCATGCGTTGTGTGTGCGTTGGATTGGATAGGTGTGGTGGCCTAGTCATTCACTCATTCGACTGCGGCGCAAATTTCTTTTCCCGCTTGGCTTACTAAGTACCTCTATTCATAAAATAATGTCGAAAGTTTGTCTAAATATATATATGCTGGATTTACATAAATTTTCGACATCATTTTATGAAATGGATGGAGTACATGAAAAAAAAACATGAAATTGTGCCGCCCACAATCACAACACATTCATTAACCATATCTCGTGGCCTGGTGCTGCTGTGCGAAAAACTCCCAAGATATAATCGCTCCCAAACCACGGGGAAGATCCCCGGCCGACGTGCCACAAAGTCTCGGGCTCGTCCTCTGCGACGACCCGGTTCATCGGCTCAAAAGGCATCATTGAATGCGATGGTGCTCTCCTAGATCTAGGTGTGGAGGTTGTTCGTCTCTTTTCCGGCGTTACCATGGTGACGGTGGAGGAAGATGGACGATGTTTCAGCGAGGCACATGTTTCTCCAAGGGTGAACTTGTAGTTTTACTTCTTGTGAGTTTTATAAAGTTGTTTGACGCAGATATTTGTCTTGTGTGGTGATCATATGGGTAATCTCCGTGAACAGATTGTCTAATGAAATATATGGTTACATCAACAAAAAAAACACATTCATTAACCGTTGCAGTATATTTGTGACATTCATCACACCTCGTCTCTCCTGTTATGATCAATTTAGCGAGTTCGCATCACCGATCAGTGGCCTGAAGCATCTCGCCCGTCCATCCCGCTGCTGATCCCACCAAGTATAGAAGAGAACCGAGATCTTTGTATCTCCTCCAACCTATATTTGGTAGTCCTCTGCCTCGAGCGCATCGACAGGCGGAGCTTCCTTCTCAAGTTGCAGGTCTGTTTTTTGTGTCCCCCAAAATAGTTTCTCAATAATTTGAGATATTTCTGACATGTCCTTAAATTCTTTGCATTCATTGCACCGTCTTTGTGCATGTACATACACGTACATTACTTATGACATCGCACTTGACAAACCCCTGTAATACCCTACTATAAATACATGTATTGTACCCTTGTAATACCCCTGTAATACCCTACTATAAATACATGAGAATTAACCCTTGTGGTGTCGTGCGGCACCCTACCAAAACTTCTCCCGTTTCACATGGTATCAGAGCAAGAAGGTCTTCAGTTCAAACTCCGGCTAATGCACTACTTCATCTACTCCAAATAGTTGCGGCCCCGATTACCCACGTCTAGCGTCTTTCCGTTTTGCTAGACTATACATTTTAGCAACACTTACTTTGTCAGGTAGATTTTTTGATCACCTAAAACCTCCTTAAATCCCATTCTAAGGGATCTGAAGTCTGGAAGGATATGAGGGGGCTAGCATCGGTGGTGGCATGGTGAAAGGGCGGTGGTAGTACTTAGATGTGAGGACGATGAACCTGAGCTCGTGTGGGTTCCTTCATTAACGTTGCCTCATGCGATAATGATGATATCATCACCGAGAGAAAGTCTTGTTTGCTTTCTCGACCTCTCTTTGCGTCTCTCTCGACCTAAGAAACAGGAGATATACATAAAACCTATACCATGAACATATACAAAGATGAAAGTAACATGAAATATGATATTGGTGTGAAAATATGATATCACACATAAGATTATGTACATGTAGGTGGAAAAGATAAAAAAATAGATGGAATAGCCAATTTCGACAATAAACTTTGGGTTAGATGACCCAAAGCCCAGGCAATAGGCTTGCGCTGGAATCATGCGAGAAATGTTTGGAAAAAATCAACCGCTTGCATGGGGTTCTAATATGGTACTACCTCAATCCCAAGGCTTAAGGCCTATATTTTTTTCATAAAATCAAACGAAGTAAAGTTTAACCAAATTTTTAGAAGAATTTATGAACTAATATGATATTTTGTAGGTACCATATGAAAATATATTTCATTATCCATCTAATGATATTGATTTTGTACTTTTCATATTAATGATTTTTGATAAAAACTTAGTCAAACTTAACATAGTTTGACTTTCTAAAAAATATAGGCCTTAAGCCTTGGGATGGAGGTAGTATATAAGAGTGTTGTAAAGATCAAAAATAGTATACAACTCTAAAGTGACCTATCCTAAAAAAATAGAGAGATAAGTAACGTGGAGTAACCACTTTCGACCCGAGGCTTACGTGACATGGCGTCAACTAAATTGCACGAGGGAGGTTCAGAAAGCCTACCCCTCTTGCATATGTGTTAATATGATTATGTAAGTGTAGTGTAAAGAGGAAAATCCACTACAAAACTCTAAAATGGCACTTACTTCACAAATAGGACTATCTTGTAGGAAGATTGCAAACCCATAGTGCAAAACTCTCAATTTGAGGCAAACAACCCAACTCTTCTAAGAACTTGGTCTATTCTTTCATTTTTCATGTTCCCATAACATATTAATTATAACCAATGGTAAGAAAATTGTTAATCGTTAGCTGCTCGGCTGGCTTGGGAGTACATACTAATTAGAAGTAAGACGATTAATTTATTTTAATTGGTCAGCAATTAATCGGTGCAACATATACATATTAGCACTTAAAACACATGTATATAAGAAAGAAATATTTTACGGCCCTCTATATGTCTAGCCTTACTTCTCTAGAGCCCAAAATCTTATTAAACCAAGTACGCTTCTCCACTCTCATCTAATCTTCAAGGTCATGAGCGACTGAGGAGCCACCAGCCTCCACCATGTTCCTTCCTTTCGCTTCTCCTCCTCCGACATTTGAACTTTATAATCTCCTACTACCTAGCCAAGGTATGATTCCCCTTGCAACTCAACAACCTACACTAATGAAGGCGGCCTCGAGCTTCTTGACGAGCTCCTCAAGGCGGACAAGATCATGTATGTGAAGTCTAGTCAGCAAAGGAGGAACTGATCAGCGACGACAAGGAGCTGGTCGCTGATGACAAGGAACTAGCGAGGGAGCTTCGCAAACCTACTTGATTTGGGTGGTGTACCGGCTGGACAATAGATTTGCGTTGTAAAATTTGCGACTATTTTTTTGACCAAATATAGTAGTTGATTGGGAGCATGCCTAGTAATCGAACTGTCATAGTGATTAGTCGGGACAAAAGATTAACACAACCAATTAGAGGTATTCGACATAGTCAGGTCCGGAGCAACGATTAATTGGACTATTAATCGTTGATTCAGCGGATGTTTTAAAGAATAATGATTATAACACAAGCAAATAGAAAAGTCAGAATCACCAGTTTTGAAGGAAAGCTAGGGGCAGACTTGGTGGAGCCTAACGAACATGGATTCACCTAAAATCACCCCGATGAGGGGTGACAAACTCTCTAACTCTTGCATGTAGTCCTATCGTGGGTATTTGAGGGTGGTTAAAAGAGGAAGAGTCAATACACAAATCTCAAGTGGCACTTTCTTCACAAACATGACTATTCCGACTTAAAGTGCGAAGCGTCCACTTAGGAGCCCTAGCCAACCTCTAGTAAGAACTCTGCTTCATTTTTGGTTTGCCATGTCCGTATGACATATTCTAACACAAATAGAGAAAATTTAACATGGAATCACCACTCCCGGAGTAGACATCACTGGCCCAGTACATAGGGTTTTGCTCGAAAACACGCAACAAAGGGTCCTATATAGGTATACATATAAGTGCTGCGTAAAGAGAGAAATCCAATACACAACATTCGACTTCTTAAGTGGCCACTCGATTCACAAACATGACTATCATGACTGTAGATTATGAACTTATAGGGAAAATTCCCACTTCGGGGCACCGACCCAACTCTTATAAGGCTTGACCTCTTTTGGAGGTTTTCATGTTCACATGACATGTGATAACACAAATAAAGAGAAAGTCACATGGAATCACCACTTTTGAATGAAAGTTAGCGTTGACCTAGCGGGAACCACAAAAATAGGAGCCAACTTGATATGGCACAAGGAAGGATTGGAAACCCTCCTCCTAATTCATGATGTACTATTATAGGTATGGTGTCGGGGAGAGAGAAAAAAACTGGAACGCAACTCATAAGTGGCTTTTGCTTCACATATATGTCTACCCTTAAGGAAGATTTCTAGACTTTTTGCGCAAACATCCCACTTCGAGGCAACCGACCAAATTCTTGTAAGAACTTGGTCTATTTATTGATATTTCATGTCATTATGACCTATGTTAAACAAATACAAATATAAAATTCGCATGCCTAAAGAAAGTTAGGGGTAGATGTTGCGGGACCACAAACAAAGTTTTGCCTTTAAGCGAGCGAGGAATGACGGGAGACCCTTTTATGTCATGGTGTATTAATACTACTCCCTCCGTCCCAGTTCGCAAGGCAAATTCCCAAAAAATATTTGTCCCAAAATCCCTCACCTCCTAGGCATATTTTGCATTTAATGTGGGAGTAAACTAATTCATTTTTGCATGCAAACACTCCTCTTTTCATCTCCCACCACGCACTAGTACTCCATGCATGTGAAACCACCACGCACTAGTACTCCATGCATGTGAAAGGCAAAGTTTTTGCATGTTTTTAAACGTGCAAATTTAGAGCCAATGAGAATTCACCTTGGGCCAAGATATTTGAAAACTTTGCCTTGCGAACTAGGACGGAGGGAGTAGTATGTAAGAGTGTTGTAAAGAGAAAAATCACATGGAACCACTGCTTGGAAGGAAAGATAGGGATTGTCGTCGTGGGGCCCGCAAACATGGTTTCTCCTGAAACTAGAAGAGGAATGGTTGAAGACACTCACCCACTTGCATGGGGTCCTACTATGCATATATGAGGCTGGTCATAGTGCTAGTATTTTAGGTAGTATCATGCATCTTAGGCCCACAAAAAAGCTGATGTGGCATCTAATTAATGAGGAGAGATAAGATTACGATAACATAGGTGGATAACGTAGTATCATAGCGCACGTTACGAGAAAAACTAATGCTAAATAGATCTTGTACACACATTTTGTAGTTGCGATTCTACAAAACAATAAATTTAGAAGATTATGATACTACTCTATAATACCACCCACTATAGTGATAGTATTATAGACAAGTATCATATGTATGATACTACAATATGATACTATGCACTATGACCAGCCAGAGGGTGGTGTAAATAGGAAAATTAAATACACATCTCTTGAAGTGACACCTAATTCGCGAACGGAACAAAACTTTTTCGGACCCCTGTTGATTCGACTATACTTGTTGGACGTCTGGCCAGGGCTGAAAAGTTGGACCATTGGGACTCTCTCTTTGAGTTTGCCTTCTCGCTCATGCCCTAGTATGTACAATTGCTTCTCGTGGAGTATTACACATCGAGGTTGGGGCGTTGTCGACGTGTCTCTATATGACATTGATTGTTGTTATCTCGGAGACGGTAGGTGTAGGTAGTTGTTTAGCTAGGGGAGTTGAGTTTATCGATGATGAAGGATGCGACCTTTAGTCGTCGAAGCTGCCGGACGCGACAAATGTGTGGAGAGAGTTTCTCCATATGTACATGTAGTGCAAGTGTAGGTGATAAGCGCGCCTTGTGAGAAAAGAAAATCGACATGGCACAAACACAATCGGCCCCCTTTTCTCTCCCCCGTGAACAGTAGTGAGAGAGGCGACTCAGCTTTCCTCCTTTTCTCGCCGGCGAGCCGCGGGTTCTCTCTCCGCCGGCCGCTCCGGCGGCGGGAGGGTGGGGAACCCCGGATCTCTGCTACGGCTTGTAAATAGGGTAGGATTAGGTAGGTCTTCGGCCGGCATCGGCTGTGGAGGTGGTGGTGATGTCGGGCGGGTGTGGTGCCGCCGATCCTTCCCTCTCCGACGGCGTCTGGGTGGCGTCGTGGGGGATCTGGCGGCTTTTGGTGCTCGGAGGTCTTCGGGTCTTCGAGCCTCCGTTCCACATCGCCCCGGCCGGCAAGGCGTCGGCGCCGACCAGATGCGATGGGGATTCCGTCCTCCGGCTTCGTCCTCGTTCCGCTGTTGCCTCCTCCAGCGGCGGCGGGAAGCTTGTGAGGTGGTGTGTAGGAGGATTAGCGGCGCCGACAACGACCTTCGCCGTCTTCGTCGGCGGTGGAGGAGTCTAGGCGGTGGTGCGATTGGTGGGAGAGGGTCTTGGTCGTGGTCGTTCACCGTCTCAGGTCTGTCACGGCGTGGCGGCGGATCTTGCGGCCGTTCTTCATGCGTGGAGGTGCTCTCGGGTTGCGGCTTCGAGGTGGTTCGGTTCCTTCGCTCGACGACGGCGGTGCGCGATGCTTTGCGTTGCGTCGTGTACTCTTTTCGTATGTATTTGGCTGTTCCTGTATCGGTGTTTGTACTCTGTTTCTGATGAATACATGCGAAATTTCAAAAAATCGACATGGCCTAGGCGTTTAGGTAGAAGAGCTACATGCATATACACACATGTGAAAAGCTACATGCAAGCTATTTTCCATTTGTCTCTCATATGGTAGCTCTCTAAATTCCGATTAAAATTTGTTGTAATCGCCGAAGCATACCTATGCAGCATAGTGGGAATCAGAAATGGCGTCAATATCCAACTTAGTCAACAGAGAAAGTAAGGAAAGTGCCAACAATGCAATTAACAATCAGTTGGATTTTCATCACTTAAGATAGAGTAATTACGGCGACTTATTTCTTCTCATGATGCCGATTGATCTCCTCAAGGCAGGTAGTAATTACGGCGCGATATATTTTTCCACGGTATGCTGATTGATCTTCTCAAGGTAGGTAGTAATTACTGGGCGTTTAATTTTTCTCCGGGACCTTAACTTGCCAAAATCAAGAGACGAAAATTTGGTTAAGTCCAAACCCCACCCAACACAGCGCCACTCTCTTTCTTTCTCGTCTTTTACCCTTCTCAGCTCCACCTCCCGTTCCCCTTCCATCGCCGGCAAATCCCGCCTGGTTCTGGCCAGCCCTCGCGCCGCCGACCACCGCACCGGCACCAACTCCTCCTCCTGCACCGTATCCATGGCATGGAACCACCGTTCTGCAGCCCCCACGGCGATCCATAGACCCACAGGAATCCGCCAAAGCGGTGCCACCGCGTTGCTCCGTCGAGCTCCGGCCGGCCCTCCTCCTCAACCGCATCCACAGGCCGCCTCGACCGCAACTCACAGCCAAAGATCGAATCGCTGCTGCCGGTGAGCGCGTGTGACCACGGCCTGCGGGAGGGCTCGCTGCGGCGCCGGGATGGCGGCGGGGAGGCACGGAGGGCGAGCCGGTGGTCGCCTGCACCGCCTGCTTCTGCCGCATTCCGGCCGGAGGTGCTGCTGCCGGCTTCTCCTTCTTTTGGCAACCTCGCCCTCGACCTACTGATGTCGGCCACCACTCGAAGTCGCTGCATCCCGGTGAAGCCTCTCTCCTCCTCTTATTCCATCTGTTCTTGCTAAAATTTGTAGCTTTTCTCCCGTTGAACGTGTAACCAGTAGAGGAAGTCACATGCAACTGAATATTTTTCAATCTGTTAGATAGTGTTGTTCAGCTGAGCTATTCTTCAGGTCACGCACGCCTAAAATAATTGTTAACCAATCGACGCATGTACGCCCATTCAGTAGGAAGGATTTTAAATGTGTTCCAGCCTTCCAGGTATATATTAGCCCTCGTATGCAAGGGATATATTTTCGATCCGACAGGACAATATAATGTCACCAAGTTTTTGTGAAATCCAAATTTGAATTCATTGATTTTTCTCTGTTTCCTTGTGCTGCTGGTGTGAGTGCAAACGCCAACAAGCGAGCGGTTCGGCATCTCATTTATAGATTAATTAACCAAAATAGCAAACTAATCACTAGTAGCTCTATATTGCATCTGTTTGTGTCTTACCACGTCCATTAGCCTGGTATGAACATGTCCATTAGTTATCCATGCCTTGATCGAAAAGCCTATCTAGTGTAATGTGCTCTCAGCATGTATATGCAGCTGATAGACTAGGTATTCTAGTAGTATGAGTTCGTTGCTAATCTGTTGTAGTATGAGTGTATTTTGCCCTATCTCCTCATGTACCTATTTATTACAACATTGTGGAAGAAAACAGTCACTGGTTCTCCATTTCTTGTAGTTTTATTTGCTTCCTGTTACATTAATCTACAGGTTCAGACTTTTCCAGTTCTAATATTTGAACAGCTGCTACAGGTGATGGCTTGTGACGGCAGGCTGTGTGAGGGGCTCGCTGTGTTGCTGTGATGGCGGCGGGAGGGCACCGATGACAAATCAGTGTTTACCTGCCCTGGCTGCTGCTGCCCGCAGTCCAGCCGGAGCTGCTGCCGCTGGCATCTTCTGGTGGCCACGCCATCGAGGTTCTACTGCCGGCCACCACTCTGAGCCGCTACTGCATCGTGAGGTCTCTCTCCTTTTCTTCTATCTATTCTTGCTAAAAATTGCATCTTTTCTACGAATCTGGCACGAAGCTAACATTTGGTATCTTGTTGCATGCCACAAAGCTGAGAATCTGGACCTTATCTATCTGGATGTTGTTTAATTGATTTAACATGTCTAAATCTGGTTGTAGTACACCAGCCACATAGAGTAGATTTTATTGATTTAAGAATCTGGACCTTATTAATCTCGTCGAACTGTATGTAAATGTTCAAGCCTGATGTGCCACTTCAAGACTTTTAATAGTTTTTTCTTGAACTGATGAAATAAACCATCACCAGGTCTTTTTTATTAAAACCTGATCAAACATGCACGTCATCTTATTGATTCAACTTGTTTAAGTAGCAGGACAGCAGCCACTTAGATAAATTATAATTTGTGCATGATTTGGTATTGCCCTTTGCGAGCAAGAACTTATATATACATTTTTATTTAATGTGTTTAAGTAGTAGAGCAGCAGCCGCTTAGGCAAAAAAAACTTTTTTGCCTGTGTTTTATAAGCCTGAATTGCAGTTGATTCTGAATTTGTTTTGCAGGAGAAGCACGAGGCTTTTTGCTAATAACCAGAATAATCAGCATACTGTTGATAAAAGTGGGAACATACTCCCTGGTTAGTTGTTTGTGCAAACAAGTTCTTTGTGGGCTTTGCTTGATTCCATCTTATCACTGAGGAATGGACCTTTCTGATTTTTTTAGGCACTATTATTGAATCGAAGCTTTGCCATCCGACAGAGTTTGATTTCTATTTGTGTAGTCATGCTGGCATTCAGGTTGGCTTTCCTTTATTTGCAATTCTTCACTTGATGGAATGGGTTGATTGCTGACTTATGTCTTGATTCCTTTCATATGGGCATAACCCAGCTGTATGGTGTTGCATGATTGGAAGTTCTCTCTTTCTAGTAATGTACTCTGCACCAACTGCAAGGGGTAAGTCTTGTTTGTCCATTCCAAAAACCCAGCTGGCCATGTATCTTTCGCAGTACTGTTCTTGACCATGGTCCCTTGTTTATTTCAGCAAGGGCTTTAAGTCTGGTGCTTCCATGAGGTGCCCAGGTTGCCAGGGTTCAGCCATGAAAGTGTCTATCTGCATCTGGAGCCTTCCATGATACAGCAGATGCAGCAGCCTTGTAAACTCTGGTACGTTTTCTTATTTAAAATAATCTTATGGTAAAATATTTTCTTTTCCTGTAAATAACAAAATGCTCAAGTAAAGTTGGTTTGCAGTGAGATGGATGTGTAGTTCTTAAACATGGGTTGGTAGATGTTATATGTATATCCCAGTTGACCTTTGACTTTGCATGTTCTTTTGAGGTTTGAGGTTGCATATCTGGTTGCAGACATGTTTCTGGTATTTCCATGTTAAGTGTTCAATACTTTGTTTAGAAGGACAAAAGATAGTCATTGATTTGTTATCTTTCTCTCTCGAGTTGATCATCTTGAAGTTGCTGGCTTCTATCATGCTGTTGGCTACTACATCTATGTTACGTCTGTCCATCTACACTTGTCCAATTGATTTCTTGCGTCAACCGGTTATTGCTAGATTGTGTGTTGATTTGGTTAATGACAGATGAACTGGCACTGGTGTAAGTAGTAGGATGTTTTTAGTACTTTTATTGTGATGTTCATACCAGCTCATCCCATTTCCCCGTCGCATGATCCAGTAGCTCCGAGACTCTTGTCAGTTCGGTGCCATCATTTTGTTTGGCCTCATCTCGATACAAGGGTTTAAGTCCTGGGACCCATGTGATCCACTGATCATCCCAGATATAGCATACTGCCCATCACCAATGCACCGGACAAGACCCTTCTTTAAAACCTCTCTACCACAGATGATTGCCCGCCAAACCTTTGAAGAATTCTTCGGACATCTTGCAGAAAGTATATCACCATTGGAAAGTATCTCCTTTTTAGAACACGGGAACACAAGCTCGTTGGTTTAACTAATAGTCTCAATGCTTGCTTACCCAGCATAGCATCATTGAATTTTTGGAAGTCTCTGCAGCCTAGACCTCCTTTACTTTTAGCAAATGGCATCTTTTCCCAAGCCTACCAATGCATACCACATTTATCTAGTGATCCACTCCACCAGTATTTGGACACAATTGCCATTAATTTGGAGCATAAACCTTTTGTGAGCTTGAAGCAACTCATAGAATAGGTTGATAGAGACTGGATCATTGACTTTATTAAAACCTCCTTGGCCGCAAAGGACATAATTTTCTTACAATAACCTTGGACCCTGGACCTGGATCCTTCCACCAAATGATAAAACTGCTTATCTGTGAGTCTGCCCGAGGCAGTGGGTAGCCCTAGGTACTTTTCAGACAGAGCCTCTCTCTCAATATGGAGCCCGTTCCTCACCAGACAGGAACCAAACAATTGCCGTTTATTCAATATGGAGCCCCTTGCTGTAAATCCTCACCTTTGGTATAACCTTGAGCTTCCACAACTTCTTCCACTGCTGCTCCGAAGTGGAGCTACCTGGATTATCAGCAACATGCTGAACCAACATATAGTATGCAGACCGAAGTGTATAAGTTCCTGTTTCTTCTAGTGGTGTCGTGTGAACGTCGACTACACGACACTTCACCTTTATGGGCCTAGGGAATGCATCTTGTACTCGTTTGCCAATTGCGGGGTTGCCGGAGTGACGAAACCCGAGCCCCCGTTGGTATATCGATGCAGGAGGGATAGCAGGATCTCAGAGTTTAAGGCTGTGGTTAGATTTATCTTAATTACTTTCTTGTAGTTGCGGATGCTTGCAAGGGGTATAATCACAAGTATGTATTAGTCCTAGGAAGGGCGGTACATTAGCATAGATTCACCCACACAACACTTATCAAAACAATGAAGATTAATCAGCTGTATGTAGCGAAAGCACTAGACTAAATTCCCGTGTGTCCTCAAGAACGTTTAGTCATTATAAGTAAACAAACCGGCTTGTCCTTTGTGCTAAAAAGGATTGGGCCACTCGCTGCAATTATTTCTCTCGCACTTTATTTACTTGTACTTTATTCATCTGTTACATCAAAACCCCCTGAATACTTGTCTGTGAGCATTTACAGTGAATCCTTCATTGAAACTGCTTGTCAACACCTTCTCGCTTCCTCGTTGGGATCGACATTCTTACTTATCGAAGATACTACGATACACCCCCTATACTTGTGGGTCATCAAGACTATTTTCTGGCGCCGTTGCCGGGGAGTGAAGCGCTATTGGTAAGTGGAATTGGTAAGGGAAATTTCTACTGTTTGTGCTGATTTTATTTTTGCCTGCTGCTATAATTCATTATGGAGAGATCTTCTCTTGAGTGTTTATTTGGGAAAGTTTCGTTTGTCGGTCTTTCTTCATCTAGTCGGAGTGATGAGGTTCGGAAAGCTCCGTGTAATATCCGAGATTTAGAGGCTACAAAATGAGAGAACACCAAAGTGTGCAATGCATTCATGCATAGAAACTACGGGAAATTTTCGAGCTTTCAAATAAAACTTGTCACATGAAGTTTCACTTGACTTGATGGAATTGAAGTAGCTCATCAAGTTAAGCGCTATAAACCTTAATGTGACCTTTGCTAAACCCTTATTTTGGGTAGACATAATCTGATCCATAGGTTGGATCAAAAGGAACTAGAACTATTACACAATACTTTAAGTGGGGATCAAATACCAAATCCTATAAAGGATCATAGCTCAGGTCACACGAGGTGCATCAGGGCCGCCGCCAGGCTGCTCCACCAGCTGCGGCGGCGTGAGCGTGCCGTACCCTTTCGGCATCGGCGACGGACGCCACTGGCCGGGCTTCAACCTCACCTGCGATCGGGCACGCGGCCGGCTGCTCATCGGTGGCGGCGGCACCCTTGAAGTTGTGGATATCTCGCTGGCCAACTCCACGGTGCGCGTCAAGGACAGCGTGGGCGCCGTCAACATCACCTACCGGGACCCCTGACGGCAACAGTTCGTGGTCACCGGGTGCAACGTCCAGGCCACCCTGCTCGGGGACACCGGCAACGTCATCTCCGGCTGCTCCGCCTTCTGCGCCATTATAATATCTATAAAATTGATCTCCAGTACGTGCATTTAATGTTATCTAATAGCTTCACGCCAATGGAACACGTCAACAGAAAAAAGCTTCACGCCAACCGAACAGACTTCAACAGCATCCTAGGAAACTAGCCCATGCATGCCATGACTTAATTAACCAGGAGGATACGTCCCCTTTACGAGATGGTGTTTCGTTTCCCAAAACAATCCTCCACGTCACTGATCCATGCCATGATCCATTTCATCCGTTGATCATCTCCGTCCATAGCTCCCAGCATGCTAAAAAGGAGAACCGATCGAACATGCGGTATCTCCCTCACCTGAAGCTTGTCTCTATAAGTACAAGTTCATCGTCACAGTCCGCGTGCGGTTACGTGTGTGACTTGTGACTTTGGACTTTGGCGAGGAGAGGTGAGGTGAGGACTAGGCGATGCCAAGAGTGGTGAGCGTAGTCTACTTCGTCCTCGCATCGCCGAATGGCCGGTCACGAGCAGACGCCATGAACTCCTTCCGTCGCAGCACCATCGTCGATGGATCGACCGAGCTGCATATCCTTCTTGTATGATTTTACTCTTACCCATACAATGGCAATGGCGCTGCCGGCGGCTAGGTGGTGGCTCCGGCGGGAGGTGCTCGCGGGGCTTGCGCTCGGGCAGCTCGTGTCGCTGCTCATCACCTCCACCGGCTTCTCCTCCTCCGAGCTCGCCCGCCGACCGGCGGCGCCGCCCGTCTGCTCTGGTCGATGTCTGCCTGTGTTTTCGCTTCCTTTCTTCTGACTTCGTGGTATTTTGCTGTAATTAGTGCTAGCTCGACAAGAAATTTCTTCTTTTGCAACTCTTAATTTCGTCACACGAACTGAACTTTGGTACTGCTCTCAAGTCTGAACCCATGTCTATCGGCTCAACCAAAGGGGATTAGTGTAATCTGCCGCAATGCTAAGCAGCCTTTTTTTACGAAAATGCAAAACGCTTTGCGTTTCAAATGTAAGTACAAGCTTGAGACAGCCAACACCCCACCATATTACTCAGCCCACTAGATCCCAAATTACTTTAGCGAGGAGAGGGGAGGGAAGGTGATGCCGGCCAGTGAGCGCTCTTCATGGCCTGGTGTGGCGAGGACATGAGACGAGGCCGGCCAACACCCCACCATATTACTCAGCCCACTAGATCCCAACACCACCACACGAACTTGCCAAAACTGGATTATTCCTCTTCCCTCATGGAGAGGTGAGGCCGGCCGGCGAGCGCTGTGGCGTGGTGTGGCAATGATCGGCAAGGAGAGGTGAGCCCTTCCCCGATGCCGGCCAGCGAGCGCTCTTGGTGGCGTGGTGTGGCGAAGAGCGGCGAGCTCCAAGCTCCTTCCCTAATCCCATAGACTCCGCTCGTACCTTGCTCTTCATCCATGGCGACGAGCGGCGAGCTCCGAGCTCCTTCCCCGATGCCGGCCAGGCAGCGAGCGCTCTTGAGGGTGTGTTGTGGTGATGAGCGGCAAGCTCCTTCCCTCATCCCATACACTCCACTTGTATCTTGTTCTTCAATCCCACTAGCCCGTGGAGTCTCCCCTCTCTCTTCTAGTCTGTCTAATTGAATCACTAGTGCAGGTAAGTTCTTTGATGGTGTTCGCAGGCCTGATAGACTTTCCAGTCTACTTTTCCATCCTTAACACATCCTTTCCATCTCCCAACACCACCACACGAACTTGCCAGAACGGACCGTTCCTCTTCCCGGCGGCTGCTCGACCTACGCGCGCTGCGCACGCTAATTGCCGCGATGGTGATGTACCCTGGCTACCTCGTGCCAAACCTCCGGTGATGTAGTATTGTCTTCATCAACGCCCTATGGTACACACTTGATATTTTTAGAGGCCGGCCAGCGAACGCTCGGCGTCACTGTCTCGCTAAATCACTATAGCACTCGTTCACATCTCATAGCGTGACCCGTCTTGTTAAATCACTAGCACACGTTCACATCGCTAGACTTTTCAATCCTGTTCACATCCCTTTTGTCTCCCAACACCACCACACGGATAACGGACAGTTCTTCTTCCCCGACGGTGGACTGAACTCAAGACTCCAACCTCCCTAGTACTGTCTTCATTGACTCGGGCTTCTGATAAGAAGAACACTAAAAATAGATCTTTATCCCGCCCACTGACATCTTTGTCCCGCAAGCCGGAGGAAGGCGACGGTGCTGACGGGCACGCTACTACTGTCTTCCATCGACTCCAGCCTCCAACCACACTAGTATTGTCTACATCAATGCCCTATGGTACACACTGGAACTTTTGTTTTGTGAAAGTACACGGTGGAACAAGAACTGAAAATAATGCATGTTTTTGCTTTATATGGAAGACTGGAATAATGCGTACTTTTGCTCTATATCACCTAAAAGTCCAACTGTAATCACTAACATGATTGGAACATTGGCTGTCCACTTTGTCTGTTTTACAGGTAAAAGAGACAAACCACGATGCGATTAGTTGGGGAGCCAAATTATTCGTGCAATTGTCAAATAAAGTGTTCCAAGCGAATCATGGACGGAGGCCCATGAAACTGATGAAGTGAAGACAAGAACATAGGAAAACAAACGAATGATAAAAAAGTCGGCACACAATCAAGAATTAGGAAAAGATCATGTTACTTGTGGTTGAATAGCTGCTTTTTCTTGAGACTCTTGGCTCTCTTGTTTTTTATTTGTCTGATTTCTTTCTTTCTGTACTGAACATGGTTTCTGGTAATAGAAATCGGGGGAAATCCCTTATTTAAGAAAAACACACACACCCTCCATACTCGAACTAGAACTAACAGCACGTACACACGTACAACGGGAGGAACCTGATTCTCTAAAACTTCTTCTCGGTTTCCAGAGTTTCCAGCAAGAAAATGAAAGTAGCCAGGACATGATTTCCATGCTTTTTTCAACCCGTCTGTTGTGCAAAGAAAATACACACTTAGGTGGTTATTCTCATATATTGTGCACAAATGTCGCAGAATCAACAACTGATCGAGAAACTTACATTTCAGAATAAAACCTGCTTGGCTCAAGAATGGACAATTAGCATTATCTGTTTTACACGTCGATCAGCTAATGTAAGCTTTTAGAACATCCAAACCTGCACACCAAGCAATGACTACAACTAAAACAATAGTCCCAACCCATGTGACATATCAACATACACTCAACCAGAATTTTCTCAACGCCGGATAACGAACAACTTGCAAAGCAAAGCTGATGCACATCATGCAGGTTTCTGCAATCCCATCATAGGATGGTTACATACAATGCAAGATCGCTGCATTAGGACATACTTCCAGATCCGAAACCTGGGCTGTTCATGCGTTAAATGGCATCCAAGTGTTTAGCATCAACGTGCTAGAAAGCTGCTGCTACAAAGAGGTGGTAGCATCATGTCTTCCAGCTTCCCAGGTGATGCATCGGGTCTCCAGCAGCATATAGATAACCTCCGCAGTATCCTCCAACAACAAGAACAAACACATGATGGTCAGATCTATGCACGATATTTGAGCTTTCATAAGCTACAGAATAAGTATGAACACACTAATCAAGAAAAGCATAATATTGAGCTATTATGTCGCAAGATAACACTAACAATCACCAATTAAAAAGAGATCAATGAGAACTAGAACTTCAGGTTACCGGAACCAAACACTCCAACCAGCAAGCTAAATTCGCAACGGTTAGATGCAACAGGCAAGGACAGAGCATGCATCCATGGCAGGCAAAGCTTGAACAAAAAAGGACAAGGAAATCATGCATTCAATCACACTACGACACATATCCATGGCACAGGGTAAGCATACAAGTTTCAACAGGTTGCATACATCTAGACTATGCATACAACATATTTTACATTTAAAAGGAAAAGGTGAACAATGATGACAGAAGCCCTATGAATGCAGCAAAAGCCTAATATCTGAAAGTATGGGCAGCACCAAAACTCACAACTTGTCATAAAAAGCAGCGAGATATACATTTCTATGAATCGTAGTTGTCCTTGTCCTTAGCGGCGTTGTGAGTGGAGCAAGTCGTCGCCGTGGTCAAGATCTCTAACACAGACAGATGAAATAGCCTCACAACCAGAATTACATAATCAGAAGTGTATGGCTGCTGTTATATGAAGCAATAATAATTAATGAAATGAAGCTACAGTTAGCAAGTTCTTTTAGCATGTCAATACCAGACAAACATTACACTATAATTATTCTTCCAATTATTTACAATGATCAGCAGAATTTCCTTTGACAAATAAAACCAGTAACTAAGCTAGTTAATTAATCAAAATCAATTAGCAAGGATGTGCAAAATTTTGGCATGAACTTGACTGTTTTTTGGACATTCAAACCTGCACAGCAAACTATATACTTCAACTAAGGCAATAGTAAAAAACCATGTGACATGCCAGATTCAATCGACGATAATTTTCACAACACCAAAGACAAGGCAAAGCTGTTGCACAGAAAAACAAAATTACATACAACACAACATGCATCATACCCAGATATATGCAGAACTCAGCAAGGCGCTTGAAAGGAAGTTCGTCCGAGCTTGTCCCCGGGGTCTTCCAGCTTCCTTCCAAGCGATGCATCATCCTGTGGGCAGCAGCTGCAGGTTCAAGCTGCTACCCCAGTCTCTCCTGATCCCACCTAGTCCTCGTTTCTATTGAACAAAACAAAAAAAATGATGGTCAGGTCTATAGCAGATTGAGCATTTATGAATACAATTTGAAATTGGCATTAACATATGATCAGAAAGTGTATGGCTGCAAATAGTGAATAATAAAAACAGGAAATATATTGAGAGAAACATTCTTGGCAATGATAACTTGATAAGTAACAGCAGCCATATGATATGCATGCAACAAACATCAGCGAGTATAGGTCGCTAAACACTGTCAGTAAGTCATTGCTTATTTCCGAGACAAAGATTACTTATCTTAACTGTTACACTTTATTCATTCATTCATAACACAGCAAGCAAGCAACTCAAGCCAAACAAGCATCAATAAGCTCGATAAAGTTTCTAATTCAGACAACAATTCAGAAACATTTTAGTGGCAGAAATCCATCTTTCGAGATAAGCAGCAGGACGGGCATCAATAAGGCAACAAAATGAATTCATCAGGGTAAACATTGTGTCTAATCACAATAGACCTTAGCCACTTGGATCATTCAAGTCCAGATCATCTACAACAAGTGCAACAAGCAGCACTACTGACAAATGCTTTTTAAATAACAAGAACTCAAGATCCAGGTCCAAAACACACTAATAAAATATCGGGTTTAAGGTTCCAAGTAAGGCAACAATTAGGCGACAGTTTAGGGTCAGAACTCATATTTTTGAAATAAATAGCAGCACAGGCATCAATATGGAAAAAATCTCAGGACAATAGTGTTGAATCGCAAAAGAGGATAGCCACTTTATTCTTATTCTATTTCTGTTGACTTGGATTGGTAACACAATATCTGAAATTGTTAGGAGGTCAGCATTTTTCGTCCGGTTGCCAGCAAACTCCCCAGCCCCTCCGTCATGTAAACCAGACATGAGTCACATGAAACAAGAATTTTCTTGTCATGGGTTCTTCAGTTGTGTCAATGTCTCAGGGTTCTTTTGTATTCCTCTTTTACTCTTTGCAAATTTCATATATCTTAGTCCAGATCACTCCCAGCAAATGCAACCAGTCACATCTTAGACAAAACCCTCTTAAATAATAATGACTCAAGCTACAGGTTTAGCGCACATTAAATAAAAATCTGTACTATGCATAGACATCCTATGCATAGTCAAATAAAACTACTACCCTCTGACATCGGAAAGCGAAAAGAGAACTTACATTAGCATGCTTAAAAGTGCCACAGCTCTAAGCGTTGAACTTTTCTGAATAAACAACTGAATTGTCATCCCCCTGCAATTAAGAAGTTGGTCAAACAACACAGTACTTGACCTTACAATCTATAATTTGTAATAAACAACAAAACTGAAGTGACAAGGGAGTGCTACACTAGACCATCATCGCACTACCATCTAATTCCAATTTAATGAACACAAATTCGCCCTAGAAGCACGCAGTAGATAATTGCAAGGCTGAGGCTGCATATACAGAGATGGCATCTCCTTGCTTACCACCCCTCTATTTTACAGCTTCCTTCAAACACATGATGCGGAAGCCTGCTGCAACAGCTACTACAGCCATCTAGTCCATGTAAAAATCATGGAACAAAAAGAATCAAAAAATCATTGATAGCTCTAGAGCATATTTATTTATTGGCAACAACTAATGAAATTTGGAAGCCAACATGACACCCATGCAACTTATACAGGCTAGTACACTTGTATTCTCTACAAATTATTAGCTAAATCATGTCTATCATATTACCGCCAAATCAGCCCATGAATGCTAACTCAAGGCATTAAGTGTTAAGTAATTAGAATGAATACACTACCGTGTTACCATTGGATTCTGGGGAAGCACGGTGACATTGTAACACACTGTTATATATATTTTTGTTGCATTATGAAATACTTATTTTTGACACCATATAAGGCAATATAACACACAACTCTGAGACTCCACAAGAAACTGCAGTATATGCCATCTATCAATGAACTTTGTATGTTCCAACTTTCTAAGAAGCATGTAGCAGAATAAGCATGAACATTAACTAACTGACCGAATAGCAAAATAATGAGACACCAAATAACAGACAACACATGAATGAATGATGGTGTGTTACGAAGAAGTCCTTTCGGGTATCGGCTGGCACAATGAATCTTCGTAACCAGGCCGCTATAGCTTCTACCCTGCTAGCTGACATCTAGTCTTCCTCCTCCTACTCCTCTTAGTAATCATGGGCTAGTACACTTGTTTTCTCTACAAATTATGACCTAAATAATGCCTACCCTATTAAAGCCAAAATAAGCACCAGCCATGAATGATAATACAAAGAACCATATATAATTTTTATAGACCAATTATGACTTGGAATTTGTTGTATTTTTCTTCGTCATGGGGGAATTAAGCAACTAAAGAAAAAAACCAAAAAAAACAACTAATGAAAGAGCCAAGGACTGCTCAAATTTTTTTGCACGACCTTGCCTATCTTTTGGCATCCAAACCTGCACAACTAAATATTCGATTAAGACAACAGTCACAACACATGTGACATTGTGACATACAATCAACCAGAATTTACGCAACACCGGACAACAAACAACCATCAAGGCAAAGCACATCATCAAAGTTTCCACAATCCCTTCCGAGCCCAGGGTGGGACGGTAAAATACAACACAACATGCAAGCTGCATATGTACACCTCGCAATTGGCAAGAGCATACATAAAGCGCAAAGCATATCACCATGTGCAGCAACGCCATACATACTGATCCACCAGGGTTGGGAAAGAGAGATTACCGTTACTTGATGCTGATGCATCCTGGACGCCCAGCAGCGAGGGACGAAGATTGTGGTATCCTCTCCACCGACATCAACAGTGCCCCGTTGCGGACAGCAACAGCGTGCAGGCAGGGCAGGTTCACTCAGCCCGACCTGCCGGCGTTCTTGAACTCGTCCAGGCAGATCCTGCACTCGTAGGACCACGAGGCCACCATCACAGGTGCAGCCCGGGTAGGTGCTCTTTCTCCAGGCGAAATAAAGTATACATACCTGCATATTAGCAACAAAACGACTTCATTACCAAAGTGGCAGCTTAAAACTCATACGGCTTGCAGAAAGCAAACCTGACGAAGACCCAAACCATATGAGCTAACAAATTGATACACCATTTCTTGTCATATTAGCTATTAGCCTATTACACCAGAATAAATTACACAAATATATCTTAGCACTGAGAGAGGCCGATAAAATGTAGTGATGCACATGATTAAACAAGACCATCATGGTATATTTCTGGACACTAAACATTGAAAAAATCACTTTCCTTGACTTACATTAGTAGGTTATTAAGTATGGAACAAGTAGATTGTCTGGTTCAACCTCCTCAGGGGGAAGATATACACAGCATGCGTCCTCAAAACACCAGAAGAATCAATATGGGTGACATCCTCACGAGGTCCGCTGCAAACAGAATAATAAGAACCATGTCATGTAGAGTTCAAACTGAACCAACATATGCATCAGCTTAATATTGCAAAATAAGCACTCCTTAGTAGCAATGCATACAAAATCAGGCAGGGCTTCAACCATTAAAACACCGCTTAAAAAAGAATTCAAGTGACACAATTAGCAATTTCTTTTACTCCCTCCGATCCATAATAAGTGTCGGTGAGTTAGTACAACTTTGTATGAAGTTATACTGAATCACCTATGCTTATTATGGATTGGAAGGGGGCAACATGTTAAGATCGGACAAGCACTTCACTTGGGCAGGGGTAATCACAGAAGCTTGTAATCTACTTTGTTTTCAATTTCACAAAGTATCAGCAACACTTGAACTAGGATTTTGCTATGCAAAGCAACACAGGATAAAAATCAATTCAAGGGCAGAAAAGATAGGCTGCTCAATTGATGTGATCCTGAACTACCACATATGAATAACATACATCACGCAATGCAAGTACAGACTACCTGAAGCATTCATTCAGCCTTAATTAGTGTTCTTCACCAAAAAGATGAACAGGGTATTGGAACCATTCCAACAAAACCCACTACCATCAAACCATCAATATGCTTCCCAAGTTTTCATATCGAATCCACAACATATGAAACACACATAGGTATAGCTAGATGGCCGTGTAGCCCGTGCTATCACGGAAAAACCTAGAGGACTAAGAAGAGGAACCAGAAAATTTACCAAAGGCCACGGAGTCAAAGAAGTAGACCACCCGCTGCCATCGCACGCCGCCGCGGTAAATGCACAGGCTGGTTTGCATTCTTGCCAGCCACACCTACAACGAAGATACATGCAAAACCAGTTCAATTTCCTGTAGGTGCGAAAATTTCTATTGATGCATACAATGCAATTTTGAACCAGGCAGTACTAGTACGAAAATCTAGAGTGATCTAGTGCAATGTAGCTTGAAGTAGGACTTGAGCAAATACGCAGTCATACAAAATTGTTGTGTCGACTCTAGCGCGAGCGGCGAAGATTTCGACCTTTGGGGTGGCAAGATGTGCTCCAGGACGGCAGCGTGGAGGTGGGGCTTGGGGCCGAGGTCTTGCAGGTCGCGGAAGGGCCGCGTCCATGGCCCTGGGTGATCCCTCCAATACGCCGGCGAGGCAGCGGTGCCGGAGCTCGCCCGGCGGCGGCGACCTTGGTGGTTCCCGTGGACGAGCAGCGGCTCCGACGGATGGCGAATCGACGCACGGCGCGAGGTTGCCGCATGGTCGTCTTCCGGAGCTAGAGTTTGGAACAGCTCGGGATGCGACCAGAAGTCCGTACTGCGGTCGGCCCCGTCCTCATGCGCCGGCGCCAGCGCCGGCAGAGGAGCGGCTAGTGTTTGCGGGGCTGCGTGATTGAGGACACGGGAGGGCTCCGTCGGCGGGGAAGTGAGCGGGGATAGGGCGAGCGGGGGCGGCATGGTGGCCGGAGTAGACGGCGGCGGGGAAGAGGGAATGGCGGGAGCGGTTCCCGATGGGTTGTGAGAGAAAGGGATGGGGAATCGAGGTGAGTAATGCGTGTGTTTTCTTTTTCTTCAGATGCATGCGTTGTGTGTGCGTTGGATTGGATAGGTGTGGTGGCCTAGTCATTCACTCATTCGACTGCGGCGCAAATTTCTTTTCCCGCTTGGCTTACTAAGTACCTCTATTCATAAAATAATGTCGAAAGTTTGTCTAAATATATATATGCTGGATTTACATAAATTTTCGACATCATTTTATGAAATGGATGGAGTACATGAAAAAAAAACATGAAATTGTGCCGCCCACAATCACAACACATTCATTAACCATATCTCGTGGCACAGTGTTGCTTTGTGCGAAAAACTCCCAAGATATAATCGCTCCCAAACCACGGGGAAGATCCCCGGCCGACGTGCCACAAAGTCTCGGGCTCGTCCTCTGCGACGACCCGGTTCATCGGCTCAAAAGGCATCATTGAATGCGATGGTGCTCTCCTAGATCTAGGTGTGGAGGTTGTTCGTCTCTTTTCCGGCGTTACCATGGTGACGGTGGAGGAAGATGGACGATGTTTCAGCGAGGCACATGTTTCTCCAAGGGTGAACTTGTAGTTTTACTTCTTGTGAGTTTTATAAAGTTGTTTGACGCAGATATTTGTCTTGTGTGGTGATCATATGGGTAATCTCCGTGAACAGATTGTCTAATGAAATATATGGTTACATCAACAAAAAAAACACATTCATTAACCGTTGCAGTATATTTGTGACATTCATCACACCTCGTCTCTCCTGTTATGATCAATTTAGCGAGTTCGCATCACCGATCAGTGGCCTGAAGCATCTCGCCCGTCCATCCCGCTGCTGATCCCACCAAGTATAGAAGAGAACCGAGATCTTTGTATCTCCTCCAACCTATATTTGGTAGTCCTCGTCTGAGCGCATCGACAGGCGGAGCTTCCTTCTCAAGTTGCAGGTCTGTTTTTTGTGTCCCCCAAAATAGTTTCTCAATAATTTGAGATATTTCTGACATGTCCTTAAATTCTTTGCATTCATTGCACCGTCTTTGTGCATGTACATACACGTACATTACTTATGACATCGCACTTGACAAACCCCTGTAATACCCTACTATAAATACATGTATTGTACCCTTGTAATACCCCTGTAATACCCTACTATAAATACATGAGGTCGACCCTTGTGGTGTCGTGCGGCACCCTACCAAAACTTCTCCTGTTTCACATGGTATCAGAGCAAGAAGGTCTTCAGTTCAAACTCCGGCTAATGCACTACTTCATCTACTCCAAATAGTTGCGGCCCCGATTACCCACGTCTAGCGTCTTTCCGTTTTGCTAGACTATACATTTTAGCAACACTTACTTTGTCAGGTAGATTTTTTGATCACCTAAAACCTCCTTAAATCCCATTCTAAGGGATCTGAAGTCTGGAAGGATATGAGGGGGCTAGCATCGGTGGTGGCATGGTGAAAGGGCGGTGGTAGTACTTAGATGTGAGGACGATGAACCTGAGCTCGTGTGGGTTCCTTCATTAACGTTGCCTCATGCGATAATGATGATATCATCACCGAGAGAAAGTCTTGTTTGCTTTCTCGACCTCTCTTTGCGTCTCTCTCGACCTAAGAAACAGGAGATATACATAAAACCTATACCATGAACATATACAAAGATGAAAGTAACATGAAATATGATATTGGTGTGAAAATATGATATCACACATAAGATTATGTACATGTAGGTGGAAAAGATAAAAAAATAGATGGAATAGCCAATTTCGACAATAAACTTTGGGTTAGATGACCCAAAGCCCAGGCAATAGGCTTGCGCTGGAATCATGCGAGAAATGTTTGGAAAAAATCAACCGCTTGCATGGGGTTCTAATATGGTACTACCTCAATCCCAAGGCTTAAGGCCTATATTTTTTTCATAAAATCAAACGAAGTAAAGTTTAACCAAATTTTTAGAAGAATTTATGAACTAATATGATATTTTGTAGGTACCATATGAAAATATATTTCATTATCCATCTAATGATATTGATTTTGTACTTTTCATATTAATGATTTTTGATAAAAACTTAGTCAAACTTAACATAGTTTGACTTTCTAAAAAATATAGGCCTTAAGCCTTGGGATGGAGGTAGTATATAAGAGTGTTGTAAAGATCAAAAATAGTATACAACTCTAAAGTGACCTATCCTAAAAAAATAGAGAGATAAGTAACGTGGAGTAACCACTTTCGACCCGAGGCTTACGTGACATGGCGTCAACTAAATTGCACGAGGGAGGTTCAGAAAGCCTACCCCTCTTGCATATGTGTTAATATGATTATGTAAGTGTAGTGTAAAGAGGAAAATCCACTACAAAACTCTAAAATGGCACTTACTTCACAAATAGGACTATCTTGTAGGAAGATTGCAAACCCATAGTGCAAAACTCTCAATTTGAGGCAAACAACCCAACTCTTCTAAGAACTTGGTCTATTCTTTCATTTTTCATGTTCCCATAACATATTAATTATAACCAATGGTAAGAAAATTGTTAATCGTTAGCTGCTCGGCTGGCTTGGGAGTACATACTAATTAGAAGTAAGACGATTAATTTATTTTAATTGGTCAGCAATTAATCGGTGCAACATATACATATTAGCACTTAAAACACATGTATATAAGAAAGAAATATTTTACGGCCCTCTATATGTCTAGCCTTACTTCTCTAGAGCCCAAAATCTTATTAAACCAAGTACGCTTCTCCACTCTCATCTAATCTTCAAGGTCATGAGCGACTGAGGAGCCACCAGCCTCCACCATGTTCCTTCCTTTCGCTTCTCCTCCTCCGACATTTGAACTTTATAATCTCCTACTACCTAGCCAAGGTATGATTCCCCTTGCAACTCAACAACCTACACTAATGAAGGCGGCCTCGAGCTTCTTGACGAGCTCCTCAAGGCGGACAAGATCATGTATGTGAAGTCTAGTCAGCAAAGGAGGAACTGATCAGCGACGACAAGGAGCTGGTCGCTGATGACAAGGAACTAGCGAGGGAGCTTCGCAAACCTACTTGATTTGGGTGGTGTACCGGCTGGACAATAGATTTGCGTTGTAAAATTTGCGACTATTTTTTTGACCAAATATAGTAGTTGATTGGGAGCATGCCTAGTAATCGAACTGTCATAGTGATTAGTCGGGACAAAAGATTAACACAACCAATTAGAGGTATTCGACATAGTCAGGTCCGGAGCAACGATTAATTGGACTATTAATCGTTGATTCAGCGGATGTTTTAAAGAATAATGATTATAACACAAGCAAATAGAAAAGTCAGAATCACCAGTTTTGAAGGAAAGCTAGGGGCAGACTTGGTGGAGCCTAACGAACATGGATTCACCTAAAATCACCCCGATGAGGGGTGACAAACTCTCTAACTCTTGCATGTAGTCCTATCGTGGGTATTTGAGGGTGGTTAAAAGAGGAAGAGTCAATACACAAATCTCAAGTGGCACTTTCTTCACAAACATGACTATTCCGACTTAAAGTGCGAAGCGTCCACTTAGGAGCCCTAGCCAACCTCTAGTAAGAACTCTGCTTCATTTTTGGTTTGCCATGTCCGTATGACATATTCTAACACAAATAGAGAAAATTTAACATGGAATCACCACTCCCGGAGTAGACATCACTGGCCCAGTACATAGGGTTTTGCTCGAAAACACGCAACAAAGGGTCCTATATAGGTATACATATAAGTGCTGCGTAAAGAGAGAAATCCAATACACAACATTCGACTTCTTAAGTGGCCACTCGATTCACAAACATGACTATCATGACTGTAGATTATGAACTTATAGGGAAAATTCCCACTTCGGGGCACCGACCCAACTCTTATAAGGCTTGACCTCTTTTGGAGGTTTTCATGTTCACATGACATGTGATAACACAAATAAAGAGAAAGTCACATGGAATCACCACTTTTGAATGAAAGTTAGCGTTGACCTAGCGGGAACCACAAAAATAGGAGCCAACTTGATATGGCACAAGGAAGGATTGGAAACCCTCCTCCTAATTCATGATGTACTATTATAGGTATGGTGTCGGGGAGAGAGAAAAAAACTGGAACGCAACTCATAAGTGGCTTTTGCTTCACATATATGTCTACCCTTAAGGAAGATTTCTAGACTTTTGCGCAAACATCCCACTTCGAGGCAACCGACCAAATTCTTGTAAGAACTTGGTCTATTTATTGATATTTCATGTCATTATGACCTATGTTAAACAAATACAAATATAAAATTCGCATGCCTAAAGAAAGTTAGGGGTAGATGTTGCGGGACCACAAACAAAGTTTTGCCTTTAAGCGAGCGAGGAATGACGGGAGACCCTTTTATGTCATGGTGTATTAATACTACTCCCTCCGTCCCAGTTCGCAAGGCAAATTCCCAAAAAATATTTGTCCCAAAATCCCTCACCTCCTAGGCATATTTTGCATTTAATGTGGGAGTAAACTAATTCATTTTTGCATGCAAACACTCCTCTTTTCATCTCCCACCACGCACTAGTACTCCATGCATGTGAAACCACCACGCACTAGTACTCCATGCATGTGAAAGGCAAAGTTTTTGCATGTTTTAACGTGCAAATTTAGAGCCAATGAGAATTCACCTTGGGCCAAGATATTTGAAAACTTTGCCTTGCGAACTAGGACGGAGGGAGTAGTATGTAAGAGTGTTGTAAAGAGAAAAATCACATGGAACCACTGCTTGGAAGGAAAGATAGGGATTGTCGTCGTGGGGCCCGCAAACATGGTTTCTCCTGAAACTAGAAGAGGAATGGTTGAAGACACTCACCCACTTGCATGGGGTCCTACTATGCATATATGAGGCTGGTCATAGTGCTAGTATTTTAGGTAGTATCATGCATCTTAGGCCCACAAAAAAGCTGATGTGGCATCTAATTAATGAGGAGAGATAAGATTACAGTAACATAGGTGGATAACCGTATCATAGCGCACGTTACGAGAAAAACTAATGCTAAATAGATCTTGTACACACATTTTGTAGTTGCGATTCTACAAAACAATAAATTTAGAAGATTATGATACTACTCTATAATACCACCCACTATAGTGATAGTATTATAGACAAGTATCATATGTATGATACTACAATATGATACTATGCACTATGACCAGCCAGAGGGTGGTGTAAATAGGAAAATTAAATACACATCTCTTGAAGTGACACCTAATTCGCGAACGGAACAAAACTTTTCGGACCCTGTTGATTCGACTATACTTGTTGGACGTCCTGGCCAGGGCTGAAAAGTTGGACCATTGGGACTCTCTCTTTGAGTTTGCCTTCTCGCTCATGCCCTAGTATGTACAATTGCTTCTCGGCGGAGTATTACACATCGAGGTTGGGGCGTTGTCGACGTGTCTCTATATGACATTGATTGTTGTTATCTCGGAGACGGTAGGTGTAGGTAGTTGTTTAGCTAGGGGAGTTGAGTTTATCGATGATGAAGGATGCGACCTTTAGTCGTCGAAGCTGCCGGACGCGACAAATGTGTGGAGAGAGTTTCTCCATATGTACATGTAGTGCAAGTGTAGGTGATAAGCGCGCCTTGTGAGAAAAGAAAATCGACATGGCACAAACACAATCGGCCCCCTTTTCTCTCCCCCGTGAACAGTAGTGAGAGAGGCGACTCCAGTTTCCTCCCTTTTCTCGCCGGCGAGCCGCGGGTTCTCTCCCCCTCCGCCGGCCGCTCCGGCGGCGGGAGGGTGGGGGAACCCCGGATCTCTGCTCTGGCTTGTAAATAGGGTAGGATTAGGTAGGTCTTCGGCCGGCATCGCTGTGGAGGTGGTGGTGATGTCGGGGCGAGGTGTGGTTCCGCCGATCCTTCGCCTCTCCGACGGCGTCCTGGGTGGCGTCGTGGGGGATCTGGCGGCTTTTGGTGCTCGGAGGTCTTCGGGTCTTCTGAGCCTCCGTTCCCTGCATCTGGCCGGCAAGGCGTCGGCGCCGACCAGATGCGATGGGGATTCCGTCCTCCGGCTTCGTCCTCGTTCCGCTGTTGCCTCCTCCAGCGGCGGCGGGAAGCTTGTGAGGTGGGGTGTAGGAGGATTAGCGGCGCCGGCAGCGAGCTTCGCCGTCTTCGTCGGCGGTGGAGGAGTCTAGGCGGTGGTGCGGTTGGTGGGAGAGGGTCTTGGTCGTGGTCGTTCACCGTCTCAGAGTCTGTCACGGCGTGGCGGGCGGATCTTGCGGCCGTTCTTCATGCGTGGAGGTGCTCTCGGGTTGCGGCTTCGAGGTGGTTCGGTTCCTTACTGCTCCGACGACGGCGGTGCGGCTGATGCTTTGCGTTGCGTCGTGTACTCTTTTCGTATGTATTTGGCTGTTCCTGTATCGGTGTTTGTACTCTGTTTCTGATGAATACATGCGAAATTTCAAAAAAAAAAAATCGACATGGCCTAGGCGTTTAGGTAGAAGAGCTACATGCATATACACACATGTGAAAAGCTACATGCAAGCTATTTTCCATTTGTCTCTCATATGGTAGCTCTCTAAATTCCGATTAAAATTTGTTGTAATCGCCGAAGCATACCTATGCAGCATAGTGGGAATCAGAAATGGCGTCAATATCCAACTTAGTCAACAGAGAAAGTAAGGAAAGTGCCAACAATGCAATTAACAATCAGTTGGATTTTCATCACTTAAGATAGAGTAATTACGGCGACTTATTTCTTCTCATGATGCCGATTGATCTCCTCAAGGCAGGTAGTAATTACGGCGCGATATATTTTTCCACGGTATGCTGATTGATCTTCTCAAGGTAGGTAGTAATTACTGGGCGTTTAATTTTTTCTCGGGACCTTAACTTGCCAAAATCAAGAGACGAAAATTTGGTTAAGTCCAAACCCCACCCAACACAGCGCCACTCTCTTTCTTTCTCGTCTTTTACCCTTCTCAGCTCCACCTCCCGTTCCCCTTCCATCGCCGGCAAATCCCGCCTGGTTCTGGCCAGCCCTCGCGCCGCCGACCACCGCACCGGCACCAACTCCTCCTCCTGCACCGTATCCATGGCATGGAACCACCGTTCTGCAGCCCCCACGGCGATCCATAGACCCACAGGAATCCGCCAAAGCGGTGCCACCGCGTTGCTCCGTCGAGCTCCGGCCGGCCCTCCTCCTCAACCGCATCCACAGGCCGCCTCGACCGCAACTCACAGCCAAAGATCGAATCGCTGCTGCCGGTGAGCGCGTGTGACCACGGCCTGCGGGAGGGCTCGCTGCGGCGCCGGGATGGCGGCGGGGAGGCACGGAGGGCGAGCCGGTGGTCGCCTGCACCGCCTGCTTCTGCCGCATTCCGGCCGGAGGTGCTGCTGCCGGCTTCTCCTTCTTTTGGCAACCTCGCCCTCGACCTACTGATGTCGGCCACCACTCGAAGTCGCTGCATCCCGGTGAAGCCTCTCTCCTCCTCTTATTCCATCTGTTCTTGCTAAAATTTGTAGCTTTTCTCCCGTTGAACGTGTAACCAGTAGAGGAAGTCACATGCAACTGAATATTTTTCAATCTGTTAGATAGTGTTGTTCAGCTGAGCTATTCTTCAGGTCACGCACGCCTAAAATAATTGTTAACCAATCGACGCATGTACGCCCATTCAGTAGGAAGGATTTTAAATGTGTTCCAGCCTTCCAGGTATATATTAGCCCTCGTATGCAAGGGATATATTTTCGATCCGACAGGACAATATAATGTCACCAAGTTTTTGTGAAATCCAAATTTGAATTCATTGATTTTTCTCTGTTTCCTTGTGCTGCTGGTGTGAGTGCAAACGCCAACAAGCGAGCGGTTCGGCATCTCATTTATAGATTAATTAACCAAAATAGCAAACTAATCACTAGTAGCTCTATATTGCATCTGTTTGTGTCTTACCACGTCCATTAGCCTGGTATGAACATGTCCATTAGTTATCCATGCCTTGATCGAAAAGCCTATCTAGTGTAATGTGCTCTCAGCATGTATATGCAGCTGATAGACTAGGTATTCTAGTAGTATGAGTTCGTTGCTAATCTGTTGTAGTATGAGTGTATTTTGCCCTATCTCCTCATGTACCTATTTATTACAACATTGTGGAAGAAAACAGTCACTGGTTCTCCATTTCTTGTAGTTTTATTTGCTTCCTGTTACATTAATCTACAGGTTCAGACTTTTCCAGTTCTAATATTTGAACAGCTGCTACAGGTGATGGCTTGTGACGGCAGGCTGTGTGAGGGGCTCGCTGTGTTGCTGTGATGGCGGCGGGAGGGCACCGATGACAAATCAGTGTTTACCTGCCCTGGCTGCTGCTGCCCGCAGTCCAGCCGGAGCTGCTGCCGCTGGCATCTTCTGGTGGCCACGCCATCGAGGTTCTACTGCCGGCCACCACTCTGAGCCGCTACTGCATCGTGAGGTCTCTCTCCTTTTCTTCTATCTATTCTTGCTAAAAATTGCATCTTTTCTACGAATCTGGCACGAAGCTAACATTTGGTATCTTGTTGCATGCCACAAAGCTGAGAATCTGGACCTTATCTATCTGGATGTTGTTTAATTGATTTAACATGTCTAAATCTGGTTGTAGTACACCAGCCACATAGAGTAGATTTTATTGATTTAAGAATCTGGACCTTATTAATCTCGTCGAACTGTATGTAAATGTTCAAGCCTGATGTGCCACTTCAAGACTTTTAATAGTTTTTTCTTGAACTGATGAAATAAACCATCACCAGGTCTTTTTTATTAAAACCTGATCAAACATGCACGTCATCTTATTGATTCAACTTGTTTAAGTAGCAGGACAGCAGCCACTTAGATAAATTATAATTTGTGCATGATTTGGTATTGCCCTTTGCGAGCAAGAACTTATATATACATTTTTATTTAATGTGTTTAAGTAGTAGAGCAGCAGCCGCTTAGGCAAAAAAAACTTTTTTGCCTGTGTTTTATAAGCCTGAATTGCAGTTGATTCTGAATTTGTTTTGCAGGAGAAGCACGAGGCTTTTTGCTAATAACCAGAATAATCAGCATACTGTTGATAAAAGTGGGAACATACTCCCTGGTTAGTTGTTTGTGCAAACAAGTTCTTTGTGGGCTTTGCTTGATTCCATCTTATCACTGAGGAATGGACCTTTCTGATTTTTTTAGGCACTATTATTGAATCGAAGCTTTGCCATCCGACAGAGTTTGATTTCTATTTGTGTAGTCATGCTGGCATTCAGGTTGGCTTTCCTTTATTTGCAATTCTTCACTTGATGGAATGGGTTGATTGCTGACTTATGTCTTGATTCCTTTCATATGGGCATAACCCAGCTGTATGGTGTTGCATGATTGGAAGTTCTCTCTTTCTAGTAATGTACTCTGCACCAACTGCAAGGGGTAAGTCTTGTTTGTCCATTCCAAAAACCCAGCTGGCCATGTATCTTTCGCAGTACTGTTCTTGACCATGGTCCCTTGTTTATTTCAGCAAGGGCTTTAAGTCTGGTGCTTCCATGAGGTGCCCAGGTTGCCAGGGTTCAGCCATGAAAGTGTCTATCTGCATCTGGAGCCTTCCATGATACAGCAGATGCAGCAGCCTTGTAAACTCTGGTACGTTTTCTTATTTAAAATAATCTTATGGTAAAATATTTTCTTTTCCTGTAAATAACAAAATGCTCAAGTAAAGTTGGTTTGCAGTGAGATGGATGTGTAGTTCTTAAACATGGGTTGGTAGATGTTATATGTATATCCCAGTTGACCTTTGACTTTGCATGTTCTTTTGAGGTTTGAGGTTGCATATCTGGTTGCAGACATGTTTCTGGTATTTCCATGTTAAGTGTTCAATACTTTGTTTAGAAGGACAAAAGATAGTCATTGATTTGTTATCTTTCTCTCTCGAGTTGATCATCTTGAAGTTGCTGGCTTCTATCATGCTGTTGGCTACTACATCTATGTTACGTCTGTCCATCTACACTTGTCCAATTGATTTCTTGCGTCAACCGGTTATTGCTAGATTGTGTGTTGATTTGGTTAATGACAGATGAACTGGCACTGGTGTAAGTAGTAGGATGTTTTTAGTACTTTTATTGTGATGTTCATACCAGCTCATTTGAATGTCTCCTTAATTCCCAGTGTATTGCTTCGTGCAGGCTGCTAGTAGAGATGCTCTTGTGGTGGGTTTTGTTAGGTTGTGTATATATGGCCATGTGATGGCAACTGCTCTGCCCTGCCTTGACATGAACTGTTTCTCGACAAGCGATTCAGGTTAGGAGCTTTGAACTCTTCAAAATTGCAGGTTGGGCTTGTTGAATGTTTGCAGACTACAATGACTGCATCATGTTATGCTATTCAGCTCTTTTAGTATTCATGAGGTCGCGAGAACAAACTGATAGTTGTCTAAAAAAGTCGAGATCTTGCGCAGCTGTACTGATTACCATCGGTACCCGGTATCTTCCGACTGGTCATATTGGCTTGAGTGTTTGAGTTGAGATAGCCTCATAATTTTTTTTGTCAAGGTCATGAAATTTTGGAACTCGGCCCTGTTCTGTTGTCGAGATGATTTTTCCTGTCAAGCTTGTGATGATGCATAGGTGATGGATCCATGTTTGTTTGGAGTAGCTAATTCAAACCTGATGCAACCTGGGTGTCATTTTGTTGATTCACCTGTTTGTAAATAGTAGTAAATGAGCCACAATTGCTGCAGTGTTACATATGATTCTGGACATGATTTTGTATTGTTTGAGTCTATCAATTTTGCTGGCACTGCTAGTGTTATTCATCACCATGAACATATGCAGCATGTACTGATAACCATTGTATCACGGTAGCTTCCGTTTGGCTCGAGTGGTTTGTGTTCAAATAGCTTGCTAGTTATATTTTTGGCAATGTAATGAAATTTCAGAACTGGGCATTGTTCTGTTGTGTTGATTCACTTTGGCCGATGTGTAGGAGGATTTACTGGTAGAATTCTGTGATTTCTTATCTACTCCAGTTGATTGCTGGCCAAAAGTCATCTGATAAGTATTTTGCCATTTTCCCATAGTGTTGCTATTGTACATGAACATCATGATTTTGTGCTGTAAAGATTGAGAAAGTTTTGTTGGGTGGTTTACGTAATAGTCTAGTAGCAGTGCGTGTGGGCAATGATGGAGGACGTGATTAGAATCACACAAGTGAAGCGCGTCGTAGGTACGTGAGAAGGCGAGGGAAGGAATCGAGAAGGACCAAAGCAGTGGAGCCAGGCTGGCAGCAGGACGCTAATTTAATCGCGGTACACAGAAAAGAGGGAAAACGCACGAAATAATCCAAAGCAGTGTCCGATCGATGCACGCTGCTGCTTTGTCTCGCTTTCTTGTTCCGTCGTGCAAACGGCAAAGCACGGGACGCCAGCTGTCGATGCACGTGCCGGGAGCCGCGAGAAGAAACAAAGCAAAGGACGCGTTAATTTCGGCAGCACGGTTGATCCTGCCACTGTTCCAGACGAAGGCATACAGCAACCACCTCTCCGGGAGGATACCGGAATGGCTGGGAAGCCTCAGTCAGGACTCGAGTCTCGAGGATCGGTCTTTTTTCTTCAGCTTTGAATACGTCGGTCCTCAGGTACATTTGACCGTGGCGGAGCAGGCGGAACGACAGAGGTCATAAATAGGCGTAGACCAGTCAACACGCGAATGCACGGCTAACTCACTGCTTGGACCGACAGTACATATGCAACAGACGCAGTAGGCGGCGATCCCATATCTACCATGATGATTCCGGCGACTCCACTGGCCGCTGTGTTGCTATTGCTGCTCTGCTTCTCGGCGTCGGCTCAGGTCACACGAGGCGCATCACGGCCGCCGCCAGGCTGCCCCACCAGCTGCGGCGGCGTGAGCGTGCCGTACCCATTCGACATCGGCGACGGATGCCACTGGCCGGGCTTCAACCTCACCTGCGATCGGACGCGCGGCCGGCTGCTCATCGGCACCCTCGAGGTCGTGGAGATCTCGCTGGCCAACTCCACGGTGCGCGTCAAGGACAGCGCGGGCGCCGTCAACATCACCTACCACGGGACCCCCGACGGCAACGGCACCTGGGGCGGCCTCACCGCCGCCGGCCCGTTCGTCGTCTCGGAGACGCGCAACTCCACTGGCCGCTGTGTGCCAGTGCCAGGACGGGTACCAGGGCAACCCCTACGTCGCCGGCGGATGCCAAGACATCGACGAGTGCGCGCTGCCCGGCCTGTGCTCCGGCGAGTGCACCAACACCCCTGGGGGATACACATGCCGGTGTCCGCGTGGCGCCCGTGGCAACCCACGCATCAAAGATGGCTGCATCAAATCTTCCCTAGGTGAGCACAGCACCAATCATGATAAATGCTGATTGCATATCAGAGATTGCATCGGCTCTTGCTCTGTTTCCTAACAGAGTTTTTTCAGAACCATGACACATTTTCTCTCCAATTTTCAGGTTTAAGTGTCGGCATAGGAATTGGCAGTGGCGCTGGCCTTCTACTGCTAGTACTCGGTGCTATTTTCGTGACCAGGAAGATCAAGCATCAAAGAGCAAAAATGTTGAAGCAGAAGTTCTTCAAGCAGAACAGGGGACATCTGTTGGAACAACTGGTGTCACAGAAGGCGGACATCGCCGAGAGGATGATCATCCCTTTGGTGGAGCTGGAGAAGGCCACGAACAACTTCGACAAGGCTCGCGAGATCGGAGGGGGAGGGCATGGCACGGTGTACAAGGGGATCATGTCCGACGACCTACACGTCGTGGCGATCAAGAAGTCCAAGGTCGCAGTCCAGAGGGAGATCGACGAGTTCATCAACGAGGTGGCCATCCTCTCGCAGATCAACCATAGAAACGTGGTCAAGCTCTTCGGGTGCTGCCTCGAGACGGAGGTGCCGCTGCTGGTGTACGAGTTCATCCCCAATGGGACCCTTTATCACCACCTTCACATCGAGGATCCTAGAGCATCGCTGCCATGGATGGATCGGCTGAGAATCGCAACGGAGACCGCCAGAGCTCTCGCGTACCTTCACTCGGCCGTATCAGTCCCCATAGTCCACAGGGACATCAAGTCTCAGAACATTCTGCTAGATGGCACTCTCGTAGCAAAGGTGTCGGACTTTGGAGCTTCGAGGTGCATTCCGATCGATCAGACAGGGGACGCAACGGCCATCCAAGGGACATTCGGGTACCTAGACCCCGTGTACTATTACACGGGGCGGCTCACAGAGAAGAGCGACGTTTATAGCTTCGGCGTTCTTCTCATGGAGTTGCTCACCAGGAAAAAACCGTGCTCATATCGGTCGTCCGACGAGGAAAGCCTTGTCTCATATTTCACCACTTTGCTTGCAGCAGGCGACCTAGCTCGTGTCTTGGATCCTCAGGTCGTGGAGGAAGGAGGCAAGGATGTAGAAGAGGTAGCTATGTTGGCGGCAGCATGCGTGAGAATGGAAGGTGACCACCGTCCGACCATGAGGCAAGTGGAGATGACGCTCGAGAGCCTTCATGTACCCCACGGAAACATTGTGACGTGTGATATGGATGCACCAAATTATGCTGTGATTAAGGGTACAAATAGGGAGGAGGTGAGCAGACAATATAGCTTGGAAGAAGAGTATTTGTTGTCATCAAGGTACCCCAGGTAGTCAATGTATAATGTGTGTGCGTGCAGTTTAACTTGCCGAGTGATGCGCGCAAGTAGTGTAAACTTGTTCGATACACAACAACTGCCTCCGTTCCAAATTTAGCATCCAGCTTTCCTCAGATTTGGTGTATATATCTTGACGAGTTTTAGTGGGTAGGTTTGCTTATTTTGAAAAAAAAGGTGGAACACATAATTTGGAAGGGAGGAAGTATGTAATTATTATTCATATCAGTATACGTGTATCAAACAACAATTAATTGCATTATGAAGAAATATCTATGATGAGTAAATTGAACTTTTTTTACCAATCTAAATATCACTATTTTATATATGGCCTAATTTAGTAAACCTTGTTGACACTCAATCAAGGATGTAGTCTATTTAAGAACGGGAAGAATGTGGTATTATTTTTTCTCTGGAATTTGCTCACGTAGCCATTTTTTACGAAATTAGTATTACTGTAATATCAAAACCTCATTATGTGCATTACACTGTTGGTAATTGTGTTGGTATATGGTAACTGGAGTATTAATCACAACCTCACCATGACAAGCAAAAGTATATGATTTCACTCTAATAAGATTTAAATCTAAGCACATAAGGCTTATAATATATCAATTGTTACATTTAAAGTACAATTTTTTCATGGTGGAGATGATTTGGCCTATGTGAACGAAATGATTCACACATTTGCATGCCTAGATTTATTGGTTTCATATTTAATGTTGTCTTTACCTATAAATTATGACTTTTACATCATAGTTAAAGTGTGTAAGGCTATACTTTGTTAGAAATATTTTCATTCAATATAAGATATCTAGCAACTGAAGGCCTGATGGCGTGTAACTCACACGTTCGTTGGGAACCCCAAGAGGAAGGTATGATGCGCACAGCAGCAAGTTTTCCCTCAGAAAGAAACCAAGGTTTATCGAACCAGGAGGAGCCAAGAAGCACGTTGAAGGTTGATGGCGGCGGGATGTAGTGCGGCGCAACACCAGGGATTCCGGCGCCAACGTGGAACCTGCACAACACAACCAAAGTACTTTGCCCCAACGAAACAGTGAGGTTGTCAATCTCACCGGCTTGCTGTAACAAAGGATTAACCGTATTGTGTGGAAGATGATTGTTTGCAGAAAACAGTAGAACAAGTATTGCAGTAGATTGTATTTCAGTAAAGAGAATTGGACCGGGGTCCACAGTTCACTAGAGGTGTCTCTCCCATAAGACAAACAGCATGTTGGGTGAACAAATTACAGTTGGGCAATTGACAAATAAAGAGAGCATGACCATGCACATACATATCATGATGAGTATAGTGAGATTTAATTGGGCATTACGACAAAGTACATAGACCGCCATCCAACTGCATCTATGCCTAAAAAGTCCACCTTCAGGTTATCATCCGAACCCCCTCCAGTATTAAGTTGCAAAGCAACAGACAATTGCATTAAGTATGGTGCGTAATGTAATCAACAACTACATCCTTAGACATAGCATCAATGTTTTATCCCTAGTGGCAACAGCACAACACAACCTTAGAACTTTCACATCGTCCTGTGTGTCAATGCGGGCATGAACCCACTATCGAGCATAAGTACTCCCTCTTGGAGTTACAAGCATCTACTTGGCCAGAGCATCTACTAGTAACGGAAAGCATGCAAGATCATAAACAACACGTAGATATAACTTTGATAATCAACATAACAAGTATTCTCTATTCATCGGATCCCAACAAACGCAACATATAGAATTACAGATAGATGATCTTGATCATGTTAGGCAGCTCACAAGATCCGACAATGAAGCACAATGGGGAGAAGACAACCATCTAGCTACTGCTATGGACCCATAGTCCAGGGGTAGACTACTCATACATCACACCGGAGGCGACCATGGCGGCGTAGAGTCCTCCGGGAGATGATTCCCCTCTCCGGCAGGGTGCCGGAGGCGATCTCCTGGATCCCCCGAGATGGGATCGGCGTCGGCGGCGTCTCTGGAAGGTTTTCCGTATCGTGGCTCTCGGTACTGGGGGTTTCGTCACGGAGGCTTTAAGTAGGCGGAAGGGCAAGTCAGGAGGCGGCTCGGGGGGCCCAGACCATAGGCCGGCGCGGCCAGGGGTGGGGCCGCGCCGCCTAGGGTTTGGCCACCCCGTGGCCCTCTCTTCGTTTCGTCTTCGGACTTCCGGAAGCTTCGTGGAAAAATAGGCCCACGGGCTTTGATTTCGTCCAATTCCGAGAATATTTCCTTACTAGGATTTCTGAAACCAAAAACAGCAGAAAACAAAGAATCGGCACTTCGGCATCTTGTTAATAGGTTAGTTCAGGAAAATGCACGAATATGACATAAAGTGTGCATAAAACATGTAGATAACATCAATAATGTGGCATGGAACATAAGAAATTATCGATACGTTGGAGACGTATCAGCATCCCCAAGCTTAGTTACGCTCGTCCCGAGCGGTAAAACGATAACACGTATAATTTCGGAGTGACATGCCATCATAATCTTGATCATACTATTTGTAAAGCATATGTAGTGAATGCAGCGATCAAAACAATGTATATGACATGAGTAAACAAGTGAATCATAAAGCAAAGACTTTTCATGAATAGCACTTCAAGACAAGCATCAATAAGTCTTGCATAAGAGTTAACTCATAAAGCAATAATTCAAAGTAAAGGCATTGAAGCAACACAAAAGAAGATTAAGTTTCAGCGGTTGCTTTCAACTTGTAACATGTATATCTCATGGATATTGTCAACATAGAGTAATATAATAAGTGCAATAAGCAAGTATGTAGGAATCAATGCATAGTTCACACAAGTGTTTGCTTCTTGAGATGGAGAGAAATAGGTGAACTGACTCAACATTGAAAGTAAAAGAATGGTCCTCCATAGAGGAAAAGCATCGATTGCTATATTTGTGCTAGAGCTTTGATTTTGAAAACATGAAACAATTTTGTCAACGCTAGTAATAAAGCATATGCATCATGTAAATTATATCTTATAAGTTGCAAGCCTCATGCATAGTGTACTAATAGTGCCCGCACCTTGTCCTAATTAGCTTGGACTACCGGATCATCACAATGCACTGTTTTAACCAAGTGTCACAAAGGGGTACCTCTATGCCGCCTGTACAAAGGTCTAAGGAGAAAGCTCGCATTGGATTTCTCGCTATTGATTATTCTTCAACTTAGACATCCATACCGGGACAACATAGACAACAGATAATGGACTCCTCTTTTATGCATAAGCATGTAACAACAATTAATAATTTTCTCATTTGAGATTTGAGGATATATGTCCAAAACTGAAACTTCCACCATGGATCATGGCTTTAGTTAGCGGCCCAATGTTCTTCTCTAATAATATGTATGCTTAACCATAAGGTGGTAGATCTCTCTTACTTCAGACAAGACGGACATGCATAGCAACTCACATGAAATTCAACAATGAATAGTTGATGGCGTCCCCAGTGAACATGGTTATCGCACAACAAGCAACTTAATAAGAGATAAAGTGCATAATTACATATTCAATACCACAATAGTTTTTAAGCTATTTGTCCCATGAGCTATATATTGCAAAGGTGAATGATGGAATTTTTAAAGGTAGCACTCAAGCAATTTACTTTGGAATGGCGGAAAATACCATGTAGTAGGTAGGTATGGTGGACACAAATGGCATAGTGGTTGGCTCAAGTATTTTGGATGCATGAGAAGTATTCCCTCTCGATACAAGGTTTAGGCTAGCAAGGTTTATTTGAAACAAACACAAGGATGAACCGGTGCAGCAAAACTCACATAAAAGACATATTGAAAACATTATAAGACTCTACACCGTCTTCCTTGTTGTTCAAACTCAATACTAGAAATTATCTAGACCTTAGAGAAACCAAATATGCAAACCAAATTTTAGCATGCTCTATGTATTTCTTCATTAATGGGTGCAAAGCATATGATGCAAGAGCTTAATCATGAGCACAACAATTGCCAAGTATCACATTACCCAAGACATTTATAGCAATTACTACATGTATCATTTTTCAATTCCAACCATATAACAATTTAACGAAGGAGAAACTTCGCCATGAATACTATGAGTAGAAACCAAGGACATACTTGTCCATATGCTACAGCGGAGCGTGTCTCTCTCCCATAAAGTGAATGCTAGGATCCATTTTATTCAAACAAAACAAAAAACAAAAACAAACCGACGCTCCAAGCAAAGCACATAAGATGTGATGGAATAAAAATATAGTTTCAGGGGAGGAACCTGATAATGTTGTCGATGAAGAAGGGGATGCCTTGGGCATCCCCAAGCTTAGACGCTTGAGTCTTCTTAATATATGCAGGGGTGAACCACCGGGGCATCCCCAAGCTTAGAGATTTCACTCTCCTTGATCATGTTGCATCATACTCCTCTCTTGATCCTTGAAAACTTCCTCCACACCAAACTCGAAACAACTCATTAGAGGGTTAGTGCACAATATAAATTGACATATTCAGAGGTGACACAATTATTCTTAACACTTCTGGACATTGCATAATGCTACTGGACATTAGTGGATCAAAGAAATTCATCCAACATAGCAAAAGAGGCAATGCGAAATAAAAGACAGAATCTGTCAAAACAGAACAGTTCGTATTGACGAATTTTAAAATGGCACCAGACTTGCTCAAATGAAAATACTCAAATTGAATGAAAGTTGCGTACATATCTGAGGATCATGCACGTAAATTGGCTTAATTTTCTGAGCTACCTACAGGGAGGTGGACCCAGATTCGTGACAGCAAAGAAATCTGGAACTGCGCAGTAATCCAAATCTAGTACTTACTTTTCTATCAACGGCTTAACTTGGCACAACAAAACACAAAACTAAGATAAGGAGAGGTTGCTACAGTAGTAAACAACTTCCAAGACACAAAATAAAAATAAAGTACTGTAGTAAAATAACACATGGGTTATCTCCCAAGAAGTTCTTTTCTTTATAGCCATTAAGATGGGCTCAGCAGTTTTGATGATGCACTCGCAAGAAATAGTATTTGAAGCAAAAGAGAGCATCAAGAGGCAAATTCAAAACAAATTCAAGCCTAACATGCTTCCTATGAAAAGGAATCTTGTACACAAATAAATTCATGAAAAGCAAAGTGACAAGATCAAGAAGATAAAACAAGTGTAGTTTCAAAAATTTCAGCACATAGAGAGGTGTTTTAGTAACATGAAAATTTCTACAACCATATTTTCCTCTCTCATAATAACTTTCAGTAGCATCATGAGCAAACTCAACAATATAACTATCACATAAAGCATTCTTATCATGAGTCTCATGCATAAAATTATTACTCTCCACATAGGCATAATCAATTTTATTAGTTGTAGTGGGAGCAAATTCAACAAAGTAGCTATCATTATTATTCTCATCATCAAATATAGGAGGCATATTGTAATCATAATCAAATTTATCCTCCATAACAGGCGGTACTAAAAGACCAATATCATTATCATAAATAGGAGGCAAAGTATCATCAAAGTAAATTTTCTCCTCAATGCTTGGGGGAATAAAAAGATCATGAAAACCAGCTTCCCCAAGCTTAGAACTTTCTATATTATTATCAACAATGGTGTTCAAAGCGTTCATACTAATATTACTACCAGCATGCAAATAAGATTCCATAGGTTTTTTAATTTTCGCATCAAACAATCCATGTTTTAAATCAGGAAATAGAAATAGAAGCTCATTCTTGTCCATTATGCCAAACTAGTGAAATAAAAACATGCATAATATTAAGTAAAGTAAAACAAGTAACTAATTTTTTTTGTATTTTGATTTAGTGCAGCAAACAAAGAAGTAAATAAAACTAAGCAAGACAAAAACAAAGTAAAGAGATTGAGAAGTGGAGACTCCCCTTGCAGCGTGTCTTGATCTCCCCGGCAACGGCGCCAGAAAATATGCTTGATGGCGTGTAACTCACACGTTCGTTGGGAACCCCAAGAGGAAGGTATGATGCGCACAGCAGCAAGTTTTCCCTCAGAAAGAAACCAAGGTTTATCGAACCAGGAGGAGCCAAGAAGCACGTTGAAGGTTGATGGCGGCGGGATGTAGTGCGGCGCAACACTAGGGATTCCGGCGCCAACGTGGAACCTGCACAACACAACCAAAGTACTTTGCCCCAACAAAACAGTGAGGTTGTCAATCTCACCGGCTTGCTGTAACAAAGGATTAACCGTATTGTGTGGAAGATGATTGTTTGCAGAAAATAGTAGAACAAGTATTGCAGTAGATTGTATTTCAGTAAAGAGAATTGGACCGGGGTCCACAGTTCACTAGAGGTGTCTCTCCCATAAGACAAACAGCATGTTGGGTGAACAAATTACAGTTGGGCAATTGACAAATAAAGAGAGCATGACCATGCACATACATATCATGATGAGTATAGTGAGATTTAATTAGGCATTACGACAAAGTACATAGACCGCCATCCAACTGCATCTATGCCTAAAAAGTCCACCTTCAGGTTATCATCCGAACCCCCTCCAGTATTAAGTTGCAAAGCAACAGACAATTGCATTAAGTATGGTGCGTAATGTAATCAACAACTACATCCTTAGACATAGCATCAATGTTTTATCCCTAGTGGCAACAGCACAACACAACCTTAGAACTTTCGTCACATCGTCCTGTGTCAATGCAGGCATGAACCCACTATCGAGCATAAGTACTCCCTCTTGGAGTTACAAGCATCTACTTGGCCAGAGCATCTACTAGTAACGGAAAGCATGCAAGATCATAAACAACACGTAGATATAACTTTGATAATCAACATAACAAGTATTCTCTATTCATCGGATCCCAACAAACGCAACATATAGAATTACAGATAGATGATCTTGATCATGTTAGGCAGCTCACAAGATCCGACAATGAAGCACAATGGGGAGAAGACAACCATCTAGCTACTGCTATGGACCCATAGTCCAAGGGTAGACTACTCACACATCACACCGGAGGCGACCATGGCGGCGTAGAGTCCTCCGGGAGATGATTCCCCTCTCCGGCAGGGTGCCGGAGGCGATCTCCTGGATCCCCCGAGATGGGATCGGCGTCGGCGGCGTCTCTGGAAGGTTTTCCGTATCGTGGCTCTCGGTACTGGGGGTTTCGTCACGGAGGCTTTAAGTAGGCGGAAGGGCAAGTCAGGAGGCGGCTCGGGGGGCCCAGACCATAGGCCGGCGCGGCCAGGGGTGGGGCCGCGCCGCCCTAGGGTTTGGCCACCCCGTGGCCCCTCTTCGTTTCGTCTTCGGACTTCTGGAAGCTTCGTGGAAAAATAGGCCCCTGGGCTTTGATTTCGTCCAATTCCGAGAATATTTCCTTACTAGGATTTCTGAAACAAAAAACAGCAGAACAAAGAATCGGCACTTCGGCATCTTGTTAATAGGTTAGTTCCAGAAAATGCACGAATATGACATAAAGTGTGCATAAAACATGTAGATAACATCAATAATGTGGCATGGAACATAAGAAATTATCGATACGTTGGAGACGTATCAAGGCCGAGCACGCTAATGTGTTGCACACCCAACGTGGTATTATATCACGAGATCCTCAATTTTCCCCCCCTATTGAAGCCCTTGTTGCACACCCAACACATGAACGGATGGGTGGTGTTTAACCTTGTCAGCGACAAAATAACCACTTCCGCGCCGGGGTCTATAGAATAAATAATTATAGTGTTATTGCTACTTATAGATGAAATGAAAGATTTCTTTTATAGTATCCTCAACTAAGGGTGGAGATTTCTATCGAAGACTGAAAGATCAAGGACCAAAGCCAAATAGGCCAGACCCGAAAAAATTGGTACTAAATTTGGTCAAGAACTGTAGGAAACAGAAATTATTACGGGAAAATGCTCCAATTTTCCTGATCTTGTCCTTATACACAAAAAACTTTAGTGAATATCTAGGGGGGGGGGGGGCAATGGCCCCCGACATCAACATAGCTCCACAAGTGGGTGTCACCCTCAGTCTTTTGACCTAATTGATCTGCTAGATTTTAATATGGAGTCGTCTCCCTAACAGTAAATTAATCGTCCTTCTGCGAAGGGTCACACCAACGATGAAAGCTTACTTAACAGTCGATGGAAATGTGGAAAGGAACTTTACTTAGATGATGTTTTTTTTTTGCTTCAACCATAGTGATCCACATTGTTTGTTCTCTTCCATCCAAAATTTTATCATGACATCTCATTCGACTAAAAAGATTCTCAGTAGTCAGTTTGTTTTATTCTAGTCATTACATATTTGTGCTTCATGAGGCCGACCGTTCCGGCTTTTATGGTGGTGGTCCTAGCTAGGGTTCTTCTTTCGCGAAGATGAAGACGTTCCGTTTGCCGATCTTTCTTCATCTAGTAGGAGTGATGAGTTCCGGAAGGCTCCCACAGCGAATAGAACAGTGGATCTTTTTCCTGGAGTTCACAGGATCGGGTGCTATTCGGCCGTCATGCTTTTATTCCGACCGTTTGGTTCCGGAGGGAGCGGCGTGAAGCTCTGTTGTTCTGTGTTGACATCAAGAGATTTTTCATTCATGGTGAAGTCAGAAGCAGAGAATATCATGAAGGCGGGATTGAGGGATTAGCTAAAGAAGGTCCAAATCTTTGTGATGTTGAGAAACTTGCTTGGTGTTTCGGGATTCGCAGCAGTGGTATGAAAGTGGGGATTGCAGCACAGGTGAAGTTCAGAGTCCTACCTTTCAGGATGAAAACCCAAGGTCTGGCCTTAACTGGTTGTGCCTGGCAATGACCTTGTTGGAGGCATTATTTTGAGAGCAGGGACTATATTTAGGGTGAAAACCTAAGATCTTTGATCGGGCGATGACGGCGCTGATTCAATGTTCCCTTCTTAGAGGCGTTGCTATTGGAGAGTCTGTATTTCAGGTGTTGTCATCTTGGTGGATGTATTGATGTTGCTAGAACTGGAATACTGTGGCGGGACTTTATTTATTAGTTTTCTTTTCTCTTTTTAGCTGTGTGCATCCGTACTGTTATTAGGGTGTTACGTTGTTAGAAAGGCTGAGTGTAATTGGTATATTTTAATATTAATATATTCCTTTTATCGAAAAAAAAAATCTGTGGTTCACACTTCGTGCTTCACGATCCATGATGCATGCATAGACATGTATCACGATCTTTGATCTGCCATACTGATCCCTTGAAACTTTATGGCATGAAATTCAACCCATCAGTTTATTACATTGTCACCACTATCTGCTACCTGATAATTTCTTACTCTACATCACCAAATACTAAAACCTGTATTTTTTTAATTATTTTTAAGCTATTTATACTATTGTTGATGATTATGTTGGAATATATATACGGCTGAGATTAGACTATGTTTAGATCATTTTGTACTCTAAGTCTATCTCCCTTTTGTACCTCTATTATATATACCCTAAAGGGTCATGGCAATAAACACATAATACTAGGATTCTACAATTTTACATGGTATCAGAGCGGTTATTCTCGCGGCGCGGATCCTAGTTCATCCCACCACTTTCCCATCATGTCGCTCCTGAGGAGATCTCCTCGGGGACGCGGCACTCGGTCTTGATCAAAGATCTGATCGGTTCTTAATTTAGATCATATATACAATTTTTGAATTCCCAAATTTCATAGATTAAGTCCGATTTAGCCAAATAAAATCTCTAGACTTGACCCACAACGGTGCAAATCAGTGTAAAATCGCTTCAAATCAATCTACGGACGTCACGGACCGCGCAACAGACGCGGCATCATCATGCAGCTAGCGCAGGTATGACATTGCCATCTCGGGAGACACGGAGCAGGATATGATAAGCCTTTGCTTAACGATTTGTATAAGATAGTTTCCCATCTAATGCAACAACAATCAGAGTGGCGCAGCGGAAGCGTGGTGGGCCCATAACCCACAGGTCCCAGGATCGAAACCTGGCTCTGATAAATTGTTTCTTTTTTTTCCATATGTGGCTACACTTATTATATTGATTTTCTAGCTCTTCTTTCAAAATAATTATCTGATAATTTCAGTGAACTATTTTCTGTTATGTTGGTTTTGTAGCTCCCTTTTCCAAATAATCCCCGTAGGTAGAAATATCACAACAAATTAAAATGGTGCTATGGAAGTTGGAAGGACACCTAACATAATTCCCCTTGCTTAAAAACAAAGAAGTTCCATTGGTTAGATAAATAGAAGAGGGGTGCCATAGGGTGATACGGGAAGTACTAAGCGTCCTTCGGGGGATTAAATTTACGATCCTCCGGGTCCGCGTCCGTCCGATGCGGCTGAGAAGACCGTTCGATACGACCCGTGAAACCGGTGCACGTCGCTTTCTTTTTCATCTAGTGGATCCAGCTCACGTCGCTTTCTTCTCCTCTCTCTCTCTCCTACAAGCGGGATCATTTCTTCTTCTTCCCACACCGAGTCTTAGCTCCGGCGACATGGCCTCGCATCATCGCCGGTAGCATCACCTCCAGCTCCATGTAGCAGCACCACCCAACAGTCGTAGCAGGGACGCCAAGCAGCAGTAGCACCGGCGACCGACCTTCGCAGCAGCTGTCGCACCGCAGTCGTTGCAGCACCGCCTGCCCATCGTAGCATCGGCGCTGACCTTCGTAGTTGTTGTCGCACGACGGTCTTTGTAGCATCGGCGGCCCGTGGTAGCATCGGTGGACGACCTCGGCAGTAGCGCCGTCCGCCAGTCATAGCAGTGCCGCCCGACGTTCGCAGCATTGCCGCCAGCTCCATGTAGCACCGGTTGCCGGCGGTGGCAGTAGCGCCACCCGACCTTTGTAGCACCGTCGCTCGTGCGACCTAGCAGCAGCGCCGCCAGCTCCATGTAGCACCGGTTACCGGCGGCGGCAGCAGCTCCGCCCGACTTACGCATCACCGCCGACAGCTCCATGTAGCATGACTAGCATCGGCTGCCAGCGGCGACAGCAGCTCTGCCCGATCTTCGCAGCAGCGTCGCCAGCTGCATGTAGCATCGGCTGCCGGCGGTGGTAGTAGCGCCGCCCGCCCGTTGTAGCATCAACGGCCAGCCGCTGGGAGAAGCACCCTTGCAGCACGTCGCTAGTCACAGGAGATACAGGGGCGCATGCCGATACGGAAGACGAGGCGATCGTCGTCTCTCTGCTCGAGCTTAACTGGGGTGGCGCATGCCGGAGCTAGGCCGAGAAGGGGGGAATCGGGATTGGGCTCGAGCTTAGGGCCCTAGGCGGAGAGGGCGGGAGCCATGGTCGGCGGCGGGTGGAGCAAACCATGGCGTACACGGGCTGGAGGAAACGAAACTGAGGATAAGGTAAGGGTAAGGAGAAAATTGAGTGGAGAAGAAAAAGCTTCGTGGTGGGCCCAAAACAGATGTCTCCCACCTTCACAAGCGCCAGCGAGGCGGACGATCGCTGCCCGCGATCCCCCGGGGGAAGGCCAGCTTTTTCCCTACCTACCTATAAACAAACACTGTAGCCAAAACAAAATAATGGAAAATCATCATATACCTAACTCATCCCACTATACCCAACTTTTGATTTGGTTTTTGTACATCACGCAATTTGAAAAAGACATGAAGTTTTGCCCTCCAGAGTTTCTGTCTAAGAAAAGTACCACCCGGCCGGAATCACCTATATCTTTTGAGGGACTACTGCTTGGTGCAGTCACTGTGGGTGATAATTATGCATTTCTTTGTTTTCATTTGGTTTGTCATTTGTCACGAGTCAGCCTTGTTGTAAATTTCATTTTCAAAACTCAGGTTACATATACGGAAATAAAAGCAGATTTTGACTTGACTTTTATGTCCGAAATTAAAACCAGTAGTCTGTTTCTTTGAAGGAGATGATTATCTAATCAGCAAATCTCTCTCTAGGGCTGCAAAAGCGGGATATGCCAGATGCTAGAAATCACGATAATGCTGAAACTCATGAGTAGCTCGCGATTCGACTCGGCTTTGCTCGAACACGCGTATAACCGAGTTTCAAATTTTATCATTAAACGATTTGATCTAAACAAGCTGAGTCCATCGAATATTCATTTACCTCGGTAAGTCAAAAGTGTTAAGAAGGTCATCAACGGACACAACTAGGCATTTAGGAGGCATCTACCACTGACACCTACATTTTTAGAAAAAAAGTGCATCATATATATTCATGCATGTCGCATGCTGACAGTTTTTAGCGAGCTACCCACGAGTTTTGCGAGTCGAGTTGAGTTTCATTTGTGGACTTGGTTTTTGAACTAGTCGAGCCTAGCTTAGTTGTTAGTTGAACGAGCTTTAGTGTGGAAGTTAGGTTGACAAAAAAGACATTGCAACTGTTGTTGTTAGTTTGAACACGAGCTAATTTTGGTGCGTGTTGGCCTATACTATGTTGTCCTCCGAGGGCTGATTCGGACGTTATATGTGTAGTTTTGCTTTGAATAGAATGGAACTAGAAGAAAAGAGGAAGGAGACGATAGGAGGCATTTGTGGCGCCCAATCTCCCTCGAAGCGGGTATATATATTCTGCAACTATGGGAGGAGCCTTCCACTGTCCGGCATATTGTGCATCTATTTCCACAATGGAAGCATCCAAATTTACATTAGTACTACTACCTTCGTTTTAAAATATAAATTTTTTCATCAAGCAACGGAGAGAAAGTAGTGACCGGTGAGAGTTGGTTAGAAGACGACGCCACGCGGGTGACGCGTCTTCTTCCTCGCCTGCATGAAGAGGAGCAAAACCAGGGGCGGCGGCGCGACCGTGTCTTACCGTGGGCATGCAGGACGAGATCGAGTTGGTGCAGACTATCGTACGGTACATGTGTACAGTCGGTAGGAAGTTGCATGGAAACCCGACCAAATGAATATCCATGTGGAGAATGTCGATCCCGGACGTGGCATACAGATCGAGCACGATCGCCTGTACATTATGCACGTGTGCGGTGGATGCCAGCTTGGCGCGCAAGAGATGACTTGCTTCTAGAGGGCATCAATGGACCAGTCCTTTTCCACGGATGCACCTGGCCGTTTTCCTCGTCCGTATATATGCTCCGAGTCATCTGCATACCTGCATTCACATAACTGTACTGCTCTATCAGTTTCGTGGCCAACAAACTTACTTAGTAAGACAAATTTCATGGAACCGATGGAGTAATTAAAACGCTATTGGCGCTGGCTTTGCATGCATGTATGATAAAGTCAATCGAATTAGCCACACAAGGAAAATCTTATTTTACGTATAGATACTCCAAATATCTCTACTACTTACTTAAAAAGACTAAAGTAGTTCCTTATTCTGCCAATACGTTCGTCGTCCTCATTTTCAGCTAGCTTCCGCGCTACGTCGCTCCACCAAGTTGGGCCAGGCCCATCACGATGCATCCGTCGCGTGTCGCTCGTCCCTCGTTCCATCTTCCAGTTCCCAGGATACCCGACCCGCTCCCCCGCCGCCGCCTCCCATCAACCTCCAGCACCGCGCCACCGCCAGTTCGCCCGCCACGGGTCAGATGAGACGCGCGGCGGTACATCCGCTGGCTGCTCCCTCCTCCACCTCATCCTCGGTCGCCATGGCCTCCTCCTCTTCCCAGTACCCTCCCTCAAGTCCTTCCTCACTGGTCGTCGACATGGAGACAGGGCCGGGCAGCATCACGAGGGCCCTCGCCTGCCTCCACGAGGGCAACGCACGGTTGCCACGATCCTGGACGCGAGGCCGCCACCGGCCGCCGCGCGTGCCTTCCCGCCGATGCGTGCCGATCTGGCCGCTGCTTCACCTGAGGGAGTTGGGGTGCGGTGACGCCATCAGCGTGGTGGCGGAACAGCGAGCAGGGAGAACCGGGGACGGATGCGCCTACGTCGACCACAGGTCCAACGGCGAACAACGGCAGTGCGTGGGAGAACCGGGATGATGACGGAATCGAGGGGGCAAGGGTCCAATCTACTCTTGGGAGGAGCTGTCGGCGAAGTTGCTCCGGAGAGCACTACCAGGTCACCTCCGCGGCTGCCGTCCGACCCAGGGTCGCCAGCGGCTTCGTCACCGCGTCGGAGCATGGAGGAAATGTCTGAATCGGACTCTGGGTCGGCAAGGGGGACGAAGAGGAAGAGGGTCACCGAGCCTAGGGATGGGGATTCGGCGGGCTCTGGTTCCGACTCCTCTGGCTCTCCGTTCCGCAGGCCCAAGGCTCCCCTGATGCCCATCTGCACGGAGGAGGATGGCACCGTGCTCTACGGCTTCACTGACGACCAAGACGTCATGGACAGATACCATGATGATATGCAGAAATACATCAAGAAAAGGGGTAAGAGTGTGTTTGTCTGCTCAGTAGTTTTTTTGATTAGCTAGAGAATATTGCGGTCTTATAAATTGTGGTATTGCCAAAAGTGCTGTATTTCTGCATTTTTCTAAAAAACTTGGTGCTGTACGACTGAAATAACAAAATACAACGCTGCCAAACGCCTTATCATTTTCACTGAAACAGTACAAAACTGAGATTTATGAGAACTGTAGTATTCATTTCCGAAACATTGAAATAATGTGGTTTGGAATACTTTGATTTTGAGAAAACTGAGCTGTCAAACTGGGCATATGTATATTGAGTGACACTATATTTGACCAAGTTCTTGTATTGCTCTCATGGATATGGATTTTTTTTTCCTAGATCGTCACAAGCGGATGTTAACACTTGCACCGTCCAGTGTCACCGAGCGCCGCACCGCCAAGGAGACAGAGTCTGTTCTAAAGTGTGCTGAATCGGTTCTAAGCCTTTCAGCCTACCTGGGTACTCTTCTTAGTCTTTAGACTAACCTGGTTTTATTGTTGTTGCTATTTCTAAGCATGCTCTGTAACATGAGCAGATGGCAAGATGATAAACCAGTGCACAGGAATTGTCGTTGAGGTAGATGCATTTAGGAACTCCGCTATCATTCTCACCTCAGCATGGCTTTTCTGCACCAAGAAACCTTTGGATGATTGGACAAAAAAGGAGTACCCTACTGAGGCAAAGGTAAAATCTTAAAACAAATCATGCAATTAAGTCATAGCATCGTTGTTCAGATTACATATAAACCACAATAGCAATGCACTTATGTCAATGAGTTGTGGGATATGATCTAATGGAAAATCAACACCTTTTGACGTCTATATGCCACTCAAGTTGTATTTTCTTATGACATGATGATGGGTTCTTGTACGGTGTGCTAATTGTTAGCTGGGGAATGCTATTGTCTTTATAGTATTTGCTTTCAGCTAATCAAAGTCTGAGTCAATCTGCCTATGTTTTATGAATTGTGTAAACAAGACCATTTGAAACTAAGAATGTCTGACCATTAGTTTCAAACTAAAAAAAGAAAATATTTCTGACCACCTCTTTTGTCTATTATTGGCAAATGTTTGACCTGGTATATTCAACTCTTTCAGTTAATTTTTTTCAGGTTAATGTTCATATGTTGGATGACTCAACTTTAGAATGTCGTTTGATGTTCTTCAGCAAGCACTATGAAATAGCCTTCTTTGAGATTAGTGGGGATATTTCATTGAAGACTTTGTCATTGGAACGTAATGTGGAGTTAGGCCAGGATGTATTTCTATTGGCTAGAGATACAAATTTGAATCTGATTTGTAAGCGAGACAAGGTGCAACTTGTAGATCCTTGTGAACATCAGCAAAATCACTATCAATTCCTCAACGGTCCAATTCCTCAGGTTATAGTCATCTTTTCTCCTCTCCCTCTCCGGCCTCACCTCTTCTCCCTCTGCTACTGCTAGCGAGCGCAATGGCGGGCGAACCGGAGGATCTCGATCTTCGCCACCGCATCCTTGGCTCCACGTCTTCTGCCAGCGGCGTAGTTTGGCGGCCGGGTGGTGGAGGACGATGCAGTCATCCCCGTGGTCGGTCCCCTTTCCCAAGTGGAGGAGAGGCGTGTACGTGGTCGTCGGCGGAGCGATGGGATTGGATTGGGGGCGGGGATTGTCGGCGCTAGGATTCCGCGGCGGCCGGTGCCCGAGGTCGGTGAAGGCGCGGAAGATCTTGGCGGCCAGGCTGAGGAGACGGCGGTTGACCACCAGACCGTGTTGCCATCGATGCCAATCAGGTGGCGGCGCACGCGCTAGGATCGTCGTGGTCTAGCGCCCTGACGCCAGGGACATCACGCCCACGCTGCTCTTCTACTGTGCTACACCGTCCAGGTCCAGTACAAGCAGGTATGACGTATGTCTTCATATTTGGGGCTTCTTTTCCAGTCTACGGGTAGTGTGTCTGTGATCGCCTGAACCGATGCAATCCAGTGATGTCGATGGAACTATTCGGTGCAGACTTTCAATCTCCTTCAGCTTTGAAATTTTGAGTACGTTGCAGTCTAGCTTCTCTTTGAGTCCAGTTAATTTCCGTGATGATTGATGCACTGGGTGAGCACCTGAATCGATGGCAGTTTGGAGATTACTAATAAAGATTTACGTCATGGAGGATCCCAGTGCATAACAAAGCATGGCGATGTGGATGGAAGAATCATCTCAGATTGAGCAAGGGACAGTAACGTACATGTCATATTATCTCTATCTTTTCTCACTGTTGATACTTATGTTAAAGAATCTGTAGTAATCAACCAATCCTCGTGTCCTCATGGTGAAGTACTCCTTGGTATTGGTTTGCTAATTTATTGCTGAATAGCAATCTAACTGCTGCAATTGGTTAAAAAATGACCTGAAGGGTGAACCGGTGAAAAAATGATATTGGTATTTATATTTTCACTGGATCCTTGCTTTGTGTTATATTACAGATTCCCTGGATGCGTTTTGTAGGCACAGGTTGATTGATTATCCCAATATCTCTTCTCGACATAGGAACGTTCATAGTACAGTAGATATTTTAAATAGCACTGAATTAGCACATTAGCACGATGAAACTAAGATTATAGCAACCCAACTTGTAGCTAGCAGGACCAATCGAAAGTGAAAGGGAAGATATCTTTTATAGCTTAAGGGCATCTCTAGAAAAGGTCTAGATCCAATCGTCGATATTTCCATATATGCTATATACTCTAAGGGATTTCTCCTTTATATCATATTTTTTCAACAGGTCGCCTAAATTCATTCCCCTATAACTATCCTTTTTTCCTTTTTTGAAAGAAAATTCTAGAACTATCTTGACTACTGACAACTTCTATTTATAAATTTTACAATAGCTCATTTTCATGTGCGCTAAGATTCTCTTTTAAACCATGAGCTATATAAGATTTTTCTGCGACAATAAATATAACCTTCTCCATGTTAAATTCAGCGACATTTAGCTACCAGTAGTAACATTCACCAAGCAGAGTAGTAGGAGCAGCGAACTTCAGCGCCCCGATGCCGGGGACATCACGCCCATGCTGCTCTTCAACTGTGCTACATTGTCCAGGTCCAGTACAAGCAGGTATGCATGCTCCTTCTATTCAGATTTAGAGCTTCTTCTCCAGTCTACGGGTGTAGTGTGTCTGACTGTGGCTGTCACTGCATTATTTGCTATGGATTGAACCGGGCGGCGTCCATTGTGCTGGGCATTGTTGGTGTATAATTACTGCCTGAATTAGCTGCTTGGTGATCTATTTTTTCGATGCCGTGACGTTAGCTACTCTGATTGATCCCCAGCCTATGATTTGGGATTCTCTACTTACAAGTACGCCAAAACAATGTAGTTTCTTGACCTCTGAAAAAATGTATTTTTTATTGAATTTTCCTTTCCCTACTCATCTCTTGGTACGCGTTCTGCTGGTGTCTGATGCCCACAAATTTTCTGCATTCATGCCTTCAGGAGAACTGCTATTAGAAATTTGATTAACATGTTCGTGTGCCATACAGGGCAAAAATTCCAGAATGTGGTTTCTCTGGATTGAAAGTAGTGATGGTTCGTGCAGTTTGCATGAACGCAAACACTCGCCTTGAACATGTATTGCTTTCGAGTGACGGTTGCTGTCATTGACTCAAGCATGCAAGTTCCGAAACCATTTCAAAAAACAAGCACACTGAGATGTATTGCCACCGAGTGTTTTACAACATGTAAACAAATACATTATACAGAGCCTCCTAAACATGTTTCCCAAATGTTGCAGATCGATGGATGTTTTTAATGCTAGGCAGTGAACAATTATTTGAGTACATCTGTTAGACACATATTTGAGTATAAGTTGGAATGTAAGAAACTATCTGTATGCCAGGCAATGATATTTTAACATTGTAAAATTTAACCTTCTCTTCGACTTTGCCGTCACTTGCACTATGTTGGAAAAGATAACATGGAAAGGGGAATTGACTTTTGATGCAATACTTGGGTCAAGGAAAACCTTTTCATCTCATAGTGTATTTCTTGCGTTACTACCCTTCCTGATGCTTTGGCCTTCTGCTCTGCTGTGGATAGCTCGTCTGGAGTGTTTGATTTGTGAACAATGCTTTAAATTGTGCTAATTGATTAGTTAGGTTGCTTACCATACAAAAAGGCATATTAGTACTTCGGAAGCTATCATCCGCTTGGAACTTTTAAAAAACTTATAGCAGTTGCTTATTGTAGTGGAGGAAGAGGTGTATGCCGACATCTGGTCATTGCTGCGCCCACTAAGCAAGCAAGTCACTCAATCCTTATAAATTCCCTATTTTAGATAACTTCTACTTATACAAATTCATCTATGATACCAGTGATCTAAGAAATATATATTCAGCCGATTGGGATGTGCTAAGTACCATATGTCTACTGTTTTGGTACCAAAAGTAGTATGAGATTGATATATGTGTTGATTATATATAAGATTTCATAGGGATAAACATGATATTTTACTTTGCAATATCGAAAGATATGTAGTCATGTAGCATGTAACAAAATTTATCTCATGGAAATAGCAACTCACATGAAGTATAATGAGTTTTGTGTATTATAGGATCTTCGAGTGAATGTTTCATATGCACAATTTTTGGGCGGATTATTTCTTGTACAAACATGTTTTTTTGCTGCTATCGAATATTAGGATTTTCAAGGAGAATGGCAGGGCATTAAATCTGGAGGAATAATAGTTTCACTGACATGGGCTAGGCCAAACTCCTACCAAAGTGTTGCTCATTCAAAATTTGTATGAACAGACTAGATCGGTAATCTAATATTTGTATGCATATGACAAATATGATCCATGATCTTTAACTTGAATCTTCAAATGATTTTAGCTACTTCCAATTTCGGTGTGGTTGCATTGTTGATCGCGTTGAAACTGCATATGCTAATGTAGATCCGACTTGAGTCTCGAGTTTGTAGGTATGGAGTTGATTCACCTCTCTATTGGTTTCTGGCTCTTTGAATATATGTTTCTGTTGTCTCAATATTACATCATTTATTTCTGGCAAATCAATGTGATCATATATGAGGAGGACCATTTTGCAACAAAGAATTTACAGGTGTTCCCATTGAATTAAGAGATAGAGTTATATGTTTGTCATTCGTGTGTAATAACACCTACTGCTACTCATGATTTTGATGGTGGAGCAATGTGGGGTCTGTTGACCCTTAAGCATAGGGGGGGAGCACAATGGCGGTTGCAGGCCTCCACCACTTTTGCGCTTCAAAATAAGAGCTTAGGTGAGTGTACGAGCTTTCTGTCTGCTTTATAGTAGTTTTTTTACAGGTCCAGGCCTTGAGAATGTTGCTATGTATCTACTTAAATATTGTGAATGCATCATGTGTTGCCAAGAGCTTTGATGTGAATGCGCGCATTATCATCCTGGTTCCTAAGTTATATGGAAGGCTTGAACATGGTTCCACGATGATGCCTTCTTCACCTGGTTGTTGCCCTATAGTAGCTACCTTTTCTGACTTAATCATATTGCAGTTGCGGCCGATGAAGAAGCTTCTCCTTAGAAGTGGAACTGCCTCCCTTAGGCACCATGGCTGGGAGGAAATCGATGAGCCTCTCCTTAGAAGTGGAACTGCCTCCCTTAGGCACCATGGCTGGGAGGAAATCGATGAGCCTGTGAAGTACCGTTCCTCTAAATGGCCTTGTGCACGTATCTGTTTCACTTCAATCTCAGACATTATCTCATGTTTGCTAGATATAAGGACCTGTTAGCACGCCGGGTTTATTGCGTTCAATATTATCATGTTGTAATACATTATGATATTTCTGATTTGTTTTGAGTTTTCGTAGTGAGTTGTGAGTGGGAGCGGCGATTTGGCTCCCGGGAGCATATGCTCCCGGTTTTTTCGAAAAATCAGAATAAATCGAAAACTTATCAAAAAAAAATCGAAAAAAAATCGTGTACGTACCTGACCATGGCACGCACCACCGTGTAAAATGTCGTTGCAAAGTGTCATCGTATGCGTCCTGAACAAAAATGACAAATTTCTGACATGAAATGAGATCCAAAATTTTGAATCTCAGATCTGGAAATTTGTCATTTTTGCCCAGGACGCATACAATGACATTTCGCAGCGACATTTCACAAGGTGGTGTGTGCTATGGTCAGGTACGTGCATGATTTTTTTTCGGAATTTTTTGAAAAGTTTTGAAAAACAAAATTTGCTCCCCAAAAATCCGGGAGCAAATGCTCCCGGGAGCCGAGAGGAATTTCCGGTTGTGAATTATATATGTGCATTGAGAAATAAAATTTGAGGACCCGTAGCAACGCACGGGCATTTGTACTAGTACGATTAAAATCATGGAACGGATGGAGTAATTAATACTCCAAGTTTAATACTGTAGTACTACTACCCTAGTTGTCAATTAGATGCGGCGAGCCGTGACGATGTGTGTGCATTCACTGCCGCTGTCACCGCACACTACCCACTCCATAACACTATTTGCTCTCAACCCGTTGTCCCAGTGACATCAAAGTATTCGAGCACAAAAGCGCCATTTCCCTCGCTGATTATTCAAGCCTTTGACCGCTCACAAGTGCAGCGCAAGTGCCCTCCCTGTCTCCGTTGACACTGACAGAACTTACGGGCCGGTGCACTGGTTCATGACGCCTTGGCATGCGTCATCGCATAAACATGCCATGTACCGGTGTCCCGTATATAAAGCAGCGTCGCATAGGCTCCATCTGCCAGCATCCAGATAGGCAAATCAACTCTCTCAAACACAAATCCATCGGCAGCCGACAGGTGAAAGTAAAAGTACCTGCGCATCCTCGCAGGGATAAAGATGGGCTCATGCGTCTCGCTCTCGGCGGCGCCGCCGCCGCCGACAGTGGCCACGGCGAAGGTGGTGCACGTGGACGGCCCCATCGTGCAGTTCGCGACGCCCGTCACGGCGCGGGATGCTCTGGGCAGCGATGCCGCCAGCTCCTCGAGCTTCCTCTGCAGCTCCGACGAGCTCCGGTTCGACTTGCCCGCCCGCGCGCTGGCGACCGAGGAGGCGCTCCAGCCCGGGTGCCTGTACTTCGCGCTCCCCGTGTCCATGCTCCGCCGGCCGCTCTCCGGGCAGGAGATGGCCGCCCTCGCCGTCAAGGCAAGCTCCGCTTTGGCCACCCTCGCCAACAGCTGCAAAGGGCGGGGTCGTCGGAGCGGATGAGGGCGAACGAGACGGCGGATGGAATGACCACGTCTACGGAAAATACGGCACGAGCACTAGTAGAAAAGGGGGCCTTCCGTCTAAGCGCTTTAGTCTTTCCTTCTTACGAACCGTCTTAAAGTGCATTAGCACTGTCAGACCGCCAGATCTTTAATACCGGTTCAGAAGGACCTTAAGACGGTTCGTGTCACGAACCGGTACTAAAAGGTTAGCGTCAGCCGGAAAACCTTTAATACCGGTTCGTGACACGAACCGGTACTAAAGGGTAGACCTTTAGTACCGGTTCGTGTTACGAATCGGTACTAAAGGTTTTCCTGCTCCCCATTCGGTGAAAATGATAGAAATTTTTCTTTTGTAAAATACAAATAAAAATGATAGAAAATTTAAAAACAAATATTTTTAGATTCTTGTATATTATGCAACCTACTATTCGGTGAAATTAAGAAATTCAAATTTTGACCTTTTTTGCAAAAAAAGTTTGAAAATGGTTAAATCGCATTAATTTTTGCATACGACGTCGGAAAAATGCGTATAATATATCAAAATCATCGTGAGAAAAAGTTATATCCGAATTCACCTGGGTTTACCCGGTTAGCCAATTTTTAGATTCTCAAAATTCCAAATGAAAATATGAAAGCATGAAGATTTTAGTTTTTTCCAGAAATTTAGAATTTTATGTTTTTTTTATTTTTAAAAATTAAAATTAATAATTATAAGATTTTTTGAGTACTAAAATATTACTATTACTTTTAGCAAATTATAAGATTTTCAAATTTTTAGGTTTTAGGTTTGGAAAAAATAATTAAAATTTAAAAAATAATTAAAAATAATACAAATTAAATTTTTTAATTTAATTTATTTATTCAACATTATTATTACATCATTACTTTTGTTTATTAAAATAATTATTTGGATTTTAAATAATAAAGAAGTGTGACATCGACCAACATGTTAATAGGATTGATATGATAGTACTATCAACAACATGCGCGCGAAGCACTTGGAAGTGGAACGGGTTGGAACTCGGAAGTTAAGCGTGCTAGTGTGGGAGTAGTGTGAGGATGGGTGACCGACCGGGAAGTTTGACCACGGGTAAGTAATTTGACTAGAGATAAAGTGTAGTTAGAGACTAACGAAAATACTAGAAATTCTGGAAAAAAAATGGAGTGAAAAAAATAAAATAAAAGAGAGAGTGAAAAATAATTAGAAAAAAATGGATAAAAAAATTAAACGAAATAGCCTTTAGTACCGGTTCGTGTTACGAACCGGTACTAAAGGTCTTCAGCCCCGCGGGCTCCTCCGTGCCCACGTGGAGGCACCTTTAATACCGGTTCGTAAGGAACCGGTACTAAAGGTGGGAGGCCTTTAGTACCGGATCTTTAGTACCGGTTACAAAACCGGTACTAAAGGCCCTTTAGAACCGGTACTAAAGGGGGGTTTCTCTACTAGTGGAGCATGACGGCCATTAGCCGTCCTGCGGTCGTGCAAAGGCTGAGCGCCATTTCTGAGGCCAGTGCCTGAGTCGTGACTCGTGAGTGGAACCCAATATGGATTCAGCGATTTAACGGTTATATTGTTTAGAGAGTGTAGTTAAGTAGATTATGCGTTACTTAATTTTGTTACTGAGTAGTTGATCTCGTTGATAGCTCGATCTCCAAACTGAGGAGGAGATCGTATGTAGGAGTATGTACAACCGTACAGGGTACCTCTGCTTCGATTCTTTTCTGTGTACATGTAATTTTTTGATTAAGGAGCACAAACTCGTTATACACCCTATATATGGTAGTGCCTGAAATATAGTATATAAACAATGAATTGTGTAAATGCACGTTTCAGAATTAAACTAGTGATGCTCTCGTTGTCGATATTTTGCAAAGAATACACACAAGGGGGATATTCTAGTCGTGACACTAGTGGAGAACATGCCTTTCGTCCCAAGCCCGTGGGAGGAACAGTCCCGGTTTTGAACCAAACCGGGTTCAATGAGGGGTACTGGTCCCGGTTTATCGTGGAAACCCTTTGGTCTCGGTCCGTTTGGGGTCTTTAGTTCCGGTTCGTAATACCAACCGGGACTAAAGGGGGGCCTCTGGGGCAAAAGCCTTTAGTCCCGGTTCGTATTACCAACCGGGACTAAAGGGTAGACCTTTAGTCCCGGTTTGTATTACCAACCGGGACTAAAGGATTTTTGGGTTTTTTTTGGCTCCCCACGCACCACCACCCCCCCCCCCCCCCCGGATCGCCTTTTAACACTGTAAAATAGAAAATAAAATGATAGAAAATTCAAAAAAATAAAATGTTTTCAGATTCTTGTATGTTATGCAACCTACTATTAGGAAAAATTAACAAATTTGAATTTTCACTTTTTTTGCAAAAAAGGTTAGAAAAATTGTAAATTCCAAATGAAAATATGAAAGCAGGAAGATTTTAGTTTTTGCCAGAAATTCAGAATTTTATATTTTATATTTTTTAAATTAATAATTTCATCATGCATAAAGATTACTATTACTTAACCATAAAGTTAGCCAATTTTTTAGATTTTCAAAGTTTGGCAAAAAAAAATATTAAAAAATTTAATATTAAAGAACAATTATAATACAAATTAAAAAATTAATATTTATGAAAAAATAAAATTATAATATAATTATCACAACATGTTATTACGTCATTAGTTTTGTTTATTAAAATAATTATTTGGAATTCGAACAATAAATAAGCGTGACATCGACCAACATGTTAATAGGATTGATATGATACTATTATCACAACATGCGTGCGAAGCACTTGGAGGATGGGAAAGGAACTTGGAAGTTAAGCGTGCTAGTGCTGGAGTAGTGGGAGGATGGGTGACCGAGCGGGAAGTTGGACCACGGGTAAGTAATTTGACTAGAGATTATAAGCGTAGTTAGAGATTAAGTGTAGTTAGAGACTAAACTAGTTAAATAACTGAAATACTAGAAATTCTGAAAAAAAAGAAAAAAAAGGAGGAGCGAAAAATAATTGGGCATAACAAAATGGATTAAAAAATTAACAAATAACCTCCAGTCCTGGTTGAACCGGGACCAAAGGTCCTCCACCTCGAGCGCCCTCGCCGCACCACGTGGCGGGAACTTGTTGGTCCCGGTTTGCAAACCGGGACTGAAGGCCCAAACGAACCGGGCCTGTAGCCCCGTTTTCCACTAGTGTGATGTTCGAACTGGAAACATGCCTTCAATTTTATACCCCCATCCCATGAACTATGCTCACCCTCAAGTTGGACACGTATGATGAATTAAACGAATATGAATTATGCTCACCGTAAAATACGAGAACGATTTGCAGTTGTTATTGATCTTGGGTGGTATATTCTTTGATGGTGGCTTGATCGATTATTTCGTCTCTAAGCTCCCAACTTCAAATAACACCTCCTGGAAGTAGAGAGACGTAGTCTTCATAGATCCTCAGCGTTCTATAGATCACTTCGAACCTCTGGTTATGACCGATAACATGAAGAACACATGTCGACTTGCTCTTCCACAAAGGTGTGGATGCTATCTCGTAGCAATCCTATCTCACTGAACGTTTTGACAAGTGCATAGAAAAATGGCTCTTCTCATCCAAAGGATTTGGCTTGCTTCTACATCATTGCAATTGAAGATATATTTTAGGTTCACCATCCCCTCCTGATCTCGTGGTAACACTGAACCGCTGGTGAGACGAGAAAAGGCAACACACATAACTGCTCTTTTGTGCAGTAGCAAGATCTAGGCCTGAATGATAACAATAAGTGTTGTGGCATGAGAAGCTCAATATGATCATCCTACTAAAATTGAACGGCCAAATCGACCCTACGTTGTTCTAGGTAAATGGTTCTACCACTAGAACAACGAATAGAACAGAGGAGTGACTCTTACCTCCACCATAGCAGGCGAAGGAGACAGACCAAAGTCGGAGAAGATGACAACAACCTCCACTCTCGATGCACATGACGATGCTGGTCTGGCACCGAAGACCAAGAAGACGAGATCCTCCTCTAGAGGATGGCGTGGATACACTGTAGGAGTATAGATCTGGAATGCCTTCGCCGCTGTTGCTGTTGTCGAAAGTGAAAAAGTATATTTGTTGGGAGCTAATGGAGGTGGTAAGCAAAAGAGGGAGGTGGCCCCATATTTGTTGCGCATGGAGAGAGTACAAGATGATCTAGAGTCTTAGTCTATCCTAACTCGTCTCGTATACACACTAACAAAAATATCTTGATTAAAAAATCTAAACACACTTGTTAACATAGTTCCGTCTTTGGTTTTTTATACAATGTCACCTATAAATTAAAATAATAGAAAAAAACATATTTTTGTGAACCTTATAGCAAAAATATGCTTCAATTATTTGAAGCTTAATAAAACTAGTTGGTTTTCGGTTTTTTCATTTAGTTTATAGAAATTGCTCGCTGTAGTGAATAAAATGTTTATACTGCTCAAAAATAATTGGGAAAAACTGATAACACTGTTTTAAAGAACGTTGAAGGGTTAGAAAATGATGGGAGAACAAGTGTAACTATTTTTCACTCGACTGGGAACTTACTTCGTTCTCAATTAGATGGCATTATTAAATTTCAGTTGTAACTCATGACTAGCATGAATCATGATGCAAATCAATTGTTGTAGAATTTAATATAGGATGAAGTTAGTTCTCAACTAGCTAAGAGCATCTCTAGTGGCTCCTCTATATGATCCTCTAAATGTGTATAGATGACCATGAGCTGAAAAAACGCTTCCAGTGGCTCATCTAAATGGCCATCTAAATATAGAGGACCATCCATTTCCTCTACTCATCCTCCAAATTTGGAGGACGGAGCGAGGACCATCCAAAGCAAAATCCTTCCCCACGCACACGTCCCCACACACCTCTGAGATCAAGAGGTCCACTTGACAGTGACTATATCAAAAATATAGATGGTCTAGATATAGACGTTCCACTGAAAAATTTAGAACATCTAAAAGGGAATCTTTATAGATGGTCATCTATATGGAGATATAGAGGCGAAACGGACTTATGGCTCTCGGGTGCAACGCACCCCCATAGACCAAAAAAATTATAATAATTTAAATAAGTCAAAAAAAAGTTTTGAATCTTCCTGGAAATAAAAGATGATCAAGTTTGTATTCGTAAAAAAAATGTTTGGACACGAAATGATTCCCATGGACTCCAGGGCAAAAAAGACAAAATTATGACAAAAATAAAGTGAATAGTACCTAGTCATGGGGCATTTCGAGTTTGTTTTTTTTACCCAGGATACAATAAAAGTAATTTTCTAGGAAAATATTTTGTTTCAGGTACAATACCTGATCATCTTTGATTTCCAAAAAAAATTAAATTTTTTAAAACTTTTTTTTTATTTTTTTTAAATTTTTCCAAGTATGGGGGTGCGTTGCACCCGAGAGCTCCTTTGTATTTCCCGATATAGAGGTCCTCATTTAGAGGAACCACTAGAGATGCTCTAAGAACTAGCAAATCCTAAATACAAAACGCTCACACATAACAACACGTTGCAAGACGACGTTGAAAAGCAATTAGCAGACGGTTACGGGTTAGTTTTAGAACGTCTTATGTAAGTGATGGAGCAGTAGTGGAGTGCTATGTCAAGGGGTGTTTCAGAACGAAGACGACATTCGATCCGGGTGACTTGTGTCTTCTTCGATTCCTGGGCTGAAAAGGAGCAAAACCATGAGCGGTGCGGCGACCGTGTCCGTGGGTCGGGAAGGACGACAGCTGGTACAGACTAGCGTACGTGTACGTAGGAAGTTGCATGGAAACCCGACCAAATGAGAATCCATTACCACAGACATGACCACAGATGCACCTGGTCGTTTTCCACACGCCCGTATATATATTTGCTCAAAGTCAACTCCATTCACATCGTATACTGTACGTACCACTCAGTTTAATTGGCCAACAAATCGAACAGTCCAACTATCGATTCGTAGGCAGCAAGAAGCCTCAATGCATGCATGCAACTTAATTAAAAGCCTTGTTCAAAAAAAAATTTAAAAGCCACGCAGGATCGTCGCGATCAGCTGCCGCGAGCCGTGACGATGTATGTGCATGCCAAGTCGCTCTCACCGCCATAACAGTACTTGCCCCCGATAAAATTAAAGTATTCGAGCTCAGAAGAGCCATTTTCAGGTCACTGATTGTTCGAGTCTTTGACCGCTCACAAGAGGACAAGCTGCAGTGCAATTATGCTCTCCCTGTGGTCTCCGTTGACACCGACAGCATGAATCGAGTGCGATAATTCGTGACGCCTTGGCATGCGTCATCGCATAAACAACGTGCAGCTGCTGTATTGTCCCGTATATAAAGCAGCGTCGCAAAGGCTCCATCTGCCCGTATCCAGATTGATAGGCAAATCCACTTCCTCAAACACGCATCCATCGGCAGCCGATCGACAGGTGAACGCAAAAGTACGTGGATTTCGTCGCAGAGAGACATACATATGGGCTCGTGCGTCTCGCTCTCGGCGGCGCCGGCGCTGCCGACAGTGGCCACGGCGAAGATTGTGCTCGAGGACGGCTCCATGGCGCAGTTCGCGACGCCCATCACGGCGCGGGATGCTCTGGGCAGCGACGCCGCCAGCTCCTCGAGCTTCCTCTGCAGCTGCGACGAGCTTCGATTCGACGCGCCCGCCCGCGCGCTGGCGGCCGAGGAGGAGCTCCAGCCCGGGTGCCTCTACTTCGCGCTCCCCGTGTCCATGCTCCGCCGGCCGCTATCCGGGCAGGACATGGCCGCCCTCGCCGTCAAGGCAACCTCCGCGTTCGCCGCTGTCGCCATGAACCGCAAGGGACGAGAGGCGGCTCGAGTGGCGCCGCTCGTCGGAGCCGAGGAGGGCGAACGAGAGGGCAGATGGAATCACCACGTCTACGGAAAATACGGCACGCGCATGACGGCCATTAGCCGTCCTGCGGTCGTGCAAAGGCTGAGCGCCATTTCTGAGGCCAGTGCCTGAGTCGATGGATTCAACGATTTAACGGTTATATTGTTTAGAGAGTGTAGTTAATTAAGTAGGTTATGCGTTACTTAATTTTGTTACTGAGTAGTTGATCTCGTCGATAGCTCGATCTCCGAACTGAGGAGGAGATCGTATGTAGGAGTATGTACAACCGTACAGGGTACCTCTGCTTCCATTCTTTTCTGTGTACATGTAATTTTTTGATCAAGGAACACAAACTCGTTATACACCCTATATATGGTAGTGCCTGAAATCTCTATCTCTATCTCTACTATCTAAAAAGGAGGTATTGGTTCTGTTTCCTCCGGTTGTAGTTGTAGTTTTCGTCAAGCATATTTTTTTAGACTATTTTACCCTCCCACGAATTTACATACTGCTACAGTTGCCCTTTACCGGTTCGCTACCTTCCCTCCCCTCTTCTCCTCAAACAGCGGCTGCCCCCCGAACGGACCGCCACCTCTCACAGATAGGGTTTCGCCGCGGCACCCGTCCCAACCGCCGACAAGAACCGCTCCGGGATCACGGACTCATCCTGGTCGCGCTCGTCGTCGCGTCAAACGAGCGTGTCGCCGTGACCCCTCGTACCGGTCATCCTTGTGGCTGACGCGTCCGCTGCCCCATCCCACGACGCCGCCGCCGCGTGCATGCACCTCTGCGTCGCCTGTGCTCAACTCCCTCGGTCGCTCCCCGCGGGCGACCTGCGTGCCAACCCGGTGCGTCGGGAGCAGCTCCACCTCCACCCTCCTCCCCCGCCGCCGCCGGCGGCAAGCGTTGTCGGGCAAACCCACGCAGCGTGGGCAGCGGCAGGATCTCCCTTCCCCGCTTGTGAGGAGGGCTGCGCTGGACACTTCGTCGAACGGAGGAGGCGGGCTGGCACCTGACTTTGGCGAAGGACGGCGCTGCTTGGCGCGCATGACGGTGCGGCGGAGTCATGCGAAGAGGTGCAGGGCGTGGCTGAGGCGCGGGGAACACTGCGGTCGGGCCCAATCTGGGCTTGGGCGGGCCTGCGTCCGGGGCGACGCCGTCGTGGCCTGGGCTCCAGGCAGAGTGGCGGTTGGCGGCCGGATCTGCCGCCTCCTGCAGCGGTCTGGCCGGGACGAGCAACTCCGGTGAGTGGTGGGCGTTTGGTGGTCGGCAACGAGGTCCCCTGCTAGGCTGGTCCATACCTCCACCACCGACCGGACTGTTGTCCTCGACCTCGACATCTTCTTTTCCCCGGCCCGGATTCCCCGACCTGTGTGCAGCTGCTACCGCCATCACCCTCCCCGACGATCTCGTCGTGATGTGGCCATCGTTTCCTCCGGTCCTGCAATGTTGCGGCACCCACGACGTCGATCTCTACATCATTGACTTTCAGGGAAAACAGGTACTCCTCGCACGGTTGTGGATTTCGGGGGTTCGTGTTGTGGCTCGCCATTGGATCGTCCCTCGGGACCAGTATCATTGGTACTGTTTCGTTCTGTAAAACTAACTTGCTAGCAAATTGTCTAATAGGTGTCGCTGATGTTGAATTTTGTGGGATGCGTGCACGTGTTAGAGCAATGAATATGATCAATGAAATCATGGACGATTACTTGTGATGACTTATGCTGAAATTCAAATTAAACTCTGAGATCGAGTCAAGGAAAATGTGCTAAAAGGAGTTGAGGTAGCGGTGTGCATCAAAAGCTTCTCGCTAACAAATATACTGGAATTAATCAAGGTAGCTGTTAGCTTCATTATTTGTCCATTCATTTTTTTTAGTTAGTGTAACTGTGATGATGGCATGGTAGACATTTGGTCTAGATTGCATAAAGATGTTATTAGAAAGATTCTAGCTCACAGGAAGAGCTATGCATTCATAATTTTGATTATTTTTTCGTAGTTCTCCTTTGTTGCTGAAATTATCTATAGAGAGTTTGTAATTTTTGGTTCAAAATTATATACATTGCTACACGACTTTGTCTACCTACATTTTTCGTGTTTCAAAGTTAGTAAGCTTTGGTTGTACCTATCTGCAAAGATGATGACGGAGTCGGACAGCCAGCTAGCCCAAGTTCTGGATGTCGCCTCCATTGAGTGCTCGCCCAGTCTGCAATGTTGTCGTTCTGTGCCACCCACATGAAGATCCTGATTTCCCCTTGCAGGGTAGCCTTCATATTTGATACCTCATTTGTTTTGGCTGACAATTTTTATTTATTCATTAACCATCTGCTGCCCCTTTATTGCTAAATCAAACATCGGAAGATCAACCCAACAATCAGTCATTTTCTCTTCGCCAAAAATTTCATGAGCCTGCAGACCGGCCGCCATTGTGAGTCATTTCCAATAAGAAAAAACAATATAACACTGAATATCAACATTAACAATGGCTATACTCCTCTAAAACATCTCAATTAACTAGATCCTGGATTTGCAAAATTGTAGATGGCAAATGTATTGATGTGGTGCTTTAATGCCACGGGAAGATCCAAAGACTAGGCTGAGACAACACAGATTATGTCTTAAATCATCTAACCTGCAAGTTGATGGCAAAGTCTTTGGTGGTATTTTCAATATTTTATCAGACCACTTTAATGTAGAGAAATGCTGGAATGCAATATCAATTATACAAAAAAGATCCATCGTGTTCTAATTTCTAGATCTGGTATGGAATCCAATTCAAAACAGATACATGTGTTTTAGTTTGGCTACCACTACTATCAATTATACCTGCTGAAAATGCTTTGCAGCGAGCTTGATAAGATTTCAGTAGTTCGGTGAGATATCAGTGTGACATTAGTGAAATCTCCAATATACGATGTCAGGTAAATATATAGTAATGTATTTATTTTAGCATTACTTAGTTGAGGCTGGTGATTCAGCCTCAGTGGAAAACCACTATATGTGTTATGCACTTTTTTAGAACCAGCTCAATAAGTATATTTTCGCCACTGTTTTTGAATGCCCCATGGTCACATCATTCTCTATAGAATCATGAACATGTCCAACTTAATTATACTTTATGGATACCCGGGCGCGGTGGGTTCTTAGGTGAGATATTCTGCACACTGAACCTCAATTTTCGTTCTTTTTTGCTTATTACACTTGTAGCCCAAGAACTGTGATTCGCTAAAAAAAAACCAGCACAAGCATAAGCAGAAGCAAGCAGAAGCCATGAATAGATTGAGATATTTCACTATGCTTGAAAATTAAACATTGCTCACCTTTGTAAAATTCTATCATGTATAACAATTATGCTAAACTAGGAGTTGAGGAACTCTTGCCTGTTTATAAGCATGGTAGCTGCTTGTAGTAGCTTTTCTCTTATATGGAATGTTGGATGCTTTTCTTTGTGCAAGTAGGACTTCTACATGAGCTTATAATCATCTAATTACCTTTCATACTTCTGGATTGGACTAACTGCCACTGTACTTTCATAGAGAACAATAACTTTCGAGCATATATAATCTCTCTAAAGATAATTTATTTGATTAATCCAGGCATTATGAATCACTCTTGTGATGGTACTTTGTCCCCTTGGTCCTGGCCGTGAAATTGACTACGATGGGGATGATTATATTGTGCCTGTGAGGTTGCCTCTCCTATGAAACCAGACCTTTTGAACCTAACTTACTTCGCTGGAGTGATTCGTGTACAATGTGAATCTTATATGAAGTTAGATGCTTCCCGGCAAGTTTTGCTTCCTTCTTCACAGGTTTGTTGTCAATCTGTAAATTGTTAATAAAGCTTTGCAATTGTTTCATTCTAGGCTGATAAATAAGTTGTTTCTGACCATTGGTGAAACCTTTGGATGTAACACCAATATGTTTCGAGCTCTGATTGTTGAGGGTCACATCGAATCTTCAGTTGCAGCTGAGCCAAGGTACCATTCATTTAGCCTGTATGCGCTTCTTCTTTTCATAATCTAAAAGGCAGAAAAAGAAAGCCTGAAAATGTGATTTTATAGCAGTAGATTACACTACATAGTGGGCTTGAACAGAGTATTTATTTCAACCAGAACAACAAATACATAGAAATGTCAGTTTGGAGGTACTCCTGGTTTTGAACACGTTAGTACCTCAGATATTAATGGAAGTGTAACTAATCAGAGTAGTCGTGCATCAGTAGCTACTCAGGCTAGAAGAAATGCTCACTCTACACCCTTGTTTGCATGTAGGTTCACCCAGATGGGCACCCTTCCAGTTACAAGGTAATCTAGCGGTTATTGCTTTTACCTGAAAAATTGCATCTCTTTCTTAAGGATGCATTGAGAAAAGATATAGTTATGCTCTTTTCCGAATGAATTCGATTTGTTTCATCATGCAATTCCTCGATTACATCATATCATTTTCGAATGAATTTGATTTGTCTCATTTTAGTGTTCATACTTTGCCAAAGCATCGGTGCTAGGGACCTAACATTCAATTGTTGCACTTATGCCAAAATACACTGTTGTTTCCGTCCTTTTGGCCATTGCCTACTCCTGGCTGTTAGATAATTTCAAATTATTTTAGTCAGTATGCTTGCTCAACTATTTATTTATTTCCAGGGTGCAGTACCACATATATATTTTGATCGTTTACCAAGTGTTGGTGTACTATACTCTTCAGTTCTTCAGAACTTTTTGAACTCGAGTGAGATTCTCTGACAAAAAAAGTTAAGGAGACAATGCTCCGTATCTACTTAGATCTCCATTATAAAGACAACATAAGTGTGTGTTGTCAAGTCCAAACCTCTTGAGATTGATTTCATTGTCATGCAATACTTCAGGATCAAGGTTTGTGGTTGATATATTAAAATTCCGCTCTTTTGCTTATGGTGACATCCCATTGTAAATGGATAATTCGGTTTGTTATGTGCACTACCATGACCTCCATCGATAATGCTAGCATCTTATAAAGATTTACTATTGTAAGTCGAGTTCTGCACGTAGATCGGCAACAAAGGTGGAGTGCTGGAGCTAAAGTTTGATGTGAGTGGCACGCACGAGAGAAATGAATGGAAATGGAGGCAAATCTGTTATATATATACGTTATTTTTAATTCAGGATAGCGCTGAGTGACTGGATCTGGTTAATGTTGAGCCGCATCGCCTGCTATATATATGTATATCAGAGACATTGGAATATCTTTCATGAAATTAATTGAGAGATGTTCAAAATTATGAATTCATTTGTGTCATGAACATTGAACCAGTGGCTATGGAATTTTGTTTCTTCACTGCGGGTTTGAATCTATTCCTAATCTGGTATGCTGGTGTTGCAACTTTCAATCAAAGGATGTTGCTTTAATTATATATGAGATGTGGCCACATTTTTTATTTCTTTTTTGGATGATCAATAGAGAGGGATCGTACCGAGGAGACATTTGCACATCCACATGAAAGGAGCAATATTTGTACCAACAAACACTAAAAACCAATGTCTCGAGGAGAGGGTATTGAATGAGATGTCCATGTAAATATTTTGGATGTGGCGCTTGATGTTATACGATAAAATGTTTTTACATCCCGTAGCAACGCACGGGCATTTTTACTAGTATAGTATATATACAATGAATGGTGTAAATGCACGTTTCAGTTAAACTAGTGATGCTCTCGTTGTCGATATTTTGCAAAGAATACACACGAGGGCGATATTCTAGTCGTGATGTTCCAACTGGAAACATGCCTTGAATTTTGTGCCCCCATCCCATGAACTATGCTCACCCTCAAGTTGGACACGTATGATGAATTGAACGAATATGAATTATGCTCACCCTAAAATACGAGAATGATTTGTAGCTGTTCTTAATTTTAGGTGGTATGTTCTTTGATGGTAGCTTGATTATTTCGTCTCTAAGCTCCCGACTTCAAATAACATCTCCTGAAAGTAGAGAGACGTAGTCTTCATAGATCCTCATAGTTCTATAGATCACTCTGAACCTCTGGTTATGACTGATAACATGAAGAAACATGTCTACTTGCTTTTTCACAGAGGTGTGGATGCTATCTTGTAGCAGTTCTCTCTCACTGAACGTTTTAACAAGTGCATAGAAAAATATCTCTTCTCATCCAAAGTATTTGGCTCGCCTCTACATCGTTGCAATTAAAGATATATTTTAGGTTCATGCTGTCTACTGTTGGCTTCTTTTCCTGTGTTGGGCCTCCAAGAGCAGAGGTTTGTAGAACAGCAGCAAGTTTTCCCTTAAGTGAATCACCCAAGGTTTATCGAACTCAGGGAGGAAGAGGTCAAAGATATCCCTCTCAAGCAACCCTGCAATCACGATACAAGAAGTCTCTTGTGTCCCCAACACACCTAATACACTTGTCAGATGTATAGGTGCACTAGTTCGGCGAAGAGATAGTGAAATACAAGTGGTGTGGATGAATATGAGTAGTAATAACAATCTGAAATAAATATGGCAGCGAGTAAACATGCAATAGAACTTGTTGGAAACGGTGTTTCAATGCTTAGAAACAAGGCCTAGAGATCATACTTTCACTAGTGGACACTCTCAACATTTCAATCATAATTGAATATAAATATAAGCACTTCACTATGCTATTCTGAATTACTCTCTGGCAAGATAACGAACACTAATTCATCATGTAGGCAAACCTTAAAGATGTATTCTCAAGTACTAATAAACACCCCACGCTGTCACTGTGAGCATTCAAAGGAGGTACTAACACACCACAATTTCATAGAGACATCCAACTCAAATCATAACCCAGTGAACAAGTATTCTGTGAAATATAGCCTAAGAGACCCACACGGTGCACACACTGTCACCTTTACACACGTGGGACAAGGAGTCTCCGGAGATCACATAAGTAAAATCCACTTGAATAGCATAACGACATCTAGATTACAAAGCTCATCATATGGATCTCAATCATGTAAGGCAGCTCATGAGATCATTGTATTGAAGTACATGGGAGAGAGATGAACCACATAGCTACCGGTACAGCCCTTAGCCTCGAGGGAGAACTACTCCCTCCTCATCATAGGAGACAGCAGCGACGATGAAGATGGCGGTGGTGTCGATGGAGATGCCTTCCGGGGGCAATTCCCCGTCCCGGTGGTGTGCCAGAACAGAGAATTCTGTCCCCCGAATCTTGGCTTCGCGATGGCGGCGGCTCTGGAAGGTTTTCCGTATTGTGGCTTATTCGTCTAGGGTTTTCGCGACGGAGGCTTTAAGTAGGTGGAAGGGTGATGTCTACGGGAGCTTCTATTCTTGTAGACAGTGTTGGGCCTCCAAGAGCAGAGGTTTGTAGAACAGCAACAAGTTTCCCTTAAGTGGATCACCCAAGGTTTATCGATCTCAGGGAGGAAGAGGTCAAAGATATCCCTCTCAAGCAACCCTGCAACCACAAAGCAAGAAGTCTCTTGTGTCCCCAACACACCTAATAGGTGCACTAGTTCGGCGAAGAGATAGTGAAATACAGGTGGTATGAATATATATAAGCAGTAGCAACGCCACGTAAAAGTGCTTTGCTATCCAGGACTGGCGTGTAGTTGATGGTGGTAATATTGCAGATAGTAGAAACGCAGTAAAACAGTAAACAAGCAGCGATAGCAGTATTTAGGAACAAGGCCTAGGGATCATACTTTCACTAGTGGACACTCTCAACATTGATCACATAACAGAATAAATAAATAGATGCTAGACTCTACACCCTCTTGTTGGATGATGAACACCATTGCGTAGGATTACACGAACCCTCAATGCCGGAGTTAACAAGCTCCACAATATTCGATATTCATGTTTAAATAACCTTAGAGTGCAAGATAGATCAACATAACCAAATAGATCACATCAATACCATCATAGTAATAGTTAACTTCATAATCTACAAGAGATCACAATCATAAACTACGCCAAGTACTACATGATGCACACACTGCCATCTTTACACCATGCAGGAGGAATAGAGTACTTTAATAACATCACTAGAGTAGCACATAGACGAATAGTGATACAAAACTCATATGAATCTCAATCATGTAAGGCAGCTCATGAGATCATTGTATTGAAGTACATAGGAGAGAGATTAACCACATAGCTACCGGTACAGCCCCGAGCCTCGATGGAGAACTACTCCCTCCTCATGGGAGACAGCAGCGGTGATGAAGATGGCGGTGGTGTCGATGGAGAAGCCTTCCGGGGGCACTTCCCCGTCCCGGCGGCGTGCCGGAACAGAGACTCCTGTCCTCCAGATCTTGGCTTCGCGATGGCGGCGGCTCTGGAAGGTTTCTCGTACCGTGGCTTTTTCGTATCGAGGTTTTAGGTCAGGGACCTTTTTATAGGTGAAGAGGCGGAGTCGGAGGGGCGAAGAGGCGGTGAGAGGGTAGGGCGGCGCGGGCCACCCCTGGGCCGCGCCGGCCTATCATCTGGGGGGCCTGTGTCCCCTCTCTGGCGGCTCTCGGGTGTTCTGGATGCTTCCGGGGATTCTAAGATGCTGGGCGTTGATTTCGTCCGATTCCGAGAATATTTCCTTACTAGGATTTCTGAAACCAAAAACAGCAGAAAACAGGAACTGGCCCTTCGGCATCTCGTCAATAGGTTAGTTCCGGAAAACGCATAATAATGACATAAAGTATGCATAAAACATGTAGATATCATCAATAATATGGCATGGAACATAAGAAATTATCGATACGTCGGAGACGTATCAGCATCCCCAAGCTTAGTTTCTGCTCGTCCCGAGCAGGTAAACGATAACAAAGATAATTTCTGGAGTGACATGCCATCATAAACTTGATCATACTATTGTAAGCATATGTAATGAATGCAGCGATCAAAACAATGTAAATGACATGAGTAAAAAAATGAATCATATAGCAAAGACTTTTCATGAATAGTACTTCAAGACAAGCATCAATAAGTCTTACATAAGAGTTAACTCATAAAGCAATAATTCAAAGTAAAGGCATTGAAGCAACACAAAGGAAGATTAAGTTTCAGCGGTTGCTTTCAACTTATAACATGTATATCTCATGGATAGTTGTCAATGCAAAGTAATATAATAAGTGCAATATGCAAGTATGTAGGAATCAATGCACAGTTCACACAAGTGTTTGCTTCTTGAGGTGGACAGAGATAGGTGAACTGACTCAACATAAAAGTAAAAGAAAGGTCCTTCGTAGAGGAAAGCATCGATTGCTATATTTGTGCTATAGCTTCGGTTTTGAAAACAAGAAACAATTTTGTCAACGGTAGTAATAAAGCATATGCATCATGTAAATTATATCCTACAAGTTGCAAGCCTCATGCATAGTATACTAATAGTGCCCGCACCTTGTCCTAATTAGCTCGGATTACCTGGATTATCATCGCAATGCATATGTTTTAACCAAGTGTCACAAAGGGGTACCTCTATGCCGCCTGTACAAAGGTCTAAGGAGAAAGCTCGCATCGGATTTCTCGCTATTGATTATTCTCAACTTAGACATCCATACCGGGACAACATAGACAACAGATAATGGACTCCTCTTTAATGCTTAAGCATTCAACAACAATTAATTTTTCTCATAAGAGATCGAGGATAGTTGTCCAAAACTGAAACTTCCACCATGGATCATGGCTTTAGTTAGCGGCCCAATGTTCTTCTCTAACATTATGCATGCTCTAACCATTCTAGCGGTAAATCTCCCTTACTTCAGACAAGACGGACATGCATAGCAACTCACATGATATTCAACAGAGAGTAGTTGATGGCGTCCCCAGGAACATGGTTATCGCACAACAAGCAACTTAATAAGAGATAAAGTGCATAAGTACATATTCAATACCAAAATAGTTTTTAGGCTATTTGTCCCATGAGCTATATATTGTAAAGATGAAGAATAGAAATTTAAAGGTAGCACTCAAGCAATTTACTTTGGAATGGCGGAGAAATACCATGTAGTAGGTAGGTATGGTGGACACAAATGGCATAGTGGTTGGCTCAAGGATTCTGGATGCATGAGAAGTATTCCCTCTCGATACAAGGTTTAGGCTAGCAAGGTTATTTGAAACAAACACAAGGATGAGCCGGTGCAGCAAAACTCACATAAAAGACATATTGTAAACATTATAAGACTCTACACCGTCTTCCTTGTTGTTCAAACTCTTACTAGAAATTATCTAGACCTTAGAGAGACCAATTATGCAAACCAAATTTTAGCATGCTCTATGTATTTCTTCATTAATAGGTGCAAAGTATATGATGCAAGAGCTTAAACATGAGCACAACAATTGCCAAGTATCACATTATCCAAGACATTATAGCAATTACTACATGTATCATTTTCCGATTCCAACCATATAACAATTTAACGAAGCAGTTTCAACCTTCGCCATGAAAATTAAAAGCTAAAAACACATGTGTTCATATGAATCAGCGGAGCGTATCTCTCTCCCACACAATCATTTATTCAAATAAAAACAAAAACAAAAACATACAGACGCTCCAAGTAAAGTACATAAGATGTGATGGAATAAAAATATAGTTTCAAGAGAAGGAATCTGATAATTTGTCGATGAAGAAGGGGATGCCTTGGGCATCCCCAAGCTTAGACGCTTGAGTCTTCTTGATATATGCAGGGATGAACCACCGGGGCATCCCCAAGCTTAGAGCTTTCACTCTTCTTGATCATATTGTATCATCCTCCTCTCCTGACCCTTGAAAACTTCCTCCACACCAAACTCGAAACAAACTCATTAGAGGGTTAGTGCATAATAAAAAACTCACATGTTCAGAGGTGACACAATCATTATTAACACTTCTGGACATTGCTCAAAGCTACTGGAAGTCAATGGAACAAAGAAATCCATCCCACATAGCAAAAGAGGCAATGCGAAATAAAAGGCAGAATCTGTCAAAACTGAACAATCCGTAAAGACGAATTTTATTGAGGCACCAGACTTGCTCAAATGAAAATGCTCAAATTGAATGAAAGTTGCGTACATATCTGAGGATCAATCACGTAAATTTTCATAATTGTCTGAGTTACCTACAGAGAATTTTGCCCAGATTCGTGACAGCAAAGAAATCTGTTTCTGCGCAGTAATCCAAATCTAGTATCAACCTTGCTATCAAAGACTTTACTTGGCACAACAAAACACAAAACTAAGATAAGGAGAGGTTGCTACAGTAGTAAACAACTTCCAAGACTCAAATATAAAACAAAGTACTGTAGAAAAATAACACATGGGTTATCTCCCAAGAAGTTCTTTCTTTATAGCCATTAAGATGGGCTCAGCAGTTTTAATGATGCACTCGCAAGAAATAGTAGTTGAAGCAAAAGAGAGCATCAAGAAGCAAATCCAAAACACATTTAAGTCTAACATGCTTCCTATGCAAGGGAATCTTGTAAATAAACAAGTTCATGAAGAGCAAAGTAACAAGCATAGGAAGATAGAACAAGTGTAGCTTCAAAAATTTCAGCACATAGAGAGGTGTTTTAGTAACATGAAAATTTCCACAACCATATTTTCCTCTCTCATAATAACTTTCAGTAGCAACATGAGCAAACTCAACAATATAACTATCACATAAAGCATTCTTATCATGAGTCTCATGCATAAAATTATTACTCTCCACATAAGCATAGTCAATTTTATTAGTCGTAGTGGGAGTAAATTCAACAAAGTAGCTATCATTATTATTCTCATCATCAAATATAGGAGGCATATTGTAATCATAATCAAATTTATCCTCCATAACAGGTGGTACCAAAAGACTACTATCATTATAATCATCATAAATAGGAGGCAAAGTATCATCAAAGTAAGTTTCCTCCTCAATGCTTGGCGGACTAAAAAGATCATGCTCATCAAAACCAGCTTCCCCAAGCTTAGAATTTTCCATAGCATTAGTAACAATAGTGTTCAAAGCATTCATATTAATAACATTCCCATTAGCATGCATATAAAGTTCCATGGGTTTTTTAATTCTCTCTTCAAACACATCATGTCCTAATTCAAGATAAAGTTCATAAAGATCTCTCATATTTTTGTTGTTTTCCATTATGCCGAACTAGTGTAAACAAGAAACAAAAAGATGCAATTGCAGGATCTAAAGGAAATAGCTTCGAGCACACACACAATGGCGCCAGAAAAGTACTGTTACCTGGAACCGAAGTATGAGTGCCTTTTACCTTTCCTCCCCGGCAACGGCGCCAGAAAAGTGCTTGATGTCTACGGGAGCTTCTATTCTTGTAGACAGTGTTGGGCCTCCAAGAGCAGAGGTTTGTAGAACAGCAGCAAGTTTCCCTTAAGTGGATCACCCAAGGTTTATCGATCTCAGGGAGGAAGAGGTCAAAGATATCCCTCTCAAGAAACCCTGCAACCACAAAGCAAGAAGTCTCTTGTGTCCCCAACACACCTAATAGGTGCACTAGTTCGGCGAAGAGATAGTGAAATACAGGTGGTATGAATATATATAAGCAGTAGCAACAGCGCCAGAAAAGTGCTTTGCTATCCAGGACTGGCGTGTAGTTGATGGTGGTAATATTGCAGATAGTAGAAACGCAGTAAAACAGTAAACAAGCAGCGATAGCAGTATTTAGGAACAAGGCCTAGGGATCATACTTTCACTAGTGGACACTCTCAACATTGATCACATAACAGAATAAATAAATAGATGCTAGACTCTACACCCTCTTGTTGGATGATGAACACCATTGCGTAGGATTACACGAACCCTCAATGCCGGAGTTAACAAGCTCCATAATATTCGATATTCATGTTTAAATAACCTTAGAGTGCAAGATAGATCAACATAACCAAATAGATCACATCAATACCATCATAGTAATAGTTAACTTCATAATCTACAAGAGATCACAATCATAAACTACGCCAAGTACTACATGATGCACACACTGCCACCTTTACACCATGCAGGAGGAATAGAGTACTTTAATAACATCACTAGAGTAGCACATAGACGAATAGTGATACAAAACTCATATGAATCTCAATCATGTAAGGCAGCTCATGAGATCATTGTATTGAAGTACATAGGAGAGAGATTAACCACATAGCTACCGGTACAACCCCGAGCCTCGATGGAGAACTACCCCTCCTCATGGGAGACATCAGCGGTGATGAAGATGGCGGTGGTGTCGATGGAGAAGCCTTCCGGGGGCACTTCCCCGTCCCGGCGGCATGCCGGAACAGAGACTCCTATCCCCCAGATCTTGGCTTCGCGATGGCGGCGGCTCTGGAAGGTTTCTCGTACCGTGGCTTTTTCGTATCGAGGTTTTAGGTCAGGGACCTTTTTATAGGCGAAGAGGCGGAGTCGGAGGGGCGAAGAGGCGGTGAGAGGGTAAGGCGGCGCGGGCCACCCCTGGGCCGCGCCGGCCTATCATCTGGGGGGCCTGTGTCCCCTCTCTGGCGGCTCTCGGGTGTTCTGGATGCTTCCGGGGATTCTAAGATGCTGGGCGTTGATTTCGTCCGATTCCGAGAATATTTCCTTACTAGGATTTCTGAAACCAAAAATAGCAGAAAACAGGAACTGGCCCTTCGGCATCTCGTCAATAGGTTAGTTCCGGAAAACGCATAATAATGACATAAAGTATGCATAAAACATGTAGATATCATCAATAATGTGGCATGGAACATAAGAAATTATCGATACGTCGGAGACGTATCAAAGGGAAGCCTCGGAGGGGCCCTGGTGGGGCCACACCATAGGGGGGCGCGCCCCACCCCTTGGCCACGCCGCCCTGGCGTGTGGGGCCCCCTGGCTCCCCTCTGGCAACTCTTCGGTGTTTTGGAAGCTTCGTGGAAATATAAGATTCTGGGCGTTGATTTCGTCCAATTCCGAGAATATTTCCTTTGTAGGATTTCTGAAACCAAAAATAGCAGAAAACAGGAACTGACACTTCGGCATCTTGTCAATAGGTTAGTTCTGGAAAATGCATCAAAACGATATAAAGTGTGAACAAAACATGTAGGTATTGTCATAAAACAAGCATGGAACATCAGAAATTATTGATACGTTGGAGACGTATCAGCATCCCCAAGCTTAGTTCCTACTCGCCCTCGAGTAGGTAAACGATAAAAAGAATAATTTCTGTAGTGACATGCTACTTACATAATCTTGATCATACTATTGTAAAGCATATGAGATGAATGCAGCGATTCGATGCAATGTTAAAGACAATGAGTAGACGACTGAATCATATAGAAAAGACTTTTCATGAATAGTACTTTCATGACAAGCATCAATAAGTCTTGCATAGGAGTTAACTCATAAAGCAATAGATTCATAGTAGAAAGTTTTGAAGCAACACAAAGGAAGATATAAGTTTCAGCAGTTGCTTTCAACTTCAACATGTTTATCTCATGGATAATTGTCAACACAAAGTAATATGATGAATGCAAATAAGCAAGTATGTAAGAATCAATGCACAGTTAACACAAGTGTTTGCTTCTAAGATAGAAAGAAGTGGGTAAACTGACTCAACATAAAAGTAAAAGAATGGCCCTTCGCAAAGGGAAGCATGGATTGCTATATTTGTGCTAGAGCTTTTATTTTGAAAACATAGAAACAATTTTGTCAACGGTAGTAATAAAGCATATGTGTTATGTATAAGACATCCTATAAGTTGCAAGCCTCATGCATAGAATACCAATAGTGCCCGCACCTTGTCCTAATTAGCTTGGATTTACATGGATTATCATTGCATAACATATGTTTTAACCAAGTGTCACAAAGGGGTACCTCTATGCCGTCTGTACAAAGGTTTAAGGAGAAAGCTCGCATTGGATTTCTCGCTTTTGATTATTCTCAACTTAGACATCCATACCAGGACAACATAGACAACAGATAATGGACTCCTCTTTAATGCATAAGCATTCAATAACAGATAATATTCTCATAAGAGATTGAGGATTGATGTCCAAACTGAAACTTCCACCATGGATCATGGCTTTAGTTAGCGGCCCAATGTTCTTCTCTAACAATATGCATACTCAAACCATTCAACTCATGATAAATCACCCTTACTTCAGACAAGACGAACATGCATAGCAACTCACATGATATTCAACAAAGTGTAATAGTTGATGGCGTCCCCAGGAACATGGTTATCGCTCAACAAGCAACTTATTAAGAAATAAGATACATAAGTACATATTCAATACCACAATAGTTTTTAAGCTATTTTTCCCATGAGCTATATATTGCAAAGACAAAGGAATGAAATTTTAAAGGTAGCACTCAAGCAATTTACTTTGGAATGGCAGAGAAATACCATGTAGTAGGTAGGTATGGTGGACACAAATGGCATAGTTTTTGGCTCAAGGATTTTGGATGCACGAGAAGTATTCCCTCTCAGTACAAGGCTTATGCTAGCAAGGTTGTTTGAAGCAAACACAAGTATGAACCGGTACAACAAAAACTTACATAAGAACATATTTCAAGCATTATAAGACTCTACACTGTCTTCCTTGTTGTTCAAACCCTTACCGTAAAATATCTAGACTTTAGAGAGACTAATCATGCAAACCAAATGTCAACAAGCTCTACGGCATTTCCTCATTAATAGATGCAAAGTACATGATGCAAGAGCTTAAACATGATCTATATGAGCACAACAATTGCCAAGTATCAAATTATTCAAGACATTATACCAATTACCACATATAACATTTTCTGAACCAACCAAATAACAATCAACGAAGCAGTTTCAACCTTCGCCATGAACATTAAAAGTAAAGCTAAGAACACCAGTGTTCATATGAATGAGCGGAGCGTGTCTCTCTCCCACACAAGCATGAATTTATTCATAGAATGAAAATAACAAAAACGAAAATAAAAGCACACAAACGCTCCAAGTAAAGCACATAAGATGTGACGGAATAAAAATATAGTTTCACTAGAGGTGACCTGATAAGTTGTCGATGAAGAAAGGGATGCCTTGGGCATCCCCAAGCTTAGATGCTTGAGTCTTCTTGAAATATGCAGGGATGAACCACGGGGGCATCCCCAAGCTTAGACTTTTCACTCTTCTTGATCATATTGTATCATCCTCCTCTCTTGATCCTTGAAAACTTCCTCCACACCAAACTCAAAACAAACTCATTAGAGGGTTAGTGCATAATCAAAAATTCACATGTTCAGAGGTGACACAATCATTCTTAACACTTCTGGACATTGCCCAAAGCTATTGAAAGTTAATGGAACAAAGAAATCCATCCCACATAGCAAAACAGGCAATGCGAAATAAAAGGCAGAATCTATCAAAACAGAACAGTCCGTAAAGACGAATTTTTCTGGGGCACTTAACTTGATCAGATGAAAATGCTCAGATTGAATGAAAGTTGCGTACATATCTGAGGATCACTCACGTAAATTGGCAGATTTTTCTGCGTTACCTACAGAGAATACTACTCAAATTCGTGACAGACAGAAATCTGTTTCTGCGCAGTAATCCAAATCTAGTATCAACCTTACTATCAAAGACTTTACTTGGCACAACAATGCAATAAAATAAGATAAGGAAAGGTTGCTACAGTAGTAACAACTTCCAAGACACAACAAAACAGTAGCAAAATAAAAACATGGGTTATCTCCCAAGAAGTGCTTTCTTTATAGCCATTAAGATTGGGCTCAACAATTTTAATGATGCACTCGCAAGAAATAAGAGTTGAAGCAAAAGAGAGCATCAAAAAGCAAGTAAGAAACACATTTAAGCCTAACCCACTTCCTATGGGAAGGAATCTTGTAAATAAACAAATTCATGAAGCATAATGCAACAAGCATAGAAAGATAAAACAAGTGTAACTTCAAAAATTTCAGCATATAGAGAGGTGTTTTAGTAACATGAAAATTTCTACAACCATATTTTCCTCTCTCATAAAGATTTTCAGTAGCATCATGAACAAACTCAACAATATAACTATCAAATGAAACATTCTTATCATGAGCTACATGCATAAAATTATTACTACTCCCAACATAAGCATAGTCATTCTTATTAATTGTAGTGGGAGCAAATTCAACAAAGTAGCTATCATTATTATTCTCATCAAGTGTAGGAGGCATAGTATAATCATAATAAAATTTGTCCTCCATAGTAGGCGGCACCAAAATACCACTATCATTATAATCATCATAAATAGGAGGCAAAGTATCATCAAAGAAAATTTTCTCCTCAATGCTTGGGGGACTAAAAATATCATGCTCATCAAAACCAGCTTCCCCAAGCTTAGAATTTTCCATAGCATTAGCAACAATGGTGTTCAAAGCGTTCATACTAATATCATTGCTACTAGCATGCAAATAAGGTTCCATAGGTTTTTTAATTTTCGCATCAAACAATCCATGTCTTAACTCAGGAAATAGATTAAAAAGCTCACTATTGTTTTCCATTATGCCTAACTAGTGAAAGATAAAAACAAGAAACAAAAAGATGCAGTTGCAGGATCTAAAGGAAATAACTTCGAGCACTCACACACCGGCAACAGTGCTAGGAAATAGCTTAGTAGTCGGAGGATGTGAATACCTTTTACCTTACCTCCCGGCAACGGCGCCTTAAAATAGCTTGCTGTCTCATCGTTGGCTTCTTTCCTGTAGATGTTGTTGGGCCTCCAAGAGCAGAGGTTTGTAGAACAGCAGCAAGTTTTCCCTTAAGTGAATCACCCAAGGTTTATCGAACTCAGGTAGGAAGAGGTCAAAGATATCCCTCTCAAGCAACCCTGCAATCACGATACAAGAAGTCTCTTGTGTCCCCAACACACCTAATACACTTGTCAGATGTATAGGTGCACTAGTTCGGCGAAGAGATAGTGAAATACAAGTGGTATGGATGAATATGAGTAGTAATAATAATCTGAAATAAATATGGCAGCGAGTAAACATGCAGTAGAACTTGTTGGAAACGGTGTTTCAATGCTTAGAAACAAGGCCTAGGGATCATACTTTCACTAGTGGACACTCCCAACATTGCAATCATAATTGAATATAAATATAAGCACTTCACTATGCTATTCTGAATTACTCTCTGGCAAGATAACGAACACTAATTCATCATGTAGGCAAACCTTAAAGATGTATTCCCAAGTACTAATAAACACCCCACGCTGTCACTGTGAGCATTCATAGGAGGTACTAACACACCACAATTTCATAGAGACATCCAACTCAAATCATAACCCAGTGAACAAGTATTCTGTGAAATATAGCCTAAGAGACCCACATGCTGCACACACTGTCACCTTTACACACGTGGGACAAGGAGTCTCCGGAGATCACATAAGTAAAATCCACTTGAATAGCATAACGACATCTAGATTACAAAGCTCATCATATGGATCTCAATCATGTAAGGCAGCTCATGAGATCATTGTATTGAAGTACATGGGAGAGAGATGAACCACATAGCTACCGGTACAGCCCTTAGCCTCGAGGGAGAATGATACGTCCATTTTGCATCACTATTTTATATCATAATTTACTGTTATTCATTGATATATTTCATATTTAGAGGTGATACTTATGTTATTTCATCTATTTTGCATGTTTCATGATTATTGGAGGATCGCGCACCGGAGTCGTGGATTCTCACTGGAAAAAGCGCCGTCGTAATGCAATATTTCGGAAGATCGACAATTGACGGAAATTATATGAAAAATCCTATTTTTCCGTAAGACGAAGAGAGCCAAAAGGAGGAGCCGAGGAGGGCCGCCATGGGCCCCCTCATAGGCCGGCGCGGGCCCTGTCCCCGGCCACACCGCCATGCGGGGAGGGGGCCCACAGCCCCCTCTGGCCTCCTCTCGTTCGCGTACTTCTTCGTCCCGAAAACCTAAGCTCCAGAGGATAGTCGCGAAGAGTCATAGCCGCCTCTGCGGGGCGGAAAACACCAGAGAGAAAAGAGCTCTCCGGCAGGCTGAAATCTACCGGGGAAATTCCCTCCCGGAGGGGGAAATCGACGCCATCGTCACCGTCATCGAGCTGGACATCATCTCCATCAGCATCATCATCATCTCCATCATCATCACCACCGTCTCCACCGCTGCACCTCGTCACCGCTGTAACAATTTGGGTTGGATCTTGATTGTTTGATAGGGGAAACTCTCCCGGTATTGATTTCTACTCGTTATTGATGCTATTGAGTGAAACCATTGAACCAAGGTTTGTGTTCAGATTGTTATTCATCATCATATCACCTCTGATCATGTTCCATATGATGTCTCGTGAGTAGTTCGTTTAGTTCTTGAGGACATGGGTGAAGTCTAAATGTTAGTAGTGAATTATGGTTGAGTAATATTCAATGTTATGATATTTAAGTTGTGGTGTTATTCTTCTAGTGGTGTCATGTGAACGTCGACTACATGATACTTCACCTTTATAGGCCTAGGGGAATACGTCTTGTACTCGTTTGCCAATTGCGGGGTTGCCGGAGTGACAGAAACCTGAACCCCCGTTGGTATATCGATGCAGGAGGGATAGCAGGATCTCAGAGTTTAAGGCTGTGGTTAGATTTATCTTAATTACTTTCTTGTAGTTGCGGATGCTTGCAAGGGGTATAATCACAAGTATGTATTAGTCCTAGGAAGGGCGGTGCATTAGCATAGGTTCACCCACACAACACTTATCAAAACAATGAATATTAATTAGCTATATGAAGCGAAAGCACTAGACTAAATTCCCGTGTGTCCTCAAGAACATTTGGTCATTATAAGTAAACAAACCGGCTTGTCCTTTGTGCTAAAAAGGATTGGGCCACTCGCTGCAATTATTTCTCTCGCATTTTACTTACTCGTACTTTATTCATCTGCTATATCAAAACCCCCTGAATACTTGTCTGTGAGCATTTACAGTAAATCCTTCATCGAAACTGCTTGTCAACACCTTCTGCTCCTCGTTGGGTTCGACATTCTTACTTATCAAAATACTACGATACACCCCCTATACTTGTGGGTCAGCAAGACTATTTTCTGGCGCCGTTGCCGGGGAGTGAAGCGCTATTGGTAAGTGGAATTGGTAATGGAAACTTTTACTGTTAGTGCTGATTTTATTTCTGCATGCTGCTATAATTCATTATGGAGAGATCTTCTCTTGAATTTTTATTTGGAAAATCTACTACTACTGCAAAGGTAGTGGATGAGGCGCCAGGTGAGAACGATGTTCCATACAAAATACCTATGAAAATTATTGAACGTGTTGTGGATAACCGTTATGCAGGGGATGGAACTGTCCATCCTGGTGAGCATTTACTGTTCTTACATGAATTATGTGGTTTATTCAAGTGTGCAGGTATTGCTATGGATGAAGTGAGGAAGAAGCTATTCTCTATATCGCTGTCTGGTAAAGCGGCGCATTGGTACAAATTATTGAATAATGGGGATTCTCTTGAAAGGAATGATATTGTGCCTCTATTTTATCCTAAATTTTATCCTCCAAGTGAAATTCACAAGGACCGGAACCGCATATATAATTTCTGGCCTCATGATGGAGAGAGTATTGCCCAAGCGTGGGGGAGATTGAAGTCTTTAATGCTCAAATGCCCCATTCATGAGCTTCCTGGTAATATTATCATTGATAATTTCTATGCAAGACTTTCTTTTCAAGATAAGACCTTGCTGGATACTTCTTGTTCTGGATCATTTACACGCAACAAAGAAGAGTTTAAAAGCGACCTTCTTGATCGGATTCAGGAGAATACTGAAGGATAGGAGAACGACAAAGATAGAGAGTCAGGTGTAAATTATGATTATAAATGCATTGAAGCTTTTATGGATACTGATAAATTTCGTAATATGAGTGCTACTTATGGTCTTGATTCTCAAGTCGCTGCAAATCTTTATAAAGCTTTTGCCTCTCATTATGAATTGCCTAAGAAGAATTTTGATAAGTATCATGAACAGTATAAAGATAAAATTGATTCATCTATAAATAAATGTGTTGTAATTGAAACTGTTGATCATGTTATTCCTGAAGCTTATATTGAAAAAACTCCTTTCCCTGCTAAAATGAAGGAGTATTCTGTTATAAATAGTGTGGTTAATAAAAGTGAAAAGAAACCTATAAAACCTGAAGAGCAAATAAAAGTTGAACCTGCTATTGCAATAGTTAAAGATCTTGTGACTGAAAATGTGGAAGATGGTCATATTATTTTCTGTGAAGATGCTTCTAATATTGTTTCACATCCTAATAAGTCTAGGAAAACTAGTGTTCCTATGCTATCTGTTAGAATTGGTGATCATTGTTATTATAGTTTATGTGATATTGGTGCAAGTATTAGTGCTATTCCTTATGAGCTTTACACGGAGATCATGCATGAAATTGGTTCTTGTGAACTTGAAGATATTTATGTGGTTATTCGGCTAGCTAATAGAGAAACTATCTCTCCAATTGGTATTGTTCGAGATGTGGAAGTTCTATGTGGTAAGATTAAATATCCTGCTGACTTTTTAGTACTTGGTTCTGCTGCTAGTAAACATTGTCCTATCATTTTTGGTAGACCTTTTCTAAATACTTGTGGAGCTGTTATAGATTGCAAGAAAGAGAAAATTTTGACTAAATTTGCTAGTGAATCTTATGAGTTTAATTTCTCTAAATTTGCCAAAACTCCTTATAAAGCTGATTCGCCTAATAATGATTTTAGAATTGAACAGTGTGCATCTATTACTCTTGCTCCTAATAATCCTTTGCAGCAACATCTGGAGAATAGTGAGAGTGAAGTCTTTAGGGAAGAAAGAAATGAGCTTGATGAAATTTTCCTTCGTCAACCTATTCTTAAGCATGATTTACCGGTAGAAGACCTTGGTACAACACCACCACCAAAGGAAGATCCTGTTTTTGATTTAAAACCATTGCCTGATAATCTTAAATATGCTCATATTGATGATAAGAAAATATATCCTGTTATTATTAGTTCTAAGCTTTCAGATATCGAGGAAGAAAGGTTATTGGAAATATTAAAGAAACACCGAGGAGCTATTGGCTACACTCTTGATGACTTGAAGGGGATTTCTCCCTCTATTTCCCAACATGCCATTAATATGGAAGATGATGCAAAGCCTGTTGTTGAACATCAGCGTCGTCTAATTCCTAAGATGAAGGACGTGGTAAGAAATGAGGTATTAAAACTTCTTGAAGCTGGTATTATATATCCTATTGCTGATAGTAGATGGGTTAGTCCTGTGCATTGTGTTCCTAAGAAAGGAGGAATGACTGTTGTGCCTAATGATAATGATGAGCTCATACCTCAAAGAGTAGTTTTAGGGTATAGAATGTGCATTGATTATCGAAAAGTTAATAGGGTTACTAAGAAAGATCATTACCCTTTGCCTTTTATTGATCAAATGTTAGAAAGGTTGTCTAAAAATACTCATTTTTGCTTTCTTGATGGATATTACGGTTTTCACAAATTGCTATTAAAACTAAGGATCAAGAGAAAACCACATTCACTTGTCCCTATGGAACTTATGCTTATAGACGTATGCCTTTTGGTTTATGTAATGCTCCTGCTACTTTTCAAAGATGCATGTCTGCTATTTTTCATGGCTTTTGCGAGAATATTGTGGAGGTATTCATGGATGATTTTTCTGTCTATGGGAATTCTTTTGATAATTTCTTGCGGAACCTTGATAAAGTTTTGCAGAGGTGTGAAGAAACTAACCTTGTTCTTAATTGGGAGAAATGCCACTTTATGGTTAATGAAGGAATTGTATTGGGACATAAAATTTCCGAGAGAGGTATTGAAGTTGATAGAGCTAAAGTTGAAGCAATTGAGAAGATGCCCTATCCTAGGGATGTTAAAGGTATTCGTAGTGTTCTTGGTCATGCTGGGTTTTATAGGAGGTTTATTAAAGATTTCTCCAAGATTTCAAAACCTCTTACTAATCTTCTTCAAAAAGATGTACCTTTTGTTTTTGATGATGATTGTAAGGAAGCTTTTGAAACTCTAAAGAAAGCCTTGACAACTGCTCCTATAGTTGAACCTCCTGATTGGAACTTACCTTTTGAAATTATGTGCGATGCTAGTGATTTTGTTGTAGGCGCTGTTCTTGGACATCGAGTAGATAAAAAATTAAATGTTATTCATTATGCTAGTAAAACTCTTGATGCTGCTCAAAGAAATTATGCTACAACTGAGAAGGAAATGTTAGCTGTAGTCTTTGCTTATGACAAGTTTAGATCCTATATTGTTGATTCAAAAGTTACAATTCATACTGATCATGCTGCAATTAGATACCTAATGCAAAAGAAAGATGCTAAGCCAAGGCTTATTAGATGGGTGCTTCTGTTGCAAGAATTTGATTTGCATATTATAGATAGGAAAGGTGCTGATAATCCTGTTGCCGATAATTTGTCTAGATTGGAAAATATTGCTTATGATCCTGTTCCTGTTAATGATAGTTTTCCAAATGAACAATTGGCTGTAATAAAGGTGAGCTCGCGAGATAGTCCTTGGTATGCTGATTATGCTAACTTTATTGTTTCCAAGTACTTACCTCCAACCTTTTCAGCTCAGCAAAGGAGGAAATTCTTTTATGACTTGAGGCATTATTTTTGGGATGACCCACACTTATATAAAGAAGGAGTGGATGGTATTCTGCGAAGATGTGTCCCCGAATATGAACAACAAGAGATACTGAGTAAATGTCATGGTAGTGCCTATGGAGGACATCACGCCGGAGATAGAACCGCGCAAAAGGTTCTACAATCAGGTTTTTATTGGCCAACTCTCTTCAAAGATGCAAGAAAGTTTATTTTATCTTGTGATGAATGTCAAAGGGTTGGTAATATCTCCAGATGCAATGAAATACCTATGAATTATACTCTTGTTATTGAACCATTCGATTGTTGGGGATTTGACTTCATGGGACCTTTCCCCTCTTCAGAAGGTAACACTCATGTACTTGTTGCTGTTGATTATGTTACTAAATGGGTGGAAGCCTGATACGTCTCCAACGTATCTATAATTTCTGATGTTCCATGCTTGTTTTATGACAATACCTACATGTTTTGTTCACACTTTATGATGATTTTATGTGTTTTCCGGAACTAACCTATTGACGAGATGCCGAAGTGCCAGTTCCTGTTTTCTGCTGTTTTTGGTTTCAGAAATCCTAGTAAGAAAATATTCTCGGAATTGGACGAAATCAACGCCCAGAGTCTTAAAATTCCACGAAGCTTCCAGAACACCCGAGAGCCACCAGAGGGGAGCCCTGGGGGCCCCACACGCCAGCCCGGCGCGGCCAGAGGGGGGCCGCCCCCCCCTAGTGTGTCACCGCCTCGTCAGCCCTCCGACTCCGCCTCTTCGCCTATTTAAAGGTCCCTGACCTAAATCTTCGAGACGGAAAAGCCACGGTACGAGAAACCTTCCAGAGCCGCCGCCATCGCGAAGCCAAGATCTGGGGGACAGGACTCTCTGTTCCGGCACGCCGCCGGGACGGGGAAGTGCCCCCGGAAGGCATCTCCATCGACACCACCGCCATCTTCATCACCGCTGCTGTCTCCCATGAGGAGGGAGTAGTTCTCCCTCGAGGCTAAGGGATGTACCGGTAGCTATGTGGTTAATCTCTCTCCCTATGTACTTCAATACAATGATCTCATGAGCTGCCTTATGATACGTGTATAGCACGCATCCGTTGGGAACCCCAAGAGGAAGGTGTGATGCGTACAGCGGCAAGTTTTCCCTCAGTAAGAAACCAAGGTTTATCGAACCAATAGGAGCCAAGAAGCACGTTGAAGGTTGATGGCAGCGGAGTGTAGTGCGGCGCAACACCAGGGATTCCGGCGCCAACGTGGAACCTGCACAACACAACCAAATTACTTTGCCCCAACGTGACAGTGAGGTTGTCAATCTCACCGGCTTGTTGTAACAAAGGATTAGATGTATAGTGTGGATGATGATTGTTTGCAGAAAACAGTAGAACAAGTATTGCAGTAGATTGTATTCGATTAAAAGAATGGACCGGGGTCCACAGTTCACTAGTGGTGTCTCTCCGATAAGAATAAGCATGTTGGGTGAACAAATTACAGTTGGGCAATTGACAAATAAAGAGGGCATGACCATGCACATACATGATATGATGAGTATTGTGGGATTTAATTGGGCATTACGACAAAGTACATAGACCGCTATCCAGCATGCATCTATGCCTAAAAAGTCCACCTTCGTGTTATCATCCGAACCCCTTCAGTATTAAGTTGCAAACAACAGACAATTGCATTAAGTATGGTGCGTAATGTATCAACAACTACATCCTTAGACATAGCATCGATGTTTTATCCCTAGTGGCAACAAGACATCCACAACCTTAGAACTTTCTCACATCGTCCTGCATTTAATGGAGGCATGAACCCACTATCGAGCATAAATACTCCCTCTTGGAGTTACAAGCAAAAACTTGGCGCAGCCTCTACTAGTAACGGAGAGCATGCAAGATCATAAACAACACATAGATAATAGATTGATAATCAACATAGCATAGTATTCTCTATTCATCGGATCCCAACAAACACAACATATAGCATTACAGATAGATGATCTTGATCATGTTAGGCAGCTCACAAGATCCAACAATGAAGCACAATTAGGAGAAGATGACCATCTAGCTACTGCTATGGACCCATAGTCCAGGGGTGAACTACTCACTTATCACTCCGGAGACGACCATGGCGGTGAAGAGTCCTCCGGGAGATGATTCCCCTCTCCGGCAGGGTGCCGGAGGCGATCTCCTGAATCCCCCGAGATGGGATTGGTGGCGGCGGCGTCTCTGGAAGGTTTTCCGTATCGTGGCTCTCGGTACTAGGGGTTTCGCGACGAAGGCTTTAAGTAGGCGGAAGGGCAGGTCAAGAGGCGTCACGGGGGCCCCACACAACAGGGCCGCGCGGGCCCCCTGTAGGCCGCGCCGCCCTACTGTGGCGGCGCCCCGTGGCCCCACTTCGTCTCCTCTTCGGACTTCTGGAAGCTTCGTGGAAAAATAGGCCCCTGGGCGTTGATTTCGTCCAATTCCGAGAATATTTCCTTACTAGGATTTCTGAAACCAAAAACAGCAGAAAACAGCAACTGGCTCTTCGGCATCTTGTTAATAGGTTAGTGCCGGAAAATGCATAAATATGACATAAAGTATGCATAAAACATGTAGGTATCATCAATAAAGTGGCATGGAACATAAGAAATTATCGATACGTTGAAGACGTATCAGCATCCCCAAGCTTAGTTCCTGCTCGTCCCGAGTAGGTAAACGATAACAAAGATAATTTCTGGAGTGACATGCCATCATAATCTTGATCATACTATTGTAAGCACATGTAATGAATGCAGCGATCCAAGACAATGGTAAATGTAATGAGTAAACAACTGAATCATATAGCAAAGACTTTTCATGAATAGTACTTTTAAGACAGGCATCAATAAGTCTTGCATAAGAGTTAACTCATAAAGCAATAATTCAAAGTAAAGGCATTGAAGCAACACAAAAGAAGATTAGGTTTCAGCGGTTGCTTTCAACTTATAACATTATATCTCATGGATATTGTCAACATAAAGTAATATAACAAGTGCAATATGCAAGTATGTAGGAATCAATGCACAGTTCACACAAGTGTTTGCTTCTTGAGATGGAGAGAAATAGGTGAACTGACTCAACATAAAAGAAAAAGAAAGGCCCTTTGCAGAGGGAAGCATTGATTGCTATATTTGTGCTAGAGCTTTGATTTTGAAAACATAAAGAGAGTGTTGCGGTCAGAAACCCACCGGCGAGCAGCGACGGGCAACACAGTAGAGCCGGGAACAACTTAGGGCTGCGGCTGGCCCTGGTCCCTCCGAGCGACGGCCCGCAAAGACTCCGGCACGCACGTCCGATGCTGGTGCAAGGGCGTGCCACCTGACCTATACCTGGTCAGGAAGGTGATGGAGATGCCTCGCTTAGTTTCCTGCATGGCATACACGTAAACATTAAATACGAGCCTCGATCGGCTCTCAGGTTATCCTGTGAATCGGCCCAAAGAGCCGATCCACCCATGATTCGCACAAGGTGTACGAATATATGGTGGTCCTGCTTGATCAAGATAAAGCTAAAACGATCTACGACGATTTAGGGTTTTCACCGCATAATCGGATCATCCTACTCACGATTGGGCCTCGCGGTCACGCACGGTGATCGTAAGCCGATCCTAGACAAGGCCTAAAAACCAACACGAGGTTGATCCCCGGAACATCCTGTCTAGGGCTAGCAAACTACACCCTACGCGTTGCTGGATCCTCCAACCCTTTGTAAGGCCTAACTATTGCAGATATTAAACTAATCCTTGAAGAAACAAGGAGCAACCGTAACGGATCGGATCTACTAAATAATGATCAAGCGGGGTGCCGCCCCTACACCTAAGATAGGTGTAAGGGCGGCTAGATGTATAAGGGTTGCACTACGACAGCATATGATACGAAGAACAATGCTAACCCTAACACATCTAAGATAACTACGTTGCTCGCCATCAAAAGGCTTCAGTACGAGCAACGCATGGCAACGAATAAACCTGTACTGCCTAGATCGCAAGATGCGATCTAGGCACCATGATGCTTACTCGGAAGAAACCCTCGAGACGAAGGAGTTGGCGATGCGCCTAGATTGATTTGTGGTGAACGATGATTGTTGTTTATTTCATAAACCCTAGATACATATTTATAGTCCGTAGACTTTCTAACGTGGGAATAATCCCAACCGTGCACGAGACAAACTCTAACTAACCGACACGTAATCTACTATGTTACAGATACACGGGCAAACTAGCCCAAACCTTGCATAACAGGCCGATTCACGTATATTCTTCCACATATAACCTTCAAGTCCATCTTGATCGCGGCCCACCTCTGACTCGGTCAAATTCTGGTGATAACACATGCCCCCCTGGTTTTGGAATTGATAATTCCAAAATCACTCTGCTTTTTCTTCGTCGGGTCATGTCGTGGCAGAGCAGAACCGTCGCAGTATCCTTCATCATGATGCCTGGCCTTCTCAATTTCTCCGCGTGACCTGGCAGTTTTTTTTTTTTAGGCACCACTTCCTCGGAAACTGCTGTGGCATTGAATTTCCACTATATCCCCTTTTATTTAACCGCTCCAAACAATTTGCTTCCGCATCCCCTTCACATTAGCACTCCAAAAGCCCTCCTGCGCCACCATGTCTTCTTCCTCCTCCGCTTCATCGGATCTTTCCACCCAGTCCTCCTCTTCCCGCGAGCCGACACCGGAGCCGAACCCGGCGGAGGTCCATGCGGCCAACACCCGCCGTGCCATCGAGGCCGGGGAGGAATCCAGCCATGATTTCTCCGTCTGGTCAGAGGACGACAAGTCCTTGACCGACGGGGAAAGTGACCTCCACCTCCTTGCAGACGGGGAAACGGAGGAGGAGAGTGATGACGATCGCTTCTCCTGCGACGACTTCACCTCTCCCGAGGAGGAGGAGGAGGAGAAAGAGGAGGAAGAGGAGGAGGACGACACCTCCTCCGACGAGCCGCCGGCCAAACGGTTCTGCCCCTGGCCGGGGAACCTCAGCGACTTCGACAGCGACGACGACGACGCTGATGAGGAGGATGAGGACAATGAGGGCCTGGCCGGCGGCCGCTGGAGCAGCGACGACGAGCCCGTCGGGAGTAGCGCCGACAGCGGCGACGACGGCGACGACGAGGGCAGCGACGGCCCGTAGATAGGACCATTAGCATAGGATCAGTAGTAGTAGATGGGGCAATGTATCCCCTAGTACTTCCTTTTGGGAGCAATCAGCTCTTTATGTAAGAAATCTTGTTTTATCAATGAAGAATTTCCCCAATTTGATTTTGCCGATTTCCTTTGAGCCAATTTAGCCGATTTCCCCTCATACTGATTTTGCCGATTTGTCCACTTAGCCAATGCATAATGAGCCGATAGCAACGCATCGGTCCTTCACAAAACCATCCTTCAATTCTTCAGCTGATGCCCTTGAAATCTGGTGGATAATGTAGAGTTTTCAAGAAAGCCCTTAAATTTCTCCCACCAGCTCCAGCGATCCTCTTCTGCGAGCATTCATCATTTTGTGAAGAAGGTTGTGACGAAGGATCAGCCGATGGTACCCCAATCGGCTCCTAAACAGAGCATCTACCAGGCGGGCTGCCCCCCGAGCCTTAATCAAGGCGAGAATATCGGTGAGGATGCACAAATCAGACCAAGGGCCTTGAACTCAGGCAATTGAGACAGCCACTATGCAGAAGTCCTATGAGCGTAGCTGAGACAGTGGCCAACTTAGCCAGGCCGACAGTAGATGCACCAGAGCCAATCACCTCTCCTCCCTTGAAAGCCGATATATTCCTTCTGACAGTACTGCTGAACTGGCATAAAGGGTTGAAAATCCTCGAAGAGAAGGTTCAGGCACCAGAATCGGCCCAATGCAGCCGAGGAAGCTCTCATTGTTTACTCCCTCGAGGAAGCAGCAGGCCCCACAGCTGAACTGGACTTGGTGAAGATCCGCGCTTGAACTAGAGTCGATGTCCTTGCATCGGCTGTATATCATGAAATTTTTTTTTACTGGCCGATTTTTTCTACCGGCCCCCAACATTTTACTACACACACGTTCATCTGCACATGTTCATCTGATTAGGTGCCCCCCGAGCCGAATCTGTCAGGTAACTGCAGATATCGGCTCTGTAGTTTAGCCAAGGCATCGTATTTGTACGTCGGCTCCGGTAGGACCAATGTTGATTTTTCCTAACTCATCAGCCAACGTAAAACCGCTGCCCAGTAGATCGATGTTGAACATAAGCAGAACATGTGGTGAGGATAATTTTGGCCGATTGCTGGAATCGGCCTCCATATTGATCGAAGCACTCAATGAAGGTTTTGTAATGTTCCTTCATAGATCTTTGGGGCCGATCCCAAGGATCGGCCTCTCCACGTTTGCTCATCGGTTTGTTCTTACTACACGGTCAGGCCAGTGGATAAGACCAGCCTAACCCTGCCCTTCGTCACGTCGATGCGCTCGCAGTCGTCCAAATTGATACCTGAGAGTGGCTCTTGGCCTGCTGTTTCCCAAGCGTTCATGCCAGCCGTTGAAATCTCGGCTGAATCATCGGCCTGGACGACCTCTACCTCATCCCCATCCCACTGTATTACGCATTGGTGCATCGTGGAGGGAATGCAACAGTTGGCGTGGATCCAATCTCTTCCTAGCAGAACAGCATAGGTGCTCTTGCTATCGACGATGAAGAATGTCGTAGGGATAGTTTTCCTTCCTACGGTCAGATCCACGTTCAGAACACCTTGCGCGTCAGACGCTTGGCCGTTGAAATCGCTCAATGTCACGTTGGTCTTGATCAGATCCGAGCTAGAGCGTCCCAACCGACGTAGCATAGAGTATGGCATAATGTTGACTGCCGCTCCGGTGTCCACCAGCATCTTATTGACAGGCCTCCCATCGATATAACCTCGCAAGTACAGGGCCTTCAGATGTCTGTAGCTTCTTTCTCGTGGCTTCTCAAAGATAACCGGCCGTGGGCCGCAGTCAAGTTGTGCCACAGGTGCCTCGTCTAATCCTGGAGCACTGAACTCCGAAGGAAGGATGAACACCATGTTTGTGCCAGCCGATGTTTCATCATCGGCTTTCCTGTGCTTGGGGCGCCACACCATTTTTTGTGGTCGACCCTCTTCATCCAGGGTTCGCTGAATTTTCGCGGCCAGATCAGGCCGCGCCTTCCTTAGCGTGTGCAGGTATAACCTTTCGGCTTCCTCCAAGCCGCGCAATCGCTGAACCCTACGCTTTTGGGAACGGCTGAGTCCATCAGGGCACCACCTTGGTCGGTGGTACCTGTCTTCTTCTTCTTCTCCCTCGTCTTCCAAATCCTCGAGATCTTCCATCCGAGGGGACTCAGCGTGTTTGCTTCGAGGTGGGAGAGGCCCTAGACGTTTGAACACGGACACGTTAGCTGCATCCTTCCTCTTCTGTCTACATTCTAGGCAGTTGCCGATTGTAGGCAATCGGCTCATTCCTGAATCCCAGCAGTGTCTGAAGAAGGGACAGTCCCAGTGCCTATCTTCGTCGTCTCGCTCCCTCGATTCTTCCTTGGCACGCCGCTCGTACTCCTCCTCATCGCGATCATGCCGACGATGTCTCCTGGCGTCCCTAGCCAGACGGTCTCTATCATCATCGTCGCTGGATCGTCGGCGTTGGCTATATTGACTCACGTACTTATTGAGGAGGTGATCAGAGAGAGGTCGCTGATATCTTATGTTCTTCACCTCTCCCTCTGTGACGTAGCGCTTGCCATCGGGACGGAGCCGATCGCGTGGAGCGGCCTCCTCTGTGTCCTTGCTACGAGAGCAGCTGCCCTCGTCTCCATCTTTGCCAGAGTGGTGTCCAGGTCCTACCATGTTGATGCTGAACGAGGACCCTAGCTGGCAACCTTCAGGGTAAGTGCACCCCACCATGTTAACGGCGGGGAAGGGGTGGGTGTCGACCTTCATGGCGTACTGGTTGAAAATCAGACGTCCTTGTTCTATCGCCATTTGGATCTGCTGACGCCACACCCTGCAGTCGTTGGTGGCATGAGAGACCGAGTTATGCCATTTGCAGTATGGCTTTCCGTTCAGCTCCTGTACCGTGGGGATTTTGAGGCCTTCGGGTATCTTCAACTGCTTCTCCTTGAGTAAGAGGTCGAAGATTTGCTCAGTTTTGGTCACGTCAAAATCGAACCCTCTGGGCGGACCTGGTGGCTTAACCCATTTGCAGGACACGGGGGTTGCCCCCCGAGTCCATTCAGCCACTGCTACCTCTTGATCTCCCGCAGAACCTTCGTCTTCATCTGCCTCAACCAGGACTACCGCACGCTTGAATTTGTCTTGGTACAAGTCCGGGTGGCGCTGTTCATATGCCGACAGTTTCTGAACCATGTGCGCCAGTGAAGGGTAGTCTGCTTGGGAGGCCATGTACTTGATTGGTGATGCAAGGCCCACCACTGCCAACTCGACTGCTTATTTTTCAGTCACACGAGCCGAATAACATCGGTTCCTTAGATTTCTGAAGCGCTGGACGTACTCTGCCACGGTTTCTCCACGCTTCTGACGTATCTGAGCTAGATCGGCAATGCCGGACTCGGAAGCCTCTGAGTGGTACTGCATGTGGAACTGTTCTTCCAACTGCTTCCAAGTCCGGATCGAGTCTGGTGGCAACGAAGTGTACCACCCGAAAGCCGATCCCGTGAGGGACTGTGCGAAGAACCTCACGCGTAGTGGATCCGACGCTGAGGCCGTTCCTAGCTGTGCCAAATATCGGCTCACATGCTCGACGGAGCTGGAACCATCTGATCCACTGAATTTGGAGAAATCAGGGAGCCGATATTTGGGTGGTAGCGGGACCAATTCGTACTCATCGAGGTACGGCTTGGAATAGCCGATTGTCCTCCTTTTCGGCACCATGCCGAACTGATCTCTCAGTATAGTACTGATTTGATCCGCGGTGCTGGCTGCAGGAGTCGAACTCTGAAGATTCGCCGGGGTGGCGTACTTAGCCAGCCATGCTTGCTTTTCCAGCTCTGAGCCAACTGCAGGAGCTGAGCTCTGGAGGTTCGTCGGAGTGGCATACTTAGCTAGCCACCTCTGCTTCTCAAGATTTGTCGCTGACGTTCCTCCCGCTTTTCCAGAAGTCCCTGCTGCCGCGGCCTGGTTTGTGAGTGCCCAGTTACCACAGTCTGGCACGTATGTGCACATGTATCCGTGAGGGATCTCCTTAGGCGCCTCGTGCAAGAACTGGCAGTCACTAGGGTCACCACCGATCTTGTAGACGACGAATGCCGGTGAATTCGGCACTTCTGGTGCTGCCAACGCAAATGGCAGCGGTGGACGGGACTGGAGTGGCATCTCTCCTTGGTATGTCCCGAGAGCTGGTCCTGACGGAGAGTACTGGTGCCTCATGATCTCCTGGATCACTCGAAGAGCGACACGCTCCAAAGTGTTCACCGGAGTTCTCGAGTGGCGGTGCGGCGAGTGAGCCACCATGTAGTTAATCTCTGACGCAGGGACCTGGTGTGTTCTTCGACGGGCGGACAGGTCTATCCCATCGAGCGCACCATCAGGCGAGAACCCTTTCCACCTGATGCCATGTGAACGGGTTCTGTGAAAAGAGCCGATGAGGTCGGCCTCGAGGATAGCTTTGACCTCGTCATACTTCTTCTTGAGCTCGTCGGTCAGATCCTCGTACGTGACTGGGGTGCCGTCCGCCATCTCAGATGTAGATGGCGATGTGGTTGATGTCGAAGACGGTCCCACCGGGCGTGCCAGAATGTGTTGCGGTCAGAAACCCACCGGCGAGCAGCGACGGGCAACACAGTAGAGCCGGGAACAACTTAGGGCTGCGGCTGGCCCTGGTCCCTCCGAGCGACGGCCCGCAAAGACTCCGGCACGCACGTCCGATGCTGGTGCAAGGGCGTGCCACCTGACCTATACCTGGTCAGGAAGGTGATGGAGATGCCTCGCTTAGTTTCCTGCATGGCATACACGTAAACATTAAATACGAGCCTCGATCGGCTCTCAGGTTATCCTGTGAATCGGCACAAAGAGCCGATCCACCCATGATTCGCACAAGGTGTACGAATATATGGTGGTCCTGCTTGATCAAGATAAAGCTAAAACGATCTACGACGATTTAGGGTTTTCACCGCATAATCGGATCATCCTACTCACGATTGGGCCTCGCGGTCACGCACGGTGATCGTAAGCCGATCCTAGACAAGGCCTAAAAACCAACACGAGGTTGATCCCCGGAACATCCTGTCTAGGGCTAGCAAACTACACCCTACGCGTCGCTGGATCCTCCAACCCTTTGTAAGGCCTAACTATTCCAGATATTAAACTAATCCTTGAAGAAACAAGGAGCAACCGTAACGGATCGGATCTACTAAATAATGATCAAGCGGGGTGCCGCCCCTACACCTAAGATAGGTGTAAGGGCGGCTAGATGTATAAGGGTTGCACTACGACAGCATATGATACGAAGAACAATGCTAACCCTAACACATCTAAGATAACTACGTTGCTCGCCATCAAAAAGGCTTCAGTACGAGCAACGCATGGCAACGAATAAACCTGTACTGCCTAGATCACAACATGCGATCTAGGCAGCATGATGCTTACCCGGAAGAAACCCTCGAGACGAAGGAGTTGGCGATGCGCCTAGATTGATTTGTGGTGAACGATGATTGTTGTTTATTTCATAAACCCTAGATACATATTTATAGTCCGTAGACTTTCTAACGTGGGAATAATCCCAACCGTGCACGAGACAAACTCTAACTAACCGACACGTAATCTACTATGTTACAGATACACGGGTAAACTAGCCCAAACCTTGCATAACAGGCCGATTCACGTATATTCTTCCACGTATAACCATCAAGTCCATCTTGATCGCGGCCCACCTCTGACTCGGTCAAATTCTGGTGATAACAGAGAGTATAAAAGTAAAGTTTTGAGAGGTGTTTGTTGTTGTCAACGAATGGTAGCGGGCACTTGATACGCGTACAACACGCATCCGTTGGGAACCCCAAGAGGAAGGTGTGATGCGTACAGTGGCAAGTTTTCCCTCAGTAAGAAACCAAGGTTTATCGAACCAGTAGGAGCCAAGAAGCACGTTGAAGGTTGATGGCGGCGAGATGTAGTGCGGCGCAACACCAGGGATTCCGGCGCCAACGTGGAACCTGCACAACACAACCAAAGTACTTTGCCCCAACGAAACAGTGAGGTTGTCAATCTCACCGGCTTGCTGTAACAAAGGATTAGATGTATAGCGTGGATGATGATTGTTTGCAGAAAACAGTAGAACAAGTATTGCAATAGATTGTATTCGATGTAAAAGAATGGACCGGGGTCCACAGTTCACTAGAGGTGTCTCTCCCATAAGAGAAATAGCATGTTGGGTGAACAAATTATAGTTGGGCAATTGACAAATAGAGAGGGCATGACAATGCACATACATGATATGATGAGTATTGTGAGAATTAATTGGGCATTACGACAAAGTACATAGACCGCTATCCAGCATGCATCTATGCCTAAAAAGTCCACCTTCAGGTTATCATCCGAACCCCTTCCAGTATTAAGTTGAAAACAACAGACAATTGCATTAAGTATGGTGCGTAATGTAATCAATAACTACATCCTCGGACATAGCATCAATGTTTTATCCCTAGTGGCAACAGCTCATCCACAACCTTGGAACTTTCTGTCACTGTCCCAGATTTAATGGAGGCATGAACCCACTATCGAGCATAAATACTCCCTCTTGGAGTTAAGAGTAAAAACTTGGCCAGAGCCTCTACTAATAACGGAGAGCATGCAAGATCATAAACAACACATAGGTAATAGATTGATAATCAACATAACATAGTATTCTCTATCCATCGGATCCCAACAAACACAACATATAGCATTACAGATAGATGATCTTGATCATGTTAGGCAGCTCACAAGATCCGACAATGAAGCATAATTAGGAGAAGACGACCATCTAGCTACTGCTATGGACCCATAGTCCAGGGGTGAACTACTCACTCATCACTCCGGAGGCGACCATGGCGGTGAAGAGTCCTCCGGGAGATGATTCCCCTCTCCGGCAGGGTGCCGGGGGCGATCTCCTGAATCCCCTGAGATGGGATTGGCGGCGGCGGCGTCTCTGGAAGGTTTTCCGTATCGTGGCTCTCGGTACTGGGGGTTTCACGACGAAGTCTATAATTAGGCGGAGGAGATAGGTCAGGGGGCCACACGAGGGCCCCAAACGCTAGGCCGGCGCGGCCAAGGGCTAGGCCGCGCGGCCCTAGTGTTTGGCCACCTCGTGGCCCTACTTCGTATCATCTTCGGTCTTCGGAAGCTTCGTGTAAAAATAGGCCCCTGGGCGTTGATTTCGTCCAATTCCGAGAATATTTCCTTACTAGGATTTCTGAAACCAAAAACAGCAGAAAACTGCAACATGCTCTTCGGCATCTCGTTAATAGGTTAGTGCCGGAAAATGCATAAATATGACATAAAGTATGCATAAAACATGTAGATATCATCAATAATGTGGCATGGAACATAAGAAATTATCGATACGTCGGAGACGTATCAGCATCCCCAAGCTTAGTTTCTGCTCGTCCCGAGCAGGTAAACGATAACAAAGATAATTTCTGGAGTGACATGCCATCATAACCTTGATCATACTATTGTAAGCATATGTAATGAATGCAGCGATCAAAACAATGGTAATGCAATGAGTAAACAAATGAATCATATAGCAAAGACTTTTCATGAATAGTACTTCAAGACAAGCATCAATAAGTCTTGCATAAGAGTTAACTCATAAAGCAATAATTCAAAGTAAAGGCATTGAAGCAACATAAAGGAAGATTAAGTTTCAGCGGTTGCTTTCAACTTGTAACATGTATATCTCATGGATATTGTCAATGCAAAGTAATATAACAAGTGCAATATGCAAATATGTAGGAATCAATGCACAGTTCACACAAGTGTTTGCTTCTTGAGGTGGAGAGAGATAGGTGAACTGACTCAATAATAAAAGTAAAATAAAGGCCCTTCGCAGAGGAAGCATTGATTGCTATATTTGTGCTAGAGCTTTGGTTTTGAAAACATATAGAGAGCATAAAAGTAAAATTTTGAGAGGTGTTTGTTGTTGTCAACGAATGGTAGTGGGTACTCTAACCCCCTTGCCAGACAAACCTTCAAAGAGCGGCTCCCATTTTATTTTATTTTTGTGTGACACTCCTTCCAACCTTTCTTTCACAAACCATGGCTAACCGAATCCTCGGGTGCCTGCCAACAATCTCATACCATGAAGGAGTGCTTTTTTATTTTAGTTTTATTATGAGGACACTCCTCCCCACCTTTGCTTTCTCAAGCCATGGCTAACCGAATCCTTCGGGTGCCGTCCAACAATCACATACCATGGAGGAGTGTCTATTTTTTTGTTAATTAATTTGGGACTGGGAATCCCATTGCCGGCTCTTTTTGCAAAATTATTGGATAAGCGGATGAAGCCACTAGTCCATTGGTGAAAGTTGCCCAACAAGATTGAAAGATAAACACCACATACTTCCTCATGAGCTATAAAACATTGACACAAATCAGAGGTGATAAATTTTGAATTGTTTAAAGGTAGCACTCAAGTAATTTACTTTGGAATGGCGGAGAAATACCATGTAGTAGGTAGGTATGGTGGACACAAATGGCATAGTGGTTGGCTCAAGGATTTTGGATGCATGAGAAGTATTCCCTCTCGATACAAGGCTTAGGCTAGCAAGGATATTTGAAACAAACACAAGGATGAACTGGTGCAGCAAAACTCACATAAAAGACATATTGTAAACATTATAAGACTCTACACCATCTTCCTTGTTGTTCAAACTCTTTACTAGAAATTATCTAGACCTTAGAGAGACCAATTATGCAAACCAAATTTTAGCAAGCTCTATGTATTTCTTCATTAATAGGTGCAAAGTATATGATGCATGAGCTTAAACATGAGCACAACAATTGCCAAGTATTACATTATCCAAGACATTTTACCAATTACTACATGTATCATTTTCCGTTTCCAACCATACAACAATTTAACGAAGAAGATTCAACCTTCGCCATGAATATTATGAGTAAAGCCCAAGGACATATTTGTCCATATGCAACAGCGGAGCGTGTCTCTCTCCCACACAATGAATGCTAGGATCCATTTTATTCAAACAAAACAAAAACAAAAACAAACCGACGCTCCAAGCAAAGTGCATAAGATGTGATGGAATAAAAATATAGTTTCACTAGAGGAACCTGATAATGTTGTCGATAAAGAAGGGGATGCCTTGGGCATCCCCAAGCTTAGACGCTTGAGTCTTCTTGAAATATGCAGGGGTGAACCACCGGGGCATCCCCAAGCTTAGAGCTTTCACTGTCCTTGATCATATTATATCATCCTCCTCTCTTGATCCTTGAAAACTTCCTCCACACCAAACTTAAAACAACTCATTAGAGGGTTAGTGCACAATTAAAATTTACATGTTCAGAGGTGACACAATCATTCTTAACACTTCTGGACATTGCACCAAGCTACTGAAAGTTAATGGAATCGAAAAATCCATCAAGCATAGCAAAACAAGCAATGTGAAATAAAAGGCAGAATCTGTCAAAACAGAACAGTTCGTAAATACGAATTTCTAAGAGGCACCAGACTTGCTCAAATGAAAATGCTCAAATTGAATGAAAGTTGCGTACATATCTGGGGATCACTCACGTAAATTGGCATAATTTTCTGAGTTACCTACAGAGAATTAGGCCCAAATTCGTGACAGCAAAGAAATCTGTTTCTGCGCAGTAATCCAAATCTAGTATGAACCTTACTATCAACGACTTTACTTGGCACAACAATGTAACAAAATAAGATAAGGAGAGGTTGCTACAGTAGTAACAACTTCCAAGACTCAAATATAAAATAAAGGTACTGTAGTAAAAAACATGTGTTGTCTCCCATAAGCGCTTTTCTTTAATGCCTTTCAGCTAGGCGCAGAAAGTGTGTATCAAGTATTATCAAGAGATGATGCATCTACAGCGGGGTTTGGAGTTTTCTCAACCATGCATTGTATTTTGGATACATAAGTTTCAGAGGCTCTCTTTTCATTAGTCTTGGGCTTGCTACTCTCATCAAACAAATTTTCAGGAACAAGCCAAGCATAATTATTATCTAGAGCTTCATGCATAGCTAGGAGCTTACAAGGTATTGGTGCTTTAATCTCCCCACCATTATTAATATTATTAGTGTACTTAATTATATCCATATCCATCTTTTCAAGTGTTCTTTTAAAATCGGTGATCATACCAAGCCTCTCATGCTTACTAAAAACTTTTCTAGCTTCTTTGGCTATATCCTCAAATTCTCGCACTAGGACTTTTAGAACAAAATCTCTCTTCTCTCCCCTCTCCATATCAGAAAGTGTAAGAAACATGTATTGTATCATGGGGTTGAGACTAATAAATCTAGCTTCCATCATGCGTACCAAACAAACAGAGGCATCTTTATAAGTAGGGACAACTTTTGCAAGAGGTATATCTTTAAGATCTTCATGCATACTAACATGGGTGAAAAATTCTTCTATATTATCTCTTCCAATTATAGACCCTTGTCCTACCGGTATATCTTTTACAGTAAAATTAAAAGGAAACATGATGAAATAAGTAAATGCAAGTAACTAATTTTTTTGTGTTTTCGATATAGCAAACAAGATAGCAAATAAAGTAAAACTAGCAACTAATTTTTGTGTGTTTTGTTTTAATGCAGCAAACAAAGTACTAAATAAAATAAAGCAAGACAAAAAAAAAGTAAAGATATTGGGATGTGGAGACTCCCCTTGCAGCGTGTCTTGATCTCCCCGGCAACGGCGCCAGAAAAAGGGCTTGATACGCGTACAGCACGCGTCCGTTGGGAACCCCAAGAGGAAGATGTGATGCGTACAGCGGCAAGTTTTCCCTCAGTAAGAAACCAAGGTTTATCGAACCAGTAGGAGCCAAGAAGCACGTTGAAGGTTGATGGCGGCGAGATGTAGTGCGGCGCAACACCAGGGATTCCGGCGCCAACGTGGAACCTGCACAACACAACCAAAGTACTTTGCCCCAACGAAACAGTGAGGTTGTCAATCTCACCGGCTTGCTGTAACAAAGGATTAGATGTATAGTGTGGATGATGATTGTTTGCAGAAAACAGTAGAACAAGTATTGCAGTAGATTGTATTCGATGTAAAAGAATGGACCGGGGTCCACAGTTCACTAGAGGTGTCTCTCCCATAAGATAAATAGCATGTTGGGTGAACAAATTATAGTTGGGCAATTGACAAATAGAGAGGGCATGACAATGCACATACATGATATGATGAGTATTGTGAGAATTAATTGGGCATTACGACAAAGTACATAGACCGCTATCCAGCATGCATCTATGCCTAAAAAGTCCACCTTCAGGTTATCATCCGAACCCCTTCCAGTATTAAGTTGAAAACAACAGACAATTGCATTAAGTATGGTGCGTAATGTAATCAATAACTACATCCTCGGACATAGCATCAATGTTTTATCCCTAGTGGCAACAGCACATCCACAACCTTAGAACTTTCTGTCACTGTCCCAGATTTAATGGAGGCATGAACCCACTATCGAGCATAAATACTCCCTCTTGGAGTTAAGAGTAAAAACTTGGCCAGAGCCTCTACTAATAACGGAGAGCATGCAAGATCATAAACAACACATAGGTAATAGATTGATAATCAACATAACATAGTATTCTCTATCCATCGGATCCCAACAAACACAACATATAGCATTACAGATAGATGATCTTGATCATGTTAGGCAGCTCACAAGATCCGACAATGAAGCATAATTAGGAGAAGACAACCATCTAGCTACTGCTATGGACCCATAGTCCAGGGGTGAACTACTCACTCATCACTCCGGAGGCGACCATGGCGGTGAAGAGTCCTCCGGGAGATGATTCCCCTCTCCGGCAGGGTGTCGGGGGCGATCTCCTGAATCCCCCGAGATGGGATTGGCGGCGGCGGCGTCTCTGGAAGGTTTTCCGTATCGTGGCTCTCGGTACTGGGGGTTTCGCGACGAAGGCTATAAGTAGGCGGAGGAGATAGGTCAGGGAGCCACACGCTAGGCCGGCGCGACCAAGGGCCAGGCCGCGCCGCCCTAGTGTTTGGCCACCTCGTGGCCCCACTTCGTATCATCTTCGGTCTTCTGAAAGCTTCGTGTAAAAATAGGCCCCTAGGCGTTGATTTCATCCAATTCCGAGAATATTTCCTTACTAGGATTTCTGAAACCAAAAACAGCAGAAAACAGCAACTAGCTCTTCGGCATCTCGTTAATAGGTTAGTGCCGGAAAATGCATAAATATGACATAAAGTATGCATAAAACATGTAGATATCATCAATAATGTGGCATGGAACATAAGAAATTATCGATACGTCGGAGACGTATCAGCACTCTAACCCCCTTGCCAGACAAACCTTCAAAAAGCGGCTCCCATTTTTTTTTTTTGGGTGGCACTCCTTCCAACCTTTGCTTTCACAAACCATGGCTAACCGAATCCTCGGGTGCCTGCCAACAATCTCATACCATGAAGGAGTGCCTTTTTATTTTAGTTTTATTATGATGACACTCCTCCCCACCTTTGCTTTCTCAAGCCATGGCTAACCGAATCCTCGGGTGCCGTCCAACAATCACATACCATGGAGGAGTGTCTATTTTTGTAACATTATGAAGGTTAATTAATTTGGGACTGGGAATCCCATTGCCAGCTCTTTTTGCAAAATTATTGGATAAGCGGATCAAGCCACTAGTCCATTGGTGAAAGTTGCCCAACAAGATTGAAAGATAAACACCACATACTTCCTCATGAGCTATGAAACATTGACACAAATCAGAGGTGATAAATTTTGAATTGTTTAAAGGTAGTACTCAAGCAATTTACTTTGGAATGGCGGAGAAATACCATGTAGTAGGTAGGTATGGTGGACACAAGTGGCATAGTGGTTGGCTCAAGGATTTTGGATGCATGAGAAGTATTCCCTCTCGATACAAGGTTTAGGCTAGCAAGGCTATTTGAAACAAACACAAGTATGAAGCGGTACAACAAAACTCACATAAAAGACATATTGTAAGCATTATAAGACTCTATACCGTCTTCCTTGTTGTTCGACCCATACTAGAAATTATCTAGACCTTAGAGAGACCAATTATGCAAACCAAATTTTAGCAAGCTCTATGTATTTCTTCATTAATGAGTGCAAAGTATATGATGCAAGAGCTTAAACATGAGCACAACAATTACCAAGTATCACATTATTCAAGACATTTTACCAATTACTACATGTAGCATTTCCCGTTTCGAACCATACAACAATTTAACGAAGAAGATTCAACCTTCGCCATGAATATTATGAGTAAAGCCTAAGGACATATTTGTCAATATGCAACAGCGGAGCGTGTCTCTCTCCCACACAATGAATGCTAGGATCCATTTTATTCAAACAAAACAAAAACAAAAACAAACCGACGCTCCAAGCAAAGTGCATAAGATGTGATGGAATAAAAATATAGTTTCACTAGAGGAACCTGATAATGTTGTCGATGAAGAAGGGGATGCCTTGGGCATCCCCAAGCTTAGACGCTTGAGTCTTCTTGAAATATGCAGGGGTGAACCACCGGGGCATCCCCAAGCTTAGAGCTTTCACTCTCCTTGATCATATTGTATCATCCTCCTCTCTTGATCCTTGAAAACTTCCTCCACACCAAACTCAAAACAACTCATTAGAGGGTTAGTGCACAATTAAAATTTACATGTTCAGAGGTGACATAATCATTCTTAACACTTCTAGACATTGCACAAAGCTACTGAAAGTTAATGGAATCGAAAAATCCATCAAGCATAGCAAAACAGGCAATGCGAAATAAAAGGCAGAATCTGTCAAAACAGAACAGTCCGTAAAGACGAATTTCTAAGAGGCACCAGACTTGCTCAAATGAAAATGCTCAAATTGAATGAAAGTTGAGTACATATCTGAGGATCACTCACGTAAATTGGCATAATTTTCTGAGTAACCTACAGAGAAGTAGGCCCAGATTCGTGACAGCAAGAAATCTGTTTCTGCGCAGTAATCCAAATCTAGTATGAACCTTACTATCAAAGACTTTACTTGGCACAACAATGCAACAAAACTAAGATAAGGAGAGGTTGCTACAGTAGTAACAACTTCCAAGACTCAAATATAAAACAAAAGTGCAGTAGTAAAATCATGGGTTGTCTCCCACAAGCGCTTTTCTTTAACGCCTTTCAGCTAGGCGCAGAAAGTGTGCATCAAGTATTATCAAGAGACGATGCATCTACAGCGGGGTTTGGAGTTTTCTCAACCATGCATTGTATTTTGGATACATAAGTTTCAGAGGCTCCCTTTTCATTAGTCTTGGGCTTGTTACTCTCATCAAACAAATTTTCAGGAACAAGCCAAGCATAATTATCATCTAGAGCTTCATGCATTGCTAGGAGCTTACAAGGTATTGGTGCTTTAATCTCCCCACCATCATTAACATTATTAGTGTACTTAATTCTATCCATATCCATCTTTTCAAGTGTTCTTTTAAAATCGGTGAACATACCAACCTCTTATGCTTAATAAAATCTTTTCTAGCTTCTTTGGCTATATCCTCAAATTCTCGCACTAGGACTTTTAAAACAAAATCTCTCTTCTCTCCCCTCTCCATATCAGAAAGTGTAAGAAACATGTGTTGTATCATGGGGTTGAGACTAATAAATCTAGCTTCCATCATGCGTACCAAACAAACAGAGGCATCTTCATAAGTAGGGACAACTTTTGCCAGGGGTATATCTTTAAGATCTTCATGCATACTAACATGGTTGAAAAATTCTTCTATATTATCTCTTCCAATTATAGACCCTTGTCCTACAGGTATATCTTTTAAAGTAAAATTAGGAGGAAACATGATGAAATAAGTAAAGTAAATGCAAGTAACTAATTTTTTTTGTGTTTTTAATATAGCAAACAAGATAGCAAGTAAAGTAAAACTAGCAACTAATTTTTTTGTGTTTTGTTTTAGTGCAGCAAACATAGTAGTAAATAAAATAAAGCAAGATTGTTTTGGAGGTGGAGACTCCCCTTGCAGCGTGTCTTGATCTCCCCGGCAACGGCGCCAGAAAAAGATTTGCTGGTGTGCAGTTGACGTGGGAGTTAGAAATCTCTGTGGTGTAATTTTCCTTCACGTCCCCGGAAACGGCGCCAGAAAAAGAGCTTGATACGCGTACATCACGCGTCCGTTGGGAACCCCAAGAGGAAGGTGTGATGCGTACAACGGCAAGTTTTCCCTCAGTAAGAAACCAAGGTTTATCGAACCAGTAGGAGCCAAGAAGCACGTTGAAGGTTGATGGCAGCGGAGTGTAGTGCGGCGCAACACCAGGGATTCCGGCGCCAACGTGGAACCTGCACAACACAACCAAATTACTTTGCCCCAACGTGACAGTGAGGTTGTCAATCTCACCGGCTTGCTGTAACAAAGGATTAGATTATAGTGTGGATGATGATTGTTTGCAGAAAACAGTAGAACAAGTATTGCAGTAGATTGTATTCGATTAAAAGAATGGACCGGGGTCCACAGTTCACTAGTGGTGTCTCTCCGATAAGAATAAGCATGTTGGGTGAACAAATTATAGTTGGGCAATTGAAAAATAAAGAGGGCATGACCATGCACATACATGATATGATGAGTATTGTGGGATTTAATTGGGCATTACGACAAAGTACATAGACCGCTATCCAGCATGCATCTATGCCTAAAAAGTCCACCTTCAGGTTATCATCCGAACCCCTTCCAGTATTAAGTTGCAAACAACAGACAATTGCATTAAGTATGGTGCGTAATGTAATCAACAACTACATCCTTAGACATAGCATCGATGTTTTATCCCTAGTGGCAACAGCACATCCACAACCTTAGAACTTTCTGTCACTGTCCCAGATTTAATGGAGGCATGAACCCACTATCGAGCATAAATACTCCCTCTTGGAGTTACAAGCAAAAACTTGGCCAGAGCCTCTACTGGTAACGGAGAGCATGCAAGATCATAAACAACACATAGATAATAGATTTATAATCAACATAGCATACTATTCTCTATTCATCGGATCCCAACAAACACAACATATAGCATTACAGATAGATGATCTTGATCATGCTAGGCAGCTCACAAGATCCAACAATGAAGCACAATTAGGAGAAGACGACCATCTAGCTTCTGCTATGGACCCATAGTCCATGGGTGAACTACTCACTCATCACTCCGGAGGCGACCATGGCGGTGAAGAGTCCTCCGGGAGAAGATTTCCTCTCCGGCAGGGTGCCGGAGGCGATCTCCTGAATCCCCCGAGATGGGATTGGCGGCGGCGGCGTCTCTGGAAGGTTTTCCGTATCGTGGCTCTCGGTACTAGGGGTTTCACGACGAAGGCTTTAAGTAGGTGGAAGGGCAGGTCAAGAGGCGTCACGGGGGGCCCACACAACAGGGCCGCGCGGGCCCCCTGTAGGCCACGCCGCCCTACTGTGGCGGCGCCCCGTGGCCCCACTTCGTCTCCTCTTCGGACTTCTGGAAGCTTCGTGGAAAAATAGGCCCCTGGGCGTTGATTTCGTCCAATTCCGAGAATATTTCCTTACTAGGATTTCTGAAACCAAAAACAGCAGAAAACATCAACTGGCTCTTCGGCATCTTGTTAATAGGTTAGTGCCGGAAAATGCATAAATATGACATAAAGTATGCATAAAACATGTAGGTATCATCAATAAAGTGGCATGGAACATAAGAAATTATCGATACGTTGGAGACGTATCACCTTACATGATTGAGATCCATATGATGATGCTTGTAATCTAGATGTCGTTATGCTATTCAAGTGGATTTTACTTATGTGATCTCCGGAGACTCCTTGTCCCACGTGTGTAAAGGTGACAGTGTGTGCACCGTGTGGGTCTCTTAGGCTATATTTCACAGAATACTTATTCACTGTTATGAATAGCATAGTGAAGTGCTTATTTATATCCCTTTATGATTGCAATGTGTTTTGTATCACTATTCTATGTGCTACTCTAGTGATGTTATTAAAGTACTCTATTCCTCCTCCATGATGTAATGGTGACAGTGTGTGCATCATGTAGTACTTGGCGTAGTTTATGATTATGATCTCTTGTAGATTATGAAGTTAACTATTACTATGATGGTATTAATGTGATCTATTCCTCCTTTCATAGTATGAAGGCGACAGTGTGCATGCTATGTTAGTACTTGGTATAGTTGTGTTGATCTATCATGCACTCTAAGGTTATTTAAATATGAATATCGAATATTGTGGAGCTTGTTAACTCCGGCATTGAGGTGCTCTCGTAGCCCTACACAATTAGTGGTGTTCATCATCCAACAAGAGAGTGTAGAGTGGTTTTATTATGTGATCAATGTTGAGAGTGTCCACTAGTGAAAGTATAATCCCTAGGCCTTGTTCCCAAATACTGCAATCATCGCTTGTTTACTGTTTTACTGCATCTGTACTGCCTGCAATATTCCCACCATCAACCACACGCCAATTGTAGCATCAAGTATTTTCTGGCGCCGTTACTACTGCTCATATTCATTCATACCACCTGTATTTCACTATCTCTTCGCCGAACTAGTGCACCTATACATCTGACAAGTGTATTGGGTGTGTTGGGGACACAAGAGACTTCTTGCTTTGTGGTTGCAGGGTTGCTTGAGAGGGATATCTTTGACCTCTTCCTCCCTGAGTTCGATAAACCTTGGGTGATCCACTTAAGGGAAAACTTGCTGCTGTTCTACAAACCTCTGCTCTTGGAGGCCCAACACTGTCTACAGGAAAAGGAGTGCGCGTAGACATCAAGCTATTTTCTGGTGCCGTTGCCGGGGAGGAAAGGTAAAAGGTACTCACACTCCAGATCTCGGCTACTAAGCTATTTTCCGGCGCCGTTGTAAGTGCTCGAAGCTATTTCCTTTAGATCCCGCAATTGCATCTTTTTGTTTCTTGTTTTACACTAGTTTGGCATAATGGAAAGCAACAGTGAGCTTTTAAAATTATTTCCTGAGTTAAGACATGGATGGTTTGATGCGAAAATTTAAAAACCCATGGAACATATTAGTATGAACACTTTGAACACCATTGTTGCTAATGATATGGAAAATTCTAAGCTTGGGGAAGCTGGTTTTGATGAGCATGATCTTTTTAGTCCCCCAAGCATTGAGGAGAAAATTTTCTTTGATGATACTTTGCCTCCTATTTATGATGATTATAATGATAGTGGTATTTTGGTGCCACCTGTTATGGAGGATAAATTTGATTATGATTACAATATGGCTCCTATATTTGATGATGAGAATAATAATGATAGCTACTTTGTTGAATTTGCTCCCACTACAACTAATAAAATTGATTATGCTTATGTGGAGAGTAATAATTTTATGCATGAGACTCATGATAAGAATGCTTTATGTGATAGTTATATTGTTGAGTTTGCTCATGATGCTACTAAAAGTTATTATGAGAGAGGAAAATATGGTTGTAGAAATTTTCATGTTACTAAAACACCTCTCTATGTGCTGAAATTTTTGAAGCTACACTTGTTCTATCTTCCTATGCTTGTTACTTTGCTCTTCATGAACTTGTTTATTTACAAGATTCCTATGCATAGGAAGCATGTTAGGCTTAAATTTGTTTTGAATTTGCTTCTTGATGCTCTCTTTCGCTTCAACTCTTATTTCTTGCGAGTGCATCATTGAAATTGCCGAGCCCATCTTAATGGCTATAAAGAAAGCACTTCTTGGGAGATAACCCATGTGTTTATTTTTCTACAGTACTTTTGTTTTATATTTGAGTCTTGGAAGTTGTTACTACTGTAGCAACCTCTCCTTATCTTAATTTTGTTGCATTGTTGTGCCAAGTAAAGTCTTCGATAGAAAGGTTGATACTAGATTTGGATTATCGCGCGTAAACAGATTTCTTGCTGTCACGAATCTGGGTTGAATTCTCTGTAGGTAACTCAGAAAATTCTGCCAATTTACGTGACTGATCCTCAGATATGTACACAACTTTCATTCAATTTGAGCAAGTCTGGTGCCTCTTAGAAATTCATCTTTACGGACTGTTCTTTTTTGACAGATTCTGCCTTTTATTTCGCATTGCCTGTTTTGCTATGCTTGATGGATTTTTCAATTCCATTAACTTTCAGTAGCTTTGAGCAATGTCCAGAAGTGTTAAGAATGATTGTGTCACCTCTGAACATGTGAATTTTTGATTATGCACTAACCCTCTAATGAGTTGTTTTGAGTTTGGTGTGGAGGAAGTTTTCAAGGGTCAAGAGAGGAGGATGATATAACATGATCAAGAAGAGTGAAAAGTCTAAGCTTGGGGATACCCACGTGGTTCATCCCTGCATATTTCAAGAAGACTCAAGCATCTAAGCTTGGGGATGCTCAAGGCATCCCCTTCTTCATCAACAATTTATCAGGTTTCTTCTCTTGAAACTATATTTTTATTCGGTCACATCTTATGTACTTTACTTGGAGCGTACGTGTGATTTTATTTTCGTTTTGTTATTTTCATTCTCTGAATAAATGCTTGTGTGGGAGAGAGACACGCTCCGCTGGTTCATATGAACACATGTGTTCTTAGCTTTTAATGTTCATGGCGAAGGTTGAAACTGCTTCGTTAATTGTTATATGGTTGGAAACGGGAAATGCTACATGTGGTAATTGGTATAATGTCTTGAATAATTTGATACTTGGCAATTGTTGTGATCATAAGGATCATGTTTAAGCTCTTGCATCATATACTTTGCACCTATTAGTGAAGAAATACATAGAGCTTGCTAAATTTGGTTTGCATGATTGGTCTCTCTAAGGTCTAGATATTTTCTAGTGAGGGTTTGAACAACAAGGAAGACAGTGTAGAGTCTTATAATGCTTGCAATATGTTTTTATGTGAGTTTTGCTGTACCGGTTCATACTTGTGTTTGCTTCAAATAACCTTGCTAGCCTAAGCCTTGTATTGAGAGGGATTACTTCTCGTGCATCCAAATCCTTGAGCCAAAAACTATGCCATTTGTGTCCACCATACCTACCTACTACATGGTCTTTCTCCGTCATTCCAAAGTAAATTGCTTGAGTGCTACCTTTAAATTTCCATTCTTTGTCTTTGCAATATATAGCTCATGGGACAAATAGCCTAAATACTATTGTGGTATTGAATATGTACTTATGTATCTTATTTCTTATTAAGTTGCTTGTTGTGCGATAACCATGTTCCTGGGGACGCCATCAACACTTTGTTGAATATCATGTGAGTTGCTATGCATGTTCGTCTTGTCTGAAGTAAGGGCGATTAACCATGAGTTGAATGGTTTGAGCATGCATATTGTTAGAGAAGAACATTGGGCCGCTAACTAAAACCATGATCCATGGTGGAAGTTTCAGTTTTGGACAACAATCCTCAATCTCTTATGAGAATATTATTTGTTGCTGAATGCTTATGCATTAAAGAGGAGTCCATTATCTGTTGTCTATGTTGTCCCGGTATGGATGTCTAAGTCGAGAATAATCAAAAGCGAGAAATCCAATGCGAGCTTTCTCCTTAGACCTTTGTACAGGCGGCATAGAGGTACCCCTTTGTGATACTTGGTTAAAACATATGTATTGCAATGATAATCCAGGTAATCCGAGCTAATTAGGACAAGGTGCGGGCACTATTGGTAATCTATGCATGATGCTTGCAACTTGTAGGATATAATTTACATAACACATATGCTTTATTACTACCGTTGACAAAATTGTCTCTATGTTTTCAAAATAAAAGCTCTAGCACAAATATAGCAATCGATGCTTCCCTCTGCGAAGGGCCTTTCTTATACTTTTATGTTGAGTCAGTTTACCCATTTCTCTCTATCTTAGAAGCAAACACTTGTGTTAACTGTGCATTGATTCTTACATGCTTGCTTATTGCACTTGTTATATTGCTTTGCATTGACAACTATCCATGAGATATACATGTTACAAGTTGAATGCAACTGCTGAAACTTATATCTTCCTTTGTGTTGTTTCAATGCCTTTACTTTGAATCTATTGCTTTATGAGTTAACTCTTATGCAAGACTTATTGATGCTTGTCTTGAAAGTACTATTCATGAAAAGTCTTTGCTATATGATTCAATTGTTTAACCATTGTCTTTACCATCGCTTCGAATCGCTGCATTCATTACATGTGCTTACAATAGTATTGATCAAGATTATGATGGCATGTCACTTCAGAAATTATTCTTTTATCTTTTACCTACTCGAGGACGAGTAGGAACTAAGCTTGGGGATGCTGATACGTCTCCAACGCATCTATAATTTCTGATGTTCCATGCTTGTTTTATGACAATACCTACATGTTTTGTTCACACTTTATGATGATTTTATGTGTTTTCCGGAACTAACCTATTGACGAGATGCCGAAGTGCCAGTTCCTGTTTTTCTGCTGTTTTTGGTTTCAGAAATCCTAGTAAGAAAATATTCTCGGAATTGGATGAAATCAACGCCCAGAGTCTTAAAATTCCACGAAGCTTCCAGAACACCCGAGCGCCACCAGAGGGGAGCCCTGGGGGCCCCACACGCCAGCCCGGCGCGGCCAGAGGGCCGGCCGCGCCCCCCTAGTGTGTCACCGCCTCATCAGCCCTCCGACTCCGCCTCTTTGCCTATTTAAAGGTCCCTGACCTAAATCTTCGAGACGGAAAAGCCACGGTACGAGAAACCTTCCAGAGCCGCCGCCATCGCGAAGCCAAGATCTGGGGGACAGGACTCTCTGTTCCGGCACGCCGCCGGGATGGGGAAGTGCCCCCGGAAGGCATCTCCATCGACACCACCGCCATCTTCATCACCGCTGCTGTCTCCCATGAGGAGGGAGTAGTTCTCCCTCGAGGCTAAGGGCTGTACCGGTAGCTATGTGGTTAATCTCTCTCCCTATGTACTTCAATACAATGATCTCATGAGCTGCCTTACATTATTGAGATCCATATGATGATGCTTGTAATCTAGATGTTGTTATGCTATTCAAGTGGATTTTACTTATGTGATCTCCGGAGACTCCTTGTCCCACGTGTGTAAAGGTGACAGTGTGTGCACCGTGTGGGTCTCTTAGGCTATATTTCACAGAATACTTATTCACTGTTATGAATAGCATAGTGAAGTGCTTATTTATATCCCTTTATGATTGCAATGTGTTTTGTATCACTATTCTATGTGCTAGTCTAGTGATGTTATTAAAGTACTCTATTCCTCCTCCATGATGTAATGGTGACAGTGTGTGCATCATGTAGTACTTGGCGTAGTTTATGATTATGATCTCTTGTAGATTATGAAGTTAACTATTACTATGATGGTATTAATGTGATCTATTCCTCCTTTCATAGTATGAAGGTGACAGTGTGCATGCTATGTTAGTACTTGGTATAGTTGTGTTGATCTATCATGCACTCTAAGGTTATTTAAATATGAATATCGAATATTGTGGAGCTTGTTAACTCCGGCATTGAGCTGCTCTCGTAGCCCTACACAATTAGTGGTGTTCATCATCCAACAAGAGAGTGTAGAGTGGTTTTATTATGTGATCAATGTTGAGAGTGTCCACTAGTGAAAGTATAATCCCTAGGCCTTGTTCCCAAATACTGCAATCATCGCTTGTTTACTGTTTTACTGCATCTGTACTGCCTGCAATATTCCCACCATCAACCACACGCCAGTTGTAGCATCAAGTATTTTCTGGCGCCGTTACTACTGCTCATATTCATTCATACCACATGTATTTCACTATCTCTTCGCCAAACTAGTGCACCTATACATCTGACAAGTGTATTGGGTGTGTTGGGGACACAAGAGACTTCTTGCTTTGTGGTTGCAGGGTTGCTTGAGAGGGATATCTTTGACCTCTTCCTCCCTGAGTTCGATAAACCTTGGGTGATCCACTTAAGGGAAAACTTGCTGCTGTTCTACAAACCTCTGCTCTTGGAGGCCCAACACTGTCTACAGGAAAAGGAGTGTGCGTAGACATCAAAGCCATACCCACAAAAAGTGCTGATGGTGAGACCTCTTTAAGAATGCTTTTGGATATTATTTTTCCTAGATTTGGAGTTCCTAGATATCTTATGACTGATGGAGGTTCTCATTTTATTCATGGTGGTTTTAGAAAAACTCTTGCTAAATATGGTATTAATCATAGAATTTGTTCCGCTTATCATCCTCAAACTAGTGGGCAAGTAGAACTATCAAATAGAGAGATTAAATCTATCTTGCAAAAGAATGTTAATAAATCTAGAAAGAATTGGGCTAGTAAATTGAAGGAAGCACTATGGGCTTATAGAACTGCTTATAAAAATCCCATGGGTATGTCACCTTATAAAATGGTTTATGTAAAAGCTTCTCATTTACCTTTAGAACTAGAGCACAAAGCTTATTGGGCTGTAAGAGAACTAAATAAAGATCCTAAACTTTAGGTAAGAAGAGATTGCTACAATTGAGTTCTCTAGATGAATGGAGAAGTGAAGCTTATGAAAATGCTAAACTCTTTAAAGAGAAAGTTAAGAAATGGCATGATAGAAGAATTATCAAAAGAGAATTTAATATTGAGGATAAAGTCCTATTGTATCGGTCTCGTCTCAGATTCTTTGCAGGGAAATTACTCTCGAAATGGGAAGGACCATATGTCATTGTGGAGGTGTATCGTTCAGGAGCAATTAAAATTAGTTCTCTCCAAGGCGATGCCACACAAGTGGTGAATGGACAAAGACTCAAGCATTATATCTCTGGTGATTCTTATAATGAAGATGTTGATGTTATTCGAGTGGTAACCCCGGAAGTTTTCATCAAAGGTCAATTTGACGATCCGTGAGTTCGACTTTGAATAGGTAACAGTACTGGTAATAAAAAGTTCGCGTTTTACTTTCCGAACAATGTTTTTGCTATTTTTGGAAAATATGAAAAATTACGAGATCGAAACGGAGTGGAGGAGACGCACGAGGGCGTGTCCTCATAGGCCGGCGCGGGCCCCAGCCTAGCCGCGCCGCCCTATGAGGTGGGTCCCTCGTGGCCCCTCTCCGACTCTAGTTCGACCTGGTACTTTCCTTATGTCGTAAAAATTCCTGCTATATAATCCCCCGGACCCCTGGAGGTCCGTATATCGTTTTCTCGACGTGTTTTGTTTCGAGCTGTTTTACGCCGGGATCTGTTTCGATCTAGAAGCACCATGGTCTCCAACAACAAGGGCAAGGGGCTTTCAGATGAAGATATTCAAGATCCCGAGTGGAAAGAGGTGGACGAGAGCGTCAAGGAAGAAGATGAAGAAGAAGTGGAGGAAGACTCGCGTGCATACCCGCGTGCTACAATTGCAAGCATCGAGGTGGTGGAGAACCCTTTCAGTGCCAAGAAGAGCACAAGAATTCGCACCGGAGGAAAGGTTCCACGTCACTACCTAGCTCCAAAGACATCTCCTCCAGGCACCTACAACCCCTTCCGCAATCTAATTTACAATAGTCAAATTGAAAGGACTCCCAAGGCAGTATTGCCTAGCAATTGGGATATAGATCGTTCTAACACTGCAGGAAGGATGAAGCACTGAAGGCTGAAGAGTGGGGAAATAACTCCAAGAGTTGGGACTCGCCGTCGGACATACTTCTTAACCGCGTCGAGCACAATTCGGAGATGATCCGCAACCTCATGTACAAGATTGATGAGCTTCAGGAGCTTGTTGAGAAGCTTGTCAAGAATTCATCACCACCACCGCCGAAGGAGTAATTCATCATCGGTATTGGCATCCCCTTGGTTTGTTCCAAGCTTGGGGGAGTGCCGCGGTATCACATCACCACTATCTTTTACCTTTTATTATCAAGTAGTGTCCTATCATGAGTAGGGAAGTTATCATATAAGATAGGTTGCAGTGTGGAAGTATCTCTCCTTAGTTGGTTGTCTATGTATCCCTTGGTGTGAGTTATCATTATGGAATATTAATGAGAAGTCTTATCATTTACATATTGCACATCTTATTTTAGTTTGCAATCTCTATTATATGATTAATCTTGTTATAAGTATTGGTATCACTTTGGGAGCATTGAATAAATCTATTTGGTTTTGGCAAACTTAGCATTGGTCAATAGCAACAACACTTTGAGGTTTAAGTAGAAAAGAGAAATACATGTAGTTGTTTCATTGTGTTTCTTTCTTGTTAGCTCTTAGCTCATTATTCTGAAGTTAAAATTGTTTGTGCTTATAAGGAAGATGCATGATTGTTTCTATCACATGTATATTTGTTTGTTTCCCTCAACTCTTATGCTTGCTAATCAACCTTGCTAGCCAAAAACCTGTAATGAGAGGGAATGCTTCTCGTGCATCCAAACCTTAACCCAAACCTATGCCATTTGTGTCCACCATACCTACCTACTACATGGTATTTTCTGCCATTCCAAGTAAATACTTCGTGTGCTACCTTTAAAATAATTCAAAATTTATCATCCCTTATTTGTGTCAATGTTTTATAGCTCATGAGGAAGTATGTGGTATTTTATCTTTCAATCTTGTTGGGCAACTTTCACCAATGGACTAGTGGCTTCATCCGCTTATCCAATAATTTTGCAAAAAGAGCTGGCAATGGGGTTCCCAGCCCCAATTAATTAACTTTCATAATTTTACAAATAGACACTCCTCCATGGTATGTGATTGTTGGAAGGCACCCGAGGATTCGGTTAGCCATGGCTTGAGAAAGCAAAGGAGGGGAGGAGTGTCATCTAAATAAAACTAAAATAAATAGACACTCCTTCATGGTATGAGAATGATTGGAAGGCACCCGAGGATTCGGTTAGCCATGGTTTGTGAAAGCGAAGGTTGGAAGGAGTGTCAACTGATACGCGTACAGCACGCGTCCGTTGGGAACCCCAAGAGGAAGGTGTGATGCGTACAGCGGCAAGTTTTCCCTCAGTAAGAAACCAAGGTTTATCGAACCAGTAGGAGCCAAGAAGCACGTTGAAGGTTGATGGCGGCGAGATGTAGTGCGGCGCAACACCAGGTATTCCGACGCCAACGTGGAACCTGCACAACACAACCAAAGTACTTTGCCCCAACGAAACAGTGAGGTTGTCAATCTCACCGGCTTGCTGTAACAAAGGATTAGATGTATAGTGTGGATAATGATTGTTTGCAAGAAAACAGTAGAACAAATATTGCAGTAGATTGTATTCGATGTAAAAGAATGGATCGGGGTCCACAGTTCACTAGAGGTGTCTCTCCCATAAGATAAATAGCATGTTGGGTGAACAAATTACAGTTGGGCAATTGACAAATAAAGAGGGCATGACCATGCACATACATGATATGATGAGTATTGTGAGATTTAATTGGGCATTACGACAAAGTACATAGACCGCTATCCAGCATGCATCTATGCCTAAAAAGTCCACCTTGAGTTATCATCCGAACCCCTTCGGTATTAAGTTGAAAACAACAGACAATTGCATTAAGTATGGTGCGTAATGTAATCAATAACTACATCCTCAGACATAGCATCAATGTTTTATCCCTAGTGGCAATAGCACATCCACAAACTTAGAACTTTCTGTCACTGTCCCAGATTTAATGGAGGCATGAACCCACTATCGAGCATAAATACTCCCTCTTGGAGTTAAGAGTAAAAACTTGGCCAGAGCCTCTACTAATAACGGAGAGCATGCAAGATCATAAACAACACATAGGTAAATTTTCTGAGTTACCTACAGAGAATTAGGCCCAGTTCGTGATAGCAGAGAAATCTGTTTCTGCGCAGTAATCCAAATCTAGTATGAACCTTACTATCAACGACTTTACTTGGCACAACAGTGCACAAAACTAAGATAAGGAGAGGTTGCTACAGTAGTAACAACTTCCAAGACTCAAATATAAAATAAAGGTATTGTAGTAAAAACATGGGTTGTCTCCCATAAGCGCTTTTCTTTAACGCCTTTCAGCTAGGCGCAGAAAGTGTGTATCAAGTATTATCAAGAGACGAAGCATCAACATCATAATTTGTTCTAATGATAGAATCAAAAGGTAACTTCATTCTCTTTCTAGGGAAGTGTTCCATACCTTTCTTGAGAGGAAATTGATATTTAATATTACCTTCCTTCATATCAATGATAGCACCAACAGTTCGAAGAAAAGGTCTTCCCAATATAATGGGACAAGATGCATTGCATTCAATATCCAAGACAACAAAATCAACGGGGACAAGGTTATTGTTAACCGTAATGCGAGCATTATCAACACTCCCCAAAGGTTTCTTTGTAGAGTTATCAGCAAGATTAACATCCAAATAACAATTTTTCAATGGTGGCAAGTCAAGCATATTATAGATTTTCTTAGGCATAACGGAAATACTTGCACCAAGATCACATAAAGCATTACAATCAAAGTCATTGACCCTCATCTTAATGATGGGCTCCCAACCATCCTCTAGCTTCCTAGGAATAGAAGTTTCGCGTTCTAGTTTCTCTTCTCTAACTTTTATGAGAGCATTTGTAATATGTTTTGTGAAAGCCAAATTTATAGCACTAGCATTAGGACTCTTAGCAAGTTTTTGTAAGAACTTTATAACTTCAGAGATATGGCAATCATCAAAATCCAAACCATTATAAACTAAAGCAATGGGATCATCATCCCCAATGTTGGAAAAATTTCAGCAATTTTATCACGGGCGATTTAATGATTTTAGCGATTTCGGGCAGTTTTCGCGCTTTGCATTAGAAGTGGAAACATTGCAAACACCAATTATTTTACCATTAATAGTAGGAGGTGCAGCAACATGTGAAGCATTAGCATTACTAGTGGTGGTAATAGTCCAAACTTTAGCTATATTGTCTTCTTTTTCATTTTCTTCTTTCTCCCACCTAGCACGCAATTCGGCCATCAATCTTATATTCTCATTAATTCTAACTTGGATGGCATTTGCTGTAGTAACAATTTTATTATTATGATTTTCATTAGGCATAACTTTCGATTTCAAAAGATCAACATCAGCAGCAAGACTATCGACTTTAGAAGCAAGTATATCGATTTTCCCAAGCTTTTCTTCAACAGATTTGTTAAAAGCAGTTTGTGTACTAATAAATTCTTTAAGCATGGCTTCAAGTCCAGGGGGTGTATTCCTATTATTGTTGTAAGAATTCCCATAAGAATTACCATAGCAGTTGCCATTATTATAAGGATATGGCCTATAGTTGTTACTAGAATTGTTCCGGTAAGCATTGTTGTTGAAATTGTTATTTTTAATGAAGTTTACATCAACATGTTCTTCTTGGGAAACCAATGAAGCTAACGGAACATTATTAGGATCAATATTTGTCCTATCATTCACAAGCATAGACATAATAGCATCAATCTTATCACTCAAGGAAGAGGTTTCTTCGACAGAATTTACCTTCTTACCTTGTGGAGCTCTTTCCGTGTGCCATTCAGAGTAATTAATCATCATATTATCAAGAAGCTTTGTTGCTTCGCCAAGAGTGATGGACATAAAGGTACCTCCAGAAGCTGAATCCAATAGGTTCCGCGAAGAAAAATTCAGTCCTGCATAAAAGGTTTGGATGATCATCCAAGTAGTCAGTCCATGGGTTGGGCAATTTTTAACCAAAGATTTCATTCTTTCCCAAGCTTGTGCAACATGCTCATTATCCAATTGTTTAAAATTCATTATGCTACTCCTCAAAGATATAATTTTAGCAGGGGGATAATATCTACCAATAAAAGCATCCTTGCATTTAGTCCATGAATCAATACTATTCTTAGGCAGAGATAGCAACCAATCTTTAGCTCTTCCTCTTAATGAGAAAGGAAACAATTTTAATTTTATAATATCACCATCTACATCCTTATACTTTTGCATTTCACATAATTCAACAAAATTATTGAGATGGGCAGCAACATCATCAGAACTAACACCAGAAAATTGCTCTCTCATAACAAGATTCAGTAAAGCAGGTTTAATTTCAAAGAATTCCGCTGTAGTAGCAGGTGGAGCAATAGGTGTGTATAAGAAATCATTATTATTTGTGGTTGTGAAGTCACACAACTTAGTATTTTCAGGAGTACCCATTTTAGCAACAGTAAATAAAGCAAACTAGATAAAGTAAATGCAAGTAACTAATTTTTTTGTGTTTTTGATATGGCAAACAAGATAGCAAATAAAGTAAAACTAGCAACTAATTTTTTTGTATTTTGATTTAGTGCAGCAAACAAAGTAGTAAATAAAATAAAGCAAGACAAAAACAAAGTAAAGAGATTAGGATGTGGAGACTCCCCTTGCAGCGTGTCTTGATCTCCCAAGCAACGGCGCGGAGAAAAAGAGCTTGATACGCGTACAACACGCGTCCATTGGGAACCCCAAGAGGAAGGTGTGATGCGTACAGCGGCAAGTTTTCCCTCAGTAAGAAACCAAGGTTTATCGAACCAGTAGGAGCCAAGAAGCACGTTGAAGGTTGATGGCGGCGAGATGTAGTGCGGCGCAACACCAGGGATTCCGGCGCCAACGTGGAACCTGCACAACACAACCAAAGTACTTTGCCCCAACAAAACAGTGAGGTTGTCAATCTCACCGGCTTGCTGTAACAAAGGATTAGATGTATAGTGTGGATGATGATTGTTTGCAAGAAAACAGTAGAACAAGTATTGCAGTAGATTGTATTCGATGTAAAAGAATGGACCGGGGTCCACAGTTCACTAGAGGTGTCTCTCCCATAAGATAAATAGCATGTTGGGTGAACAAATTACAGTTGGGCAATTGACAAATAAAGAGGGCATGACCATGCACATACATGATATGATGAGTATTGTGAGATTTAATTGGGCATTACGACAAAGTACATAGACCGCTATCCAGCATGCATCTATGCCTAAAAAGTCCACCTTCAGGTTATCATCCGAACCCCTTCCAGTATTAAGTTGAAAACAACAGACAATTGCATTAAGTATGGTGCGTAATGTAATCAATAACTACATCCTCAGACATAGCATCAATGTTTTATCCCTAGTGGCAACAGCACATCCACAACCTTAGAACTTTCTGTCACTGTCCCAGATTTAATGGAGGCATGAACCCACTATCGAGCATAAATACTCCCTCTTGGAGTTAAGAGTAAAAACTTGGCCAGAGCCTCTACTAATAACGGAGAGCATGCAAGATCATAAACAACACATAGGTAATAGATTGATAATCAACATAGCATAGTATTCTCTATCCATCGGATCCCAACAAACACAACATATAGCATTACAGATAGATGATCTTGATCATGTTAGGCAGCTCACAAGATCCGACAATGAAGCATAATTAGGAGAAGATGACCATCTAGCTACTGCTATGGACCCATAGTCCAGGGGTGAACTACTCACTCATCACTCCGGAGGAGACCATGGCGGTGAAGAGTTCTCCGGGAGATGATTCCCCTCTCCGGCAGGGTGCCGGAGGCGATCTCCTGAATCCCCCGAGATGGGATTGGCGGCGGTGGCGTCTCTGGAAGGTTTTCCGTATCGTGGCTCTCGATCTTGGGGTTTTCGCGACGAAGGCTATAAGTAGGCGGAGGAGATAGGTCGAGGGCCACACGAGGGCCCCACACGCTAGGCCGGCGCGGCCGGGGCTTGGTCCGCACCACCCTAGTGTGTCGCCAGCTCGTGGCCCCACTTCGTATCATCTTCGGTCTTACGGAAGCTTCGTGTGAAAATAGGCCCAGGGCGTTGATTTCGTCCAATTCCGAGAATATTTCCTTACTAGGATTTCTGAAACCAAAAACAGCAAAACGAAGCGGCTCTTCGGCATCTCGTTAATAGGTTAGTGCCGGAAAATGCATAAATATGACATAAAGTATGCATAAAACATGTAGATATCATCAATAATGTGGCATGGAACATAAGAAATTATCGATACGTCGGAGACGTATCATCAACCAAGAATAAAACTTTATGAGAGCCGCTCTTCGAGAGTTTGTCTGGCAAGGGGGTTAGAGTACCCGCTACCATTCGTTGACAACAACAAACACCTCTCAAAATGTTACTTTTATGCTCTTTATATGATTTCAAAACTGAAAAAGCTCTAGCACATGATTTAATCTCTGCTTCCCTCTGCGAAGGGCATGTCTTTTACTTTATGTTGAGTCAGTAAACCTATTTCCATCCATCTTAAGCAAGTATTTGAGTTGTTGTGATCAAATCATTTATATTGTGATCTATTTAATCATGCCTTCTACTCTTCCTTGTTTAGTACAAGTTTTATCTGAATGAATATAGCTTTGAAAGTTATCAATGAATATGAGGAGATTATTACGATTAAGTATGCAAGTTGTGCCATATAAGCTTTAGCATAATCTGTTAATTGTTCTCTGACCAAGAACGAAGTTTGCCATCACCAATTATGATTTCTTATGTACCTTTATTTGTGATTACCTTCTACTTGTCTCAAGTTGAATTGTATGAGGAAGTTGTTCACTAGAATGTCTTGTGTGAATTAATATGACGCTTCTTGTCCGTATTTTATTTATCGACTATTCACTCCATAAACATGTGGTCCTGTTTACCGAGTTCAGTCTCGCTTGGGGACAAGCGAAGTCTAAGCTTGGGGGGAGTTGATACGTCCATTTTGCATCACTATTTTATATCATATTTTGCTGTTATTCATTGATATATTTCATATTTAGAGGTGATACTTATGTTATTTCATCTATTTTGCATGTTTCATGATTATTGGAGGATCGCGCACCGGAGTCAGGATTCTGCTGGAAAAAGCGCTGTCAGAATGCAATATTTCGGAAGATCAACAATTGACGGAAATTATATGAAAAATCCTATTTTTCCAGAAGACGAAGAGAGCCAAAAGGAGGAGCCGAGGAGGGCCGCCATGGGCCCCCCTCATAGGCCGGCGCGGGCCCTGCCCTGGCCACGCCGCCATGCGGGGAGGGGGCCCACAGCCCCCTCTGGCCTCCTCTCCTTCGCGTACTTCTTCGTCCCGAAAACCTAAGCTCCAGAGGATAGTCGCGAAGAGTCACAGCCGCCTCTGCGGGGCGGAAAACACCAGAGAGAAAAGAGCTCTCCGGCAGGCTGAAATCTACCGGGGAAATTCCCTCCCGGAGGGGGAAATCGACGCCATCGTCACCGTCATCGAGCTGGACATCATCTCCATCATCATCATCATCATCTCCATCATCATCACCGCCGTCTCCACCGCTGCACCTCATCACCGCTGTAACAATTTGGGTTGGATCTTGATTGTTTGATAGGGGAAACTCTCCCTGTATTGATTTCTACTCGTTATTGATGCTATTGAGTGAAACCATTGAACCAAGGTTTATGTTCAGATTGTTATTCATCATCATATCACCTCTGATCATGTTCCATATGATGTCTCGTGAGTAGTTCGTTTAGTTCTTGAGGACATGGGTGAAGTCTAAATGTTAGTAGTGAATTATGGTTGAGTAATATTCAATGTTATGATATTTAAGTTGTGGTGTTATTCTTCTAGTTGTGTCGTGTGAACGTCGACTACATGATACTTCACCTTTATGGGCCTAGGGGAATACATCTTGTACTCGTTTGCCAATTGCGGGGTTGCCGGAGTGACAGAAACCTGAACCCCCGTTGGTATATCGATGCAGGAGGGATAGCAGGATCTCAGAGTTTAAGGTTGTGGTTAGATTTATCTTAATTACTTTCTTGTAGTTGCGGATGCTTGCAAAGGGTATAATCACAAGTATGTATTAGTCCTAGGAAGGGCGGTGCATTAGCATAGGTTCACCCACACAACACTTATCAAAACAATGAATATTAATTAGCTATATGAAGCGAAAGCACTAGACTAAATTCCCGTGTGTCCTCAAGAACGTTTGGTCATTATAAGTAAACAAACCGGCTTGTCCTTTGTGCTAAAAAGGATTGGGCCACTCGCTGCAATTATTTCTCTCGCATTTTAATTACTCGTACTTTATTCATCTGCTATATCAAAACCCCCTGAATACTTGTCTGTGAGCATTTACAGCGAATCCTTCATCGAGCCTTATCAACACCTTCTGCTCCTCGTTGGGTTCGACACTCTTACTTATCGAAAATACTACGATACACCCCCTATACTTGTGGGTCATCAGAGAACTACTCCCTCCTCATCATAGGAGACAGCAGCGGCGATGAAGATGACGGTGGTGTCGATGGAGATGCCTTCCGGGGGCAATTCCCCGTCCCGGCGGCATGCCGGAACAGAGACTTCTGTCCCCCGAATCTTGGCTTCGCGATGGCGGCGGCTCACGGAAGGTTTTCCGTATCGTGGCTTATTCGTCTAGGGTTTCGCGACGGAGGCTTTAAGTAGGCGGAAGGGCAGCCTCGGAGGGGCCCTGGTGGGGCCACACCATAGGGGGGCGCGCCTCACCCCTTGGCCGCGCCGCCCTGGCGTGTGGGGCCCCCTGGCTCCCCTCTGGCCCCTCTTCGGTGTTCTGGAAGCTTCGTGGAAAAATAAGATTCTGGGTGTTGATTTAATCCAATTAAGAGAATATTTCCTTTGTAGGATTTCTGAAACCAAAAACAGCAGTAAAACGAGGAACCGGCACTTCGGCATCTTGTCAATAGGTTAGTTAGAAAAATGCATCAAAACGATATAAAGTGTGAACAAAACATGTATGTATTGTCATAAAACAAGCATGGAACATCAGAAATTATAGATACGTTGGAGACGTATCAGTTCACCATCCCCTCCTGATCTCGTGGTAGGTGAGACGAGAAAAGGTAACACACCTAACTGCTAGTAGCAGGATCTAGCCCTGAATGGTAAAAATAAATGTTGTGGCATGATGCAGAAGCTCAATGTGATCATCCTACTCAAATCGAATGGCCAAATCGACCCTATGTTGTTCTAGGGAAATGGTTCTATCACTAGAACAACGAATAGAGCAGAGGAGTGACCCTTACCTTCGCCATGACAGACGAAGGAGATGGACCAAAGTCAGAGAAGATGATAACAACCTCCACTCTCGATGCACAGATGACGATGCTGGTCCGGCACCGAAGACCAAGAAGACGAGATCCTCCTCTAGAGGACGGCGTGGATACAATGTAGGAGTGTTGTCGAAAGTGGAAAAAAAGATATTTGTTGGGAGCTAATAGAGGTGGTAACCAAAAGAGGGAGGTGGTCCCCATATTTGTCGCGCATGGAGAGACTTGAAGTACAAGATGATCTAGAGTCTTAGTCTATCCTAACTCGTCTTGTATAGATATTCTTACAAATATATCTTGATTAAAAATGTTAAACACACTAGTTTGGTGCTACACATTAACATAGCCCCGTGTTTTTTTTCATTTTTATATAATGTCACCTATAAATTAAAATAATAGAAAATCATATTTTTGTGAAACTTATAGCAAAAACAGGCTTCAATTTTTGAAGCTTAAGAAAACTAGCTGGTTTTCGTTTTTTTTTCATTTAGTTTACAGAAATTGCTCGCTGTAGTGAAAAAAATGTTTGTACTGCTAAAAAATAATTGGGAAAAAACTGATAGCACTGTTTTAAAGAACGTTGAAGGGTTCAAAAAATGATGGGATAATTTTTTTTTGACAATTTCCTTACTTCGTTCTCAGTATATTTCAGTTATAACTCATGCTGCAACTCATAACTAGCACGAATCACGATGCAAATTAAATGGTGTCGGATTTAACTTAGCATGAAGTTAGTTCTCAGACAAATCCCTAATACAAAACGCTCACACATAATAACACGTTTCAAGACGACGCTGAAAAGCAATTAGCAAACGGTTACGGGTTATACTTAGAGCATCTCCACCGGCGATCCCGATAGCGGCCCCGATAGCGATTTGGGGGCCGACAGCGAAAATGGGCTCGCACCGGCGCGCCCCAAACGGCGCCGGCCAATTTTGGTGCCCAATAGAATCGTCGGCGGCCCCGTGCTGGCCCCTTCGCCAAGGGCGCGAATCGGACGCGTCGGCACCTCGCGGCACGTCTGAAAACGTGTGTGGGCTCCGCCTGGCAGCCAGACACACCGTTTTCCCACCTCCTACACACGGCCGAGGCGACTCCCACCCCTCTAGATCGCCACCGTCGCCGTCGCCTCCGTGCCCACCCTGCTTGCAATAGACACCGCCGACCGTCTAGGAACCGCCGTCCATCGACACGGCCGCCACCCCCTTGACCGGCAGCCGCTGTTTCGCCCGGAACAGAGCTCGCCGCCACCGCGATAGTATCGCCCCGCCCGCAAGGTGTTCGTCCGATTGCCGCGATGGACAGCGACGACGAGATGATGGTGCAGCTGTTCACGGAGGACCAGAACGCTCAGGCTATTCGGCGGCAACAGTAGCAGCTGATTCTGACGAACATGTTGCGCGTTCGCTAGCCTTTCTTCGTCGTGCCTCGGCGTGGTGGCTCCAAGCCAGGCAAGAGGAGGAACATCAACAGGCACCGTGAAGCCAGCGCAATGCTGCTTGACGCCGACTACTTCAACGACGACGCGACTCGTTCGCCGAAGGAATTTCGGCGCTGGTTTAGGATGAACAAGGACCTATTCTTGAAGATTGTCCATGGCGTCAGGGAGTACGACACGTACTTCATGGCCAAGAAAGATTGCACAGATTTGTGGGGCTTCACCTCGATTCAGAAGTGCTTTGCTACAATGCGCTGTCTTGCATACGGAGCTCCTCCGGATACAGCCAATGACTACATGCGGATGGCGAGTGGACATGCACGGACTCTCTACAAGTTACGTCGAGCTGTCATAGCGGTGTTTGGTAAAAACTATTTAAGAGCACCAAGAGCGAGATGATACAGCTCGGATTCTGCGAAGAATGCAGCAAGCGGGTTTCCTAGGATGCTCGAAAGCATTATTTGTATGCATTGGGGCTGGACGAATTTCCCTGTTACTTGGCAGGGTATCTACAAGGGCCATACGTGTGAGTGCAGTGTCATTCTTGAGGCAGTGGCAGACCAGGAGCTTTGGATTTGGCATGCATTTTTTGGCATTGGCAGGAACAAACAATGATATCAACATGCTGCAGCGCTCTCCGGTGTTTGCCAGGCTAGCTGAGGGATAAGCTCATGCCGTGAACTTTGAGGTAAACGACCACGCATACAACAAGGGGTACTATCTAGCTGATGGTATCTACCCGACGTATGCTACATTTGTGAAGACAATTCCCTCTCCGGCAAACGAGATGGAAGCTTATTTTGCAACATGCCAGGAAGCAGCACGCAAGGATGTTGAGCGTGCTTTTGGGGTGCTTCAGCAGCGTTTCGCCATTGTCAGGTACCCTGCTCTCAGTTGGTCCGAGGCACGAGATGTGGGAGGTGATGAACGCTGTGTGATCATCCACAACATGATCATTGAGAGAGCGCGACGCACCTGTGCATGATGATCATCCATTTGATTATCAAGGGCCACTAGCTGAGGTAGAACATGTGACCCAAGAATTTGCTGCTTTTCTTCACATGCATAATAAAATTCGAGATGCAGGTGTCCATGCACAGCTGAAGGCGGATCTAGCTGCGCATTTGTGGGCAAGAAGAGGAGCAGCCAACAATTCATGATTTTATTTCTATTTGTTTGCCTGGATGAATAATTTAAGTATTATTTGTTTGTTGGGTTGTATGAATAATTTAAGTACTATTTGTTTGTTGGGTTGTATGAATAATTTAAGTAATATTTGTTTTATTGATTGTATGAATAATTTAATTCCATTTATGTAATTGTATGAATAAAATGTGATCGATATATTGTTTGAAAATATTGTAAAAAGGAAAAAAAATTTGGGGCCGCCGTTTGGGAGGCGCCGGTGTGAAAACGGCTTCCCCAAATGGAGGATGCAGTACCGACGCCCCCCAAACGAAGGTGCCGATGCCTCTGCCGGCGCCTATTTAGGGGCTATCGGTGGAGATGCTCTTAGAACGTCTTATGTAAGTGATGGAGAGCAGTACTGGAGTGCTATGTCAACGGGTGTTTTAGAACGAAGACGACATGTGATCCGGCCTGAAAAAGAGCAAAACCACGAGCGGCGCGGCGACCGTGTCCGTGGAAAAGGACGGTAGCTGGTACTGTAGAGACTAGCACGTGTACGTAGGAAGTTGCACGGAAACCCGACCAAATGAATCCATATATATATGGATGCTAGATATGCATTGCCAAGAAATACTCCTGGTCAATGGACCGGTCCTTTTCCACGGATGCACCTGGTCGTTTTTCTCGCCGGCCCGTATATACGCTCGGACTTCGGAGTCATCTAAATTCACATAGTACTGTATTGTACTGCACGATCAGTTTCATGGCCAACAAATCGAACAGTACGTCTAACTATCGATTCGTAGGCAGCAAGAAGCTTGGTCCATGCATGCAACTTAATTAAAAGCCATAATAGGATCGTCGCGATCAGCTGCCGCGAGCCGTGACGATGCATGTGTGTGCATGCCAAGTCGCTCGATCTCACCGCCATAACAGTATTTGCCCGAATGAAATTAAAGTATTCGAGCTCAGAAGAGCCATTTTCATGTCACTGATTGTGCAAGTCTTTGACCGGCCGCTCAAAAGAGGACAAGCTGCAGTGCAATTATGCTCTCCCTGTGGTCTCCGTTGACACCGACAGCAAGAATCGAGTGCGATAATTCATGACGCCTTGGCATGCGTCATCGCATAAACAACGTGCAGCTGCTGTCTTGTCCCGTATATAAAGAAGCATCGGATAGGCTTCCATCTTCCCGTATCCAGATCGATAGGCAAATCCACTTCCTCAAACACGCATCCATCGGCAGCCGATTGACAGGTGAACGCAAAAGTACGTGGATATCGTCGCAGAGAGACATATGGGCTCGTGCGTCTCGCTCTCGGCGGCGCCGGCGCTGCCGACAGTGGCCACGGCGAAGATTGTGCTCGAGGACGGCTCCATGGCGCAGTTCGCGACGCCCATCACGGCGCGGGATGCTCTGGGCAGCGACGCCGCCAGCTCCTCGAGCTTCCTCTGCAGCTGCGACGAGCTTCGATTCGACGCGCCCGCCCGCGCGCTGGCGGCCGAGGAGGAGCTCCAGCCCGGGTGCCTCTACTTCGCGCTCCCCGTGTCCATGCTCCGCCGGCCGCTATCCGGGCAGGACATGGCCGCCCTCGCCGTCAAGGCAACCTCCGCGTTCGCCGCTGTCGCCATGAACCGCAAGGGACGAGAGGCGGCTCGAGTGGCGCCGCTCGTCGGAGCCGAGGAGGGCGAACGAGAGGGCAGATGGAATCACCACGTCTACGGAAAATACGGCACGCGCATGACGGCCATTAGCCGTCCTGCGGTCGTGCAAAGGCTGAGCGCCATTTCTGAGGCCAGTGCCTGAGTCGATGGATTCAACGATTTAACGGTTATATTGTTTAGAGAGTGTAGTTAATTAAGTAGGTTATGCGTTACTTAATTTTGTTACTGAGTAGTTGATCTCGTCGATAGCTCGATCTCCGAACTGAGGAGGAGATCGTATGTAGGAGTATGTACAACCGTACAGGGTACCTCTGCTTCCATTCTTTTCTGTGTACATGTAATTTTTTGATCAAGGAACACAAACTCGTTATACACCCTATATATGGTAGTGCCTGAAATCTCTATCTCTATCTCTACTATCTAAAAAGGAGGTATTGGTTCTGTTTCCTCCGGTTGTAGTTGTAGTTTTCGTCAAGCATATTTTTTTAGACTATTTTACCCTCCCACGAATTTACATACTGCTACAGTTGCCCTTTACCGGTTCGCTACCTTCCCTCCCCTCTTCTCCTCAAACAGCGGCTGCCCCCCGAACGGACCGCCACCTCTCACAGATAGGGTTTCGCCGCGGCACCCGTCCCAACCGCCGACAAGAACCGCTCCGGGATCACGGACTCATCCTGGTCGCGCTCGTCGTCGCGTCAAACGAGCGTGTCGCCGTGACCCCTCGTACCGGTCATCCTTGTGGCTGACGCGTCCGCTGCCCCATCCCACGACGCCGCCGCCGCGTGCATGCACCTCTGCGTCGCCTGTGCTCAACTCCCTCGGTCGCTCCCCGCGGGCGACCTGCGTGCCAACCCGGTGCGTCGGGAGCAGCTCCACCTCCACCCTCCTCCCCCGCCGCCGCCGGCGGCAAGCGTTGTCGGGCAAACCCACGCAGCGTGGGCAGCGGCAGGATCTCCCTTCCCCGCTTGTGAGGAGGGCTGCGCTGGACACTTCGTCGAACGGAGGAGGCGGGCTGGCACCTGACTTTGGCGAAGGACGGCGCTGCTTGGCGCGCATGACGGTGCGGCGGAGTCATGCGAAGAGGTGCAGGGCGTGGCTGAGGCGCGGGGAACACTGCGGTCGGGCCCAATCTGGGCTTGGGCGGGCCTGCGTCCGGGGCGACGCCGTCGTGGCCTGGGCTCCAGGCAGAGTGGCGGTTGGCGGCCGGATCTGCCGCCTCCTGCAGCGGTCTGGCCGGGACGAGCAACTCCGGTGAGTGGTGGGCGTTTGGTGGTCGGCAACGAGGTCCCCTGCTAGGCTGGTCCATACCTCCACCACCGACCGGACTGTTGTCCTCGACCTCGACATCTTCTTTTCCCCGGCCCGGATTCCCCGACCTGTGTGCAGCTGCTACCGCCATCACCCTCCCCGACGATCTCGTCGTGATGTGGCCATCGTTTCCTCCGGTCCTGCAATGTTGCGGCACCCACGACGTCGATCTCTACATCATTGACTTTCAGGGAAAACAGGTACTCCTCGCACGGTTGTGGATTTCGGGGGTTCGTGTTGTGGCTCGCCATTGGATCGTCCCTCGGGACCAGTATCATTGGTACTGTTTCGTTCTGTAAAACTAACTTGCTAGCAAATTGTCTAATAGGTGTCGCTGATGTTGAATTTTGTGGGATGCGTGCACGTGTTAGAGCAATGAATATGATCAATGAAATCATGGACGATTACTTGTGATGACTTATGCTGAAATTCAAATTAAACTCTGAGATCGAGTCAAGGAAAATGTGCTAAAAGGAGTTGAGGTAGCGGTGTGCATCAAAAGCTTCTCGCTAACAAATATACTGGAATTAATCAAGGTAGCTGTTAGCTTCATTATTTGTCCATTCATTTTTTTTAGTTAGTGTAACTGTGATGATGGCATGGTAGACATTTGGTCTAGATTGCATAAAGATGTTATTAGAAAGATTCTAGCTCACAGGAAGAGCTATGCATTCATAATTTTGATTATTTTTTCGTAGTTCTCCTTTGTTGCTGAAATTATCTATAGAGAGTTTGTAATTTTTGGTTCAAAATTATATACATTGCTACACGACTTTGTCTACCTACATTTTTCGTGTTTCAAAGTTAGTAAGCTTTGGTTGTACCTATCTGCAAAGATGATGACGGAGTCGGACAGCCAGCTAGCCCAAGTTCTGGATGTCGCCTCCATTGAGTGCTCGCCCAGTCTGCAATGTTGTCGTTCTGTGCCACCCACATGAAGATCCTGATTTCCCCTTGCAGGGTAGCCTTCATATTTGATACCTCATTTGTTTTGGCTGACAATTTTTATTTATTCATTAACCATCTGCTGCCCCTTTATTGCTAAATCAAACATCGGAAGATCAACCCAACAATCAGTCATTTTCTCTTCGCCAAAAATTTCATGAGCCTGCAGACCTGGCCGCCATTGTGAGTCATTTCCAATAAGAAAAAACAATATAACACTGAATATCAACATTAACAATGGCTATACTCCTCTAAAACATCTCAATTAACTAGATCCTGGATTTGCAAAATTGTAGATGGCAAATGTATTGATGTGGTGCTTTAATGCCACGGGAAGATCCAAAGACTAGGCTGAGACAACACAGATTATGTCTTAAATCATCTAACCTGCAAGTTGATGGCAAAGTCTTTGGTGGTATTTTCAATATTTTATCAGACCACTTTAATGTAGAGAAATGCTGGAATGCAATATCAATTATACAAAAAAGATCCATCGTGTTCTAATTTCTAGATCTGGTATGGAATCCAATTCAAAACAGATACATGTGTTTTAGTTTGGCTACCACTACTATCAATTATACCTGCTGAAAATGCTTTGCAGCGAGCTTGATAAGATTTCAGTAGTTCGGTGAGATATCAGTGTGACATTAGTGAAATCTCCAATATACGATGTCAGGTAAATATATAGTAATGTATTTATTTTAGCATTACTTAGTTGAGGCTGGTGATTCAGCCTCAGTGGAAAACCACTATATGTGTTATGCACTTTTTTAGAACCAGCTCAATAAGTATATTTTCGCCACTGTTTTTGAATGCCCCATGGTCACATCATTCTCTATAGAATCATGAACATGTCCAACTTAATTATACTTTATGGATACCCGGGCGCGGTGGGTTCTTAGGTGAGATATTCTGCACACTGAACCTCAATTTTCGTTCTTTTTTGCTTATTACACTTGTAGCCCAAGAACTGTGATTCGCTAAAAAAAAACCAGCACAAGCATAAGCAGAAGCAGAAGCCATGAATAGATTGAGATATTTCACTATGCTTGAAAATTAAACATTGCTCACCTTTGTAAAATTCTATCATGTATAACAATTATGCTAAACTAGGAGTTGAGGAACTCTTGCCTGTTTATAAGCATGGTAGCTGCTTGTAGTAGCTTTTCTCTTATATGGAATGTTGGATGCTTTTCTTTGTGCAAGTAGGACTTCTACATGAGCTTATAATCATCTAATTACCTTTCATACTTCTGGATTGGACTAACTGCCACTGTACTTTCATAGAGAACAATAACTTTCGAGCATATATAATCTCTCTAAAGATAATTTATTTGATTAATCCAGGCATTATGAATCACTCTTGTGATGGTACTTTGTCCCCTTGGTCCTGGCCGTGAAATTGACTACGATGGGGATGATTATATTGTGCCTGTGAGGTTGCCTCTCCTATGAAACCAGACCTTTTGAACCTAACTTACTGACTGGAGTGATTCGTGTACAATGTGAATCTTATATGAAGTTAGATGCTTCCCGGCAAGTTTTGCTTCCTTCTTCACAGGTTTGTTGTCAATCTGTAAATTGTTAATAAAGCTTTGCAATTGTTTCATTCTAGGCTGATAAATAAGTTGTTTCTGACCATTGGTGAAACCTTTGGATGTAACACCAATATGTTTCGAGCTCTGATTGTTGAGGGTCACATCGAATCTTCAGTTGCAGCTGAGCCAAGGTACCATTCATTTAGCCTGTATGCGCTTCTTCTTTTCATAATCTAAAAGGCAGAAAAAGAAAGCCTGAAAATGTGATTTTATAGCAGTAGATTACACTACATAGTGGGCTTGAACAGAGTATTTATTTCAACCAGAACAACAAATACATAGAAATGTCAGTTTGGAGGTACTCCTGGTTTTGAACACGTTAGTACCTCAGATATTAATGGAAGTGTAACTAATCAGAGTAGTCGTGCATCAGTAGCTACTCAGGCTAGAAGAAATGCTCACTCTACACCCTTGTTTGCATGTAGGTTCACCCAGATGGGCACCCTTCCCGATTACAAGGTAATCTAGCGGTTATTGCTTTTACCTGAAAAATTGCATCTCTTTCTTAAGGATGCATTGAGAAAAGATATAGTTATGCTCTTTTCCGAATGAATTCGATTTGTTTCATCATGCAATTCCTCGATTACATCATATCATTTTCGAATGAATTTGATTTGTCTCATTTTAGTGTTCATACTTTGCCAAAGCATCGGTGCTAGGGACCTAACATTCAATTGTTGCACTTATGCCAAAATACACTGTTGTTTCCGTCCTTTTGGCCATTGCCTACTCCTGGCTGTTAGATAATTTCAAATTATTTTAGTCAGTATGCTTGCTCAACTATTTATTTATTTCCAGGGTGCAGTACCACATATATATTTTGATCGTTTACCAAGTGTTGGTGTACTATACTCTTCAGTTCTTCAGAACTTTTTGAACTCGAGTGAGATTCTCTGACAAAAAAAGTTAAGGAGACAATGCTCCGTATCTACTTAGATCTCCATTATAAAGACAACATAAGTGTGTGTTGTCAAGTCCAAACCTCTTGAGATTGATTTCATTGTCATGCAATACTTCAGGATCAAGGTTTGTGGTTGATATATTAAAATTCCGCTCTTTTGCTTATGGTGACATCCCATTGTAAATGGATAATTCGGTTTGTTATGTGCACTACCATGACCTCCATCGATAATGCTAGCATCTTATAAAGATTTACTATTGTAAGTCGAGTTACGCACGTAGATCGGCAACAAAGGTGGAGTCTTTGGAGCTTAAGTTTGATGTGAGTGGCACGCACGAGAGAAATGAATGGAAATGGAGGCAAATCTGTTATATATATACGTTATTTTTAATTCAGGATAGCGCTGAGTGACTGGATCTGGTTAATGTTGAGCCGCATCGCCTGCTATATATATGTATATCAGAGACATTGGAATATCTTTCATGAAATTAATTGAGAGATGTTCAAAATTATGAATTCATTTGTGTCATGAACATTGAACCAGTGGCTATGGAATTTTGTTTCTTCACTGCGGGTTTGAATCTATTCCTAATCTGGTATGCTGGTGTTGCAACTTTCAATCAAAGGATGTTGCTTTAATTATATATGAGATGTGGCCACATTTTTTATTTCTTTTTTGGATGATCAATAGAGAGGGATCGTACCGAGGAGACATTTGCACATCCACATGAAAGGAGCAATATTTGTACCAACAAACACTAAAAACCAATGTCTCGAGGAGAGGGTATTGAATGAGATGTCCATGTAAATATTTTGGATGTGGCGCTTGATGTTATACGATAAAATGTTTTTACATCCCGTAGCAACGCACGGGCATTTTTACTAGTATAGTATATATACAATGAATGGTGTAAATGCACGTTTCAGTTAAACTAGTGATGCTCTCGTTGTCGATATTTTGCAAAGAATACACACGAGGGCGATATTCTAGTCGTGATGTTCCAACTGGAAACATGCCTTGAATTTTGTGCCCCCATCCCATGAACTATGCTCACCCTCAAGTTGGACACGTATGATGAATTGAACGAATATGAATTATGCTCACCCTAAAATACGAGAATGATTTGTAGCTGTTCTTAATTTTAGGTGGTATGTTCTTTGATGGTAGCTTGATTATTTCGTCTCTAAGCTCCCGACTTCAAATAACATCTCCTGAAAGTAGAGAGACGTAGTCTTCATAGATCCTCATAGTTCTATAGATCACTCTGAACCTCTGGTTATGACTGATAACATGAAGAAACATGTCTACTTGCTTTTTCACAGAGGTGTGGATGCTATCTTGTAGCAGTTCTCTCTCACTGAACGTTTTAACAAGTGCATAGAAAAATATCTCTTCTCATCCAAAGTATTTGGCTCGCCTCTACATCGTTGCAATTAAAGATATATTTTAGGTTCATGCTGTCTACTGTTGGCTTCTTTTCCTGTGTTGGGCCTCCAAGAGCAGAGGTTTGTAGAACAGCAGCAAGTTTTCCCTTAAGTGAATCACCCAAGGTTTATCGAACTCAGGGAGGAAGAGGTCAAAGATATCCCTCTCAAGCAACCCTGCAATCACGATACAAGAAGTCTCTTGTGTCCCCAACACACCTAATACACTTGTCAGATGTATAGGTGCACTAGTTCGGCGAAGAGATAGTGAAATACAAGTGGTATGGATGAATATGAGTAGTAATAACAATCTGAAATAAATATGGCAGCGAGTAAACATGCAATAGAACTTGTTGGAAACGGTGTTTCAATGCTTAGAAACAAGGCCTAGAGATCATACTTTCACTAGTGGACACTCTCAACATTTCAATCATAATTGAATATAAATATAAGCACTTCACTATGCTATTCTGAATTACTCTCTGGCAAGATAACGAACACTAATTCATCATGTAGGCAAACCTTAAAGATGTATTCTCAAGTACTAATAAACACCCCACGCTGTCACTGTGAGCATTCAAAGGAGGTACTAACACACCACAATTTCATAGAGACATCCAACTCAAATCATAACCCAGTGAACAAGTATTCTGTGAAATATAGCCTAAGAGACCCACACGGTGCACACACTGTCACCTTTACACACGTGGGACAAGGAGTCTCCGGAGATCACATAAGTAAAATCCACTTGAATAGCATAACGACATCTAGATTACAAAGCTCATCATATGGATCTCAATCATGTAAGGCAGCTCATGAGATCATTGTATTGAAGTACATGGGAGAGAGATGAACCACATAGCTACCGGTACAGCCCTTAGCCTCGAGGGAGAACTACTCCCTCCTCATCATAGGAGACAGCAGCGACGATGAAGATGGCGGTGGTGTCGATGGAGATGCCTTCCGGGGCAATTCCGTCCCGGTGGTGTGCCAGAACAGAGAATTCTGTCCCCCGAATCTTGGCTTCGCGATGGCGGCGGCTCTGGAAGGTTTTCCGTATTGTGGCTTATTCGTCTAGGGTTTTCGCGACGGAGGCTTTAAGTAGGTGGAAGGGTGATGTCTACGGGAGCTTCTATTCTTGTAGACAGTGTTGGGCCTCCAAGAGCGAGAGGTTTGTAGAACAAAGAAACAAGTTTCCCTTAAGTGGATCACCCAAGGTTTATCGATCTCAGGGAGGAAGAGGTCAAAGATATCCCTCTCAAGCAACCCTGCAACCACAAAGCAAGAAGTCTCTTGTGTCCCCAACACACCTAATAGGTGCACTAGTTCGGCGAAGAGATAGTGAAATACAGGTGGTATGAATATATATAAGCAGTAGCAACAGCGCCAGAAAAGTGCTTTGCTATCCAGGACTGGCGTGTAGTTGATGGTGGTAATATTGCAGATAGTAGAAACGCAAAGAAACAAGTAAACAAGCAGCGATAGCGATATTTAGGAACAAGGCCTAGGGATCATACTTTCACTAGTGGACACTCTCAACATTGATCACATAACAGAATAAATAAATAGATGCTAGACTCTACACCCTCTTGTTGGATGATGAACACCATTGCGTAGGATTACACGAACCCTCAATGCCGGAGTTAACAAGCTCCACAATATTCGATATTCATGTTTAAATAACCTTAGAGTGCAAGATAGATCAACATAACCAAATAGATCACATCAATACCATCATAGTAATAGTTAACTTCATAATCTACAAGAGATCACAATCATAAACTACGCCAAGTACTACATGATGCACACACTGCCATCTTTACACCATGCAGGAGGAATAGAGTACTTTAATAACATCACTAGAGTAGCACATAGACGAATAGTGATACAAAACTCATATGAATCTCAATCATGTAAGGCAGCTCATGAGATCATTGTATTGAAGTACATAGGAGAGAGATTAACCACATAGCTACCGGTACAGCCCCGAGCCTCGATGGAGAACTACTCCCTCCTCATGGGAGACAGCAGCGGTGATGAAGATGGCGGTGGTGTCGATGGAGAAGCCTTCCGGGGGCACTTCCCCGTCCCGGCGGCGTGCCGGAACAGAGACTCTGTCCTCCAGGATCTTGGCTTCGCGATGGCGGCGGCTACGGAAGGTTTCTCGTACCGTGGCTTTTTCGTATCGAGGTTTTAGGTCAGGGACCTTTTTATAGGTGAAGAGGCGGAGTCGGAGGGGCGAAGAGGCGGTGAGAGGGTAGGGCGGCGCGGGCCACCCCTGGGCCGCGCCGGCCTATCATCTGGGGGGCCTGTGTCCCCTCTCTGGCGGCTCTCGGGTGTTCTGGATGCTTCCGGGGATTCTAAGATGCTGGGCGTTGATTTCGTCCGATTCCGAGAATATTTCCTTACTAGGATTTACGAAACCAAAAACAGCGAAAACGAGGCGGCCCTTCGGCATCTCGTCAATAGGTTAGTTCCGGAAAACGCATAATAATGACATAAAGTATGCATAAAACATGTAGATATCATCAATAATATGGCATGGAACATAAGAAATTATCGATACGTCGGAGACGTATCAGCATCCCCAAGCTTAGTTTCTGCTCGTCCCGAGCAGGTAAACGATAACAAAGATAATTTCTGGAGTGACATGCCATCATAAACTTGATCATACTATTGTAAGCATATGTAATGAATGCAGCGATCAAAACAATGTAAATGACATGAGTAAAAATGAATCATATAGCAAAGACTTTTCATGAATAGTACTTCAAGACAAGCATCAATAAGTCTTACATAAGAGTTAACTCATAAAGCAATAATTCAAAGTAAAGGCATTGAAGCAACACAAAGGAAGATTAAGTTTCAGCGGTTGCTTTCAACTTATAACATGTATATCTCATGGATAGTTGTCAATGCAAAGTAATATAATAAGTGCAATATGCAAGTATGTAGGAATCAATGCACAGTTCACACAAGTGTTTGCTTCTTGAGGTGGACAGAGATAGGTGAACTGACTCAACATAAAAGTAAAAGAAAGGTCCTTCGCAGAGGAAAGCATCGATTGCTATATTTGTGCTATAGCTTCGGTTTTGAAAACAAGAAACAATTTTGTCAACGGTAGTAATAAAGCATATGCATCATGTAAATTATATCCTACAAGTTGCAAGCCTCATGCATAGTATACTAATAGTGCCCGCACCTTGTCCTAATTAGCTCGGATTACCTGGATTATCATCGCAATGCATATGTTTTAACCAAGTGTCACAAAGGGGTACCTCTATGCCGCCTGTACAAAGGTCTAAGGAGAAAGCTCGCATCGGATTTCTCGCTATTGATTATTCTCAACTTAGACATCCATACCGGGACAACATAGACAACAGATAATGGACTCCTCTTTAATGCTTAAGCATTCAACAACAATTAATTTTTCTCATAAGAGATCGAGGATAGTTGTCCAAAACTGAAACTTCCACCATGGATCATGGCTTTAGTTAGCGGCCCAATGTTCTTCTCTAACATTATGCATGCTCTAACCATTCTAGCGGTAAATCTCCCTTACTTCAGACAAGACGGACATGCATAGCAACTCACATGATATTCAACAGAGAGTAGTTGATGGCGTCCCCAGGAACATGGTTATCGCACAACAAGCAACTTAATAAGAGATAAAGTGCATAAGTACATATTCAATACCAAAATAGTTTTTAGGCTATTTGTCCCATGAGCTATATATTGTAAAGATGAAGAATAGAAATTTAAAGGTAGCACTCAAGCAATTTACTTTGGAATGGCGGAGAAATACCATGTAGTAGGTAGGTATGGTGGACACAAATGGCATAGTGGTTGGCTCAAGGATTACGGATGCATGAGAAGTAGTCCCTCTCGATACAAGGTTTAGGCTAGCAAGGTTATTTGAAACAAACACAAGGATGAGCCGGTGCAGCAAAACTCACATAAAAGACATATTGTAAACATTATAAGACTCTACACCGTCTTCCTTGTTGTTCAAACTCTTACTAGAAATTATCTAGACCTTAGAGAGACCAATTATGCAAACCAAATTTTAGCATGCTCTATGTATTTCTTCATTAATAGGTGCAAAGTATATGATGCAAGAGCTTAAACATGAGCACAACAATTGCCAAGTATCACATTATCCAAGACATTATAGCAATTACTACATGTATCATTTTCCGATTCCAACCATATAACAATTTAACGAAGCAGTTTCAACCTTCGCCATGAAAATTAAAAGCTAAAAACACATGTGTTCATATGAATCAGCGGAGCGTATCTCTCTCCCACACAATCATTTATTCAAATAAAAACAAAAACAAAAACATACAGACGCTCCAAGTAAAGTACATAAGATGTGATGGAATAAAAATATAGTTTCAAGAGAAGGAATCTGATAATTTGTCGATGAAGAAGGGGATGCCTTGGGCATCCCCAAGCTTAGACGCTTGAGTCTTCTTGATATATGCAGGGATGAACCACCGGGGCATCCCCAAGCTTAGAGCTTTCACTCTTCTTGATCATATTGTATCATCCTCCTCTCCTGACCCTTGAAAACTTCCTCCACACCAAACTCGAAACAAACTCATTAGAGGGTTAGTGCATAATAAAAAACTCACATGTTCAGAGGTGACACAATCATTATTAACACTTCTGGACATTGCTCAAAGCTACTGGAAGTCAATGGAACAAAGAAATCCATCCCACATAGCAAAAGAGGCAATGCGAAATAAAAGGCAGAATCTGTCAAAACTGAACAATCCGTAAAGACGAATTTTATTGAGGCACCAGACTTGCTCAAATGAAAATGCTCAAATTGAATGAAAGTTGCGTACATATCTGAGGATCAATCACGTAAATTTTCATAATTGTCTGAGTTACCTACAGAGAATTTTGCCCAGATTCGTGACAGCAAAGAAATCTGTTTCTGCGCAGTAATCCAAATCTAGTATCAACCTTGCTATCAAAGACTTTACTTGGCACAACAAAACACAAAACTAAGATAAGGAGAGGTTGCTACAGTAGTAAACAACTTCCAAGACTCAAATATAAAACAAAGTACTGTAGAAAAATAACACATGGGTTATCTCCCAAGAAGTTCTTTCTTTATAGCCATTAAGATGGGCTCAGCAGTTTTAATGATGCACTCGCAAGAAATAGTAGTTGAAGCAAAAGAGAGCATCAAGAAGCAAATCCAAAACACATTTAAGTCTAACATGCTTCCTATGCAAGGGAATCTTGTAAATAAACAAGTTCATGAAGAGCAAAGTAACAAGCATAGGAAGATAGAACAAGTGTAGCTTCAAAAATTTCAGCACATAGAGAGGTGTTTTAGTAACATGAAAATTTCCACAACCATATTTTCCTCTCTCATAATAACTTTCAGTAGCAACATGAGCAAACTCAACAATATAACTATCACATAAAGCATTCTTATCATGAGTCTCATGCATAAAATTATTACTCTCCACATAAGCATAGTCAATTTTATTAGTCGTAGTGGGAGTAAATTCAACAAAGTAGCTATCATTATTATTCTCATCATCAAATATAGGAGGCATATTGTAATCATAATCAAATTTATCCTCCATAACAGGTGGTACCAAAAGACTACTATCATTATAATCATCATAAATAGGAGGCAAAGTATCATCAAAGTAAGTTTCCTCCTCAATGCTTGGCGGACTAAAAAGATCATGCTCATCAAAACCAGCTTCCCCAAGCTTAGAATTTTCCATAGCATTAGTAACAATAGTGTTCAAAGCATTCATATTAATAACATTCCCATTAGCATGCATATAAAGTTCCATGGGTTTTTTAATTCTCTCTTCAAACACATCATGTCCTAATTCAAGATAAAGTTCATAAAGATCTCTCATATTTTTGTTGTTTTCCATTATGCCTAACTAGTGTAAACAAGAAACAAAAAGATGCAATTGCAGGATCTAAAGGAAATAGCTTCGAGCACACACACAATGGCGCTTAAAAGTACTGTTACACGGAACCGAAGTATGAGTGCCTTTTACCTTTCCTCCCCGGCAACGGCGCCAGAAAAGTGCTTGATGTCTACGGGAGCTTCTATTCTTGTAGACAGTGTTGGGCCTCCAAGAGCAGAGGTTTGTAGAACAGCAGCAAGTTTCCCTTAAGTGGATCACCCAAGGTTTATCGATCTCAGGGAGGAAGAGGTCAAAGATATCCCTCTCAAGAAACCCTGCAACCACAAAGCAAGAAGTCTCTTGTGTCCCCAACACACCTAATAGGTGCACTAGTTCGGCGAAGAGATAGTGAAATACAGGTGGTATGAATATATATAAGCAGTAGCAACAGCGCCAGAAAAGTGCTTTGCTATCCAGGACTGGCGTGTATTTGATGGTGGTAATATTGCAGATAGTAGAAACGCAGTAAAACAGTAAACAAGCAGCGATAGCAGTATTTAGGAACAAGGCCTAGGGATCATACTTTCACTAGTGGACACTCTCAACATTGATCACATAACAGAATAAATAAATAGATGCTAGACTCTACACCCTCTTGTTGGATGATGAACACCATTGCGTAGGATTACACGAACCCTCAATGCCGGAGTTAACAAGCTCCATAATATTCGATATTCATGTTTAAATAACCTTAGAGTGCAAGATAGATCAACATAACCAAATAGATCACATCAATACCATCATAGTAATAGTTAACTTCATAATCTACAAGAGATCACAATCATAAACTACGCCAAGTACTACATGATGCACACACTGCCACCTTTACACCATGCAGGAGGAATAGAGTACTTTAATAACATCACTAGAGTAGCACATAGACGAATAGTGATACAAAACTCATATGAATCTCAATCATGTAAGGCAGCTCATGAGATCATTGTATTGAAGTACATAGGAGAGAGATTAACCACATAGCTACCGGTACAACCCCGAGCCTCGATGGAGAACTACCCCTCCTCATGGGAGACATCAGCGGTGATGAAGATGGCGGTGGTGTCGATGGAGAAGCCTTCCGGGGGCACTTCCCCGTCCCGGCGGCATGCCGGAACAGAGACTCCTATCCCCCAGATCTTGGCTTCGCGATGGCGGCGGCTCTGGAAGGTTTCTCGTACCGTGGCTTTTTCGTATCGAGGTTTTAGGTCAGGGACCTTTTTATAGGCGAAGAGGCGGAGTCGGAGGGGCGAAGAGGCGGTGAGAGGGTAAGGCGGCGCGGGCCACCCCTGGGCCGCGCCGGCCTATCATCTGGGGGGCCTGTGTCCCCTCTCTGGCGGCTCTCGGGTGTTCTGGATGCTTCCGGGGATTCTAAGATGCTGGGCGTTGATTTCGTCCGATTCCGAGAATATTTCCTTACTAGGATTTCTGAAACCAAAAATAGCAGAAAACGAGGCGGCCCTTCGGCATCTCGTCAATAGGTTAGTTCCGGAAAACGCATAATAATGACATAAAGTATGCATAAAACATGTAGATATCATCAATAATGTGGCATGGAACATAAGAAATTATCGATACGTCGGAGACGTATCAAAGGGAAGCCTCGGAGGGGCCCTGGTGGGGCCACACCATAGGGGGGCGCGCCCCACCCCTTGGCCACGCCGCCCTGGCGTGTGGGGCCCCCTAGCTCCCCTCTGGCAACTCTTCGGTGTTTTGGAAGCTTCGTGGAAATATAAGATTCTGGGCGTTGATTTCGTCCAATTCCGAGAATATTTCCTTTGTAGGATTTCTGAAACCAAAAATAGCAGAAAACAGGAACTGACACTTCGGCATCTTGTCAATAGGTTAGTTCTGGAAAATGCATCAAAACGATATAAAGTGTGAACAAAACATGTAGGTATTGTCATAAAACAAGCATGGAACATCAGAAATTATTGATACGTTGGAGACGTATCAGCATCCCCAAGCTTAGTTCCTACTCGCCCTCGAGTAGGTAAACGATAAAAAGAATAATTTCTGTAGTGACATGCTACTTACATAATCTTGATCATACTATTGTAAAGCATATGAGATGAATGCAGCGATTCGATGCAATGTTAAAGACAATGAGTAGACGACTGAATCATATAGAAAAGACTTTTCATGAATAGTACTTTCATGACAAGCATCAATAAGTCTTGCATAGGAGTTAACTCATAAAGCAATAGATTCATAGTAGAAAGTTTTGAAGCAACACAAAGGAAGATATAAGTTTCAGCAGTTGCTTTCAACTTCAACATGTTTATCTCATGGATAATTGTCAACACAAAGTAATATGATGAATGCAAATAAGCAAGTATGTAAGAATCAATGCACAGTTAACACAAGTGTTTGCTTCTAAGATAGAAAGAAGTGGGTAAACTGACTCAACATAAAAGTAAAAGAATGGCCCTTCGCAAAGGGAAGCATGGATTGCTATATTTGTGCTAGAGCTTTTATTTTGAAAACATAGAAACAATTTTGTCAACGGTAGTAATAAAGCATATGTGTTATGTATAAGACATCCTATAAGTTGCAAGCCTCATGCATAGAATACCAATAGTGCCCGCACCTTGTCCTAATTAGCTTGGATTTACATGGATTATCATTGCATAACATATGTTTTAACCAAGTGTCACAAAGGGGTACCTCTATGCCGTCTGTACAAAGGTTTAAGGAGAAAGCTCGCATTGGATTTCTCGCTTTTGATTATTCTCAACTTAGACATCCATACCAGGACAACATAGACAACAGATAATGGACTCCTCTTTAATGCATAAGCATTCAATAACAGATAATATTCTCATAAGAGATTGAGGATTGATGTCCAAACTGAAACTTCCACCATGGATCATGGCTTTAGTTAGCGGCCCAATGTTCTTCTCTAACAATATGCATACTCAAACCATTCAACTCATGATAAATCACCCTTACTTCAGACAAGACGAACATGCATAGCAACTCACATGATATTCAACAAAGTGTAATAGTTGATGGCGTCCCCAGGAACATGGTTATCGCTCAACAAGCAACTTATTAAGAAATAAGATACATAAGTACATATTCAATACCACAATAGTTTTTAAGCTATTTTTCCCATGAGCTATATATTGCAAAGACAAAGGAATGAAATTTTAAAGGTAGCACTCAAGCAATTTACTTTGGAATGGCAGAGAAATACCATGTAGTAGGTAGGTATGGTGGACACAAATGGCATAGTTTTTGGCTCAAGGATTTTGGATGCACGAGAAGTATTCCCTCTCAGTACAAGGCTTATGCTAGCAAGGTTGTTTGAAGCAAACACAAGTATGAACCGGTACAACAAAACTTACATAAGAACATATTTCAAGCATTATAAGACTCTACACTGTCTTCCTTGTTGTTCAAACCCTTACCAGAAAATATCTAGACTTTAGAGAGACTAATCATGCAAACCAAATGTCAACAAGCTCTACGGCATTTCCTCATTAATAGATGCAAAGTACATGATGCAAGAGCTTAAACATGATCTATATGAGCACAACAATTGCCAAGTATCAAATTATTCAAGACATTATACCAATTACCACATATAACATTTTCTGAACCAACCAAATAACAATCAACGAAGCAGTTTCAACCTTCGCCATGAACATTAAAAGTAAAGCTAAGAACACCAGTGTTCATATGAATGAGCGGAGCGTGTCTCTCTCCCACACAAGCATGAATTTATTCATAGAATGAAAATAACAAAAACGAAAATAAAAGCACACAAACGCTCCAAGTAAAGCACATAAGATGTGACGGAATAAAAATATAGTTTCACTAGAGGTGACCTGATAAGTTGTCGATGAAGAAAGGGATGCCTTGGGCATCCCCAAGCTTAGATGCTTGAGTCTTCTTGAAATATGCAGGGATGAACCACGGGGGCATCCCCAAGCTTAGACTTTTCACTCTTCTTGATCATATTGTATCATCCTCCTCTCTTGATCCTTGAAAACTTCCTCCACACCAAACTCAAAACAAACTCATTAGAGGGTTAGTGCATAATCAAAAATTCACATGTTCAGAGGTGACACAATCATTCTTAACACTTCTGGACATTGCCCAAAGCTATTGAAAGTTAATGGAACAAAGAAATCCATCCCACATAGCAAAACAGGCAATGCGAAATAAAAGGCAGAATCTATCAAAACAGAACAGTCCGTAAAGACGAATTTTTCTGGGGCACTTAACTTGATCAGATGAAAATGCTCAGATTGAATGAAAGTTGCGTACATATCTGAGGATCACTCACGTAAATTGGCAGATTTTTCTGCGTTACCTACAGAGAATACTACTCAAATTCGTGACAGACAGAAATCTGCTTCTGCAGTAATCCAAATCTAGTATCAACCTTACTATCAAAGACTTTACTTGGCACAACAATGCAATAAAATAAGATAAGGAAAGGTTGCTACAGTAGTAACAACTTCCAAGACACAACAAAACAGTAGCAAAATAAAAACATGGGTTATCTCCCAAGAAGTGCTTTCTTTATAGCCATTAAGATTGGGCTCAACAATTTTAATGATGCACTCGCAAGAAATAAGAGTTGAAGCAAAAGAGAGCATCAAAAAGCAAGTAAGAAACACATTTAAGCCTAACCCACTTCCTATGGGAAGGAATCTTGTAAATAAACAAATTCATGAAGCATAATGCAACAAGCATAGAAAGATAAAACAAGTGTAACTTCAAAAATTTCAGCATATAGAGAGGTGTTTTAGTAACATGAAAATTTCTACAACCATATTTTCCTCTCTCATAAAGATTTTCAGTAGCATCATGAACAAACTCAACAATATAACTATCAAATGAAACATTCTTATCATGAGCTACATGCATAAAATTATTACTACTCCCAACATAAGCATAGTCATTCTTATTAATTGTAGTGGGAGCAAATTCAACAAAGTAGCTATCATTATTATTCTCATCAAGTGTAGGAGGCATAGTATAATCATAATAAAATTTGTCCTCCATAGTAGGCGGCACCAAAATACCACTATCATTATAATCATCATAAATAGGAGGCAAAGTATCATCAAAGAAAATTTTCTCCTCAATGCTTGGGGGACTAAAAATATCATGCTCATCAAAACCAGCTTCCCCAAGCTTAGAATTTTCCATAGCATTAGCAACAATGGTGTTCAAAGCGTTCATACTAATATCATTGCTACTAGCATGCAAATAAGGTTCCATAGGTTTTTTAATTTTCGCATCAAACAATCCATGTCTTAACTCAGGAAATAGATTAAAAAGCTCACTATTGTTTTCCATTATGCCTAACTAGTGAAAGATAAAAACAAGAAACAAAAAGATGCAGTTGCAGGATCTAAAGGAAATAACTTCGAGCACTCACACACCGGCAACAGTGCTAGGAAATAGCTTAGTAGTCGGAGGATGTGAATACCTTTTACCTTACCTCCCCGGCAACGGCGCCAGAAAATAGCTTGCTGTCTACTGTTGGCTTCTTTTCCTGTAGACAGTGTTGGGCCTCCAAGAGCAGAGGTTTGTAGAACAGCAGCAAGTTTTCCCTTAAGTGAATCACCCAAGGTTTATCGAACTCAGGTAGGAAGAGGTCAAAGATATCCCTCTCAAGCAACCCTGCAATCACGATACAAGAAGTCTCTTGTGTCCCCAACACACCTAATACACTTGTCAGATGTATAGGTGCACTAGTTCGGCGAAGAGATAGTGAAATACAAGTGGTATGGATGAATATGAGTAGTAATAATAATCTGAAATAAATATGGCAGCGAGTAAACATGCAGTAGAACTTGTTGGAAACGGTGTTTCAATGCTTAGAAACAAGGCCTAGGGATCATACTTTCACTAGTGGACACTCCCAACATTGCAATCATAATTGAATATAAATATAAGCACTTCACTATGCTATTCTGAATTACTCTCTGGCAAGATAACGAACACTAATTCATCATGTAGGCAAACCTTAAAGATGTATTCCCAAGTACTAATAAACACCCCACGCTGTCACTGTGAGCATTCATAGGAGGTACTAACACACCACAATTTCATAGAGACATCCAACTCAAATCATAACCCAGTGAACAAGTATTCTGTGAAATATAGCCTAAGAGACCCACATGCTGCACACACTGTCACCTTTACACACGTGGGACAAGGAGTCTCCGGAGATCACATAAGTAAAATCCACTTGAATAGCATAACGACATCTAGATTACAAAGCTCATCATATGGATCTCAATCATGTAAGGCAGCTCATGAGATCATTGTATTGAAGTACATGGGAGAGAGATGAACCACATAGCTACCGGTACAGCCCTTAGCCTCGAGGGAGAATGATACGTCCATTTTGCATCACTATTTTATATCATAATTTACTGTTATTCATTGATATATTTCATATTTAGAGGTGATACTTATGTTATTTCATCTATTTTGCATGTTTCATGATTATTGGAGGATCGCGCACCGGAGTCAGGATTCTGCTGGAAAAAGCGCCGTCAGAATGCAATATTTCGGAAGATCGACAATTGACGGAAATTATATGAAAAATCCTATTTTTCCAGAAGACGAAGAGAGCCAAAAGGAGGAGCCGAGGAGGGCCGCCATGGGCCCCCTCATAGGCCGGCGCGGGCCCTGTCCTGGCCACACTGCCATGCGGGGAGGGGGCCCACAGCCCCCTCTGGCCTCCTCTCGTTCGCGTACTTCTTCGTCCCGAAAACCTAAGCTCCAGAGGATAGTCGCGAAGAGTCATAGCCGCCTCTGCGGGGCGGAAAACACCAGAGAGAAAAGAGCTCTCCGGCAGGCTGAAATCTACCGGGGAAATTCCCTCCCGGAGGGGGAAATCGACGCCATCGTCACCGTCATCGAGCTGGACATCATCTCCATCAGCATCATCATCATCTCCATCATCATCACCACCGTCTCCACCGCTGCACCTCGTCACCGCTGTAACAATTTGGGTTGGATCTTGATTGTTTGATAGGGGAAACTCTCCCGGTATTGATTTCTACTCGTTATTGATGCTATTGAGTGAAACCATTGAACCAAGGTTTGTGTTCAGATTGTTATTCATCATCATATCACCTCTGATCATGTTCCATATGATGTCTCGTGAGTAGTTCGTTTAGTTCTTGAGGACATGGGTGAAGTCTAAATGTTAGTAGTGAATTATGGTTGAGTAATATTCAATGTTATGATATTTAAGTTGTGGTGTTATTCTTCTAGTGGTGTCATGTGAACGTCGACTACATGATACTTCACCTTTATAGGCCTAGGGGAATACGTCTTGTACTCGTTTGCCAATTGCGGGGTTGCCGGAGTGACAGAAACCTGAACCCCCGTTGGTATATCGATGCAGGAGGGATAGCAGGATCTCAGAGTTTAAGGCTGTGGTTAGATTTATCTTAATTACTTTCTTGTAGTTGCGGATGCTTGCAAGGGGTATAATCACAAGTATGTATTAGTCCTAGGAAGGGCGGTGCATTAGCATAGGTTCACCCACACAACACTTATCAAAACAATGAATATTAATTAGCTATATGAAGCGAAAGCACTAGACTAAATTCCCGTGTGTCCTCAAGAACATTTGGTCATTATAAGTAAACAAACCGGCTTGTCCTTTGTGCTAAAAAGGATTGGGCCACTCGCTGCAATTATTTCTCTCGCATTTTACTTACTCGTACTTTATTCATCTGCTATATCAAAACCCCCTGAATACTTGTCTGTGAGCATTTACAGTAAATCCTTCATCGAAACTGCTTGTCAACACCTTCTGCTCCTCGTTGGGTTCGACATTCTTACTTATCAAAATACTACGATACACCCCCTATACTTGTGGGTCAGCAAGACTATTTTCTGGCGCCGTTGCCGGGGAGTGAAGCGCTATTGGTAAGTGGAATTGGTAATGGAAACTTTTACTGTTAGTGCTGATTTTATTTCTGCATGCTGCTATAATTCATTATGGAGAGATCTTCTCTTGAATTTTTATTTGGAAAATCTACTACTACTGCAAAGGTAGTGGATGAGGCGCCAGGTGAGAACGATGTTCCATACAAAATACCTATGAAAATTATTGAACGTGTTGTGGATAACCGTTATGCAGGGGATGGAACTGTCCATCCTGGTGAGCATTTACTGTTCTTACATGAATTATGTGGTTTATTCAAGTGTGCAGGTATTGCTATGGATGAAGTGAGGAAGAAGCTATTCTCTATATCGCTGTCTGGTAAAGCGGCGCATTGGTACAAATTATTGAATAATGGGGATTCTCTTGAAAGGAATGATATTGTGCCTCTATTTTATCCTAAATTTTATCCTCCAAGTGAAATTCACAAGGACCGGAACCGCATATATAATTTCTGGCCTCATGATGGAGAGAGTATTGCCCAAGCGTGGGGGAGATTGAAGTCTTTAATGCTCAAATGCCCCATTCATGAGCTTCCTGGTAATATTATCATTGATAATTTCTATGCAAGACTTTCTTTTCAAGATAAGACCTTGCTGGATACTTCTTGTTCTGGATCATTTACACGCAACAAAGAAGAGTTTAAAAGCGACCTTCTTGATCGGATTCAGGAGAATACTGAAGGATAGGAGAACGACAAAGATAGAGAGTCAGGTGTAAATTATGATTATAAATGCATTGAAGCTTTTATGGATACTGATAAATTTCGTAATATGAGTGCTACTTATGGTCTTGATTCTCAAGTCGCTGCAAATCTTTATAAAGCTTTTGCCTCTCATTATGAATTGCCTAAGAAGAATTTTGATAAGTATCATGAACAGTATAAAGATAAAATTGATTCATCTATAAATAAATGTGTTGTAATTGAAACTGTTGATCATGTTATTCCTGAAGCTTATATTGAAAAAACTCCTTTCCCTGCTAAAATGAAGGAGTATTCTGTTATAAATAGTGTGGTTAATAAAAGTGAAAAGAAACCTATAAAACCTGAAGAGCAAATAAAAGTTGAACCTGCTATTGCAATAGTTAAAGATCTTGTGACTGAAAATGTGGAAGATGGTCATATTATTTTCTGTGAAGATGCTTCTAATATTGTTTCACATCCTAATAAGTCTAGGAAAACTAGTGTTCCTATGCTATCTGTTAGAATTGGTGATCATTGTTATTATAGTTTATGTGATATTGGTGCAAGTATTAGTGCTATTCCTTATGAGCTTTACACGGAGATCATGCATGAAATTGGTTCTTGTGAACTTGAAGATATTTATGTGGTTATTCGGCTAGCTAATAGAGAAACTATCTCTCCAATTGGTATTGTTCGAGATGTGGAAGTTCTATGTGGTAAGATTAAATATCCTGCTGACTTTTTAGTACTTGGTTCTGCTGCTAGTAAACATTGTCCTATCATTTTTGGTAGACCTTTTCTAAATACTTGTGGAGCTGTTATAGATTGCAAGAAAGAGAAAATTTTGACTAAATTTGCTAGTGAATCTTATGAGTTTAATTTCTCTAAATTTGCCAAAACTCCTTATAAAGCTGATTCGCCTAATAATGATTTTAGAATTGAACAGTGTGCATCTATTACTCTTGCTCCTAATAATCCTTTGCAGCAACATCTGGAGAATAGTGAGAGTGAAGTCTTTAGGGAAGAAAGAAATGAGCTTGATGAAATTTTCCTTCGTCAACCTATTCTTAAGCATGATTTACCGGTAGAAGACCTTGGTACAACACCACCACCAAAGGAAGATCCTGTTTTTGATTTAAAACCATTGCCTGATAATCTTAAATATGCTCATATTGATGATAAGAAAATATATCCTGTTATTATTAGTTCTAAGCTTTCAGATATCGAGGAAGAAAGGTTATTGGAAATATTAAAGAAACACCGAGGAGCTATTGGCTACACTCTTGATGACTTGAAGGGGATTTCTCCCTCTATTTCCCAACATGCCATTAATATGGAAGATGATGCAAAGCCTGTTGTTGAACATCAGCGTCGTCTAATTCCTAAGATGAAGGACGTGGTAAGAAATGAGGTATTAAAACTTCTTGAAGCTGGTATTATATATCCTATTGCTGATAGTAGATGGGTTAGTCCTGTGCATTGTGTTCCTAAGAAAGGAGGAATGACTGTTGTGCCTAATGATAATGATGAGCTCATACCTCAAAGAGTAGTTTTAGGGTATAGAATGTGCATTGATTATCGAAAAGTTAATAGGGTTACTAAGAAAGATCATTACCCTTTGCCTTTTATTGATCAAATGTTAGAAAGGTTGTCTAAAAATACTCATTTTTGCTTTCTTGATGGATATTCTGGGTTTTCACAAATTGCTATTAAAACTAAGGATCAAGAGAAAACCACATTCACTTGTCCCTATGGAACTTATGCTTATAGACGTATGCCTTTTGGTTTATGTAATGCTCCTGCTACTTTTCAAAGATGCATGTCTGCTATTTTTCATGGCTTTTGCGAGAATATTGTGGAGGTATTCATGGATGATTTTTCTGTCTATGGGAATTCTTTTGATAATTTCTTGCGGAACCTTGATAAAGTTTTGCAGAGGTGTGAAGAAACTAACCTTGTTCTTAATTGGGAGAAATGCCACTTTATGGTTAATGAAGGAATTGTATTGGGACATAAAATTTCCGAGAGAGGTATTGAAGTTGATAGAGCTAAAGTTGAAGCAATTGAGAAGATGCCCTATCCTAGGGATGTTAAAGGTATTCGTAGTGTTCTTGGTCATGCTGGGTTTTATAGGAGGTTTATTAAAGATTTCTCCAAGATTTCAAAACCTCTTACTAATCTTCTTCAAAAAGATGTACCTTTTGTTTTTGATGATGATTGTAAGGAAGCTTTTGAAACTCTAAAGAAAGCCTTGACAACTGCTCCTATAGTTGAACCTCCTGATTGGAACTTACCTTTTGAAATTATGTGCGATGCTAGTGATTTTGTTGTAGGCGCTGTTCTTGGACATCGAGTAGATAAAAAATTAAATGTTATTCATTATGCTAGTAAAACTCTTGATGCTGCTCAAAGAAATTATGCTACAACTGAGAAGGAAATGTTAGCTGTAGTCTTTGCTTATGACAAGTTTAGATCCTATATTGTTGATTCAAAAGTTACAATTCATACTGATCATGCTGCAATTAGATACCTAATGCAAAAGAAAGATGCTAAGCCAAGGCTTATTAGATGGGTGCTTCTGTTGCAAGAATTTGATTTGCATATTATAGATAGGAAAGGTGCTGATAATCCTGTTGCCGATAATTTGTCTAGATTGGAAAATATTGCTTATGATCCTGTTCCTGTTAATGATAGTTTTCCAAATGAACAATTGGCTGTAATAAAGGTGAGCTCGCGAGATAGTCCTTGGTATGCTGATTATGCTAACTTTATTGTTTCCAAGTACTTACCTCCAACCTTTTCAAATTTCAGCAAAGGAGGAAATTCTTTTATGACTTGAGGCATTATTTTTGGGATGACCCACACTTATATAAAGAAGGAGTGGATGGTATTCTGCGAAGATGTGTCCCCGAATATGAACAACAAGAGATACTGAGTAAATGTCATGGTAGTGCCTATGGAGGACATCACGCCGGAGATAGAACCGCGCAAAAGGTTCTACAATCAGGTTTTTATTGGCCAACTCTCTTCAAAGATGCAAGAAAGTTTATTTTATCTTGTGATGAATGTCAAAGGGTTGGTAATATCTCCAGATGCAATGAAATACCTATGAATTATACTCTTGTTATTGAACCATTCGATTGTTGGGGATTTGACTTCATGGGACCTTTCCCCTCTTCAGAAGGTAACACTCATGTACTTGTTGCTGTTGATTATGTTACTAAATGGGTGGAAGCCTGATACGTCTCCAACGTATCTATAATTTCTGATGTTCCATGCTTGTTTTATGACAATACCTACATGTTTTGTTCACACTTTATGATGATTTTATGTGTTTTCCGGAACTAACCTATTGACGAGATGCCGAAGTGCCAGTTCCTGTTTTCTGCTGTTTTTGGTTTCAGAAATCCTAGTAAGAAAATATTCTCGGAATTGGACGAAATCAACGCCCAGAGTCTTAAAATTCCACGAAGCTTCCAGAACACCCGAGAGCCACCAGAGGGGAGCCCTGGGGGCCCCACACGCCAGCCCGGCGCGGCCAGAGGGGGGCCGCCCCCCCCTAGTGTGTCACCGCCTCGTCAGCCCTCCGACTCCGCCTCTTCGCCTATTTAAAGGTCCCTGACCTAAATCTTCGAGACGGAAAAGCCACGGTACGAGAAACCTTCCAGAGCCGCCGCCATCGCGAAGCCAAGATCTGGGGGACAGGACTCTCTGTTCCGGCACGCCGCCGGGACGGGGAAGTGCCCCCGGAAGGCATCTCCATCGACACCACCGCCATCTTCATCACCGCTGCTGTCTCCCATGAGGAGGGAGTAGTTCTCCCTCGAGGCTAAGGGATGTACCGGTAGCTATGTGGTTAATCTCTCTCCCTATGTACTTCAATACAATGATCTCATGAGCTGCCTTATGATACGTGTATAGCACGCATCCGTTGGGAACCCCAAGAGGAAGGTGTGATGCGTACAGCGGCAAGTTTTCCCTCAGTAAGAAACCAAGGTTTATCGAACCAATAGGAGCCAAGAAGCACGTTGAAGGTTGATGGCAGCGGAGTGTAGTGCGGCGCAACACCAGGGATTCCGGCGCCAACGTGGAACCTGCACAACACAACCAAATTACTTTGCCCCAACGTGACAGTGAGGTTGTCAATCTCACCGGCTTGTTGTAACAAAGGATTAGATGTATAGTGTGGATGATGATTGTTTGCAGAAAACAGTAGAACAAGTATTGCAGTAGATTGTATTCGATTAAAAGAATGGACCGGGGTCCACAGTTCACTAGTGGTGTCTCTCCGATAAGAATAAGCATGTTGGGTGAACAAATTACAGTTGGGCAATTGACAAATAAAGAGGGCATGACCATGCACATACATGATATGATGAGTATTGTGGGATTTAATTGGGCATTACGACAAAGTACATAGACCGCTATCCAGCATGCATCTATGCCTAAAAAGTCCACCTTCAGGTTATCATCCGAACCCCTTCCAGTATTAAGTTGCAAACAACAGACAATTGCATTAAGTATGGTGCGTAATGTATCAACAACTACATCCTTAGACATAGCATCGATGTTTTATCCCTAGTGGCAACAGCACATCCACAACCTTAGAACTTTCTGTCACATCGTCCTGCATTTAATGGAGGCATGAACCCACTATCGAGCATAAATACTCCCTCTTGGAGTTACAAGCAAAAACTTGGCCAGAGCCTCTACTAGTAACGGAGAGCATGCAAGATCATAAACAACACATAGATAATAGATTGATAATCAACATAGCATAGTATTCTCTATTCATCGGATCCCAACAAACACAACATATAGCATTACAGATAGATGATCTTGATCATGTTAGGCAGCTCACAAGATCCAACAATGAAGCACAATTAGGAGAAGATGACCATCTAGCTACTGCTATGGACCCATAGTCCAGGGGTGAACTACTCACTTATCACTCCGGAGACGACCATGGCGGTGAAGAGTCCTCCGGGAGATGATTCCCCTCTCCGGCAGGGTGCCGGAGGCGATCTCCTGAATCCCCCGAGATGGGATTGGTGGCGGCGGCGTCTCTGGAAGGTTTTCCGTATCGTGGCTCTCGGTACTAGGGGTTTCGCGACGAAGGCTTTAAGTAGGCGGAAGGGCAGGTCAAGAGGCGGCACGGGGGCCCCACACAACAGGGCCGCGCGGGCCCCCTGTAGGCCGCGCCGCCCTACTGTGGCGGCGCCCCGTGGCCCCACTTCGTCTCCTCTTCGGACTTCTGGAAGCTTCGTGGAAAAATAGGCCCCTGGGCGTTGATTTCGTCCAATTCCGAGAATATTTCCTTACTAGGATTTCTGAAACCAAAAACAGCAGAAACAAAGAATCGGCTCTTCGGCATCTTGTTAATAGGTTAGTGCCGGAAAATGCATAAATATGACATAAAGTATGCATAAAACATGTAGGTATCATCAATAAAGTGGCATGGAACATAAGAAATTATCGATACGTTGAAGACGTATCAGCATCCCCAAGCTTAGTTCCTGCTCGTCCCGAGTAGGTAAACGATAACAAAGATAATTTCTGGAGTGACATGCCATCATAATCTTGATCATACTATTGTAAGCACATGTAATGAATGCAGCGATCCAAGACAATGGTAAATGTAATGAGTAAACAACTGAATCATATAGCAAAGACTTTTCATGAATAGTACTTTTAAGACAGGCATCAATAAGTCTTGCATAAGAGTTAACTCATAAAGCAATAATTCAAAGTAAAGGCATTGAAGCAACACAAAAGAAGATTAGGTTTCAGCGGTTGCTTTCAACTTATAACATTATATCTCATGGATATTGTCAACATAAAGTAATATAACAAGTGCAATATGCAAGTATGTAGGAATCAATGCACAGTTCACACAAGTGTTTGCTTCTTGAGATGGAGAGAAATAGGTGAACTGACTCAACATAAAAGAAAAAGAAAGGCCCTTTGCAGAGGGAAGCATTGATTGCTATATTTGTGCTAGAGCTTTGATTTTGAAAACATAAAGAGAGTGTTGCGGTCAGAAACCCACCGGCGAGCAGCGACGGGCAACACAGTAGAGCCGGGAACAACTTAGGGCTGCGGCTGGCCCTGGTCCCTCCGAGCGACGGCCCGCAAAGACTCCGGCACGCACGTCCGATGCTGGTGCAAGGGCGTGCCACCTGACCTATACCTGGTCAGGAAGGTGATGGAGATGCCTCGCTTAGTTTCCTGCATGGCATACACGTAAACATTAAATACGAGCCTCGATCGGCTCTCAGGTTATCCTGTGAATCGGCCCAAAGAGCCGATCCACCCATGATTCGCACAAGGTGTACGAATATATGGTGGTCCTGCTTGATCAAGATAAAGCTAAAACGATCTACGACGATTTAGGGTTTTCACCGCATAATCGGATCATCCTACTCACGATTGGGCCTCGCGGTCACGCACGGTGATCGTAAGCCGATCCTAGACAAGGCCTAAAAACCAACACGAGGTTGATCCCCGGAACATCCTGTCTAGGGCTAGCAAACTACACCCTACGCGTTGCTGGATCCTCCAACCCTTTGTAAGGCCTAACTATTGCAGATATTAAACTAATCCTTGAAGAAACAAGGAGCAACCGTAACGGATCGGATCTACTAAATAATGATCAAGCGGGGTGCCGCCCCTACACCTAAGATAGGTGTAAGGGCGGCTAGATGTATAAGGGTTGCACTACGACAGCATATGATACGAAGAACAATGCTAACCCTAACACATCTAAGATAACTACGTTGCTCGCCATCAAAAAGGCTTCAGTACGAGCAACGCATGGCAACGAATAAACCTGTACTGCCTAGATCGCAAGATGCGATCTAGGCACCATGATGCTTACTCGGAAGAAACCCTCGAGACGAAGGAGTTGGCGATGCGCCTAGATTGATTTGTGGTGAACGATGATTGTTGTTTATTTCATAAACCCTAGATACATATTTATAGTCCGTAGACTTTCTAACGTGGGAATAATCCCAACCGTGCACGAGACAAACTCTAACTAACCGACACGTAATCTACTATGTTACAGATACACGGGCAAACTAGCCCAAACCTTGCATAACAGGCCGATTCACGTATATTCTTCCACATATAACCTTCAAGTCCATCTTGATCGCGGCCCACCTCTGACTCGGTCAAATTCTGGTGATAACACATGCCCCCCTGGTTTTGGAATTGATAATTCCAAAATCACTCTGCTTTTTCTTCGTCGGGTCATGTCGTGGCAGAGCAGAACCGTCGCAGTATCCTTCATCATGATGCCTGGCCTTCTCAATTTCTCCGCGTGACCTGGCAGTTTTTTTTTTTTAGGCACCACTTCCTCGGAAACTGCTGTGGCATTGAATTTCCACTATATCCCCTTTTATTTAACCGCTCCAAACAGTTTGCTTCCGCATCCCCTTCACATTAGCACTCCAAAAGCCCTCCTGCGCCACCATGTCTTCTTCCTCCTCCGCTTCATCGGATCTTTCCACCCAGTCCTCCTCTTCCCGCGAGCCGACACCGGAGCCGAACCCGGCGGAGGTCCATGCGGCCAACACCCGCCGTGCCATCGAGGCCGGGGAGGAATCCAGCCATGATTTCTCCGTCTGGTCAGAGGACGACAAGTCCTTGACCGACGGGGAAAGTGACCTCCACCTCCTTGCAGACGGGGAAACGGAGGAGGAGAGTGATGACGATCGCTTCTCCTGCGACGACTTCACCTCTCCCGAGGAGGAGGAGGAGGAGAAAGAGGAGGAAGAGGAGGAGGACGACACCTCCTCCGACGAGCCGCCGGCCAAACGGTTCTGCCCCTGGCCGGGGAACCTCAGCGACTTCGACAGCGACGACGACGACGCTGATGAGGAGGATGAGGACAATGAGGGCCTGGCCGGCGGCCGCTGGAGCAGCGACGACGAGCCCGTCGGGAGTAGCGCCGACAGCGGCGACGACGGCGACGACGAGGGCAGCGACGGCCCGTAGATAGGACCATTAGCATAGGATCAGTAGTAGTAGACGGGGCAATGTATCCCCTAGTACTTCCTTTTGGGAGCAATCAGCTCTTTATGTAAGAAATCTTGTTTTATCAATGAAGAATTTCCCCAATTTGATTTTGCCGATTTCCTTTGAGCCAATTTAGCCGATTTCCCCTCATACTGATTTTGCCGATTTGTCCACTTAGCCAATGCATAATGAGCCGATAGCAACGCATCGGTCCTTCACAAAACCATCCTTCAATTCTTCAGCTGATGCCCTTGAAATCTGGTGGATAATGTAGAGTTTTCAAGAAAGCCCTTAAATTTCTCCCACCAGCTCCAGCGATCCTCTTCTGCGAGCATTCATCATTTTGTGAAGAAGGTTGTGACGAAGGATCAGCCGATGGTACCCCAATCGGCTCCTAAACAGAGCATCTACCAGGCGGGCTGCCCCCCGAGCCTTAATCAAGGCGAGAATATCGGTGAGGATGCACAAATCAGACCAAGGGCCTTGAACTCAGGCAATTGAGACAGCCACTATGCAGAAGTCCTATGAGCGTAGCTGAGACAGTGGCCAACTTAGCCAGGCCGACAGTAGATGCACCAGAGCCAATCACCTCTCCTCCCTTGAAAGCCGATATATTCCTTCTGACAGTACTGCTGAACTGGCATAAAGGGTTGAAAATCCTCGAAGAGAAGGTTCAGGCACCAGAATCGGCCCAATGCAGCCGAGGAAGCTCTCATTGTTTACTCCCTCGAGGAAGCAGCAGGCCCCACAGCTGAACTGGACTTGGTGAAGATCCGCGCTTGAACTAGAGTCGATGTCCTTGCATCGGCTGTATATCATGAAATTTTTTTTTACTGGCCGATTTTTTCTACCGGCCCCCAACATTTTACTACACACACGTTCATCTGCACATGTTCATCTGATTAGGTGCCCCCCGAGCCGAATCTGTCAGGTAACTGCAGATATCGGCTCTGTAGTTTAGCCAAGGCATCGTATTTGTACGTCGGCTCCGGTAGGACCAATGTTGATTTTTCCTAACTCATCAGCCAACGTAAAACCGCTGCCCAGTAGATCGATGTTGAACATAAGCAGAACATGTGGTGAGGATAATTTTGGCCGATTGCTGGAATCGGCCTCCATATTGATCGAAGCACTCAATGAAGGTTTTGTAATGTTCCTTCATAGATCTTTGGGGCCGATCCCAAGGATCGGCCTCTCCACGTTTGCTCATCGGTTTGTTCTTACTACACGGTCAGGCCAGTGGATAAGACCAGCCTAACCCTGCCCTTCGTCACGTCGATGCGCTCGCAGTCGTCCAAATTGATACCTGAGAGTGGCTCTTGGCCTGCTGTTTCCCAAGCGTTCATGCCAGCCGTTGAAATCTCGGCTGAATCATCGGCCTGGACGACCTCTACCTCATCCCCATCCCACTGTATTACGCATTGGTGCATCGTGGAGGGAATGCAACAGTTGGCGTGGATCCAATCTCTTCCTAGCAGAACAGCATAGGTGCTCTTGCTATCGACGATGAAGAATGTCGTAGGGATAGTTTTCCTTCCTACGGTCAGATCCACGTTCAGAACACCTTGCGCGTCAGACGCTTGGCCGTTGAAATCGCTCAATGTCACGTTGGTCTTGATCAGATCCGAGCTAGAGCGTCCCAACCGACGTAGCATAGAGTATGGCATAATGTTGACTGCCGCTCCGGTGTCCACCAGCATCTTATTGACAGGCCTCCCATCGATATAACCTCGCAAGTACAGGGCCTTCAGATGTCTGTAGCTTCTTTCTCGTGGCTTCTCAAAGATAACCGGCCGTGGGCCGCAGTCAAGTTGTGCCACAGGTGCCTCGTCTAATCCTGGAGCACTGAACTCCGAAGGAAGGATGAACACCATGTTTGTGCCAGCCGATGTTTCATCATCGGCTTTCCTGTGCTTGGGGCGCCACACCATTTTTTGTGGTCGACCCTCTTCATCCAGGGTTCGCTGAATTTTCGCGGCCAGATCAGGCCGCGCCTTCCTTAGCGTGTGCAGGTATAACCTTTCGGCTTCCTCCAAGCCGCGCAATCGCTGAACCCTACGCTTTTGGGAACGGCTGAGTCCATCAGGGCACCACCTTGGTCGGTGGTACCTGTCTTCTTCTTCTTCTCCCTCGTCTTCCAAATCCTCGAGATCTTCCATCCGAGGGGACTCAGCGTGTTTGCTTCGAGGTGGGAGAGGCCCTAGACGTTTGAACACGGACACGTTAGCTGCATCCTTCCTCTTCTGTCTACATTCTGGGCAGTTGCCGATTGTAGGCAATCGGCTCATTCCTGAATCCCAGCAGTGTCTGAAGAAGGGACAGTCCCAGTGCCTATCTTCGTCGTCTCGCTCCCTCGATTCTTCCTTGGCACGCCGCTCGTACTCCTCCTCATCGCGATCATGCCGACGATGTCTCCTGGCGTCCCTAGCCAGACGGTCTCTATCATCATCGTCGCTGGATCGTCGGCGTTGGCTATATTGACTCACGTACTTATTGAGGAGGTGATCAGAGAGAGGTCGCTGATATCTTATGTTCTTCACCTCTCCCTCTGTGACGTAGCGCTTGCCATCGGGACGGAGCCGATCGCGTGGAGCGGCCTCCTCTGTGTCCTTGCTACGAGAGCAGCTGCCCTCGTCTCCATCTTTGCCAGAGTGGTGTCCAGGTCCTACCATGTTGATGCTGAACGAGGACCCTAGCTGGCAACCTTCAGGGTAAGTGCACCCCACCATGTTAACGGCGGGGAAGGGGTGGGTGTCGACCTTCATGGCGTACTGGTTGAAAATCAGGACGTCCTTGTTCTATCGCCATTTGGATCTGCCGACGCCACACCTGCGATCGTTGGTGGCATGGGAGACCGAGTTATGCCATTTGCAGTATGGCTTTCCGTTCAGCTCCTGTACCGTGGGGATTTTGAGGCCTTCGGGTATCTTCAACTGCTTCTCCTTGAGTAAGAGGTCGAAGATTTGCTCAGTTTTGGTCACGTCAAAATCGAACCCTCTGGGCGGACCTGGTGGCTTAACCCATTTGCAGGACACGGGGGTTGCCCCCCGAGTCCATTCAGCCACTGCTACCTCTTGATCTCCCGCAGAACCTTCGTCTTCATCTGCCTCAACCAGGACTACCGCACGCTTGAATTTGTCTTGGTACAAGTCCGGGTGGCGCTGTTCATATGCCGACAGTTTCTGAACCATGTGCGCCAGTGAAGGGTAGTCTGCTTGGGAGGCCATGTACTTGATTGGTGATGCAAGGCCCACCACTGCCAACTCGACTGCTTATTTTTCAGTCACACGAGCCGAATAACATCGGTTCCTTAGATTTCTGAAGCGCTGGACGTACTCTGCCACGGTTTCTCCACGCTTCTGACGTATCTGAGCTAGATCGGCAATGCCGGACTCGGAAGCCTCTGAGTGGTACTGCATGTGGAACTGTTCTTCCAACTGCTTCCAAGTCCGGATCGAGTCTGGTGGCAACGAAGTGTACCACCCGAAAGCCGATCCCGTGAGGGACTGTGCGAAGAACCTCACGCGTAGTGGATCCGACGCTGAGGCCGTTCCTAGCTGTGCCAAATATCGGCTCACATGCTCGACGGAGCTGGAACCATCTGATCCACTGAATTTGGAGAAATCAGGGAGCCGATATTTGGGTGGTAGCGGGACCAATTCGTACTCATCGAGGTACGGCTTGGAATAGCCGATTGTCCTCCTTTTCGGCACCATGCCGAACTGATCTCTCGATAGTAATGCGATTTGATCCGCGGTGCTGGCTGCAGGAGTCGAACTCTGAAGATTCGCCGGGGTGGCGTACTTAGCCAGCCATGCTTGCTTTTCCAGCTCTGAGCCAACTGCAGGAGCTGAGCTCTGGAGGTTCGTCGGAGTGGCATACTTAGCTAGCCACCTCTGCTTCTCAAGATTTGTCGCTGACGTTCCTCCCGCTTTTCCAGAAGTCCCTGCTGCCGCGGCCTGGTTTGTGAGTGCCCAGTTACCACAGTCTGGCACGTATGTGCACATGTATCCGTGAGGGATCTCCTTAGGCGCCTCGTGCAAGAACTGGCAGTCACTAGGGTCACCACCGATCTTGTAGACGACGAATGCCGGTGAATTCGGCACTTCTGGTGCTGCCAACGCAAATGGCAGCGGTGGACGGGACTGGAGTGGCATCTCTCCTTGGTATGTCCCGAGAGCTGGTCCTGACGGAGAGTACTGGTGCCTCATGATCTCCTGGATCACTCGAAGAGCGACACGCTCCAAAGTGTTCACCAGGTTCTCAGAGTGGCGGTGCAGCGAGTGAGCCACCATGTAGTTAATCTCCTGACGCAGGGACCTGGTGTGTTCTTCTGACGGGGCAGACAGGTCTATCCCATCGAGCGCACCATCAGGCGAGAACCCTTTCCACCTGATGCCATGTGAACGGGTTCTGTGAAAAGAGCCGATGAGGTCGGCCTCGAGGATAGCTTTGACCTCGTCATACTTCTTCTTGAGCTCGTCGGTCAGATCCTCGTACGTGACTGGGGTGCCGTCCGCCATCTCAGATGTAGATGGCGATGTGGTTGATGTCGAAGACGGTCCCACCGGGCGTGCCAGAATGTGTTGCGGTCAGAAACCCACCGGCGAGCAGCGACGGGCAACACAGTAGAGCCGGGAACAACTTAGGGCTGCGGCTGGCCCTGGTCCCTCCGAGCGACGGCCCGCAAAGACTCCGGCACGCACGTCCGATGCTGGTGCAAGGGCGTGCCACCTGACCTATACCTGGTCAGGAAGGTGATGGAGATGCCTCGCTTAGTTTCCTGCATGGCATACACGTAAACATTAAATACGAGCCTCGATCGGCTCTCAAAGTTATCCCGTGAATCGGCACAAAGAGCCGATCCACCCATGATTCGCACAAGGTGTACGAATATATGGTGGTCCTGCTTGATCAAGATAAAGCTAAAACGATCTACGACGATTTAGGGTTTTCACCGCATAATCGGATCATCCTACTCACGATTGGGCCTCGCGGTCACGCACGGTGATCGTAAGCCGATCCTAGACAAGGCCTAAAAACCAACACGAGGTTGATCCCCGGAACATCCTGTCTAGGGCTAGCAAACTACACCCTACGCGTCGCTGGATCCTCCAACCCTTTGTAAGGCCTAACTATTCCAGATATTAAACTAATCCTTGAAGAAACAAGGAGCAACCGTAACGGATCGGATCTACTAAATAATGATCAAGCGGGGTGCCGCCCCTACACCTAAGATAGGTGTAAGGGCGGCTAGATGTATAAGGGTTGCACTACGACAGCATATGATACGAAGAACAATGCTAACCCTAACACATCTAAGATAACTACGTTGCTCGCCATCAAAAAGGCTTCAGTACGAGCAACGCATGGCAACGAATAAACTCAGACGCCTAGATCACAACATGCGATCTAGGCAGCATGATGCTTACCGGAAGAAACCCTCGAGACGAAGGAGTTGGCGATGCGCCTAGATTGATTTGTGGTGAACGATGATTGTTGTTTATTTCATAAACCCTAGATACATATTTATAGTCCGTAGACTTTCTAACGTGGGAATAATCCCAACCGTGCACGAGACAAACTCTAACTAACCGACACGTAATCTACTATGTTACAGATACACGGGTAAACTAGCCCAAACCTTGCATAACAGGCCGATTCACGTATATTCTTCCACGTATAACCATCAAGTCCATCTTGATCGCGGCCCACCTCTGACTCGGTCAAATTCTGGTGATAACAGAGAGTATAAAAGTAAAGTTTTGAGAGGTGTTTGTTGTTGTCAACGAATGGTAGCGGGCACTTGATACGCGTACAACACGCATCCGTTGGGAACCCCAAGAGGAAGGTGTGATGCGTACAGTGGCAAGTTTTCCCTCAGTAAGAAACCAAGGTTTATCGAACCAGTAGGAGCCAAGAAGCACGTTGAAGGTTGATGGCGGCGAGATGTAGTGCGGCGCAACACCAGGGATTCCGGCGCCAACGTGGAACCTGCACAACACAACCAAAGTACTTTGCCCCAACGAAACAGTGAGGTTGTCAATCTCACCGGCTTGCTGTAACAAAGGATTAGATGTATAGCGTGGATGATGATTGTTTGCAGAAAACAGTAGAACAAGTATTGCAATAGATTGTATTCGATGTAAAAGAATGGACCGGGGTCCACAGTTCACTAGAGGTGTCTCTCCCATAAGAGAAATAGCATGTTGGGTGAACAAATTATAGTTGGGCAATTGACAAATAGAGAGGGCATGACAATGCACATACATGATATGATGAGTATTGTGAGAATTAATTGGGCATTACGACAAAGTACATAGACCGCTATCCAAAGCATGCATCTATGCCTAAAAAGTCCACCTTCAGGTTATCATCCGAACCCCTTCCAGTATTAAGTTGAAAACAACAGACAATTGCATTAAGTATGGTGCGTAATGTAATCAATAACTACATCCTCGGACATAGCATCAATGTTTTATCCCTAGTGGCAACAGCTCATCCACAACCTTGGAACTTTCTGTCACTGTCCCAGATTTAATGGAGGCATGAACCCACTATCGAGCATAAATACTCCCTCTTGGAGTTAAGAGTAAAAACTTGGCCAGAGCCTCTACTAATAACGGAGAGCATGCAAGATCATAAACAACACATAGGTAATAGATTGATAATCAACATAACATAGTATTCTCTATCCATCGGATCCCAACAAACACAACATATAGCATTACAGATAGATGATCTTGATCATGTTAGGCAGCTCACAAGATCCGACAATGAAGCATAATTAGGAGAAGACGACCATCTAGCTACTGCTATGGACCCATAGTCCAGGGGTGAACTACTCACTCATCACTCCGGAGGCGACCATGGCGGTGAAGAGTCCTCCGGGAGATGATTCCCCTCTCCGGCAGGGTGCCGGGGGCGATCTCCTGAATCCCCTGAGATGGGATTGGCGGCGGCGGCGTCTCTGGAAGGTTTTCCGTATCGTGGCTCTCGGTACTGGGGGTTTCACGACGAAGTCTATAATTAGGCGGAGGAGATAGGTCAGGGGGCCACACGAGGGCCCCACACGCTAGGCCGGCGCGGCCAAGGGCTAGGCCGCGCGGCCCTAGTGTTTGGCCACCTCGTGGCCCTACTTCGTATCATCTTCGGTCTTCGGAAGCTTCGTGTAAAAATAGGCCCCTGGGCGTTGATTTCGTCCAATTCCGAGAATATTTCCTTACTAGGATTTCTGAAACCAAAAACAGCAGAAAACTGCAACATGCTCTTCGGCATCTCGTTAATAGGTTAGTGCCGGAAAATGCATAAATATGACATAAAGTATGCATAAAACATGTAGATATCATCAATAATGTGGCATGGAACATAAGAAATTATCGATACGTCGGAGACGTATCAGCATCCCCAAGCTTAGTTTCTGCTCGTCCCGAGCAGGTAAACGATAACAAAGATAATTTCTGGAGTGACATGCCATCATAACCTTGATCATACTATTGTAAGCATATGTAATGAATGCAGCGATCAAAACAATGGTAATGCAATGAGTAAACAAATGAATCATATAGCAAAGACTTTTCATGAATAGTACTTCAAGACAAGCATCAATAAGTCTTGCATAAGAGTTAACTCATAAAGCAATAATTCAAAGTAAAGGCATTGAAGCAACATAAAGGAAGATTAAGTTTCAGCGGTTGCTTTCAACTTGTAACATGTATATCTCATGGATATTGTCAATGCAAAGTAATATAACAAGTGCAATATGCAAATATGTAGGAATCAATGCACAGTTCACACAAGTGTTTGCTTCTTGAGGTGGAGAGAGATAGGTGAACTGACTCAATAATAAAAGTAAAATAAAGGCCCTTCGCAGAGGGAAGCATTGATTGCTATATTTGTGCTAGAGCTTTGGTTTTGAAAACATATAGAGAGCATAAAAGTAAAATTTTGAGAGGTGTTTGTTGTTGTCAACGAATGGTAGTGGGTACTCTAACCCCCTTGCCAGACAAACCTTCAAAGAGCGGCTCCCATTTTATTTTATTTTTGTGTGACACTCCTTCCAACCTTTCTTTCACAAACCATGGCTAACCGAATCCTCGGGTGCCTGCCAACAATCTCATACCATGAAGGAGTGCTTTTTTATTTTAGTTTTATTATGAGGACACTCCTCCCCACCTTTGCTTTCTCAAGCCATGGCTAACCGAATCCTTCGGGTGCCGTCCAACAATCACATACCATGGAGGAGTGTCTATTTTTTTTGTTAATTAATTTGGGACTGGGAATCCCATTGCCAGCTCTTTTTGCAAAATTATTGGATAAGCGGATGAAGCCACTAGTCCATTGGTGAAAGTTGCCCAACAAGATTGAAAGATAAACACCACATACTTCCTCATGAGCTATAAAACATTGACACAAATCAGAGGTGATAAATTTTGAATTGTTTAAAGGTAGCACTCAAGTAATTTACTTTGGAATGGCGGAGAAATACCATGTAGTAGGTAGGTATGGTGGACACAAATGGCATAGTGGTTGGCTCAAGGATTTTGGATGCATGAGAAGTATTCCCTCTCGATACAAGGCTTAGGCTAGCAAGGATATTTGAAACAAACACAAGGATGAACTGGTGCAGCAAAACTCACATAAAAGACATATTGTAAACATTATAAGACTCTACACCATCTTCCTTGTTGTTCAAACTCTTTACTAGAAATTATCTAGACCTTAGAGAGACCAATTATGCAAACCAAATTTTAGCAAGCTCTATGTATTTCTTCATTAATAGGTGCAAAGTATATGATGCATGAGCTTAAACATGAGCACAACAATTGCCAAGTATTACATTATCCAAGACATTTTACCAATTACTACATGTATCATTTTCCGTTTCCAACCATACAACAATTTAACGAAGAAGATTCAACCTTCGCCATGAATATTATGAGTAAAGCCCAAGGACATATTTGTCCATATGCAACAGCGGAGCGTGTCTCTCTCCCACACAATGAATGCTAGGATCCATTTTATTCAAACAAAACAAAAACAAAAACAAACCGACGCTCCAAGCAAAGTGCATAAGATGTGATGGAATAAAAATATAGTTTCACTAGAGGAACCTGATAATGTTGTCGATAAAGAAGGGGATGCCTTGGGCATCCCCAAGCTTAGACGCTTGAGTCTTCTTGAAATATGCAGGGGTGAACCACCGGGGCATCCCCAAGCTTAGAGCTTTCACTGTCCTTGATCATATTATATCATCCTCCTCTCTTGATCCTTGAAAACTTCCTCCACACCAAACTTAAAACAACTCATTAGAGGGTTAGTGCACAATTAAAATTTACATGTTCAGAGGTGACACAATCATTCTTAACACTTCTGGACATTGCACCAAGCTACTGAAAGTTAATGGAATCGAAAAATCCATCAAGCATAGCAAAACAAGCAATGTGAAATAAAAGGCAGAATCTGTCAAAACAGAACAGTTCGTAAATACGAATTTCTAAGAGGCACCAGACTTGCTCAAATGAAAATGCTCAAATTGAATGAAAGTTGCGTACATATCTGGGGATCACTCACGTAAATTGGCATAATTTTCTGAGTTACCTACAGAGAATTAGGCCCAAATTCGTGACAGCAAAGAAATCTGTTTCTGCGCAGTAATCCAAATCTAGTATGAACCTTACTATCAACGACTTTACTTGGCACAACAATGTAACAAAATAAGATAAGGAGAGGTTGCTACAGTAGTAACAACTTCCAAGACTCAAATATAAAATAAAGGTACTGTAGTAAAAAACATGTGTTGTCTCCCATAAGCGCTTTTCTTTAATGCCTTTCAGCTAGGCGCAGAAAGTGTGTATCAAGTATTATCAAGAGATGATGCATCTACAGCGGGGTTTGGAGTTTTCTCAACCATGCATTGTATTTTGGATACATAAGTTTCAGAGGCTCTCTTTTCATTAGTCTTGGGCTTGCTACTCTCATCAAACAAATTTTCAGGAACAAGCCAAGCATAATTATTATCTAGAGCTTCATGCATAGCTAGGAGCTTACAAGGTATTGGTGCTTTAATCTCCCCACCATTATTAATATTATTAGTGTACTTAATTATATCCATATCCATCTTTTCAAGTGTTCTTTTAAAATCGGTGATCATACCAAGCCTCTCATGCTTACTAAAAACTTTTCTAGCTTCTTTGGCTATATCCTCAAATTCTCGCACTAGGACTTTTAGAACAAAATCTCTCTTCTCTCCCCTCTCCATATCAGAAAGTGTAAGAAACATGTATTGTATCATGGGGTTGAGACTAATAAATCTAGCTTCCATCATGCGTACCAAACAAACAGAGGCATCTTTATAAGTAGGGACAACTTTTGCAAGAGGTATATCTTTAAGATCTTCATGCATACTAACATGGGTGAAAAATTCTTCTATATTATCTCTTCCAATTATAGACCCTTGTCCTACCGGTATATCTTTTACAGTAAAATTAAAAGGAAACATGATGAAATAAGTAAATGCAAGTAACTAATTTTTTTGTGTTTTCGATATAGCAAACAAGATAGCAAATAAAGTAAAACTAGCAACTAATTTTTGTGTGTTTTGTTTTAATGCAGCAAACAAAGTACTAAATAAAATAAAGCAAGACAAAAAAAAAGTAAAGATATTGGGATGTGGAGACTCCCCTTGCAGCGTGTCTTGATCTCCCCGGCAACGGCGCCAGAAAAAGGGCTTGATACGCGTAGACAAAGACGCGTCCGTTGGGAACCCCAAGAGGAAGATGTGATGCGTACAGCGGCAAGTTTTCCCTCAGTAAGAAACCAAGGTTTATCGAACCAGTAGGAGCCAAGAAGCACGTTGAAGGTTGATGGCGGCGAGATGTAGTGCGGCGCAACACCAGGGATTCCGGCGCCAACGTGGAACCTGCACAACACAACCAAAGTACTTTGCCCCAACGAAACAGTGAGGTTGTCAATCTCACCGGCTTGCTGTAACAAAGGATTAGATGTATAGTGTGGATGATGATTGTTTGCAGAAAACAGTAGAACAAGTATTGCAGTAGATTGTATTCGATGTAAAAGAATGGACCGGGGTCCACAGTTCACTAGAGGTGTCTCTCCCATAAGATAAATAGCATGTTGGGTGAACAAATTATAGTTGGGCAATTGACAAATAGAGAGGGCATGACAATGCACATACATGATATGATGAGTATTGTGAGAATTAATTGGGCATTACGACAAAGTACATAGACCGCTATCCAGCATGCATCTATGCCTAAAAAGTCCACCTTCAGGTTATCATCCGAACCCCTTCCAGTATTAAGTTGAAAACAACAGACAATTGCATTAAGTATGGTGCGTAATGTAATCAATAACTACATCCTCGGACATAGCATCAATGTTTTATCCCTAGTGGCAACAGCACATCCACAACCTTAGAACTTTCTGTCACTGTCCCAGATTTAATGGAGGCATGAACCCACTATCGAGCATAAATACTCCCTCTTGGAGTTAAGAGTAAAAACTTGGCCAGAGCCTCTACTAATAACGGAGAGCATGCAAGATCATAAACAACACATAGGTAATAGATTGATAATCAACATAACATAGTATTCTCTATCCATCGGATCCCAACAAACACAACATATAGCATTACAGATAGATGATCTTGATCATGTTAGGCAGCTCACAAGATCCGACAATGAAGCATAATTAGGAGAAGACAACCATCTAGCTACTGCTATGGACCCATAGTCCAGGGGTGAACTACTCACTCATCACTCCGGAGGCGACCATGGCGGTGAAGAGTCCTCCGGGAGATGATTCCCCTCTCCGGCAGGGTGTCGGGGGCGATCTCCTGAATCCCCCGAGATGGGATTGGCGGCGGCGGCGTCTCTGGAAGGTTTTCCGTATCGTGGCTCTCGGTACTGGGGGTTTCGCGACGAAGGCTATAAGTAGGCGGAGGAGATAGGTCAGGGAGCCACACGCTAGGCCGGCGCGACCAAGGGCCAGGCCGCGCCGCCCTAGTGTTTGGCCACCTCGTGGCCCCACTTCGTATCATCTTCGGTCTTCTGAAAGCTTCGTGTAAAAATAGGCCCCTAGGCGTTGATTTCATCCAATTCCGAGAATATTTCCTTACTAGGATTTCTGAAACCAAAAACAGCAGAAAACAGCAACTAGCTCTTCGGCATCTCGTTAATAGGTTAGTGCCGGAAAATGCATAAATATGACATAAAGTATGCATAAAACATGTAGATATCATCAATAATGTGGCATGGAACATAAGAAATTATCGATACGTCGGAGACGTATCAGCACTCTAACCCCCTTGCCAGACAAACCTTCAAAAAGCGGCTCCCATTTTTTTTTTTTGGGTGGCACTCCTTCCAACCTTTGCTTTCACAAACCATGGCTAACCGAATCCTCGGGTGCCTGCCAACAATCTCATACCATGAAGGAGTGCCTTTTTATTTTAGTTTTATTATGATGACACTCCTCCCCACCTTTGCTTTCTCAAGCCATGGCTAACCGAATCCTCGGGTGCCGTCCAACAATCACATACCATGGAGGAGTGTCTATTTTTGTAACATTATGAAGGTTAATTAATTTGGGACTGGGAATCCCATTGCCAGCTCTTTTTGCAAAATTATTGGATAAGCGGATCAAGCCACTAGTCCATTGGTGAAAGTTGCCCAACAAGATTGAAAGATAAACACCACATACTTCCTCATGAGCTATGAAACATTGACACAAATCAGAGGTGATAAATTTTGAATTGTTTAAAGGTAGTACTCAAGCAATTTACTTTGGAATGGCGGAGAAATACCATGTAGTAGGTAGGTATGGTGGACACAAGTGGCATAGTGGTTGGCTCAAGGATTTTGGATGCATGAGAAGTATTCCCTCTCGATACAAGGTTTAGGCTAGCAAGGCTATTTGAAACAAACACAAGTATGAAGCGGTACAACAAAACTCACATAAAAGACATATTGTAAGCATTATAAGACTCTATACCGTCTTCCTTGTTGTTCGACCCATACTAGAAATTATCTAGACCTTAGAGAGACCAATTATGCAAACCAAATTTTAGCAAGCTCTATGTATTTCTTCATTAATGAGTGCAAAGTATATGATGCAAGAGCTTAAACATGAGCACAACAATTACCAAGTATCACATTATTCAAGACATTTTACCAATTACTACATGTAGCATTTCCCGTTTCGAACCATACAACAATTTAACGAAGAAGATTCAACCTTCGCCATGAATATTATGAGTAAAGCCTAAGGACATATTTGTCAATATGCAACAGCGGAGCGTGTCTCTCTCCCACACAATGAATGCTAGGATCCATTTTATTCAAACAAAACAAAAACAAAAACAAACCGACGCTCCAAGCAAAGTGCATAAGATGTGATGGAATAAAAATATAGTTTCACTAGAGGAACCTGATAATGTTGTCGATGAAGAAGGGGATGCCTTGGGCATCCCCAAGCTTAGACAGCTTGAGTCTTCTTGAAATATGCAGGGGTGAACCACCGGGGCATCCCCAAGCTTAGAGCTTTCACTCTCCTTGATCATATTGTATCATCCTCCTCTCTTGATCCTTGAAAACTTCCTCCACACCAAACTCAAAACAACTCATTAGAGGGTTAGTGCACAATTAAAATTTACATGTTCAGAGGTGACATAATCATTCTTAACACTTCTAGACATTGCACAAAGCTACTGAAAGTTAATGGAATCGAAAAATCCATCAAGCATAGCAAAACAGGCAATGCGAAATAAAAGGCAGAATCTGTCAAAACAGAACAGTCCGTAAAGACGAATTTCTAAGAGGCACCAGACTTGCTCAAATGAAAATGCTCAAATTGAATGAAAGTTGAGTACATATCTGAGGATCACTCACGTAAATTGGCATAATTTTCTGAGTAACCTACAGAGAAGTAGGCCCAGATTCGTGACAGCAAGAAATCTGTTTCTGCGCAGTAATCCAAATCTAGTATGAACCTTACTATCAAAGACTTTACTTGGCACAACAATGCAACAAAACTAAGATAAGGAGAGGTTGCTACAGTAGTAACAACTTCCAAGACTCAAATATAAAACAAAAGTGCAGTAGTAAAATCATGGGTTGTCTCCCACAAGCGCTTTTCTTTAACGCCTTTCAGCTAGGCGCAGAAAGTGTGCATCAAGTATTATCAAGAGACGATGCATCTACAGCGGGGTTTGGAGTTTTCTCAACCATGCATTGTATTTTGGATACATAAGTTTCAGAGGCTCCCTTTTCATTAGTCTTGGGCTTGTTACTCTCATCAAACAAATTTTCAGGAACAAGCCAAGCATAATTATCATCTAGAGCTTCATGCATTGCTAGGAGCTTACAAGGTATTGGTGCTTTAATCTCCCCACCATCATTAACATTATTAGTGTACTTAATTCTATCCATATCCATCTTTTCAAGTGTTCTTTTAAAATCGGTGAACATACCAAGCCTCTTATGCTTAATAAAATCTTTTCTAGCTTCTTTGGCTATATCCTCAAATTCTCGCACTAGGACTTTTAAAACAAAATCTCTCTTCTCTCCCCTCTCCATATCAGAAAGTGTAAGAAACATGTGTTGTATCATGGGGTTGAGACTAATAAATCTAGCTTCCATCATGCGTACCAAACAAACAGAGGCATCTTCATAAGTAGGGACAACTTTTGCCAGGGGTATATCTTTAAGATCTTCATGCATACTAACATGGTTGAAAAATTCTTCTATATTATCTCTTCCAATTATAGACCCTTGTCCTACAGGTATATCTTTTAAAGTAAAATTAGGAGGAAACATGATGAAATAAGTAAAGTAAATGCAAGTAACTAATTTTTTTTGTGTTTTTAATATAGCAAACAAGATAGCAAGTAAAGTAAAACTAGCAACTAATTTTTTTGTGTTTTGTTTTAGTGCAGCAAACATAGTAGTAAATAAAATAAAGCAAGATTGTTTTGGAGGTGGAGACTCCCTTGCGGCGTGTCTTGATCTCCCGCAACGGCGCCGTAAAAAGATTTGCTTTGGTGTGCGGTTGACGTGGGAGTTAGAAATCTACGTGGTGTAATTTTCCTTCACGTCCCCGGAAACGGCGCCAGAAAAAGAGCTTGATACGCGTACATCACGCGTCCGTTGGGAACCCCAAGAGGAAGGTGTGATGCGTACAACGGCAAGTTTTCCCTCAGTAAGAAACCAAGGTTTATCGAACCAGTAGGAGCCAAGAAGCACGTTGAAGGTTGATGGCAGCGGAGTGTAGTGCGGCGCAACACCAGGGATTCCGGCGCCAACGTGGAACCTGCACAACACAACCAAATTACTTTGCCCCAACGTGACAGTGAGGTTGTCAATCTCACCGGCTTGCTGTAACAAAGGATTAGATTATAGTGTGGATGATGATTGTTTGCAGAAAACAGTAGAACAAGTATTGCAGTAGATTGTATTCGATTAAAAGAATGGACCGGGGTCCACAGTTCACTAGTGGTGTCTCTCCGATAAGAATAAGCATGTTGGGTGAACAAATTATAGTTGGGCAATTGAAAAATAAAGAGGGCATGACCATGCACATACATGATATGATGAGTATTGTGGGATTTAATTGGGCATTACGACAAAGTACATAGACCGCTATCCAGCATGCATCTATGCCTAAAAAGTCCACCTTCAGGTTATCATCCGAACCCCTTCCAGTATTAAGTTGCAAACAACAGACAATTGCATTAAGTATGGTGCGTAATGTAATCAACAACTACATCCTTAGACATAGCATCGATGTTTTATCCCTAGTGGCAACAAAGACATCCACAACCTTAGAACTTTCTCGTCACATCGTCCCAGATTTAATGGAGGCATGAACCCACTATCGAGCATAAATACTCCCTCTTGGAGTTACAAGCAAAAACTTGGCCAGAGCCTCTACTGGTAACGGAGAGCATGCAAGATCATAAACAACACATAGATAATAGATTTATAATCAACATAGCATACTATTCTCTATTCATCGGATCCCAACAAACACAACATATAGCATTACAGATAGATGATCTTGATCATGCTAGGCAGCTCACAAGATCCAACAATGAAGCACAATTAGGAGAAGACGACCATCTAGCTTCTGCTATGGACCCATAGTCCATGGGTGAACTACTCACTCATCACTCCGGAGGCGACCATGGCGGTGAAGAGTCCTCCGGGAGAAGATTTCCTCTCCGGCAGGGTGCCGGAGGCGATCTCCTGAATCCCCCGAGATGGGATTGGCGGCGGCGGCGTCTCTGGAAGGTTTTCCGTATCGTGGCTCTCGGTACTAGGGGTTTCACGACGAAGGCTTTAAGTAGGTGGAAGGGCAGGTCAAGAGGCGTCACGGGGGGCCCACACAACAGGGCCGCGCGGGCCCCCTGTAGGCCACGCCGCCCTACTGTGGCGGCGCCCCGTGGCCCCACTTCGTCTCCTCTTCGGACTTCTGGAAGCTTCGTGGAAAAATAGGCCCCTGGGCGTTGATTTCGTCCAATTCCGAGAATATTTCCTTACTAGGATTTCTGAAACCAAAAACAGCAGAAAACATCAACTGGCTCTTCGGCATCTTGTTAATAGGTTAGTGCCGGAAAATGCATAAATATGACATAAAGTATGCATAAAACATGTAGGTATCATCAATAAAGTGGCATGGAACATAAGAAATTATCGATACGTTGGAGACGTATCACCTTACATGATTGAGATCCATATGATGATGCTTGTAATCTAGATGTCGTTATGCTATTCAAGTGGATTTTACTTATGTGATCTCCGGAGACTCCTTGTCCCACGTGTGTAAAGGTGACAGTGTGTGCACCGTGTGGGTCTCTTAGGCTATATTTCACAGAATACTTATTCACTGTTATGAATAGCATAGTGAAGTGCTTATTTATATCCCTTTATGATTGCAATGTGTTTTGTATCACTATTCTATGTGCTACTCTAGTGATGTTATTAAAGTACTCTATTCCTCCTCCATGATGTAATGGTGACAGTGTGTGCATCATGTAGTACTTGGCGTAGTTTATGATTATGATCTCTTGTAGATTATGAAGTTAACTATTACTATGATGGTATTAATGTGATCTATTCCTCCTTTCATAGTATGAAGGCGACAGTGTGCATGCTATGTTAGTACTTGGTATAGTTGTGTTGATCTATCATGCACTCTAAGGTTATTTAAATATGAATATCGAATATTGTGGAGCTTGTTAACTCCGGCATTGAGGTGCTCTCGTAGCCCTACACAATTAGTGGTGTTCATCATCCAACAAGAGAGTGTAGAGTGGTTTTATTATGTGATCAATGTTGAGAGTGTCCACTAGTGAAAGTATAATCCCTAGGCCTTGTTCCCAAATACTGCAATCATCGCTTGTTTACTGTTTTACTGCATCTGTACTGCCTGCAATATTCCCACCATCAACCACACGCCAATTGTAGCATCAAGTATTTTCTGGCGCCGTTACTACTGCTCATATTCATTCATACCACCTGTATTTCACTATCTCTTCGCCGAACTAGTGCACCTATACATCTGACAAGTGTATTGGGTGTGTTGGGGACACAAGAGACTTCTTGCTTTGTGGTTGCGGGGTTGCTTGAGAGGGATATCTTTGACCTCTTCCTCCCTGAGTTCGATAAACCTTGGGTGATCCACTTAAGGGAAAACTTGCTGCTGTTCTACAAACCTCTGCTCTTGGAGGCCCAACACTGTCTACAGGAAAAGGAGTGCGCGTAGACATCAAGCTATTTTCTGGTGCCGTTGCCGGGGAGGAAAGGTAAAAGGTACTCACACTCCAGATCTCGGCTACTAAGCTATTTTCCGGCGCCGTTGTAAGTGCTCGAAGCTATTTCCTTTAGATCCCGCAATTGCATCTTTTTGTTTCTTGTTTTACACTAGTTTGGCATAATGGAAAGCAACAGTGAGCTTTTAAAATTATTTCCTGAGTTAAGACATGGATGGTTTGATGCGAAAATTTAAAAACCCATGGAACATATTAGTATGAACACTTTGAACACCATTGTTGCTAATGATATGGAAAATTCTAAGCTTGGGGAAGCTGGTTTTGATGAGCATGATCTTTTTAGTCCCCCAAGCATTGAGGAGAAAATTTTCTTTGATGATACTTTGCCTCCTATTTATGATGATTATAATGATAGTGGTATTTTGGTGCCACCTGTTATGGAGGATAAATTTGATTATGATTACAATATGGCTCCTATATTTGATGATGAGAATAATAATGATAGCTACTTTGTTGAATTTGCTCCCACTACAACTAATAAAATTGATTATGCTTATGTGGAGAGTAATAATTTTATGCATGAGACTCATGATAAGAATGCTTTATGTGATAGTTATATTGTTGAGTTTGCTCATGATGCTACTAAAAGTTATTATGAGAGAGGAAAATATGGTTGTAGAAATTTTCATGTTACTAAAACACCTCTCTATGTGCTGAAATTTTTGAAGCTACACTTGTTCTATCTTCCTATGCTTGTTACTTTGCTCTTCATGAACTTGTTTATTTACAAGATTCCTATGCATAGGAAGCATGTTAGGCTTAAATTTGTTTTGAATTTGCTTCTTGATGCTCTCTTTCGCTTCAACTCTTATTTCTTGCGAGTGCATCATTGAAATTGCCGAGCCCATCTTAATGGCTATAAAGAAAGCACTTCTTGGGAGATAACCCATGTGTTTATTTTTCTACAGTACTTTTGTTTTATATTTGAGTCTTGGAAGTTGTTACTACTGTAGCAACCTCTCCTTATCTTAATTTTGTTGCATTGTTGTGCCAAGTAAAGTCTTCGATAGAAAGGTTGATACTAGATTTGGATTACTGCGCAGAAACAGATTTCTTGCTGTCACGAATCTGGGTTGAATTCTCTGTAGGTAACTCAGAAAATTCTGCCAATTTACGTGACTGATCCTCAGATATGTACACAAATTTCATTCAATTTGAGCAAGTCTGGTGCCTCTTAGAAATTCATCTTTACGGACTGTTCTTTTTTGACAGATTCTGCCTTTTATTTCGCATTGCCTGTTTTGCTATGCTTGATGGATTTTTCAATTCCATTAACTTTCAGTAGCTTTGAGCAATGTCCAGAAGTGTTAAGAATGATTGTGTCACCTCTGAACATGTGAATTTTTGATTATGCACTAACCCTCTAATGAGTTGTTTTGAGTTTGGTGTGGAGGAAGTTTTCAAGGGTCAAGAGAGGAGGATGATATAACATGATCAAGAAGAGTGAAAAGTCTAAGCTTGGGGATACCCACGTGGTTCATCCCTGCATATTTCAAGAAGACTCAAGCATCTAAGCTTGGGGATGCTCAAGGCATCCCCTTCTTCATCAACAATTTATCAGGTTTCTTCTCTTGAAACTATATTTTTATTCGGTCACATCTTATGTACTTTACTTGGAGCGTCTGTGTGATTTTATTTTCGTTTTGTTATTTTCATTCTCTGAATAAATGCTTGTGTGGGAGAGAGACACGCTCCGCTGGTTCATATGAACACATGTGTTCTTAGCTTTTAATGTTCATGGCGAAGGTTGAAACTGCTTCGTTAATTGTTATATGGTTGGAAACGGGAAATGCTACATGTGGTAATTGGTATAATGTCTTGAATAATTTGATACTTGGCAATTGTTGTGATCATAAGGATCATGTTTAAGCTCTTGCATCATATACTTTGCACCTATTAGTGAAGAAATACATAGAGCTTGCTAAATTTGGTTTGCATGATTGGTCTCTCTAAGGTCTAGATATTTTCTAGTGAGGGTTTGAACAACAAGGAAGACAGTGTAGAGTCTTATAATGCTTGCAATATGTTTTTATGTGAGTTTTGCTGTACCGGTTCATACTTGTGTTTGCTTCAAATAACCTTGCTAGCCTAAGCCTTGTATTGAGAGGGATTACTTCTCGTGCATCCAAATCCTTGAGCCAAAAACTATGCCATTTGTGTCCACCATACCTACCTACTACATGGTCTTTCTCCGTCATTCCAAAGTAAATTGCTTGAGTGCTACCTTTAAATTTCCATTCTTTGTCTTTGCAATATATAGCTCATGGGACAAATAGCCTAAATACTATTGTGGTATTGAATATGTACTTATGTATCTTATTTCTTATTAAGTTGCTTGTTGTGCGATAACCATGTTCCTGGGGACGCCATCAACACTTTGTTGAATATCATGTGAGTTGCTATGCATGTTCGTCTTGTCTGAAGTAAGGGCGATTAACCATGAGTTGAATGGTTTGAGCATGCATATTGTTAGAGAAGAACATTGGGCCGCTAACTAAAACCATGATCCATGGTGGAAGTTTCAGTTTTGGACAACAATCCTCAATCTCTTATGAGAATATTATTTGTTGCTGAATGCTTATGCATTAAAGAGGAGTCCATTATCTGTTGTCTATGTTGTCCCGGTATGGATGTCTAAGTCGAGAATAATCAAAAGCGAGAAATCCAATGCGAGCTTTCTCCTTAGACCTTTGTACAAAGTGCATAGAGGTACCCCTTTGTGATACTTGGTTAAAACATATGTATTGCAATGATAATCCAGGTAATCCGAGCTAATTAGGACAAGGTGCGGGCACTATTGGTAATCTATGCATGATGCTTGCAACTTGTAGGATATAATTTACATAACACATATGCTTTATTACTACCGTTGACAAAATTGTCTCTATGTTTTCAAAATAAAAGCTCTAGCACAAATATAGCAATCGATGCTTCCCTCTGCGAAGGGCCTTTCTTATACTTTTATGTTGAGTCAGTTTACCCATTTCTCTCTATCTTAGAAGCAAACACTTGTGTTAACTGTGCATTGATTCTTACATGCTTGCTTATTGCACTTGTTATATTGCTTTGCATTGACAACTATCCATGAGATATACATGTTACAAGTTGAATGCAACTGCTGAAACTTATATCTTCCTTTGTGTTGTTTCAATGCCTTTACTTTGAATCTATTGCTTTATGAGTTAACTCTTATGCAAGACTTATTGATGCTTGTCTTGAAAGTACTATTCATGAAAAGTCTTTGCTATATGATTCAATTGTTTAACCATTGTCTTTACCATCGCTTCGAATCGCTGCATTCATTACATGTGCTTACAATAGTATTGATCAAGATTATGATGGCATGTCACTTCAGAAATTATTCTTTTATCTTTTACCTACTCGAGGACGAGTAGGAACTAAGCTTGGGGATGCTGATACGTCTCCAACGCATCTATAATTTCTGATGTTCCATGCTTGTTTTATGACAATACCTACATGTTTTGTTCACACTTTATGATGATTTTATGTGTTTTCCGGAACTAACCTATTGACGAGATGCCGAAGTGCCAGTTCCTGTTTTTCTGCTGTTTTTGGTTTCAGAAATCCTAGTAAGAAAATATTCTCGGAATTGGATGAAATCAACGCCCAGAGTCTTAAAATTCCACGAAGCTTCCAGAACACCCGAGCGCCACCAGAGGGGAGCCCTGGGGGCCCCACACGCCAGCCCGGCGCGGCCAGAGGGCCGGCCGCGCCCCCCTAGTGTGTCACCGCCTCATCAGCCCTCCGACTCCGCCTCTTTGCCTATTTAAAGGTCCCTGACCTAAATCTTCGAGACGGAAAAGCCACGGTACGAGAAACCTTCCAGAGCCGCCGCCATCGCGAAGCCAAGATCTGGGGGACAGGACTCTCTGTTCCGGCACGCCGCCGGGATGGGGAAGTGCCCCCGGAAGGCATCTCCATCGACACCACCGCCATCTTCATCACCGCTGCTGTCTCCCATGAGGAGGGAGTAGTTCTCCCTCGAGGCTAAGGGCTGTACCGGTAGCTATGTGGTTAATCTCTCTCCCTATGTACTTCAATACAATGATCTCATGAGCTGCCTTACATTATTGAGATCCATATGATGATGCTTGTAATCTAGATGTTGTTATGCTATTCAAGTGGATTTTACTTATGTGATCTCCGGAGACTCCTTGTCCCACGTGTGTAAAGGTGACAGTGTGTGCACCGTGTGGGTCTCTTAGGCTATATTTCACAGAATACTTATTCACTGTTATGAATAGCATAGTGAAGTGCTTATTTATATCCCTTTATGATTGCAATGTGTTTTGTATCACTATTCTATGTGCTAGTCTAGTGATGTTATTAAAGTACTCTATTCCTCCTCCATGATGTAATGGTGACAGTGTGTGCATCATGTAGTACTTGGCGTAGTTTATGATTATGATCTCTTGTAGATTATGAAGTTAACTATTACTATGATGGTATTAATGTGATCTATTCCTCCTTTCATAGTATGAAGGTGACAGTGTGCATGCTATGTTAGTACTTGGTATAGTTGTGTTGATCTATCATGCACTCTAAGGTTATTTAAATATGAATATCGAATATTGTGGAGCTTGTTAACTCCGGCATTGAGCTGCTCTCGTAGCCCTACACAATTAGTGGTGTTCATCATCCAACAAGAGAGTGTAGAGTGGTTTTATTATGTGATCAATGTTGAGAGTGTCCACTAGTGAAAGTATAATCCCTAGGCCTTGTTCCCAAATACTGCAATCATCGCTTGTTTACTGTTTTACTGCATCTGTACTGCCTGCAATATTCCCACCATCAACCACACGCCAGTTGTAGCATCAAGTATTTTCTGGCGCCGTTACTACTGCTCATATTCATTCATACCACATGTATTTCACTATCTCTTCGCCAAACTAGTGCACCTATACATCTGACAAGTGTATTGGGTGTGTTGGGGACACAAGAGACTTCTTGCTTTGTGGTTGCAGGGTTGCTTGAGAGGGATATCTTTGACCTCTTCCTCCCTGAGTTCGATAAACCTTGGGTGATCCACTTAAGGGAAAACTTGCTGCTGTTCTACAAACCTCTGCTCTTGGAGGCCCAACACTGTCTACAGGAAAAGGAGTGTGCGTAGACATCAAAGCCATACCCACAAAAAGTGCTGATGGTGAGACCTCTTTAAGAATGCTTTTGGATATTATTTTTCCTAGATTTGGAGTTCCTAGATATCTTATGACTGATGGAGGTTCTCATTTTATTCATGGTGGTTTTAGAAAAACTCTTGCTAAATATGGTATTAATCATAGAATTTGTTCCGCTTATCATCCTCAAACTAGTGGGCAAGTAGAACTATCAAATAGAGAGATTAAATCTATCTTGCAAAAGAATGTTAATAAATCTAGAAAGAATTGGGCTAGTAAATTGAAGGAAGCACTATGGGCTTATAGAACTGCTTATAAAAATCCCATGGGTATGTCACCTTATAAAATGGTTTATGTAAAAGCTTCTCATTTACCTTTAGAACTAGAGCACAAAGCTTATTGGGCTGTAAGAGAACTAAATAAAGATCCTAAACTTGCCGGTAAGAAGAGATTGCTACAATTGAGTTCTCTAGATGAATGGAGAAGTGAAGCTTATGAAAATGCTAAACTCTTTAAAGAGAAAGTTAAGAAATGGCATGATAGAAGAATTATCAAAAGAGAATTTAATATTGAGGATAAAGTCCTATTGTATCGGTCTCGTCTCAGATTCTTTGCAGGGAAATTACTCTCGAAATGGGAAGGACCATATGTCATTGTGGAGGTGTATCGTTCAGGAGCAATTAAAATTAGTTCTCTCCAAGGCGATGCCACACAAGTGGTGAATGGACAAAGACTCAAGCATTATATCTCTGGTGATTCTTATAATGAAGATGTTGATGTTATTCGAGTGGTAACCCCGGAAGTTTTCATCAAAGGTCAAATTGACAGTCCGGCAGAGTTCGACTTTGAATAGGTAACAGTACTGGTAATAAAAAGTTCGCGTTTTACTTTCCGAACAATGTTTTTGCTATTTTTGGAAAATATGAAAAATTACGAGATCGAAACGGAGTGGAGGAGACGCACGAGGGCGTGTCCTCATAGGCCGGCGCGGGCCCCAGCCTAGCCGCGCCGCCCTATGAGGTGGGTCCCTCGTGGCCCCTCTCCGACTCTAGTTCGACCTGGTACTTTCCTTATGTCGTAAAAATTCCTGCTATATAATCCCCCGGACCCCTGGAGGTCCGTATATCGTTTTCTCGACGTGTTTTGTTTCGAGCTGTTTTCTGCCAGGATCTGTTTTCGATCTAGAAGCACCATGGTCTCCAACAACAAGGGCAAGGGGCTTTCAGATGAAGATATTCAAGATCCCGAGTGGAAAGAGGTGGACGAGAGCGTCAAGGAAGAAGATGAAGAAGAAGTGGAGGAAGACTCGCGTGCATACCCGCGTGCTACAATTGCAAGCATCGAGGTGGTGGAGAACCCTTTCAGTGCCAAGAAGAGCACAAGAATTCGCACCGGAGGAAAGGTTCCACGTCACTACCTAGCTCCAAAGACATCTCCTCCAGGCACCTACAACCCCTTCCGCAATCTAATTTACAATAGTCAAATTGAAAGGACTCCCAAGGCAGTATTGCCTAGCAATTGGGATATAGATCGTTCTAACACTGCAGGAAGGATGAAGCCTGAAGCTGAAGAGTGGGGAAATAACTCCAAGAGTTGGGACTCGCCGTCGGACATACTTCTTAACCGCGTCGAGCACAATTCGGAGATGATCCGCAACCTCATGTACAAGATTGATGAGCTTCAGGAGCTTGTTGAGAAGCTTGTCAAGAATTCATCACCACCACCGCCGAAGGAGTAATTCATCATCGGTATTGGCATCCCCTTGGTTTGTTCCAAGCTTGGGGGAGTGCCGCGGTATCACATCACCACTATCTTTTACCTTTTATTATCAAGTAGTGTCCTATCATGAGTAGGGAAGTTATCATATAAGATAGGTTGCAGTGTGGAAGTATCTCTCCTTAGTTGGTTGTCTATGTATCCCTTGGTGTGAGTTATCATTATGGAATATTAATGAGAAGTCTTATCATTTACATATTGCACATCTTATTTTAGTTTGCAATCTCTATTATATGATTAATCTTGTTATAAGTATTGGTATCACTTTGGGAGCATTGAATAAATCTATTTGGTTTTGGCAAACTTAGCATTGGTCAATAGCAACAACACTTTGAGGTTTAAGTAGAAAAGAGAAATACATGTAGTTGTTTCATTGTGTTTCTTTCTTGTTAGCTCTTAGCTCATTATTCTGAAGTTAAAATTGTTTGTGCTTATAAGGAAGATGCATGATTGTTTCTATCACATGTATATTTGTTTGTTTCCCTCAACTCTTATGCTTGCTAATCAACCTTGCTAGCCAAAAACCTGTACTGAGAGGGAATGCTTCTCGTGCATCCAAACCTTAACCCAAACCTATGCCATTTGTGTCCACCATACCTACCTACTACATGGTATTTTCTGCCATTCCAAGTAAATACTTCGTGTGCTACCTTTAAAATAATTCAAAATTTATCATCCCTTATTTGTGTCAATGTTTTATAGCTCATGAGGAAGTATGTGGTATTTTATCTTTCAATCTTGTTGGGCAACTTTCACCAATGGACTAGTGGCTTCATCCGCTTATCCAATAATTTTGCAAAAAGAGCTGGCAATGGGGTTCCCAGCCCCAATTAATTAACTTTCATAATTTTACAAATAGACACTCCTCCATGGTATGTGATTGTTGGAAGGCACCCGAGGATTCGGTTAGCCATGGCTTGAGAAAGCAAAGGAGGGGAGGAGTGTCATCTAAATAAAACTAAAATAAATAGACACTCCTTCATGGTATGAGAATGATTGGAAGGCACCCGAGGATTCGGTTAGCCATGGTTTGTGAAAGCGAAGGTTGGAAGGAGTGTCAACTGATACGCGTACAGCACGCGTCCGTTGGGAACCCCAAGAGGAAGGTGTGATGCGTACAGCGGCAAGTTTTCCCTCAGTAAGAAACCAAGGTTTATCGAACCAGTAGGAGCCAAGAAGCACGTTGAAGGTTGATGGCGGCGAGATGTAGTGCGGCGCAACACCAGGTATTCCGACGCCAACGTGGAACCTGCACAACACAACCAAAGTACTTTGCCCCAACGAAACAGTGAGGTTGTCAATCTCACCGGCTTGCTGTAACAAAGGATTAGATGTATAGTGTGGATAATGATTGTTTGCAAGAAAACAGTAGAACAAATATTGCAGTAGATTGTATTCGATGTAAAAGAATGGATCGGGGTCCACAGTTCACTAGAGGTGTCTCTCCCATAAGATAAATAGCATGTTGGGTGAACAAATTACAGTTGGGCAATTGACAAATAAAGAGGGCATGACCATGCACATACATGATATGATGAGTATTGTGAGATTTAATTGGGCATTACGACAAAGTACATAGACCGCTATCCAGCATGCATCTATGCCTAAAAAGTCCACCTTCAGGTTATCATCCGAACCCCTTCCAGTATTAAGTTGAAAACAACAGACAATTGCATTAAGTATGGTGCGTAATGTAATCAATAACTACATCCTCAGACATAGCATCAATGTTTTATCCCTAGTGGCAATAGCACATCCACAAACTTAGAACTTTCTGTCACTGTCCCAGATTTAATGGAGGCATGAACCCACTATCGAGCATAAATACTCCCTCTTGGAGTTAAGAGTAAAAACTTGGCCAGAGCCTCTACTAATAACGGAGAGCATGCAAGATCATAAACAACACATAGGTAAATTTTCTGAGTTACCTACAGAGAATTAGGCCCAGATTCGTGATAGCAGAGAAATCTGTTTCTGCGCAGTAATCCAAATCTAGTATGAACCTTACTATCAACGACTTTACTTGGCACAACAGTGCACAAAACTAAGATAAGGAGAGGTTGCTACAGTAGTAACAACTTCCAAGACTCAAATATAAAATAAAGGTACTGTAGTAAAAACATGGGTTGTCTCCCATAAGCGCTTTTCTTTAACGCCTTTCAGCTAGGCGCAGAAAGTGTGTATCAAGTATTATCAAGAGACGAAGCATCAACATCATAATTTGTTCTAATGATAGAATCAAAAGGTAACTTCATTCTCTTTCTAGGGAAGTGTTCCATACCTTTCTTGAGAGGAAATTGATATTTAATATTACCTTCCTTCATATCAATGATAGCACCAACAGTTCGAAGAAAAGGTCTTCCCAATATAATGGGACAAGATGCATTGCATTCAATATCCAAGACAACAAAATCAACGGGGACAAGGTTATTGTTAACCGTAATGCGAGCATTATCAACACTCCCCAAAGGTTTCTTTGTAGAGTTATCAGCAAGATTAACATCCAAATAACAATTTTTCAATGGTGGCAAGTCAAGCATATTATAGATTTTCTTAGGCATAACGGAAATACTTGCACCAAGATCACATAAAGCATTACAATCAAAGTCATTGACCCTCATCTTAATGATGGGCTCCCAACCATCCTCTAGCTTCCTAGGAATAGAAGTTTCGCGTTCTAGTTTCTCTTCTCTAACTTTTATGAGAGCATTTGTAATATGTTTTGTGAAAGCCAAATTTATAGCACTAGCATTAGGACTCTTAGCAAGTTTTTGTAAGAACTTTATAACTTCAGAGATATGGCAATCATCAAAATCCAAACCATTATAAACTAAAGCAATGGGATCATCATCCCCAATGTTGGAAAAATTTCAGCAATTTTATCACAGGCAGTTTCAGCAGTTTTAGCAGTTTCAGGCAGTTTTTCGCGCTTTGCATTAGAAGTGGAAACATTGCAAACACCAATTATTTTACCATTAATAGTAGGAGGTGCAGCAACATGTGAAGCATTAGCATTACTAGTGGTGGTAATAGTCCAAACTTTAGCTATATTGTCTTCTTTTTCATTTTCTTCTTTCTCCCACCTAGCACGCAATTCGGCCATCAATCTTATATTCTCATTAATTCTAACTTGGATGGCATTTGCTGTAGTAACAATTTTATTATTATGATTTTCATTAGGCATAACTTTCGATTTCAAAAGATCAACATCAGCAGCAAGACTATCGACTTTAGAAGCAAGTATATCGATTTTCCCAAGCTTTTCTTCAACAGATTTGTTAAAAGCAGTTTGTGTACTAATAAATTCTTTAAGCATGGCTTCAAGTCCAGGGGGTGTATTCCTATTATTGTTGTAAGAATTCCCATAAGAATTACCATAGCAGTTGCCATTATTATAAGGATATGGCCTATAGTTGTTACTAGAATTGTTCCGGTAAGCATTGTTGTTGAAATTGTTATTTTTAATGAAGTTTACATCAACATGTTCTTCTTGGGAAACCAATGAAGCTAACGGAACATTATTAGGATCAATATTTGTCCTATCATTCACAAGCATAGACATAATAGCATCAATCTTATCACTCAAGGAAGAGGTTTCTTCGACAGAATTTACCTTCTTACCTTGTGGAGCTCTTTCCGTGTGCCATTCAGAGTAATTAATCATCATATTATCAAGAAGCTTTGTTGCTTCGCCAAGAGTGATGGACATAAAGGTACCTCCAGAAGCTGAATCCAATAGGTTCCGCGAAGAAAAATTCAGTCCTGCATAAAAGGTTTGGATGATCATCCAAGTAGTCAGTCCATGGGTTGGGCAATTTTTAACCAAAGATTTCATTCTTTCCCAAGCTTGTGCAACATGCTCATTATCCAATTGTTTAAAATTCATTATGCTACTCCTCAAAGATATAATTTTAGCAGGGGGATAATATCTACCAATAAAAGCATCCTTGCATTTAGTCCATGAATCAATACTATTCTTAGGCAGAGATAGCAACCAATCTTTAGCTCTTCCTCTTAATGAGAAAGGAAACAATTTTAATTTTATAATATCACCATCTACATCCTTATACTTTTGCATTTCACATAATTCAACAAAATTATTGAGATGGGCAGCAGCATCATCAGAACTAACACCAGAAAATTGCTCTCTCATAACAAGATTCAGTAAAGCAGGTTTAATTTCAAAGAATTCCGCTGTAGTAGCAGGTGGAGCAATAGGTGTGTATAAGAAATCATTATTATTTGTGGTTGTGAAGTCACACAACTTAGTATTTTCAGGAGTACCCATTTTAGCAACAGTAAATAAAGCAAACTAGATAAAGTAAATGCAAGTAACTAATTTTTTTGTGTTTTTGATATGGCAAACAAGATAGCAAATAAAGTAAAACTAGCAACTAATTTTTTTGTATTTTGATTTAGTGCAGCAAACAAAGTAGTAAATAAAATAAAGCAAGACAAAAACAAAGTAAAGAGATTAGGATGTGGAGACTCCCCTTGCAGCGTGTCTTGATCTCCCCGGCAACGGCGCCAGAAAAAGAGCTTGATACGCGTACAACACGCGTCCATTGGGAACCCCAAGAGGAAGGTGTGATGCGTACAGCGGCAAGTTTTCCCTCAGTAAGAAACCAAGGTTTATCGAACCAGTAGGAGCCAAGAAGCACGTTGAAGGTTGATGGCGGCGAGATGTAGTGCGGCGCAACACCAGGGATTCCGGCGCCAACGTGGAACCTGCACAACACAACCAAAGTACTTTGCCCCAACAAAACAGTGAGGTTGTCAATCTCACCGGCTTGCTGTAACAAAGGATTAGATGTATAGTGTGGATGATGATTGTTTGCAAGAAAACAGTAGAACAAGTATTGCAGTAGATTGTATTCGATGTAAAAGAATGGACCGGGGTCCACAGTTCACTAGAGGTGTCTCTCCCATAAGATAAATAGCATGTTGGGTGAACAAATTACAGTTGGGCAATTGACAAATAAAGAGGGCATGACCATGCACATACATGATATGATGAGTATTGTGAGATTTAATTGGGCATTACGACAAAGTACATAGACCGCTATCCAGCATGCATCTATGCCTAAAAAGTCCACCTTCAGGTTATCATCCGAACCCCTTCCAGTATTAAGTTGAAAACAACAGACAATTGCATTAAGTATGGTGCGTAATGTAATCAATAACTACATCCTCAGACATAGCATCAATGTTTTATCCCTAGTGGCAACAGCACATCCACAACCTTAGAACTTTCTCACATCGTCCTGCATTTAATGGAGGCATGAACCCACTATCGAGCATAAATACTCCCTCTTGGAGTTAAGAGTAAAAACTTGGCCAGAGCCTCTACTAATAACGGAGAGCATGCAAGATCATAAACAACACATAGGTAATAGATTGATAATCAACATAGCATAGTATTCTCTATCCATCGGATCCCAACAAACACAACATATAGCATTACAGATAGATGATCTTGATCATGTTAGGCAGCTCACAAGATCCGACAATGAAGCATAATTAGGAGAAGATGACCATCTAGCTACTGCTATGGACCCATAGTCCAGGGGTGAACTACTCACTCATCACTCCGGAGGAGACCATGGCGGTGAAGAGTTCTCCGGGAGATGATTCCCCTCTCCGGCAGGGTGCCGGAGGCGATCTCCTGAATCCCCCGAGATGGGATTGGCGGCGGTGGCGTCTCTGGAAGGTTTTCCGTATCGTGGCTCTCAGTACTGGGGTTTTCGCGACGAAGGCTATAAGTAGGCGGAGGAGATAGGTCAGGGGGCCACACGAGGGCCCCACACGCTAGGCCGGCGCGGCCAGGGCTTGGTCCGCACCGCCCTAGTGTGTCGCCAGCTCGTGGCCCCACTTCGTATCATCTTCGGTCTTCTGGAAGCTTCGTGTGAAAATAGGCCCCTGGGCGTTGATTTCGTCCAATTCCGAGAATATTTCCTTACTAGGATTTCTGAAACCAAAAACAGCAGAAAACAAAGAATCGGCTCTTCGGCATCTCGTTAATAGGTTAGTGCCGGAAAATGCATAAATATGACATAAAGTATGCATAAAACATGTAGATATCATCAATAATGTGGCATGGAACATAAGAAATTATCGATACGTCGGAGACGTATCATCAACCAAGAATAAAACTTTATGAGAGCCGCTCTTCGAGAGTTTGTCTGGCAAGGGGGTTAGAGTACCCGCTACCATTCGTTGACAACAACAAACACCTCTCAAAATGTTACTTTTATGCTCTTTATATGATTTCAAAACTGAAAAAGCTCTAGCACATGATTTAATCTCTGCTTCCCTCTGCGAAGGGCATGTCTTTTACTTTATGTTGAGTCAGTAAACCTATTTCCATCCATCTTAAGCAAGTATTTGAGTTGTTGTGATCAAATCATTTATATTGTGATCTATTTAATCATGCCTTCTACTCTTCCTTGTTTAGTACAAGTTTTATCTGAATGAATATAGCTTTGAAAGTTATCAATGAATATGAGGAGATTATTACGATTAAGTATGCAAGTTGTGCCATATAAGCTTTAGCATAATCTGTTAATTGTTCTCTGACCAAGAACGAAGTTTGCCATCACCAATTATGATTTCTTATGCACCTTTATTTGTGATTACCTTCTACTTGTCTCAAGTTGAATTGTATGAGGAAGTTGTTCACTAGAATGTCTTGTGTGAATTAATATGACGCTTCTTGTCCGTATTTTATTTATCGACTATTCACTCCATAAACATGTGGTCCTGTTTACCGAGTTCAGTCTCGCTTGGGGACAAGCGAAGTCTAAGCTTGGGGGGAGTTGATACGTCCATTTTGCATCACTATTTTATATCATATTTTGCTGTTATTCATTGATATATTTCATATTTAGAGGTGATACTTATGTTATTTCATCTATTTTGCATGTTTCATGATTATTGGAGGATCGCGCACCGGAGTCAGGATTCTGCTGGAAAAAGCGCTGTCAGAATGCAATATTTCGGAAGATCAACAATTGACGGAAATTATATGAAAAATCCTATTTTTCCAGAAGACGAAGAGAGCCAAAAGGAGGAGCCGAGGAGGGCCGCCATGGGCCCCCCTCATAGGCCGGCGCGGGCCCTGCCCTGGCCACGCCGCCATGCGGGGAGGGGGCCCACAGCCCCCTCTGGCCTCCTCTCCTTCGCGTACTTCTTCGTCCCGAAAACCTAAGCTCCAGAGGATAGTCGCGAAGAGTCACAGCCGCCTCTGCGGGGCGGAAAACACCAGAGAGAAAAGAGCTCTCCGGCAGGCTGAAATCTACCGGGGAAATTCCCTCCCGGAGGGGGAAATCGACGCCATCGTCACCGTCATCGAGCTGGACATCATCTCCATCATCATCATCATCATCTCCATCATCATCACCGCCGTCTCCACCGCTGCACCTCATCACCGCTGTAACAATTTGGGTTGGATCTTGATTGTTTGATAGGGGAAACTCTCCCTGTATTGATTTCTACTCGTTATTGATGCTATTGAGTGAAACCATTGAACCAAGGTTTATGTTCAGATTGTTATTCATCATCATATCACCTCTGATCATGTTCCATATGATGTCTCGTGAGTAGTTCGTTTAGTTCTTGAGGACATGGGTGAAGTCTAAATGTTAGTAGTGAATTATGGTTGAGTAATATTCAATGTTATGATATTTAAGTTGTGGTGTTATTCTTCTAGTTGTGTCGTGTGAACGTCGACTACATGATACTTCACCTTTATGGGCCTAGGGGAATACATCTTGTACTCGTTTGCCAATTGCGGGGTTGCCGGAGTGACAGAAACCTGAACCCCCGTTGGTATATCGATGCAGGAGGGATAGCAGGATCTCAGAGTTTAAGGTTGTGGTTAGATTTATCTTAATTACTTTCTTGTAGTTGCGGATGCTTGCAAAGGGTATAATCACAAGTATGTATTAGTCCTAGGAAGGGCGGTGCATTAGCATAGGTTCACCCACACAACACTTATCAAAACAATGAATATTAATTAGCTATATGAAGCGAAAGCACTAGACTAAATTCCCGTGTGTCCTCAAGAACGTTTGGTCATTATAAGTAAACAAACCGGCTTGTCCTTTGTGCTAAAAAGGATTGGGCCACTCGCTGCAATTATTTCTCTCGCATTTTAATTACTCGTACTTTATTCATCTGCTATATCAAAACCCCCTGAATACTTGTCTGTGAGCATTTACAGCGAATCCTTCATCGAAACTGCTTATCAACACCTTCTGCTCCTCGTTGGGTTCGACACTCTTACTTATCGAAAATACTACGATACACCCCCTATACTTGTGGGTCATCAGAGAACTACTCCCTCCTCATCATAGGAGACAGCAGCGGCGATGAAGATGACGGTGGTGTCGATGGAGATGCCTTCCGGGGGCAATTCCCCGTCCCGGCGGCATGCCGGAACAGAGACTTCTGTCCCCCGAATCTTGGCTTCGCGATGGCGGCGGCTCTGGAAGGTTTTCCGTATCGTGGCTTATTCGTCTAGGGTTTTCGCGACGGAGGCTTTAAGTAGGCGGAAGGGCAGCCTCGGAGGGGCCCTGGTGGGGCCACACCATAGGGGGGCGCGCCTCACCCCTTGGCCGCGCCGCCCTGGCGTGTGGGGCCCCCTGGCTCCCCTCTGGCCCCTCTTCGGTGTTCTGGAAGCTTCGTGGAAAAATAAGATTCTGGGTGTTGATTTCGTCCAATTCCGAGAATATTTCCTTTGTAGGATTTCTGAAACCAAAAACAGCAGAAAACAGGAACTGGCACTTCGGCATCTTGTCAATAGGTTAGTTCCGAAAAATGCATCAAAACGATATAAAGTGTGAACAAAACATGTATGTATTGTCATAAAACAAGCATGGAACATCAGAAATTATAGATACGTTGGAGACGTATCAGTTCACCATCCCCTCCTGATCTCGTGGTAGGTGAGACGAGAAAAGGTAACACACCTAACTGCTAGTAGCAGGATCTAGCCCTGAATGGTAAAAATAAATGTTGTGGCATGATGCAGAAGCTCAATGTGATCATCCTACTCAAATCGAATGGCCAAATCGACCCTATGTTGTTCTAGGGAAATGGTTCTATCACTAGAACAACGAATAGAGCAGAGGAGTGACCCTTACCTTCGCCATGACAGACGAAGGAGATGGACCAAAGTCAGAGAAGATGATAACAACCTCCACTCTCGATGCACAGATGACGATGCTGGTCCGGCACCGAAGACCAAGAAGACGAGATCCTCCTCTAGAGGACGGCGTGGATACAATGTAGGAGTGTTGTCGAAAGTGGAAAAAAAGATATTTGTTGGGAGCTAATAGAGGTGGTAACCAAAAGAGGGAGGTGGTCCCCATATTTGTCGCGCATGGAGAGACTTGAAGTACAAGATGATCTAGAGTCTTAGTCTATCCTAACTCGTCTTGTATAGATATTCTTACAAATATATCTTGATTAAAAATGTTAAACACACTAGTTTGGTGCTACACATTAACATAGCCCCGTGTTTTTTTTCATTTTTATATAATGTCACCTATAAATTAAAATAATAGAAAATCATATTTTTGTGAAACTTATAGCAAAAACAGGCTTCAATTTTTGAAGCTTAAGAAAACTAGCTGGTTTTCGTTTTTTTTTCATTTAGTTTACAGAAATTGCTCGCTGTAGTGAAAAAAATGTTTGTACTGCTAAAAAATAATTGGGAAAAAACTGATAGCACTGTTTTAAAGAACGTTGAAGGGTTCAAAAAATGATGGGATAATTTTTTTTTGACAATTTCCTTACTTCGTTCTCAGTATATTTCAGTTATAACTCATGCTGCAACTCATAACTAGCACGAATCACGATGCAAATTAAATGGTGTCGGATTTAACTTAGCATGAAGTTAGTTCTCAGACAAATCCCTAATACAAAACGCTCACACATAATAACACGTTTCAAGACGACGCTGAAAAGCAATTAGCAAACGGTTACGGGTTATACTTAGAGCATCTCCACCGGCGATCCCGATAGCGGCCCCGATAGCGATTTGGGGGCCGACAGCGAAAATGGGCTCGCACCGGCGCGCCCCAAACGGCGCCGGCCAATTTTGGTGCCCAATAGAATCGTCGGCGGCCCCGTGCTGGCCCCTTCGCCAAGGGCGCGAATCGGACGCGTCGGCACCTCGCGGCACGTCTGAAAACGTGTGTGGGCTCCGCCTGGCAGCCAGACACACCGTTTTCCCACCTCCTACACACGGCCGAGGCGACTCCCACCCCTCTAGATCGCCACCGTCGCCGTCGCCTCCGTGCCCACCCTGCTTGCAATAGACACCGCCGACCGTCTAGGAACCGCCGTCCATCGACACGGCCGCCACCCCCTTGACCGGCAGCCGCTGTTTCGCCCGGAACAGAGCTCGCCGCCACCGCGATAGTATCGCCCCGCCCGCAAGGTGTTCGTCCGATTGCCGCGATGGACAGCGACGACGAGATGATGGTGCAGCTGTTCACGGAGGACCAGAACGCTCAGGCTATTCGGCGGCAACAGTAGCAGCTGATTCTGACGAACATGTTGCGCGTTCGCTAGCCTTTCTTCGTCGTGCCTCGGCGTGGTGGCTCCAAGCCAGGCAAGAGGAGGAACATCAACAGGCACCGTGAAGCCAGCGCAATGCTGCTTGACGCCGACTACTTCAACGACGACGCGACTCGTTCGCCGAAGGAATTTCGGCGCTGGTTTAGGATGAACAAGGACCTATTCTTGAAGATTGTCCATGGCGTCAGGGAGTACGACACGTACTTCATGGCCAAGAAAGATTGCACAGATTTGTGGGGCTTCACCTCGATTCAGAAGTGCACTGCTACAATGCGCTGTCTTGCATACGGAGCTCCTCCAGATACAGCCAATGACTACATGCGGATGGCAGAGTGGACATGCACAGACTCTCTACAAGTTCTGTCGAGCTGTCATAGCGGTGTTTGGTAAAAACTATTTAAGAGCACCAAGAGCAGATGATACAGCTCGGATTCTGCAGAAGAATGCAGCAAGCGGGTTTCCTAGGATGCTCGAAAGCATTGACTGTATGCATTGGGGCTGGAAGAATTTCCCTTTTACTTGGCAGGGGATCTACAAGGGCCATACTGGTGAGTGCAGTGTCATTCTTGAGGCAGTGGCAGACCAGGAGCTTTGGATTTGGCATGCATTTTTTGGCATTGGCAGGAACAAACAATGATATCAACATGCTGCAGCGCTCTCCGGTGTTTGCCAGGCTAGCTGAGGGATAAGCTCATGCCGTGAACTTTGAGGTAAACGACCACGCATACAACAAGGGGTACTATCTAGCTGATGGTATCTACCCGACGTATGCTACATTTGTGAAGACAATTCCCTCTCCGGCAAACGAGATGGAAGCTTATTTTGCAACATGCCAGGAAGCAGCACGCAAGGATGTTGAGCGTGCTTTTGGGGTGCTTCAGCAGCGTTTCGCCATTGTCAGGTACCCTGCTCTCACTTGGTCTGAGGCACAGATGTGGGAGGTGATGAACGCCTGTGTGATCATCCACAACATGATCATTGAGAGAGAGCGCGACGCACCTGTGCATGATGATCATCCATTTGATTATCAAGGGCCACTAGCTGAGGTAGAACATGTGACCCAAGAATTTGCTGCTTTTCTTCACATGCATAATAAAATTCGAGATGCAGGTGTCCATGCACAGCTGAAGGCGGATCTAGCTGCGCATTTGTGGGCAAGAAGAGGAGCAGCCAACAATTCATGATTTTATTTCTATTTGTTTGCCTGGATGAATAATTTAAGTATTATTTGTTTGTTGGGTTGTATGAATAATTTAAGTACTATTTGTTTGTTGGGTTGTATGAATAATTTAAGTAATATTTGTTTTATTGATTGTATGAATAATTTAATTCCATTTATGTAATTGTATGAATAAAATGTGATCGATATATTGTTTGAAAATATTGTAAAAAGGAAAAAAAATTTGGGGCCGCCGTTTGGGAGGCGCCGGTGTGGAAACGGCTTCCCCAAATGGAGGATGCAGTACCGACGCCCCCCAAACGAAGGTGCCGATGCCTCTGCCGGCGCCTATTTAGGGGCTATCGGTGGAGATGCTCTTAGAACGTCTTATGTAAGTGATGGAGAGCAGTACTGGAGTGCTATGTCAACGGGTGTTTTAGAACGAAGACGACATGTGATCCGGCCTGAAAAAGAGCAAAACCACGAGCGGCGCGGCGACCGTGTCCGTGGAAAAGGACGGTAGCTGGTACTGTAGAGACTAGCACGTGTACGTAGGAAGTTGCACGGAAACCCGACCAAATGAATCCATATATATATGGATGCTAGATATGCATTGCCAAGAAATACTCCTGGTCAATGGACCGGTCCTTTTCCACGGATGCACCTGGTCGTTTTTCTCGCCGGCCCGTATATACGCTCGGACTTCGGAGTCATCTAAATTCACATAGTACTGTATTGTACTGCACGATCAGTTTCATGGCCAACAAATCGAACAGTACGTCTAACTATCGATTCGTAGGCAGCAAGAAGCTTGGTCCATGCATGCAACTTAATTAAAAGCCATAATAGGATCGTCGCGATCAGCTGCCGCGAGCCGTGACGATGCATGTGTGTGCATGCCAAGTCGCTCGATCTCACCGCCATAACAGTATTTGCCCGAATGAAATTAAAGTATTCGAGCTCAGAAGAGCCATTTTCATGTCACTGATTGTGCAAGTCTTTGACCGGCCGCTCAAAAGAGGACAAGCTGCAGTGCAATTATGCTCTCCCTGTGGTCTCCGTTGACACCGACAGCAAGAATCGAGTGCGATAATTCATGACGCCTTGGCATGCGTCATCGCATAAACAACGTGCAGCTGCTGTCTTGTCCCGTATATAAAGAAGCATCGGATAGGCTTCCATCTTCCCGTATCCAGATCGATAGGCAAATCCACTTCCTCAAACACGCATCCATCGGCAGCCGATTGACAGGTGAACGCAAAAGTACGTGGATATCGTCGCAGAGAGACATATGGGCTCGTGCGTCTCGCTCTCGGCGGCGCCGGCGCTGCCGACAGTGGCCACGGCGAAGGTGGTGCACGTGGACGGCTCCATGGTGCAGTTCGCGACGCCCGTCACGGCGCGGGAGGCTCTCGGCAGCGACGCCACCAGCTCCTCGAGCTTCCTCTGCAGCTGCGACGAGCTTCGATTCGACGCGCCCGCCCGCGCGCTGGCGGCCGAGGAGGCACTCCAGCCCGGGTGCCTCTACTTCGCGCTCCCCGTGTCCATGCTCCGCCGCCCGCTCTCCGGGCAGGACATGGCCGCCCTCGCCGTCAAGGCAAGCTCCGGTTTGGCCGCCGTCGCCAACAGCAGCAAAGGACAGGGTATGGCTCGAGTGGCGCCGCTCGTCGCCGCCGACGAGGGTGAACGAGACGGCGGACGGGATCACCACGTCTACGGAAAATACGGCCCACGCAAGATGGGTGGTAGTGATCGTGCGGTCGTGCAAAGGCTGAGCGCCATTTTGGAAGGCCAGTGAGTCCTGACTACGGCCTGAGTGTGGCCCCAATATCGATTAACCGATTTAACGGTTACATTGTTTAGACAGTCTAGTTAAGCAGATTATGAGTTGCTGCTTAGTTGATCAGGTCCATCGCTCGATTCCCCAACTGAGGTCTGCAGGAGGAGATCCGTATAGTATGTATGTACAGCCGTACAGGATGCTTCGATTCTTTCATGTGTAAATTTTAGGATTAAGGAACACAAATACGTTATTGTACTTCCTACAATTCATATTAATTATCGCTAATATCGATATATCTTGATATATATTTTAGTTCTATATATATCCATATTAGCGATAAGTAATATTAATTAGAGGATTATATAATGAATGGAGTAAATACACGTTTCAGTTAAGCTAGTGATGTTCCTGCCATCGATGATTTGCAAAAAAATAGACAAGAGAAAGGGATATTGCAGTCCTTATGCGTGCAAGTTGGAGGCATGCCCTGAATTTTGTAGGGAAGGATTCACCGGATCAATGGATAAAGGACACATAGATGTTATAATTAACGAAAGAGAACATGGCGTTTCTAGAGCCAAAGGTTGAGTTAGGCATCCGGATATTCAAAATGGCACCAAAAGTATCATATGCCCCGGCACGTAAAAAATGTTTTACTAATAACAAAATAATCTGAATAAAAGTACACATAAACATGTAGGATGTATATGCATCCATTGTCTAAAACCGCATTTCCAAATGTTAAACAATTCCGCAAAAGAAGAAACACGTGTACATCCGGACATTTTATGTTCACACACAAAGTTTCAGAAAATAATTTGAGGCATGTGTAAAAACGATATTTTTCTATGCTCTAATATGACTATTCACGGGACATTTTTTCTTTTATACATCTGCCAGAAAAAAAAATCTTGCGAAACTTCGTTTCCAACATAAAATGTCCTACGCATAGTATTTTTCTCAAGAATTTTATATTTTAAAAACATTTTCATGCATTTTCGTAGTAGGTGTATCTACACCTAAGCCAAAACACCGACTCTATTTACATATATGTGTCATATATGACAATATAAATTCCCTAAAAAATAATTTCATGTACGTTGGACGTGCGAAAAAATTAGTTTTGTACTTTGAAAATTGCAGTTTCCTAGCACCCGGTTGTGAAAGCCTCGAGTCTCCATAATTCTGGTAGACTGTGTTAGCGGCACTGTTATTCGCAATTACACCCTCCATTCCATAATGCTTGTCTCTAATTTGGATATATCTAGAAAAATTTTATGCATAGATATATCCAAATCAATCACAAAAATTATGGAATTTGGGGGGGTGGGGGGAGTGTTCAGGTACTACTAGTAAACTTTATTCTGCCTTATGAACAAATATAGCTAAGCAGGTTTGGCGTATTCTCAAGAAGAAAAGAGCACCCGGTCTTGTTTTTTTTTTTCGAGGGCACAACCTACGTCTTTTCTTAATGAACTTTGCACACAGGTGGAAGGCTTAGAGCATGTCTAGTAGAGCCCCTAAACCCCTAAATCTGTAAAAATAACCGCTTTTTTACAGTTTTTGACGAAAAAATCGCAAAGACTAGAGCCCCTAAAACTGTAAAACTGTAAAAAAATTCCCAGGTCGGACCTGGGAATCCCTTCTTGGCCTGTAGAAACGAGGGTTGGGCAATCCAACCCGTCCCCGACCTGTAAACGTCTCGGACACGCGCGGGAGGGACATTTCAGCTCGTTCCCTCTTCTCCCTCTTCCTCCCCCGATCCCGCCGCCGCCGCCGCCCTCCAGCCCCGCCGCCGCCGCCTCGACCCGCCGCCGCCGCCGCCTCCGGCCCGCCTCCGCCGCGCCCGCCTCCGCCCGCCCTCCGCCCGCCCGGCCTCCGCCCGCCCCGGCCTCGCCTCCCGCCCCGGCCTCGCCTCCGCCGCGCCGGCCTCCGCCCGCCCCGGCCTCGCCTCCCGCCTCCGGCCCGCCTCCGCCGCGCCCGCCTCCGCCTCGCCCTCCGCCGCCCGGCCTCCGCCCGCCTCCACCCGCCCGGCCTCCGCCCCGCTCCGCCCGCCCGCCTCCACCGCGCCCGGCCTCCGCCCGCCCCGCCCTCCGCCCGCCCGCCCTCCACCCGCCCGGCCTCCTCCCGCCGCGCCCCGCCTCCGCCCCGCCCTCCTCCCGCCCGGCCCCACCGCGCCCCTGCCCCGCCGCGCCCCGGCCTCCTCCGCCCAGGTATGTTCTTTTTTTTCTTCTTTTGTTTCATTTTTTTTGTTTCATTTTGTAGCACTAATTGATGGTTGATTTTTTTGCAGATGGAGATGAACAACAACGTTGTCATGGACTCGATGTCGGATTCGTCGGATTGGTCGACATCCGACGATTCCGACATTGATGAGTTGTTGAAAGAAACCCTTCTCGTGTAGAAGCTTTTCTTCAAGCACATCGTGAGATTGAAGATGCAGCCACTCATGGTCGTCTCCGTGATGATCTAGTCGAGCACCAGTGGCATTTGGATGGGCAGCGCCGTGCCGCATGATTTACCTTTGTTCTATTTGATTCGAACAATTATTGTTGTATGGTCCAACATTGTTGTAACAATTTGAATGATTATTGTTTTATGTGCGCGAATGTACTATTTGGTGTTGTAATAAATAACTACAATGCTTATTGTTTTATGTGAAATGTGATGATATTTGTGATATGTGAAATGATGATATGTGATGAAATCTGTGATATGGCATATGACAGTTTTAGGGGTTGGGGTTGAGCCAAAGACTAGAACCCTCAAACTGCATTATTTAGGGGTTTAGGGGTTCTACTCTTTACCCCTGTTTTTCAACCTGTAAAAATGCACAAAAATGGCTATTTCCAACCTGTAAAACTGCTATAGAGGTTTGAGGGTTTAGGGGCTCTACTAGACATGCTCTTAGACATGTATATTTTTTTAAAAAAGTGCCTTTCCTTATTTTTAAAATATTTTAAACAACTTTACTATTCATTCGGGAAATGCTCCCGGAGCCAAAACATGGCCCCCTACATCGAGCTAGGCTCTGCGAGACGGTTATGCAAAAGCTAAACACCTCTAAATTAACAAATTAATAGATGCTTCATTTGATGGAGTTCACACTACCATACTACGAAGCACGCCTTCTTCTGTCGTTTTTTCGTCTTTTTATTTCGGTTTCTCTTGACATCTTTATTTTTGCACTATGGACCATCGGTATCTTCATACGGAGTACATTTTTAACTCGTTGTCCTTGGACAAGCGCAGTCTTTGGCTGTTCAAGCAAGAAAAAAAGGCACCCAAGCTTCTTAAGATCTCCTATACTTTCTTCGTAGATTCTTTTTACATTATCTTGTTTCTCACCTCTTTAGTTAGGTTCAAAACGTCCCCTCCGGTAGGGACTTTTTGTGCCTCCCAAGTCCCAAGTAAGTAAATCATCTTGCGTGCATGACCAAATTAGTTAATTAGGAGTAAATCATCTTGCGTGCATGACCAAATTAGTTAATTAGGAGGGTGCCCAAGGTCGTAATCAGGTGCTGCGAGCTGTAGCGACGTGGACGTCAGCGATGACCCCAGAAAAGATTCATATCACCGAGAGGGTCGCCGTCACTGCCATTTTTATTCCGAAATTCGCTATCAGCACGAGATATTATCCGTTTAACTACACCCCTCAAGTACTATTTGAGAATTGACACCCCTCTCTTCAGTTTCTTGCCCACCCGTACGAGGCATTGGGACTTTTACTCTTTGTTTGATTGGATGAGATGGAAATTCAACGGGGAAGAGGAAAGAGAATTCATGTTGATAGAGAATACCTACTGTACACTATTCCTGAATGTATATGTCTTGTCAACAACGAGAAATTCAAGTGTAAATGGTTGATTTGAAGTGGAATGGGAACCTTAACATGCAAAAGTGTCCACCACATTAGAAACGACTCGAGTATCTAAATGCGATATATTCATTCGAGTATCAACCAGTTGTCAAACTCAAAACTGTAAAGTGGCTCTGATAAAAACTATCAGTACTTTCTTTTTAACTTTTCATCTAGTAACGTGCATGAATGGACGTTACTAGATGAAATTACCGTATGTGAAGGCCCTACATATTGACTAAGTCAAATGAGACTCCTTCGCACACACTTAAATAGACGTGCGCTCTAGAGTCTCATCGCTCACCCTTAAATAGCGATGGTTAGGTACACCACATGTGAGATGTCATTTCAGCCATGAGTGAAGATCTACTCTGTACTAGTGCATAAATAAGTACACATTCCGTCAAAATTTAAGTCTCAACTTTTTCTAGATATAGATATATCTAAAACTAAAATACATCTAGAAATATTCGTAACTAAACAAAAGTGAGACTCTTACTCTAGAATGAAAGTATTATATCTTGATTTTGTCATAAGCCAAACTTTTTAAGTTTAACCAACGTTATAAAACAGTTGCGGCGATATGGACGGAGGCGCGCGTCAGCCATTACGCTGACAGGTCGCTGTGGCTGCCCGTATATTATTGTTCCGGAACCAGCTGACACTCCTTGTTTGTCAGTCTGTAGAAGCAAATATTACGTAGCTCTACTCGATCACTGATTCCTTTGACCACAAACTACACAGTTTTATATCTACTACTCAATGGCCACGTACAACGTGGACTTTCTCCGCACTAATCTGCGCAGCCTCCCACAACTTGTCCCTCAAGTGATCACCTTGCAATGCAAGTACTCTCCGTTGACACTGACAGCAGCACCGAGCGCGTGACGAACTGGCTTGCGTCGTCGCCTAAAATGCGCTGTTTGGCCGTTTCCACTCTGCTTCCACCATTGCACCCTATAAAAAGCTGCATCAGACGCAGGCTCCGTCTGCCAGCGGATCAGCAGATCAACCAACCAATCTCCGATCACCCATTTGAGCTCACACGGACAAACGGCAGCACACAAACACGTCGTCGCGAGGGAACACATGGGCTCCTGCGTCTCGCGCTCGCCGGCGTCGGGGTCCGGGCGGGCGGTGGCCACGGCGAAGGTGGTCGGCCTGGACGGGTCCATGACGCAGTACTCGGCGCCAGTCACGGCGGGCGAGGCCCTGGGCGACGATAACAGCCGCAAAGGCGCGTCGGTCTTCCTGTGCAGCTCCGACGAGCTCCGCTTCGACGAGCCCCCGCGCGCGCTGGCGGACGAGGAGGCGCTGCAGCCCGGGTGGCTCTACTTCGTGCTCCCCGTCTCCATGCTCCGCCTGGCGCTCTCCGGGCACGAGATGGCCGCCCTGGCAGTCAGGGCCAGCTCCGCGCTCGCCGTCGCCAGCGGCGTCGCGTCCCCTCCGCGCCGCAAGATCGTGCCAGGAGCCAACGGCAAGACACGAAAGACGGCGCGAGTGGCGCCCCTCGTTGTTGCCCCCAACAATGACGAGGACGCCGAACTAGCAGACAGTGGATCGAGTCTGCACCCATACGGCAAATACGGTGCCTCGAACAAGACGGTGCGCGGCGGCGGCCATGAGAAGGCGGGGAAGACGAGGAAGATAGCAGGCTACAGAAGCCGCGGCGCTCGTCATCGTCGTCGTGCGGCAGATGTGCCGAGGTTAAGCGCCATTCTGGAAGACGATGACTTCTGAGCAGCCCCCGATCAGCGGACTAGTTAGCTAGTTTAGATAGTTTATTCAGTCGACCGTTGAGTCCCTCTTCAGAGTAGGAGATCCGTGTATATCACTCGATCATACTGTAGATTGCTACGATGTACAGGATGTTTTGATTCTTTGATCTGTGTACATCGAATGTCGGATCATGGCAAAATGGAAGTGCAATGCGACAAGCTAATGCACCGTTATGTTCACATTCCACATTTCTGTTTCAAACCCTGTTTTCCAGGATAGTTGGACTTCAGTGTAATCATGAAGAAACCTTGGCACATTTGTTTTGGAGTTGTCTTTTTGCGCAACAGTGTTGGGATTTTGTTTGCCCTCAAGTTACAAATCAACACTCAGTCTTGGAAGCCTTCTATGTGATCAAATATTCCCTGAATTTACCATTTGCAGTGGAGATCATCATATTGGCTGCTTGGAGTATTTGGATAATCAGAAACAGGAAAATATTTGAAGATCAAAATCCTTCCTTTTCGGCTTGGAAGATTATTTTCAAACAAGAATTGCAACTGCTTTCATACAGAATGAAAAAGAAATGGAATGTTTCCTTCAAAGCTTGGCTGCAAAGTCTTGTCTTAGTCTCCTTTGTTTTAGCTTTAGTCTTTTCCTTTTCCTTTTTCTTATTTTTCTTTCTTTCTTTCTTTCTTTTGTAAACCTGTGTACATCTTGTACAACTGATACTCTGTTTTTTCTTTTATTTTTATATTAATAAAAATTGCAGTGGGGATTTTCCCCACTGTTTCACCCTCAAAAAAAGGATAGTTGGACTTGAGAACATTTTGAGAGAGCCAAATCTTCCAAATGGTAGTGCGTATTCTCATCTTCGTGCCATCCCCTCACCCGAGGAATGCGCCTCACACTGCCGAGCATTGGCCACTAGGCAAAAACTTCCAACTCCTCGCGACTCTCACCAGGGCGCCGCTAGGGGATCCTCCGCCAGCCCCCTCCCCTCTGCCAGTCTCTCACGCCGCCGCTGCCGCCAACCATCGCTGTGGCGGCGGCGGGCCTAACCACTAAATGTGGGCCTCGGAGCTGGTGGCCTGGAGGTCAACGCCGGAGTTGCTGGGGCAGTGAAGGCCGTCGGATCTTCGAGCTGCGACCAGGGCGGCGCACCTGGCCGCGGTGGTGGTTAGATCGTCCTTGGCGGTGCAAATCGGCGATGGAGGCATGGGGCGGGATTGGTTGATTTCCTAATTTCGTTATGGGTGTCGACCTTCTCCACATCCCTCCTCGATGCGTGGTTTGGTCGGTTCCAGCGGAAGATCAGCCATATTTTATTCCTCCATGTCGGCTTCTGTTGATGGGGTTCCGAGCGGCAGATCCAACAGGGTGCCGTCGGGTGGCGTGGGGGCTACTAGCTTACCTTGATGTGGTGGTCCTAGAGTTCCTAACTAGCGCCAAGATGATGATCTATCGGATGCATGTCCCCATCGATCTAGATCGAGTGTCGTGTCCTGAAAAGCTCCGCTGACTAACTCCACTCGACAATTCATGCATCGGGATTACATGATCGGCTAGGATTCGTGTAGGGGATTCGTAGCATAGAAAACAAAAAAATTCCCACGCAACGACAAATAAACCACCAAGATCTAATCTAGTACATGCATTTAACGATGCGGTAGCATGTAACAATATGATAACTTGATTTGCGTACCGTTGCAAATCGGGTGCATAAGCTTAACGGTTGGTGTCGACATATATAGATGATCGCCATCCGTTCAATCTTGGCGATCCAACTCGATCAACTCCGTCGCTTGTGCGACAGCTCCTAGGTGATGCACATGGGCGGCTTGACAACGTCGACTCCTTCGTATTCCAGCAAGTTGGAGTCGAGGTAGAGAGATTGCTCCAGCATCACGATAGCGTGACGACAAACTTGGTGCATATCTGGCAGGGCTGCGCTCGGACTATCTTTTCGTAGTTCACCGAAATTAGGGTTTCGGCGATCACCGGTGGAGGTCCGAGGACCAACGGAGGTAATCGGCGGAGGACCGAGGAGAACCCCGACGAGGACAGGCGACGGGCGACGGCGGTGAGGAGGCCGACGATGAGCGGCGGGCGGCAGCACCAAGGCGGGTGGCCAACGGCAGCTTGGCGGTGGTGTTGGGCATGTGGAGCTCGGGGCTGAGTGGCTCTTGTGAACTTGTGATGTTGTGGCCAGCCCCGGGGCTACCGTAAATGAAGGCTCGGACCTGAGAGGTCGTAGGATCTATGAATCCTAATTGAACTCTCGGTCAAACCTTGTCAAACTCATACTGGAACCAAATAAGGAAGTCCCTAAGTGAATCGGAATAGGAGGAAGAGAGCTCCTCCTTCCCGCCCCCAAACCGAGTAGAGGGAGAGCTCTCCCTCTCCCAATCGTCCACGATGGCCAACTGGCCGGCCAGCTCACTTGGCGCGCAGGTGGGGTCCACCCAACCCTAGGATAGGTGGGTTCCCCCCTTCCGGAACGTTACGGTTCAACCGAAAAATCCGAAACTTTCGTGAACCATTTCAATACTTCCCATATATGTTCCTATATGTCAGTCGCCTTTCCGAATCCATCCGTGATATCCCCAAACCCATTCGGGACACCAAAAACACTGCACTTGATATATCTCTATCCATAGCGGCGTCGAACCTTAAATGTGTGATCCTACGGATTCACAATTATGCGAACATGACTATGTCCATAGCCAATGGTTAATACAGGGATCTAGATATCAATATTAACCCCCACATATTCAACGATGATCTTATCAAGTGAACCAATTATGTCATTCATATATAATTCACCTGTTATGTGATATCTTAGTTACCCGAGATTTGATCGCTGGTACATTTATACCTTTTGTTCTTATCTCGTTACTGGTAAGTACTCTTTTCTCATCGTAATAACGCACTCTGATGTGATCTAGTCACGGGCTTGCAAGCGATTGAGTGCGTATTACCGAGAGGGCCCCAAGAATATCTTTCCGTTACTTGGATGGACAAATTCCAGTCTTGATAACATACAACCCAACAATTATCTTATAGAATACATGGGAGATAGCTTTATGATCCCCCAATAACGAAGTGACGTTTGCAACAAGCTATGCATTCTTCCAATAACCGGGAGTTGTATAATATTATGGTCAACGGGAAAGCTTCGCAATTAGAACAATGTAACGCGATTAATTTCTATGCTTTGATTAGGTCAAGTCCATCAACTTATTCTCCTTAATAATATGACCTCGCTAATAATAACACTATGTTCATGGCTATGAAAACCAATAACCAACACTCATTTCACGAACTAGTATAGAGGCATACTAGGGACACATTGTGTTCATATTCCACACACATGTATTATGTTTCTGGATAATACAATAAGCATGGCATATAAACATTATCATGAACATGGATTGATGATAATAAATATTTCTTTATTATTGCCTCTTGGGCACCAAATCTCTTCAAGTCGGTCGGGTGCACCTGTGTTTTTCTGATCATTTGATTTTAGAGGGAGTGTTGCGAGTCTATGCCGGTTGTTGCCATCATGGGGCACGTTTTCTCGCTCTATGGTGAAGTCAGCTGGCGGAGATGCCATGAAAGCTGAGATCCGTGATCTAGCAATGTTGGTTTGATTCCTTGTGGTGATGAGTAATTCGCTTGGTGATTAGTGACTTGTAGCAAGACATCATAAATGGGGCAGACAATACAGGAGAAGTTTAAAGTCTTATCTTTCAGGATGAAAATTCAAGGTATGACCTTGGTTGTGTCTGGCAATGGCCTTATTGAATGCATTGTTTTGGCAGCGAGGACTTTCTCTAGGATGAAAACATAAAATCCATGATCGAGCGACGGCAACTCATGTGCACTGTTTCCTTTTATTAAACATCGTTTTTGGAGAAGCTAGATTTATGGTGTTATCTTCGTGATGTTAGTACCGCTAGCGGGACTTTTTTTATTGCGAGATTCTCTGGCTGCCCGAACACTACATAGTCCGGGCTCCTTTGCTTCGATATTGGCACTTCTTGTGGAAAGGAAAGTTGCAAGTCGAGTTAGCATTTAGCGTATTTGTTCTTCTCTATCAGGTTGTGTGCATCCGTAATGCCACTAGTATAATAAGTTGTTACAGACGCTGGATATAGAATTAGTATCTTCGCGATATAAATATATGTTTTTTTGTCAAAAAGATGACATGCACCGACGTCGAGATGGCTAAGAGTAGTGTATTTTACTTCGAAAAATTGCGACATGATGGAAAAGTTCTGGTTGAAAATTTGCACTTTCTATAATTGGGTTAATATTACCATCTATGTTCCATATTAGTAGTCACAATTTAAATTTATCTACACTTATAATGTGTCTAGATACATTTAAATTAGCAAAAACTAATATGAAACGGGGGAGTACTCTTCTTAATTATTTGTAGGCTCATCCACCAAGTATTCAATCTTTTTTTGTTAATTCTTGCAAAAATATAAGTTAAGCCAATTCTCAGACTACGGTCAAGTTTTCCATTCAAAAAGCGGACAAAACCCTGCCCCTTCATCAATCGTTGTAGGCAACCATTTTATTACAAAGTTTAAATTCAACATTACTTCTCATGGACTACACTAGTTGCGCATGTAAATCAGGCAGCAAAAGATGAGGAACAGAAACCTCCTACGCGTCATTAGGCATCTTTTATCTCTAAATAGGAAGCCCCCGCTAACTCATTTTCCTGCTCTCATATGCGTCCACGTCACCCTTTTACTATGTACAAACTTTTCGCGCATTCGAACGGAAGGAGGTCCTAGCGACACGCTCCAGTTCCATACCCGCATTTTCCCTTTCCTGGTAAGCTACGTGCGGGAAATCATTAGCATGTTGTAGACCACGCGCAAGTTACGTCTCGTACGTCTGCATGCATGTAAAAATGAACAAATCTGATGACGTGAACGAGTATCTTTCCAAATTCAAAAATTGAAAATGTTTTATCTCACAAACTACAACTCCGATTTAAGATCTGTTTTCACCAATAAATCTGTCTCGACGAGATCTTCAAAACTAGCACCCTTGTTGATATGTTTCGAGAAACTTTTTTTCGGGCTAAAAGTTATCAACCCTCTCTATCTGAATAATCAACCCCTCCGTACTTGAGTGATCAACGGTAAATATATAAAATTATCAACCTGCTGCACGCTATTGAGGGAAAGTTCTGCATGCATGCACAAATAGATGAATCTGCTGATGTCAGCGGAATCTTTTCCAAATTTGCAAATTCAAAATGTTTTAACTTTCAAACGACAACTCCAAATTAAGATTCGCTTTCACCAATAAATCTATCTCGACGAGATCTTCAAAACTAGCACCCATGTTGATATGTTTCGAGAAATTTTTTTTCGGGCTAAAAGTTATCAACCATCTCTATCTGAATAATCAACCCCTCCGTATTTGAGTGATCAATGGTAAATGTATAAAATTATCAACCTGGTGCAGGCTATTGAGGAAAAGTTCTGCATGCATGCACGAATAGACTTATCAATCTTTTCTAAATTTGTAAATTCAAAACGTTTAATCAACCCTCCGTACTTGAGTGATCAACGTTAAATGTATAAAATTATCAACCTGATGCAGACTATTTAGAAAAAGTTCTACATGCATGCACAAAATAGACGAATTTGCTGATGTCAGCGGAATCTTTTCCCAATTTGAGAATTTAAAACGTTTTAACTTTCAAACGACAACTCCAAATTAAGATCCGCTTTCACAAATAAATTTGTCTCGACGAGATCTTCAAAACTAGCACTCATGTTAATATGTTTCGACAAATTTTTTTCTGCCTAAAAGTTATCAACCCTTTCTATTTGAATAATCAACCCCTCCGTATTTGAGTGATCAACGGTAAATGTATAAAATTATCAACCTGGTGCAGACTATTGAGAAAAATTTCTGCATGCATGCACAAAATAGACGAATTTGCTGATGTCAGCGGAATCTTTTCCAAATTTGTAAATTCAAAACGTTTTAACTTTCAAACGACAACTCCAAATTAAGATCCGCTTTCACCAATAAATCCGTCTCGACGAGATCTTCAAAACTAGCACCCATGTTTATATGTTTCGAGAAACTTTTTTTTCGGGCTAAAAGTTATCAAGTCTCTCTATTTGAATAATCAACCCCTCCGTACTTGAGTGATCAACGGTAAATGTATAAAATTATCAACCTGGTGCAGGGTATTGAGAAAAAGTTCTGCATGCATGCACAAATAGACGAATCTTCTGATGTCAGCGAAATCTTTTCCAAATTTAAAAATTTAAAACATTTTAACTTTCAAACAACAATTTCAAATTAAGATTCGCTTTCACCAATAAATCCGTCTCAACGAGATCTTCAAAACTAGCACTCATGTTGATATGTTTCAAGAAAAAAAAATTCGGGCTAAAAGTTATCAAGCCTCTCTGTTTTGAATAATCAACCCCTCCGTACTTGAGTGATCAACGGTAAATGTATAAAATTATCGACCCCAAAGTTAATTTTATTTTAAACATTTCAGCGAATATTTTTTTAGTTTAGAAGCTATCAACCCGGTGTCCTGTTATTTATCAACAGTTAATATAAATAGCTACCAATCCTAAAAATCTAGCTTCATTTCGAATATTTTGACGACTCTTTTTAGTTTACAAGTTATCAACCCGGTGCTCCGTTATTTATCAATGGTAATTATAAAAAACTACCAACCCTAAAAAGTATTTCATTTAGAATATTTTAGCGAACATTTTTTTATTTTACAAGCTATCAACCCGGTGTCTCGTTATTTATCAACTGTAAATATAAAATAAATAATAATCCTAAAAATATTTAATTTAGAATATTTTAGCGACTCTCTTTTAATTTACAAGCTATCAACCCGGTGGCCCGCAATTTATCAATGGTAAATATAAATAAATGTCAACCCTAAAAAATTAATTTAAATTTGAAATATGTAGCGACTCTTTTTTTGTTTACAAGTTATCAACCCGGTGCCCCATTATTTATCAACGGTAAATATAAATACCTAGCAACCCTAAAAAGTAAATTTTATTTATAATATTTTAGCAACTTTTTTTAGCTTACAACTTAAAAAGTACTTAATTTGAGTAGCAAGTGGTAGTTCATTTGAGTTGCAAGTGGATTTCCCCACCCATTATTTTCCCCCCTTAAAAACCACTGGCCCGAAAAAGGGAATTATAAAAATTAGTCCAAAAAATATGAATTACCGTACGAAATAACAACATAAAGGGAATTGCAAAAAAAAAGAATTGTCAAAAGGGAATTGCAAATAAAGAGAATTGAAAGTATGCGTCGTGCTGAAAAAAAAGAGCGAGATGCTCTGTGCATGCATGCAGAAACTTGTTAGAGCTAGTCTCGTGCTGAAAAGTTGGCTCATTAAATGCAAACCCATGAGATACTTTATGCATGCATGCAGTGTGAACGCTCTTGGTTGTATGCAACATGCAAGTGGGAACATGAGTTGTTAGTGTGAACACAAAGCTACATGTGAACGTAATTAAACAGTACAAGAAAAAAGGGAATTGATTTCGCGCATGGCGCGAGCGCTGCCGCGCCAAGGAAAGTGATCGCTCCAGCGATCGATTGCCAGGGAGGGGTTTCGCATATTATCCAATCCTGCACGCAAGTATCGCCTGCTGATCTTCACCACTTCTCGGCCGTCACTTAATGAAATTTATGAGCCGGCGACCCTTCATAGCCCTAACACAAATGAACGTGAAACAGACAAGATCTCAACAGTCAAGCGCTTTCATGGCCATAAAATTGTGGAAGAAACTGAAGTAGGCGTCAGCGGTCTTTGCCTTTAAATACCTCGACTGATTTCCATTGTTTTCCAGCGCAAGTACGCGCCCCTGCTGTACATCGTTGGGCTCCAGTTTGGTGAAGTATCTCTCTTACCTTGGTGACTTTTGCAATGATCAATTCGATCACATGGAAGTTTGGAATTATGGAAGGTGTTTGATTTAATCGCGCACTAACCATTTATCTGTCAGATAACAATCTCCATCTCCATCAGGCGTTGGGTACTGTCAGTGTTCATCTCACGATCTCACCCATGGAGAAGTTGCTCCTACTCTCCCTTTGGCAGTCCATCTACACTATATGAGCCCCCCCTACAGACTCTGGTTTTCTTATGCAGCCGAATCATTCTAGCCCGTTAGATGCGTCTGACCATCCAGGTGATCTGCTATCTATCCTTTTGATCAACTCTTCGTTAGATAACTCCATTTTAGGCATGTGTGTATTCTGGCCATATTGTTAGTGGTTGAATGCTTCCTCTTCAGTATTATTTTGGATATCCAACTTAATTTGTTTTTGAAATGAGGACTTATGATATTATCTCCTTTGATAATAAACAATCAGCACTTGGCAGCCATATAAACATCACTGTATGCTACAACTAGAATATGTCATCATATACAAGCAATTGACCAGTTGGCATAGTTTCACGGTCAGCTTCTTCCTGTCCCGCTTTATCTGCAAACTGCATTTGCAGAAGAAGCTCAAGGTAGTATTGGGATCTCAAGTAGTTATTTTTAAGAAGTACTCATGGGAGCTTGTGGGGAGGTGCTCAATTTCAGAATTTCGAGCTACTTGGACTGTTGACTAATTCCTCTCATCTTGGCGCAAATTTTCCTTCTGGATAATTTATGAAAGGCTCCTGCTTGGATTTGCTTTTCTGATGTGAGCTAGAATTACTACTTCTTTACATTCTCCCTTTTCAGGAACCATAAAGAACACAATTGATTTTTTTCGGGGTATTGGTGTATTCGGCATAGAAGACTTCTCAAGATGTGTATGGATGATTCCTTTAAAACAGATGTATATGGATGCCAAGCATGAGCCGTAATTTGCAGACTCCATATAACATATAAGCATGCAGCTAACAAAAGCATGGTGATTTGTAGCAAAAAAAAGTAGCAGTTTACTATTTATGTTAAGTATAGAATGTTTTTTTATTATTATAAAGATCAGTTTGTGTTATGTTCCTGAGGGGTGTGTATGTGTGTGTATGTTAAAGCTAGAAGCATGGATATTTTTAGTTTTTTTTGTTATACTTTTATTTTGGTATGTAATATTAGACTTTAGAGTTACAAGTATTGTAAAGATATCACTGGTGTTGCTAGAAAGGATCTTATGCGCATTGCAAGTAAGATTCAGATGCAGGGTTTGGGAGAATCTTTTCGACTTGGCCATTAGTAATTCATTGCTTCATTTCATTGTGTGCAGGGCGAAACAAAGAACTCTGCAGAAATTTCCAATTGGAATGAGATCGTATTTACATAATTTAAACTTAAAATGAACCGATTGAACATTTTTATTTTTCTCTGTTAGCATGGGTAGTGCTCTTACTTATTATGCCCACTTGAACAACACGAGCCATTCTTTTTCAATTTTATATCAACAACTATGTGCAATACAATGTATCCAACTATTTCCGCAGCAACGCGCGGGGTTTTATCTAGTTTATTTAGGTATGCAAACCAGCCACACGCTAGTTATGTTAGATAACCCATGCAACCGTCAATGGATCCAGACAACTCCATCCAAAACCACAGGCACCCGCTGCTTCTCCAAAACTAAGTAGGATCACGTGTTGATCCAATACGTAGCCATACGAAAGAAATGAGCATTTCCAACCTCGTTGAAGACAATCTCGTTTCGACAACTAAAGGGCAGACACCCACACGTGTATGTATTTTTTCTTATATAGCCCATAATTAATTCCCAACATATGCTTAATATTGCTTAGAGCAAGTACAATAAGGTCTAGTCAGCCGGCTATAAAGATTAAAATAATATATTTGTGTCTAGTTGGAGGAGAGAGAAGAGGAGAGAAAATGTAAGTGGGCTCTTATGCAAGAGCTAGCTCTAGCACGTGCTTCTACGCAAGGTGTGTGAATGAAAGATGGGTCATCCATTGAAAAAGTAGTACATTCTTATAGCCAACTATTGTACTTGTTGGCTACATGTTGACCATAGATAACATGACATTTTGCTTATAGCCAACAACCGGCTATACTATTAGAATTGCTCTTAGAGGAGTAATGATAATATTAAGAGGTAAACTAAAAAAATCTCCAAATAATATGAGCAAACAAACATACATTAAATAGATAATAGATAGGCTCCTCAGCATCACACAAGGCACTTTTTTTTTTTGCAATCATCCTATTTAAGTTCAGCAAGGTTATACACCAAGGAACCTGAAACGTGCGTCGCTACTACTTGCGGGCATGCGAAACCCCCCTCTGAAGTTTGGTTCTTGCACAGAGGGAGTATCAAGTAAGTTAGGCACCAGAATAAAATAACGTGCTGTCGTAATTACCCCCTTCTGAACTTTGATTCTTGCGGGCATGCTTGCATGAACAAGTTATTTATATCCAAGAAAACATCACAGTCAACTGTCGCGAGCCGTGACGACGGACAATTGATGAAAAAGCCGCCGTTACCACGGAAACGGCTTAACAAGTGCTCACTGGTCGCTGTCACTGTCCCCTATTCTGTTCAGAAACTCGCGAATACGTAGAACCTGGACTTTCTCAGCACTCGCCAACGGCCTCAAGTGAGACCAGCTTGCAATACAAGTATGCACTCCCCTTTGACACTGACAGCACGAGTGCGTGGATGACGAACTGGCCTGCGTCATCGCACGAACAAGCGCTATTTCCACTCGCCGTTTCCCCTATAAAAAGGCTGCATCAGACGCAGGCTCTGTCTGCGAGCGGTAACAACGGATCAGCAGATCAACCAACCAATCTCCGATCACCCACCTGAGCTCACACGGACAAACGGCAGCACACGAACACGTCGTCGCGAGGGAAGACATGGGCTCCTGCGTCTCGCGCTCGCCGGCGTCTGGGTCATCGACGGCGTCTGGGCGGGCGGTGGCCACGGCGAAGGTGGTCGGCCTGGACGGCTCCATGACGCAGTACGCGGCGCCAGTCACGGCGCGTGATGCACTGGGGGACAAGAGCCGCCAAGGCGCGTCGGTCTTCCTGTGCAGCTCCGACGAGCTCCGCTTCGACGCGCCCCCGCGCGCGCTAGCGGACGAGGAGGCGCTGCAGCCGGGGTGGCTCTACTTCGTGCTCCCCGTCTCCATGCTCCGCCTCGCGCTCTCGGGGCACGAGATGGCCGCCCTCGCCGTCAGGGCCAGCTCCGCGCTCGCCATCGTCAGCGGCGTTGCGTCTCCTCCGAGGCGCAAGAATATGACAGGCACCAACGGAAAGCAACGAAAAACGGCTCGAGTGGCGCCGCTCATTGTTGCCACCAACAACGATGAGGACGCCGAACTAGCAGACAGTGGATCGAGTCTGCACGCATACGGCAAATACGGTGCAGCGCAAAAGACGGCGGGGAAGACGAGGAAGAGAGCAGGCTACAGAAGCCGCGGCGCTCGTCATCGTCGTCGTGCAGCAGATGTGTCAAGATTAAGCGCCATTCTAGAAGACGATGACTTCTGAGCAGCCCCCGATCATTGCGACTAGTTAGCTAGTTTAGATAGTTTATTCAGTCGACCGTTGAATCCCTCTTCAGAGTAGGAGATCCGTCTATATCACTCGATCATACTGTAGAGTGCTACCTTGTACAGGATGCTTTGATTCTTTGATCTGTGTACATCGAATGTCGGATCATGGCAAAATGAAAGTGCAACCCGACGGGCTAATGCACCGTTATGTTCACATTCCTCATTTCTGTTTCAAACTCTGTTTTCCAGGATAGTTGGACTTGAGAAACTGACATCTTGAGACAGCCAAATCTTCCAAATGGTAGTGCGTATTCTCATCTTCGTGCCACCCCCCTCGCCCTAGAAATGTGCCTCACACTGCCGAGCATTGGCCACTAGGCAAAAACTTCCAACTCCTCGCGACGCTCACCAGGGCGCTGCTAGGGGATCCTCCGCCAGCCCCCTCCCCTCTGCCAGTCTCTCACGCCGCCGCTGCCGCCAACCATCGCTGCGGCAGCGGGCCTAACCACTAAATGGGGGCCTCGGAGCTGGTGGCCTGGAGGTCAACGCCGGAGTTGCTGGGGTAGTGAAGGCCGTCGGATCTTCGAGCTACGACCAGGGCGGCGCACCTGGCCGCGGTGGTGGTTAGATCGTCCTTGGCGGTGCAAATCGGCGGTGGAGGCATGGGGCGGGATTGGTTGATTTCCTAATTCCGTTATGGGTGTCGACCTTCTCCACATCCCTCCTCGATGCGTGGTTTGGTCGGTTCCGGCGGAAGATCGCCCCTATTTTCTTCCTCCATGTCGGCTTCTGTTGATGGGGTTCCAAGCGGCAGATCCAACAGGGTGCCATCGGGTGGCGTGGGGGCTACTAGCTTACCTTGATGTGGTGGTCCTAGAGTTCCTAACTAGCGCCAAGATGATGATCTATCGGATGCATGTCCCCATCGATCTAGCTCGAGTGTCGTGTCCCGAAAAGCTCCGCTGACTAACTCCACTCGGCAATTCATGCCTTGGGATTACATGATCGGCTAGGATTCGTGTAGGGGATTCGTAGCATAGAAAAAAAAAATCCCACGCAACGACGAATAAACCACCAAGATCTAATCTAGTACATGCATTTAACGATGCGGTAGCATGTAGCAATACGATAACTTGATTTGCGTACCATTGTAAATCGGGTGCAGAAGCTTAACGGTTGGTGTCGATATATATAGATGATCGCCATCCATTCAATCTTGGCGATCCAACTCGATCAACTCCGTCGCTTGTGCGACAGCTCCGAGGTGATGCACATGGACGGCTTGACAACGTCGACTCCTTCGTATTCCAGCAAGTTGGAGTCGAGGTAGAGAGATCGCTCCGGCATCACGATAGCGTGACGACAAACTTGGTGCATATCTGGCAGGGCTGAGCTCGGACTATCTTTTCGGAGTTCACCAAAATTAGTGTTCCGGCGATCACCGGTGGAGGTCCGAGGACCAACGGAGGTAAGCGGTGGAGGACGGAGGAACCCCGACGAGGACGGGCGATGGCGGTGAGGAGGCCAACGATGAGCGGCGGGCGGCGGCACCAAGGCGGGTGGCCAACGGCAGCTTGGCGGTGGTGCTGGGCGTGGGGAGCTCGGGGCTGAGTGGCTCTTGTGAACTTGTGATGTTGTGGCCAGCCCCGGGGCTCCCGTATATGAAGGCTCGGACCTGAGAGGTCGTAGGATCTCTGAATCCTAATTGAACTCTCGGTCAAACTTTGTCAAACTCATATTGGAACCAAATAAGGAAGTCCCTAAATGAATCGGAATAGGAGGAAGAGAGCTCCTCCTTCCCACCCCCAAACCGAGTAGAGGGAGAGCTCTGCCTCTCCCAATCGTCCACGATGGCCAACTGGCCGGCCAGCTCACTTGGCGCGCAGGTCGGGCCCACCCAACCCTAGGATAGGTGGGTTCCCCCCTTCCGAAACGTTACGGTTCAACCGAAAAATCCGAAACTTTCCGGAACCATTTCAATACTTCCCATATATGTTCCTATATGTTTGTCGCCTTTCCGAATCCATCTGTGATATCCCCAAACCCATTCGGGACACCTAAAACACTGCACTTGATATATCTCTATCCATAGCGGCGTCGAACTTTAAATGTGTGATCCTACGGATAAGCAATTATGCGAACATGACTATGTCCATAGCCAATGATTAATACAGGGATCTAGAGATCCATATTAACCCCCACATATTCAACGATGATCTTATCAAGTGAACCAATTATGTCATTCATATATAATTCACATGTTCTGTGATATCTTAGTTACCCGAGATTTGATCGCTGGTACATTTATACCTTTTTTCTTATCTCGTTACTGGTAAGTGCTCTTTTCTCATCGTAATAACGCACCCTGATGTGATCTAGTCACGGGCTTGCAAGCGATTGAGTGCGTATTACCGAGAGGGCCCCGAGAATATCATTCCGTTACTTGGATGGACAAATTCCAGTCTTGATAACATACAACCCAACAATTATCTTATAGAATACATGGGAGATAGCTTTATGATCCCCCAATAACGAAGTGACTGATACGCGTACAACACGCGTCCGTTGGGAACCCCAAGAGGAAGGTGTGATGCGTATAGCGGCAAGTTTTCCCTCAGTAAGAAACCAAGGTTTATCGAACCAGTAGGAGCCAAGAAGCACGTTGAAGGTTGATAGCGGCGAGATGTAGTGCGGCGCAACACCAGGGATTCCGGCGCCAACGTGGAACCTGCACAACACAATCAAATTACTTTGCCCCAACGTGACAGTGAGGTTGTCAATCTCACCGGCTTGCTGTAACAAAGGATTAGATGTATAGTGTGGATGATGATTGTTTGCAGAGAACAGTAGAACAAGTATTGCAGTAGATTGTATTCGATGTAAAGGAATGGACCGGGGTCCACAGTTCACTAGAGGTGTGTCTCCCATAAGATAAATAGCATGTTGGGTGAACAAATTACAGTTGGGCAATTGACAAATAGAGAGGGCATGACAATGCACATACATGATATGATGAGTATTGTGAGATTTAATTGGGCATTACGACAAAGTACATAGACCGCTATCCAGCATGCATCTATGCCTAAAAAGTCCACCTTCAGGTTATCATCCGAACCCCTTCCAGTATTAAGTTGTAAACAACAGACAATTGCATTAAGTATGGTGCGTAATGTAATCAATAACTACATCCTCGGACATAGCATCAATGTTTTATCCCTAGTGGCAACAGCACATCCATAACCTTAGGGGCTTCTGTCACTCCCCCAGATTCACGGAGACATGAACCCACTATCGAGCATAAATACTCCCTCTTGGAGTTACAAGCATCAACTTGGCCAAAGCATCTACTAGTAACGGAGAGCATGCAAGATCATAAACAACACATAGATTGATAATCAACATAACATAGTATTCTCTATCCATCGGATCCCAACAAACACAACATATAGCATTACAGATAGATGATCTTGATCATGTTAGGCAGCTCACAAGACCCGACAATGATAGCACAATTAGGAGAAGACAACCATCTAGCTACTGCTATGGACCCATAGTCCAGGGGTGAACTACTCACTCATCACTCCGGAGGCGACCATGGCGGTGTAGAGTCCTCCGGGAGATGAATCCCCTCTCCGGCAGGGTGCCGGAGGCGATCTCCTGAATCCCCCGAGATGGGATTGGCGGCGGCGGCGTCTCTGGAAGGTTTTCCGTATCGTGGCTCAGACCGGGGGTTTCGCGACGAAGACTATTTGTAGGCGGAAGGGCAGAGTCGGGAGAGTCACGAGGGGCCCACACGCTAGGGCCGCGCGGCCAGCACCTGGGCCGCGCCGCCCTAGTGTGGCGCCTTGTGGCCCCACTTCGTCTTCTCTTCGGTCTTCTGGAAGCTTCGTGGCAAAATAGGCCCCTGGGCGTTGATTTCGTCCAATTCCGAGAATATTTCCTTACTAGGATTTCTGAAACCAAAAACAGCAGAAAACAGCAACTGGCTCTTCGGCATCTCGTTAATAGGTTAGTGCCGGAAAATGCATAAATATGACATAAAGTATGCATAAAACATGTAGATATCATCAATAATGTGCCATGGAACATAAGAAATTATCGATACGTCGGAGACGTATCAGCATCCCCAAGCTTAGTTTCTGCTCGTCCCGAGCAGGTAAACGATAACAAAGATAATTTCTGGAGTGACATGCCATCATAACCTTGATCATACTATTGTAAGCATATGTAATGAATGCAGCGATCCAAACAATGTAAATGACATGAGTAAACAACTGAATCATATAGCAAAGACTTTTCATGAATAGTACTTCAAGACAAGCATCAATAAGTCTTGCATAAGAGTTAACTCATAAAGCAATAAATCAAAGTAGAGGTATTGAAGCAACACAAAGGAAGATTAAGTTTCGGCGGTTGCTTTCAACTTGTAACATGTATATCTCATGGATAGTTGTCAACATAGAGTAATATAACAAGTGCAATATGCAAGTATGTAGGAATCAATGCACAGTTCACACAAATGTTTGCTTCTTGAGGTGGAGAGAAATAGGTGAACTGACTCAACATAAAAGTAAAAGAATGGTCCTTCAAAGAGGAAAGCGTCGATTGCTATATTTGTGCTAGAGCTTTGGTTTTGAAAACAAGAAACAATCTTGTCAACGGTAGTAATAAAGCATATGTGTTATGTAAATTATATCTTACAAGTTGCAAGCCTCATGCATAGTATACTAATAGTGCCCGCACCTTGTCCTAATTAGCTCGGATTACCTGGATTATCATTGCAATGCATATGTTTTAACCAAGTGTCACAAAGGGGTACCTCTATGCCGCTTGTACAAAGGTCTAAGGAGAAAGCTCGCATCGGATTTCTCGCTATTGATTATTCTCAACTTAGACATCCATACCGGGACAACATAGACAACAGATAATGGACTCATCTTTTATGCATAAGCATTCAACAACAGTTAATTTTCTCATATGAGATTGAGGATGTTTGTCCAAAACTGAAACTTCCACCATGGATCATGGCTTTAGTTAGCGGCCCAATGTTCTTCTCTAACATTATGCATGCTCTAACTATTTTAGTGGTAAATCTCCCTTACTTCAGACAAGACGAACATGCATAGCAACTCACATGATATTCAACAAAGAGTAGTTGATGGCGTCCCCAGGAACATGGTTATCGCACAACAAGCAAATTAATAAGAGATAAAGTGCATAAGTACATATTCAATACCACAATAGTTTTTTGGCTATTTGTCCCATGAGCTATATATTGCAAAGGTAGAGGATAGAAATTTTAAAGGTAGCACTCAAGCAATTTACTTTGGAATGGCGGAGAAATACCATGTAGTAGGTAGGTATGGTGGACACAAATGGCATAGTGGTTGGCTCAAGGATTTGGATGCATGAGAAGTATTCCCTCTCGATACAAGGTTTAGGCTAGCAAGGTTATTTGAAACAAACACAAGGATGAACCGGTGCTGCAAAACTCACATAAAAGACATATTGTAAACATTATAAGACTCTACACCGTCTTCCTTGTTGTTCAAACTCAATACTAGAAATTATCTAGACCTTAGAGAGACCAATTATGCAAACCAAATTTTAGCAAGCTCTATGTATTTCTTCATTAATAGGTGCAAAGTATATGATGCAAGAGCTTAAACATGAGCACAACAATTGCCAAGTATCACATTATCCAAGACATTATAACAATTACTACATGTATCATTTTCCAATTCCAACCATATAACAATTTAACGAAGAAGATTCAACCTTCGCCATGAATACTATGAGTAAAGCCTAAGGACATACTTGTCCATATGCAACAGCGGAGCGTGTCTCTCTCCCACACAATGAATGCTAGGATCCATTTTATTCAAACAAAACAAAAACAAAAACAAACAGACGCTCCAAGCAAAGTGCATAAGATGTGATGGAATAAAAATATAGTTTCACTAGAGGAACCTGATAATGTTGTCGATGAAGAAGGGGATGCCTTGGGCATCCCCAAGCTTAGACGCTTGAGTCTTCTTGATATATGCAGGGGTGAACCACCGGGGCATCCCCAACCTTAGAGCTTTCACTCTCCTTGATCATATTGTATCATCTCCCTCTCTTGATCCTTGAAAACTTCCTCCACACCAAACTCAAAACAACTCATTAGAGGATTAGTGCACAATTAAAATTTACATGTTCAGAGGTGACATAATCATTCTTAACACTTCTGGACATTGCACAAAGCTACTGAAAGTCAATGGAATCGAAAAATCCATCAAGCATAGCAAAACAGGCAATGCGAAATAAAAGGCAGAATCTGTCAAAACAGAACAGTTCGTAAAGACGAATTTTATTGAGGCACCAGACTTGCTCAAATGAAAATGCTCAAATTTAATGAAAGTTGCATACATATCTGAGGATCACTCACGTAAATTGGCATAATTTTCTGAGTTACCTACAGAGAATTTGGCCCAGATTCGTGACAGCAAAGAAATCTGTTTCTGCGCAGTAATCCAAATCTAGTATGAACCTTACTATCAACGACTTTACTTGGCACAACAATGCACAAAACTAAGGTAAGGAGAGGTTGCTATAGTAGTAACAACTTCGAAGACTCAAATATAAAATAAAGGTACAGTAGTAAAAACATGGGTTGTCTCCCATAAGCGTTTTTCTTTAACGCCTTTCAGCTAGGCGCAGAAAGTGTGTATCAAGTGTTATCAAGAGACGAAGTGTCAACATCATAATTTGTTCTAATAATAGAATCAAAAGGTAACTTCATTCTCTTTCTAGGGAAGTGTTCCATACCTTTCTTGAGAGGAAATTGATATTTAATATTACCTTCCTTCATATCAATGATAGCACCAACAGTTCGAAGAAAAGGTCTTCCCAATATAATGGGACACGATGCATTGCATTCAATATCCAAGACAACAAAATCAACGGGGACAAGGTTATTGTTAACGGTAATGCGAACATTATCAACTCTCCCCAAAGGTTTCTTTGTAGAATTATCAGCAAGATTAACATCCAAATAACAATTTTTCAATGGTGGCAAGTCAAGCATATTATAGATTTTCTTAGGCATAACGGAAATACTTGCACCAAGATCACATAAAGCATTACAATCAAAGTCATTGACCTTCATCTTAATGATGGGCTCCCAACCATCCTCTAGCTTCCTAGGAATAGAAGTTTCGCGTTCTAGTTTCTCTTCTCTAGCTTTTGTGAGGGCATTTGTAATATGTTTCGTGAAAGCCAAATTTATAGCACTAGCATTAGGACTCTTAGCAAGTTTTTGTAAGAACTTTATAACTTCAGAGATGTGGCAATCATCAAAATCTAAACCATTATTATCTAAAGCAATGGGATCATCATCCCCAATGTTGGAAAAAATTTCAGCAGTTTTATCACGGTGCAAGCTTCATAGCTTTTAGCAGTTTCAGGCAGTTTTTCGCGCTTTGCATTAGAAGTGGAAACATTGCCAACACCAATTCTTTTACCATTATTAGTAGGAGGTGCAGCAACATGTGGAGCATTAGCATTACTAGTGGTGGTAATAGTCCAAACTTTAGCTATATTGTCTTCTTTTTCATTTTCTTCTCTTTCCCACCTAGCACGCAATTCGGCCATCAATCTTATATTCTCATTAATTCTAACTTGGATGGCATTTGCTGTAGTAACAATTTTATGATTATGATTTTCATTAGGCATAACTTTCGATTTCAAAAGATCAACATCAGCAGCAAGACTATCGACTTTAGAAGCAAGTATATCAATTTTCCCAAGCTTTTCTTCAACAGATTTGTTAAAAGCTGTTTGTGTACTAATAAATTCTTTAAGCATAGCTTCAAGTCCAGGGGGTGTGTTCCTATTATTGTTGTAAGAATTCCCATAACAATTACCATAGCCGTTGCCATTATTACAAGGATATGGCCTATAGTTGTTACTAGAATTGTTCCGGTAAGCATTATTGTTGAAATTATTATTTTTAATGTAGTTTACATCAACATGTTCTTCTTGAGCAACTAATGAAGCTAATGGAACATTATTAGGATCAATATTTGTCCTCTCATTCACAAGCATAGACATAATAGCATCAATCTTATCACTCAAAGAAGAGGTTTCTTCGACAGAATTTACCTTCTTACCTTGTGGAGCTCTTTCCGTGTGCCATTCAGAGTAATTAATCATCATATTATCAAGAAGCTTTGTTGCTTCACCAAGAGTGATGGACATAAAGGTACCTCCAGCAGCTGAATCCAATAGGTTCCGTGAAAAAAAATTCAGTCCTGCATAAAAGGTTTGGATGATCATCCAAGTAGTCAGTCCATGGGTTGGGCAATTTTTAACCAAAGATTTCATTCTTTCCCATGCTTGTGCAACATGCTCAGTATCCAATTGTTTAAAATTCATTATGCTACTCCTCAAAGATATAATTTTAGCAGGGGGATAATATCTACCAATAAAAGCATCCTTGCATTTAGTCCATGAATCAATACTATTCTTAGGCAGAGATAGCAACCAATCTTTAGCTCTTCCTCTTGATGAGAAAGGAAACAATTTTAATTTTATAATGTCACCATCTACATCCTTATACTTTTGCATTTCACATAATTCAACAAAATTATTGAGATGGGCAGCAGCATCATCAGAACTAACACCAGAAAATTGCTCTCGCATAACAAGATTTAGTAAAGCAGGTTTAATTTCAAAGAATTCTGCTGTAGTAGCAGGTGTAGCAATATGTGTGCATAAGAAATCATTATTATTTGTGGTTGTGAAGTCACACAACTTAGTATTTTCAGGAGTACCCATTTTAGCAATAGTAAATAAAGCAAACTAGATAAAGTAAATGCAAGTAACTAATTTTTTTGTGTTTTTGATATAGCAAACAAGATAGTAAATAAAGTAAAACTAGCAACTAATTTTTTTGTATTTTTGATTTAGTGCAGCAAACAAAGTAGTAAATAAAGTAAAGCAAGACAAAAACAAAGTAAAGAGATTGGGATGTGGAGACTCCCCTTGCAGCGTGTCTTGATCTCCCCGGCAACGGCGTCAGAAAAAGAGCTTGATACGCGTACACCACGCGTCCGTTGGGAACCCCAAGAGGAAGGTGTGATGCGTACAGCGGCAAGTTTTCCCTCAGTAAGAAATCAGGGTTTATCGAACCAGTAGGAGCCAAGAAGCACGTTGAAGGTTGATAGCGGCGAGATGTAGTGCGGCGCAACACCAGGGATTCCGGCGCCAACGTGGAACCTGCACAATACAACCAAATTACTTTGCCCCAACGTGACAGTGAGGTTGTCAATCTCACCGGCTTGCTGTAACAAAGGATTAGATGTATAGTGTGGATAATGATTGTTTGCAGAGAACAGTAGAACAAGTATTGCAGTAGATTGTATTCGATGTAAAGGAATGGACCGGGGTCCACAGTTCACTAGAGGTATCTCTCCCATAAGATAAATAGCATGTTGGGTGAACAAATTACAGTTGGGCAATTGACAAATAGAGAGGGCATGACAATGCACATACATGATATGATGAGTATTGTGAGATTTAATTGGGCATTACGACAAAGTACATAGAACGCTATCCAGCATGCATCTATGCCTAAAAAGTCCACCTTCAGGTTATCATCCGAACCCCTTCCAGTATTAAGTTGTAAACAACAGACAATTGTATAAAGTATGGTGCGTAATGTAATCAATAACTACATCCTCGGACATAGCATCAATGTTTTATCCCTAGTGGCAACAGCACATCCATAACCTTAGGGGCTTCTGTCACCCCCCCAGATTCACGGAGATATGAACCCACTATCGAGCATAAATACTCCCTCTTGGAGTTACAAGCATCAACTTGGCCAAAGCATCTACTAGTAACGGAGAGCATGCAAGATCATAAACAACACATAGATTGATAATCAACATAACATAGTATTCTCTATCCATCGGATCCCAACAAACACAACATATAGCATTACAGATAGATGATCTTGATCATGTTAGGCAGCTCACAAGACCCGACAATGATAGCACAATTAGGAGAAGACAACCATCTAGCTACTGCTATGGACCCATAGTCCAGGGGTGAACTACTCACTCATCACTCCGGAGGCGACCATGGCGGTGTAGAGTCCTCCGGGAGATGAATCCCCTCTCCGGCAGGGTGCCGGAGGCGATCTCCTGAATCCCCCGAGATGGGATTGGCGGCGGCGGCGTCTCTGGAAGGTTTTCCGTATCGTAGCTATCGGTACTGGGGGTTTCGCGACGAAGACTATTTGTAGGCGGAAGGGCAGAGTCGGGTGAGTCACGAGGGGCCCACACGCTAGGGCCGCGCGGCCAGCACCTGGGCCGCGCCGCCCTAGTGTGGCGCCGCCTCGTGGCCCCACTTCGTCTTCTCTTCGGTCTTCTGGAAGCTTCTTGGCAAAATAGGCCCCTGGGCGTTGATTTCGTCCAATTCCGAGAATATTTCCTTACTAGGATTTCTGAAACCAAAAACAGCAGAAAACAGCAACTGGCTCTTCGGCATCTCGTTAATAGGTTAGTGCCGGAAAATGCATAAATATGACATAAAGTATGCATAAAACATGTAGATATCATCAATAATGTGGCATGGAACATAAGAAATTATCGATACGTCGGAGACGTATCAGTGACGTTTGCAACAAGCTATGCATTCTTCCAATAACCGGGAGTTGTATAATCTCATGGTCAACGGGAAAGCTTCACAATTAGAACTATGTAACGCGATTAATTCTTATGCTTTGATTAGGTCAAGTCCATCATCTTATTCTCCTTAATAATATGACCCCGCTAATAATAACACTATGTTCATGGCTATGAAAACCAATAACCAACACTCATTTCACGAACTAGTATAGAGTCATACTAGGGACACATTGTGTTCATATTCCACACACATGTATTATGTTTCTGGATAATACAATAAGCATGGCATATAAATATTATCATGAACATGGATTGGTGATAATAAATATTTCTTTATTATTGCCTCTTGGGCACCAAATCTCTTCAAGTCGGTCGAGCGCACCTGTGTTTTTCTGATCATTTGATTTCAGAGGGAGTGTTGCGAGTCTATGCCGGTTGTTGCCATCATGGGGCACGTTTTCTCGCTCTATGGTGAAGTCAGCTGGCGGAGATGCCATGAAAGCCGAGATCCGTGATCTAGCAATGGTGGGTTGATTCCTTGTGGTGATGAGTAATTGGCTTGGTGATTAGTGACTTGTAGCAAGACATCGTAAATGGGGTAGACAATACAGGAGAAGTTCAAAGTCTTATCTTTCATGATGAAAATTCAAGGTCTGACCTTGGTTGTTGTGTCTGGCAATGGCCTTATTGAATGCATTGTTTTGGCAGCGAGGACTTTCTCTAGGATGAAAACATAAAATCCATGATCGAGCGACGGCAACTCATGTGCACTGTTTCCTTTTATTAAACGTCGTTTTTGGAGAAGATAGATTTAGTGGTCTTATCTTTGTGATGTTAGTACCGATACTACAAGGAATAGATCACTCTAGCGGGACTTCTTTTTTATTGCGAGATTCTCTGGCTGCCCGAACACTACACAGTCCCGGCTCCTTTGCTTCAATACTGGCACTTCTTGTGGAAAGGAAAGTTGCAAGTCGAGTTAGCGTTTAGCATATTTGTTCTTCTCTATTAGGTTATGTGCATCCGTAATGGCGGACAGGGTGTTTCTGCACCCGGGTGTATATGCACCCTTTATTTGAAATGCATATTAAACATATTTCCAAATGTTAAAAAAATAAAAACAAAAATGCCTCGTGTATACCTTGACATGTTACATGTTCACAAAGTTGTTTCAGCAAAAACCGATATGTTTTGTGCCCTGTACTAAAAAGACAAATTTTTGGTGTTAAAATAGTCTATTTCTCGAGGCATTATTTGTCTTTTTTACACATGGTACAAAAATTGTTGGTTTTACGTGAAACTTTATGTGTACACATAGAACATGTCCCTCTACATGCTAAATTTTTTTCCTAAATTTTTTAACTTTTTGAAATATGTTTTATACATACCAGGTGCATATGCACCCATGATCAGTTTTGGTTTTCCGCATTAGTATAATAAGTTGTTACAGACGCTGGATATAGAGTTAGTATCTTCGCGATATAAATATATGTTTTTTTATCAAAAAGATGACATGCACCGACGTTGAGATGCCTAAGAGTAGTGTATTTTACTTTGAAAAATTGCGACATGATGGAAAAGTTCTGGTTGAAAATTTGCACTTTCTATAATTGGGTTAATATTACCATCTATGTTCCATATTAGTAGTCACAATTTAAATTTATCTACACATATAATGTGTCTAGATACATTTAAATTAGCAAAAACTAATATGAAACGGGGAGTACTCTTCTTAATTATTTGTAGGCTCATCCACCAAGTATTCAATCTTTTTTTTTGTTAATTCTTGCAAAAATATAAGTTAAGCCAATTCTCAGACTACGGTGAAGTTTTCCATTCAAAAAGCGGACAAAACCCTGCCCCTTCATCAATCGTTGTACGCAACCATTTTATTACAAAGTTTAAATTCAACATTACTTTTGATGGACTACACTAGTTGCACATGTAAATCAGCCAGCAAAAGATGAGGGACAGAAACCTCCTACGCGTCATTAGGCATTTATTTAGGTATGCAAACCAGCCACACGCTAGTTATGTTATGGATAACCCATGCAACCGTCAATGGATCCAGACAACTCCATCCAAAACCATAGACACTCGCTGCTTCTCCAAAACTAGGTAGGATCACGTGCTGATCCAATACGTAGCCATAAGAAAGAAATGAGCATTTCCAACCTTGCTGAAGACAACGTCGTTTCGACAACTAAAGGACACACACCCACACGTGTATGTATATATCTTTTATAGCCCATGTAATTAATTTCCCAACATATGCTTAATATTGCTTAGAGCAGTAATAATAATAGGAAACTGCTGGGCGTCCCCCGGGGGATCTGATTTCCCAGCCCCCGGGTCCCCAGCCGTCGGATCAACCATTTTGACGGTCAGATTTGCATGTAGCAAAAAAACATCTCCGGCAGCAAAAAATCACCCCCGGCAGCAAATGACTGAAGCAAAAAAACGGTTCGTTCAGAAAAGAAAATAAAAAGGCTGGGCTCGCCGGAGACCTCGCCGGAGACCACGTAGCAAACATATTACAAAGATGTAGCAAAACCGCAAATAAATTGTAGCAATTTTTTTTATTCATATGCTGTAAATTCTCTAAGAGATCAACTGAGACATCAAAAATGCGTAACGCTGGTAGCAAACTAGTAGCTTCAGCCTGCAGAGACAATGAAGGAGACCTCGCCTGCAGCAGCGTCGCCAAAAAGGTTGCAGCAACTCCGTGTACCTAAGGTAGCAACACCCAGAACCGCCGGTAGCAACGTCGAACACCTAAGATAGCAAACCACGCGCACCGCAGGCAGCACTTCCGCCATCGACGCGCTGAAACGGCGCTCAACGGTGGTAGCAACACCGAAGGCCGTAGGTAGCAAACCCTGCCTTTGCCGGTAGCAACAATGGAGGCCCAAGACAGCAAACTCATGCAGCCATGGTGGGCGCTTGTCGTCGGCATTAAGAGGGAGTCGGGCTGGCTGGAGCTGCGCCATGACGATGTCGACGCAGAGACGAACGAACTCGCGGCGTGCAGCGCCATGGCCGCACCACGCGGCAGCGTGCAGTAGCGCCTGGCTGGGGCACGGCATCGAGCTCGTGCGGGAGGCTCCCTGGCCGGCCTCCTCCGCTCGGCTGCGGACGCCGGGTAGCTACCCCACCTCACCCTCCAGCTCGGCCACTTCGCTCTTGTTGGCGTCCGAAACCCACCGGCGGGCTACGGCTGGCAACACGAAGAGCCGGGAACAACCTAGGGCTGCGGCTGGCCCTGGTCCCTCCGAGCGATGGCCCGCAAAGACTCGGCACGCACGTCCGATGCTGGTGCAAGGGCGTGCCACCTGACCTATACCTGGTCAGTAAGGTGATGGATGTGCCTCGCTTAGTTTCCTGCATGGCATACACGTAAACATTAAATACGAGCCTCGATCGGCTCTCAGGTTGTCATGTGAATCGGCTCAAAGAGCCGATCCACCCATGATCCGTACGAGGTGTACGAATATATAGTGGTCCTGCTTGATCAAAATAAAGCTAAAACGACCTACTACGATTTAGGGTTTTCACCACATAATCGGAACATCCTACTCGTGATTGAGCCCGGCGGCCACGCACGGTGATCGTAAACCGACCCTAGACAAGGCCTAAAAACCAACACGAAGTTGATCCCCGGAACATCCTGTCTAGGGCTAGCAAACTACACCCTACGCGCCACTGGATCCTTCAACCCGTTTGTAAGGCCTAACTATGCAGATATTAAACTAATCCTTGAAGAACAAGGAGCAATCATAACGGATCGGATCTACTAAATAATGATCAAGCGGGGTGCCGATAGGTGTAAGAGCGGCTAGACGCCTAAGGGTTGCACGACGACAGCATATGATACGATGAACAATGCTAACCCTAACACGTCTAAGATAACTACGTTGCTCGCCATCAACAAGGCTTCAGCACGAGCAACGCATGAACAGCGAATAAACATGTACTGCCTAGATCGCAAGATGCGATCTAGGCAGCATGATGCTTACCCGGAAGAAACCCTCGAGACAAGGGAGTTGGCGATGCGCCTAGATTGGTTTGTGGTGAACGTGATTGTTGTTTATCTCGATAACCCTAGATACATATTTATAGTCCGTAGACTTTCTAACGTGGGAATAATCCCAACCGTGCACGAGTCAAGTTTTATCTAACCGACACGTATCCTACTATATTTACACATACAAGGGCAAACTGCCCAATCTTCGTGTATAAGGCCGGTTCACGTATTTCTTCTATGTATATTCTTCAAGCCCAATCTTGATCGCGGCCCACCTCTGACTCGGTCAAATTCTGGTGATAACACATGCCCCCCTGGTTTTGGAATTGATAATTCCAAAATCACTCTGTCTTTTCTTCGTCGGGTCATGTCGTGGCAGAGCAAAACTGTCGCAGTATTCTTCATCATGATGCCTTGCCTTCTCAACTTCTCTGCAAGATTTGATAGCTTTAGCATCACCCCCTCGGACACCGTAATGTCATTCAATCTCCACTAGGCTCCCCCTTATTTAACTGTGCTGACCGATTCGCCTCTTCATCCCCCTCCTCTGTTCTAGCTATCGGCACCGAAAAAACCCTCTTCCTGTCGCAATGTCTTCTTCTTCCTCCGTCTCCTCCGGCCTCTCTTTCCAATCTTCTTCCTCGAGCGAGCCGATGTCGAGCTGAGTGGGACTTCGACTTCGTGCCGATGGCCCACCAGAAGCCCTCGTCGGATCAGATGGCGACTTGCCCCTGACTGATGGGGAGGGCGACCTCCAGTTCCTCATTGAAGGGGAACTGGAGAGCGAGAGCGAGGATGACCTCCACTCCTGGGGGAACCCCACTTCCTCCGATAAGGAGGAGGAAGAGGAAGACAAGGAAGAAGAGGAGGAAGACGACTCCTCCTCCTCCGCTGGGTACCCGCCGGCGAAGCGCTTCCGCGCTTGGGCGGACAGTGAAGATGATGATGATGACGAGGAGGAAGAAGCTCCGGCCGAGGGCTGGGGCAGCAGCGACGAGGAGTTCTCCGGAAGCAGCGCCGGCGGCAGCTACGATGCCGACGACGAGGGCGGCGAGGATTAGTAGAGTAGGATCAGTAGTACTCGAGCAATCGGCTCTTCTTTTGTTCCCCCTTTCTTGAGCAATCGGCTCTTCATTGTAAAAAACCCTCCTTTATTAATGAAGAAGTGTTCCCAATCAAATTTTTTTCTTTTATGCTAATTTAGCCGATTTCCCCTCATACTGCCTTTGCCGATTGTCAACTTAATCAATGCCCAATGAGGCGATGGTAACGCATCGGTCCCTCGCAATCTATCCTTCAACTCTTCGACTGACGACTCTGAGAGCTGGTGTATAACTGTGGGAGACCCATGCCTTCAGGAGAGCCCTAGGACCGTTGCTGAAACAACTTGACGCTGAAGCTGATACTCTGCAGAACAGGTGCCACCTGCTCGCAAATCTCCCCGCGATAGTTTCCAGTGATGCTTTATAACCCTGCTCTATTTCTTTGCAGCAACAAGATGGCCCAGAGCCTGTCAATCATGATGGATCCCCTTTCAGATTCCTTTCAACAGCTCTGGTGGTCTTCTCCTGCAACAATTCACCGCTTCTGAAGAAGGTTATGATGCAGAGCCAGCCGACAACACTCCAATCGGCTCTAAAAACAGAGGGTCTACCAGATCAGCTGCCCCCCGAGCCTCAGTTAAGGCGAGCACAGCGGCGAGGACGCACAGTTCAGTCGAAGGGCCTCGAACTCAGGCAATTCTGAGACAGTCACCACGCAGAGCCAGCCAGACTTGCCACCGTCGGCTTCAATAAAAGGTCAGCCCCTGAACCTGCCGTTTCCCAAACTCTCACCAAAAAAGGGCAGGGCAGCTCCATCCTCTCCTCGGCTCATGTTGCATGCTGATCCCTTGTCGTTCTTATCGGCTAACCTCTTCCTCTGCAACTGATGACCTCTAACAGCACTGTTGAACTGGCGACCTTGCACAAAGGGTTGGAGGTCCTCGAAGAGAAGGTTCGGGCAACAGCTCATTGAAGCTGAGGAAGCTCTCATCGTTCACTCCCTCGAGGAAGCAGAAGGCCTCGGGGCTGAACTGAAGACCGACTTGGTCGAAAAAACGCGTCTTGAACACGCGGCTGGTAGATCCTGTGTAATTTGTACTAGAGTCGATGGCTGTGCATCGGCTGTTCATCATGAGAAAATTTTATTTTACTGGCCGATTTTTCTATCGGCCACTCAAATTTCACTGCCCATGTATCTCACATGTTCCTCCGATTATGTGCCCCCCGAGCCGAATCTATCAGGTTACTGCAGATATCGGCTCTGCAGTTATCCAAGGCACTCTATTTGAACGTCGGCTCTGTTAGGACCAATGTTGACTTCTTCCAGCTCATCAGCCGACGTAAATCCGTTGCCCGTTCGATCGATGTTGAACACGCTGTAACGTATGGTGAGGATAATTTTGGCCGATTGCTGGAATCGGCCTCCATGTTGATTAAATCGCTCAATGAAGGTTTTGCAATGTTCGTGCTTCACTATGACTACGTGACATGCTTGAGACAAGATCATTACTTTTCATTTTTTGGGGGCCGATCACAAGGATCGGCCTGCCCATGTACCTTCATAGACTTTGCTCCTGTTACACGGTCAAGCCAGTGGATAAGACCAGCCTCACCCCGTTTTTTGACACGTCGATGTACTCGCAGTCGTCCAAAGTGATGCCTGAGAGTGACTCTTGGCCTTCCGTCTCCCAAACGTTCATGCCAGCCGTTGAAACCTCGGCTGTATCGTCTGCATGGACGACTTCTACTTCATCTCCATCCCACTGTATTAAGCATTGGTGCATCGTAGATGGAATGCAACAGTTAGCGTGGATCCAATCTCTCCCTAGCAGGACAGCGTAAGTGCTCTTGCTATCGACAATGAAGAACGTCGTAGGGATGGTTTTCCTTCCTACGGTCAGATCCACGTTCAGAACACCTTGTGCATCAGATGCTTGGCCGTTGAAATCACTCAGTGTCACGTTGGTCTTGATCAGATCCGAGCTAGAGCGTCCCAACCGACGTAGCATGGAGTATGGCATGATGTTGACTGCCGCTCCGGTGTCCACCAGCATCCTATTGACAGGCTGCCCATTGATATAACCTCGTAAGTACAGGGCCTTCAGGTGTCTGTAACTTCTTTCACGTGGCTTCTCAAAGATAACCCACCGGGCGTGCCAGAATGTGTTGGCGTCCGAAACCCACCGGCGAGCTACGGCTGGCAACACGAAGAGCCGGGAACAACCTAGGGCTGCGGCTGGCCCTGGTCCCTCCGAGCGACGGCCCGCAAAGACTCGGCACGCACGTCCGATGCTGGTGCAAGGGCGTGCCACCTGACCTATACCTGGTCAGGAAGGTGATGGATGTGCCTCGCTTAGTTTCCTACATGGCATGCACGTAAACATTAAATACGAGCCTCGATCGGCTCTCAGGTTGTCCTGTGAATCGGCTCAAAGAGCCGATCCACCCATGATCCGTACGAGGTGTACGAATATATGGTGGTCCTGCTTGATCAAAATAAAGCTAAAACGACCTACTACGATTTAGGGTTTTCACCACATAATCGGAACATCCTACTCGTGATTGAGCCTGGCGGCCACGCACGGTGATCGTAAACCGACCCTAGACAAGGCCTAAAAACCAACACGAAGTTGATCCCCGGAACATCCTGTCTAGGGCTAGCAAACTACACCCTACGCGCCACTGGATCCTTCAACCCGTTTGTAAGGCCTAACTATGCAGATATTAAACTAATCCTTGAAGAACAAGGAGCAATCATAACGGATCGGATCTACTAAATAATGATCAAGCGGGGTGCCGCCCTTACACCTAAGATAGGTGTAAGAGCGGCTAGACGCCTAAGGGTTGCACGACGACAGCATATGATATGATGAACAATGCTAACCCTAACACGTCTAAGATAACTATGTTGCTCGCCATCAACAAGGCTTCAGCACAAGCAACGCATGAACAGCGAATAAACATGTACTGCCTAGATCGCAAGATGCGATCTAGGCAGCATGATGCTTACCCGGAAGAAACCCTCGAGACAAGGGAGTTGGCGATGCGCCTAGATTGGTTTGTGGTGAACGTGATTGTTGTTTATCTCGATAACCCTAGATACATATTTATAGTCCGTAGACTTTCTAACGTGGGAATAATCCCAACCGTGCACGAGTCAAGTTTTATCTAACCGACACGTATCCTACTATATTTACAGATACAAGGGCAAACTGCCCAATCTTCGTGTATAAGGCCGGTTCACGTATTTCTTCTATGTATATTCTTCAAGCCCAATCTTGATCGCGGCCCACCTCTGACTCGGTCAAATTCTGGTGATAACAGCTCTATGTCCGCCATCGTCCTAACCGTCGCTGTCGCGCCGGGGGCCAAGCCTGTCACGGTCGCGCCGCCAACATCCTCCAATCCCCACCAGGAGGATATCCCCACGGTCCCTGCGGGCGTGCCGCTGGTCGACCAGCCTCCGCGCTGTGATCCCCTCCCCGACGGCGGAGCAGCCACCCGCGCTGGAGCTCGAGCTTGTGCAGGGAGGCTCCCTTGCTGGCCTCCTCCTCCGGCTTCCTCCGCCTTGGCTCCATGGTCTGCAGAAAACGTGAGAGGCCCCATGGCGGCGGATGCTCTCGGCGGGGAGAGGAGAGACGGCGGGGCTTGGCGGGGGAGAGGAGAGGCGTCGGGCTTGGCGGGGGACAGGAGCGGCGGCGGGGCTCGGCGAGCGAGAGGAGCAGTGGCGGCGGCGCTCGGTGGACGAGTTTAGCAGCGCGTGGTTACGATAAGGTTGGGCTGAGTGAGCAGGAGGCGGTTCACGTGCTTCCACGCGATGGAGCCATCGCACGGTCAGGAATCAGGAGGCTGCAGGCGTCGTGAGCCCCAGGGGGAATCCAATCATTTTCCATAATAATATAAGAGGTAAACTAAAAAATTCTCCAAATAATATGAGCAAACAAACATACATTCCAAATAGATAATAGATAGGCTCCTCAGCATCACATAAGGCACTTTTTTTTTGCAATCATCGTCGGCACAGGATAAACCACCGTCGGCACCGTCTCTGCTGACGGTCACCGTCGGCGTCTTCACGTCGGCACAGATCGCGTCGAGGGCGACGCGCTCACCATCGGCACAGGACGTCACCGTCGGCACACTCGTACGCCGACGGCTGGACGGTGGCCATCAGCCGTACCACCGTCGGCGCAGCCGGCTCGCCGTGACCCAGCTCGCCGTTAACAGACCCTCTGTGCCGACGGTGTAACCGTCTGCACATACTCTTCTGTTTTTTTCCTAAAACTGGCGCCAACGCATCGCCGTTCAAACTGGAAAAATTGGCGCGAACCGGCAGCAGCTATGCCGACGGTGTCACCGTCGGCATAGAGCCTGCCATTTGGCACAACAGAGGCCCTGTGCCGACGGTGACACCGTCGGCACAGCTGCTGCCCAGTTTTTCTTAAATTTCCTGATTTTGCTCCATTTGCACAACAATTGCATATAAAATAGCAGGAAATATATGAATTGCACACATATAGCTCATATATCACAGATATAGCACAAATATGGCACCAAATCCCAAATTTAGTACAAATATAGCACACAAGCAATACAGTACATATAATCATCCTACATAGATCATTCTACACATATAGCATGTGTCATGTAGCTAGTACAATGTAGCAACTATATATGGTGGTGTACTACCACCCGGAGGGTAGTACTGATCTAGCTCCTCGGTGGTGAAGCGAGGCCGCTGTACTTCGATGGTGCTCGGGGAGGTAGAACCACGACGAGAGCCACCGGAAGTAGAACCATGCCGAGGTCCGGCAGAAGCACCAGGAGAAATCGGTCTTCCATTTCCATTCATCTGTCACTTGAGTCGAACTAACACGGCCACTGTACATCCACTCATTATCAGTCCCTGTGCCGACGGCCGCCGTTGCGCCGTGGGCTACCGTCGGCACAGTGTAGACGGCGCCGTGACAGTCTAACGGCTGGGCCCGCCTGTCAGCGCGTGTACCGACGGTCGTCGCTGTGCCGACGGTGACCTTCGGGCGCCAACTTCCTGTGCCGACGGTCCGGTTTGCGCCGACGGTGACCGTCGGTGTAGCCAGCAGTGTGCCGACGGCCGACGTGCGCCGACGGTCAGCTCCGTCGCCGGTCGACGAGGGCCTCTGTGCCGACGGCCAAGGCCGTCGGCACATGCCGTCCCTCCCGTAGTGTATTTAAGTTCAGCAAGGTTATACACAAAGGAACCTGGAACGTGCGTCGCTACTACCCCTGAAGTTTGATTCTTGCACAGAGGGAGTATCAAGTAAGTTGGGCACCAGAATAAAATAACTTGCTGTCCCAATTACCCCCTTCTGAACTTTGATTCTTGTGGGTATGCGTGCATGAACAAGTTATTTATATCCAAGAAAACATCACAGTCAACTGTCGCGAGCCGTGACGACGGACAATTGATGAAAAAGCCGCCGTTACCACGGAAACGGCTTAACAAGTGCTCACTGGTCGCTGTCACTGTCCCCTATTCTGTTCAGAAACTCGCGAATACGTAGAACCTGGACTTTCTCAGCACTCGCCAACGGCCTCAAGTGAGACCAGCTTGCAATACAAGTATGCACTCCCCTTTGACACTGACAGCACGAGTGCGTGGATGACGAACTGGCCTGCGTCATTGCGTGAACAAGCGCTCTATTTTCCACTCGCCGTTGCCCCTATAAAATGGCTGCATCAGACGCACGCTCTGTCTGCGAGCGGTAACAACGGATCAGCTGATCAACCAACCATTCCACTCCCCACTTGAGCTCACACGGCACAGCAGCATACGAACACGTCGTCGCGAGGGAAGACATGGGCTCCTGCGTCTCGCGCTCGCCGGCGTCGGGGTCTGGGCGGGCGGTGGCCACTGCGAAGGTGGTCGGCCTGGACTGCTCCATGACGCAGTACGCGGCGCCCGTCACGGCGCGCGACGTACTGGTGGATGACAAGCATCGCAAAGGCGCGTCGGTCTTCCTGTGCAGCTCCGACGAGCTCCGCTTCGACGCGCCCCCGCGCGCGCTGGCGGACGAGGAGGCGCTGCAGCCCGGCTGGCTCTATTTCGTGCTCCCCGTCTCCATGCTCCGCCTGGCGCTCTCCGGACAAGAGATGGCCGCCCTCGCCGTCAGGGCCAGCTCCGCGCTCGCCGTCGTCAGTGGCGTCGCGTCCCCTCCGCGCCGCAAGATCGTGCCAGGAGCCAACGGCAAGACACGAAAGACGGCGCGGGTGGCGCCGCTCATTGTTGCCCCGAACAACGACGAGGACGCCGACCTAGCAGACAGTGGATCGAGTCCGCACGCATACGGCAAATACGGTGCAGCGCAAAAGACGGTGCGCGGCGGCGCCGATGAAACAGCGGGGAAGACGAGGAAGAGAGCAGGCTACAGAAGCCGCGGCGCTCGTCATCTTCATCGCGCGACAGACGTGCAGAGGTTAAGCGCCATTCTAGAAGACGGTGACTTTTGAGCAAGCCCCGATCGATGTCAATTACAACGACTCGATCGTTGCGAGTAGTTAGCTAGTTTAGACTTTAGACAGTTGTTTCAGTCGACTGTTGAATCCCGCTTCAGAGTAGGTGATCCGTGTATATCGCTCGGTCATGCTGTACAGTGCTACCATGTTCAGGATGCTTCGATTCTTTGATCTGTGTATATCGAATGTCGGATAAATGGCAAAATGAAAGTGCAATGCGACGGGATAATGCACCGTTATGTTCACATTCCTCATTTCTGTTTCAAACTCTGTTTTCCCGGATAGTTGGACTTGAGAAAGCTGACATTTGGAGAGAACCAAATCTTCCAAATGGTAGTGTATATTCTCATCTTCGTGCCATCCCCCTCACCTGACAAATGTGCCTGACTGCTGCGTATTGGCCACTAGGCAAAACTTTCGAATAAACGACATGCCCCGACGTTCGAGATGCCCACGAGTAGCTTCGAAAAATTGCGACTTGATGGGAAAAGTTCCGGTTGAAAAATTGCACTTTCTATAATTAGGTTAGAGCAATTTCAGTAGTGTAGCCAGCTGCTGGCTATAAGCCAAGTGACATGTCATCTATAGCCAACTTAGAGTCAACATATACAATAGTGAGCTATAAAAATGTAGTACTTAATTAATGTGCGGCCCACCTTTCACTCTCACAAAGTGGCTAGAAGCACGTGCTAGAGGCGACTCTTGCATAAGAGCCCACTCTCTCCTTCTCTCTTCTCCAACTAAGCAATAATATACTCCGTACCATTTTTTTGTTGTTGTTTTGAGTTATTGTACTTGCTTTTTAAAATTGTAGCCAACTGACTAGGACTTATTATACTTGCTCTTAATATTACTACTATGTTCCATATTAGTTGTCACAAATTCTGTGTTCAATCATTGTTTTGTTAATTGTTGCAAAAATATAAGTTAAGCACATTTATTAGGCTACGGTGAAGTTTTCCTTTAAAAAAGTGGACAAAACCTAGCTCCTGCATCAATTGTGGTATGTAACCATTTTATTCCAAAGTTTAAGTTAATTCAGCGTTACCTCTTATGGATCACACAAGTTGTACATGTAAATCAACCAGAAAAATATGATGAACAAAAACGCCCTAAGCATCATTTAGCCTTCTACTACAAACCAGCCACACAGTAGTTATGGATAACCATGCAACCATCTCCGAACCTAGACGACTTCATCCGAAAGCCATAGGCACTCGCCGCTCCTCCAAAATTAGGGAGAGCATTTCCAACAAAAGAAAATGTCGGTTTCGACAATTTTATATGTCTCGAACTAAAGGGCACACACACGCATATGTATATGTGCTTTCTTACATAGCCCATTTAACAAATTTCCGAACATATGCACTCCAATATTGGTTAGAGGAGTAATAATAATATTAAAAGTAAACTAAACAATTATCCAAATAATATATATGAGCAAACAAACATGCATTTAATAGATAATATACATGCTCCCTCAACGTTACATAACACTACATGCAATATCATGACATGTAATTAAATAAAAAGAGACATAATTGTGGTAACTTGTAACTAGTTATATTACCATAACATTATTATTTTTAAATAAAATGAGTACTATCTCTATGTTACTATGCACAATAAGACTGCTCATAGTGGGGGTAACATATGTGGTAACATCACACGTCTCAAGGTATTTTGGTGACATGATATGGCAATAAAAGAAGAAAGGGAGTGAGGTGGTAACTAGCTATGTTACCACAACATCACACATCCCAAAGCAATATAAGTCTACAACATAATTAATCACACATTGCATGAAACCACATCTAAGTTACCACTATGGAGATAGTAACTTAGACTAGTAACATGACATATGTTATTAGACTAAGTTACTCTTCACTATGAACAGCCTAATAGTACTAGTAATATAGAGTAGTGTTACTTGACACTACGTACTCTATGCCCCATTATGACTAGGCACATTTTTTGCAACATCCTACTACTATTTAAGTTTATCAATATTATACACAAAGGAACTTACAACGTGTGTCGCTGCTATCAAGTAAGTTAGGCACCAGAATAAAATGACGTTACTGTCCTAATTGCCCCTTCTGAACTTTGATTCTTGCGGGCATGCGTGCATGAACAAGTTATTTATATCCAAGAAAACATCACAGTCAGCTGTCGCGCGCCGTGACGACGGACGATTGATGAAAAGGCCGCCGTTATCACACGGAAACGGCTTTACAATTGCTCACTGTCCCATATTCTGTTCAGAAACTCGCTGATACTCTTGTCCAGTTGTCCCACTCGTACGCACGGCCGGCTTGTCGGTCTCTAGAAGCGAATACGTATTTTGAGCAGAACTTTCTCAGCCTAATCTGCGAAACCTCCCACAACTTGACAATCACGCGATCAGCTTGCAATGCAAGTAGTCATCTCCGTTAACACTGGCAACCCCACGAGCCCAATCATCGGATGACGAACCGGCCTGCGTCACCGCGCAAACATGCCATATTTCCAAGCTGCTTCCCATGTTCCCCGTATAAAAAGCCGAGGCAGTCGCAGGCTCTCCGGTAGCCCGAGGTACCAACGGATCAGCAGATCAATCAACCAATCCACTTCGCCCTTTGCTTCGACAGGCTCACGGCGGCGCATATTACACGCACAAGCACGTCGTCGCGAGGGAAGAAATGGGCTTGTGCGTCTCGCGCTCCCAGGCGTCGGCAGCGGGCTCATCTGGGCGAAGAGCGGCCACGGCGAAGGTGGTCGGCCTGGACGGCTCCATGACGCAGTACGCGGCGCCAGTCACGGCGCGCGAGGCCCTGGGGAACGCTGAGCGCAACGGAAACGAGTCGCTCTTCCTGTGCAGCTCCGACGAGCTCCGCTTGGACGCGCCCCCGCGCGCGCTGCCGGACGAGGAGAACCTGCAGCCAGGATGGCTCTACTTCGTGCTCCCTCTGTCCATGCTCCCCCTGGCGCTCTCTGGGCAGGAGATGGCGGCCCTCGCCCTCAGGGCCAGCTCCGCGCTCGCAATCGTCAGCGGCGTCGCGTCCCCTCCGAGGCGCAAGAACGCGGCTGGCACCAAGCGCAAGCAACGAAAAATGGCTCGAGTGGCGCCACTCGTCTCCCCCGGCGAGCAGGCCGAACTAGCAGACCGTGAATGGAGTGAGCACGCGTACAGCAAATATGGTGGCGCTGGCAAGACAGTGCGCGGCGGCGGTGCTCAGCCAGCTGGGAAGACGAGAAAGAGATCGGGCTACAAAAGCCGCAGCGCTCGCCATCGTCGTCGTGCGGCAGACGACGTGCCGAGGTTAAGCGCCATTCTAGAAGAAGATGACTTTTGAGCAGCCCCCTAGCAAAGTCAATTTCAACGACTCGATCATTGCGATTATTTAGCTAGTTTAGATACGTAGAGTTTATTTATTCAGTCGATCGTTGGATCCACCTTCAGAGGAGGAGATCCGTGTATAGTACCATGTACAGCATATTTTGATTCTTTGATGTGCGTACATCGAATGTTTAATCAAGGAAAATGAAAGTGCAATGGGATGAGTTAATGCGCCGCTAAGTTTAGATTATTTTGTTTCGAACTTAAGGAGGGCAAATGGGTAGGATATAAGTAAATACTATACCCACACACGTGAGTATAAATTTTCATCCATATCCGACGAGCTCCGCTTGGACGCGCCCCGCGCGCGCTGGCGGACGAGGAGGAACTGCAGCCAGGATGGCTCTACTTCGTGCTCCCCGTATCCATGCTCCGCCTGGCGCTCTCCGGGCAGGAGATGGCGGCCCTCGCCCTCAGGGCCAGCTCCGCGCTCTCCGTCGCCAGCGGCGTGACGTCCCCTCCGAGGCGCAAGAACGTGGCTGGCACCAAGCGCAAGCAACGGAAAACGGCTCGAGTGGCGCCCATCGTCTCCACCGATGAGCACGCCGAACTAGAAGACGGTGAATGGAGCCAGCGCGCGTACGGCAAATACGGTGGCGCGCGCAAGACTGTGCGCGGCGGCGGCGGCGATGAGACGGCGGGGAAGACGATGAAGAGAGCGGGTTACAGAAGTCGCGGCGCTCGTCATCGTCGTCGTGTGGCAGACGTGCCGAGGTTAACGGCCATTCTAGAAGAGGATGACTTTTGAGCAGCCCCATATCGAAGTCAATTTCAACGATTCGATCATTGCAAATAGTTAGCCAGTTTAGATAGTTTATTCAGTCGATCATTGGATCCACATTAAGAGGAGCGGTCGAGCGGATCCGTGCATAGTATCATGTGCAGCATATTTTGATTGTTTCATGCGTGTACATCGAATGTTTGACCATGGAAAATGAAAGTGCAATGGGATGGGTTAATGGGCCGTTAAGTTCACATTACTTTGTTTGGAACTTGGGCTCTTTTGATTCATAGATAGGAAAAAACATAGAAATAGAAAAATCATAGGATTCCACTCAAAAAGAAAAATCATAGGATTGAGATCACTCCGGACATAAATCCCGAATTCCGAACCCGAATTTCCGATCCCAAACCCGTATATGCCGAACCCAAAAAACCCGAGCATCTATTCGGAAAGGTGTTTGGAATTCCCGAATTTTTTTCAGAAATTTCGGGATTGTAGTCTTGCACTAGTAGGGAAATGCTTATAGGTGGAGCTTAGTTCTGTGGCGCACCAGCAGAACTGCGCCACAGAAAATCTTTCTGTGGCGCACGAGACAGAATGCGCCACAAAAATAAGCTATTTTTGTGGCGCACTACTGAGCCGTGCGCCACAGAAAGTACGTGGGGCCCACATCCTGCCACCACCAACTATTAGTGTAGGTATTTCTGTGGCGCACGTGGCCTGCTGCGCCACAGAAATAAGTGTTTCCGTGGCGCACTGTCTCTGGTGCGCCACAGAAGTAGTTGATTCTGTGGCGCACTCGTGCTGGTGCGCCACAGAAATAGCGCCTTCTATATCCAACCGTACCCCCTCCCCCCGCCCGTACTTCTTCCTCCTCCACCCCTCTTCCTCTCCCTCGCGCGCCGCCGGCCGTACTTCTTCCTCCTCCACCCCTCTTTCTCTCCCTCGCGCGCCGCCGCCTTCCATGGTGAGCGTGGCCGTCGTCGTTGCCGCCGCCTCCTTCCTCCGCGAGGGCCGCATGCTGCCACGCTCCACCCATCCCCGCCACCAGCAGCACAAGCCGCTGCGGCGTGGAGGAGGAGGGGCCGCCGCATGGAGGAGGAGGGGCCGGCGGCGCGTCAAGGAGGAGGATCCGCCGCGTCTTCCTCCTCCTCCACCCCTCCCATCATCGTCAACCTCCTCCTCCACCCCTACCCGGCCCCTCCCTCTTCCTCTACCCGGCCCCTCCTCCAACAGCATCGTCGGTGAGCTCCATCTCTAGCGCCTCCCCTCCCCTCCCTCTTCCTCTCCCGTGCGGCTACTGCTTGTTTGCTCTCCAATTTACTATATTATTGGATTGAGTGATATGGCTACTGCTTGTTTGCTCTCCAAATTACCAAGTGATGAATATATATAATCCCTTTGGAGCATCTGCCCCATCCTATATATGTGTATTTGACCATGCTTATGATGGATTTCTTTTAAGGACTCTAGCTAGATTAGAGGGGGAAAGTTGCTGCTTTGTTGCCTATGATAATGGATCATCAAATGTTTCCCTTTGTCCCTGGTTGCCTCCTTAATTGATGCCTTATGATCCAAATGACCCAAGTCCCTTGCATGATCCCATTTGTCCCTAATGTTGCTTGATACGTGTACAGCACGCGTCCGTTGGGAACCCCAAGAGGAAGGTGTGATGCGTACATGTGGTGACCCTGCATACCACTGCATGTTGTAGTATGCCAGTCGTTGATATAATATTCACGAAGTACCATTCCGCAAATATTACATCCCTCAGAGTAGTACAGCAGAACATAGCAGGTCCATAACTCATTCATTTATTATTACAACCATCATACACATGTCATCTTGGAGCTCCTCTTGGGTCCTAAGAGGAATACCCCTGGGTTCGAGGCGAACCCAACTTAACTTACAATATAAGAGTCTCATTAAGCTAAACATTTATTTCCTCGAGCAGCTAAATACTAAGAGTTCGGGCTGCTCGGTTACTACTACTTATCAGATATCTCTAGGCTTGTTCTCCTCCGGAAGCCTCCCCGGATCCGTAGACTATAAGGTAGTCTACGCCTTCAACTCCTCCTGAGAGGTCAGGTTCATCATAGCCGATGATCTCGGCTTCTTCATTGTTGTTGCAGTCCTCTTCCAGACGATTCAGACAATCTAAGCATGGGATTTAAGAGTGGGATGAGTACGAGCGTACTCAACAAGTTCATTATAGATAAGAGGTGTTTAATGCACTAGCTACGATATTAGACCAGAAAGTCTAATACCAATGCAAGTTTTGATAAACATTTCTTCAAGAGATTGCTTTTATTTCAAAGAGCTATGTCCGTCAGCCTTCACCGGTTTACTAGAACTTCATGGAGCTCCTTTCCGGCCGTGTTCGCAGTTCCTCATCCCGGAACAGGGAGTGACAGGTCACAGTTCTTTACACTCTGCAGAGGTGTGTTGCTTTACCCATAAGAGATCTTAACCTTGGTGCCAACCGGGCAGCTTTCCCGTCCACACTTCCTTTGGTGTGAGGCCCGGTATAAGGTCTAGCCAATCATGTTCCTCCGCTACCTCGAACACCCACCCTTTGTTGCATGCCCCGACCCTGGGTCCACGCCGGTCCCATTATTCCCGTAATTTCAGGGTGGACCCCGACCACGACGACGATGCCTGGGATCGAACCAAACTCCTTCGCCGGTAGCTGCAACCCATCATAGACCGCAATACCGTGGGGACTTAGAATGGGTTCCCCACCCACAAGTTGTTCCGCAAGCCGCAACCGCTACGGTATGCACTGCATAACCGTGGGGACTTAGAATGGGTTCCCCACCCACAAGTTGCTCCGCAAGATACAACTGCTACGGTAAGCGCATCCGTTGATGAACGAGAGGTGGAAACACTTTTGACTACTCCGTCCCACTCCAGATCTTATGGTTAACACGGATATTACAGCACAAGAATCACTGGCGACATTTGTTGTTTAATCCTAGATGGATATAAACCCGTGCAATGGAACCTCCACCATATCAACACAATCCATGGTTCCATTGCCCACCACTTAGTCATATTCATAGTTATGAAAGTAGTGGTTTTGATTTTTGTGCAATAGTGATAACCATAATACTTTGCAAGTAATTTGATAAAAATACTCAAATGACATGAGCAAGTGATGAAGTTGCCTGAACACTGCAAAGTTTTGCAGTTGGAAGGTGTGGACTGACCCTTGTCCTCTGTCTCTGAAAAATAGCATCATTGTCCGATAAGGGCAATGGTTAAAGAAGCAGTTATGCATGATTCCAGTTTTAGGGTTTGTTCCCCCTTCCGATGTCGTTATTATTTCATGTAAGAGGTTAATACTAAGAATAATTTGAGGATACTTGATTTAAAGTAAAATACAACCTTGAAATGTTGTCAAGGTGTTTTTAAAGTCCAAATACATTAATGGACTTATTTTCATTATAGAAAATTATATGTGTGATTTAAATGATTATTTAAATCATCAAATGAGGTCTTATTCTTAGTTGTCTTCAAAAATTCTTTTTGATATTTTATTCAGGTAGAGAATTTTATGTTGATCAATTTTCATATTTTTAATTATTTTTTTAGAGCTGTATCTTATTTTATAAAATTCTTGGAAATTTTCATTTAAATGGGTATTTTGGAAATGTCCAAAATACCCCTCGGACCCACCTGTCAGGCGGCCGAGCCGGTTAGGTTGGACCAGCCCAGTGGGCTCGGTCCAACCGACCCAGTCGCTTCGTCGTCCTCCTCCCCGTAACCCTAATCCCCTTTCGGGCTCCCGCGACACCAAAATCGCCTCCGCCGTCGCCGCCTTGCTCCGGCCGCCTTCGGCCATCATCGGCGACGAACTGGTGCGGATCTGGACCGCCTCTCGACGGCGGACATGGTGGTCCGCGTCGATCTGACGCTCGTGTCCACCTCGACTCTCCCCCAACGCGCCTGCGCCTCGGCCGCACGGATCCGTGAAGGTCCGCCGTTCATCGGCGTCCCTGGCGCCGTGGTGATGTCGTGGAGATGCCGGCGTTGCGGTGATGTGGTGACCAGGCTTGGCTTGGCCTGGCGCCGCCGTCGCCCGGCGTGTGCCGCCGTGCCGCCGCGGTCGTGCTCATCTGCTTCGCCTGTAAGTTTCTCCTCCTCTTTCCTCCTCTGTTACCTGTTCTACCTTCTTCTCTTCTCCTCTTCTTCGTCTAGCTCGGCCACTGGCCAACTTCTCCCTGTGGAGATGCTTGCCTTGATGATGTGCTGCTGCTACTACGCTTCTGTGGACTTGTGCTTTGCCAGCCCTGGTGCTGTGCTAGCTGCTGTGTTGTGCTGGGCTAGGCATCTTACTGCGCCATCACATCGCCATGCTTGCTCTAGTCTATGTGCTTGTGTGAATCGTGCTGTGGCGTGTGCTTCCTTTGATTCATGTCTCTGCTCACCCTTGGTTATACATGTTATTATTCGGCTAGATGTTCATCTGAGCATCACTAGCCATTGCTGTTGCTTGCTTGCTTATGCTGTAACAAGCCTTAGCTCCCCTGGTTCATTACTGTGGTTGATTCTTGCTGTTTAGCAAGAGTCAGTGTTATTTGTGTGATGATTATTGAGTTCTGGCTCACAGTAGGTTTGGCTTGGCTTAATTGTTGTCCATATACATCAATTCCTTGATGATATGCTTCTGGATACAATCATAAAAATGGTTTATGTGCTAATCTGTGATCTAATTGTTGATGATCTGTGGCTGTTTAATTCATAGAATTCATGTGTGATACTGGTGGTTGATTCTAGCCTGCCTTGGCATGCTTTAGCAGGCCCTGATGATCAAATGATCATCACTTGCTTGTTGCCTGTGCCTTACTGGTGCTTCACCTGGTGTCTGTGTGACACTTATACTTGTGCTGGTGTGTGTTAATGCTTACTCAAGCATCATCTGATGCTTGCAGTGAGCCATTGGTTCACTGGCAAGATGTTGGTGCTTTGGTTACTTAACTGTTTCATTTATCTGTAATTCCTTGCTTTACTAGATAGATAAATGATGTGAACTGATTATCAGTAATGATCATATGGATGAATTTGATGTAGCTAGAGGGATGCCAACCACTGGTTGGGTACCCTAGCTCATACTGAATCCTACTGGATAATGATGTGATGCTTTGGTGAATTTCCTATGTGGATAGGTAGCTGTTGTGACCCTAACAGGCTCTGTCTGCTTAGAAATGGTTGCTCCTACCTATGTTGGCTTGCTGTGATTTGGGAAATATCTCACTGGAAGAATCCTTGTGGTTTTTCCAGTTTCCTTTGATGTTGATAAACATGAATAGACACTTGATAGTCTATCTGTCTGATGGTGTAGTGGCTATAGGTGCTAAGTGAAGCTGACTAGCTAGATAGGATCATCCCTTGTTGGATTTCTTTGATTATGTCACTGGTTTGGCATAGCCAATGTTCCCAGGGTGCTTTCCTATTTGTTTCCCTCTTGTTCACTTGCACCAATTTGGCCAGTAGCCATATGATGACTCACATATAGGGTTTCTACCCTTGTGGTGTGCTTGAGATCATGCCTGTGCAATTTATGAACAAAACCATTTGGTTTGTTCATGTTGATGTGTATACCTCACTCCAGCTCCTAGAAATAGTGTGTTGGTGTAGAGGTTTTGCTTCTGTGCTGATTTCTTGGCTTGCCCTGCTCCTCCTTGCAACCTTGCTGCTTGGTTTGATTCTGGTGATTATGGGATAGGTGAAACAGCTCTAGCTGTTCACCTGTTCTTGCTGTTCTTGGTGTGCTTACCCTTGTGGAGTTGCTGCCGGTGAACAGCTAGGGTTTGGCTCAAAAAAGGTTATATATGCCTCTCCCTTGCTCTCTCTGGTCGACAGCAGTGGTGATTTCATTTGGTGACTCCTCCCAGTGCTGGTGTGCTGTTTAGCATGCACACATGCACTGTAAGCTGCCTGTGTGTGTGTGTGTACCTGATGCTTTGCACTTGGATGTGAGAAGATCAGCTCGGCAGAGCTTCCATTATTCTTCTAACCTGCCAAGTGGCAATGCCACTTGGCATAATTCATGTCTTGCTTTGTTGTGTGCAGGGAATCAAAAGTATAACCAAGTGAAGATGAAGATCATCAGATCCAAGCATCTTATGAAACTAGACTTGTAATTTAGGATAGGTCACTGATTGTAATCTTCTTTTTCTTAATTGAGCAATTCTTGTAATGTGTTGTATTATTCATTTATTTCTCTTATGAATATTGTAATGACAATGTAAATTGTGTGATGATCAATAAAGCTCAAAGTTTTCCCTAATGAGCTTTACTTTATTTTAATTGCTCATATTGTTTATTATTTATAATTTACTTAATGAATTTCCTCACAATTCATTATTTAGGGTAATTATTTATTGTTTGAATTTGAAATTCAAATTCAACTTTGGTTTGAATTCAACCATGTCACTTAATTTAGAATTCAATCATGCAACTTAAGTTTGATGCAAACTCTCCCCTCTCTTCTCAAAACCCTAAACTAGTTAAGTGAGATGCAAGTTTGTCGCACTCTCGAAACCCTAACCCTGTAAGGTGTCGAGAGAGAAACTTGTCCCCCTTCGATTCAGTTTTTGTTTAAAAGCGCGAAATTTCCCCAGAATTTGCCATGCAATGCACATCCCTTTCTAAAATCTACCCCTCGATCGTCTCTAAACCTGGGACATTACAGCCTTTCCCCCTTAAAGAAAACTTCGTCCCGAAGTTGTGGTTGTAATACCTGAACAGCTCGGGGTATGTTTTCCTCAGGTCTTCTTCTTTTTCCCAGGTGGCTTCCCTCTCGGGGTGATGCTTCCATTGTATCTTGCAGTACTTGATAGCTTTATTTCTGAGTTGTTTCCAGCTCTCCTCAAGAATCTTGGCTGGCTTCTCGATGTAAGTCAAGTCTGGTTGTAACTCGAGCTCTTCATGTGATACTGGTTCATCTGGGGTCTTTAAGCATTTCTGAAGTTGTGACACATGGAAAACATTGTGAACTTGAGCTAGCCTTCCAGGTAGATCCAATTCAAAGGCTAAACCTCGGTTCTGACTCAGTATCTTGAAAGGTCCTATATATCTAGGACTGAGCTTTCCTTTTACTCCAAACCTCTGGAGTCCTTTCATCGGGCTTACCTTAAGATATACCATGTCTCCAACTCGTGGCTCCCATGTTCTCCTCTTCTGATCGGCATAACTCTTTTGCCGACTTTGGGCTATCTTGAGCCTATCTCTGATAATGTCAATGATTTGTTGTTTTTCTTTGACATAATCAGGGTTGAACTCTTTGCTTGCTCCGGCTTCATACCAACATATCGGTGATCTACACTTTCTTCCATACAGAGCTTCAAATGGTGCCATCTTGATGCTGCTTTGATAGCTATTATTGTATGAAAACTCTGCTAGTGGTAAGTGCTCCTCCCATGATCCTCCGAAGTCTAGGGCACAAGCCCTAAGCATATCCTCTAGGATCTGGTTAGTTCTCTCGGTTTGTCCACCTGTCTGGGGATGATAAGCGGTACTATAGTCCAACTTGGATCCTAAAGCTTCGTGTAGTTGCTTCCAGAATGCTGATGTGAACACGGATCCTCGATCCGACACGATCTTCTTAGGCACTCCATGCTTACTCACGATCTCTTTGATGTAAAGATCGATGAGTTTCTCTCCTTTATCCTGCTGGTTTACTGCTAAGAAGTGGGCGCTCTTCGTCAACCGGTCCACGATTACCCATATCATGTCCTTCTTTTTATTGGTCATGGGTAGTCCGGTGATGAAATCCATCCCTATTTCCTCCCATTTCCACTCTGGAATAGGTAAAGGTTGTAACTTCCCTGCCGGACTCTGGTGTTCAGCCTTCACTCTCTGGCAGGTATGGCATTCCGCCACATATTGTGCTATCTCTCTCTTCATATTATTCCACCAGAATAGTTCCTTTAGATCCATGTACATCTTTGTACTTCCCGGATGTATGGAATATGGTGTTTGATGAGCTTCCCGGAGTATTACTTCCTTAATTTCAGCAATATCCGGAACGCAAATTCTCTTCTGGAACCATAATGATCCCGATTCTCCGCGGTGAAATTCTGATGGTCTTCCCTCATCTATTCTTCTCATTTCTTCCATGATGAATGGATCATCCAGCTGACCCATCATTATCTCATTCTTTAGGTTGACATTTAGCTCATCGGCTACTTGTAAAGCTGATAGTCCTTCATGAGCTTCCTTCTCCCAAAGTTGTATTTGGGCTTGACTTATTTCCTTCCTCAACTCCGGTGATATTTCTTGTTCCACTCCTCCGGTGCTCTTCCTACTCAGGGCATCTGCTACAACATTAGCCTTCCCTGGTGTGTAATTGATTGTCAGATCATAATCCTTGATCAATTCTAGCCATCTTTTCTGCCTCATGTTGAGTTCCTTCTGAGTGAAGAAATATTTGAGGCTTTTATGGTCTGTATAGAGCTCACACTTAGCTCCATAGAGAAAATGTCTCCAAGTTTTGAGTGCAAATACGACTGCTGCTAATTCCAAGTCATGGGTTGGATAATTCACTTCATGAGGTCTGAGTTGCCTCGATCCATAAGATATCACTTTCCGATCTTGCATGAGTACGCAACCCAATCCATGCTTGGATGCGTCACAGTACACGGTGTAATCCTTGCCAACTTCCGGAACCGCTAACACCGGTGCCGTGGTGAGTTTCTCCTTCAGAGTTTGAAAACTCTTCTCACACTCCTCTGACCACACGAATGGTGTGTTCTTCCTTAACAGCTTTGTCATAGGTCCTGCTATCTTAGAGAATCCTTCAATGAATCTCCGATAATATCCTGCCATTCCTAGGAATCCTCGGATTTCCTTGACAGTCTTGGGTGCTTCCCATTCTAGAACTGCTGCTACCTTACTCAGGTTAACAGCTATTCCATCTTTACTAATAACATGACCAAGGAATTCCACTTGATCTAGCCAAAATTCACATTTGCTAAATTTGGCATAGAGTTGATGTTCCCTTAGTGTTTGCAACACTAACCTCAAATGTTCAGCATGTTCGGCCTTGTTCTTAGAATATATCAAGATATCATCGATAAATACGATGACAAACTTGTCTAGATATGGCATGAATATCTTATTCATGAGATTCATGAATATTGCTGGGGCATTGGTCAATCCAAAAGGTACTACCAGGTATTCATGGTGTCCATACCTTGAGACAAAGGCAGTTTTCGGAACGTCTTCCTTCTTGATCTTTATCTGGTGATAACCGGATCTTAGATCAATCTTGGAAAAGACTCCTGCGCCTCTTACTTGATCAAATAGATCTTGTATTCTTGGAAGTGGGTACTTGTTCTTGATTGTGACGTTGTTCAGATTCCTGTAGTCTCCGCACATCCTTCTTCCTCCATCTCTTTTATCCACGAAGATCACAGGTGATCCCCATGGTGAAACACTCTCTTGAATGAATCCCTTTTGTTCCAAGTCATCCAGTTGCTCCTTAAGTTCTTTCAATTCCTTGGGCCCCATCTTATATGGTGCCTTAGCAATCGGAGCTGTTCCTGGAATTAGGTCGATAGTGAATTCTATCTCCCTATCTGGTGGCATACCAGGTAATTCCGCAGGAAACACATCCTGGAATTCATTTACTACAGGTATATCTTCTAACTTCACCTCCTTCATGCTGTTCAGCTGTAGCTCAACTTCAATCTGTGTATGTTTGTCGCCTTGGTAGATCATTCTACTTCCATCGGGGCTTTTCAAAGACACCGTCTTATTTACACAGTCGATCAATGCTCCATTAGCTTCTAACCAGTTCATACCAAGAATGACATCAATGTCCTTTATCGGTAAAATGAACAGGTCCGCGTCAAACGCGCACTTATTGATCATAATGACTTGTTTTTGTTTGGCATGGGTTACTACTATCGTTCCCCCCGCAGAAAGTATGGTTATGGGTGTATCTAACTTAGTGCAACTAATCCCATGTTTGGTGATGAATTGTTGAGAAATGAATGATGTAGTTGCACCAGTATCAAAAAGTACTTTGCCAGGATGAGTGAGTATCTGGAGCGTACCTATCACCGCCTGGTCAGAGTTGACCACCTCCTCCAGACTGGTACAGTTCAGCTTGCCGAAGGGCTTCTTATTCTTCCAGTTGCCTCCGGTATTTCCTCCTCGACCTCCACCTCCTCCAGATTGACCTCCTCCATTCTTCTTATTAGGGCAGTCTTTCATCATGTGCCCCTCCTGTCGACACCCGAAGCAGATGATTCTGGGTTTGCGACAGTCCTTTGAAGTATGTCCTTTAAACCCGCAGATGCGACAAACTATTTGGTTAGCAGTCTGAAATGCTTGGTTCTTCCTACTACCGTAGTAGTTGTTGTTGTTGTTGTTGTTGTTGTTGTTGAATCTGGGCTTGAAACTCAAGCTGGTATTAGGCTTGTTACTAACAAACCTCTTAGGCTCAAACTTGGCCTTTTTCCGCTTCTCCTCCTGCAATTGCTTGAAATCATCTTCCAGAGTGATGGCTGCATCCACCAACTCTTGAAACTCCGTCGCTCTCATCATACGGAGCTGAACATTGAACTGGGGACTTAACCCCCTCAGAAATCTCTTTTTCTTCTTGTCCTCGGTGTTGACTTCTTCAACAGCGTACCGGGACAGTTTAGAGAACTCCCTGACATAGGTCAGGATTGCCTTGTCCTTCTGCTCGAGACTTTCAAATTCTCGACGCTTCAGCTCCACAATACTTTCAGGGACATTGGATTCCCTGAACTTCCTTGCAAATTCCTCCCAGGTAAATATCTTTCCAGCCGGATAAACGGCTACAATATTGTCCCACCATGATGCGGCAGGTCCACACAGCAGATGGGTAGCATAACGAACCTTCTCTTGGTCGTTACATCCAACGGTGTTGAGCTTTCGCTTAGTATCCATCAGCCAATCTTCCGCGTCCATTGGCTCGGGCGCTTATGCGAAAGATATAGGCTTAGTGTTCTGGAAGTCTGCTAATGTGACTCCCGGGTTCTCAGGTCTCTCCACCCTGTTTTGCTGCAACAAATCCTGAAAGAATTTGTTCTGCTGCTCCAGTGTTACACGCTGTCGCTCCTCTACCAGCTGCATGTACTGGATAAAATTTTGCTGCGTCATGGGTGGTGGTGGTGGTGGAAACTGATCTCTGGCTGCACCCTCAGCCTCTTCCTTTTGTTTTGCTTCGCGCTCCATGCGCTGTGCTTCGGTCTCGTCTCCTAGCGTTCCCGACATAACCCCCTAGTTCTGCAACACAAGATGATACTCATAATTACTCCATGCGCAAGTTTTCTGAGCTCAACTTTGTGCACAGAACTAGTCACGCAATGGAAATCAAGAAGCAAATCCAAATCATACAAAACATATATCCTGTATATACATACTTAAGTGGTCTTATTACAATACTCAAGTCGATGTGAGTATGCAAACTCACTTATTAAAGTATATGTACAAATTTATACAAATTTTACATACTATAATACACGTGGTACTTGTGTATTATAGCCTCGCCTCCCTTGGTGGACTCTAGTCGATCTTCACTCCCGGTACATCCCAGGCTTCCATCCGGTCGAACGTGTCGTCCTCCTGATAGACCCCGGAACATAAGGTCTCCCCGTTGGGTTGTAATCCGAATCCGATGATGATCCTAGGGAGAAATCAGTGTTCACAAACTGATCGTTGAGTGCATCATAGTCCACCCATCGGGTGTACTCCCCTGTAGCTCCACCATAGGTATTACCAAAACTCATACCCGACTCAACCTGTGTCGGATACCCTCCATCAACTCCTTCATTACTGGGATAACTCTGGTTCTGGGTTGTGGCATCATCATTCATATCCCCATCATAATACACAGAAGTACTATGGGTTCCAGTATCAGATCCCCAACGCCAACCCGTGGAATTCTCGATAGGAGTCTCGGAACGATGGTTGTTTCCGGATTCCTCTCCGCCCTCGTATCCCCCATAGGAACTACCCAGATAGTTCCCAGGTGTAACAGGTGTAGGTTCATGCTCAAGTGGATCAATACTGATGTAGTCACCAGCTGAGTAAACTGGTGTGTGCACCACATTCTCCATAGGTTCTTTCCCCCTACTCTCCTCCTTGGGTTCAGTAAATTCCTCTAGCATCGTATCAATTGCTCCTATCAGATGATGGTTCAACTGAAAGAGTAATGATATGAAGTTGCGGCTATTATCCATATATTTTGCCGCTGCTATGGGTTTGCGTTTGGCATATTTGTAGTGGTTGAGCATGGGATCTTCTTCCTCCTGATTATGAGGAATATGGGAGAACTCGGAATCCATAAGCTCTTTCGTCTTATGTTCCCGTATGTCGGTTATGGCTCTCATAACAGCTATATGGTAGGCTGTGTTGGTTGTCCTAGCTTCCCCTGCTGGCATGACTACGCTCATTCCCAAAGATTCGGGAAGTCGCAGTCCTACCCTGCACTTGGCCAATACCGGACCATCATAGAACATGTATTTCTTTACTGGAATCTGGGGATCGCACCCAAATTCAAGTAACATGGCTCGTAAGATGTCTGCAAGTCCTCCTTGGTATTCACTTAGTGTGGAATCCATTACTTTCACGTTTCTTCCCAGTCGTGAACTTGCCATGTTGGCTGTAGAAATAGAAAGATTATAAGATTAGTACTAATGCATCATAATAGAGATAATAAAGAATTATCGCACTAAAATATATGATTGTTGTATTCTCAATTGAATATACACCATATTTTTAGAGAATTCTTTACTAGTCCTATTTGACTCCTAACGTTTGGTCCCATTTACTAGGTTCCAACCTAAGGTCAAAGCTTTTGCTCTGGTACCAACTGTGGTGACCCTGCATACCACTGCATGTTGTAGTATGCCAGTCGTTGATATAACATTCACGAAGTACCATTCCGCAAATATTACATCCCTCAGAGTAGTACAGCAGAACATAGCAGGTCCATAACTCATTCATTTATTATTACAACCATCATACACATGTCATCTTGGAGCTCCTCTTGGGTCCTAAGAGGAATACCCCTGGGTTCGAGGCGAACCCAACTTAACTTACAATATAAGAGTCTCATTAAGCTAAACATTTATTTCCTCGAGCAGCTAAATACTAAGAGTTCGGGCTGCTCGGTTACTACTACTTATCAGATATCTCTAGGCTTGTTCTCCTCCGGAAGCCTCCCCGGATCCGTAGACTATAAGGTAGTCTACGCCTTCAACTCCTCCTGAGAGGTCAGGTTCATCATAGCCGATGATCTCGGCTTCTTCATTGTTGTTGCAGTCCTCTTCCAGATGATTCAGACAATCTAAGCATGGGATTTAAGAGTGGGATGAGTACGAGCGTACTCAACAAGTTCATTATAGATAAGAGGTGTTTAATGCACTAGCTACGATATTAGACCAGAAAGTCTAATACCAATGCAAGTTTTGATAAACATTTCTTCAAGAGATTGCTTTTATTTCAAAGAGCTATGTCCGTCAGCCTTCACCGGTTTACTAGAACTTCATGGAGCTCCTTTCCGGCCGTGTTCGCAGTTCCTCATCCCGGAACAGGGAGTGACAGGTCACAGTTCTTTACACTCTGCAGAGGTGTGTTGCTTTACCCATAAGAGATCTTAACCTTGGTGCCAACCGGGCAGCTTTCCCGTCCACACTTCCTTTGGTGTGAGGCCCGGTATAAGGTCTAGCCAATCATGTTCCTCCGCTACCTCGAACACCCACCCTTTGTTGCATGCCCCGACCCTGGGTCCACGCCGGTCCCATTATTCCCGTAATTTCAGGGTGGACCCCGACCACGACGACAGTCTGGGATCGAACCAAACTCCTTCGCCGGTAGCTGCAACCCATCATAGACCGCAATACCGTGGGGACTTAGAATGGGTTCCCCACCCACAAGTTGTTCCGCAAGCCGCAACCGCTACGGTATGCACTGCATAACCGTGGGGACTTAGAATGGGTTCCCCACCCACAAGTTGCTCCGCAAGATACAACTGCTACGGTAAGCGCATCCGTTGATGAACGAGAGGTGGAAACACTTTTGACTACTCCGTCCCACTCCAGATCTTATGGTTAACACGGATATTACGGCACAAGAATCACTGACGACATTTGTTGTTTAATCCTAGATGGATATAAACCCGTGCAATGGAACCTCCACCATATCAACACAATCCATGGTTCCATTGCCCACCACTTAGTCATATTCATAGTTATGAAAGTAGTGGTTTTGATTTTTGTGCAATAGTGATAACCATAATACTTTGCAAGTAATTTGATAAAAATACTCAAATGACATGAGCAAGTGATGAACTTGCCTGAACACTGCAAAGTTTTGCAGTTGGAAGGTGTGGACTGACCCTTGTCCTCTGTCTCTGAAAAATAGCATCATTGTCCGATAAGGGCAATGGTTAAAGAAGCAGTTATGCATGATTCCAGTTTTAGGGTTTGTTCCCCCCTTCCGATGTCGTTATTATTTCATGTAAGAGGTTAATACTAAGAATAATTTGAGGATACTTGATTTAAAGTAAAATACAACCTTGAAATGTTGTCAAGGTGTTTTTAAAGTCCAAATACATTAATGGACTTATTTTCATTATAGAAAATTATATGTGTGATTTAAATGATTATTTAAATCATCAAATGAGGTCTTATTCTTAGTTGTCTTCAAAAATTCTTTTTGATATTTTATTCAGGTAGAGAATTTTATGTTGATCAATTTTCATATTTTTAATTATTTTTTAGAGCTGTATCTTATTTTATAAAATTCTTGGAAATTTTCATTTAAATGGGTATTTTGGAAATGTCCAAAATACCCCTCGGACCCACCTGTCAGGCGGCCGAGCTGGTTAGGTTGGACCAGCCCAGTGGGCTCGGTCCAACCGACCCAGTCGCTTCGTCGTCCTCCTCCCCGTAACCCTAATCCCCTTTCGGGCTCCCGCGACATCAAAATCGCCTCCGCCGTCGCCGCCTTGCTCCGGTCGCCTTCGGCCATCATCGGCGACGAACTGGTGCGGATCTGGACCGCCTCTCGACGGCGGACATGGTGGTCCGCGTCGATCTAACGCTCGTGTCCACCTCGACTCTCCCCCAACGCGCCTGCGCCTCGGCCGCACGGATCCGTGAAGGTCCGTCGTTCATCGGCGTCCCTGGCGCCGTGGTGATGCCGTGGAGATGCCGGCGTTGCGGTGATGTGGTGACCAGGCTTGGCTTGGCCTGGCGCCGCCGTCGCCCGGCGTGTGCCGCCGTGCCGCCGCGGTCGTGCTCATCTCGTTTCGCTGTAAGTTTCTCCTCCTCTTTCCTCCTCTGTTACCTGTTCTACCTTCTTCTCTTCTCCTCTTCTTCGTCTAGCTCGGCCACTGGCCGACTTCTCCCTGTGGAGATGCTTGCCTTGACGATGTGCTGCTGCTACTACGCTTCTGTGGACTTGTTCTTTGCCAGCCCTGGTGCTGTGCTAGCTGCTGCGTTGTGCTGGGCTAGGCATGCTGCTGCGCTACTGCTACTGCCATGCTTGCTCTAGTCTATGTGCTTGTGTGAATCGTGCTGTGGCGTGTGCTTCCTTTGATTCATGTTTCTGCTCACCCTTGGTTATACATGTTATTATTCGGCTAGATGTTCATCCGAGCATCACTAGCCATTGCTGTTGCTTGCTTGCTTATGCTGTAACAAGCCTTAGCTCCCCTGGTTCATTACTGTGGTTGATTCTTGCTGTTTAGCAAGAGTCAGTGTTATTTGTGTGATGATTATTGAGTTCTGGCTCACAGTAGGTTTGGCTTGGCTTAATTGTTGTCCATATACATCAATTCCTTGATGATATGCTTCTGGATACAATCATAAAAATGGTTTATGTGCTAATCTGTGATCTAATTGTTGATGATCTTTGGCTGTTTAATTCATAGAATTCATGTGTGATACTGGTGGTTGATTCTAGCCTGCCTTGGCATGCTTTAGCAGGCCCTGATGATCAAATGATCATCACTTTCTTGTTGCCTGTGCCTTACTGGTGCTTCACCTGGTGTCTGTGTGACACTTATACTTGTGCTGGTGTGTGTTAATGCTTACTCAAGCATCATCTGATGCTTGCAGTGAGCCATTGGTTCACTGGCAAGATGTTGGTGCTTTGGTTACTTAACTTTTTCATTTATCTGTAATTCCTTGCTTTACTAGATAGATAAATGATGTGAACTGATTATCAGTAATGATCATATGGATGAATTTGATGTAGCTAGAGGGATGCCAACCACTGGTTGGGTACCCTAGCTCATACTGAATTCTACTGGATAATGATGTGATGCTTTGGTGAATTTCCTATGTGGATAGGTAGCTGTTGTGACCCTAACAGGCTCTGTCTGCTTAGAAATGGTTGCTCCTACCTGTGTTGGCTTGCTGTGATTTGGGAAATATCTCACTGGAAGAATCCTTGTGGTTTTTCCAGTTTCCTTTGATGTTGATAAACATGAATAGACACTTGATAGTCTATCTGTCTGATGGTGTAGTGGCTATAGGTGCTAAGTGAAGCTGACTAGCTAGATAGGATCATCCCTTGTTGGATTTCTTTGATTATGTCACTGGTTTGGCATAGCCAATGTTCCCAGGGTGCTTTCCTATTTGTTTCCCTCTTGTTCACTTGCACCAATTTGGCCAGTAGCCATATGATGACTCACATATAGGGTTTCTACCCTTGTGGTGTGCTTGAGATCATGCCTGTGCAATTTATGAACAAAACCATTTGGTTTGTTCATGTTGATGTGTATACCTCACTCCAGCTCCTAGAAATAGTGTGTTGGTGTAGAGGTTTTGCTTCTGTGCTGATTTCTTGGCTTGCCCTGCTCCTCCTTGCAAGCTTGCTGCTTGGTTTGATTCTGGTGATTATGGGATAGGTGAAACAGCTCTAGCTGTTCACCTGTTCTTGCTGTTCTTGGTGTGCTTACCCTTGTGGAGTTGCTGCCGGTGAACAGCTAGGGTTTGGCTCAAAAAAGGTTATATATGCCTCTCCCTTGCTCTCTCTGGTCGACAGCAGTGGTGATTTCATTTGGTGACTCCTCCCAGTGCTGGTGTGCTGTTTAGCATGCACACATGCACTGTAAGCTGCCTGTGTGTGTGTGTGTGTACCTGATGCTTTGCACTTGGATGTGAGAAGATCAGCTCGGCAGAGCTGAACCATATCCTCTCATTTCCATTATTCTTCTAACCTGCCAAGTGGCAATGCCACTTGGCATAATTCATGTCTTGCTTTGTTGTGTGCAGGGAATCAAAAGTATAACCAAGTGAAGATGAAGATCATCAGATCCAAGCATCTTATGAAACTAGACTTGTAATTTAGGATAGGTCACTGATTGTAATCTTCTTTTTCTTAATTGAGCAATTCTTGTAATGTGTTGTATTATTCATTTATTTCTCTTATGAATATTGTAATGACAATGTAAATTGTGTGATGATCAATAAAGCTCAAAGTTTTCCCTAATGAGCTTTACTTTATTTTAATTGCTCATATTGTTTATTATTTATAATTTACTTAATGAATTTCCTCACAATTCATTATTTAGGGTAATTATTTATTGTTTGAATTTGAAATTCAAATTCAACTTTGGTTTGAATTCAACCATGTCACTTAATTTAGAATTCAATCATGCAACTTAAGTTTGATGCAAACTCTCCCCTCTCTTCTCAAAACCCTAAACTAGTTAAGTGAGATGCAAGTTTGTCGCACTCTCGAAACCCTAACCCTGTAAGGTGTCGAGAGAGAAACTTGTCCCCCTTCGATTCAGTTTTTGTTTAAAAGCGCGAAATTTCCCCAGAATTTGCCATGCAATGCACATCCCTTTCTAAAATCTACCCCTCGATCGTCTCTAAACCTGGGACATTACAGTACAGCGGCAAGTTTTCCCTCAGTATGAAACCAAGGTTTATCGAACCAGTAGGAGCCAAGAAGCACGTTGAAGGTTGATGGTAGCGAGATGTAGTGCGGCGCAACACCAGGGATTCCGGCGCCAACGTGGAACCTGCACAACACAACCAAAGTACTTTGCCCCAACGAAACAGTGAGGTTGTCAATCTCACCGGCTTGCTGTAACAAAGGATTAGATGTATAGTGTGGATGATGATTGTTTGCAGAAAACAGTAAGAACAAGTATTGCAGTAGATTGTATTCGATGTAAAGAATGGACCGGGGTCCACAGTTCACTAGTGGTGTCTCTCCCATAAGATAAATAGCATGTTGGGTGAACAAATTACAGTTGGGCAATTGACAAATAGAGAGGGCATGACCATGCACATACATGATATGATGAGTATTGTGAGATTTAATTGGGCATTACGACAAAGTACATAGACCGCTATCCAGCATGCATCTATGCCTAAAAAGTCCACCTTCAGGTTATCATCCGAACCCCTTCCAGTATTAAGTTGCAAACAACAGACAATTGCATTAAGTATGGTGCGTAATGTAATCAATATCTACATCCTCGGACATAGCATCAATGTTTTATCCCTAGTGGCAACAGCACATCCATAACCTTAGGGGTTTCTGGCACTCCCAGCATTCACGAGACATGAACCCACTATCGAGCATAAATACTCCCTCTTGGAGTTAAGAGTAAAAACTTGGCCAGAGCCTCTACTAATAACGGAGGGCATGCAAGATCATAAACAACACATAGATATAAATTGATAATCAACATAACATAGTATTCTCTATCCATCGGATCCCAACAAACACAACATATAGCATTACAGATAGATGATCTTGATCATGTTAGGCAGCTCACAAGATCCGACAATGAAGCATAATGAGGAGAAGACAACCATCTAGCTACTGCTATGGACCCATAGTCCAGGGGTGAACTACTCACTCATCACTCCGGAGGCGACCATGGCGGTGTAGAGTCCTCCGGGAGATGAATCCCCTCTCCGGCAGGGTGCCGGAGGCGATCTCCTGAATCCCCCGAGATGGGATTGGCGGCGGCGGCGTCTCTGGAAGCTTTTCCGTATCGTGGCTCTCGGTACTGGGGGTTTCGCGACGAAGGCTATTTGTAGGCGGAAGGGCAGGTCAGGGGGCCACACGAGGGCCCCACACAGTAGGTCGGCGCGGCCAAGGGCTGGGCCGCGCCGCCCTAGTGTGTCGCCAGCTCGTGGCCCCACTTCGTCTTCTCTTCGGTCTTCTGGAAGCTTCGTGGCAAAATAGGCCCCTGGGCATTGATTTCGTCCAATTCCGAGAATATTTCCTTACTAGGATTTCTGAAACCAAAAACAGCAGAGAACAGCAACTGGCTCTTCGGCATCTCGTTAATAGGTTAGTGCCGGAAAATGCATAAATATGACATAAAGTATGCATAAAACATGTAGATATCATCAATAATGTGGCATGGAACATAAGAAATTATCGATACGTCGGAGACGTATCAGCATCCCCAAGCTTAGTTCCTGCTCGTCCCGAGCAGGTAAACGATAACAAAGATAATTTCTGGAGTGACATGCCATCATAACCTTGATCATACTATTGTAAGCATATGTAATGAATGCAGCGATCAAGACAATGTAAATGACATGAGTAAACAAATGAATCATATAGCAAAGACTTTTCATGAATAGTACTTCAAGACAAGCATCAATAAGTCTTGCATAAGAGTTAACTCATAAAGCAATAATTCAAAGTAAAGGCATTGAAGCAACACAAAGGAATATGAAGTTTCAGCGGTTGCTTTCAACTTATAACATGTATATCTCATGGATATTTGTCAATGTAAAGTAATATAACAAGTGCAATATGCAAGTATGTAGGAATCAATGCACAGTTCACACAAGTGTTTGCTTCTTGAGGTGGAGAGAAATAGGTGAACTGACTCAACATAAAAGTAAAAGAAAGGTCCTTCAAAGAGAAAAGCATCGATTGCTATATTTGTGCTAGAGCTTTGGTTTTGAAAACAAGAAACAATTTTGTCAACGGTAGTAATAAAGCATATGTGTTATGTAAATTATATCTTACAAGTTACAAGCCTCATGCATATATAGTATACTAATAGTGCCCGCACCTTGTCCTAATTAGCTTGGATTACCGGGATTATCATCGCAATGCACATGTTTCAACCAAGTGTCACAAAGGGGTACCTCTATGCCGCATGTACAAAGGTCTAAGGAGAAAGCTCGCATTGGATTTCTCGCTATTGATTATTCTCAACTTAGACATCCATACCGGGACAACATAGACAACAGATAATGGACTCCTCTTTAATGCATAAGCATGTAGCAACAATTAATGTTCTCATATGAGATTGAGGATATATGTCCAAAACTGAAACTTCCACCATGATTCATGGCTTTAGTTAGCGGCCCAATGTTCTTCTCTAACAATATGCATGCTCTAACCATTAAATAAGTGGTAAATCGCCCTTACTTCAGACAAGACGGACATGCATAGCAACTCACATGATATTCAACAAAGAGTAGTTGATGGCGTCCCCAGGAACATGGTTATCGCACAACAAGCAACTTAATAAGAGATAAAGTGCATAAGTACATATTCAATACCACAATAGTTTTTAGGCTATTTGTCCCATGAGCTATATATTGTAAAGATGAAGAATGGAAATTTAAAGGTAGCACTCAAGCAATTTACTTTGGAATGGCGGAGAAATACCATGTAGTAGGTAGGTATGGTGGACACAAATGGCATAGTGGTTGGCTCAAGGATTTTGGATGCATGAGAAGTATTCCCTCTCGATACGAGGTTTAGGCTAGCATGGCTATTTGAAACAAACACAAGGATGAACCGGTGCAGCAAAACTCACATAAAAGACATATTGTAAACATTATAAGACTCTACACCGTCTTCCTTGTTGTTCAAACTCAATACTAGAAATTATCTAGACTTTAGAGAGACCAATTATGCAAACCAAATTTTAGCAAGCTCTATGTATTTCTTCATTAATAGGTGCAAAGTATATGATGCAAGAGCTTAAACATGAGCACAACAATTGCCAAGTATCACATTATCCAAGACATTATAGCAATTACTACATGTATGATTTTCCAATTCCAACCATATAACAATTTAACGAAGAAGAAACTTTCGCCATGAATACTATGAGTAAAGCCTAAGGACATCCTTGTCCATATGCAACAGCGGAGCGTGTCTCTCTCCCACACAATGAATGCTAGGATCCATTTTATTCAAATAAAAACAAAAACAAAAACAAACCGACGCTCCAAGCAAAGTACATAAGATGTGATGGAATAAAAATATAGTTTCACTAGAGGAACCTGATAATGTTGTCGATGAAGAAGGGGATGTCTTGGGCATCCCCAAGCTTAGACGCTTGAGTCTTCTTGATATATGCAGGGGTGAACCACCGGGGCATCCCCAAGCTTAGAGCGTTCACTCTCCTTGATCATATTGTATCATCTCCCTCTCTTGATCCTTGAAAACTTCCTCCACACCAAACTCAAAACAACTTATTAGAGGGTTAGTGCACAATCAAAATTTACATGTTCAGAGGTGACATAATCATTCTTAACACTTCTGGACATTGCACAAAGCTACTGAAAGTCAATGGAATCGAAAAATCCATCAAGCATAGCAAAACAGGCAATGCAAAATAAAAGGCAGAATCTGTCAAAACAGAACAGTTCGTAAAGACGAATTTTATTGAGGCACCAGACTTGCTCAAATGAAAATTCTCAAATTGAATGAAAGTTGCGTACATATCTGAGGATCACTCACGTAAAGTGGCATAATTTTCTGAGTTACCTACAGAGAATTAGGCCCAGATTCGTGACAGCAAAGAAATCTGTTTTTACGCAGTAATCCAATCTAGTATGAACCTTACTATCAACGACTTTACTTGGAACAACAATGCACAAAACTAAGATAAGGAGAGGTTGCTACAGTAGTAACAACTTCCAAGACTCAAATATAAAATAAAGGTACTGTAGTAAAAACATGGGTTGTCTCCCATAAGCGCTTTTCTTTAACGCCTTTCAGCTAGGCGCAGAAAGTGTATATCAAGTATTATCAAGAGACGAAGTGTCAACATCATAATTTGTTCTAATAATAGAATCAAAGGGTAACTTCATTCTCTTTCTAGGGAAGTGTTCCATACCTTTCTTGAGAGGAAATTGATATTTAATATTACCTTCCTTCATATCAATGATAGCACCAATAGTTCGAAGAAAATGTCTTCCCGGTATAATGGGACAAGATGCATTGCATTCAATATCCAAGACAACAAAATCAACGGATACAAGGTTATTGTTAATGGTAATGCGAACATTATCAACTCTCCCCAAAGGTTTCTTTGTAGAATGATCAGCAAGATTAACATCCAAATAACAATTTTTCAATGGTGGCAAGTCAAGCATATTATAAATTTTCTTAGGCATAACAGAAATACTTGCACCAAGATCACATAAAGCATTACAATCAAAGTCATTGACCTTCATCTTAATGATGGGCTCCCAACCATCCTCTTCCTTCCTAGGAATAGAAGCTTCGCGTTCTAGTTTCTCTTCTCTAGCTTTTATGAGAGCATTTGTAATATGTTTCGTGAAAGCCAAGTTTATAGCACTAGCATTAGGACTCTTAGCAAGTTTTTGTAAGAAATTTATAACTTCAGAGATGTGACAATCATCAAAATCCAAACCATTATAATCTAAAGCAATGGGATCATCATCCCCAATGTTGGAAAAAATTTCAGCAGTTTTATCACAGGCAGTTTCAGCAGTTTTAGCAGTTTCAGGCAGTTTTTCGCACTTTGCATTTGAAGTGGAAACATTGCTAACACCAATTCTTTTACCATTATTAGTAGGAGGTGCAGCAACATGTGGAGCATTAGCATTGCTAGTGGTGGTAATAGTCCAGACTTCAGCTATATTATCTTCTTTATCATTTTCTTCTTTTTCCCACCTAGCACGCAATTCAGCCATCAATCTTATATTCTCATTAATTCTAACTTGGATGGCATTTGTTGTAGTAACAATTTTATTATTATGATTTTCATGAGGCATAACTTTCGATTTCAAAAGATCAACATCAGCAGCAAGACTATCGACTTTAGAAGCAAGTATATCAATTTTCCCAAGCTTTTCTTCAACAGATTTGTTAAAAGCTGTTTGTGTACTAATAAATTCTTTAAGCGTAGCTTCAAGTCCAGGGGGTGTGTTCCTATTATTGTTGTAAGAATTCCCATCAGAATTACCATAACCGTTGCCATTATTATAAGGATATGGCCTATAGTTGTTACTAGAATTGTTCCGGTAAGCATTGTTGTTGAAATTATTATTTTTAATGTAGTTTACATCAACATGTTCTTGTTGAGCAACCAATGAAGCTAACGGAACATTATTAGGATCAATATTTGTCCTATCATTCACAAGCATAGACATAATAGCATCAATCTTATCACTCAAGGAAGAGGTTTCTTCGATTGAATTTACCTTCTTACCTTGTGGAGCTCTTTCCGTGTGCCATTCAGAGTAATTAATCATCATGTTATCAAGAAGCTTTGTTGCTTCACCAAGAGTGATGGACATAAAGGTACCTCCAGCAGCTGAATCTAATAGGTTCCGTGAAGAAAAATTCAGTCCTGCATAAAAGGTTTGGATGATCATCCAAGTAGTCAGTCCATGGGTTGGGCAGTTTTTAACCAAAGATTTCATTCTTTCCCAAGCTTGTGCAACATGCTCATTATCCAATTGTTTAAAATTCATTATGCTACTCCTCAAAGATATAATTTTAGCAGGGGGATAATATCTACCAATAAAAGCATCCTTGCATTTAGTTCATGAATCAATACTATTCTTAGGCAGAGATAGCAACCAATCTTTAGCTCTTCCTCTTAATGAGAAAGGAAACAATTTTAATTTTATAATGTCACCATCTACATCTTTATACTTTTGCATTTCACACAATTCAACGAAATTATTGAGATGGGCAGCAGCATCATCAGAACTAACACCAGAAAATTGCTCTCGCATAACAAGATTCAGTAAAGCAGGTTTAATTTCAAAGAATTCTGCTGTAGTAGCAGTTGGAGCAATAGGTGTGCATAAGAAATCATTATTATTTGTGGTTGTGAAGTCACACAACTTAGTATTTTCAGGAGTACCCATTTTGGCAATAGTAAATAAAGCAAACTAGATAAAGTAAATGCAAGTAACTAATTTTTTGTGTGTTTTTAATATAGCAAACAAGATAGTAAATAAAGTAAAACTAGCAACTAATTTTTTTGTGTTTTGATTTAGTGCAGCAAACAAAGTAGTAAATAAAATAAAGCAAGACAAAAACAAAGTAAAGAGATTGCGATGTGGAGACTCCCTTTGCAGCGTGTCTTGATCTCCCCGGCAACGGCGCCAGAAAATCTGCTTGATACGCGTACAGCACGCGTCCGTTGGGAACCCCAAGAGGAAGGTGTGATGCGTACAGCGGCAAGTTTTCCCTCAGTATGAAACCAAGGTTTATCGAACCAGTAGGAGCCAAGAAGCACGTTGAAGGTTGATGGCGGCGAGATGTAGTGCGGCGCAACACCAGGGATTCCGGCGCCAACATGGAACCTGCACAACACAACCTACATCCTCGGACATAGCATCAATGTTTTATCCCTAGTGGCAACAGCACATCCATAACCTTACGCTTCGTTTGGATGTAAGGTATCAGGGCCTTGGAATTGAATTGGGTCCAATACCAAATCAGACTCCGTATTGAAATGGGTCTAAATACAGATTCTAACGTTTGGTTGTGCAAAATATTACTACTTGGAATCTGATAAGATGGCAATACCAAATTTACGTTTGGATGTACATGCCATTAGAATTGAGTCATTGACCAATCTGCTCCCGTCCACTGTGATCACCATACAACCCCCATCTCTGATCTTCCTCCCATCGTGGCTCCCACCTCCCAACCAATGGTGCCCATGGTGTAGCACCCCATCAGCGATCGGCCAGACAGCGAGCTTCATGAATACAGTCAACTAGTACCCATCAACGCCTGGCCAGTTTCCCGATCGATTGATGGATGTTCCGGCGCTGGGGGAGCCACTAGCCATGGATTGGTTGCTTCTGCCCATGATCAAAGGATCCTTGATGGCGGCTATCATCGGCGGCGAACCTCCGGTGGCGGTGGTTGGCGGCGAACCTACGGTGGAGGTGGTCGGCGGCGAACCTCCGGCGGCGGCGGTCGGCGGCGAACCACCGGCGTCGCGTCACTGGTCAGCGGCGAACCTCCGGCGTCGCATCACTGGTCGGCGGCAAACATCCGGTGGCAATGGCCACGTGAACCTACGGTAGTCTCTGTCACTTTATTGTTGACGGGAAGGAGAGCCAATTCCACCCAATACAGAGGGATGAGGCTCCGTATTGGAGAAAGCGTCTTTCAGTTGTAGTTTGATTCCATGGAATTAGGCTGCCAATTCTAGTCTTAAATTCCAAAGACAACCAAACAGGCGAATCCGGGAAGCACAATTCCAATTCAAATTCTATGCTCCAATACCTTACATCCAAACGGGGTGTTAGGGGTTTCTGTCACTCCCCCAGATTCACGGAGACATGAACCCACTATCGAGCATAAATACTCCCTCTTGGAGTTAAGAGTAAAAACTTGGCCAGAGCCTCTACTAATAACGGAGAGCATGCAAGATCATAAACAACACATAGATATAAATTGATAATCAACATAACATAGTATTCTCTATCCATCGGATCCCAACAAACACAACATATAGCATTACCGATAGATGATCTTGATCATGTTAGGCAGCACACAAGATCCGACAATGAAGCATAATGAGGAGAAGACAACCATCTAGCTACTGCTATGGATCCATAGTCCAGGGGTGAACTACTCACTCATCACTCCGGAGGCGACCATGGCGGTGTAGAGTCCTCCGGGAGATGAATTCCCTCTCCGGCAGGGTGCCGGAGGCGATCTCCTGAATCCCCCGAGATGGGATTGGCGGCGGCGGCGTCTCTGGAAGGTTTTCCGTATCGTGTCTCTCGGTACTGGGGGTTTCGCGACGAAGGCTATTTGTAGGCGAAAGGGCAGGTCAGGGGGCCACACGAGGGCCCCACACAGTAGGTCGGCACGGCCAATTGCTGGGCCGCACCGCCCTAGTGTGTCGCCAGCTCGTGGCCCCACTTCGTCTTCTCTTCGGTCTTCTGGAAGCTTCGTGGCAAAATAGGCCCCTGGGCGTTGATTTCGTCCAATTCCGAGAATATTTCCTTACTAGGATTTCTGAAACCAAAAACAGCAGAAAACAGCAACTGGCTCTTCGGCATCTCGTTAATAGGTTAGTGCCGGAAAATGCATAAATATGACATAAAGTATGCATAAAACATGTAGATATCATCAATAATGTGGCATGGAACATAAGAAATTATCGATACGTCGGAGACGTATCATTGCTTAAGATGAATAAATTCCCTCTAATCACCATTTGGAGATCAAGACTAGTTCTTGATTTCCATTAGCTAGACTCCAATATTAAAAATGTCTCCCAAATATGGAGACAAACATTTTAACATTACCCCAATGTTATTTCTCTCAAATGGACAATTTCTGATGGTATGCTTGCTCCTCACTGTACTTTATCAATTCCCTACTGATCCTAAGTACCCATGAATATCTGGTGGTGTTCTTCTGTTGTTTAGTTACTGTCAACACATGTGTTTGCATGTGTGTGTGAGCTTCTTGCAGATGTTTATCCACTGTTGGCCTTTATTCTTGGTAGCTCAAAGTGTCATGCACTTACTGGATCATCAAATGTTTCCCTTTGTCCCTGGTTAATTGCGTCCTTAATTGATGTCTTATGATCCAAATTACTATATTATTGGATTGAGTGATATGGCTACTGCTTGTTTGCTCTCCAAATTACCAAGTGATGAATATATAATCCCTTTGGAGCATCTGCCCCATGCTATATATGTGTATTTGACCATGCTTATGATGGATTTCTTTTAAGGACTCTAGCTAGATTAGAGGGGGAAAAGTTGCTGCTTTGTTGCCTATGATAATGGATCATCAAATGTTTCCCTTTGTCCCTGGTTGCCTCCTTAATTGATGCCTTATGATCCAAATGACCCAAGTCCCTTGCATGATCCCATTTGTCCCTAATGTTGCTTAAGATGAATAAGTTCCCTCTAATCACCATTTGGAGATCAAGACTAGTTCTTGATTTCCATTAGCTAGACTCCAATATTAAAAATGTCTCCCAAATATGGAGACAAACATTTTAACATTACCCCAATGTTATTTCTCTCAAATGGACAGTTTCTGATGGTATGCTTGCTCCTCACTGTACTTTATCAATTCCCTACTGATCCTAAGTACCCATGAATATCTGGTGGTGTTCTTCTGCTGTTTAGTTACTGCCAACACATGTGTTTGCATGTGTGTGTGACCTGCTTGCAGATGTTTATCCACTGTTGGCCTTTATTCTTGGCAGCTCAAAGTGTCATGCACTTACTGGATCATCAAATGTTTCCCTTTGTCCCTGGTTAATTGCCTCCTTAATTGATGCCTTATGATCCAAATTACTATATTATTGGATTGAGTGATATGGCTACTGCTTGTTTGCTCTCCAAATTACCAAGTGATGAATATATAATCCCTTTGGAGCATCTGCCCCATGCTATATATGTGTATTTGACCATGCTTATGATGGATTTCTTTTAAGGACTCTAGCCAGCATCACTTGGTTAATTACTACCAAGTGATGAGTAATCTCTTATGGTAATCCCTTATTTCTTGTTGGCTTTGATGAAAATAGAGATATCCACAGTAGGGGATCATGTAAATGAATGCCACTGTGGTATCCTTTGAAGAAAATGGACTGTTTCTGATGGTTTTAAAAGGCTAGGTGGTGCTAGGTGATTAAGTTGGGTACCAAGACTTGTCTCATCTGGTTAGCTGGGATATCCTATGTGTTGTTGCTTGTTTAGGCATATCTATCACTTACTGGATTTACTGGTTCTTGATTGGTCTCTCTTTTGCCAGCATCACTTGGTCTATATACCAAGTGATGAATAATCCCTTTGGAGCATCTGCTCCATGCATGCTATGTGTGTTTGAGCATCTTGACTTATGTCACCATGGTTGCTGGTTTGTTGGTGTTTTTGTACTTGTCGATGATTAGATGGTTGGTCGATCACTCGTACACTCGGGGGTGGAGCAAGTGAGGCTTGGTGTGATGGCACAAATATCAATATCTTGTGCATCCTACCTGGCCTCACTTACTCCATCCCTGGATGTTAATATTTGTTTCGACCAACAAAGTATGAGGCATTCCATTTAGTTCATACTAGCTACTTCTTAATTGCATTGGCTCTTTCTTCCATTTTAGTGCTGATGATTAGAATGTTTGGTCACCTATACGCTGCAATATACTTTGTAGACGGGTCCCCCTTTCCCCGGCCGCCGTTCCGTGAACGGGTCCTTGACGAGACAACAGCGCCGATCTGCCTCTCCGGCGCAGAACCACGGCAGTCCCAGCCGCCTCCCTTGTGGCCACAAGGGAGGCGGCTGGGACTGCCGTGGTTCTGCGCCGGAGAGGCAGATCGGCGCTGTTGTGTCGTCAAGGACCCGTTCACGGAACGCGTCGGGCAAAGGGGGCCCTTCTGCAAAGTATACTGCGGTGTATACTGCAACTATGGTTTCTGACCATAGTATTTGTGTTGACCAACAATGTATGAGGCACTTATTCCATTTTGTCATTCCATTTGCTTTGGTATTTTCAAAATGCCGATGATTAAAATTTTTGGTCACCGTACACTTGGGGGTGGCGTAAGTGAGCCTGGTAAGATAGCACAAATATCAATCTCTTGTGCATCGGACTTGGTCTCACTTACGCCATCCCTGAATGTTAATATTTGTGTTGACCAACAATGTATGAGGCACTTATTCCATTTTGTCATTCCATTTGCTTTGGTATTTTCAAAATGTCGATGATTAAAATGTTTGGTCACCGTACACTTGGGGGTGGCGTAAGTGAGCCTGGTAAGATAGCACAAATATCAATCTCTTGTGCATCGGACTTGGTCTCACTTACGCCATCCCTGAATGTTAATATTTGTGTTGACCAACAATGTATGAGGCACTTATTCCATTTTGTCATTTCATTTGCTTTGGTATTTTCAAAATGACGATGATTAAAATGTTTGGTCACCGTACACTTGGGGGTGGCGTAAGTGAGCCTGGTAAGATAGCACAAATATCAATCTCTTGTGCATCGGACTTGGTCTCACTTACACCATCCCTGAATGTTAATATTTGTGTTGACCAACAATGTATGAGGCATTTATTCCATTTCTCTTGTGCATCGGACTTGTTGGTCTCACTTTCTTCCATTTTAATCATAGTAGGAACTGGATGAAGACCCCAATGCAAGCGAGCCTGGTGGGTAGAGAGGAGGGAGCAAAGGAGGAACCAGATGAAGACTACTTTGTATCTCGAAATTGTGAAATTTGTATGAATTAAGAGTTGTATGCAAAACATTTGACACTTGCCACTATATATGTAACTCGATCGGGCTATAAGTACTGTGATGATGATGTATAATGTTGCTATGTTATATGTGTCAATATTATATCTGTCTATCTGTCTATATTATACATGTATAATGTGTACAAAACCTGTATAAAACATGTATAATACACCAGAGAGCACAAAATCGAGTATACCTGTACATTGTTCTGTGGCGCACCAAAATAGAATTTAGTGGCGCACCTTTTTCTGTGGCGCAGCACGTCCATATGCGTCACAGAACAACTTAATTCTATGGTAGGTGCGCCACAGAAATCCTATTTTTGTGGCGCACCGCCCGTGCGCCACAGAATTGATTTTTGATGTGCCACTGATGAGCCTTTTCCTACTAGTGTTGGCACCAGAATATCCGAAGAAGCCCATCAACATTTTGGATTCAGAAAGCCTAGACGTGGCGACAGCTTGAAGCCAACCCAAGTGGAAATACGTGCAAGCTAGACTACCACACAACCTCTCCACTTTCCCCACGCCCCGTCTCCCAGACCCCCATTGAGACTCACCGTCGCTGCTCGCCACCACCGCGCCCGCCGCCGCCGCCGCTCGCCACGACTACCCGTGCCGACTAACGCTTGCTGCAGCTAGACACTCTGGCCGCTCGCCACTGTTGCCTGCCGTCAACTCCTCGTCGACACCTCCCCGTCGTCCTCTTCTCGTCGATGCCTCCTTGTCGTCCTTGATGCTGGACGGAACGCCTCTGCCTTCCATCCACACCGCCCCAACGGCAAGTGACACCTCCACCGCGTCGATTGAAGGACTGCAGCTCCAACACTAGTTCTTGATGTTCATTTCTTTGGTCAGTGTGTAATTTTGGGTTATTCAGGAATTCCTGATCCTTACCCGAATTGTCGAGTACCCGAATTATCGGGAATCGAATATTGTGATGCATTTTCGGGTGTCATTTTATGGAACCCGGAATATGTTTTTCCCAAATTTCCTGTCTCAAAATTTCGGGATTTCCCGAACGCCCAGAGTGAGATTGAAATTTCATGACTAGGTGAATCTTATGGCAAGCTGGGTTCTTTTTATTGTACCAAAGGAATTTTTTATGAGGTATGACCTAATATTTTTTCCTATAGGATTTGCACTATAAGATTCATATAGGATTAGTTTCTATGAGATATATTCATATGAATCAAACAACTAGTGAAGAAAAAAATTCTATAGGATCTAAATCCTACACAATTTTTATACAAGTCCTACAGATCAAAGGAGCACATGGCTAGGGTATGGATAAAGTAGAGTAATACTATACCCATACCTTATATATAGTAGGTACACATTTTGATCCATATCCATATAGTAGGTAGTTTAACTATATCCATACATGTATAGCTAGTGTGTATAAATTTCGATCCATATCCATATCAGGCTATCAGTGGATATAAATTTTACCTAAACATATACGCGATGGTACCGGTATCCATGGAGTACCTAACATGTAGAATAAATGGTGCACACGTTATTTGCAATTTACATTCATCGATATCACATTTTACAGAAAAAATGAACTTCCTCAACTCAATAACAAGCAACTGACTATATAACAATTCTCAAAATTTAAAAATCACAATTTCATACTCATAACTCAACAAAAGTTAACGAGCCACATAAAAAATTGACAGTTGATATAAATTTAAGGTAGCTTAACATTCTCACACCACACTTCACAAAATAACATCTGACAATTAACAAATAACAAACATCTTTTGACCGCTATCAACCCTTGTACTACTGGGCTGCTATGCTACATACAACCACATGTCAACATAAACGGGTAGGCTATGAGTAAACCCATGGGTACAGTGGCATATCTATTAACTTAACTGGTAGAGTGTGGATACTACACATGTGTATAAAAATGTGCTTATATATATCCTTTCCATACATGTAAGGTACCCACAGGTACCTTTACCCATGAGTAAAATTACCATCCTTATTTAAACTATGTTATCTAGTCTAGAATAATAAGAGACGAGAATGGCATTTCAAGGAAGCCAAATCTTCCAAATGAAACTGTGCATTCTCATCTTCGTGCCACCCACTCACCCGAAAATTATGCCCCCCGGCTGAGTATTGGCAACTGGCAAAAACTTCCAACAAATGGCCCAACGCATGCCCCAATGTCGAGGTGCATATGAGTAGTGTATTTTTAATCCACAAAAATTTCAGAAGATGTGCACAGCAGAAATCGTATTTTGAGTATCAATCTTTAAAACCCTCAGGTTGTCATCTAATTGTCGGTTCAATAAAATAGGTTTTTCCATCACCTAGGTCCAAAAGTTTAGGCTTCAGGGTGTGCGACAACGTGCAATTAACTTAATTCTTAGTAAGTGACTTTATTGAATTGCACACACCATAAAGTAATGTAATGGTATGTGGTAAAAAAAATGTAACATAAGTCTTAGGTAATTTTCTTAGTTGCACATATTGCAACTCATAACTTGAACAGATCACGAAGGAATTGGACGATTCGGCACATTCCCCTAATGACAACCCCATGTGAAATTATCAGAAAATTCTAAGCTACAACTCATATTGCGAATCATGTATAGGTCGCAATAAGCAGTTTAGAAGTCTAACTGAAAATTAAGCAAATTGAAATAAACAGATAAGGTTGTGCTTCCATAGACCTCCAAAGGTGAAACATTTTTCCTAATTAAAAACACAAGAACGACTGAGATTAAATAATAACCATTCATGATTAGGGATATAATGAATGAGATTAAACGATACCCACGATGTCTCGTGGGAAGTTTGCACTGTTTTGAGACCTGGGTCTATAGAAACACAAGCCAAGTGATAATTAGCAAAACTACTTAAGTAGTTGGGCCCAAATTAAACGTAGTAATCAGCTGGTGCAAGATTGGACGACGGGACAGATGCGTGCGCTTTGGCCATGACACTGACAGGCAGTGATCAACGGGACAGATGCGTGCGCTTTGGCCATGACACTGACAGGCAGCGATCACTGCCTGTATTTTCTTCCGAACATGCTGATATTCCTTGTCCCACTCGGACGCACGGCCGGGCTGCCCGTTTCTAGAAGCGAATACAACTTCCTATCCACTCCAGGGGCACGTACAACGTGGACTTTCTCAGCACAAACCTTGCGCAGCCTCCCACGACTTGCCCTTCAAGCGATCACCTTGCACCTTGCACTCCAAGTAGTTAGCTCGTTGACACTGACAGCAGCAGCGCGTGACGAACTGGCCTGCGTCATCGCATAAGCATTCGCTATTTCCACTCTGCTTCCAATGTCTCCCCTATAAAAAGCTGCATCACAAAGCTCCGTCTGTCGGCCGCATCAACGGATCACCAGATCAACCAACCAACCGAACACGTCCTCTCGAGGGAAGAAATGGGTTCGTGCGTCTCGCGCTCGCCGGCGTCGGCGCCGTCCGCAGGATCATCAGTGCGGAGAGTGCCCACCGTGAAGGTTGTGGACATGGACGGCTCCATGGCGCAGTACGCGGCGCCCATCACGGCGCGGGAGGCCCTGGGCGACGACGAGCGCCGCCGTGGCGCGCCGGTCTTCCTATGCAGCTCCGACGAGCTCCGCCTCGACGCGCCCCCGCGCGCGCTAGCGGACGAGGAGGCGCTGCAGCCTGGGTGGCTCTACCTCGTGCTCCCCATGTCCATGCTTCGCCTCGCGCTCACCGGGAACGACATGGCCGCCCTCGCCGTCAGGGCCAGCTCCGCGCTCGCCGTCGTCAGCGGTGCCGCGTCCCCTCCGAGGAGCAAGAGCATGGCTGGCACCAAGGTCAAGCAACGGAAAACGGCTCGAGTGGCACCCGTCGTCGCCTCCGACGAGCACGCCGAACTAGCAGATGGTGAATGGAGCCAGCACGCCTATGGCAAACATGGAGCCGCGCGCAAGACGGTGCGCGGCGGCGGCGATGAGACGGCAGGGAAAAGGAGGAAGAGAGCGGGTTACAGAAGTAGCGGCGCTCGTCATCGTCATGGTGCGGCAGACGTGCCGAGGTTAAGTGCCATTCTAGAAGATGACGACTTTTGAGCAGCCCCGGTCGATCCAAGTCGATTTTAACGACTCGATCATTGCGACCATTCTAGAAGACGGGTACTTCAGATAATAGTAAGAGTAGTTGTTTCAGTCGACCGTTGGATCCCCATTCAGAGGAGCATCTAAAGGTATAATTGCCGCAAGCTCATGGAGCCTTCCCAGGCCATCCACGACAGGCCACCAGTCGCGCGAGGAAAGGGCACTCGTCCCGCTCCGCCTCACTGATTGGGCCACGTGCCGTGTTGTGATTGGATCCGTAAAAGGAAGAGAGAAATATCAGGAGAAGAGAGGAAAAGGCAGCCACGACCAGCCAAACCCTATCCAGTCTCGCCTCTGGCCTTCTCCTCTCCCCTCGTGCCCTCCAATCGCCGCCGCCACACTTCTCTCCTCGTCCACGCCGGCGCTCTCCTCTTCTCGTCCCCGCTGCCGCGCGTCTCTCCTTCTCCATGGCATGGGTGGCATAGGGGCGTCGCCCGGCGGACCAGCGCGCGGCCGGGCTCGAGCGGATGGCCGGGGCGGAGGGAGATGAGGTGCGGCGCGGGAGGAGGTTGCGCGGACAGGGCGCTCAGGGAGGATCCGGCGACGGGCACGCAGGAGGCAGCCAGGGCGGAGGGCGATAGGTCGCGGGGGGACGTGGAGGCCGAGCTCGGCATTGCGCAGCCGGTGGCGGAGAGACGGCCTAGAGTACCTCGGCGGCGGTGGTGGAGGAGCTCCCTCCGCCTTTCACCGTTGCCAAGGACGATGACCACCATCGTAGGAAAATACCCTCCTTCACCTCTTATTTGAAGGGACCTGCAGGTTTGCCCTCCTCTCACTTTCCCCTGCCTCCTCTTCTCTCTCTCTCACGGGATCCCCATCTTGATGCAGCAGCTTAGGAAGTAGGACTACTGAGGTGGTTTTCTTGGTAATAATGTGTTGCCTTTTATTTAGGTTCTAATGATGAATTTTTCTTAGATATTACCTAGATTGTTGTGTTTAATTGGTTGCTTTTCCTATGGAAATCGACAGGGACTTGAGGACTGGGCTGGTGAGCAAGAACAAGCCCAAGAGCAACCTGGTTCAAATTTGGTATTTTTCTAGGTATGCTAGAACATAAAGAAATCCATATAAATTACTGTTGGATCAGATATGTGGACTAATGCATGGAATACATGATATGGTATTGCTTTAGTTGCTGTCATATATGTTCTTTGTACCTTTTTTGCAAGATTTTGATGTTTGGAGATGGATTTCTTGATATGCAGGTTATAATAGAATTTATGAACGTGTTAGAGTGTTGCATCATACTTCTGGGTAAGTGATTTGGTGTTCTTTGGATCATATGATCACCAAAGTTGGTGGAATATGCCCCTTGATCAAGTGCAAAGATTGCTAATTTGATTGGTCTTGCTTGTGGGTTCTTAAGTAATATGAATGTGTGTTTCTGAAAAGATTTGGCTGGTCTAGATATGTGTTTCAGAACAGATTTGTGCTTAAGAAGATGCAATGGGTTCTGGAGGTCTATATTCATGTTATTATCCATGGCCTCGGGAAAAACGTCTTGCACTATCTAGAGATAGTTGGTACACTATTAGATATGCAAAGCATCTCATATTGTCTATAGTCTCAGATGTTCTTTTCGTGATGTCCACAAATATTTACTTCTCTTAAAATCATAATTGCCCAATAGTATATGCACTTCCCAGTAATTAGATATTTTACTCTTAAAATGCAATGCGAGATTTCCATTAAAGGATCATGATGATGGATTTTTTGGTACTTGGCATGGGTATACTCTATTTAACCTTAAAGGTCCGATTCAAGTAAAGGTTCATGGTTTTATTCACCAATATACATAAAATGTTCTTCTAATCTGCTATATATCATTTTAATAATTCTGTTGTTTTGCATCAGGTATTTCATTATATGGAAGGCACCGGTTTTATTGATGAGATCTGAGTTCTTCTTTTGAGTGGAATGTTTCTCTCACTCACCGGTTGATGGATCTTCATCGGAGTTGAAAAGCAGCTCGTTCATGCTTAAATTGCCTCTCTTCGCGTCTAGATAAATAAGGGGGTTTATCTTTTGATACAAAACTGATAAACTGTGTGTGCTTCTCATTACTCCAAATTGGGAATCATGGGTGTAATCAGAGATTAAATAATTTTCAGGTACATGCTCACATTGATTGTTTGCTTATATCTAAGCATACAAGGCTTCTGGTTATGCATTCCGTAATTAACATTTTCTCTGGAGTTGTCTGACATTGTTCTACCATGTAAGGTTACTGGATTACTTATCACCATTTTCTTATCCATGTTGATATGATAGTGTTGTGGCCCCTCACGGAGCCCTGGCTACGCATCCACGATAGCCTTCACCCGGAATGATTGGAGTGCCTCAAATATTTTTGAAACTGAATGTCTTTCTACTATGCAATTCATATCAGGTTAGGACAGTTTTTTGTGTGAGTAATTCTCATATGCAGTCTGGTGACAAAATGAAATACATATGGATCAGTTACAGAGATTAGGTACCACTGTCACCTCTTCTTACTTCTGTGTAGGTCATTCTACATTGTAATATGATTCACTTTCACGCTGCCACCCTTCAAATATGGTTGTTTACATTGCCAACAGATATTTAAAGGTTCGTTTATGCGGTACTCACTATGTATTTTTGTCTCTATTCTTGAAGGAGTTTCCTCCGCATAAGCCTAGGTGGGATCAAAGTTGATTACCATTTGTAGATGTAGAGTACTATTATGCATTTTGTATGTAGCTGAAAAGTAAGGTTTGGGAGGTTCACTTGGGTTTTCAAGCCTGAAAATTTTGTCCAGGGAAGGAATTTGACATTTGACATGTTATTATTTAGTCTAGAGCTGCTGATCTATGGTATTTTCCTACACATGTATCATCAATGTTTTACTGCTGGACTAAGACACTAATATGGTGTTCGTAAGCTGTCACCGATAGTACTGTTTCTATACAGTCTGGTTGTAAGTTAGAATTTCTTTGTACCGTCCTCTCCTTATTCCACTGTTCATAAATTTAATAATTTACAGAACTATTGTGTGTTTGTCAATCTGTTCGTCCTATTATTAATATCTTCAATTCAAATTTAGTTCAGGTTTGTCAACAGTGAGTGCTACTTCCGAATGAAATTGACTAATTCCCTCTATGTCTTTGTTATAGTGTTTGAAGCCTCAGAATAATATTGCTATTGGCCTTTTCGTTTTTACTGCAAGAGTATTGCTGATCCTTCGTATATCTGCACTTCGGAGTACAATGCTCATCTTGCTGCAGGTCAGTGGTTGTTGCTTTAATTTCTGTTATTTTTTCCAGCGTTTCTTTACATTGATGATGCATTTATTGCATGAACAAGGACGTTATGCATATGCCCTTATAACGATGTTACTGATCTGCTAACCTAATAAGTAAAACATATTGCTGTAAAAACATAATTTCATTTCTCTTCTAGAAATGCACTGATGTGTATCGTGCTTTTCAAGCAGTTTATTTGCTATGAGGTTGCTGGATTTTCACTTGGTACCATGAAAGTAAATGTGTAAAACATACTATGTGATTGTTGGCAAGAAAAAATTGTTTGTTCCAAGGAATAGTTACCAAAAAAAGTTGGAGTAAGATTCAGAATATCATCTCTTTTAAGTTAAGTTTTCTCTTGCAGCAAATGATATGCAACGAGTCATAGAGAGAGATCGTGTATAATCCTAGGTGGACCCAGAGAGAAATCAGGCTGTGCCATTGTACCCAACTGATAGAAGTATTCATATTTGAGCTTATTAAAATTAAAATTATTTGCTATTTATTGCATCAATCGCTGAAGGTTAGACTTCTGATCTACAAAAATGTCGACAGAACAAGTCGTCTAGCTGATGGTGCATACACTGTATTTGCATCTTGGCATCCATATATGCTTCTAAGTTTTATCATAATACTCCAATTCTCCAGGTTTCTCTTTCAGACTGTAGAGCATAGTTCTATATACTCCACCTGTTCCTGAAAAGTTCAGTATTCATAAAGCGACATTTGTGATGGTTTGGACATAACGTAGTGAAGGAACTATCCTGAATTTTCTAATGTATCTAAACCTAATGTATGGAAAAGCAATGTGTTTTGCTCTAAACTTAAATTTCCATTGATGTGTGTAATATATTTCTTGACATTCTATTCGTATGTTTATTTGCTGCTTGCTTATGAGTGGTTCTATGCATGATTTATATAGCGTGTTGGCAAACTGGTGGTCTGTTAGATCTCATGGATATAGAATTAGTAAATCAATTAAATTGGGTGTTTACGTATCTAAACTAGCACAACCTGTTGATACGGTTTGCAATAGGTTTCTTCGCAAATTTTAAGATATGTGGTGTTTAGGCTTAAACATATAGACGCCTGCTTGGACAAGCATTACTTTGACAAGCAGATACTCTCGGCGCCTTCTTCAATTCTCTTCTTTGTGTGTGGTCAAAGCAAGGCTCCTAAATCTATTCTTTTTTAATTTGTTCTTATGGTTAATGTGTGGCAATTGTTTTGTTTATCTCTTCGATTTTCACTTCTTTGCCATTTTACTTCAGATGGTTTGTGTGTTAGTCACCTCTTTGTTGCAGGTCGTGGTCCTGTTGAAGGTTGCTGCCTAAAGGCTCAGTTGTTTCTCTGGTAGATTTGGGATTCGACTGTATTGCAGGTAAGCTTTAGCATCTAAAAGGGATGTTTTGGAAATCATGTTCTGCTAAATGATTTCTGTTTGCGAGTGCTGCAACCGTTTGCAATCAATCTAGCTCATTTTGTATATTCTCTCCAAGCTATTATATGTTCATTAGATTGGCTATGCCCTAGATTATATAGTTTGGCAGCATGATCATGTATCATATACAGTTTGATATGCTTGTTAAATATGGATGAAATTGGTGTCACTTTGTAACGGCTTTTCTCTAACGTCACAGTTTGATTTCTACAGTTATTAAGAGGCCACCAGTCTTCCTAATATTGCAGTGTTTGAATTCTCCACTCTACAAGTTATCTTTTTATTTTTATGTGCATGGATGCATCGTAATTAGTGTGCAGGAAGAGGTACTAAGGTAATGGGGAATTTGGGGCTAATAAACAAATTATCACCTTCCTAGAATATTGCATCTTTCAAGTTGCTTATGTATGATTTAATTTTGTCTCTCCAACGAAATCTATTACAGCAAATGATCCTCAAGGCTTTCTTAGTAATTCAGCTTAGGAACACTTGCATTTTCTGTTTCATGTATGCCTGTCAGCTGCATACAGATTGTAAGGACTTTTTTGACACAGCTTAGGATTACTGGCAGGGACCGTGGGTTGATTCAAAGACAAGATTGCATCATTCTTGTGCGTCTAAATCCTATGTTGGCATTAAGTATATATAAGTTTAGTTAGCTTTCCAATTAGTGGGAGGGGAGATTCCGGCATTATAAGTATATAAGTACATAAGTTTAGCTAGCCAAATTCCTGTTACGTGCTCTGGCCTATCATCCCATCAGGTCATGGTGTATGCATACCCATATGTGGTGGCGTGTAGACTGAGCGCTCTTAAGGACAAAGCCGGCGCTAAGAACACTTGGCCATCTACACCATAGCCGTGCCTTCTCCTATCTAATTCATCTTTGTTTTACAAATTGTAACTCTGTGCAAATTTTACGGAATCGTGCGCCAAGGCGCACCTCTACATCTTATGTTTTATACAAGAAAATGTAGATTTTTTCAAGAAAGGGGATGAACGCATCGTCTTGAAGTACGTCTGTTGTTCTCTATTTCTGGAGTAGCAGCATATTCTATTCCTTTCAGCAAGTACTTTGGGTTTGTTATTACCAATGTAAACTTTGCGAATGCTTCAATTTTTGATATCTTTCGAACCAATAACAAAATAGGATGTCGGGACTTTTCTCCTTGGTTTCCTTTCAGTTTTGAGATAGTTCCATAGTTTATTGATTTTTTGGTTATACAGATTTATTGATATTTAACTGAGTTGCAGACTTTAACATTTGGCTTTATGCTTTGTTGCGACAGGAGATTTAGACGGAAAAGGATTGGTACTAGAGGATGTGCTTTCCTAGGGAAATTCGTACATAGTTCTGCAAGTTATTTTTTCGCCCCTGTGTTCTTCGCATTGATTTAAGTTAATCCTTCTTGCGGTAGTCATTCCGATTTGTCTATTCACACCTAATCCATGCACTCTTTGAAAGTTTTACAGTTGTCCGTGTCTACCAGTGCTTATTCAAGATACTATGTTGCTAGAAATATAACTGAGCATCTGGTAAAAGAAAACAAATATAACAGAGCAGCAACGCAAAAAGCCTTGGTGAAAGAGATCTGTCATCTTGGGGATCTCAATGGAATAATATTGTGTGTGTTTCACGAGTCTATAAGAACAATGATCAAGACATAATGTATATGTCATTGCCATTGACCAACTGGTACTATTAATCTTCTCTTCCCTTTATTTCTCTTTGATTTTTTGTATTTTGAGTTAGCAAGTGTGATTTCTGAAACCTACAACTGAATGTCTTTTCTTTGTTTCTACATTTTGGTGCATGTATCAGTAGAAGCTACCTAACATTTAAAAGTGCATTGGGCAAGAAACTTAGACTTGCATCTTTATGGTCGTCCTGTATAAGAAACATTATGTATAGCATAGATTCATGTGCTTGCTAGGTTGTTTAGAAATTTTGGAGCTTTTGTATTACCAAAAAAATAGAGTTGTGTTAATTCTTATCTGTTGGCCTTAATAAGAAAATATACAAAATATAATAGTTTTTACCACTTGCTTTTGCCACTTCGCCCATCAGGATGCTCCATGTTAAGCAGCAACTTGAATTTTATACAAATGCCAACTTTCATTTAAGCTAGGAGACTAATGAAACGTCGTACACAATCAAGCATGTACACAGGCTTGCTAGCCTGATGTTTGATATCGTGCAATTCGTAGAAGGTATGACCTAATGTTCATATATTTTATCACTACATTGATGTTCAAAGTCTCCATGATTTTTATTTAGACCCAAAGAGCATCTTACCGGTTATATTAGTTATAAATTGTTTTATTTCAGATCAGCTATAATTATATGTACTGTAGTAGTATCTGATTTTGGTTTGTGCATTAGTGGCTTCTGAAGAGAATTTCCCAATACCAGGATCAAAGGATGGTGGTTCAGATCAAAGGTGATCAAGCAATGTGTGTTCAGTCATTATTTCTCAAGTCTGACAATTAAATCATACTAACAATCAGAGTGATGATTTCTTTTGTATCTTCTGGATACTCAAATAGCTTAGCATTGTGTATTTGAGCATCAGGTATGGTGGTGCTACTGTCAAATCATGAAATACGCTCATATACATGCCATTGTTGTTGGTGCGTAATTTAGGCTAGGAGAAGATTTCTTCATTTTTTCTTCTTGACCTCTCAGAACATTTGCTTCTATTGGGGTTGTCCTCGGTAGGACCTAGGCATGTCTCTCATCTGTGGTCTATGAATGTACATTCCCTTTTCCATTTTTTTCTCGCATGAGCATTTATCTGAATCTAGGTATAATGTTCCTTTGCGATACCAGTCTATACAAGCAACCAACGAATGTTGTGGTGAACTTTGTGATGGCAATTTGGTTGCCATTGTTACAGATCCAGCATGGACATTTATTTCACAAGGCCTTCCCATATCCTCCATTCCAAATTATGGGCGGCTCAGTCGGCAGTGAACAATTGACATTCTTTTACAATTCTTTAAAATTGCATTAAATAATTTACTCTGACATGTCTCTCTTGCTAAACAATTAAATAAGATATGCATTTTGTTTTGTTCCAGGTCTTTGGAAGATGCCTGAAGCCCAGAATAATGTCTTTGCAAGATGCATAAAGCCCAAAACAGTGTCTATCAAAATGTCAACTCTGTTTTGTACCATGCATCGTACTCGTTTCTGAAAGCAAATATGTAAAATACTCAAGCACTCATGCTCTACTGCTCTCACTTTTAATACAGGAAAATAGCTTGCCAAATTCAGAGGCGAGACGATGTACTCAGCAAACATGCGATGTATTCAATTTTTTTTGTCTCGTGACATTCACAAATTACAGCAGCCAATTCACACGACCATGTCAAAATACAACGGCTTTACATCAGAATTTACGATAATTTGCTCATTTGCACTTGATTCTCTAGCAGAGACATTGCAGACTGAGGTATAACTTCAATACTTTAGAGAGGAGACGCTGTAGCAGCTTGCCTGCTCCCTGTTGCCGTCGCATATGGTTGCTGGTGTCCCACACCCTGCTCGTCTCCTCTCCTTCTAGCTGATATACATGCCCAATGTTCCTCGGCCATGGAATCCTGAAGTCAGTAGATAAGAATTAAGCTACGTTTTCTTCTCGATGTGACCAATTAACGGTAAAGCTAATATTTGTTCTTTAAAGTGTTTGATTGTTTATTTCTTAGGTTATCTATAGGTGTTAGTGCTTGATATACTATGTGGTTAATTTTCCATTCATTGATTGTGTTGAAATTAATTAGAAGAGAAAAATGTATTATTCTCTAATATAATCTCCCGTGTAACAGGAGAACTATGTTTAGTATGGTTCTTTATTTGATATTGCAAAGACATGTGATTTTTTTATTAAGCTTGAAACAAAGTAAACTTGACCACTGAATTTTGGCCTTTTGCTTATATGTTGGAGATATTATTCCTTCCCTCCATAAGGGATTTTTGTTGAAAAGACAAACTCCTCGGTGCCCCATCGACTTGGTGCATGTTTTTATTTTAAGGACGCATCAAATTACTATAAGATACTATAGTTCATAGAAGTTACTTTGTAAAGCCTAACAAATATATTATCATATTAAAAGTTAATTTTCATCATCATTATGCAAACTAAATATCGGCACGATTTCCACGGGGTCGTGCGCCAAGGCGCACATCTAAATCTAGTATACGTGTATAGTGCCGCTATGTACATCGAATGTGGGATCATGGAAAAATTGAAAGTGCAGTGCGACGTGCTAATGCACCGTTAAGTGCACATTCCTCGGTTGTGTTTCGAACTCTGTTTTCCAAGATACTCCCTGTGTGGCATAGGAGTGGCGTATAAACTTAATTAAAAAATCAATGTTTTAAAACTTTAGTCAATTATATTGAAAAAATAACAACTAGCACAATATTAAATACTACCTATGTCCATCTTTTGATGTCAAAAGTTTATCTAAATTCAAATGTATCTAGAGACACTTTAGTATATAGATACATCTAAATTTAAAAGAACCACTGGACATCTATTAATGGACGGAGGGAGTAAGTATAATGTAAAATTGTATCTTATAATGAATATATTGATACCAGTTTGGTAGTATTACAGATTTTCATATTTTAGTATATATTCTTGGTCAAAGTTTGAAAGCATTAACATTCTATCTAATTTCATACGCCATCTATTTAGTGATGACCCTAGGCCGACACCGGGGGCCTCCCCATCACACAGCCACCAGAGCCCTCGCCGCACCTGATACTCTCATCACCGCTGCCGTCGGCCCTTGCCACGGCGGCGGTCCCAGCTGCCAAGGGTAGTTTTGGGGTGGAGGTCCCCGAGGATGGCCACCATGGCCGCTGGGGCGGGTTTGGCCGGCTCGTTGTCAAGCAGCGCCCAGGGCGGCGCCTCTGATCGGGGTGGTGGCGGAGATCCTCTCCCGGCGGCCACATGACTGGAGGTGAAGGTGCAGGGCCGGCGGGTGGTGCTGGTGGATTCCCTAGATCTCAATCTGGGTGTCTCCCGTGCCGCCTCCCCGATCCTCTTCGATGCGTGGTTGGGCCGGTTCCGGCTGAGAATCGACCTTCATCTGCCGTCTCATTTCCCGTTGTTGGCCTTGCTGTTGGTGGGGTTTGGTGCGGCAGCTGCTTACAGGTTACCGGCGGGTGGCGTGGGGGCTGCCCGCTGATTTCTTGAACTGCTATGCTTCGTAAGTTTGGAACTATCATGAACTATGATTTATGTGTGATGGGAGGTGAGAGCACTGATACGCGTACAACACGCGTCCGTTGGGAACCCCAAGAGGAAGGTGTGATGCGTACAGCGGCAAGTTTTCCCTCAGTATGAAACCAAGGTTTAATCGAACCAGTAGGAGCCAAGAAGCACGTTGAAGGTTGATGGCGGCGAGATGTAGTGCGGCGCAACACCAGGGATTCCGGCGCCAACGTGGAACCTGCACAACACAAACCAAGTACTTTGCCCCAACGAAACAGCGAGGTTGTCAATCTCACCGGCTTGCTGTAACAAAGGATTAGATGTATAGTGTGGATGATGATTGTTTGCAGAAAACAGGTAGAAACGATGTTACAGAGATTGTATTTCAGTTTAGAGAATTGGACCGGGGTCCACAGTTCACTAGAGGTGTCTCTCCCATAAGATAAACAGCATGTTGGGTGAACAAATTACAGTTGGGCAATTGACAAATAAAGAGGGCATGACCATGCACATACATATTATGATGAGTATTGTGAGATTTAATTGGGCATTACGACAAAGTACATAGACCGCTATCCAGCATGCATCTATGCCTAAAATGCCCACCTTCAGGTTATCATCCGAACCCCCTCCAGTATTAAGTTGCTAACAACAGACAATTGCATTAAGTATTGCGCGTAATGTAATCAGTAACTACATCCTCGAACATAGCACCAATGTTTCATCCCTAGTGGCAACAGCACATCCATAATCTTAGAGATTTCTGTCACTTCCCCAGATTCACGGAGACATGAACCCACTATCGAGCATAAATACTCCCTCTTGGAGTTACAAGCATCTACTTGGCCAGAGCATCTACTAGTAACGGAGAGCATGCAAGATCATAAACAACACATAGATATAAATTGATAATCAACATAACATAGTATTCTCTATTCATCGGATCCCAACAAACGCAACATATAGAATTACAGATAGATGATCTTGATCATGTTAGGCAGCTCACAAGATCCGACAATTAAGCACAATGGGGAGAAGACAACCATCTAGCTACTGCTATGGACCCATAGTCCAGGGGTAGACTACTCACACATCACTCCGGAGGCGACCATGGCGGCGTAGAGTCCTCCGGGAGATGATTCCCCTCTCCGGCAGGGTGCCGGAGGCGATCTCCTGAATCCCCCGATATGGGATTGGCGGCGGCGTCTTTGGAAGGTTTTCCGTATCGTGGCTCTCGGTACTGGGGGTTTCGCGACGAAGGCTATTTGTAGGTGGAAGGGCAGGTCAGGGGGCCACACGAGGGCCCCACACTACAGGTCGGCGCGGCCAGGGCTTGGGCCGCGCCGCCCTAGGGTGTGGCCACCTCGTGGCCCCACTTCGTCTCCTCTTCGGTCTTCTGGAAGCTTCGTGGCAAAATAGGACCCTGGGCGTTGATTTCGTCCAATTCCGAGAATATTTCCTTACTAGGATTTCTGAAACCAAAAACAGCAGAACAAAGAATCGGCACTTCGGCATCTTGTTAATAGGTTAGTTCCAGAAAATGCACGAATATGACATAAAGTGTGCATAAAACATGTAGATAACATCAATAATGTGGCATGGAACATAAGAAATTATCGATACGTCAGAGACGTATCAGCATCCCCAAGCTTAGTTCCTGCTCGTCCCGAGCAGGTAAACGATAAACAAAGATAATTTCTGGAGTGACATGCCATCATAACCTTGATCATACTATTTGTAAAGCATATGAGCTGAGATCAAATCATTCAAAGCAAGTATCTATATTGACATAAGAGATGATAATGCAAGAGTTAGACAAGCTAGAAGTTTTCATGAACTATTGCTTTAAAGACATGCAACCGTACAAAGTTCATTAAAGATGTATTAAGCATTCAGCATAGAAGTTCTATCCTTCATTCCAAGCATCAAGTAAATTTTCACAACATAAGAAGGATTCAGTCAAGTAAACATAAACATGAACGTCATGAATCAACTGTTTCGAAGTCTACTCAACCGGTGAGCGCAAGCATTTGGTATTGGCACCAGGATGTTATGGCATAAAGAACGTTAATGGGGGTTTGGAAGGCCAAATAGAAGAAAGGCTTGCAAAGCTGTAAATGACCATTAGACAAGAGGAAGCCTTATGATCGAAGCTATGCAAGGAGTAGTGATTGCCATGCAACGGATGCACATAGAGCTATATGTGTATGAAAGCTCTCCAATGGAACTAGTGGGGGTGCATCCAACTTGGTTGCTCACGAAGACCTAGAGCACTTTTGAGGAGGCTCATCATTGGAATATACAACCCAAGTTCTATAGTGTAAATTCCCCACATAGTTATACTAGTAAAACATGAAAACTCTCTCATATGAATGTAGGTGCTAAACATGAGCACAAATGATGACTATGAATAATGCTGGTGCTAAAACATGAGCACAAGTGTGGATAAAAGATAGTAATGCTGCCCCCTTTTTTCTTTATTCTCTTTTTTCTTTTTTCTTTTTTTTTCTTTTTTTTTCTTTTCATTTTTTTCTTTTTTCCTCTTTTTTCTTTTCTTTTTGATGGCCTCCACGGCTCTTTTCATTTTTAGGGGCAACATCCTAATATGACAACACACTTTTTGGTACAAATAACTCATAATGAATGAAACATGATGTATGAAAATGTATGCCTCTGCCAGTGTAGCAGGATGTGCAATGATCTAGCGTAACATGGGTAAACCACACATCAGCTGTATATGATCATGCAAAGCAATATATAAATAATAAATGACAACATGGCATGTAATGTAAAATGGATGTTGCATGACAATATATCTCGGAACAGCTATGGAAATGCTGTGGTAGGTAGGTATGGTGGCTGTTTTGAGGAGATGTATGGGCTTATGTGTAGGAGAACAAGAGAAAGTTCTCCCACGGGTTTGGATGTACCGGCGAAGTATGCATAATTCTCAATGTGAGCAAAAGGCAATGCACAGTACCGAAGAGGCTAGCAAATTTGGATGGTGGAAGTGCCAAAAACCGTAGCTTAACATTAGTCAAAAAGAACTCACAAGATTATTGCAAACAACTAGCAGGTTCATCATTAAGAGCATGATTAAAATTTACTCCAAGGAGGGCCGTTCACGGTGGCACAAGTACCCCGCTAGCTCCCTCGACCTTCAGCACAACTTAGTTATTACGATGAACTCTCAGACATGGAAAGCTATCAAGTCCAACTACGCCTTCAACTATTTAAATAGAGTTTGTAGTACGGCACAAGCTTAAAGACAACAATCCACTACTAATTTTAACTCATTTATCCAGCAAGCCTTACCATCTAAATATCTCAAAACATTTGCAAAGAATCAATTTATCAAAGCTCAATGTTCTACAAGTATTTTATTATTCACTACCACATGCAACATTTCCCGTTTCCAACCATACAACAATTTAACGAAGAAGAAACTTCGCCATGAATATTATGAGTAAAGCCTAAGGACATACTTGTCCATATGCTACAGTGGAGCGTGTCTCTCTCCCACAAAGTGAATGCTAGGATCCATTTTATTCAAACAAAACAAAAACAAAAACAAACCGACGCTCCAAGAAAAGCACATAAGATGTGATGGAATAAAAATATAGTTTCAGGGGAGGAACCTGATAATGTTGTCGATGAAGAAGGGGATGCCTTGGGCATCCCCAAGCTTAGATGCTTGAGTCTTCTTGATATATGCAGGGGTGAACCACCGGGGCATCCCCAAGCTTAGAGCTTTCACTCTCCTTGATCATGTTGTATCATCTCCCTCTCTTGATCCTTGAAAACTTCCTCCACACCAAACTTAGAACAACTCATTAGAGGGTTAGTGCACAATCAAAATATACATGTTCAGAGGTGACATAATCATTCTTAACACTTCTGGACATTGCACAAAGCTACTGAAAGTCAATGGAATCGAAATATCCATCGAACATAACAAAACAGGCAATGCGAAATAAAAGGCAGAATCTGTCAAAACAGAACAGTTCGTATTGACAAATTTTATCGAGGCACCAGACTTGCTCAAATGAAAATGCTCAAATTGAATGAAAGTTGCGTACATATCTGGGGATCACTCACGTAAATTGGCATAATTTTCTGAGTTACCTACAGAGAATTTTGCCCAGATTCGTGACAGCAAAGAAATCTGTTTCTGCGCAGTAATCCAAATCTAGTATGAACTTTACTATCAACGACTTTACTTGGCACAATAAAACACTAAACTAAGATAAGGAGAGGTTGCTACAGTAGTAAACAACTTCCAAGACACAAAATAAAAACAAAATTACTGTAGTAAAAACATGGGTTATCTCCCAAGGAGTTCTTTCTTTATAGCCATTAAGATGGGCTCAGCTGTTTTAATGATGCACTCGCAAGAAATAGTATTTAAAGCAAAAGAGTGCATCAAGAGGCAAATTCAAAACAAATTTAAACCTAACATGCTTCCTATGAAAAGGAATCTTGTAAATAAACAAGTCAATGAAGAACAAAGTGAATAGCATAGGAAGACAAAACAAGTGTAACTTCAAAAATTTCAGCATATAGAGAGGTATTTTAGTAACATGAAAATTTCTACAACCATATTTTCCTCTCTCATAATAATTTCCAGTAGCATCATGAACAAACTCAACAATATAACTATCACATAAAGCATTCTTATCATGAGTCTGATGCATAAAATTATTACTCTCCTCATAAGCATAATCAATTTTATTAGTTGTAGTGGGAGCAAATTCAACAAAGTGGCTATCATCATATATAGGAGGCATATTGTAATCATAAAAGAAAATTTTCTTCTCAATGCTTGGGGGACTAAAAAGATCATGCTCATCAGAGCCAGCTTCCCCAAGCTTAGAATTTTCCATAGCATTAGCAACAATGGTGTTCAAAGCATCCATAGTAATAACATTCCCATTAGCATGCATATAAAGTTCCATGGGTTTTTTAATTCTCTCTTCAAACACATCATGTCCTAATTCAAGATAAAGTTCATAAAGATCTCTCATATTTTTGTTGTTTTCCATTATGCTTAACTAGTGAAATAAAAACATGCATGATATTAAGTAAAGTAAAACAAGTAACTAATTTTTTTGTGTTTTTGATATAGCAAACAAGATAGCAAATAAAGTAAAACTAGCAACTAATTTTTTTGTATTTTGATTTAGTGCAGCAAACAAAGTAGTAAATAAAACTAAGCAAGACAAAAACAAAGTAAAGAGATTGGGATGTGGAGACTCCCCTTGCAGCGTGTCTTGATCTCCCCGGCAACGGCGCCAGAAAAAGTGCTTGATACGCGTACAGCACGCGTCCGTTGGGAACCCCAAGAGGAAGGTGTGATGCGTACAGCGGCAAGTTTTCCCTCAGTATGAAACCAAGGTTTAATCGAACCAGTAGGAGCCAAGAAGCACGTTGAAGGTTGATGGCGGCGAGATGTAGTGCGGCGCAACACCAGGGATTCCGGCGCCAACGTGGAACCTGCACAACACAAACCAAGTACTTTGCCCCAACGAAACAGCGAGGTTGTCAATCTCACCGGCTTGCTGTAACAAAGGATTAGATGTATAGTGTGGATGATGATTGTTTGCAGAAAACAGTAGAACAGTATTGCAGTAGATTGTATTTTAGTTTAGAGAATTGGACCGGGGTCCACAGTTCACTAGAGGTGTCTCTCCCATAAGATAAACAACATGTTGGGTGAACAAATTACAGTTGGGCAATTGACAAATAAAGAGGGCATGACCATGCACATACATATTATGATGAGTATTGTGAGATTTAATTGGGCATTACGACAAAGTACATAGACCGCTATCCAGCATGCATCTATGCCTAAAAAGTCCACCTTCAGGTTATCATCCGAACCCCCTCCAGTATTAAGTTGCTAACAACAGACAATTGCATTAAGTATTGCGCGTAATGTAATCAGTAACTACATCCTCGAACATAGCACCAATGTTTTATCCCTAGTGGCAACAGCACATCCATAATCTTAGAGATTTCTGTCACTTCCCCGGATTCACGGAGACATGAACCCACTATCGAGCATAAATACTCCCTCTTGGAGTTACAAGCATCTACTTGGCCAGAGCATCTACTAGTAACGGAGAGCATGCAAGATCATAAACAACACATAGATATAAATTGATAATCAACATAACATAGTATTCTCTATTCATCGGATCCCAACAAACACAACATATAGAATTACAGATAGATGATCTTGATCATGTTAGGCAGCTCACAAGATCCGACAATTAAGCACAATGGGGAGAAGACAACCATCTAGCTACTGCTATGGACCCATAGTCCAGGGGTAGACTACTCACACATCACTCCGGAGGCGACCATGGCGGCGTAGAGTCCTCCGGGAGATGATTCCCCTCTCCGGCAGGGTGCCGGAGGCGATCTCCTGAATCCCCCGAGATGGGATTGGCGGCGGCGGCGTCTCTGGAAGGTTTTCCGTATCGTGGCTCTCGGTACTGGGGGTTTCGCGACGAAGGCTATTTGTAGGCGGAAGGGCAGGTCAGGGGGCCACACGAGGGCCCCACACTACAGGTCGGCGCGGCCATGGCTTGGGCCGCGCCGCCCTAGGGTGTGGCCACCTCGTGGCCCCACTTCGTCTCCTCTTCGGTCTTCTGGAAGCTTCGTGGCAAAATAGGACCCTAGGCGTTGATTTCGTCCAATTCCGAGAATATTTCCTTACTAGGATTTCTGAAACCAAAAACAGCAGAAAACAGCAACTGGCACTTCGGCATCTTGTTAATAGGTTAGTTCCAGAAAATGCACGAATATAACATAAAGTGTGCATAAAACATGTAGATAACATCAATAATGTGGCATGGAACATAAGAAATTATCGATACGTCAGAGACGTATCAAGCACGGTAAGGCTACCCGTTGTAGAGAAGTAACACACCTCCAAGTACTTGGTGAGCAACACATTCAACGTTGCGGACTTATCGCCATATCATGAAGATGAGGAGGCACAAAAGTCGAGGACGACTCTTTCTCAAGGGGGGGGGGGGAGATGATGCGGGGTGGCCTTCGGTCACCTCCACACCAAGACCAACAAGTCCCCCAAGTGGACCAATGACACGAGCCCGAGTTAAAGCTCTACATGATGAGGTGAACGCGCTCCTCACCACCCTTGATCTTGGTACACCTTTGGACGGAATGCTACCTCATGCCGATGTGTTATGTGTCATTAGGTACAAGGCGCATCAAGACCCCGGAGAGGAGGACACGCCATGGCCAAGGGAAGGAGAGGAGCAGCTGGACATGAAGATGATCACGAAGCCGAACCCGACGTCGCTCGAAGCGCTCCAAGGAAGAGAAGGACGCTGGCCGGTCCAGGACCCGGTCAGACCGGACGCACAACCGGACGCCCCGGTCCCAGGCCCGGTCAACCGGGCGCCAACCGGCGCGGCTCCCTTGTACCGGACGAAGACCGGAAACCTCGCAGATTCCCGGTTGGCGCCCGGTCAACCGGACCCAGGACCGGACCACCCGGTCACAGGCCCGGTCAGACCGGATCCAAACCGGGTCTGACGGGAATGACCCACCAAACTGCCTTAAGTTATCCATTCGCGTACCTGTTCGCCCTTGCTGGCCATGTGTGCCTATATAAGTAGCTTGGACCCCTCCTTTACCCCTTAGACTTGTTTTGAACTCAAACCTACATTTGAGCTTAGTCTCCCTAGGGTTATCATCCCTCTGTAATCAAGGCACCTTGGTTGTTGATTTGGATCTTGTTGAGTGAGATTCTAGTACAAGCTACTCTCTCTCCCTCATCAAACTCTTCTTCTCCAACCCCAATCTCTCTCCGGGAATTCTGCCGCGTGCCTCTTCCTCGGAGATTCTATTGGCGTGGTCCATCGAGCCACGGGGGTAAGTATCGGGTATATCGGGTTGGTGTGCGTGCGTGAGTCTCGGAGTTCCTCGTGTTCGTCGTGTTCTTCGTGCTCTCCCACCTCTTCCCTTGGATTTCGGGGTCAAGCTGCGGGATCGGGCCACTCCCGGGGTCTTAGACCTCATCATATGAGGTCTAAAACCAAACAGGCTTATCTCATCTCCATCGAGATTTGGGGTTGGCTGCCGGCAAACAAACATAAAGTTCTTGTTGGCCCAGCCGATGCAGCCCGACTTACCAAACAACATCCCAATTTCGACCCGTGGCTCGTTCTGAACGCGCAAGTATGTTTGCATATGTGTACCAATGAGTCACGAATCAAGCCCAGGCTACCAAACGCGTCCTTAAACTTCTAGTATGCAAACCAGCCACACTAGTTTTTGATAACCCATGCAACCGTCTCTTGACCAAGAGTCCAAGACGACCGCATCCAGAAGCCACAGAGGCTCGCCTAATCTGCTTGCCCAATCAACCGATGGCGAACTTGTCAGTCTCTAGAAGCGAGTACGTACCCTTCCGTTGACACGGACAGCACCTACGAACGTGCGCTAGTTCCCGTATAAAAACCGATGCAGTCGCATGCTCCGTCTACACGATGTTCCAACGCATCAGCCGATCAGCCAAGCAATCCACTTCGCACTTTGCTCCGACAGGCTCACGACGCACCCACAAGTAAGTCGTCGGGAGGGAAGAAATGGGCTCGTGCATCTCGCACTCCCCGGCCTCGTCGCCGGCAGGCTCATCGGGGCGGAGACCGGCCATGGCGAAGGTGGTTGGCCTGGACGGCTCCATGACGCAGTATGCGGCGCCAGTCACGGCGTGCGAGGCCCTGGGGAACGACGAGCGCAACGGAAACGAGTCGGTCTTCCTGTGCAGCTCCGACGAGCTCCGCTTCGACGCGGCCCCGCGCGCGCTGGCGAACGAGGAGGAGCTGCAGCCAGGATGGCTCTACTTCCTGCTCCCCGTGTCCATGCTCCACGTCGCGCTCCGCAGGTACGAGATGGCGGCCCTCGCCATCAGGGCCAGCTCGGCGCTCGCCGTCGTCAGCGGCGTCGCGTCCCCTCCCCGCCTCAAGAACGTGGTTGGCAACAAGAGCAAGCAACGGAAAACGGCTCGAGTGGCGCCCCTTGTCAGCCCTGGCCAGCACGCCGAACTTGCAGACGGTGAATGGAGTCAGCACGCGTACGGCAAATATGGTGGCGCTCGCAAGACAGTGCGCGGCGGCAGTGCTGAGACAGCTGGGAAGACGAGGAAGAGATCGGGCTACAGAAGTCGCGGCGCCCGCCATCGTCGTCGTGCGGCAGACGACGTGCCGAGGTTAAGCGCCACTAGATTTAGATGTGCGCCTTGGCGCACGACCCCGTAAAATTCATGACAATGTACATTCTATATAACAACGATAAATTAACCACCAACATGATAATACACTCATGTTTCACAAAACGGTGTCGTTACACAGCAAACCAAGTACCAAACATGTCAGAAATTACATAGTTAGATACATAGGTAGAACCATTTCGTACGTCAGAAGTTGTAGCAGAAAACAAACACATAAATATACAAATAGATGCAAAAGGCCGAGGAGCTTCGTGGCAGCGTGCAACCAAAATATATTAAAAAGGCCAAGATCTATGTCTTATGCTTTTTTACTATGATAGTGGGCTCTACCAGATTTAGAGGAGCACCTTCACACGGCCCCCCTCTTTCATACAGATGAACGTTATGTTATATATAAACTTTCTATTAAGCTTAGAGAAAACAGAGGCAAAAATCAATATAAAATCATTATTTGAGTAGAAGAACTTATATACAACCAACTATTCATTTTGGTTATACAGAATTGGCATTTTTACACAAAAAAGGTTTTTGTTGGTCTCGCTTTCTCCTTAATCTTAACTTCATATTTGGTTGCTTTGGTGGGAACCAAAATTCCAAAGTGATATTTATTTGGCCTGCCAGGTGATAAAGCTTCTCATTTCCTGTCAAAGTGATATTTGTAGACTATACAAAAGCTTTAGTGTGAAAAAAAATTCGCCTCTTCAAACTCAACTTAGGTGCTGACTAAAGCACATCTTCATACTCGCTCAATCTGAGGCAGCGATTCCTGGAGCAAGGCTCTCCAGATCAAATGATAACAGTACCATCGCTATACAAAATGCGAGGGGATATTTAGATTGAATAAAGTAACTCTTCATAGATGAACTAACATGTGAAGATCGAATCCGTGAAAACGTATCTAGGTCCAGTTGTTTCAAAACAGAGTGTATAATGCATAGAGGAAGGATAGATCAGAGGTGGTGAAAAGCCAAGAAATAACACTATCTATTAGAGAAACATTCGCAATAATAGCATGCAGCAGCCCACACCATGAACCAATGAAACTAAAATACATAAAGTTAGATGGCGTATATTTCATAAGCACCTGTTTGTGGTTTCTCCATCTCATCAAGTTAGATGGCAACGAAAATCGAACTATAGTTTCGGTAAACCAAAGAGAAAATTTTAAATCAGCAACGAATTTGTTTCTCCAGCTCATCAAATAAGACAGCAACGAAATCAAAGAGAAATCACAGCAGTCTACAGGATTTTTTTTTGTTTCAGTTAAAATATAAAAACTAACCAATTGGAGGAGCTCATATGACCTTTGAGGCATCTTAGCTTGTCCCTGAAGCAGAAGGAATACCTCAATACCTCAATACCACATATCACTCATTTGCTTCTTGTTTCAGTACTATATGAAGATGAATTGGAGCAGTACTGAATAGAAATTGGTTTTAGCCATGAAAACCAATTGAAGGTTAAGTAAGCAGGTAGGAAAAACTACTAAGATGTAACTGTAATGCAAAAAGTAGTGACTTTCCCACTTGCAAACAACTATATATATTAACCATGCCAAAAATCTATTATGAGTAAGCGGTAAGTGTAGAACAAAATAGGCACAAACAATAGCACTCTTCCAAATAGGCTTCAGGTACCCGTGTTTATTTTGTATCCATTTGTAAACATTGATAATAAGCAAGCAATAAATTAAAAGCGAATAACTATCCATTTCAAAAATTATCAGTTGACGAAGAGGAGGAAAAGAACATAACATATCATGTGTCTTATATCAGTCTATCGCTTTCATGGGTTGTCACCACCAATCTCTCAGGGTACCTAATCAGATGTGAAGTCAGGGACACAACCCAGACAAAAGGATGGGGGGCTGAGCCCTAATCTCAACGCCATGTGTCGCCATACCCGCCACTTTATTACATGCCCGAGGTCATGCATTACGAAATACTAAAAATAAAGAAGTTTAACGAAATTTGTACATATCGTGTGAAGTGTGCATGATCTGGTACCAATATTTGCATCTCAAATGTCGAATCAAATCGTACATAGTGCCATTAAACGAAGGACACATGAAGCCAAAAAATCAGAGGTAGCTAGCTGCTCATAAGGACAACATGCCTATGCTTTGCATACTACTTAGCATCCGACAAAGGAAGTAAAAGTGACTTACACTTCTAGATATAACAACCGTTTCCTTCTTTAGGTCAGTTCTTATCAACCAATGAATGTATTGGAGCTGACACAAGGTGAGGGTATACCTCATGCATGTATTAAATGCACTGGAGCTGACAGAAGGTGAGGGTGCAGAAACGATAGAAAGTTCTAGAGATATATCTGTTGGCTAGCTGAATCTTGAACAGAAGATTGATGATGGTTGCACAGGCGGTCCCTGTTTCCAATCATAAATAAGGAAATAAACATTTAGTCTCATGATTACATCTAGAACTGCGAAAGGAAAGGAAAATGCTAAAACTATATGCAGAAAATTGAAGCACCCATTTGGCAACAGTATTTTAGTTTGCCGAATTAATGATTCAATAAGCACGATTTCACAAACTGCTAGTAGTTCCAAACCTTGGTTAAAAGCAAGATGATTCTTGGACTGAATTCAGAAATCAAAATTTGCAACAGTTCACCTAGGGTCACATCACCAAAAGGCAAGAGAAAAAAGGTGAACCCAAAACAAACCATGCATGTCTCATTTATTGATAATTTGAGTACAACAAGAGACACCTATTGGTAGCTAGTACCTCAAACAGGGCACTGTATGTACTCTCCAATTTCATGGAAAAAATGAACCATAATGTATGCTAATTATATATGAGAAGATTCTAAATATACTAAGAATTAGTATATGTACTGAAACAATTAAAGTTATTCAGTAAAGCAGTAGGAATAGCTCAAAACATTTGCCTATCCCTGGCTTATCGGAGCAAGTAATTTAAGGCATAGATATAACAAAATGATTAGATGCAACAAAATACCACAAGAAGGGAATGGAGCAATAGTCTAGGTGTGAGCTGTAAGCCAAACAATATTACTTCAGATATTTCTTAGGGGCATCAAGCATGAACACTTATTTTTTAAGGCCTACAATCAATGCCAAAAGACATAAAGGGGAATACATATTACATCAAGATATGAAGAGAGTACAGATGTTAACTGAACAGATGATCTAGTCAGAACCCGACTAAGAACTGCACTGAATAGTCCTACATATCTTTAATCTAAAACCCTCTCCCTCTAATTCGCTGTGATATTTTGTCGACAGGCAAATGTTGTTATATTTACAACACATCTTGGCAAACATAGTTGTAATAATGTATACGGTAGAGCTCTATCCTAATTTGCACCAAAAACTCCTTGGGAATATATACAACTGCAATATGGATTTTGGTATGCGCCTTGGCGCGCGACTCCCAGTCTTTCGCACCGGTAAATATTTTGCAAAATGCTATATTGAACACCCGTAGAAATTTATCTATTATCTCACCCACACATTAGATCACACACACACATACACAAGTGAGGTAATAATTTATTCTAAGAACCATTGCCTAGTAGCTCCAGATGTCAAAATGCCAAATCTGGTGGTGGTGGTGGTGGCGCTGGGTTTCTTTGTCTCCTCCAACTACTTCTCTTACTTTGATTATTGGTACAGACTACTGTATTAACTGGTCTTAGTGTTAATTTTCTTCCAAACAAAAGATTCCTCAAGGGGCCTCAAATATAAACAGACAAATCATGTTATAAGATAAAATTTATTTTCTTAGAAAAGAGCTGTGAAAGCTTTTTGTAAGGTAGGAAATTAAGAAAAGCTATATGAGTTGTCATTAGTTGATAGCATAACATTAATTTGCATAGCTCAACTTGTAGAACAGTGCACACTGGTAATTGGTGGTTTACTCCAGAAACTAACCATCAAGCAGATAACACCTCACAGGCTAACAACTATATATAATCTTGATTTTTCATCATAATCTTGAATCAACATGTAGCATAACCTTTTAAGACTAATCATCCATGCAGTCACTATAAAACCAACTTAGTTTTTCCACTAAAAAGCAAGTCACATTAATTTCCCTCATTTAAATAGATTCAAACACAATATAGCAATATATGATTGAAAATTACTGCAAACAGAATAACCACATTATAATAGCAATTGAGCAAGAAGCTACCAACCATCATCATGTTCCATGGAATCCGCATCATCATCTGAGGTTGCCCAATCATCATCCTTAGAATCATTTTTACTTGAAGAAGCCACGCCATTTAAAACAGTTAGAATAGCTTCAACATTAACAGTCTCATCTAGGCACTTGTCAAACGGGTGCTTTGGTGATACTGACCCTAGACAACAAGCAATTGATAAAAATATTCAGTTTTTGCACTAACAGTGGTCAGATATGATGAGATAAAAGTAACAGGGTATATGCCATCACCATCTATCATAATAGGGTGATACTATGTCTTGGGCTCAGGTATCTTCTGTCTCACTGGCTTGCTTGATTCAAACTCATACAGATTGTCCTCATCCCACTTCACACAATTAGAGCTGAATAAAAAAATATCAAATTAATCGAAGTAAATCAAGCAAGTTGAGGTCCAGCACACACTTCTGCAGCCAGTTCAGTCACTTTCTTTACCTCTGGATCATAGCGTAGTAATTTGTGCCAAAAACATGGTTTCATGCGTATATGTAAAACCAACTAAAAATGGAAATGGGTCTACAAAATCATTCATTTTTCCAAGGACCACTTCCCTATAGATGTCAATAGCAAGCCTTATCCTGTTTAAGGATGCGATAGAGCAATGTCATTTTCTAAGTCTTCATAGTACCATCACATGCAAGAGCCAAATAGGGAATTTTGTATTTCCCTTTGACAGATAGTTCTACAGTGTACTATCATGTAAACTTGATGGGAGGGAGTAAACTTGTTCCCTCTAAAAACTTGTGACTGAAAATAGCTGCAAGCGAAAATTAAATTTTATATTCCTTGGGACTTATCAAACACATGTGCTATGGAAAAATGAGATAATTATGCTATATCGTTGTGCTAGTCCGGACATACTGTATGAATCAACTCCAGTCAAGTAATGCGGTAACTAAGAGTCTGAATCTGAATAGGTAAACCGTGCATATCTAAACCCTACTTGTAAACCTAAATTGGAGTACGACACAAAATAGAGTGGGTTTTTCAAGGGAGTAAGCAGGAGGTAGAGTGTTGTGGCATGACGACACAGCGGTGCGCGAGCATAAATTTCTACCTCACCATCTGCTTCTTGTGCCGTTGCGCTGCTCCAAGGCAGTATCTAGTATTTTAACTGCTCTGCTTCAAAATCTAGCTATTTACATTTTATTCATTTAAACATCATGTCAATTATATAGGAATATCCGTGATGCAAAACTTCACGTGAACAAAAACTATTTCTGATCTTTTCTATCATATCACCATACATCAATATTAGAAACAGTTAATATGCTATATACCAGTTTTAATTTATCAAAACTGTGCATTATTAAGTGAGCAGCCTGCCGTTACCAAAGCAAGCTGAATTGCAGCAAAAACACCCCAAAACTCATAGAAGAGCTACAAAATAGTCACTACCCAAGCAAGCTGAATTGCAGCAGCCAAGCATAAATTATGAATTGTACAACAGAAATCAAAGAAGAGACAGGGATGATATGGTATACCTTAGACAGGTTAGAGACGACGAGGTCGCCGGCAAGGAAACCCAACTCTAATAAAGGAATACTTTGTGTTGAGAGAGCTGTCACCAAACACGAAGCATGGCACCTTTATCCCTCATTTGTTTATTTGTGAAAACCCCTCCGCAAATCAATGTAGAAGGAGATCTGCAAGTCAATAAACCATATAACTTAGTGCAAGTGACATTTAAACCTTGTCTCTCTGTAATCATAAACAAATCTATCGTTGATGAAACCTATCAAGATTAAAATTGCAGGTGCTAAAAGAAATTCTCTTTCGCTAGTTGCGGCTACAGAATGGAATGAAAAGCATGCACTGACCTAAGCATACTTAATTTAGGCTTCACCTCAGTTATTCCATTATGCTTGCAGGAGATGTGCACTGCAGAACAAAGCAATAATGGTGGGAAGAAGGAGGTTAACTGAGAAGCACAAGTGAAAAAAAATATGGTGCTTCAATAAATTCCTATTTTCTGAATCAAAAACTAATTCAAGAATCTACCAGACTAACTTTTGCAAGATGGTGCGAACATATGAACTGAGCATGGAAAAGTAACAAACATGCAATCTGCTTCCCCAAATCTGCAATAAAAGCAATTATTGGTAATGTTGCAGATACAGTCTTTTAGTTAATTAAATCTACTAATTATCACGATGAGCCAAAAGCATGGAGCAAAAGCTTAGTAGTGTGATACAACAGACAATCCTCTTTCACAGAGGTAACCCGATGCAAATGTATCACTGATAATTATTATCAGTATGACCATGACTCGATGCTGGCATTATACTTAAAAGGAACTTGCATAGTTTTCTTATGGGAAAGCGAGCAGTAAAACTAAAAATAGAGAGTGACCAATCAAACAAAGATAATTACACATCCAAAGGCAATATTGTTAACAAAATTTGTATGAACAACTCAATCAGAACATGGAGGTTAAGAACACTTGGCAAGGAAACCAATCATCACCGTGGATCTATGAAGCAGCTTTAAAAACACTCCGCATTCAGAGGAAAAATACTAATGTTGGTGAATCATCCATAAAGTGAACTCTGCATATTTTTCGTTAAATGATGGATTGATTATATTCCAGTGAGCAGCAAGCCAACAATCAATGGAGCCAAATGAATGGTGGAGCACCAATATAGATCCATTTGGTTAAACCAAACATTAGCGTGTGAAAAATCTACCTCCTACAAACAATAGGAAACAATTAGAGAGGGAAATGCAAGGAAAAAAATAAGGTAGAGAGCTGGAGGAGGATGGGGCAGTGGGGAGGGCGGGATGACCATACGATGAGAACGACGACGAGTCAGCACGGAGGCCCGGCCTCCTCGGTGGAAGTCCCTGTGCCTGGATCGCTGCTGCAGAGGAGGACGACGTCCACGACCACGCTCCGGCCTCACCCGCACGACCACCATGGAGGACGCCTCCTATGACCACAAATCGGAGGTGGGCGCTCCTCCTCGCTTAGATCCGCCGCACGGCGCTTGTGGAGGGCCTGGCGGCATCCTCTACGCGTGTGTGCATGGCAGCGGCGCCCCGGCGACGGGGGTTGCAGGTGGAGGAGGTGAGGCCGAGGGAAGGGGAGGAGAAGGGACGGGGGCGGCGGCTGCGGGGATTGGAGAGCGGCTGGCTGCGCGTGGATTGGGGAGCGGAGCCTGTAGACCTCTACCGGCGGCGCGGCTTCCCGCGCGCTCGCGACGTGCCTCGCCGGCGGCCCTGCTCCCCGGCACTCAATGGCCTGTGGAGGTCGCCCGCGCCGCCATCCCTACGGGAACCGGTCGCGCCGCCCCTTAGCCGCACCGTCGGAGGCGCCTCGAGGCGGCGGCCGGCGACGACAACGGGGCAGGGGCAGGGTCGAGGGCGGGCCGGGGCCGCGAGGCAGCGGCTGGAGGCGGCGGCGGGCGACAGGGGCGGGCGCGGGGCAGGTGCGGGAGGAGGCTAGGGTTTTTTTTGCCTGGGGGCTCGCTTTTATACCATGTCAGGATGAAATTCCGAAAATACCCCTGCGGGGTGGAGATCTCTGCCCGCCGGCAATGCGCACCGATGGAGATCCCAGCCACGGTCGCTGACGTGCGGGGCCGGCAAAGGTGGGGCCCACATGGCAGCCGGAGGCGGGTAACAATTGGCCGTTGCATGGGGTTAGCTAGCAGAACTGAGCCAGGAATCAACGGTTGAGATTCGTCGCAAGGAAGATCTAATGGCTCACGTGTGAGGATCGCTGTGAAGCCCCCATGGGGGGGCAGCTATTATACCTTCAGATTCTAGAAGACGATGACTTTTGAGCAAGCCCAGATCGAAATCAATTTCAACGACTCGATCAGTGCGATTAGTTAGTTAGTTTAGATAGTTTATTCAGTTGATCGTTGGATCCATGTACAGCAATTTCTTATTCTTTGATGTGTGTACATCGAATGTTTAATCATGGAATCTGAAAGTGGAATGGGTTAATGCGTCGTTAAGTTCGCATTATTTTGTTTCAAACTTAAAGAAGAGCAACGTGTAAGGTATAGATAAAGTAGAGTAATACTACCCATACCTGTATAGCTGGTGGGTAAAAATTTCGATCCATATCCATACCAACGGGTGTAAACTTTAACAATACTCACATCCATAGTGGTTCAAATTTGATCCATATCCATATCTGCTGTGTAAACTTCAGCTATACCCAGGCCCGATGGTACCAGTACCCATTGGGTACCTAACCGGTGAAACAAATGGTGCACACGTTATTTACAGTGTGTTACATTTATCGATATCACATAAGCAGTTGAGTATAGAACAATTCTCAAAATTTGGAAATCATAGTGTCATACTCATAACTCAACAAAAGTTGACGAGCCACGTAGAAATATCACAATTGATGATAACTTGGATAGCTTTACATATCATTTACCATATATTTTTCTCAGATTCAGATCGGAACGGATATTGACCGGTTTCAGATTCGAACGCGGATATACCGGATTGCGGATTCGAATCGGTAACAGGGCAGAATCGAGCCGGAAACACAAATAGTCGGATATATGCTCTCATTGGTAAATAGATATTATTCTTGCAAATCTTGAGAGGGATTTAAAGTTTTAATTTCATGTAGTTCAAAAAGGATAGATATAATTTACCCTAAAACATAAACATTGATAGATTTATGAGCTAAACAGTTTGCCAAGTGAATTCAATAACTCAATAACTACTAACATTGTGGGTTTGGAGTTGGCTTTTAGCTCAAAATCGGATTATCCAGTTTAAAAGCTTCAGATTATCCGAATTAAATTTCGGATAATTCATATGTGCATGCTATTTGCTATACCATATCCTATACCGTATCCGGATCACCACTTTGAAATCAGATATCCTTTATCATCTGTATTGTTTAAAATCGGATATGGACGCCTTAAAACGGACTCGGGGCTGGTTTCGGCGTGGAAATTATCCTAGTCGTTAGGGCATCTCCAATCGGGCGACCCAAACCGCGCCCGCGCGTCCGGATGGATCGAACCGGACAAAAACGAGGCCCAGCGCGCGGACCCATCCCTAAAACGGATGGCCGCGGCGGCCGGGACGACCCAAACCCGGTCCAAATCTGGGACGAGTTTGCGTGGCCGCGGACGCCGAATGCTGGTCGCTCGCGTCCTCCCCTTGTCCGCCCCTGGCCCGCCTGTCTGTCTCCCAAAACAGAAACACTCCACTCCACTCCCAAAACCTAGAGATGGCCGACGAAGCGACTGCCGCCGCCACCGCGAGCACTGCCATCATTGGAGACGAGGCAGAGCTCGCGGACGTTGCCGCTCCTCCCGTGTCGGAGGCTCCTGAACTGGACGCTCCGGTGGTCGTGAAGCCCGGGCAGGCGACGAAGAAGGCGAAGCCCGACCTCACCGCGGAGCAGAGGAAGATTGAGAGCAAGAAGCACGTCATGCAAGAGCATGCCATACTCTTTTACGGTCACGCAGCGCTCGCTCAGCACTTGATCCTCCCGGGCGCCGGCACGGCCTCGGGGGGTGCTCGGCCTTGTCCGTGACCCGACCCCTTCCTCCAAGGTCGACATCCCAGCCGACTGCCCCGTTTGGGTACACGCCCGGCGCGCACGAATTGGGGGCACAGTCGGCGCGGTACGCGTACCCGTCACGGGATGGGTCACCGGAGGTGGGCGAGTCCTTCACGGGGCCGTCTCCTTCTTCCATTGACCTGAACCGTGCGCCGGCGAACTCCAAAGGCCCCAAGCACATGGGATCAGCAGCGATTGCGGGAGCACGCAACCTGCTCGACGATTTGTCGGCCGAGTGCGCGTCGCCTCCGATGCAGGCACCGTTCATCGTGCAGGCCCCTCGGTCCTACACGCAGACAATGCCGACCACCATGCCCAATGCTTCAACCGAGCAGGCTCCCCAGCCACCTCCATTGACACACAGCAGGACAGCACTGCCTGTCCCGGCAGCATTAACATCGAGGAGGAGCCGTTGTTCGGTCAGGAGCTCACACAAGCCGCAGCTGCACAAGCAACTACACGGAGAAGGAGGACAAGGTGCTCGTCGATGGATGGTTGGCCATCGGGCAAGATGCATTGACGGGTGCCGAGCAGAAGGGGACCGCATTCTGGCGCCGGATCTATGATTACTTCCATGAACATCGCAAATACGGACAAGAGCCATTTGAGAGCGACCGCAGCGAGACATCGCTCCAAAAGAGGTGGGGAGCAATTCAAACGGAATGCAACAAGTTCCAGGCGGCGTATGACCACGTGAAGCGGATCCCCGTTAGTGGCATGGGTGTGAAGGACTTGGTATGAATCTTAACCTCAACTTAGTCATCCAATGTTTGCACATATGTTTATCATTGTTGTCTTGCTTTGCTCTAGGTGTGGCAAGCTTTGGAATGGTACAAAGGCAACAATGGAGAAAAGACCTTTGCCTTCCCTCATTGTTGGAAGCAACTCCAAGGCAGCCCCAAGTTCCAGGAGGGGTACGAGGGGTACATGGCGACCTTGACTGGCAACAAGACCGCCAAAGATCCCACGGTCATTGACCTTGATGGTAGGCAGCCTTGCGGTAGCTCCGCTTCTCGTGCAAGTCGTCCTCGCGGCCACAAGCTAGCCAAAGTCTTGTACTGAGAGGGAATGCTTCTCGTGCATCCAAAACCTTGAGCCAAAACCTATGCCATTTGTGTCCACCATAACTACCTACTATGTGGTATTTTTCTGCCATTCCAAGTAAATACTTCATGTGCTACCTTTAAACAATTAAAAAATTTATTACTCCTTATTTGTGTCAATGTTTTATAGCTCATGAGGAAGTATGTGGTATTTTATCTTTCAATCTTGTTGGGCAGACTTTCACCAATGGACTAGTGGCATATACATACGCTTATCCAATAATTTTGCAAAAAGAGCTGGCAACGGGGTGCCCATCCCCAATTAATTAACTTTCATTAATAATTCTCTTCACATGTTTTGTCCTGATTTATCAGTAAGCAACTTAATTTTGCAATAGACACTCCTCCATGGTATGTGAAATGTTGGAAGGCACCCGAGGATTCGGTTAGCCATGGCTTGTGAAAGCAAAAGGTTGGAAGGAGTGTCATCTATAAATAAAACTAAAATACATGTGTAAATAAAAGAGAAGATGGATGATCTACCTTGCTGGTAGATATAACGTCCTTCATGGGAGCCGCTCTTTGAAAGTATGTTTGACAAGGGGGTTAGAGTGCCCACTGATACGTCCAAAACGTATCTACTTTCCCGCACACTTTTGCTATTGTTTTGCCTCTAATTTGTGTATTATGGATACAACTAACACGGACTAACGCTGTTTTCAGCAGAATTGCTCAGGTGTCTCGTTTTTGTGCAGAAACTCAACTTTCAGGAAAATCCCCGGGATTAATTCCAATGGGCCTATTTTCATAGAAGAGGGACGGAGCCAGAAGACCAGAAGGAGGGGGCCACGAGGCGGCCACCCCACCAGGCGGCGCGGTGGGACCCTGGGCCGCGCCGCCCTATGGTGGCAGCGCCTCGGGCAGCCCCAGGTGCCTCCCCTTCGACTACTTAAAGGCTTCGACCTAAAAACGCACGGGGGTTAGACGAAATCGCCAGAAGACATCGAGACCACCGCCGCCATCACGAAACTCCGTCTCGGGACCAGAAACTCCGTTCTGGCACTCCGCCGGGACGGGGAATTGGAGGAGATTATCGCCATCATCACCACCGACGCCTCTCCATCGACCAGCCATGTTTCCCCCATCCATGTGTGAGTAATTCCCCCACTGTAGGCTGAAGGGGATGGTAGGGATTGGATGAGATTGGTCATGTAATAGCATAAGATTGTTAGGGCTTAGTGCCTAGTGTCCGTAATTGGTACTTTTATGATATTGTTGCAACTTGTTATGCTTAATGCTTGTCACTAGGGCCCGAGTGCCATGATCTCAGATCTGAACATGTTATCAATTCATGATGATATTCATTGCTTTATGATCTTACCTGCAAGTTGTATACACGTATTGTTGTCCGGAACCCGAGTCCCCAAAGTGACAGAAATTGGGACAACCGAAGGGGAAGGCGGTGATATGAGGATCACATGTGTTCATGGAGTGTTAATGCTTTGCTCTGGTGCTCTATTAAAAGGAGTACCTTAATTTCCAGTAGATTCCCTAGAGGCCCGGCTGCCACCGGCTGGTAGGACAAAAGATGTTGTGCAAGTTTCTCATTGTGAGCACGTACGACTAAATATGGAACACATGCATATGGATTGATTAGTACTTGGATACCGTTTTATTACTATCTGCAAATGCCCTGCTTTGATTGTTACATGAGTTTCTCTCATCCATGCAACACCCGTTCATCCATCCCTGTGCCTACAATATTTTAATCCTGTTGTTTACTATAATTACTACTGCTGTTTTTGTTACATCGCGTGATATTTCACTATCGCTATCGTTATAAAACTGTTACTACTGATAAACTCTTGCGAGCAAGTCTGTTTCCAGGTGCAGCTGAATTGACAACTCCGCTGTTAAGGCTTACAAATATTCTTTGTCTCCCCTTTTGTCGAATCAATAAATTGGGTTTTACTTCCCTCAAAGACTGTTGCGATCCCCTATACTTGTGGGTCATCAAAACTATTTTCTGGCGCCGTTGCCGGGGAGCATAGCTTTATTTGCAAGTTCACTTGGATTGATATTGTTCGCCGCAAATTCTCCATCATGGGTAAACCTCGCGATACTAAAGTCGCCATATTACCATCCACTACAAGAAAAGGTACAACTCTGAGTACCTCTGCTGCTCTTGATTCACCATCTGTGATAAGTCAACTTGTTTCACCACCACAAGCTTCACATGCTGGTACTTCTGCTGAATCTGAAAATTCTTATAATATTGATGATGCTTCTGCTGTGCTTGATGATAGTGATTCATTAGGATCTTTTCTAGATGCTACAATTTCTAGGTCTAGACAAATTGAAAATATTGAAACTCCTAATGAAAATATTGTTACACCTGTTAATTCACCTGAGTCCGTTGAATACTCTACAGATGATCTTGATGAAGATTATGTGGAACTTGATGATGATTTCATTGATAAATGCAATGCTACTACTGGTACAAGTAATATTAAAAAGCTTCTTGCACAACATACTGTTAGATATAAACTGTCTCCTGATCCTAAATTTGCCACATCTCCTATAAACATTAAGGATAAGGACTATGATTTTTCTCTTGATCTATCTCATATATCTATTGTTGAGAAAACACCTTTTTGTGGTACTGAAAAAGAAACTGCTGTAGAACACATGAATGAACTTTCAACTTTGAGTAGCTTGTTTTCTGATGATATCAAGAAGCGTGCTTATTTTGTTGCTAAACATTTTCCTTTCTCATTAAAGGATGATGCTAAAACTTGGTATAATAGTTTGCCTCCTGATTCTATTGATAGCCCAAGTGGTTTGCTTGATGTTTTCTTTCGGAAATACTTTCCTGCTAGTGCTCAACATGCTGCTTTGTAGAAAATTTATAATTTTGACCAGGGAGATTGAGAGAAATTGCCTGAAGCTTGGGCGAGATTTTGCTCTCTTATCAGAGCTCGACCTGGACATGATTTGGAAAATCATGATTTACTTGATATATTTTATAGTGGACTAACCATTGAGTCTAGGGCATACTTAGATAGTTGTGCTGGTTGTGTTTTCAGGAAAAGAACTCCGGACGAAGCTCAAGAGTTATTGGCTAGAATAGGCCGGAACCACGATGATTGGACTACACCTGAACCAACCCCGACGCCAATATTGAAGAAGAGGGGTTTGATTAAATTAAATGATGAAGATATGAGGGAAGCCAAGAAATCTCTTAAGGAGAAAGGTATTAAATCTGAAGATGTGAAGAATTTACCTCCCATAGAAGATTTATGTAAGATAACTCCCCCTTCATCCATGATTGAGGTACACTCTCTTCAACGCTTTACTAGGGAAGATATTCCGTATTCAAAACCTCCTGCACAATGCTTAGATGAGTTTGATAATTATATTGTTAAGCAAGAAAATTTTAATATGAGAGTAGAGAATCATTTAATGGAAAATTCTCAAGCTATTAGTAAATTGCATGATATTGTGGAGAGAACCTCCAATGATGTAAAGATGCTTGTTAAACATTTTCATATGGTTCAAACTCAAATTGATCAACTCACTAAAGTGCAAAATGACTTGTTAAAAAATAATTCTAAAGAAAAACATTCTTATGAAGTAACAACTAGAGGCGGTGTTTCTACTCAGGATCCTCTATATCCTGAGGGGCATCCCAAAAGAGTTGAACAAGATTCTCAACGAATTGAACCTAGTGCTCCTTCTAAGAAAAAGAAGAAGAAACATAAAACTGTTGTAGAATCCTCTGAACCTGTTAATGATCCTAATAGTATTTCTATTTCTGATGCTGAAACTGAAAGTCGTAATGAACATGATAAAGATAATGATAAGAATGATGCTTCTGATAAAGAAGAGGTTGAAGATGAACCTGAAAAGCATGCTAAAAATAAAAAGTATACTAAAGAAGATTTTATTGCTAAGAAACATGGTAATGAAAGAGAACCTTGGGTTCAAAAGCAAATGCCTTTTCCTGCTAAGAAACTAAAATCAAAGGAAGAAGAACACTATAATAAATTTTGTGATTGGATGAAACCTTTGTTCTTGCAAATCCCTTTGACTGATTCTATTAAATTGCCTCCTTATTCAAAGTATATGAAAGATATTGTCTCTAACAAAAGGAAAATTCCTAATGAGGAGATTTCCACTATGCTTGCTAATTACTCTTTCAATGGCAAAGTTCCAAAGAAGCTGGGCGACCCAGGTATACCGACTATTCCTTGTTCCATCAAGAATAATTATGTTAGAACTGCTCTATGTGATTTGGGCGCAGGTGTTAGTGTTATGCCTTTTTCTCTTTATAAGAGACTTTATTTAGATAAGTTGATACCAACTGATATATCTTTGCAAATGGCTGATAAATCTACTGCTATTCCTGTTGGTATATGTGAGGATGTTCATGTTCAAGTTACTAATAATTGCTTAATATTAACTGATTTTGTTGTGTTGGAAATGCCTGAAGATGATAATATGTCTATTATTCTTGGGAGACCTTTTCTTAACACCGCAGGGGCTGTTATTGATTGCAATAAAGGAAAAGTTACTTTCAATGTTGATGACAAGGAGCATACTGTTTATTTTCCCAAGAGGATTGATAAAGTATGTGGAGTTAATACAATTTCTAATGTGAGAACTATCAAAGTGGGAGTTATTGATTGTCCTATATATGAGCCTAAAGAAGGATATCAAAATATTATGATTGGATCCATATCAATACAATTCAAGGTAACATGATTGATTTGAGGTTTATTTCTTCTTATGTTATGTAAAATTTATTTGGTGGCAAGACTTGATCAACCTTATTAACAAATACATTTTATATGCATAGAGGAGCTAAACAACATTTTTTTCTTCCTCCACTTGTTCTACTTGCTATAGCACTTCATGTTTTGCAAGGTTCTTTAATTGTTTAGAGATTTCAAAATCTTTTTCTGCCCAGTAATAATAATTTTGACACCCAGAAATGTGCATTTTTCAAAGTTTTCAAAAATTTACAAAAATTATACCGTTGGTCTTATTTTTCGAAGAGCTACCTGGGAGCACCTGGGGCTAACCAGTGGGGCACCCCAGGGCTGCCCCCCATGTGCCGGCGCGGCCAAGGAGGGGGGCGCGCCACCCTGTGGTGTGGGCCCCTCCTTGCCCCACTTACTCATCTCTTCCTCCCATCTCACTCTCTCTCCCGAAAAAACTCGTACAACCTTTCTCTCACTCTCGTTTTTGCTCAAGAGCTCAGGATTTCTTGATCTCTTTGCTCAGCCCAGATTTCTGTCTGAAATTTGGCACATTTGCTCTCCGGTATGTGACTCCTCCGATTATCCAAATAGAATTTTGTTTGGTTGAGTTTATCTTGAATATTTTGCTGTTGTAGGTAACATGTTTAGTGAGCTTGCATGCTTGTTCTAAGTTGTAAAAATTAGTTTTGATGCATGTTTAGTACTCTACCAAGTTCCTATAGTAGTTTCCCTCAATTATATGTCTCCAAATCAATTTTTATAATGTTTGTTGAAAAATTTCAGAAAATGGAGTGGAATAGGCACCAACTAAACCAACAAGAATTGGAGGTGCAAGAAGTTATGAGAGTTCACCGCGAAGAGGGAGTATACCCCTCTTACTACCCATGCGTTGATTTTATGAGGAGTGCAAGAATCCTGTGGGATGTTCAAAATCTGTTTCCAATGCAGGGTTGGAAAGTTTTGTTGTTGGTGAACCTTGCCAATATGCAAAACTAACCATGTCAGTGGTGCAGGATTTTGAATTCAATTGGTCCCAGACAAACCCCATGGTTCGATACAAAATTTATAATAAAACTGTCAACTTGCCTTTTGATGATTTTTGTGCAACAATTAAAGTGCCACAATGGGGATCATGCGAGAAGATTAGGGGACTGCCGCAGGAGCTCTTGAGTCTATACAAGATGACTTGTCAAGAGAGAAGCTTCTCAGATGATAGTGGTAAAATCAGTAGCATTCAACTCCCAGCTATTTGCTACTTTGCTTATTTCATCACCAAGTGCGTTCTTGCTAGAAAAATGCAAGTAAGTTATCTATCCAGGATTTGGCTTTTCTAGCTGCTGCATTGCAAGGTGATAGGACTTATAATTTGGATGCTTTGATAGCCTATAGACTTGCTACTAACCGTGAGAAGGGAGGAATTTGTGGAGGTCTCGTCGCCTCTCGTTTATTAGCTATGCATGGCGTAGAACCTCACCATCGCGATATTCAGCTCTCCATGGAGAAACTTGACATTGTCTCCATGATTAAACATGACTTTATTTCTGATTTGTCTAATTTGAGTAACCTGTCTTACAAGATAACATTTTACAAGAAAACTTGGAGAACAACTAAGAAAACTGAAAGGCTAGTAGGATTGCCTGCACATGTTTTGTTTAACCTTGATTCCAGGAAATATTGGTCAGTCACGGAAGGTGAACTGAATGCATACATAGAGGGGGATGGCCATCATGCAGGGGACGGCACGGAGGAGGCCGAGGAACGCCTCGACTTGTCATCCGATGCAGCGAGTTCTTCGCATCAACATTTTGGGCATGAGGAGCCTTCACCCTTTTCTTCTGCACCGGGACCTTATTATGACCACGCCATGTATGATCCACCGGCGTGGAACCCTGACCCTCGCTGGGGTTGATCTCCACTTAGGCCAAAAGCCTAAGCTTGGGGGGAGGTATACCGGCATCACTCATTCATTGCATATTACAATTGATGGATACTTGTACATACTTGTTTAGCTTCTTAAAGTGGTTTTCTAATAAGAGGGAGATGATATTTGGGGAAGTGCTGATTGAAAACAGATTCTGGACTGATACCAAAAAAAATCTCAAAAACCGCCAGAACGATATTTTGCGAAGCCAATTTTTGTGCATATTCCCCAGGTTGTTATCTAACTTTCATTAGTTTAACACTTTTCGATCTGGGCAGCGGAAGAATTTCTTAAAAATCGATTACTGTACTGCTGTCAAGTTTGACGAATTTCTGCTGCTTTGTGTTTATGTGACTCTTTTAGTTTTTATTTTCTTGTTTTTGCTTTGTTTATTTCCTAAAACACAAAAAGACCAAAAATATTTCTGTTGTTTCTCTTTACACCATTTGTTTATTTTGGTTTCTTGATCTCATTTCGCTTTATTTGCTATCGTTGGTTTGCTATGAGAAAATCCAAAAAGATTTTGCTTTGTTTGCTTGTTTCCTTTTGTTCTTGTTTCCAATTCGAAAACACCGAAAATATTTGTTGTTCTTCTTTGGTTTTGTAAAGTTCATTATGGAGTTCAGCGTTCTTCGGTGGCTGGAGCTTGGTTTTCATTCCATATTATTCAAGCTACACAAGTGAAAGGCAATAAGGACGATCTACGACAATTCGACTGTGGTGAGAGGCTGGTATGAACTCTAGTTGTTTTCATTTTTGTACATATACTCATACATGTGAGCATGCTTAGTTGGTTCATGTGAGGTATATGTCATTTAAGAAAGTCTAGTAGTTCATGATCTCTCATGTTTAGCTCCAATTTATTAATATGAGTAGCATGTCATAAATATTTGCTTGCATTGTTTTATTCATAAATAGGTATGACATTGTGGTATCCTCCTCTGAATAATTCACTTGAATCGACTTGGCACATGCTCACGCATGCATATGACTGAACAAAAGTCAATTAAGCCTCGATGATTTACTTTGCCTCAGAGTTCTTGTATCACTTTTATGCCTCCTTTAATTTATTTTGTCGCAAGCATGATTACGACAGTTATTGCTCTCTTGATTGTCGCTTTCCAGTCTATTGCTAGCCTTCACTTGTACAGAGCGGAAATGCTGCTCGTTCTTCCAAACCCCTGAAAACCAAGTTATTCCAGAGTGTCCACCATAAATACCTATGCATGGCATTTCAAACCATTCCAAGTAAATTTTCATGTGCTACCTTTAAACCTTCAAAATACTTCTCAATTTGTGTTGAAGTTTTATAGCTCATGAGGAAGTATGTGGTGTTTATCTTTCGACCTTGTCATTTACTCCTGACAGACTTTCATAATGGACTTGTGGCACATCCGCTTATCCAATAATTTTGCAAAAAGAGCTGGCAACGGGGTTCCCAGCCCCAATTAATTAACTTTCATCAATAATTCTCTTCACATGTTTTGCCCTGATTTATCAGTAAGCAACTTAATTTGCAAATAGACACTCCTCCATGGTATGTGAATGTTGGAAGGCACCCGAGGATTCGGTTAGCCATGGCTTGTGTAAGCAAAGGTTGGGGGAGTGTCATCCATAATAAAACTAAAGTACGTGTGTAAACAAAAGAGAAGGGGGATGATCTACCTTGCTGGTAGAGATAACGTCCTTCATGGGAGCCGCTCTTGAAAGTCTGGTTGACGAGGTAGTTGGAGTTCCCACTACCATTCGTTGACAACAACAAACACCTCTCAAAATAATTGTACTCCTGTTTTAAAAATAAAAAGCTCTAGCGCATGTTAATCCCTGCTTCCCTCTGTGAAGGGTCAATCTTTTACTTTTACATTGAGTCACCATCTTTTCTTTGAGCACTTTCTTGAGAGCACAACTGTCATTCTTAGTATAATATGCTTGTCCAAAAATGTGATTAACTGTGGTATAACTTTGATGCTTTTATCTTTGATAATATCTACTTCCAATCTTTCCATGAACTTCGAAGGTGCCCGAGCATTTATGTTTTGTTGTACAAATACGGGCAAGCGAGATACCACTTTATCATATCCTTTTATGAACATTGCAATCGTGCTGATAGACATGATTCATGATGCTTATTATTAATTTGTTGGTACCTTTTTCCATGATCGACATAGCTATTAGATTACTTTATTTGCATGTATCTTATTATGAATTGCTTAAGTACTTGCTCATATCATGAGAATATTTACATCATATGAACAAATGTGTTCGTGAAAGTTCTTTAATCGCAGTCAGTTGTTAACTGAATTGCTTGAGGACAAGCAATAAGCTAAGCTTGGGGGGAGTTGATACGTCCAAAACGTATCTACTTTCCCGAACACTTTTGCTATTGTTTTGCCTCTAATTTGTGTATTTTGGATACAACTAACACGGACTAACGCTGTTTTCACCAGAATTGCTCTGGTGTCTCGTTTTTGTGCAGAAACTCAACTTTCAAGAAAATCCCCGGGATTAATTCCAATGGGCCTATTTTCATAGAAGAGGGACGGAGCCAGAAGACCAGAAGGAGGGGGGCCACAAGGCGGCCACCCCACCAGGCGGCGCGGTGGGCCCCTAGGCCGCGCCGCCCTATGGTGGCGGCGCCTCGGGCAGCCCCAGGTGCCTCCCCTTCGACTACTTAAAGGCTTCGACCTAAAAACGCACGGGGGTTAGATGAAATCGCCAGAAGACATCGAGAACACCGCCACCATCGCGAAACTCCTTCTCGGGACCAGAAACTCCGTTCTGGCACTCCGTCGGCACGGGGAATTGGAGGAGATCATCGCCATCATCACCACCGACGCCTCTCCATCGACCAGCCATGTTTCCCCCATCCATGTGTGACTAATTCCCCCGCTGTAGGCTGAAGGGGATGGTAGGGATTGGATGAGATTGGTCATGTAATAGCATAAGATTGTTAGGGCATAGTGCCTAGTGTCCGTAATTGGTACTTTTATGATATTGTTGCAACTTGTTATGCTTAATGCTTGTCACTAGGGCCCGAGTGCCATGATCTCAGATCTGAACATGTTATCAATTCATGATGATATTCATTGCTTTATGATCTTACCTGCAAGTTGTATACACGTATTGTTGTCCGGAACCCGAGGCCCCAAAGTGACAGAAATTGGGACAACCGAAGGGGAAGCGGTGATATGAGGATCACATGTGTTCACGGAGTGTTAATGCTTTGCTCCCGTGCTCTATTAAAAGGAGTACCTTAATTTCCAGTAGATTCCCTAGAGGCCCGGCTGCCACCGGCTGGTAGGAAAAAAGATGTTGTGCAAGTTTCTCATTGCGAGCACGTACGACTAAATATGGAACACATGCCTATGGATTGATTAGTACTTGGATACCATTTTATTACTATCTGCAAATGCCCTGCTTTGATTGTTACATGAGTTTATCTCATCCATGCAACGCCCGTTCATCCATCCCTGTGCCTACAGTATTTTAATCCTGCTGTTTACTATAATCACTACTGATGTTTTTGTTACACTGTTGCTGATATTTCACTACTGCTACTGCTATAAAACTGTTACTACTGATAAACTCTTGCGAGCAAGTCTGTTTCCAGGTGCAGCTGAATTGACAACTCCGTTGTTAAGGCTTACAAATATTCTTTGGCTCCCCTTGTGTCGAATCAATAAATTGGGTTTTACTTCCCTCGAAGACTGTTGCGATCCCCTATACTTGTGGGTCATCACCCACTACCATTCGTTGACAACAACAAACACCTCTCAAAACTTTATTTTTATGCTCTCTTTATGATTTCAAAACTTAAAAAGCTCTAGCACATGATTTAATCCCTGCTTCCCTCTGCGAAGGGCCTTTCTTTTACTTTATGTTGAGTCAGTTTACCTACTTCTTTCTATCTTAGAAGCAAACACTTGTGTCAAATGTGTGCATTGATTCTTACATGCTTGCTTATTGCACTTATTATATTACTTTGTGTTGACAATTATCCATGAGATATGCATGTTGAAAGTTGAAAGCAATTGCTGAAACTTAAATTTTCCTTTGTGTTGCTTCAAAACCTTGTATTAAGAATCTATTGCTTTATGATTTAACTCTTATGCAAGACTTTTTGATGCTTGTCTTGAAAGTACTATTCATGAAAAGTTTTTGCTATATGATTCAGTTGTTTAGTCATTATCTTTTTGTTAGCAACTATAGACCATTGCTTTGAGTCAATTCATTCATCTCATATGATTTACAATAGTATTGATCAAGATTATGTTGGTAGCATGTCACTTCAGAAATTATTCTTTTTATCGTTTACCTACTCGAGGGCGAGTAGGAACTAAGCTTGGGGATGCTTGATACGTCTCCAACGTATCTATAATTTCTTATGTTCCATGCTAGTTTTATGACAATACTTACATGTTTTATTCACACTTTATAATGTTTTTATGCATTTTCTGGGACTAACCTATTAACAAGATGCCACAGTGCCTGTTCCTGTTTTCTGCTGTTTTTGATTTCAGAAAAGTTGTTTTACAAATATTCTGGGAATTGGACGAAACAAAAGCCCACGGCCCTATTTTCCACGGAGTGTTCCAGAAGACCGAATAAGAGTTGAGGAAGGCCAGCAGGGGGCCCTCCCCATATGGCGGCACGGGAGGCCCACAGCCGCGCCGAGACGTGGGGAGGGAGCCCCCTGGCTCCCCCGACGCTGCCCCTTCGCCTATTTATTCCTTCGTCCACAAAAACCCTAGTACCGAGAGCCAAAATACCAGAACAGTTCCAGAGACGCCGCCGCCGTCAACCCTAACTCGGGGGGGGGGGGGGTTCAGAAGATCTCCTCCGGCACCCTGCTGGAGAGGGGAATCATCACCGGAGGGATCTACATCACCATGCCCGCCTCCGGACTGATGTGTGAGTAGTTCATCCTTGGACTACGGGTCCATAGCAGTAGCTAGATGGTTGTCTTCTCCTATTGTGCCATCATGTTTAGATCTTGTGAGCTGCCTATCATGATCAAGATCATCTATTTGTAATGCTACATGTTGTGTTTGTTGGGATCCGATGAATATGGAATACTATGTCAAGTTGATTATAGATCTATCATATATGTGTTGTTTATGATCTTGCATGCTCTCCGTTGCTTGTAGAGGCTCTGGCCAAGTTGATACTCTTGACTCCAAGAAGGAGTATTTATGCTAGATAGTGGGTTCATGTCTCCACTGAATCTGGGGGAGTGACAGCAACCCCTAAGGTTGTGGATGTGTTGTTGCCACTAGGGATAAAACATCAATGCTTTGTCTAAGGATATTTGTATTGTTTACATTACGCACAGTAATTAATGCAATTGTCTGTTGCTTGCAACTTAATATTGAAAGGGGTGCGGATGCTTACCCGAAGGTGGACTTTTTAGGCATAGATGCATGCTGGATGGAGGTCTATGTTCTTTTTCGTAATGCCCTAAGTAAATCACATAGTAGTTATCATGATATGTAAGTGCATTGTTATGCCCTCTCTATTTGTCAATTGCCCAACTGTAATTTGTTTACCCAACATGTTATTTATCTTATTGAAGAGACACCACTAGTGAACTGTGGACCCCGGTCCATTATTTTACATTTGAAATACAATCTACTGCAATCATTGTTCTCTTTTGTTTTCTACAAGCAAACATCATTTTCCACACCATACGTTTAATCCTTTGTTTTCAGCAAGCCGGTGAGATTGACAACCTCACTGTTAAGTTGGGGCAAAGTAGTTTGATCGTGTTGTGCAGGTTCCACGTTGGCACCGGAATCCCTGGTGTTGCGCCGCACTACACTCCTTCACCAACAACCTTCACGTGATCTTCATCTCCTACTGGTTCGATAACCTTGGTTTCTTACTAAGGGAAAACTCGCTGCTGTACTCATCATACCATCTGATACGTCTCAAACGTATCTATAATTTCTTATGTTCCATGCTACTTTATTGATGATACTCACATGTTTTATACATACTTTATGACATATTTATGCATTTTCCGGCACTAACCTATTGACGAGATGCCGAAGAGGCAGTTGCTGTTTTCTGCTGTTTTTGGTTTCAGAAATCCTACAAAGGAAATATTCTCGGAATTGGACGAAATCAACGCCCAGGGTCTTATTTTTCCACGAAGCTTCCAGAAGACCGAGGGGGATACGAAGTTGGGCGACGAGGCGCCGCCACACTAGGGCCGCGCGGCCAGGCTAGGGCCCGCGCCGCCCTAGCGTGTGGGGCCCACGTCAGCCCCCTGACTCTGCCCTTCCGCCTACTTAAAGCCTTCATCGAGAATACCCCAGTACCGAGAGCCACGATACGGAAAACCTTCCAGAGACGCCGCCGCCGCCAATCCCATCTCGGGGGATTCAGGAGATCGCCTCCGGCACCCTCCCGGAGAGGGGAATCATCTCCCGGAGGACTCTTCATCGCCATGATCGCCTCCGGAGTGATGTGTGAGTAGTTCACCCCTGGACTATGGGTCCATAGCAGTAGCTAGATGGTTGTCTTCTCCTCATTGTGCTATCATTGTTAGATCTTGTGAGCTGCCTAACATGATCAAGATCATCTATTTGTAATGCTACATGTTGCGTTTGTTGGGATCCGATGAATATGGAATACTATGTTATGTTGATTATCAATCTATCATCTATGTGTTGTTTATGATGTTGCATGCTCTCCGTTGCTAGTAGAGGCTCTGGCCAAGTTGATACTTGTAACTCCAAGAGGGAGTATTTATGCTCGATAGTGGATTCATGCCTCCATTAAATCGGGGGGAGTGACAGAAACCCCTAAGGTTGTGGATGTGCTGTTGCCACTAGAGATAAAACATCAATGCTTTGTCTAAGGATATTTTTGTTGATTACATTACGAACCATACTTAATGCAATTGTCTGTTGTTTGCAACTTAATACTGGAAGGGGTGCGGATGCTAACCCGAAGGTGGACTTTTTAGGCATAGATGCATGCTGGATGGAGGTCTATGTTCTTTTTCGTAATGCCCTAAGTAAATCACATAGTAGTTATCATGATATGTAAGTGCATTGTTATGCCCTCTCTATTTGTCAATTGCCCAACTGTAATTTGTTTACCCAACATGTTATTTATCTTATTGAAGAGACACCACTAGTGAACTGTGGACCCCGGTCCATTATTTTACATTTGAAATACAATCTACTGCAATCATTGTTCTCTTTTGTTTTCTGCAAGCAAACATCATTTTCCACACCATACGTTTAATCCTTTGTTTTCAGCAAGCCGGTGAGATTGACAACCTCACTGTTAAGTTGGGGCAAAGTAGTTTGATCGTGTTGTGCAGGTTCCACGTTGGCACCGGAATCCCTGGTGTTGCGCCGCACTACACTCCTTCACCAACAACCTTCACGTGATCTTCATCTCCTACTGGTTCGATAACCTTGGTTTCTTACTAAGGGAAAACTCGCTGCTGTACTCATCATACCATCTGATACGTCTCAAACGTATCTATAATTTCTTATGTTCCATGCTACTTTATTGATGATACTCACATGTTTTATACATACTTTATGACATATTTATGCATTTTCCGGCACTAACCTATTGACGAGATGCCGAAGAGGCAGTTGCTGTTTTCTGCTGTTTTTGGTTTCAGAAATCCTACAAAGGAAATATTCTCGGAATTGGACGAAATCAACGCCCAGGGTCTTATTTTTCCACGAAGCTTCCAGAAGACCGAGGGGGATACGAAGTTGGGCGACGAGGCGCCGCCACACTAGGGCCGCGCGGCCAGGCTAGGGCCCGCGCCGCCCTAGCGTGTGGGGCCCACGTCAGCCCCCTGACTCTGCCCTTCCGCCTACTTAAAGCCTTCATCGAGAATACCCCAGTACCGAGAGCCACGATACGGAAAACCTTCCAGAGACGCCGCCGCCGCCAATCCCATCTCGGGGGATTCAGGAGATCGCCTCCGGCACCCTCCCGGAGAGGGGAATCATCTCCCGGAGGACTCTTCATCGCCATGATCGCCTCCGGAGTGATGTGTGAGTAGTTCACCCCTGGACTATGGGTCCATAGCAGTAGCTAGATGGTTGTCTTCTCCTCATTGTGCTATCATTGTTAGATCTTGTGAGCTGCCTAACATGATCAAGATCATCTATTTGTAATGCTACATGTTGCGTTTGTTGGGATCCGATGAATATGGAATACTATGTTATGTTGATTATCAATCTATCATCTATGTGTTGTTTATGATGTTGCATGCTCTCCGTTGCTAGTAGAGGCTCTGGCCAAGTTGATACTTGTAACTCCAAGAGGGAGTATTTATGCTCGATAGTGGATTCATGCCTCCATTAAATCGGGGGGAGTGACAGAAACCCCTAAGGTTGTGGATGTGCTGTTGCCACTAGAGATAAAACATCAATGCTTTGTCTAAGGATATTTTTGTTGATTACATTACGAACCATACTTAATGCAATTGTCTGTTGTTTGCAACTTAATACTGGAAGGGGTGCGGATGCTAACCCGAAGGTGGACTTTTTAGGCATAGATGCATGCTGGATAGCGGTCTATGTACTTTGTCGTAATGCCCAATTGAATTTCACACTACTCATCATGATATGTATGTGCATTGTTATGCCCTCTTTATTTGTCAATTTCCCAACTGTAATTTGTTCACCCAACATGCTATTTCTTATTGGAGAGACACCACTAGTGAACTGTGGACCCCGATCCATTCTTTACATCGAATACAATCTACTGCAATACTTGTTTTTACTGTTCTTTGCAAACATCATCATCCACACTATACATCTAATCCTTTGTTACAGTAAGCCGGTGAGATTGACAACATCACTGTTACGTTGGGGCAAAGTACTTTGATTGTGTTGTGCAGGTTCCACGTTGGCGCCGGAATCCCTGGTGTTGCGCCGCACTACACTCCGCCACCATCAACCTTCAACGTGCTTCTTGGCTCCTACTGGTTCGATAAACCTTGGTTTCTTACTGAGGGAAACTTACTGTTGTACGCATCACACCTTCCACTTGGGGTTCCCAACGGACGCGTGTTGTATGCGTATCAAGCTAAATTTCTGGCGCCGTTGCCGGAGAGATCAAGACACGCTGCAAGGGGAGTCTTCCACTTCCAATCTCTTTACTTTGTTTTTGTCTTGCTTTACTTTATTTTTATTTACTGCTTTGTTTGCTTTACATCAAAAATACAAAAAAATTAGTTACTTGTTTTACTTTATTTACTATCTTGTTTGCGTTCTCCATATTAAAAACACAAAAAAAATTAGTTACTTGCATTTATTTTATCTAGTTTGCTTTATTTACTACTGCTAAAATGGGTACTCCTGAAAATACTAAGTTGTGTGACTTCACTAGCACAAATAATAATGATTTCCTATGCACACCTATTGCTCCACCTGCCACTACAGCAGAATTTTTTGAAATTAAACCTGCTTTACTGAATCTTGTTATGAGAGAGCAATTTTCTGAAGGAGATATGCCCTAGAGGCAATAATAAAGTGGTTATTATTTATATCTTTATGTTTATGATAAATGTTTATATATCATGCTATAATTGTATTAACCGAAACATTAGTACATGTGTGATATGTAGACAACAAAGAGTCCCTAGTATGCCTCTTAACTAGCTTGTTGATTAATGGATGATTAGTTTCATAATCATGAACATTGGATGTTATTAATAACAAGGTTATGTCATTGTATGAATGATGTAATGGACACACCCAATTAAGCGTAGCATAAGATCACGTCATTAAGTTATTTGCTATAAGCTTTCGATACATAGTTACCTAGTCCTTATGACCATGAGATCATGTAAATCACTTATGCCGGAAAGGTACTTTGATTACACCAAACGCCACTGCGTAAATGGGTGGTTATAAAGGTGGGATTAAGTATCTGGAAAGTATGAGTTGAAGCATATGGATCAACAGTGGGATTTGTCCATCCCGATGACGGATAGATATACTCTGGGCCCTCTCGGTGGAATGTCGTCTAATGTCTTGCAAGCATATGAATAAGTTCATAAGAGACCACATGCCACGGTACGAGTAAAGAGTACTTGTCATGAGACGAGGTTGAACAAGGTATAGAGTGATACCGATGATCAAACCTCGGACAAGTAAAATATCGCGTGACAAAGAGAATTGGTATCGTATGTGAATGGTTCATTCGATCACTGAAGTCATCGTTGAATATGTGGGAGCCATTATGGATCTCCAGATCCTGCTATTGGTTATTGGTCGGAGTGAGTACTCAACCATGTCCGCATAGTTCGTGAACCGTAGGGTGACACACTTAAGGTTTGATGTTGAAATGGTAGAACTTGAATATGGAATGGAGTTCGAATATTTGTTCGGAGTCCTGGATGAGATCCCGGACATCACGAGGAGTTCCGGAATGGTCCGGAGAATAAGATTCATATATAGGAAGTCATATTCCAAGTTTGGAAATGATCTGGTGCATTTATGGCAGGTTCTAGAAGGTTCTAGAGAAGTCCGGAAGAAATCACCATGGAAAGAAGAGTTGTCGTCGTGGCGAACGAGCAGATGCCATGGGATGGCTTAAGTTGGGGCCGAATGGGCGCTAGAGGATTCGGGGGAGGGTTTGCGACTAGATGGGATGAACTTCCGGATGCTTTCCTCAAGAACACAACCAAAGGCCGGTATGCAAGAAGAGAGACAAGAGGAAGAACTCTGCTCTAGATCGCTAGCTTCATTGATCTTAACATGGTTACAGGTTCTTGGATACAAGGTTCCTCGTCTAATCTCTCACAACGTAACCTGCCCGCAAGAGGCTATGCCCCCTCTCCTTATATAGGGGAGAGGGTGGCTTACAGAGCAAGAAACCCTAATGGCATCTTTGACTGGACAAACTACTTTACAAAGCTACTTTAATCATGGATGACGCCGGGGTCTTCTTTAATCAGGACGCTGACGTCCTCCTGCTTCTTTCAGCGTCACCCCTTACTTTGGCGCCAGGGCTCCAATTAAAGTTACTTTGCTTTGCTCATCCTTGTCTTCTTGCTCTGAAGAGAATCTTTGACCAGTCCTGCCGACATGCCCTTCCTTCCGGTAGCCCGGTATCTTCTTTATCCGGTTCCGGTATACCCCTCTGGGGGATACCGGCTTAGCTTTACTTAGCCAAACTCTTATCTTCGTGCTCCGGTAAGAATATTAAACCGGTATCTTGATGGCTCAAACCATCCGGTTTGGCATGCCTTTGGCATACCGGGGGTCATCCCCCCAACATTAGTCCCCGAAGCTGGTATAGTCTGACGGATTCTATCCTACAGACCATGCCAGGTTCTCATGTTTTTAGGATACCGGTTTAATCTCTCCGGCGCTTGGCTTGGATCCGGCATCTTTGCCCGGACTTATTTTTTCTCTCTTTGCAAGGTATCCTCCGGCATCTTTTTGTCCGGTATCTTTAGCATTTACTCTTTCCTCGGCGAAGTCGAGAATTTCTCGGGCCCCGCGCCTGTCAGTGACATGCGCACTGTTAACTGTTGCGCCAGTGTCAGGGGTCACTTCGCTTCGACTCCCGCGCGTGTATTAAATGCCCCACAGCGGATCCCAGTCGCCACTACGGATCTGTGTGCGCCTCCATGTGTCTTTTTATTTCTTTACGTGTACCACCGCGCCACGTGGCGGCCCGTGGGGCGAACCGTCGCGGCCCGCGGTGCGAACCGCCGCGGCCCGGCGGTTTTTGGCCCACCTTCTCCCTTCCTTTATAAGGTAGAACCATCGCCTCTTCTTCCTCTTCTCGCATTCCCCACTCTTCACGCACAGTGCCTCTTGCTCTCTGCGCCTCCGCCGTTCTCCGTCCGCCGCTGTTCGCTCGAGCTCTGCCGCCCGGCGAACTCGTGCCACTTCTCCGCCGGACCTCACTGTGCAGAGATTCGTCGCAGTGCTCCCGTTGCGACTGCTGCATTCAAGCTTCCTTGCGCCCTTCTCCGCTCCGCCGTCGACGGAATTCCTCGGCGACCGCAGGCCCACTGCTTCGCCGGCGAACTTCTTCCGCAACGACTGCGCCGCCTCAGGTTAGGTCCAATCCCTGTTTGCTTCCCCTTTGTTCGTTTTCTAGATCTTGGGTCGATAGTGTTTTTATTTCCCTTTTGATTTTCCTCTTACTCGTAGATCTTCGCGCGGGGGCAAATTGTGGGATTTCTGTTTTTCTGCTTCTAAACCGATGTCTAGCGAGGAATCTTCCTCTGCCTCCTCCTCTGCTTCCTCTTCTGGTAGCCGGCGTAGCCAATCTTCCAATAGATCCGCCGATTCCGTTCCGATGGATACCGATTCCGGTAGCCACCAAGAATCCGGTAGCTCTAGCCAAGATTCCGGTGTAAATCCTTCCGCTGTCACTCGTGGAGCCTGGATGGGCTCCAACGTCACTGAATACGAGATCGACTGGCTTTACCGGTCGCGAAGGATTCCGGAAGGGGTAACCTGCCGGCTTCCTGGCGACGAGATTGAACCGGTGCTTCAGCCCGGTGAACGTGTTGTTTTCCTTGCTCACTTTGAGCGCGGCTTCGGCCTTCCTGTCTCCGAATTTTTCCGAAAGTTCTTAGATTTCTATGAACTTCAACCTCATCACCTCCCTGGCAACGCCATTTTTTATCTTTCCTGCTTTGCCACCTTCATGGAGGCTTACATTGGCATTCGTCCCACTCGTGAGACGTTTGCCCGCTTCTTTGCTCTACGGATCAATTTCGTTCAGGGCAAGGAAATTCCTAAGCCCAAACCCCCCGTGCAGTGCGGGTCTTGCATCATCGGCTCCCGCCAAGGGAGCCCTTTCTTCAAATTCTCCGGCCTCGAGTCCTGCCGCTTATGGCAAGGAACATTCTTCTACGTGAAGAACAACGGCCCCGCGAACCTCATCGATCTGCCGCCTTTTAATCCGGCGCCGCCCAGCAGAGCCAACTGGAGCTACAACCCGAAGACGGATCATATCGAAACCAACCGGGCGGTACGCTTCATGGCGAACTTGATGAAGGAGACCAACATTTGCTCCGATGATATTATTCGCACGTTCATCTCGCGCCGGGTGCTTCCTCTCAAGCGCCGGCAGCATAGGATGAGCGAGATGTATGGTCCCGGTGATCCTACCAAAATCACCGGCCTCCCCCTCTCCAAGAAGGACGTCGTCCGCAAGGCTAGGCAGATCTGCCAGACTGCCATGCCGGTTGACTGGGAATGGGGCCTCCTTCCTCTCAGCACTACTAACCCTCCGACCCAAGAAGTAAGAGATTACGCCACTCGGGTCGGCTTACCGGTAACTTTTTGCTGTTATTAACCTTCTTTTTTCTTGTTCCAGGCCAAGGATCGCTTCCCAACCATTCACACAGAGCGATGAGGCCCTTGCGTGAAGCGTGCGCTTGATTCTGTCGACCCGGATCCTTACATCCGTTGGCAGGATCTGAAGATGGGCAAGACCGAAGCTTCGCGCCTCGGCAGGTCCGTGCCGGAACCAACCGGTTCTTCGGACGACCTGACCTTGCTCGAGGTAGATTTATTTTAAAATTCTCATACTTTTTTGCTATTGCTTCTTTGTTGATGTTCTCTTAACTGTCGCGAACCTGCAGATCCACGAGCACGCGCCTCCCCTACGAGCCGAGGCCGGCTCTGAATTCGTGGAGAAGCTGATGGCCCAGGGCCAAAAGAACAAGGTTCCGGCCTCCGATGCCGGTTCCAGCCAGGCCCCTCCCCCGAAGCGCTTCCGAACGGAGCCTTTGGGGGAGAAGGAAGTGGGCATGCGGCGCTACAAGCGCAAGCAGATGCCGACCGCCTCTGGGTAAGCTTCTCGTTTTCTTGCTTGTTTCTCTTTACCAAGTTCTTTTTCCGGTTTCTTTTTCCCAACTGTCTCTTTTTCTTTTTCTCAGCCCTGCGCTCAAGCTTGGCCCAAGGCCTGCGGGCTCTGAGGGTTCCGCGAGGACCTCAACCCCTCCTCCTCACTCAAGCCCGGCACCCTCTGGTGCCGGCAACATCTCTGCCTCCCCTCTGGGGGGACACTACAAGTTCGGGGCGTGCGGCCCCTACACCGCCAGAACACCGCACGGAGGAGGACTTTGTCTCCCCTCCAGAAAACCAAGATACCGGCGCCAGCAACATCGGCGCCGAGGAAGAAGCTGTCGGGCGGGCGGAACCTCTGGTTCCTCCCGTCCTTGAAAAGAAAAAGAAGAAGAAGACCGCTTCCGTGCCGGAAACCTCCGTGCCGGAAAGCTCCAAGCTGGGTGACGCGCCTAGCGCTCCCCCTTCTCCCAGAACCACTCCAACTCCACCGCCGGATGCTCCTCGCACCGAGCCCGCCGGTGCTACTCCAACTCCGCCGCCACCCAAGGCCTCCAAGCTCATCAAGGGGAAGGTGACGGCCTCCAGCGCCCCCTCTGGCGGTCAGCAGCCCTTGGTGCTGCACGTCTCCCGCGCCGCCAGCGCTGCCAGCGAAAAGGCCACCGGCCTGCTGGGCCGGATCACCGAGTTCCAGCGCGGGGGGCGGGAGCTGGGGCATCTGCTTCCCTACGCCCAAAAGTGGAACGCCGCGGACATGACCCCGGCGACCCGCGATATGGGCAAGGACAGGCTGCCGACGCCAGATCCTGTTGGGGACCGGTCCTCCGAGGAGCATTTCATGCGGCTTCGGCGGGCCGTAAAGGAGCTGGATAGAGCGTGGTACGACGCCACGAACAACTTGATGGTACGTTTCCAGCAACTCTTTTCAACTTTTACCGGTTTTCCTTGCTTCCGGATTTTTTTCTATTTCTTCTTTAATTTCATGCCGGTTTCTCTTTTTTCTATTGAATCTTGTCTATCTTCCCAGTCCCCGAGTTTTGTGTTGAGAGCGTAGCTCTTAGCACGAAACTTAACTTAAAAATGCGCGAAACCGGCATTGCCAGTCCCCGAGTTTCGGGTTAAGAACTTTGTTCTTAGCGCAAAACTTAGCTAGAAACGCGCGAAACTAGCATTCCCAGTCCCCGAGTTTTGTGTTGAGAGCCTAGCTCTTAGCACGAAACTTAACTTAAAAACGCGCGAAACCGGCATTGCCAGTCCCCGAGTTTTGTGTTGAGAGCGTAGCTCTTAGCACGAAACTTAACTTAAAAACACGCGAAACCGGTATTGCCAGTCCCCGAGTTTCGGGTTAAGAACTTTGTTCTTAGCGCAAAACTTAGCTAGAAACGCGCGAAACTAGCATTGCCAGTGCGTGAAACTTTACCTGATCTCTTTTTCTTGAACAGCTCACGGCTGACGCTCGGAAGGTCCTCTTTGAGGAGCTTCTATGGGAGCACCGGGATCTTGCTGAGGCACATGATAAGTGCCAAGGTAAGTTTTTGTACCACCGGCATCTTTTTACCGGAAATCTTTCTTTCACTTAACGCTTATGATTTTTGTTTAACAGTCATCCCGGAAGCTTCTATCGAAGCCCTCAAGGAGCAGCTCGCCACCGCCCAACGTATGACTTCCTGTTTTCCGGTTGGCTTGCTCCTTCTTCACCTTAATAGTATAACTTTGTTAACATCCTCTTTTTCGGGTTCCAGAGGAGAAGGACCAGCTCATCCGGTAGCACCAGGAGGAGCTGAGCGCCCAGAAGAACAGCTACCAGGAGCTCAAGGGTCAGCTCATCCAGCTTGGCCTTGACCATGCCAAGGCGCTGAAGGCTGCTGAAGCCGATGCGGCGACTAAGCTGCATGAAGCGCTGGAGGATGCCGGCAACTCCAATGCGGTGTTGCAGGCTGAGCTGGAGGAGCTTGCCAAGGCGCGGAAAGCTGCCGAGGAGAAGGCCGCACGGCTTGAGGCGGAGCAGAAGGAGTATGATCGGCTGGTCGTCCAAACTGATGCACATGCCTTCCGTAAGTTTCTTCCTTTTCCCTTTTCCGATTTCTGCTTATAAGCTTTTTTCTTCCGGTTGCATTTTCTTAGCCTTTTTCTTTCTTTGGGTAGGTCTCTTCCCGGATTCCCAGGCTTTCGCCATGAAGAGGGTGGAAGAGCGCCGTGTCGCCCAGGCCTATGAGAACCTTGGTGCGCCATGGGACCCCTACGACCATCTGGTTGCGCTGAACGCGCGGGTCTCCCATATGCGTGCCATCGATCAGAATCTTTCCGATATCCCTGATGTAGCTACCCAGCTCTTCAGGACTCTCTGGCCTGGGGAAGTGGTGCCAGACACCTTCTCACTGATCAGCGACCGCCTCAAGGGTGCCGGCAGGAGGATCCGGGAATGGCAGTGCTCCTCCGCCCGCGCTGGGGCAGACTGTGCGCTCCGCGAAGCCTGCTCTTGGTATCCGGAGCTTAACCTGGACGCCCTCACCGGAGTGCGCGAAGGTGCCGAAACCGATCTGGACCCGGTCCTCACCGCTAAGCGGCAGGATCGTGCGTAGCACATCGCGGAGTACGCCGACGTGCGCACCTTCATCCCTCCCCCTCCTGACGTCAAGGACTATCTCGACGAGGAGGAGGATGAAGCTGATGAGGAGGCTCTGGACGGTCCTGATGCTGGTGATGCTCCTCCGGAAGCCCCTGCTGCCTGATTATCTTCTGTTAAGTGTTTGCCTGTGATATGTTCGTTTGTCCTGTTCGACTCAAAACAATGCCCGTTAAATTCTACCCCGGTATGCCGGGGTTTATGATGTAAAACTTTAAGTTTCCTTTTGGTTGTGGCACGACAGCTTATGCCGGTATGTTATACCGGTAGTTAATTATCTTATGTTTGCCTTAGCATATTTGCTTATCGTTTTGCTTTTATCTTGCACTGCAAAGATTTCAAAATTGTTTCCGCATTCAATTCGATGCACACTTGGTTCTTTTGCCTTGGCTCTGCTTGCCTTCTCTGGGCGTTCTTTTGGCGTATGAGCACAAGGTTCTTTTACCAAACACGCATTTTTTTTGAACTTAGAAATAACTTCGAAATTTTTGCAAAAAACCGGTTTAACCGGGGTTAGTTAAGCTTTTCCGGATTGCTTGTTCCCACTCTCTCTTTTCGCAGTTCGCGTGCTTAGTTGCTACCGGTTTATCTTGCTTGCCATGAAGCCGGTTTGCGGACAGCAGCAGAGTCGAAGACTCCGGTAGGTTTAGCACGCTACTAAACCGGAAAGAAAAAATGTTCACTAAGCAACCGGTGAACTGAAAAAATAAACATGTTGCACGCAACTTAAGTTGGGGTAGTCCCCGAGATTCATTCGAGGTTCCGACATCTTTTTATTCATAGCATATAAGGTACAAAAAGGAACTTCTTACTCCACAACTTCAAGAGTAGAAAGGACGCAACAGAGCTACGTTCCATGGACGCTTGCTCTCCTCTCCGGACCTGTCCGCCTTTCCTTTTTTCCACTCCTGTGCATCTATCAAGTAATAGGCATCATTATGAAGAGCTTTGCTCACAATGAAGGGACCTTCCCATGGTGGTGAAAGCTTATGCCGGCCTTCAGTGCGCTGCACTAGGCGTAGCACCAGATCTCCTTCCCGGAATACTCTCGGGTTAACCTTCCGGCTATGATAGCGTCTGAGGTTTTGCTGGTAAATGGTTGTTCTTGCAATGCCAACTGTCTTGCTTCTTCTAGCAAGTCGACATCATTTTCTCTGGCCTCTTTGACCTCTTGCTCAGTATAGAGCTGTACCCTTGGTGAGTCATGGATGATGTCGGTTGGTATGACCGCTTCTGCTCCATATACCATGAAAAATGGAGTATATCCGGTTGACCGGTTTGGAGTCGTTCTTATGCTCCACAACACTGATGGTAGCTCATCAAGCCAACACCCTGGTGACTTTTCTACCGCTTCGATGAGCCTTGGTTTGATACCGGAAAGTACCAAAGCATTCATTCTTTCCACTTGGCCATTACCTTGCGGGTGTGCCACCGAGCACAAATCCAACCGGATGTTGTTATCCTCGCAAAATCTTTTGAACTCACCTAGAGCAAAGTTGGTTCCATTGTCAGTGATAATGCTATGCGGGTATCCATACCGCAAAATGACATCTTTTAAGAACTTCACCGCTGTGTGCCCATCACACTTTGCGATAGGTTTCACTTCTAGCCACTTGGTGAATTTATCCACCATAACTAAGATGTGAGTCATGCTGCTCCTTGCAGTTTTGAATGGGCCAACCATATCAAGGCACCAGACAGCAAATGGCCATGTTAGCGGTATTGTCTTTAAACCGGACGCTGGGGTATGATTTTGCTTGCCGTACCTCTGGCACCCATTGCATTTTCTTACCAAATCCTCAGCGTTTTCCAAAGCAGTGGGCCAGTAGAACCCGTGCCGGAATACTTTTGCTACCAGCGCCCTTGATGAAGCGTGGTGCCCACATTCTCCTTGGTGAATTTCCTCAAGCATTTCTTTTCCTTCTTCCGGCTCCACACATCTTTGAAGGGCACCGGTAACGCTTCTCTTGTACACCTCGCCATTGATGAATGTGTATGCTTTGGACCTTCTTTGGATCCTTCTTGATTCATTTTCGTCATCCGGCAGGGTGCCGTTGATCAGGAATTCCTTAATAGGTTTAACCCACGACGGTGTCTCTCGAACCAGAAACACCGGTGCGTCTATCTCCATGCTATCCACCAGCATTGTTTCTTCCGGTATGGCTGCAGCAGTCCCCGAGCTTGTCGGCGCAGTCCCCGAGTTTACCGGTGCAGTCCCCGGGTTCCCTTCATCGATATCCATAGGTACCACATGTGATTCCGGTACGAAAATTGATTCCGACTCCGGGCTTGGTTTGATCGATGGTTCTCTTAAGTGTGCCAAGGCTATTCCGGGAGGAATTTCCTGCCTAGATGAGCCCAGCTTGGACAAAGCATCCGCGGCTTCATTTTCTGCCCGTGGCACATGATGAAACTCACAGCCCTCACAGAAGCCGGCAATCTTTTGCACGTGAAACCGGTACAAAGCCATGTTAGCATCCTCTGCGTCCCAATCTCCGGAACACTGTTGCACCACCAGATCTGAATCTCCATAGCAAATGATCCGTTGTGCACCGATTTCTTTTGCGACCTTTAACCCATGGATCAAGGCCTCATATTCAGCGACATTGTTTGATGCCCTGAAATGCACTTGCAGAACATACCGGAGATGATCTCCCTTTGGCGAGGTAAGCACCACACCAGCACCTAGACCCTCTTTGAGTTTGGATCCATCAAAGTGCATTTTCCAGTATTCTATCTTTTGATCCGGCGGCTTGTATTGCATTTCCGCCCAATCCACCAAGAAATCAGCCAAAGCCTGTGATTTTATGGCATCTCTCCTTTCGTGCATCGGTACATATGGTGATATCTGGATTGCCCATTTTGCAATCCTTCCGCTAGCATCCTTGTTACACATGATATCGGAAATGGGTGCTTCACTCACCACTTTCATGGGGTGCTCTTCAAAGTAGTCTGAGCTTGGTGGCGGCCATGTACACGCCATAAGTCATCTTTTGGAAATGAGGGTAGTTCTATTTTGAGAGGGAGAGTACCTCGCTCAGGTAGTATACCGGCCTCTGGACGGTTTTTCCTTCCTCTTTTCTTTCAACTACAACTACTACGCTCACAACCCGGTTTGTTGCTGCTATGTATAATAGCATAGGCTCCCTTTCTAGAGGTGAAGCCAGTATAGGCGCTGTAGCCAACATCGTTTTTAGCTCTTTAAACGCCACGTCTGCCTGAGGGGTCCAGACGAACGTGTCAGATTTTTTCATGAGAGCATAGAGTGGCAGAGCTTTTTCTCCCAACCTGCTTATGAACCGGCTTAGCGATGCCAAGCTACCGGTGAACTTTTGCACGTCCTTGAGATCACGCGGTATAGTCATTCTTTCAATTGCCCGGATTTTTACCAGATTTACCTCAATGCCCCGGCTTGATATGAGAAAGCCAAGCAAATTGCCGGCAGGGACACCGAAGGTACATTTTGCCGGATTGAGCTTCATCCGGAATCTTCTCAAGTTATCAAACGTTTGCCGGAGGTCATCGATTAAGGTTTCTTTCACTTTGGTTTTTACCACGACATCGTCCACATAGACTTGCATGTTTTTTCCGATTTGGTCAAACAAGCATTTTTGCATACAGCGCTGGTACGTTGCACCAACGTTGCGCAAACCAAAAGGCATAGTGACATAGCAATAAGCCCCGTGCGGGGTAATGAACGCAGTTTTTATTTGATCTTCCTTTTTCAAGGGGATTTGGTGGAAACCGGAATAAGCATCCAAAAAAGACAACAGCTCACATCCTGCAGTGGAATCAATCACTTGATCGATCCTAGGTAAAGGGAAAGGGTCTTTCGGGCAAGCTTTGTTCAAGTTGGTGTAGTCGATGCACATGCGCCACACCTTTGGAGCTTTTGCTTCCTGATGACCCACAAGTATAGGGGGTGTATCGTAGTATCTTCGATAAGTAAGAGTGTCGAACCCAACGAGGAGCAGAAGATGTTGACAAGCAGTTTCGATGAAGGATTCACTGTAAATGCTCACAGACAAGTATTCAGGGGGTTTTGATGTAACAGTTGAATAAAGTACGAGTAAGTAAAGTGCGAGAGTAACAATTGCAGCGAGTGGCCCAATCCTTTTTAGCACAAAGGACAAGCCGGTTTGTTTACTTATAATGACCAAGCGTTCTCGAGGACACACGGGATTTTAGTCTAGTGCTTTCGCTACATACGGCTAAATAATCTTCATTGTTATGATAAGTGTTGTGTGGGTGAACCTATGCTAATGTACCGCCCTTCCTAGGACTAATACATACTTGTGATTATACCCCTTGCAAGCATCCGCAACTACAAGAAAGTAATTAAGAATAAATCTAACCACAGCCTTAAACTCTGAGATCCTGCGATCCCTCCTGCATCGATATACCAACGGGGGTTTAGGTTTCTATCACTCCGGCAACCCCGCAATTGGCAAACGAGTACAAGATGCATTCCCCTAGGCCCATAAATGGTGAAGTGTCATGTAGTCGACGTTCACATGACACCACTAGAAGAATAACACCACAACTTAAATATCATACCATTGAATATTACTCAACCATAGTTCACTACTAACATTTAGACTTCACCCATGTCCTCAAGAACTAAACGAACTACTCACGAGACATCATATGGAACATGATCAGAGGTGATATGATGATGAATAACAATCTGAACATAAACTTGGTTCAATGGTTTCACTCAATAGCATCAACAACAAATAGAGATCGATACCGGGAGAGTCTCCCCTATCAAACAATCAAGATCAAACCCAAATTGCTACGGCGGTGACGAGGTGCTGCGGAGGAGACGGCGGTGATGACGGTGGAGATGATGATGATGGTGATGGAGATGATGTCCAGCTCGATGATGGTGACGATGGCGTCGATTTCCCCCTCCCGGAGGGAATTTCCCCGGCGGATTCCTGCCCGCCGGAGAGCTCTGTTCTCTCTGGTGTTCTCCGCCCCGCAGAGGCGGCTGTAACTCTCCGTGAGGAACCCTCTGTGGCTTAGGTCTTCGGGACGAAGGGTTTCGCGAAGAAAAGGAGGCGAAAGGGGCTGTGGGCCCCCCACACCACATGGCGGCGCGGCCAGGCCATGGGCCGCGCCGCCCTAGGGTGTGGGCCCACCCTGGGTCCTCCTGGCTCCTCCTTCTGGCTTCCTTCGTCATCTTGAAAAATAGGATTTTTGGTATAATTTCCTTCCACAGTTGATCTTCCGAAATATTGCGTTCTGACGGTGCTTTTTCCCGCAGAATCCTGGCTCCGGTGCTTGATCCTCCAATAATGATGAAACATGCAAAATAGATGAAATAACATAAGTATTGTGTCCCAATATGAAATATATCAATGAATAACAGCAAATTATGATATAAAATAGTGATGCAAATTGGACGTATCAACTCCCCCCAAGCTTAGACTTCGCTTGTCCCCAAGCGAGACTGAACTCAGTAAACAGGACCACATGTTTATGGAGTGAAAAGTCGATAAATAAAATACGGACAAGAAGCATCATATTCATTCACACAAGACATTATAGTAAACAACTTCCTCATATAACTCAACTTGAAACAAGTATAAGGTAATCACAAATAAAGGTGCATAAGAAATCATAGTTGGTGATGGCAAACTTCGTTCTTGGTCAGAGAACAATTAACAGATTATATTTATCTCATTGAGCAGCGCTCTTATGTTAAAGTTTATATGGCACAACTTGCATACTCAATCATAATGGTCTCTTCATGATCATTGATAACTTGCAAAGCTATATTCATTCAGATAAAACTTGTACTAAACAAGGAAGAATAAAAGACATGATGAAGCAAATCACAATATAATGGTTTGATCACAACTACTCAAATGCTTGCTTGAGATGGAGGGAAATAGGTTTACTGACTCAACATAAAGTAAAAGATAGGCCCTTCGCAGAGGGAAGCAGGGATTAAATCATGTGCTAGAGCTTTTTCAGTTTTGCAATCATATAAAGATAATAAAAGTAACATTTTGAGAGGTGTTTGTTGTTGTCAACGACTGGTAGCGGGTACTCTAACCCCCTTGCCAGACAAACCTTCAAAGAGCGGCTCCCATATTATTTTCATTTTGTGTGGCACTCCTTCCAACCTTTCTTTCACAAACCATGGCTAACCGAATCCTCGGGTGCCTGCCAACAATCTCATACCATGAAGGAGTGCCTTTTTATTTTAGCTTTATTATGATGATGACACTCCCCCCAACCTTTGCTTACACAAGCCATGGCTAACCGAATCCTTCGGGTGCCGTCCATCAATCACATACCATGGAGGAGTGTCTATTTAGTTTAATTAATTTGGGACTGGGAATCCCATTGCCAGCTCTTTTGCAAAATTATTGGATAAGCGGATGAAGCCACTAGTCCATTGGTGAAAGTTGCCCAACAAGATTGAAAGATAAAACACCACATACTTCCTCATGAGCTATAAAACATTAACACAAATAAGAGATACTAAGTTTTGAATTGTTTAAAGGTAGCACATGAAGTATTTACTTGGAATGGCAGAAAATACCATATAGTAGGTAGGTATGGTGGACACAAATGGCATAGGTTTGGGTTAAGGTTTGGATGCACGAGAAGTATTCCCTCTCAGTACAGGTTTTTGGCTAGCAAGGTTAATTAGCAAGCATAAGAGTCGAGGGAAACAAACAAATATACATGTGATAGAAACAATCATGCATCTTCCTTGTAAGCACAAACAATCTTGACTTCAGAATAATAAGCTATGAGCTAACAAGAAAGAAAGACAATGAAACAACTACATGTATTTCTCTTTTCTATTTAAACCTCAAAGTGTTGTTGCTATTGACCAATGCTAAGTTTGCCAAAACCAAATAGATTTATTCAATGCTCCCAAAGTGATACCAATACTAACAACAAGGTAAATCATATAATAGAGATTGCAAACTAAAATAAGATGTGCAATATGTAAATGATAAGACTTCTCATTAATATTCCATAACGATAACTCACACCAAGGGATACATAGATAACCAACTAAAGGAGAGATACTTCCAAACTGCAACCCATCTTATATGATAACTTCCCTACTCATGATATGACACTACTTGACAATAAAAGTAAAAGGTAGTGATAATGTGATACCGCGGCACTCCCCCAAGCTTGGAACAAACCAAGGGGATGCCAATACCGATGATGAATTACTCCTTTGGCGATGGTGGTGATGAATTCCTGACAAGCTTCTCAATAAGCTCCTGAAGCTCGTCAATCCTGTATATGAGATTGCGAATCATCTCTGAATTGTGCTCGACGCGGTTAAGGAGTCTGTCCAACGGCGAGTCCCAGCTCTTGGAGTTATTTCCCCACTCTTCAGCCTCAGGCTCCTTCCCTCCTGCAGTGTTAGAACGATCTATATCCCACTGGCTAGGCAATGCTGCCTTTGGAGTCCCTTCAATTTGATTATTGAAAATTAGATTGTGGAAGGGATGGTGAATGCCTGATAGAGATGTTTTCGGAGCTAGGTAATGACGTGGAACCGCTCCTCCAGTGCGAATTCTTGCGCTCTTGTTTGCACTAAAAGGGTTGTCCACCACCTTGATGCTTGCGATGGTAGCACGCGGGTGTGCGCGCGAATCTTCCTCCACCTCTTCTTCATCCTCTTCCTTGACGTCCTTGTCTTCCTCTTTCCACCCAAGATCTCGATCATCTTCATCCGGAAACTCCTTGCCCTTGTTCTTGGAGACCATGGTGCTTCTAGACCGAAAACAGATCCTGGCAGAAACAGCTCGAAACAAAACACGTCGAGAAAACGATATACGGACCTCCAGGGGTCCGGGGGATTATATAGCAAAAAATTTCGCGACATAAGGAAAGTACCAGATCGAACCAGAGTCGGAAAGGGGCGACGAGGCGGCCAAACCATAGGTCGGCGCGGGCCCAGGTCAGGCCGCGCCGCCCTATGGTGGCACCCCCTCGTGCGTCCTTTCCACTCCGTTTCGAACTCGTAATTTTTCATATTTTCTAAAAACAGCAAAAATATTGTTCGGAAGGTAAATTGCGTACTTTTTATTACCAGTACTGTTACCTATTCAAAGTCGGGTTCTGGCGGACTGTCAATTTGCCTTTTGATGAAAGCCTCTGGTGTTTCTACTTGAATAATATCAACATCAACATTATAGGAATCACCTGAGATATAATGCTTGAGTCTTTGTCCATTCACCACTTGCGTAGCATTGCCTTGGAGAGAGCTAATTTTAATTGCTCCTGAACGATACACCTCCTCGACAACATATGGTCCTTCCCATTTCGAGAGTAATTTCCCTGCAAAGAGTCTGAGACGGGACCGATACAATAGGACTTTATCCCCAATATTAAATTCTCTTTTGATAATCCTTTTATCATGCCATTTTTTAACTTTCTCTTTAAAGAGTTTAGCATTTTCATAAGCTTCACTTCTCCATTCATCTAGAGAACTTAATTGCAACAACCTCTTATCACCGGCAAGTTTAGGATCTTTATTTAATTCTCTAACTGCCCAATAAGCTTTGTGCTCTAGTTCTAAAGGTAGATGACAAGCTTTCCCATAAACCATTTTATAAGGTGACATTCCCATGGGATTTTTATAAGCAGTTCTATAAGCCCATAGTGCATCCTTCAATTTACTAGCCCAATTTTTTCTAGTTTTATTAACGGTCTTTCCCAAAATAGATTTAATCTCTCTATTTGATAATTCTACTTGACCACTAGTTTGAGGATGATAAGCGGAAGCAATTCTATGATTAATACCATACCTAGCAAGAGTTTTTCTAAAACCTCCATGAATAAAATGAGAACCTCCATCAGTCATAATATATCTAGGCACTCCAAATCTAGGAAAAATAATATCTAAAAGCATTCTTAAAGAGGTCTCACCATCAGCACTTTTTGTAGGTATGGCTTCCACCCATTTAGTAACATAATCAACAGCAACAAGTATATGAGTGTTACCTTCTGAAGAGGGAAAAGGTCCCATGAAGTCAAATCCCCAACAATCAAATGGTTCAATAACAAGAGTATAATTCATAGGCATTTCATTACGTCTGGAGATATTACCAACCCTTTGGCATTCATCACAAGATAAAATAAACTTTCTCGCATCCTTGAAGAGAGTTGGCCAATAAAAACCTGATTGTAGAACCTTTTGCGCGGTTCTTTCTCCGGCGTGATGTCCTCCATAAGTACTACCATGACATTTACTCAATATCTCTTGTTGTTCATATTCGGGAACACATCTTCGCATAATACCATCCACTCCTTCTTTATATAAGTGTGGGTCATCCCAGAAATAATGCCTCAAGTCATAAAAGAATTTCCTCCTTTGCTGAGCTGAAAAGGTTGGAGGCAAGTACTTGGAAACAATAAAGTTAGCATAATCAGCATACCAAGGACTGTCTCGCGAGCTCACCTTTATTACAGCCAATTGTTCATTTGGAAAACTATCATTAACAGGAACAGGATCATAAGCAATATTTTCCAATCTAGACAAATTATCAGCAATAGGATTATCAGCACCTTTCCTATCTACAATATGTAAATCAAATTCTTGCAAAAGAAGTACACATCTAATAAGCCTCGGCTTAGCATCTTTCTTAGTCATAAGGTATCTAATTGCAGCATGATCAGTATGAATAGTAACTTTTGAATCAACAATATAAGATCTAAATTTATCACAAGCAAAGACTACAGCTAATAATTCTTTTTCAGTTGTAGCATAATTTCTTTGAGCAGCATCAAGAGTTTTACTAGCATAATGAATAACATTCAGTTTTTTATCTACTCGCTGTCCAAGAACAGCGCCTACAGCAAAATCACTAGCATCACACATAATTTCAAATGGTAAATTCCAATCAGGAGGTTCAACTATAGGAGCAGTTGTTAAGGCTTTCTTAAGAGTTTCAAAAGCTTCCTTACAATCATCATCAAAAACAAAAGGTACATCTTTTTGAAGAAGATTAGTAAGAGGCTTTGAAATCTTGGAGAAATCTTTAATAAATCTCCTATAAAACCCAACATGACCAAGAACACTACGAATACCTTTAACATCCCTAGGATAGGGCATCTTCTCAATTGCTTCAACTTTAGCTCTATCAACTTCTATACCTCTCTCAGAAATTTTATGTCCCAATACAATTCCTTCATTAACCATAAAGTGGCATTTCTCCCAATTAAGAACAAGGTTAGTTTCTTCACACCTCTGCAAAACTTTATCAAGGTTTCGCAAGCAACTATCAAAAGAATTCCCATAGATGGAAAAATCATCCATGAATACCTCTACAATACTCTCACAAAAACCATGAAAAATAGCAGACATGCATCTTTGAAAAGTAGCAGGAGCATTACATAAACCAAAAGGCATACGCCTATAAGCATAAGTTCCATAGGGACAAGTAAAAGTGGTTTTCTCTTGATCTTTAGTTTTAACAGCAATTTGTGAAAATCCAGAATAACCATCAAGAAAGCAAAAATGAGTATTTTTAGACAATCTTTCTAGCATTTCATCAATAAATGGTAAAGGGTAATGATCTTTCTTAGTAACTTTATTAACTTTTCGAAAATCAATGCACATTCTATACCCTACAACTACTCTTTGAGGGATGAGCTCATCATTATCATTAGGCACAACAGTCATTCCTCCTTTCTTGGGAACGCAATGCACAGGACTAACCCATCTACTATCAGCAATAGGATATATAATACCAGCTTCAAGAAGTCTTAATACCTCATTCCTTACCACTTCCTTCATCTTCGGAATTAGACGACGCTGATGTTCAACAACAGGCTTTGCATCATCTTCCATATTAATAGCATGTTGGCAAATAGACGGAGAAATCCCCTTCAACTCATCAAGAGTGTAGCCAATAGCGCCTCGGTGCTTCTTCAATATTTCCAATAACCTTTCTTCCTCAATCTCTGAAAGCTTAGAACTAATAATAACAGGATATATTTTCTTATCATCAATATGAGCATATTTAAGATTATCAGGCAAAGGCTTTAAATCAAAAACAGGATCTTCCTTTGGTGGCGGTGTTGTACCCAAATCTTCCACCGGTAAATCATGCTTGAGAATAGGTTGGCGAAGAAAAATTTCCTCAAGCTCATCTCTTTCTTTCCTAAAAACTTCACTCTCGCTATCCTCCAAATGTTGCTGCAAAGGATTGTTAGGAACAAGAACAATAGATGCACATTGCTCCATTTTAAAATCATCACTAGGCAAATCAGCTTTATAAGGAGTTTTGGTAAATTTAGAGAAATTAAACTCATAAGATTCACCAGCAAATTTAGTCAAAATTTTCTCTTTCTTGCAATCTATAATAGCTCCACAAGTATTTAGAAAAGGTCTACCGAAAATAATAGGACAATAATCACTAGCAGCAGAACCAAGTACCAAAAAGTCAGCAGGATATTTAATCTTACCGCATAAAACTTCCACATCTCGAACAATACCAATTGGAGAAATAGTTTCTCTATTAGCCAGCTGAATAGCCACATCAATATCTTCAAGTTCACAAGAATCAATTTCGTGCATAATCTCCGTGTAAAGCTCATAAGGAATAGCACTAACACTTGCACCAATATCACATAATCCATAATAGCAATGATCACCAATTCTAACAGATAGCATAGGAACACTAGCTTGTTTGGATTTATTAGGATGTGAAACAATATTAGAAGCATCTTCACAGAAAATAATATGACCATCCTCCACATTTTCAGTCACAAGATCTTTAACTATTGCAACAGCAGGTTCAACTTTTATTTGTTCTTCAGGTTCTACAGGTTTCTTTTCACTTTTATGAACCGCACTATTTATAACAGAGTACTCCTTCATTTTAGCAGGGAAAGGAGTTTTTTCAATATAAGCTTCAGGAATAACATGATCAGCAGTTTCAACTACAACGCATTTATTAATAGATGAATCAATTTTATCTTTATAAGGTTCATGATACTTATCAAAATTCTTCTTTGGCAATTCATAATGAGAGGCAAAAGCTTTATAAAGATTTGCAGCAACTTGAGAATCAAGACCATATGTAGCACTCATATTACGAAATTTATCAGTATCCATAAAAGCTTCAATGCATTTATAATCATAAATTATACCTGATTCTCTATCCTTGTCGTTCTCCCAACCTTCAGTATTTTCTTGGATCCGATCAAGAAGGTCCCTCTTAAACTCTTCTTTGTTGCGTGTAAATGATCCAGAACAAGAAGTATCCAGCAAGGTCTTGTCTTGAAAAGAAAGTCTTGCATAGAAATTATCAATAATAACATTACCAGGAAGCTCATGAATGGGGCATTTGAGCATTAAAGACTTCAATCTCCCCCAAGCTTGGGCAATACTCTCTCCATCATGAGGCCAAAAATTATATATGCGATTCCGATCCTTATGAATTTCACTTGGAGGATAGAACTTAGAATAAAACCGGGGCACAATATCATTCCATTCAAGAGAATCCCCATTATCCAGTAATTTATACCAATGCGCCGCTTTACTGCAGCGATAAAGAGAATAGTTTCTTCCTTACTTCATCCATAGCAATACCTGCACACTTGAATAAACCGCATAATTCATGCAAGAACAATAAATGATCTCCAGGGTGGACAGTTCCATCCCCTTCATAGCGGTTATCCATAACACATTCAATAATTTTCATAGGTATTTTATATGGTATCACTTCCTCACCTGGCGCCTCATCCACTACCGTTGCAGTAGTAGTAGATTTCCCAAATAGAAATTGAAGAGAAGATCTGTCCATAATGACTTATAGCAGCAGGCAGAAATAAAATCAGCACAAACAGTAAAGGTTTTCCTTACCAATTCCACTTACCAATAGCGCTTCACTCCCCGGCAACGGCGCCAGAAAATAGTCTTGATGACCCACAAGTATAGGGGGTGTATCGTAGTATCTTCGATAAGTAAGAGTGTCGAACCCAACGAGGAGCAGAAGGTGTTGACAAGCAGTTTCGATGAAGGATTCACTGTAAATGCTCACAGACAAGTATTCAGGGGGTTTTGATGTAACAGTTGAATAAAGTACGAGTAAGTAAAGTGCGAGAGTAACAATTGCAGCGAGTGGCCCAATCCTTTTTAGCACAAAGGACAAGCCGGTTTGTTTACTTATAATGACCAAGCGTTCTCGAGGACACACGGGATTTTATTCTAGTGCTTTCGCTACATACGGCTAAATAATCTTCATTGTTATGATAAGTGTTGTGTGGGTGAACCTATGCTAATGTACCGCCCTTCCTAGGACTAATACATACTTGTGATTATACCCCTTGCAAGCATCCGCAACTACAAGAAAATAATTAAGAATAAATCTAACCACAGCCTTAAACTCTGAGATCCTGCGATCCCTCCTGCATCGATATACCAACGGGGGTTTAGGTTTCTGTCACTCCGGCAACCCCGCAATTGGCAAACGAGTACAAGATGCATTCCCCTAGGCCCATAAATGGTGAAGTGTCATGTAGTCGACGTTCACATGACACCACTAGAAGAATAACACCACAACTTAAATATCATACCATTGAATATTACTCAACCATAGTTCACTACTAACATTTAGACTTCACCCATGTCCTCAAGAACTAAACGAACTACTCACGAGACATCATATGGAACATGATCAGAGGTGATATGATGATGAATAACAATCTGAACATAAACTTGGTTCAATGGTTTCACTCAATAGCATCAACAACAAATAGAGATCGATACCAGGAGAGTTTCCCCTATCAAACAATCAAGATCAAACCCAAATTGCTACGGCGGTGACGAGGTGCTGCGGAGGAGACGGCGGTGATGACGGTGGAGATGATGATGATGGTGATGGAGATGATGTCCAGCTCGATGACGGTGACGATGGCGTCGATTTCCCCCTCCCGGAGGGAATTTCCCCGGCGGATTCCTGCCCACCGGAGAGCTCTTTTCTCTCTGGTGTTCTCCGCCCCGCAGAGGCGGCTGTAACTCTCCGTGAGGAACCCTCTGTGGCTTAGGTCTTCGGGACGAAGGGTTTCGCGAAGAAAAGGAGGCGAAAGGGGCTGTGGGCCCCCCACACCACATGGCGGCGCGGCCAGGCCATGGGCCGCGCTGCCCTAGGGTGTGGGCCCACCCTGGGTCCTCCTGGCTCCTCCTTCTGGCTTCCTTCGTCATCTTGAAAAATAGGATTTTTGGTATAATTTCCTTCCACAGTTGATCTTCCGAAATATTGCGTTCTGACGGTGCTTTTTCCCGCAGAATCCTAGCTCCGGTGCTTGATCCTCCAATAATGATGAAACATGCAAAATAGATGAAATAACATAAGTATTGTGTCCCAATATGAAATATATCAATGAATAACAGCAAATTATGATATAAAATAGTGATGCAAATTGGACGTATCACTTCCATGTTCTCTTCCTTTTTCTTCTCGACCAGCACCGGATTGGCTAGCCACTCAGTGTGCAGTACTTCCACAATGAAACCGGCAACCAGTAACTTTGTCACCTCTTCTCCAATGATCTTTCTCCTGTCTTCAGCAAACCGGCGCAGCGGCTGCCTTACCGGCTTTGCATCTTTCCGGACATTTAATGAATGCTCAGCTAGCTCCCTTGGAACACCTACCAAGTCATCAGTGGACCAGGCAAAGATATTCCGATTCTCACGGAGGAAGCTGACGAGCGCGCTTTCCTATGCTTCATTCATGCCGGCACCAATACGAACGGCGCGCTCTGGGTAAGCCGGGTCCAGCACAATGTCCTTTGTTTCTTTTGTCGGCTTGAATGCCGGTGTGCCCAGGTTTGCACTCATTGCCGCTAAGCTCAGCTGTGAGGACTGAGCCAGCGCAACCGCAGTTTGCATCCTCCTTTTTTCTTCAGCGATCACCAGCGACTCTGCCAGGTTTGATCCGGCGGAAGCTGTTTCCAGCGAGACTTTGTAGTTTCCCACCACAGTCAAGGGTCCACGAGGTGCCGGCATCTTCATCTTGACATATGCCGTGTGGGTTGAGGCCATGAAAGCAGCCAATGACGGTCTCCCCAGCAAAGCATGGTAAGGACTATCTAAGTCCACCACCTCAAACTCCAGGTTTTCAACCCGGCAGTTGTCACGTCCTCCAAACGATACATCCACCCAGACTTTTCCAACCGGTGCGCAGGACAGGCCCGGAACGATTCCGTGGAACGTTGTGCGCGTTGGCTGAAGCATGTTTTCTGTTATGCCCAGCATGTTCATGGTGTGTCGGTACATGATGTTTATGCTGCTCCCATTGTCTATCAGCACCTTGCTGAACTTGACTCGAGCGTTTGGCCCTTGCATGATTGGGTCCAAAACAAGAGCATAGCCACCCGGGTTAGGCATGATCTTAGGGTGATCCTTGAATGACCACGAGATCTCTTGATCGGACCATAGCATGTATTTTGGTACTGCCGGCATCACTGCGTTCACTTCCATAGAACGGCGATGCAGGCTTTGTTTATCGGTTGGCTCAGTTACGAACACAACGCAGCACATATCTGGATCATGGTAAACATTCCGGCCCAAAGGTGCCGGTGGAGGTGGTTGGCCATTGCCTTCTCCCACCTGGTTAACCTGCTGGTATTGCTGCAGGTTTGGCTGTACCGGTAAGGCGTTTGCCCCGGTAAGCGGTGGTGGTGGTGGCAGCTGTTGTTGCCGCGGCATGTCTTGCGGTGGTTGCGCATCTTTTACCGTTCCCTTTTGCATCAAGTACTTGGTCCAGGTACAATCTTTTGTCAGATGGTTTGATGGGTGTGCCGGATTCGGTGTGTGCCACCGGCAAGGTTGGTCCATGGCAGCTTCCATGGTGTACTTCGCGGGTTCTTGCCAGTTCTTTTTCTGGCCCCAGGGTTTCTTTTCTACCCACTGTTTCTTAGGACCCGCCCATGGCTGCGATCCGGTTCTCTGTCTCTGACTGCCGCTGGCCTCAGAGTTTTCTTGCACACAACAGCAACTTGCTGCGGACTGTACCTTCGATCCGGAAAATCTTCCCTTCTTTTGTTGTTCCGGTTATCCCGGTGTTGCTCTTGGCGCTGCTGTTCCGGCTCAGGTTGTACCGCCGGCTGCGTTGGGTCTCCCAACGCATAGCTATCCGCCACACGTATCATCTCTGCCAACGTTGTCGGCATGTTCCGCTGCAACTTTTGCCACAACGGCGAACCTCTTCTGCATCCACTGCTAAACCAAGAAATAGCTTGTGCCTCTATCACCCCTTCACAGGAGTTCCTTGTAGTATTCCATCGGGCCAGATAATCGTGGTCTGTTTCATTTGTGCGCTGTATGCACAGAGCGAGCTGCTGCAGCCTGTTTGGCCTTTGATAGGTGCTGCTGAAGTTGTTCACAAAAGCTTCCTCAAAGTCCAGCCAACCATTTATACTTCCTGCCGGCAAGTTGTTTAGCCAGATTCTTGCCGGTCCAACCAAGAACGATGGGATGATTCTCATGGCCCAACGCCGGTTTCCTCCTCCTGCTACGGTTCCTCCGCCGCCTGCGACGTATACCGCGGTCACGTAATCCGCGAGCCAGTCTTCCGGCTTTGTGGTGCCATCATATGTTTTTGTGTCACGGGGCAACATGAAGTTGCGAACTGGTGGTTTTTCTTTCATGATCCTTGGGCCAAAGCACTTTGGGCCCGGGGGACCTTCCTCCTTGATCGTTTCTGACAAGTATACTCTATCCAGACGGTGCCTCGCATCCCGTTCCGGTAGGTATCTTTCTCCCAAGCGTTCTCCCAACGGGTTCCGGTATGCTGCTGGCCTTGTGGAATCAGCCTCATCATAACATTCCGGTACCGCGGCCCTTGCCTGCCGGTACCTTGGGGGATCTATTTCCTCCTCATCGTACGCCGCCCTTGCAGCTCGATAGTTTTGCCCGGTTTCTTGTCTACCGGCATGATTGTTTCCGGCATAGCCTTCTTTGGCTTAACCCCTGTTTGCCCCTTGGCTTTTTCTACCGGCATCGGGTTGCCCGGCTTGTTGTTTTCCGGTAAGAACCGGATCGTACACAGTCATCTGCTGCGCATTCACCTCTTTTTCTCTTCTTCTGTCCGGATGGGGGGACGAAGCCTGCCCATGGGACTTGCTACCGGCATTCTTTGTTGAACGCGCGGATTTTGAGGCCACAGCCTTGTTTAGCTTAACAAGCTGCTCAGCGTGCTGCTGCTCGATAGTCTCAAGCAATTCCCGGACGCGCTCGTGTTGCTTTACCAGAGCGTCGCCGGAAAGCGATTCACACAGTGCTACCGCGGCTTTAGCAGCTTTCATAGTTTTATCCGGACTACTGTACTTAGGTTTTTCCACAATGCTCACAGATGCAGAGATACTTTTGCCGGCATCAACTTATTTGCGCAGATCCTGATCTAGATTGCGAGCCTTAAGCCGGTTTTCCGTTATCCTAGCGGCATGCGCGCTAACAGAAGCAAAGCCATGGGCAGCGTTATACTCACGTACAGTTAGGTTCAGCTCGCGTTGCGCCCTGATGATGTCCTTGCCGCTCTCGAGTATCTTCTGGCGCTGCGCCTCTGGCTCCGCCTGAGCCGCTACTGGGTCGATGTTATGCGCGATGGGGGTGGCGAGGACGTTCATCGCTGCTTGGAGTGGTGTCTCCGGTGGCGCGGATGTTGCTCCCGCAGCGCCTGCGCCGCGTTCCAGCGGTGGCTTGGCCGCACGGGTCGAAACCGCACGCCCAGCACCTTCTTCAGCAGCTTCTTTGCCAGCGTCGACCGCGCCTGCCATCATCACCTCCACGCTGCCAGGAGCGCGGCCTGCATGTAGCCATCTTGGCGGGTCCGGCGCCACCAGTACCGACGAGAGGCACTGGCGCACAGGGACGGTGCCGAAGTAGATGCGGTGGCTGCCGAACTCGATGATGCGGCCGTTCTTGGGGAAGATGCCGCCGTTGGCGAAGCAGCCCGCGTTGTCGTTGATGAAGTCCATGGCGTAGATGCGCTGCACCAACGCGGAGACCGTACGCTGGCCGGCGACGTCGAGGATGCCCGCCCGAATGTGAACTCCAGCAAGCGCCACTTCATGCCCCACGGTGGGCGCCAACTGTCGTCGTGGCGAACGAGCAGATGCCATGGGATGGCTTAAGTTGGGGCCGAATGGGCGCTAGAGGATTCGGGGGAGGGTTTGCGACTAGATGGGATGAACTTCCGGATGCTTTCCTCAAGAACACAACCAAAGGCCGGTATGCAAGAAGAGAGACAAGAGGAAGAACTCAACTCTAGATCGCTAGCTTCATTGATCTTAACATGGTTACAGGTTCTTGGATACAAGGTTCCTCGTCTAATCTCTCACAACGTAACCTGCCCGCAAGAGGCTATGCCCCCTCTCCTTATATAGGGGAGAGGGTGGCTTACAGAGCAAGAAACCCTAATGGCATCTTTGACTGGACAAACTACTTTACAAAGCTACTTTAATCATGGATGACGCCGGGGTCTTCTTTAATCAGGGACGCTGACGTCCTCCGGCTTCTTTCAGCGTCACCCCTTACTTTGGCGCCAGGGCTCCGATTAAAGTTACTTTGCTTTGCTCATCCTTGTCTTCTTGCTCTGAAGAGAATCTTTGACCAGTCCTGCCGACATGCCCTTCCTTCCGGTAGCCCGGTATCTTCTTTATCCGGTTCCGGTATACCCCTCTGGGGGATACCGGCTTAGCTTTACTGTGGTGACCCAGCGTACCACTGCATGGTGTAGTACACAAGTCGTTGACATAACACAAGTGAAACACCGTTCCACTCATATTACATCCCTCAGAGTGGTACAACAGAAACATATGCGAGTCCAAGGTATGTCTATAGAAGTACACACGAACTGTTTACATAAGATCAACACAGCCTCCTACTTTACAGTGAGGTAAAACTTCAAATAAAGCTCTAGAAGAACAACTCGTAGTTTATCTTATTGCTAACTCAAGTTTAAGAGCTACTTGGCTTGCTATAGAAATCTAGCTACTTAGGTGCTAGGATTAGGGAAAGGTTCCCTTCTATTACTAGCCTAGGTTTCCATTATAGCTGATGCAGAAGTTGACTCCATTGACTTCTTTGATTGGATTCTTCATCTTGTTGCAGTTGACTCCCTTGTCTTCGAGTTCCACGGTAGTTTCTCCTTCGGTGCCTTGATCTAAGAAGGGGGTTCAAATGGGATAGAATGAGTACGAGCATACTCAGCAAGTTCATATTAGGAAATAGATGTATCATGCAATAGCTACAGCCATAGACCAGAAAGTCATAGGCCAATGCAAGTTTTCATAAACATTTCTTCAAAAGGTTTATTTTATTCTGAAAACTATGCCCGTCAGTCTTCACAGGTTGAACAGAACTTCGTGGAGTTCCTTTCCTGCCGCGTTCGCAGTTCCCTTCCCGGAACAGGGAGTGACAGTCACAATTCAGTATCCTCTGCAGAGGTGCGTTACTTTTCCCATAAGAGACCTTATCCTTGTTGCCAACCAAGCGTATACTTTCCCGTCCACACTTCCTTTGGTGTGAGGCCAGGTGTAAGATCCAAGTCCACACCGCCTTCTCCGCGACTGCAAACCCACCCTTTTGTCCAACCGTACACCCCCAGTAGACTTCCCCCGATAATACGGCTTTACTCACGGTGTACTCCGGACAATCCTTCATAGATGGTAGAGCTTATCATCACTAATGGATGGGGATTTAAAAGGATATCCCAACCTATTGCGGCAGTGCCTCCAACACCCCACCGGCTCTACCAATCCGTTGGCGTGCAGAAGGGAAAAGATACAGCTGACTTCCCCAGAGCCATTATAGATCTTATGGTCAACGCGATTTGTACGACGCTAGAATCACTGGACGGCATTGGTAATTAATCCTAGGGTGATATAACCCATGCAATGGAACCTCCACCATATCAACACATACCATGGTTCCATTGCCCACCACATAGTCATATTCATAATTGTAAAATAATACTTTGCTTTTCAATGCATGAGTGATAAGTATAGTACTTTGCATATAGTTTGATACAAATGATCAAATGACATGAGCAAGCGATGAACTTGCCTTTCTTGACTGCAAGATTATGCAGGCAAAAGCTTCGATACGTGATAACTCCAAATTCTGAAATACCATCATTGTCCGGTAAGGACAATGTTTAAAGAACTGGCAAAGATGCTATAATGCATAGTATGAGATGCAATCGTCCCGAGCGTAACCTAACCTCAATGATTTAGGATGTATGAGTTGTAAAGATTTCTTTAGGGTTGGTTGCATTTTTAGAATGGTTCTCAAACAAGGTTCTTATTAGGGTTTGGTTATATTAGCATCATAACCAAGTGATGTAAGGCATCATAACAATCATACACATAAGAATAGTGATGGAATAATATGCAAAGAACAGTTGTCAATTTTAAGTTCTACAGAACATGGTTGATGATTATTTATATTATACTTCAAAAGAATAACTTTTGAAGAACATGTTAATTAAGAATTAATGAGTATTTCAAATAAGAACTATGGCTTATATGGTTTGATTAACATTTGTACTTCAAAAGAATAACTTTTGAAGAACAGGTTAAAATAAGAATATGAACTACTATGCATAGGAGCTATGGCTTTCTAGAGTTTACTATTGAATTCATTTAGTTTTCTAATAGGGACTAGTTGGGTTCTTAAGTTGAGTTGGTTCTATATACAACAAGTATTGGCAGGTGTATTACTATGGTTGATTATGGTATCATATCAAAGGATGGTTATTTAAGATGGTCCTATAAATTAGCTATTAGGGTTTACTATGGTTTCACAATTGCTTTACTACATAGTCTCTAATGGTTTCTAAGCTAAGTGGCTTATCATTTCCTAATTAGGGTTGAGTGGAATAGGAATATGTGATGTGCATTACTACACAAGATTGGTATTAGGGTTTATTATTATGGTTCAACTAGGGTTTGATGATTGAAGTTGATCCTAATGGTGTGGTATATAGAATAGTGTTCAATGCTATTGTTATCACCAGAATTTGACCGAGTCAGAGGTGGGCCGCGATCAAGATGGATTTGAAGAATATACATGGAAGAAATACGTGAATCGGCCTGTTATGCAAAGTTTGGGCTAGTTGGCCCGTGTATCTGTAATATAGTAGGATACGTATCGTTTAGGTAGAGTTTGTCTCGTGCACGGTGGGGATTATTTCCACGTTAGAAAGTCCCCTGGACTATAAATATGTATCTAGGGTTTATGGAATAAATAACAACCAACGTTCAACCACAAATCAATCCTGGCGCATCGCCAACTCCTTCGTCTTGAGGGTTTCTACCGGTAAGCATCATGCTGCCTAGATCGCATCTAGCGATCTAGGCAGCACAAGCTTATGTTGTTCAAACGTTGCTCGTACTGAAGCCTTTTTGATGGCGAGCAACGTAGTTATCTTAGATGTGTTAGGGTTAGCATGGTTCTTCGTATCATATGCTGTCGTAGTGCAACCCTTACGCATCTAGCCGCCCTTACACCTATCTTAGGTGTAGGGGCGGCACCCCGCTTGATCATAATTTAGTAGATCCGATCCGTTACGGTTGCTCCTTGTTCTACAAGGATTAGTTTAATATCTGCAATAGTTAGGCCTTACAAAGGGTTGGAGGATCCAGCGGCACGTAGGGTGTCGTTTGCTAGTCCTAGACAGGATGTTCCGGGGATCGACCTCGTGTTGGTTTTTAGGCCCTATCTAGGATCGGCTTACGATCACCGTGCGTGGCCGCGAGGCCCAATCGTGAGTAGGATGATCCGATTATGCGGTGAAAACCCTAAATCGTCGTAGATCGCTTTAGCTTTATCTTGATCAAGCAGGACCACCATATATTCGTGCACCTCGTACGAATCATGGGTGGATCGGCTCCTTGAGCCGATTCACAGGACAACCTGAGAGCCGATCGAGGCTCGTATTTAATGTTTACGTGTATGCCATGCAGGAAACTAAGCGAGGCATCTCCATCACCTTCCTGACCAGGTATAGGTCAGGTGGCACGCCCTTGCACCAGCATCGGACGTGTGTACCAGAGGCTTTGCGGGCCGTCGCTCGGAGGGACCAGGGCCAGCCGCAGCCCTAAGTTGTTCCCGGCTCTACTGTGTTGCCCGTCGCTGCCCGCCGGTGGGTTTTGACCGCAACACATTCTGGCACGCCCGGTGGGACAAGCTTCTTCATCAACCACATCGCCATCTACATCTGAGATGGCGGACGGCACTCTAGTCACGTACGAGGATCTGACCGACGAGCTCAAGAAGAAGTATGACGAGGTCAAAGCAATCCTCGAGGCCGACCTCATCGGCTCTTTTCACAGGACCCGTTCACATGGCATCAGGTGGAAGGGGTTCATGCCTGATGGTGCACTCGATGGGATAGACCTCTCTGCCCCGTCAGAAGAACGCACCAGGTCCCTGCGGCAGGAGATCAACTACTTGGTGGCTCACTCGCTACACCGCCACTCTGAGAACCTGGTAAACACGTTGGAGCGTGTCGCTCTTCGCGTGATCCAGGAGATCATGAGGCACCAGTACTCGCCGTCAGGACCAGCTCTCGGGACACATCAAGGAGAATTGCCACTCCAGTCCCGTCCACCGCTGCCATTTGCGTGGGCAGCATCAGAAGTGCCGAACTCACCGGCATTCGTCGTCTACAAGATCGGTGGTGACCCTAGTGACTGCCAGTTCTTGCAGGAGGCGCCTAAGGAGATCCCTCACGGGTACATGTGCACATACGTGCCAGACTGCGGTAACTGGGCGCTCACAAACCAGGCCGCGACATCAGGGACTTCTGGGAAAGCAGGAGGAACGTCAGCAACAGATCTTGAGAAGCAGACGTGGCTAACTAAATATGCCACCCCGACGAACCTCCAGAGCTCAGCTCCTGCAGTTGGCTCAGAGCTGGAAAAGCAAGCATGGCTGGCTAAGTACGCCACCCCGGCGAATCTTCAGAGTTCAACTCCTGCAGCCAGCACAGCGGATCAGATCAGTACTATACTGAGAGACCAGTTTGGCATGGTGCCGAAAAGGAGGGCAATCGGCTATTCCAAGCCGTACCCCGACGAGTACGAGTTGATCCCGCTACCACCTAAATATCGGCTCCCTGATTTCTCCAAATTCAGTGGATCAGATGGTTCCAGCTCCATCGAGCATGTGAGCCGATATTTGGCACAGCTAGGAACGGCCTCAGTGTCGGATCCACTACGCGTGAGGCTCTTCTCGCAGTCCCTCACGGGATCGGCTTTCGGGTGGTACACCTCGTTGCCGCCAGACTCGATCCGGACTTGGAAGCAGTTGGAAGAACAGTTCCATACACAGTACCACTCAGAGGCTTCCGAGTCTGGCCTTGCCGATCTAGCACAAATACGTCAGAAGCGTGGAGAAACTGTGACAGAATACATCCAGCGCTTCAGGAATCTTAGGAACCGATGTTATTCGGTTCGTGTAACTGAAAAGGAAGCAGTCGAGTTGGCAGCAGCAGGCCAAGAGCCACTCTCAGGTATCAATTTGGACGACTGCGAGCGCATCGACGTGACGAAGGGCAGGGTTAGGCTGGTTTTATCCACTGGCCTGACCATGTGACTGGAGCAGACCAATGAGCAAACGTGGCGAGGCTGATCCTTGTGATCGGCCCCAAAAAATCTATGAGGGAAAATTACAAGACCTTCATTGAGCGTTTCGATCAATTTGGAGGCCAATTTTCAGCAATCGGCCAAAATTATTTTCACCACAGGTTCTGCTTGCGTTCAACGGCAGCGGTCACGTCGGCGGATGAGAGTCACCACGAACCCTAGCGGAGCCGACGTGCAAATACTGTGCCTTGGCTAACCACAAAGCCGATATCTGCAGTCACCTGGCAGATTCGGCTCGGGGGGCACCTGAACACGATGAATATGTGAACATGCACAGGAGAACATGTGTGCAGTAAAATATTGGGGCCGATAGGAAAAATCGGCCAGTAAAAAAATTTTTTTACAGCCGATGCAAGGGCATCGACTTTAGAACTAAGAAACGAAGCCGATGCGCAGCCATCGACTCTAGTGCAATTATACAAGGTCTACCGGATCTTCACCACCTTCTGCTTCTTCGAGGGAGAAGAACAATGAGAGCTTCTTCAGCTGCTTCGAGCCGATTCGGGTTCCTGAACTTTCTTGTCGAGGATTTGCAGCCCTTGGTGCTAGTTCAGCAGTGTTGACAGAAGAGGTATATCGGCTTTCGAAGGAAGAAAGGTGATCGGCTTTGGTGCGTCCTCACTGACATTCTCGCCTCGAGTAAGGCTCGGGGGGCAGCAGGCCTGGTAAATGCTCTGTTTAGGAGCCGATTGGGGTACCATCGGCTAATCTTTCGTCACAACCTTCTTCACAAAATGGTGGGTGTTTGAAGAAGACCATTAGGTTTGGTTGGAAGAATTCAAAGGCTTTCCTGAAGACTCTACATTATCCACCAGATCTCAAAATCATCAGTTGAAGAATGGAAGGGTGAATTTTAAAAGGACCGGTGCGTTGCTATCGGCTCATTACGTATTGGCTAAGAGGACAAATCGGCAAGATCAGTATGAGAGGAAATCGGCTAAATTAAGCTCAAAGGAAATCGGCAAAATCAGATTGGGAGAAGTTCTTCATTGATAGGCAAGATTTCTTACATAAAGAGCTGATTGCTCTCAAAAGGAAGTACTAGGGGATACATTGCCCCATCTACTGCTACTGGTCCTATACTAAAGGTCCTATCTACGGGCCGTCGCTGCCCTCGTCGTCGCCGTCGTCACCGCTGTCGGCGCTACTCCCGGCGGGCTCGTCGTCGCTGCTCCAGCGGCCGCCGATCGGGCCTTTGTTGTCCTCGTCCTCCTCATCGGTGTCGTCGTCGTCGCTGTCGAAGTCGCTGAGGTTCCCCGGCCAGGGGCAGAAGCGCTTGGCCGGCGGCTCGTCGGAGGGGGTGTCATCCTCCTCCTTCTCCTCCTCCTCCTCCTCGGGAGAGGTGAAGTCGTCGCAGGAGAAGCGGTCGTCATCGCTCTCCTCCTCCGTTTCCCCATTGGTGAGGAAGTGGAGGTCGCTTTCCCCGTCGGTCAGGGACTTGTCGTCCTCCGACCAGATGGAGAAGTCATGGCTAGACTCCTCCCCGGCCTCGATGGCGCGGCGGGTATTGGCTGCGTGGACCTCCGCCGGGTTCGGCTCCGGCGTCGGCTCGCGAGAGGAAGAGGACTGGGTGGAAAGATCCGATGAGGCAGAGGAGGAAGAAGACATGGTGGCGCAGGAGGGCTTTTGGAGTGCTAATGCGAAGGGGATGCGGAAGTAAACTGTTCGGAGCGGTTAAATAAAAGGGGATATAGTGGAAATTCAATGCCACAGCAGTTTCCGAGGAAGTGGTGCCTAAAAGAAAAAAAAACTGCCAGGTCACGCAGAGAAGTTGAGAAGGCAAGGCATCATGATGAAGGATACTGCGGCGGTTCTGCCACGACATGACCCGACGAAGAAAAACCAGAGTGATTTTGGAATTACCAATTCCAAAACCAGGGGGGCATGTGTTATCACCAGAATTTGACCGAGTCAGAGGTGGGCCGCGATCAAGATGGATTTGAGGAATATACATGGAAGAAATACGTGAATCGGCCTGTTATGCAAAGTTTGGGCTAGTTGGCCCGTGTATCTGTAATATAGTAGGATACGTATCGTTTAGGTAGAGTTTGTCTCGTGCACGGTGGGGATTATTCCCACGTTAGAAAGTCCCCTGGACTATAAATATGTATCTAGGGTTTATGGAATAAACAACAACCAACGTTCAACCACAAATCAATCCTGGCGCATCGCCAACTCCTTCGTCTTGAGGGTTTCTACCGGTAAGTATCATGCTGCCTAGATCGCATCTGGCGATCTAGGCAGCACAAGCTTATGTTGTTCAAACGTTGCTCGTACTGAAGCCTTTTTTATGGCGAGCAACGTAGTTATCTTAGATGTGTTAGGGTTAGCATGGTTCTTCGTATCATATGCTGTCGTAGTGCAACCCTTACGCATCTAGCCGCCCTTACACCTACCTTAGGTGTAGGGGCGGCACCCCGCTTGATCATAATTTAGTAGATCCGATCCGTTACGGTTGCTCCTTGTTCTACAAGGATTAGTTTAATATCTGCAATAGTTAGGCCTTACAAAGGGTTGGAGGATCCAGCGGCACGTAGGGTGTCGTTTGCTAGTCCTAGACAGGATGTTCCGGGGATCGACCTCGTGTTGGTTTTTAGGCCCTATCTAGGATCGGCTTACGATCACCGTGCGTGGCCGCGAGGCCCAATCGTGAGTAGGATGATCCGATTATGCGGTGAAAACCCTAAATCGTCGTAGATCGCTTTAGCTTTATCTTGATCAAGCAGGACCACCATATATTCGTGCACCTCGTACGAATCATGGGTGGATCGGCTCCTTGAGCTGATTCACAGGACAACCTGAGAGCCGATCGAGGCTCGTATTTAATGTTTACGTGTATGCCATGCAGGAAACTAAGCGAGGCATCTCCATCACCTTCCTGACCAGGTATAGGTCAGGTGGCACGCCCTTGCACCAGCATCGGACGTGTGTACCAGAGGCTTTGCGGGCCGTCGCTCGGAGGGACCAGGGCCAGCCGCAGCCCTAAGTTGTTCCCGGCTCTACTGTGTTGCCCGTCGCTGCCCGCCGGTGGGTTTTGACCGCAACAGCTACTAATTCAATTAATAAGTTAGGGTTAATACCTAGGTGATACTAGTGAATCATATAGGTTTTAATTAAGAATAGGAACATGAAATGACAAGCTCATGTGAATTGGTTTTAGGTTGATGGATCCTGATTATGCATTCATTGGTTACTTATCAAGGTTCTACAAATAAAGTTGAAATTCACATGATCATATGTGATAAGTAACTAGGGTTTTAGAGTTACTACTAAAGTGTAATGATCACATGGTTTAAATCCTTAGGGTTTTAGGTTTGCAACTATTATGGATGAACACATGAAATAATGAGATCAATGTCTTACTTAAATTAAAACTAGGGTTTCTAAATTATGGTACAACTCCTAAAATGATGAGTGGTAATAGAGTTGTGGTTACTAATTACTTTAAATCACAATTAGTAATGGTTTAACATTTTATTAATTTTTACAAGATTTAATAATTAGAGTAATTCTTATTTAAGTTTAATTAAGAATCAGGGTTTAATAATTCTTATTAGGTTTAAAGTATTTAACTTGTTGACTTAAAATGTTTAAGTAAACAATTGTTGGGCTACCAAAATAGTATTGGATTTTAATATTTTCTTGAGTTATTACTATTTAAAGAAAATGGTAAATGGTAATTTCTAAATTAGAGTTTATGAATTACCACTAATAATTAAGTTAATGCAAATATGATAAATAAAATTAATCTTAACATTTTACTTAGTTACTGAATAGTTAAAATTTAATTTTTAAATTTCACTAATTATTGAATTCAATTTGTATTTTAAATAATTGAAAAGGCCTAATTAACCAAATTAAAAATAAGTGAATTTTTATTTTGACACACATTTTTGTTTTATATTTTATTCGAATAGAGTTTATTTTTGTGAGCATTTTGATATATTATTCATATTTTTCTGAGTTGAAATGATTTTTCTATGATTTTACAAAGTTTCAGAGATTTTCTGGAATTTGAAATTTAAACGAAATACTAAACGTACCGGTTCGTTTCTAGTCTGAGACACTGACTGGTGGGGTCCTTTGACTAGTCAACTGCCACGCGGGCAGAGGACCAGTCAAAGGTTCTGACGTGGCGGTGAACACGCCCCTCTCGCCGTCGGCTTGACGCCGGCGACCAGGCGAGGGTGGCGCCGCCGTTTTAATGCTCCCCAGGACGGGCTATGAAGGTTTCCGACTCGCCTTGATTCACTGAACAAGATGGCGTGGTCGCCCTACTCAGGGGATTACCGGAGCAGCGACGGCGAACTCCTTCCACGGCGGTTTACTCCGGCGAGACATCGAAATACGGCTACGGTTGATGCCTGGAAACGAAAGTGGGCTCTAAAGATGCGGAATCTCACCGTGAAGCTCAAGGTGTGGTCGGCGACGACGTTGGTGGTCGGAGAAGAGCTCAATTTCGCCATTGCCGGCGATGTGCTACGGAAGGGATCGACGAAACTAGCCGGCTTGAGGAAGATCCAGTACGATTCCCTCCTCCCAGATGCTCTACGGTGTCCGGCGCTTCTCCCAGACCTCACGGCAAGCTCCGGGGTGGCTTGTACCGTCGGGTTCGTCCTCGACGCCGGCGACAGTACGTGGAAGAATGCGAGAGATAGAGAGGTTCTGGGAAGAAATGGATGGGCGGCAAGGTGCTAGGGTTTCCTGGCGGTGCTCTAGGAATATTTATAGGGCAAGAGAGGGTCTGGTTCGTCGGCTCGCCGGCGGTACTGGCCGAGATGCGATGGCGACGGTGAGCTGCATTCGGGCGTGAATCTTGATGCGGAAGGGATAAGACGGACGCGAGAGATATAGGGTGGAGTTCTAGAAGCTTCTGCGGCGTCCAGGGCGTCCTTATCGTCGTCGAGGACGTGGCCTGAGCTCACCGCTGCGCTGTCGACGCCGGGGAAGAGAACAAAGACGATTCCCTCTCACACGATCTTTAAAGCATCGAAACGGTAAGTGGTTTGGGTCGTTTCGTTCGTGGGCTGGGTTACTGGTGGGCTTGTTGTTAGGCTTCGACCGGAGAGGTGCTGGGCTGCGACGGTCCAGGTAAGTTTCCCTCCTTTTCTCATTTCAAACTTTCTATTTTCTGTTTTTATTTTCTGTTTTGATATTTGAATTCAAATTTGAATTCTGTTTTGTTTTGCAGGTTCTAAAACATTTGAATGTCAATATAACTTGATAACAATGCTTACTGTATAATCTTGTTGTTTAAACAAATATTTAGTTTAGGATTTAATTAATATCTTGTGAGGCTTAAGTAAAAATAGAAATGGTTTAGTTATTCATTTTAATTCCCTTTTTAATTTAGAAACCAGATCTATTTAAGTGGTTTGAGAATTCATAACCTGTGCATAATGAACCCATGATTAGGTTGAGCTAGTACTTAATAATATGAATTGTTCACATATAATTCTCCTTATGTCTAGAGTTTAAATTAAATGATAATGAGAATGAGATGAATTCATCATTTTATGTGAAGGATTATTTCTTAGGGTTTAAGAAAATGGTTGAACATTTTATGTTTGTTAATCTTGGTTAGCAAATTTCTAACTTGAATCATTTAAAATGGATCCAAAGCTCATTATGGTTAACTCACTTGTTAAGGTGTTGGTTTAATTATGACACAATATTCCATTTGGGGCAACTAAACAAGGTGGTTGGAAATCAAAGTGGAATTGGTTATTGGTTTCACTCTACTCACCAAATGGAATCTAGTCTAAAGGTATATATGGCTTGGGTTATCATTTGTGATACATGATACACAAGTTAGGAAACAATATTTTATGTGGGGTGGATACTACATGAAAAGGTTTAGGGTTTTGGAAATACTTCACCATTTGAGGTATTAAGTAGGCATGAGGTATGGCAGGGTTCTACTTATAATCCAAAGTAATACTTGGATTGGAATTCAAATATGGCCTAGGGTTTTAGTTATGATCACCAATGTGATACACAACTAGGTTTAGGATATGGTATAAGCTTTGATCATATTTTAGTGGCTAGGGTTATCCTCCTCACTTAGGTAGAATTAATGTATCAAGGCAATGCTAGATTTGTCTTAAGTGTTTGAATATGCAAGGTTTAAATACAATAGCATTACTACTCTATACAAGGCATGAGTATTGGTCTGGTGAACTACTAATGATTTACTTATCATTTCATGTGAAGAATGACATCTATGAATCACTTGTAGAGGTTTAACTTACCATCTCAATTTATAAGGTAAGATCATGCAGTAGACATGATCCACTTAATTCTCACTACTCTCTCTTCTTTAATCCTTCTCTCTTCACACTCACTTGGATTCTTAGGATTTATGATCATCACCCAATTTGTAATGATCAAGGTATTGGCCTCATAACAGTTCCTTGGTGAATTATGGTTCTCTCTCCAAGATCAAGTATAAGTCCATATACTTGAGTATACCTCCTTAAGTTGAGCTCTTTAGGGTTCCTCTAGGGTTTATGATCATTACCAACTTGTAATGATCACAACACTTGCCTCTCTATAATTACTAGAAGAATAAGTTCTTACTTACTATTAAGTTTTAGCTAGGTCAAATAGGGTTTAGTACTTGACTTATATTTCTTGTATCATTAGTTAGTATCAACAAATACTTCAATTGGATAAGGTTTAAATAGTAATCTAGGTTTTATTCAATGGATAGAATAAGCACATGAATGATACTCTCCTTTCTCTAGATTTAATGATATGAGTTGAGAAACAAGGTTGGAATGGTCAAGGTTTAATGAAGAATGAATATGAATGTTCTTGACATGGATTCAAACATTGTAGTGGAAAAGATATACCATGTGACTCATGGTAGGAACATTTATTTAGTAGAAAACATGTATAAGATAAGTATAGAATAGTTTCTTAATTAATTGTGTTCCTTGAATTAGGATTGAATAATTATTCATGTGTTGTTGTAAGAAATGTCATGTTGATATCTTTTTATATAAGATCTTGTAGTTGATCCTTACTTAAGTTGTTGTTTGTTGTAAAACTAATTCTATTTGATCTAGCACATAGATCAAATCATCTCTACCCAAAATAAGGTTTTAGCAAAGATTACAGTGAAGTTTATAGCGCTTGACTTGATGATCTACTTCAATTCCAGCAAGTCAAGTGAAACTTCAATTACTGTGGTAAGTTTTATTTGAAGTGCGAAATTTCCCCGGATTTTCTATGCATGAATGCAATGCACACTTTGGTGTTCTCTCATTTTATTGCCTCTAAACCTGGGATATTACAGCCTCTCCCCCTTAGACTGAACTTCGTCCCGAAGTTCGAACGCTCTCATGTTTCGGAATGTTGAAATGTCTTGAACAGATCACCATCCTTCAACTCCATGGTGATCACACTAAATATAATTGGATATATCTCTTATCCAGATCCTTCCTGTAGTCTTCTGATGTCTGGCACTGATACTTACTTTAATTCTAGGATTTCCTTCTAACATTCGAAACTTCTAGTCTTATTCTTCAAAGATTCTTGGATTAGGACATCTTATTGTGTTAATAGCTTTTACTAATGGTTGTGGTGACATCTTCCTATTTGGGTACTCAAATCTTGGTTCTACCAGCTGCGGTAATCCAGCTGCGATGTAATATGGCACTGTGGTGTACCATCCGCGATGTCCAAACCTTAATTCTAAAAGATTCATTTAAAGCAGGGTATTGTTTTCCCTTACTACCATAACGAAATTAATGGTACTTCGTAAGGTATTTACAATAGACATGGTCCTGGTGGTTTATTCCTACGAATGGATTAGACTCATTTAGTCCATCCAATCATGGCTTCTAGTTTATACTAGTTATCTTCCCTTTGGTTTCTTTAGGTTCCATGAAAGGAATCTTTCTACTAGGATTATGTTTTAGTATGGTCAAACTTCTTCGTATAGTATCTTCTTAAGCTTGGATTGTCCTCCGACATTTTCTTCATCCAACTTCATCATCTTAAACTTACTTGAGTTCTCTTGGTTTTGAGTAATTACAATTACCCACTCAAGTTAAGGTCTAACCCTTACTTCCTCGAGATATGACCCTCGGCTTCTGGTCTGACAACCTCCTGGGAGTACTTTTATATGGGTAGTTCCCAACAACCTTATAAAAATAAGATCGGACTTCCTTTCAGTTCAGACCTTTTTCTCCATCTATCATACTACAAATAATATCTTAATACTTCTCCTTCAGCCTTCCTCTCCCCCTTGGAGTTTACTAATGATCTTCAGACTTCCTTTCTTCTAATCATTAAACTCCAAGGTTAGGTAGTTGGTTTAAGTCTGGTTTATAGTTTGTACCTTTCTAAAGCCTCACGAAGAATTCCTTGCGGTGTATCCACACAGTTGTGGGTATCCATTATGAATCCTCCGACTAAATATTTACCAACCACGAGATACCAGCTGCGAAATACTAGCTGCGGAATCCCTCTTTCTTTTAGGGTAAATAAATGTTCAGGCTGTGGGCTATCTGGTACCAGCTGCAGACTACCTAGTACTAGATGTGGCTTATTGGATACCAGCTGTAGCTATGTTATGGTTTTAGGCAATATCTACCTACGAGCTGTGGCTACTTTAATAGTTTTAGATAAGATATACCTCACTTTACATTCTTTCTCTTCATGGTTATCCTATATCAGCTGCGGTCATATGATGCTAGCTGCGACTTCACTTGTCTATTTTCCTTCTTCCATGGTTGTTTTGCAATAAAATCACTTGTTGACACTATGAAAATAGTATTATAAGTGACTTCACTTGCATTCCCTTCTTCCATAATGAATATGACTCCACTTCTACTGCTCCATATTCACTATTTTTCTCACTTCCATGATACTTCCATGTTGAAGTACTCCTTGATTAAGGATAAAAGTGAGTTTTGATTGGTCCTTCCTTCCGATTGTTGTGGTTGCTTCACACAACTTCACTTACTTCTTCTAGTGAACCTTCATCTTGTCTTCCAAAAATCGTCATAATTTGTCACTTCCTCACACGAATACCTTTACCCTCTAGACCTATAACATCAAGTAAGAGCTTGATATTGCAACATGCATTTGCATATCAAAGTCAAACTTCATGTATGGATCTAGTCAACCAATGAAAATCCAATAAAATCCAAGAAGATCCAGCGTTGTGCTTATAATACACATCCTTATATGCCTGAATATAGTAGTTGGGTAAGACATCCCTAAACATCAGGATCAGATGTGCAGTATAAAACACCACATAAGATAGGTTTAGGTTGTGATACTTAGCACAATACGTGAATTTCTACTATTTGTCTCAACATTTATCTTAATTGGGCATTTGCAATGAGACAAACTTGAACAATATGGCTTGGGATAGTTGAAGTTAACCTAGTTTTCTTTGGAAGTACTAACAAAATAGTATACCAGATATATGTGCTATTGAAGACTACTTCCTATAATACAATTAGTTCTAACATGTCTACTCTAAACACATGATTGTTTAGAATATACCACCTATAACTCTAGGATTTCTCTATGTGATAGGCTCTAAATAAGCCTTGTTTAAATTAAGGACTATGGTTCTAACATATTTGGTACAGTTATTAGGATTTTAAGGCCTAAGCTTTCGAACTATTCCTTAAATCCTACTCCTTATCATCCTTTTGTTATCGTACTTATGATGTTCTACTCCATCATACCATGATTCCCAAGTGAATCATATATGAGTACCTAGTTTTACCATGAAAAATAGAGTTGTATAACTCATATCACTCTTCCTTACCTCCTATGATTGACTCATCATAGACATTTACTACCTTATATAACTTATCTCCCTTACTGAACATCAATCATTTGACATTTTAAATGACTCTTACTTAACTATAACTTGCATTGGTATACTTCTTCAAATAGGATATCTTCCTTATGGTTGTATCCTCTCTTTGGACTACCATATATTGTATACCAACTGTGGTCTACTACCACCCATTATCTTAAGGTTCAATGGTGTTCTAATTAATTGGAATGAAGCCATATAACTAACTAACTTAACTTAAGAAAGATAGATAAGAAAGATTGACTCAAGTGTGTCAGGATTATTCTCAAGTGAATACCCATCTCAAGTCAAAAGAATAGTTGGTTTAGTATAGTTGACTTAGCTAAATCACTTCCTATAGACACTACCAAACCTAAAGGTCTCCTTTAAAGGGTTTTAATCCTAGGCTCAAAGCATTTGCTCTGATACCAGCTGTGGTGACCCAGCGTACCACTGCATGGTGTAGTACACAAGTCGTTGACATAACACAAGTGAAACACCGTTCCACTCATATTACATCCCTCAGAGTGGTACAACAGAAACATATGCGAGTCCAAGGTATGTCTATAGAAGTACACACGAACTGTTTACATAAGATCAACACAGCCTCCTACTTTACAGTGAGGTAAAACTTCAAATAAAGCTCCAGAAGAACAACTCGTAGTTTATCTTATTGCTAACTCAAGTTTAAGAGCTACTTGGCTTGCTATAGAAATCTAGCTACTTAGGTGCTAGGATTAGGGAAAGGTTCCCTTCTATTACTAGCCTAGGTTTCCATTATAGCTGATGCAAAAGTTGACTCCATTGACTTCTTTGATTGGATTCTTCATCTTGTTGCAGTTGACTCCCTTGTCTTCGAGTTCCACGGTAGTTTCTCCTTCGGTGCCTTGATCTAAGAAGGGGGTTCAAATGGGATAGAATGAGTACGAGCGTACTCAGCAAGTTCATATTAGGAAATAGATGTATCATGCACTAGCTACAGCCATAGACCAGAAAGTCATAGGCCAATGCAAGTTTTCATAAACATTTCTTCAAAAGGTTTATTTTATTCTGAAAACTATGCCAGTCAGTCTTCACAGGTTGAACAGAACTTCGTGGAGTTCCTTTCCTGCCGCGTTCGCAGTTCCCTTTCCGGAACAGGGAGTGACAGTCACAATTCAGTATCCTCTGCAGAGGTGCGTTACTTTTCCCATAAGAGACCTTATCCTTGTTGCCAACCAGGCGTATACTTTCCCGTCCACACTTCCTTTGGTGTGAGGCCAGGTGTAAGATCCAAGTCCACACCGCCTTCTCCGTGACTGCAAACCCACCCTTTTGTCCAACCGTACACCCCCAGTAGACTTCCCCCGATAATACGGCTTTACTCACGGTGTACTCCGGACAATCCTTCATAGATGGTAGAGCTTATCATCACTAATGGATGGGGATTTAAAAGGATATCCCAACCTATTGCGGCAGTGCCTCCAACACCCCACCGGCTCTACCAATCCGTTGGCGTGCAGAAGGGAAAAGATACAGCTGACTTCCCTAGAGCCATTATAGATCTTATGGTCAACGCGATTTGTACGGCGCTAGAATCACTGGACGGCATTGGTAATTAATCCTAGGGTGATATAACCCATGCAATGGAACCTCCACCATATCAACACATACCATGGTTCCATTGCCCACCACATAGTCATATTCATAATTGTAAAATAATACTTTGCTTTTCAATGCATGAGTGATAAGTATAGTACTTTGTATATAGTTTGATACAAATAATCAAATGACATGAGCAAGCGATGAACTTGCCTTTCTTGACTGCAAGATTATGCAGGCAAAAGCTTCGATACGTGATAACTCCAAATTCTGAAATACCATCATTGTCTGGTAAGGACAATGTTTAAAGAACTGGCAAAGATGCTATAATGCATAGTATGAGATGCAATCGTCCCGAGCGTAACCTAACCTCAATGATTTAGGATGTATGAGTTGTAAAGATTTCTTTAGGGTTGGTTGCATTTTTAGAATGGTTCTCAAACAAGGTTCTTATTAGGGTTTGGTTATATTAGCATCATAACCAAGTGATGTAAGGCATCATAACAATCATACACATAAGAATAGTGATGGAATAATATGCAAAGAACAGTTGTCAATTTTAATTTCTACAGAACATGGTTGATGATTATTTATATTATACTTCAAAAGAATAACTTTTGAAGAACATGTTAATTAAGAATTAATGAGTATTTCAAATAAGAACTATGGCTTATATGGTTTGATTAACATTTGTACTTCAAAAGAATAACTTTTGAAGAACAGGTTAAAATAAGAATATGAACTACTATGCATAGGAGCTATGGCTTTCTAGAGTTTACTATTGAATTCATTTAGTTTTCTAATAGGGACTAGTTGGGTTCTTAAGTTGAGTTGGTTCTATATACAACAAGTATTGGCAGGTGTATTACTATGGTTGATTATGGTATCATATCAAAGGATGGTTATTTAAGATGGTCCTATAAATTAGCTATTAGGGTTTACTATGGTTTCACAATTGCTTTACTACATAGTCTCTAATGGTTTCTAAGCTAAGTGGCTTATCATTTCCTAATTAGGGTTGAGTGGAATAGGAATATGTGATGTGCATTACTACACAAGATTGGTATTAGGGTTTATCATTATGGTTCAACTAGGGTTTGATGATTGAAGTTGATCCTAATGGTGTGGTATATAGAATAGTGTTCAATGCTACTAATTCAATTAATAAGTTAGGGTTAATACCTAGGTGATACTAGTGAATCATATAGGTTTTAATTAAGAATAGGAACATGAAATGACAAGCTCATGTGAATTGGTTTTAGGTTGATGGATCCTGATTATGCATTCATTGGTTACTTATCAAGGTTCTACAAATAAAGTTGAAATTCACATGATCATATGTGATAAGTAACTAGGGTTTTAGAGTTACTACTAAAGTGTAATGATCACATGGTTTAAATCCTTAGGGTTTTAGGTTTGCAACTATTATGGATGAACACATGAAATAATGAGATCAATGTCTTACTTAAATTAAAACTAGGGTTTCTAAATTATGGTACAACTCCTAAAATGATGAGTGGTAATAGAGTTGTGGTTACTAAATACTTTAAATCACAATTAGTAATGGTTTAACATTTTATTAATTTTTACAAGATTTAATAATTAGAGTAATTCTTATTTAAGTTTAATTAAGAATCAGGGTTTAATAATTCTTATTAGGTTTAAAGTATTTAACTTGTTGACTTAAAATGTTTAAGTAAACAATTGTTGGGCTACCAAAATAGTATTGGCTTTTAATATTTTCTTGAGTTATTACTATTTAAAGAAAATGGTAAATGGTAATTTGTAAATTAGAGTTTATGAATTACCACTAATAATTAAGTTAATGCAAATATGATAAATAAAATTAATCTTAACATTTTACTTAGTCACTGAATAGTTAAAATTTAATTTTTAAATTTCACTAATTATTGAATTCAATTTGTATTTTAAATAACTGAAAAGGCCTAATTAACCAAATTAAAAATAAGTGAATTTTTATTTTGACACACATTTTTGTTTTATATTTTATTTGAATAGAGTTTATTTTTGTGAGCATTTTGATATATTATTCATATTTTTCTGAGTTGAAATGATTTTTCTGTGATTTTACAAAGTTTCAGTGATTTTCTGGAATTTGAAATTTAAACGAAATACTAAACGTACCGGTTCGTTTCTAGTCTGAGACACTGACTGGTGGGGTCCTTTGACTAGTCAACTGCCACGCGGGCAGAGGACCAGTCAAAGGTTCTGACGTGGCGGTGAACACGCCCCTCTCGTCGTCGGCTTGACGCCGGCGACCAGGCGAGGGTGGCGCCGCCGTTTTAATGCTCCCCAGGACGGGCTACTGAAGGTTTCCGACTCGCCTTGATTCACTGAACAAGATGGCGTGGTCGCCCTACTCAGGGGATTACCGGAGCAGCGACGGCGAACTCCTTCCGCGGCGGTTTACTCCGGCGAGACATCGAAATACGGCTACGGTTGATGCCTGGAAACGAAAGTGGGCTCTAAAGATGCGGAATCTCACCGTGAAGCTCAAGGTGTGGTCGGCGACGACGTTGGTGGTCGGAGACGAGCTCAATTTCACCATTGCCGGCGATGTGCTGCGGAAGGGATCGACGAAACTAGCCGGCTTGAGGAAGATCCAGTACGATTCCCTCCTCCCAGATGCTCTACGGTGTCCTACGGTGTCCGGCGCTTCTCCCAGACCTCACGGCAAGCTCCGGGGTGGCTTGTACCGTCGGGTTCGTCCTCGACGCCGGCGACAGTACGTGGAAGAATGCGAGAGATAGAGAGGTTCTGGGAAGAAATGGATGGGCGGCAAGGTGCTAGGGTTTCCTGGCGGTGCTCTAGGAATATTTATAGGGCAAGAGAGGGTCTGGTTCGTCGGCTCGCCGGCGGTACTGGCCGAGATGCGATGGCGACGGTGAGCTGCATTCGGGCGTGAATCTTGATGCGGAAGGGATAAGACGGACGCGAGAGATATAGGGTGGAGTTCTAGAAGCTTCTGCGGCGTCCAGGGCGTCCTTATCGTCGTCGAGGACGTGGCCTGAGCTCACCTCTGCGCTGTCGACGCCGGGGAAGAGAACAAAGACGATTCCCTCTCGCACGATCTTTAAAGCATCGAAACGGTAAGTGGTTTGGGTCGTTTCGTTCGTGGGCTGGGTTACTGGTGGGCTTGTTGTTAGGCTTCGACCGGAGAGGTGCTGGGCTGCGACGGTCCAGGTAAGTTTCCCTCCTTTTCTCATTTCAAACTTTCTATTTTCTGTTTTTATTTTCTGTTTTGATATTTGAATTCAAATTTGAATTCTGTTTTGTTTTGCAGGTTCTAAAACGTTTGAATGTCAATATAACTTGATAACAATGCTTACTGTATAATCTTGTTGTTTAAACAAATATTTAGTTTAGGATTTAATTAATATCTTGTGAGGCTTAAGTAAAAGTAGAAATGGTTTAGTTATTCATTTTAATTCCCTTTTTAATTTAGAAACCAGATCTATTTAAGTGGTTTGAGAATTCATAACCTGTGCATAATGAACCCATGATTAGGTTGAGCTAGTACTTAATAATATGAATTGTTCACATATAATTCTCCTTATGTCTAGAGTTTAAATTAAATGATAATGAGAATGAGATGAATTCATCATTTTATGTGAAGGATTATTTCTTAGGGTTTAAGAAAATGGTTGAACATTTTATGTTTGTTAATCTTGGTTAGCAAATTTCTAACTTGAATCATTTAAAATGGATCCAAAGCTCATTATGGTTAACTCACTTGTTAAGGTGTTGGTTTAATTATGACACAATATTCCATTTGGGGCAACTAAACAAGGTGGTTGGAAATCAAAGTGGAATGTGTTATTGGTTTCACTCTACTCACCAAATGGAATCTAGTCTAAAGGTATATATGGCTTGGGTTATCATTTGTGATACATGATACACAAGTTAGGAAACAATATTTTATGTGGGGTGGATACTACATGAAAAGGTTTAGGGTTTTGGAAATACTTCACCATTTGAGGTATTAAGTAGGCATGAGGTATGGCAGGGTTCTACTTATAATCCAAAGTAATACTTGTATTGGAATTCAAATATGGCCTAGGGTTTTAGTTATGATCACCAATGTGATACACAACTAGGTTTAGGATATGGTATAAGCTTTGATCATATTTTAGTGGCTAGGGTTATCCTCCTCACTTAGGTAGAATTAATGTATCAAGGCAATGCTAGATTTGTCTTAAGTGTTTGAATATGCAAGGTTTAAATACAATAGCATTACTACTCTATACAAGGCATGAGTATTGGTCTGGTGAACTACTAATGATTTACTTATCATTTCATGTGAAGAATGACATCTATGAATCACTTGTAGAGGTTTAACTTACCATCTCAATTTATAAGGTAAGATCATGCAGTAGACATGATCCACTTAATTCTCACTACTCTCTCTTCTTTAATCCTTCTCTCTTCACACTCACTTGGATTCTTAGGATTTATGATCATCACCCAATTTGTAATGATCAAGGTATTGGCCTCATAACAGTTCCTTGGTGAATTATGGTTCTCTCTCCAAGATCAAGTATAAGTCCATATACTTGAGTATACCTCCTTAAGTTGAGCTCTTTAGGGTTCCTCTAGGGTTTATGATCATTACCAACTTGTAATGATCACAACACTTGCCTCTCTATAATTACTAGAAGAATAAGTTCTTACTTACTATTAAGTTTTAGCTAGGTCAAATAGGGTTTAGTACTTGACTTATATTTCTTGTATCATTGGTTAGTATCAACAAATACTTCAATTGGATAAGGTTTAAATAGTAATCTAGGTTTTATTCAATGGATAGAATAAGCACATGAATGATTCTCTCCTTTCTCTAGATTTAATGATATGAGTTGAGAAACAAGGTTGGAATGGTCAAGGTTTAATGAAGAATGAATATGAATGTTCTTGACATGGATTCAAACATTGTAGTGGAAAAGATATACCATGTGACTCATGGTAGGAACATTTATTTAGTAGAAAACATGTATAAGATAAGTATAGAATAGTTTCTTAATTAATTGTGTTCCTTGAATTAGGATTGAATAATTATTCATGTGTTGTTGTAAGAAATGTCATGTTGATATCTTTTTATATAAGATCTTGTAGTTGATCCTTACTTAAGTTGTTGTTTGTTGTAAAACTAATTCTATTTGATCTAGCACATAGATCAAATCATCTCTACCCAAAATAAGGTTTTAGCAAAGATTACAGTGAAGTTTATAGCGCTTGACTTGATGATCTACTTCAATTCCAGCAAGTCAAGTGAAACTTCAGTTACTGTGGTAAGTTTTATTTGAAGTGCGAAATTTCCCCGGATTTTCTATACATGAATGCAATGCACACTTTGGTGTTCTCTCATTTTATTGCCTCTAAACCTGGGATATTACATTTACTTAGCCAAACTCTTATCTTCGTGCTCCGGTAAGAATATTAAACCGGTATCTTGATGGCTCAAACCATCCGGTTTGGCATGCCTTTGGCATACCGGGGGTCATCCCCCCAACAAGAGTCCCGGAGGGACTCCACCTTGCATGGCCAGCCAACCCTAAAGGGGAGGAGTCCAAGGTGGACTCCCCAAGGGTGGCCGGCCAAACCCCCTCATGGAAGGGGGAATCCCACCCCAAGTGGGATTCCCACCTTGGGTAGGTTTCCCTACACATGGAAGGTTTTTGGTTCGGGTCTTATTCGAAGACTTGTAGTCCAACACTTGGGGCTTCCACCTATATAATGAGGGGCATAGGAGATGGGGCTGACCACCACAAGCCCATAGCTTGGCCAGACCCATAGGTGGCCGGCCACCCCCTCTCCCAAACCCTAGCCGTCCCCTCTCTCCTCCTCTTCTCCTGCATGCTTAGCGAAGCTCCGCCGGAGATCTCCACCGCCACCACGCTGTCGTGCTGCCGGATTCAAGGAGGAGCTACTACTTCCGCTGCCCGCTGGAACGGGGAGAAGGACGTCGTCTTCATCAACACCGAACGTGTGACCGAGTACGGAGGTGCTGCCCGATTGTGGCACCGTGATCAAGATCTTCTACGCGCTTTTGCAAGCGGCAAGTGATCGTCTACCGCAGCAATAAGAGCCTACTCTTATAGGCTTTGGAAATCTTCAAGGGTTAGTCTTGATCATCCCCTCGTTGCTCCCGTCTTCTAGATTGCATCTTGGCTTGGATTGCGTTCTCGCGGTAGGAAAATTTTTGTTTTCTATGCAACGAATCCCTACAGTGGTATCAGAGCCGTGTCTATGCATAGATGGTTGCACGAGTAGAACACAATGGTTTTGTGGGTGTTGATGCTCTTGTTGTCTTTAGTTTGAGTACTTTGCATCTTTGTGGCATAGTGGGATGAAGCGGCTCGGACTAACTTTACATGACCGCGTTCATGAGACTTGTTCCTCGTTCGACATGCAACTTGTATTGCATAAGAGGCTTTGCGGGTGTCTGTCTCTCCTACTATAGTGAAGATTCAATTTACTCTTCTATTGACAACATTAGTATCACCGTTGTGGTTCATGTTCGTAGGTAGATTAGATCTCTCTCGAAAACCCTAAACCACGTAAAATATGCAAACCAAATTAGAGACGTCTAACTTGTTTTTGCAGGGTTTGGTGATGTGATATGGCCATAATGTGATGATGAATATGTATGAGATGATCATTATTGTATTGTGGCAACCGGCAGGAGCCTTATGGTTGTCTTTATATTTCATGTTGAGAGGTATTTCAAAGTAGTTGTAATAGTTGCTACATGAGGTGAACAACCATGAAGACGGCGCCATGGACCTTGACGCTACGCCGACGATGATGGAGATCATGCCCGAAGATGATGGAGATCATGTCCGTGCTTTGGAGATGAAGATCAAAGGCGCAAAGACAAAAGGGCCATATCATATCACATATGAATTGCATGTGATGTTAATCCTTTATGCATCTTTTTTTGCTTAGAACGCGGCGGTAGCATTATAAGATGATCCCTCACATTAATATCAAGATAATAAAGTGTTCTCCCCTCCTATGCACTGTTGCATTGTTTGACGTTTTGAAGCATCTCGTGATGATCAGGTGTGATAAACTCAACATACAACGGGTGTAAGCCATGTTGCACACGCGGAATACTTGGGTTTGCTTGACGAGCCTAGCATGTACAGACATGGCCTCGGGATAACGGAAACCGAAAGGTTGAACACGAGTCATATGGATGATATGATCAACATGTTGATGTTCACCATTGAAGCTACATCGTCTCACGTGATGATCGGTTTTGGTGTAGTGAATTTGGATTGTGTACCACTTAACAACTATGAGGGATGTTGTATTAAGTGGGAGTTCATTAGTAATTAGATTAAAACATGAACTAATTATCATAAACATAGTCTGAGTAGTATTTTGAATTAATTTTGTAGTATTGGCATCCGTTTTCTACCATGCGCTAGTCTTGTAATTGAGATAGAAATACTGTTAAGTCTGATAAGAAACTTTACGGACTGGTACCGTATTGTTAAAGAATCAAGAAATGATTAAGTCCTATTGCAAACTTTTAGTAAACCTCACATTGTTGATTCAAAGAGTTGTGGTTTCAATTAGTACCTAAAGTTATCTTGTCTCCGTGAAACTTGAAGTTCAAATCTGTTTGAAAAGTAAGGAGCTGAAAATTTAGTTTTCAGAAATAATCAAGGTATGAGATATATGTGATATCTAAGACCTTATTGCAAGATGATAGAATATAAGATAAGTATAGAATAGTTTCTTAATTAATTGTGTTCCTTGAATTAGGATTGAATAATTATTCATGTGTTGTTGTAAGAAATGTCATGTTGATATCTTTTTATATAAGATCTTGTAGTCGATCCTTACTTAAGTTGTTGTTTGTTGTAAAACTAATTCTATTTGATCTAGCACATAGATCAAATCATCTCTACCCAAAATATGGTTTTAGCAAAGATTACAGTGAAGTTTATAGCGCTTGACTTGATGGTCTACTTCAATTCCAGCAAGTCAAGTGAAACTTCAGTTACTGTGGTAAGTTTTATTTGAAGTGCGAAATTTCCCCGGATTTTCTATGCATGAATGCAATGCACACTTTGGTGTTCTCTCATTTTATTGCCTCTAAACCTGGGATATTACATTTACTTAGCCAAACTCTTATCTTCGTGCTCCGGTAAGAATATTAAACCGGTATCTTGATGGCTCAAACCATCCGGCTTGGCATGCCTTTGGCATACCGGGGGTCATCCCCCCAACAAGAGTCCCGGAGGGACTCCACCTTGCATGGCCAGCCAACCCTAAAGGGGAGGAGTCCAAGGTGGACTCCCCAAGGGTGGCCGGCCAAACCCCCTCATGGAAGGGGGGAATCCCACCCCAAGTGGGATTCCCACCTTGGGTAGGTTTCCCTACACATGGAAGGTTTTTGGTTCGGGTCTTATTCGAAGACTTGTAGTCCAACACTTGGGGCTTCCACCTATATAATGAGGGGCATAGGAGAGGGGGCTGACCACCACAAGCCCATAGCTTGGCCGCACCCATAGGTGGTCGGCCACCCCCTCTCCCAAACCATAGCCGTCCCCTCTCTCCTCCTCTTCTCCTGCATGCTTAGCGAAGCTCCGCCGGAGATCTCCACCGCCACCGCCACCACGCTGTCGTGCTGCCGGATTCAAGGAGGAGCTACTACTTCCGCTGCCCGCTGGAACAGGGAGAAGGACGTCGTCTTCATCAACACCGAACGTGCGACCGAGTACGGAGGTGCTGCCCGATTGTGGCACCGTGATCAAGATCTTCTACGCGCTTTTGCAAGCGGCAAGTGATCGTCTACCGCAGCAATAAGAGCCTACTCTTATAGGCTTTGGAAATCTTCAAGGGTTAGTCTTGATCATCCCCTCGTTGCTCCCGTCTTCTAGATTGCATCTTGGCTTGGATTGCGTTCTCGCGGTAGGAATTTTTTTGTTTTCTATGCAACGAATCCCTACAGTGGTATCAGAGCCGTGTCTATGCATAGATGGTTGCACGAGTAGAACACAATGGTTTTGTGGGTGTTGATGCTCTTGTTGTCTTTAGTTTGAGTACTTTGCATCTTTGTGGCATAGTGGGATGAAGCGGCTCAGACTAACTTTACATGACCGCGTTCATGAGACTTGTTCCTCGTTCGACATGCAACTTGTATTGCATAAGAGGCTTTGCGGGTGTCTGTCTCTCCTACTATAGTGAAGATTCAATTTACTCTTCTATTGACAACATTAGTATCACCGTTGTGGTTCATGTTCGTAGGTAGATTAGATCTCTCTCGAAAACCCTAAACCACGTAAAATATGCAAACCAAATTAGAGACGTCTAACTTGTTTTTGCAGGGTTTGGTGATGTGATATGGCCATAATGTGATGATGAATATGTATGAGATGATCATTATTGTATTGTGGAAACCGGCAGGAGCCTTATGGTTGTCTTTATATTTCATGTTGAGAGGTATTTCAAAGTAGTTGTAATAGTTGCTACATGAGGTGAACAACCATGAAGACGGCGCCATGGACCTTGACGCTACGCCGACGATGATGGAGATCATGCCCGAAGATGATGGAGATCATGTCCGTGCTTTGGACATGAAGATCAAAGGCGCAAAGACAAAAGGGCCATATCATATCACATATGAATTGCATGTGATGTTAATCCTTTATGCATCTTTTTTTTGCTTAGAACGCGGCGGTAGCATTATAAGATGATCCCTCACATTAATATCAAGATAATAAAGTGTTCTCCCCTCCTATGCACCGTTGCATTGTTTGACGTTTTGAAGCATCTCGTGATGATCGGGTGTGATAAACTCAACATACAACGGGTGTAAGCCATGTTGCACACGCGGAATACTTGGGTTTGCTTGACGAGCCTAGCATGTACAGACATGGCCTCGGGATAACGGAAACCGAAAGGTTGAACACGAGTCATATGGATGATATGATCAACATGTTGATGTTCACCATTGAAGCTACATCGTCTCACGTGATGATCGGTTTTGGTGTAGTGAATTTGGATTGTGTACCACTTAACAACTATGAGGGATGTTGTATTAAGTGGGAGTTCATTAGTAATTAGATTAAAACATGAACTAATTATCATAAACATAGTCTGAGTAGTATTTTGAATTAATTTTGTAGTATTGGCATCCGTTTTCTACCATGCGCTAGTCTTGTAATTGAGATAGAAATACTGTTAAGTCTGATAAGAAACTTTACGGACTGGTACCGTATTGTTAAAGAATCAAGAAATGATTAAGTCCTATTGCAAACTTTTAGTAAACCTCACATTGTTGATTCAAAGAGTTGTGGTTTCAATTAGTACCTAAAGTTATCTTGTCTCCGTGAAACTTGAAGTTCAAATCTGTTTGAAAAGTAAGGAGCTGAAAATTTAGTTTTCAGAAATAATCAAGGTATGAGATATATATGATATCTAAGACCTTATTGCAAGATGATAGAATATAATTTGGTGAGACTACATAAACTCATAAGTTTTATGGGAATGTACGAAGGTTGAATACGCAAGGCGTCCCAATCCTCCAACTATTGGGGCACTAACGATATTCGCATATCCATGAAGTGATTGTCCTTAGTATGCACCGTTGCTATGTGTTATCACCAGAATTTGACCGAGTCAGAGGTGGGCCGCGATCAAGATGGACTTGAAGAATATACATGGAAGAAATACGTGAATCGGCCTTTATATGCAAAGTTTGGGCTAGTTAGCCCGTGTATCTGTAACATAGTAGGATACGTGTCGGTTAGTTAGAGTTTGCCTCGTGCACGGTTGGGATTATTCCCACGTTAGAAAGTCTACGGACTATAAATATGTATCTAGGGTTTATGAAATAAACAACAACCAACGTTCACCACAAATCAATCTCGGCGCATCGCCAACTCCTTCGTCTCGAGGGTTTCTTTCGGTAAGCATCATGCTGCCTAGATCGCATCTTGCGATCTAGGCAGCACAAGCTTATTCGTTGTTCATGCGTTGCTCGTACTGAAGCCTTTTTGATGGCGAGCAACGTAGTTATCTTAGATGTGTTAGGGTTAGCATTGTTCTTCGTATCATATACTATCGTCGTGCAACCCTTATACATCTAGCCGCCCTTACACCTATCTTAGGTGTAGGGGCGGCACCCCGCTTGATCATCATTTAGTAGATCCGATCCGTTACGGTTGCTCCTTGTTCTTCAAGGATTAGTTTAATATCTGCAATAGTTAGGCCTTACAAAGGGTTGGAGGATCCAGCGGCGCGTAGGGTGTCGTTTGCTAGTCCTAGACAGGATGTTCCGAGGATCAACCTCGTGTTGGTTTTTAGGCCCTATCTAGGATCGGCTTACGATCACCGTGCGTGGCCGCGAGGCCCAATCGTGAGTAGGATGATCCGATTATGCGGTGAAAACCCTAAATCGTCGTAGATCGTTTTAGCTTTATCTTGATCAAGCAGGACCACCATATATTCGTGCACCTCGTACGAATCATGGGTGGATCGGCTCCTTGAGCCGATTCACAGGACAACCTGAGAGCCGATCGAGGCTCGTATTTAATGTTTACGTGTATGCCATGCAGGAAACTAAGCGAGGCATCTCCATCACCTTCCTGACCAGGTATAGGTCAGGTGGCACGCCCTTGCACCAGCATCGGACGTTCGTGCCGGAGTTCTTTGCGGGCCATCGCTCGGAGGGACCAGGGCCACCCGCAGCCCTAAGTTGTTCCCGGCTCTACTGTGTTGCCCGTCGTTGCTCGCCGGTGGGTTTCTGACCGCAACACATTCTGGCACGCCCGGTGGGACGATCTTCGACATCAACCACATCGCCATCTACATCTGAGATGGCGGACGGCACCCCAGTCACGTACGAGGATCTGACCGACGAGCTCAAGAAGAAGTATGACGAGGTCAAAGCGATCCTCGAAGCCGACCTCATCGGCTCTTTTCACAGGACCAGTTCACATGGCATCAGGTGGAAAGGGTTCTCGCCTGATGGTGCGCTCGATGGAATAGACCTGTCCGCCCCGTCAGAAGAACGCACCAGGTCCCTGCGTCAGGAGATTAACTACATGGTGGCTCACTCGTTGCACCGCCACTCTTAGAACCTGGTGAACACTTTGGAGCGTGTCGCTCTTCGGGTGATCCAGGAGATCATGAGGCACCAGTACTCTCCGTCAGGACCAGCTCTCGGGACGTACCAAGGAGAGATGCCACTCCAGTCCCGTCCACCGCTGCCATTCGCGTTGGCAGCACCAGAAGTGCCGAATTCACCGGCATTCGTCGTCTACAAGATCGGTGGTGACCCTTGTGACTGCCAGTTCTTGCATGAGGCGCCTAAGGAGATCCCTCACGGGTACATGTGCACATACGTGCCAGACTGCGGTAACTGGGCGCTCACAAACCAGGCCGCAACGGCAGGGACTTCTGGGAAAGCAGGAGGAACTTCAGCGACAGATCTTGAGAAGCAGACGTGGCTAGCTAGGTACGCCACTCCAACAAACCTCCCGAGCGCAGCTCCTGCAGTTGGCTCAGAGCTGGAAAAGCAAGCATGGCTGGCTAAGTATGCCACTCCGTCGAATCTTCAGAGTTCGACTCCTGCAGCCAGCACCGCGGATCAAATCAGTACGATCCTGAGAGACCAGTTCGGCATGGTGCCGAAAAGGAGGACAATCGGCTATTCCAAGCCGTACCCCGACGAATACGAATTGGTCCCGCTACCACCCAAATATCGGCTCCCTGATTTCTCCAAATTCAGTGGATCAGATGGTTCCAGCTCCATCGAGCATGTGAGCCGATATTTGGCACAGCTAGGAACGGCCTCAGCGTCGGATCCACTACGCGTGAGGTTCTTCGCGCAGTCCCTCACGGGATCGGCTTTCGGGTGGTACACTTCGTTGCCACCGGACTCGATCCGGACTTGGAAGCAGTTGGAAGAACAGTTCCACATGCAGTACCACTCAGAGGCTTCCGAGTCTGGCCTTGCCGATCTAGCTCAAATACGTCAGAAGCGTGGAGAAACCGTGGCAGAATACATCCAGCGCTTCAGAAATCTAAGGAACCGATGTTATTCGGCTCGTGTAACTGAAAAGGAAGCGGTCGAGTTGGCAGTGGTGGGCCTTGCGTCACCAATCAAGGACATGGCCTCTCAAGCAGACTACCCTTCACTGGCGCACATGGTTCAGAAACTGTCAGCATATGAACAGCGCCACCCGGACTTATACCAGGATAAATTCAAGCGTGCGGTAGTACTGGTTGAGGCCGACAAAGACGAAGGCTCTGCGGGAGATCAAGAAGTAGCAGTGGCTGAATGGACTCGGGGGGCAACCCCCGTGTCCTGCAAATGGGTTAAGCCACCAGGTCCGCCCAGAGGGTTTGATTTTGACGTGACCAAAACTGAGCAAATCTTCGACCTCCTACTCAAGGAGAAGCAGTTGAAGATACCCGAAGGCCTCAAAATCCCCACGGTACAGGAGCTGAACGGAAAGCCATACTGCAAATGGCATAACTCGGTCTCCCATGCCACCAACGACTGCAGGGTGTGGCGTCAGCAGATCCAAACGGCGATAGAACAAGGACGTCTGATTTTTAACCAGTACGCCATGAAGGTCGACACCCACCCCTTCCCCGCCGTTAACATGGTGGAGTGCACTTACCCTGAAGGTTGCCAGCCGGGATCCTCGTTCAGCATCAACATGGTAGGACCTGGACACCACGCTGGCAAGGATGGAGACGAGGGCAGCTGCTCTCGTAGCAAGGACACAGAGGAGGCCGCTCCACGCGATCGGCTCCGTCACGATGGCAAGCGCTACATCACAGAGGGAGAAGTAAGGAATGTGAGATATCAGCGACCTCTCTCTGATCACCTCCTCAACAAGTATGTGAGTCAGTACGACCAACGCCGAAGATCCAGCGACGATGATGATAGAGACCGTCTGGCTAGGGACGCCAGGAGACATCGTCGGCATGATCGCGATGAGGAGGAGTACGAGCGCCATGCCAAGGAAGAATCGAGGAAGCAAGACGACGAGGATAGGCATTGGGACTGTCCCTTCTTTAGACACTGCTGGGACTCAGGAATGAGCCGATTACCTACAATCGGCAATTGCCCAGAATGTAGCCAGAAGAAGAAGGAGGCAGCTAACGTGTCCGTGTTCCAACGCTTAGGGCCTCTCCCGCCTCGAAATAAGCACGCTGAGTCCCCTCGAGTAGAAGACCTCGAGGATTTGGAAGACAATGAAGAAGAAGAAGACAGGTACCACCGGCCAAGGTGGTGCCCTGATGGACTCAGTCGTTCCCAAAAACGCAGGGTTCAGCGACTGCGTGGCTTGGAGGAAGCCGAAAGGTTATACCTGCACACGCTAAGGAAGGCGCGGCCTGATCTGGCCGCGAAAATTCAGCGAACCCTGGATGAAGAGGGTCGACCACAGAAAATGGAGTGGCGCCCCAAGCAAAGGAAAGCCGATGATGAAACATCGGCTGGCACAAACATGGTGTTCATCCTTCCTTCAGAGTTCAGTGCTCCAGGATTAGGCGAGGCACCTGTGGCACAACTTGACTGCGGCCCACGGCCGGTTATCTTTGAGAAACCACGAGAAAGAAGCTACAGACATCTGAAGGCCCTGTACTTGCGAGGTTATATCGATGGGAGGCCTGTCAATAAGATGCTGGTGGACACCGGAGCGGCAGTCAACATTATGCCATACTCTATGCTACGTCGGTTGGGACGTTCTAGCTCGGATCTGATCAAGACCAACGTGACATTGAGCGATTTCAACGGCCAAGCGTCTGACGCACAAGGTGTTCTGAACGTGGATCTGACCGTAGGAAGGAAAACCATCCCTACGACGTTCTTCATCGTCGATAGCAAGAGCACCTATGCTGTTCTGCTGGGAAGAGATTGGATCCACGCCAACTGCTGCATTCCCTCCACGATGCACCAATGCGTAATACAGTGGGATGGAGATGAGGTAGAGGTCGTCCAGGCCGATGACTCAGCCGAGGTTTCAACGGCTGGCATGAATGCTTGGGAAACAGCAGGCCAAGAGCCACTCTCAGGTATCAATTTGGACGACTGCGAGCGCATCGACGTGACAAAGGGAAGGGTTAGGCTGGTCCTATCCACCGGCATGACCGTGTAGCAAGAACAAACCAATGAGCAAACGTGGCGAGGCCGATCCTTGGGATCGGCCCCAAAGATCTATGAAGGAACGTTACAAAACCTTCATTGAGCGCTTCAATCAATAGGGAGGCCGATTCCAGCAATCGGCCAAAATTATCCTCACCACATGTTCTGCTTGTGTTCAACATTGATCTACTGAGCAGCGGTTTACGTCGGCTGATGAGTTAGGAAAAATCAACATTGGTCCTACCGGAGCCGACGTGCAAATGCAATGCTGTGGCTAAACTACAGAGCCGATATCTGCAGTTACCTGACAGATTCGGCTCGGGGGGCATCTAGTCAGAGGAGCATGTGCAGATGGACATATGTGCAGCGAAATGTTGGGGGCCGATAGAAAAAATCGGCCAGTAAAAAAAAAACTTCATGATATACAGCCGATGCAAGGACATCAACTTTGGAACTAAGAAACGAAGCCGATGCGCAGCCATTGACTCTAGTACAATCACGCAAGATCTACCGGTTGCGGGTGCAAGACACGGATTTCGACCAAGTCCAGTTCATCTGTGAGGCCCTCTGCTTCCTCGAGGGGGCAAACAATGAGAGCTTCCTCAGCTGCAATGAGCCGATTGCAACGGTACTGTCAGAAGTTTTGGCGTACAACATCGGCTTTCAACGGGGGAAGAGGCAATCGATGGGGTCAAGAGCGGCTGAATCGGCAGGGTGGCTGTCTCAGAGTTATCTGAGTTCCAAGCCTTTGGTCGGATCTGTGCATCCTCACCAGTATTCTCGCCTTGGCTGAGGCTCGGGGGGCAGATGGCCCGGTAGATGCTCTGTTTTAGAAGCCGACTGAGGCATCATCGGCAGATCCTTCATGGCAACCTTCTTCAAAAATGCTGAGCTCTTGCAGAAGAAGATCATTGGGCCTGGTGGGAAGAAGTTAAAGGCTTTCTTGAAGACTCCACATTATCCGCCAGATCTTAAGGTCGTCAGTTGAAGAATTGAAGGATGGATTGTGAAGGACCGATGCGTTGCTATCGGCTCATTAAGCATTGGCTAAGGGGACAAATCGGCAAAATCAGTATGAGGGGAAATCGGCTAAATTGGCTCAAAGGAAATCGACAAAATCAAATTGGGGAAAGTCTTCATTGATAAGCAAGATTTCTTACATAAAGAGCTGATTGCGCTCAAAAGGAAGTACTAGGGGATACATTGCCCCGTCTACTACTACTGATCCTATGCTAATGGTGCTATCTATGGGCCGTCGCTGCCCTCGTCGTCACCGTCATCGCCGCTGTCGGCGCTACTCCCGGCGGGCTCGTCGTCGCTGCTCCAGTGGCCGCCGACTGGGCCCTCATTGTCCTCATCCTCCTCGTCAGCGTCGTCGTCGTCGCTGTCGAAGTCACTGAGGTTCCCCGGCCAAGGACAGAAGCGTTTGGCCGGCGGCTCGTCGGAGGAGGTATCGTCCTCCTCCTCCTCCTCCTTCTCCTCCTCCTACTCCTCGGGAGAGGTGAAGTCGTCGCAGGAGAAGCGATCGTCATCGCTCTCCTCCTCCGTCTCCCCGTCGGCGAGGAAGCGGAGGTTGCTTTCCCCGTCGGTCAAGGACTTGTCGTCCTCAGACCAGACGGAGAAGTCATGGCTGGACTCCTCCCCGGCCTCGATGGCGCGGCGGGTGTTGGCCGCGTGAACCTCCTCCGGGTTCGGCTCCGGTGTCGGCTCGCGGGAAGAGGAAGACGGGGTGGAAAGATCCGATGAGGCAGAGGAGGAAGAAGACATGGTGGCGCAGGAGGGCTTTTGGAGTGCTAATGCGAAGGGGATGCGGAAGTAAACTGTTTGGAGCGGTTAAATAAAAGGGGATATAGTGGAAATTCAATGCCACAGCAGTTTCCGAGGAAGTGGTGCCTAAAAGAAAAAAAAACTGCCAGGTCACGCGGAGAAGTTGAGAAGGCAAGGCATCATGATGAAGGATACTGCGACGGTTCTGCCACGACATGACCCGACGAAGAAAAAGCAGAGTGATTTTGGAATTATCAATTCCAAAACCAGGGGGGCATGTGTTATCACCAGAATTTGACCGAGTCAGAGGTGGGCCGCGATCAAGATGGACTTGAAGAATATACATGGAAGAAATACGTGAATCGGCCTTTATATGCAAAGTTTGGGCTAGTTAGCCCGTGTATCTGTAACATAGTAGGATACGTGTCGGTTAGTTAGAGTTTGCCTCGTGCACGGTTGGGATTATTCCCACGTTAGAAAGTCTACGGACTATAAATATGTATCTAGGGTTTATGAAATAAATAACAACCAACGTTCACCACAAATCAATCTCGGCGCATCGCCAACTCCTTCGTCTCGAGGGTTTCTTTCGGTAAGCATCATGCTGCCTAGATCGCATCTTGCGATCTAGGCAGCACAAGCTTATTCGTTGTTCATGCGTTGCTCATCGAAGCCTTTTGATGGCGAGCAACGTAGTTATCTTAGATGTGTTAGGGTTAGCATTGTTCTTCGTATCATATGCTATCGTCGTGCAACCCTTATACATCTAGCCGCCCTTACACCTATCTTAGGTGTAGGGGCGGCACCCCGCTTGATCATTATTTAGTAGATCCGATCCGTTACGGTTGCTCCTTGTTCTTCAAGGATTAGTTTAATATCTGCAATAGTTAGGCCTGACAAAGGGTTGGAGGATCCAGCGGCGCGTAGGGTGTCGTTTGCTAGTCCTAGACAGGATGTTCCGAGGATCAACCTCGTGTTGGTTTTTAGGCCCTATCTAGGATCGGCTTACGATCACCGTGCGTGGCCGCGAGGCCCAATCGTGAGTAGGATGATCCGATTATGCGGTGAAAACCCTAAATCGTCGTAGATCGTTTTAGCTTTATCTTGATCAAGCAGGACCACCATATATTCGTGCACCTCGTACGAATCATGGGTGGATCGGCTCCTTGAGCCGATTCACAGGACAACCTGAGAGCCGATCGAGGCTCGTATTTAATGTTTACGTGTATGCCATGCAGGAAACTAAGCGAGGCATCTCCATCACCTTCCTGACCAGGTATAGGTCAGGTGGCACGCCCTTGCACCAGCATCGGACGTGCGTGCCGGAGTTCTTTGCGGGCCGTCGCTCGGAGGGACCAGGGCCACCCGTAGCCCTAAGTTGTTCCCGGCTCTACTGTGTTGCCCGTCGTTGCTCGCCGGTGGGTTTCTGACCGCAACACTATGACTCGTCGTTTCGAAGCATCACGTTATGATCGGGTGTTATAGATTCTACGTGTACGTACAACGGGTACAAGCTAGATTTGCACATACAAATACTGAGGTTAAACTTTACGAGCCTAGCATGTACAGACATGGTCTCGAAAATTCGTCATGATATGATGGATAAAATTATGAGTGAAATTGTTCATCATATTAAAAGGTTATTAATAGAGAAATCCGGAACACTTGTCATATGATGATCAACTTCAAAGTAAGAACCTCAAGGTTATTGGTATTTGACCAACAAACCTAGAAGTTATTGATGTTGAAGTGTTTTTCTGAATAATGAGAAAAGCTAATAGAGAAACTGCAAAAGATATTTTGGCAAAAAGAAAAGAAAAGACTAGAAAGTCTAGCTCAGGTGTATATAAATGATATACATGTTATGGTTGTATTCCTAGTTAAGTCACACTATGAAATTCTTCGGTATTAGTACTATATTGGTTGGTATGAAGTGTCATACAAAACAACGCAATACAAGAATACAATGGCCTAAGTGACTGACAAGGAATATGATAAGAATGCACGTCTGGAACAAAATAAAGTGTTATTATGTTCGTCGTTAGCATTCTATCTAGCCCTTAGAATTTATAATAAAGAACTTAATAATTGTTATTTTGCTCTGGTCAAATAAAAACAATGAGTTGTTCAAATTATGACATTACTCCATGTACGATGGATAAGTTATTATAAATCTTAATGGTGAAACACACATACATAAAACTGACACTAAAATGCCATAAGGCAAATGATTTGAATTCCACTTATTTGTGGAACCGCCATTTAGGTCATGTTAGAAAGGAACGCATGAAGGAACTCCATGCAAATGGATTTTTGGAGTCATTTGATTTTTGAATCATTTGGCACTTGCAAATCTTTTCTAAAGAGAATGATTAAAATACCGTTCATAGGCCAAGAGTTGAACGGGCAACTAACTTAGTGGAAAAATACATGATGATGTATGTGGTTCACTGGGCATAGTTGTGTGCGGGAGATTCTTCTACTTCATGAAAACTTTCAACAATGAATTGAGTATATATATGTGGATATATTCAATAAGGAAGAAGTTTGAAACATTTGAATGGATTCAAATAAATTTCAGCATGAAGTGGAAATCATCGTAATAGAAAAGTCAAATATCTATGATTGGATCATGGTGGAAATATTTGAATTACGAGTTTTAGCGAACATCTAAGAGAGTTATGAAATTTTTCTACAACTCACGTTTCTTGGAGTGTCATAGTGATGATGAAGTATCCAAGAGATGTATCCAAACCTTGTTGGGTCAATGATGAGATAAAATATTGATGTCATTATATTTTTGTGGATTATGCTTTAGTGACTACCGCTTTTACACTGAATAGAGCATCATCATGATCCGATGAAATGACACCATACAAGTTATGGCATGGGTATAAACCCTAAGAGAGTGGATTTGGTGATCAGGGGGGTACGTGAGCACCCCCTAGATACCGTTAGATTTGCTTTTAGATTGGATTTCCCCGAGTAGATACTCACGGCCATCAAACGGCCGTGAAATTCCCCACCTCCCACCGCCACCTCCCATCTCATCTCCTACCTCCGCCTCACACCGCCAGAGGCGCGCCGCACGTCGTCCCTGGGCCTGCCGAGTCCATCCCGCCGGTGCTGTCCCGCCCCGCCGAGTCCCTCCCTCCCGCCGGCGTCCACCACCGCGCATCTTCCGCCGGATGGAGGGCACGGGATCTCGCCAGCTCCGCCGACGCGACCTGGTTCGCGGGCGTTCTGTTCTTGCTGTGCCGCTGCAGAGGAGAAGACGAGGTGGGGAGGAAGGATCCCTCGACGGAGGAGGGGAGGGTAGCTGCGCCGCTACGGTGAGGGCTCCGTCAGGCCGCCACCACCGGCGAGCACGAGAAGGTGGGTTCTTGGGCTTGGCGACGCCGGAAGCGAGCTGCCGCCCGACGTCCTCGCCCCCTCGAGCTTGACGACGGCGGTGGCCAAATCGCCATTGTTCTCTACCCGGACTCGCCGCGGCCGGCGGTTGCGCCTCGCGTGTCGGGGGACGGGTGCGGAGTTGCAGGAGGCGCCGGCGCGCCCCGTCTGGGCCAGAGCACTGCGGTAGTGCGGCGCACGCACGCGCACGCACTCTCTCTGGCTCGCTCACAGCCACAAACCTCTCCTAATTTCCCCCGCCGCCGCTCCCCGCTTGCCGCGCCGGCCTGCACTTGCCAGAAATATACGGTGATTCACACACGCGTATGAGCTAAGCAAGCAGGCTAGTAGCTTGATGGAAAGAATGGATTTGATGGTTTGCTAGCTGGAGCAGATGGATGCGTCAATCCAGTTGGTCCAATCTCGCTGCAGCCAAGATGGTTCAAGTTTGCTTCCCAGCGCCGGTCGAGTACCGTTGCCCCGCCTTCTCCCGCGCCGCCAGCCACCATGGACTTCGCCGTCGCCCGTTCCTCCATTGCGGCCAAAATCGACTGAGCTGTGCCTCCAGTGCGGACAAAATCGAGCTGAGCTGCGCCTCCACTGCGACCAAAATCGAGCTGAGCTGCGCCTCCACTGCGACCAAAATACTATCCGCAAATCCCCATGGCTAGAGACAAAACGACCTAAAATTCCCCAGGCTGATCTGCCCGACGAGCCGAACCCTGCTCCATGGCAGGAGGTAGAAGATTGAGGAAAAATATCCGTGTCGGAGAGGATGCACCCGCCCCTGGTTCGCTCCGCCTGGAACTGCTTGTTCGGCCGCGAGCCACCGCCGCCCCTAGTTCCGACCGACGAGGCGGTACCCGGCGGCGGAATTCGGTCCGGCAGCGCGGGCTCCATTCGCCTCTGCGGTGGAGCAGCTGGTCGCGCGGGCGCTCAAGGTCGTGCGGGGAGGATACACAGAAACGCAAAATAAAAAGAGGATAAGCGGCCGGAGATAGGAAAAGCAAAGGCGAATCTTTGACTTGTCCACTTCACACCTTCACGGAAGCCTGGATGCCGTTAGACACGTGTCGACTAGCTAGGGGGTGCTCACGTACCCCCCTGATCACCAGGCTTCATCCGTAAACCCTAATAGTCCTTTCTTTAAATTTTGGTCTAAGAGTTTACAACCAAAATCGGATGAATGTCTTTGTTGGTTATCCCAGAGATTTAATTGGGAATTCTTCCCACGAGACAAAGACAAAAGTGTTTGTCAATGTTTCTTATTTCCGAGAAATTGTTTCTAGTGAAGTATTTGAGTGGGAGGACAATATAATTTGATAAGGTTTATGAACCTGAGCATAATGATCAGAGTAGCGCAGCATCGGAATTGGTTTCGGAAGCGGCCACAACGATCATGGCTCCCATGACTACAAAGTGTTTTAGCCATGAAGATCGAAGTACATATTGAACCTTGTAGGTATGGTTTACTTTGTGATCAAATAAATGATTTGTGGACAAAGGATTGATTTTGAACAATGATAAACCAACTACAAACAAAGAAGTTATGATGGGCCCTGACTCCGTTAAAATGGCCATGCGCCATGAAATCCATAATAGATGAATACTTTTTGAAAGTAAATGGATCTATAGACTTGGATGAAATATCCTTGAAGAAGCTCGACTTGTCGAAAAATTGTTTACGACAAAGTTCAAAGAGTTGACTACGATAAGATTAGATCTTCCGTAGCAATGCTTATAGTCTATGTGGATTATTCTAGTAATCACTACATATTTCTTTTATGAGATATGCTAGTAGGATGTCAAAATACATTACTTATCAGAAGTATGTATTAAAGGTGTATACAAGATACAACCAAGAGTTTTGCTGGTCTGTGGAATACTCGATAGGTATACGAACTTCAATTGGATGAAGTAAGTACTGAGGAGTAGGAATCTTCACCAGATGAAATAGTCAAAGAGTTTTTGATTTCATCAGAGACGATGAAGAGGCTTGCATTTGCAAGAAATTAAGTGGGAGCGCTAAGACATATTTATAATACTTTATGTAGGTGACATATAGTTGGTTATAAATGATGTAATTATATACTTGATTAAAAGATTTCATTGAGAATTAACTTCAATGAAAGGATATGGACTGAAACAAATTTAGTGTCAAGATCTATGAAGATAGATTGAAACACATAAATAAGTTTAAGTCAAAGTACATAGGATGGATATTGAAGTAGTTCAATATAGAAATATTAAGAAAATATTCTTGCCATGTTAAGTTTTAACAAGACTTGAGTGTATCTGACACTCAATGAGTAAAAGCACATGAGTGATTATAGATCACGAATAATATGTACACAATCAGATGTCCTATGCTCTAAAAGGTGTTATGAGCATGTACCAGAATGATTCATGTGATGATCATTGAAAAACAGTAAGAATATTCTTGAGTACTTAAGAAGAACCAAGTATATATATATAATTTTGTATGGAGAAATGACAAACAAATCGCTGTAAGGTGTTACACCGATATTAGTTTTGTCACATATAAAATATAATTTCAATCTCAAATTTGACTAAGTGTTGTTTAAAAGGTAGCACAATGAGTTAGAAGTTGTCTATGTTAGATTTAGAAGAGTTCTAAATATTGTGACGGATTCTACAAACGAAAGGCAGAGTATGTCATTGTCTTGACAATGACTGAGGATGTTAAGTCAAGAAGTTCTTTGAGAACTTGGTGTAGTTCCGATAGTGTCAGAATTTTGAAGCTATATTATGTGACAATATTAGTGACTTATTTCAGACCGCGGAATTAAGGTTCCACCAGAAGATCAAACATATTTAATGCCAACTCATTTGGAAATGAGTGATGCGTTGAGACGCAAATGAAATTACAAAATACATACGTTTCTGAGCGTGTCAGATCTGTTGACTAAAACCTCTCCCGTGAGCAAAACATGATATAGCACAAGAAAGCCAAGGTGTTATATCTTTACAAATGTAAACTAGATTATTGACTCTAGTGCAAGTGGGAGACTGAAGGAGATATGCCCTAGAGGCAATAATAAAGTGGTTATTATTTATATCTTTATGTTTATGATAAATGTTTATATATCATGCTATAATTGTATTAACCGAAACATTAGTACATGTGTGATATGTAGACAACAAAGAGTCCCTAGTATGCCTCTTAACTAGCTTGTTGATTAATGGATGATTAGTTTCATAATCATGAACATTGGATGTTATTAATAACAAGGTTATGTCATTGTATGAATGATGTAATGGACACACCCAATTAAGCGTAGCATAAGATCACGTCATTAAGTTATTTGCTATAAGCTTTCGATACATAGTTACCTAGTCCTTATGACCATGAGATCATGTAAATCACTTATGCCGGAAAGGTACTTTGATTACACCAAACGCCACTGCGTAAATGGGTGGTTATAAAGGTGGGATTAAGTATCTGGAAAGTATGAGTTGAAGCATATGGATGAACAGTGGGATTTGTCCATCCCGATGACGGATAGATATACTCTGGGCCCTCTCGGTGGAATGTCGTCTAATGTCTTGCAAGCATATGAATAAGTTCATAAGAGACCACATGCCACGGTACGAGTAAAGAGTACTTGTCAGGAGACGAGGTTGAACAAGGTATAGAGTGATACCGATGATCAAACCTCGGACAAGTAAAATATCACGTGACAAAGGGAATTGGTATCGTATGTGAATGGTTCATTCGATCACTGAAGTCATCGTTGAATATGTGGGAGCCATTATGGATCTCCAGATCCCGCTATTGGTTATTGGTCGGAGTGAGTACTCAACCATGTCCGCATAGTTCGCGAATCGTAGGGTGACACACTTAAGGTTTGATTTTGAAATGGTAGAACTTGAATATGGAATGGAGTTCGAATATTTGTTCGGAGTCCCGGATGAGATCCCGAACATCACGAGGAGTTCCGAAATGGTCCAGAGAATAAGATTCATATATAGGAAGTCATATTCCAAGTTTGGAAATGATCTGGTGCATTTATGGTAGGTTCTAGAAAAGTCCGGAAGAAATCACCATGGAAAGTAGAGTCCCGGAGGGACTCCACCTTGCATGGCCAGCCAACCCTAAAGGGGAGGAGTCCAAGGTGGACTCCCCAAGGGTGGCCGGCCAAACCCCCTCATGGAAGGGGGGAATCCCACCCCAAGTGGGATTCCCACCTTGGGTAGGTTTCCCTACACATGGAAGGTTTTTGGTTCGGGTCTTATTCGAAGACTTGTAGTCCAACACTTGGGGCTTCCACCTATATAATGAGGGGCATAGGAGAAGGGGCTGACCACCACAAGCCCATAGCTTGGCCGCACCCATAGGTGGCCGGCCACCCCCTCTCCCAAACCCTAGCCGTCCCCTCTCTCCTCCTCTTCTCCCGCATGCTTAGCGAAGCTCCGCCGGAGATCTCCACCGCCACCGCCACCACGCCGTCGTGCTGCTGGATTCAAGGAGGAGCTACTACTTCCGCTGCCCGCTGGAACGGGGAGAAGGACGTCGTCTTCATCAACACCGAACGTGTGACCGAGTACGGAGGTGCTGCCCGATTGTGGCACCGTGATCAAGATCTTCTACGCGCTTTTGCAAGCGGCAAGTGATCGTCTACCGTAGCAATAAGAGCCTACTCTTATAGGCTTTGGAAATCTTCAAGGGTTAGTCTTGATCATCCCCTCGTTGCTCCCGTCTTCTAGATTGCATCTTGGCTTGGATTGCGTTCTCGCGGTAGGAAATTTTTTGTTTTCTATGCAACGAATCCCTACATTTTCTGGTATTAGTTCTGATGATGCTGCTGCCCATCTTAATAATTTTCTTGAACTATGTGAAATGCAAAAGTATAAGGATGTAGATGGTGACATTATAAAATTAAAATTGTTTCCTTTCTCATTAAGAGGAAGAGCTAAAGATTGGTTGCTATCTTTGCCTAAGAATAGTATTGATTCATGGACTAAATGTAAGGATGCTTTCATTGGTAGATATTATCCTCCTGCTAAAATTATATCTTTGAGAAGTAGCATAATGAATTTTAAGCAATTGGATAATGAGCATGTTGCCCAAGCATGGAAAAGAATGAAATCTTTGGTTAAAAATTGCCCTGCCCATGGACTGACTACTTGGATGATCATCCAAACCTTTTATGCAGGATTGAATATTTCTTCGCAGAACCTATTGGATTCAGCTGCTGGAGGTACTTTTATGTCCATCACTCTAGGCTCCGCAACAAAGCTTCTTGATGATATGATGATTAATTACTCTGAATGGCACTCGGAAAGAGCTCCACAAGGTAAGAAGGTAAATTCTGTTGAAGAAACCTCCTCCTTGAGTGATAAGATTGATGCTATTATGTCTATGCTTGCGAATGGTAGATCTAATGTTGATCCTAATAATGTTCCTTTAGCTTCATTGGTTGCTCAAGAAGAGCATGTTGATGTGAACTTCATTAAAAATAATAATTTCAACAACAATGCCTATCGGAATAATTCTAGTAACAACTATAGGCCATATCCTTCTAATAATGGTAACAGTTATGGTAATTCTTACAACAATAATAGGAATGTACCCCCTGGTCTTGAAGCCATGCTTAAAAATTTATTAGTACACAAACTGCTTTTAACAAATCTGTTGAAGAAAAGCTTGGTAAAATTGATATTCTTGCTTCTAAGGTTGATAGTCTTGCTGCTGATGTTGATCTTTTAAAAATGAAAGTTATGCCTAATGAAAATAAAGATATTAAGTCATTTGCTACAGCAAACGCCATCCAAGTTCGAATTAATGAGAATATTAGATTGATGGCTGAATTGCGTGCTAGGTGGGAAAAAGAAGAAAATGCTAAAGAGAATAATGTAGCTAAAGTTCGGACTATTACCAGCACTAGTAATGATAATGCTTCACATGTTGCTACACCTCCTACTATCAATGATAAAATAATTGGTGTTGGCAATGTTTCTACTCCTAATGAAAAGCGTGCAAAACTGCCCGAAACTGCTAAAACTGCTTGTGATAAAACTGCTGAAATTTTTCAAAATATTGGGGACAATGATCCCATTGCTTTAGATCATAATGGTTTAGATTTTTATGATTGTCACATCTCTGAAGTTATAAAGTTCTTACAAAAACTTGCTAAAAGTCCCAATGCTAGTGCTATAAATTTGGCCTTTATAAAACATATTACAAATGCTCTCAGAAAAGCTAGAGAAGAGAAATTAAACTGTGAAACTTCTATTCCTAGGAGGTTAGAGGATGGTTGGGAGCCCATCATTAAGATGAAGGTCAATGATTTTGATTGTAATGCTTTATGTGATCTTGGTGCAAGTATTTCTGTTATGCCTAAGAAAATCTATGATATGCTTGACTTGCCACCACTGAAAAATTGTTATTTGGATGTTAATCTTGCTGATAATTCTACAAAGAAACCTTTGGGGAGGATTGATAATGTTCGCATTACGGTTAACAATAACCTTGTCCCCGTTGATTTTGTTGTCTTGGATATTGAATGCAATGCATCTTGTCCCATTATATTGGGAAGACCTTTTCTTCGAACTGTTGGTGCTATTATTGATATGAAGGAAGGCAATATTAAATATCAATTTCCTCTCAAGAAAGGTATGGAACACTTCCCTAGAAAGAGAATGAAATTACCTTTTGATTCTATCATTAGAACAAATTATGATGTTGATGCTTCGTCTCTTGATAATACTTGATACACACTTTCTGCGCCTAGCTGAAAGGCGTTAAAGAAAAGCGCTTATGGGAGACAACCCATGATTTTACTTCTGCACTTTTGTTTTATATTTGAGTCTTGGAAGTTGTTACTACTGTAGCAACCTCTCCTTATATTTATTTTATTGCATTGTTGTGCCAAGTAAAGTCTTTGATAGTAAGGTTCATACTAGATTTGGATTACTGTGCAGAAATAGATTTCTTGCTGTCACGAATTTGAGTAGTATTCTCTGTAGGTAACTCAGAAAAATCTGCCAATTTACGTGAGTGATCCTCAGATATGTACGCAACTTTCATTCAATTTGAGCATTTTCATCTGAGCAAGTTAAGTGCCCCAGAAAAATTCGTCTTTACGGACTGTTCTATTTTGACAGATTCTGCCTTTTATTTCGCATTGCCTGTTTTGCTGTATTTGATGGATTTCTTTGTTCCATTAACTTTCAGTAGCTTTGTGCAATGTCCAGAAGTGTTAAGGATGATTATGTCACCTCTGAACATGTGATTTTTTTATTATGCACTAACCCTCTAATGAGTTTGTTTTGAGTTTGGTGTGGAGGAAGTTTTCAAGGGTCAAGAGAGGAGGATGATACAATATGATCAAGGAGAGTGAAAGCTCTAAGCTTGGGGATGCCCCCGTGGTTCATCCCTGCATATTTCAAGAAGACTCAAGCATCTAAGCTTGGGGATGCCCAAGGCATCCCCTTCTTCATCGACAAATTATCAGGTCACCTCTAGTGAAACTATATTTTTATTCCGTCACATCTTATGTGCTTTACTTGGAGCGTATGTTTGTTTTATTTTTGTTTTTGTTTGAATAAATTGGATCGTAGCATTCATTGTGTGGGAGAGAGACACGCTCCGCTGTTGCATATGAACACATATGTTCTTAGCTTTATTCTTAATGTTCATGGCGAAGGTTGAAACTGCTTCGTTAACTGTTATATGGTTGGAAACGGAAAATGCTACATGTGGTAAATGGTATAATGTCTTGAATAATTTGATAGTTGGCAATTGTTGTGCTCATATAGATCATGTTTAAGCTCTCGCATCATATACTTTGCACCTATTAATGAAGAACTACATAGAGCTTGTTAAAATTTGGTTTGCATGATTGGTCTCTCTAGAGTCCAGATATTTTCTGGTCAGGTGTTTGAACAACAAGGAAGACAGTGTAGAGTCTTATAATGCTTGCAATATGTTCTTATGTAAGTTTTGCTGTACCGGTTCATAATTGTGTTTGCTTCAAACAACCTTGCTAGACTAAGCCTTGTATTGAGAGGGAATACTTCTCGTGCATCCAAAATCCTTGAGCCAAAAACTATACCATTTGTGTCCACCATACCTACCTACTACATGGTATTTCTCCGTCATTCCAAAGTAAATTACTTGAGTGCTACCTTTAAAATTCTATTCTTTGTCTTTGCAATATATAGCTCATGGGAAAAATAGCTTAAAAACTATTGTGGTATTGAATATGTACTTATGTATCTTATTTCTTAATAAGTTGCTTGTTGAGCGGTAACCATGCTTCTGGGGACACCATCAACTATTTCACTTTGTTGAATATCATGTGAGTTGCTATGCATGTTCGTCTTGTCTGAAGTAAGGGTGATTTATCATGATCAAATGGTTTGAGTATGCATATTGTTAGAGAGGAACATTGGGCCGCTAACTAAAGCCATGATCCATGGTGGAAGTTTCAGTTTGGACAAACAATCCTCAATCTCTTATGAGAATATTATTTGTTGTTGAATGCTTATGCATTAAAGAGGAGTCCATTATCTGTTGTCTATGTGTTATCACCAGATTTTGGCCAAATCAGGAAGTGGGCCGTAAGAGAGATGGGCTTGGAAGATCACACGTGGAAGATCTCTGAAGCGGCCTTGCGCGAAGAGTTTGGGCTAGACTGCCCATGTATCTTTAATTATAGTAGATTGCATCTTAGATTAGAAGATAGAGTTTTACCCGTGCACGGTTAGGTGCACGCCTAAATTAGAAAGTCCCCTGGACTATAAATATGTATCTAGGGTTTATGGAATAAACAACAACCAACGTTCAAACCAACCAAATCAATCTCGGCGCATCGCCAACTCCTTCGTCTCGAGGGTTTCTACCGGTAAGCAACATGCTGCCTAGATCGCATCTTGCGATCTAGGCAGCACAAGCTCCACGTTGTTCATGCGTTGCTCGTACTGAAGCCTTTTTGATGGCGAGCAACGTAGTTATCATAGATGTGTTAGGGTTAGCATAGTTCTTCGTGTAACATGCTATCGTAGTGCAACCCTCGCATGTCTAGCCGCCCTTACACCTATCTTAGGTGTAGGGGCGGCACCCCGCTTGATCATTATTTAGTAGATCCGATCCGTTACGGTTGCTCCTTGTTCATCAAGGATTAGTTTAATATCTGCAATAGTTAGGCCTTACAAAGGGCTGGAGGATCCAGCGGCACGTAGGGTGTCGTTTGCTAGTCCTAGACAGGATGTTCCGGGGATCAACCTCGTGTTGGTTTTTAGGCCTTGTCTAGGATCGGCTTACGATCACCGTGCGTGGCCGCGAGGCCCAATCCTGAGTAGGATGATCCGATTATGCGGTGAAAACCCTAAATCGTCGTAGATCTCATTAGCTTTATCTTGATCAAGCAGGACCACCATATATTCGTGCACCCCGTACGAATCATGGGTGGATCGGCTCCTTGAGCCGATTCACAGGATAACCTGAGAGCCGATCGAGGCTCGTATTTAATGTTTACATGTATGCCATGCAGGAAACTAAGCGAGGCATCTCCATCACCTTCCTGGCCAGGTATAGGTCAGGTGGCACGCCCTTGCAATCAGCATCGGACGTGTGACCAGAAGGCTTTGCGGGCCGTCGCTCGGAGGGACCTCGGCCAGCCGCAGCCCTAGGTTGTTCCCGGCTCTACGGTGTTGCCCGTCGCTGCCCGCCGGTGGGTTTCGGACGTCAACACATTCTGGCACGCCCGGTGGGACAAGCTTCTACATCAACCACATCGCCATCTACATCTGAGATGGCGGACGGCACGCCTTGATCACATACGAGGATCTGACCGACGAGCTCAAGAAGAAATATGACGAGATCAAAGTCATCCTCGAAGCCGACCTCATCGGCTCTTTCCACAGAACCCGTTCACATGGCATCAGGTGGAAGGGGTTCTCGCCCAATGGTGCACTAGATGGGATAGACCTCTCTGCCCCGTCGGAAGAACGCACCAGGTCCCTGCGGCAGGAGATCAACTACTTGGTGGCTCACTCGCTACACCGCCACTCTGAGAACCTGGTCAACACGCTGGAGCGTGTCGCTCTTCGCGTAATCCAGGAGATCATGAGGCACCAGTACTCGCCGTCAGGACCAGCTCTCGGGACGCATCAAGGAGAGTTGCCACTCCAGTCCCGTCCACCGCTGCCATACGCGTTGGCAGCACCAGAAGTGCCGGCTTCACCGGCATTCGTCGTCTACAAGATCGGTGGTGACCCTAGTGACTACCAGTTCTTGCCTGAGGCGCCGAAGGAGATCCCTCACGGGTACACGTGCACGTATGTGCCAGATTGTGGTAACTGGGCACTCACAAACCAGGCCACAGCATCAGGGACTTCTGGGAAAACAGGAGGGACGTCAACAACAGAGCTTGAGAAGCAGACGTGGCTGACTAAATATGCCACCCCGACGAACCTCCAGAGCTCAGCTCCTGCAGTTGGCTCAGAGCTGGAAAAGCAAACATGGCTGGCTAAGTACGCCACCCCGGCGAATCTTCAGAGTTCAACTCCTGCAGCCAGCACAGCGGATCAGATCAGCAACATACTGAGAGACCAGTTCGGCATGGTGCCGAAACGGAGGGCAATCGGCTATTCCAAGCCGTACCCCGACGACTACGAGATGATCCCGCTACCACCTAAATATCGGCTCCCTGACTTCTCCAAATTCAGTGGATCAGATGGTTCCAGCTCCATCGAGCACGTGGGCCGATATTTGGCACAACTAGGACCGGCCTCAGTGTCGGATCAACTACGCGTGAGGCTCTTCTCACAGTCCCTCACGGGATCGGCTTTCGGATGGTACACCTCGTTGCCACCAGACTCCATCCGGACTTGGAAGCAGTTGGAAGAGCAGTTCCATACGCAGTACCATTCAGAGGCTTCCGAGTCCGGCATTGCCGATCTAGCACAACTACGTCAGAAGCGTGGAGAAACTGTGACAGAATACATCCAGCGCTTCAGGAATCTTAGGAACCGATGTTATTCGGTTCGTATAACTGAAAAGGAAGCAGTCGAGTTGGCAGTAGCGGGCCTCGCAACACCGCTCAAGGACATGGCCTCCCAAGCAGACTATCCCTCACTGGCGCACATGGTTCAGAAACTTTCAGCATATGAACAGCGCCACCCAGACCTGTACCAGGACAAATTCAAGTGTGCAGTAGTCCTGGTCGATGCAGTGGAAGACGAAGTTTCTGCGGGAGATCAAGAGGTAGCAGTGGCTGAATGGACTCGGGGAGGAACCCCCGTGTCCTGCAAATGGGTAAAGCCACCAGGCCCGCCCCGGGGGTTTGATTTTGACGTGACCAAAACTGAGCAAATCTTCGACCTCCTGCTCAAGGAGAAGCAGTTGACGATTCCTGAAGGTCTCAAATTCCCCACGGCGCAAGAGCTGAACGGAAAGCCATACTGCAAATGGCATAACTCGCTCTCCCATGCCACCAACGACTGCAGGGTATGGCGTCAGCACATCCAAGCGGCGATAGAAAAAGGGCGTCTGATTTTCAACCAGTACGCCATGAAGGTCGACACCCAGCCCTTCCCCGCCGTTAACATGGTAGAATGCACTTACCCTGAAGGTTGCCAGCCAGGATCCTCGTTTAGCATCAACATGGTAGGACCTGGGCACCACTCTGGCAAAGATGGAGACGAGGGCAGCTGCTCTCGTAGCAAGGACACAGAGGAGGCCGCTCCACGCGATCGGCTCCATTATGATGGCAAGCGCTACGTCACAGAGGGAGAAGTGAAGAACATAAGATATCAGCGACCCCTCTCTGATCACCTCCTCAACAAGTATGTAAGTCAGTATGACCAACGCCGACGGTCCAGCTATGATGATGAAAGAGATCGTCTGGCTAGAGAAGCCAGAAGACATCGTCGGCATGATCGCGATGAGGAGGAGCACGAGCGCCGTGCCAAAGGAGAATCAAGGGAGCAAGATGACAACGACAGGCATTGGGACTGCCCCTTCTTCAGACACTGCTGGGATTCAGGAATGAGCCGATTGCCCACAATCGGCAGTTGCCCAGAATGCAACCAGAAGAAGAAGGAGGCAGCCAACGTATCTGTGTTCAGGCGCTTAGGGCCTCTCCCACCACAAAGCAAACGCGCTGAGTCCCCTCGGTGGGCGGATCTCGAGGATTCAGAAGACGAGGGACAAGAAGAAGAAGACAGGTACCACCGGCCAAGGTGGTGCCCTGATGGACTCAGCCGTTCCCAAAAGCGCAGGGTTCAGCGATTGCGCGGCCTGGAGGAAGCCGAAAGGGTATACTTGCATACGCTAAGGAAGGCACGACCTGATCTGGCTGTGAAAGTTCAGCGAACCCTGGATGAAGAGGGTCGTCCACGGAAAATGGAGTGGCGTCCCAAGCAAAGGAAAGCCGATGATGAAACATCGGCTGGTACAAACATGGTTCTCGTCCTTCCGACGGAGCTTAGTGCTCCACGATTACACGGTGCACTCAAGGTGGACTACAGCAAGCGCATCAACATGCTAAAGTCAGAGGTTGGGCTGGTTTTATCCTCCAGCCTGACCGAGTAGCAGGAACAAACCGATGAGCAAACGGGGCGAGGCTGATCTTTGTGATCGGCCCCAGAAATCTATGAAGGGGCATTACAGAACCTTCAGTCAGCGCTCCAACCAACATGGAGGCCGATTCCAGTAATCGGCCAAAATTATCTTCACCACATGTTCTGCTTGTGTTCAGCATCGATCTACTGGGCAGCGGCCACGTCGGCAGATGAAAGTCAGCACGAATCCTTGCGGAGCCGACGTGCAAGTGCAGTGCCCTGGCTAACCATAAAAGCCGATATCTGCAGTCACCTGGCAGATTCGGCTCGGGGGGCATATAGTCAGATGAACATGTGCAGTAAACATGTGTACAATGAAACATTGGGGGCCGATGGAAAAAATCGGCCAGTAAAAAAAAAATTTCATAACAGACAGCCGATGCAAGGGCATCGACTTTAGAATTGAGAAGCAGCCGATGCGCAGCCATCGACTCTAGTACAGTTACACAAGACCAAGACCCACTGGCTATATGCTCAAAGTTCACATCAACATTGACGTTCAGTGGAATAAAACTGATCAACGATCTGTGCATCCTCGCCGGCATTCTCGCCTTGATTAAGGCTCGGGGGGCAGCTAACTTGGTAGATGTTCTGTTTTGGGAGCCGATTGGAGTCGCATCGATTGACCTTGCATCGTGATCTTCTCTGAAAGCAGTTCAGGTGTTGCAAAGGAAAACTGCTAAAGCTACGGAGAGGAACCGGAAAAGGAGGCCGTCGGCTTTACAGGTTGGACCGTCCTGTCGCTGCAAGAAAAGGAAAGGGACTGGATTCTCAAAATAGCCGATGAGTAGTCATCGGCTAAGGGATTGCGAAAAATTATGGCCGGATATCAAATCGCAGCCTGAATTTGAGAAGTGCTTGACTGATGGGCTGATCGACATGAGAGTCCGGCTTCACGGGCGTCCAAACGAAAAGGAATCCGATACGTTGCTATCGGTCTTGGCATGACAGGCGGAAGGAATGGAATTGGATTAATTGAAAGATGAATTGAAAGAACAATTTTCATTAATTCAAAGGAGCGGCTTTACAGGAAAGAGCCGATGGCTCTCAAAAGAGGGATCTGGTGCCTAGTGCACTGCTACTACTAGTCCTATTCTACTAGTCGTCGTTGTCCTCGTCATCACCGCCGTCGATGTCGTCGGCGCTGCTCCCAGGAAGCTCCTCGTTGCTGCTGCCCCAGCCCTTGGCCGGAGCCTCGTCTTCCTCGTCATCATCATCATCCTCGCTGTCCGCCCAGGAGCGGAAGCGCTTGGTCGGCGGATACCCGATGGAGGAGGAGGATTCATCCTCCTCCTCTTCCTCCTCGTCATCATCATCGTCTTCGCTGTCCGCCCAAGCGCGGAATCGCTTGGCCGGTAGAAGCTTAGCGGGGGAAGAGGGGCCGCCCTCCTCTTTTTCTTCTTCTTCCTCTACTTCTTCCCCCTTCCCGTCGGGGGAGGTGGGGTTCACCCAGGGATGGAGGTCGTCTTCACTTTCGCTTATCAGCTCCCCATCGATGAGGAACTTGAGGTCCTCTTCCCCATCGGTCAGAGGCATGTTGCCCTCTGGCGCGTGATCAGAGTTCCACTCCGGCTCGCTCGAAGAGAAGGATTGGAGGGAGAGGCCGGAGGAGACAGAGGAAGAGGAAGACATCGCTACAGGGGAAGAAGGGTTTTTGGGTGCCGATAGCTGGAACAGAGGAAGGGGATGAAGAGGGCTAATCAATCGGCACGGCTAAATAATGAGAAGCCTGGTGGAAATTTAATGCCATTGCAGTTTCCGAGGAAGTGATGCCAAAGCTATCGAATTTTGCAGAGAAGCTGAAAAGACAGGGCATCATGATGAAGAATACTGCGACAGGTCTGCTCTGCCACGACATGACCCTTCGAAGGAAAAATAGAGTGGTTTTGAAATTATCATTGCCAAAACCAGGGGGCATGTGTTATCACCAGATTTTGGCCAAATCAGGAAGTGGGCCGTAAGAGAGATGGGCTTGGAAGATCACACGTGGAAGATCTCTGAAGCGGCCTTGCGCGAAGAGTTTGGGCTAGACTGCCCATGTATCTTTAATTATAGTAGATTGCATCTTAGATTAGAAGATAGAGTTTTACCCGTGCACGGTTAGGTGCACGCCTAAATTAGAAAGTCCCCTGGACTATAAATATGTATCTAGGGTTTATGGAATAAACAACAACCAACGTTCAAACCAACCAAATCAATCTCGGCGCATCGCCAACTCCTTCGTCTCGAGGGTTTCTACCGGTAAGCAACATGCTGCCTAGATCGCATCTTGCGATCTAGGCAGCACAAGCTCCACGTTGTTCATGCGTTGCTCAGATCGAAGCCTTTTTGATGGCGAGCAACGTAGTTATCATAGATGTGTTAGGGTTAGCATAGTTCTTCGTGTAACATGCTATCGTAGTGCAACCCTCGCATGTCTAGCCGCCCTTACACCTATCTTAGGTGTAGGGGCGGCACCCCGCTTGATCATTATTTAGTAGATCCGATCCGTTACGGTTGCTCCTTGTTCATCAAGGATTAGTTTAATATCTGCAATAGTTAGGCCTTACAAAGGGCTGGAGGATCCAGCGGCACGTAGGGTGTCGTTTGCTAGTCCTAGACAGGATGTTCCGGGGATCAACCTCGTGTTGGTTTTTAGGCCTTGTCTAGGATCGGCTTACGATCACCGTGCGTGGCCGCGAGGCCCAATCCTGAGTAGGATGATCCGATTATGCGGTGAAAACCCTAAATCGTCGTAGATCTCATTAGCTTTATCTTGATCAAGCAGGACCACCATATATTCGTGCACCCCGTACGAATCATGGGTGGATCGGCTCCTTGAGCCGATTCACAGGATAACCTGAGAGCCGATCGAGGCTCGTATTTAATGTTTACATGTATGCCATGCAGGAAACTAAGCGAGGCATCTCCATCACCTTCCTGGCCAGGTATAGGTCAGGTGGCACGCCCTTGCAATCAGCATCGGACGTGTGACCAGAAGGCTTTGCGGGCCGTCGCTCGGAGGGACCTCGGCCAGCCGCAGCCCTAGGTTGTTCCCGGCTCTACGGTGTTGCCCGTCGCTGCCCGCCGGTGGGTTTCGGACGTCAACACTATGTTGTCCCGGTATGGATGTCTAATTTGAGAATAATCAAAAGCGAGAAATCCAATGCGAGCTTTCTCCTTAGACCTTTGTACAGGCGGCATAGAGGTACCCCTTTGTGACACTTGGTTAAAACATATGCTATGCAATGATAATCCATGTAAATCCAAGCTAATTACGACAAGGTGCGAGCATTATTGGTAATCTATGCATGAGGCTTGCAACTTATAGGATATCTTATACATAACACATACGATTTATTACTACCGTTGATAAAATTGTTTCTTGTTTTCAAAATAAAAGCTCTAGCACAAATATAGTAATCCATGCTTCCCTCTGCGAAGGGCCATTCTTCTACTTTTATGTTGAGTCAGTTTACCTACTTCCTTCCATCTTAGAAGCAAACACTTGTGTCAACTGTGCATTGATTCTTACATTATTACCTATTGCACTTGTTATATTGCTTTATGTTGACAATTATCCATGAGATATACATGTTGAAGTTGAAAGCAACCGCAAAAACTTATATCTTCCTTTGTGTTGCTTCAAAGCTTTCTACTATGAACTTATTGCTTTATGAGTTAACTCTTATGCAAGTCTTATTGATGCTTGTCTTGAAAGTACTATTCATGAAAAGTCTTTGCTATATGATTCAGTTGTTTATTCATTGCCTTTACCATTGCTTCGAATCGCTGCATTCATCTCATGTGCTTTACAATAGTATTGATCAAGATTATGATAGCATGTCACTTCAGAAATTATCTTTGTTATCGTTTACCTACTCGAGGACGAGTAGGAACTAAGCTTGGGGATGCTTGATACGTCTCCAACGTATCTATAATTTCTTATGTTCCATGCTACTTTATTGAAGATACTCACATGTTTTATACATACTTTATGTCATATTTATGCATTTTCCGGCACTAACCTATTAACGAGATGCCGAAGAGCCAGTTGTTGTTTTCTGCTGTTTTTGGTTTCAGAAATCCTACAAAGGAAATATTCTCGGAATTGGACGAAATCAACGCCCAGGGTCTTATTTTTCCACGAAGCTTTCAGAAGACCGAGGGGGATACGAAGTGGGGCGACGAGGCGCCGCCACACTAGGGCCGCGCGACCAGGCTAGGGCCCGCGCCGCCCTAGCGTGTGGGGCCCACGCCAGCCCCCCGACTCTGCCCTTCCGCCTACTTAAAGCCTTCGTCGAGAATACCCCAGTACCGAGAGCCACGATACGGAAAACCTTCCAGAGACGCCGCCGCCAATCCCATCTCGGGGGATACAGGTGATCGCCTCCGGCACCCTGCCGGAGAGGGGAATCATCTCCCGGAGGACTCTTCATCGCCATGATCGCCTCCGGAGTGATGTGTGAGTAGTTCACCCCTGGACTATGGGTCCATATCAGTAGCTAGATGGTTGTCTTCTCCTCATTGTGCTATCATTGTTAAATCTTGTGAGCTGCCTAACATGATCAAGATCATCTATTTGTAATGCTACATGTTGCGTTTGTTGGGATCCGATGAATATGGAATACTATGTTATGTTGATTATCAATCTATCATCTATGTGTTGTTTATGATCTTGCATGCTCTCCGTTGCTAGTAGAGGCTCTGGCCAAGTTGATACTTGTAACTCCAAGAGGGCGTATTTATGCTCGATAGTGGGTTCATGCCTCCATTAAATCTGGGGAGTGACAGCAACCCCTAAGGTTGTGGATGTGTTGTTGCCACTAGGGATAAAACATCAATGCTTTGTCTAAGGATATTTGTGTTGATTACATTACGCACCATACTTAATGCAATTGTCTGTTGTTTGCAACTTAATACTGGAAGGGGTGCGGATGCTAACCCGAAGGTGGACTTTTTAGGCATAGATGCATGCTGGATAGCGGTCTATGTACTTTGTCGTAATTCCCAATTGAATTTCACGCTACTCATCATGATATGTATGTGCATTGTTATGCCCTCTTTATTTGTTAATTGCCCAACTGTAATTTGTCCACCCAACATGCTAATTCTTATTGGAGAGACACCACTAGTGAACTGTGGACCCCGGTCCATTCTTTACATCGAATACAATCTACTGCAATATTTGTTTTTACTGTTCTTTGCAAACATCATCATCCACACTATACATCTAATCCTTTGTTACAGCAAGCCGGTGAGATTGACAACCTCACTGTTACGTTGGGGCAAAGTACTTTGATTATGTTGTGCAGGTTCCATGTTGGCGCCGGAATCCCTGGTGTTGCGCCGCACTACACTCCGCCACCATCAACCTTCAACGTGCTTCTTGGCTCCTACTGGTTCGATAAACCTTGGTTTCTTACTGAGGGAAACTTACTGCTGTACGCATCAGACCTTCCACTTGGGGTTCCCAACGGACGCGTGCTGTACGCGTATCACCTTCCTCTTGGGGTTCCCAACGGACGTGTGCTTTACCATCACAAGCACACACCTCCTAAATACCCACTATGCTTACAAACTTTGTCCAAATGAGTCCAAATTCGTTACACTTGTGTATCTTTGACTTGCAAACAATATCATGTCGGCCAAAATGTACTATAATGTTCAAATAACACAACTTTACAATTTTTATGCCAAAAGTTTCAGTTTCCCTTGGTCCATTTATTATTTAGGTGCCCCTGTTTTACTTAGTGTTACTTAGTGTTACTCAGTTTTCCCCTCCGGGCTCACTTGTTTTACTCAGTCGTACTTAGTTTTGCCCTTCCGATAAACATTTCCTCACTTTTCCCCCTCTTAGTTCTACTCAGTTTTCCTCACTTGTACTCACTGGCTGATCTCTGATTGGTCGAGATGTATGTCACACGGATCTTGATTAGTTGAAAGCTCAACGAACGCTTGCACCGTTCGATCTTTTATGATCGGACGGCATGTATATCTCTCTCTACCACGATGGACACATACGAAGAGAAGAGCAGAGCACATACCTACCAACCCTGGCAGTCGCATATTCCAGTCGCATCTTCCTCTCTCCTATTTCCTCTCTTACTCCGGCGGTCGCGGTGGCGCGGATCTAACCATGTGTGCGGCGGCGCGGATCTAACCATGCGGCGGCGCGGATCTAACCGTGCGGCGGCGTGGATCTAAGAGTGCCGGTGAGGATCTAACCCTCAGAAAGAGTTGAAATGTCTCTCTCTGTCTCACTTTCGTTTCTCTTCTCAGATCTGTTGATGATGAAGAACACCAAGACGGCGGCCGTGCCGACAGTGGTCATCGATGGCAAGATCATTGAAGTCATCGCCTACAACATCACTTCGACGGCGCAGATCCAACCTTCAATGTCGGAGCCTGTTGCTGTCTCACTTCCGTTGCCCTCCTCAGATCCAAGGACACCAAGACGGCGGCCGTGCCGACAGTGGTCATCGATGCCATGAACATTGAAGCCATCACCTACAACATCGCTTCGACGGCGCAGATCCAGCCTTCAATGTTGGAGCCTGTTGATGTCTCCCTTCCGATGCCGAGAGTGCGAATCGATGCCAAGACGATTGAAGCCATCGTCTATAACCGTGCTGTGAAGCCGCCGATGCAGCCCTCCGCAGATCCATCGCTGATGAAGTACACCAAGACAGCGGTGGTGCCGACAGTGGTCATCGATGCCACGAATATTGAAGCCATCGCCTACAACATCGCTTCAATGGCGGATGGCGCAGATGACCACCCCTCGGCCGCCTGTCGTCCCGGCCCTTCTTGCCCATCGCTGCGCGGCCGTGTTCGACGACGCAAATTGGGATAAATTATGATAAATTTGTATTTTTCAATTTCAATTGGGGAAAAATTGTTCGATCTACTACCTCCGTCTTAAAACAAGCTTCTCCATGTTCTTGATGTGTGCATGTACATTCGTATGTATGATTTGAATTCTATCCCAACTTGATATGTATTTGATCCGAGAGGCTGGTACATGCTAAAATCATCGCGCGCATTACTTAGCACAACTAGGAAATTGTACGCCAAAATACAGTGGTTAGAGCCACAACAAAATATTGTGGTTAGAGCCATCTACTGAATAATAATTCTATACTATCTAAATCGTCTACCACAACCACATAACTGCTAGGACAGGGATGACAACTAATAAAACTGCCCAGATGAATATACTTTTCTCCTCTCCCATCACTTGAAGTTCATGTTCTAGATTTTCTACCACTTGATCAAATACGACAAGATCTGTCTCAACTCTCAACTTCTCCTTGCGAATAAGCTCTCAATTCTTTTTTTCTTCCTCCACAGTACGCTTCAGCTCGAATATCATCAGGTTTTTACGGGCCAATTCATCACCTAAATTGGCCACCTTCTCCTCCAAATCCATCCTCTGGCTACACCACTGGGTTGATTCATCTTGGTATGCAATGTACCATGGATCATCGGCTTGCCTGGCTAACTGTAATAATAATGGAAAAAAGAACAACTGAAATCACTCCAACAGGCAATGGCGGCTCTTCAAATTAAATGGTAGTATAGAGAGTAGAAGCTAGATACTTGCACTTCCGACGAGGTAGGAGAAGTAGAACGTGGCCACGACATGATCGAATCCCCACCCTTGCCGGTGTACCTGCTACGACCAGACATTGAGGACTATTTCACACCTGCAAACTCCAATAAATTACGGGAACCGAATCGATTAGGGGGCGGTGGAGGAAGAAGCGGAGGTCTTACCAAGCGGTGGAACAAATCCCGGTCGTCGTGGGCGGCGGATCTGCTTGCGGCGGACTTTCCTGCGGTGGGTACAATGCGTGCGGACGAAACAAGTGTTGGAGCCATGGTTGACGTGCACCGCCGCAGTCCGTCCGACGCCGCTGGGGGACAGAGCCGGTGGCGCGACGAGGCGCCGACAATGGCTGCTCCGTCCGAGGGTGGGGAACGAGCTGTCAGCGGTTCTCCGGTGACTAATGAGATACACAACATTAGGTTCCAGCATATTTAGCATAAAATTCACTTTAGATTAAGCTGCGAAAATAGTCACCTGATGGGTCTAGCTTAAGAAAAATTAAATAGATGACCCCACTGGTCATTGGCTGCGGCAGCCCCACACAGCGGCAATATATGTCTTTTCCTGAAAAATATAGGTGACCCCACTGGTCATTGGCTGCGGAGGCCCCACAGAGCGCTAATATATGATAAATAAATAGACGACTCCACTGGTCATTGGCTGCGGTAGACCCACAGAGCGGCAATATATGTCTTCTCCTGAAAAATAGACGACCCCACTGGTCATTGGCTGCGGAGGCCCCACAGAGCGGTAATATATGATTTTATAAAAATAAATAGACGGCCCCACTGGTCATTGGCTGAGGCAACCCCACAGAACGACAATATATGTCTTTTCCTGAAAAATAGACGACCCCACTGGTCATTGGCTGCGGCAGCCCTATAGAGCGGCCTCATTTGTCATTGGCAGCACCACCTATAAAATCATGAAATAAAATGGCCCACACGTTAGCGATAGATGGATGGCTGCTCCGACATGTCTCCTGACCCTACCCGTCAGTACGAGACGGTCAGGGAGGAGCTACCCCTGTGCAGCCCCACCCGGTCAGACTAACAGTCAAGGCCTCTGACCTGACGGCTACCGGCCGTTCCAGGCTTCCAGCACTTGTGATGTTTAAAACTAAAGAGGTGAAAACTGAGGAAAAACTAAGTGGCTAGGGAAAACTGAGTACAACTAAGGACCTGAGGGCACCAAAGTAGAAATCCCTATATTATTTGTCCAATTGCGGTTTACAGATTTAAAGATATTAATTATTTGGCCATATTATATGAATAATGCACATATTATTTGATAATAATAATAAAATGAATAAAACATAATTATTTCATATTCGAATTCCCCACATTTTTCTAATAATAATGCATATATTATTTGTCCAATTATGGTTTACATATTTAAATATATTATTTGGCCATATTATATGAATAATGCATAGATTATTTAATGATAATAATAATAATAATATGAATAGAAAGATAATTATTTCATATTCAAAGTCCCCACTTTTTCTAATAATAATGCATATTATTTGTCCAAGTGCGGTTTACAGATTTAAAGATGTTAATTATTTGGCCATTTTATATGAATAATGCATATATTATTTGATAATAATAATAATAAATGTATGAGTTATTTTTTACTTACATAATTATTTAAATATAATAATAGGAATTCAATATTATTATCTTATTCATTATTGTTTACTTACATAATTATTTTTGGTTTCAAAAAGTATAGAAATGTGACACAATGGTATAAGATTTAATAGGATTGATATGGTAGTATTTACAACAAGGTACAATCACATTCGCGGGAGCACAGCAGGAAAGAACCGAGGAGTTAAACGTGCTGAAGGTGGAGCAGTGTGAGCATGGGTGACCGACCAGGATGTGACCGAGTCTAGAATTTGACTAATGATTAAGTGTAATTAGTTTTAAAAAATGCTCCAAGTGAGAGAGTAACGAGTCAAACAATTAAAAAAATAAAAAATAAATTATAAAAATGAAAAATAATTTTGGGAAATAATATTTAGTCCCGATTGGGCTTACGAGCCGGGACTAAATATCCTCCACCCCAAACACTGTATCGCAGCCACGTGGAGGACCATTGGTCCCGGTTGGTAACTGGATCGGTACTAAAGGTTCTACCTCTAGTCCTGCCTGAATAGTCATGGTTGGCCAACCGAGACTAAAAGCCCTTACATGTCGGGACATAAGGGAATGTCTCCACTAGTGGGCGCGTCGAGGGCTGGAGAGGAGGAGGCGCTGCTGGAGGTTGTCGTTGCTAGAGGAGGGTGTGGAGGGAGGCGAGCGGGATGTAGGCGGTCTCTGCTGGTCTAGGGCGCCAGCGGCGTTAGCAACATGGCTGCATCTGCACCCAACATTGTTGGAGGAGCGCCATGGCAAGATTAGCATCTCCAGTGACCTCCGTGGGACTGCCGAAGTACAGCGCCCCGGCCAGCCAATCTTGTCTTCTGTTTCATTTTGCTTTGTTGCTGATTTTTTTTCCTAGTTCTATGCTTGTTGTGTTTGATTTCAAACGATGGTTGTTGTGGTAGTATAAAATTGATGGGTATTGTTGAATTATTGCAACAAATGTTTGGGGTCAAGAAGGACTAAAAGTATTGTATAAATTTGAGCTATGATTGCTGTGGCAGTATAAAATCTATACCACTACAGTCAATACTGAAATATGCGCTGAAATAAAGTATTTTTGAATAGTTATTTTCTTAATTGAAGAGAATGGCATAGGTAGAGGTATGAGTTAGTTGTAGTGGCATATCTTCAAGTTGGATTTTTGTAATGGCATTTTCCAACTCGCAAAAGTTGTAGTGGCAGATCCAGTTAACCCTATATATTATCACCACGCCAGGGTCATCCCGTTATAATTCAGCATAAATATGACAACTCTTATTTTGCTTTGATTTTGCAATATAATCAGTCAACTACTATCCCCTGGATTGTGATCATTTAAGGTTGGCATGTCAAGTTCTCCCTGCCTCCCCACAATACAGTATGCATTAGAGCAAGGACAGTAGCAAAGCCAGCAACTGGCTATAAGCCTGTGACACGCTAGCTATTATCATCACAAAAAAAATCTAGTACAATAGCTTGGGTATTACACTTTGGCTTTAGGAATAGTTAAGTGTTTAATGTTGCATGTTTCCAAGATGGCCAGCAGTAAAAAGCATGCTTGCGTCTGCTTAAAGTCAGCTGAAGGCTGCAAGTAGACGGTAGCCTCTCATTTTCTGTGTTGTAGCCGGGCGCTTCACATGTCGCCCGCTCTCTTCTCTCTCTTTGTGTCTATCCTCCAACTCAGAATTTGCTGATATGGACTAGTTTATAGTCTGCTGATTAGGATCTATTGTACTTGCTCTTAGTCCTCTACAGTTCAATATGCATTAATCTAAAGGTATAATTGATGCCCCCCATGGGGGCTTCATAGCGATTAGCGCTTCGTGGCCGTTGGATCTTTTCAGATGGGGTCTTGCGATGCATCCTTGCTATTCATTTTTTTCACTTTGTAGTATAAAAGCGCTCCCGACAGTGGAAACCCTAGCCGCCACAGCCAAATCCCGTCGCGCCATCTTCTCCAATCGGCTGGCTCGCTCGTCCTCCCAATCCTCTCTCTCACCCCACTCTCGTCCTCTTCTCCTCCTTTGGCTCTTCTCCCTCTTCCTCCAGGCTCCCACCCTCCAATCTTTGTGTTGTCCTCACTTCCCCAATCCCCATCCCCAACGTGGAGCTCATGGCCCATGGTGCCCCACCTCCTCTATCCCTTTACTCTTTCTCATGCCCTAGATCGTCCTTGTACACAACAAGAAGGGCTTCTGGTCTAGGTGTTGGAGGAATAAGTGGTGGCAAGAAGAGGAGCAAGAGGAGGAGAAGGAAGAATGAAGAATGGAAGATCCCCACCTTCTCTGTCCGATTTCTCTTGATCTAGCTCAAAGGGTGAGTTTTCCCACCCTCTATGATAATCCTAGGTTCTGTAAATGGTGGTTCCTAGGTTCAAATGCCTGGGATTAGCAAGATCAAGTGGAAATTAGATGAATCATGTTTCTATATTTCCGTTCTAGACATACAGGTTCACAGATCGTCAGTTTTGACTACCCTCTTGGCCGAATTAGAGAATGTTTAGTTGGAGTGATTTGTAGGTCTCGTTTCTGCGGTCATTTTGAGTGGTCACTCACTATATTTGGTGCAGCGGTTTAGCTGCAGCGATGAAAACAAGTAAACATCTTTCTAGATTCCTGTTTCTAGACATACAGGAAGATCATCAGTTTTGACTATCCAGCTGGTCTAATTAGAGAACTCTTAGCTGGAGTGCTTTACAGGTCTCGTTTCTGCGATTGTTTTGAGTGGTTATTCACTAAATTTGATTCAGCGGTTTAGCTGCAGCGCCGAAAACAAGTTTCTGGTCCGTTATTGCAAAACAGTATTTTCATAGCTTTTGTTTATAGTTTTTCATAGCTTTTATTAATAATTGTTCATAGTATTTTCCAGCCTATTAACATCCACACCTTAACATATACATACATGGTTTCAGCCCAAAATAGTTCTCTATATGAGTCATGTGTTTCATTTTATAGGTGGACCAGTTTGTACGTTAACAAGGTAAATCGCAAAATTGCAGCCTTTTATGATGCATTGTTTGTACTTCAACCAGGTGGAGAATTTCTCCATGTTCTCTACCTCCAAAGCCTAAGATTGAGTTAGCGGAATTTGGTTTCTTTGGTGATTCCTGCACATTTTGCAGGTTAAGGGGCTACATATCCATTGGAGCGGATAGAGTGTGGCTGCAGTCTTCCTTTGCGCGCAGATTGAGTATCTCCTCCAATTTATTTAAACAGGTATTTATGTTCATTCTTATTATACATAGATATAGCCATGGTGGCCACACTTCACTGTATGTCGCTATCCCGCCCCTCCCTATCTAAACCTGGTGCTCTATCTTGAAAGTTCTCAGTGAGGTGATGTTGATTTCGTCACTTTCATATGGCCCCACCTCTGGTAAATCTCTTATCGATTTTGTTATGTACTACTTTTTATTTGCAACCATTTATCTCTCAGATTTCTGATTTGTTGTGGTGGATGTCAGTAGTGGAAAGGCCGAGAAGATTGAGTGGTGTGGTTTGCTTATTTGAGAGTAAGAGATGCTTGTTTGTATGTTCTGGTTGTTGTTTTGATTTTTTTGTCTTTCAACATTTATATAGTGTGTGTAAAAATTGGATCATTTGGCGCAGATTTTAGTGACGGCTTTGCTTGAGAAGCTCATGGTTTCAAGCCTGACAGAGGCTATTGCATCCAAGGTATGATGTGTAACCACACAGTAGCTACTCCTAAATTATCAGATCATGTCTTGTGTCTATGAGCGTAGATTATCATGGTCTTTTATTAGCAGTCTGAATTTTGGAAGACAGTGATAGTTGTGATTGGCAATCTGATTGTCTAAAAGATTAATAGTCCGAATGCAAAGATAAGATATCATGTTGAAAATCTTCCGGCTAAGCCTGATCCACCATTGTACGATATGTGTGCTTGATAAGTTTTTCCTTCTAATATGTATAGCAAAATGAATTCAGAACTTTGGCTTGTTTAGTAGAAATTTCTTGGAAAATTATTTCTATTTAGCATTTTTCAAAACTGCATATTGTTGTCAGGTTACCAGATCACAGAACCTGCAGGCAGTGAGATGATGCTGGCAGGAGGACTGCAATTTCCAAAGGTTTAGGTTTAATGCTATGAGGGATAGCAAATGCTTAATTTTGCAATGATAATGTGTATTTTCTTCTTATAATTAAATAACGTGTGTCGGATTTGGCCATGTCCCGCTCAGGTAATATTGCTACAGGTGCGGTATGCGGCGCAGGGACTGGGTTCAATGGCTTCTTCTTCTGCCAGCATGACTGTGCCATCTTCTCCATCTCTCCATGACGCAGCCACATGTTCATCTGATGGACACCAGCGGGTCGCCACACGTGGAGGAAACGGAAAGGTGTTTCAACTCTTGCATTTTGCAAGGTAAAAATTTCATATTTTTTTACATTTTGGCATCATGCTTTCTTACATGGAACTTACTTCAATGCCACCTGCTGAAAGGTGGGTCAAAGAGAACAATAATAGGCCCCGACTGCCATGAGACTTTACTTGTATTCCGGATATTGGTATGACCCAATCCAAAACTGATGTGAAGCTTTAATTTCGGTGATGATTTACAACAACCTGGAAGCGGGTCTATTGTTATATGAAGGAGAAGGCACATAGCACATACTGATTTATTTCTACAGGCAATCATCATTGCGTTTTGTTCCAATGGTGCTATTTGGAAGAATTTCTTTGTTTGAACATTCTTTTACCTTCTTCGTAATATTTCCAAGTGCTTTGTTTTCTCTGTGTTCAAATTGAAAGTACATTTTATGGTTTCTACGAAATTAGCCTTTTCCATGTTGTGATTTCAAGCATGATGACGAGTCTTGCTTTCATGGCAAAACAAAACTATCTGGTACTCAGTTTGTTCTTCTGAGTATAGACTTTGCATTGTTGTTTCTCGAGCTAGATTTCTCATAAATCTTTAAGCATTATGTTGTCTTATTACAGAGAAGTATTTTCTATAAGTGGAAACTTGGATGCCTCTCAGTTTAGCTCAGAATCTGTGATGTTTGCTTTGCTCTAAATTTATGGTTTTCGCCTATCACCTTGTGTTTCTAAACTTATGATGCAGGTGGTTGACGCTTCGACCTCAAAGACTGGTAAGCATGGTCATGCTATGTGCCACTTTGTTGCCGTAAATATATTTCTTCAATGGTAAAAACTTGAGGATATTGTTACTTCATCCCATAGCTTGATGTACGTTTTGATATATAATTGTTCAGTTAAGAATCTGGTTCGTTCAGAATTAACTCATATAAGATATCTGCCTATTCTGATGGCTAATGAGTTTTGCATTGCATTGTGAGATATTTAGTTCATAGATTACCCGTTTAGGCGGTTCCATATCACTACTTGCTTGAATTGATATATTACATATGCATATTTCTTATATAATGGAAACAGTGGGTTTAACTATTGGTCTGCTACCTTATGCTAAATACTTGATTTGTTGTTCTCTCGCTACATGGAAATGCTAGAAAATCTAAGATCTGTAATCATATGCTTCCTCTTTGGAAAGATGCTTGCATCATTTGTATTCTCCCTAGCTGTAGGTATTTGAATTTCAACTCTGAAAATTATCTTTTTTAGATTTTTAGACTGAACATTATCGCTATTAAACTAGAGTAGTTTTCAGATGCTACATATATATGGCATGTCCTGATGCCATATGCTACAAAGAACTTAATTTATTGATGAACGGGTTTTATGGATATTTTCCGCTGATTGGTCTTCTCCATTTTTTTTCTTGAAGGTGGATTTGGACCTTGGAAACTAAACGATGAAACAATTTAGCCAATGTTGCAAACTCAGATTTCTAAATATCATGTAGAGGGTGAGTGCCAGTGCTGCAATTTTCCTTGCTGGTTGCTTTGTCATCCCATTCACATCGACCACATCAATTGCTTTGCTTTTGTTTGATATTGGACATTTTGTGTTCTCATGCAGGCGTTGTTGTGCCTGTGGGTTGCTCTCGGTGGTGATGCCTGCTGTTCGAAACAAAAACAAAAACAAGTTTTGCTCTCAATCCCCTGCCATCCCCTCCCCGTCTCATTTTCCTCATGTCAAGATTGATTCATTTTCTTGCATATTCAAACTTTGTACCTGAATATTTCCGGGTTGTGAAGAAACTGTTTGATATTCAGTGATATGCCCTTTCCCAAAAACCTTAATTGTGCATTCTAGAAAGTAACCTTAATTGGTGTCCCTCCACACAGTTGTATAAACGAAGCGGTATGATTGGATGGTATTTGATGCTGAATGCTACTCCAAAGAAAGGCATCTCATATGTTTGGAGGAGTATTCTCAAAGGCATGAATTGAATTTGTTGAAAATAGGATTCATCTGCCGAGTGGGCAATGGTGAAAACATAAGCAATCACTGAAAATCAAGGTATGTGAATCCTTTGGCCAGAAGATGGGATGTGGAGCTTTTCTGACAACACTTTGGCCTGAAGATGCTGATATTATTCTCAAGATTCATGTCCAAGAAGACACAGGTGACTTCCTGACATGGCATCATGATAAAAAAAAGTGTTAATTCCTGTTAAATCAGCTTATAAAGTGGCAGCAAAAGAATCATCTTCAGGACTAACCTGTACTTCTAATGCAGAGGAAAAGAAGTCTTGCTTTTACTGGAAAAGGCTATGATGCACTCTCTCTTTCCCAATAAGGTGTTCAGCCTACCCCTAAGAATGAAGCTCTTTAGGAAAGAAGACTTCTTTTTGCCTTGGAACATGTCACACTTAGTTTAATATCCTGCTCTGACTCAAAAAAGTTGTCATAGGAAATTTTTATACTGAAATTGGAGTGTCTAACGTTTTGCCCTATCTTATGATTGTTTCTGGTGGCAATAGAAATAAGGTAAAACAAATGGTGAATTTATAAGATTGGTATATGAATTATCCTATTCTACTGTCAGTTAATCAGGAAAAAGTGCTCCCAGAGGAAAATGCACAAAATTGGAAACCACCACATTCAGGTATTTTGAAGATAAACATCGATGGCTGTTTCAGTAAGTCATCAAAATCTGGAGTTGGGGCTTCACCATCAAGAATGACCAGGGTGTGCATTACTAGCAGTAGGTGCAGGCAAAATGTGGAACATGTCGCTAACCCACCATAGCAGAAGCTCTAGCTTTACAACAATTGCCTATCACTGTCACTCAAATCGGGCGCCAAACTGTAATATTTGAGACAGACTCCATGATTCTGAAGCAAGCTATTTCAAGCGAGGAGTATGATTTCTCTAAATTAGATACACTCTTTAGAAAGATAAATTTACAAATGAGAGTTGGTATAAATGTTTTGTAGACTTTATTTGCCTATGCTGGCTTATGGGGAGTGGCCGTGTAGAGACTTGGCTCGGCCAATTCCCTGAATTTGTATCAGACACTGTTCCCGGCTACATGCCCAGCATGATGTAGTTATGGAATGGGCCAATGTTCCTTCTAAAAAAAATTGTATCAGTGATTGCTGAGCCCTGGCATTTTACCTTTCTTGTTTGTTTCTGTTGCACAGGAATTTGCATTTTCATCTGTCTTGAGCGAGGGTAAGTTGTGCCTGCCTTATCTTTCTCTAGCATTTGTTTTTCTCTAGGATATTGCTCCAATAATAAAGAAGAAGTAGGTGTGTTTTGTTAAACAATATTAAATCTGCTATTAACTTCTGCTTTTGTTCCTAAAATTCATAGCTCCGTAAGATCATTCTTTTGTTCAGCAATATCTTAAATAGGCATATCTACCTAAATAAGTGCAAGAAAATGATTTGCATGTTGAACCACCACATGGAGATGCCGATGGCGTGTTGATTGCGTGAATCCTTATTTTTAATAAAATAACTTGCCTTCCGCTGGTGAGACTACAATCAAAGAATTTTTTTAGCAACGACTTACAAAACAATCAACTAGGCAAGTTAGTCTAAGCTACATCGAACCAAGTTTTTTTGCTGCTATGTGTAGTATGTTTCCCTATTTTTTACATGATTTATCATTATTAGTTTATATGCCATGGCCTCAAATGCCGATGAGATATTCATATTTGTTTGTCACATTTTGGTTTTCATATGATACTTATTCTATTGACCTCTTAAGGTAAAACGAAATTAATTATCATACTGGCTGTTAATTTTTATCGTCCTTATACAAAATGAACACCGGCACGGTCTCCACGGGATCCGCGAAATTCATCCGCGCGAACGAGGTGGCCGCCGGTCCTCCAAGGTCGCTTCTTCTACGCACCAGGCGATGCTTGCACCGCCAACCCAGACATTGAAAGGCTAAGGAACTCCACCGACGTCACCTCCATGCCAGCGTGGGTGTTGGAGACGACCCAGGAGCACGCGCCGCCAGCGACCTTCGAAGGATGGTGTAGCGAATGGGGAAATCTGAGATGGCCTGCCCTAGGCTCTTGACAACCAGGCAACTGCTTTGGGCTGGCCAGCCCGTACCGGACCATGTATTGTGAGCCCCCACCCCCCCCCCCCCCCCCCCCTCCGTTGGGCTGACTCATTTTCCTTCGTTTCCCTCTGGTTTCTTTTTTTTCCTTTTCTTTTAGTTTTTATCTGTAAGCCGTAAGTTGTGTCTACCTTATCTTTGTCCAACATTTGTTCCTCCTTAGGATATTGCCCCTATAATAAATTAGATGCATTTTGTGTCTTTGTTCAACAATGTTAAATATGATATTACCTTTTGATTTTGTTTAGCAATAACCTAAAATGCAAAACTTAAGATCATGCTTATGTTCAACACCTGAATCGTTTCTTCAATAAAGAACTTTCCTCCGTCAATGAGATTACAAAAAATAGGAATGATTTACAAAATTAATTATCATACTTTTATGAAATGAACATCAACACGACCTTCACGGGATCGTGCGCCAAGGCGCACATTTAAATCTAGTTAGTCATTATGGCAAGTACCTGGCGGGGGTCTGAGATACTTGGAAATCCTGCTTGCACCGTAGCCAAGAGAAACACCAACTGTTTTTGAGGCATTAAACTGTACCGCTTCATGGATTGTGTTGTTACTCAAATCGACAACAATCACCCATGCTGTCTGCTCATAGTCCCAGTAGTGGATCTTCGCAAGGCAGTACACAACATCTTCCTCCTGAAGGCTCAGGATGGGTAGGCCGAAGCAGAGGCTTTGCAGATTGGGTTGAGCCGTACGAGCATTACCTTCGATTTTAGAAGATCCCAAGATGTTGGACGAATCAACCTTATGGTCCAAGTGCCATGCCTCCAAGGGGCTGCTGACCTTCATGCTCCATTTAGCGGCACTCCAACCGACAATGTTGTGGTCCTCCTTTATTTGATGCTGAAGCTCGAAATAGTGGATGCAACCATTCAGTATAGCAACGTCCCGGACTGATCTTTGGTCAGGCAGTTTCTTCATCGGCGGTGGCAAGCTAACAACACGGAATCTCGGCGTTTCGGCAAGCACATCACAAAATATAATGTCCCGCGAGAGATCTGCCCATGCAACCTCTTCTCCGATGGTGATTGTTTTGCACGTAATGTGGCCAGGGTATGCTACCGGCGGCTGAACCGGCTTGCCACTCCAGCGATCTGTCTTGGAATGGTACATCCAAAGAAAGGAAGGTGTTTGGTACCCAAAATGACAGTCTTTAGCGACAATCACATAGTCACAATCGCTACATTCATGTTCAGATTTACTGGCTGCTTGAGGGCGGAGGACACTGTGGGGGTGGAGGATGGAGCCACTGCTGCCACTGTGGGGGTGGAGGGCAGAGCCACTGCGGTGGTGGTCTGCACTACTGCTGACACTACTCACTACTGAGTTGTGGCGCTCTCCCCCTTGCCTTTTTCTGTCACAATCGCGGATAATCGCAAAAGAGGGCTCGTCGAACTCGGCGAGGGCACCCGGGTGCGGAAGGTGCTTGAGCGACGGTCGGCGTCGAGAGGTGCCAGAGTCGTACATGAACCAATGCTGACAGCTCGGCCGGAAGAAATCCGACCTGCGTTTACCAATGACAAGACAGAAGAGCACGAGGCCGCCGTCCGTCTCCGAGGCGAGGATGAGAGGATCGGCGACGAAGTCCGTGTGGTCGTAGTGGGTGGCGTGCACGCAGTAGTAGGAGACGAGCGGCGGGGGAGCGGTGCAGAATGTGACCTTGACGGTGCCCATGAGTTGGGAGGCCCTGGTTTCGCAGGAGGCAGTGGTGGCGTTGTCACGGTCGAGGAAGTAGGCCGTTGTGTCCATGAGCACGAAATCTGGCCTCGGGAGGCCCTCCTGGTCGGGGTGGCCATGATCTGGCGGACTCAGCAGGGGACGATCCATAGATCGCCGCATCTCTTCTTTGAAATCTTCTTCTAGCTGCTCGTGGCAATACTCTTCCTCTTCTTCTTCCCCTTGTTTGGCTTCCTCCTCCATCAAGGCTAGGATGTGGTCATCGTAGCTTCTTGTTGGGATAAAGACATAGGGATCCATGACTACAGCCTCCTCTGCTCGAGATCGCAGCAGCGCTTCCTTGAAATCTTCTTCCTCCTCGCAGCAATCCTCTTCCTCTTGTTTGGCTTGCTTCTCCATCAAGGCTAGGACGTGGTCATCGTAGCTTCTTGTTGGGATAAAGACATACGGATCCATGACTAGCGCCTCCTCTGCTCGAGATCGCTAGCTTGTCGATTTAAGTAGAGAGAAGGGGAGGGGGTTGCTGAATCGGAGCTGCAGACGGAGAGACCAGCTGATTCCGGGGCCGAATGGGAACCAACCAGAACAGCCGCCGCCTCTTCCGTCTCTGTCTCCAGCTCCGATTTACGGAGTACATTAAATTTCCCTTAAAAAATTAAGGTGTACATTAAATCCGAGTGGAGGTCGGGAAAACCGTGGATGAACCGGGCGACACCTGCTGAGCGCGCGGACTGTGTCCAGCTGATGGAGCTCGCGCGCCATCGCCTCGCGGACGCGGCGGACACCGTCCCGGTGGCGCACGATGACGCCCGTATGTGGTTGAGCGCGGTGCTCACGGACCATGTGATGTGCCTGAACGGCCTCGTCCAGGAGCCGTTGCGCGACGCCGTGCCTGAAGCCCTGAACTGCCTCGGCCACGAGCCACTGCGCGACACCGTGCTCTTCTCACCGACCACGGTGAAGGAGGCGGTGCCGAGGTGCACCACACATGCTGCCAGCACAACACGCCATCGCCGTTGGCAGTCGGAGCAGGGCTGGGCCGCCGCCCGCAGCGCCCTAGCATCCGTCGATGTCGCGCCCCAGCAGGATCTCGCGGCGGCGAGAGGCGCGCGCTGTCACCGGAGCGGGCGCTCGTGCGGCGGATCACGCGCGAGTGGACTGCGCCCGCGCCCGCGCCGCAGCAGAGCTCGCCGGGCGGCGAGGGCGCCCGGGGCGAACAGTGGCTGGGCGAGTCCGAGCGTGAGCGTGTGCGCTTGGTGAGGGAGCGCGTCCGTCGAGCCATCGTCGGCGACAGCGAAGGCGATGCCTACGCGGAGTAGAGAGACAGGCGCCAGCGCGACAACGACCAATCTAGGCTCCGCGAGCGCCGGAACGTCGTGGCGCGCATGGCCATGGAGCGGCGACGCGAGCTTCAGGGCCTCTCCAAGCACCGCTCCGTCTCCTCCTTCGCCCACCGCGGCCGCATTCAGGTCAAAACCCACACAATCTTCTGCTCGTTCGCGGTCGCTCCGTTCCCTCCCCTCCACCACGTCGCTACATATAGAGACCACGCTGCAACCTTAGTTCGACAATAGTTGTAATACTCCGTAATATATTTTTGCTTCTACATTTCTTATGTGATTCTTCTAATATGGTATAAATTGTTTGCTACGATGTCTTCAGTGAAATAAGTTCTTTGCTACATTTTGATTTGTACTTTTGCTATAGAAGTTTAAATTTTTGTTGCTACTAATGGTGGTCGAGGCCGCTACAAACAATCATCCACATTGCCACCAACTAGGATGTTGTTTTTTGTGGATTCAATCCGGCTAACAGGGTTTTGCTACATACCTATTTTTTTTTCTTGCTATTTTGGTTATTTGTTTTTGCTACATTCGTATAAAATTCTTGGTCCGAGGTTTTTGGCGGGAGTCTCCGGCGAAGTCATTTTGCTATTTTTGTTCTATATTTTTGCTAAAATTGCTCCGTAATTTTGCTACAATATTACACATTCATTGCTACAAGGTCTGCGCTGAGAATCTCTGGCGGAGTCTCCGGTGACATCTCTTGCGAGGACTCCGATGAGGTTGATTTTGCTACAATAGTAGAACATATTTGCTACGATGTCTCCGGGGAGGTTTCCAGCGAGTCTCCGGCGAGATATGTGTGTTTTAGTTGTTGAACCATTTTTTGCTACAATTGGATTGCTTTTGCTACATTGGTGCTTTTATGGAAACAAAAGTGGGATTAGGTGAGAATAGATTTTGCTACAAACGAACGGTTTTTTGCTACTTTGGTACATTATGAAAGCAAAAGTGGGATTTTAGGTGGGAATATATTTTGCTACAAACGAAATGTTTTTTCTACTAAAGCAAAAGTGGGAGAGAGATATTGATGATTTGATCAAACGGCTAAAAATGGTCTAGATTAACTAATCGGACGGTCGTGGACCTGGGGGATTAGAAATCTAACCCCCCCGGGGGACGCCCAACACTGCCCCTGCAACATGGTCATTTTTCTCACACTTCGAATCCGTGAATACACCTCCTAAACCTTGCTCCACGATGCCATTGGGCGTGGCTGCAGAGGGTCGACTCGACCAAAGCTTGGGCGGAGTTCAACCTTCAGATTTCGCGCCTTGCTAGAGCCCTCTTTGAGTCTGCTGATCCTGGGCGACGTCGAGCGTGCACTCTTTTGGAATGATAGGTGGCTCAATGGGGCGCGGGTCGCCAACTATGCGCCAAACCTCCTGGCCTTGGTGGCAAGCCGCAAGATCAGCTCACACACGGTTAATGAGGGTATTGGCGGCGAGTGGCTGCGAGACTGTGGCCCAGACTTAGGGCATGCCGCGGTAGCGGAGTTCTTCCTCCTCTGGCGTGTTGTGGGCGCAGTCCAGCTAGTACCTGACGTTCGGATGAGTTTGTCTAGCGCTGGTCCGCAGATGGGAGCTTTTCTGCGAGCTCGGCCTATTAGGCTTTCTTTGCTGGCAGGGTTGGGGCACCGATGGCCTCTGATCTGGCGCTCGCGTGCTCCCTACTCCTGCAAATTCTTTGCGTGGCTCGTTTCAAGAAACAGATGTTGGACAACCGATAGGTTGCAGAGGCGCGGCCTTCCCGCCCCGGCCTCTTGCCCCCTTTGCAGTCAGGAGCCAGAGATGATTCAGCACTTGCTTCTGGGATGCGTCGTGGCTCGGAAGGTTTGGACATGGGCTCTGAGCCGTGGGTAACCTTGGTTGGCTCCCTGTTGCTGATGCAGACCTAGTTTCCTGGTGGACCTCAAGACCGGAACAAGGTGCCTTGTAGCGAGACATGTATCTCTTTGGTCACCAAGCCAAAACGATGTTCTCACTGTCTCTCTGGTCACCAAGCCAAAACGATGTTCTCACTGTCTCTCTGGTCACCAAGCCAAAACGAGGTTCTCACTATATCTCTCTCCCAGCGCGTGGGATCTGTTTGGGAGAAGTTGGTTTTTTTTTTCCTGAGATAAAATTAGCGCGTGGGTGGGTCGTGGGTGTTGTCCGCTCTGTCAAACATGAAGATGTTGTGGGGCGTTGGATATCTTGATTGTACGGTCCCTCATCTCCATGTTTGACGGATCAGACCCTCTGGGTTTTTTATTAGTAGATAAGTGCATTTTTGGTCCCTCATATCTTGCAAAAGTCTAATTTTGGTCCTTACCTTTAGTTTGGTCTAAAACTGCCCGAGACTCTTAATTAAGTCTAATTTCGGTCACTCGTAGCGGTTTTGATGGTTTACCGGTTTTTTACTCTCTTTTTTTGCCATTGTGGACATATTTGGATAGATTTAGTCCACTTAGGACCATCTCACCTCGAGATCAGTTATGCAATTAACATTATGAACGTTCGCCGGTAAGATCATGATCATTATTCACTTGTCGTATTAAACCTAACTCTTCCCCAACACCTAGCAGCGATGCCTGGTACTACAAGTGTGGATAAACCGGGCGAGAAAGGTAGAATCGGTGGATATGCGAGGGCTTTTGCCTCAGGAGGAGTGGCGAGGACGACTGCACTAAGCAAGAAAGGCGGAAGCGGCACACATGTGTATTAGGACAAGGGGATTTCTTCTATTTGTTGGTTGAGGACAAATGATCGTACGTAGATTATAATTGGTCAATTTTGTCCACGATGGCAAAAAAAGATTAAAAAACCGGTCAACCATCATGAAATCGCTACCAGAACCAAAAGTGGACTTAATTAAGAGTTTGAGGGTATATTTAGACCAAAATAGAGTTGAGGGACCAAAATTAGACTTTTGCAACACTTGAGGGACCAAAATTGCACTTAACCCAATAGTAGTGGAGATCAAAGTTTTAAATAACCGGCTATAGCCGGGCTGCGGCTATGTTATTTATAGGCTAAATGAGAAAAACCGCCAATAGCCGGCTATAGCCCTATTTAGCCTCTAATTTGGCCGCTAAACCTCCTGCATTTTTTGAATTTCTCTTCTCTTTCCTTTTTTATTTCTTGTTTTCCGAATTTGTGTTCAATATAATTAGAGAAAACTTGTGATTTTGAATAGTTGAATACTTGTTTTTCTTGAATAGTTGTATCACAGATCGTGTTTAAGTCATAATTTTCTTGTTCTTTTGGTAAGATAACTGAAATATTCTAATTTTTTGAAAAAAAAAAAGCTAAAAACTAGAGCCTTTTATAGCCTCCAAAATAATTGCGGCTAAATAAGATAGCCTGCTGTTTTAAACTATGGTGGAGACTAGTACAATGTAGGTACAGGATGTTCTGATTCTTTGACATGCAGTTTGATCCTAGTTGCATGTTGATCTCTGGTTCACATTAGATCACACGAGCACGCACACGCAGAGCTAAGACAGTATCGAACTGTGGCGGTCTCAATACATCGATGTAACACTACGGGACTATAGAATTATTATCGAAGCACTCGGTCTCACAAGTTACAACCCACTACGAGTATATCCTTCTACTGAAGGTCATAACAGCGAGCATAATAGAGAAATTTAACCAGGAAGACAGAGAGTGCAAACACATGTTTAATTACCAAGCTTAGAATGGCATGCAGAACCCTGTTTAAGCAAAACACATTCGAATGGCAATCCTGGTGGTGTCCAACTCAAGACACAGGCTAAGGATCTACAACTTCAGGGATCATCGACAAGCCTCGAGTCTTTTTGTTTCTAATAAGGTAGTTCAAACGTTAGATACGAAGACAGTTTTCACGTTAGCTACAACACCATTGGCCTAGTAGCCCTGCTTCATCCTTTCCTCGTGACGGTTCTTCTCGTCCTGGAAACATAAAGCTCAAGTCAGTAGCATATCACTGCAATTTGGCTTCAAACAAAGCATTCTCTCATACAAGATTCGCGGAAAATTAATCAAACTGAAACATATCCAAGACATAAATTTGGAGGGCGGGCGATAATATGAAAAGGGCAAGCACCAGAGTGTAAGGAAGATCTTTTTAACCCCTATTGGCAGCAACAAAATAATTCTATATCCAAATCCATGGATTGAAACCGACCAATATGAGGGCATACCATATGATTTAATGATTCTACAGCTATCCATTCTTCATTTCATAAAGACAAAGTGTACCGACAAGGAACTACTGCGTCTAAGCACCCTATGTGATTTAACTGGTCACCATATTTCCTTTTATAGAAAGATATCTACTACTCCCTCCGTCCCATAATTCGTGGCGTGATTGTAGTTCAAGTTTGAACTAAAACCACGACAAGGATTGTACAACGGAGGGAGTACTGGTTAATTTATATGCACTCATATAATATTTCTAATGTTAAAGTGCTCGACAAGTGAGAAGATAGATTTAATATTACGCAACAGACCAATGTAAACAACTTAAGTTGTGATTGGCAGTGGAGACATCATGAGAATACTGCGCATAGTTAACGACACAAACTTTTTCTGAAGATGCATCAGAAGGAGTAAATCTCATGACCTTCTATTGTCTACAATCCCTAGTGTTTACTAATGAAATAAACACTGCTCGAATTCCAAAACATGAATTCATTATTAACCAAATACATACACAAGGCATTGTTGCCCTTCATTTAGATATCTCAACTTCAACAAGAAATATTTTTCCAAAAGTGGCACGACTACTTTCCATCCTGCTAAGCATTCTGTCTTGCTTTGTGCCATATTTCAACACAAACCGGAAAGGTAGGGCTAGTATGGAAACAGCCAATTTAGCCTCTATGTCCCAATACACTAAATAAAAAAAAACCTTCAAGAAACCAGGAAAACTAAAGTTGATAACAGTGATACTGATGTTTATAGAAAGGAATGTTGCTCCAGGGAGTAACATAACAAATTCTATATAGCGAACTAATGAAACAACATCAGCCTCCCAAAATACTTGAAATTATACGAATAAAGTTAAGAGGATGGTTCATTGTAATAAATCAGCATGAATTAGCAATAGTACTGTGAAAGCATGAATTACCAATCTTTTTAAGAAGAAATTGTAATAAATCTAATATGTCTAGTTCATCAATATCAAGTAGTACATAATTGCTATCTTGTGTTAGAACTAAATATTACTACCTCCGTTCCATAATATAAGCCGTTTTGGCAAACTATCTTCTCAACTGTTATGTGATGAAGAGGTTAACTTGGAGCGAGATGATTTGCAACCTAAATGTTCAGAGAGCTTCGAGACCACATCCTTGGTTTCATATTCTAGAATATGCAACTTCCAGACAGGTTAATTTTATCGTTGGTTTCAATCGATGGCCTAAAGAGCAATGCACATGAAAACAGCATCCCAAATTGTATAGCATTGTGTAAACAACCATTATTTGCCCTGAACATGTGCATGATTGCTGAATGGTTGTTCCATGTACGGAAGGCTACAGTGCACATATAATCGACAACGCCAAAAATCAGGAGAGATCAAGAATGACTTATGCCAGATTCTAACTTCATCAACAGCTAAGAAATAGGAATACATCAAGTATTCTGCCATACTTAGTTCTCTTCCTTTTTCTCAAGGTGTGGTTGGTTGGGACATGTTTGCACTATGTTAGTTTTGTGTTTTCGTTCCAAAACTACGGATGAGAGGAAGTACAAAATAAAAGTCATATATGTCAAGCTTCATGCACTAGCCAACGCAACCAAAAGTCCGAACTGATGGAAAGGGCTAGGCAATCCACTTATACATATCAACAATATATTTGATTGGATTGTTCTCTAATGCCAATGCAATAAGATAAAATATGTTGTAAACTCAATGTATTTGGCATGCAGCAAACATCAAAACCAAGCACTTTACAGAAGCATGCATCACCACTATCTCCATGGACTAGCATGAAAACATGTCCATGAATTTCGTCAACTTTGTTGTGTGAAATTGACATAAACCAGCTCAATCTACAAATCAACATCCCAAATCAAGCTATCAAAGCATTGGTTATGAACATGCAAATAAATAGCAAAATACTATCTTTTATACAGCACCTCACCCATCAATGTCATAATGGTCTAACGGCACACTACAAGCTTATCAGAAAGTAACTAACCATGGACCTATGCACAAGAAACATACCTCAAAAGCCTGCTTAAGGTTCTCAAGCTCCTTGTCTAGATCATTGATTGCCTGGGTATATGCCTGCGTTGGGGAGGACTGGCTTGCAGTATGGATCTGCCCATATAACAAAACATCAGACTACTTGAGCAAAGTATAACACAACTAAAGAATAGAACAAACATAAGTGCACCCTACCCTAACAATGACTTTGTACTGAAGGGGGTGAGGGAGCTTATAGCCAGCAAAGAGAACATTTGGGTCCCTGTGTAGCTGCCTGTAGGATCTCGCAGATACAGAAGAAAATAAGAAGGGGTGAACTGATGAACATAACCAGGGACAAAGAGGCACGTGGTTTTTCTACACGTACATGCGGAGGATGTTGCCGACAGTATGGTCCTCGCGTTCAATGGTGAACGATGCAGCATTCATGATCTTGGTATCCTTCTCAAATGACACCCTGCATTAGATAATCGTGAGGACTATAACCATGTTCTTTAGGTAATAGAGCGGCAGGCAAGCTACAACAAGCCTTAGTTGTGAGGGTAAAAAGTTTTTTTAAAAAAAGCATCAGCATTTCATAACATTATGCCATAGAGAGAACACATAAACAGACGCAAGTGCCTATTAACAGATTAACATAATTGAAATGTTAAACTACTTCAAGAAACTTGTATTCAACAGCTACATTTCCTCCAAGAAAGAAACAAGCTATACCTAACAAAACACAACTGAAGCATTATCTTGGATAAATGTAGGGTAAAGTGTGGAAGGAGGGTAGACTCACTTCTTTGTGCCCTCAGGCACGACGAAGCGCTCATAGCGATCAGGGGCATTCATCTTCAATCAACACTTGGTTCCTTCCTCTCGAGTTACTGCAAGCATGATTCATCAGATCAATAAGGTCCATTTCACAAGTCAGAGTGACTGCTCCTCAACTGAAATTCAGGAAACGCCCTATCCTTGGAGGCGAAGGTACTGCCACAGCTGGTGAGTCTTCAAACAAGTATTCTATTCCTGATGTATAGTCGGCCTTACTTTCTTTCTACTGGCTTAGCAGTATCCAATTTCAGAGCTAGGTGCTGCTTCTGGTAGGAAACAGAGAGTGAGGTTTAGCCCGCCTCGCTCTGCCTCCTCCCTCTGTTGCGCGGAATGAGGGAGAAGCAGGGGTGGCCTCTGCGCCGCCACCGCTATCGTCAACGGCTGGGGCAACCCATCCCACGCCTTTCCAGCTCCCGCCGCTCAACCTAGGGTTCGGGGCATGGCCATGGAGGGCGGATGCGGAGGTTGGAGAAGGAGAGGAGGGCGGGGTAGAGAGGGGACGGCGGAGAAGGGGGAGGAAGGCGGAGATCCGGGGAGACTCACCGCGCCGCCGCAGGCTAGCTCCAGGTCAGGGACGGCTCCGTCGCGGTGAACAGGAAGAGGGCTTAGTCTGGTACCGCTTCGCGATTCCAGCCTCCGAACTGGGAGGTTTTATCACTTAACATCATAATGGGGATTTTTATCACATAAGCACAATCTTAATTTTTTTATCATAAAACATTAGCATTTGGGTAATTATTTCATAAAACATATAATATTTGTTTAATAGCCCATTAGTGCATTCAGGCCCACTATCAATTTAAGAGTGATAACAGGCTTAGACCTTATTTTGTAGTATTTGCCGTTATGCGCTAAATACGAAGTTGTTTATCAACACTAGTGGTTAAATCTTATGTCCAGGGTAGTTGTATTGGTACATATTATTAAAATCTTATGCTCGCAAGTTTCATTTCGTACGGAATATATTACTCAAATCTTATGTTCTTGTGTGGTTATAATTTCAGTACATATTTGTCATATGATAATTTATTTGTGTGTAGCAAATGTAGCAAGTGTGGCTCATATTCTCATCTCCACCGGGTGTCTTGTAAATTGGTGTCACGCTGGAGGGTCATGCCATGGGCTAATTACTTGTCAAGTCAACTAATGACAAATAATGTGTTATGTGAAATAATCACCCTAAATGTTGGTGTTTTGTGATAAAAATTTCTAGTATTGTGATTTTGTGATAAAAAAATCCCAACTTGTGGTGCTAGGTGATAAAACCTCCCAAACTGGTGAACGAGGAAAACACTTCAGATTGGTGCGGACTGAAATTTTCTTGACTCTAATTCTATACACATCCAAACGGTTGAATCGGAGGCCCAAATTCCAATTCCCAATTCCAACCCAATTTATTACATCCAAACGCGGTGTAATAGTGATTCTACATCTAAACGCAGTGTAATAGTGATTCTTTCATATATGGAATGGGTAAACTACACATCTATATGAATCTCTATCTTCATATATGTAAAACTAATTCTTTTTCTAACGTAATGGATAAATTACACATCGATCTTGCTAAACAAGGGTGCGAAAAGGGAGATGAATACAATGTTGGGTTAGGTAAGATGTACCGAAAGGCAACCAACAACGGGTAAAACCCTCAAACAGAGACAAATCTGCTAACCAAAAACGGGACCAAGACCTAATCGACTGGATACGCCACTGCGCGGGGCGGGCCAAACTCGAAGGGTGGAGGTTCAACTAAACCACCAAAATACGGGAGAAATCAATTGCTGCTACACCTCGCCAAATCTGCGAAGGATTAGATGGATTGGAGAGCCCATTCTACCTCACGAAGAAATACTGGAGTAGATTTCTCAGAGCATGTAAAAGAAGAACCGAAGAATGGTCCAACCAGGTTAGGGTTCGTCACCAGAAAGGGAAACTCCTGTCAGATGGATCTCCACTTCTCTAGTCCAATTGAGGATGGTGCCTCGACAAGGGAGCATCGAAGGTTACCAGGCGGCGTCATTCAGATGGAAAAGGACCGCGGGTGCGAGGGTTTGTGCTTACGAGCCACCGGTTGTTTGAGAGTTACATAATTAATCTGTACGCCCCTATGTAAAAAAATAACAGGAGTTCCAGTTCTAAAAAATAAATCGACTGCCATACAAGATAAAACTTAAATGTATCTACATACATAGTACGAGTAGATTCATAAGAAAAAAGCATCTTATAATTCGGAATGAAATGATATTTTCGCAAAACATAGTAGAGACGTAGGCGCTCACATAGGCGCTCACAAATACGTACATATAGACGCGCGCACACCCTACCCCTATGAGCAGCCCCGGGAGATTGTGTCAAAAAAAAAGATCCGACAGGTCTTGAGATTGACAAAGTCACCCACGACGTCTCACTGTTGAGCGAAACGTCGCATTTCACTGAAAGAACATTTCGTCAAAATTTTAAATTTAAGGTTTGAACTCTGATAGGTCAGAGATATTATTGCCCTCATAACCATCCAACCATAAATTGGTTCTCATAACTTACTATTTACCTACCAATATGGGCAAGCAAATTATGTAGACGGCCAAAATGTTGGCAACAAACCAATCAAGTGTGAGGGAAAGGAACAACTTGGTCGCATGTGCCCTAGTTTTTTATTGTTTGGTTAATAAATAGTTGTTTCTTGCTAGCCATTTGTAACTATAACGTGTTTTAACCCTATATTCATTAAATGTATATTTAGTTCTAGTTGGCCGACGCATATGTGATTTAATAGTCCTTGTGATGCATTTCCGGAAGACACAAATTTTAACATAAGAAAAGTTTTTAGCAATAATTTTTTTAGAGAATTCTCAAGATGTGAGAATTTAAAAGATATTTTGTGGGATATGCAAAAAATACATTTGGGATACAAATTTAAACTCAATAACATCATCCTGATATCTAAAGTAAGATCAGTTTTTTTTTTCAAGATTTCAATTCACCTTTGTTTTCTCTATCTCCTATGCGCAATCTCTCAACATCCCCCACACCAAACACTTACATATGAGCTTAAAATCGCAGTTACAATATGGAGCAACCATAAGGAGTTTTCTATCCATATTTGTAATAAATGTAAAAAAGTTGGAGTCCAAATCATGTGTCGGTGCTAAAAAAAAATGCCAAGAATTAGCCAAAGTGGATGGGATTTAATCCCTAGTGCCCGTCCGTAAGAGCTCCAATGTGGCTGATCTAAATTCCTATAATTATTGTGTTCATATACATTCACATCCAAAGGCACAATCTACCAAAATATGTGGTAACCCACATAGCATGCAATACCTCAATCCATCATTCTTATCGAGAAGAGAGCCAAAAATATTACACAAGGGCACGCAAGTGAACATTATAAAACTTGGAGGGGCATATGGGTAAATTTTGGCAAAAATTGAGGTTTAAATTCACATACGACAAGGGATATTTAAGAATAAAAAATTCAACATGGAAGGGGCTATGGATCTGGCCCGCACGCCTAGCTCTGCCCCTGGTTCTTCCTATGCAGTTTATAATTCGTGCAATCCAAAAAGGCCAATAGGTGGTACTAAACACATCCCATATGGAAGTCGTGACACCATAATAGCGGGTAAAGGCGGTAAAACTATGAGCAAGACAAGTGGAGATGTTTCATAGTGTTTGTGAACACAAATGATGGGTTAATCAAGTGTAAATGTCTCATAGTATTTATGAAAAGAAATTTAAAAAATTATAAAATAAGATAAAGACATGAAAAGACAAGTGGAGCATGGAGATGTTATAGACTATTCACTACTTTTAGAAAGGAAGTTGGTGGTGTGATGACACCTCCTCTTCCATGTACTAGACAATTCTCCGCGCGTTGCTGCGGTAATATATGATAAAAGCTACTTTATAAAAAAAATATTAAATTTATGGGAAAAAATGGATATCAACGCTTGCATAAATATTAAATTTGGGAAATTAAAATTTAACTGTACCATTGTCATGAAACATGAAATATAAGAATATAAGATAGTATGTGTACATGCCTAGTAATATGTCTCTGGACGGATGGTTCCAAGCCAACCTAGGATACACAACAAATAGTTTTTTTCAGCTAAAAAAGGATACACACCAAATATATTAATCGTGTGTTGGCCTGGAAGCGATAAAGTTCCATACAAATTGATGAACTAAATTAGGCGAGCTAAGAAAAAAATAGGCGAGTAAGAAGTCAGAACTAATGGAATTGACAGACGATTTTGAGCAATTTTTGCCTACCAAATCAATATATGGATGCCTCAAAGGTAGAACCTGCACATGAACGTTAAGGATACTCTCAACCTGACCGCTGCTCTCTGCGTCTTTCTTTGATCCTTCTAGTACCTCTCAAAGGCCAAATCCACCAGCACACAACGATGTGCTTCTTAATTCCAGCGTTATCTCTTTTTTATCGATCGATCTGGAGACTCTTTGCTTTTACATAGGCAGAGGAAGAAAGAATAGAGCCGATCCGGCGGCTCTATGCTCTCCCAGGAAAGATTAAGCTTGCATCGGCAAGGCCGGCGCCAAACCACGCCACCGAGATCATGATGGCATGGACCACTGCATTTGCCAGCTTCTTTCCTCGTACGGCAGCGCTGCCATGTAGTAATCCTTTTTAGCTCTCACAGTAATGACGCAGGGGTGACTGAAGGTCGGTTTTTATAGTTTGTTCTGGTGCTCAGAGGGGCGGCAAGGGGAGACAATGGGACAGAGGTAGACCCAGGAGGCAAAACGATGTGTTGCGAAACAGCAAGAAGGTGGAGCGATGGACTGAATTGAAGTCAAGAGGATGGTTCGTCTCTTCTAGTGGAGTAGTAAAAATATGCATGGCGTCTGTTCATATAATAAGGCATGGAGATGTGGTGCTCCATGCTATCAGTGGTGGACTGAATTTAATCAACATAAAATATGATGTGGCATGTTTGCTGATGTGGATAGTCTGCATGTTGAGAGAAATCACTTAGTGGGTTGCTCATATTTAGATATTATAGATAACATTTTGTAGGTAACTGCGTACACAAACCTAATATGTATATACTAAGACACCAAACGATTGGAAAGATGATTCATATATATTTATATGAAGGACAACAATGGATATACCAATTCTAGGGACAAAGATATATATATTGTTATTGTATATTTGTTACAACTCTGGCATTTGCTTTTTTATATATATTGCTATTGCAGACACAAGAGGTGCTGCAGTTTCTAACAACAACTTGGCGGAGCAAAGTTGCATAAACTACTATATACTCGCAGGTTCATAACATGATGTATCTGATTTTCTCGTCACAACTCACATCAGACAGGAGATGAAACTTGGAGGTTTTTTGAAACAACAAACAGCTCATAGGCTGTCACACTTAAAACTTGTCACCTTAACAGTACCAAAATTATACAAGTGAGAAGCATCACTGCAAAACAAACAAACCAAGTTAAAAAAAACTAGGAAAAACTTTGCTTCACACATGCACATTTTCAATGAAAATAAAATCAAATAAAGGCCTATAATGCATGATTCACACATTGATTTGGCAACTTGCTATCACAAAATGGCAAGCTACCTTATTTTGTATCTATAATGAGTATTTGGATTCCTAATTGAGCCTAAAATGTTGTTAATCTCGTTAGGCCATCCTAGTTGTAGGTCAACATCGCACTGAATATGAAATCGCTGCCGATAAAAGTATGATGACTTGAAAAAATAGAGCATATACAACTTAGCTGAAATCACTAAATAGCTGATGTATTTCCTTATGTTGACAATTTAGGGAAGCAATCAAATTTAACTTGTATATAATATCAAGAATATTTTCCACTTAATTCATTTGTGGGTGACTTTTTTTTATTTCACGTGAATAATGTGCTGATCTGCACTAGGAAATTATTAGTGGACCATTCCAATGACTCACACATAAAGTATTATTATGATTAGCCTTTACCATTGTGATTAGTCGTTACCATCAGACAATGTGAAAACATTGGAATCGTATTGAAAATCTTGCAAAATGAGATTAAAAAAATCTGGCAATTGCCAATCTACACAAAATTGTATTTGTAGCAAATTTGCAATGGTAAAAGAAAACTTAATTACGAGAGGAAGAATCTTCTCCAACTTCATTTACAATAGCGCAATCTCCAAATGAAGAATTCATATAAATAAAAAGTATCACTTCAATTACGAGAGGAAGGGACATATGGATAACCTATAGGTACAGTGCTTAGCATCTCCAGCCGTCTCCCCGACTAGGCCCCCGATAGGCGATTTTTTCATCCGGACGGTGTTATTCGGTCCAGCCGCACCCCCGGTTTCTCGTTTTCCCCCCCCAGAATAGGCCCTTAATCCATCCAGAGAGCCCAGACCATCCCGACCCCTGGGGTGCGCTCGGGGACTCCGGACGAGAGAAAAGCAGGGATGGGCCCGCTCTGTCGGCGAGAGAACACACGAACCCCACCACTTTCTCGTCGCAAATCCCCCTCCCCTCTCGTTGCTCTGTCGCCGTCGGCACCACCCCTCGCCAATCCGCCGGCCGGTTGCCTGAACTCCGCCGTCCCTCCACTCAGCAGGCTATATTCCACCGTCCGTCGTGTCGTCTGCCTATATTCCGCCGTCGGGCAACTTCGACACGCCAAGCAGGTGTTCGTCCAATTGTCTGGCCGGACATGAACTCCGACGATGAGGTGGAGTAGATGTTCGGCGAGCTTTTTGAAGAAGAGATGGCAGCCGCCACCCAAGACGAGGGGCACATATTGATCCTAGCTTGCCTGTTGATACGTCTCCGACGTATCGATAATTTCTTATGTTCCATGCCACATTATTGATGTTATCTACATGTTTTATGCACACTTTATGTCATATTCGTGCATTTTCTGGAACTAACCTATTAACAAGATGCCGAAGTGTCGATTCTTTGTTTCTGTCATTGTTTTTGGTTTCAGAAATCCTAGTAAGGAAATATTCTCGGAATTGGACGAAATCAACGCCCAGGGGCCTATTTTTCCACGAAGCTTCCAGAAGTCCGAAGACGAAACGAAGAGGGGCCACGGGGTGGCCAAACCCTAGGGCGGCGCGGCCCCACCCCTGGCCGCGTCGGCCTATGGTTTGGGCCCCCCGAGCCGCCTCCTGACTTGCCCTTCCGCCTACTTAAAGCCTCCGTGACGAAACCCCCAGTACCGAGAGCCACGATACGGAAAACCTTCCAGAGACGCCGCCAACGCCGATCCCATCTCGGGGGATCCAGGAGATCGCCTCCGGCACCCTGCCGGAGAGGGGAATCATCTCCCGGAGGACTCTACGCCGCCATGGTCGCCTCCGGTGTGATGAGTGAGTAGTCTACCCCTGGACTATGGGTCCATAGCAGTAGCTAGATGGTTGTCTTCTCCCCATTGTGCTATCATTGTCGGATCTTGTGAGCTGCCTAACATGATCAAGATCATCTATCTGTAATTCTATATGTTGCGTTTGTTGGGATCCGATGAATAGAGAATACTTGTTATGTTGATTATCAAAGTTATATTTACGTGTTGTTTATGATCTTGCATGCTCTCCGTTGCTAGTAGATGCTCTGGCCAAGTAGATGCTTGTAACTCCAAGAGGGAGTACTTATGCTCGATAGTGGGTTCATGCCTGCATTGACACAGGACGATGACAGAAAGTTCTAAGGTTGTGTTGTCTTTGTTGCCACTAGGGATAAAACATTGATGCTATGTCTAAGGATGTAGTTGTTGATTACATTACGCACCATACTTAATGCAATTGTCTGTTGCTTTGCAACTTAATACCTTTGAAGGGGTTCGGATGATAACTTTGAAGGTGGACTTTTTAGGCATAGATGCAGTTGGATGGCGGTCTATGTACTTTGTCGTAATGCCCAATTAAATCTCACTATACTCATCATGATATGTATGTGCATGGTCATGCTCTCTTTATTTGTCAATTGCCCAACTGTAATTTGTTCACCCAACATGCTGTTTGTCTTATGGGAGAGACACCTCTAGTGAACTGTGGACCCGGTCCAATTCTCTTTCTTGAAATACAATCTCTTGCAATACTTGTTCTCTGTTTTCTGCAAACAATCATCTTCCACACAATACGGTTAATCCTTTGTTACAGCAAGCCGGTGAGATTGACAACCTCACTTTGTTTCGTTGGGGCAAAGTACTTTGGTTGTGTTGTGCGGGTTCCACGTTGGCGGAATCCCTGGTGTTGCGCCGCACTACATCCCGCCGCCATCAACCTTCAACGTGCTTCTTGACTCCTACTGGTTCGATAAACCTTGGTTTCTTACTGAGGGAAACTTGCTGCTGTACGCATCACACCTTCCACTTGGGGTTCCCAACGAGCGTGTGCTTTACGCGTCATCAAGCTAAATTTCTGGCGCCGTTGCCGGGGAGATCAAGACACGCTGCAAGGGGAGTCTCCACTTCTCAATCTCTCTACTTTGTTTTTGTCTTGCTTAGTTTTATTTACTACTTTGTTTGCTGCACTAAATCAAAATACAAAAAAATTAGTTGCTAGTTTTACTTTACTTGCTATCTTGTTTGCTATATCAAAAACACAAAAAAATTAGTTTACTTGCATTTACTTTATCTAGTTTGCTTTATTGTCTTGCACTCTATATTAAAAATACAAAAAAATTAGTTATTTTTGTTACCATGTCTAGCTCTGAACCTGTTACTTCTTCGCCTGAAGAATTAGTCTTCACTTTTAAACAAGGGGATGAGGAGAGTTTTAAGGATGCTTGGTCTAGATTTTTACTTCTTATCGTAAAACTGAACCTCAAATGAGTCTAAGTTTGCTCCTTAGTAATTTTTATTTTGGTCTTATGGTTCGCTATAGATATGCTTTAGATACTTTAGTGGGAGGAGATTTCCTTCATTGCAATGGGGATCAAGCTTTTAATGCCATAAAGAAGTTGGTTGCATCACATGATTCAGCTACTCCCTCCGTCCTAGAGTGTAAGACATATTTCCAAAAACTATTTGTCCCATAACCCCCACGTCTAAGGCATAATTTTATTTAATGAGGGAGAGAAAGGGGTTGCATGCACCAATGGGGGAGAGAAAGAGAATGCATGCACCAATGAGGGAGAGAAAGGGGTTGCATGCGCCAATAAGAGAGAGAAAATAAGACTCAATCAGCTAGTACCTTGGCCTAAGATATTCAAAAATTGTGACTTACAAACTAGGACGGAGGAAGTAATAACTTTGATTCAGCCCTCACTAGCATATATAGTAGATTAAATAATCTCGAGATAAGTACATCTCGCTTGAATGATAACTATTGCCACGTTCGTAATCGTCTTGAACAAGTTTTAGTGAACTCTAAACTCTCATTGTGGGATCCTGCTGTTAAAATTGTTATCGGTGATCGAACTCTCCATGCCTACTGTGATATTATGTATGAATTTTGCCTTATGCCTGAAAGTATTTATAAATCTTTGAAACTTTGGGGAGTTGATGAAGGAGGAGAAGAAATAACTCTCATAGATAACTCTACTATAATTCCTAAAGGAATAGCCGCAGGTGTGCATACAACCATTCTTGGAAGGACAATATCCATTGATTATCTTGTTATTGAAACAGGAAAACTCACACTCGGAAGATCCCTGCTGAAACTATTGGGAGCAGTCATTGATGTTGGAGAAGGCACTCTGAAATTCACCTCTATACTGGGGGGAAATCATATATTTCCTAAACCCAAGGGAAAGAAAAACAATAAGAAAGGTAAGGGTAAAGCCCAAGGTAAGGTTGACACACCATCTCTCGATAATACTTGATACACACTTTCTGCGCCTAGCTGAAAGGCGTTAAAGAAAAGCGCTTATGGGAGACAACCCATGTTTTTTTACCTACAGTACTTTGTTTTTATTTTGTGTCTTGGAAGTTGTTTACTACTGTAGCAACCTCTCCTTATCTTAGTTTTGTGTTTTGTTGTGCCAAGTTAAGCCGTTGATAGAAAAGTAAGTACTAGATTTGGATTACTGCGCAGTTTCAGATTTCTTTGCTGTCACGAATCTGGGTCTACCTCCCTGTAGGTAACTCAGAAAATTAAGCCAATTTACGTGCATGATCCTCAGATATGTACGCAACTTTCATTCAATTTGAGCAAGTCTGGTGCCATTTTAAAATTCGTCAATACGAACTGTTCTGTTTTGACAGATTCTGCCTTTTATTTCGCATTGCCTCTTTTGCTATGTTGGATGAATTTCTTTGATCCACTAATGTCCAGTAGCATTATGCAATGTCCAGAAGTGTTAAGAATGATTGTGTCACCTCTGAATATGTTAATTTTTATTGTGCACTAACCCTCTAATGAGTTGTTTCGAGTTTGGTGTGGAGGAAGTTTTCAAGGATCAATAGAGGAGTATGATGCAACATGATCAAGGAGAGTGAAAGCTCTAAGCTTGGGGATGCCCCGGTGGTTCACCCCTGCATATATTAAGAAGACTCAAGCGTCTAAGCTTGGGGATGCCCAAGGCATCCCCTTCTTCATCGACAACATTATCAGGTTCCTCCCCTGAAACTATATTTTTATTCCATCACATCTTATGTGCTTTGCTTGGAGCGTCGGTTTGTTTTTGTTTTTGTTTTGTTTGAATAAAATGGATCCTAGCATTCACTTTATGGAGAGAGACACGCTCCGCTGTAGCATATGGACAAGTATGTCCTTGGTTTCTACTCATAGTATTCATGGCGAAGTTTCTCCTTCGTTAAATTATTATATGGTTGGAATTGGAAAATGATACATGTAGTAATTACTATTAATGTCTTGGGTAATGTGATACTTGGCAATTGTTGTGCTCATGATTAAGCTCTTGCATCATATGCTTTGCACCCATTAATGAAGAAATACATAGAGCATGCTAAAATTTGGTTTGCATATTTGGTTTCTCTAAGGTCTAGATAATTTCTAGTATTGAGTTTGAACAACAAGGAAGACGATGTAGAGTCTTATAATGCTTTCAATATGTCTTTTATGTGAGTTTTGCTGCACCGGTTCATCCTTGTGTTTGTTTCAAATAAGCCTTGCTAGCCTAAACCTTGTATCGAGAGGGAATACTTCTCATGCATCCAAAATACTTGAGCCAACCACTATGCCATTTGTGTCCACCATACCTACCTACTACATGGTATTTTCCGCCATTCCAAAGTAAATTGCTTGAGTGCTACCTTTAAAATTCCATCATCCACCTTTGCAATATATAGCTCATGGGACAAATAGCTTAGAAACTATTGTGGTATTGAATATGTAATTATGCACTTTATCTCTTATTAAGTTGCTTGTTGTGCGATAACCATGTTCACTGGGGACGCCATCAACTACTCATTGTTGAATTTCATGTGAGTTGCTATGCATGTCCGTCTTGTCTGAAGTAAGAGAGATCTACCACCTTATGGTTAAGCATGCATAATGTTAGAGAAGAACATTGGGCCGCTAACTAAAGCCATGATCCATGGTGGAAGTTTCAGTTTTGGACATATATCCTCAAATCTCAAATGAGAAAATTATTAATTGTTGTTACATGCTTATGCATAAAAGAGGAGTCCATTATCTGTTGTCTATGTTGTCCCGGTATGGATGTCTAAGTTGAAGAATAATCAATAGCGAGAAATCCAATGCGAGCTTTCTCCTTAGACCTTTGTACAGGCGGCATAGAGGTACCCCTTTGTGACACTTGGTAAAAACATGTGCATTGTGATGATCCGGTAGTCCAAGCTAATTAGGACAAGGTGCGGGCACTATTAGTACACTATGCATGAGGCTTGCAACTTATAAGATATAATTTACATGATGCATATGCTTTATTACTACCGTTGACAAAATTGCTTCATGTTTTCAAAATCAAAGCTCTAGCACAAATATAGCAATCGATGCTTTTCCTCTATGGAGGACAATTCTTTTACTTTCAATGTTGAGTCAGTTCACCTATTTCTCTCCACCTCAAGAAGCAAACACTTGTGTGAACTGTGCATTGATTCCTACATACTTGCTTATTGCACTTATTATATTACTCTATGTTGACAATATCCATGAGATATACATGTTACAAGTTGAAAGCAACCGCTGAAACTTAATCTTCTTTTGTGTTGCTTCAATGCTTTTACTTTGAATTATTGATTTATGAGTTAACTCTTATGCAAGACTTATTGATGCTTGTCTTGAAGTGCTATTCATGAAAAGTCTTTGCTATATGATTCACTTGTTTACTCATGTCATATACATTGTTTTGATCGCTGCATTCACTACATATGCTTTACAAATAGTATGATCAAGATTATGATGGCATGTCACTCCGAAATTATACGTGTTATCGTTTTACCGCTCGGGACGAGCAGAACTAAGCAGGGGATGCTGATACGTCTCCGACGTATCGATAATTTCTTATGTTCCATGCCACATTATTGATGGTATCTACATGTTTTATGCACACTTTTTGTCATATTCGTGCATTTTCTGGAACTAACCTATTAACAAGATGCCGAAGTGCCGATTCTGTTTCTGCTGTTTTTGGTTTCAGAAATCCTAGTAAGGAAATATTCTCGGAATTGGACGAAATCAACGCCCAGGGGCCTATTTTTCCACGAAGCTTCCAGAAGTCCGAAGACGAAACGAAGAGGGGCCACGGGGTGGCCAAACCCTAGGGCGGCGCGGCCCCACCCCTGGCCGCGCCGGCCTATGGTTTGGGCCCCCCGAGCTGCCTCCTGACTTGCCCTTCCGCCTACTTAAAGCCTCCGTGACGAAACCCCCAGTACCGAGAGCCACGATACGGAAAACCTTCCAGAGACGCCGCCAACGCCGATCCCATCTCGGGGGATCCAGGAGATCGCCTCCGGCACTCGCCGGGAGAGGGGAATCATCTCCCGGAGGACTCTACGCCGCCATGGTCACCTCCGGTGTGATGAGTGAGTAGTCTACCCCTGGACTATGGGTCCATAGCAGTAGCTAGATGGTTGTCTTCTCCCCATTGTGCTATCATTGTCCGATCTTGTGAGCTGCCTAACATGATCAAGATCATCTATCTGTAATTCTATATGTTGCGTTTGTTGGGATCCGATGAATAGAGAATACTTGTTATGTTGATTATCAAAGTTATATTTACGTGTTGTTTATGATCTTGCATGCTCTCCGTTGCTAGTAGATGCTCTGGCCAAGTAGATGCTTGTAACTCCAAGAGGGAGTACTTATGCTCGATAGTGGGTTCATGCCTGCATTGACACAGGACAGTGTGAGAAAGTTCTAAGGTTGTGTTGTGCTGTTGCCACTAGGGATAAAACATTGATGCTATGTCTAAGGATGTAGTTGTTGATTACATTACGCACCATACTTAATGCAATTGTCTGTTGCTTTGCAACTTAATACTGGAAGGGGTTCAGATGATAACCTGAAGGTGGACTTTTTAGGCATAGATGCAGTTGGATGGCGGTCTATGTACTTTGTCGTAATGCCCAATTAAATCTCACTATACTCATCATGATATGTATGTGCATGGTCATGCTCTCTTTATTTGTCAATTGCCCAACTGTAATTTGTTCACCCAACATGCTGTTTGTCTTATGGGAGAGACACCTCTAGTGAACTGTGGACCCCGGTCCAATTCTCTTTACTGAAATACAATCTACTGCAATACTTGTTCTACTGTTTTCTGCAAACAATCATCTTCCACACAATACGGTTAATCCTTTGTTACAGCAAGCCGGTGAGATTGACAACCTCACTGTTTCGTTGGGGCAAAGTACTTTGGTTGTGTTGTGCAGGTTCCACGTTGGCGCCGGAATCCCTGGTGTTGCGCCGCACTACATCCCGCCGCCATCAACCTTCAACGTGCTTCTTGACTCCTACTGGTTCGATAAACCTTGGTTTCTTACTGAGGGAAACTTGCTGCTGTACGCATCACACCTTCCACTTGGGGTTCCCAACGAGCGTGTGCTTTACGCGTCATCACCTGTCCAGCTTGTACGCCAAGAAGGCCATTGGTCATCGTGGTGGGTCGGCACCAGGTCGCCGGAAGTGCAAGCCGAGGTAGCGAATGGAGGGCTACTGCATGCTCTACGCCGACTACTTCGCCGATAATCCATTGCACGGTGATGTTGTATTTAGGCGTCGTTTCAGGATGAGTCGGAAGCTCTTCCTAAAAATTGTGTATCCCTTCGAGAGTACGACTCTTATTTCAGATGCAAGTTGGATTGCACCGGCATGGCAGGGTTTTCCGCCCTCCAAAAGTGCACGGTGGCTATGCGAATGCTGGCATATGGAGCTTCTAGTGATTCTGCCGATGACTATCTTCGGATGGTGGAGTCCACTGCCCTTGATTGTTTCTACCGGATCTGCAGGGCGGTGGATAGCAGTGTTCGGGGACATCTACTTAAGAGCACCCACTGTCGAAGAGACCGCTCAAAACCTCACGTTCAATGAAGCTCGAGGATTTCCAGGGATGCTTAGAAGTATTGACTGCATGCATTGGAAATGGAAGAACTGTCTGTTTGCCTGGCAGAGAATGTACAAGGGTCACAAAAAAGCTGCATTGTGATACTTGAGGCAGTTGTTACCCATGATCTCTGGATTTGGCACTTCTTCTTTGGTATGCCGGGATCCAACAACGACATCAACATCTTACAGTGTCTGCCGATCTTCTCCAAGCTTGTTGAGGTTCATGCTCCCCTGGTTAACTTTGTGATCAATGGCCGACAGTACAACAAGGGATACTATCTTGCAGACGGTATCTATCCAAAGTGGGCAACATTTGTGAAGATTATCTCAAGCCCCGTCCTCCCGAAGGAGGTGGAGTTTTTCAATGAAAAAGAAGGTTGCCGAAAGGACGTCGAGCGTGCATTTAGTATCCTCCAGCAGAGATTTGTTGTAGTCTGGTTCCCCGCTTTGACTTGGTCCAAAGATCAGATGTGGGAGCTGATGAACTGTTGTGTGTGCTTACACAACATGATTATCGAGAATTAGCTAAAGTATCTGGTTCCTCTGAGCGAACAAGCTGCACCATATGACAGAGAGGGTCCTCTTGCACAGCCTAATCACCCGGTGCCGACATCGTGGGGGTGCGTTCATCGCTATGCGTCAGGAGATTCGGGACTCCACAATGCATCAACAACTGCAGGATGATCTGGTGGAACACATATGGAGGTTTAGAGGCAACACCAACTAGTTTTCATTTAATTTATTTGAAAACTTGTCAAATTATTTGCTTGTTTTGTTGAATTGTAACGTTTATTTGTAAAAATAAGCCAAATGTTGGCAAAATCTGTCAAATTCGCCGAACTGTAACGTTTATTTGTGAAACTAAGATAAAAACGTCGATCTCCAGGTGTCTACCTGGGGAGATGGCTGAAACTTCGGTGCCCCCCATGCCAAAGTTCCATCCAATCCGACGCTATTTAGCGTCAGATCTGACCGTGGGGAGCGCCAACGGCTGGAGTTGCTCTTAGGAGGCAAAGTGAGTAGACGTCGCTCTGGAGTAAGAAGACGTCGTCCTTTAGGGCCGCAAGCGCAAGCGAGGAGGGCGGAGAGGAGGTACATAGGACGGGCCTGTGATTCCCCGTTGGAGCACGACGCGTTGCTGAAAACAAAATTGAGGCACGTCATAGAGTTCATAGGGGTAATTTACGCCACCGTATCGTATTCCTCCATCAGTTCCATGTGCAACAGTTTCTTGTGAGAATAGTGGGGTAGAGCCGTAGAGGAAAAGAGATCGCCTTCATGGCCATTGATCGAGATGTTGGCACGTGAATCATGGTTTATTGAACGAAGGAGACAAACACTCGGCTAGGACGTTAACAAAACATGAACATAGCAGGGAAAAAGTAAAATGAACTTAAAACCTTTGGTTTCATGTTAAATTGCCCCTACTTGATAGTGCCGGTGCCTAGGCACATGCATGTCTACACGGAAACGGATTGGCGTGGCATAGAACTAATACAAAAACTAAAGGAAGCGAGGTGGCATGCTTGAAATAATTGAACTTAGTGGGCCGCTCCTATTTAGACCTCCATTCCAATAAATAAATCTTACATTATTTTTGAAAATCTAAAGTTTGACCAAGTTTCTACAAAATTTCATTAACATTGAAAATACAAAATTTAAGTCTTATTTGTTGATAATAAAAAAAATACAGTAATTCATTTGATTTTATATGATACTCTAACATATTTGTTGATAGTTTTTTTTCTCTAAAAGTCCAGTTAACCTCTGCTTAGCTTGACTTAAAAAATGTACTACGTAATTCTTATTCATCGATGAAACGGAGGTAGTATAGATTGATCAGATTATTATTATCTCATGCTTTGATGCAGCGAAGCAGTAAGCCTGGACGAGCGTAGGAAACCAACAACAGGGTGTAATTCGTGGATCCGGCCCGCGGACCCGTTCCACGGCCAACCCCGACCTCAGAGTTACCGGCCGGCCACCGCCACGCATCATCACCACCACCACCACCACCACCCGAGCGCCGAGGCAACTAAAAAAGATATCTTTTTTCTTGGCTATTCAACCGCTTCCTCCTCCGCCTCTCCGCACCTCTCGCTCCTCCGCCTCCTCCTCCTCGTCCACCCCTCCTCTCTCGGTCGCCTCTCCCGGTAGATCTGGTGTCAGGCTTCGCTGCGCCGGCGGCCGGGGGGACGAAGAAGAGGGGGAGGACAGGATGGGGAACCCGCATGGCGGCCTCGACGAGGAGATCGAGCAGCTCTTGCAGTGCAAGCCCCTCGCCGAGCCAAAGGTCCGGCTCTCCTCACCGCATACTTGCTTTCGATTTCTCGCTGTTTGATTTTGGATGTTTCTTGTGCCGGCCCGGGTGGATTCTGCCGGATCGGCAGGCCGGACGGATCCGTTGCCCGCTTTTTCTTAATCGAAAAGAATGGAGCTTTAATGGTGTACTAGGTTGCTGGTGCATTCATTTTATACATCAAATGTTTATTAGTTTGCTACTGGTTTCGATGTACTACTAGGAAAATCTAAATGTAATTGTGTAATGTTACAGTGCCCATCTCCTCCGTGGAGCGTGCATTTTAGGAATTGGTGTAAAATAGTGTAATCGACATGCGTAAGCGAGGATCTCAATACCAACACCTGTTTCTTTTTATAGTTGCGGATATAGGCGGCCTTGGCATTCATTTTTGACCCTGACCAATACGGCCAAAATGTGTACCAGATTTATGTTGTTCTTGGCACTTCGAAGAATTAATTTGTTATCGTCTCACAAGTCATCTTCACCTTATAAACATTTCTTTTGCAGCTGAAAGCACTGTGTGAGAAAGCTAAAGAGATTCTCATGGAGGAAAGCAATGTTCAGGTATGCCATCAGATGTTCTATATTAAACCAGCAACTCAATCTTATGAACTTCATTTCATGCCCTTTTGTTAGCTATAAAGCGAGTGCACGTTTATCAGACGTTCTATATTAAGCCAGAAAGTCAATCTCCCGTGCCATCCACAATCTTGTTAACTTTATTGATGTAGGAGGAAATCTGTCTAGACATGTTATAATGCAATTTAAGTTTTAGTGCAACCTCAAAGGATTCTTTGGTCAACTTTGTGGTAACAAATGGATTTTTCTTCTAGGTTTTAGTCAAATGGAAGTTGCACTACTATCAAAATGAGTACTCAATGTTGCATCATTGTAACTTGAAATTTAGAAAGTTTGGTTGTGATACAAATCTTCCTCTAGTTATTTTCTTAGTGGAATTGATCTAGAAAGTAAAGATTGAATTATATCAGTACATGAGTATCTGAGCTTTGAATTTTAGACAAGCGTGACAATGTATTGTAGATGTCAAAAAATGTTTTTTTTTTCGCTGTTGGTCTAGTTGATCTTTGCCATCATCTTAAAATTAAACCTCCCTTTCAGCCTGTGAGAAGTCCTGTCACTATATGCGGTGATATTCATGGTCAGTTTCATGATCTTGCGGAACTATTCCGGATCGGTGGGAAGGTATTATCTTTCATTTAAAAGCCTTGTTCTTTCCCTTTTATTCCCATGATTCCTCCTATTTCTTGCACTTCACCCTGAATCAGTCGATTCTTATGTCAGCTTGTTTTTCTATGGTTATCATCACCAGTGTCCCGATACAAACTACCTATTTATGGGAGATTATGTGGACCGTGGTTACTATTCTGTTGAAACTGTATCGGTAGGACTACTAACCAGCACCATTTTCTTTAGAAGTTATTTTGAAGCTGAAGTGCTAACATTTTCTTGAAATTAAACAGCTTCTGGTGGCTTTGAAAATTCGCTATCCACAGCGAATTACAATTCTTAGAGGAAATCACGAGAGCAGACAGGTACAATTTTATAAGATATAATCAAACTATTTTGTGTTCATATTCTGTGAATTTTTGTATATAATATATTATTGAGCAATGAACTCTAATCATCCTGCAGATCACTCAAGTTTATGGATTTTATGACGAGTGCTTACGGAAGTAAATAACATCCATCCCTGTTCCCTTTGTTTTAAGTGATGCAAGCGGCACATTGTTTTTTTTATTATGTCAGAATAGATCAGATATCTGTAGTCTATCGAAGATTAGTACAGTTTCTTACATAAGGATTGACGAACATTTTACGTAGCATGTCAAAGAATCCCTTTCATCTTTGATAAAACTGATCCTCGATTTTCCCTGATTAGTTTCATGGACACTTTGCAGCTAGATCTTACATCCAAACTATTTGACCTGTTTGTTGCAGGTATGGAAGTGCCAATGTATGGAAAACCTTCACGGATCTTTTTGACTATTTACCATTGACAGCATTGGTTAGTATCAGCTCAATTTCATCTTGCCAACTCTTATATCAATTTTATTTTTCTTACGTCCCCATGTACTTGTTTATTCTGTTGCTAGATTAGGACTTTGTCTGTTTGGGCATGCTCTGCACATTTCTTTGTAGTAATAAGCACATTTATTTCAGAGGTTTATCAAATAAATTACTGCAACCTAGTTTTGTGTCAGATCCACTGAAAGAATCCAAGTTGACTTTGTGATGTATCTATCAGTAGTCATTTTTGTATGAGATAGGAAACAGATAAGAATGTAGTGTGTATGACGGAACTGGAACTACACATTTCTATTTTTGAGATTGCCCTGCCTGAAAAAGTTAAGCTTGGTTGCTGTAGCTTGGATATTTAGGACGCACTAGAAATATGCCACATGTGACCGAGTCTACAAAGCCAAGACTGCTGCAAGGTCTTTCTTTCTTAGCACCAACTTTTGGGCCTGCTAGTCAGAATTGTTTATCCATTCTCCATCCACTTCACCCACAGAAACTAGCGAGGACATAGGGGTCAACTCTGTACTGCAACAAGGTGTTAGTACTTGAACCGGTTGGAGAATCTTTTTTCTTAGCACCAAGTGTTGCAATGTTTAGACTTGATTCTAAGACCTCTTAGCATCTAGTTTTGACCAACATTGTTAAAAAACATGCTCATTTTGTTCGTACTATTGAGATTTTATATTGAGAAGCATGACTAGTGTGTTTATGATTTAGGTTTTTGAAAAAAATTGCTTCCCTAAATTTAACATCTTGTATTGTTATTATACTAGGTTGAGTCGGAGATATTTTGTCTGCATGGTGGACTATCACCATCCATCGAGACACTTGATAACGTTCGAAGCTTTGATCGTGTCCAAGAAGTCCCTCACGAGGGGCCGATGTGTGACCTTCTATGGTCTGATCCCGATGACCGATGTGGTTGGGGCATTTCACCACGTGGTGCTGGATACACATTTGGCCAGGTTTAGCTTATGACATTATTTCCTACTGTTTTTGCTATCTTTGCTTGAGTTGACATTTGGGTTTTCTTTTTTCAGGATATTTCAGAACAATTTAACCATACCAATGGCCTTAAGTTAATATCAAGAGCTCATCAGTTGGTTATGGAGGGATTCAACTGGGCACACGTAATCATTGCTTTTCTGAGCTAATTCAACTGCGGTTCATTTTGCATCCAGTGTCACTAATGCCCTTTTGAATAAAACAGGAGCAAAAGGTTGTGACAATATTTAGTGCACCTAACTATTGTTACCGCTGCGGTAACATGGCGTCGATCTTGGAGGTGGATGATTGCAGGGAGCATACTTTCATCCAGGTAAATTCTTGTTCTGTCATAGCTGTAGCTGCCATCTTTTGATCTGACAGTTTTCTTGATATGTGCCATGCTTGTGATCTTGTGGCTGCAGTTCGAGCCTGCCCCACGGAGAGGAGAGCCTGACGTGACTCGAAGAACGCCTGACTATTTCTTGTAAATGTAGTTTAGGTTATTTGTTTTTTTTTCACGGGATAGCTTAGGTTATTCCGGCAACAAACAAAAAAAGCGTGTGATAGCTAGATGCGTCTGTGTGTTGTCATAATTTTTTTGTTTGGATCTCATCCTCAAGTAAAGTGGGTCATTCTGTTAGCTTAACTCCTGTTGTAATCGCCCAGTTGTAATCTGCTCTTGTTGGGCTCAGGGGTGTGGTGTTGGATAAAAGGCGTTAATCCTCATGCAGTAATTTTTATTATGGCATAATAGGTTTCCCTAAAAAAATGGTATAATATGTAGCTGTGTAGTGTAATTTGCTGCAATGACATTGACTTTATGGATACAGCTGGACTCCTCCATTTTTATTGTTTGCAATGAGCTCCTTGGTAAAGAATCCTGGTGGGTATTTAATCGAGTACAGATATTTGTGCTTCAAACTTGGCGCAGAAGTTGCATACAGAATGATTATATGATTTGATTATTTTTTCCATTTTGGATTGTTGGGCCTGGCTCAACTTGATCCTAGATATTAGTCGTCCCAAAACTTAGGCTTTTACACCAAGTTATTTGACAGATCACTTGTAGCCTTGTAGGTTCTCAGATGAAAAAGAAGATACAGATCTGTTGTGCTGCGTGTGTGACAATCGCGCCTTTACGCCCATCTTTACTACTACTTTTCGAGAATACCTTTTTTTCCCGCGTATTTAGGCAGGAGGGAGTACTACTTTTTTCACTATAATGGACTTTCATCAGAACACAACCGTGCTGCTCCCAGTTCCCTCACACATGGAACCATGTTTTAGTAAGCGCCAAGATTCTCTGGTCTGCACCAGATCCCACAAAAACACCACCATTTTTCACCGAGGTCGATCAAGCTGCAGTCGATCTGACGGCGCCGGCCTTGTCATCGCTCGTAAAGCTGTTATATATTTTAGATAAATGAAATATATTAATATTAATAGATACCAATAACATCTAGCCTCTGCAACAATGCTATACCCTAATAGTAGTACTAATACACATAATAAAAAAAAGAAAACTAATAAAAGAAGTCTCCCTACGGTACTCACATCTTAGCAACAATAGTATAACCACCACCAAAACAGCAAAGCTGTCATATATGTGCCCAGCTGCTTCCTCTACACCACATTCTGTATTGTCATTTGCTAATTGCAGTCTGCGAGAATTAATTAAGTACACTGGTATTACCTCTTTTCCAAAACCTAAACCTTAGCTTTTAAAAACAATTTTTAAAGCTAGTTTAGCTTTTCAAAAAGGCTTATATTTCGAAACAAAGGTAGCAGATTGGTAATTGCGGTATACTAGATATGTAGCCGGCGGAGGAGAAGAAGCGGGTGAGCCCCCCCCCCCCCCCCGCCCCCCCCACCACACCCCATGGTTCCTCCATCGCGCGGATGTTGTACGCAAAGTAGATGCCGTGCGATGGCTAGGGTGAATCTCAGCAAGGCGCGGGTGCCCATCCTGCCAATGCCGCTTTACGGCCCTCAGCAAGACGCAGAGGTCGAGCGCCGGCGAGCCATCCTCCCGCCAGACCTCCTCTGTGACCCCGACTTCACCGTTGAGTCCCCCATGTGGGACAACTACCACCACCAGCACGTAGTGCTCAACAAGCGGTGGAAGGGGGGTTTCCTCGTCGACAAGGACTTCAACTTTGGCACGCCGCCACAGCCGCGGCGGGAGTTAACGCGGCGGCCGCGTACACCGGCACCTACGCCGCCACCTCCACCACGTCCGCCACGGGATGACTTGGAGGACTTCGTCGCTAGCGTGTTCCACGCGTTCCAGATGGTGCGGCAGGAGGGTAGACAGATCAAGGTGTCGGAGGATCTGGCCGAGGATGAGGCGACGAGGCTCGGCATCCTCATATTGGAGATGTTGCATCTACTACCGTTGATGCCCTAGTATGTCATCGCCCTCATGCCGCTAGGCCTCTCGAAGGAAGAGGCGTTGAACCTGGCGCTGCAGTACTCGGTGTCGCTTCCTCCACCACCTCTGCCTTCGTGGGCACTAGCGGTGCTCCACCTCCACCTCCACCACCGGCCGCATCAGCATATACTCCGCCGCTTCCGAACTAGCCATGGGCGATCCCGGACATCGTCGACCCGACCCATCAGCCCACGATGGTGAGGAGTATGCTAGGGTAAGAGTTTTATCAAGCCATGCCCTTTTTATGGTTTTATGTTCCATATTTTTAACGCTATGTAAAATATAAAAAATGTGGAAATAGTAAAATGCGTCCGCTGGGCCGGGCAACCCCAGACGCAAACAGTTGGTCATAGCTGGAAGGCTAATTTCGGGTCCACGGTAGACACAAACAAACGCGTGATCACTTTGCGTCTGAAATGCGCTGGGCGCTGGAGATGCCCTAGCCTAAAAGTTTTAAATTTGGCTACCATAGCTGGGATTGATTCGTAGGGATTTCAGTCAATGTGTTGTCATTCATCATGGATTAATTCGTAGGGATTTCAGTCAATGTGTTGCCATTCATCATGGATTGATTCGTAGGGATTTCAGTCAATGTGTTGTAGTAGTAATTCAGTCAATGTGTTGTCATTCATCATGGATTGATTCGTAGGGATTTCAGTGCATATTAACGTTCCTACCGTTTGGGAGAGAGAGCGCGGGAGCACCCGAGGCGAGCAACCCTACCCACCGTACGTCCGCCACTCCGGCAACGGCCCCACCCCCGGACGGCCATGGCCTCCACCCCGCCATCACCCACCCCTTCCCTCTCCCCCACCCAATGTGTCGACGGGGAGCTCTCGCCGCGCGGCCGCAAGGACAGGTGGCGTGGCGGTGTGGGCTCTGATTCAGAAGATTCCCCAAGGTTCTACCGGGATGTGCTCGCAGGGAAGCAGCCGGTGTCGCGAGAGAATTGAGGGCACCCGAGGGTTCCCATGCCCGCCATGAGATGCGCTCGGAGGTCCACCCAGGAGCCTTGGACGAGCTGGACGACTCGGAAGACCCGCTAGACGAGAACGTGCGAGACAATGGCCCTTGGGAGGAGCCCAAGCATGAAGCATGCGAAGAGGAAGCGTGCGCGCGACCACCGTGGAGGGAAGAAGGTTGCATGCGAAGACGATGGCATGTGCCTTCTCTGCGCGCAGCCGAGGCATCGTCCGACGGACTGCCTCACCGGCCCGGTGTGCCTGCGGTGCGGCGAGGTCGGGCACATGCCAGGACTGACTCCTCTACGCCGCGCACTGCCCCGGACAGAGGGGCGGAACCGAAGATGGAAAAGTCGGCAAGTAACTCGACGAGGACGTCTCATGAGCGCCAGCACGCGCAAGCAGCAGCGCAGCCCAGGCGGGACACGCTCAGCGCACGGGTGGCCTTGCCACCGCGGGGATGCGCAACCACATGCAGAGCCACGGCGCGCAACCACTGGCGGCGCACTCTCTCCCGGGGGCAGCCATGACGATGCGGGTGTGCGGCGAGCCAAGGCTCGCGCAGGCACGCAGGTGTCGGCGGCGCCGCTGTGGGACGCACGCGCGGCGCACACGACCACGGATGTGCAACTGTCCACGGCGGCGGCGCGGCGCGACAACGGTGGTCACCACGCCGCTACGGCCCGCGATGCTGGTGGTGGTCAGTCTCTATTAACGGTGCGGGAGTTCGCCCCGGCGCCCTACGCATCCAACGGTGGTGGGAGGACGGTGGTTCCGGTTCTTCCGGCGGCGAGCGCTATCGTCGACAGCTCGGAGACGGCACTTGCCCTGCGCGTCTGCACCATGGAAACCAAACAGAGAGAGAGACGGAAAGAGGCAGCGGCTGGTTCCTCTACGGCCCCGGAATCAGCTGATCTCGACTCCGTCTCCAACTCCGATTCAGCCACTCCTCCTCTTCGTCTATACTTAAATCGACAAGCGAAACATGGATCTCCAGCCGACGAGGGGAGTAGCCATGCCTCCAACTGTCTTTATCCCCAGAAGAAGCTACGACGACGACGTCCTCTCCTTGTTGGAAGAGGAACTCGAAGAAGAGGTTTGCGGTGAGGAGGAGGACGAAGAATTTAAAGAGGCGCTGCTGCGATCTATAGACTGCCCGTGGCTGAGTCCTCCTGATCATGGCTACCCCAACGAGGATGTTCTCCCGAGGCCAGAGTTCGTCGACATCGTGGACAAGGCCTACTTTATCCCAAGAAGTAACTACGATGACGACTTCCTCTTCGTGTTGGAGGAGGAAGCCGAAGAAGAGGTTTGCCACGAGGAGGAAGAAAAAGAATTTAAAGAGTCACTGCGGCGTTCTATGGACCGCCCGCTGCTGAGTCCTCCTGATCATGGCTACCCCGACGAGGACGGTTTCCCGAGGCCAGAGTTCGTCCTCATCGATGACAAGGCGTACTTTATCGAGCGAGACAACGTCACCACTGCCTCCTGCGACACCAGGGCCCCCGACCTCCAGGGCACTATCAAGGTCACCTTCTGCACCGCCCCCCCGCCGCTCGTCTCCTACTACTGTGTCCACGCCACCGCATACGCTCACACAGACTTCGTCACCGATCCATTGATCATCGCCTCCGAGACGGATGGCGGCGTCGTGCTCCTCTGTCTCATCATCGGTAAATGTAGATCCGACTTCTTCCGACCTAGCTGTCGGCACTGGTTCGTCTACGACTCCGGCACCCCTCGACGCCCTCCGTCGCTCAAGCACCTCCCGCACCCCGGTGCCGTCTTAGAGTTCAACGGACCGTCGTTTGCCATTGTCCGCGATTGTAATTAAGAAAAAAAAACAAGGCCGCGACCCCGTCCGCAGGCAAGACGACTTCGCCCTCCACCCCCATAGTAGCACCAGCAGTGGCTTCGCCCTCCGCCCCCATGCAACCAGCGAACAAGAACATGACTGCAGCGACTGTGAGTATGTCATTGTCGCAAGAGCCTGCGATTTTGGGTATGCATCACCTTCGCTTCTATGGATGTACCACTCTGAGACAGAGCGCTGGAGCGCCAAGCGGGTTCAGGCGCCAGCAGCATACCATGGCCACATTACGTGCAAGACAATCACCATCGGAGAAGTGGTGGCATGGGCCGATCTCTCGCGGGACATCATATTCTGCGATGTGCTCGCTGAAACCCCTGAATTCCGTGTTGTTAGGCTGCCGCAGCCGATCGAGAAACTGCCCGATCCAAGAACAGTTCGTGATGTTGCCATCCTCGATGGCTGCATCATCAACTACGTCGAGATGCGCCATCAAATAAACGACGACGACACCATTGGTGGATGGAGTGCCACCAAATGGAGCATGAAAATCAATAGCCCCTCGAATGCATGGCACTTGGACCACAAGGTCTATTCAGCCAGCATCTTGGGATCTTCTAAGCTTCAAGCTAACGCTCATACGGCTCAACCGAATCTGCAGAGCCTCTGCATGGGCCTACCCAACTTGAGCCTTCAAGACAAAGATGTTGTGTACTGCCTCGCCAAGATCCACTATTGGGATAGTGAGAACACAGCATGGGTGGTTGCTGTCAATTTCAAGAACAATACAATACATGAAGCGGTAGAGTATAACGCCATAAAAACAGTGGGTGTTTCCCTTGGCTACGGTGCAAGCAGGATCTCCAAATATCTCAGAGTTGGTCCAGATACTTGCCATAACTGATTATACATGATGCACTAGCCGATCAATCATAGTTTAAAATAGCCGGCTATAGCCGGGCTATAGCCCGCTATAGCCTTTTCCCGCATGGTGCGGCTAACTGCATTAGCCCGCTAAAAGGTGTTAAAATCCTTAAATAGCCGGCTATAGCCAGGCTATAGCCGGGCTATAGCTGTTTGGGGAGGCCGCGGCTATATCCTGTAGCCGGCTATTTTAAACATTGCGATCAATGCATATTTGTGTGTATGTTGGGGTTGTCATTATATGGTTTGATAATTGTAACCTATCATATAGTTAACATTTCACCCACGTAGGATGCAGTTAGATCTTAAATTCATAATATGACACGTTTTAACGATCAATGATAATGAGTATGTGCATCACAGAAATGGATGACAGTATACGTATTCCAAGGTGTAAGTTTGTGCAACATCCTACATATGAAGATAATATGATCCTGATACCTTCGTCGGTACAAAATGCATGATTTCTGTATGTACGTTGTCACTAGAATTACTATAAAAATGGTTCTTATTGCAACTAAAGTTGACATTTGTGATTTTTGTAATATTTATTTCACTAGTCAGTTTTGTATGAGAAAGGAAACAGATAGGATGACAGTAAAATTGCAACGAGCTCATCCATTTCTTGGTAAAGAAATTCATGAGAGTATACATACTTTCCGGCTGGTGATCTTCTAAACACCGCCTTCATCCAAAACCAGTCCCAAACTTGGCAAGGCGTGCTTCATGGGCTGGAACTACTCAAGAAAGGCATAGTATGACGAATTGGTGATGGCACTAAAGTAAAGATTTTTAGGGATAATTGGTTACATAGACTGGATGCACCTAAAGTGGAAGGACGCCGGGGAATTTCTCGCAAGCGGTGGGTCTCAGAACTTATTTTGCATGATACAAGGCTTTGGGATGAGGAGGCGGTACATGCCTGTTGCCACCCGCGAGACGCAGCATGTATTCTCAGTACAAAGCTGTCCGCACGAGCCACCAATGACGTCATCGCTTGGAGCGGCGAGAGCAACGGCCTTTTCAGCGTCCGATCAGCCTATCGCCTTGGGACACTGAATGTCCAGGAGGTGGATCAAGGACAGTCTAGTACAGAACCTACGGGTGATCGTCGTATCTGGGACACGATTTGGAAGACGGATGTACCCCAGAAAGTCCGCATTTTTGCATAGAGATTAGAGAGCAGCCACAAATTCTCTAGCTGTGAAAGATAGCCTACACCGACGTATACATAAAATTGATCCTGTCTGCTCCATATGTGGGATGGAGGATGAGGGCTGTCCATCATGCTCTGATCCATTGCACATTGGCAAAGGCGCTGCGAGAGGAGATGCGCACGATTTGGCCCCTGCCGACTGATGCTGCATTCAACGTGACTGGAAAAGAGTGGCTGCTTCACCTCCTTGAACAGCTACCCCCTGACATGCGATCACGGGTCCTATTTTTATTATGGCGGGTGTGGCATCATCGCAATAACGTAGTACATGGAGATGGCAAAGCCACTATAACGGCCTCGGTGAATTTTCTAGCAAACTATCAGATCTCTTTTACCACTGCTTCAAATTCCCATGCAAGCTCGACTCCGTCATGGAGTGCTCCGGCTGAGGGTACGTTAAAAGCCAATGTTGATGATGGCTGGAACTCTCATTCAAAAGACGCAGGTTTGGGAATCATTGTTCGTGACCATGAGGGCTCTGTGATACGTTCAGAGTGGAAATGTATTCCCAACTGTGGTAGTGCTGAGGAAGCAGAAATCCAGGCATGCTTAGAGGGTCTAAAGTGTCTGATCTCGCTGAAGTGTTGGCCAGCAGTTCTTGAATCGGACTGTCTGAGAGCGGTCCAGACCTTGGGTTCGGTAGACACCGACCTATCTAGGAGCTGGCCCCTTATTCTTGAAGGTAGAGAATTGCTGAAAATATATAGGGATATTTCTGTAACTAAAGTTGATCGCCTTTGTAATAGCCCTGCACATGTGTTAGCCCGGTTAGCTAAGTCAGGGTTTTGTGGTTTCACCTGCAATTCGACTCCGGAGTGTATTAGGGAGTTGATTGCAAATGATTGTAAGAACACCGTGTAACTCTTGAGGCAGCAGATTTCTTACGCACTCTTTTCCTTACCAGGGTACCGAAGGGGACTAGAAGGTTTTTAATGAGGCGGCCTGCTGCTTAATCTATGTGATCTTACTTCAAAAAAAAAAGTTGCATAAGAGCAATTATTTGATTCAATATTTTACATTTGGATCTGTTGGGCCTAAAGATGGGCTGAAGTTTACCCCAAAGAAAACCAAGTTTTTTTTTTTTGAATGGGAGAAACCCAGTACTTTGACAAATACACTTGGATGGATTTAAATAAAAAATAGGATGTACAGACTGAAAACAAAATTCGGATTTGGGTATAAAAGGGTTCGTACGTACCAAATATTGGCAGTTGCTTGTATAGCAATTCGATTAGCACCGAATTATTGTCATAGGTACCATCTATCTCTTCGAGCAGGAAATTACTATTAGACCCTCATCTGTCCAAAGAATGAGACATAAAGCGTAATTCCGGATCATGATACTCGTGACAAATCTACACTATTTAAAATTTACACTATTTAAAAAGGAGGAACATGTTCCCTATTATGCCCACCAAGTAATATGTCCAAATTTTTCGTTATCGCGACAAAAGATCAATTTACCCTCGCACCGAAATCCATACTACTGCAATCTGCCATCGCACCCTTTCACCTATTTTCTTCTCCACCTGCGTCCTCCCCTTCATCCCGCCGCCGCCCAGATCCCCACCCCAAGAACCACGGGCTTCCTCCCCAACCCACACCACCATTGGTCGAATCCGCCGGCACTCGCCTCGCATGGAGCTCCGCCCGCCGCAGCCTACCGATCCTGTGCCCGCCTCCCGCCTCCCGCCTCCAACTCTCTCCACCACCCCCGCCGGCTAGCCCCAACCTCCTCGCCCCGATCCAGCCGCCCACCGCCACGATTCGCGCTGCCTTCATCGCGCTGCTGCTCGGGTCTCACGGGGTGGTCTGCTGCCGAATCAGGAACTAGGGTTCCTAGCCAAGAATGCCTAGATCAATCGACGGTCGGCGTCGGAGCGGAAGTTGCGCCGCCAAAGTGCAGATCGGTAGGGGAAGAGGTCGTGCGCTCGGAGTGTGCAGTGGCCTACGAAGCAAGTGTCGTTGTCAGCGGCACTAATACACAGCGGGCGGGTCGAGGTACGTCAGGGTTCCCGTGACCCAGCCAACAATTACATTCTTCTTCTAGGATAGGGAATTGCAGAACGTAGGTGTCAGACGTGTATCCCCAGAACGACCTGTATGTTTTGACTTAACCACATGATCCCTATCTCTGTAATGATGCCTTAAGCACCTCATGCATAATGGTTACTGAGAGATATTGACTTGAACTTGTAAAGATTGACAGTGGGACTTGTGTACTGAATTTTTTTGAAACATGTGCTTTTTTGGAATTGCTTATCCACCATCAGTGATGCATAATCTTTTCTTCATTTCTGACCTTCTAAAATCTTCTTGTGATATTCTTTTTACTAGGAATGAGAATATTGCTACCTCATACATTCAAAGCTGTGAGGTCTTATTCAGTACTGGCATTCATGATAATTTAATAACACTAAAAACTAAGGCTCCTGGGAAAAAAAAAAGCAAAGCTGGAATCAAAGGCTTACATCACGTTGAGCCTGAAACAAACAGCTATGCTAACCTTCAAGAGCTATATGGACAGAGAAATGAATTGGCATCTGCATGATGACATTATAAGAAAGCACATATTGTGAAATGGAAGGTAGCGATGGCCGTAACAGAGATATTGATGAACTTGTTCATAGAGGAGGAAAATAGAGTAAAATTTCAAAATACCAAGTAATTACACGGCTGCACCCCTACAACATGGAAAATATATGAAAGTTGCAATTTTCCTGCCAAAGAGGAAACAAATCATTAGACGTTGCATATTATCGTCTGTTTTTTTTTTTTTTGGTATTAAGAGGAAAATCAAGTGATGGAAAAAAGAGAGCCAGATTAAAGTTAAAAGAGAACATGGTCACATGGCGTTGCCGCATAGTTGATGCACAAAAGAAGAGAGTCCGACGGGATATTTAGCTTGCAACTACACGGGTACATTGACATTGTATAAAAGGTTTATACTATTTGGGTAACCCAATTTGCTGGCCATAATGACTGACTAAATCAGGCTTCTTGGCGCACGATACCATAATAAATCACAAACCGAGAAACAAATATTGTATCATAGATATCCGAAAATAGGTACTTATTAAGCTAATAGTATTAATATTGTTCCAAGCCTATTATATAACATAGCCGACGAAATTCATTGGTGCATTCTATGGAAATCTAGCAACGGCCTAACAGCATGGCCGGGCAAGCATAGCTAAGGTACACAATACCGTGCACCATCCATGGAGCTTTTGCCAATGTACATTTTACATACCGGTGATAAAAATTAGGAAAATGATTGTATTCCTCCGGAGGCTGTGAGCGATGCAACCTCCAGGCCAGGAGGTGTCAGAGGGCTCCCATCGTGTGGACCTCTTGCTCTACACGCGTCCTTGAGGCCAACACACGACCTCTCACGCTAGCCCACGCTGGTCCCTTTCTAGCTTCCACACACGAATCTTATATCCTCCTTTGTCTTGTTCCCTGGAGATCCCACGGCACCAAAATTCCGGCCACGCGCCTCTGCTTGTCCCAGATAGGCGCCTTTGCTTTTCCTAGCCGCATGCTGCCGCCGCTTAGTCGTGCGCCTGATTCAGCCACTGGTACCCCACAAGTACTCCTCCTTCGCGTACTAAGATGTAGGCGGCAAGGACATTGAGGTTGAGGTCGAACTCGGCGCTAGCAGGAGTCGTGCACAAGGAGGTTGAGCTTGTCGTGCTTCTCTGTGCCGATATCGTCAAGGGAGGGCCGAGCTTGTCATGCAACTCCGGTCGGCCCCAACTCCTTTTGACGCAGGCGATCACTCGTGGCGCCCTGCACGTGCTCCTCCTTCCCCCGAACATCTCTGGCCTCTTGCATCTTCCTGGACCTGAGCGCGTCATCATCACATGTTGTTGCCAGTGCTGGGGCGAGGTGTTGCCATGGTACAGTGGCATTGCTACCGACGGTACATGGTGGTGCTACCATGGCGTGACAATGCTGATGCCAACGTGGCACGACGGTGCTACCAGCTAGGGTCATGGGTGCTGCAATGCAGTGGTGTCGATGCTGCAAGGGAGGGGTGGCAGCTCTGCCTACCGGAGTCGACGTGCTATCGGAGGCCGGCGATATTGCAAGGACTTCGCCTTAGACCTATTAAAAAATGATGTGATCCTTCGATAGTATTATTATTTTTTGTTGCAATTGTTTTGTTGTTTTGCTATTTTAGTACATAAATTGTGCTACTATGTCCTTGGCGAGTTCTTCATTGATGTCTCCGACGAGGTTGGGTTTGCTACAATAGCATTTTTTTGCTTAGAGATCTTTGGCGAGGTTATGGTGAGGTCTCTAGTAATCTCGCTAATTTTTTTTTCTTCCGTGGGAGAACCTTTTTTTGCTAGACTAAAGAAAAACATCGGTATTTTTTTTGCTACATGAATAAAAAAAGAAACTTGTCGGCACGGGAACCAAGGGCAAGGAAATCAAATCCTTGAGGCTCACCTAATACTGTCTTTAAAATTAACTATTAGCAAATACTCCCTCCGTCCCAAAATATAAGGCGTCTAAGGATTAGTTAAAAATCAATGTTTTTAAAGTTTGACCAAGTTTATACACAAAAATATAAATATTTAAATACTAAATCATTATCAATAGATTCACTCTAAAGTATATTTTCTTAATATGTCAATTTGATATTGTAGATGTAAATATTTTTGTCTAAATATTTGGTCAAATTTTGTAAGGTTTGACTTTTGACCAATCCTTAGACGCCTTACATTTTGGGACGGAGGGAGTACATTTAAATTTATACAAAGTTGAGGCGTACTTTATTGTTTATTGAGCAGAGAGAGTACATTTCTTTGGTTTCGCCAATTCAGCTCACCGACCGAGTGGTCCAACCACAGGCAAAAATATAGGAGCAAGACACATCACGAGCACAACGACAGGTGTCCGAAAGGAAGTGCTCACTTCACTTCCACCGCCAAGCGTGAGATTGGGCTGCTGCTCGCACTCGATCGTCGGAAGCTAGCTCAGATGGGTGTGTCTGTGGCTGCTCTGTCGTCCCACGGCGTTGCACTGCTGCTGCTAGTTGATACCGCTGGGGTCGTCGTGCTGCTCGGCGACAGCTTGAGACGCGCCCGTGCGGCGGTCGACACGGGCGGGCTGATCCGGACGGAGTTTCCCAAGGTGTTCGTATTCGGGATGACGACTTTGGCATTCCAGGTCGAGGGCATGGCCACCGGAGGCGGCCGCGAGCCCTCCATCTAGACCCCCTTCGTCCACACGCCTGGTACGCATCACATCATTCATGAGCTCCATGAGTTAATTGAGCTAGATCCTACATATTACTGTTACCGATCGACTCAAATAGCTGGGGTGTGGGTGCCGCTAACAACCGTGTCTCAAAAAGGTAAAAGATTACGAATTTACTGAAGCTAGCATCGTATTCTTATTTTGTGCTGCCACGAACAGGGAATGGAATATCGTGGAAAACGCGAATGCAAACATGACCACAGATGAGTACCACCTCTATAAGGTAGGTACACGAGAATCGAATGCCAGCCACCTCTGTTTCTGAAAACTCTCTTGAGCGAAAAAATGATTATGTCGCCCTGATATTTTGTGCTTCTTATGTCACTACAGGAAGAGGTTGATCTTCTGAAAAAACTGAATTTCGACGTGTATCGGTTTTCAATCTCATGGTACATCAAATCTAAGTCTAGCTACTACATCTACTCAGCTGTTTCTGTCTTTCACTGATGCATTTTGTTTGTTCTAGATGGGAAGGGAACAGTTAGTAATTACAACAATCTAATGGAGGAACAAGCAGCTGTTGGCGGCAGAGGCCCCTGAGAGGGGGAGATCCAGAGCGCCACGTTGGCGGCAGCAGGCGTTCATGCCTTCATGGGCTGTAGCTTGTAGTGGTGCTTGGTGGAAGCTTTTTTGTCACGGTGGAGGACAGCAGAGGAGGAGGAAGAAGCACTCTGTTGTGAATGGTGGCGGTGGCTGTCCGGTACACTGCTTTTCCTTAACACTTGCCACTGCTTTCTTTTAACACTTGCAATAAACCATCATACTGTAGGAAATTTCCTGATGCATCTCGGTTTTTGGGGAAAATGAATTCCCGAAAGAATGGGAGAAACTGAATTCACTCCGTACTAAATAAGTGAAGGCAGTATTGATTGAAGGCTAGATTAGCTGGATCACCTTCTATAACGCGTGTACCAACAGAAAATTTGGGAGTAAATAATGTGCTGGGACTCCAGGCCTACCCCACTGTAACATCCCAAATTTCAATAAAAAGAAAGTTAGAAGAATTCCAGAGAGCAAAATTTCAAACCAACAAAAACTTTTAAATTTCATATAGTGCCATGCATAGGACTTGTGCATTTGAGTGATATGCCATGATGAGTGTTATATTGTTTATGTGATAAACCCTAAAACCCTAATGTGATCAAGTGAAGATCACCAACCAAATAAATCAAAAAGAGAAAGAAATCAAATAAGAATAAAAACCCTAAAACCCTAACATATGGTTTATGCCATTTTTGTAAATCTTTACCCTAGACCATTTTGGTCTTCACCATTAGTTGAATAATATTACTAAACACTTATTACAACTTTTGGAATCAAAGAAACACAAAACAAATGAAATTCAAACTCAAAATGAGATCACATATGATAATGGTCAAATCTGCCATTTTTAGTCTGATCCCTACTTTGAGACCTTGCAATTCAAAATTTTCAAACTAGACTTGCTCAATTCTTTGCACCTCATCCAAGAGCACATCAAGGTGAACAACTTTGGTAAAGACCACCATGCCAAATTCACTTTGGATCAAATGCTATGCTCATGCAAAGTTGGAACTTTTTATTATGTGGAACAATCTCCCACTTAGCAATTTTTGCAATTCTTTGAATTTGGAAATTCCACCACCACACATCATTCTCTCTGGTCATTTACAACTCAACCAAACACACACTTTCCAATTCTTGCAACCTTTTGAACTCAATTGAATTTGGGCAAAATTTGCAATTCACAAATATGGAACAATTCAACACTATTTCAAATAGTGATCCACTCAACCCTAACCTGCCCCAAACTACTCTACTTGGTCCCCTGGTTCCCTCTCTCCCTAAATGCAGCATAGGAACCCTAAGGAGAGAGGCATAGCAAGCTATGGCATGGCCATGCCGGCCACATGCCACATGTCGAGCCACCCCTCTCCCCTTTCTTCTCCATCCACGGCCACCATGTCCCAGAGCTCCACCTTGCTTCCCTAGCACCGCCTAGCATCGCCACTATCAAGCTCGACGGCGACCGTCGCCGGAAATCGCGCGCCCAGATCATCCCAGGATGCCGCTCGTGTCGCGTGTTTGCACGCCGTGGGCATCACTGGCCATGCGCCACCCCACCAGCTCCCTCTCACTCTGGCCCCTGCAGCAACGAGTTGAGCACCGCAGCGCCACCTCAGACCCACCAGACACGCGCAGAACAGCGACCCTGGACCGCCGCCGCCGGAGACGATGACACGATCCCGTAGACGCCGCCGCAGACATGGAAGGAATGCGCGCTATCCAGACGCCACCCGACCAAGCTGTCGCCACCTCTAGCTTCGCCTGGACGCGTAGAAAACTGCTGCGCCATCGCCTAGCCCCAACGCTCACCGGAATCGCCGCGAGCATGTCGACTTCAACCCTACCCCGCAACACACATGCGTCTCTATAAATAGAGGCCCCCCCTGAGCAATTCCAGCACCACACCATCCTCTCCTCCCATCTCTGATTCTCCACCACCACTCCACCCATCGAACCGACGCCGGAGCAAGCCCAATCGAACGATCGGAGCCGCGGAAGCCCTGGTGAAATCGCCATTGATCCAGGCCTCCTCGAGCTGCGCCACTGCTACAGGCTTCTTCCCCTGCATCGACAACCTCGAACGGAACACCGCCGCCGCTCGCCGGACCCACGGTTAGCCCTCCGACCCCTTAGGCTCGCCGCGCCAGTAGCTCCCTCTCGTCGGAGAAGACGACGACTATCGTTCGTCCGATCAGGATCTAATCCAATGCACCAGAGTAATCCATACCGATTCGGGTTTTTAACTCGCTGACGAGTGGCCCCCACTCTGTCAGGCGGCCCACGAGCACGAGATGCGTTGATGGGCTGTTTTCTCTCTGTTTGAATGGATTCGGCCCAAACTAGTTTCCCGCCAGCCCGTTAATTCAAATTTAGTTTAAATCAATTCAATTCAATTTCAATACTGGCTCTAACTTTAGAATTTAATAGAATCTGTTTGGCTTGGCCAAATTTAGCAAATTTCATATTGTTGGAAAGCTAGTGAAAAGTTCTACAACATGCCACTAGTCCCAACTTGAGATCTGTTGTAGAATTAAAATGATAAAAAGATGAAGGCAGGAACTTTTTCACATTCAAATAAATATTAAAAATCAACCAAAAGTGATATTTAGTTAATTCCAACTCCTATAGCTCACATTTAACTTACACTAATTGTTTCTGCAAGAAAATGATGTGATCACTTTGTATGATCATGCCCTAGTTTAATTAGTGGACAATATGGCTAGTTTACTTAAGTGATATTGTCCAAAACTATTATGCAAATTATATGAAGTGATGTACTTCATTTAAATCTTGTCTCAAATGCATCCATATGAAGTTGGACCCCTGGTCAAATAATCTCATATGAAATGCTTGGAGATATTAATTCATAATAGGCAGTATTAAATAGTATGATGTGGTCTACCTCATTTAAATCATTTTCTCAAATGATGATGATGAATGTTTGACTTAGGTCAACATAAATTCATGTATGATTGTTTGAGGAATTAAATCTCAAGAAGATTTCAATAAGAAGAAATTATTTCTGAAGAACCCCATGGAAACTATCATTTACATATGTAATGAGAGGAAATTATTTTGCCTCAAAAAACACAACCAATGCACCCTAATTATATAAATAGTGTGCTTAGAATAGTTTGCGTGGATATATGTGATGTTTGGAATAGCCATTGAATTAGTTGAGTGATTATACTCGTATTCAAATTTAGACGCTAGCACCGGAGAATACCCGGAAGAAGAAGGTTGCTACCAAGAGGAGGAGGAGGAGGAGAATTTTGAGAACTACCAAGGCAAGCTAATATTCTTGCAAAGTGCAAAGCCCTTTGGGGCAAGGCACCATTAGTCTTACCTTTCTTACCATAAGCCTATCCCAAGTTTCTACCTTACAAGTTTTTACTTGTTTATTCAAAGAGTTACTTTTATCGTTAACTTTGGTCTAAGTTAAAGAAGGTTACTAGAGTAGCAAAGTTAGTCTCAAGCTAGCCAAGCAAGATTAGCACCCCTCATGATTAGTGCTAGTGCTAAATACTAAAACTTGACTACTCTAGATGGGAACATGTGACTTGAAATGAATTTGAAACCTTGGAATGATGAAGTCATTCCATTGAATGATTTTTGAAGGTGAATATGACCAAGAGAAGATGGTGATTTTTGATAAAACTGATATTGGTTTGAATGCGATACCTTTCCAATATTGAGTACCCCCACAATACCTGATTATGGGTAGGGCTTAACTGGAAATTTATGCATCTTAGTATAAGTTACCTCTGAACACACATCATAGGGTTATGCCGAGGTTGCCTCCGTTGTTGAGAAATGATGTGAATTGAGGTGAATTGTACGGTCAAGCCCTGTGCAGTTCCCAGGTTGACAGTTGGTCTTCACTGGGAGGCCAAGCTCATGGGGAGAGGTGCTCATACTAGGGTTTGTAAGTGAAAGGTTATGGTTGATGATCCGCGTACTGTGTTACGATGATTCGGGGTAATCCCGACGGATGAAATCAAATGTTGTGGCACAAGTGTGCAACCTCTACAGAGTGTAAATCTATTCGAATAGCCGCGACCACGGTTACGGACGGTTGGAAAGGCCATACAGTTTCCGATGTCAAATTCTTGAAAATGATGGTGAAATGAATGGTGAAGTGGTGAATTGAATTGAAATCACCACTTGAATGGTGGGAATGACACTAATGTTCCCACTTGAGTTAGTTAGCACATGAATAAGGCTTTTCTCAATTACTTGCGAACTAAAATTGGCTTTATGCAAATAAACTAGGGCTTAGCACCCCTTACTAGAATTGTTAGCATTTACATTAGTATTAGTTTGCGAGTACTCAACGTACTCACGACTTTGTCCCTGGCTATTCAAATGGCCAGAGTATGAAGATGAACAAGGAGATGACCAGCAAGACGCCTACGACAACTAGGAGTCTTCCAACGTCAAGCGTTGGCCTGTGGACTAGAGAGTTCATTTATCTTTACGCTTCCGCTATGAACTTATGTTTGTTCGATGATCATTAGATCATCTTTTCGTGTAATATGGATCATGTGATTCCAATTTGTAAGACAATATGGCTTGTAATGAATGATGACTATGATACTTAACTATTATGCCTCGCAACAACAATATTCCTGGGATTGCGATGAATGACATAATAGGCATCCGGACTTAAAAATCCGGGTGTTGACAAGTTGGTATCAGAGACATTGTTTGACCTTAGAAGACCCTAGTTAGAATGGACGTTCAGAAAAACTTAACTTTGAAATCAAATGAAGAGAATATTTGTGAAAATTTACTTACACTCTTGTCTTTGAGACCTTTCCAAAATTTGATGAATCATGTCTATCTTATTTGAATCTACTTAAAATTTTGCCACACTTGTTCACTCTCTAACTTACTCATCCTTTTCGCTTTCAGATGGAGCCGAATGAACCCATCAACACCAAGTTCTACCAACTTGGGAATGGGGAAAGTCTGATCTTCGAGCACGACCTCAACGCCCTCTCGGACTTCCTCGAGCGCCCACACCCTGAGTTCCACGGAATTCAGGTGGACGAGACGCCTGGAGGAGAGTTGCAGTGGATCATCACTGCCGACTTGATGGGCAAGATGGAGCTTCCCACTTCGGAGAGGATCCTCTTCTCCTTCCGCGAGAGCAACTGGCTCGATGGACTCGCACGTGGCCTTCAGGAGGCACTTGCACGTATCTGTGGACAGAACGTGGTGCGCATCCTCGCTTCTCGCTTCGCGCATCTCGTGAGGCGTGATGCCATGGGAGTGCCCATGGAGCTGCAGCCACACCCGCAGTTGAGGCACCATGCTGAGCACCTGGACTTCATGCTCTACCAGACTCAGAAGGACCTCGACGCCACTCGCGTTTACGCGAACCAGACCCATGCTCACATCATCGAGCAGGGTGAGGCGATCAAGCTCCTCAACAACGACCGCAAGGCCCTTCGCCAACAGCGTGCCAAGAAGGACGCTACGATTGTGCGCCTTCGCGCCAAGATAGCATCTCTTGAGGCCACTGTCAAGGCCCAGGAGGATCAGCTTAGAGAGATGGAGGAGGACGACGGAGGTATCGACCTTCAGGGAGGAGGAGCCTTCCTGAGCGACGACGACGACTTTGAGGAGGACGGGTTCACCGAGGAGGAGGACTATGAGTTCCTGGAGGCAGGACCCGACGACTTCGTCCCGATCGATGTCGAGGATGAGGAGTAGTTGCACTAGTTTCACTTATGTAGGTGTGAGTTGTATCCCCGCCCGTTGTATCGTAGCAAGAGAAAATGGTTCTTAAAACCATTTGGAAGTGTTAAGTGTTAGTTTGTAATGTTTGTTGAATGAATGAATGAATGTTGTGTTTATCATGAAAAGACTTCAAGTTTTAAAGTTTTATGAACTTACTCAAAATAAACCATAGAAATTTCCCTCTTATCTCATGATCTTCTCTATGTTCAGATGGCCCCTCCCAATCGCAACAACGATGCCATGATGCAAATGCTGCAAACCCTGATGGCAGACAGGGAGGCAGAAAGAGCTGAACGCCAAGCCAACATCGCAACACTGCAGAACCTTGCCAACCAAGGACATGGAAATCATGACCATCCTGGATCCAAACTCAAGAACTTTCAGAACACCAATCCTCCGGTGTTTAGCAAGACTGAAGAACCCCTCGACGCCGACGACTGGCTCCAGACTATGGAGAACAACTTGGAAGTAGCTGGAGTGGAAGCCAACGAGATGGTCTTGTTCGCAACCCACTATCTCGCCGGACCAGCCCGAGAATGGTGGACAAGCACCCGTGCCATGAACGGAGGCCAATTCATGACTTGGGCAGACTTCAAGCTTAAGTTTAGCAAGTACCATGTACCCCCAGGTCTTATCAAGAAGATGAGGGATGAGTTCCGTGAACTGAAGCAGGGTCGCATGATGGTGGTAGAATACCGCGACAGGTTCCTGACACTGTCAAGGTACGCCCCCGACGAGACCGACACCACTGAGAAGAGGCAGGAGAGGTTCCTGAACGGACTGCATGATGAGATGCAGACTGTCCTCGTCAACATCCCCTTCGCCGACCTTGAAGCCCTTGTAGACTCCGCCATCCAGATGGAAGGCAAGCTGAACCAAGCCAACGAGAACCGCAAGCGCCGCATGATGCACCAGAGTGGGTCTAGCAATGCCCAGAAGTATCGCCCCAGCTCAAGCGGAGGTTTCACTCTGAGAAACAACAACAAGCCTCAGATGCAGAACTCGCGCCCCGGTTATCAGAACCGGAGTGGAGGAAACTCCAGGCCAGGAGGCCACAACAACAACAGCAACTACAACAACAAAAACAACTTCAACCGCGCTCCGCCCAGAGCCCCCCCAACAACAACAACAACACCAACACCGCCCCCAGAACTGGAAGCAACGCCATCCCCGTTGCGACCAAGGACAAGGCCACCATCACTTGTTATGAGTGTGGTGTAGTGGGACACTACTCCAACGAGTGTCCCAAGAGGCTCGCCAAGCTCGCAGGCAACACCGCTGCACCTGCTCAGCAGCAACGCCGTGTCTCCACCGGCAAGAAGTTCGCCCCCAACAACCCCAATAACCGCAACGGCCGTCTCTTCCACATGAACGCCGAAGAAGCCCAGGAAGCACCAGATGTTGTACTGGGTATGTTTTCTGTCAACCACATCCCTGCCAGAGTGTTGTTTGATTCCGGAACATCTCATTCTTTTGTCACCGAAGACTTTGCATCAACAAGTAAAATTCAACCTCTCAGTCTGAAGCATGTTATGATAGTCCAAATTCCCGGATCAACCACCAAAGCCAGAAAATTTTGCAAAAATGTACCCATCAAAATCCATGATGTAGATTTCTATGCCAATCTGGTAATTCTGGGAACCAAAGGTTTGGAAGTCGTACTAGGCATGGACTGGATGTCCAAACACCATGGATTGATTGACTGTGCCAAGAAAGCTATCACCATGACTAGCAGCACCGGTATCCTAGTAGAACATGTATTTGAAAGACTACCCAGAAAATTTACCTGCAACCAAAGTGTAGCCAAGCCAACTCTGGATCAAATCAGGGTCGTTTGTCGATACCCTGATGTGTTTCCGGATGATCTACCCGGTATGCCCCCGGATCGGGATATCGAGTTCATCATCGAGTTATTCCCCGGAACTGGACTTATAGCACAGAGAGCCTATAGCATGAACCCAACAGAGCTTGTGGAGCTGAAGAAGCAGATCGATGATATGCTAGCCAAAGGTTTGATTAGACCTAGTGCATCCCCCTGGAGATCACCAGTTTTGTTTGTGGACAAGAAGGATGGTGACACTCATTTATGTACGGACTATCGTAAGCTTAACGATGTCACCATCAAAAACAAATACCCCCTACCCAAGATAGAAGACCTGTTTGATCAGCTAACGGGAGCCAAAGTTTTCTCAAAGATAGACCTTCGGACTGGTTATCATCAGCTGAAGATCCGAGCCACCGACATCCCAAAAACTGCCTTTACCGCCAGATATGGGTTGTATGAGTACAACGTCATGTCGTTTGGATTAACCAATGCCCCCGCTTATTTCATGAACCTCGTGAATAAGATCTTCATGAACTTTTTGGACAAGTTTGTCGTTGTCTTCATCGACGACATTCTCATCTACTCCAAGTCCGAAGAGGAACATGAACAGCATTTGGAGACTGTCCTAGAAACCCTTAGGCACCACCAGTTGTATGCCAAGTTCAGCAAGTGTGAGTTTTGGTTGGAGGAAGTAGGATTCCTGGGACATATCTTGTCTGCAGGAGGAATTGACGTAGATCCCGCCAAGATCAAAACTGTTATGGAATGGCAAGCCCCACCCACCCAAACCGAGGTCCGCGCTTTTCTTGGATTAGCCGGATATTACCGAAGATTTGTAGAAGGCTTTTCGAGCATCGCTCGACCAATGACCCAATTGTTGAAGAAGGACAAGAAGTTCGAATGGACAGACAAATGTGAAGAGAGTTTCCAACAACTCAAGAGTAGACTCACCTCAGCCCCAATCCTGATCATGCCGGACATTACTAAGCCCTTTGACGTATATTGCGATGCTTCCAAGATTGGTCTTGGATGTGTACTTATGCAAGAAGGCAAAGTTATATCTTACCTTTCAAGACAGCTGAAGCAACATGAGCAGAACTACCCAACCCATGACCTAGAGCTTGCAGCCGTTGTCCTAGCCTTGAAAGTTTGGCGTCATTACCTCATGGGTAATCGATGCGAGATCTACTCCGACCACAAGAGCCTGAAATATATCTTCACCCAGAAGGAGCTGAACATGAGACAACGCCGATGGATAGAATTGATCAAGGATTACGACATGGAGATTCACTACCACCCCGGCAAGGCCAATGTGGTAGCGGATGCTTTGAGTCCACTGCCGTGTCAGTTGAACTCCATGATCGCAATCGAGCAGCCCAGCTTGTATCAAGAGTTTGAACAGTTTCGACTTGAACTTGTTAGTGAAGGATTCCTAGCCAGCATAGAGCTTCAACCCACCTTGGTTAGACAAATCAAGGAAGCCCAGAAGGGAAACACTAGCATCGACGGGATCAAGAAACAGATAGCCGCAGGAAAAGCCCCTGGATTCACCATAGATAATGAAGCCGGAGTTCTTTGGTACAAAGGACGCCTTTGTGTACCATCGGACTCAGACTTGAAGCAAGTCATCCTGAAGGAAGCCCATCACACCCTTTACTCAATCCACCCCGGAGGTACCAAGATGTACCAAGATCTGAAGGAGCAATTCTGGTGGCATGGAATGAAGAGAGAGATCGGCAGCTACATCGCCAAGTGTGACATCTGTCAGAGAGTCAAGGCAGAACATCAGCGACCCGCAGGACTGCTAGAACCACTGCAGATTCCAGAATGGAAATGGTACTCCGTAGGAATGGACTTTATCACAGGTTTGCCCAAATCCAGCAAAGGCAATGATTCAATATGGGTAGTTGTCGATAGACTGACCAAGGTAGCCCATTTCATCGCTGTCAAGACCACATACCAAGGCCCAAAGTTAGCTGAACTGTACATCTCCAGAATAGTCGCCCTGCACGGAACCCCGAGTCGATAGTGTCAGATAGAAGATCACAATTCACCTCAAGATTCTGGCAGAAAGTGCATGAAGGACTAGGAACCCGTCTGAATTTCAGCACCGCCTATCACCCTCAGACCGATGGACAGACGGAAAGAGTCAACCAGATATTGGAGGACGTGCTGAGAGCATGTGTACTGAAATATGGATCCAAGTGGGAAGACTGCTTACCTTATGCAGAATTCTCCTACAACAACAGCTATCAAGCCAGCCTACAGATGGCCCCCTTTGAAGCCTTGTACGGAAGGAAATGCCGTACCCCTCTCAATTGGTCGGAAGTTGGAGAAAGCTAAGTGTTTGGACCAGATGTTCTTCGTGAAGCCGAAGAGAAAGTACACAAGATCCGTGAGTACCTCAAGACGGCGCAATCAAGACAGAAGAGCTACGCCGACAAGCGACGCCGGGAGATGACCTTCGAGATCGGAGACTTCGTCTATCTCAAAGTACCCCCCTTTAAAGGAATGCAGAGATTCCAGCTGAAAGGAAAGCTCGCACCCCGATATGTCGGACCCTTCAAAGTTCTGAGTCGCCGAGGCGAAGTATCTTATCAACTGGAGCTACTCGAAGAAATGTCAGCTGTGCATGACGTGTTTCACATCTCACTCCTCTGGAAGTGTCTTGAAGTCCCTGAGAAGACCGAAGTGTTCAAGAACATCGATCACCGATCGGTGGATATCAACAAGGACCTGACGTACCGCGAAGTGCTGATTCGCATCCTGGAGGAAGCTTACAGAACCACCCGCACCCGAAGCATCAAGTTCTTGAAGATTCAATGGAGCAATCATACCGAAGATGAAGCCACTTGGGAACGTGAAGACTTCATGAAGAAGGAGTACCCAAATCTCTTTAGTACCTAACTTTCTTTTAGATCTCGGGACGAGATCTTTTGTAAGGGGGAAGGGTTTGTAACATCCCAAATTTCAATAAAAAGAAAGTTAGAAGAATTCCAGAGAGCAAAATTTCAAACCAACAAAAACTTTTAAATTGCATATAGTGCCATGCATAGGACTTGTGCATTTGAGTGATATGCCATGATGAGTGTTATATTGTTTATGTGATAAACCCTAAAACCCTAATGTGATCAAGTGAAGATCACCAACCAAATAAATCAAAAAGAGAAAGAAATCAAATAAGAATAAAAATCCTAAAACCCTAACATATGGTTTATGCCATTTTTGTAAATCTTTATCCTAGACCATTTTGGTCTTCACCATTAGTTGAATAATGTTACTAAACACTTATTACAACTTTTGGAATCAAAGAAACACAAAACAAATGAAATTCAAACTCAAAATGGGATCACATATGATAATGGTCAAATCTGCCATTTTTAGTCTGATCCCTACTTTGAGCCCTTGCAATTCAAAATTTTCAAACTAGACTTGATCAATTCTTTGCACCTCATCCAAGAGCACATCAAGGTGAACAACTTTGGTAAAGACCACCATGCCAAATTCACTTTGGATCAAATGCTATGCTCATGCAAAGTTGGAACTTTTTATTATGTGGAACAATCTCCCACTTAGCAATTTTTGCAATTCTTTGAATTTGGAAATTCCACCACCACACATCATTCTCTCTGGTCATTTACAACTCAACCAAACACACACTTTCCAATTCTTGCAACCTTTTGAACTCAATTGAATTTTGGCAAAATTTGCAATTCACAAATATGGAACAATTCAACACTATTTCAAATAGTGATCTACTCAACCCTAACCTGCCCCAAACTACTCTACTTGGTCCTCTGGTTCCCTCTCTCCCTAAATGCATCATAGGAACCCTAAGGAGAGAGGCATAGCAAGCTATGGCATGGCCATGCCGGCCACATGCCACATGTCGAGCCACCCCTCTCCCCTTTCTTCTCCAGCCACGGCCACCATGTCCCAGAGCTCCACCTTGCTTCCCTAGCACCGCCTAGCATCGCCACTGTCAAGCTCGACAGCGACCGTCGCCGGAAAACGCGCGCCCAGATCCTCCCAAGATGCCGCTCGTGTCACGCGTGTGCACGCCGTGGGCATCACTGGCCACGCGCCACCCCACCAGCTCCCTCTCGCTCTGGCCCCTCCAGCAACGAGTTGAGCACCGCAGTGCCACCTCAGACCCACCAGACACGCGCAGAACAGTGACCCTGGACCGCCGCCGCCGGAGACGATGACACGATCCCGTAGACGCCGCCGCAGACATGGAAGGAATGCGCGCTATCCAGACGCTGCCCGACCAAGCTATCGCCACCTCTAGCTTCGCATGGACGCGTAGAACATTGCTGCGCCATCGCCTAGCCCCAACGCTCGCCGGAATCGCTGCGAGCATGTCGACTTCAACCCTGCCCCGCAGCACACCTGCGTCTCTATAAATAGAGGCCTCCCCTGAGCAATTCCAGCACCACACCATCCTCTCCTCCCATCTCTGATTCTCCACCACCACTCCACCCATTGAATCGACGCCAGAGCAAGCCCAATCGGACGATCAGAGCCGCGGAAGCCCTGGTGAAATCGCCATTGATCCAGGCCTCCTCGAGCTACGCCACTGCTACAGGCTTCTTCCCCTGCATCGACAACCTCGAACGGAACACCGCCGCCGCTCGCCGGACACACAGTTAGCCCTCCGACCCCTTAGGCTCGCCGCGCCAGTAGCTCCCTCTCGCCGGAGAAGACGACGACTGTCGTTCGTCCGATCAGGATCTAATCCAACGCACCAGAGTAATCCATACCGATTCGGGTTTTTAACTCGCTGACGAGTGGCCCCCACTCTGTCAGGCGGCCCACTCGCACGAGATGCGTTGCTGGGCCGTTTTCTCTCTGTTTGAATGGATTCGGCCCAAACTAGTTTCCCGCCAGCCCGTTAATTCAAATTTAGTTTAAATCAATTCCATTCAATTTCAATACTGGCTCCAACTTTAGAATTTAATAGAATCTGTTTGTCTTGGCCAAATTTAGCAAATTTCATATTGTTGGAAAGCTAGTGAAAAGTTCTACAACATGCCACTGGTCCCACCTTGAGATCTGTTGTAGAATTAAAATGATAAAAAGATGAAGGCAGGGACTTTTTCACATTCAAATAAATATTAAAAATCAACCAAAAGTGATATTTAGTTAATTCCAACTCCTATAGCTCACATTTAACTTACACTAATTGTTTCTGCAAGAAAATGATGTGGTCACTTTGTATGATCATGCCCTAGTTTAATTAGTGGACAATATGGCTAGTTTACTTAAGTGATATTGTCCAAAACTATTATGCAAATTATATGAAGTGACGTACTTCATTTAAATCTTGTCTCAAATGAATCCATATGAAGTTGGACCCCTGGTAAAATAATCTCATATGAAATGCTTGGAGATATTAATTCATAATAGGCAGTATTAAATAGTATGAGGTGGTCTACCTCATTTAAATCATTTTCTCAAATGATGATGATGAATGGTTGACTTAGGTCAACATAAATTCATGTATGATTGTTTGAGGAATTAAATCTTAAGAATATTTCAATGAGAGGAAATTATTTCTCAAGAACCCCGTGGAAACTATCATTTACATATGTAATGAGAGGAAAATTATTTTGCCTCAAGCAACACAACCAATGCACCCTAATTATATAAATAGTGTGCTTAGAATAGTTTGCATGGATATATGTGATGTTTGAAATAACCATTGAATTAATTGAGTGATTATACTCGTATTCAAATTTAAACGCTAGCACCGGAGAATACCAGGAAGAAGAAGGTTGCTACCAAGAGGAGGAGGAGGAGAATTTTGAGAACTACCAAGGCAAGCTAATATTCTTGCAAAGTGCAAAGCCCTTTGGGGCAAGGCACCATTAGTCTTACCTTTCTTACCATAAGCCTATCCCAAGTTTCTACCTTACAAGTTTTTACTTGTTTATTCAAAGAGTTACTTTTATCCTTAACTTTGGTCTAAGTTAAAGAAGGTTACTAGAGTAGCAAAGTTAGTCTCAAGCTAGCCAAGCAAGATTAGCACCCCTCATGATTAGTGCTAGTGCTAAATACTAAAACTTGACTACTCTAGATGGGAACATGTGACTTGAAATGAATTTGAAACCTTGGAATGATGAAGTCATTCCATTGAATGATTTTGAAGGTGAATATGACCAAGAGAAGATGGTGATTTTTGATAAAACTGATATTGGTTTGAATGCGATACCTTTCCAATATTGAGTACCCCCACAATACCTGATTATGGGTAGGGCTTAACTGGAAATTTATGCATCTTAGTATGAGTTCCCTCTGAACACACATCATAGGGGTTATGCCGAGGCTGTCTCCGTTGTTGAGAAATGATGTGAATTGAGGTGAATTGTACGGCCAAGCCCTGTGCAGTTCCCAGGTTGACAGTTGGTCTTCACTGGGAGGCCAAGCTCATGGGGAGAGGTGCTCATACTAGGGTTTGTAAGTGAAAGGTTATGGTTGATGATCCGCGTACTGTGTTACGATGATTCGGGGTAATCCCGACGGATGAAATCAAATGTTGTGACACAAGTGTGCAACCTCTGCAGAGTGTAAATCTATTCGAATAGCCGCGTCCACGGTTACGGACGGTTGGAAAGGCCATACAGTTTCCGATGTCAAATTCTTGAAAATGATGGTGAAATGAATGGTGAAGTGGTGAATTGAATTGAAATCACCACTTGAATGGTGGGAATGACACTAATGTTCCCACTTGAGTTAGTTAGCACATGAATAAGGCTTTTCTCAATTACTTGTGAACTAAAATTGGCTTTATGCAAATAAACTAGAGCTTAGCACCCCTTACTAGAATTGTTAGCATTTACATTAGTATTAGTTTGCGAGTACTCAACGTACTCACGGCTTTGTCCCTGGCTATTCAAATGGCCAGAGTATGAAGATGAACAAGGAGATGACCAGCAAGACGCCTACGACAACTAGGAGTCTTCCAACGTCAAGCGTTGGCCTGTGGACTAGAGAGTCCATTTATCTTTACGCTTCCGCTATGAACTTATGTTTGTTCGATGATCATTAGATCATCTATTCGTGTAATATGGATCATGTGATTCCAATTTGTAAGACAGTATGACTTGTAATGAATGATGACTATGATACTTAACTATTATGCCTTGCAACAACAATATTCCTGGGATTGCGATGAATGACATAATAGGCATCCGGACTTAAAAATCCGGGTGTTGACACCCACCTCAGACTGCCATTAGAAGAACCAGGCGAGGAGTAACATCATCAAACCCACGATGCCGTCCAGAGGCACCTAGCGCACTCATGAGAAACCTACAAAAGAGGGAACACAATGCAATGCGATTAAACACATATCCACAGGGAAATGAATGTAGTGGATTCAAGAAACACAAATGAGTATTATTTCAAAAAAGACCATTACAGTATTATAGCATGGCTATCCATGGATTAATAGATTAGAACCAGCCAATTGGGAGGAAGTTCTGCATACAATAGAACAATACATAATAAGAAATACGAAAGGTTATTACACATATTTTACCGCATAGAACTAAGTAAGTTCACCAAGATGACTGGGCAGATTAGGGCTATGTCTTCTCATTCCCTGAGCTGGAAAATTGTAAGTGCCAGCAGCAAACTGGCAGGTAAAGATGATTCAAAATTGAAACGTAGGCATATGCATTCTGTGATAGTGTTGACGTGTATAAAGTAGATTGCCTAGCCCTTTCCATCAGTTCGGATTTTTGGTTCAAGTGGCTAGTGCATGAAGCTTAACATGGTATCAGAGCCCCAGGTCAAACTTCATGTAATATCAAGGGTAGATTAATAAATCTTAGATTTTGCAACCATGAATTGAGTCAACTGCTACTTATTCTCAATCAAAATTCAAACTAATGCCAGAACTACTTATTCATAAATTCAAAACTAAGAAGCATTATCTTTACAAAGACGTTACTGATGCAGAAGGGGAAACTAAAAATATCCTTCGTCTGAGCTTATTGATGCACAACTTGATCCTATCAGCAAACCCTCACCTCACTTTTGATCTGCTGCTGCCTCGATGATAATTATAATTATCATCCAACATCCCTAATCCTATACCATAAACTGTACTAAAGAGATCATAAATTGTTCTAGTAACAAACTAAAAAGACAGAGAAGCTAGCATATAAATAGGAAGAGCTCATAGAGCTCGTAAGTGAAATATATATGTGAGAGAAGAAAGAAAAATATATAAGTGAAATTGAAATTAGGCCGCTACTCATTCAGATATGCTACTCTTTCTGAGCCAGCGAGATTGCAGTGATTTAACATTCCTTTTAGCAACTCTTTGCTTGATCAGATTCTGCAAAAGTAGAATCATGCAACTGCCACATGTATACTGTAATATGCCTCTTTGAAACAAAATTAAATAAATCCAGCAAAGTTAATAGACAGAATGTTGTAGCGTGACAAAATTTTGGAAACAAAGGGTTAAGGAAACCTAAAAAGGATCTATTGGAATTACAGGCCAGGATGATGGCTTGGGACTGGACTTCTCTTGTGTGCCGCTGACGATAATGACAATGCTGCACAGACCGCGTCATCAAAACCCTTCACTGGCAAGAATCAAGCACACAAACAGAGAACCATGATTCCCAGTTGGATCATAGAAATATAACAAAACGTTTTCACTCATCCAATAATTTTTGGGAGATAGTCAGGCAATGATGTTAATCCACCATACAATGCTCACACATGATTTTAATACTTCAAGTAAAATCAACAAGCTAGCATATCAACATCAGCACACCGACCATCAAACAAGCATGCATCTAGCGAAGCGTGCACGGTCAAACACAACAAGCAACCATGAGGAGAGCAAAACTTGGGACTTGGGAAGGTACCTTGCTAGGCGCTGGCAATGGGCGCGGCGGCGATGGCACATGGTCATTCCCAAAGCCAAAACTAACTACCAGCATTGACTCTTTAAATAAGTAGCCACTGAAGGGGAAAGATAGGTACACTAATGTGTCCAAAGGAAATTATCGAAGAGATCAAATACTAGAACCGTGAAGCTTAAATCTGAAAACAAAAACAGATCCAAATGTAGCAGTTAAATGCAAAGTGAAGTAAATAAATGCAAAGTGGTGCAGAACAAACAAAAACGGATCTTATCGATGTAATACCTCCAGGTATAAATTTCTAATTGCATACCATAAACAATCTTGCACCTCGGAATGATTCTCCATAATGCGTCTCAGCACATTCTACAGAAGAACCCACGGTACCATGTACTGACAGTTGCTATACTAACTAATAATGTAAGAATAAGGATAGATGAGTAGTGGAAAAGCAATTCACGTGGATATAATTCACAATTAAAACCAGTAACTTAATTCACGCCGAGTGTAGCCTTATATAGGTGCAAGAAAGAAACAATACCTAACGAGCTAGCTATGGTATGTAGACTTGGAAGACATCAGGAATTTTTCTGACAGTTACATGGTCTGCCCATGAAAATGGCATCCATCGATGCTTACAGATATGACCGGCGCATACAGGAGAAAATAACCGCCAACCTGGTAGTAAGCACACAAAATATGTAAGGCTATTTAAAGATTTAATCTATAGAAAACAAGCAAACACCCTCAAGTAAAGCCTTTTTGGGCAAGAAATTAGCAGTCCCCCTATTATAAATATTTTCTCACCAAGCCCAGTTGCAACAACAATGAATCATAATATAACTGCATGGTAATGTTACTAACCAAATTAAAGTAACAAAAGATTAAAAAGCTGGACACCCACAACTATTTGTCCAAGTTACTAAAATGCACCCATTGAATTTAAATGATATCTTTAGTGTCTAAGAACAGCACAATAATTCTTTCACTGCAACCCAAGCAAGCATGTGACAAGGTCACAAGAGATGACATATCACGGTACGAGTAAAGAATACTTTTCGGTAACGAGGTTGAACTAGGTATGGAGATACCGATGATCAAACCTCGGACAAGTAAAGTATCGCGTGACAAAGGGAATCAGTATCGTATGTTAATGGTTCAACCGATCGCTAAGTTATCGCTGAATAGGTGGGAGCCATTATGGATCTCCAGGTCCCGCTATTGGTTATTAGTCGGAGAGGAGTCTCGATCATGTCCGCATAGTTCATGAACCGTAGGGTGATGTGCTTAAGGTTCGATGTTGTATAGTAGCTTCGGAATATGAGATGGATACCGAATGTTGTTCGGAGTATTGGATGGGATCGAGGACATCACGAGGAGGTCCGGAATGGTCCGGAGAATAAGATTCATATAATTGAATTCATCTTCCGGGGTTCAGGAAAGGTTTCGGTGTTTTGACCAGAGCTTCTAGAAGATTCTAGAGGGCCACCCGTGGGCCCACCACCTCGGGAGGGGCCACATGAGTGCTACATTGCCTAGTGGGCCAGGCACACTATGACATGTGGGCCCAAGTCGGCCAGCCCCTTAGAGATAAAATTTAAATGATTTAAATTAGAGATAAGATCTATCTCTAGATTTGAATGGTTTAAATAAGAGATAAAGGTTTGGGGAGAGGTTTATCTCCTCCCCCCTTCTTGGTGCGACTTGGAGAGAGGTGGGGCCAGCCCTAGCCACCCCTCCCTCTATATATAGAGGTGAGGAGGCTGGCCGGCCACCCAAAGGCTCCCTCTCCAAAAAACCCTAGCCGCCGATCTCTCTCCATCCTCCTCTTCCTGCGCAGGCTTGGCGAAGCCCTGCAGGAATTCCTCCACCACCACCACGCTGTCGTGCTGCTGGGATTCCGAGGAGAGCTACCACACCTCCGCTGCCCGCTGGAACGGGGAGAGGATGGACTTCATCGACACCGTACGCACGACCGAGTACGGAAGTGCTGCCGCATTGCAGCACCGGACGATCAACTACACCAACAACGAGATCTGATCTCGTAAGGCTTTGGATCTTTGAGGGTTAGTCTCTCATACATCTCGTTGCCTCGATCTTCATAGATTAGATCTTTCTTCTCCCTAGATTGGATCTTGGTCTTTGTTCATGTTCACGGTAGAAATTTTTTTGTTTTCCATGCAACGAACCAATCAGGTGGGGATGGAGATCTACGAGGGGGCCGATGAGATTTCTTGCTTTCGCCATCAGATTCTCCGCGCCCTTCTCGGTGCTGACTCCGGCTGTAGTGGCGGCCTTCGCCGTCATGGCGGCTGCCTCCCGTCATTCCGGCTTTTACGGGGCTCTGGCTCATGGTCCTCGTTCTGGCTCGTGCGAGGTTCCGGCGCGCGCTCTTTGTTCTTACTCCTCTGAGGCTCAACGTTGCCGCGAATTTCTATTCCGCCAGGTCCATGAGGCTTGTGGTTTCCGGCTGGACTTCGTCGACAAGGTGGCGGAGGAGGGCGCTGGTTGCGGGGCGGAGGGGATGGATTTCGGTATTTGTCCTTGCCAGTATACATCGGGTCCTTCCCCTTATCCAAGGATATAGGGATTGGGTTCGGATGTTCCCTGGTCTTCCTTCTGCGCTCCGAGGATCCGGTGCGTGATTGTTCGTCACGACGGCCCCTCCTGCAGCGTCCTTGTGCGCGGTGGATATGCATACCTCGGGGTTGGACTCCATCATGTGCGAAGTATACGCCTTGCTTTGTTGCTTCATTGTTGTGGCCACGAGCGTGCAGAGGTTGGCGATGTCGATCTCTTCATCATTCTTGGCTAGGAGCTCTGCAACCTTTTTCATGTTCTCTTTTGGGGTCGCGAGCGGCCGATGGTTGGCGGGGCTGTCAAAGTTGATTTTGCAAGGGCGAATCGCTTCCTCGTGGATCTTCTTTGTTTTTTCTTCAACATCGTTGACTACCTTCACCCATCGATCCTTGAGCTGTTTGGCTTTGTTCAGGTACTCTGTGGTTTGCACGCTTGATCGCCGACCACTTCCATCAGTTCCTCCGTCTCCTTCCTGTCCGCCAGCATTGTAGCTGCGGTTTTGGTGGGCTTTTCAGCTTTGGCCAGCAGTTATTTCCTTTTGACTTCTAGAGCCTCAGGATGTGCGGCATCTTCAGCTGTTATCGGTTTGGTGAGGATCTCTGATTGCATCAAAATTTCGCCGTCCTGGCCTGCTGCCCTTGCGAGTTCCTCCACTGACATCCCTTCGCCAAAATCGAGACCTCGTCCTTGGCGGAGATCCGGCGTATCTCAGGTGCGAACCCAGTGCGGAGCTCTCAGATCCGACGGTCCTGGATTCCAATGTCGAACGGAGTTCTTTCGGAGTCGGAATCTTTGTCTAGCCCAGTTATGGTCGTGAGGACCTCCCTAGGCGGAGCGGATTCGACCTCAGCTTTCTCCTTGTCCTCCATCTCTTTCATCATACGGTTGTACTCTTTCGAGTCTATGGAAGATGCGTCGCTGGAGAGTGGGCTCAGGTTCTCGAGGATTGAATCTTCGTTTCCTCCGGCTGCTTCTTGCTCATTCGGAGCGTTGTTTTCTTCGGCCTCCTCAACCTGCATGGGTTCGACTCCGTCCCCGGGAGGGGCAGCCCCTGCGGTATGTCCAAGGAAGTGCACAAAGTGACACCTCTGCTTCTCTAACACCTGGGAAACCCAGGCGGATCTGCATTGGTCTGCCACCATTGTTTCCTGCTCAGGGGCGGATTGGGTGGGCTTTGAAATTTTCAGATCTAAAGTGGAACCTTCCTTGAAAAGTTCCTGCGACTCGGATCGGATCTTCACAACAGCGTCCTGCTCAACGGCGGTCGCGTCAGCGTTACTTACCAGGGCGTTTCCGTCGGAATCGACGGTCTTGCCGATGAAGATGTGGATGCCGCCGATCGGGATGATGGACAGCTTAACGGGGTTGGTCCTAGCCGGAATCCAACACTCATCCTGGGGGACGATCGGAAAGTTTCCGGCGTAGAGAACACGCCCCACATCGATCGTGTCGTTGAAGCTTCCAATGGCGGAACCCTCCCGGTTCCGGCATCCAGACGCCGCTGGCCCAACGGTGGGCGCTAACTATCGTTGCCTATTCGACGGTACCCCGGAGGAGGGATCCTCACGGAGGGGAGAAGAAGTAGGGGCCATTGGGCGGAGAGCACTTGGGACGGTGGTACACGTTTTACCCAGCCTCGGAACACCTGCTCGAAGACTGGGCCTACTGCTGCTTGTTAGGAATTATCTGGGCGCTTTCGCGTTGTTACAATGAGTTGTGGTTATGCCTCTAGGGCTCCTAGGATCCGGCTTATAAAGGCGCCAGGATCTAGGGTTTACATGAATAGTCCTAGCTGGAATACAAGTTGTCTAACTATGGAATATTACAGTGCCGTGCACGTCAAGGATCCACCCTTCCTTATATGCCCTACTGGATTTGGCTACCTCCGATGGGCCAGGCCGGATCCGACTTCCTGGGCTAGTCGATGGATCCGGCTCCTCGTTCCTGGGATGGACTTCATCCATCTTGATCTACAGCAACTGGGCCGCCCGATGGGCCATACGCCACCATCACCGTCCATGGGTCACCCGGTCTTGCCGGATCTAGCTACTGTCGATGGTACACCCATGAAGTATACCCACAGCAGCGGCCGTGGGCTGCCTCCGGCCTATATATAGAGGGCGCACGCTCTTCTTCCTCATCCACTCCTCCACACAAACCCTAGCCGCCACAAGCTCCACCGTAGCGACATCTAGCTCTTCCTGCGATGCATCCAGTCCCGCGAGGAAGTCCATGGCTGGTCCTGGTGGCCGGCGAGGCGGTCGAGGCTGCGGGCCTAGGCGCCCCTGGGGCCAGGGCCGTCGAGGTGGAGCAGCTACGACCCCACGGTCGCTGTCGCCTGCATCGTCGTCGTCTTCGCAGGAGGACCGCTGCTTCGAGTTCCTCCTCCGCATCGACGACGACCCCCTCGGCATCAAGGGGCTCCCGGACAAGTTCGCCGAGTTTGTCGATGGCGTCGAGCCGGCCCAGATGCATCTATGGGAGGCCAGCTGCAACTCCTGCATGTGGCCTGTCGAGATCTTGTTCGACGGGCAGGGCAAGATGTACCTACACAAGGGGTGGGACAAGTTTGCCCGCGACCTCGCGCTCGAGCTCGGCTAGGTGATGTTGCACGCTTGTCAAATATAATTTGAACTTATAAAAATGAACACTGTAGAACTACTAACAATTTGACCTCTAAATTCTACATAGCATGGCACCGCTTGCAAGGCTCCAGAACATCTAGCTGAACTGTAGATGGAACTTTCTCCTCAATGTACAGCTTCACAGCCACGATCGATTTGTACGCCTCACTGACATATGCCCTGTTCAGCGTAGAGCACTTCCTGCCAGATATGTCTCCAGAGCACCGATAACTTACAGTAATAGTAAAAAAGATGAAACCAACAATGGGAGGAACCACCGTTGTATTTGATATAGGAGGTGGTGAGTCTCGAACTCTGGCTGTTTAGTACAACTTCACATGTACTAACCAGTAAGCCTCAGAGTCTTTCTCAACTTACAGTAATAGTGTCTAACATAAGGAACTTAAGTGATGTTGCACTCTCTAGAATATGTCGTGTTAGCTCAACCAAGCTCTTCTGGGGGCGGAAACCAGTGATCTTCACAATTTTGAGCTTGTCATGGCGGTGTTCCGGAATTTGCCTCAGATTTGAGGGATCTCCAACAATCAAGTCATACTTCGACGCCACTGATACCTGAAAAGATAAATTCGCCTCAGAGTTAATGATTCCACCACGGCTATCAAATAACCCCCGTGCAGGATGAGCAGATACTTACAGACAAGACAAAAATCTCCAAGGTAGGAGAAGCATCAAGGAAAGAAGCCAATGATAAAAAATCATATTCCTGGTTGGAGCTCCATCCACAGATAGAAATATTTAACTCCTTGAGGTGGAGAAATTTATTAGTTACCATCGGTACATTGACTATCTGCATAAGGATGCCACAATATCATGTTCCAAGATATATGGCTATTGTTATACGCATATTTATCACCTCAAATGTAAGAGCATACCTCACAACGAGAACATAAGGTCAGAGTCTCAAGATATGGCACACTGGACGGGAGCTTGTCGATAGCATAACTGATAACACACCTATGTACAACTTGAGCTTCTTCACTTGCAGTGACTCTGCAAGCGGGAGTTGTACTTCACCACCTGCAAAGTCAAAGCTGGAGATATTTGGGGCTTTGTTCTCTATAACTTGAAGACTCGAGCATTCAAACACCTCCAGATAGCTGAGCCGCTGCAGCAGGCAAGGTATCTCGAGGCGAATTATATCATAACAGTATGTGAGCTTCATTTTTTCCAAAGCAAATGAACTGGAAAGAAGGCGCCCTAACTCATCCCCTGTAATTCGCACTTCATACAGTTCCAACTCTGTAAGGCATCTCAAACCAAGGTTAACAGTAGGGCGCAGGGCACAATGATCAAGGCTGAGATACCGAATTGTGTTTCCACTCCTATGAGATAAAAGTGAGCAAGGGAAGTCGTATTTTGACTTGTCTGACAACACTGAAAGGGTAAGTTCTTTGGTGACTTGTGTCATAGCAATCTGTAGCCAACTATTGAGACGATTATAAGATTTGGTATTGTAAGGGCCATAGAAATCAAGCTCCAAAGCTTTCACACCAGTGCATCTATGGTTTGCCAGGATACGTTCAATATTGTTGTTATACTCTCTTCTGTCTCTTTTATCATCCACACCCCCTGTCCAGTGGCGTAATTTGTCTTTTGAGCACATAGTTTCTTTGGTGAAGGCGAGATTCAGATGGCATCTCCAGGAGCGTAGAAAGGCATGAGACACACAGGCAGCCCTGGCAGCATCTCTCATTGGCACTAGGGAATATATATGATGCCAGATTTCCTGCATGCACAGGTGGACAAGTTCGAAATTCGACTCTCATAGTAATAAAAAAATATAAATGAACTACTCTTCAGGGATTACAGCTCTGTAAATGTTGTTTTTAAGCTAAACAGGGATAGCATAAGCTAGATGAGTAAGAGGCTAAGGATCAAAGTGGGATGGAAGAATTGCTGTGCAATTTCTCTGTAATACATCAGACCATGCTGTCTAGAATAACTCCTATACATGATTTTATTGCCGACATAATGTAAAACTTCTACAATGATTTGGAAGGATGGGCTGGAAGAAGGAAAGATTTCTTCTCAACATCATATCTGAATGATGTTTAGTATCGATGAAGACACAGATGCATGAATATTGAGTAGTGTGCCTCAACACAGGTTTGGCGCATCAGTTGAACTGATTAAGAAAAAAAATTGGACTGTCATCCGAAGTTTCTGCAAAGAATATTAAATTAAATGTAGTAAGGAAGTGTCAGAACATAGCAGTTTTGTAACAACTTCTGCTTTATGCGATTCTGACAAACAATATATATGTCTGAAGAAACTGGGTTATCAAGTCAAGGGTCTAGAATTTGTTAGTTTGGGCAGAGACAAGGGTTTCACTAAATTTTAATACGCTAATCCACGGTACTCCCTCCGTCTCAGTTTACTAGTCTTCCCCGTATCCCTAGGTCACCAATTTGACCTATATAATTTAAATTATATAATGCAAAAATTATATCATTAGAAAATAGAACATCTAAACTTTCTAATGATATAATTTTTATAACATAGGGGCACGCGCACGCCTAATAAACTGTGAGAGAGGGAGTAACTGTTATCTTCTATAAGAGCACAGAGAATTGCATGGCTCAAAACCCAGGCCGTTTTAAGCAAACATTCAGTGATTTCTTGATTGATCAAGATTATCTATAAGCAGTTGAAAATTACAGAAATTCTACCATACCAACCCTGACAATTTTCATCTTACTGATTCATCGGAACTATGTAGCATGTAATTAATGAGGCTCATCATTTTATGGCACTACTTCCATGAACCGCTCTAAAAACACTAAGTGATTTCAAACTAACTTTTCAGTTCATAGCCGACAATTCCATGTTAATAATTCCAGCAAATGTCATTGTAGTTTCTTTTTAACAGAATATGACTTTCCTGTAAATTTTCAAATAAAGTGTTATGTACAAACTAAGAGCTAGAGATTAGCAGATGCTAATATACAAAACAAAGCCATAAGCCTCTAGTCTATGCTAAAAGAAAGATTGCACCCAAGCCCTGATGCCAGAGTATGACTTTCATTTAGCTTTGTGATGAAGTAGTAGATCCAACTCATCCTTAAACTTCTTATGTCAGCGATAGGCACTGGGTGGGACAGCCTTAAAAAAAATCATTCCGGGTAGTCCAGATAGCCCAGAATATAAGTATGATAATCTCCATTAAGAATGGCTGCCGAATTTGGTCCTTAAGACTTTGGATAACCTCTTGAAAAAAAAAGGTGGTTTCTTGTTTCCAAAACCTCTCATTGCACATAGGGCAGGAGTAATCCATACAAAAATGCTTTCTCTGCAGCATGATTCTTGTATTCAATCTGTTATGGGTGAGCAGCCAGAAAAAAATTTGTGCTTCTGTTGGCAGCAGCTCTTCCAGGTCAATTTGAGAACCTGAGGAACTTCTACATGTACCATCTGCACTTTATAGGCCTTGGACACTTTGAACTGTGATGAACTCCCAAAGGCTGTCCATGAGTCATTTGCACCACTCATTTGAGTCCCAGTCAGTGCAGTAGTTTTGGGACATCAAATAAGTACACTCTTCTACGTAAAGGAAGATTGTGATACTATTTCTGCAAAATGTTTGAATTCATGCTACTTAGTTACAAATATTGTTAGACCAGATTAAGTGATAAACAAGCATTATAGTATTTAGATCGTACATAATTATGGATGGTTCACATCTACATAATGTGCTGATTGGAATTAGTATTTGGTTCCGTTGGAATCAGGGGAATCAATGTAATGTTGCACCCCAGGGAAGCATAATGAACCAACTGGAACAGATATAGCATATCGGTGACGAAAAAGATTGGGAGAGCATTTCCTGACCTTCAAAGAGCCAATGAGCAGAGCATAGGAAGGAACACGAATGAGAGGGTGGATGGAGGAGAGGGATTTCATGGGTGCGTGGTGAAGAAGGATATAGGCGTGGCGCAGTGGTGTGGAAGGTGGGCTTTAGGTACTAAATTATGCTGATAAAGCACGTCAGAGAGCTAGTAACGAATAAATATGCAGCTCGGACAGGTGAGTGTCTGTCCAGACAGTAAAAAACAATGAGGTGGGTACAGGTGAGCACAGTTCAAAGCAAAATCCTCTGGTTTAATCATGTATGCTTAATTAGTCATCTGTTCTCGAATAAATGACTGGCAAACAGTGATGGACACTGCACTCATTACATGATAGAACATCACAACTAGCATAATGCAGCATGATAACAAGATTATCTTGATTCTATCAGCAACAATGGTGTCCTTAGTTGATCTCCTGGAGCAGGTACAGAACAGCAGTGAGGTTAGCAAGGGTGATGATGGTCAGGAGCTTGAGACTGACACATTGTTCATCCAGGTAATTTTTTTGAGGATATGAGTGTATCCCATTTCCGTTCTATTCCCTCCGTCCCCTAATATAAGACTTAGCTTGCCAAAACGTCTTATATTAGGGAAAAGAGGTAATATTAATCATATAGTGAAGAGGAGTGGATGTAAACTATAGCAATCACGGCAAATGAAACATAAGACACAGCTTATACGGGAAACATGATATAGTAGGGGATCAAAATCTGATGGAGCAGTTTTCTGCTGGGAAGTGGTTGCAAAAGAGCAAACTAAATGCAATTGGACTTGTGATATTGCAACAGTGAAAGATATGTTGATAAAATGTCTCTTAACAGTTGTGCTGATACTTTCACTTGCAACAGAAGACTCTCATTATCAGAACATACCTCTGGAAGGTATGGCCCTGCATATCTTACTTTTGTGCCACCATGAGAATTATCATCCTTTTGTCGGCAGGGTGAGCTGTTTCTTTTAGTTAATGATGAAGCAATTCTCGAGCCATCTGCAGCACATAAAAATAAGGATTAGTAGCGGGACATGCACAGATCAGTCCAATTTTGGGCGAGGACATGGACGGCATTTGAAAGACTCGATTTGGGTGAATATGGAAATTGAACTCCAAATTGAGCACAGGAATTTTATTAAAAGGATGCAATTAGTCCCAAGTCTCAGTCAATTTCCTTCAATCTGGCGCAATCGGATCGCATCAGCCAGTGAGCTCACCCACAAAAGGTCTCTTTTTTATGAATAAATGCGAAGTGGGATCTAAAAGCAGAGATCTAGGCTAGTCAAACATGGCATACGAAATAGGGATCAATTTTGCTATCCACCAAAGTGAGGCTTCGCGCTCTAGGAGTACCTTCCAGCCGGTTTGGGTCGAGCTTAGTAAATCAGTAGCAGTCGAGCATCACAGTAACAGTGTTCTGAACAGCAGCAGAACATAGATGAATACTAAGAGAGGCCGAAGAGGCTAAGCTTACTCTGTGGTTGGCTGTAGTTGCGATTCCTCATCTGCTCCCGCTGCATGGACATGAGCCGATTCAGCGCCAGCAGCCCCATGGCCGGATGATTGACTGTGCCCTCGAAGTTTCCGTTCTCCTCTGTCTCTCCCTCTGCTACTTTTCCTAGGGAGCGTCTCTCGCTCTGCTACTTAAACTCAAGTGGACGCCGCGCTCCGGTAGCTGATCCCGCCCTACCTCAAACACCTTCCGTATCCAAATCAACTTGCGAGGGAGGGACGAAACCAAGTCGGCGCCGCCGGCCAGTGTGAAAGTCGGGGGAGAGACAGAGTAGGGGTAAGAAACCACCAACCAGACCCTACGGCCGTTTTCATACGGGCCAGGGCTCCCGTCGCGGACAGCATCGAGGACGACGACCTCGTCCCCGCGTGGTCGCCCACCATCTCCGCCGGGGACTACGTCCACGACAGCTACGAGGAGGAGGCTGTCCTCGCGCAGACCAAGGCCGTCAGCGCTGCGGAGGCTCGAGCTCGCTTCCGCCGGGAGGAGCCGTCCGCCAGGTCCACGAATACGAGGCGGCCCGTCGGGAGGCCCGCGTTCGCCGCGTGAAACTCGTCCATGACAGCGTCGGCGCCGTCTGCGCCGACACACTGCACCACCACCGGCACTACCGCGCGTAGGCCACTATTAGGCCGTATTTTGCTTAGCTAAGTAACTACTTGCCGGTGTAACCAGTACTATAGCTTTAATTTGTCGAACAATGTAAGTTTTGATGCTCAATCGAAGCATCAATTTCATCTTGAACTATGATCATCGCCTAATTTACTCGCACCATTTCAAATTCCGTTTTTTCAGTTCCAGTTTAACGGTTTCTAATATGTGACAACAGTTTTCCGGCACGAGAACACGAGTTCGGTGAACTGAACTCGCATTTTTCAGTTCACGTGTTTACGGGCTCTGCTAGAGCATCTCTAAACCGAAACTAAAAAACTCCGGCGATAATACGGGGTCGGTTCGAAGATGGGCTAGAATGGAGTCCCAACTCGCGGCCTGGCTCGTATAACGAGTTTGGGCCCCCGAGAAACTGCACGGCCATCCGTATTAAAAGGAGTCGCGGAGGGGAGTTCAGTTTCTAAACCCTATTCCCCTCCCCCCCCGCCGCTTTCACTCCCGCCACCGCCGCCTGCCTCCTTTCCGGCGAGCCATTCCGCCTCCTCTGATGCCGCTCCGCGTCTTCCGCCACCACCCCTCCGTCCGCAATGGGGCGGTTAAGACGCGTAGGTACGGGAGTGGGCCGAATCGGCGGCGGAAAGGAACCACGGCGTTCGTCCGGTGTACGGGTGGAGGCGGACCGCGCGAGGCGGTCGCGTTACGACGGCGCATGGAAGCGGGCGGGCCGAATGTGGCCGCAAGCTATCGCACACCGGCAAGCGCGCGAGGAGGCGGCTGAAGAAGGAGAAGTCGAGGCGCCCCCCGCCGACTCGTGCAGCGCGGCGCTGCCCCCGCGCGACAACGACACCGACGACATCGACGGGCCGCCTATAGCCTGCGGGAGCACCTCGGAGGTGGCGGCCTTCGAGGTGGCGGCGCTCATTGTCACGTAGGATTCGACGGCGAGGAAAAACCCTCCGCTGCTGACGGGAAGCGCCCCGGTGACAATCCAGGGCCTAATCTAATCATTTTAGGACAGGCCAACAATCCTGCCCATGGGTTCCGGCGCCCATGGACACCCGACCTGAATGGGCAGGGTATGGGTCGACTACTTCACCCATGTGTCTTACCCACGGGCAACCCAATTAGTCATGGATAGGGTATGGGTATGAGATTGTGCCCATGGGTCGCCCGATGGGTCGCCTGCTAATTAAATTATATTAATAGTTTATTCTATATCAGAATTAGTATTTTCTTTATTTAAATTAATTGTTACCACATTCAAAGCCAACACCCATTTGAAAGGTAGTAAGACACGGCTGCCATAGCAGTAAAAGAAGCGATAATACGAGAACCAATCTGTGGTTGGGTGGTTAGGAGGGTGGTTGTACCCCCAGCCCACCAGAGTTCAAACCCCAGGTTTACCATCTGTGTATCTCATAAAGATGGAATATTCATTTAGTGGGAGGCGACGTTCCCGTCGACAGCGAGGAGCATGTGGTGGCTTCGTTAATTTCAAGATCCTATCTGCCATCAGTATTTCAGAGGTGCTCATAGGGGTTGGGTGTGCGTGTGTGTGTTCATAGGGGTGAGTGTATGCACGTGTATGTGAACGCCTACGTTTGTACTGTGTTTCTTAAAAAAAAGTAAAAGAAGCGATAATACATTCCTTTTTTAGGGCATCGATAATACACTCCTAACAGTATACCTCCGACCTGTCATATTCACATGGTTGTTTTGGGCCAAAGCTACCGGCCCATGCAATATAAGACGGGCTTCCACGTCTGTAGATGGTTCACTATTTCCTGATGTACTGTCGCTAGTGCTCCCGGTTAAGGCATCTCCAGCGGTGCCATGTAAATGGCGGACGCGAGAAAGACATTTTTGTCCACGCGTCCGTTTGCGTTTGGGGTGCCGATGTATTTCCGTGTCGGCATGAATTATGAAGTTTAAAAACAACAAAATAGGCGCCTGGGAGTGCCTCTAGTGGGTAGGAACTGTGGATCAATGGCAGCGCACAATAGCGCCGAAAACATAAGAAGAAACCTACCGGCGAAATAGACCGAACAGGTCGTGAGCGGCGCGGAAGGGCGATGCAACCGGCAACGTTTGGCCCCAAAACAGCCGGCAGGTACGCGCCGGAGCCAATCCTGAGTATGATCCTGCTCTCCCGCGTGACGACAACTGAGCCGGACGGCGAGTACTGCGGCGCTGCGGCGGGACGACGACGGCTGGGGTTGGGTGGTGGCGTCGCACTAGGGCAACAAAGAAGGGGAAAGAAGCAAATCGAAGCGATCGATTTCGCTGTCCCTGACTTGCGGGACCGGGTAGAAAAAAGAGGACGCTCGGCGCGACCGCGGAGGGTCCGCGGAGACGCAATGCGTCGCCGCGGACGGCCCGGTCACTTTGCGTCACCTTGCTAGAGGAGGGTCTAGACGCATTTTCGGTTACGACGAACACAAACGGTCGCTTAGCATCCATTTGCGTCGCGCTGCTGAAGATGCTCTTAGAGATCCAACGCGGAGACCCAAACCCAAAAACGGAGACCACTTTCGTCCGTTTGGGTAAAATCTGCTCCCAACGCGCGGACCTATATTAAAAACGGACAGCTATAGTGTCCGGCACGACCCAAAGCCAGACCAAATTTGGGAGCATTTTGGGGCGAGCCGGACGCCTGCAGGCGTCCGTGGTTATCCGCGCGTGTCCTCCCAAACCCCACATGGCAGCCAGACTAGTCAATCCACCCAGACCCCATAGCCTTCTCTCTCCTCTGTCCTTCTATTTTCTTTTTCTGCCATGGATGTTGGCTTCGCTCCCCACCGGAATAGGGCTCGCCGGCCAACCGCCTTCGTCGAGCTCGCGTGGAGGCTCCCCGCTAAAGACGACCCCTTTTTTCGTCCATGCCGGAGGTCGCCGCGGCCGAAACGGAGCACGGGCGCGGGAACGGACGCCGGCCGCTTGCCACGCCGTCGTGGGCGGAGCTCGCCGCGACGGGCGCGAGCACGGACGGGCATGGGCGGGGACGGAGCTCGCCGCGACGGGCACGGGCGCGGACGGCGCCGGCCGCGTCGGCCACGGTCGGAGCCGGCTGGCCGTGCGCGCACGGGCGGGGCGGAGGCTCGCCTCGCCTCTCTCGGCCGCGCCGCGCGGGCTCGCCTGCCGGGACGCCGCGAGGATGGGCACGGGCACGGGCGGGGCAGGCCGTGTCGGCCAAGGGCGGGCACGGGCGGGGCGGCGGGCGGGCACGGCGGGGCGCCGCCGGCGCGTCGGCCACGGGCGAGACGGGCATGGGCGGGGGCGGCGCTTGCCCCGACGGCCACGGGCGAGGCGGGCATGGGCGGGCGGCGCTTGCCCCGACGGCCACGCCGCGTCGGACGCCGCGTCGGGCATGGGCGAGCGGGCGGGCACAGGCGGGCGCCGCTGACCGCGTCGTCCACGGGCGGGAGCGGCCACGGGCGGCGCCGGCCCGATCGGCGATGGAGCAGGTTGGGTGCGCACGGGCGGCGCCGGAGCCGGCCGCACGAGCCACGGGTGGGCGAACCTGGCCGCGGGCGTCGCCTGCCAGGACGCCGCCGAGGTCGTCGCCGGAGCTCGTCGCCGGAGCACGGGCGGGGTGGGGCCTAGCTCGTTGTGCTGTGATGTTTCTTGGCCAACTAGTACTAGTACATGGCTAGAGAAGATTTGAGTCACTGCGCGAGTTGGGAATAAAAAAAGCTACGGACGTCCTCGTCCATCCGCATCTCCGGAGGCCGACCCAAACAACCAAAATCGGACGCTAAAACGCGTCCGTTCGGATCGCAGTGTTGGAGTTGCCCTAAATGCCACGAACAATCCTGCCGCCGTCTTGCAAACAGAGCTTGGTTCTGGTGGTTAGGTCCCTTGTGGTGGAACCAGCCCACCCAAGTTCAAGTCCTAGACTTGACATGGGTGTTTGCATTTACCTGGATTTATTCCAGGATTTAACTGGCGCTATGCTTTCAGTGGTAGGTGACGTGCCCGTCAATAGCGAGGCGCCAGTGGTGACTTCGTCAATCTCAAGATATGCCGGCTCAGTCCCTCGGAGGTGCTCATAGGGGTAGGGTGTGCGTGCGTGCGTTCATAGGGGTGTTTGTACGTGCGTGTTTGTGAGCGCCTGCATTGTACTGTGTTCTGACTTCTGATACGTGTCAAACGTATCTATAATTTCTTATGTTCTATGCTACTTTTATGATGATACTCACATGTTTTATACACACTTTATGTCATATTTATGCATTTTCCGGCACTAACCTATTGACAAGATGCCGAATAGCCAGTTGCTGTTTTCTGCTGTTTTTGGTTTCAGAAATCCTACAAAGAAAATATTCTCGGAATTGTACGAAATCAACGCCCAGGGTCTTATTTTTCCACGAAGCTTCCAGAAGACCGAAGGAGTTACGAAGTGGGGCGACGAGGCGCCGCCACACCAGGGACGCGCGACCAAGGTGGGCCCCGCGCCGCCCTGTTGTGTGGGGCCCTCGCGCCGCCTCCAACCCTACCCTTTCGCCTACTTAAAGCCTTCGTCGCGAAAACCCCAGTACCGAGAGCCACGATACGGAAAACCTTCCAGAGACGCCGCCGCTGCCAATCCCATCTCGGGGGATTCAGGAGATAGCCTCCGGCACCCTGCCGGGAAGGGGAATCATCTCCCGGAGGACTCTTCATCGCCATGATCGCCTCCGGATTGATGTGTGAGTAGTTCACCCCTGGACTATGGGTCCATAGCAGTAGCTAGATGGTTGTCTTCAACTCATTGTGCCATCATGTTAGATCTTGTGAGCTGCCTATCATGATCAAGATCATCTATTTGTAATGCTACATGTTGTGTTTGTTGGGATCCGATGAATATGGAATACTATGTTATGTTTATTATCAATCTATCATATTTGTGTTGTTTATGATCTTGCATGCTCTCAGTTGCTAGTAGAGGCTCTGGCCAAGTTGATACTTGTAACTCCAAGAGGGAGTATTTATGCTCGATAGTGGGTTCATGCCTCCATTTAATCTGGGACAGTGACAGAAAGCTCTAAGGTTGTGGATGTGCTGTTGCCACTAGGGATAAAACATCAATGCTTTGTCTAAGGATATTTGTGTTGATTACATTACGCACCATACTTAATGCAATTGTCTGTTGTTTGCAACTTAATACTGGAAGGGGTGCGGATGCTAACCCGAAGGTGGACTTTTTAGGCATAGATGCATGCTGGATAGCGGTCTATGTACTTTGTCGTAATGCCCAATTGAATTTCACACTACTCATCATGATATGTATGTGCATTGTTATGCCCTCTTTATTTATCAATTGCCCAACTGTAATTTGTTCACCCAACATGATATTTCTTATTGGAGAGACACCACTAGTGAACTGTGGATCCCGGTCCATTCTTTTACATCGAATACAATCTACTGCAAACATTGTTCTTTAATGTTCTTCGCATACAAACATCATTTTTCACACCATACATTTAATCCTTTGTTACAGTAAGCCGGTGAGATTGACAACCTCACTGTTAAGTTGGGGCAAAGTATTTGGATTGTGTTGTGCAGGTTCCACGTTGGCGCCGAAATCCCTGGTGTTGCGCCGCACTACACTCCGTCACCAACAACCTTCACGTGCTCCTTGACTCCTACTGGTTCGATAAACCTTGGTTTCTTACTGAGGGAAACTTGCTGTTGTACGCATCACACCTTCCACTTGGGGTTCCCAACGGGCGTGTGCTTTACGCGTCAACAAGCTAAATTTCTGGCGCCGTTGCCGGGGAGATCAAGACACGCTGCAAGGGGAGTCTCTCACTTCCAATCTCTTTACTTTGTTTTTATCTTGTTTTACTTTATTTTATTTACTGCTTTGTTTGCTTTCTTATATTAAAATACAAAAAAATTAGTTACGTGCATTATTTTATTTACTATCTTGTTTGCATTCTCCATATTAAAAACACAAAAAAATTAGTTACTTGCATTTATTTACCTTTTGTTTATTTCATCATGCTTCCTCCTAAGTTCACTCTTAAAGATGTACCGGTAGGACGAGGGTCTATCATTGGAAAAGATAATATAGAAGATTTTTTCACTCATATTAGTACGGTTGAAGATTTTGAAGATAGACACTTGGTAGAACTTGCTCATACTTATGAAATTGCTGCTGCTTCTTTAGTACACATGTTAGAAGCTAGATTTGTTAATCTCAACCCCGTAATGCAACATATGTTTCTTACACTCTGTGATATGGAAGAAGGAGAAAAGAAAGATTTTGTCTTAGAAACCCTTCTTAAAGAATTTGGTGATGTAGCAAGAGAAGCTAGAAAAGTCTTTACTAAATATAAGATGCTTGGCTCTTATACCAACTTTGCTAGTACCCTTGAAAAGATGGAAAAAGATAGAAAAAAGTACACTAATAAAGTTAATTATGAGGGGGATATTAAAACATCAATACCTTGCAAGCTCTTAGGAATGTGCGAGGCACTAGAAAAGAATTATGATTGGATTGTTCCTGAAAATTTGTTTGATGAGAATAACAAGCCTAAGAGTAATGAAAAAGGAGCCTCTGAAATTTACATAGATAAGATACAATGCATAGTTGAGGAAACTCTGAACCCCTCTGTTGATGCTTCATCTCTTGATAATACTTGATTCACACTTTCTGCGCCTAGCTGAAAGGCGTTAAAGAAAAGCGCTTATGGGAGACAACCCATTATTTTACTACAATACTTTTGTTTTATATTTGAGTCTTGGAAGTTGTTACTACTGTAGCAACCTCTCCTTATCTTTATTTTATTGCATTGTTGTGCCAAGTAAAGTCTTTGATAGTAAAGATAATACTAGATTTGGATTACTGCGCAGAAACAGATTTCTTGCTATCACGAATTTGAGTAGCATTCTCTGTAAGTAACTCAGAAAAATCTGCCAATTTACGTGCGTGATACTCAGATATCTACGCAACTTTCATTCAATTTGAGCATTTTCATCTGAGCAAGTTAAGTGCCCCAGAAAAATTCGTCTTTACGGACTGTTCTGTTTTGACAGATTCTGCCTTTTATTTCGCATTGCCTGTTTTGCTATGTTTGATGGATTTCTTTATTCCATTAACTTTCAGTAGCTTTGTGCAATGTCCAGAAGTGTTAAGAATGATTATGTCACCTCTGAATATGTGAATTTTTTATTATGCACTAACCCTCTAATGAGTTTGTTTTGAGTTTGGTGTGGAGGAAGTTTTCAAGGATCAAGAGAGGAGGATGATACAATATGATCAATAAGAGTGAAAACTCTAAGCTTGGGGATTCCCCCGCGGTTCATCCCTGCATATTTCAAGAAGACTCAAGCATCTAAGCTTGGGGATGCCCAAGGCATCCCCTTCTTCATCGACAACTTATCAGGTCACCTCTAGTGAAACTATATTTTTATTCCGTCACATCTTATGTGCTTTACTTGGAGCGTCTGTATGTTTTTGTTTTTGTTTTTGTTTGAATAAAATTGATTCATAGAATTCTTTGTTTGGGAGAGAGAAACTCTCTGCTGTTGCATATGAACACATGTGTTCTTAGCTTTATTCTTAATGTTCATGGCGAAGGTTGAAACTGCTTCGTTAATTGTTATATGGTTGGAAACAGAAAATGCTACATCTGGTCATTGGTATAATGTCTTGAATAATTTGATACTTGGCAATTGTTGTGCTCATATAGATCATGTTCATGTACTTTGCACCTATTAATGAAGAAATACTGTAGAGCTTGTTGACATTTGGTTCGCATGATTGGTCTCTCTAAAGTCTAGATATTTTCTAGTGAGGGTTTGAACAACAAGGAAGACAGTGTCGAGTCTTTGATACGTCTCCAACGTATCTATAATTTCTGATGTTCCATGCTTGTTTATGACAATACCTACATGTTTTGTTCACACTTTATATCGTTTTTATGCGTTTTCCGGAACTAACCTATTGACGAGATGCCGAAGTGCCAGTTCACGTTTTCTGCTATTTTTGGTTTCAGAAATCCTAGTAAGGAAATATTCTCGGAATTGGACAAAATCAACGCCCAGTATCTTATAATTCAAGGAAGCTTCCAGAGCACCGAAGAGGAGCTAGAGGAGAGGCCCAGGGCCACCACACATGGTGGCGGCGCGGCCCAAGGGGGGGCGCGCCCCCTGTTGTCTGGCTGCCCCAGACCCCCTCCGACTCCGACTCTCCGCCTATAAAAGCCTTCCTGACCTAAAAACTTCGGGGGAATAAGCCACGATACGAGAAACCTTCCAGAGCCGCCGCCATCGGGAAGCCAAGATCTGGGGGACAGAAGTCTCTGTTCCGGCACGCCGCCGGGACGGGGAAGTGCCCCCGGAAGGCATCTCGATCGACACCACCGCCATCTTCATCACCATCGCTGTCTCCCATGATGAGGAGGGAGTAGTCTCCCTCGAGGCTAAGGGTTGTACCGGTAGCTATATGGTTCATCTCTCTCCTATGTACTTCAATACAATGATCTCATGAGCTGCCTTACATGATTGAGATTCATATGATGAGCTTTGTATCACTATTAATCTATGTGCTACTCTAGTGATGTTATCAAAGTACTCTATTCCTCCTCCATGATGTAATGGTGACAGTGTGTGCATCATGTAGTACTTGGTATAGTTTATGATTGTAATCTCTTGTAGATTATGAAGTTAACTATTACTATGATAGTATTGATGTGATCTATTCCTCCTTTCATAGTCTGTCGGTGACAGTGTGCATGCTATGTTAGTACTCGGTATAATTGCGTTGGTCTATCATGCACTCTAAGGTTATTTAAATATGAACATCAAATGTTGTGGAGCTTGTTAACTCTGGCATTGAGGTGCTCTTGTAGCCCTACACAATTAATGGTGTTCATCATCCAACAAGAGAGTGTAGAGTAGTTTTATTATGTGATCAATGTTGAGAGTGTCCACTAGTGAAAGTATGATCCCTAGGCCTTGTTTCCAAATACCGCAATCATCGCTTATTTACTGTTTTACTGCATCTTTACTTCCTGCAATATTACTACCATCAACTGCACGCCAGCAAGCTATTTTCTGGTGCGGTTACTACTGCTCATATACATTCATACCACTTGTATTTCACTATCTCTTCGCCTAACTAGTGCACCTGTACATCTGACAAGTGTATTAGGTGTGTTGGGGACACAAGAGACTTCTTGTATCGTGATTGCAGGGTTGCTTGAGAGGGATATCTTTTACCTCTTCCTCCCTGAGTTCGATAAACCTTGGGTGATCCACTTAAGGGAAAACTTGCTGCTGTTCTACAAACCTCTGCTCTTGGAGGCCCAACACTGTCTACAGGAAAACGAAGCGTGAGTAGACATCAAACTATTTTCTAGCGCCGTTGCCGGGGAGGAAAGGTAAAAGGCACTCACATTCCGGTTCCTGGCAACTAAGCTATTTTCCGGCGCCGTTGTAAGTGCTCGAAGCTATTTCCTTTAGATCCTGCAATTGCATCTTTTTGTTTCTTGTTTTTATTTTTCACTAGTTAGGCATAATGGAAAGCAACTATGAACTTTTTAATCTATTTCCTGAGTTAAGACATGGATTGTTTGCTGCGAAAATTAAAAAACCTATGGAATCTTATTTGCATGCTAGTAGCAATGATATTAGTATGAACGCTTTGAACACCATTGTTGCTAATTCTATGGAAAATTCTAAGCTTGGGCAAGCTGGTTTTGATGAGCATGATATTTTTAGTCCCCCAAGCATTGAGGAGAAAATTTTCTTTGATGATACTTTGCCTCCCATTTATGAAGATTATAATGATAGTGGTCTTTTGGTGCCGCCTACTATGGAGAGTAACTTTTATTATGATTATACTATGCCTCCTACACTTGATGAGAATAATAATGATAGCTACTTTGTTGAATTTGCTCTCAATACAACTAATAAAATTGATTATGCTTATGTGGAGAGTAATAATTTTATGCATATAGCTCATGATAAGAATGTTTCATTTGATATATTGTTGAGTTTGTTCATGATGCTACTGAAAATCTTTATGAGAGAGGAAAATATGGTTGTAGAAATTTTCATGTTACTAAAACACCTCTCTATATGCTGAAATTTTTGAAGTTACACTTGTTTTATCTTTCTATGCTTGTTGCATTATGCTTCATGAACTTGTTTATTTACAAGATTCCTTTTCATAGGAAGTGGGTTAGACTTAAATGTGTTTTGAATTTGCTTTTTGATGCTCTCTTTTGCTTCAACTACTATTTCTTGGGAGTGCATCATTAAAATTACTCAACCCATCTTAATGGCTATAAAGAAAACACTTCTTGGGAGATAACCCATGTTTTTATTTTACTACAGTAATTTTGTTTTATATTTGAGTCTTGGAAGTTGTTACTACTGTAGCAACCTCTCCTTATCTTATTTTATTGCATTGTTGTGCCAAGTGAAGTCTTTGATAGTAGGGTTGATACTAGATTTGGATTACTGCGCAGAAACAGATTTCTTGCTGTCACGAATTTGGGCAGGGTTCTCTGTAGGTAACTCATAAAAATCTGCCAATTTACGTGCTTGATCCTCAGATATGTACGCAACTTTCATTCAATTTGAGCAGTTTCATCTGAGCAAGTCCAGTGCCTCTAAAAAATTCGTCTTTACGGACTGTTCTGTTTTGACAGATTCTGCTTTTTATTTCGCATTGCCTCTTTTGCTGTGTTGAATGGATTTCTTTGTTCCATTGACTTTCAGTAGCTTTGTGCAATGTACAGAAGTGTTAAGAATGATTGTGTCACCTCTGAACATGTGAATTTTTGATTATGCACTAACCCTCTAATGAGTTTGTTTTGAGTTTGGTGTGGAGGAAGTTTTCAAGGGTCAAGAGAGGAGGATGATATATGATTAAGGAGAGTGAAAAGTCTAAGCTTGAGGATGCCCCCGTGGTTCATCCCTGCATATTTCAAGAAGACTCAAGCGTCTAAGCTTGGGGATGCCCAAGGCATCCCCTTCTTCATCAACAGTTTATCAGGTTTCTTCTATTGAAACTATATTTTTATTCCGTCACATCTTATGTACTTTACTTGGAGCGTCTGTGTGCTTTTATTTTCGTTTTTGTTATTTTCATTCTCTGAATAAATGCTTGTGTGGGAGAGAGACACGCTCCGCTCGTGCATATGAACACATGTGTTCTTAGCTTTTAATGTTCATGGCGAAGGTTGGAAACAGAAAATGTTGCATGTGGTAGTGGTATAATGAAACACTTGCATAATCTTGTAGATGATTGAGCTTTGATAACTTGATTCTTTGCAAACGTTTTGAGGTATTTAGATGGTAAGGCTTGCTGGATAAATAAGTTAAAATTAGTAGTGGATTGTTGTCTTTAAGCTTGTGCCGTACTACAAACTCTATTTAAATAGTTGAAGGTGTAGTTGGACTTGATAGCTTTCCATGTTTGAGAGTTCATCGTAACAACTAAGTTGTGCTGAAGGTCGAGGGAGCTAGCGGGGTACTTGTGCCACCGTGAACGGCCCTCCTTGGAGTAAATTTTAATCATGCTCTTAATGATGAATCTGCTAGTTGTTTGCAATAAGCTTGTGAGTTCTTTTTGACTAATGTTAAGCTACGGTTTTTGGCACTTCCACCATCCAAATTTGCTAGCCTCTTCGGTACTGTGCATTGCCTTTTGCTCACATTGAGGATTGTGCATACTTCGCCAGTACATCCAAACCCGTGGGAGGACTTTCTCTTGTCCTCATACACATAAGCCATACATCTTCCTCAAAACAGCCACCATACCTACCTACCACATCATTTCCATAGCTGTTCCGAGATATATTGCCATGCAACTTCCATTTTACATTACATGTTGTCATTTATCATTTATATATTGCTTTGCATGATTCTATACAGCTCATGTGTGGTTTACCCATGTTACGCTAGATCATTGCACATCCTGCTACACTGGTAGAGGCATACAGTTTCATACATCATGTTTTATTCATTATGAGTTATTTGTACCAAAAAGTGTGTTGTTATATTAGGATGTTGCCCCTAAAAGTGAAAAAAGCAATGGAGGCCATCAAAAAGAGAAAAAGAAAAGAAAGAAAAAAATAGAAAAGAAAAAGAAAAAGAAAGAAAAAAAAGAATAAAGAAAAAGGGGGCAGCATTACTATCTTTTATCCACACTTGCGCTCATGTTTTAGCACCTGCATTATTCATAGTCATCATTTGTGCTCATGTTTAGCACCTACACTTCATATGAGAGAGTTTTCATGTTTTACTAGTATAACTATGTGGGGAATTTACACTATAGAACTTGGGTTGTATATTCCAATGATGAGCCTCCTCAAAAGTGCTCTAGGTCTTCGTGAGCAACCAAGTTGGATGCACCCCCACTAGTTCCATTGGAGAGCTTTCATACACATATAGTTCTATGTGCATCCGTTGCATGGCAATCACTACTCCTTGCATAGCTTCGATTATAAGACTTCCTCTTGTCTAATGATCATTTATAGCTGTGTAAGACTTTCTTCCATTTGGCCTTACAAACCCCCATTAACGTTCTTTATGCCATAACATCCTGGTGCTAATACCAAATGCTTGCGCTCACCGGTTGAGTAGACTTCGAAACAGTTGATTCATGACGTTCATGTTTATGTTTACTTGACTGAATCCTTCTTATGTTGTGAAAATTTACTTGATGCTTGGAATGAAGGATAGAACTTCTACGCTGAACACTTAACACATCTTTAACGAACTTTGTACGGTTTCATGTCTTCGAAGCAATAGTTCATGAAAACTTCTAGCTTGTTGAACTCTTGCATTATCATCTCTTATATCAATATAGACATTTGCTTTGAGTGATTTGATCTCAGTTCACATGCTTTACATCATTATTGGATCAAGATTATGCTGGTAGCATGTCACTTCAGAAATTATCTTTGTTATCGTTTACCTACTCGAGGACGAGTAGGAACTAAGCTTGGGGATGCTGATACGTCTCCAACGTATCTATAATTTCTGATGTTCCATGCTTGTTTTATGACAATACCTACATGTTTTGTTCACACTTTATATCGTTTTTATGCGTTTTCCGGAACTAACCTATTGACGAGATGCCGAAGTGCCAGTTCTTGTTTTCTGCTGTTTTTGGTTTCAGAAATCCTAGTAAGGAAATATTCTCGGAATTGGACGAAATCAACGCCCAGTATCTTATAATTCAAGGAAGCTTCCAGAGCACCGAAGAGGAGCCAGAGGAGAGGCCCAGGGCCACCACACATGGTGGCGGTGCGGCCCAAGGGGGGCGCGCCCCCTGTTGTCTGGCTACCCCAGACCCCCTCCAACTCCGACTCTCCGCCTATAAAAGCCTTCCTGACCTAAAAACTTCGGGGGAATAAGCCACGGTACGAGAAACCTTCCAGAGCCGCCGCCATCGCGAAGCCAAGATCTGGGGGATAGAAGTCTCTGTTCCGGCACGCCGCCGGGACGGGGAAGTGCCCCCGAAAGGCATCTCCATCGACACCACCGCCATCTTCATCACCATCGCTGTCTCCCATGATGAGGAGGGAGTAGTTCTCCCTCGAGGCTAAGGGCTGTACCGGTAGCTATGTGGTTCATCTCTCTCCTGTGTACTTCAATACAATGATCTCATGAGCTGCCTTACATGATTGAGATTCATATGATGAGCTTTGTATCACTATTAATCTATGTGCTACTCTAGTGATGTTATTAAAGTACTCTATTCCTCCTCCATGATGTAATGGTGACAGTGTGTGCATCATGTAGTACTTGGTATAGTTTATGATTGTAATCTCTTGTAGATTATGAAGTTAACTATTACTATGATAGTATTGATGTGATCTATTCCTCCTTTCATAGTCTGTCGGTGACAGTGTGCATGCTATGTTAGTACTCGGTATAATTGCGTTGGTCTATCGTGAACTCTAAGGTTATTTAAATATGAACATCGAATGTTGTGGAGCTTGTTAACTCCGGCATTGAGGTGCTCTTGTAGCCCTACACAATTAATGGTGTTCATCATCCAACAAGAGAGTGTAGAGTAGTTTTATTATGTGATCAATGTTGAGAGTGTCCACTAGTGAAAGTATGATCCCTAGGCCTTGTTTCCAAATACTGCAATCATCGCTTATTTACTGTTTTACTGCATCTTTACTTTCTGCAATATTACTACCATCAGCGCACTTGCCATGACAAGCTATTTTCTGGTGCCGTTACTACTGCTCATATACATTCATACCACTTGTATTTCACTATCTCTTCGCCGAACTAGTGCACCTATACATCTGACAAGTGTATTAGGTGTGTGATGACCCATAAGTATAGGGGGTGTATCGTAGTATTTTCGATAAGTAAGAATGTCGATCCCAACGAGGAGCAGAAGGTGTTGACAAGCAATTTCGATGAAGGATTCACTGTAAATGCTCACAGACAAGTATTCGGGAGGTTTTGATGTAGCAGATGAATAAAGTACGAGTAAGTAAAGTGCGAGAGAATTAATTGCAGCGAGTGGCCCAATCCTTTTTAGCACAAAGGACAAGCCGGTTTGTTTACTTATAATGACCAAGTGTTCTTGAGGACACACGGGAATTTAGTCTAGTGCTTTCGCTACATATGGCTAATTAATCTTCATTGTTTTGATAAGTGTTGTGTGGGTGAACCTATGCTAATGCACCGCCCTTCCTAGGACTAATACATACTTGTGATTATACCCCTTGCAAGCATCCGCAACTACAAGAAAGTAATTAAGATAAATCTAACCATATCCTTAAACTCTGAGATCCTGCTATCCCTCTTGCATCGATATACCAACGGGGGTTTAGGTTTCTGTCACTCCGGCAACCCCGCAATTGGCAAACGAGTACAAGATGTATTCCCCTAGGCCCATAAAGGTGAAGTATCATGTAGTCGACGTTCACATGACACCACTAGAAGAATAACACCACAACTTAAATATCATAACATTGAATATTACTCAACCATAATTCACTACTAACATTTAGACTTCACCCATGTCCTCAAGAACTAAACGAACTACTCACGAGACATCATATGGAACATGATCAGAGGTGATATGATGATGAATAACAATCTGAACATAAACCTTGGTTCAATGGTTTCACTCAATAGCATCAATAACAAGTAGAAATCAATACCGGGAGAGTTTCCCCTATCAAACAATCAGGATCCAACCCAAATTGTTACAGCGGTGACAATGTGCAGCGGTGGAGACGGCGGTGAGGATGATGGAGGTGATGATGATGGTGATGGAGATGATGTCCAGCTCAATGTCGGTGACGATGTCGTCGATTTCCTCCTCCGGGAGGGAATTTCCCCGGCAGATTTCAGCCTGCCGGAGAGCTCTTTTCTCTCTAGTGTTTTCCGCACCGCAGAGGCGGCTGTGACTCTTCGCGACTATACTCTGGAGCTTAGGTTTTCGGGGCGAAGATGTACGCGAAGGAGAGGAGGCCATAGGGGGCTGTGGGCCCCTCCTCACAGGGCGGCGCGGCCAGGCCTTGGCCCGCGCCGGCCTATGAGGTGGGCCCATGGCGGCCCTCCTCGGCTCCCCCTTCTGGCTCCCTTCGTCTTCTGGAAAAATAGGATTTTCCGTATAATTTTTGTCAATTGTTGATCTTCCAAAATATTGCCTTCTGACGACGCTTTTTCCAGCAGAATCCTGGCTCCGGTGCGCGATCTTCCAATAATCATGAAACATGCAAAATAGATGAAATAGCACAAGTATCATCTCCAAATATGAAATGTATCAATGAATAACAGCAAATTATGATATAAAATAGTGATGCAAAATGGACGTATCAACTCCCCCCAAGCTTAGACTTCGCTTGTCCCCAAGCGATACTGAACTCGGTAAACAGGACCACATGTTTATGGAGTGAAGAGTCGATAAATAAAATACGGACAAGAAGCATCATATTAATTCACACAAGACATTCTAGTGAGCAACTTCCTCATATAATTCAACTTGAAACAAATATAAGGTAATCACAAACAAAGGTGCATAAGAAATCATAATTGGTGATGGCAAACTTCGTTCTTGGTCAGAGAACAATTAACATATTATGTTAAAGCTTATATGGCACAACTTGCATAATCAATCATAATAATCTCCTCATAATCATTGATAACCTTCAAAGCTATATTCATTCAGATAAAACTTGTACTAAACAAGAAAGAGTAAAGGACATGATGAAGTAAATCACAATATAGACAGTTTGATTACAACAACTCAAATACTTGCTTAAGATGGAGGGAAATAGGTTTACTGACTCACCATAAAGTAAAAGACAGGCCCTTCGCAGAGGGAAGCAGGGATTAAATCATGTGCTAGAGCTTTTTCAGTTTTGAAATCATACAAAGAGAATAAAAGTAACATTTTGAGAGGTGTTTGTTGTTGTCAACGAATGGTAGCGGGTACTCCAATGCCCTTGCCAGACAAACCCTCGAAGAGCGGCTCCCATAAAGTTTTATTTTTGGTTGACACTCCTTCCAACCTTTGCTTTCACAAACCATGGCTAACCGAATCCTCGGGTGCCTTCCAATCATTCTCATACCATGAAGGATTGCCTTTTTATTTTAGTTTTATTTAGATGACACTCCTCCCCTCCTTTGCTTTCTCAAGCCATGGCTAACCGAATCCTCGGGTGCCGTCCAACAATCACATACCATGGAGGAGTGTCTATTTGTAAAATTCTGAAAGTTAATTAATCGGGGCTGGCAACCCCATTGCCAGCTCTTTTTGCAAAGTTATTGGATAAGCGGATGAAGCCACTAGTCCATTGGTGAAAGTTGCCCAACAAGATTGAAAGATAAAACACCACATACTTCCTCATGAGCTATAAAACATTGACACAAATAAGAGATAGTAAATTTTGAATTGTTTAAAGGTAGCACACGAAGTATTTACTTGGAATGGCAGGAAATACCATGTAGTAGGTAGTTATGGTGGACACAAATGGCATAGGTTTGGGTTAAAGTATGGATGCACGAGAAGCATTCCCTCTCAGTGTACAGGTCTTTGGCTAGCAAGGTTAATTAGCAAGCATAAGAGTTGAGGGAAACAAACAAATATACATGTGATAGAAACAATCATGCATCTTCCTTGTAAGCACAAACAATTTTTAACTTCAGAATAATAAGCTATGAGCTAACAAGAAAGGGAGACAATGAAACAACTACATGTATTTCTCTTTTCTACTTAAACCTCAAAGTGTTGTTGCTATTGACCAATGCTAAGTTTGCCAAAACCAAATAGATTACTCAATGCTCCCAAAGTGATACCAATACTAATAACAAGATCAATCATATAATAGAGATTGCAAACTAAAATAAGATGTGCAATATTAAATGATAAGACTTCTCATTAATATTCCATAACGATAACACACACCAAGGGATACATAGACAACCAACTAAAGGAGAGATACTTCCACACTGCAACCCATCTTATATGATAACTTCCCTACTCATGATTGATGACCCACAAGTATAGGGGGTGTATCGTATTATCTTCGATAAGTAAGAATGTCGATCCCAACGAGGAGCAGAAGGTGTTGACAAGCAGTTTCGATGAAGGATTCACTGTAAATGCTCACAGACAAGTATTCAGGGAGTTTTGATGTAACAGATGAATAAAGTACGAGTAAGTAAAGTGCGAGAGTAACAATTGCAGCGAGTGGCCCAATCCTTTTTAGCACAAAGGACAAGCCGGTTTGTTTACTTATAATGACCAAACGTTCTCGAGGACACACGGGATTTTAGTCTAATGCTTTCGCTACATACGGCTAATTAATCTTCATTGTTTTGATAAGTGTTATGTGGGTGAACCTGTGCTAATGTACCGCCCTTCCTAGGACTAATACATACTTGTGATTATACCCCTTGCAAGCATCCGCAACTACAAGAAAGTAATTAAGATAAATCTAACCAGAGCCTTAAACTCTGAGATCCTGCTATCCCTCCTGCATCGATATACCAACGGGGGTTTAGGTTTCTGTCACTCCGGCAACCCCGCAATCGGCAAACGAGTACAAGATGCATTCCCCTAGGCCCATAAAGGTGAAGTGTCGTGTAGTCGACGTTCACACGACACCACTAGAAGAATAACACCACAACTTAAATATCATAACATTGAATATTACTCAACCATACTTCACTACTAACATTTAGACTTCACCCATGTCCTCAAGAACTAAACGAACTACTCACGAGACATCATATGGAACATGATCAGAGGTGATATGATGATGAATAACAATCTGAACATAAACCTTGGTCCAACGGTTTCACTCAATAGCATCAATAACAAGTAGAAATCAACACCGGGAGAGTTTCCCCTATCAAACAATCAAGATCAAACCCAAATTGTTACAGCGGTGACGATGTGCAGCGGTGGAGACGGCGGTGATGATGATGAAGATGATGATGATGGTGATGGAGATGATGTCCAGCTCGATGACGGTGACGATGGCGTCGATTTCCCCCTCCGGGAGGGAATTTCCCTGGCGGATCTCAGCCTGCCGGAGAGCTCTTTTCTCTCTGGTGTTCTCCGCCCCGCAGAGGCGGCTGTGTCTCTTTGCGAGGTACCCTCTGGAGCTTAGGTTTTCGGGACGAAGGCATACACGAAGAAAAGTAGGCGAGAGGGGGCTGTGGGCCCCCTCCTCACAGGGCGGCGCAGCCAGGCCTTGGGCCGCGCCGGCCTATGGGGTGGGCCCACCTCGGGTCCCCTCGGCTCCCCCTTCTGGCTCACTTCGTCTTCTGGAAAAATAGGATTTTTCGTATAATTTCCGTCAACTGTTGATCTTCCGAAATATTGCATTCTGGCGGCGCTTTTTCCAGCAGAATCCTGGCTCCGGTGCGCGATCCTCCAATAATCATGAAACATGCAAAATAGATGAAATAACATAAGTATTATCTCCAAATATGAAATATATCAATGAATAACAGCAAATTATGATATAAAATAGTGATGCAAATTGGACGTATCAACTCCCCCCAAGCTTAGACTTCGCTTGTCCCCAAGCGAAACTGAACTCGGTAAACAGGACCACATGTTTATGGAGTGAAGAGTCGATAAATCAAATACGGACAAGAAGCATCATATTCATTCACACAAGACATTCTAGTAAACATCTTCCTCATATAATTCAACTTGAAACAAGTATAAGGTAATCACAAATAAAGGTGCATAAGAAATCATAGTTGGTAATGGCAAACTTCGTTCTTGGTCAGAGAACAATTAACAGGTTATTCTTATATATAGAGCAACGCTCTCATGTTAAAGTTTATATGGCACAACTTGCATACTTAATCATAATAATCATTGATAACTTTCGAAGCTATATTCATTCAGATAAAACTTGTACTAAACAAGGAAGAATAAAAGACATGATGAAGCAAATCACAATATAATGGTTTGATCACAACAACTCAAATGCTTGCTTAAGATGGAGGGGAGTAGGTTTACTGACTCAACATAAAGTAAAAGACAGGCCCTTCGCAAAGGGAAGCAGGGATTAAATCATGTGCTAGAGCTTTTTCAGATTTGAAATCATATAAAGAGAGTAAAAGTAACAATTTGAGAGGTGTTTGTTGTTGTCAACGACTGGTAGCGGGTACTCTAACCCCCTTGCCAGACAAACTCTCGAAGAGCGGCTCCCATAAAGTTTTATTTTGGGTTGGCACTCCTTCCAACCTTGCTTTCACAAACCATGGCTAACCGAATCCTCGGGTGCCTGCCAACAATCTCATACCATGAAGGAGTGCCTTTTTATTTTAGTTTTATTATGATGACACTCCTCCCCTCCTTTGCTTTCTCAAGCCATGGCTAACCGAATCCTTCGGGTGCCGTCCAACAATCACATACCATGGAGGAGTGTCTATTTAGGTTAATTAATTTGGGACTGGGAATCCCATTGCCAGCTCTTTTTGCAAAATTATTGGATAAGCGGATGAAGCCACTAGTCCATTGGTGAAAGTTGCCCAACAAGATTGAAAGATAAAACACCACATACTTCCTCATGAGCTATAAAACATTGACACAAATAAGAGATAATAAATTTTGAATTGTTTAAAGGTAGCACACGAAGTATTTACTTGGAATGGCAGGAAATACCATGTAGTAGGTAGATATAGTGGACACAAATGGCGTAGGTTTGGGTTGAGGTTTGGATACACGAGAAGTATTCCCTCTCGGTGCGGGTTTTTGGCTAGCAAGGTTAATTAGCAAGCACAAGAGTTGAGGGAAACAAACAAATATACATGTGATAGAAACAATCATGCATCTTTCTTGTAAGCACAAACAATTTTAACCTCAGAATAATAAGCTATGAGCTAACAAGAAAGGAAGACAATGAAATAACTACATGTATTTCTCTTTTCTACTTAAACCTCAAGGTGTTGTTGCTATTGACCAATGCTAAGTTTGCCAAAACCAAATAGATTTATTCAACGCTCCCAAAGTGATACCAATACTAATAACAAGATCAATCATATAATAGAGATTGCAAACTAAAATAAGATGTGCAATATGTAAATGATAAGACTTCTCATTAATATTCCATAACGATAACTCACACCAAGGGATACATAGACAACCAACTAAAGGAGAGATACTTCCACACTGCAACACATCTTATATGATAACTTCCCTACTCATGATATGACACTACTTGATAGTAAAAAGGTAAAAGATAGTGATGATGTGATATCGCGGCACTCCCCCAAGCTTGGAACAAACCAAGGGGATGCCAATACCGATGATGAATTACTCCTTTGGCGATGGTGGTGATGAATTCTCGACAAGCTTCTCAACAAGCTCCTGAAGTTCATCAATCTTGTACATGAGGTTGCGGATCATCTCCGAATTGTGCTCGATGCGATTAAGAAGTACGTCTGACGGCGAGTCCCAATTCTTGGAGTTAGTTCCCCACCCTTCAGCTTCAGGCTTCGTCCTTCCTGCAGTGTTAGAACGATCTATATCCCAATTGCTAGGCAATGCTGCCTTGGGAGTCCTTTCAATTTGACTATTGTAAATTAGATTGCGGAAGGGATGGTAAGTGCCTGAAGAAGATGTCTTTGGAGCTAGGTAATGACGTGGAACCCTTCCTCCGGTGCGAATTCTTGCGCTCCTGTTTGCACTAAAAGGGTTATCCACCACCTCGATGCTTGCGATGGTAGCACGCGGGTATGCGCGCGAGTCTTCCTTCACTTCTTCTTCATCTTCTTCCTTGACGCTCTCGTCCACCTCTTTCCACTCGGGATCTTGAATATCTTCATCCGAAAGCCCCTTGCCCTTGTTCTTGGAGACCATGGTGCTTCTAGATTGAAAACAGATCCTGGCAGAAACGGCTTGAAACAAAACACATCGAGAAAACAATATACGGACCTCCAGGGGTCCGGGGGATTATATAGCATGAATTTTTATGTCACAAGGAAAGTACCAGGTCGAACCAGAGTCGGAAATAGGCGACGAGGCGGCCAGCTCATAGGGCGGCGCGGCCAGGCTAGGGCCCGCGCCAGCCTATGAGGGCACGCCCTCGTGCGTCTCCTCCACTCCGTTTCGATCTCGTAATTTTTCATATTTTCCAAAAATAGCAAAAACATTGTTCGGAAAGTAAATCGCGAACTTTTCATTACCTGTACTGTTACCTATTCAAAGTCGAGTTCTGGTGGACTGTCAATTTGACCTTTGATGAAAGCTTCCGGTGTTTCCACTCGAATAATATCAACATCTACATTATAAGAATCACCTGAGATATAATGCTTGAGTCTTTGTCCATTTACCACTTGCGTGGTGATGCGTGTGGTTGACACGTCCGTTGGGAACCCCAAGAGGAAGGTGTGATGCGCACAGCGGCAAGTTTCCCTCAGTAAGAAACCAAGGTTTAATCGAACCAGTAGGAGTCAAGAAGCACGTTGAAGGTTGATGGCGGCGGGATGTAGTGCGGCGCAACACCAGAGATTCCGGCGCCAACGTGGAACCTGCACAACACAACCAAAGTACTTTGCCCCAACGAAACAGTGAGGTTGTCAATCTCACCGGCTTGCTGTAACAAAGGATTAACCGTATTGTGTGGAAGATGATTGTTTGCAGAAAACGGTATTGCAGTAGATTGTATTTCAGTATAGAGAATTGGACCGGGGTCCACAGTTCACTAGAGCTGTCTCTCCCATAAGATAAACAGCATGTTGGGTGAACAAATTACAGTTGGGCAATTGACAAATAAAGAGGGCATGACCATGCACATACATATTATGATGAGTATAGTGAGATTTAATTGGGCATTACGACAAAGTACATAGACCGCCATCCAACTGCATCTATGCCTAAAAAGTCCACCTTCAGGTTATCATCCGAACCCCCTCCAGTATTAAGTTGCAAAGCAACAGACAATTGCATTAAGTATGGTGCGTAATGTAATCAACAACTACATCCTTAGACATAGCATCAATGTTTTATCCCTAGTGGCAACAGCACAACACAACCTTAGAACTTTCTCATCCTTTGTCCCGGTGTCAATGTAGGCATGAACCCACTATCGAGCATAAATACTCCCTCTTGGAGTTACAAGCATCTACTTGGCCAGAGCATCTACTAGTAACGGAGAGCATGCAAGATCATAAACAACACATAGATATAACTTTGATAATCAACATAACAAGTATTCTCTATTCATCGGATCCCAACAAACGCAACATATAGAATTACAGATAGATGATCTTGATCATGTTAGGCAGCTCACAAGATCCGACAATGATAGCACAATGGGGAGAAGACAACCATCTAGCTACTGCTATGGACCCATAGTCCAGGGGTGAACTACTCACACATCACTCCGGAGGCGACCATGGCGGCGTAGAGTCCTCCGGGAGATGATTCCCCTCTCCGGCAGGGTACCGGAGGAGATCTCCAGAATCCCCCGAGATGGGATTGGCGGCGGCGGCGTCTCAGTAAGGTTTTCCGTATCGTGGCTCTCGGTACTGGGGGTTTCGCGACGGAGGCTTTAAGTAGGCGGAAAGGCAGGTCAGGGGGCCACACGAGGGCCCCACACCACAGGGCCGCGCGGCCAAGGGGGGGGGCCGCGCCGCCCTAGGGTCTGGGCACCTCGTGGCCCCACTTCGTCTCCTCTTCGGACTTCTGGAAGCTTCGTGGCAAAATAGGACCCTGGGCGTTGATTTCGTCCAATTCCGAGAATATTTTGTTACTAGGATTTCTGAAACCAAAAACAGCAGAAAACAAGAATCGGCACTTCGGCATCTTGTTAATAGGTTAGTTCCAGAAAATGCACGAATATGACATAAAGTGTGCATAAAACATGTAGATAACATCAATAATGTGGCATGGAACATAAGAAATTATCGATACGTCGGAGACGTATCAGCATCCCCAAGCTTAGTTCTGCTCGTCCCGAGCAGGTAAAACGATAACACAGATAATTTCTGGAGTGACATGCCATCATAACCTTGATCATACTATTTGTAAAGCATATGTAGTGAATGCAGCGATCAAAACAATGGTAATGACATGAGTAAACAAGTGAATCATAAAGCAAAGACTTTTCATGAATAGCACTTCAAGACAAGCATCAATAAGTCTTGCATAAGAGTTAACTCATAAAGCAATAATTCATAGTAAAAGCATTGAAGCAACACAAAGGAAGATTAAGTTTCAGCGGTTGCTTTCAACTTGTAACATGTACATCTCATGGATATTGTCAACATAGAGTAATATAATAAGTGCAATAAGCAAGTATGTAGGAATCAATGCACAGTTCACACAAGTGTTTGCTTCTTGAGGTGGAGAGGAATAGGTGAACTGACTCAACATTGAAAGTAAAAGAATGTTCCTCCATAGAGGAAAAGCATCGATTGCTATATTTGTGCTAGAGCTTTGATTTTGAAAACATGAAACAATTTTGTCAACGGTAATAATAAAGCATATGTATCATGTAAATTATATCTTACAAGTTGCAAGCCTCATGCATAGTGTACTAATAGTGCCCGCACCTTGTCCTAATTAGCTTGGACTACCGGATCATCGCAATGCACATGTTTTAACCAAGTGTCACAAAGGGGTACCTCTATGCACTTTGTACAAAGGTCTAAGGAGAAAGCTCGCATTGGATTTCTCGCTATTGATTATTCTCAACTTAGACATCCATACCGACAACATAGACAACAGATAATGGACTCCTCTTTTATGCATAAGCATGTAACAACAATTAATAATTTTCTCATATGAGATTGAGGATATATGTCCAAAACTGAAACTTCCACCATGGATCATGGCTTTAGTTAGTGGCCCAATGTTCTTCTCTAACAATATGCATGCTTAACCATAAGGTGGTAGATTGCTCTTACTTCAGACAAGACGAACATGCATAGCAACTCACATGAAATTCAACAAAGAGTAGTTGATAGCGTCCCCAGTGAACATGGTTATCGCACAACAAGCAACTTAATAAGAGATAAAGTGCATAATTACATATTCAATACCACAATAGTTTTTAAGCTATTTGTCCCATGAGCTATATATTGCAAAGGTGAATGATGGAATTTTAAAGGTAGCACTCAAGCAATTTACTTTGGAATGGCGGAAAATACCATGTAGTAGGTAGGTATGGTGGACACAAATGGCATAGTGGTTGGCTCAAGTATTTTGGATGCATGAGAAGTATTCCCTCTCGATACAAGGTTTAGGCTAGCAAGGCTTATTTGAAACAAACACAAGGATGAACCGGTGCAGCAAAACTCACATAAAAGACATATTGAAAACATTATAAGACTCTACACCGTCTTCCTTGCTGTTCAAACTCAATACTAGAAATTATCTAGACCTTAGAGAAACCAAATATGCAAACCAAATTTTAGCATGCTCTATGTATTTCTTCATTAATGGGTGCAAAGCATATGATGCAAGAGCTTAAACATGAGCACAACAATTGCCAAGTATCACATTACCCAAGACATTTATAGCAATTACTACATGTATCATTTTTCAATTCCAACCATATAACAATTTAACGAAGAAGAAACTTCGCCATGAATACTATGAGTAGAAACTAAGGACATACTTGTCCATATGCTACAGCGGAGCGTGTCTCTCTCCCACAAAGTGAATGCTAGGATCCATTTTATTCAAACAAAACAAAAATAAAAACAAACCGACGCTCCAAGCAAAGCACATAAGATGTGATGGAATAAAAATATAGTTTCAGGGGAGGAACCTGATAATGTTGTCGATGAAGAAGGGGATGCCTTGGGCATCCCCAAGCTTAGACGCTTGAGTCTTCTTGATATATGCAGGGGTGAACCACCGGGGCATCCCCAAGCTTAGAGCTTTCACTCTCCTTGATCATGTTGCATCATACTCCTCTCTTGATCCTTGAAAACTTCCTCCACACCAAACTTAGAACAACTCATTAGAGGGTTAGCGACAATAAAAATTAACATGTTCAGAGGTGACACAATCATTCTTAACACTTCTGGACATTGCATAAAGCTACTGGACATTAATGGATCAAAGAAATTCATCCAACATAGCAAAAGAGGCAATGCGAAATAAAAGGCAGAATCTGTCAAAACAGAACAGTTCGTATTGACGAATTTTATGGAGGCACCAGACTTGCTCAAATGAAAATGCTCAAATAGAATGAAAGTTGCGTACATATCTGAGGATCACTCACGTAAATTGGCATAATTTTCTGAGTTACCTACAGGGAAAACAGCCCAGATTCGCGACAGCAAAGAAATCTGTTTCTGCGCAGTAATCCAAATCTAGTATGAACTTTTCTATCAACGACTTTACTTGGCACAACAAAACACTAAACTAAGATAAGGAGAGGTTGCTACAGTAGTAAACAACTTCCAAGACACAAAATAAAAACAAAGTACTGTAGGTAAAAACATGGGTTGTCTCCCATAAGCGCTTTTCTTTAACGCCTTTCAGCTAGGCGCAGAAAGTGTGTATCAAGTATTATCAAGAGACGAAGTATCAACATCATAATTTGTTCTCATAATAGAATCAAAAGGTAACTTCATTCTCTTTCTAGGGAAGTGTTCCATACCTTTCTTGAGAGGAAATTGATATTTTATATTACCTTCCTTCATATCAATGATAGCACCAACAGTTCGAAGAAAAGGTCTTCCCAATATAATGGGACAAGATGCATTGCATTCAATATCCAAGACAACAAAATCAACGGGGACAAGGTTATTGTTAATGGTAATGCGAACATTATCAACTTTCCCCAAAGGTTTCTTTGTAGAATGATCAGCAAGATTAACATCCAAATAACAATTTTTCAGCGGTGGCAAGTCAAGCATATTATAAATTTTCTTAGGCATAACAGAAATACTTGCACCAAGATCACATAAAGCATTACAATCAAAATCTTTAACCTTCATCTTAATGATGGGCTCCCAACCATCCTCTAGCTTTCTAGGAATAGAGGCTTCGCGCTCTAGTTTCTCTTCTCTAGCTTTTATGAGAGCATTTGTAATATGTTGTGTGAAAGCCAAATTTATAGCACTAGCATTAGGACTTTTAGCAAGTTTTTGCAAGAACTTTATAACTTCAGAGATGTGGCAATCATCAAAATTAAAACCATTATAATCTAAAGCAATGGGATCATCATCCCCAATGTTGGAAAAAATTTCAGCAGCTTTATCACGATGATTTCGAGCGGTTTCTCGCTTTGCATTAGAAGTGGAAACATTGCTAACACCAATTCTTTTATTATTAATAGTAGGAGGTGCAGCAACATGTGTAGCATTAGCATTACTAGTGGTGGTAATAGTCCAAACTTTAGCTACATTCTTCTCTTTAGCTAGTTTTTCATTTTCTTCTCTATCCCACCTAGCACGCAATTCAGCCATTAATCTTATATTCTCATTAATTCTAACTTGGATGGCATTTGCTGTAGGAACAATTTTATTATGATGATTTTCATTAGGCATAACTTTCGATTTCAAAAGATCAACATCAGCAGCAAGACTATCGACTTTAGAAGCCAGTATATCAATTTTCCCAAGCTTTTCTTCAACAGATTTGTTAAAAGCAGTTTGTGTACTAATAAATTCTTTAAGCATGGCTTCAAGTCCAGGGGGTGAAATCCTATTATTGTTGTAAGAATTCCCATAAGAATTACCATAGCCGTTGCCATTATTATAAGGATATGGCCTATAGTTGTTACTAGAATTGTTCCGGTAAGCATTGTTGTTGAAATTATTATTTTTAATGAAGTTTACATCAACATGTTCTTCTTGTGCAACCAATGAAGCTAACGGAACATTATTAGGATCAACATTAGTCCTATCATTCACAAGCATAGACATAATAGCATCAATCTTATCATTCAAGGAAGAGGATTATTCAACAAAATTTACCTTCTTACCTTGTGGAGCTCTTTCCGTGTGCCATTCAGAGTAATTAATCATCATATTATCAAGGAGCTTTGTAGCCGCCCCCAAAGTGATGGACATAAAGGTACCTCCAGCAGCTGAATCCAATAAATTCCGCGAAGAAAAAATTTAGTCCTGCATAGAAGGTTTGGATGATCATCCAAGTAGTCAGTCCATGGGTTGGGCAATTTTTAACCAGAGATTTCATTCTTTCCCAAGCTTGAGCAACATGTTCAGTATCTAATTGTTTAAAATTCATTATGCTGCTCCTCAAAGATATAATTTTAGCAGGGGGATAATATCTACCAATAAAAGCATCCTCGCATTTAGTCCATGAATCAATACTATTCTTAGGCAGAGATAGCAACCAATCTTTAGCTCTTCCTCTTAATGAGAAAGGGAACAATTTTAATTTTATAATGTCACCATCTACATCTTTATATTTTTGCATTTCACATAGTTCAACAAAATTATTAAGATGGGCAGCAGCATCATCAGAACTAACACCAGAAAATTGCTCTCGCATAACAAGATTTAGTAAAGCAGGTTTAATTTCAAAGAATTCTGCTGTAGTAGCAGGTGGAGCAATAGGTGTGCATAAGAAATCATTATTATTTGTGGTTGTGAAGTCACACAACTTAGTATTTTCAGGGTTGGCCATTTTAGCAACAGTAAATAAAGCAAACTAGATAAAGTAAATGCAAATAACTAATTTTTTTGTGTTTTTGATATAGCAAACAAGATAGCAAATAAAGTAAAACTAGCAACTAATTTTTTTTGTATTTTGATTTAGTGCAGCAAACAAAGTAGTAAATAAAACTAAGCAAGACAAAAACAAAGTAAAGAGATTGAGAAGTGGAGACTCCCCTTGCAGCGTGTCTTGATCTCCCTGGCAACGGCGCCAGAAATTTGCTTGATGCGTGTGGTTGACACGTCCGTTGGGAACCCCAAGAGGAAGGTGTGATGCGCACAGCGGCAAGTTTCCCTCAGTAAGAAACCAAGGTTTAATCGAACCAGTAGGAGTCAAGAAGCACGTTGAAGGTTGATGGCGGCGGGATGTAGTGCGGCGCAACACCAGAGATTCCGGCGCCAACGTGGAACCTGCACAACACAACCAAAGTACTTTGCCCCAACGAAACAGTGAGGTTGTCAATCTCACCGGCTTGCTGTAACAAAGGATTAACCGTATTGTGTGGAAGATGATTGTTTGCAGAAAACAGTATTGCAGTAGATTGTATTTCAGTACAGAGAATTGGACCGGGGTCCACAGTTCACTAGAGGTGTCTCTCCCATAAGATAAACAGCATGTTGGGTGAACAAATTACAGTTGGGCAATTGACAAATAAAGAGGGCATGACCATGCACATACATATTATGATGAGTATAGTGAGATTTAATTGGGCATTACGACAAAGTACATAGACCGCCATCCAACTGCATCTATGCCTAAAAAGTCCACCTTCAGGTTATCATCCGAACCCCCTCCAGTATTAAGTTGCAAAGCAACGACAATTGCATTAAGTATGGTGCGTAATGTAATCAACAACTACATCCTTAGACATAGCATCAATGTTTTATCCCTAGTGGCAACAGCACAACACAACCTTAGAACTTTCATCCTTGTCCCGGTGTCAATGTAGGCATGAACCCACTATCGAGCATAAATACTCCCTCTTGGAGTTACAAGCATCTACTTGGCCAGAGCATCTACTAGTAACGGAGAGCATGCAAGATCATAAACAACACATAGATATAACTTTGATAATCAACATAACAAGTATTCTCTATTCATCGGATCCCAACAAACGCAACATATATAATTACAGATAGATGATCTTGATCATGTTAGGCAGCTCACAAGATCCGACAATGATAGCACAATGGGGAGAAGACAACCATCTAGCTACTGCTATGGACCCATAGTCCAGGGGTGAACTACTCACACATCACTCCGGAGGCGACCATGGCGGCGTAGAGTCCTCCGGGAGATGATTCCCCTCTCCGGCAGGGTGCCGGAGGAGATCTCCAGAATCCCCCGAGATGGGATTGGCGGCGGCGGCGTCTCAGTAAGGTTTTCCGTATCGTGGCTCTCGGTACTGGGGGTTTCGCGACGGAGGCTTTAAGTAGGCGGAAAGGCAGGTCAGGGGGCCACACGAGGGCCCCACACCACAGGGCCGCGCGGCCAAGGGGGGGGGGCCGCGCTGCCCTAGGGTCTGGGCACCTCGTGGCCCCACTTCGTCTCCTCTTCGGACTTCTGGAAGCTTCGTGGCAAAATAGGACCCTGGGCGTTGATTTCGTCCAATTCCGAGAATATTTTGTTACTAGGATTTCTGAAACAAAAAACAGCAGAAAACAGCAACTGGCACTTCGGCATCTTGTTAATAGGTTAGTTCCAGAAAATGCACGAATATGACATAAAGTGTGCATAAAACATGTAGATAACATCAATAATGTGGCATGGAACATAAGAAATTATCGATACGTCGGAGACGTATCACGTGGCATCGCCTTGGAGAGAGCTAATTTTAATTGCTCCTGAACGATACACCTCCTCAACAACATATGGTCCTTCCCATTTCGAGAGTAATTTCCCTGCAAAGAATGTGAGACGAGACCGATACAATAGGACTTTATCCCCAATATTAAATTCTCTTTTGATAATCCTTCTATCATGCCATTTCTTAACTTTCTCTTTAAAGAGTTTAGCATTTTCATAAGCTTCACTTCTCCATTCATCTAGAGAACTCAATTGCAGCAACCTCTTATTACCGGCAAGTTTAGGATCTTTATTTAATTCTCTAACAGCCCAATAAGCTTTGTGCTCTAGTTCTAAAGGTAAATGACAAGCTTTCCCATAAACCATTTTATAAGGTGACATTCCCATGGGATTTTTATAAGCAGTTCTATAAGCCCATAGTGCTTCCTTCAATTTACTAGCCCAATTCTTTCTAGTTTTATTAACAGTCTTTTCCAAGATAGATTTAATCTCTCTATTTGATAATTCTACTTGCCCACTAGTTTGAGGATGATAAGCGGAAGCAATTCTATGATTAATACCATATTTAGCAAGAGTTTTTTTAAAACCACCATGAATAAAATGAGAACCTCCATCTGTCATAATATATCTAGGAACTCCAAATCTAGGAAAAATAATGTCTAAAAGCATTCTTAAAGAGGTCTCACCATCAGCACTTTTTGTAGGTATGGCTTCCACCCATTTAGTAACATAATCAACAGCGACAAGTATATGAGTGTTACCTTCCGAAGAGGGAAAAGGTCCCATGAAGTCAAATCCCCAACAATCGAATGGTTCAATAACAAGAGTATAATTCATAGGCATTTCATTGCGTCTGGAGATATTTCCAACCCTTTGGCATTCATCACAAGATAAAATAAACTTTCTTGCATCTTTGAAGAGAGTTGGCCAATAAAAACCTGATTGTAGAACCTTTTGTGCAGTTCTTTCTCCGGCGTGATGTCCTCCATAAGCACTACCATGACATTTACTCAATATCTCTTGTTGTTCATATTCGGGAACACATCTTCGTAGAATACCATCCACTCCTTCTTTATATAAGTGTGGGTCATCCCAAAAATAATGCCTCAAGTCATAAAAGAATTTCCTCCTTTGCTGAGCTGAAAAGGTTGGAGGCAAGTACTTGGAAACAATAAAGTTAGCATAATCAGCATACCAAGGGCTATCTCGCGAGCTCACCTTTATTACAGCCAATTGTTCATTTGGAAAACTATCATTAACAGGAACAGGATCATAAGCAATATTTTCCAATCTAGACAAATTATCAGCAACAGGATTATCAGCACCTTTCCTATCTACAATATGTAAGTCAAATTCTTGCAACAGAAGTACCCATCTAATAAGTCTTGGCTTAGCATCTTTCTTTTGCATAAGGTATCTAATTGCAGCATGATCAGTATGAATTGTAACTTTTGAATCAACAATATAGGATCTAAACTTATCACAAGCAAACACTACAGCTAACAATTCTTTTTTCAGTAGTAGCATAATTTCTTTGAGCAGCATCAAGAGTTTTACTAGCATAATGAATAACATTCAATTTTTTATCTACTCGCTGTCCAAGAACAGTAGCCTCTGACAAAATCACTAGCATCACACATAATTTCAAATGGTAAGTTCCAGTCAGGAGGTTCAACTATAGGAGCAGTTGTTAAGGCTTTCTTTAGAGTTTCAAAAGCTTCCTTACAATCATCATCAAAAACAAAAGGTACATCTTTTTGAAGAAGATTAGTAAGAGGCTTTGAAATCTTGGAGAAGTCTTTAATAAACCTCCTATAAAACCCAGCATGACCAAGAACACTACGAATACCTTTAACATCCCTAGGATAGGGCATCTTCTCAATTGCTTCAACTTTAGCTCTATCAACTTCAATACCTCTCTTGGAAATTTTATGTCCCAATACAATTCCTTCATTAACCATAAAGTGGCATTTCTCCCAATTAAGAACAAGGTTAGTTTCTTCACATCTCTGCAAAACTTTATCAAGGTTCCGCAAGCAATTATCAAAAGAATTCCCATAGACGGAAAAATCGTCCATGAATACCTCTACAATACTCTCACAAAAGCCATGAAAAATAGCAGACATGCATCTTTGAAAAGTAGCAGGAGCATTACATAAACCAAAAGGCATACGTCTATAAGCATAAGTTCCATAGGGACAAGTGAAAGTGGTTTTCTCTTGATCCTTAGTTTTTATGACAATTTGTGAAAACCCAGAATAACCATCAAGAAAGCAAAAGTGAGTATTTTTAGATAACCTTTCTAACATTTGATCAATAAAAGGCAAAGGGTAATGATCTTTCTTAGTAACTTTATTAACTTTTCGATAATCAATGCACATTCTATACCCTACAACTACTCTTTGAGGTATGAGCTCATCATTATCATTAGGCACAACAGTCATTCCTCTTTTCTTAGGAACACAATGCACATGACTAACCCATCTACTATCAGCAATAGGATATATAATACCAGCTTCAAGAAGTCATAATACCTCATTTCTTACCACATCCTTCATCTTAGGAATTAGACGACGTTGAGGTTCAACAACAGGCTTCGCATCATCTTCCATATTAATGGCGTGTTGGCAAATAGAGGGAGAAATCCCCTTCAAGTCATCAAGTGTGTAGCCAATAGCACCTCGGTGTTTCTTCAATATTTCCAATAACCTTTCTTCTTCAAACTCTGAAAGCTTAGAACTAATAATAACAGGATATATTTTCTTATCATCAATATGAGCATATTTAAGATTATCAGGCAGTGGTTTTAAATCAAAGACAGGATCTTCCTTCGGTGGTGGTGTTGTACCCAGATCTTCCACCGGTAAATCATGCTTAAGAATAGGTTGACGAAAGAAAATTTCATCAAGCTCATCTCTTTCTTCCCTAAAAACTTCACTCTCGCTATTCTCCAAATGTTGCTGCAAAGGATTATTAGGAGCAAGAGCAATAGATGCACACTGTTCAACTTTAAAGTCATTATTAGGCGGATCAATTTTATAAGGAGTTTTGGTAAATTTAGAGAAGTTAAACTCATAAGATTCACTAGCAAATTTAGTCAAAATTTTCTCTTTCTTGCAATCTATAATAGCTCCACAAGTATTTAGAAAAGGTCTACCAAAAATGATAGGACAATATTTACTAGCAGCAGAACCAAGTACCAAAAAGTCAGCAGGATATTTAATCTTACCACATAAAACTTCCACATCTCGAACAATACCAATAGGAGAAATAGTTTCTCTATTAGCCAGCCGAATAACCACATCAATATCTTCAAGTTCACAAGAACCAATTTCGTGCATAATCTCCGTGTAAAGCTCATAAGGAATAGCACTAATACTTGCACCAATATCACATAAACCATAATAACAATGATCACCAATTCTAACAGATAGCATAGGAACACTAGCTTGCTTGGACTTATTAGGATGTGAAACAATATTGGAAGCATCTTCACAGAAAATAATATGACCATCCTCCACATTTTCAGTCACAAGATCTTTAACTATTGCAACAGCAGGTTCAACTTTTATTTGTTCTTCAGGTTCTATAGGTTTCTTTTCACTTTTATGAACCGCACTATTTATAACAGAGTACTCCTTCATTTTAGCAGGGAAAGGAGTTTTTCAATATAAGCTTCAGGAATAACATGATCAACAGTTTCAACTACAACACATTTATTTATAGATGAATCACTTTTATCTTTATACGGTTCATGATACTTATCAAAATTCTTCTTAGGCAATTCATAATGAGAGGCAAAAGCTTTATAAAGATTTGCAGCAACTTGAGAATCAAGACCATAAGTAGCACTCATATTACGAAATTTATCAGTATCCATAAAAGCTTCAATGCATTTATAATCATAATTTATACCTGATTCTCTATCTTTGTCGTTCTCCCATCCTTCAGTATTTTCCTGGATCCGATTAAGAAGGTCCCTTTTAAACTCTTCCTTTTTGCGCGTGAATGATCCAGAACAAGAAGTATCCAGCAAGGTCTTGTCTTCAAAAGAAAGTCTTGCATAGAAATTATCAATAATAACATTACCAGGAAGCTCATGAATGGGGCATTTGAGCATTAAAGACTTCAATCTCCCCCACGCTTGGGCAATACTCTCTCCATCATGAGGCCAAAAATTATATATGCGGTTCCGATCTTTGTGAATTTCACTTGGAGGATAGAACTTAGAATAAAACCGGGGCACAATATCATTCCATTCAAGAGAATCCCCATTATCCAGTAATTTATACCAATGCGCCGCTTTACCAGACAGCGATATAGAGAATAGTTTCTTCCTCACTTCATCCATAGCAATACCTGCACACTTGAATAAACCGCATAATTCATGTAAGAACAGTAAATGATCTCCAGGGTGGACGGTTCCATCCCCTGTATAACGGTTACCCACTACACGTTCAATAATTTTCATAGGTATTTTGTATGGTATTTCTTCCTCACCTGGCGCCTCATCCACTACCTTTGCAGTAGTAGTAGATTTCCCAAATAAAAACTCAAGAGAAGATCTCTCCATAATGAATTATAGCAGCAAGCAGAAACAAAATCAGCACAAACAGTAAAAGTTTCCCTTACCAATTCCACTTACCAATAGCGCTTCACTCCCCGGCAACGGCGCCAGAGAATACTCTTGATGACCCACAAGTATAGGGGGTGTATCGTAGTATCTTTGATAAGTAAGAATGTCGATCCCAACGAGGAGCAGAAGGTGTTGATAAGCAGTTTCGATGAAGGATTCACTGCAAATGCTCACAGACAAGTATTCAGGGAGTTTTGATGTAACAGATGAATACAGTACGAGTAAGTAAAGTGCGAGAGTAACAATTGCAGAGAGTGGCCCAATCCTTTTTAGCACAAAGGACAAGCCGGTTTGTTTACTTATAATGACCAAACGTTCTCGAGGACACACGGGATTTTAGTCTAATGCTTTCGCTACATACGGCTAATTAATCTTCATTGTTTTGATAAGTGTTGTGTGGGTGAACCTGTGCTAATGTACCGCCCTTCCTAGGACTAATACATACTTGTGATTATACCCCTTGCAAGCATCCGCAACTACAAGAAAGTAATTAAGATAAATCTAACCACAACCTTAAACTCTGAGATCCTACTATCCCTCATGCATCGATATACCAACGGGGGTTTAGGTTTATGTCACTCCGGCAACCCCGCAATCGGCAAACGAGTACAAGATGCATTCCCCTAGGCCCATAAAGGTGAAGTGTCGTGTAGTCGACGTTCACACGACACCACTAGAAGAATAACACCACAACTTAAATGTCATAACATTGAATATTACTCAACCATACTTCACTACTAACATTTAGACTTCACCCATGTCCTCAAGAACTAAACGAACTACTCACGAGACATCATATGGAACATGATCAGAGGTGATATGATGATGAATAACAATCTGAACATAAACCTTGGTCCAACTGTTTCACTCAATAGCATCAATAACAAGTAGAAATCAACACCGGGAGAGTTTCCCCTATCAAACAATAAAGATCAAACCCAAATTGTTACAGCGGTGACGATGTGCAGCGGTGGAGACGGCGGTGATGATGATGGTGATGGAGATGATGTCCAGCTCGATGACGGTGACGATGGCGTCGATTTCCCCCTCCGGGACGGAATTTCCCCGGCGGATCTCAGCCTGCCGGAGAGCTCTTTTCTCTCTGGTGTTCTCCGCCCCGCAGAGGCGGCTGTGTCTCTTTGCGAGGTACCCTCTGGAGCTTAGGTTTTCGGGACGAAGGCGTACACGAAGAAAAGGAGGCGAGAGGGGGCTGTGGGCCCCCTCCTCACAGGGCGGCGCGGCCAGGCCTTGGGCCGCGCCGGCCTATGGGGTGGGCCCACCTCGGGTCCCCTCGGCTCCCCCTTCTGGCTCACTTCGTCTTCTGGAAAAATAGGATTTTTCGTATAATTTCCGTCAACTGTTGATCTTCCGAAATATTGCATTCTGACGGCGCTTTTTCCAGCAGAATCCTGGCTCCGGTGCGCGATCCTCCAATAATCATGAAACATGCAAAATAGATAAAATAACATAAGTATTATCTCCAAATATGAAATATATCAATGAATAACAGCAAATTATGATATAAAATAGTGCTGCAAATTGGACGTATCAATGATATGACACTACTTGATAGTAAAAAGTAAAAGATAGTGATGATGTGATACCGCGGCACTCCCCCAAGCTTGGAACAAACCAAGGGGATGCCAATTCCGATGATGAATCACTCCTTCGGCGGTGGTGGTGATGAATTCTTGACAAGCTTCTCAACAAGCTCCTGAAGCTCATCAATCTTGTACATGAGGTTGCGAATCATCTCCGAATTGTGCTCAACGCGGTTAAGAAGTATGTCCGACGGCGAGTCCCAACTCTTGGAGTTATTTCCCCACTCTTCAGTTTCAGGCTTCATCCTTCCTGCAGTGTTAGAACGATCTATATCCCAATTGCTAGGCAATGCTGCCTTGGGAGTCCTTTCAATTTGACTATTGTAAATTAGATTGCGGAAGGGGTGGTAAGTGCCTGGAGAAGATGTCTTTGGAGCTAGGTAGTGACGTGGAACCCTTCCTCCGGTGCGAATTCTTGCGCTCCTCTTTGCACTAAAAGGGTTCTCCACCACCTCGATGCTTGCGATGGTAGCACGCGGGTATGCGCGCGAGTCTTCCTCCACTTCTTCTTCATCTTCTTCCTTGACGCTCTCGTCCACCTCTTTCCACTCGGGATCTTGAATATCTTCATCCGAAAGCCCCTTGCCCTTGTTGTTGGATACCATGATGCTTCTAGATTGAAAATAGATCCTGGCAGAAACAGCTCGAAACGAAACACGTCGAGAAAACGGTATACGGACCTCCAGGGGTCCGGGGGATTATATAGCAGGAGTTTTTACGATATAAGGAAAGTACCAGGTCGAACCAGAGTCGGAGAGGGGCGACGAGGGGCTCACCTCATAGGGCGGCGCGCACAGGCTGGGGCCCGCGCCGGCCTATGGGGGCACGCCCTCGTGCGTCTCCTCCACTCCGTTTCGATCTCGTAATTTTTCATATTTTCCAAAAACAGCAAAAACATTGTTCGGAAAGTAAAACGCGAACCTTTTATTACCAGTACTATTACCTATTCAAATTAAGTCGAACTCTGCCGGACTGTCAATTTGACCTTTGATGAAAGCTTCCGGAGTTTCCACTCGAATAACATCAACATCTTCATTATAAGAATCGCGTGAGATATAATGCTTGAGTCTTTGTCCATTCACCACTTGTGTGGCATCGCCTTGGAGAGAGCTAATTTTAATTGCTCCTGAACGATACACCTCCTCAATGACGTATGGTCCTTCCCATTTCGAGAGTAATTTCCCTGCAAAGAATCTGAGACGAGACCGATACAATAGGACTTTATTCCCAATATTAAATTCTATTTTGATAATTCTTCTATCATGCCATTTCTTAACTTTCTCTTTAAAGAGTTTAGCATTTTCATAAGCTTCACTTCTCCATTCATCTAGAGAACTCAATTGCAGCAACCTCTTCTTACCGGCTAGTTTAGGATCTTTATTTAGTTCTCTTACAACCCAATAAGCTTTGTGCTCTAGTTCTAAAGGTAAATGACAAGCTTTCCCATAAACCATTTTATAAGGTGACATACCCATGGGATTTTTATAAGCAGTTCTATAAGCCCATAGTGCTTCCTTCAATTTACTAGCCCAATTCTTTCTAGATTTATTAACAGTCTTTTGCAAGATAGATTTAATCTCTCTATTTGATAGTTCTACTTGCCCACTAGTTTGAGGATGATAAGCATAAGCAATTCTATGATTAATACCATATTTAGCAAGAGTTTTTCTAAAACCACCATGAATAAAATGAGAACCTCCATTAGTCATAAGATATCTAGGAACTCCAAATCTAGGAAGAATAATATCTAAAAGCATTCTTAAAGAAGTCTCACCATTAGCACTTTTTGTGGGTATGGCTTCCACCCATTTAGTAACATAATCAACAACAACACGTATATGAGTGTTACCTTCTGAAGAGGGGAAATGTCCCATGAAGTCAAATCCCCAACAATCGAATGGTTCAATAACAAGAGTATAATTCATAGGCATTTCATTGCGTCTGGAGATATTACCAACCCTTTGACATTCATCACAGGATAAAATAAACTTCCTTGCATCTTTGAAGAGAGTTGGCCAATAAAAACCTGATTGTAGAACCTTTTGCGCGGTTCTATCTCCGGCGTGATGTCCTCCATAAGTACTACCATGACATTTACTCAATATCTCTTGTTGTTCATATTCGGGAACACATCTTCGCAGAATACCATCCACTCCTTCTTTATATAAGTGTGGGTCATCCCAAAAATAATGCCTCAAGTCATAAAAGAATTTCCTTCTTTGCTGAGCTGAAAAGGTTGGAGGCAAGTACTTGGAAACAATAAAGTTAGCATAATCAACATACCAAGGACTGTCTCGCGAGCTCACCTTAATTACAGCCAATTGTTCATTTGGAAAACTATCATTAACAGGAACAGGATCATAAGCAATATTTTCCAATCTAGACAAATTATCAGCAACAGGATTATCAGCACCTTTCCTATCTATTATATGCAAATCAAATTCTTGCAACAGAAGCACCCATCTAATAAGCCTTGGCTTAGCGTCTTTCTTTTGCATTAGGTATCTAATTGCAGCATGATCAGTATGAATTGTAACTTTTGAATCAACAATATAGGATCTAAACTTATCACAAGCAAAGACTACAGCTAACAATTCTTTCTCAGTAGTAGCATAATTTCTTTGAGCAGCATCAAGAGTTTTACTAGCATAATGAATAACATTCAATTTTTTATCTACTCGCTGTCCAAGAACAGCGCCTACAGCAAAAGCACTAGCATCACACATAATTTCAAATGGTAAGTTCCAATCAGGAGGTTCAACTATAGGAGCAGTTGTTAAGGCTTTCTTTAGAGTTTCAAAAGCTTCCTTACAATCATCATCAAAAACAAAAGGTACATCTTTTTGAAGAGGATTAGTAAGAGGTTTTGAAATCTTGGAGAAGTCTTTAATAAATCTCCTATAAAACCCAGAATGACCAAGAACACTACGAATACCTTTAACATCCCTGGGATAGGGCATCTTCTCAATTGCTTCAACTTTAGCTCTATCAACTTCAATACCTCTCTCGGAAATTTTATGTCCCAATATACAATTCCTTCATTAACCATAAAGTGGCATTTCTCCCAATTAAGAACAAGGTTAGTTTCTTCACATCTCTGCAAAACTTTATCAAGGTTCCGCAAGCAATTATCAAAAGAATTCCATTAGACGGAAAAATCATCCATGAATACCTCCACAATATTCTCGCAAAAGCCATGAAAAATAGCAGACATGCATCTTTGAAAAGTAGGAGGAGCATTACATAAACCAAAAGGCATACGTCTATAAGCATAAGTTCCATAGGGACAAGTGAAAGTGGTTTTCTCTTGATCCTTAGTTTTAACAGCAATTTGTGAAAACCCAGAATAACCATCAAGAAAGCAAAAATGAGTATTTTTAGACAACCTTTCTAACATTTGATCAATAAAAGGTAAAGGGTAATGATCTTTCTTAGTAACTTTATTAACTTTTTGATAATCAATGCACATTATATACCCTACAACTACTCTTTGAGGGATGAGCTCATCATTATCATTAGGCACAACAGTCATTCCTCCTTTCTTAGGAACACAATGCACATGACTAACCCATCTACTATCAGCAATAGGATATATAATACCAGCTTCAAGAAGTTTTAATACCTCATTCCTTACCACATCCTTCATCTTAGGAATTAGACGACGCTGATGTTCAACAACAGGTTTTGCATCATCTTCCATATTAATGGCATGTTGGCAAATAGAGGGACAAATCCCCTTCAAGTCATCAAGAGTGTAGCCAATAGCTCCTCGGTGTTTCTTCAATATTTCCAATAACCTTTCTTCCTCAATCTCTGAAAGCTTAGAACTAATAATAACAGGATATACTTTCTTATCATCAATATGAGCATATTTAAGATTATCAGGCAATGGTTTTGAATCAAAAACAGGGTATTCTTTTGGTGGTAATGTTGTACCTAGATCTTCTACCGGTAAATCATGCTTAAGAATAGGTTGACAAAGGAAAATTTCATCAAGCTCATTTCTTTCTTCCCTAAAAACTTCACTCTCACTATTCTCCAAATGTTGTTGCAAAGGATTATTAGGAGCAAGAGCAATAGATGCACACTGTTCAACTCTAAAATCATTATTAGGTGAATCAACTTTATAAGGATTTTTTGCAAATTTAGAGAAATTAAACTCATAAGATTCACCAGCAAATTTAGTCAAAATTTTCTCTTTCTTGCAATCTATAACAGCTCCACAAGTATTTAGAAAAGGTCTACCAAAAATGATAGGGCAATACTTACTAGCAGCAGAACCAAGTACCAAAAAGTCAGCAGGATATTTAATCTTACCACATAGAACTTCCACATCTCGAACAATACCATTTGGAGAGATAGTTTCTCTATTAGCTAGCCGAATAACCACATCAATATCTTCAAGTTCACAAGAACCAATTTTGTGCATAATCTCCATGTAAAGCTCATAAGGAATAGCATTAATACTTGCACCAATATCACATAAACCATAATAAAAATGATCACCAATTCTAACAAATAGCATAGGAACACTAGATTTCCTAGACTTATTAGGATGTGAAACAATATTAGAAGCATCTTCACAGAAAATAATATGACCATCTTCCACATTTTCAGTCACAAGATCTTTAACAATTGCAATAGGAGGTTCAACTTTTATTTGCTCTTCAGGTTCTATAGGTTTCTTTTCACTTTTATTAACCGCACTATTTATAACAGAGTACTCCTTCATTTTAGCAGGGAAAGGAGTTTTTTCAATATAAGCTTCAGGAATAACATGATCAACAGTTTCAACTACAGCACATTTATTTATAGATGAATCAATTTTATGTTTATACGGTTCATGATACTTATCAAAATTCTTCTTAGGCAATTCATAATGAGAGGCAAAAGCTTTATAAAGATTTGCAGCAACTTGAGAATCAAGACCATAAGTAGCACTCATATTACGGAATTTATCAGTATCCATAAAAGCTTCAATGCATTTATAATCATAATTTATACCTGATTCTCTATCCTTGTCGTTCTCCCATCCTTCAGTATTCTCCTGGATCCGATTAAGAAGGTCCCTTTTAAACTCTTCTTTGTTGCGTGTAAATGATCTAGAACAAGAAGTATCCAACAAGGTCTTGTCTTGAAAAGAAAGTCTTGCATAGAAATTATCAATGATAACATTACCAGGAAGCTCATGAATGGGGCATTTGAGCATTAAAGACTTCAATCTCCCCCACGCTTGGGCGATACTCTCTCCATCATGAGGCCAAAAATTATATATGCGGTTCCGGTCTTTGTGAATTTCACTTGGAGGATAGAACTTAGAATAAAATCGGGGCACAATATCATTCCATTCAAGAGAATCCCCATCATCCAGTAAGTTATACCAATGCGCAGCTTTACCAGACAGCGATATAGAGAATAGTTTCTTCCTCACTTCATCCATAGCAATACCTGCACACTTGAATAAACCGCATAATTCATGTAAGAATAGTAAATGATCTCAGTGATGGACGGTTCCATCCTCGTATATGAGTTATCCACAACACGTTCAATAATTTTCATAGGTATTTTGTATGGAATTTCTTCCTCACCTGGTGCCTCATCCACTACCTTTGCAGTAGTAGTAGATTTTCCAAATAAAAATTCAAGAGAAGATCTCTCCATAATGAATTATGGCAGCAGGCAGAAATAAAAACAACACGAACAGTAAAAGTTTACCTTACCAATTCCACTTACCCATAGTGCTTCACTCCCCGGCAACGGCGCCAGAAAATAGTATTGATGACCCACAAGTATAGGGGGTGTATCGTATTATTTTCGAGAAGTAAGAATGTCTGTCCCAACGAGGAGCAGAAGGTGTTGACAAGCAGTTTCGATGAAGGATTCACTGTAAATGCTCACAGATAAGTATTCGGGAGGTTTTGATGTAGCAGATGAATAAAGTACGAGTAAGTAAAGTGCGAGAGAATTAATTGCAGCGAGTGGCCCAATCCTTTTTAGCACAAAAGACAAGCCGGTTTGTTCACTTATAATGACCAAACGTTCTTGAGGACACACGGGAATTTAGTCTAGTGCTTTCGCTACATATGGCTAATTAATCTTCATTGTTTTGATAAGTGTTGTGTGGGTGAACCTATGCTAATGCACCACCCTTCCTAGGAGTAATACATACTTGTGATTATACCCCTTGCAAGCATCCGCAACTACAAGAAAGTAATTAAGATAAATCTAACCACAGCCTTAAGCTCTGAGATCCTGCTATCCCTTCCGCATCGATATACCAACGGGGGTTTAGGTTTCTGTCACTCCGGCAACCCAGCAATTGGCAAACGAGTACAAGATGTATTCCCCTAGGCCCATAAAGGTGAAGTATCATGTAGTCGACGTTCACATGACACCACTAGAAGAATAACACCACAACTTAAATATCATAACATTGAATATTACTCAACCATAATTCACTACTAACATTTAGACTTCACCCATGTCCTCAAGAACTAAACGAACTACTCACGAGACATCATATGGAACATGATCAGAGGTGATATGATGATGAATAACAATCTGAACATAAACATTGGTTCAATGGTTTCACTCAATAGCATCAATAACAAGTAGAAATCAATACCGGGAGAGTTTCCCCTATCAAACAATCAAGATCCAACCCAAATTGTTACAGCGGTGACGATGTGCAGCGGTGGAGATGGCGGTGATGATGATGGAGGTGATGATGATGGTGATGGAGATGATGTCCAGCTCGATGTCGGTGACGATGGCGTCGATTTCCCCCTCCGAGAGGGAATTTCCCCGGCAGATTTCAGCCTGCCGGAGAGTTCTTTTCTCTCTGGTGTTTTCCGCCCCGCAGAGGCGGCTGTGACTCTTCGCGACTATACTCTGGAGCTTAGGTTTTCGGGGCGAAGATGTACGCGAAGGAGAGGAGGCCAGAGGGGGCTGTGGGCCCCCTCCTCACAGGGCGGCGCGGCCAGGCCTTGGCCCGCGCCGGCCTATGAGGTGGGCCCATGGCGGCCCTCCTCGACTCCCCCTTATGGCTCCCTTCGTCTTCTGGAAAAATAGGATTTTCCGTATAATTTCTGTCAATTGTTGATCTTCCGAAATATTGCCTTCTGACGACGCTTTTTCCTGCAGAATCCTGGCTCCGGTGCGCGATCTTCCAATAATCATGAAACATGCAAAATAGATGAAATAACATAAGTATCATCTCCAAATATGAAATATATCAATGAATAACAGCAAATTATGATATAAAATAGTGATGCAAAATGGACGTATCAGTGTGTTGGGGACACAAGAGACTTCTTGTATCGTGATTGCAGGGTTGCTTGAGAGGGATATCTTTGACCTCTTCCTCCCTGAGTTCGATAAACCTTGGGTGATCCACTTAAGGGAAAACTTGCTGCTGTTGTACAAACCTCTGCTCTTGGAGGCCCAACACTGTCTACAGGAAAAGAAGCGTGAGTAGACATCAGTCTTATAATGCTTGCAATATGTTCTTATGTAAGTTTTGTTGTACCGGTTCATACTTGTGTTTTCTTCAAATAACCTTGCTAGCCTAAGCCTTCTACTGAGAGGGAATACTTCTCGTGCATCCAAATCCTTGAGCCAAAAACTATGCCATTTGTGTCCACCATACCTACCTACTACATGGTATTTTCTGCCATTCCAAGTAAATACTTCGTGTGCTACCTTTAAACAATTCAAAAGTTATTATCTCTTATTTGTGTCAATGTTTTATAGCTCATGAGGAAGTAAGTGGTGTTTTATCTTTCAATCTTGTTGGGCAGCTTTCACCTATGGACTAGTGGCTTCATCCGCTTATCCAATAATTTTGCAAAAAGAGCTGGCAACGGGGTTCCCAGCCCCGATTAATTAACTTTCATTAATAATTCTCTTCACATGTTTTGCTCTGATTCGTCAGTAAGCAACTTAATTTTGCAAATAGACACTCCTCCATGGTATGTGAAATGTTGGAAGGCACCCGAGGATTTGGTTAGCCATGGCTTGAGAAAGCAAAGGTTGGGAGGAGTGTCATCTCTAAATAAAACTAAAATAAATAGACACTCCTTCATGGTATGTGAATGTTGGAAGGCACCCGAGGATTCGGTTAGCCATGGCTTGTGAAAGCAAAGGTTGGAAGGAGTGTCACCCAAAAATAAAAATAAACTACACTAAAGTACATGTGTAAACAAAAGAGAAGAGGGATGATCTACCTTGGTGGTAGAGATAACATCCTTCATGGGAGCCGCTCTTTGAAAGTCTGTCTGGCGAGGGGGTTAGAGTGCCCACTACCATTCGTTGACAACAACAAACACCTCTCAAAACTTTACTTTTATGCTCTCTATATGATTTCAAAACTTGAAAAGCTCTAGCACATGATTTTTTCCCTGCTTCCCTCTGCGAAGGGCCATTCTTTTACTTTATGTTGAGTCAGTTTACCTACTTCTTTCTATCTTAGAAGCAAACACTTGTGTTAACTGTGCATTGATTCCTACATACTTGCTTATTTGCATTCATCATATTACTTTGTGTTGACAATTATCCATGAGATAAACATGTTGAAGTTGAAAGCAACCGCTGAAACTTATATCTTCCTTTGTGTTGCTTCAAAACTTTCTACTATGAATCTATTGCTTTATGAGTTAACTCCTATCCAAGTCTTATTGATGCTTGTCTTGAAAGTACTATTTATGAAAAGTCTTTGCTATATGGTTCAGTTGTTTACTCATTGTCTTTACCATTGCTTCGAATCACTGCATTCATCACATATGCTTTACAATAGTATTGATCAAGATTATGATAGCATGTCACTTCAGAAATTATCTTTGTTATCGTTTACCTACTCGAGGGCGAGTAGGAACTAAGCTTGGGGATGCTTGATACGTCTCAAACGTATCTATAATTTCTTATGTTCCATGCTACTTTTATGACGATACTCACATGTATACACACTTTATGTCATATTTATGCATTTTCCGGCACTAACCTATTGACAAGATGCCGAAGAGCCAGTTGTTGTTTTCTGCTGTTTTTGGTTTCAGAAATCCAACAAAGGAAATATTCTCGGAATTGGACGAAATCAACGCCCAGGGTCTTATTTTTCCACGAAGCTTCCAGAAGACCGAAGGAGTTACGAAGTGGGGCGACGAGGCGCCGCCACACCAGGGCCGCGCGGCCAAGGTGGGCCCCACGCCGCCCTGTTGTGTGGGGCCCTCGCGCCGCCTCCAACCCTACCCTTCTGCCTACTTAAAGCCTTCATCGCGAAAACCCCAGTACCGAGAGCCACGATACGGAAAACCTTCCAGAGACGCCGCCGCCGCCAATCCCATCTCGGGGGATTCAGGAGATCGCCTCCGGCACCCTTCCGGGGAGGGGAATCATCTCCCGGAGGACTCTTCATCGCCATGATCGCCTCCAGATTGATGTGTGAGTAGTTCACCCCTGGACTATGGGTCCATAGCAGTAGCTAGATGGTTGTCTACAACTCATTGTGCCATCATGTTAGATCTTGTGAGCTGCCTATCATGATCAAGATCATCTATTTGTAATGCTACATGTTGTGTTTGTTGGGATCCGATGAATATGGAATACTATGTTATGTTTATTATCTATCTATCATATTTGTGTTGTTTATGATCTTGCATGCTCTCCGTTCCTAGTAGAGGCTCTGGCCAAGTTGATACTTGTAACTCCAAGAGGGAGTATTTATGCTCGATAGTGGGTTCATGCCTCCATTTAATCTGGGACAGTGACAAAAAGTTCTAAGGTTGTGGATGTGCTGTTGCCACTAGGGATAAAACATCAATGCTTTGTCTAAGGATATTTGTGTTGATTACATTACGCACCATACTTAATGCAATTGTCTGTTGTTTGCAACTTAATACTGGAAGGGGTGCGGATGCTAACCCGAAGGTGGACTTTTTAGGCATAGATGCATGCTGGATAGCGGTCTTTGTACTTTGTCGTAATGCCCAATTGAATTTCACACTACTCATCATGATATGTATGTGCATTGTTATGCCCTCTTTATTTGTCAATTGCCCAACTGTAATTTGTTCACCCAACATGCTATTTCTTATTGGAGAGACACCACTAGTGAACTGGGGACTCCGGTCCATTCTTTTACATCGAATACAATCTACTGCAAATACAAACATCATTTTTCACACCATACATTTAATACTTTGTTACAGCAAGCCGGTGAGATTGACAACCTCACTGTTAAGTTGGGGCAGAGTATTTGGATTGTGTTGTGCAGGTTCCACGTTGGCGCCGGAATCTCTGGTGTTGCGCCGCACTACACTCCGTCACCAACAACCTTCATGTGCTCTTTGACTCCTACTGGTTCGATAAACCTTGGTTTCTTACTGAGAGAAACTTGCTGATGTATGCATCACACCTTCCACTTGGGGTTCCCAACGGGCGTGTGCTTTACGCGTCAACATGTTCTCAAAAAAAAATCATGCCGCCGTCTTGGCATAGAGCACGAAACTGGCACCGTGAATAGGACAATAGACTGAAAGATACGAGTCACGGGGAGGAAAAATGAATGTGGTGTCCGTCAATCGCGTGGCGGGCAATCTTGATTGGATAGATTCTACACTACTTATAACTTAAAAAGAATGAACTTGTTCCGTATTCTGCCGATACGTTTGGTCGTTCGTCGTTCGCTTGGTGGATCAATCGTCCCGTTTCGTCTGTCGCCTTCTTATGGGCCTGGCCCAGTTTCATGTACTACACGCTTACTTTCTTTCCTCTTCCTACCAGCGTGAGAACACAAAACAGAATCACCTCTAGGTTTTCCCCGCATCCGTTCGGTCGATCTTCGACGGCCTCCGACGGCCGCCTACGGCCACCTCCGACGGGAGGAATGGAACCCCCGGGTTCCTCCCGACGTTGCAGCTGTAGGTCGTATACGGCGGCATCACCAGGTCAACGTCGACATGGTCCGTCCAGCTCCTCCTTTGTGATCTCAACAGATCGAAGGAATGTCCTGCCCTGTATGCGGTGGCCAGCGGGAAGGGAGTAGCCACCCTCGTCGTCCTCGACCTTGCGATCTCATCCGTGCCCTCCACCTCGATGGCCAAGCCTCCTGTCACCTCCAACCGCGGCGCTAACAAACCTGTCCAAGGACATGCCAAATGAAGCCATGGAGAGCCCGCATCCAGCCTTGGAGGATTTGGATCAGGCATGTTTTTTGTGTATTAATTCCCTTTCTTTTTCTTGTTTGTGGTAGGTTTTTATGTACTCCTTTGCTTCCGACTTGCTTCCATGATTGCCTTTTGATCTGAATTTTTGGTTGATTTTTTTGTGATTAGGGTATGAATTAGAGTACATGAACAAAGAAGGGCCATAGCAGCCAGCGGAGGGAAGAGTGGTGTCCACCAGGCATGGAGGCACCGAGGCAGCCGGCGCGTCCGATATTTCAATTGTGTGATGGCTACGGATCCTGGAAGAGAAGGGGAGGTCAGCCCAGTGCTCCATTGTCGTTTCTATCTCACCACCGATCCGATCCTAGCAAGGGAGACATCCAAGTGATTTCCATCCTCGAGCCATCCAAGCATGGATCTGATGCTAGCTAGGTGAATTGTGTTTTCAGACGATGTTCCTCATAATAATTAGATTTTCTTGTGCCCATGGATGCTCAAGAATACCATATTTTTCTTCAAAAAAAGGGATAGATGTGCTTCATTGGTAATTCGTGAGATAGTAATAAGAAATAAAATGGAGAAAATCTGATTCTTCTTCAAAAAAGGGAGATGTCTGTTCTTGTCTTCTGAAACTTGCATCTACAAGCTAGCCCGCTAGATTAACGTACCTAGCACTCACGCACATACAAGCCAGCTATCTTGGTAGATTGTCCAGATGTATAGAGCTACCACTCAGGCATAGCACCTACAAGCACCTTACTAGATGGCCTATATCGATGTAGTGAATATATCAGAACTTGTAAGTTAAGTTTATGTAGCTTTTTTTATTTTTTGTTTGTACAATGCAGGTTTCGTAGTTCACCAGGTACCATTATTCCTCAGTTCATCCTTATCTTCCCATTGTTTGCTTTTCCAGGATGTCACATTGTTTTGAATTAGTATAACTGGGATAACTCTTGAGCAGCTGAGTCTGTGACAAGATTGATTTTATACATAGATTTTGGACACACAATTTTCTCAATTGTGAAACCGTAAGAGCCCTTTGTTGCGTTACATAGAATTTTGGCTTTTGATCTTGCTTAGTTTTATACAGTTAGAGACACCAATTTGGAAAAAGAAATGAGTATTTTGGTTTATTTATTCGAACATGGAGCATATTTGCTCAACGTTGATTTGTTTGTTGTTTCATACTTGCAGCTTACTTCCACTTTGTGCTAGGAATAATTTGTATCAGCCATAGGTGTACTTAGGTTGATATATTCTAAAAGACTAAAAGTTATGCTTTAATTTATGTTTGTTTAGCCTGAGATCTGAATCGTGTTGGCCCTTTCAATGGACTATTTGATAATTTGGTGTAATCACTGAAGTTACCTGTTTGGCCTGAGATCTGAATTGTGCTCCCCCTTTCAATGGACTATTTGATAATTTGGTGTAATCACTGAAGTTAACTGTTCACTACATGAGAATCAAGGATTTTGTCTTCTTAAATTAGCAGGTTAGGCACCTCGATTGGTTTAAACAGTAGCAACAAAAAGCACTTAGCTTTGGACATTAATTGGGTCGTCGACGAGCATGTGAAAACAGACACGGGTGAATGCACGAGAAATTCCTGGTGCATGTACTGTTGGCATATTGTTTTCAAAAACCACTTTGTTTGATGTCTTTTCAATACCATTAGCTCGATTGATTTGGATATACTGTTGGAATATTGTATTTATCTTTTACGTGCTAAGCTATGGCCCATAACTGGCTTGGTTTGTATTTGCACTATCTTATGTGATGATTAAAGTGTACTTTTGTCATCATTCGGGTGAGAGAATAGTGGCACGCACATTCGAAGCTATCTCCCATATTGTTTGGCCTAGAGTTTACTGTGCAAAATTTACCAAAATGAACCTCAATGCATATGATCCAGTCAATCCCCCTTTTTTGGAGTTATCATACATCCACTGCAACTTCTAAAAAAAATATTCATATATGCATGATGTGGCCTTCAGTTTCGTAGATGCAATTGGGGAACCAATTACAAAATTCAATCTAATTATGGAAACTAAAGTGTTGGCATATAGTATTGCCTCTGGAACAAAGACGTGTTCATGTTTCTGCATATATCTTATCATACCAGTATATCTTGGTTAATTTGATTTTGATCTATGTGTTACTATCAGTGCCTCCTGACTGAAATGGATATGAAGCAGAGACTCCCAAGGCACAAGATCTTATGTGTAAATACAAGTGTGTTGTGAGTATCCTATACCTTTGAATTATTTTTGTAAAATTGGGATTTTCCAAAGATCTTATTATATCTACGCCATCTAAAGTAGAACAATGTACAAGAATGATATTTTTACCTCAGGATTAGGGGTAGTACTAATATTAGAACATGCTCCTAATTTGGATAAATCTTGGACATGATTCGTGCCACCGTCATGCCTCTGAAGCTTTGATCTCACAGGGTTCATAACTAGACGATGGGTTATACTTCGCCATTAGCCTCAAGGTTTAACATTTCTATTGCAAATATAGGTCATCAGATAACCTAGGTTTAGTTTAAATTTTCTGTTACTTCGTGGTGGTATTTACAGTGTTTTTAATGTTTCACTTTCACAGATTAGTGCACCATTTGGGTGCCAGATTATTAAGTATTGTCAAATATGTTTGCATTGTGCATTTTATTATCACCTTGGTTGCGTCACAGTACAAACAAATACTAAGTGATCCTATGTATAGGCAGAGCAACTAGATTGTGTTGTTAGACGAATTATAGTGTTCAATGCAATGAAATTGGTTTGCAGCCAATCCAGGTTGCTTAGTAGCGCATAAGTACTTGGTCATTTTTTATGTTTGTAGAGAGTAATTATTTGTGTGATCTCAAAGTAACTTGAGCCTTATTACTGTTCAAACATTGTTATTACCTCTGCATCTGCGGTTCAGCATCTACTGTTCGAATAATATTGTCTATCAGTGTTCAATCATACATCTGTACATCTGCTTTATGCCAATGACATGATTTTGCAGGTTATTATGTTTAGCACTCTCACTATTTGATGTCCTCCAATATGGAGTACAAACCCGAACAATTATCTATATTAGCAAGGCCTCCATCCCTGACTGGGAAATTCATGTTTCTCTACCCATACCAAGCAGTCCTACTGCGTGTATCAAATATTGATGCAGTTCTTGTTGTGGTTCATCTTCCACTGTCCACTACGAAGTGGAGCCTGTTTTCTTCGACAAGGTAATTTTGATGATTAACTACTTTATTATCTACACATCCATCTTTGTTGCTGATGTTCATCATGTGTTGAAGTGGGTGTTTCTCTTTCTAAGGAGAAAGAAACTTGGGATTTGAAAAGCAACACCGAGAGGTATGAAGCAGCTGCCAAGAAGAAAGAAGAATGAAATGCATGATTTAAGTATTTAAGATGACAATTCTGCCAAGGCTTTCAAGAGATATGAAAAGGTACGGCATCAGGCCTGTTGTTGGTTACACTTGTTTTTTCAATTAACTATAATTTTTATATATGTTGTGCTTAATGCATCAAGCAATAAGCTGAAGCTAGACTACTTCTGCAGCACTTATTCCCTGTTTAACATGCAGGTGTCTCTGTTGACTATCAAGTATATGGTCTATATCGCAAAATGGTGAAGCTTACAATGATAGCGCGTGTCACTGATGTCCTTCCACTGGTAGAAGGGCTGGATAACGGGTGGGATCGGAAGGATTCTGAGTTCTACAAGCAGCAAGCTAAGCTTCTTTTGAAGAAGTTGTCAAAGGGGCAACATGAAGCCTCGCGGATGTCAGTTGAGACGGGATCGTACATTTTCCAGTATCCTGTGTTACTTGTGATCCTAGGTAATACTTAAAATGTGAAAAGATGCTTATTTATGAATTCTACTTCATCGTGTCCATTTTATATGCTTGATCCTAGGTATCATATTAGATATGAAATGGAGTTATTACGCACTCATATTCCGATATTCGTATATGCAATGAAGCTGCATCAAATTATAGTGTAGGAAGTAAATAACATATTACCCTTGAGAAAGTGGGTCGGAGAGTCTGTGTGCACCTTATGGTCATCTTCAAAAGTTCTGAACTTTCTGGGAATATATTTGCTAGACGGAAAGACTCCTTCATGGCAATAATATATCATGATAATGGTATATAGCTGATCCTAAACATGAACACGACGGCAAATAATAAATGATTCTCTACTAATAAATTATGAACTGTTTACCAATGATTTAGAATTCCAAGTAATAAATGATATAAGATTATAATTCATCACCTGAAAAAGCAGGCCTTTGTAGCCATATTGTTATTTTCTCCAACCGATAATATACCTTTAAGATTTGGTAGAAGTGGATAGATAATCAAGACCCTTGTAAGCAGACAACATTATAGTGTGACACCACAATCCTATTTTATAGCTAGAAATGGAAGGGTATGCGAACATTATGAGACACTTTGGACATATTTATCCACATCAATTATTTACAAACAATAGCCATGTCATACCTTCACAATGGCCATAACAGCACAATCTTGACGACATTTCAGCATATTCAGGAAAATCACTTTTGCCTTTTATATGCTGAATCCTCGCATGCGCATAAGTGAAGGTAGCAGTTAGTTCAAGTTCATCTTCAAGGAAAAATCAGAATACATCTAACTTCTTACCAGTTGAGGTGTAAAATATCTCCCAGTTATTTAGACAAATCATACAAAATAGTTTCTGGACAACTGATAAAGTTTGCATATCGTAGTATGACATGATAATCTCCAAACTTCTCTGGGATCTTTTCGCTTGCAAGAATCCTCAAGGATTGCACATAGGGCTCTTCCTTTTTGTCATGAATTTCATTGGCAACGTTTTGAGAAAGTTTGGTCTTGATGTTCCTTCTAAATAACTATTCAATATACCAGGGCACGTTCTTGTCTCTTTCAAAATGAGCGACATGTTTTAGTTTAGTACTGCAGCTACACAAACTAAGTACTCCCATGTGGTGATTGACTGTTTCCAATAATCACCTGATCTAGATTTCATACTTACAGAAGTAATTGATAAAGATAGTGGAGGTAGTTACGTAAGGCTCATACAAGCACCCAGAGCTTCAAATTGCATACAAGCAAACTCCATTTATCCTCTTGTAAGCACAAACGTGCATCCTGATCATCCTTCTGATAGAAAAAAAAAGAAAACATAGAAAAAAAAGGAGGATTTACCTTCTCTGGAGATGATGAACCGGGCTGGAGAGGAGGTGTGGGGCAGGGGTTATGGCTGCAGGTGGCCGTCGTCGGCCGTGGGTTGTCAGAGGATGCGACCAGGAAAACCAGTGGCGCTGGTGGAGACAACGGAGCTTGCCTGCGGCCATAGCGATGGTAGCAGCGTCGGGATCAGTGTCGTCAGCCCCGGGGGAGGGTACCGGCTTGTCGGCGGACGTGAGAGAGGGGAGGGAGTTGTTCAGGCAGCGCACGCCTGACCCTCGGCGTCCCAGGCAAACTGCTTGTGGAGGCCGGATTCACGCTGGCGCTGCTGGTCGGAGCTGTTAGTTCGACGCTGAGGAGCCTGGGAGTGATGTGAGTGAGGGGAACGAGGAGGAAGGAGATAGGTACCTTCATTTCCTTTTTCTCTTTTGATTTATGTTCACATTGTGCCTATGCATAGAAGTGGGCTATATTACCTACCGTTGAGAAAGAGCAAGACGAAATCATGGTTGCTTGAATTGATCACTTATTAGAAGATAAATGCCTCTCCCTATATGAATCACTGCCTCGTACTGATTCAATGTCGGTTCTCTACCCTTGATTTGATGCAATAAGAGTGAAAGCCTATGGAATTAAAGATTATTTTCTAGGATTATGTGAAATATAGTGCACAGGTAGGGGAGGCGGACGGTCTTCTCACTGGGGGCGAGGAGGTAGCAGAAGACTGACGGTCAAAGTGAAGCTCTAGAGTGGGGACTGGGGAGCGATGATGTGTGCGCGTGTGTTTAGGGGCATGCATCATTTATTTTTCACCCAACTATACACCGTACTTGTGGTTGAGCTTATATAATACTGGAATATAATTGCTCTGACAATGAAACTCTGTTGGTTAAACTCAATGGTAGTCACAAAGAGTTTTGGTCAGAAAGAGGTCTACATATACTTTTAAAAAAACATCGATGTTTGCTGGTTTATTTGGCGAAGAAAAAGTAGGCTCTTATATAAGTGTGGCCAGTATTTTCTATGCATGTGCTTTTAGTTTTATGGCGCAAGAAAGCTGAAGTGTTTGATCAAGCCATCTGCCTACCCTACAAAAAGAGGAGTTACAATACAAATGCCACTTACGGGAGAAGAGAAATGAGGAATAATGGTTTTAGAACAGACTATTGTATGCATTTTTTGAAAATGCCAATGTGGATTTGTATATGCTACTTATATAATATTTTCTTATTAGAATCAAGTGTACAAAAAAAGCGACACACTATATTTATTTCTTTCTGCTTCACATTCCGCATTTTGTTGCAATTTTTGAATCGGCCCCGATTTAGGATTGACAAAGTAATTCTTGTTATTGACATACTTACACAATAAAAGTAACGCTAATATGATATGGGCGAAAAAGGGTAATAACTAATAAGGATAGAAAGAACACATGTTGTTAGTCCTCACCTCCTCGGCAGGTTAGTGAGAGGGATAGGAATGACATTGTACATGATGGTGTATCAATTTTTGAATTGGCGCCGATTTAGGATTAACAAAGTAATTATTGTTATTGACACACTTACACAATAAAAGTACCGCTAATACAACTATGGGTGAAAAGGGGTAATAAGGATAGAAAGAACACATGTTGTTAGTCCTCACCTCCGCCGAAGGTTAATGAGAAGGATAGAAATGATATTGTACAGGATGGTGTATCAAAAAGCTACAAGTCACTGTCCTTGTGATGAACGACAAGATGAAATCATTTTTCTCCATGTCTTGATTTCCCATGGTGACCCATGAGCATTTAACTATGAATATCAAAGTGTTGTCTGAATTAATCAGAAAATAAGTATTCCTTCCGATATATATGTGTTTGCAACACTCATTTTGTGAGACAATAATAAATCCAAAAGAAGGGGTTGTTGAGTTGACAGTTATAATGGCTCAGAACAGGTGTGGGACTTACCGCGAAAGAGTAACAAGAAGCCTAGAACTTGAAACCACACACATGCACAACAATGTTGTCTTGTTATTCCCTACAGTATTATCATGTTGTAGTACATTATGATATCCTTGATTTGTTTTAAATTTTTGTAGTGAGTTGTGAATTATATATGTGCGTGTACCCGTAGCAACGCACATGCAATTATACTAGTAGTACAGTACAAGGTACAGGTACAGCCAGGTGAATCGGGTTGACCGCCGAACGTGAAGCAAGGAGGCTAGGTACTCAACGCACAAGGCCGGCCCATAGGATGGGGCAGCGGGGCGCTCGCCTCGGGCCCTCAAAAGTTAGGGCCCTAATCCAAGATTTGTTTGCACACTTACTACATTTATATTTATACTTTTTAGGCAGTAAAATTTGGAATAATTCTAAAAAATATAGAAGGTTGAACTTGTAGCTTAACGTGCCTATATTACGACTTCTTCTCAAATGTGCAGAACAACACTGGCCCTCATAATTTTTTCCTCTGATTATTTCTATTTCTCGCAAATAATACACATGTACACAAGTAGCTATTGGTAGAAATAAGAATTATGGTATATAGTTCGTGCGATCAATAGAAATAAATAGTTTCAAATGTCTTCACCAATATTCTGAAGAGCATGAATCTTTCAAATGTAACTGTTATTTAGTTTGTTATTGCATTACCTTAATATTTATCTTGTTGAATAATTTTTTTTATTTTTTTTATTTTTTTTTGTGTGTGTGACCAACTGGTGAAGCTTGACTGAGATTGTTAAGGAACCTAAAACACCAATCATGCTTAAACTTTAAGTAAGATATATAAATTTAACATAAATGGATATCTTTAAGGATTTTTTCAGAGTAGGGGGGCCATTGCCCCCTGCCCTAGAAAAGCTTAGCCACTATGAACAAAGGGTCATTGGTGTTGGTTCGCCCTAGGGCTCTCGAAATCTATGGACCGGCCCTGTCAACGCAACGCCGCCGCAACAGCCGTTTTTCTTCCATTGCACAAAAAGGTGCAGCCGAAAGTTTTTACAGGCGTCGGTATCTACCGGAGTGACGTCAGTAATGATGTCAGTCATGTGCTGATCAATTTTTTTTTATAAAATTATGAAATAAATTTAAAACATAATTGAAACATAACTGAAACACTAATATTTTTGTGAAACAAACCGTAGTGACGTCAGCAATGATGTCAGACTGTTTCAGAATGTTTTCCATGTATCACTTTAGTTTCAAAAAAGTTTCACTTATGTTTTAATTATTAGTTTTATATTAGACAAATGTGCCAACCTCACCAATCTCAAAGCAGAGAGTGGACGGTAGATGTGATACCTACACCTACCGGCTCCTTTAAAATCGCCGCTCTCAAGGTGCAGCACCTTCGCTCCCGGCTCCCCCGTGTTGTAGCATCGAAAGAATCAGGGCATCTCTTCTATCTAAAGAAAGGAAATCCAAGCGAAGAGAAGAGAAGATAAGTTTCACATAACTAATTTGGTTGCCATTTGGATGGTGTACTCCGTACTAAATACTAAGTATAGTTGCTATGAAATTTGCACCGCTTCCCGAGGAATTCGATGGAAGCATTGGCCGCCATGCCACGTGAAGTGTACAATTTGTATGAGAAAAATTAATAGTTCAGGACATCATCGTTAGTACTCCTTCCATCCAAAAATAGGTGTCCCATATTTCTGTATCTAGATGAGTTTCAGTATATTGACACGTGGGAATCTAGACAAATTGACGGTATACTTTTCCGGACCATGGAAGTATGCAGAATTTGGTTGAGAAAAAGTTAAGCTTTTTTCCGAAGAAAACAACAAATATTTTATCGGATGAGGTAAATAGGAAACATTTTGCTTCTCTTGACATTAGAACAACTAGGCAACAAGAGGTTTTGGATTACTTTATCTAGAATTTCTTCCTCTTATATTTCTCAGTCGGCTTAAGATACACATGGCCTCGTTCTATAATATATTTCATTCCAAAGACCGCCTCTGAGTACTGATAAACTCACCATACATCTGAAACAAAGTCAGGGCATGCATGCTTAAAGCAACCGTGCGTGCTTGTTGCTACATAAAGTATACATTTGAATGGTTCATGATTGGGTAGGATCGTTAAGCTACTACACAATCGTCTGAAATATCTTGACCCTAATCGATAGTTGAACCACTGGGCTAACTAATTAGCTAGGTTCCATCCGTCCATGCAGAATGATGGTAACCTTCTAGCTAATCTTTGTTCGGTGTGATAATTAAGGTATAAACAAAACAGGATACGTACCATGCTGGTAGTGCGTGCGTGCGAACGTGTTTAATATCGACCACAACCCGATCGAATAATTGCCGGCAGGATTTCCATGGACAAGATCATTCGAAAGAGAAAGTTGATCACTCTCGTTGTCCACATCCATTTTTCGTTCCTTCTTGACAAACGTTGAATTTGGAAGGTTAGCGTACATGAACAGGCGAACAGAATCAGGCGATCAGCTAGCTAGTCACGGGGACAATTCTTGAGCTCGATCATGATTGAGCGCAGATTAAATGTGTAGAATTGAAATGTGTATAATCAGTGGTGTTCGCTGCACCTTTTGGGGTCCATGCATAGTGTGAGAGCACCTGCTTTTCCCCGGAACAGGAAACAATGGTAGCAACAAGAATGTTAAATGCCCATCAGAAAAAAAACAAGAATGTTAAATGTCCATAAAAAACAAGAATGTTAAATGGTGTCAGTCTCCCTCAAATGTGGTACTAGCCGCACTACCAATTTCGCTGTCGTTTGCATTTTTGTACCACCTTATTAAGGAATCAGGGATTTCTTTATAGTACATTCTGAAACAGGGCAAATCCTTTGTGCATATATATTAATTAAGTATAAAGTTTGTTGGGTTAATTTAAGGATAACCGAGCAAAAACCGAAAGAAATAGATCACAAGCCAACTACTCACAAAGCATCAAAACCCCTCTACTGCACAAGTAGCCCGACATACTCCCCCAACACACGACAACTGCAGCCCCTATCAATAGTATGACGCATCGGAACACTTCAACAAACGGCAAAGGGCAACGAAAAATCCATAGTGATGATCCAGCAAAACTTGCAAAGGAGCCCAGAGACCAAAGATTGCCCATGAAGCAGCCACACATGCCTTTACAATGAAATTGACTTCTTCGTTGAGACCAAAGATTGCCCATGAAGCAGCCGCAGATGCCTTTACATTGCTCGGTTCAGCCAAACCAACAAGCAAAATTCGTAGTAATTTTGAACTTTTTACACTCATCCCTAGTAAATCATGCTCCAGAAATGGTCGTCCTCTTTAGGAGGCAATCGATTCGCCCTTGCAGATCTCGGTTAGCATGATTTAGTTATGGCCTGTAAACTACTCCCTCCTCCTAATTTATGTCATATATAATCTGCAGCGAAAGTTAAACTTTATAGGGTTTGACCAACTATATAAGAAAAGTTATCATTATCTACAACATACTACCTCTGCTCCAATGAATAGGTTTTTTTTTTTTTGAAAAATCAGTCTAAGCAAAGTTTGACCTTACTTTGCGGGAAATCTATCAACAAATATGATACACTAAACATATCATATGATAATATATTTCATTATGTATCTAATGATGTTGATTTTGTATTCTGCATGTTAATGACTTTTTGTAAAAGCTTGGTGAAACTCTAGATGACTTGACTTTTAAAAAATTATGTAAAGGCTTATTCATCGAGGCAGCGTGTCCGAGATGCCGCCGCCACGCGCGCGCGTGCGATGAAACTCCGTGGAGATCGTCAAAGGTTGTAGCGACCACTCTGCTGGGATTTTTTTTTTTTTTGAATGACAGCAGGTGAGCTGCTATTTCATTTCAATAGAGGGGAAAACGGGTACAGGAAGGGAAAGTCACAAAGTGTGACCTTCACGAAACAAGCAAATACATTGAATTAACCCGGATCGAAGGGTGCCCCGCCATACTGAACGACTAGAGGAATAGGAGCCCCCGCCATCTTCCATGTAGCTGCTTCGTCCTTTAGCCGGCGTACAAACTCCGCAAAGGGTAACTCTTTCTTCTCGAATATACGCCTGTTACGCTCTTTCCAAATTTCCCAGCAGATGAGGTTTGAAACAGGAAAGATGGTCTTCCGCTGAGACTTGGGTTGCGCGCCCACCATCACCCTGTACCATTGTTGTATAGAGAGCTCTTTGCCCATCCAGTTGGTGGGTTTTAGGGCGTCCAGCCCTAAGGTCGTTGCCATGTGTGTCCAAACTTTGATGGAGAAGGGGCACTCAGTGAAAAGGTGAGAAGCAGTTTCTAGATTCCTCCGGCACAAAGGGCAGAAGTAGTCGTTTTCCCATCCTCTTTGGAGCAGTTTGTCGGCCGTAAGGATCCGGTCAAGCATGAGCGTCCAAATAAAGAATTTGCACCTCGCCGGCGCCCATCCCTTCCATATTAGCCTCTTGAAGTCCGTTTGGACAGCTCCTAAGAAATGCAGCCTGTATGCTGATCTCGCAGAGTAGTCAAGCTTAGGTCCAAACTGCCAAGTGATGTCATCTGGCTCGTTAGATAGGTGGATTGACTCGATCAGCTGAGCTAAGCTGAACAGTTGAGACAAGTGTTGAACATCCAGCCATCTCTCATTTTTCAAAGCCTCCTTAACAGTCCTGTTCTTTCTAATTGAAATTTTGTAAACTTCAGGAGCAACCTCAGCTGGTATTTGACCCATCAGCCATCTATCGGACCAGAATAAGGCCTTGGACCCATCACCCAAAGTGATTTTTGTTGCTGCTGCAAACAACGTTCTGTCCTTATTAGAAGCGGGTATCTTCATGTGCGCCCAGGGCTTGTTAGGATTTTTCCACTTTTGCCACAACCATCTCCCGAATGCCTTGATATAGTGTACCCCCAATCCACCCAGGTCCTTTGGTCTGCAAACCTGTTTCCAGCTTACGCGGCATTGGAGATCGCATATAAGCTGGCACAGTATCCCGGGCTGGGATCCGCCACCGACACACGCGCGGCCACACACCAGCAGCTGAAGAGACGGCGCTGTCAGGCGAACCAGGTCCTCCTGCCGGTGCCACGAGGCACACGTGTATGTTCACTCCACTCGTCGGCTTCGCAGATCCATACCGATTGATTGGTGGATTTTCCAATCCCCGATCACACGTCCACGTCACCATTCTGCTCACGTCACTAATGAACTGAACACATCGGCGACCCGTAGAGCAAGAACGAGTAGGTGGCGCGCTGGTCGCTGATTAAGTAGCTGGTCCCGCCGGCCGACATGGGCCGCGCGCGGCGCCGCCACCACTCCGCCGTAGGTGCATGCACGCACGAGCATGCGCATTCCGCATTCGTTCCCAGCAGTATCACCGACGCCGAGATCGCGGCGTGCGCGGATGATTAGCTAGGCGGGACCGACCGGGCCGCGCGCGCAGGAGGCGTTTCGCGCCATGCTCTGCCGCGGCAGAGAATCCGCGCAAGCGCGTGTCGGCGGCACATACAGGAAACTCCATATCCCTTCCCCGGAGTCCGTGTCCGTGCACTTGTTTATCATTCCCGCGCCTAGTTGTGTTGCGAGATGCCACAATACGTACGTGCGTATCCCTACTCCGCCGATGCTTTGATGCTTCTCGTTTTCTTTCCCAACTCGGTTTGTTTACAAGGTACCACGAGTCCACGACATGCCCTCCGGCCTCCGAGGCCGGCGGCATAAACTAAGCTGCCAGTCTTCGGATCCGGCCGCGGCCTCCATCGACGATCGGCTCCGGGACCGGAGCTCTCCTCCGGCCGATCCCGTCGGCGTCGGGGTCGGGTCTCAATCCTTGTCGCTCACACTCCCGTCTCATCCGCACCAGGTGCAACGCAGCAGAGCAGAGCACGGGTGCCGCTGCCGCCGACCCGATCACATCGTCGCCGCCGTACTTGGAATTTACACGGCCCTTGCCCGTGGTCGTGGTCACATCGGAATCTAGACACTGACGCGCCGCCTCCTGTCCTCGTTTCCCTTGCTACATGCCACGAACGATCTGCCGCGCGCCGTCTTGGCATGCAGCACGAAACTGGCACCGTGACAAGGACGGTGGAACTAAAAGATACGACGAGTCCTTGGTTTTTTTGGCTGGAGTCACGGGCAAGTGGTGTCATTCGCGTGGCGCGCAATCTTTGTTGGAATGGATGCACCGGTACAGGTACAGGTACACGCCAGGGAGTAAATTGGTTTGACCCACGAACATGAAGGAAGGCAGAGCAGGGTTCACTCGACGACGCAACGCCAGACTTTTCGCTTCCGTTAAACAGAAAGGGGGAGCATCAAAGAATCTGACATCTCTTCCATGTAAAGAAAATAAATCCAACTGTAGAAAACAAAATCTGAATAGGGGAGAATATTTTTCTCATTAGAGAATGATCAACCAGCAGAAAAAAATATCACCAATCTGGGCTGGTAATGCTTAGTACTTCATCCGTTCAGAAAAGGGTGTCACATATTTGTGTATCTAGATGCGTTTTAGTGTATTGATGACACATGCAAATCTAGGCAATTCAATGATATACTTTTCCGGAAGGCATAAGTATGTATAATTTGGTTGAGAAAAAGTTAAGTTTTTTCCAAAGAAAACAATAAATATTCTATCTGATGACATAAATAGAAAATATTTTGCTTTTCTTAACATTAGACCAACTAAACAACAAGAGGTCTTGTACAACTTTATCTAGAATTTCTTCCACTTATATTTCTCACTCGGTTTAAGATACATGGCATATCGTTCTATAATATATTTCATTGTAATATGAGCATGTACTTCAACTGCAAATTAGTGCATTATTTGTATATGAATATGTTTCTTCAAAATAAAAAATACAAGTTAAAAATAAAATTCATTTGAATTCAACTATTTAAATTTCGTATGGCCAATTTCGATGATTAAATTATATATCAGTAATTAAAAGCTTGGAAATTTTGGCAGCAAGCTTTCAACAACACATTGTATTCAGGATTGAAGGTTGCATTATTTTTGTCTATTCGATTCTCTCGCCCCGTCCAATCCCTCGCTATTGAGTTTAGACGTCCTATACTATCACTCACCATGGATTATTACTAAGTGTGTCAGATGACCTCATACGGAAGACAACAGACAACAGTACTACAAAGAGCCTAGAAAGTAATAAAATTAGAAATAGATAATCGGACAAACTAGCGACGACTACACACTAGCACGAGCCGAAGCCGCGCCGCCGTCCTCTCCCATCAATCACCAAAGCGGGCAAAACTTGTGTAGTAGATCTCGTTGTAGTAGACATACAGAAAGTCAGTCATGCTAAGGTCCTAAAGAACCAACGCATCAGAGTAGTAATCATTGTCAATGATGACAATCATAGATTAGAAGAGACTGACATGAAATCACACGAACGAACACGAAAATTGACCGGTTCCCAAGAGATCCATCGGGCACATGACTCCACGTGCCATCCGCCAGCGCTAGATGCACCACCAGAGCGAGGATAGATCGAGCAGGGAGAACCTTATACCCACGGGGTAGATTGTAGAACCCATGCCCATATTATGAAGCACCGGAGGTCTATGGTGACTGTGTGATGAATGCTGATATGATTGGAAGGTTGTTTTTGAGCACTGCCCTCGGAAGGCAAATGTCGTAGCACATGAAATAGCTGGGCAAATTTTTGATTCAAAATCAGCCTTCATTTGGGATGAGCCTCTTAGTTTTATTTTGCAAACCTTGGTGGATGATGTAACAATTATCCGATATTGATAAAGTTTGCCGTCATGGCCTTCCCTTAAAAAAAGATCACCTCCGAGTACTTATAAACTCATCATACATCTGAAACAAAAGTCTTTGAGCATGCATGCTTAAAGCAACCGTGCGTGCTTTACTACATAAAGTATACATTTTAATGGTTCATCATTGGGTAGGATCGTCCAGCTACTACACAATCGTCAAAATATCTTGACCCAAATCGATAGTTGAACCACTGGGCTAACTAACTAGCTAAGTTCCACCCATCCATGCAGAATGATGGTAACCTTCTAGCTAATGTTTGTTACTTCTTGGTGTGATGATTAAGGTATAAACAGAACAGGATATGTACCGTGCTGATTGTGCGTGCGTGCGTGTGTACGTGTTTAATTATCGACCACAACCCGATCGAATAACTGCCGGCAGGATTTCCATGGATCTGATCATTCGAAAGAGAAAGTTGATCACTCTCGTTGTCCACATCCATTTTTCGTTCCTTCTTGACAATCGTTGAATTGGGAAGTTTAGCGTACGTGAACAGGCGGACAGGATTGGCTAGCTAGTCACGGGGACAATTCTTGAGCTCGATCACGGTTGAGCGCAGATTAAATGTGTAGAATTACAATGGGTCTAATCAGTGGTGTTTGCTGTACTTTTGGGGGTCCATGCATAGTGTGACAGCACCTGTCTTTTCCCCGGAACAAGAAACAATGGTACCAACAAGAATGTTAAATGCCCATCAGAACAATACAAGAATGTTTAATGTTGTCAGTCTCGCTCAAATGTGGTACTAGTCGCTGTCATTTGCATTTTTTACCTCATCATTAAGGAATCGGGGATTTCTTTATAGTACATTTTGAAACAGGGCAAATCCTTTATCCTAATGTACTAATTAAGTATAAACATTGTTGTGTTAATTTAAGGATAACCAAGAAAAAATCGACAGAAATAGATCACAAGCGAACTACTCACCAAGTGTGAACTACTCAAGAAGCATCAAACCCCTCGCCTGCACAAGTAGCCCGATAGACTCCCCCAACACACAACAAATGCAACCCTATCAACAGCGGCGCATCGGAAAACCTCAGCAAACGGCAAAGGGTAACAAAAAAACATAGTAATGATCCAACTAAACTTGCAGAGGAGCCCAGAGACCAAAGATTACCCATAAAGCAGCCGCATACGCGTTTCCAACGACGCCACTCTTGTTATCTTTGCACACAAGTGACTTCTTTGAGATGTCCGTCCAGCAATCACCCACCTTCCATCTTTGATTGTCGTCTCCATAGGCGGAGTCACGGCCAAACATTGGTGTACAAATGTACAACCATCATCATCTGGTGTCACTCCATTCTAAGATAGATACGTCGCTCAGTTTAGCCAAACCAACAAGCAAAATCCATGGTAATTTTAGAAAATGTACAGACTCATCCTAGTAAATCATGCTCCAGAAATGATCGTCCTCTTTAGGAGGCAAGCGATTCGCCATCATGGATCTCGGTTAGCATGATTTAGCTATGGCCGGTAAACTACTCCCTCCTTCCCATTGCATCTCGTATATAATCTTTAGTGAGTGTTAAATTTTATAGGGTTTAATCAACTATGTAGGATTTTTTTTTCATTATCTACAGTATACTACCTAGTTTGACCGAACTTTGCGGAAAATCTATCAACAAATATGATACTATACAGATATCATATGAAAATATATTTCATTATTTATCTAATGATGTTGATTTTATATTTTGCATGTTAATGACTTTTTGCAAAAAAAACTTAGTGAAACTTTGGATGGTTTGACTTTTTAAAAATCATGTAAGCCCTATTCATTGGAATGGAGGTAGTTATAATATATTTCATCATAATTTTAGAAATATGTAGATTTAGTATTATACAGTAATATTTTAAGGGAGCGCCGAGAGATCTGTCGCCTGAGACTTAATAAGTCTCAATCGCTGACATCAGTAGATAAATAATGAATGTGGAAAATCATGTATGTGGAAATTCTTAGTTGCAACATATGTGCAACTGGAAAAATCTCAGTTGCAACGCTCATGCAATTGGAAAAAAAAAAATCAGTTGCAACCCACATGTAAGTGGAAATTCTTAGTTGCGACGTAGACGTAACTAAAAAAATCTCAGTTACAACCCACATGTATGTGAAATTCTTAATTAGTTGCAACATATGCGCAACTGGAAAAATCTCAGTTGGAACGCTCATGTAATTGGAAAAAAAATGAGTTGCAACACACATGTAACTGAAAAAATCTCAGTTGCAATCCACATACAACTGGAAATATGTCGTTTGCAACACACGCGCAACTGAAATGTGCGGTAACCGGTTCCGTGGGAGAGAGAGAAAGACACCTTGTAGATAGAAACCGTCACCGTGAGCCCACTCCGCGAGGCCCACAAAAAACAAGTCAGCCCGCTTACGCGTTGGACCAACAACAACGCAAACACACATAAACATCTCAAAAGTCAGAGCACGAACTACAAGCACAAAATACGAATCTCTAAACGCTCGACTTAAACTTATTGAGTATCAGGCAAAATACGAATGTCCAACAAATCCGATATTTTAGTTACCGAGGAATTCGATGGAGACATGAGTCATATACATGCAAGTACATTTTATAGGGCGCAAAAGGTAGTAGATGGAAATTCGGAAAGGCGCGAAGGTGTTTGGTCGGTAATGGTCGTGGTCCTATGAGGCAGCGTCCGAGAAGCCGCCGCGCGCGCGCGCGTGCGATGAAGCTTCGTCGAGATGGCGAAGGGTAGCGACCACTCTGCTGCGATCGATCGGGTTGGAGATCCCATAGCAGGCACAGTATCCCGGCCTTGGATCCGCCACCGACGCACGGCCGCACCGCAGAAGAGACGGCGCTGGCAGGAACCAAGGCCCTCCTTTCCTGTTCGCGATCACACGTCGGCCGATCCATTCTGCTCACATCGAGAAACCGTAGAGCTAGCACGAGTGGCTTGGCTAGGTGGCTGGGTCGCTGGTCCCGCCGGCCGGCCGGCCGACATGGGCCGCGCCGCTGCCACGACTCCGGCGTACGTAGGTACATGCACGCATTTCGTATCACCGACGCACAGATCGCAGCGCGCGGGACGCAGATGATTAGACGGGCCCAGCGATCTCGCGCCACGCGCTCCGCAGAATCCGTCCGTCCGTCGCGCGCGCGTGCGTGTCGGCGGCGCACACAAAACTCCATCCATCGAGGTCGTTCCCGATCGATTTCCGGCAATTGTTTATCTCTATGCATGCGCTGTGGGATGCCGCCGATGCTCTGATGCTTCTCGTTTTCTTTCCCCAACTCGGTTTGTTTACATGGTACCACGACATGGCGCGCATGCATGCCACCCGAGGCCTGCTGCACGATAAAGATAAACTAAAAAGCTCCGACTCTGCGGATCCGGTGGCCTCCATCGGCTCCGGGACGTCGGATCTCCGCCTGTCCCCGTCGCGTCTCATCATCGGCACCGCCGCACGCAGACGCGAACGCAGCAGAGCACGGGTGCCGACTGCCGCCGCGACCAGATCGTATATATAATCGCCATGGCCCCCTGCACACCTGTGGTCACATCGGAATCTAGACAGTGACGCACCGCCGGTCGCCCGGTCCGGATGTCCTGGTTTCACTAGCTATATGCCACGAACAATCCCTGCCGCCGTCTTGGCACGGAGCAAGGAACTGGCGCCGTGACAACTGACAAGGACGGTCGAACGAAAGATACGAGTCACGGGGTGTCGTGGTGTCGTGGAGTCATCTTGGTTGGAATGGATGGATGAACCGGTACAGTACAAGGCACCGCCAGCGCCAGGTGAATCGGGTTGACCGGCCAACGTGAAGGTCGGTACGTCAGGCGGAGCAGGGGCAGGGCTCACTCAACTCAACTCAACGCAACGCCAGCCGTTTCGCTTCCGTTGCACAGAAAGGTGCAGCGGCTTCCATTGCTTCCCCGTCGTGCACTAGCATCAACGAATCTTACATCTCTTCCATCTAAAGGCAAGAAGAAGAAGTGTATTCTATCCGGCAATGAATCGGGGTCGCGCGCCTTCTCTATGTAAAGAAAGCTGGAGATCGGAGAACATGTTTCTCCGTAGATAAGTGTTATCAACCAGAGAAATAAACAAGCAAGTTTGGTGAAAAGGGTTTTTGATCGGGGGCAGTGGGCTAGGTAGCTAGCTTTGGTCCGATCTAGCTACATCTGCGCAGGAAAAACAAGGAACATCAACCAAATCACCTCGCTAGCTCTCACCTGCCCGCCACCCCACCAAATTAATCGCTCCACTCATTCTCGTAGTAGTATCTTCTCCATCAAACCCTTTATTATTAGCGCGGGGAGGGCATTTGGTGCTCCTCCTCCTCGATCTCCCTCCTTCCTGGCTTCCTCTCTACTCACCGAGCTGTCCAAGACGGCTACGCTCTAATCTAGCCTTTCCCTCACACTTTAGCTAAAGAATTAGCAGCAACTGTGGCACGGACAGACAGATTGATGCCATTCTTCGATTCTCCGAGCTTCCTTTCTCCTTCCCCCCGCTGCCTGCCTTTTCTGGCAGTCTTTTCCTTCACCGCCACATTCCGGTGTTCGTAGCCTTTTCCTATCAGCATTCCTAGCCTCGTGGGCTATCTAATCTCCGCTTAGCACTACTAGTACCGTCGGCACGCCAGGATTAGTTGGTCTTGGCCAGCTTCTCCGTGATCCGTAGCCCTCTCTGCTTCTCCGCCATTGTTCTCAGCTGCGCGCGTGCTCTTCGCGTCGCCAACCTTCTTCCTCCGCGCGAGCAAACAGCCGCGCTTCTCCGAGTGCGCGCGCCTTCCACGCGCGGCGCCTTTCTCGCTCCACTCATGGCCAGCTCACCCTGCTAGCTACCTCCGCCGGAGCAGCTCGCTCGAGGCGAGGGATCCCAGCTGCTCGAGTGAACAGTGATCGGGATTGCGTGCATCGGGAATCATCCGGAGGAGCTGACCCGCGGGCCGCGCGCGGCTGCTGCTTCGCATGGAAGGCGCCGGAGCTTGGGCGGCCATGGAGAGGGCCTGGAGGTCAGGGGCGCGGTCGGAGACGGCGTCCTGCGCCGGCACGCCCAGGTCCGCCCACTCCTCCGGCAACATCCAGCACCGCTACTCGCAGAGGTCAGTACTGGTCTCAGAGTACCCTGGAATCCGAACTACATTTTCTCCTTCTGAAACCTCCGTGCTCCAATACGAGCAGTACTATTTTTCAGTTAAGAGTTGCTAGTATTCAGCAGTAATTCATACTAGATGGCTGAAGCAGCGCCGATGAGCATCCGACAGCCGGAACATAAAACACTGCGTAGTGACAACCAAGTCCGGTCTAGTCTAGTCTAGTATCCAGCCCGTAGCGCGCCAAGCACGGCGCGCGCGCGTCCAGTTCATCGTCCCTCTCTGCGTGCGTACACAACATTTACGCGGTTGCACTGTTCTAGCCCGAGCAAACTTATTATCGGGCACTGTAGCAGTACACGCCAACCGTAATTGTCATCTCACATTCAGTGCCTTTACGCCGCGTGTACGGTGCCGCTGTGCATGGGCCTTCAGACTTCATGTTCTACAAAAGCTGCTTGACTCACATACACTGTGCAAGTCCTCCTTCAACTATATGGGTTTTATGATGCATGATTGTAAGAATAGTTTCGGCCAAATTTTGGGAGAATAATTCGCCGTGCAATGTTTTTATAGTAGAGCATTCTGGCATGGAATCTGATCAGATATTTTTCTTATGTGCAATCTTAGCATGCTGAAGACACAGCAGGGTGCGGTGGACATGTCGCCGCGATTCTCTTACTGCAAGCCTGTGAGTAAATTGCATCTATCTTGCAAAAACTTCAATATTTTACACTCTGTTTCCCGTTCAGCTTAAAAGCTTGAATTGCTTCAGTAGTCAGTGATGGTTATACAATCTAATTACTAGACTGGTTTTATCGCATAATGCAGACCGCCAAACGAGACCAAATGCTCAACAGAAGGCACTCACTTAACTTGCCTGAGCATTTGTCTGGCCATCACTCCAGGAAAACAGCGGACAGAACTCATAAGGCTAGTTCAAAGGTATGCTGCAAATCCTCGCAGATTGTTTCAAACAGGCAAAATCATGCTGATACGTGTCTCTTATAGTTATGCCATGCTTTTATTCTGGATTAGTTTTTTTTTTCCATGAGTAGTCTAACCAAGGTAGTACGTACACACTCGTTTTTAAAAAGAATGTAGCACACCGCTTATCACAGAAGAAAAATAGTCCAGCATAAATAATTTGTATTGAATACTGAACTGAAAAGTGAGAATAGTGGTAGTCATGCATGTTCATCTGCACATCAATTATACCTGTGTTCTTAGCCGTGACCTTGCAGTTCTGCAGTCCATCGCAGATTTAGCTGGGGAGATCGCATTCCTCGAGCAGGAGGTCATCCGCAAGGAACTGCATCTGTTGACCCTCTATAGAAGAGCATTTGATCAGCAGTTATCTGATTCCTGCAGTGTTAGCCAGGTACATAACTCAGGATGCTAAATATATATATGTGCAATTTTGAGCCATGCCAACATTATGAAGTCCAATATGCTAAGATTCATGCCATAAGCAGGTGGATCAAGAAACAAGTAGAAATATCGATGAGGGTGCGCTCCGTTTAAGAGATATCAAGCACTCTGCAGCCTTCAACTTGCCAACTGTCTCAGATTCTAAAAGCGTATGGACTACCCACCCTTTTTCACCAGTCTTTCAGCATACTCATCCTAGCAACATAGCTGTTCCAAGCTAGAAGCATCTGTCTCACCTTTGCTATGTTTCTTACAGGAGGTGTCAAGATCAGTTTCGAAGCATTCTAGCCTAGTGAACTTCTTGAGTGCTTCCATTTCTGACTATGTGCCTAAGATATCTTGCAAACTGTCGGAGGACATCCTGAGCTGCATTGCTTCTGTCTACTGCAAGCTTGCAAGCACGCCGTCTCAAGATGCAGACTCTGTGACTTCACGTAGTCCTTCTGTTTCATCTTCAAGTACCTTCTCTCCAAGGCGTCGTAACGATAGCTGGAGCCCTCGGTATAACTTCGATGCCACCACAAGCCCTAGCCAATATGGATACCAAAAAGAGAATAGTGAACAAAATATAGGCATGATAATTGTTCCAAGGATACATATAGATGCCACCAAGTTCGAATATGCCTCAAAAATGCTGGAGACTATCAGGTAAGGAACAAAGAACAAGAGGAATATTGAGTTTTCTGTACTGGATTTGAACTTACAAAAGATGCAGGCTTCAATCACTAACATGAAAAGTTATTTCTACTGTATCCAGGTCCTTGATACAGCGGCTCGAAAAAATTGATCCAACAAAGATGACACACGAGGAGCAGCTCTGCTTTTGGATCAACATCCACAATGCTTTAGTCATGCATGTATTGCTCTAGACTCAAAGCGCATATTAATTACCTTTTGCTGTGTTAACTTCAGAAATCTAACATATACTGCCTTGTGATGTACAGGCTTTTTTGGCCTACGGGATACACGATAAACGCATGAAGAGCACTGACATGATTCTGAAGGTACATCCGACAGCCTAAGCTGATCTCTACTTATAACCGAACGTGCCTGAGCATTTGACCCAAATCTATTATCAGGCTGCGTACAACGTGGGTGGTGAATCAGTAAATGCGCAGACGATTCAAAACTCAATCCTCGGATGCCAATCCCATCGTCCATCATTGGTATAACCTGCTTGTACGATACAGAGAACATGAAATTCTCCATTAACAAAGAAAAACATCCTAACAAGCTACCTTCACAGTGGGTCCGCGCGCTGTTCACGCCAGCAAAAAGATCTCTGGCAGGATCGACAACGAGGCACCCCTACGCCCTTCATCATTCCGAGCCAATCGCGCATTTCGCGCTCTCCACAGGCACATTTTCAGACCCACCTGTAAGCTCATCTCAAAACCTTTCTGCCATTGTCCACACCTTATCCTCAGTAAAATCTTACCATGGAGTTCACCTTGTGGCAGGTGCGGCTTTACGTGGCAAAGAAGATCCACCACCAGCTGGAGAGAGCCCGGACCGAGTTCATCCAGGCCAACGTCACGGTGAAGAAGCAGGCCCTCATGCTACCCAAGGTGCTCCACTACTATGCCAAGGACGCGGAGCTCGAGCTGCGCCATCTTGTGGAGCTGGTGTGCGAGAGCACATCCGAGACCCAGCGGAAGGAGATGGCCCAGCTCCAGCACCGGCTCAGGAGAAGGATTGACAAGTGTGTGGAGTGGCTGCCGTACAAGTCCAACTTCAGATACATTGTACATAGGGATCTGGCTGAGTAGGCAAGGCAGGCACCAGTTTTCAGTTTCCCTTTTCTGTTTTGGGTTTGTTATTATGTTGTAAGTAATTACCAGGTTTTAGATAAACCTAACAAATGGTGTGGTGTGTAAATGTGTAAATACAAGTGAAGTGTGAAATGCGAAGGTTTTGGTTATAGTTACTGGTTTTACTGGTGATCTGAATTGTGAAACCTCACCTCTGAATTCAGTCAATTGTGGATCCAGAATTGAGATGAGAAAAATAGCATGGAGAAAAAATTCAGTCTTATGCTCTGTTCACTTCAAAACTAAGGTGGAATCTAGACTCATCCTGGATTTGTCTAGTAATTTTGGCTTCCCGTTATGGCCAGTGATGACAAGAGGTGAAGCAAGTGGTACGAATGCAGAACAGAAAAATAAAATAAACAGCAACATAGTACATGGAGGAAGTTAGCCAGTTGCCAGCAACACCAGGCAGTCAGGCACCAGAAAACCCATGGTAAAGGTAACTGAGTTCCATTCAATGTTTCAAATTTTTCATTACTAATTGAAACAATTGCAAAGCATATGGAAACATTTAATCTGCCCCTGACAATTGATGTTTGGTATAGTAAGGAGAGTACAAGGGAATTATTTGAAGAGAAAAAAAATCTATGACTCGAGAACTGACATGATTCAGACATAGTTGAGATGTGTTTGGCTATGGCTTGTTCATGCTGTCTCTGCTATCACAACGGGCACTCCAGCAAATGGCCCTGATCTTTCAGCGACTCGACGCAGTCATTGAACATCTCATGCACTCCTTTGAACTTGAGACCCAGCCCCTGGAGCTTGGATGTGTCTAGCTGATATGCCTGCTTTCCATAGGGGTTCTTGAGCCTGCAGAGGAAATTCGAGGTAGCACACTTCAGTCAAAAAATTGGCCTAAATAGACGAACTAAAGAAATATATGTATATTCACAGCAAGAGAGATATTAAGACAGATCATGATCATCAATTGTATGCATTGCATTGCATTGACTGACCTCCTTGGAATGGGGAATACTGGAAACTGTTTCGCAAGTAAGCCAACCAATTCGTTGTTATCCAGAACAACTGAGCTGCACAGATATCTGCCAGTTGCCTCCGGTGTTTCGTACACTAGAATGTGGCTCCGTGCAACATCATCGATGTGAACATATCCCATCCTTCCGTACAAAGTGAACCTGTCCGTGTCACCTGCAAGAGCATTTAAAAACAGTTAGCGACTAACTACAAAGGGTACATTATTTGGAAAATAGAACAACTGATGATACGAATGATACCAAAAATAAGCTGAAGTCAAGGACAGCTTTCAAAAGGTTGAACTAAATTACTGAGGCCATGCAGCAAGTTTTAGAGCACTACTTGAAGAGAAATAACTAGAAATACCTTGAAGTAAGCCAAGGATATCTGAAGCAGTAGTGCACAATTCATGGGATAAACTTGGTCCAATTACGAATGACGGAAGAACTGTCACAAGGTCAATGTTATTCTCCTTGGCAAAGTCCAATGCTGCTTTCTCTGCAAATATCTTTGCCAGGGCATACCATAGCTTTTGGGGTGCATAGAAGAGGAAAATTTCAGACCAAAGTTCATTACCGCATTGTAATCAAGACTACAATTTGGAATGTTCTACATCACCTGTAGCTTTTCACAGAGTGGCACGGAGCTCCATGTCGTTTCATCCCATAACAGTTCTGGCTGCTGAGTTTCATCCCTAATCCTTACCGCGGATGATGAAGATGTGAGAACAACCCTTTTGAGAAATGGACTCTTCTTGCAGGATCTTAGCACGTTGAGGGTACCATTGATTGCAGGACCAAGTGTTGCTTCCTGCGATATGAACAAGACATTCAGGTGCATGGCATGGTACTGATAAAAGAGTCAAGTGTTTGAAGCAAATGCAGCATGCCTTGCAATTGGAATCAGATTTCCCGAGGACAGGCGACGCAATGTGGAAGACACCCTCACAAGCCCTGATAGCATCGTCAAAGCTCCCTTCCTCCAGTAGATCAGCTCTCACAAGTTGGAGCCTCTCGTTTGCACCTGGTAGTTTCCAAAGGTGTCCCACCTTTCTTCGATTCCCTGCCAAGTTATTAGAGAAACCCACAAATATGCAGTTCATTTGCTTGCAGACGTGTTAACCAAGGAAATCTACGATACAAAGGCACCAAGAGGAATGCTAGAAAGAAATACCTGGGTCTCTAACAGTCCCTATCACATGATATCCAGACTCAAGGAGTTTCTTGATGAGCCAAGAGGCAACAAAGCCTGAAGCCCCAGTTACACACAATTTTCCTTTGGTTGAGCTCACCATTCTCTCGAACTGTGTGAAGCTGAGATTCAATGCAAATCTACCTTCCCATATAAGCACGTCAAAGAACAGTCTAGAGAAGGAAGATCAAGAATGGTGTATCACCCTATTTCTGTGATAAACGTAACAAATACAAAGCTGGGTTGGTTGAATGTAGATCCACAGTACATTCTGAATGCATCTAGGTGACAGGTTGGTGTGGAACAGAAGTAAGTATGCTGACTGCTGTGCCAAAAAGAAATTTCATTCAATCAACTAAAAATGCCAGACGCACCATTTTGTTCCTATTGGCAAATCAAATTTTCGGCCTATCAAATGAACGCAAACCAACACTAGACCTGCAGCTGATTTTGGGAACAAAATGTTGCAGCGAGAGCATCTAGAACCCCATGGAAGCTGCTAAACCTCGAGCTCACAACGTCCACCTCAATGCCGAGCCTCCTGACGCCGTCAGCGGTGACCGGCCCATGCGCAGCCACGACCATGCCAGGCCATCGCGCCGTGAGCCGCGCCCAGCTCCACCCCGCGGCGTCCAGCCCCTTGAGCAGCCCCTCCACCTCGGCGGAGCTGGTGAACACGACGGCGTCGGGCGCGGCGGCGTCGGGGGCCACCAGCGCCTCGGCGCAGCCCGGCCCGGCCCAGCACGTGGTGTAGGCCGGCGCGCGCACGGCCACCCAACCGGCCGCCTCGAGCCCGGCGAGGAAGTCGGGCACGACGGGCGGCTCGCGGAGGCCGTCGACGTCGGGGACGGGGCAGAGCACGCGGCGGCCGGACCCGCGCCCCAGCGACTCCACGAGGCCGGCTGGGGTGGGGACGTCCGGGACGAGGACGGCAACCCTTCTTCCGGCGTCGCGGCAGAGCCGGGCGAGGAAGGCGCCGTCCAGGAGGTCGGCGTCGCGGCCGAGGGCGGCGACGGTGAAGGGGAGCGCGGAGGCGGCGTCGGAGAGGGGGAGGTGGGCGGAGGGGAGGGCGCGGGAGAAGGCGGCGATGCCGGAGCGGGAGGTGAAGGCGAGCGCCGCGAAGGGGTCGAGCGCGCCGGGCAGGAGGTAGGGGCGGAGGCGGTCGGGCTCGTGCGCGCGGATGGCGATGGTGGGCACGGCGAACGGGTGCGCGCCTCGCTGCCGCAGGAGCGTGCCAAGCCGGCCACCGTATCCGCCGCCGTCGTCGGTGGTCTGCGGCGTCGTGAACGCCACCCGCCGGCCCGCGAGCGAGAGGTGCTCTGGCTGCGCCATTCCCCTCGGCAATGCGCGGCGACGCCTCAATCTAGAAGGGGAAAAGATATCCAAACTGTCTTGGACTTCAACCGTTGTACAGTGGTTTCAGATGACGTAGAACAGAAAACGCAGCGAGCTGATACAACACAGATAACAGCATCAAACTGTAGAAAATTTCTAGCAGTGTATAAGTCAACTGAAGATCATGTGCTAAGCCAAGCAAAGTACAAAGGGATTTCTGTATAATGCAGAGTGGAACCTAACAATCTTCTGGGTTCTATTCTCTTTGCTACCAACATTATCTGACAGTAGTTCATACAATGATACACATAGTTTCACAACAGATAAGGAGAATGTTTACACCATGGCGCCGATTTCTCAACACTTCAGAAGAGCAGCGACCCGATATCACTGCCTGAGTTGTGACCATGGTAGGTGTCTGTGGGCAGTTCTCCATCTGAGCATTACGGCAAGGCGTGAAGACTAAATGGTAGAATGTTGCTCGGGGCTTCGAGGGAATATGTCACTTTGGAGTGACTCTTATGTCTCGGGGAGCAGATGCAAACGGCGGTTACTGCAACTGGGTCTCAAAAGGGAGTTCGATGGTAGTGGCATTGCCATAGAACTCTTCCAGGTTGTAGAATTCCCGCTGCGGTGGAAGAAATATATGGACGACAACGTCACCTGGAAGAGTGAAATGGACAGTTAAAATAGGTCTATGGTAAACTCTGTGCATCATCATCACAGCACAGTATTTGACACTGGAAAGTATCTCTGGGTGAGTTTTCTTTCCAACAAAACATCGTCAACTCAGTAGTTGTTATAGAGGCATTGACAAGAATGATGGTGCGGTAAGTCTATTCAGAAAACAGAAAATTCTATTTTCAGTTTTAACTTTTTAACTTCTTTAGATTACTAGAGGAAAAAAACAGAACAAAATAGATTGTGCCTGGCAATTATCTTTCAGAACATGATGCATTATACTGTGATCAAGCAGAAATATGCACAAAGCAATCCTAATAAAGATCGGCTTCAGCCTCAGGTATGCACAAAACAATCCTAGTTTTTAGGCTGAGTTCATGACTGGATATGAATATGATTATTCATCCGACGGGTTTAAACTTTGTGCAACATCATCAGTTCATCACAGCACTGGAAAGTATCTCTGGGTGAGTTTTTTTTTTCCAACAAAACATCGTCAACCCAGTAGTGGTTATAGAGGTATCGACAGGAATGATGGTGTGGTAAGTCTATTCGGAAAACAGAAAGCTCTATGTTTCAGTTTTAACATTTTAACTTCTTTATATGACTAGAAGAAAGAAAACAGAACAAAACAGATTATGCCTAGGTAATTATCTTACAGAACATGATGTCACTGTGATCAAGCAAAAATATTCACAAGGCAATCCTAATAAAGATCGGCTTCAGCCTCAGTATGCACAAAGCAATCGTAACTTTTAGGGTGAGTTCATGACTGGATATAAATATGATTATTCATCCAACGGGTTTAAACAATTCAAAATCATGTGTTTCAGGCAAAGAAAATGTGAACATGTTTTCATAAGTTGCATTTACGTCTGAAAATGTACATAATACTGACCAAATCAGTAAACATGATGTATAGAACTAAGATCAAGCGGAAATACGCACAGCGCAATCTTAACAAAAAAGCTCTTTAACTTTTACGCTGAGTTCCCAACTGGATAAGAAAATGATCATTACCCTATGGTCCAAGCACACACAATTTGAAATCATGAGTTTCAGATAAGAACTCTGAACATGTTTTCGTAATTGAATCTGTGTATGAAAACTAAGAAAAAGATGTTTTTTAAACTTACAAGCAAAAGTTAGTACTAGCTGTTTTACTCTTCCACAGTCAGAAAGTTAAGTTGTCAAACCAACACATTTCCTATCAGACGTTATCGATGTGAAACTAGTAGAACCAATCACAATAAAATAATTACAGAAAAGTACAGAACACTGACCAAAGTCCAGTAAGGTCCATGAATTCGGTTTCGTATCACCAGACGCAACGCGGCTAAACTGCTGCTCGCCGATGTCCCTCATTTTGGAACTGCAATGTAAGAGTACAATCCCACATGTGCTAAGTTAGACAAGAGCCATGATCAGTGGTGGTGCTAGAGCTACAACCCCTTTTTCCGATAAAGGGCGCTTCATTACTTAAAAGGTTTAAGCAAAATTCATATTACTTCAAGGGTGCTAGAGCTACAACCCTATGATATCAATTCATATTATCTCTCCCTAATTATACGATTTTTTTTCATGAATGACAAAAAATTCAAGAGTGGTTCACACTTTGTAATGTCAACTGACAAAACAAGAACAGAGTCTAGACCCGGCACTGGCCATGATTGAAAACTGGATCTGGTATCTTCTACTGAAATCATGTGGACAAGAAAATGGATGAAACGTATGGAGCACCTGATGGCCTCGATCTGTGCATTCGAGAACGCGGTGAGAATGATGAAGAACTCAGTCCAGTAGACAATCGGCTTCACGAACAGTACACGGATATCGGCCGCCTTCACCTCGCTCGCAACTTTAGCCAGAGAAACAGCCACTGAAAGAAAGAAATATAAGGTGAGCCACAATCAGCGGAAGACAGTTCTGGCAGCACGCAGAACTGCGGGCGGGTGGAGAGGCATGCTATGGACATAACATACATGACAGGCACTCGGCGTCCTCGTCGGCCTCACTTGCCAGAGACCCGGCCCCGCCGGCGCTGTACACGACTTCGCCGTGCTCCTGGAGCAGATCGTCGAGCAGCTCGTCGGCGCCTTCCCCCGTGTCGGGGTTCTACGGGAGCAAGAAAAGAGAACCCGGACGCCGGAGTCAGAGCTCGGAACAAAGGGTAATCAGAAAATTGGTGCCAGCACTACCCACCACGTTAGACGAGGCGGAAGAGGAGGGCGGGGAGCGAGCTCGTAGGGGGACGGCGGTGGGCTGCTGCAGAAGCAGCAGCAGGTCGCTCCTCAGCGGTGCGCCCCGGTGGTGGTGGTGGCCGCCAAAGCCGGCGCGCCGCGGCCGCGGGTGCAGCGGGACGGCGGCCGGCGGCGCTCGGGCGAGGCCGGGACCCTGTAGCGCGGCGCCTCTCATTGTAATACAAAGGGGAGAAATTTTTGCACGGGACGTGGAGGAGCGGAGCTTGTAGTGAGCGAAACGGCAGTGAAGAAGATAAGCAGCAGGGAGGGAACTGTCTGAAGAAGTGAAAGGGATAGGCCAAGATTTTTCTGAGATTTTTCTCCTTCCGCTTTTCAGCTCACCATTTTGGTCATATTTCAGTTGTCCAGATCGGCAACTGGCACTTGGAGATGCGTGCACGGAACATGCTCTGAGGAATGCGCCTCCTGTTCGTAGAATATGCCTTTTGGGGAGAAGACGAGCTATTTTGGTTTTTCCCCACGCGCTACCCTCGAGGCCGCGGCGGTGACCACAGTGAGATGGCAAGGATGACTTCAAGATGGTGGTGGCGCGTGCTAGTTGGTGGCAGGTTGGGTGGAGCATTCCAGGTCATCCGGAGGTGGTTTTGGTGGTCGGGAGAAATCTCTATCGGCTCATCGGACACCAATGTTGTGACGTCTATGGGCGCCGTCTTTCCTTCTTAAAGGGTGTCGGGTGTACCCCCACCGAAGGAAACCTAGGACTAGTTCGTGCAGCATCGGTGTCATCGTCACTTCCTTGTTGATGGTGGTCCTTGGTATGCGACACTTTGATGTGCTAGGAACATCGTTGAACTTCTTCAGAGGGCACAACGATTGCGGGTCGTCCTTGTTTTCATCGATCTGGTAATGTCGGTATTAGTTTATTTTCTATTTTCTCTGTCTTTTCCTTTTGTCTTGGTTGTGCTGCGGCCCAGCATGCTTGTTGTATCATGTGGTTACTACATTAGTAGAAAAACGGCTAAAGGATTTGACCTTTCGTACCGGTTTCTTTACGAACCAGTACTAAAGGTTGCATTAGTACCGGTTTCGTTGTCTAGGACGATGGCAACCTTTAGTACCGGTTCGTTGGCATCTTTAGTACCGGTTCGTGATACGAACCGGTACTAAAGGTACTAAAGGATTTCGCGCCAAATTTGAGATGGGGGTGGGGCCAGCGCTACACCTTTAGTACCGGTTCGTATAAAGAACCGGTACTAAAGGGTCTCCAGCTTTTCTTTGCTCCCCACACACCCTCCACACACATCCCCTGGATTGCCTTTTTTGCTTTGTAAAATACAAAATAAAATGATAGAAAATTTTAAAAATAAAATCCTTCGAGATTCTTGTATGTTATGCAACCTACTACTCAGCGAAATTAAAAAAAAATCGAATTTTGACTTTTTTTTGCAAAAAAAGTTTGAAAAATGGTCAAACAGCTTTTCTGGTTGCATACGATATCAGAAAAAGTATAATATATCAAAATCATCATGGAAAAAAGTTACATCCGATTCTACTAGGGTTTACCCGGTTAGCAAATTTTTAGATTCTCAAAATTCCAAATAGAAAATATGAAAGCAGGAACATTTTAGTTTTCGCCAAAAAAATCAGGATTTTATATAATTTTTATTTTTAAATTTAAATTAACAATTTCTTCCTGCATAAAGATTACTATTACGTAACCATAAAAGTTAGTAAATTTTTAGATTTACAAATTTTCAGGTTTTAGATTTTGCAAAAAAATTAAAAATATATTTGAAAAGTAAAAATAATTAAAATTTATTGTTTATTTATTTATTCAATACTATTTTTACATCTTTACTTTTGTTTATTAAAATAGTCATGTGGAATTCAAATAATAAAAAAGTGTGATATCCAACATGTTAATAGGATTGATATGATACTACTATCAATAATATGCGCGCGAAGCACTTGGAAGTGAGATGGGAGGGAACTTGGAAGTTAAGCGTGCTAGTGTTGGAGTAATGGAATGATGGGTGACCGAGCGGGAAATTTGACCAGGAGTAGGTAATTTGACTAGAGATAACTGTAACTAAACTTGTCAAATAACTAAAATATTAGAAATTCTGAAAAAATAGATAAAAAGAGGGAGTGGAAAATAATTCGAAAAAATAGATAAAAAGAGGGAGTGAAAAATAGATTAAAAAAATTGATATAAAAAATGGCACCGGTACCCTTTAGTACCGATTCGTGTTACGAACCGGTACCAAAGGTCTCCAGCCCTGCGGGCTCCTCCGTGCCCACGTGGAAGCACCTTTGGTACCGGTTCAGAACCGAACCGGTACCAAAGGGGGAGGCTTTAGTACCGGTTCCAAAATCGGTACTAAAAGCCCTCTGGAACCGGTACTAAAGGGGGGTTTTTCTACTAGTGCTATATTAATATAGCAGGGGGAAGCCTATTTGGAGCAGGAAGAGTGATAAGTGATAACATTCCCACTAGGGTGGAAGTATTCACCTTTGCTCCCACCAGAAAAGAAAGAGGGTTATCTTTGTTACTGAAAATATATTTGAAAATATTTTCATCAAACACATTGAAATTTAAGCATAAGAGCCATATTGTCCTTGATGATATTATAGAATATATACTAGACAAATTTTGGTTCCAATGCAGCAATAAAAGAGAACAAAACGGTTATATGCTATCCATTCTGAATAGTCACAATATTTCAATATGATGGAACAAAAATTACCAAAGTCATCGAATATTGAGTCACAAGAAATTTAACCACTATATGTCCTATTTGATGGAAGGAAGCCAGGAATATATATAACTTTTGAATAAATAATAAGAAAGATGTTAGAAGAAGCTGAAATTAGAACATAACATGGAGAAAATATTTAGATGTCAATGAAGCCTTGAGTATATAGAAATAAAAGCTGCAAGGAGTAGACAAAAGTCCAAATCATAGTATCAGTATGACATCACATTCTAATGAACTAAACATGGTGATCGCCCCAAATACTGAGAAGAAAGAATCATGCATACAAATAGATAACTGAGTTTTGCTACATACAAGCACACTATGCACCATTCATAGGGCAAATTTTGAACAATCAAGTAGCAAAAAATGAGCTGGTATTCTTGCACAACTAACAAAATAAGCAGGCATATGTGCCTGGAGCAACCCTCCAAGTATGCAAAAATATTTTAACCAAGCATCCACTTATCTGTTGAATCCAAGAAAGTTTCACTAAAGTAGGTATGATGCTATTTTCTGAATAATCTGTGTTTCAAGCAAAAGAAAATAATGTATTGCACTTTTACAAATACACATGTTCTCACTCCCAAATAGATTGATATTTTGAGACGAACACAATTTTCATATCTACTCTGTCCGTTCCTCTTTATTATATTTGTACCCAATCCGCCACCATTAACAGTATTTTAGCCAGCATGTAAAGCATTGTTATCTAATCTTGCCAGTTTTTGCCCTCCTAGTTGCATTTTAAATTTTCTGAATGAAGCGTGCCACACTTTTTCCTCCAATTTTTCCTTTCACAATTTCTCAGAAATTTGGTACTATTTCCCCTCATTTAATTGGTTCTAAGTGGAACCAATAAATATTCGTGCAACCCTTAGTTGTTGTGATGTCAAATGACTGAATTTGATCATAAATTAACCACTGGTGTAATAATAGTCAAAAGCACAACAGCCAATTGATCCATGGTATCAATTAAAGCCACACAAAATGGAATTACTCTCAGGCACTATGTTGAACATCTGGCAAGATGGCATATATACTTTGAGGGGATCATGATCAGTATAACTATTAACTACTAGAATGTAGCGTGCTACTGCTACTTTTGTTTTGTTTTATATAACATGGATGAAACTGGGTATGAAAGTTTGCGAGTAATATATATATATGCTACATCCATGAATTATGCCAGACTTTGCAGAACTCAAATCCCCTGTACACAAAAAAAAAACTTCCACACTAAGCTTTTACACTTCCACTTGTTTCAACTCCAGTTCTTTACAGATGATTAAAAAAAAACTATAAATCCACCACCCTAACATGCTGCTGATAGGACAGTAGAGAGGAGGTGGCGTCTTGGGTCAAGGCAGGGGCTAAGAGGCTGAGAGATGTCATACCAACAACATTCCCTTCGCTTTCTGGGCCCAAAGCAGTGCTTTGTTTCCTCCTAGGAGTGTTTTTTTAGCGATGGTTACCTCCTAGGAGGCGTGTAACAAATTTTATCTTTTCAATGAAATGAAACGCACAGTCCTTTGCGTTTTCTTGTAAATAAAATCAAGTAAACACTTCTTCCCACTTGCACAGTTCGTGTGGGTACGAGGTCGGAAAAAATATTGCTCAAAAGTGCTGAAAACTTTAGCTCTTTTATGCCACATTACAGATGTAAGTATACCAAAAAAAATCAGCATTCAAACTTCACATGCTATTATTTGTAGATGTTAGGATAGATGTAAGGCAACAAATTCCAATTATGAGTAATCAGACACCTCTATAAACCAAAGATGCATCATTCACTGAAACTAGCACAAGCAGGGTTACAAGCATTCTGCCATGAATTGCGAAGGAACTTCTTTTGAGACAAAAGGCATGAAGGCATTCTTTTTCACTAAAGCAAGTTATATGATACATAAATTGATTAATGTAGTAACAGCTGGCATCAGCAGCTTACAGTACATGACCAAACAGCAAAGAAATTACGACAACCAACTGACATAACAGATTAAAATTAGTATTCGAGCGCAACAGAACAGAAATAAATTACTGACAAACCCATTGAAGCAGCAAGTTCAGATTTGAAGCTTGAGCTTAGACAGTACCTCCTCAGCCCAGGTTTAATCCTGAGTAGGCCACAAAACACACCATCGCTGAATGAAGTAGATCCTCTCTTAGAGCATCGACGTGAAAAAATGGGCTTTGGACAGAAGACAAGGCATCTTCAAAATGGGCATCAACTACACTTGTAGCATCCGCTGGAGGGCATGTCAAAGGGATGACAGAAGACAAGGCAATCTTCAAAATGGGGATCAACTACACTTGTAGCATCCGCTGGAGGGCATGTCAAAGGGATCATCCATTGACAAATCATGGGTATTCTTGTTGTGTGTGAAGTCAACCTTAGAACCATATTCCAGTTCAATTTGAGCATCTCGAGAAGCTCTATCTTTGATTCGTAGCATCCCATGCTGATCAGCAAACCATTTGTGCTGGCGCTGGTAAGGCAATGTGATTTTCATTTCCTTTAGTACTTTCGCATTCAACACAAAGAAATTGGCGAAGTCAATAGATGGACTCTTGGTGCCATCATAATTCTTTAGCACCACTTTTTGAAGATGGAGCTCAAGGCATTCAATTGGGTCCAGGGGGTCATACTTCCGGGCATTGTTCATAACCATCCATGGGCGTGAGAGTGGTTGGAACTGGCGATAGAGAGAGCAAACAATACAAAAGAAGTTGCCAACATGTTAGCAATACAGTAGTTGGTATCAAATCAAATGCTGATTTTGACATGTAGAGCAAGCAGCTATGTTTTATACTCACAATGACATACAGCCTCTCCAAATGGGGGAAGCACTTGATGAAGTTAATCACTGTATCCAGATTTGGGCCAACAGAGTCAAGAACCAAAACCCTCATGGTGTGGACTTTGGTTGTCAAGCTGACAGCAATCATTTTCTGCAAAGATACAAAAGTAAGTACAAATAAGAATAATAGCCTGCATAGAGGAATGCTGAATGAGCAAGGGGTGAAGGCTGCTGCTACCTGAAAAACCATGGTTCCAAAGTGAAGTTCTGCTATGTCTTCTGAGAGCATACCCAATATCTTCAGTTTAGGTGCCGAGATTATCCATATGGTCGGGGGGCCATACTTTGGATCGAGTGGTAGCAATCTCTCAAGGAGAGGAGCATCCTCGATGACCAACTCTTGCAAGAAGACGCCTCTGTTCCTCCGGTCAGCGCAAAAGCCTAAACTCTTAAGAGTTTGGGAGCATATGCAGAGGCGAGCAATGCCGCGGTTGCCCTTGAGCTCAAGGCTTTCCAATGCAGAGCAGCCAGATATTATGCCCTGGAGAATGTCCTCCGAGATGGTGACCCTATCCAGGGTCAGCTGCTTGAGGCATGGAAACTCCGGCACAATAAAGTTGGGGAAATTGCAATCGTGGAATTTGGCCACGCGGAGTGTGGGTGCGAAGCGGAACGTGGACGATGGCAGCAGGTACACCGTCTTCCTGTCAGCAACCAAGCGACCGTAGGTGATCTCCAGCTCCTGCAGGTTGTCCAGGGCTTCGGAACCCAGCCAGCCTCCGATCTCGTCGGCACAGTCGCTGACCAAGAGCCAGAACGAGAAGCGGCGAGCGGGGCCAGGATGCTCGGAGAGGATCTTCCGGATAATCTCGATGGTCGTCTGGCCCTTGCACTCGAGTTTATAGTCCACCACGAGGTTGAGAGGAGCGGAGCGCCAGAGCGGGCGCCACCGGCGAGAGATGGCCTGGGTGCGGGCGCCTTCCTTGGTGTGGAGAAGAGAGACGATGCTGCCCAGGACGGCGTCGGGGAGGCGGTTGATGTGATCTTGGTCGTCGACGGTTCCACTCCCCGGTGGTTCATCTTCTTGGTCGTTGATAGAATGGAACTTGCGCTTCTTGGAAGCTTGCGCCGCGGCTGCCGCTGCAGCCTCCCCTGCAGTGGCCGCCACAGCAGTTGCCTCCTTCGCGTTTAACGCCGCGGCGGACGCCGCCGCTGCCGCCTCCATGGCAGCCGCCGCGGCTTCCTTCGCAGCAGTCGCCGCCGCAGCCGAGGCCGCCACTACCGCCGCCTCCATGGCTGACGGGACGCCGGAGGATTTAGCTTGGTGATGTGGTGGTGTGTGGTCGGGGGCTTCGAGGATGGTGAACGGATCGAGGGTTTGGGAATCGACAGTTTATTCAGCGGCGAAAAATCTGGTGGAGAAATTAGCGGGAATTGAAAAGATTTTCGCGCCAACTTACTCCGCGGGTGCAGCGGGACTGCGGCCGGCGTTCTGGATCACGGCGGCTCTCGTGCCAACGCCCGAGATTTTCCACGGGGCGTTGGCGTGGGGGAGCTTGCAGTGAGCGGAACGGCTGTGGAGGTCTGAAGCAGGAGGAGGAAACACTTTATTTTCTCTACCCAAGAAGTGAAACGAATAGCCGAATATTCTTAAGCTTCACAGCATCTCGAGCCGTTCCCCAAACCGTACTCAAACGATGTCGGATCTAGCCTTAGAATGTTTATTTCTTCGTGTCGTCTTTGGGTCATCGCTCCCTAGCCGCGTCCCTCAAACGAGGCTCCAAACCAATAAAAATGCATGAAAATAAAGATTTTTATTTGAATTTGATTATATTTTACAAGTTTAAATTTAAATTTGATTATATTTTACAAGTTCAAATGTAAACGGCTAGATTATCTAATCCTAGCCTACTGGCCACCCGACGTTGCCTTCGACGACCCTGCCTCACCGTTGCCTCGCCTCCGTCGCTGCTCCTGCGCCGCCTCTCCCTACGGAGCGTGACGAGAAGATGTCGGTGCTCGTTCACCCCGTCGTCGCCTACCCTCCCCAGCTGCTCATAGGGGAGAGTTCGACGGCGCAGCAAACCTGCTTCTTTTCGCTGGCACGGGCGTCGTCCTGCAACTTTTTCTGCGACTCGAACGACTAGAGGAGCGCCAGTTGCTGCGCCGCCGCCTCCTTCGGGTCCGGCCCATCGTCGTCGGAATAGTCGTCGTCGTAGCCCTCCTCCTCCCTCTACTCCCCCTCCTCCTCCTCCATTTGCGCGGCTGCAGCCGCCAACGCATCCGCCTCCGCCGCCCGGGACACCACTTCGGTTGCCGCCTCCTCCTCCCGTAGATGCTGCTCCAGTGCCTCCCGCTGCTACCGTTGATGGAGCTCCCGCATCTGCAGCCGCTCCTGCAGTCCCATCTCCTCCGCCCGGCGCCGACGCGCCTCTTCCGTCGTGGCAACGTCAAACATCGCTATGGTGTCCGCTAGCGCCGCCTTCTCCCACGCTTCATTCTCCACCTCCGGGTCGATGTCGAACTCCTTTGGTGGTGGAGATGGAGGCGGAGGTGGAGACAGTGGTGAGGGAAACTGGCCATCGCCGGCGTGGTTCATCATTGTGTAGGTGGTGCGTAGGCGACGAGGCATGCGTTTGCGGCAGAGAAAGGGATGCTGGCGGCTGTGGTAGCAACCATTGAACGGAGGAGACCCTTTTATAGACGTCGGCGTCGCGAGAAGAAGCGGGAACAAAGCGGGGGAAGAGGCCAGAAGCCGCGGGAACACGCCGTGGCGTGCGACGCATGGAGAAGGCGCAACACCGACTAGACATCTCGCTTCCCCCTCCATCGCCATTAAGGCAAGGCTACGACGCTTCGTTCGTGTGTCAATGATGTGTCAAACCCGCCACTCCCCACCTCACTTCTCGCTGTGTCCGGCGCTCCCGAAGCGTCCCCTGCGAACCGGGAACGGGCTCGGGACACCGGACACTGTATTGAGTCTCGCTGAACTAAAGTAGGTTTTGGGACGCTCGACTAGGTCCGAAAATATGTTAGCCCCAAAATGCTTTGGGGAGGCTGGAGATGCTCTCAGTTCACCATTTCCTTTCTAGTCTCCCAGGTTTCAACTGTCCAAATTGGCAACAGGCGCCTGGTCATGCGTGCAAGAAAACATAGGAGACAAGAACCCCGGATGATCTCGATTCAAAAGCTTATTACGCAACCATCCAAAAAAATCCATGTTGCGAAACGAAGCCTTTTTCACAACCTGAAGATGCTATTCTAACTCCTAGGTTTTTTTTACCTGTACTACAAATCAAGAAACTTTTTCACAGAAACCTGATGGTAAATGACTCATTGTAGTATCTACATGCCAGATTGTTTTTTGTGTTTCTATAATCTTGTAAACTCAGTTTTTAAATGTTAAGGAAAAGAAGATCACATGACCAGAGAGCCATACGTCGGAGTTCACCAAGCACAAGTTATCTTTGATTCATAATGCTGCACATAAAGGCTAGATATTTGTTCTCATGATGACCTGCCTGCTAATTTCAATGAAATAGTATGGCTGAACAGAATGAATTATAAGACATTAAATGTTCAGTGGTAAAAGGACAGACATGTATAAGCTCCACATGCTTTTCATCAAACATTATCATGAATCTGGCGCACAATCATACTATCAATACTACTATGCACAGGGAAGGAGTTGCATCCCTCATCGTGGTTCAATTACATTCAGTAATACAATGTCAACAACCAGACGAGTTGAAAAGGGAAATAGCTAAGTAGTAGTCATATTTATATTGCCATCAGATTTTTTTTCCTTTTTTTTTTTTGGTTTCTGCGCCTCCTGCGTAAGCTTCAAGCTAACACCTCAAATCATGTTCCTTTGAAAATGTCTCTACCTCTTTGCCTTTTCCAATGGGAATGATGGAAAAACAATTGCCTACTAATTGAGGACAAAGGAGTTACAACGAAGACCAGACACCATGATGACTAGAGAAAAGTTTGCCACTCATCCTGTCATGTCGAAGAGGAACTCCATAACCCCTTGCAGAACTTGATTGCATACCCGGTGCCAGTAGCAAAGGCCCACAGGATAGCGGCAAGAAGAACCAGTAGCGAGACCGAAATCAGCCCCGCGCCCCTTCTTCTAAGCTGAATAACTGGGGCGCTTGGTTCTTCATGTGAAGCTTGTTCTGACCTAAAGCTAGAAATGCGTTGGAGTGTTCTGTTCAGGACATTGCTTTCAGCAGCCAAAGCTGGACCGGCAGGGACTGCGTCCAGCAAGGTTGATACAGCTGTGTTGAACCATGATTGTGAATCCTGTGGATTCCGGTTAGATGGTTCCTCATTCATCGTATGAATATTGGAGGTGCCTGCAATGTTCAGAAGCAATAAGTTCAGACGCTTTGACAATGTTATCTGAGATAATTTTTAGGTGATCACATGAAAAGCTTGAGAAATGAAATGAACTCATTAAGCACCTGATGCGTGTGAGGAGAAGATGACATGGTTATGCTGCATGCTGTTCCGCACATTAAGAGCAACCTGGTTCTGTGTCCATGATTCAGATGTGTAGTGAAAGGCCTGGTTCTGGGATCCATTATCGCCAAGATAACCATTTTGGTTTTCAGTCCCCACTCCAGCTGTGTCAAATGAGCCAGGAAGAAACATTGAAGCATCAGCGTACTCCATACTATCATACATCCCATTCGATGCAGAAATCAAGTGCTCAGTTGCAGTACAGTTCACACCCTGCCCTGCGTCTTCAAGATCAAAGAAATCGTTGATTTCAAGGAACTCGTCATCAGCATCCTGACTGTCGTAACTAGCCAACCCTGATACAGATCGCAGGGCACTAGTTTCTTCAGTGCAGTTTGTTTCCCAACTCAATGGCATGTTGGTGAGAGCAGACTGTGCAATATGATTACTGGGCTCACATTGTGGACCAAGATTTGTGCTCTCTTGCAATACGGAAGAAGGATCTACAGAGCTGAATACAGCGCCAGGACATCCTTGGAAATCTCCAACGCCAGCCTAGGCAAGTCAACATAAATTAAGATTTATATAAAACTGGGCAACAGATGCAGAATAGCTCATGCATATTACTGCAAAATGTGGTAGTGTTATAGAATCATTCAAACTGTCTCTGATGTCATTTAGGGACAATAGCAGAACATATTCTCAAATACTGACCAGACCCAAGAATTGTTGTCTTATCTCCCCATTCCAAATTAATTGAATTTCTAGCTTTGTCAAACTTCTTTAAGGTTGATCAAGGCTATAGAAAAATTATATCACCATCTACGACACCAAACTAGTTTTGTTAGATTCGTCACATCATATATATACATATTATACATGGTTTTAAAGGCGCCAAGGCGTCCTAAGGCGAAGGGGGGGCGCTCCGACGCTTAGGCGACGCCTAGGCGGACGCTTTGGACGCCTAGGCGCCTAAGGCGGGCGTTTTTCTAAGGCGGAGGGGGAGCGCTTGGACGCTTAGGCGTCCCTAAGGCGACGCCTAGGCGACGCCTTTAAAACCATGATATTATATGTTGCTCATATAAGCCCATTTTTCTATAGACTTATTCATAGGACAAAGTTAGAAGTTGAATTAATTTGGAAATGAGCGAGTACAAATTTTGCAAGTGTGTGAGCATAAATACAGAAGTAATTAGCAATTATGACAGATGCAGAAATAATTACTAGCAAGCAGGCAACACATCATGCATTCAAAATTCTGAATCATCTAAAGGAAGAGTAAGTACATAGCACAGATTATAGACAACAGCAAACAAACCTGATGGAAGCCGTGATGAGGAACTGGTGCGGAGAAATCTGCCTCTGTCAGTGGCTCAATGTTTTCCTGGTCATTCTCTAGCTGCAACAAAAGCCCTTCAAGATCCCCAAAGGGAAGCTCAGTGCCACTGCCAGCACACTCAGATGCGTCCGCAACGCCACTACTAGCGGCATAATCTGCGACACTGATCTCCTCCATGTCAGTGTTGGGCGAGGGCTGGTGATCATCGTGCTGAAGCTGCAGCTGGGGCACGGATGCAGAGAACTCCTGGAACGAATTGGCGGCGCGCTGGTCGTCTGATATTTGCATGAGAAGCCCCTCCAGATCCCCCAGGGGGAGCTCGGCGTTCTCCGCCGCCGCTGGCATGGCGCGGCTGCTGGTTGTAGCGTCATCGCTGGGCCAGGTTCGGCCGTGCTGTAGCGGAATTTGGGAAGAGACTGGTGTGGAGATAGATGATGGTGGGTGGTCGGTGGTTGGGGGGTCGTCTCCGTTTTGCAACAGGGGCAGCTCCAGATCCCCAATCAGCAGGGTGGCGGCCCTAGGCACGGTGGCGGCGGTGGTGGAAGGGTGAGCAGCGGGCTCCGTGGCGAGGGGCAGCTGGACGAGGAGGTTGGCGTCGTGGTCGTCAAGCCAGTCCTCCTCCCGGAAGGGCGCGCCGTACTGCTCGCCGTTCTTGGGCCCGGCGCCGCTCTTCTCGAAGAGCTTGTAGAGCGCGAATGGCTCGCGGGCGTGCGGGAGCGCGTCGGGGAGGAGGGTGTACTCGTGCATGACCCAGTCGGTGCGCTGGCCGCGCGGCGCGCGGCCGTGGTGGTAGACGAGCGTCTTCTTGTTCCCCACGGCGCGGCCGCCGTTGCAGATGGCGCGGTCCTTGCCCGTGGCCTTCCAGTAGCCGTCGGCGGTGGTGCGGCTGGCGCGCGAGCCGTTGGGGTACTTGCGGTCCAGCCGGCTGCAGAAGAACCACTGCTTGTCGCCGGTGCGCAGCGCCGACCTCTCTGCTCGGGCAGCGGCGAATCAAGGTCAGGAATCGGGATGGGAGGCGATCGGATTTGGGGCGGGCGGGCGGCGGGGGAACGTACCGGGGAGGAGGGAGGGGTGGGACTTGTAGACGTCGACGTCGGCGATGTAGGGGGTGGGGCGGGCGGCGGCGATCCGGCGCTTGAGGAAGTAGAGGACGAGCTCCTCGTCGGTGGGGCTGAAGCGGAAGCCCGGCGGCCACCGCGGCGGCGGGGTCGCCATCGTCGCCGGCGGAGCGGGATGGGGTTTGGTGGTGTACTGCGGCTTGCGTCTGAATGCTTTGCGGGGTCAACAAACTCTTGCTCCGGCTGAGTTAATATGTCTCTGTGTATGTGGGACCCGCGGGTTTACGCGGCTTCGTGGCAGCTTCTCGCTGGGTCCCAAGGCCACACAAAGTCATGGTGTGCACACGGCCCGAAGCAAGTCGACCCCACCGGCCAGTGACATGGTACACACGAATGAGATCGACCAAAAATAGACACGAATGAGAATGAGGTAAATGGCCAGTCCATCTTCCAAGCTATATTTGTTCTTTTAGCAGCATCTTCCAAGCAATATGTTTAGTTTTTACAACAAAAAGAAGGTGACATGTTCGTGCGTCTTACCATTTACCTCTCGTGCAAATTTAGTCTCGTCCAGCAATTTTTATCTCTCAACAACCTAAAAAGAGACCGTATCCATAGCTGCGACTAGAACATTCTCTTGTTCATCGTCATTCTAGCTAACCCATTGACAAGCTATGGGTACAAAGTGCTTGCCAACCGTGTATAAAACTATAAATAAATGTACTTTCCTGTCGTAGCAAAGGAACACCAAACAACCTGATTAACATGTGTATAGGTTTTATGAAATATTGGCAGGTCTCCATGGTGAACAAGATGCTCTGGAGCTCCGTGCTGGTGCTGACGGCTTGCTAAGGCTTGCTACGTCTGTTGGAACAGATGGAGCATCTTCTGGAAGTGCTGATAATGGGAATCGCCTTCGTCTGGAGAATAGGAGCCCTGATGACAGAAATCCTGATGGAAATCATTAAGAAGATACTCCTGGTGGAATTGCTGCTTCTGAAGTTGATGTCTAGCTTTCTATTAGCTAGCTGTTTTACTTTTGCCCTGGCTGTTACCCCTTGTGCTTTAGGCAGGGGTTTTATGTTCTGTAATACTTATAAACTTGTTCTAGTCTTTCGCCTGAACGCTAGCATTAGGCGGCGATCCCTCCCTGTGTGTGTCAGAACCTGGTGTATTTTCGTTATCTGATGATAATGAAAATTCGATCCTTTTGGATCGTTTGGAAAAAAAAAACATGTGTATAGGCCACAAAAGGCATGATGTCGAGAAGGGCTAGATCCAGTTGTTCCCACCAGCCAGCGAAACAACAGCTCCCTCAATACAAAAAAAACAAAGTGACACAACACATTGTGATTGAGACATGATTGCGATATAAATGTTTGTGTAAGAAAACAAACGAGCGATACACTATGGCTTGAAAACAATGTATGATAACAATGATACAAGTCCATCTTCCAAGCGAAATTTGTTCTTTTTGCAAAATCTTCCAAGCGGTATGGTTAGTTCTTACAAAACAGTAGAGGTGTCAGGTCCGTGTGGTCTTGCCATTTACCGTTCCTATGAATTTAGTCTGGTCGAAATAATTTTATTTCTCAATGTAAAGGGTGACTATGTTGTTCAAAATTCTCTGGTTTATCATCATTCTCCCTGACCCATAAACAAGCTATGAGTTCAAAGTCCTTACAGAACCTTGATATAAAATTATAAATGCGCTTTCCCTTTTTGAAAACAATACAATAGGGGAAGCACCTACAGTGATTTTTTTTTAAATAATAACAACTCAAATCTGGGTCCCTAGGGATTTGAACTTGAGTGAGTGGGTTGCATATCCACTTTTCTAACCAAGTGAACCTACATGATCGAGAACAACTAAAAATACGGCAATAGGAATGAGGTAAATGTAGTTGCCTACGGAAATGTTGGGCCTCTTTTGATTGTAGGAATTTTATAGGATTTTTGTAGGACTTCAATCCTTAGGATTTATTCTATGGATTGCTTTCGATCAAAGGAATGGTGGTACCCAAATTTCTGTGGATTAGATAACTATGTTACAATTTCATAAGAATGTTTACATCCACCCCAGCCTTCTTTTTAGACTAAAGTGTGTTGGATCGAGAAATATTCCCAGTGTTTTTCCTGCGTTAATCCAAACGATCATTCTTGTAGTTTTTTTTTACAATCACATGTTTTGCACAAACAAACATGTTGGATTCCTATGTTTTTCCTATTCTTGCGTTTTTCAACGATCCAAAGAGCCTTGTAGATGAAGTAAACACTGCATATGATACATTAATAGTAACGACAAGCCCATCTTCCATTTGAATTTTTAACAAACTTCCAAGTTACATGGTTCTTGACAAAATAAAAGGGTGAAAAGTTCATGTAGCATTGTCATCTAGAATTCCTGAGTACTTTGTCTCATCAAAACAATTGTTATTTCTCAACTTATTATAGGGATACCACATAACTGTTGCGTCATTGTGTGTAGAAAATTCTCCAACTCATAATATTTGCTAACGTTAACCCACCGACAAGGTATCCGTTCAAAGTCCTTACCAACAACACTAAAACTGATTATCAAAGTTTTTGATATGTCAACTATGAGGAGTTTTCAGTTCTTCTAGACATCAATGAGAATGAGGTAAATGTTTGTCTAAGAAAACAAATGAGTAACGCATATGGCATAAAAACACTGCATAGTAGCAATGGCGAGTCCATCTTCCAAGAGATATTTGTTCTTTTGGCAACATCTTCCAAGCAATATGGTCAGTATTACAAACAAAAAAATCACATGTTTCATTAGTCTTTCCATTTGCAACTTTTGCGCATTTAGTCTCATCAAAACAATACTTATATCTCAACGTACATGGAGACCGTAACACATCTGCATGTCAAACATTCACAAGATAATCCTTATCATCGCTAACCCACGAGTATGAGTTCATAGCCCCTCCCAACTTCGAAATCATATAGAAATGTGCTTTTTTTTTCCCTTACTACCATAGTAATAAAAACAGTAAAAATAACAAATTTATAGGCCACAAAAGTCATGATATGCACAAGGCCCGAGGTTATTCAACCCCACCAGCGTATGACACAATAGTTCCCTTTTAAAAAAAGTGACACATCAAACGGTGAATGGGATCAACTAAAACGAACATCAATAAGAATGAGGTAGATGTAGTTGTCTAATAAATGGAAATGCAGTAAACAACGCATGATACATTCATATTAACAATGAGTCCATCTTCCAAGCGAATTTCTTTCGATAACCTCCAAACTATATGGTTCTAGACAAGAAATATGACACATTCATGATATAATCTTGCCATCTAGCATTCTAGCTTGCTTAGTCTCATCGAAAGAATTGTTACTACTTTCTCAACTAGTCAACTTATATTGATACCTTATCATGGGTGGGTCATTGCGTATAGAACATTATCTGGCTTTTTTATCATCACTACCCCACCAATGAGCCTTGCCAAGTCCTAATTCTGATATAAATGTGCTTTCCTTCTTTATTTCGTAGAAAAAAACACTCGCCCATGGGGAGGAGTCTTACGTTCTCTCAGCTACCTGGAAAAAAAAATCTAGATTTGATTGCGCTCATACTCCTCTCTTTTTCTATCTTATCTTCCTTTCCCCCTTGTATGATTGCTTATTGAGTTTGTTGTTTTGCTCATTTTAGCTTCTTTCCTTTTGTTGCTTGTTCGTTGTTTCGAAGTGCAAAATAAATACAACATGTGCAAAGACATAGAAGTTGAGGAAATTTTACCCTTTGATTCCATCCATGTAAACACATGATGATTTGGTAATTACTTAGTGATTAGCTAGGACTAAAAATATCCGCACCAGTCACATAATATTAAGAAAAAACATCTGCACGTTCGATCGTTTAGTTTCACATTTATTTGTATATCCCACAATATAACTCCTCATGTTTTGTCCACTAAATTTATTTTATATCTCAGCTATCTGATTGTTGCATATTGCACTAGCAAAATCTCCAAATAGACTATCACTATGATATGAGCCCAGTTAGGAGAAAAAAAACTAAAGCTACAGGTAGTAGTTTCATGAACTTTGGAGCACTCTATGTTTAGAAATTTCATCCTAAGCTCAAGCATAAGATCTATCACTTGGTATGTTGTGAAGCTCATCCATATGAATCCAGGGTCACTTGAATCTGACTCGATATGGAAACTTAGCAACAGAATATAAAACCAATCTTAGAAGTAAATAAAATAAAATGTAGCAACAAAGAAACATAATGAATTCTAGATGACAACGAAAACATTTTCTCAATCAATACATATCACCATGTGTTTATTAGCATTTCCCCTCTCAAAATTGGAACTGTTAATAGTCAATGTTTTGTCTCCTTTGATGCATTTTTAGAAGCACAACCAGTGTGACTTCAAGAAGCGCCACCCACTCATGCTATACAACACTACACAACTACTGCAAGCCTCAACGTTTAAGGAATAGAAGAAAAACCATGACTGTTTTGCGCAATGGGCCATAGGCTAAAAGAATTATGCACCCATAGACAAAGCAAAAAAAAAGTAATGTGGTACTGTTTATGAATACAACAATGCCGACTGTCGCTGCCTCAACATCAGAGGCAGTGCAGCACACCTGTACACAACACAGGGCTGCTGACGTCGGTGTATGATTTTAATCGATTGATTACAATACACAACCGAAGAAGGCAGAAGGATAGAAACCAGCTGCTTCTTTGCTCTACTATACTAACATAAATGAAGACCATGTGATCATCTACAATACGAATATTGTACAAAAAAGATGACCCACGGAAAACCAAGTTGTTGTCCTCGGAGCAAATCATGTGATTGGATCCCTCTGCGCACCTGGCGGAGCGGTAGGCATCGGGAAGTTGAACGAACGATAAGAGCCGCCAAACTGTGGGGCCTCCACATATGGACTCTGGACAAAAGGAAGAGTACCATTAGCTCTGATGGCGAGGGAAGTAAAAAACCATGCTTGGTGTAAGGAGAAGTGAGCAAGCTAAAGCTCAATGCAGCTTGAATTCAATAGGTCGCCACAAGGTGAATTTTAGTATTCTGCTTTTGAAGTTTTTATCTAATGATATTTCAGAAAACAGCCTTGTATAAAAGCTTGCATTTATGCTACAGATGTCACAATAATGTTTTCGGAAGATGGTAGGCACCTGGGAATACAGTGGGTTTGCATCGAATGGCTGCCCCCTTGGAATTTCGGGTGATGAATCAGGAGAGATGCCAACATTATCATCCAAATTATTTATCGTATTCGGCACTGTTGGTGTTTCCCCTTCAACGTTGAGCTTAACACGCTGTGGCAGAATAACCCAACTTAGCTCATCGAATATCACCAGACAACTTACATGTCAAAACCAACAAATAATGAATAAATTTATGAAGAATGATACCTGGAATATTTTGCCTAAAGTTTTCAATCCTTTAGCTCGAGCTTTCAGTTCCTCCCTCCTAACACTGCTATCTTGAAGCACCTGATAATGGTAGAATATTTAAATCCAGTGCTACAACTTATGACAATATTTAAGATGAACACAAAAGACGTGGAAGAATAGTTTAAGGGAGTCAGGATATGAGGACGGACCATTTGGCAGACCCGTGACAGGGTTGCCTCTATATCAGCAACATTAAGCTTCCACAACGAATCAACCATAACACTTTTATGACTCTGCATGTAAGCTTCAAGTTGCTCCTCGGTGTAATTACATTCTGCACTAAGATGCTTCTTTAAGTCTTCCTGCAACTGCATAAGAGCTATTGCACCTGCATAAAAAAAAATCAATCCAAATTACAAATCTTAACTGGTAAACTAGCATAGCATGTAGCAAAACAAACATTAGTTATTGAATAGGACAAATAATAAAATAAGTTTTACCTGTTGCAGCTGTCACTTGGGATTTAATAAAATGACCTTTGTTTCTAAACCATTCAGCTATAAATGGAACCCCCAAAAGGATAGCTTTCTTTCCAAGCTCCTTGGCAGCTTGTCTTGAATACATGTAACCAATAGTACTCAGCATATCAACCCCATATGCTGCAGGACATGAAAACCAGAAAAGAACATTCAGCTGATCAAAATCAGGTTCATGAACATAGGAAAAGAAGGGAATCTCAAAGTTTGATTCATATAGGTAATATACACCGACAAAATGATCAAACAGTTCCAGAGCTTTGTGTAAAAAAAAAAGGAAAAATAGATAAAAGTATAGAGCAGTGAGCAAGTGAGAAAATTTTGTGAAAAGCATTTCAGAGAGTGATGAGAGGATTGTCATGGATGCGCACCTGCATCAGAAAGTCTCGACACCTCAGCCTCAGCAATCTGGATAAATTCATGTTTGTTTCCTTGAACATAAATGTTCAATCTATTCTTCAGTTTTTCTGCTAGTTTTTCCTCCCTTTCCCTTTGTACAGTCTGCAGTAGTTGTTAAGAGCTTAATTATGAAAGCAAGAACAACATTGCACCACTTAGTAATTAAAAAAATGCAGCACTGAAAAAGAACATGCATCTTAGTTAGCTTTTTATTAAAATAACAACATAAAGCATGTTTAGTTGCAATCTAGCAATTAAGCCATCAGCCCCTAATTTCATCTAATTGCTACTGCAAACACTAAGTGACTCCGTGTGTATGCTAGAAGCAGCGGAGTACTGTGGAGACTGAGAAAGTGAGAACTGAGAAGAATGAACAATAATATTCCACATGAGAAATATCATGCAGAAAGAAGAGTACGTTATGCAATATTTGATACTAACATGAGAAGTGTAACGAACCAGCGAAACAAGAACACTAGAAAAAAAATTCTTGAGTTTGAAGTCTTTCCAGAGGCATTATGGCTTCTAGTGTAGCAGAGCGTAGTGTTAAATATTGATCTCACTGGAATATAGGTATGCATCATAACTTGGTTGAACAGTGTATAGTTGGAAGCTAAAAACAGCTCATGTTCATACACTATTTTGTTAACAAAGACATACACGCATTTTGTCTTGCAACTTCCTTTCATCAATCTGTTCATCTTCACCAAAAATATCAAGTGAGGCCATGGATGCCATCGCCAGTTCACCAATGTAATCCTCAAAAATCTCACTACCAAATAGCATAGCAAAAATAGCTGCCGGATCAATCATTGTTTCCCTGTATAAATGATGATAGGAAACCAGTAAGAAGGTAATCATCTGGTACACATATGTCACCATTTACATTGTCAAACAATATATCTAGGAAAGGAAGGAACAATTTGGCAGTCAACTAAACCACTACACAAATAACAAAAAAACGCAGGTTTTTGTACATAAAGTTTGTCCTTCTATCCAATAAAAAAAGTGCTCCTGCCATTTGCTCGAAAAAATATATATCCACCAAGAACACCCAATTTTTTTTGAAAATTAGTCCAAAAAGTTCACAATAAGTATGAATTTTTCAATCATACTTACGTTGAAATACCAGATTTCCCATATGAGTCGTATGTTTGACGCTGTGCGGGGTCACTGAGTACTTGGTACGCCTCGCCGAGCTCCTGCAATCACAATAACTCTGGTGACCATACTATATAAGGAAATAACTGTTTTGAGAAGTCATAGCAAGTATTTAAGAGTGACAAGATCCACTGCATAGTAGCACTACTTGAGTCTTCAGCAATGCTCAACACATTGCAAAAGTAACTCGATAATGCATTATACTGGCTTGCAAGATGCTAATATCAGTACATGAGATACAGGCCCGTGGTTGAGAGTGATTAGTTACAAGGGGGACACAGGAAAACAGCTGATTGCCAGACATTAGTTTCACATGCTTCAGCGATTATGCAAAGCAATTAGTCTCATCTTTGTGCCAGACCAGAATGATTCATGGTGCCATTGAAACCTTGTTATTTTAGGCACAGCTGCTGCCACAATCATTTACGGAGAGACTAGATTATGCTTTGTGTAGTATTTCTTGAATGCATGTTGTTGGGAACAAGGTGCATATGCTCAGTTAATGCAAGTCCAGTTTTTGACAATGAATCACTTGGATGGTGGGCTACAGAGAGCACTTGAGTTATCTTGACCCCACACATTACTTACACTATCATTTTTTTGGGTTCTTCGACTAGCAGAGTAATTTCAATACCATGGCAATATACAACAGGTCTCGCTGCAGCATCGATTCGTTATTCAGTGAGGTTGCAACATTAATGCCTGTTAGCACTCGCATATGCTTGTACTACAGACGACAATTATGGTTGATTCAAGGACTCCCCTAGTGAGCCACAGCCAGTATAATATCGTTTTGATTCCTACGAGCGGAGAAGCAACAAGGCAATATTGATCGGTACCACAGTACTACATTGGTATTATCGTATATACAGCTAAACACTCGTGAGATACAGAGATGCACATTTCGCTCGTATTGACTGGTGTGGCAATTTGCCGATCAGCAGCGGGAAGCACTATTCGTGACAGTTAGAGCAGTATCAGGAGTTTTGCGTCATTCTGCTGTCGCTGGCACTCTGCATAAGTTAATCGTGGTAGTGAAACAAGAGCAGAGCGCGCGGAGGGAAGACTTGCCTGGAACTTGTGGGCCGCGAGGGGGTCATTGGGGTTCTTGTCGGGATGGACCTTCCTCGCCTGCAATAACACCACCACCAGCGGCAACCGCAATGAGGTTCCTCGAATCAACAAGAAAATTCGCCAGCGCGATCGAGCGGGGTGTGGAAAGCGCGCGCGGGAGAGAGGAATTCACCTTGACGTAGTAGGCCTTCTTGATCTCGGCCTCGGTGGCCGACGGGATCACCCCTAGCACGTCGTAGTACCCCGTCTCCCGCACCATCGAACCGAGCCGCCGCCGCCGGAACGAAACGCCGAGATCTCACGCTAGCTAGGCTCCGGCACGACCGGAGGGACCCGGGTTCTCCTCGCGCGGCCGGCGGCGGTGCGTGGTGGCGAGACGGAAGCTGGCGGGCGGAGCTGGAGGAGGAGGAATGGAAGGCCGGCGGTGCGGTGGTGTGGCGGGTGGGGATCCTCCGCCCGCCCGTCCGACCATAAAGCGCGTGGAATAATTCGCTGGCTTTGTTTCTTTTTTGGCTCCCGCGTGGAATAGTGGGAGGATGAGTCACGTTGACATGGAGCCCCAGATTGGTAAAACCCCACGCGCCCCTCCAACGGGACTCCCATGTAGATGTAGGTGGACCACATGGCCGACCGGCGACCGGCGACCGGCGACCGGCGTCGAGTTTGGCCGGCGACCGGAGCCGGCGAAGATGGCCGGGTTGGGTCGGAGGTGAGAACAACGCCGTCTCTCCACTAAAATCGCCTTCAAATGGCGAGCGGAGATTTTTTGGCTTCAGGGCAAAACTGTTTTAAAAAAAGCAGAAATCACATTTACAAATGTGTAAAATGTTAATATCAATTCCGAGCAAGCTGTGGAAGCCCAAAAATGCCTATGCAAACCTGCATTTGAAACATGCAGCGAACCTTGGAGATAATGGTAATGTTCATACGCTCAGCTATACCGTTTTGTTGAGAAGTGTGAGCATCTAAGGCTACCTAACAATGCATTCAGATTTGCAATATGATTCAAACTCGTTAGAACATAATTCCATCCCACTATCAGTGTGTGGACTTTCCTTATAGATATGTTCCTGATTCTGGAATTACCCGCCTGCTCTTACTGAAATCGTATCCCTTTTGATAGAGGTTCTTAATCTCCGGGATATCTAATAAGGAATGGAACCTAGGCACGCGCGCACCCAGTTTTCAAAAAATGAAAATAATGTTATTTAAAAGTTTTTAAATATTGAAATAAAATTTTGCATGTATATATTATGTTGATACATACCAAAGTTTTAAATAGCGGGCTATTGCAAATAGCGGCAGATTTTTTGGCAGCTATACAAGGCTATAGCCCAGCTATAGCCGGCTAAACCCATTTAGCGGTTTTGCTAATTCAATGAAAAAAAATAAAATCTGGGCAGCACATACCCATATAAACCAGTCTATAATTCACATAGGCATAGCATATTAACACAATTACATAAGAGGCACAAAGAAATAAGACGTAGTTCTGTCTACATATTATAACATTACAAGTAGCAACAATTTAAGACATAGTTCTGTCCAATATTACATAACCAACAAAAGCAAGTAGCATGTAGCAACAGAAATTTAAGGACCTAGTTTTGTCCACAAATTACGTAGCAACAACAGAGCTACAGCAAGTTCACAGCAAGCAATAGCAACTTTACATAACCAACAAGACATGCCTGCGATCACTCCGAGTCATCTGAAGCATCAGAGAGCTTGTCGTCATGATTACCTTCTGATTCCGATGATGAAGAATTGGTAGAATCAGAAAGTACAGCGTCTTCTTGGACAGAATTAAGCAAAGAATGGATGCTCTTCTTCCTCTTCTTCCTAATGTGTGCATGTCTCTTTCGGTGGGCTTGCGACGTCGATGCTTCTGGTTGCTGATTTTCAATATCACGTTGTTCTTGTTCGACTTGAACAATGGCTTCAGGGACAATCCCAGTAATGAATTCGTTCTCATCATCGTCCAGAACATCCTCAACTATCTTCTCTATGGGGTCTCTTATCTTGTTCTCTCTCCTATCAATCATCCTTGAGTTGACTTTGACAAAGACAAGGTCTCTAAGCCTATCACTAAGTAGCCTACTGCGCTTCTTTGTATGGACCTGTGTTTTGTGTGCACATTTTAGTAACCAACAACAGGTATATAAGTTCATACATGGATAATCTGCAATAAAGAACATGTTGCTGGAGTACTAGGACAATAAATTACTCGTGCTGGTACTAATAGTCTAATACCAAATGTACAATGCTACCACATGCAAAACTGAGCAAGGAGCTGAAAGATTTCTTACATGTTCAAATGCTGAAAAATTTCTCTCACAAGCAGATGAGCTGCATGTCAGACTAAGAATCTTTACAGCCAAATTCTTCAAGTTTGGTGAGCTTGTTCCATGATTCAGCCACCATGTTGCTACATTAAGGCATGAACAGATTATTAGTTGGACAAATAAAAACATGGCAAAAAGGGGAAGTCAGATCAAATCAACAAGCACTAACCTGGATCAAAGTTTTTGTTCTTCCTCTGTCTTGTGGCAATGTCAGTTCCAAAAGACTCCTTCCCAGCTCGATATGTCTTGAGTTCTTCAATCATCGCATCTTGTTCGTCATCTTCCTGAATCATTGTCGTAATGCACGTGATCACGGCTGCTCTAAATTTTCCTTCTTTTTCAATCTGAACCTTGTTTGGATAGTAGTAGTAGGGGTTCAAAAAGTAACCAGCCAAATGTAGAGGCTTCTTCAGCTTGTTGTCCCAACGTTTGTCGATGATATCCAAAACAGATTTGCAGCGGCTCTCATCATTGTCGAACCTCAACAAAATTTCTTGTTTTGCATCTAACATGCTACCATAGAAGAATCCCATTGCTGGCACATCACTATCCATTCTTCTTAACACATTGGCCATTGGCTCAAAGAAATCGACAGAAATATCAACATGTTTCCAGAAGGCTTCAGATTTCACCACTTTGTTAGCTTTGTCCCCTTTGTCCTTCTTTAAGTAGCCCATCTCATGTAGCTCATCTGATCTGAATAGTTTTTGCAGCCCATTCTTGTTATCTTGCAAGCTTTTTAGATTGAGATAAGCTGTGGCAAACCTTGTAACACCCGAGCGCACAAGGTCTTTCTTAAGGACACTCCTCATCAAAGCCAACACCCTTATATGAGCATACAAGAACACAGTCACTAGCCTTGCTTGGGTAATTGTTTTGTCAACCTCTGGAAGATTCCCTATGTCCTCCAACATGAGATCAATTGTGTGGGCTGCACATCCATTCCAAAATATGGAGGGTCTCTTTGCTTTTAATAGATTTGCTGCTGCTATATTGACACTAGCATTGTCAGTCACCACTTGTATAACCTTTTCAGCCCCTATATCTTCAATGCACTGATCAACAAGCTCAAAGATATATCTGCCATCTTTTTTGACAGCCGAGCAATCAATCGAGTTCAAGAATAAAGCACCGTGAGCACTATGAACAACTAGGTTCATTACTCCCCTGTCCACAAAATGTCCAAATGACACTATAATGTTTGGATTTATACTATTCACAGAAATAGAAACTTCTATTTTCTCATTTTTGTGTAGGTTACGTATAATCATATTTAATATATACATGCGTGCATTTTTCAAATTTTTCTAAAACTTTAAAATAACATTACTTTGAATTTTTTATAACTGGGTCTGGGTGCGCGCGCACCCAGGTCCTTTTGATATTTTCGATTTCAATACTTCCTATTCTGATATGAGCTACACAAAAATGACTAACGTGTGCATCTGAGTGCGCATATTTCCAAATCTCTAAATTTATCAGATTTTGTCATCTTTTGTAGCTGAAAATCAAATCAAGATGTAAACAAAAAAAGTTAATCCTGGTGTTTTGATCCTAGAGTTACGAATTGGAATTTCAGGACTTGTACAGAAGAATGGATTGATTGTGTATCAATGATTTCGGTAGTTGCAGTATACCATGTTGTGTACCACATTGTGTGAGTCCCATACGAGTTTTCGGAAAAAAATATTAATAAAACACCAATACATGTTATTCTAAATATGACCATCTATATGTTGTTGCAAAAAAAAAGAGGGAGGTAAATAATGGTATCAACTTCATGGTATGGTTTCACATGGTTGTTAACCTTCTCTTTACAGATCAAAAAATGGACACATTTTTTATTGGTTTTTACAGGTGCTCATGGTATTGCTTAACCTACGCAATTATTCACCTAAGAAAATATGGACCGGGGCACCGGGCAGATAGCGATATACTCACGCAATTCATATTGTGTGTGCCATATTTGGAATAGATTTTGCAACATGATAACAAGGTAGCATCAGCTAAGATTTCATATCAGGTTTATGGAACTGTATGTGATTCACTAGCTTGTTCCAACTTCAATAACAAACTGGCACATGATATTATAAGAACAAGGGTATGGCATCTCAAGCTGGATGAGTTAACAATTGATATACAAGCAAACTACACACCCGTGCTTACAAGCACAGTCCCGATCACCATCGCATCTAAAATTATACTATAAACGTCATGATAATTAATCAGAACTTAACATCTAAAGCTCAACAAGCATGGCATCGGCCACAAGGCTCAAGAACATCTAACTTAACCGTGGAGGGGATCTTGCATTGGATGTACTTTTCTATAGCCGAGAGCGCTAGAGGGACTTCCATGCGTGAGTGTGCACTCTCACGCATGGTAAAGCATTTGTCAATGTCGTTCTCAGAGCATCTAAGAACAAAACCAACGGTGTCCAGTGTAAGGGACTCTAGTGACCCTGAAGTCTCCATGATATGAACCATTAGCTCGATCAAGCTCTTTGCAGAGTTAAAGCCAATGATATCCACACTCTTCAGCTTTGCATGGCGATGTCCTGGCATCCGTCTCAGATCCGAGGGATCTCTGAAAATCGACTCATGCTCCTTGGGTGCCGGTACCTAAGGATGAGAACCAAATTGAACTAACGGCTCTACCATTTATCATCCCTAGATATAATCACATAACTGCAGGATGAACATTAACTTACTTGCAACACAAAAGTCTCCAAGCAAGGACAAGCAGCCAGAAAAGGAACAAAGGAAATATAATCATTGGTATGAGGATACGTGTATCCACTAACAGCAACCCGCAGGTACTTGAGGCAGAGGAATTGGCGCCGCATAATGCGGGTATTAGTCTGTAAAAAGATATCTCAGATTAGTTACCGTGCAAGATATATTACTTATCATATGCATACCTCTGTCAGAACAGTATACCTCCAGATAGGAAATTATCTCAAGACTTTCCAGATTTGGCATAGTAGACGGAAGGGTGTCACGAGCATCGTCCAGGGCAAATGAATATGACATTGTTAGCTTCTTCAACTGCAACGACTCTCCAAGTGAGAGTTGTACTCGTTCACCAAGAAAGGTAAAACTGAAGAGGTTTGGAGCTTTGCTCTCTATCGCTCGTAATTTGTCGCATCCGACAACCCGCAGGTCTCTGAGCCGCTGCAGCACACAAGGTATCTTCAGGCAAGTTATCTCATTGTTATTCCCAAATCCAAACTGCTCCAAAGCAGAACAACTGGAAAGAAGGCACCATAACTCATCCTCACTGATACACATAACATACAAGTGCAGAATCGTCATGCTTCTGAAGCAACTGAGTCTGACAGCAGGACGGAAGAAGCAGCCCGCAAGATGTAGATACCGAATCGAGTTCCCACACTGATCAGACAAAAGTGAGCATGGGAAGCTGTATGTTGTCTCATCTGAGGACAGCTGAAGGCGGAGTTTTTCAATCGCCGGTGTAAGAGCAACCCGAAGCCAGCTATCTAGAAAACAACAATCGCTGGACTTGTGGCCATAGAATTCGAGCTTGATACTCTTCAAGCCAATGCCGGAGTGGTTTGTCATAACTTTGTTAACTTTGCTGGCAAACTCATTTTCCACGCACATCTCATCCTTCCAAGGTCCATCTCTGTCCCAGCCTAAAATGGAGTTACTGAATGTGAGATTGGGGTAGCACCTCCAATAATGTTGAAAGGAGCGAGACACACAGGCAGCACGAGCAGCATCTTGCATTGGCACTAGTGAGTATATATGACGCCAAATGTCCTGCATGAACAAGTATTGGACAAGAGTTTAGCACTGGATTTTGAAGGAAAATGACTACTTTCGACTGGGGATAGAACAAAAAAGGGCCATTTGGTGCGATTGAAGATAGTGCATTCCTTTTCCCTACAAGTTCATTAATGTATTTCTTAAAAGACACAGCTGCTGATGGCAGCTACGAAATATATTTTTGAGTAAGTGTTGGAGTTGCCAATAGTATCGACTTCCTTTGTATCTCGGTAAACAGAATGCCTCGAATGATGTCTATTTCACAAAAGCATGCTATGCATAGGTCAACGTAGCACAGAACAACAAAGAACATGTAACTTCAATATTTAAAGCTCACGTAACAGGTTCGGCAGCTAACAATAAGGTTACTCGGCACAAGACTTGGTAACTACGCTGAGAAGATAGGATATTTAAGAGACCAGATAAATATTGGTGTTCTACAGACATAGCGGTGAAATCATACTCTGCCGTGAACCGTATTTCCAGATATTGCAGATGGATCACATATAACAAAATTATTGCAGGAACTTGGTTAGAGAGAAAAAAAATCAATAGTGCAGTAAAGAATTCCACTTATGTCAAGTAGTAAGAACGATCATTTCACTTATGTCCAAGCTTGGCACTCCTGGTTTAATCATGTTACTCTGTTCTGGGGAAGCCTGAGCTCAGTTATAACTTGCCACAATCCGCCCGAAGACTTGATCTTATGGACGACGGGCACGACACAGCCCAAACCTGAGCAGTCAACTGTGTACAAGCAGCTGTGTTGGAGATCGTCTAGCAAGCCGCACAGTGAAAGAACAAAAACCATAACCACGCTCAAAGAATTGTGCTGATACGGAACAGATCACCTCGCTCATCAAAATGTTTGATGAACTTCTGGCAATCCGTTCCATGATGACATTCATGAAAGCCCGCACTTTGGCAAACAGCACGCCATCCTGCAATGCTCGGGCTTAGATCACCAAAGGGGTTATATATATTAACCATAGACGGGGCACAGAAGGCGCCAAAACAACCAGTTAATCCTCATACCAACTGCCCCATCAGCATCCAGCTTAATATAATTTTCAGGCGGTTGCGTTCAAGCTCTTTGCAGAGTTAAAGCCAATGATATCCACACTCTTCAGCTTTGCATGGCGATGTCCTGGCATCTCCCCCTTTCTAAAACAGGCGGTTGCGTTCATTTGAGAACCAGTTAATCTCCCCCTTTCTAAAACAGAAACAGAGGTACTAACACACCGAGATGAAGCATTTGAGAATACATTTTTGAGCTAGCAGCCTAGCACAGGTCCAATAATTTGTGCAGCAGGGCAATGATTGAGATTTTTTATTACTCGCAATTGAAGTCTTCCATCATTATCACTTCATACATACCTCTGGAAGATCCAACCCAGAGTATTTCACTTTTTCTCCACCTTCTGAATCATCATCTTGTTGCGAGGATGAGCATCCTCTTTTCCCCAACAAAGGAATTGATCCATCTGCAACGCATCATCGTTATAAGCACACATATACTGACAGAAGAAAACAACAATGTAACCACTGGCATAAACACAGTTCCAATTTAGACCCGGTATCCAACTTGTACACAAGGGCATGAACGCCTTTGAGAACCCAATTTACTTGAGCATTTTTTAAGAGCATTACAACCTCTCTCAAGTCTCACATATTTGTGCCAGTCTGACGGAACATTTGACCTACCTATCACTGTATCAGGGAGTGAGATCCATATCCTGCCCCAACATCATTTGCAGTCCTAGCTTGCTAACAAGAAGGCTTAATTCACAACCACAGTAGTTGCTGATGGAGGGGATTGGCATCGATGCTAACAGATGGATGTACGTACTAAACATAATCTCATCACCGAGGCCAGATTTTTCTTCCGGAAAAGTAACCCTAAGGAAGCAAACGCAGCAGAACAGAGATTCATATACATATGCTAGGACATTGACAGTTTGATAGCAGGAATGAGCAGCAGCGGGGGCCGGGGAGGCGTCCCCGGGAAAGCTAAGAAGACGAGGGGGCTTACCACGGGTCTGGCGCCGCCGCTGCCGCTCCAGCGCGAGCACCCCCATGATACAGCGAGACGAGGATTCGAGGCGTGAAGGGAGGAAATCGCATCGGCGGGGCCACCTAGCCTATGAAACCGAACCCTAAATAGTAAATACTACATGATCTCGGAGAATTTCACCAGAAGCATATCGAACTTGAAAAACGCAACCCGTCTGGTGAATCTGCCCTTTTTTTCTTGTAAGCACGAAACTGCGGCCAAGAAACTTTATCCAATGGATCTTGAGATTAACGAAGTTACCATAAACACCTCGCTGTTAATGAGAACCTCATCTCCCACTGAAAAATATTCCGCATTTAATGAGACACCAAAGTATCAAATCTGAAGTTTGAGGTACCACTATCCTCCTAACCATCCAATCACATGTTGGTTCTCACCGATAAATCTGGCCATGCTAGAGCATCTTGTCGTTTGCGGTTCAGTTTGAGGTTTTTCGTAGATTTCTAGGCCAAAATAGACCTTGTAAACGCGTAGGATTTACCGGCCCCCGTTAATACCCGTTGTGGACGGTATATGTACCGTTCGGCCGAGCGGACGAGAGCTGAAACCCTCACTCCACCACCACTTTTCCTCCCTCGCATCCGCCGGTAACACGCCCGACACGCTGTGGGCGAGCTCAATCGCTCCCGCCGTCACCAGATCCGCGCGTCCCACACCAAAATGGTGTTCGGGAGGTCCTCAAGTGGTCGCAAGGGTGGCCAGATTGGCCGCAGAGGGTCCTCGTGTGACCACGGTGAGAGCTCGAGCGGCGACGGCTCGAGCAAGAAGATGAAGGCGCAGAAGGGCGCATCAGACGTCAATTGCCTCCGTGGCTCCTACCGCTACCTCAAGCATGCAGATGCGGCTGAACCTGGTGCTGGTGTTGGCGACCAAAGCTGTTGCAGCCATGGTGTTGTGGGTATACTTCATGGGTATGCCAACGACGTGGTCTAGATCCGGCAAGCCCAGGTGGTCCACAAATGGTGGTGGCGGCTTATGGCCCACCGGGCGGCCCATTTGCTGTTGATAGAAGATGGAGGAAGTCTAGCCTAGGAATAGGAGCCGGATCCCAACCGACATACGCCAGGAGTCAGATCCACGAAAGCCCATGAAGTGTACGGATCTATGACGTCAAGCTAGATGTAGTTGGATCCTTGACGTGCACGGCAATGTATATTCCGTAGTTAAGCATCTTGTATTTTGACTAAGACTCTCCGTAGAAACCCTAGATTCGTGCGCATTTATAAGCCGGATCCTGGGAGCCCTACATGGAGATCTCGAACTAGCGACGAGATAACCACAACTCATTGTAACAACGTGAAAGCGTCCATATAATTCCAGACAAGCAGCAGTAGGTGATACGTCCATTTTGCATCACTATTTTATATCATAATTTATTGTTATTCATTGATATATTTCATATTTAGAGGTGATACTTATGTTATTTCATCTATTTTGCATGTTTCATGATTATTGGAGGATCGCGCACCGGAGTCAGGATTCAGCTGGAAAAAGCGCCGTCAGAATGCAATATTTCGGAAGATCAACAATTGACGGAAATTATATGAAAAATCATATTTTTCCAGAAGACGAAGGGGGCCAGAAGGGGGAGCCGAGGAGGGCCGCCATGGGCCCACCTCATAGGCCGGCGCGGGCCAAGGCCTGGCCGCGCCGCCATGTGAGGAGGGGGCCCACAGCCCCCTCTGGCTTCCTCTCCTGCGCGTACATCTTCGTCCCGAAAACCTAAACTCCAGAGGATAGTCGCGAAGAGTCACAGCCGCCTCTGAGGGGCGGAAAACACCAGAGAGAAAAGAGCTCTCCGGCAGGCTGAAATCTGCCGGGGAAATTCCCTCTCGGAGGGGGAAATCGACGCCATCGTCATCGACATCGAGCTGGACATCATCTCCATCACCATCATCATCGTCTCCATCATCATCAACGCCGTCTCCACCGCTGCACTGTAATATCCCAGGTTTAGAGGCTACAAAATGAGAGAACACCAAAGTGTGCATTGCATTCATGCATAGAAAATCCGGGGAATTTTCGCGCTTCAAATAAAACTTACCACAGTAACTGAAGTTTCACTTGACTTGCTGGAATTGAAGTAGATCATCAAGTCAAGCGCTATAAACTTCACTGTGATCTTTACTAAAACCTTGTTTTGGGTAGAGATGATTTGATCTATGGATTAGATCAAATAGAATTATATTTATATCAACACATTCTTTAAGAATCGAAGCCTAACTTATTAAACACTTAAAAGTTAGCAACTACTTTTGGTGTGTAATTTAATTCACTTATAAATAAGGCAAACCACAAGGTCTAAAGTGCATAAAAGCCACACATTCTTATTTAAATCATAACTTATTAAATATATGGAATATCATAAAACTAAATCCATTTACATTACAAATTATAGTTCAAACTATTTGAATAAAACTAACTATGGGTATTTTAAAACTCATATGATCATGCCTTGGTGAAATCAAACACCAACTATCCAAATTTGAGGAATAACCTTCAACCTTGATCTTTTGATCAATATTATAATGTAAATCCAATCCAATATGATATAGTGACTCATCCACAATAATAAAACCATCCACAAGATTTTTAGTAACAAATGCCACTTGGCTATCCAAAAATAAATCATATGAGAGGATAATGATCTTGCCACATAGGATGAAAAATATCTACATGACTTGCTTTCCAAGCTATGCCACCTCATGCTCAAAGGATTGCTATGGATGAGGGCATGACAACCAAGCACCTTACTCATCAAACCAACACAAGAGTCACCACCTATGTGTCATGATGCTAGAGCTTGCCCAAGCCTATAAATAGAGCCACATCCTTCATCCATTTGCTCATCAAGTACCATGATACATGGGAACAAACACATAGAGCCACTCCATGTGAATTAGCTAGGATCAAGATGAAGAAGCTAGGAGGTGGAGGCATACCACAAGATGCAGGTTTATCAGATTTCCTGAAGAACAAGCTACATAATATTGCAAGGTAGAATCCCTAGGCAAACCATATATTTAGAGGATCATATCATCATATCTTGAGTAGGACCTTAGGCTATTACAAGACATTTAGAAGTGAGAGAGATTATAGATGCTAACCATAGCCATGTCTATCCTAGAGAATTTTAGAGTAGTATTAAATCTTAGTTGTTTAAACCAACCTTTAATCTTGTAGATGTGAGCCATGTTCCATTAGTGAAACATTATGCTCATATTCTAATCCTAGTTGTGTATCACATTGGTGATCACTACTTAAACCCTAAACTACATTTGAATTCCAACCCATGGATTAACTTGGATTATAATTAGAACCCTGCCATACCTCATGCCTATTTATACTTCAATTTAGTGAAGCTTATGATGGGGTTCGTAGCATAGAAAACAAAAATTTTCCTACCGCAAGACGAATAAATCCAAGATCTAATCTATGGAACACCCAAGATCTAATCTACAAGATCTAAGCAACGAGATGGAGATGAGACTAACCCTCGAAGATTCCAAAGCCTACGAGATTAATCTCGTTGTTGGTGTAGACGATCGTCCCCGGTGCTGCAATCCGGCAGCACTTCCTTACTCGGTCGCGCGTACGGTGTCGATGAAGCTCCTTCCTCTCCCGTTCCAGCGGGCAGCGGAGGTGTGGTAGATCTCCTCCAAATTCCAGCAGCACGACGGCGTGGTGGTGGTAGTGGAGGAAGAAAAGCTGCAGGGCTTCGCCTAAGCCGGAGCAGCGTATGGTGGAGGGAGAGGCGGCCAGAGGAGGAGGCAATGGATGGGGGGTGTGGCCGGCCACCCCCTCCCCTCTTTATATAGGGGGCCAGCCGGCCAAGGTGGCCCCCCTTCCCATCTAGGGTTGGGGGGGGGGCGGCGGCTGATACGTCTCCGACGTATCGATAATTTCTTATGTTCCATGCCACATTATTGATGTTATCTACATGTTTTATGCACACTTTATGTCATATTCGTGCATTTTCTGGAACTAACCTATTAACAAGATGCCGAAGTGCCGATTCTTTGTTTCTACTGTTTTTGGTTTCAGAAATCCTAGTAAGGAAATATTCTCGGAATTGGACGAAATCAACGCCCAGGGGCCTATTTTTCCACGAAGCTTCCAGAAGTCCGAAGACGAAACGAAGTGGGGCCACAGGGTGCCCAAACCCTAGGGCGGCGCGGCCCCCCCCCCTGGCCGCGCCGGCCTATGGTGTGGGGCCCCTGTGCCCCCTCCTGACTTGCCCTTCCGCCTACTTAAAGCCTCCGTGACGAAACCCCCAGTACCGAGAGCCACGATACGGAAAACCTTCCAGAGACGCCGCCAACGCCGATCCCATCTCGGGGGATCCAGGAGATCGCCTCCGGCACCCTGCCGGAGAGGGGAATCATCTCCCGGAGGACTCTACGCCGCCATGGTCGCCTCCGGTGTGATGTGTGAGTAGTCTACCCCTGGACTATGGGTCCATAGCTGTAGCTAGATGGTTGTCTTCTCCCCATTGTGCTATCATTGTCTGATCTTGTGAGCTGCCTAACATGATCAAGATCATCTATCTGTAATTCTATATGTTGCGTTTGTTGGGATCCGATGAATAGAGAATACTTGTTATGTTGATTATCAAAGTTATATCTATGTGTTGTTTATGATCTTGCATGCTCTCCGTTACTAGTAGATGCTCTGGCCAAGTAGATGCTTGTAACTCCAAGAGGGAGTATTTATGCTCGATAGTGGGTTCATGCCTGCATTGACACCTGGGACAGTGACAGAAAGTTCTAAGGTTGTGTTGTGCTGTTGCCACTAGGGATAAAACATTGATGCTATGTCTAAGGATGTAGTTGTTGATTACATTACGCACCATACTTAATGCAATTGTCTGTTGCTTTGCAACTTAATACTGGAAGGGGTTCGGATGATAACCTGAAGGTGGACTTTTTAGGCATAGATGCAGTTGGATGGCGGTCTATGTACTTTGTCGTAATGCCCAATTAAATCTCACTATACTCATCATGATATGTATGTGCATGGTCATGACCTCTTTATTTGTCAATTGCCCAACTGTAATTTGTTCACCCAACATGCTGTTTGTCTTATGGGAGAGACACCTCTAGTGAACTGTGGACCCCGGTCCAATTCTCTTTACTGAAATACAATCTACTGCAATACTTGTTCTACTGTTTTCTGCAAACAATCATCTTCCACACAATACGGTTAATCCTTTGTTACAGCAAGCCGGTGAGATTGACAACCTCACTGTTTCGTTGGGGCAAAGTACTTTGGTTGTGTTGTGCAGGTTCCACGTTGGCGCCGGAATCCCTGGTGTTGCGCCGCACTACATCCCGCCGCCATCAACCTTCAACGTGCTTCCTGGCTCCTCCTGGTTCGATAAACCTTGGTTTCTTTCTGAGGGAAAACTTGCTGCTGTGCGCATCATACCTTCCTCTTGGGGTTCCCAACGAACGTGTGAGTTACACGCCATCAAGCTAGATTTCTGGCGCCGTTGCCGGGGAGATCAAGACACGCTGCAAGGGGAGTCTCCACTTCTCAATCTCTTTACTTTGTTTTTGTCTTGCTTAGTTTTATTTACTACTTTGTTTGCTGCACTAAATCAAAATACAAAAAAATTAGTTGCTAGTTTTACTTTATTTGCTATCTTGTTTGCTATATCAAAAACACAAAAAATTAGTTACTTGCATTTACTTTATCTAGTTTGCTCTATTTACTACTACTAAAATGAGTAATCCTGAAGTTGAAGTTCGTACGTTTAAGCAACGAGGGGGAGAATGTTTGAGAGATGCTTGGTATAGAATTAGTGATGCCCATAATAGATGCACTAAGAAACACTCCACCATTATTTTACTCAGGAATTTTTATGTTGGTATCTCTAGCTGGAATAGATATGTTCTTGATAGTCTCGCAAAAGGTGACTTCCTAAGTACTCCTGCATTAGAAGCTAGTTGCATTATTGAGAGTTTATTTGGAATACCCCCTGTTGATAAAGTTAAAACTGAAATCTCTCTTGAAGATGTTATGAAAAAATTGGAAACCATAGAGAAAATTTTTCCAAGTATTGAAGCTGAATTGGAAATGTTACTTGATAAAACTGATGAACTTGATAAATCCTTAGGAGGAATTGATGAAAGAATTAGTGTCCTAGGAACTTGTGTTATCCATGATGATCAAATCAATAGGATTGATGAACTTGAAAAGGCTATGGGAACCTTGGGTTCAACATTTTCTTCTCTTAAATATAAGGAGAAAGCTTATGTGGGTAAGGAGCAAAAGTTTATGTATGTCTCTAAAGTGCCTAAACCAAAGAAGTATTATTATAGGCCTAAAATTGACAAAGCCCTTAGTACCACTGCGGATGGGGGAGCTCATAATAACGATACACCACTCTCCGATAATACTTGATACACACTTTCTGCGCCTAGCTGAAAGGCGTTAAAGAAAAGCGCTTATGGGAGACAACCCATGTTTTTACCTACAGTACTTTGTTTTTTTTTATTTTGTGTCTTGGAAGTTGTTTACTACTGTAGCAACCTCTCCTTATCTTAGTTTAGTGTTTTATTGTGCCAAGTTAAGCCGTTGATAGAAAAGTAAGTACTAGATTTGGATTACTGCGCAGTTCCAGATTTCTTTGCTGTCACGAATCTGGGTCTACCTCCCTGTAGGTAGCTCAGAAAATTAAGCCAATTTACGTGCATGATCCTCAGATATGTACGCAACTTTCATTCAATTTGAGCATTTTCATTTGAGCAAGTCTGGTGCCATTTTAAAATTCGTCAATACGAACTGTTCTGTTTTGACAGATTCTGCCTTTTATTTCGCATTGCCTCTTTTGCTATGATGGATGAATTTCTTTGATCCACTAATGTCCAGTAGCATTATGCAATGTCCAGAAGTGTTAAGAATGATTGTGTCACCTCTGAATATGTTAATTTTTATTGTGCACTAACCCTCTAATGAGTTGTTTCGAGTTTGGTGTGGAGGAAGTTTTCAAGGATCAAGAGAGGAGTATGATGCAACATGATCAAGGAGAGTGAAAGCTCTAAGCTTGGGGATGCCCCGGTGGTTCACCCCTGCATATTCTAAGAAGACTCAAGCGTCTAAGCTTGGGGATGCCCAAGGCATCCCCTTCTTCATCGACAACATTATCAGGTTCCTCCCCTAAAACTATATTTTTATTCCATCACATCTTATGTGCTTTTCTTGGAGCGTCGGTTTATTTTTGTTTTTTGTTTTGTTTGAATAAAATGGATCCTAGCATTCACTTTATGGGAGAGAGACACGCTCCGCAGTTGCATATGGACAAGTATGTCCTTGGTTTCTACTCATAGTATTCATGGCGAAGTTTCTCCTTCGTTAAATTGTTATATGGTTGGAATTGGAAAATGATACATGTAGTAATTGCTATAAATGTCTTGGGTAATGTGATACTTGGCAATTATTGTGCTCAAGATTAAGCTCTTGCATCATATGCTTTGCACCCATTAATGAAGAAATACATAGAGCATGCTAAAATTTGGTTTGCATATTTGGTTTCTCTAAGGTCTAGATAATTTCTAGTATTGAGTTTGAACAACAAGGAAGACGGTGTAGAGTCTTATAATGTTTTCAATATGTCTTTTATGTGAGTTTTGCTGCACTGGTTCATCCTTGTGTTTGTTTCAAATAAGCCTTGCTAGCCTAAACCTTGTATCGAGAGGGAATACTTCTCATGCATCCAAAACACTTGAGCCAACCACTATGCCATTTGTGTCCACCATACCTACCTACTACATGGTATTTTCCGCCATTCCAAAGTAAATTGCTTGAGTGCTACCTTTAAAATTCCATCATTCACCTTTGCAATATATAGCTCATGGGACAAATAGCTTAAAAACTATTGTGGTATTGAATATGTAATTATGCACTTTATCTCTTAATAAGTTGCTTGTTGTGCGATAACCATGTTCACTGTGGACGCCATCAACTATTCATTGTTGAATTTCATGTGAGTTGCTATGCATGTCCGTCTTGTCTGAAGTAAGAGAGATCTACCACCTTATGGTTAAGCATGCATATTGTTAGAGAAGAGCATTGGGCCGCTAACTAAAGCCATGATCCATGGTGGAAGTTTCAGTTTTGGACATATATCCTCAATCTCAAATGAGAAAATTATTAATTGTTGTTACATGCTTATGCATAAAAGAGGAGTCCATTATCTGTTGTCTATGTTGTCCCGGTATGGATGTCTAAGTTGAAGAATAATCAATAGCGAGAAATCCAATGCGAGCTTTCTCCTTAGACCTTTGTACAGGCGGCATAGAGGTACCCCTTTGTGACACTTGGTAAAAATATGTGCATTGTGATGATCCGGTAGTCCAAGCTAATTAGGACAAGGTGCGGGCACTATTAGTACACTATGCATGAGGCTTGCAACTTATAAGATATAATTTACATGATACATATGCTTTATTACTACCGTTGACAAAATTGTTTCATGTTTTCAAAATCAAAGCTCTAGCACAAATATAGCAATCGATGCTTTTCCTCTATGGAGGACCATTCTTTTACTTTCAATGTTGAGTCAGTTCACCTATTTCTCTCCACCTCAAGAAGCAAACACTTGTGTGAACTGTATTGATTCCTACATACTTGCTTATTGCACTTATTATATTACTCTATGTTGACAATATCCATGAGATATACATGTTACAAGTTGAAAGCAACCGCTGAAACTTAATCTTCTTTTGTGTTGCTTCAATGCTTTTACTTTGAATTATTGCTTTATGAGTTAACTCTTATGCAAGACTTAATTGATGCTTGTCTTGAAGTGCTATTCATGAAAAGTCTTTGCTTTATGATTCACTTGTTTACTCATGTCATATGCATTGTTTTGATCGCTGCATTCACTACATATGCTTTACAAATAGTATGATCAAGATTATGATGGCATGTCACTCCAGAAATTATCTGTGTTATCGTTTTACCTGCTCGGGACGAGCAGAACTAAGCTTGGGGATGCTGATACGTCTCCGACGTATCGATAATTTCTTATGTTCCATGCCACATTATTGATGTTATCTACATGTTTTATGCACACTTTATGTCATATTCGTGCATTTTCTGGAACTAACCTATTAACAAGATGCCGAAGTGCCGATTCTTTGTTCTGCTGTTTTTGGTTTCAGAAATCCTAGTAAGGAAATATTCTCGGAATTGGACAAAATCAACGCCCAGGGGCCTATTTTTCCACGAAGCTTCCAGAAGTCCGAAGACGAAACGAAGTGGGGCCACAGGGTGCCCAAACCCTAGGGCGGCGCGGCCCCCCCTGGCCGCGCCGGCCTATGGTGTGGGGCCCCTGTGCCCCCTCCTGCCTTGCCCTTCCGCCTACTTAAAGCCTCCATGACGAAACCCCCAGTACCGAGAGCCACGATACGGAAAACCTTCCAGAGACGCCGCCAACGCTGATCCCATCTCGGGGGATCCAGGAGATCGCCTCCGGCACCCTGCCGGAGAGGGGAATCATCTCCCGGAGGACTCTACGCCGCCATGGTCGCCTCCGGTGTGATGTGTGAGTAGTCTACCCCTGGACTATGGGTCCATAGCAGTAGCTAGATGGTTGTCTTCTCCCCATTGTGCTATCATTGTCGGATCTTGTGAGCTGCCTAACATGATCAAGATCATCTATCTGTAATTCTATATGTTGCGTTTGTTGGGATCCGATGAATAGAGAATACTTGTTATGTTGATTATCAAAGTTATATCTATGTGTTGTTTATGATCTTGCATGCTCTCCGTTACTAGTAGATGCTCTGGCCAAGTAGATGCTTGTAACTCCAAGAGGGAGTATTTATGCTCGATAGTGGGTTCATGCCTGCATTGACACAGGACAGTGTGATGAAAGTTCTAAGGTTGTGTTGTGCTGTTGCCACTAGGGATAAAACATTGATGCTATGTCTAAGAATGTAGTTGTTGATTACATTACGCACCATACTTAATGCAATTGTCTGTTGCTTTGCAACTTAATACTGGAAGGGGTTCGGATGATAACCTGAAGGTGGACTTTTTAGGCATAGATGCAGTTGGATGGCGGTCTATGTACTTTGTCGTAATGCCCAATTAAATCTCACTATACTCATCATGATATGTATGTGCATGGTCATGCCCTCTTTATTTGTCAATTGCCGAATCGTAATTTTGTTCACCCAACATCTTGTTTGTCTTATGGGAGAGACACCTCTAGTGAACTGTGGACCCCGGTCCAATTCTCTTTCTTGAAATACAATCTCTTGCAATACTTGTTCTACAGTTTTCTGCAAACAATCATCTTCCACACAATACGGTTAATCCTTTGTTACAGCAAGCCTGTGAGATTGACAACCTCACTGTTTCGTAGGGACAAAGTACTATGGATGTGATGTGCAGGTTCCACGTTGGCGCCGGAATCCCTGGTGTTGCGCCGCACTACATCCCGCCGCCATCAACCTTCAACGTGCTTCTTGGCTCCTCCTGGTTCGATAAACCTTGGTTTCTTTCTGAGGGAAAACTTGCTGCTGTGCGCATCATACCTTCCTCTTGGGGTTCCCAACGAACGTGTGAGTTACACGCCATCAGCGGCCAAGAGGGGGGAGAGGGCTTTCCCCTCCCCCAAGTTGATCCCCCCCTAGGAAACCCTAGGGGGTTGGCCGGCCTGGGCCTTGGGGGCCATGTGCCCCTGGCCCACTAGGCCAGGGAGCATCCCGTCGGCCCATGCTAGGCCTCCTAGGTCGTGGGCCCCATGGAGGACCCCTCCGGAACCTTCTAGAACCTTCCAGTCAACCACCGGAAAAATCCCGAACATTTCCGAAACCCAGAAATCAACTTCCCTTATATGAATCTTATTCTCCGGACTATTCCGGACCTCCTCGTGACATCCTGGATCACATCCGAGACTCCGAACAAACTTCGTCTCCATACCATATTCAAATCTACTTATGCGACATCGAACCTTAAGCGCGTCACCCTACGGTTCGCGAACTATGCAGACATGGTCGAGACTCCTCTCCGAGCAATAACCAATAGCGGGATCTGGAGATCCATAATGGATCCCACATATTCAACGATGACTTAGTGATCGATTGAACCATTTACATACGATGTCAATTCCCTTTGTCACACGATACTTTACTTATCCGAGGTTTGATCATCGGTATCTCCATACCTTGTTCAACCTCGTTACTGACAAGTACTCTTTACTCGTACCGCGGTATGTCATCTCTTATGATCAAATCATATGCTTGCAAGCTAATCAGACGACACTCCACCGAGAGGGCCCAGAGTATATCTATCCATCATCAGGATGGATAAATCCCACTATTGATCCATATGCCTCAACTCACACTTTCCAAATACTTAATCCCATCTTTATAACCACCCATTTACGCAATGGCGTTTGATGTAATCAAAGTACCCTTCCGGTGTAAGTGATTTACATGATCTCATGGTCGAAGGACTAAGACAACTATGTATCGAAAGCTTATAGCAAATTGAACTTAATGACTTGATCTTATGCTACGCTCATTTGGGTGTGTGTCCATTATATCATTCAACTAATGACATAACCTTGTTATTAATAACATCCAATGTTCATGATCACGAAACCATGATCATCCATTAATCAACAAGCTAGTTATACAAGAGGCTTACTAGGGACTCCTTGTTGTTTACATAACACACATGTATCAATGTTTCGGTTAATACAATTATAGCATGGTATGCAAACATTTATCATAAACACAAAGATATTATAATAACCACTTTATTATTGCCTCTTGGGCATATCTCCAACAGTCTCCCACTTGCACTAGAGTCAATAATCTAGATTACATTGTAAGGTACCTAACACCCATAGCATTCTGGTGTTGGTCATGCTTTGCCCTAGGGAGAGCTTTAGTCAACGGATCTGCAACATTCAGATCTGTGTGTACTTTGCAAATCTCTACTTCACCATCTTCGATGTACTCGCGAATCGAATGAAAACGCAGCTTGATATGCTTCAGCTTCTTGTGTGACCTTGGTTCCTTTGCATTGGCGATGGCACCCGTGTTGTCACAATAAATGACTAACGGGTCCAATGCACTAGGAACCACACCGAGCTCAACAATGAACCTCTTCATCCATACCGCTTCCGATGAAGCCTCTGAAGCCGCTATATATTCAGATTCTGTTGAAGATTTCGCCACCGTGCCTTTGCTTGGAACTGCTCCAGCCATCGCCGCACCATTCAATATAAACACGTACCCAGGCCGAGACTTAGAGTCATCGGGATCGGTGTTCCAACTTGCATCGGTGTAACTAGTTACAACGAGCTCTTGGTCACCGCCATAACAAAGAAACATATCCTTAGTCCTTTTCAAGTACTTCAGGATATTCTTGACTGTCCAGTGTTCCATTCTGGATCACTTTGATATCTCGCTGGTCAAACTAACGACATGTGCGATATCCGGTCTAGTACACGGCATGGCATACATGAGAGAGCCTCTTGCCGAAGCATAGGGGATCTTGCTCATCCTCTCTCTTTCTTCTGTCGTAGCTGGACCTTGAGTCTTACTCAAGACCTTACACGGCAACATAGGCAAGAACCCTTTCTTGCTTTCATCCATTCTAAACTTCTTTAGAATCTTGTCCAAGTATGTACTCTGTGAAAGGCCTATTAGGCGTCTTGATCTATCTCTATAAATCTTGATGCCTAAAATGTATGCTGCTTCACCAAGGTCTTTCATTGAAAAACATTTATTCAAATAACCCTTAACACTGCTTAATAGTTCTATATCATTCCCAATCAATAATATGTCATCTACATATAATATCAGGAACGCTACAGAGCTCCCACTCACTTTCTTGTAAATACAAGCCTCACCATGAGTCCGTATAAAACCGAAGTCTTTGATCACTCTATCAAAGCGTAGATTCCAACTCCGGGATGCTTGCTTCAGTCCATAAATGGAACGCTGAAGTTTGCATACCTTGTCAGCATTTTTAGGATCGACAAAACCTTTGGGTTGTACCATATACAACTCTTCCTCAATATCACCATTAAGGAACGCCGTTTTGACATCCATCTGCCAGATTTCATAATCGAAAAATGCAGCTATTGCTAACAAAATCCTCATAGACTTTAGCTTCGCTACAGGTGAGAAAGTCTCATCGTAGTCAACTCCTTGAATTTGTCGGAAACCCTTTGCGACAAGTCGAGCTTTATAGACAGTAATATTACCATCAGCATCTGTTTTTCTCTTAAAGATCCATTTATTCTCGACAGCCTTGCGGCTATCAGGTAAGTCTACCAAAGTCCATACTTTGTTATCATACATGGATCCCATTTCGGATTTCATGGCTTCTTGCCATTTGTTGGAATCTGGGCTCATCATTGCTTCTTCATACGTCGCAGGGTCCTCATCATTGTTGTCCACAATCATGACATTCAGACAGGGATCATACCAATCGGGAGTGGTACGTTCCTCGTCGATCTGCGAGGTTCGATAGCTTCCTCGTTCGAAGTTTCATGATCATCATCATTCGCTTCCTCTCCTATCGGTGCAGGCTGTGCAGGAATTTCTTCCGGCACTGCGCTACTCTGATCTATGAGAGAAGGTTCATTAACCTCGTCGAGTTCTACTTTCCTTCCAGTCACTTCTTTAGTGAGAAACTCCTTCTCAAGAAAGGATCCGTTCTTGGCAACAAAGATTTTGCCTTCGGATCTGTGATAGAAAGTGTACCCAATTGTTTCTTTAGGGTATCCTATGAAGACGCATTTCTCCGCTTTGGGTTCTAGCTTGTCAGGCTGTAACTTCTTTACATAAGCTTCGCAACCCCAAACTTTAAGGAACGACAGCTTAGGTTTCTTTCCAAACCATAGTTCATACGGTGTCGTTTCAACGGATTTAGATGGTGCCCTATTTAAAGTGAATGCGAAATTTGTCTCTAATGCATAACCCCAAAACGATAACGGCAAATCGGTAAGAGACATCATAGACCGAACCATATCTAACAGAGTTCGATTACGACGTTCGGACACACCATTACGTTGTGGTGTTCCCGGCGGTGTCAACTGTGAAAGTATTCCGCATTTCTTTAAATGCATGCCAAACTCATAACTCAGATATTCGCCTCCGCGATCAGAACGCAGAAACTTAATCTTCTTGTTACGTTGATTTTCTACTTCACTTTGGAATTCCTTGAACTTCTCAAAAGTCTCGGACTTATGTTTCATAAAGTAAATATATCCATATCTACTCAGATCATCCGTGAAGGTTAGAACATAACGATAACCACCGCGCGATGCTACACTCATTGGTCCGCACACATCGGTATGTATGATTTCCAATAAGTCTGTAGCTCGCTCCATTGTACTGAGAAAATGGAGTCTTAGTCATTTTTCCCATTAGACATGCTTCGCACCGTCAAGTGACTCAAAGTCAAGTGACTCAAGAAGTCCATCTAATGGAGTTTCTTCATGCGCTTCACTCCAATATGACCAAGACGATTACCACATATAAGTAGAATTATCATTCAATTTCATTCGCTTAGCATTAATGTTATGAACATGTGTATCACTACTATCGAGATTTAACAAGAATAAACCATTCATCTCAGGTGCATGGCCATAAAAGACATTACTCATATAAATCGAACAACCATTATTCTCAGACTTAAACGAATAACCGTCTTGCATTAAACAAGATCCAGGATATAATGTTCATGCTCAACGCAGGTACCAAATAACAATTATTAAGGTTTAAAACTAATCCCGAAGGTAGATGTAGAGGAGCGTGCCGACAGCGATCACATCGACTTTGGATCCATTTCCAACGCGCATCGTCACCTCGTCTCTTGCCAGGCTTCGTCTATTCCGCAGTTCCTATTTCGAGTTACAAATGTGAGCAACCGAACCAGTATCAAATACCCAGGCACTACTACGAGAACCGATAAGATAGACATCAATAACATGTATATCAAATATACCTTTCTTTTGACGTGGCCGCTCTTGGATCGGCCAAGTATTTGGGGCAATTGCGCTTCGGTGCCCCTTCCCTGGCGATAATAGCACACGGTCTCAGGGTTTAGGACCAGCCTTAGGCTTCTCGGGATGCGGTGCAACTTTCTTGCCGCCCTTCTTGAAGTTACCCTTGTTAGGCTTGCCTTGCTTTTTGAAAGCGGTGGTCTTGTTGACCATCAACACTTGGTTCTCCTTCTTAATCTCTACTTGAGATTTCAGCATGGAAAAGATTTCAGGTAAATCTTTATTCATGTTCTGCATGTTGTAGTTCATCACGAAGTTCTTGTAACTTGGTGGCAGTGATTGAAGGACACGATGAATACCCAGCTGGTTAGGGATCATCATCCCCAAGTCATTGAGCTTCTTCGCATGCCCGGACATGACGAGCATGTGCTCACTAACGGAGCTGCCTTCTTTCATCATGCGGTAAAGAAGCGCTTCGAGGCCTCATAGCTCTCCACGGCCGCATGAGTCTCAAAGATAAGTTTGAGCTCACGCATCATCTCACGGGGGTCGTGGTGCTCAAAACGCTTTTGGAGCTCGCCTCTAAGCTGCACAAGATGGCACACTGAACTTCGGAGTACCGAGTTGCCCGAGTCTCATAAACATTCTTTATGTCCTCGGACAACTGCAGAGGTGGTGGGGGACCTAGCGGTGCTTCGAGCACAAATTGCAGGTTTCCACCAGTGAGGAAAATCCTCACATGACGGAACCAGTCAGTGAAGTTGCTACCATTGCCCTTAAGCTTTTCTTTCTCTAGGAACTGGTTAAAATTGATGGAGGGGGGCGCCATGATCTACAACATATTTGCAAAGAGTTTAGACTAAGTTTATGATAAATTGAGTTCAATTTAATTCTGAAATTAACTAGGTGAACTCCCACTTAAAACAACATCCCTCGCATTGTTTTAGTGATTACACGAACCAAATCCACTACACCAAGTCCGATCTTCACAAGAAAAGATGTAGCTTCAAAGGCGAACACTCAAAGTGTTCATCATATCATTCATATGATTCATGCTCTACCTTTCGGTATCCCGTGTTCCGAGACCATGTCTGTACATGCTAGGCTCGTCAAGGCAACCTTGGTATCCGCGTGTGCAAATCTGGCTTGCACCCGTTGTATGCACATGTAGAGTCTATCACACCCGATCATCACGAGATGCTTCGAAACGACAAGTCTTAGCAACGGTGCATACTAAGGATGAACACTTTATTATCTTGATATTTAGTGAGAGGGATCATCTTATAATGCTACCGTCGCGATTTAAGCAAAATAAGATGCATAAAAGGATTAACATCACATGCAATTCATAATGTGTGATATGATATGGCCTTTCGTCTTTGTGCTTTTGATCTCCATCTCCAAAGCACGGACATGATCTCCATCATCACCAGCATGGCGTCAAGGTCAGTGGCGCCGCTTCATGGTTGTCCATCACTTATAGCTACTATAACAACTACTTGAAATAAAGCTATTACATGATGAATAGACACGCAGGTCTTTAACAAAATTAAAGACAACCATTAGGCTCCTGCCGGTTGCCATAATACAATAATGAACATCTCATACATCAAATATAATCATCATCACATCATGGCCATATCACATCACCAAACCCTGCAAAAACAAGTTAGACGCTTCTAATTTGGTTTGCATATTTTACGTGGTTTAGGGTTTTCGAGTAAGATCCAATCTACCTACGAACATGAACCACAACGGTGATACTAGTGTTGACAATAGAAGTGTAAGTTACAATCTTCACTATGGTGGGAGAGACAGACACCCGCAAAGCCACTTATGCAATATAAGTTGCATGTCAAGCGTGGAGCAAGTCTCATGAGACGCGGTCATGTAAGGTTAGCCCGGGCCGCTTCATCCCACCATCCCGCAAGAAGCAAAGTACACAAACTAAAGCAACAAGAGCATCACCGCCCACAAAACCATTGTGTTCTACTCGTGCAACAGATCTATGCATAGACATGGCTCTGATACCACTGATGGGGTTCGTAGCATAGAAAACAAAAATTTTCCTACCGCAAGACGAATAAATCCAAGATCTAATCTATGGAACACCCAAGATCTAATCTACAAGATCTAAGCAACGAGATGGAGATGAGACTAACCCTCGAAGATTCCAAAGCCTACGAGATTAATCTCGTTGTTGGTGTAGACGATCGTCCCCGGTGCTGCAATCCGGCAGCACTTCCGTACTCGGTCGCGCGTACGGTGTCGATGAAGCTCCTTCCTCTCCCGTTCCAGCGGGCAGCGGAGGTGTGGTAGATCTCCTCCAAATTCCAGCAGCACGACGGCGTGGTGGTGGTAGTGGAGGAAGAAAAGCTGCAGGGCTTCGCCTAAGCCGGAGCAGCGTATGGTGGAGGGAGAGGCGGCCAGAGGAGGAGGCAATGGATGGGGGGTGTGGCCGGCCACCCCCTCCCCTCTTTATATAGGGGGACAGCCGGCCAAGGTGGCCCCCCTTCCCATCTAGGGTTGGGGGGGCGGCGGCCAAGAGGGGGGAGAGGGCTTTCCCCTCCCCCAAGTTAATCCCCCCCTAGGAAACCCTAGGGGGTTGGCCGGCCTGGGCCTTGGGGGCCATGTGCCCCTGGCCCATTAGGCCAGGGAGCATCCCCTCGGCCCATGCTAGGCCTCCTAGGTCGTGGGCCCCATGGAGGACCCCTCCGGAACCTTCTAGAACCTTCCAGTCAACCACCGGAAAAATCCCGAACATTTCCGAAACCCAGAAATCAACTTCCCTTATATGAATCTTATTCTCCGGACTATTCCGGACCTCCTCGTGACATCCTGGATCACATCCGAGACTCCGAACAAACTTCATCTCCATACCATATTCAAATCTACTTATGCGACATCGAACCTTAAGCGCGTCACCCTACGGTTCGCGAACTATGCAGACATGGTCGAGACTCCTCTCCGAGCAATAACCAATAGCGGGATCTGGAGATCCATAATGGCTCCCACATATTCAACGATGACTTAGTGATCGATTGAACCATTTACATACGATGTCAATTCCCTTTGTCACACGATACTTTACTTATCCGAGGTTTGATCATCGGTATCTCCATACCTTGTTCAACCTCGTTACTGACAAGTACTCTTTACTCGTACCGCGGTATGTCATCTCTTATGATCAAATCATATGCTTGCAAGCTAATCAGACGACACTCCACCGAGAGGGCCCAGAGTATATCTATCCGTCATCAGGATGGACAAATCCCACTATTGATCCATATGCCTCAACTCACACTTTCCAAATACTTAATCCCATCTTTATAACCACCCATTTATGCAATGGCGTTTGATGTAATCAAAGTACCCTTCCGGTGTAAGTGATTTACATGATCTCATGGTCGAAGGACTAAGACAACTATGTATCGAAAGCTTATAGCAAATTGAACTTAATGACTTGATCTTATGCTACGCTCATCTGGGTGTGTGTCCATTATATCATTCAACTAATGACATAACCTTGTTATTAATAACATCCAATGTTCATGATCACGAAACCATGATCATCCATTAATCAACAAGCTAGTTATACAAGAGGCTTACTAGGGACTCCTTGTTGTTTACATAACACACATGTATCAATGTTTCGGTTAATACAATTATAGCATGGTATGCAAACATTTATCATAAACACAAAGATATTATAATAACCACTTTATTATTGCCTCTTGGGCATATCTCCAACAGCTTATGCAAAACCCTAAACCTTTCAAGTAGAATTCACACCACATAGAATAATATGTCCTAACTTGTGTATCATGGATCCCAAGTATAAACCAAGCCATATATACCCAAGCTTAAGTGCTATTTAAGTAAGAAAAGTAAAACCAATATCCAATTCTATTTGGTATCCCAAGTACTTGTTTAGTTAACCAAATAGGAAAATGTATCCTAGTTTGAACCATCACCTTAACAAATGAATTAACCATAATGAGCTTAGGATCTATATTAAATAATTCAAGTCAGTAGTTTGCTAAGCAAGATTATTTAACACAGAGTGAAGCCAACCATATTCTTAAATCTTTGGAAACAATTCTTCACATAAAATCATGAACCAATCCATTCCCATTGCCATTTATTTTAAACTCTAGCTATAATTATAATATGTGCACAATCCATATTATGATGTACAAGTCAAACTTAACAAAGTGTTCACCAAGCACATGTTATAATTTTCAACCATTCAAACAGAGTGGTTCCTAAATAAAAGGAATAGAGATAAACATTTAAAACCATGTTCATTTTCAATTTAAAATGCATTTCACAAGAACACCAAATTACTCAATTATGAAATGGTTGTTTATAAACAAAACAATACAACAGGTAGCATTATCAAATTGTTCTGATATTAAAATATTTTAGAATCTGCAAAACAACACATAATTCAAATCAAGTTAAAACCAGTAAATAAAAACAGAAAAAGAAAACAGAAGTTTAAATGAGAAAAGGAGGGAAACTTACCTGTCCACCGAAGCAGGCCAGAGCAGCCCAGGACCAGCCCATCATCGTCACCGCGTCGACCAAGTCTCGGCCCAGCCCATGACACCGTACCCCTTCATCCAAAAATATCAGCAAGAGGGGGAGACTCATCCTCATCCTCGTCCTCTCAGGCGCTCGACAGCACGACGCCCTCCCCGCTGCTGTCGATCTCTCCTTAAGCGGCCGCGTGACGAGGCTCGTTCTTGAAGCCTATAAATACCCCGAGACGAACCCTAGCTCTCAATTTCTTCTTTTCCCCTCCAATTTCTTCTCAGGCCGAAACCCTAGCCCGCCGGCCATCTCTTCTCGCCGGTGATTGGAGCACTCCCGAGCCATGTCGTGGTCACCATCGTCTTCCCCGACCTCGACTTGTTCAGCCTACGCAAAGAATTGAGCCGCAGAGCCCTGGAGCATCTTCACCGAGCTATCTCCTCCGACGCCGGCCACCGTCCACGCCGTCGATTGCGACCACCTCAGGCCTCGCCGTCAAGCGCTCTGTGCTCAGGGTGAGCTTCTCTTCCGCCTAGTGCCCTTGGCCAGTTTATTTGCATCCCAAATCGTCGCCGCACCGAGAGCCTGCAAGCTCCGCCGCCTCACCTCGCCGTCGATCATGCTCCGGCAACCATTAGGTAGCGGCGATAGCATCACTAGCTTCCTTATCGCGTTCTGAGGAGATTGGTAGTTCCCAATCGTCCGGGGAGGGCCAGAATCGGTGGCGCCGTCGTCGAATGCCACCGGCAGTACTGCTCCCGCGCCATATTTCGATTTTGACCTGGTCCAATCCCACGTGGATGCCACGCTGGACCTGGCCCCACTCATCAGTGTCTGTGGCTAGAGTCCGAACCGGTACCTGTAGTGTTTTCTGTTTTAATTTAAAAACCAGTAAAATACTGAAACTTTGCAAAATTGTATAAAATTCATTTCAACTCAGAAAAATGCAAATAATATATCAAAATGCTCATAAAAATAAACTCTACTCAAATAAAATATAAAACAAAAATGTGTGTCAAAATAAAATTTCACTTATTTTTAACCTTATAAATTATGTCATTTCAATTATTTAAAATACAATTTGAATTCAATAATTAGTGAAGTTTCAAAAATTAAATATTAGTTATTCAGTAACTAAGTAAAATGTTAGGATTAATTTTATTTACCATATTTGCATTAACTTAATTATTAGTGGTAATTCATAAACCCTAAATTGCAAATTACTATTTTCTATTTTCTTTAAATAGTAATAACTCAATAAAATATTATAAGCCAATATTATTTTGGTAAATCAAAACTTATTTATGTAAACATCTTTAGTTAACATGTTAATTATTTTAAACCCTAATAACAATTATTAAACCCTGATTCTTAGTGAAACCTAAATAGAAGTTGCTCTAATTATTAAATCTTGTGAAAATTAATAAAAGGTCAAACCATTTCTAATTTTGATTCAAAGTAATTAGTAACCACAACTCTATTATTAATCAGCATTCTAGGAGTTGTACCATAATTTAGAAACCCTAGTTTTAATTTAAGTAAGACATTGATCTCATTATTTCATGTGTTCATCCATAGTAGTTGCAAACCTAAAACCCTAAGGATTTAACCCATGTGATCATTACACTTTAGTAGTAACTCTAAAACCCTAGTTGCTTATCACATGTGATCATGTGAATTTCAACTTTACTTGTAGAACCTTGATAAGTAACCAATAAATGCATAATCATGATCCATCAACATAAAACCAATTCACATGAGCTTGTCATTTCATGTTCCTATTCTTAATTAAAACCTATATGATTCACTAGTATCACCTAGGTATAAACCCTAGCTTGATACCACATGTTAGCACCACTGATCACCACTCCTATATACCATACCATTAAGATCAACCTCAACCATCAAACCCTAGTAGCACCATAATGATAAACCCTAATACCAATCTTGTGTAGTAATTCACATCACATGCTCCTATTCCACTCAACCCTACTTAGGAAATGATAAGCCACTTAGCTTAGAAACCATTAGAGACTATTTAGTAAAGCAATTGTGAAACCATAGTAAACCCTAATAGCTAATTTATAGAAACATCTTAAATAACCATCCTTTGATATGATACCATAATCAACCATAGTAATAAACCTACCAATACTTGCTATATAGAAGCCCATTCAACTTAAGAACCCAACTAGTCCCTATTAGTGGAACTAAATGAATCCAATAGTAAACCCTAGAAGCCATAGCACCTATGTATAGTAGTTCATATTCTTATTTAACCTGTTCTTCAAAAGTTATTCTTTTGAAGTACAAATATCAATCAAACCTTAGAAGCCTTAATCCTTCTTTGAAATACTCATTATTTCTTAATTAACATGTTCTTCAAAAGTTATTCTTTTGAAGTATAGTATAAGTAATCATCAACCATGTTCTGTAGAACTTAAAATTGACAACTGTTCTTTACATATTATTCCATCACTATTCTTATGTGTATGATTGTTATGATGTCTAATATCACTTGGTTATGATGCTAATATAACCAAACCCTAATAAGAACCTTGTTTGAGAACCATTCTAAAAGTGCAACCAACCCTAAAGAAATCCTTACAACTCATATATCCTAAATCATCGAGGTTAGGTTACGCTCAGAACGATTGCATCTCATACTATGCATTATAGCATCTTTGCCAGTTCTTTAAACATTGTCCTTACCGGACGATGATGGTATTTCAGCATTTGGAGTTCTCACGTATCGAAGCTTTTGCCTGCATAATCTTGCAGTCAAGAAAGGCAAGTTCATCGCTTGCTCATGTCATTTGATTATTTGTATCAAACTATATGCAAAGTACTATACTTATCACTCATGCATTGAAAATCAAAGTATTATGTTACAATTATGAATATGACTATGTGGTGGGCAATGGAACCATGGTATGTGTTGATATGGTGGAGGTTCCATTGCATGGGTACTACTCATCTAGGACTAAGTACCAATGCCGTCCAGTGATTCTAGCGCCGTACATATCGCGTTATCCATAAGATCTATAATGGCTCTGGGGAAGTCAGCTGTATCTTTTCCCTTCTGCACGCCAACGGATCGGAGAGCCGGTGGGGTGTTGGAGGCACTACCGCAATAGGTTGGGAAATCCTTTTAAATCCCCATACATTAGTGATGATAAGCTCTACGATCTATGATGGATTGTCCGGAGTACACCATGAGTAAAGCCGTATTATCGGGGGAAGTCTACTGGAGGTGTACGGTTGGACAAAAGGGTGGGTTTGCAGGGTCGCGGAGAAGGCAGTGATTGGCTTGGATCTTATACTGGGCCTCACACCAAAGGAAGTGTGGACGGGGACATACTCTCGGCCGGCAACATGGTTAAGATCTCTTGTGGGGTAAAGTAACGCACCTCTGCAGAGGGTATCAAGAATTGGGACTGTCACTCCCTGTTCCGGGAAGGGAACTGCGAACGCGGCAGGAAAGGAACTCCACGAAGTTCTAGTCAACCTGTGAAGACTGACGGGCATAGTTTTCAGAATAAAATAAACCTTTTGAAGAAATGATTATGAAAACTTGCATTGGCCTATGACTTTCTGGTCTATGGCTGTAGCTAGTGCATGATACACATATTTCCTAATATGAACTTGCTGAGTACGCTCGTACTCATTCTATCCCATTTGAACCCCCTTCTTAGATCAAGGCACCGAAGGAGAAACTACCGTGGAACTCGAAGACAAAGGAGTCAACTGCAACAAGATGAAGAATCCAATCAAAGGAGTCAATGGAGTCAACTTCTGCATCAGCTATAATGGAAACCTAGACTAGTAATAGAAGGGAACCTTTCCCTAATCCTAGCACCTAAGTAGCTAGATTTCTATAGCAAGCCAAGTAGCTCTTGGACTTGAGTTAGCAATAAGATAGACTACGAGTCGTTCTGCTGGAGCTTTATTTGAAGTTTTACCTCACTGTAAAGTAGGAGGCTGTGTTGATCTTATGTAAAAAGTTTGTGTGTACTTCTATAGACATACCTTGGACTCGCATATGTTTCTGTTGTACCACTCTGAGAGATGTAATATGAGTGGAACGGTGTTTCACTTGTGTTATGTCAACGACTTGTGTACTACACCATGCAGTGGTACGCTGGGTCACCACATGCACATCGTCACCGCTGTAACAATTTGGGTTCGATCTTGATTGTTTGATAGGGGAAACTCTCCCGGTATTGATTTCTACTTGTTATTGATGCTATTGAGTGAAACCATTGAACCAAGGTTTATATTCAGATTATTATTCATCATCATATCACCTCTGATCATGTTCCATATGATGTCTCGTGAGTAGTTCGTTTAGTTCTTGAGGACATGGGTGAAGTCTAAATGTTAGTAGTGAATTATGGTTGAGTAATATTCAATGTTATGATATTTAAGTTGTGGTGTTATTCTTCTAGTGGTGTCATGTGAACGTCGACTACATGATACTTCACCTTTATGGGCCTAGGGGAATACATCTTGTACTCGTTTGCCAATTGCGGGGTTGTCGGAGTGACAGAAACCTGAACCCCCGTTGGTATATCGATGCAGGAGGTATAGCAGGATCTCAGAGTTTAAGGCTGTGGTTAGATTTATCTTAATTACTTTCTTGTAGTTGCGGATGCTTGCAAGGGGTATAATCACAAGTATGTATTAGTCCTAGGAAGGGCGGTGCATTAGCATAGGTTCACCCACACAACACTTATCAAAACAATGAAGATTAATTAGCTATATGAAGCGAAATTCCCGTGTGTCCTCAAGAACGTTTGGTCATTATAAGTAAACAAACCGGCTTGTCCTTTGTGCTAAAAAGGATTGGGCCACTCGCTGCAATTATTTCTCTCGCACTTTACTTACTCGTACTTTATTCAACTGCTACATCAAAACTCACTGAATACTTGTCTGTGAGCATTTACAGTGAATCCTTCATCGAAACTGCTTGTCAACACCTTCTGCTCCTCGTTGGGTTTGACACTCTTACTTATTGAAAATACTACGATACACCCCCTATACTTGTGGGTCATCAAGACTATTTTCTGGCGCCGTTGCCGGGGAGTGAAGCGCTATTGCTAGGTGGAATTGGTAAGGGAAACTTTTACTGTTCGTGCTGATTTTATTTCTGCCTACTGCTATAATTCATTATGGAGAGATCTTCTCTTGAACTTTTATTTGGAAAATCTACTACTACTGCAAAGGTAGTGGATGAGGCTCCAGGTGAGGAAGAAGTTCCATACAAAATACCTATGAAAATTATTGAACGTGTTGTGGATAACCGTTATACAGGGGATGGAACTGTCCATCCTGGAGATCATTTATTGTTCTTACATGAATTATGCGGTTTATTCAAGTGTGCAGGTATTGCTATGGATGAAGTGAGGAAGAAGCTATTCTCTATATCGCTGTCTGGTAAAGCGGCGCATTGGTATAAATTACTGGATGATGGGGATTCTCTTGAATGTAATGATATTGTGCCCCAATTTTATTCTAAGTTCTATCCTCCAAGTGAAATTCACAAAGACCGGAACCGCATATATAATTTTTGGTCTCGTGATAGAGAGAGTATTGCCCATGGGGGAGATTGAAGTCTTTAATGCTCAAATGCCCCATTCATGAGCTTCCTGGTGATATTATCATTGATAATTTCTATGCAAGACTTTCTTTTCAAGACAAGACTTTGCTGGATACTTCTTGTTCTGGATCATTTACACGCAACAAAGAAGAGTTTAAAAGGGACCTTCTTAATCCGATCCAGGAGAATACTGAAGGATGGGAGAACGACAAAGATAGAGAATCAGGTATAAACTATGATTATAAATGCATTGAAGCTTTTATGGATACTGATAAATTTCGTAATATGAGTGCTACTTATGGTCTTGATTCTCAAGTTGCTGCAAATATTTATAAAGCTTTTGCCTCTCATTATGAATTGCGTAAGAAGAATTTTGATAAGTATCATGAACCGTATAAAGATAAAATTGATTCATCTATAAATAAATGTGTTGTAGTTGAAACTGTTGATCATGTTATTCCTGAAGCTTATATTGAAAAAACTCCTTTCCCTGCTAAAATGAAGGAGTACTCTGTTATAAATAGTGCAGTTAATAAAAGTGAAAAGAAACCTATAGAACCTGAAGAGCAAATAAAAGTTGAACCTGCTATTGCAATAGTTAAAGATCTTGTGACTGAAAATGTGGAAGATGGTCATATTATTTTCTGTGAAGATGCTTCTAATATTGTTTCACATCCTAATAAGTCTAGGAAAACTAGTGTTCCTATGCTATCTGTTAGAATTGGTGATCATTGTTACTATGGTTTATGCGATATTGGTGCAAGTATTAGTGCTATTCCTTATGAGCTCTACACGGAGATTATGCACGAAATTGGTTCTTGTGAACTTGAAGATATTGATGTGGTTATTCGGCTGGCTAATAGGGAAATTATCTCTCCAATTGGTATTGTTCGAGATGTGGAAGTTCTATGTGGTAAGATTAAATATCCTGCTGACTTTTTAGTGCTTGGTTCTGCTGCTAGTAAGTATTGTCCTATCATTTTTGGTAGACCTTTTCTAAATACTTGTGGAGCTGTTATAGACTGCAAGAAAGAGAAAATTTTGACTAAATTTGCTCGTGAATCTTATGAGTTTAATTTCTCTAAATTTGCAAAAACTCCTTATAAAGCTGATTCGCCTAATAATGATTTTAGAGTTGAACAGTGTGCATCTATTGCTCTTGCTCCTAATAATCCTTTGCAGCAACATTTGGAGAATAGTGAGAGTGAAGTCTTTAGGGAAGAAAGAAATGAGCTTGATGAAATTTTCCTTCGTCAACCTATTCTTAAACATGATTTACCGGTAGAAGATCTAGGTACAACACTACCACCAAAGGAAGATCCTGTTTTTGATTTAAAACCATTGCCTGATAATCTTAAATATGCTCATATTGATGATAAGAAAATATATCCTGTTATTATTAGTTCTAAGCTTTCAGAGATTGAGGAAGAAAGGTTATTGGAAATATTGAAGAAACACCGAGGAGCTATTGGCTACACTCTTGATGACTTGAAGGGGATTTCTCCCTCTATTTGCCAACATGCCATTAATATGGAAGATGATGCAAAGCCTGTTGTTGAACATCAGCGTCGTCTAATTCCTAAGATGAAGGATGTGGTAAGAAATGAGGTATTAAAACTCCTTGAAGCTGGTATTATATATCCTATTGCTGATAGTAGATGGGTTAGTCCTGTGCATTGTGTTCCTAAGAAAGGAGGAATGACTGTTGTACCTAATGATAATGATGAGATCATACCTCAAAGAGTAGTTGTAGGGTATAGAATGTGCATTGATTATCGAAAAGTTAATAAGGTTACTAAGAAAGATCATTATCCTTTACCTTTTATTGATCAAATGTTAGAAAGGTTATCTAAGAATACTCATTTTTGCTTTCTTGATGGTTATTCTGGGTTTTCACAAATTTCTGTTAAAACTAAGGATCAAGAGAAAACCACCTTCACTTGTCCCTATGGAACTTATGCTTATAGACGTATGCCTTTTGGTTTATGTAATGCTCCTGCTACTTTTCAAAGATGCGTGTCTGCTATTTTTCATGGCTTTTGCGAGAATATTGTGGAGGTATTCATGGATGATTTTTCTGTCTATGGGAATTCTTTTGATAATTGCTTGCGGAACCTTGATAAAGTTTTGCAGAGATGTGAAGAAACTAACCTTGTTCTTAATTGGGAGAAATGCCACTTTATGGTTAATGAAGGAATTGTATTGGGACATAAAATTTCCGAGAGAGGTATTGAAGTTGATAGAGCTAAAGTTGAAGCAATTGAGAAGATGCCCTATCCAAGGGATGTTAAAGGTATTCGTAGTGTTCTTGGTCATGCTGGGTTTAATAGGAGATTTATTAAAGACTTCTCCAAGATTTCAAAACCTCTTACTAATCTTCTTCAAAAAGATGTACCTTTTGTTTTTGATGATGATTGTAAGGAAGCTTTTGAAACTCTAAAGAAAGCCTTAACAACTGCTCCTATAGTTGAACCTCCTGATTGGAACTTACCTTTTGAAATTATGTGTGATGCTAGTGATTTTGCTGTAGGCGCTGTTGATACGTCTCCGACGTATCGATAATTTCTTATGTTCCATGCCACATTATTGATGATATCTACATGTTTTATGCATACTTTATGTCATATTTATGCGTTTTCCGGAACTAACCTATTGACGAGATGCCGAAGGGCCAGTTCCTGTTTTCTGCTGTTTTTGGTTTCAGAAATCCTAGTAAGGAAATATTCTCGGAATCGGACGAAATCAACGCCCAGAGTCTTAGAATTGGACGAAGCTTCCAGAACACCCGAGAGAGTCCAGAGGGGGGCCACAGGCCCACCAGACACCACCCTGGTGCGGCCAAGGGGGGGCCCGCGCCCCCATGTTGTGTCGTCGCCTCGTTGACCTTCTGACACCGCCTCTTCGCCTATATAAAGGTCCTCGACCTAAATCTTCGATACGGAAAAGCCACGGTACGAGAAACCATCCAGAGCCACCGCCATCGCGAAGCCAAGATCTGGGGGACAGGAGTCTCTGTTCCGGCACGCCGCCGGGACGGGGAAGTGCCCCCGGAAGGCTTCTCCATCGACACCACCGCCATCTCCATCACCGCTGCTGTCTCCCATGAGGAGGGAGTAGTTCTCCAATGAGGCTAAGGGCTGTACCAGTTGCTATGTGGTTCATCTCTCTCCTATGTACTTCAATACAATAATCTCATGAGCTGCCTTACATGATTGAGATTCATATGATGATGCTTGTAATCTAGATGTCATTATGCTAGTCAAGTGGATTTTACTTATGTGATCTCCGGAGACTCCTTGTCCCACGTGTGTAAAGGTGATAGTGTGTGCACCGTGTGGGTCTCTTGGGCTATATTTCACAGAATACTTATTCACTGTTATGAATGGCATAGTGAAGTGCTTATTTATATCTCTTTATGATTGCAATGTGTTTTGTATCACAATTTATCTGTGTGCTACTCTAGTGATGTTATTAAAGTAGTTTATTCCTCCTGCACGGTGTAATGGTGACAGTGTGTGCATCGTGTAGTACTTGGCGTAGGCTATGATTGTGATCTCTTGTAGATTATGAAGTTAACTATTGCTATGATAGTATTGATGTGATCTATGCCTCCTTTCGTAGCGTGAAGGTGACAGTGTGCATGCTATGTTAGTACTTGGTTTGGTTATGTTGATCTGTCGTGCACTCTAAGGTTATTTAAATATGAACATCGAATATTGTGGAGCTTGTTAACTCCGGCATTGAGGGTTCGTGTAATCCTACACAGTTAGTGGTGTTCATCATCCAACAAAAGGGTGTAGAGTCTAGCATCTATCTATTTATCCTGTTATGTGATCAATGTTGAGAGTGTCCACTAGTGAAAGTATGATCTCTAGGCCTTGTTTCCAAATACTGCTATCGCTGCTTGTTTACTGTTCTACTGCATTTGTACTGTCCGCAATATTACCACCATAAACCACACGCCAGTCCTGGGCAGCAAAGCACTTTTCTAGCGCCGTTACTACTGCTCATACTTATTTATACCACCTGTATTTCACTATCTCTTCGCCGAACTAGTGCACCTATTAGGTGTGTTGGGGACACAAGAGACTTCTTGCTTTGTGATTGCAGGGTTGCATGAGAGGGATATCTTTGACCTCTTCCTCCCTGAGTTCGATAAACCTTGGGTGATCCACTTAAGGGAAACTTGCTGCTGTTCTACAAACCTCTGCTCTTGGAGGCCCAACACTGTCTACAAGAATAGAAGCACCCGTAGACATCAAGCACTTTTCTGGCGCTGTTGCCGGGGAGGAAAGGTAAAAGGTACTCACACTCCGGATCTCGGCTACTAAGCTATTTTCCGCCGTTGTAAGTACTCAAAGCTATTTCCTTTAGATCCTGCAATTGCATCTTTTTGTTTCTTGTTTACACTAGTTAGGCATAATGGAAAACAACAAAAATATGAGAGATCTTTATGAACTTTATCTTGAATTGGGACATGATGTGTTTGAAGAGAGAATTAAAAAACCCATGGAACTTTATATGCATGCTAATGGGAATGTTATTAATATGAATGCTTTGAACACTATTGTTGCTAATGCTATGGAAAATTCTAAGCTTGGGGAAGCTGGTTTTCATGATCTTTTTGGTCCCCCAAGCATTGAGGAGAAAATTTACTTTGATGATACTTTGCCTCTTATTTATGATGATTATAATGATAGTAGTCTTTTGGTGCCGCCTGTTATGGAGGATAAATTTGATTATGATTACAATATGCCTCCTATATTTGATGATGAGAATAATAATGATAGCTACTTTGTTGAATTTGCTCCCGCTATTACTAATAAAATTGATTATGCTTATGTGGAGAGTAATAATTTTATGCATGAGACTCATGATAAGAATGCTTTATGTGATAGTTATATTGTTGAGTTTGCTCATGATACTAATGAAAGTTATTATGAGAGAGGAAAATATGGTTGTGGAAATTTTCATGTTACTAAAACACCTCTCTATGTGTTGAAATTTTTGAAGCTGCACTTGTTCTATCTTCCTATGCTTGTTACTTTGCTCTTCATGAACTTGTTTATTTACAAGATTCCTATGCATAGGAAGCATGTTAGAATTAAATGTGTTTTGAATTTGCTTCTTGATGCTCTCTTTTGCTTCAAATACTATTTCTTGCGAGTGCATCATTAAAATTGCTGAGCCCATCTTAATGGCTATAAAGAAAGAACTTCTTGGGAGATAACCCATGTTTTATTTTGCTACAGTACTTTTGTTTTATATTTGAGTCTTGGAAGTTGTTACTACTGTAGCAACCTCTCCTTATCTTAGTTTTGTTGCATTGTTGTGCCAACTAAAGTCTTTGATAGCAAGGTTGATACTAGATTTGGATTACTGCGCAGAAACAGATTTTTGTCTGTAACGAATTTGGGCAGAATTCTCTGTAGGTAACTCAGAAAAATCTGCCAATTTTTGTGTGTGATCCACAGATACGTACGCAACTTTCATTCAATTTGAGCATTTTCATTTGAGCAAGTTTGGTGCCTCAATAAAATTCGTCTTTACAGACTGTTCTGTTTTGACAGATTCTGCCTTTTATTTTGCATTGCTTCTTTTGCTATGTGGGATGGATTTCTTTGTTCCATTGACTTCCAGTAGCCTTGAGCAATGTCCAGAAGTGTTAAGAATGATTGTGTCACCTCTGAACATGTGAATTTTTGATTATGCACTAACCCTCTAATGAGTTTGTTTCGAGTTTGGTGTGAAGGAAGTTTTCAAGGGTCAAGAGAGGAGGATGATATACTACGATCAAGAAGAGTGAAAAGTCTAAGCTTGGGGATGCCCCGGTGGTTCATCCCTGCATATTTCAAGAAGACTCAAGCATCTAAGCTTGGGGATGCCCAAGGCATCCCCTTCTTCATCGACAAATTATCAGGTTCCTCCCTTGAAACTATATTTTTATTCGGTCACATCTTATGTACTTTTTTTGGAGCGTCTGTATGTTTTTGTTTTTGTTTGAATAAATGTTTGTATGGGAGAGAGACACGCTCCGCTGGTTCATATGAACACATGTGTTCTTAGCTTTTAATTTTCATGGCGAAGGTTGAAACTGCTTCGTTAATTGTTATATGGTTGGAAACGGGAAATGCTACATGTAGTAATTGGTATGATGTCTTGAATAATGTGATACGTGGCAATTGTTGTGCTCATGTTTAAGCTCTTGCATCATATACTTTGCACCTATTAGTGAAGAAATACATAGAGCTTGCTAAAATTTGGTTTGCATGATTGGTCTCTCTAAGGTCTAGATATTTTCTGGTGAGGTGTTTGAACAACAAGGAAGACAATGTATAGTCTTATAATGCTTGCAATATGTTCTTATGTGAGTTTTGCTGTACCGGTTCATACTTGTGTTTGTTTCAAATAGCCTTGCTAGCCTAAGCCTTGTATTGAGAGGGAATACTTCTCGTGCATCCAAAATCCTTGAGCCAAACACTATGCCATTTGTGTCCACCATACCTACCTACTACATGGTATTTCTCTGCCATTCCAAAGTAAATTGCTTGAGTGCTACCTTTAAACAATTCAAAATTTATCACCTCTGATTTGTGTCAATGTTTTATAGCTCATGAGGAAGTATGTGGTGTTTATCTTTCAATCTTGTTGGGCAACTTTCACCAATGGACTAGTGGCTTCATCCGCTTATCCAATAATTTTGCAAAAAGAGCTGGCAATGGGATTCCCAGTCCGAAATTAATTAACTTAAATAGACACTCCTCCATGATATGTGATTGTTGGACGGCACCCGAAGGATTCGGTTAGCCATGGCTTGAGAAAGCAAAGGTGGGGAGGAGTGTCATCATAATAAAACTAAAATAGAAAGGCATTCCTTCATGGTATGAGATTGTTGGCAGGCACCCGAGGATTCGGTTAGCCATGGTTTGTGAAAGAAAGGTTGGAAGGAGTGCCACCCAAAAATAAAAATAATTCATGGGAGCCGCTCTTTGAAGGTTTGTCTGGCAAGGGGGTTAGAGTGCCCACTACCATTCGTTGACAACAACAAACACCTCTCAAAATTCTACTTTTATGCTCTCTTTATGTTTTCAAAACCAAAGCTCTAGCACAAATATAGCAATCCCTGCTTCCCTCTGCGAAGGGCCATTCTTCTACTTTTATGTTGAGTCAGTTTACCCATTTCTCTCTATCTTAGAAGCAAACACTTGTGTTAACTGTGCATTGATTCTTACATACTTGCTTATTGCACTTGTTATATTGCTTTGCATTGACAACTATCCATGAGATATACATGTTACAAGTTGAAAGCAACCGCTGAAACTTAATCTTCCTTTGTGTTGCTTCAATGCTTTTACTATGAATTTATTGCTTTATGAGTTAACTCTTATGCAAGACTTATTGATGCTTGTCTTGAAAGTACTATTCATGAAAAGTCTTTGCTTTATGATTCATTTGTTTACTCATGTCATTACCATTGTTTTGATCGCTGCATTCATTACATATGCTTACAATAGTATGATCAAGGTTATGATGGCATGTCACTCCAGAAATTATCTTTGTTATCGTTTACCTGCTCGGGACGAGCAAAAACTAAGCTTGGGGATGCCGATACGTCTCCGACGTATCGATAATTTCTTATGTTCCATGCCACATTATTGATGATATCTACATGTTTTATGCATACTTTATGTCATATTTATGCGTTTTTCAGAACTAACCTATTGACGAGATGCTGAAGGGCCAATTCCTGTTTTCTGCTGTTTTTGGTTTCAGAAATCCTAGTAAGGAAATATTCTCGGAATCGGACGAAATCAACGCCCAGAGTCTTAGAATCGGACGAAATCAACGCCCAGAACACCCGAGAGAGGCCAGAGGGGGGCCACAGGCCCACCAGACACCACCCTGGCGCGGCCAAGGGGGGGCCCGCGCCCCCCTATTGTGTCGTCGCCTCGTTGACCTTCTGACGCCGCCTCTTCGCCTATATAAAGGTCCTCGACCTAAATCTTCGATACGGAAAAGCCACGGTACGAGAAACCATCCAGAGCCGCCGCCATCGCGAAGCCAAGATCTGGGGGACATGAGTCTCTGTTCCGGCACGCCGCCGGGATGGGGAAGTGCCCCCGGAAGGCTTCTCCATCGACACCACCGCCATCTCCATCACCGCTGCTGTCTCCCATGAGGAGGGAGTAGTTCTCCATCGAGGCTAAGGGCTGTACCGGTAGCTATGTGGTTCATCTCTCTCCTATGTACTTCAATACAATAATCTCATGAGCTGCCTTACATGATTGAGATTCATATGATGATGCTTGTAATCTAGATGTCATTATGCTAGTCAAGTGGATTTTACTTATGTGATCTCCGGAGACTCCTTGTCCCACGTGTGTAAAGGTGACAGTGTGTGCACCGTGTGGGTCTCTTAGGCTATATTTCACAGAATACTTATTCACTGTTATGAATGGCATAGTGAAGTGCTTATTTATATCTCTTTATGATTGCAATGTGTTTTGTATCACAATTTATCAGTGTGCTACTCTAGTGATGTTATTAAAGTAGTTTATTCCTCCTGCACGATGTAATGGTGACAGTGTGTGCATCGTGTAGTACTTGGCGTAGGCTATGATTGTGATCTCTTGTAGATTATGAAGTTAACTATTGCTATGATAGTATTGATGTGATCTATGCCTCCTTTCATAGCGTGAAGGTGGCAGTGTGCATGCTATGTTAGTACTTGGTTTGGTTATGTTGATCTGTCATGCACTCTAAGGTTATTTAAATATGAACATCGAATATTGTGGAGCTTGTTAACTCCGGCATTGAGGGTTCGTGTAATCCTACACAGTTAGTGGTGTTCATCATCCAACAAAAGGGTGTAGAGTCTAGCATCTATCTATTTATTCTGTTATGTGATCAATGTTGAGAGTGTCCACTAGTGAAAGTATGATCTCTAGGCCTTGTTTCCAAATACTGCTATCGCTGCTTGTTTACTGTTCTACTGCATTTGTACTGTCCGCAATATTACCACCATAAACCACACGCCAGTCCTGGGCAGCAAAGCACTTTTCTAGCGCCGTTACTACTGCTCATACTTATTTATACCACCTGTATTTCACTATCTCTTCGCCGAACTAGTGCACCTATTAGGTGTGTTGGGGACACAAGAGACTTCTTGCTTTGTGATTGCAGGGTTGCATGAGAGGGATATCTTTGACCTCTTCCTCCTTGAGTTCGATAAACCTTGGGTGATCCACTTAAGGAAACTTGCTGCTGTTCTACAAACCTCTGCTCTTGGAGGCCCAACACTGTCTACAAGAATAGAAGCACCCGTAGACATCACTGTTCTTGGACAACGAGTAGATAAAAAATTGAATGTTATTCATTATGCTAGTAAAACTCTTGATGCTGCTCAAAGAAATTATGCTACAACTGAAAAAGAATTGTTAGCTGTAGTCTTTGCTTGTGACAAGTTTAGATCCTATATTGTTGATTCAAAAGTTACAATTCATACTGATCATGCTGCAATTAGATACCTAATGCAAAAGAAAGATGCTAAGCCAAGGCTTATTAGATGGGTGCTTCTGTTGCAAGAATTTGATTTGCATATTATAGATAGGAAAGGTGCTGATAATCGTGTTGCTGATAATTTGTCTAGATTGGAAAATATTGCTTATGATCATGTTCCTGTTAATGATAGTTTTCCAAATGAACAATTGGCTGTAATAAAGGTGAGCTCGCGAGATAGCCCTTGGTATGCTGATTATGCTAACTTTATTGTTTCCAAGTACTTGCCTCCAACCTTTTCAGCTCAGCAAAGGAGGAAATTCTTTTATGACTTGAGGCATTATTTTTGGGATGACCCACACTTATATAAAGAAGGAGTGGATGGTATTCTGCGAAGATGTGTTCCCGAATATGAACAACAAGAGATATTGAGTAAATGTCATGGTAGTGCTTATGGAGGACATCACGCCGGAGATAGAACTGCGCAAAAGGTTCTACAATCAAGTTTTTATTGGCCAACTCTCTTCAAAGATGCAAGGAAGTTTATTTTATCTTGTGATGAATGTCAAAGGGTTGGTAATATCTCCAGACGCAATGAAATGCCTATGAATTATACTCTTATTATTGAACCGTTCGATTGTTGGGGGTTTGACTTCATGGGACCTTTCCCCTCTTCAGAAGGTAACACTCATATACTTGTTGCTGTTGATTATGTTACTAAATGGGTGGAAGCCATACCCATAAAAAGTGCTGATGGTGAGACCTCTTTAAGAATGCTTTTAGATATTATTTTTCCTAGATTTGGAGTTCCTAGATATCTTATGACTGATGGAGGTTGTCATTTTATTCATGGTGGTTTTAGAAAAACTCTTGCTAAATATGGTATTAATCATAGAATTGCTTCCGCTTATCATCCTCAAACTAGTGGGCAAGTAGAATTATCAAATAGAGAGATTAAATCTATCTTGCAAAAGACTGTTAATAAATCTAGAAAGAATTGGGCTAGTAAATTGAAGGAAGCATTATGGGCTTATAGAACTGCTTATAAAAATCCCATGGGTATGTCACCGTATAAAATGGTTTATGGAAAAGCTTGTCATTTACCTTTAGAACTAGAGCACAAAGCTTATTGGGCTGTAAGAGAACTAAATAAAGATCCTAAACTAGCCGGTAAGAAGAGGTTGCTGCAATTGAGTTCTCTAGTTGAATGGAGGAATGAAGCTTATGAAAACGCTAAACTCTTTAAAGAGAAAGTTAAGAAATGGCATGATAGAAGAATTATCAAAAGGGAATTTAATATTGGGGATAAAGTCATACTGTATCGGTCTCGTCTCAGATTCTTTGCAGGGAAATTACTCTTGAAATGGGAAGGACCATATGTCATTGAGGAGGTGTATCGTTCAGGAGCAATTAAAATTAGTTCTCTCCAAGGCGATGCCACACAAGTGGTGAATGGACAAAGACTCAAGCATTATATCCCAGGTGATTCTTATAATGAAGATGTTGATGTTATTCGAGTAGAAACTCCGGAAGCTTTCATCAAAGGTCAAATTGACAGTCCGGCAGAGTTCGACTTTGAATAGGTAACAATACTGGTAATAAAAAGTTCGTGTTTTACTTTCCGAACAATGTTTTTGCTGTTTTTGGAAAATATGAAAAATTACGAGATCGAAACGGAGAGGAGGAGACGCACGAGGGCGTGCCCCCATAGGCCGGTGCGGGCCCTGATACGTCTCCAACGTATCGATAATTTCTTATGTTCCATGCTACTTTTATGATGATACTCACATGTTTTATACATACTTTATGTCATATTTATGCATTTTCCGGCACTAACCTATTAACAAGATGCCAAAGAGCCAGTTGCTGTTTTCTGTTGTTTTTGGTTTCAAAAATCCTAGTAAGGAAATATTCTCGGAATTGGACGAAATCAACGCCCAGGGGCTTATTTTTCCACGAAGCTTCCAGAAGTCCGAAAGGGAAACGAAGTGGGGCAACGAGGCGCCCACACAACAGGGCGGCGCGGCCCAGGTGCTGGCCGCGCGGCCCTGGCGTGTGGGGCCCTCGTGGCGCCCCCTGACCTACCCTTCCGCCTACTTAAGCCTTCGTCGATAATAGTTCCAGTACCGAGAGCCACGATACGGAAAACCTTCCAGAGACGCCGCCGCCGCCAATCCCATCTCGGGGGATTCAGGAGATCGCCTCCGGCACCCTGCCGGAGAGGGGAATCATCTCCCGGAGGACTCTTCATCGCCATGGTCGCCTCCGGAGTGATGTGTGAGTAGTTCACCCCTGGACTATGGGTCCATAGCAGTAGCTAGATGGCCGTCTTCTCCTAATTGTGCTATCATTGTTGGATCTTGTGAGCTGCCTAACATGATCAAGATCATCTATTTGTAATGCTACATGTTGCGTTTGTTGGGATCCGATGAATATGGAATACTATGCTATGTTGATTATCAATCTATCTATGTGTTGTTTATGATCTTGCATGCTCTCCGTTATTAGTAGAGGCTCTGGCCAAGTTGATACTTGTAACTCCAAGAGGGAGTATTTATGCTCGATAGTGGGTTCATGTCTCCATTAAATCTGGGGGAGTGACAGCAACCCCTAAGGTTGTGGATGTGCTGTTGCCACTAGGGATAAAACATCAATGTTATGTCTAAGGATGTATTTGTTGATTACATTATGCACCATACTTAATGCAATTGTCTGTTGTTTGCAACTTAATACTGGAAGGGGTTCGGATGATAACCTGAAGGTGGACTTTTTAGGCATAGATGCATGCTGGATAGCGGTCTATGTACTTTGTCATAATGCCCAATTGAATTTCACACTACTCATCATAACATGTATGTGCATGGTCATGCCCTCTTTATTTGTCAATTTCCCAACTGTAATTTGTTCACCCAACATGCTATTTATCTTATGGGAGAGACACCACTAGTGAACTGTGGACCCCGGTCCATTCTTTTACATCGAATACAATCTACTGCAATACTCGTTCTACTGTTCTCTGCAAACATCATCATCCACACTATACATCTAATCCTTTGTTACAGCAAGCCGGTGAGATTGACAACCTCACTGTCACGTTGGGGCAAAGTAATTTGGTTGTGTTGTGCAGGTTCCACGTTGGCGCCGGAATCCCTGGTGTTGCGCCGCACTACACTCCGCCGCCATCAACCTTCAACGTGCTTCTTGGCTCCTACTGGTTCGATAAACCTTGGTTTCTTACTGAGGGAAAACTTGCCGCTGTACGCATCACACCTTCCTCTTGGGGTTCCCAACGGACGCGTGATGTATGCGTATCAAGCACTTTTTCTGGCGCCGTTGCCGGGGAGATCAAGACACGCTGCAAGGGGAGTCTCCACTTCCAATCTCTTTACTTTGTTTTTTTCTTGCTTTACTTTTATTTACTTCTTTGTTTGCTGCACTAAAACAAAACACAAAAAAATTAGTTGCTAGTTTTACTTTATTTGCTATCTTGTTTGCTATATCGAAAACACAAAAAAATAGTTACTTGTTTTACTTTACTTAATATCATGCATGTTTTTTAATCATAATGGAAAGTAACAGTGAGCTTTTGAAGCTATTTCCTGAGTTAAGACATGGATTGTTTGATGCGAAAATTAAAAAACCTATTGAACCTTATTTGCATGCTAGTAGCAATGTTATTAGTATGAACACTATTATTTCTAAAGCTATGGAAGAATCTAAGCTTGGGGAAGCTGGTTTTGATGAGCATGATATTTTTAGTCCCCCAAGCATTGAGGAGAAAATTTTCTTTGATGATACTTTGCCTCCTATTTATGATGATTATAATGATAGTGGTCTTTTGGTGCCACCTACTATGGAGAGTAAATTTTATTATGATTATACTATGCCTCCTACACTTGATGAGAATAATAATGATAGCTACTTTGTTGAATTTGCTCCCACTACAACCAATAAAATTGATTATGCTTATGTGGAGAGTAATAATTTTATGCATGAGACTCATGATAAGAATGTTTCATTTGATAGTTATATTGTTGAGTTTGCTCATGATGCTACTGGATATTATTATGAGAGAGGAAAATATGGTTGTAGAAATTTTCATGTTACTAAAACACCTCTCTTTTTACTGAAAATCTTGAAGTTGCGCTTGTCTAGTGTTTCTATGCTTGTTGCATTATGCTTCATGAACTTGTTTATTTACAAGATTCCTTTTCATAGAAAGTGGGTTAGACTTAAATGTGTTTTGAATTTGCTTTTTGATGCTCTCTTTTGCTTCAACTCTTATTTCTTGGGAGTGCATCATTAAAATTACTGAGCCCATCTTAATGGCTATAAAGAAAGCACTTCTTGGGAGATAACCCATGTGTTTATTTTACTACAGCACTTTTATTTTATATTTGAGTCTTGGAAGTTGTTACTACTGTAGCAACCTCTCCTTATCTTAATTTTGTTGCATTTTTGTGCCAAGTAAAGTCTTTGATAGTAAGGTTCATACTAGATTTGGATTGCTGCGCAGAAACAGATTTCTTGCTGTTACAAATTTGAGCAATAGTTTCTGTAGGTAACTCAGAAAATTCTGCCAATTTACGTGAATGATCCTCAGATATGTACGCAACTTTCATTCAATTTGAGCATTTTCATCTGAGCAAGTCTGGTACACCTATAAAATTCGTCTTTACGGACTGTTCTGTTTTGACAGATTCTGCCTTTTATTTCGCATTGCCTGTTTTGCTATGCTTGATGGATTTATTTATTCCATTAACTTTCAGTAGATTTCTGCAATGTCCAGAAGTGTTAAAAATGATTATGGCACCTCTGAAGATGTGAATTTTGATTATGCACTAACCCTCTAATGAGTTGTTTTGAGTTTGGTGTGGAGGAAGTTTTCAAGGATCAAGAGAGGAGGATGATACAATATGATCAAGGAGAGTGAAAGCTCTAAGCTTGGGGGTGCCCCGGTGGTTCATCCCTGCATATTTCAAGAAGACTCAAGCGTCTAAGCTTGGGGATGCCCAAGGCATCCCCTTCTTCATCGACAACATTATCAGGTTCCTCTAGTGAAACTATATTTTTATTCCATCACATCTTATGTGCTTTACTTGGAGCGTCTGTATGTTTTTCTTTTTGTTTTGTTTGAATAAAGTTGGATCCTAGCATTCATTGTGTGGGAGAGAGACACGCTCCGCTGTTGCATATGGACAAATATGTCCTTAGGCTTTACTCATAATATTCATGTCGAAGGTTGAACTGCTTCGTTAAATTGTTATATGGTTGGAAACGGGAAATGCTTGATACGTCCAAAACGTATCTACTTTCCCGAACACTTTTGCTATTGTTTTACCTCTAATTTGTGTATTTTGGATGCAACTAACGCGGACTAACGCTATTTTCAGCAGAACTGTTCTGGTGTCTCGTTTTTGTGCAGAAATCCAACTTTCAGGAAAATCCTCGGAATTTATGCGAAAGGTCTTATTTTTTCAGAAGACTCACGGAGCCAGAAGGGCAAGCTAGGTGGAGGCCCGAGGGCCCCAGATACTAGGCCGGAGCGGCCCAGGAGGGGGGCGCGCCGCCCTAGCGTCTGGCCCCCTCGGCTGGCCTCCGACGCCCTCCTCTGGACTACTTAAGGGGTTTCGATCTAAAAATCGCGACCAAGAAGTCGAAGTCGCCAGAAACCCTCCAGAACGCTGCCACATCGCGAAACTCCGTCTCGGGAGCCATAAGTCTCCGTTCTGGCACTCCGCCGGGACGGGGAATTGGAGGAGATCATCGCCATCATCACCACCGACGCCTCTCCATCGACCAGCCATGTTTCCCCCATTCATGTGTGAGTAATGCCCCCGCTGTAGGCTGAAGGGGATGGTAGGGATTGGATGAGATTGGTCATGTAATAGTATAAGATTGTTAGGGCATAGTGCCTAGTGTCCGTAATTGGTACTTTGATGATATTGTTGCAACTTGTTATGCTTAATGCTTGTCACTAGGGCCCGAGTGCCATGATCTCAGATCTGAACATGTTATTGTTTCATCATGATATTCATTTTTTATGGTCTTACCTGCAAGTTGTATACACATGTCGCTGTCCGGAACCAATGGCCCCGAAGTGACAGAAATCGGGACAACCGGAGGGGATGGTAGTGATGTGAGGATCACATGTGTTCACGGAGTGTTAATGCTTTGCTCCAGTACTCTATTAAAAGGAGTACCTTAATATCCAGTAGATTCCCTTGAGGCTCGGCTGCCACCGGCTAGTAGGACAAAAGATGTTGTGCAAGTTTCTCATTGTGAGCACGTACGACTATAATTGGAACACATGCCTATTGATTGCTTTGTACGTGGACACCGTTTTATTATTATCTGCAAATGCCCTGCTTGATTGTTACATGAGTTTTTCTCATCCATGCAACGCCCGTCATCCGTCCCCGTGCCTACAGTATTTTAATCCTGCTGTTTACTATAATTACTACTGCTGTCTCTGTTACACTGCTGCTGTTATTTCACTACTGCTATAAAACTGTTACTACTGATAAACTCTTGCGAGCAAGTCTGTTTCCAGGTGCAGCTGAATTGACAACTCCGCTGTTAAGGCTTTCAAGTATTCTTTGTCTCCCCTTGTGTCGAATCAATAAATTGGGTTATACTACCCGCGAAGACTGCTGCGATCCCCTATACTTGTGGGTTATCAAGACTGTTTTCTGGCGCCGTTGCCGGGGAGCATAGCTTTATTTGGAAGTTTACTTGGATTGATATTGTTCGCTGCAAATTCTCCATCATGGGTAAAACTCGCGATCCTAAAGTCGCCATATTACCATCCACTACAAGAAAAGGTACAACTCTGAGTACCTCTTCTACTCTTGATTCACCATCTGTGATAAGTCAACTTGTTTCACCGCCGCAAGCTTCACTTGCTGGTACTTCTGCTGAATCTGAAAACTCTCATAATATTGATAATGTTTCTGCTGTGCTCGATGATAGTGGTTCATTGGGATCCTTTCTAGATGCTACAATTGCTAGGTCTAGACAAATTGAAAATACTGAAACTCCTAATGCCACTACACCTGTTAATTCACCTGAACTTGATTATTCTAGTGATGATCCTGATGAAGATTATGTGGAGCTTAATGATGATTTTATTAATAGATGCAATGCTACTGCTGATGCAAGAAAAATTAAAAAGTTTCTTACACAATATACTGTGAGACATAAGTTATCTCCTGATCCTAAATTTGCCACATCTCCTATATGCATTAAGGATAAAGATTATGATTTTTCTCTTGATCTATCTCATATAGCTATTGTAGAGAAAGCACCCTTTTGTGGTACTGAAAAAGAAAGTGCTGTAGAACACATGATTGAACTTTCTTCTATGAGTAGCTTATTCTCTGTCGTCGTGGCGAACGAGCAGATGCCATGGGATGGCTTAAGTTGGGGCCGAATGGGCGCTAGAGGATTCGGGGGAGGGTTTGCGACTAGATGGGATGAACTTCCGGATGCTTTCCTCAAGGACTCAGCCAAAGGCCGGTATGCAAGAAGAGAGACAAGAGGAAGAACTCTTTACTAGATCGCTCGCTTCATTGATCTCAACATGTTTACAGGTTCTTGGATACAAGGTCTATCGTCTAATCTCCTCTGTGTACACGCGCCCGTAAGAGGCTGTGCCCCCTCTCCTTATATAGGGGAGAGGGTGGCTTACAGAACAAGAAACCCTAATAGCATCTTTGACTGGACAAACTACTTTACAAAGCTACTTTAATCATGGATGACGCCGGGGTCTTCTTTAATCAGGGACGCTGACGTCTTCCGGCTTCTTTCAGCGTCACCTCTCTCTTTGGCGCCAGGGCTCTGATTAAAGCCACTTTGCTTAGCTCATCCTTGTCTTCTAGCTCTGAAGAGAATCTTTGACCAGTCCTGCCGACAGGCCCTTATTTCCGGTATCTTCTTTACCAGGTTCCGGTATACCCCTCTTGGGGATACCGGCTTGGCTTCACTTAGCCAAATTCTTACCTTTGTGTTCTGGTAAGAATATTAAACCGGTATCTCGATGGCTCAAACCATCCGGTTTGGCATGCCTTTGGCATACCGGGGGTCATCCCCCCAACATTAGTCCCCGAAGCTGGTATAGTCTGGCGGATTCTATCCCACAGACCATGCCAAGTTTTCCTGTTTCTAGGATACCGGTTTAATTTCTCCGGCTTTGAGCTTGGATCCGGCATCTCCGGCCTGACGTACATTTCTCTCTTTGCAAGGTATTCCCCGGCATCTCTTTCCCCGGTATCTTTCGCATTTACTCCTTCCTCGGCGAAGTCGAGAATATCTCGGGGCCCGCGCCTGTCAGTGACATGCGCACTGTTAACTGGCGCGCCAGTGTCAGTTGTCATTTCGTTTCGACTCCCGCGCGTACATTAAATGCAGCACTGCGGATCCCACTAGCCACTTCGGATCTGTGTGTGCCTCCGTGTGTCTTCTTGTTTTTTCGCGTGTACCTCCTTGCCACGTGGCGGCCCGTGGTGCGAACCGTCGCGGCCCGCGAAGCGAACCGCCGCGGCCCGACGGTTTTCGGCCCACCTTCTCTCTTCTTTATAAGGAGAACTGCCCCTTCTTCTTCCTCTTCTTGCATTCTCCATCCTTCGCGCATAGTGTTCTTCGCTCGCTGCGCCTCTGCCGTTCTCCGCTCGCTGCCGTTCGCTCGAGCTCCACCGCCCGGCGAACTCACGCCGCTTCTCCGCCGGACTTCCTCGTGTGGAGATTCGTCGCAGTGCCCTCGCTGCGAGTGCTGCATTCAAGCTTCTTCGCGCCTTTCTCTGCTCCGCCGTCGACGGCGCTCGTCGGCGACCGTAGGCCCGCTCCTTCGCCGGTGAACGTCCTCCCCAGCGACCGCGCCGCCTCAGGTTAGTACCAATCTCACTTTGCTTGCCATTTGCTTGTTTTCTAGATCTTGGGTCGACAGTGTTCTTATTTTCTCTTTTTCTTCGATTTTCTTCTTACTCGTAGATCTTCACGCGGGGTTCAACTGTGGGATTTCTGTTTTTCCGCCTCCAATCCAATGTCTAGCGAGGAATCTTCCTCTGCTTCTTCTTCTTCTTCCTCCTCCGGTAGCCGGCGTAGACAATCTTCCGGTGGATCCACGGCTTCAGATCCGATGGATACCGATTCCGGCAGCCAGCAAGAATCCGGTAGCCACCAAGAATCCGGTAGCCACCTAGAATCCGGTAGCTCTAGCCAAGTTTCCGGCGTAGAGCCTTCCCCTATCACTCGTGGAGCCTGGATGGGCTCCAATGTTACCAAATACGAGATCGATTGGCTATACCGGTCCCGCAGGATTCCGGAAGGAGTAACCTGCTGGCTTCCCGGTGACGAAATCGAACCGGAGCTCCAGCCCGGTGAACATGTTGTTTTCCTTGCTCATTTTGAGCGTGGCTTCGGCCTTCCTGCTTCGCCTTTTTTCCGGGAGTTCCTGAATTTCTATGAACTCCAACCTCATCACCTCCCTGGCAACGCCATTTTTTATCTTTCCTGTTTTGCCACCTTCATGGAGGCCTATATTGGCATTCGTCCCACTCGTGAGACGTTTGCCCGCTTCTTTGCTCTGCGGATTAATTCCGTTCAGGGCAAGGAGATTCCTAAGCCCAAACCGCCCGTGCAGTGCGGGTCTTGCATCGTCGGCTCCCGCCAAGGGAGCACTTTCTTCAAATTCACCGGCCTCGAGTCCTGCCGCGCTTGGCAAGGGACCTTCTTCTACGTGAAGAACAACGGCCCCGCGAACCTCATCGATCTGCCGCCCTTCAACGCGGCGCCGCCCAGCAGAGCCAATTGGGCTACAACCCGAAGACGGATCACATTGAAACCAACCGGGTGGTACGCTTCATGGCAACTTTGAAGAAGGAGACCAACATATGCTCGGATGATATCATCCGCACTTTTATCTCGCGCCGGGTGCTTCCTCTCAAGCGCCGACAGCATAGGATGAGCGAGATGTACGGTCCTGGCGATCCCACCAAGATCACCGGTCGTCCTCTTAGCAAGAAGGACGTCGTCCGCAAGGCTAGGCAGATCTGCCAAACTGCCATGCCATTTGACTGGGAATGGGGCTTCCTTCCCCTCAGCACTACTAACCCTCCGACCCAAGAAGTAAGAGATTATGCAATTAGGGTCGGTTTGCCGGTAACTTTTTACTCTTATTAACCTTCTTTTTTCTTGTTTCAGGCCAAGGACCGCTTCCCCACCATTCACGCAGAGCGACGTGGGATCTGCGTGAAGCGCACGCTTGATTCCTTCGACCCAGATCCTTACATCCGTTGGAAGGATCTGAAGATGGGCAAGACTCCGGCTTCGCGCCTTGGCAGATCTCCGCCGAAGCCAACCGACTCTTCTGATGATCTGACCATGCTTGAGGTACTTTTCTTTTCCGGTTTCTTATACTTCTTTCATTATCGCTTTTTTGCGAATCTTTTCTTAGCTATCTTTAACTCATAGATCCACGAGCACGCGCCGCCCTTGCGCGCCGAGGCCGGTCATGAGTTTGTGGACAAGCTCATGGCCCAGGGCCAGAAGCACAAGGCGTCGGCATCTGATGCCGGTTCCAGCCAGGCCCCTCCCTCTAAGCGCTTCCGGACGGAGCCTTTGGGGGAGAAGGAAGTGGGCATGCGGCGCTACGGGCGCAAGCAGATGCCGACCGCCTCCGGGTAAGTTTCTCGTTTTCTTGCTTGCCTCTTTTTGCCAAGTTCTTTTGCCGGTTTCTCTTTTCCAACTATTTTTCTTTCTTTTCCTCAGCCCTGCGCTCAAGCTTGGCTCAAGGCCAGCGGGCTCTGAAGGTTCCGCAAGGACCTCAACCCCTCCTCCTCGCTCAAGCCCGGCACCTTCTGGTGCCGGCAACACCTCTGCCTCCCCTCTGGGGGGCACTACAAGTTCGGGGCGTGCGGCCCCCACACCGCCAGAACACCGCACGGAGGAGGATTTTTTCTTCCCTCCAGAGAACCAGGATACCGGCGCCAGCAACATCGGCGCTGAGGAAGAAGCTACCGGGCGGGCGGAACCTTTGGTTCCTCCCGTCCTTGAAAAGAAGACAACTTCCGCGCCGGAAACTTCCGTGCCGGAAAGTTCTAACTTGGGTGGTGCTCCTAGCGCACCCCCTTCTCCAAGAACTGCTCCGCCGCCGCCGCCGGATGCGCCTCGCACCAAGCCTGCCGGGGCCGCTCCAACTGCGCCGCCGCCCAAGCTCTCCAAGCTTATCAAGGGGAAGGCGACGGCCTCCAAGGCCCCCTCTGAGGGTCAGCAGTCTCTGGTGCTGCACGTCTCCAAGGCTGCTAGCGCTGCCGGCGAGAAGGCCACTGGCTTGCTCGGCCGCATCACTGAGTTCCGGCGCAAGGGCCGGGAGCTGGGGCATCTGCTGCCCTATGCCCAAAAGTGGAACGCCGCGGATGTGACCCCGGCGACCCGCGGCGTGGGCAAGGACAGGTAGCCGGCACCAGATCCTGCTGGGGACTGATGCTACGAGGAGCATTTCATGCGGCTCCGCCGAGCCGTGAAGGAGCTCGACAATGCGTGGTTTGACTCCACGAACAATCTGAGGGTAAGTTTCCAGCAACTCTTTTCAACTTTTGCCGGTTCCCTTACTTCCGGATGTTTTCTATCTTTTCTTCAGTTTCATGCCGGTTTCTCTCTTGTCTATCTTCCCAGTCCCCGAGTTTTGTGGTGAGAGCGCAGCTCTTAGCACAAAACTTAACTTAAAAAACTTAGCGCGAAACCGGCACTGCCAGTTCCCGAGTTTGGGGTTAAGAACCTTGTTCTTAGTGCAAAACTTGGCTAGAAACGCGCGAAACTAGCACTGCCAGTCCCCGAGTTTCGGGTTAAGAACCTTGTTCTTAGCGCAAAACTTAGCTTAGAAACACGCGAAACTAGCACTGCCAGTCCCCGAGTTTCGGGTTAAGAACCTTGTTCTTAGCGCAAAACTTAGCTTAAAAACGTGCGAAACTAGCACTGCCAGTCCCCGAGTTTCGGGTTAAGAGCTTTGTTCTTAGCGCAAAACTTTAACTAATCTCTTTTTCTTGAACAGCTCACGGCTGACGCTCGGAAGGTCCTCTTTGAGGAGCTTCTATGGGAGCATCGGGACCTCGCTGAGGCACATGACAAGTGCCAAGGTAAGTTTTTGTACCACCGGCATCTTTTTACCAGAAATCTTTCTTCCTCCTAACACTCATGACTTTTGTTTAACAGTGATCCCGGAGGCTTCCATTGAGGCTCTCAAGGAGCAGCTCGCCGCCACCCAACATACAACTTTCCCTCTTTCCTGTTGGCTTGCTTTTCTTTTCATCTTAATAGTACAACTTTGTTAACACCTTCTTTTCCGGGTTTCAGGGGAGAAGGACCAGCTCATCCGGCAGCATCAAGAGGAGCTGAGCGCCCAAAAGACCAGCTACCAGGAGCTCAAGTCCCAGTTCATCCAGCTGGGCCTTGACCATGCTAAGGCTCTGAAAGCTGCTGAAGCTGACGCAGCGGCCAAGATGCATGAGGCTCTTGAGGATGCCGGCAACTCCAACATGGTGTTGCAGGCTGAGCTGGAGGAGCTGGCCAAGGTGCGGAAAGCTGCCGAGGAAAAGGTCGCGCGGCTCGAGGCGGAGCAGAAGGAGTACGACCGGCTGGTCGTGCAAACTGATGCACATGCCTACCGTAAGTTTCTTCCTTTTCCCTTTTCCGATTTCTGCTTATAAGCTTTTTTCTTCCGATCGCATTTTCTTTCCGTTATCTTTCTTTCCGGTTGCATTTTCTTCCGGATGCCTTTCCTTAGCCTCTTTCTTTCTTTGCATAGGCCTCTTCCCAGACTCACAGAGGTTTGCCATCAAGAGGGTTGATGAGCACCGCGTTGCCCAGGCCCAGGAGAATCTTGGCGTGCCGTGGACCCCCTATGACCATCTGGTTGCGCTGAACGCGCGGGTGTCTCACATGCGCGCCATAGATCGTAACCTCTCTGATATTCCTGATGTAGCTACCCAGCTCTTCAGGACTCTGTGGCCTGGCGAGGAGGTGCCGGATACTTTCTCGCTGATCAGCGACCGCCTCAAGGGTGCCGGCAGGAGGATCCGTGAGTGGCAGTGCTCCGCTGATCGCGCTGGAGCAGACTCTGCACTCCGCGTCGCCTGTTCATGGTATCCGGAGCTGAACTTGGACGCCCTCACCGGAGTGCGCGAAGGCGCGGAAACCGATTTGGACCCGATCCTCACCGCTAAGAAGCAGGATCGCGCGTACCACATCGCGGAGTACGCCGATATGCGCACCTTCATCCCTCCCCCTCCTGACGTCCAAGACTATCTCGACGAGGAGGAGGATGAAGCCGAGGAGGATCCTCTGGGCGATGCTGGTGCTGGCGATGCTCCTCCAGAAGCCCCCGCTGCCTGATCATCTACTGTTTAATGTTTGCCTGTGATATGCCCTTCGGTCCTGTTTGTCTCAAAACAATGTCCCGTTAAATTCTACCCCGGTATGCCGGGGTTTATGATGTAAAACTCTAAGTTTGCTTTTGGTTGCTGCACAACATTTTATGCCGGTAAGTTATACCGGTAGTTAATTATCTTAAGTTTGCCTTAGCATATTTGCTCATGGTTTTGATTTTATCCTGCACTGCAAAGATTTCCAAATTGTTTCCGCATCCAATTCGATGCACACTTGGTTCTTTTGCCTTGGCTCTGCCTGCCTTCTCTGGGCGTTCTTTGGCGTATGAGCACAAGGTTCTTTCACCAAACAAGCATTTTCTTGAACTTAGAAATAACTTCAAAATTTTGCAAAAAACCGGTTTGACCGGGGTTAGCTAAATTTTCCGGATTGTTTGTTCCCACTCTCTCTTTTCGCAGTTCGCGTGCTTAGTTGCTACCGGTTTATCTTGCTTGCCATGAAGCCGGTTTGCGGACAGCAGCAGAGTCGAAGACTCCGGTAGGTTTAGCACGCTACTAAACCGGAAAGAAAAAATGTTCACCAAGCAACCGGTGGACTGAAAAAATAAACATGTTGCATGCAACTTAGGTTGGGGTAGTCCCCGAGATTCATTTGAGATTCCGACATCTTTTTATTCATAGCGTATAAGGTACAAAAAGGAACTTCTTACTCCATAACTTCAAGAGTAGAAAGGACGCAACAGAGCTACGTTCCATGGACGCTTGCTCTCCTGTCCGGACCTGTCCGCCTTTCCTTTTTTCCACTCCTGTGCATCGATCAAGTAATAGGAGTCATTGTGAAGAGCTTTGCTCACAATGAAGGGACCTTCCCATGGTGGTGAGAGCTTATGCCGGCCTTCAGTGCGCTGCACTAGGCGTAGCACCAGATCTCCTTCCGAAAAACTCTCGGGTTAACCTTCCGGCTATGATAGCGTCTGAGGTTTTGCTGGTAAATGGTTGTTCTTGCCAAAGCCAACTCTCTTGCTTCTTCCAGCAAGTCCACATCATTTTCTCTGGCCTCTTTGACCTCTTGCTCAGTATAGAGCTGTACCCTTGGTGAATCATGAATGATGTCGGTTGGTATGACCGCTTCTGCTCCGTATACCATGAAGAATGGAGTGTATCCGGTGGACCGGTTTGGAGTTGTTCTTATGCTCCATAATACCGATGGTAGCTCATCAAGCCAACACCCCGGTGACTTTTCTACCGCTTCAATGAGCCTTGGTTTGATAACGGAAAGTACCAAAACATTCATTCTTTCCACTTGGCCATTGCCTTGTGGGTGTGCCACTGAGCACAAATCCAACCGGATGTTGTTGTCCTCACAAAACCTTTTGAACTCACCTTGAGCAAAGTTGGTTCCATTGTCAGTGATGATGCTGTGCGGGTATCCATACCGCAAAATGACATCTTTCAAGAACTTCACCGCTGTGTGCCCATCACATTTTGCGATAGGTTTCACTTCTAGCCACTTGGTGAATTTATCAACAATAACCAAGATGTGAGTCATGCTGCTCCTTGCAGTTTTGAATGGGCCAACCATATCGAGGCACCAAACGGCAAACGGCCATGTTAGCGGTATTGTTTTTAAACCGGACGCTGGGGTATGATTTTGCTTGGTGTACCTCTGGCACCCGTTGCATTTTCTTACCAAATCCTCAGCGTTTTCCAAAGCAGTGGGCCAATAGAACCCATGCCGGAACACTTTTGCTACCAGCGCCCTTGATGAAGCATGATGCCCACATTCTCCTTGGTGAATCTCCTCAAGCAGTTCTTTTCCTTCTTCCGGTTCCACACATCTTTGAAGGACACCGGTAACGCTTCTCTTGTACACCTCACCATTGATGAATGTGTATGCCTTGGACCTTCTTTGGATTCTTCTTGATTCATTTTCGTCATCCGGCAAGGTGCCGTTGATCAGGAATTCCTTAATAGGTTTAACCCACGACGGTGTCTCTCGAACCAAAAACACCGGTGCATCTATCTCCATGCTATCCACCAGCATCATTTCTTTCGGTACGGCTGCAGCAGTCCCCGAGCTTGTTGGTGCAGTCCCCGAGTTTACCGGTGCAGTCCCCGGGTTTCCTTCATCGATGTCCATAGGTACCACATGCAATTCCGGTACGAAAATTGATTCCGATTCTGGGCTTGGTTTGATTGATGGCTCTCTTAAGTGTGCCAAGGCTATTCCAGGAGGGATTTCCTGCCTAGATGAGCCCAGCTTGGACAAAGCATCCGCGGCTTCGTTTTCTGCCCTTGGCACATGGTGAAACTCACAGCCCTCAAAGAAGCCGGCAATCTTTTGCACGTGAAACCTGTACAAAGCCATGTTTGCATCCTTTGCGTCCCAATCTCCGGAACATTGCTGCACCACAAGATCCGAATCTCCATAGCAAATGATCCGGTGCGCACCGATTTCTTTTGCGACCTTTAACCCATGGATCAAGGCCTCATATTCAGCGACATTGTTCGATGCCCTGAAATGCACTTGCAAGACATACCGGAGATGATTTCCTTTTGGTGAGGTAAGCACCACACCAGCGCCTAGACCCTCTTTGAGTTTGGTTCCATCAAAGTGCATTTTCCAGTATTCTACCTTCTGATCCGGCGGCTTGTATTGCATCTCTGCCCAATCGACGAGGAAATCAGCCAAAGCCTGTGATTTTATGGCATCTCTCCTTTCGTACACTGGTACATATGGTGATATCTGGATTGCCCACTTTGCAATCCTTCCGCTAGCGTCCTTGTTGCACATGATATCGGAAATTGGTGCTTCACTCACCACCTTCATAGGATGTTCTTCAAAGTAATGCTTGAGCTTTGTGGTGGCCATGTACACACCATAAGTCATCTTTTGGAAGTGAGGGTAGTTTTGTTTTGAGAGGGAGAGCACCTCGCTCAGGTAGTATACCGGCCTCTGGACGGTTTTTCCTTCCTCTTCTCTTTCAACCACAACCACTACACTCACAACCCGGTTTGTTGCTGCTATATATAATAGCATAGGCTCCCTTTCTAGAGGTGAAGCCAGTATAGGTGCTGTAGCCAACATTGTTTTTAGCTCTTTAAACGTTGCGTCTGCCTGAGGGGTCCAGACGAATGTGTCAGATTTTTTCATGAGAGCATAGAGTGGCAGAGCTTTTTCTCCCAACCTGCTTATGAACCGGCTTAGCGATGCCAAGCTACCGGTGAACTTTTGCACGTCTTTTAGATCGCGCGGTATTGTCATTCTTTCGATTGCCCGGATTTTTACCGGATTTACCTCAATGCCCCGGCTTGATACGAGAAAACCAAGCAACTTGCCGGCTGGGATACCGAAGGTACACTTTGCCGGATTGAGCTTCATCCGGAACCTTCTTAAGTTATCAAATGTTTGCCGGAGGTCATCGATTAAGGTTTCTTTTACCTTAGTTTTTACCACAACATCGTCCACATACACTTGCACATTCTTTCCGATTTGATCAAACAAGCATTTTTGCATACAGCGCTGGTACGTTGCACCAGCGTTGCGCAAACCAAACGGCATAGTGACATAGCAATAAGCCCCGTGCGGGGTAATGAACCCAGTTTTTATTTGATCTTCCTTTTTCAAGGGACTTTGGTGGAAACCGGAATAAGCATCCAAGAAAGACAACAGCTCACATCCTGCAGTGGAATCAATCACTTGATCGATCCTGGGTAAGGGGAAAGGGTCTTTCGGGCAAGCTTTGTTCAAGTTGGTGTAGTCGATGCACATGCGCCACACCTTTGGAGCTTTTGCTTCCATGTTTTCTTCCTTCTTCTTCTCGACCAGCACCGGATTGGCTAGCCACTCGGTGTGCAGTACCTCCACAATAAAACCGGCAACCAGCAACTTTGTCACCTCTTCTCCAATGATCTTTCTCCTGTCTTCAGCAAACCGGCGCAGCGGCTGCCTTACCGGCTTTGCATCTTTCCGGACATTTAATGAGTGCTCAGCCAGCTCCCTCGGAACACCTACCAAGTCATCAGTAGACCAGGCAAAGATATTCTGATTCTCACGGAGGAAGCTGACGAGCGCGCTTTCCCATGCCTCATTCATACCGGCACCAATACGAACGGTGCGCTCAGGGTAAGCTGGATCCAGTACAATGTCCTTTGTCTCTTTGGTTGGCTTGAACGCCGGTGCGCCCAGGTTTGCACTCATTGCCGCTAAGCTCAGCTGCGAGGACTGAGCTAGCGCAACCGCGGTTTGCATCCTCCTCTTTTCTTCAGCAATCACCAGTGATTCTGCCAGGTTTGACCCGGCGGATGCTGTTTCCAGCGAGACTTTGTAATTTCCCACCACAGTCGAGGGTCCACGAGGTGCCGGCATCTTCATCTTGAGATACGCCGTATGAGTTGAGGCCATGAAAGCAGCCAATGCTGGTCTCCCCAGCAAAGCATGGTAAGGACTATCTAAGTCCACCACCTCAAACTCAAGGTTTTCAACCCGACAATTGTCACGTCCTCCAAACGACACATCCACCCGGACTTTTCCAACCGGCGCGCATGACAGTCCCGGAACGATTCCATGGAACGTTGTGCGCGTTGGCTGAAGCATATTTTCTGTTATGCCCAGCATGTTCATGGTGTGCATGTACATGATGTTTATGCTGCTCCCATTGTCTATCAGCACCTTGCTGAACTTGACTCGAGCGTTTGGCCCTTGCATGATTGGGTCCAAGACGAGAGCATAGCCACCCGGGTTCGGCATGACCTTAGGGTGATCCTTGAATGACCACGAGATCTCTTGATCAGACCGCAGCATATATTTTGGTATTGCCGGCATCACCGCGTTCACTTCCATAGAACGGCGATACAGGCTTTGTTTGTCGGTTGGCTCAGTTATGAATACAACGCAACACATATCCGGATCTTTGTAAACATTCCGGCCCAAAGGTGCCGGTGGAGGTGGTTGGTCATTGCCTTCCATCACCTGGTTAACTTGCTGGTACTGCTGCCGGTTTGGCTGCACCGGTAAGGCGTTTGCCCTGGTAAACGGTGGTGGTGGTGGTAGCTGTTGCTGCCGCGGCATGTCTTGTGGTGGTTGTGCATCTTTTACCGTTCCCTTTTGCATCAAGTACTTGGTCCAAGTACAATCCTTTGACAGATGGTTTGACGGGTGTGCCGGGTTCGGTGTGTGCCACCGGCAAGGTTGGTCCATGGCAGCTTCCATGGTGTACTTCGCGGGTTCTTGCCAGTTCCTTTTCTGGACCCAGGGTTTCTTTTCTACCCTTTGTTTCTTAGGACCCACCCACGGCTGCGATCCGGTTCTTTGCCTCTGACTGCCGCTGGCCTCAGAGTTTTCTTGTACAGCAGCAACTTGCTGCGGACCGTACCTTCGATCCGGAAAATCTTCTCTTCTTTTGTTATTCCGGTTATCCCGGTGTTGCTCTTGGCGCTGCTGTTCCGGTTCGGGTTGCACTGCCGGCTGCGTTGGGTCTCCCAACGCATAGCTATCCGCCACACGTATCATCTCTGCCAACGTTGTCGGCATGTTCCGCTGCAGCTTTTGCCACAACGGTGAACCTCTTCTGCACCCACTGCTAAACCAAGCAATGACTTGTGCCTCGATTACCCCTTCACAGGAGTTCCTTGTAGTGTTCCACCGGGCCAGATAATCCCGGTCTGTTTCGTTCGCGCGCTGTATGCACAGAGCGAGCTGCTGCGGCCTGTTTGGCCTTTGATAGGTGCTGCTGAAATTGCTCACGAAAGCTTCCTCAAAGTCCAACCAGCCATTTATGCTTCCTGCCGGCAAGTTGTTTAGCCAGATTCTTGCCGGCCCAACCAAAAACGATGGTATGATTCTCACGGCCCATCGCCGGTTTCCTCCCCCAGCTATAGTTCCTCCGCCGCCTACGACGTATACCGCGGTTACATAGTCCGCGAGCCAATCTTCCGGCTTCGTGGTGCCATCATATGTTTTTGTGTCACGGGGCAACATAAAGTTGCGAACTGGTGGTTTTTCTTTCATGATCCTTGGGCCAAAGCACTTTGGGCCTGGGGGACCTTCTTCCTCGATCATTTCTGACAAGTACACTCTATCCAGACGGTGCCTCGCATCCCGTTCCGGTAAGTATCTTTCTCCCAAGCGTTCTCCTAATGGATTCCGGTATGTTGCCGGTCTTGCGGAGTCAGCTTCATCATAACATTCTGGTACCGCGGCCCTTGCCTGCCGGTACCTTGGGGGATCTATTTCCTCCTCATCGTACGCCGCCCTTGCAGCTCGATAATTTTGCCCGGTTTCTTGTCTACCGGCATGATTGTTTCTGGCATAGCCCTCTTTGGCGTAGCCTCTGTTTGCCCCTTGGCCTTTTCTGCCGGCATCATATTGCCCGGCTTGTTGCTTTCCGGCAAGAACCGGATCATACACAGTCATCTGCTGCGCATTCACTTCTTTTTCTCTTCTCCTGTCCGGATGGGGGGACGAAGCCTGCCCATGGGACTTGCTACCGGCATTCCTTGTCGAACGCGCGGATTTTGAAGCCACAGCCTTGTTTAGCCTATCAAGCTGTTCAGCGTTTTGCTGCTCGATAGTTTCAAGAAGTTCCCGGACACGCTCTTGTTGTTTTGCCAGACCGTCCCCGGAAAGCGAGTCATAGAGCGCTACGGCAGCTTTGGCAGCTTTTATCGTTTTATCCGGGCTACTGTACTTAGGTTTCTCTACAATGCTCACAGATGCAGATGTACTTTTACCGGCAACAATTTCTTTGCGCAGATCCTGATCTAGATTGCGAGCCTTAAGCTGGTTTTCCGGTATCCTAGCAGCATGAGCGCTAACAGAAGCAAAGCCATGGGCAGCGTTGTACTCACGTAGGGTTAGGTTCAGCTCGCGCTGCGCCCTGGCGATGTCCTTGCTGCTCTCGAGCATCTTCTAGCGCTGCGCTTCCAGCTCCGCCTGAACCGCTGCCGGGTCGATGTTCTGCGTGATGGGGGTGGCGAGGACGTTCATTGCCGCTTGGAGCGGTGTTTCCGGTGGCGCGGATGATGCTCCCGCTGACAAGGTATTAACTTGTCAATGCCTACGGATTGTAGACTAGGGTTTAGTTGGAAGTAGAGGGCAAGTAGATCTCGAAGGTTTCAGCCGAAAAGTACTCGATGATTAAGAAAACTAGGGTTTGTAAACAATGATTCGATGATCTCTGCGTCCCTCGACTCCCCCTTATATAGGAGGCGGAGCCGAGGGATTCGTGCTGTACAAGTTACAAAGTCCGGGAAGGTTTCTAACTCATCCCGTAAAATTACAAATAAGACTTTCTATTACAACTCTAGCTTTCCTTAATAATATCTTGGGCTTCCGAATCTTCTTATTCTTCGGGTAATGGGCCTTCAGTAAACCCCGGGTACTATCTTCGGCAGGCCCATTTGGGATGCCTATGTCAGTAGCCCCCGAGATTTTGCTTGAATCGTAGGGTCAAGGAAAATCTCCACTGTTTATTTTTATTCGACAGCTTCAACTTTTTCTATATTTCTCCTCATAAACATCTATATTGTACAGGGATGATGGTAGTTGGGGCTAGTTCATCTGACGGATCAGGTACTAGTTAACTGCTCTAGTGGCAATCCGCAAAAACCTACTTCAAGATCACGTCCCTGGACATGACCTCGGGATACTGGTGTAAACTTCGACAGGTGCCGCTTAAGGTCTTACCATTCTGTCGAGTCCCAGTAAAATTTATCGGGTACCTAACGCGTCCGTTAGGATTTTTCTTCGTATCTGTTGATACGGATAAAAGTAGCAGAGCGCAGTCTTCGGCGATGCCACGCCCAGCAGAACGGATCTGGGGTCTTACCTTCGCAAATTTGCGGCATTCAGAAATTGATCGCAACTTTGGCGTTCTGAGAATATATTGTCGAGTGCTTTTTCGGCTGTTGGAATGGCACATTTTATCGAGTCAAAAATGACTTATATTACCCTCCCGATGGGAGTATATGTAGAGTTAATTATAACTCGAAATATACTTTTTTGCTCTTCTATCTTTCTTTTTCTCTTTCTTTCTTTCTTTTTTATAATTTCATCGGGCACGCGAGCAGCGTTCCCGATGGGAGTAGCCCCCGAGGCTACAGCCAAGGACTTGTACTTGGGTGTAGGCTCCACGCCTTATGCCGCTATATCTTCTTTTATCTCCCGAAGTTTTATAATTTCTCGGGTGCGCGAACAGCGCTCCCGATGGGAGTAGCCCCCGAGGCTATGAACAAATATTTGTATTTGGTCATAGGCTCACGCCATTTCTATCTTGTCATTCTGGATCTTTTCCTTTTTTCCAAAGTAGCCCCCGAGCATTTGATCAAAAACTTGTATTTGATCAAAGGCTCAGCATTATTTTTCCGTGTCGCCTTTTATGAAGCTGTTCAGTCGAATTTTTTCTTCTGCCAAGGTGATGTTATTGCTGACGATAGCCACGATTGCTAGTCAGAAATTTGCGACAAGTCTTTTCTCGCTGCCATGCGGGCCCAATTGATCCACTATCTTGACACGTCATGCAAGTGGGGGACACACGTCCTCCGCTTTTTCTGGCGCACGCACCGTAACTTCCCCAACGTTGAATTACTTTTTTACCCTTGTTGCCATGTGGCTATCATCTGTCACACATTTTCCTTATCCAATGGTTCGTCATTTTACCGCACCCCTATATAAGATCGTCTTCTTCCTCCTTGAGCACTTCCGCTCGCGCCGTCCTCCTTCTCTCATCTGCAAATTTCCTCCTGCGATCCACAACCTCCTAAGCTCCTCGCCTCCAAGCTGCAAACCCTGCGCCATTGTTGATGCCACCGCGTCGATTGACAAGGCACAACACACTGGAATCCTCCATGGCCACCGTGGATCTTGGGGCGGCGGAGTGGGAAAGATCGAAAATTTCCACTCAAGACATCAACATGCTGAAGAAGCTGGGGATCAGCAAGAAACCCAAGGCATTGTGCTTCCCCAGTGAGGAGAGCTACCCAACCCCTCCAATGGGGTACCGGGTAAGTTTTGTCGATCACCTCATCCGCGGTCTGTCCGCCCCCATTCATCCTTTTCTCCGTGGACTGCTTTTTATCTACGGTCTGCAACTCCACGACCTCACGCCAAACTCCATTCTTCACATCTCCATTTTCATCACTCTTTGCGAGGCCTTCCTTGGCGTCCAGCCTAACTGGGCGCTATGGAAGCGCATTTTCTTCTGCCGCCGTAATGGCTCGCCCAATGTCGCCTATAATATAGGCGGCGTTGTAATTTCTGTTCGGCCCACTGTTGACTACTTCGACGTCAAGCTTCCTGACTCAGTTCAAGGATGGCGCAAGAAGTGGTTGTACATTCAGGAGGAGAACCATGGATGTGCGGAGGACAACATCCCTCCTTTTGATGGCGCCGAGAAAATCTTTCGCCGCCGCTCCTGGGACGCGGAGGCCACCAAAGAAGAAAGGGCGTCGACAGAAACCTTGATGGCTCGTATCCACGAGTTGCAAAATACTCGCGGCAAAGAGTTATCGGGTGTCCAAATCACTGCATACTTTCTTAGGACTAGAGTGCAACCGCTTCAGGCTCGCAAATATCCTCTCTGGAAATATGCCGGCGACAAGGACATAGATCGACTGTCGGTGAATTTGGAGGTCAAGGATTTAGAAAGACTTGTCCGAAAAATTTCATCTCTCAGCAAAAAAGATGCTATCCCTTCTTCTTGCCGTGTGACACCATTCAGCGCCGCCAATCCACTTCCCAAGGTAAACTTTGTCTATTGTCTTGTTGTTGCTTTGCTATCTTTTTTGTAACTTCTTTTCTGATATCTCTCCCTGTTTTATTTTGCACAGAATCATCCAGACCTTGTCTCGCTTCCTCCTCTTCCTGAAGGTGGAGAAGTCGAAGAAAGGGCCATTGTCACTGATGACAATCAAGAAGCTCCGTCTTTTGTGAATGAACCCGTGGATTCTCGAAAATCTGCGGGATCTTCTGAAGGTACTGTGTCGGCACTATCTCCTCCTCCCGCTGTTTCTCCAAAAGGCAAAAGGAAGAGGAATGACGTCGAAGATTCCGGCACTTCCAAAGCCGAAGAAGTTGATCCTTCACGTCAGAAGGCAACTTATGATCCATATCTCGCATCCGTCGTCAGCTCGTAAGTCACCTTGATTTCCCCTTATTTCTGTAGTCAAAGTTTTTTGTCTCATCTTGCTTTTTATGCTGTCGATCTTTAATCGCAGTGATGATGAGGAAGAAGTACCAACTCGTGACGTGGCTCCTCGGACGAGCGCATCACATACTTTACTTGTTTCGGAGACGCCAATTGAAGGAGAAGAATCCTCGCCTCCTCAACAAAACGTCGTCACCACCACTCCTCCTTCAAGCGCCCTTGCTCCTTCAGCAAAAAGGACAAGGGTTGAGACGATCATCGAGCCTGCCCCTCAATTGGGTAGCTCTTCTCATTCGCTCTTAGATGATGTAAGTTTTTGACTTTCCTGCTAGTATCTATATTTCCTCTGTTTACTTCTTTTTGTGCCTTCATATTTTTCTCGTACCGATATTTTCTTTCTCTGTTCTTCTTTGACAGCCCATGATCAAAGAGCTTGTTCGCATTGGATCCCAATTCATTGGGTACCGTGAATATGCCAGCAGGACTGAAGGTAACAACTTTTTTGCTGTCATTGTTTCTAATCTTCTTGCTCCTATTTTTGTCGCAATTTTGACTGTTCTTTTCTATTTTGGCAGAGAAACTTGCAGAGGCCAACAGGCTTGCCGACACTCTTGCTCAGAAATTGGAGCAAAGTGAAACGGCTCGCAAGAAAGCCGAACTTGATGCTAGCCAAGCAAAAGTAGAGGCTGATGAGGCCAAAGCAAAAGCTGCTAGTGTCGAAGAACTGCAGAAGAAACTTGATGATGCTGAAGCTGCTTTAAACGAGCACAAAGCCGCACAGGACACTCGTGAAAAGGGAATCCTCAAGCGCTTGAACACACAAAATCGCCGCTTCCTCGGTAACTTTGTTGATCCCTTCTATTTTTCTTAAGACTTGCTTTCTTTTGTTTTTACTTGCTGTCAACTAACATATAATTTCTATGGCAGGTCAAACAAGCCAAGATTTTGACCTTGAGAATCCCACCAATGATCCTCTGCTTGACGCCTTTGTCTTATCTCGGAGTTTCATGGCCAAGAAATTCGCGAAGGCGTGGTGAATGCTGACGCAGGATTGTCGAAGTTGTTCCCCTACTTCTTCCCGAAGAAAGAGGAGCCTAAGACTTTCCTTGCCCTTGCCAAGGACTTCAATCCACCAGAGGATCTTGGACTGAAGATGCGCCAGGAGAACATGAAGGTTGCTGTTGAGAACACTATTGCCTTGGTCGCTGACGGTCAACAAGCTGTTGATTTGGATGAAGGTTGGCGACACCGAGCAGATAGAACAATCAAAATGGAGGTCGTTGATCAAGGAAGCCAAGCCCAACACGAAGAAAATCCTGGCCTATCTCGGGATCAAGCCATCTTCAACTCCTAGCTCATCAAGGCCGGAGGTCTAGTTGAATGCCTTTGCTTTTTCTTTCCTTTGCTTTCTCTATTTCTTTTGCTGTTGTCGCCATTTTAGCCTTGGCAACAATTACCCTATTAGTCCCTTTGGAGAACTTCTTTTGTAATGTCCGTGTAAACTTTCTAGAAATCAATGAAATTCCTCTTGGTACTATCATTGATCCTGGGACTTTCTTTTCCAGTTAATATTTGATAATTATTCGACCAACCCTTGCTCTGCCGATGCTTCACCTGCGTCTTCCTTCTCGAAGAAAATACTAGTCGATGATAATCCCCTCGAAGGTTCTTCAAGCAAACATTTGTCGGAAGATTTGCAAGAACTTCGACAACAACTTCAATCCATGAAGAAACAAACTCTGGCGATGATGGAACAATCTCGGAAAGCATCCGAACAAGAAAAACTTGCTCTCCAACAAGCCAAAGAGGCTATGGCTGCCAAGGATACTGCTGTATTGGAAGCAAAGGGAGCCACTACCCGAGAAAATAGCATGCTCGAGCTAATGTTGGAAGCTAGCATAGATATGTTAGGTATGTTTTTCCAACCTCACAATGCCTCCTCTTTATTTTGCTGTGCCCCCCTTCAAATTTCTTGCCTTGTCGCTTAATAGGCTCGGTTCTTGATGCTGCCGCCGAAGATCAAAGAGTAAACGAGGGAACAAATCTTCTTGTCAATCTTTCCCTTAACCATGGCTATTTATTCTGGGCCACCCCTGAACGAACCCAGCAAATTGTCAGGTTCCAAGATTGTGCTTGCCAAGTGCGCGAATTTCTCAATTTTTGCACGACAACATTAACCCTTGTTTACAAGACTTTGTTTCCTCGAAATGATGTTCCCAAAACTCTTCCTGAATTGCTGGAGATATTCAGAGATGCTCCCCGCATTCATAATTTTGTGCGAGCTCAATTAACTGCTGGAGCAAGATTCGCCATGATTATGATAAATATTTTTCATCCAAAATTAGACCTGACGAAGATTGTTGCTGATTGCCTGGCCAAGAAATCGCGGCGAAAAAATGATATTGACACAATCAATGAGATGGTAACTCCTGTGGCCGAGTCGACGATAGATGAGCTTCTTCGGATGGACTCAGAATTCTTCGTCAAGGGGTCCTATGCTGAACATAAAACAACCAGAGGCTTGTCCATAGATAGTATTTTAGGCTTTGACTGATTTGTACCATATTGCAAAACCTTGTATCTCTATCTTTTTTGATTTCTTTTTTATTTCCGAAGAAATTTGTTGTATATTGCAAAGTGCTCTATATTGTTGGAGCCCCCGAGCCTTCTGGCTAGAGTTTGTACTGTTTTTTCCATCTCGAAGATTTTTCCTTCTGTTCTAATAAGACATCTTTGTTTTTTCATTGATGGATTGCAAGCCCTCGAATATCTTAGTGTCGAAGTTCTATATTTTTGTTGCGAGGTTCTTGGACCAAAGCAATAAGATTTTTGACGTGTACACTATATTTATAATTGTTGGCTTCCGATTTTTATATTTGGCGAGGTATTAGTGTACCAAGGCGAAATATTTCGGTAAGTCTAGTTTGTCTATATTGTACGTATTTTGATACTTGAAGGCGTTGAGCCCCCGAGCGTGTCGAAGAATAAGAAGTATATCTCCACTATCTTTATTATATTGCAGCACCGCGAGCCCGCCTCATTAAAAACCTTTCCGGCCCCACTCGGTGCCCCGAAAAGGAAAAGAGTGCGTCTGAAAACTCGCGGGCGTTTCAGTACATTGTATTTTTATAGAGAAGGACTATATTTCAGCTCTAGGCGTAGAACCGCTTGAGCTGCGCCACGTTCTAGGGGTTTTTCTCGGGAGCCCCTGTCTTCTTGTCCTTGATCCTGTATGCACCTCCGTCGATGACTTCCGTGACAACGTAAGGCCCCAACCATGGTGATTCGAGCTTCTCAGTACTTTTTTGATTTAACCGCAAGACCAAATCCCCAACTTGAAAAGATCTTGGCCTTAACCATCGACTGTGGTAGTTTTTGAGGTCTTGCTGGTATTTGGTGACTCGTGAAAGTACTTCATCTCGAGCTTCGTCGAGTGCGTCCATATCATCCTCCCGAGCTTTTTGTGATGTTTCTTCGTCATACTCTGTTACTCTTGGAGAATCATGCTCTATTTCAATTGGTAGTCTTGCCGGCTCCGTGGACGAGAAAAAACGGAGTTTCTTGTGTCGCCGTATTTGGTGTTGTTCGGATGCTCCACAAAACACTTGGCAATTCCTCTGGCCAAGTGTGTCGAGCTTTTTCAAGCGGTCCTAGCAGGCGCTTTTTGAGGCCGCTGCAGATGATTCCATTGGCTTTCTCAACTTGTCCGTTAGTTTGCGGGTGCCCAACTGACGCAAAGTGCAATTTAATGCCTACTTCTGCGCAATATTCCTTGAATTCCTTGGATGTGAAGTTTGAACCATTATCTGTGACAATGCTATGAGGCACTCCAAACCGAAAAACGAGGCCTTTCACAAACTTTATTGCCGATGCTGCATCTGGTGAATTTATTGGCTTCGCTTCTACCCACTTGGTGAATTTGTCAACAGCGACCAGCAAGTACTCATACCCTCCTGGCGAAGCTTTGTGCAACTTGCCCACCATATCAAGTCCCCATTGGGCAAAGGGCCACGACAATGGTATTGGTGTTAATTCCGCCGCTGGAGAGTGAGGTTTTGCGGCAAATCTTTGACACGCGTCGCAAGTTCTTACTATTTCCTTGGCATCCTCGATTGCTGTCAACCAATAGAATCCTGCCCGAAAAACTTTGGCTGCAATAGCTCGACTACTTGCGTGGTGGCCACATATTCCTTCGTGTACATCCTTCAGAATTATTCTTCCTTCCTCGGGTGTGACACACCTTTGCAGAACGCCTGAAATACTTCGCTTGTATAACTCCCCTTTGATCACTGTGAAAGCTTTGGATCGTCGAATAATTCGCCTAGCCTCAACTGGATCGTCGGGTATTTCTTTCCTGAGGAAATATGATATATACGCTTGCATCCAAGGAACTTCTACCATCATCACAAGTTCTTGGTCCTCTTCATCCTCCGTGGTTTCTTTGAGGGGCGCCGAAGTTTTTCCTTCCTTTGCTTTTTTCTGCACCTTTTTCGGCTTCGTGGATCTCTCCGCTATTTCTTCCCAAAATACTCCTGGCGGGATTGGGAGGCACTGCGATCCGATGTTTGCGAGAACGTCGGCTTCATCATTGCTCAATCTACTGATGTGATTTACCTCACACCCATCAAACAGCTTCTCAAGCTCATTGTACACCTCCTTGTATGCCATCATGCTATCATTGACTGCGTCACATTGGTTCATAACTTGCTGAGCCACCAATTGTGAGTCGCCAAAGATTTTTAGTCGAGTTGCACCGCAAGCTTTCGCCATCTTCATCCCGTGTATGAGGGCTTCATATTCTGCTTCATTGTTGGATGCGTTAGGGAACGTCATCCGAAGGACGTATTTCAATTTGTCGCCTTCAGGTGATATAAGTACTACTCCTGCGCCAGCTCCTTCTGCTCTCTTGGACCCATCGAAGTTCATGGTCCAAGTTCTCGACAAATCTGGGGGTCCCGTGTTTTGTAGCTCCATCCACTCTGCAATGAAATCTGGCAGAACTTGCGACTTGATTGCCTTTCTTTTTTCATACGTGATGTCCCGAGGGGAAAGTTCTATTTCCCAAAGGAAGACACGCCCTGTAGCTTCTGGATTGTTCAGTATATTTGAAAGAGGTGCTTCGTTGACTACTATTATCGGGTGTGCCGAAAAATAGTGGCGCAACTTCCTTGCCGTTGCAATTACTCCATATGCTAGTTTCTGGTACTGCGGGTACCGCTGTTTGGAAGGCGATAAAACTTCACTGATGAAATATACTGGCCTTTGCACTCCATGGAGTTTTCCTTCTTCTTCTCTTTCAACGACTAGCACCGTGCTAACCACTTGGGGCGTGGCTGCAATATACAGTAGGAGAGGTTCCTTTTCCTTCGGCGCCACCAAGATTGGTGGTGTTGAGATTGTGCGCTTCAAATCCTCGAAAGCTCTGTCGGCCTCTTCGTTCCACTGGAATTTCTCTCCTTGCTTTATCAGAGCGTAAAATGGTAACGCTTTTTCTCCCAGCCTGGCGACGAATCTGCTCAAAGCTGCGACTCGCCCAGTTAGCTGCTGTATTTCTTTCAACTTTGTTGGCTTCCTCATTGTTACGATAGCCTGTATTTTGTCGGGATTTGCTTCAATCCCTCTTGCTGAAACTAGAAACCCCAGAAGTTCTCCTGCTGGAACGCCAAAAGAACACTTCGTCGGGTTCAGCTTGAGGCAGAATTTGTCGAGGTTGTCAAAGGTTTCCTTGAGATCCTCGATCAGCGTTGCCCCCTTTTTTGACGTTATGACGACATCGTCGATGTATACTTGCAAGTTTTTCCCAATCTGTGTCGCCAAACACTTCTGCATCATCCTCTGATATGTTGCTCCCGCGTTTTTCAGACCAAAGGGCATTGTTCTGTAGCAAAACACGCCATAAGGTGTGATGAACGCTGTCTTTACTTCATCTTCTTCTTTCAATCTGATCTGGTTGTAACCAGAATATGCGTCCAGGAAGGAAAGACGTTCACATCCAGCTGTGGAGTCGATAATTTGATCGATCCTCGGGAGGGGAAAGTGATACTTTGGACAATGTTTATTGAGATACGTAAAGTCGACGCACATGCGAAGGACCTTAGTGTTTTTCTTTGGCACCAACACAGGATTTGCTACCCATGTGGCTTCTGTGTGCAACTCCTTGATGAAACCAGCTTCTCGTAGTCGATCGATTTCTGACAGCATGGCCTTGCGGTTTGGTTCCGAAAAACGCCGCAAGGGTTGTTTGATTGGTCTCGCTAGTGGATCCAAGTTTAGGTGGTGCTCGGCAAGTTCCCTGGGTACTCCTGGCATGTCAGCTGGACACCATGCGAAGATTTTCCAGTTCTCACGGAGGAACTCGACGAGCGCGCTTTCCTATGCGAGGTCCATGTCGTTTGCGATGGACGTCGTCTTTTTCGGGTCTGTCGGGTGAATCTGCACCTCCTTAGAATTTTTCTCGGTATTGAAAGTTGATTCTTTATTTGGCCTTCCAACGTCTGGCAGCACGTCGTAGTCAGTCATACTCCTTGACGCCAAATACTCAGCTTGCATCCCGAAAGTTTCTGATATCCGATGAAAATCCTTATCGCACTTATCGGCTAAGGCGAAGCTTCCTTTGACTGTGATTGGTCCCTTCGGTCCAGGCATCCTCCACAACAGGTATGTATAGTGTGGTACCGCCATAAATCTAGCATATGCTGGTCGTCCCAACAGAGCGTGGTACTGCGACGGAAAATCCACAACTTCAAATTCCAGCTTCTCGATTCTATAATTCTCTCGGGTTCCAAACTGAACGTCGAGATTGATCTTCCCCAATGGATAACTTGGTTTTTCCGGTGTGATACCATGGAACCTCGTGTCTGTTGGCTTCAAGTTTGCTAGGGATATGTTCATCTTCCTCAATGTATCTGCATACATAAGGTTTAAGCTGCTGCCGCCATCTATGAACACTCGAGAGACATCAAATCCCGCAATAACTGCTGGTAAGATAAGTGCTGACTGCCCTGGTCGAGGAACTTGCTGCGGATGATCTGCTATGGTGAAGCCAATATCTTGCCCTGACCAATTAAGATACTCGACTGTTGGTGGTGGCATTTTTTCTGCCATGAACACCTGTCGTGAGATTACTTTCTGAGCTCTATTGGATGGCCTTCCCTTCTGAATCATCGAGACCGCTCCGTTGGAGTTAGGATCAACGTAAGGTGGTGGTGGAGGTGCTGCCGCTATTCTGAGCTGATGTCGATTATCTTCTGTAATTGCGGGAGGAGGTGGCAAGTGAATCTCGCTCCTGGGTTCTCGAGGATTTCTCTGTGCTGCCCGAGCGTTAGCGTGCTCTGCCCACCTTAACATTGCCTGGAAATTGCGACAATCTTTCTGCAGATGTCCTGACTGTCTTTTTCCGTTGCTGTCGAGGAAAAAGTGCATCTGACACGGCCCATTCATCATCTCTTCAGGAGACACGAAAGGCCTCGGGAACCTAGGCCCGCTATTTTGCCTGTTGTTTCGAGAATCGTCTCTATTATCGCCTCACTGCTCATTGCTTCTCTGATAATCATCTCTGATGTTTCCTCCTGTGTTTGCCCGAAAACCTGCCGAAATTTGTCCTGGAGCATCATAGTTCGGGTACTGCCGAGAAAATCGTCGCCTCGGTTGATAATTTCGACCACGGTCCTCCTCTGGCGACCTGTGCCGTTTGTTGTGGACAACATCTTCTCCATCTGCCCATCTGTTTGCTATTTCCATTAACGCGGATACTGTCTTTGGGTTGGTCCTTCCCAAGTCCTCGACAAAATCTCCACGCCTGATTCCTGCGACAAACGCATCTATCGCTCTCTCGTCAGATATATTTTCTGCCGAGTTTTTGATGATGTTCCACCTCTGGATATACTTTCTCATTGGCTCGTCTGGCTTTTGTCGACATGCTCTCAACTCCTCTAACGACGCAGGTTTTTTGCACGTGGACCTGAAGTTCTTGACGAACACGTCCTCGAAGCTTTCCCAACTGTCGATAGATCCTGGAGGGAGTTTCTTTATCCAAGACCGTGCGGCTCCACTCAAATGCACCTGGATGCTTTGCATAGCTGTTGCTCTGGTTCCTCCTGTGAGTTTCTCCGTCTCGAGATTATCATCTAGCCCTTCTTTTGGATCTTGAAGGCCGTCGAATTTTTTGAAATTATCAGGCAACTTGAATCCCGAAGGTACTCGAGTTTTTCGCACTCTCCTCGTGAAGCACGGCAAACCGCACATATCCTCGTCGTTTAACTCTGGGGACTGCCGATGTTCTCTTCTGCTTTGTCGCGCTCTGTCGACCCTTGCTTGTGCTGCCGTGTCTCTTGCTCCACTTGGTCCCTCAGGAGCTGCTGCTGCTGCCGCAGGTCGTGGACTATTTTGCCTTGCTATTCCTTCGGGAGGTGTTGATACAAACGCCGTCCCCATGGCTCCAACTCCTGCTATCGCCATGTTGTACAGTGTTTCCCTTGGATCTCCTGGAGGTGGTTTAGATGCGAGGATAAAAGCATGTGTCGCCATATACCCAGCCTCTGGTGTCTTAGGGATGATGTTTCCTCTTGTGTCTATCGACATAAAGGACATGTCGAGGTTTTGGACCAGGTGCTCTCTTTCTGCTTCGGGTATGTGTTGTAACCTTGATCTTGCTCTGTTCCGAGCTTCCCTGTGGCTATCACCCGAAGTTCTAGATTGTCGACTCAACTCTGCCCTTCTCCTGCTGGATGCAGAAGCTGCCTCCTTTCTTCTGTTTAACTCAGCTGCCTGTTTTTCCAATTCTCTTGCAGCTCGTGCGAGCCTATATTGATATGCTTGTAATTCCTCTGGCGTGGCTGTGGTGGCCATTGGTTCTGATCCATCCATAGCTCTCGTGGCTCTATCCCACGCTGCTTGCGGGAGTCGAACTCTGTGTCGCGGCTGTGGCCCGACGTATTTATTGCCCAGGCCTCGTCGCAGATCGGAGGGATCGATGTATGGATTTCCCAGATCGTCGAAAGCCTCAGATGTTTCCTCTTGGTCGTTGCTTGACTCTCCAATGACATAAATCTGATGATATTTTGTATTCAGATCTATGTTGGGTTTGGTGACACCATCGTTGAGATTGGTGAAGACCTTGCCCACTGTAGTAGATTTGTCGATGAAGTCGTAACTGTCGACACTGCTTGAGCCATCGCTTATATATGAGTCCGCAGATGATTCAAACGACATGTCGCTGAAGATCTTGGCGAGTTTCTCTCTTGCCCTGGTGCTGATGTAGCGTGACGACGAAGTTTCTTCTTCTCCTAATTCGATTGACGATGTATAGCTTGAAAAATCGGAATCGACCGCCGACGATCCCGACGAAATCGGAATTTCAACATGATACGATCCTTCCTTCTCGACGCGAAAGCGAAACTTTCCGAACGTCATCTCCATAGGCTCCGCCAGATACGCATATGCATCCAAACGGGAGGGTGGGTGAGGAATAAAATCGACAGGACCAGCAGCGATCTGTTTACCTCGATCCATTGCGTTGCTTGCAGTTGATGATGTCGAAGATCTTGAACGTGCCATCGAGATCAGATCCTTACGCCTCTAGTTCCCACAGACGGCGCCAATTGACAAGGTATTAACTTGTCAATGCCTACGGATTGTAGACTAGGGTTTAGTTGGAAGTAGAGGGCAAGTAGATCTCGAAGGTTTCAGCCGAAAAGTACTCGACGATTAAGAAAACTAGGGTTTGTAAACAATGATTCGATGATCTCTGCATCCCTCGACTCCCCCTTATATAGGAGGCGGAGCCGAGGGATTCGTGCTGTACAAGTTACAAAGTCCGGGAAGGTTTCTAACTCATCCCGTAAAATTACAAATAAGACTTTCTATTACAACTCTAGCTTTCCTTAATAATATCTTGGGCTTCCGAATCTTCTTATTCTTCGGGTAATGGGCCTTCAGTAAACCCCGGGTACTATCTTCGGCAGGCCCATTTGGGATGCCTATGTCACCCGCTGCGCCTGCGCCTCGCTCCAGCGGTGGCTTGGCCGCACGGGTCGAAACCGCACGCCCAGCGCCTTCTTCCGCAGCTTCTTTGCCGGCGTCGACCACGCCTGCCATCATCACCTCCACGCTGCCTAGAGCACGGCCAGCATGTAGCCACCTTGGCGGATCCGGCGCCACCAGTACCGGCGAGAGGCACTGGCGCACAGGAACGGTGCCGAAGTAGATGCGGTGGCTGCCGAACTCGATGATGCGGCCGTTCTTGGGGAAGATGCCGCCGTTGGCGAAGCAGCCCGCGTTGTCGTTGATGAAATCCATGGCGTAGATGCGCTGCACCAACGCAGAGACCGTACGCTGGCCGGCGACGTCGAGGATGCCCGCCCGAATGTGAACTCCAGCAAGCGCCACTTCATGCCCCACGGTGGGCGCCAACTGTCGTCGTGGCGAACGAGCAGATGCCATGGGATGGCTTAAGTTGGGGCCGAATGGGCGCTAGAGGATTCGGGGGAGGGTTTGCGACTAGATGGGATGAACTTCCGGATGCTTTCCTCAAGGACTCAGCCAAAGGCCGGTATGCAAGAAGAGAGACAAGAGGAAGAACTCTTTACTGGATCACTCGCTTCATTGATCTCAACATGTTTACAGGTTCTTGGATACAAGGTCTATCATCTAATCTCCTCTGTGTACACGCGCCCGTAAGAGGCTGTGCCCCCTCTCCTTATATAGGGGAGAGGGTGGCTTACAGAAGAAGAAACCCTAATGGCATCTTTGACTGGACAAACTACTTTACAAAGCTACTTTAATCATGGATGACGCCGGGGTCTTCTTTAATCAGGGACGCTGACGTCTTCCGGCCTCTTTCAGCGTCACCTCTCTCTTTGGCGCCAGGGCTCTGATTAAAGCCACTTTGCTTAGCTCATCCTTGTCTTCTAGCTCTGAAGAGAATCTTTGACCAGTCCTGCCGACAGGCCCTTCTTTCCGGTATCTTCTTTACCAGGTTCCGGTATACCCCTCTTGGGGATACTGGCTTGGCTTCACTTAGCCAAATTCTTACCTTTGTGTTCCGGTAAGAATATTAAACCGGTATCTCGATGGCTCAAACCATCCGGTTTGGCATGCCTTTGGCATACCGGGGGTCATCCCCCCAACATTCTCTGATGATGTCAAGATGCGTACTTACTTTGTCGCTAAATTTTTTCCTTTCTCATTAAAGGATGATGCTAAAACTTGGTATAATAATTTGCCTCCTGGTCCTATTAAAAGTCCAACTGATTTGCGTGATGTTTTCTTTCGAAAATACTTTCCTGCTAGTGCTCAACATGCTGCTTTACAGAGAATTTATAGATTTGACCAGGGAGATGAAGAGAAATTGCCTGAGGCTTGGGCAAGATTTTGTTCTCTTATCAGAGCTCGACCTGGACATGATTTAGAAAAGAATGATCTACTTGATATATTTTATAGTGGACTAACTATTGAGTCTAGGGCATATTTGGATAGTTGTGCTAGTTGTGTTTTCAGGAAAAGAACTCCAGACGAAGCTGAAGAATTATTGGCTAAAATAGGCCGGAATTATGATGATTGGACTAAACCTGAACCAACTCCAACGCCAATATTGAAGAAGAGGGGTTTAATTAAATTGAATGATGAAGATATGAGGGAAGCCAAGAAGTCTCTCAAGGAGAAAGGTATTAAATCCGAAGATGTGAAGAATCTACCTCCCATAGAAGATATATGTGAGATAATTCCCCCTTCATCCATGATTGAGGTAAACTCCCTTCAACGCTTTACTAGGGAAGATATTCCGTATTCAAAACCTCTTGCGCAATTCTTAGATGAGTTTGATAATTATATTGTTAAGCAAGAAAATTTTAATATGAGAGTAGAGAATCATCTAATGGAAAATTCTCAAGCTATTAGCAATTTGCATGATATTGTGGAGAGAACCTCCAATGATGTTAAGATGCTTGTTAAACATTTTCAAATGGTTCAAACTCAAATTGATCAACTCACTAAAGTGCAAAATGACTTGTTAAAAAATAATTCTAAAGAGAAACATGCTTATGAAGTAACAACTAGAGGTGGTGTCTCTACCCAGGATCCTCTATATCCTGAAGGGCATCCCAAAAGAATTGAACAAGATTCTCAACGCATTGAACCTAGTGCTCCTTCTAAGAAAAAGAATGTGGTGACCCTACATACCGCTGCATGTTGTAGTATGCCAGTCGTTGATATAACATTCACGAAGTACCATTCCGCAAATATTACATCCCTCAGAGTAGTACAACAGAACATAGCAGGTCCATAACTCATTCATTTAATATTACAATAATCATACACATATCGTCTCGGAGCTCCTCTTGGGTCCTAAGAGGAATACTCCTGGGTTCGAGGCGAACCCAACTTAGCTTACAATATAGATGTCTCATTAAGTTGTACATTTATTCTCTCGAGCAGCTAATACCTAAGAGTTCGGGCTGCTTGGCCACTACTACTACTACTTGATGTTTCTAGGCTTGGTCTCCTCCGGAAGCCTCCCCGGTTCCGTAGACTATGAGATAGTCTACGCCTTCAACACCTCCAGAGAGGTCTGGTTCTTCATAGCCGATGATCTCGGCTCCTTCAGTGTGATCGTAGTCCTCCTCCAGACGATTCAGACAATCTAAGCAAGGGATTTAAGATTGGGATGAGTACGAGCGTACTCAACAAGTTCATTATAGATAAGAGGTGTTCAATGCACTAGCTACGATATTAGACCAGAAAGTCTAATTCCAATGCAGGTTTTGATAAACATTTCTTCAAGAGATTGCTTTTATTTCCAAGAGCTATGTCCGTCAGCCTTCACCGGTTTACTAGAACTTCATGGAGCTCCTTTCCGGCCGCGTTCACAGTTCCATATCCCGGAACAGGGAGTGACAGGTCACGGTTCTTTACACTCTGCAGAGGTGTGTTGCTTTACCCATAAGAGATCTTAACCTTGGTGCCAACCGGGCAGCTTTCCCGTCCACACTTCCTTCGGTGTGAGGCCCGGTATAAGGTCATAGCCAATCATATTCCTCCGCTACCTCGCACACCCACCCTTTGTTGCAAACCCCGACCCTGGGTCCTCGTCGGTCCACTTACACCATTTAAGGACGGACCCCGACCACGACAACAGTATGGGATCGAACCAAACTCCTTCGCCGGTAGCTGCAACCCATCATAGACCACATTACCGTGGGGAATTAGAGTGGGATCCCCACCCTCAAGTTGTTCCGCAAGCCGCAACCGCTACGGTATGCACATCATAACCGTGGGGACTTAGAATGGGTTCCCCACCCACAAGTTGCTCCGCAAGATACAACTGCTACGGTAAGCGCATCCGTTGATGTACAAGAGGTGGAAATACGATTGACTAGTCCGTCCCATTTCAGATCTTATGGTTAACACGGTTATTACGGCACAAGAATCACTGGCGACATTTGTTGTTTAATCCTAGATGGATATAAACCCTTGCAATGGAACCTCCACCATATCAACACAATCCATGGTTCCATTGCCCACCACATAGTCATATTCATAGTTATGAAAGTAGTGGTTTTGGTTTTTATGCAATAGTGATAACCATAGTACTTTGCAAGTAATTTGATAGAAATACTCAAATGACATGAGCAAGTGATGAACTTGCCTGAACACTGCAAAGTTTTGCAGTTGGATGGTGTGGACTGAACCTTGTCCTCTGTCTCTGAAAAATAGCATCATTGTCCGATAAGGGCAATGGTTAAAGAAGCAATTATGCATGATTCCAGTTTTAGGGTTTTTCCCCCCTTCCGAAGTCGTTATTATTTCATGTGAGAGGTTAATACTAAGAACAATTTGGAGATTCTCTATTTAGGGTAAATACAACCTTGAAATATTGTCAAGGTGTTTTTATAGTCCAATTACATTAATGGACTTATTTTCTTTATTGAAAATAATATGTGTGATTTAAATCATTATTTAAATCATCAAATTAAGACTTATTCTTAATTATCTTCAAAAATTCTCTTTGATATTTTATTTGGATAGAGAATTTTATGCTGATTGATTTTCATATTTTTAATTATTTTTTTAGAGCTCTTATCAATTTTCTATTGAATTTTAAAGTTTCTGGTTTTTAATTGAGTTGTGAAAAGTCACAATTGCCCCTGGGCCCACCTGTCAGTGGAGCCCATTGGGTTGGGTTAGACCAGCTCGGGTCCAACCGACCCGAGCGGTCGCTCACTCACTCACCCCTCGCGCCACCTCGACCTAACCCTAATTCCCCTTTCTCTCTCTGGCGACCTGCGTCGCCCTCACTGTCGCCGGCCGATTCCGGCGGTCTCCGGCCGCCATGGCCCTCGCCATGGGGCGCAATCGAACCGCCCTATGACGGCGATCTTTTCCATCTGCGTCGATCTGGAGCAGACGCCGCTCCCGCTCGTCCTCGACCCTCTTCGCCATGGCTAGGGTTACGGGATCCGCGTGATCCCGCGGCTCCCAGAGCTCCTGGCGTGATGGCGCCGCCGTGGCTGTGCTGCCATGGTGGGGTGGTGCTGTGGCGCCGCCATGGCCTGGCTTGGCCTGGCGCCGCCGCGCCCTGGCGTGTGCCGCCGTGGCCGCCATGGTTGTCTGCCTGATCGACCCCGGGTACGTTCGCCATCTCTCCCTCTCTCGTGTGCTTGTTCTTCTTCCTCCTCCCTTAGTTCTGGTCACAGCTTCTCCTCCTTGTGGAGAGGATAGCCGTGCTCATGCTGCTCTGTGGCCGTGCTTCTTCTTCTTTGCTTCTGCTCTTTGTCTTTGCGTGTCTTCTTGTCGCTATGCTGATGTGCTGCTTGTGCTAGATTGCTAAGCTATGTGCCTGTGAAAGCTTGCTTTACTTGCTAGAATTCTTCCCTGTGCCTCTGTTCTTGTTTCTATGCTTGCCTGACACTCATGTGTATTCATATATGCTTCAATGTTTTAATTGTAGTATGCAATTCTTGCAAATTTGCAAGTGCCTGAGCTTCTGTGGCTAGTTCTTGTGCTCAAATTCATGAGCATGCTCATCTGAGCATTGCTGTTGGCTTTATGGTATGATTCAGTGATGAGCACTACGTGCTTTACTAGTTTAATGGCTCTGATTATTGTTATGGCTTGATTATGTGTGTGTGCCCTCCTTGTCTAGCTTGATCCAGTGGTACACTTATTACTTAATTCGGCTATTTCATTTCTGTAGTTCATGATTTGATGCTAGGCTTGTCTCTGACAAGCACTTGCATAGTTTGGCAAGCACTGGTGACCCAGTGATCACCAGGTGCATGTGGTTTTCTTACTATCTGCTGTCTGTGCTTATCTGATGTTCATCCAGATGACTGTGCATCACCAAGCCTTGTGCTGGTGTGAGCTGTGGTTGGCTCAAGCAACTGCTGTTGCTTGCAGTGATCCTCTGGATCATTTGCAAGTATCTGTTTCATGATTTACTTACTGATATCAATTATCTGTGTTGCCTTTGTTGATTGAGTGGATAATTGATATGAACTGCTGAGCAGTAATGATCATTTCAATGAAGTTGATAGAGCTAGATGGATGCCAACCCTTGGGTTGGGTACCCTAGCTCCCTTTTGAACCCATCTGGGTAATGATAATTGGGCATGGCTTATCTGTGGGATTTTGTGAAGTGGTTGAGGTAACCCTGATAGTAAGTCCTTGCTGTTAGGGTGGCTCCCACCATTGTTGGCTTTCTTTGATGAATAGATGCTCACTGGCTAATCACTTGGTGAAGTACCAGTGGCTTTGGTGTTGATAAACAAGATAGGCACATATTGCCTGTCAGTCTGATGGTTTAGCTAGACTATTAGGTGCTTGGTGGATCTGGATGGCTACATAGGACTAAATCCATGCTGGATTTCTCTGGTTGTGACACTGTGTTGTCACAACCAGTGTTCCCTGGTTTGATTTCCTTCTAGCCTTAGTTGTATTTGCTGGCACCAATTGGTTTAGCAACCAAGTGATGATACATCCAGGTTTCATACCCTTTTTGCTTCTGTGTGATTGGTGCATATGCTTATTTATGAACAAAACCATCTGGTTTGTTCATGATGATTGGTATACCTCACTCCAGCTCCAAGAATTTAAGTTGATGTAGAGGTTTTGCTTCTGGTGGTTTGTTTAGCTTGCCCTGCTCCTCCTTGTGAGCTTGATGCTTCTTGGTTATTTTCTGTGGTGGTGAAAATGTGTTGAACAGCAGTAGCTGTTCAAGCTGTTCTTGTGTTCTTGTGACTTACTCTGTGAGGCTGCTGTCGATGGAATGATCTAGGGTTTACTGTGGCAAGGTTTTATATGCTCCTGGCTTTGCCCTGTTGGTCGACAGCTTGGCCTGCAGTTTGTGGTGACTCACTCTGGTCTTGTGTGTTGTTACACATGCACACTGCCTGGTGAGCAGGTTGGCTGTGTGTGTGTGTCAAGTGCCTTGTACTTGGCTTGGTTCTGGTGGTGAGATGATCAGCTCGGCAGAGCTGATCCATATCTGCTCAATTCTAGTTTTCTTTTAACCTGCCAAGTGGCTTTGCCACTTGGCTTAATCCTTGTTTGGTTTTTTGTGTGTGTGTGCAGGGATCAAGAAGATGCTCAAGATGAACTCAAGATCATGAAGATCCCAATGTAGTTTAGGTCATTTAAATACCTTGTAATTTTCCTTTTTCTTTTCTATTTCTTTAATTCTTGTAATGTGTTGTAAATTTATTTTTCAATTCTGGATATTGTAATTGACATTGTATCTTGTGTGATTATCAATAAAGCTCAAGTTTTCCTTAATGAGATTTATATAATTGTTGAATTACTTATATTCTTGCTTAATGATAATTGTTTGTTAAATTATCTCAAATTTGAATTATGTGATAACCATTTGATGTTTGAATTTGAAATTCAAATTCATATTTGGTTTGAATTCAATCATACAACATAGTTTAGAATTCAATCATGCAACTTAAGATTTCAATGCAATATCACTTCCCTCTTCTCAAAACCCTATTTTAGACAAGTAGGAACAAGTTCATCGCACTCTCGAAACCCTAACCCTGTAAGGTGTCGAGAGAGAAACCTGTCCCCCTTCGATGCAGTTTTGTTTTAAAAGCGCGAAATTTCCCCGGAATTTACCATGCAATGCACATCCCTTTCTAAAATCTACCCCTCGATCGCCTCTAAACCTGGGACATTACAAAGAAGAAGAAACATAAAAATGTTGTAGAATCCTCTGAATCTGTTAATGATCCTAATAGCATTTCTATTTCCGATGCTGAAACTGAAAGTGGTAATGAACATGATAAAGATAATGATAATGATAAGAATGATGCTTCTGATAAAGAAGAGGTTGAAGATGAACCTGAAAAGCATGCTAAAAATAAAAAGTATACTAAAGAAGATTTTATTGCTAAGAAACATGGTAATGAAAGAGAACCTTGGGTGCAAAAGCAAATGCCTTTTCCTGCTAAGAAACTAAAATCAAAGGAAGAAGAACACTATAATAAATTTTGTGATTGGATGAAACCTTTATTCTTGCAAATCCCTTTGACTGATGCTATTAAATTGCCTCCTTATTCAAAGTATATGAAAGATATTGTTACTAACAAAAGGAAAATCCCCAATGAGGAAATTTTCACTATGCTTGCTAATTACTCTTTCAATGGCAAAGTTCCAAAGAAGTTGGGCGACCCAGGTATACCTACTATTCCTTGTTCTATTAAGAATAATTATGTTAAAACTGCTCTATGTGATTTGGGAGCCGGTGTTTGTGTTATGCCTTTTTCTCTTTATAAGAGACTTTACTTAGATAAGTTGATACCTACTGATATATCTTTGCAAATGGCTGATAAATCTACCGCTATTCCTGTTGGTATATGTGAGGATGTTCCTGTTCAAGTTACTAGTAACTGCTTGATATTAACTGATTTTGTTGTGCTGGAAATGCCTGAAGATGATAATATGTCTATTATTCTTGGGAGACCTTTTCTTAACACTGCAGGGGCTGTTATTGATTGCAATAAAGGAAAGGTTACTTTCAATGTTGATGATAAGGAGCATACCGTCTATTTCCCCAAGAGGATTGATAAAGTATGTGGAGTCAATACTATCTCTAATGTGAGAACTATCAAAGTGGGGACTATTGATTGCCCTATATATGAGCCTACAGAAGGATAACAAAATCTTATGATTGGATCCATATCAATACAATTCAAGGTAACATGATTGATTTGAGGTTTATTTCTTCTTATGCTATGTAAAAATTATTCGGTGGCAAGACTTGATCAACCTTGTTAACGAATACTTTTTATATGCATAGAGGCGGTAAACAACATCTCTTTCTTCCTCCACTTGCTTTACTTGCTGTAGCACTTTTGATTTGCAAAGTTCCTTAGTTAATTAGAGATTTCAAATTTTTTCCTGTCCAGTAATAATAAACTTAATGCCCAAAAATGTGCATTTTTCAAAGTTTTCAAAAATTCACAAAAATTATACCGTTGGTCCTATTTTTCGAAAATGCACATGGGAGCACCTGGGGATGACCAGTGGGGCACCCCAGGGTGGCACCCCACAAGCCGGCGCGGCCAGCAAGGGGGGCGCGCCACCCTGGTGTGTGGGTCCCCCTTTGCCCCACTTCAGCATCTCTTCCTCCCACACTCTTCTCTCTCCCGAAAAAATCGACACCAACTTTCTCTCACTCGCGTTTTTGCTCAAGAGCTCAGAATTTTTCGATCTCTTTGCTCAGCCCAGATTTCTGTCTGAAATTTGGCACATTTGCTCTCCGGTATGTGACTCCTCCGATTATCCAAGTAGAATTTTGTTTGGTTGAGTATATCTTGAATATTTTGCTGCTGTAGGTAGCATGTTTAGTGAGCTTGCATGCTTGTTCTAAGATGAATAAACTAGTTTTTATGCATGATTAGTACTCTAGCAAGTTCCTATAGTAGTTTCCCTCAATTATATGTCATCAAATCAAATTTTATAATGTTGGTTGAAAATTTCAGAAAATGGAGTGGAATAGACATCGACTAAACCAACAAGAATTGGAGGTGCAACAAGTCATGAGAGTGAACCGTGAAGAGGGAGTATACCCCTCTTACTACCCGTGCACAGATTTCATGAGAAGTGTAGGAATCTTGGAAGATGTTCAGAATCTAATTTCTCGTGCAGGGTTGAATGATTTTGTTGACGGAGAACCATGCCAATATGCAAAATTAACTATATCTGTTGTGCAGGATTTTAAGTTCAATTGGTCGCAATCTAATCCCATGGTTCAGTACAAGATTTATAATAAAACTGTCAACTTGCCATTCAATGATTTTTGTACAGCAATTAGAGTACCGCAATGGGGATCATGCGAGAAGATAAAGGGATCGCCGCGAGAGCTCTTGAACCTTTTCGAGATGATTTGTCATGGAAGGAGTTTCTCAGAGGATGGTGGTAAAATCAGTAGCATTCAACTCCCAGCTATCCGCTACTTTGCTTATTTCATTACTAAATGCGTTCTTGCTAGGAAGAATGGTAGTAAATTATCTGTTCAGGATTTAGCTTTTCTAGCTGCTGCACTACAAGGCAATAGGGCTTATAATCTAGGTGCATTGATAGCCTACAGACTTGCTACTAACCGTGAGAAAGGCGGAATTTTTGGAGGTCTCATCGCCTCTCGTTTACTAGCCTTGCATGGTGTAGAACCTCATCATCTTGATATTCAACTTTCCATAGAAAAACTTGACATAGTCTCTATGATTAAACATGAATTTGTTTCTGATTCATCTAATTTGGGTAACCTGTTCTACAAGATGACATTTTATAAGAAAGCTTGGAGAATAACTAAGAAAACTGAAAAACTAGTAAGATTACCTGCGCCTGTTCTATTTAACCTTGATTCCAGGGAGGATTGGTCAGTCACGGAAGGTGCGCTGAATGCGTACATAAAGGGAGAAGGCCATCATGCAAGAGACAACACAGAGGCCGAGGAACACCTCGACTCGTCATCCGATGCGGCAAGTTCCTACATCAACATTTTGGACATGTGGAGCCTCCACGCTTCTCTTCTGCACGGGGACCTCACTATGACTACGCCATCGTGATCCACCGGCGCGGAACAGCGACCCTCGATGGGGTTGAACTCCACTTAGGCCAAAAGCCTAAGCTTGGGGGGAGGTATACCAGCATCACTCATTCTTTGCATATTATGGTTGCTGGATACTTGTACATACTTGTTTAGTATCTTTGAGTGGTTTTCTAATGAGAGGAGGATGATATTTGGGGAAGTGCTGCCTGAAAACAGATTCTGGGCTGTTACAAAAAAAATTCTCAAAAATAGCCAGAATGATATTTTGCGAAGACAATTTTTGTGCATGTTCCCCAGGTTGTTATCTAACTTTCATTAGTTGAACACTTTTCGATTTGAGCAGTGGAAGAATTTCTTAAAAATCGAGTACTGTACTGCTGTCAAGTTTGACGAATTCCTGCTGCTTTGTGTTTATGTGACTTTTCTAGTTTGCCATTTCTTGTTTTTGCTTTGTTTCTTTCCCAAAACACAAAAAGACCAAAAATATTTCTGTTGTTTCTCTTCATCATTTGTTTGTTTTGGTTTCTTGCATTTGTTTCGCTTTATTTGCTATTGCTAGTTTGCTATAAGAAAACCCAAAAAGATTTTGCTTTGTTTGCTTGTTTCCTTTTGTTCTTGTTTCCAATTTGAAAACACAAAAAATATTTGCTGTTCTTCTTTGGTTTGTAAAGTTCATTATGAGTTCAATGGTCTTCGGTGGCTGGAGCGTGGTTTTCATTTCATATTATCCAAGCTACACAAGTGAAAGACAATAATGATGATCTACGACAATTGGATTGTGGTGAGAGGCTAGTATGAACTCTATTTGTTTTCATTTTTGTACATATACTCATCCATGTGAGCATGCTTAGTTGGTTCATGTGAGGTATATGTCATCTAAGAAAGTCTAGTAGTTCATGATCTCTCATGTTTAGCTCCAATTTATTAATATGAGTAGCATGTCATGGATGTTTGCTTGCATTGTTTTATTCATAAGTAGGTATGATATTGTGGTATCCTCCTCTGAATAATTCGTTTGAATTAACTTGGCACATGCTCACGCATGCATATGACTGAACAAAAGTCAATTAAGCCTCTATGATTTACATTGCTTCAGAGTTCTTGTATCACTTTTATGCCTCCGTTAATTTATTTTGCCGCAAGCATGATTATGACAGTTACTGCTCTCTTGATTTGTCGCTCCCTAGTCTTTTGCTAGCCTTCACTTGTACTGAGCGGGAACGCTGCTCGTGCTTCCAAACACCTGAAAACCAAGTTGTTCCAAAGTGTCCACCATAAATACCTATGCATGGCATTTCAAACCATTCCAAGTAAATTCTCATGCGCTACCTTTAAAACCTTCAAAATGCTTCTCAATTTGTGTTAATGTTTCATAGCTCATGAGGAAGTATGTGGTGTTTAACTTTCAACCTTGTCATTTACTCTTGACGGACTTTCATATGGACTAGTGGCACATCCGCTTATCCAATAACTTTGCAAAAGGAGCTGGCAATGGGGTTCCCAGCCCCGATTAATCAAACTTCATTAATAATTCTCTTCACATGTTTTGCTCTGATTCATCAGTAAGCAACTTAATTTTGCAAATAGACACTCCTCCATGGTATGTGATTGATGGAAGGCACCCGAGGATTCGGTTAGCCATGGCTTGTGTAAGCAAAGGTTGGGGGGAGTGTCACCCATAATAAAACTAAAATACGTGTGTAAACAAAAGAGAAGAGGGATGATCTACCTTGCTGGTAGAGATAACGTCCTTCATGGGAGCCGCTCTTGGAAGTCCGGTTGGCGAGGTAGTTGGTGTACCCATTACCATTCGTTGACAACAACAAACACCTCTCAAAATAATTTTACTCCTGTTTTAAAAATGAAAAGCTCTAGCGCATGTTAATCCCTGCTTCCCTCTGCGAAGGGTCAATCTTTTACTTTTATGTTGTGTCTCCATCCTTTCTTTGAGCACTTTCTTGAGAGCACAACTATCATTCTTAGTACAATATGCTTGTCTCAAAATATGATTGATTGCGGTATAACTTTGATGCTTTTATCTTTGACAATCACTATTTCTAGTCTTTCTATGAACTTCAGAGGTGCCTGAGCATTTATGGTTTGCTGATCAAATATGGGCAAGCGAGATACCACTCTATCATACTCTTTTATGAATATTGCAATCCTGCTTATAGACATGATTCATGATGCTTATTATTAATTGTTGGTACCTTCCCATGATTGACATAGCTATTAGATGATCTTATTTGCATGTATCTTATTATGAACTGCCTAAGTATTAGCCATAGCGTGAGAATATTTACATCAGATGAACAAATGTGTTCGAGAAAGTTGTTTTATCGCTCAGTTGTTAACTGAATTGCTTGAGGACAAGCAATAAGCTAAGCTTGGGGGAGTTGATACGTCCAAAACGTATCTACTTTCCCGAACACTTTTGCTATTGTTTTACCTCTAATTTGTGTATTTTGGATGCAACTAACGCGGACTAACGCTGTTTTCAGCAGAACTGTTCTGGTGTCTCGTTTTTGTGCAGAAATCCAACTTTCAGGAAAATCCTCAGAATTTATGCGAAAGGTCTTATTTTTCCAGAAGACTCACGGAGCCAGAAGGGCAAGCCAGGTGGAGGCCCGAGGGCCCCAGACACTAGGCCGGCGTGGCCCAGGAGGGGGGCGCGCCGCCCTAGCGTCTGGCCCCCTCGGCTGGCCTCCGACGCCCTCCTCTGGACTACTTAAGGGGTTTCGATCTAAAAATCGCGACCAAGAAGTCGAAGTCGCCAGAAACCCTCCAGAACGCCGCCACATCGCGAAACTCCGTCTCGGGAGCCAGAAGTCTCCATTCTGGCACTCCGCCGGGACGGGGAATTGGAGGAGATCATCGCCATCATCACCACCGACGCCTCTCCATCGACCAGCCATGTTTCCCCCATTCATGTGTGAGTAATTCCCCCGCTGTAGGCTGAAGGGGATGGTAGGGATTGGATGAGATTGCTCATGTAATAGTATAAGATTGTTAGGGCATAGTGCCTAGTGTCCTTAATTGGTACTTTGATGATATTGTTGCAACTTGTTATGCTTAATGCATGTCACTAGGGCCCGAGTGCCATGATCTCAGATCTGAACATGTTATTGTTTCATCATGATATTCATTGTTTATGGTCTTACCTGCAAGTTGTATACACATGTCGCTGTCCGGAACCAATGGCCCCGAAGTGATAGAAATCGGGACAACCGGAGGGGATGGTAGTGATGTGAGGATCACATGTGTTCACGGAGTGTTAATGCTTTGCTCCGGTACTCTATTAAAAGGAGTACCTTAATATCCAGTAGATTCCCTTGAGGCCCGGCTGCCACCGGCTGGTAGGACAAAAGATGTTGTGCAAGTTTCTCATTGCGAGCACGTACGACTATAATTGGAACACATGCCTATTGATTGCTTTGTACTTGGACACCGTTTTATTATTATCTGCAAATGCCCTGCTTGAAAGTTACATGAGTTTTTCTCATCCATGCAACGCCCGTCATCCGTCCCCGTGCCTACAGTATTTTAATCCTGCTGTTTACTATAATTACTACTGCTGTCTCTGTTACTCTGCTGCTGTTATTTCACTACTGCTACTGCTATAAAACTGTTACTACTGATAAACTCTTGCGAGCAAGTCTGTTTCCAGGTGCAGCTGAATTGACAACTCCGCTGTTAAGGCTTTCAAGTATTCTTTGTCTCCCCTTGTGTCGAATCAATAAATTGGGTTATACTACCCGCGAAGACTGCTGCGATCCCCTATACTTGTGGGTTATCAATGCTACATGTGGTAATTGGTATAATAACTTGAATAATGTGATACTTGGCAATTGTTGTACTCATGTTTAAGCTCTTGCATCATATACTTTGCACTTATTAGTGAAGAAATACATAGAGCTTGTTAAAATTTGGTTTGCATGATTGGTCTCTCTAAGGTCTAGATATTTTCTAGTAAGGGTCGAACAACAAGGAAGACAGTATAGAGTCTTATAATGCTTACAATATGTCTTTTATGTGAGTTTTGCTGTACCGGTTCATACTTGTGTTTGTTTCAAATAACCTTGCTAGCCTAAGCCTTGTATTGAGAGGGAATACTTCTCATGCATCCAAAATCCTTGAGCCAAACACTATGCCACTTGTGTCCACCATACCTACCTACTACATGGTATTTGTCGGCCATTCCAAAGTAAATTGCTTGAGTGCTACCTTTAAAATTTCCATTCTTTATCTTTGCAATATATAGCTCATGGGACAAATAGCCTAAAAACTATTATGGTATTGAATATGTACTTATGCATCTTATCTCTTATAAGCTGCTTGTTGAGCGATAACCATGTTCCTGGGGACGCCATCAACACTTTGTTGAATATCATGTGAGTTGCTATGCATGTTCGTCTTGTCTGAAGTAAGGGCGATTTACCATGAGTTGAATGGTTTGAGTATGCATATTGTTAGAGAAGAACATTGGGAAGCTAACTAAAGCCATGATTCATGGTGGAAGTTTCAGTTTTGGACAAATATCCTCAACCTCATATGAGAATATTATTTGTTGCTAAATGCTTATGCATTAAAGAGGAGTCCATTATCTGTTGTCTATGTTGTCCCGGTATGGATGTCTAAGTTGAGAATAATCAAAAGCGAGAAATCCAATGCGAGCTTTCTCCTTAGACCTTTGTACAGGCGGCATAGAGGTACCCCTTTGTGATACTTGGTTAAAACATATGTATTGCGATGATAATCCAGGTAATCCAAGCTAATTAGGACAAGGTGCGGGCACTATTGGTAATCTATGCATGAGGCTTGCAACTTGTAGGATATAATTTACATGATACATATGCTTTATTACTACCGTTGACAAAATTGTTTCTTGTTTTCAAAATAAACGCTCTAGCACAAACATAGCAATCAATGCTTCCCTCTGCGAAGGGCCATTCTTCTACTTTTATGTTGAGTCAGTTCACCTATTTCCCTCCATCTCACTGTGCATTGATTCTTACATACTTGCATATTGCACTTGTTATATTACTTTATGTTGACAATATCCATGAGATATACATGTTACAAGTTGAAAGCAACCGCTGAAACTTAATCTTCCTTTGTGTTGCTTCAATACCTTTACTTTGAATTTATTGCTTTATGAGTTAACTCTTATGCAAAACTTATTGATGCTTGTCTTGAAAGTACTATTCATGAAAAGTCTTTGCTATATGATTCAATTGTTTACTCATTGCATTTACATTGCTTCGAATCGCTGCATTCATTACATGTGCTTACAATAGTATTGATCAAGATTATGATGGCATGTCACTTCAGAAATTATCTTTGTTATCGTTTACCTACTCGGGACGAGTAGGAACTAAGCTTGGGGATGCTGATACGTCTCCAACGATTCGATAATTTCTTATGTTCCATGCTACTTTTATGATGATACTCACATGTTTTATACATACTTTATGTCATATTTATGCATTTTCCGGCACTAACCTATTAACAAGATGCCGAAGAGCCAGTTGCTGTTTTCTGCTGTTTTTGGTTTCAGAAATCCTAGTAAGGAAATATTCTCGGAATTGGACGAAATCAACGCCCAGGGGCTTATTTTTCCACGAAGCTTCCAGAAGTCCGAAAGGGAAACGAAGTGGGGCGACGAGGCGCCCACACAACAGGGCGGCGCGGCCCAGGTGCTGGCCGCGCGGCCCAGGTGCTGGCCGCGCGGCCCTGGCGTGTGGGGCCCTCGTGGCGCCCCCTGACCTACCCTTCCGCCTACTTAAGCCTTCGTCGATAATAGTTCCAGTACCGAGAGCCACGATACGGAAAACCTTCCAGAGACGCCGCCGCCGCCAATCCCATCTCGGGGGATTCAGGAGATCGCCTCCGGCACCCTGCCGGAGAGGGGAATCATCTCCCGGAGGACTCTTCACCGCCATGGTCGCCTCCGGAGTGATGTGTGAGTAGTTCACCCCTGGACTATGGGTCCATAGCAGTAGCTAGATGTTCGTCTTCTCCTAATTGTGCTATCATTGTTGGATCTTGTGAGCTGCCTAACATGATCAAGATCATCTATTTGTAATGCTACATGTTGCGTTTGTTGGGATCCGATGAATATGGAATACTATGCTATGTTGATTATCAATCTATCTATGTGTTATTTATGATCTTGCATGCTCTCCATTATTAGTAGAGGCTCTGGCCAAGTTGATACTTGTAACTCCAAGAGGGAGTATTTATGCTCGATAGTGGGTTCATGTCTCCATTAAATCTGGGGGAGTGACAGCAACCCCTAAGGTTGTGGATGTGCTGTTGCCACTAGGGATAAAACATCAATGCTATGTCTAAGGATGTATTTGTTGATTACATTACGCACCATACTTAATGCAATTGTCTGTTGTTTGCAACTTAATACTGGAAGGGGTTCGGATGATAACCTGAAGGTGGACTTTTTAGGCATAGATGCATGCTGGATAGCGGTCTATGTACTTTGTCGTACTGCCCAATTGAATTTCACACTACTCATCATAACATGTATGTGCATGGTCATGCCCTCTTTATTTGTCAATTGCCCAACTGTAATTTGTTCACCCAACATGCTATTTATCTTATGGGAGAGACACCAGTAGTGAACTCTGGACCCTGGCCCATTCTTTTACATCGAATACAATCTACTGCAATACTCGTTCTACTGTTCTCTGCAAACATCATCATCCACACTATACATCTAATCCTTTGTTATAGCAAGCCGGTGAGATTGACAACCTCACTGTCACGTTGGGGCAAAGTAATTTGGTTGTGTTGTGTAGGTTCCACGTTGGCGCGGGAATCCCTGGTGTTGCGCCGCACTACACTCCGCCGCCATCAACCTTCAACGTGCTTCTTGGCTCCTACTGGTTCGATAAACCTTGGTTTCTTACTGAGGGAAAACTTGCTGCTGTACGCATCACACCTTCCTCTTGGGGTTCCCAACGGACGCGTGCTGTACGCGTATCAGGCCCCAGCCTGGCCGCGCCGCCCTATGAGGTGGGTCCCTCGTTGCCCCTCTCCGACTCTGGTTCGACCTGGTACTTTCCTTTTGTCGTAAAAAATCATGCTATATAATCCCCCGGACCCCTGGAGGTCCGTATATCGTTTTCTCGACGTGTTTTGTTTCGAGCTGTTTTCTGTCAGGATCTACTTCGGATCTAGAGCCATCATGTCTTCGTCGGGAACTCCGAAGGACAGCTTCTTTGAGGACATCGTCAACCCGCACATGAACGAGCTGAAGATGCACCCCAAGGAATTGCTTCTCATTGATGGAGAGTTGCAGATCAAAGATGTCCAGTGTCCTAAAGGAGAAGGAAGCCTGGAAGACAGGATGGAGAAGCTAGAACAAGAGGTCTTCAACTACAAGAAGATGGCCGAGCGTGAAGTGGACATCTTCCACAAGATTGTGTCTGAACTTATTGATGAACACAAGAAGGATACTGCAAGGCTGTGGGACGACATCCTCTCGCTTCACGACACCACCAACAAACTCCAAGCTCAACTCTATGATGTTCAGAATCAAAACTGTGAGTATGAAAACAGGTTTAAACACATAAGCTATGCTGCTAGTTTCAGGATTCCCGAGACCAAGATGTCGTTTGTTGATGGAGAGCCTCTTCCTTGGAAGTCTGATGATGGGAATTCATCACCACCACCACCGAAGGAGTAATTCATCATCGGTATTGGCATCCCCTTGGTTTGTTCCAAGCTTGGGGGAGTGCCGCGGTATCACAACTTCACTATCTTTTACTTTTTACTATCAAGTAGTGTCATATCATGAGTAGGGAAGTTATCATATAAGATGGGTTGCAGTGTGGAAGTATCTCTCCTTTAGTTGGTTGTCTATGTATCCCTTGGTGTGAGTTATCGTTATGAAATATTAATGAGAAGTCTTATCATTTACATATTGCACATCTTATTTTAGTTTGCAATCTCTATTATATGATTGATCTTGTTATTAGTATTGGTATCACTATGGGAGCATTGAATAAATCTATTTGGTTTTGGCAAACTTAGCATTGGTCAATAGCAACAACACTTTGAGGTTTAAGTAGAGAGGAGAAATACATGTAGTTGTTTCATTGTCTTTCTTTCTTGTTAGCTCTTAGCTTATTATTCTGAAGTTAAAATGGTTTGTGCTTACAAGGAAGATGCATGATTGTTTCTATCACATGTATATTTGTTTGTTTCCCTCAACTCTTATGCTTGCTAATTAACCTTGCTAGCCAAAGACCTGTACTGAGAGGGAATGCTTCTCGTGCATCCAAACTTTAGCCAAACTTATGCCATTTGTGTCCACCATACCTACCTACTACATGGTATTTCCTGCCATTCCAGGTAAATACTTCGTGTGCTACCTTTAAACAATTCAAAATTTATCATCCCTTTTTGTGTCAATGTTCTATAGCTCATGAGGAAGTATGTGGTGTTTATCTTTCAATCTTGTTGGGCAACTTTCACCAATGGACTAGTCGCTTCATCCACTTATCCAATAACTTTGCAAAAAGAGCTGGCAATGGGGTTCCCAGTCCCAATTAATTAACTTTCATAATTTTACAAATAGACACTCCTCCATGGTATGTGATTGTTGGACGGCACCCGAGGATTCGGTTAGCCATGGCTTGATAAAGCAAAGGTGGGGAGGAGTGTCATCTAAATAAAACTAAAATAAAAAGACACTCCTTCATGGTATGAGATTGTTGGTAGGCACCCGAGGATTCGGTTAGCCATGGTTTGTGAAAGCAAAGGTTGGAAGGAGTGTCAACCAAAAATAAAACTTTATGGGAGCCGCTCTTTGAGAGTCTGTCTGGCAAGGGGGTTAGAGTACCCGCTACCAGTCATTGACAACAACAAACACCTCTCAAAATGCTACTTTTATTCTCTTTATATGATTTCAAAACTGAAAAAGCTCTAGCACATGATTTAATCCCTGCCTCCCTCTGCGAAGGGCCTGTCTTTTACTTTATGTTGAGTCAGTAAACCTATTTCCCTCCATCTTAAGCAAGCATTTGAGTTGTTGTGATCAAACCATTTATATTGTGATTTACTTCATCATGTCTTTTATTCTTCCTTGTTTAGTACAAGTTTTATCTGAATGAATATAGCTTTGAAGGTTATCAATGATTATGAGGAGATTATTATCATTGAGTATGCAAGTTGTGCCATATAAGCTTTAACATAATATGTTAATTGTTCTCTGACCAAGAACGAAGTTTGCCATCACCAATTATGATTTCTTATGCACCTTTATTTGTGATTACCTTTTACTTGTTTCAAGTTGAATTATATGAGGAAGTTGTTTACTAGAATGTCTTGTGTGAATTGATATGATGCTTCTTGTCCGTATTTTATTTATCGACTCTTCACTCCATAAACATGTGGTCCTGTTTACTGAGTTCAGTTTCGCTTGGGGACAAGCGAAGTCTAAGCTTGGGGGAGTTGATACGTCCATTTTGCATCACTATTTTATATCATAATTTACTGTTATTCATTGATATATTTCATATTTAGAGGTGATACTTATGTTATTTCATCTATTTTGCATGTTTCATGATTATTGGAGGATCGCGCACCGGAGTCAGGATTCTGCTGGAAAAAGCGCCGTCAGAATGCAATATTTCGGAAGATCAACAATTGACGGAAATTATATGAAAAATCCTATTTTTCCAGAAGACGAAGGGAGCCAGAAGGGGGAGCCGAGGAGGGCCACCATGGGCCCACCTCATAGGCCGACGCGGGCCAAGGCCTGGCCGCGCCGCCATGTGAGGAGGGGGCCCACAGCCCCCTCTGGCTTCCTCTCCTTCGCGTACATCTTCGTCCCAAAAACCTAAGCTCCAGAGGATAGTCGCGAAGAGTCACAGCCGCCTCTGCGGGGCGCAAAACACCAGAGAGAAAAGAGCTCTCCGACAGGCTGAAATCTGCCGGGGAAATTCCCTCCCGGAGGGGGAAATCGACGCCATCGTCACCGACATCGAGCTGGACATCATCTCCATCACCATCATCATCATCTCCATCATCATCACCGCCGTCTCCACCGCTGCACATCGTCACCGTTGTAACAATTTGGATTGGATCTTGATTGTTTGATAGGGGAAACTCTCCCAGTATTGATTTCTACTTGTTATTGATGCTATTGAGTGAAACCATTGAACCAAGGTTTATATTCAGATTGTTATTCATCATCATATCACCTCTGATCATGTTCCATATGATGTCTCATGAGTAGTTCATTTAGTTCTTGAGGACATGGGTGAAGTCTAAATGTTAGTAGTGAATTATGGTTGAGTAATATTCAATGTTATGATATTTAAGTTGTGGTGTTATTCTTCTAGTGGTGTCATGTGAACGTCGACTACATGATACTTCACCTTTATGGGCCTAGGGGAATACATCTTGTACTCGTTTGCCAATTGCGGGGTTGCCGGAGTGATAGAAACCTGAACCCCCGTTGGTATATCGATGCAGGAGGGATAGCAGGATCTCAGAGTTTAAGGCTGTGGTTAGATTTATCTTAATTACTTTCTTGTAGTTGCGGATGCTTGCAAGGGGTATAATCACAAGTTAGCATAGGTTCACCCACACAACACTTATCAAAACAATGAAGATTAATTAGCTATATGAAGCGAAATTCCCGTGTGTCCTCAAGAATGTTTGATTATTATAAGTAAACAAACCGGCTTGTCCGTTGTGCTAAAAAGGATTGGGCCACTCGCTGCAATTATTTCTCTTGCACTTTACTTACTCGTACTTTATTCAACTGCTACATCAAAACCCCCTGAATACTTGTCTGTGAGTATTTACAGTGAATCCTTCATCGAAACTGCTTGTCAACACCTTCTGCTCCTTGTTGGGTTCGACACTCTTACTTATTGAAAATACTACGATACACCCCCTATACTTGTGGGTCATCAGTAGGCCATCCCTTCGTGCAGCGTGTTCTGAAGCTGGGTAAATCGCGTACCACCGTCCCGATGGCACTCCGCCCTTTGTCCCCCACTTCTTACCCCCTTCGTGAGGATCCCTCCTCTGGGGTACCGTCGAATAGGCAACGACATTGGCGCTCACCGTGGGGCCATTGACGTCTGGAGGCCAGAATCGGGAGGGTTCGACCTTCAGAGGCATCGGCGACACCATCGTCGTGGGGCGCGTCTTGTACGCCGGCAACTTTCCGATCGTCCCTCAGGACGAGTGCTGGATTCCGGCTAGGACAGACCCCATCAAGCTCTCTATCATACCGATCGGCGGGATACACATCTTCATCGGCGAGACCGTCGATTCCAGCGGAAACGCACTGGTAAGTACTGCAGCTACGACCACCGTCGAGTAGGACGTGGCTGCAAAGATCCGATATGAGTTGCAGGAACTTCCTAAAGAAGATTCCGCCTTAAATTTGGAATTTTTAACACCCACCTAATCCGCCCCTGAGCAGGAAAAAACGGTGGAAGACCAATGCAGATCCACCTGGCTTTCCTAGGTGTTAGAGAAGCAGATGTGCCACTTTGTGCACTTTCTCACGCACACAGCGGGATCCGCCCCTCCTCAGGAAGGTCCTAGACCCATGCAGACAGAGGATGCCGGAGACAACAACAAATCCGAGCACCAAGAAGGTGCCGGAGAATGATGACTCAATACTCGACAGCCTCAGCCCGTTCTCAGATGACATTTCGCCCATGTCTTCGGAAGGGTACGAGAGGTACTGCAAGAAGCTGGAGGATGAAGAAAAAGCTAATGGCGAATCATCTCTGCCAAAGCAGGTCTTCGCGACCTTGGCTGGCATTGATGACGACGAGGATGAAGACCTAGAGAAGACTTCGCCTTGAGCAGGAATCCCGTATCCAGTCCATCCAGAGGCCTTGCCACGGGTTCGTGCCCGTCGGACGCCGGAACCACCGCAGGGCCGGAGCCTGAAGTTTTATGAAGGAATGGAAGCCGAGACGCTCGTGGACATAGCAGGCCAACGCGGAGAACACGTCCAGAAAAAAAGAGATCCTAACCACTCCAATCACCCCAGAGGTGGTTGCGGATCCGGAAGCTTTTGAAGCTAAGCGTAAAGAACTCCTGGCAGAAGCACAAAACATAGCCAAGATCACTACAAGATGGAAACCGACAAATTGTGCGAGCAGGCCGTAGAAAACAGGCGATTGGCGGAGGAAGAATATGTGAAAGTCAGAGAGCTTGCAAACGAGTGGAAACACATAGTTAAAGAAACCCATGATGAAACGAGGCAGATGCGGAGAGAAACTATATGCCCTCGCAACATCAACTTTGACAATGCAGCTCGCCACAAGTGTAAGAGCAAGATCTATATCCCTTGTTTTGTGTGTTTGATAACAACACTCGAACAATTCTAACCGTGCACAAAGTTTGTCATTGATAGGTTTGCAAGGTGTACGGTGCCCTCGCCGGACACATTATGATCAGAAGACCGAAGCGCAGTTCTTAGGCTTTCTGGTTTTGTGTGTGTGTCGCGAGGTAAACATGGTAGGAGAGGAAAAGAGGAAAAAGCTGTTTTAGCCATAGCGGTACTACCGGTACCAGGAGCGGTAGTACCGCTACCCCTACTGGTACCGCCCTGAGATACCGCTCTGAGGATTGCACACGAGACTGACCCACAGAACAAGTTAAGGTACCTTTACGGTACCTTGAGCGGTAGTACCGCCCACGGTACCACTCAAGTACCGTAACACGTTATGGCAGTACCGCTTTGGTACCGCTCCGGTACCGCTTTGGATCCAGTAAGGTCTGGACCCTATTGCGGTACCTCAAGCGGTACCGCGAGCGGTAGTACCGCTATGTGTCCACGTGGACAAGTTCTATGCGGATTCGAACTCAGAGCGGTAGTACCGCTTCCCAAAAGCGGTAGTACCGCTTAGGCAAAAACAACACATAATGGTTGGATTTGGAGGGACCTATATAAAGGCCCCTTCTTCCCCAGCTCGTTTTTAGCTCTTCTCTCTCTCTCCTCCATTGTTGCTGAGCTCAAAGTGAGGGGATCTCCCCATCCATCCAACAAATCTTGCTCATACTTTGAGAAGTGGTGGAGAAGACCCCGATCTATTATTCTACCGAGAGAAAGTTCGCCAATTCGTGGTACTCCTTAGTGGATCTTGGTGGTATGGTTCCTATGGTGGGACATTGGAGATGTGCAGCTATGGAGGCTAGCTTGGTGATGTACTAGCTCCATAGGGTGTTGGGAGCATCCTTGTGTGTGGAGCTCGCCCCAACCTTGTGAAGGAATCACCGCCTCGACCGGTGCCTTAGTGGAAGAGGGGGAGCACCTTCGTGGAGCTCTCTCGAGGAAGAAGGTGAGGCCTTCCTTCGTGGTGTGGCCGTCTAGTCTCTTGTGTGAGACTAGCACCTCCTCAACGCAGACGTACTTCCTATTGTGGAAGGAACTGCGGGAAACAAACCTCGCCTCGTCTTCGCACCCCCGGTTGTCTCGCTCCTTACTCTTACTATCTTGTTGATTCCTTTGCTTGTTGTACTTGTGATACGTCTCCGACGTATCGATAATTTCTTATGTTCCATGCCACATTATTGATGTTATCTACATGTTTTATGCACACTTTATGTCATATTCGTGCATTTTCTGGAACTAACCTATTAACAAGATGCCGAAGTGCCAGTTCCTGTTTTCTGCTGTTTTTGGTTTCAGAAATCCTAGTAACGAAATATTCTCGGAATCGGACGAAATCAACGCCCAAGTTCCTATTTTCACCGGAAGCATCCAGAACACCCGGGAAGGACCAGAGGGGGGGCACTGGGCCCCCAGACCATAGGCCGGCGCGGCCCAGGCCCTGGCCGCGCCGCCCTATGGTGTCGTCACCCCTTCAGCCCTCCTGTGCCGCCTCTTCGCCTATTTAAAGCCTCCGTCGCGAAAACCCTGAGACGTTTCGACGAAACCCACAGAAACCTTCCAGAGCCGCCGCCATCGCGAAGCCAAGATCTGGGGGACAGGAGTCTCTGTTCCGGCACGCCGCCAGAACGGGGAAGTGCCCCCGGAAGGCTTCTCCATCGACACCGCTGCCATCTCCACCACCATCTTCATCACCGCTGCTGCTCCCATGAGGAGGGAGTAGTTCTCCATCGAGGCTCGGGGCTGTACCGGTAGCTATGTGGTTCATCTCTCTCCTATGTGCTTCAATACAATAATCTCATGAGCTGCCTTACATGATTGAGATTCATATGATGATGCTTGTAATCTAGATGTCATTATGCTAGTCAAGTGAGTTTTACTTATGTGATCTCCGGAGACTCCTTGTCCCACGTGTGTAAAGGTGACAGTGTGTGCACCGTGTGGGTCTCTTAGGCTATATTTCACAGAATACTTATTCACTGATGAATGGCATAGTGAGGTGCTTATTTATATCTCTTTATGATTGCAATGTGTTTGTATCACAATTTATCTATGTGCTACTCTAGCAATGTTATTAAAGTAGTTCTATTCCTCCTGCACGATGTAATGGTGACAGTGTGTGCATCCGTGTTAGTACTTGGTTTATGCTATGATCATGATCTCTTGTAGATTGCGAAGTTAACTATTGCTATGATAGTATTGATGTGATCTATTCCTCCTACATATGCATGAAGGTGACAGTGTGCATGCTATGTTAGTACTTGGTTTAGTCTTTTGATCTATCTTACACTATAAGGTTACTTAAATATGAACATTTAATTGTGGAGCTTGTTAACTCCGGCATTGAGGGTTCGTGTAATCCTACGCAATGTGTTCATCATCCAACAAGAGTGTAGAGTATGCATTTATCTATTCTGTTATGTGATCAATGTTGAGAGTGTCCACTAGTGAAAGTCTAATCCCTAGGCCTTGTTCCTAAATACTGCTGCGTTACTACTGCTTGTTTACTGTTTCACTGTGTTACTACTGCTGCAATACTACCACCATCAACTACACGCCAGCAAGCTATTTTCTGGCACCGTTGCTACTGCTCATATATATTCATACCACCTGTATTTCACTATCTCTTCGCCGAACTAGTGCACCTATTAGGTGTGTTGGGGACACAAGAGACTTCTTGCTTTGTGGTTGCAGGGTTGCATGAGAGGGATATCTTTGACCTCTTCCTCCCTGAGTTCGATAAACCTTGGGTGATCCACTTAAGGGAAAACTTGCTGCTGTTCTACAAACCTCTGCTCTTGGAGGCCCAACACTGTCTACAGGAAAAGGAGGGGGAAGTAGACATCAAGCTATTTTCTGGCGCCGTTGCCGGGGAGGAAAGGTAAAAGGTACTCACACTCCGGACCTCGGCTACCAAGCTATTTTCCGGCGCCGTAAGTACTCAAAGCTATTTCCTTTAGATCCTGCAATTGCATCTTTTTGTTTCTTGTTTACACTAGTAAGGCATAATGGACAACAATGAGCTTTTTACTCTATTTCCTGATTTAAGACATGGATGGTTTGATCCGAAAATTAAAAAACCCATGGAACATATTAGTATGAACACTTTGAATACCATTGTTGCTAATGATATGGAAAATTCTAAGCTTGGGGAAGCTGGTTTTGATGAGTATGATCTTTTTAGTCCCCCAAGCATTGAGGAGAAAATTTACTTTGATGATACTTTGCCTCCCATATATGATGATTATAATGATAGTAGTCTTTTGGTACCACCTGTTATGGAGGATAAATTTGATTATGATTACAATATGCTTCCTATATTTGATGATAGCTACTTTGTTGAATTTGCTCCCACTACAACTAATAAAATTGATTATGCTTATGTGGAGAGTAATAATTTTATGCATGAGACTCATGATAAGAATGCTTTATGTGATAGTTATATTGTTGAGTTTGCTCATGATGCTACTGAAAGTTATTATGAGAGAGGAAAATATGGTTGTGGAAATTTTCATGTTACTAAAACACCTCTCTATGTGCTGAAATTTTTGAAGCTACACTTGTTTTATCTTTCTATGCTTGTTGCATTATGCTTCTTGAACTTGTTTATTTACAAGATTCCTTTTCATAGGAAGCATGTTAGACTTAAATGTGTTTTGTATTTGCCTCTTGATGCTCTCTTTTGCTTCAAATACTATTTCTTGCGAGTGCATCATTAAAACTGCTGAGCCCATCTTAATGGCTATAAAGAAAAGAACTTCTTGGGAGATAACCCATGTGTTATTTTGCTACAGTACTTTGTTTTATATTTGTGTCTTGGAAGTTGTTTACTACTGTAGCAACCTCTCCTTATCTTAGTTTTGTGTTTTGTTGTGCCAAGTGAAGCCTCTAATCGAAGGTTGATACTAGATTTGGATTTCTGCGCAGAAACAGATTTCTAATCTGTCACGAATCTGGGCTGTTTTCTCTTTAGAAAAATCATAAAAATATGCCAATTTACGTGCGTGTTCCTCAGATATGTACGCAGCTTTGATTAGTTTTGAGTTTTCTGATCTGAGCAACGGAAGTATTTATTAAAAATTCATCTTTACGGACTGTTCTGTTTTGACAGATTCTGCCTTTTATTTCGCATTGCTTCTTTCGCTGTGTTGGGTGGATTTCTTTGTTCCATTACCTTCCAGTAGCTTTAAGCAATGTCCAGAAGTGTTAAGAATGATTGTGTCACCTCTGAACATGTGAGTTTTTGATTATGTACTAACCCCTCTAATGAAGTTTATGAGAAGTTTGGTGTGAAGGAAGTTTTCAAGGGTCAAGAGAGGAGGATGATATACTATGATCAAGAAGAGTGAAAGCTCTAAGCTTGGGGATGCCCCGGTGGTTCACCCCTGCATATATCAAGAAGACTCAAGCGTCTAAGCTTGGGGATGCCCAAGGCATCCCCTTCTTCATCGACAAATTATCAGGTTCCTTCTCTTGAAACTATATTTTTATTCGGCCACATCTTATGTACTTTACTTGGAGCGTCTGTGTGTTTTTGTTTTTGTTCTTGTTTGAATAAATGCTTGTGTGGGAGAGAGACACGCTCCGCTGGTTCATATGAACACATGTGTTCTTAGCTTTTAATTTTCATGGCGAAGGTTGAAACTGCTTCGTTAATTGTTATATGGTTGGAAACGGGAAATGCTACATGTAGTAATTGGTAAAATGTCTTGAATAATTTGATACTTGGCAATTGTTGTGCTCATGTTTAAGCTCTTGCATCATATACTTTGCACCTATTAATGAAGAAATACATAGAGCATGCTAAAATTTGGTTTGCATAATTGGTCTCTCTAAGGTCTAGATAATTTCTAGTAAGGTGTTTGAACAACAAGGAAGACGATGTATAGTCTTATAATGCTTGTAATATGTCTTTTATGTAAGTTTTGCTGTACTAGTTCATACTTGTGTTTGTTTCAAATAACCTTGCTAGCCTAAAACCTTGTATCGAGAGGGAATACTTCTCATGCATCCAAAATCCTTGAGCCAACCACTATGCCATTTTTGTCCACCATACCTACCTACTACATGGTATTTCTTCGCCATTCCAAAGTAAATTGCTTGAGTGCTACCTTTAAACAATTCAAAATTTATCACCTCTGATTTGTGTCAATGTTTTATAGCTCATGAGGAAGTATGTGGTGTTTATCTTTCAATCTTGTTGGGCAACTTTCACCAATGGACTAGTGGCTTCATCCGCTTATCCAATAATCTTGCAAAAAGAGCTGGCAATGGGATTCCCAGTCCCAAATTAATTAACAAAAATAGACACTCCTCCATGGTATGTGATTGTTGGACGGCACCCGAAGGATTCGGTTAGCCATGGCTTGTGTAAGCAAAGGTTGGGAGGAGTGTCATCATAATAAAACTAAAATAAAAAGGCACTCCTTCATGGTATGAGATTGTTGGCAGGCACCCGAGGATTCGGTTAGCCATGGTTTGTGAAAGAAAGGTTGGAAGGAGTGCCATCCAAAAATAAAAATAAAATGGGAGCCGCTCTTTGAAGGTTTGTCTGGCAAGGGGGTTAGAGTGCCCACTACCATTCGTTGACAACAACAAACACCTCTCAAAATTTTACTTTTATGCTCTCTTTATGTTTTCAAAATCAAAGCTCTAGCACAAATATAGCAATCGATGCTTTCCTCTTTGAAGGACCATTCTTTTACTTTTATGTTGAGTCAGTTCACCTATTTCTCTCCACCTCAAGAAGCAAACACTTGTGTGAACTGTGCATTGATTCCTACATACTTGCATATTGCACTTATTATATTACTCTATGTTGACAATATCCATGAGATATACATGTTATAAGTTGAAAGCAACCGCTGAAACTTAATCTTCCATTATGTTGCTTCAATACCTTTACTTTGATTTATTGCTTTATGAGTTAACTCTTATGCAAGACTTATTGATGCTTGTCTTTAAGTGCTATTCATGAAAAGTCTTTGCTGTATGATTCACTTGTTTACTCATGTCATATACATTGTTTTTATCGCTGCATTCACTACATATGCTTTACAAATAGTATGATCAAGGTTATGATGGCATGTCACTCCAGAAATTATCTTTGTTATCGTTTTACCTGCTCGGGACGAGCAGAACTAAGCTTGGGGATGCTGATACGTCTCCGACGTATCGATAATTTCTTATGTTCCATGCCACATTATTGATGTTATCTACATGTTTTATGCACACTTTATGTCATATTCGTGCATTTTCTGGAACTAACCTATTAACAAGATGCCGAAGTGCCAGTTCCTGTTTTCTGCTGTTTTTGGTTTCAGAAATCCTAGTAACGAAATATTCTCGGAATCGGACGAAATCAACGCCCAAGTTCCTATTTTCACCGGAAGCATCCAGAACACCCGGGAAGGACCAGAGGGGGGGCACTGGGCCCCCAGACCATAGGCCGGCGCGGCCCAGGCCCTGGCCGCGCCGCCCTATGGTGTCGTCACCCCTTCAGCCCTCCTGCGCCGCCTCTTCGCCTATTTAAAGCCTCCGTCGCGAAAACCCTGAGACGTTTCGACGAAACCCACAGAAACCTTCCAGAGCTGCCGCCATCGCGAAGCCAAGATCTGGGGGACAGGAGTCTCTGTTTCCACGCCGCCGAAACGGGGAAGTGCCCCCGGAAGGCTTCTCCATCGACACCGCTGCCATCTCCACCGCCATCTTCATCACCGCTGCTGCTCCCATGAGGAGGGAGTAGTTCTCCATCGAGGCTCGGGGCTGTACCGGTAGCTATGTGGTTCATCTCTCTCCTATGTGCTTCAATACAATAATCTCATGAGCTGCCTTACATGATTGAGATTCATATGATGATGCTTGTAATCTAGATGTCATTATGCTAGTCAAGTGAGTTTTACTTATGTGATCTCCGGAGACTCCTTGTCCCACGTGTGTAAAGGTGACAGTGTGTGCACCGTGTGGGTCTCTTAGGCTATATTTCACAGAATACTTATTCACTGATGAATGGCATAGTGAGGTGCTTATTTATATCTCTTTATGATTGCAATGTGTTTGTATCACAATTTATCTATGTGCTACTCTAGCAATGTTATTAAAGTAGTTCTATTCCTCCTGCACGATGTAATGGTGACAGTGTGTGCATCCGTGTTAGTACTTGGTTTATGCTATGATCATGATCTCTTGTAGATTGCGAAGTTAACTATTGCTATGATAGTATTGATGTGATCTATTCCTCCTACATATGCATGAAGGTGACAGTGTGCATGCTATGTTAGTACTTGGTTTAGTCTTTTGATCTATCTTACACTATAAGGTTACTTAAATATGAACATTTAATTGTGGAGCTTGTTAACTCCGGCATTGAGGGTTCGTGTAATCCTACGCAATGTGTTCATCATCCAACAAGAGTGTAGAGTATGCATTTATCTATTCTGTTATGTGATCAATGTTGAGAGTGTCCACTAGTGAAAGTCTAATCCCTAGGCCTTGTTCCTAAATACTGCTGCGTTACTACTGCTTGTTTACTATTTCACTGTGTTACTACTGCTGCAATACTACCACCATCAACTACACGCCAGCAAGCTATTTTCTGGCACCGTTGCTACTGCTCATATATATTCATACCACTTGTATTTCACTATCTCTTCGCCGAACTAGTGCACCTATTAGGTGTGTTGGGGACACAAGAGACTTCTTGCTTTGTGGTTGCAGGGTTGCATGAGAGGGATATCTTTGACCTCTTCCTCCCTGAGTTCGATAAACCTTGGGTGATCCACTTAAGGGAAAACTTGCTGCTGTTCTACAAACCTCTACTCTTGGAGGCCCAACACTGTCTACAGGAAAAGGAGGGGAAGTAGACATCAAGCTATTTTCTGGCGCCGTTGCCGGGGAGGAAAGGTAAAAGGTACTCACACTCCGGACCTCGGCTACCAAGCTATTTTCCGGCGCCGTAAGTACTCAAAGCTATTTCCTTTAGATCCTGCAATTGCATCTTTTTGTTTCTTGTTTACACTAGTAAGGCATAATGGACAACAATGAGCTTTTTACTCTATTTCCTGATTTAAGACATGGATGGTTTGATCCGAAAATTAAAAAACCCATGGAACATATTAGTATGAACACTTTGAATACCATTGTTGCTAATGATATGGAAAATTCTAAGCTTGGGGAAGCTGGTTTTGATGAGTATGATCTTTTTAGCCCCCCAAGCATTGAGGAGAAAATTTACTTTGATGATACCTTGCCTCCCATATATGATGATTATAATGATAGTAGTCTTTTGGTACCACCTGTTATGGAGGATCATACTTGTTGTAATCATGAAGACGACATTGCCACTTTGGAGAGACACAAGCGTTTACTCTTGAGAAGAAATTCTCTTCTTGAGGAAGCTCTATCAGATCATGAAGATGAAGTTAACCACTTGAAGTCCGAGATTGAGAGTCTCCAAGTCCAAATCCAATTCTTGGAAGGAGTCATTGAAGCCTATGAGGACTTGTGCAATGAAGGAGAAGTGGCAATCATGCCAAAGAAGATCGAGAGAGGAGGAAGGATCAATGAAAAGAAGAATGTGAAGATAGGGCCCATTGAAAAATGGGCTCCTATTTCCAACTCTTGATCCATGAAGGACCTTGCTTTCGGAGGTGCTTATTGGGTGGTTAATCTTGAAGCCACAAGTCTTATGTCCGGAAGCAAGGAATTCGTTGTCGTCATCAAGTCACTTATCTCTACCTTTCTCATGACGACAACACAAGCAAGCTTAAAGGTATTGGAGCCTTGACAAGGTGGTGATCAAGTCCTACCTTGTCAAGACTCTTGCATATGTTCTCTCTGTTCATTGCTTTACACTCTTGGGTCTTTGTACCTACTATTATGAACATGTAGTGGTTCTCTTGTGGAGCTAGTCTCTTCAAGAGGCCACGGCCTATGACTAATGGAATTTGCTTCTTTGTGTAGAGATTGTGTTTTGTAGGAATTGTGTTGAAGGAAATGAACCATGATGAAGTTTCTCAAACAATTTCAATACAAATTCTATGACATAATCCTTGCAAGAAGAAGCAACAAGGGCATGGAGTTTATGCTCAAGATCTTGGATGTCTTCATTGGCAAAGAAGGAATCCACTATATACTCCTAGCCATACTCTTACCCTAACCTCATGGGGTTGCCGGAAGTGAGAAACAAACCTAAGAAGACACTCAAACAAGATGATGGAGTATGAGTCTATTGTGTGGTTTGTGGTATTGAGTGATGAGACCTTTCGATGGATATGATAGTTCTTTGGAGGAGGCGAAGTGCTTCTTGTGAGAAAGGAGATGCAATTCCCCCGGTTACCATAGGAAGGATGGGTGTTGGCACTCGCCGATCTCAAAAGCTACCTTCTATGAGTGTCGGGGAAGGACGAAGTTCCACCTATGTGAAGCCATCTACACCACAAGGCCAAGTCTCTTCCATTAGACAACCAAGTGCTAGATCACCTCTTCCACAACCTCAAGTTCGGCGTCAACAATAATGAGGTCATGGCGAGGACCCAAATCATGATGAAGATCAAGGGACCTCACAAGAACCTATCCTTTTGGTCCATTCTCGCGGAGTGCTAAAGCGTCAAGACTCTTTCATAACTCAAGCAAAGTACAAGACATACTCAAGAGCAAGATATGAGGGGGTCCAACGGTATAGCAACCCCAAGTATCAATTCTTCCCTTATGAGTCTGACAAGACAATGGACTCGCTCTCTACCGATAATCGTCAAGGTTTTCTTCTCTACCTTTGTGCTTCTCATCCGGACATTGTGTCAAAAGTGGGTACTTATACCACTCTTGTGCTATATGTCTAGATGTAAAGCACGCATGAACATAGGGGGAGTGCGGTTTAAACTTATTGAGCTATCCCTCCCCCCATAATGCATAAAGAAACTCAAAGCATATGCTATTTGTCAATTAAGTGACTATGAGCTTCATGTTGAGTTGCAGCCGTGCGTCCTAGGTACTTCTATGCGACCTCACACTACCAAACTCTTACACGGTGGCTTCGGCCACCAACCTCCTCCTTGAGGAGCTTTTTGTTCTTTTGTTTTTCTTTTCTCTTTTTGTTTTTGTATTTCGTTTCTTCTTTTCTCTTTGTTTCTTCATGGGAGATTCACCCAAGCTTGGCTTTTCTTGCTTTCATTCTTGCAAGCTTGGTTGGGTAGTACCTTAACAGTTCTGTCATCTAATCCTAAGCCATTATATATCTCTCGAGCCAACTCAGTCTAAAAGCACAAGTCTACACCAAAATCTGAGTGTCTTTGAGTTTAGAGGCCGGTACTACCGCTTCTCAGGCCGGTACTACCGCTTTGGGCAGTAATCTGACGAAACTGAATTTTGACCCCAGAGCGGTACTACCGCCCGAGGTACCGGGTAAGTATCAGTAAGCGGTACTACCGCTTTTACGAGCGGTACTACCGCTTGCGTTTTTGACTAGAGGTACCGGTTGGGGTCGGGATTCGTCCCAAACCACCACAAACCCCCATGCACCTCAAGTCACCGATGTCCCCAAGCTCAAGACCTCGAGGAGATCGGCCCCGATCTCCTCTTACAGCCGCCGCCGGCCAAATCTCCTTGATACGTCTCCAACGTATCGATAATTTCTTATGTTCCATGCCACATTATTGATGATATATACATGTTTTATGCATACTTTATGTCATATTTATGCATTTTCCGGCACTAACCTATTAACGAGATGCCGAAGAGCCAGTTGCTGTTTTCTGCTGTTTTTGGTTTCAGCAATCCTAGTAAGGAAATATTCTCGGAATTGGACGAAATCAACGCCCAGGGGACTATTTTTCCACGAAGCTTCCAGAAGACCGAAGAGGAGACGAAGTGGGGCCACGAGGTGGCCAGACACCAGGGCGGCGCGGCCCAGGCCCTGGCCGCGCCGGCCTGTCGTCTGGGCCCCTCGTGTGGCCCCCTGACCTGCCCTTCCGCCTACATATAGTCTTCGTCGCGAAACCCCTAGTACCGAGAGCCACGATACGGAAAACCTTCCAGAGACGCCGCCGCCGCCAATCCCATCTCGGGGGATTCAGGAGATCGCCTCCGGCACCCTGCCGGAGAGGCGAATCATCTCCCGGAGGACTCTTCACCGCCATGGTCGCCTCCGGAGTGATGAGTGAGTAGTTCACCCCTGGACTATGGGTCCATAGCAGTAGCTAGATGGTCGTCTTCTCCTTATGTGCTTCATTGTCGGGTCTTGTGAGCTGCCTAACATGATCAAGATCATCTATCTGTAATGCTATATGTTGTGTTTGTTGGGATCCGATGGATAGAGAATACTATGTTATGTTGATTATCAATCTATTACCTATGTGTTGTTTATGATCTTGCATGCTCTCCGTTGTTAGTAGAGGCTCTGGCCAAGTTTTTGCTAGTAACTCCAAGAGGGAGTATTTATGCTCGATAGTGGGTTCATGCCTCCATTAAATCTGGAGGTGACAGCAGAAAGTTCTAAGGTTGTGGATGTCTTGTTGCCACTAGGGATAAAACATTGATGCTATGTCCGAGGATGTAGTTATTGATTACATTACGCACCATACTTAATGCAATTGTCTGTTGTTTGCAACTTAATACTGGAAGGGGTTCGGATGATAACCTGAAGGTGGACTTTTTAGGCATAGATGCATGCTGGATAGCGGTCTATGTACTTTGTCGTAATGCCCAATTAAATCTCACTATACTCATCATATCATGTATGTGCATGGTCATGCCCTCTCTATTTGTCAATTGCCCAACTGTAATTTGTTCACCCAACATGCTATTTATTTTATGGGAGAGACACCACTAATGAACTGTGGACCCCGGTCCATTCTTTTACATCGAATACAATCTACTGCAATACTTGTTCTACTGTTTTCTGCAAACAATCATCATCCACACTATACATCTAATCCTTTGTTACAGCAAGCCGGTGAGATTGACAACCTCGCTGTTTCGTTGGGGCAAAGTACTTTGGTTGTGTTGTGCAGGTTCCACGTTGGCGCCGGAATCCCTGGTGTTGCGCCGCACTACATCTCGCCGCCATCAACCTTCAACGTGCTTCTTGGCTCCTACTGGTTCGATAAACCTTGGTTTCTTACTGAGGGAAAACTTGCCGCTGTACGCATCACACCTTCCTCTTGGGGTTCCCAACGGACGCGTGCTGTACGCGTATCAAGCTCTTTTTCTGGCGCCGTTGCCGGGGAGATCAAGACACGCTGCAAGGGGAGTCTCCACTTCCAATCTCTTTACTTTGTTTTTTGTCTTGCTTTATTTTATTTACTACTTTGTTTGCTGCATTATATCAAAATACAAAAAAATTAATTGCTAGCTTTACCTTATTTTATTGTCTTGTTTGCACCCTATATTAAAAACACAAAAAAAAATTTGTTACTTGCATTTTACTTTTGTTACCATGTCTAGCTTTGCACCTGTTACTTCTTCACCTGAAGAATTAGTCTTCACTTTTAAACAAGGGGATGAGGAGAGTTTTAAAGATGCTTGGTCCAGAATTTTTACTTCTTATCGTAAAGCTGAACCTCAAATGACTCTAAGTTTGCTCCTTAGTAACTTTTATTTTGGTCTTATGATTCGCTATAGATATGCCTTGGATGCTGTAGCGGGAGGAGATTTCCTTCATTGCAATGGGGATCAAGCTTTTAATGCCATAAAGAAGTTGGTTGCATCACATGATTCAGCTAATAACTTTGATTCAGCCCTTATTAGCATTTATAATAGATTAAACACTCTTGAGACAAGTGCATCTCGCTTGAATGAAAATTATAGATATGTTCGTAACCGTCTTGATCAAGTTTTAGTGAACTCCGAACATTCATTATGGGATCCTACTGTTAAAATTGTTATCGGTGATCAAACTCTTCATGCCAATTGTGATATTATGTCTGAATTTTGCCTTATGCCTAAGAGTATTCATGAATCTTTGAAACTTTGGGGATTCGTTGAAGGAGGAGAAGAAATAACTCTTATTGATAACTCTGTTATAATTCCTAAGGAAATAGCCGCAGGTGTGCATACAACCATTCTTGGAAGAACAATATCCATTGATTATCTTGTTATTGAATGTGCAGGAACAGGACAAATCACACTCGGAAGATCCCTGCTGAAACTATTGGGAGCAGTCATAGATATGGGAGAAGGTACCCTAAAATTCACCTCTACACTGGGGGGAGACATATATTCCCTAAATCAAAGAGTAAGAAAAAGAACAAGAAAGGTAAGGGTAAAGCCCAAGGTAATGTTGATGCATCGTCTCTTGATAATACTTGATACACACTTTCTGCGCCTAGCTGAAAGGCGTTAAAGAAAAGCGCTTATGGGAGACAACCCATGTTTTTACTACAGTACTTTTATTTTATATTTGAGTCTTGCAAGTTGTTACTACTGTAGCAACCTCTCCTTATCTTAGTTTTGTGCATTGTTGTGCCAAGTAAAGTCGTTGATAGTAAGGTTCATACTAGATTTGGATTACTGCGCAGAAACAGATTTCTTTGCTGTCAAGAATCTGGGCCTAATTCTCTATAGGTAACTAAGAAAATTATGCCATTTTACGTGAGTGATCCTCAGATATGTACGCAACTTTCATTCAATTTGAGCATTTTCATTTGAGCAAGTCTGGTGCCTCAATAAAATTCGTCTTTTCGAACTGTTCTGTTTTGACAGATTCTGCCTTTTATTTCGCATTGCCTGTTTTGATATGCTTGATGGATTTTTCGATTCCATTGACTTTCAGTAGATTTGTGCAATGTCCAGAAGTGTTAAGAATGATGATGTCACCTCTGAACATGTAAATTTTGATTGTGCACTAACCCTCTAATGAGTTGTTTTGAGTTTGGTGTGGAGGAAGTTTTCAAGGATCAAGAGAGGGAGATGATACAATATGATCAAGGAGAGTGAAAGCTCTAAGCTTGGGGATGCCCCGGTGGTGCACCCCTGCATATTTCAAGAAGACTCAAGCGTCTAAGCTTGGGGATGCCCAAGGCATCCCCTTCTTCATCGATAACATTATCAGGTTCCTCCCCTGAAACTATATTTTTATTCCATCACATCTTATGTGCTTTGCTTGGAGCGTCGGTTTGTTTTTATTTTTGTTTTGTTTGAATAAAATGGATCCTAGCATTCTTTGTGTGGGAGAGAGACACGCTCCGCTATTGCATATGGACAAATATGTCCTTAGGCTTTACTCATAGTATTCATGGCGAAGGTTGAATCTTCTTCGTTAAATTGTTATGTGGTTGGAATCGGGAAATGCTACATGTAGTAATTCTAAAATGTCTTGGATAATGTGATACTTGGCAATTGTTGTGCTCATGTTTAAGCTCTTGCATCATATACTTTGCACCTATTAATGAAGAAATACATAGAGCTTGCTAAAATTTGGTTTGCATAATTGATCTCTCTAAGGTCTAGATAATTTCTAGTATTGAGTTTGAACAACAAGGAAGACGGTGTAGAGTCTTATAATGTTTACAATATGTCTTTTATGTGAGTTTTGCTGCACCGGTTCATCCTTGTGTTTGTTTCAAATAACCTTGCTAGCCTAAACCTTGTATCGAGAGGGAATACTTCTCATGCATCCAAAATCCTTGAGCCAACCACTATGCCATTTGTGTCCACCATACCTACCTACTACATGGTATTTCTCCGCCATTCCAAAGTAAATTGCTTGAGTGCTACCTTTAAATTTCTATCCTTTACCTTTACAATATATAGCTCATGGGACAAATAGCCTAAAAACTATTGTGGTATTGAATATGTACTTATGCACTTTATCTCTTATTAAGTTGCTTGTTGAGCGATAACCATGTTCCTGGGGACGCCATCAACTACTCTTTGTTGAATATCATGTGAGTTGCTATGCATGTCCGTCTTGTCTGAAGTAAGGGAGATTTACCACTTATTTAATGGTTAGAGCATGCATATTGTTATAGAAGAACATTGGGCCGCTAACTAAAGCCATGAATCATGGTGGAAGTTTCAGTTTTGGACATATATCCTCAATCTCATATGAGAACATTAATTGTTGCTACATGCTTATGCATTAAAGAGGAGTCCATTATCTGTTGTCTATGTTGTCCCGGTATGGATGTCTAAGTTGAGAATAATCAAAAGCGATAAATCCAATGCGAGCTTTCTCCTTAGACCTTTGTACAGGCGGCATAGAGGTACCCCTTTGTGACACTTGGTTGAAACATGTGCATTGCGATGATAATCCCAGTAATCCAAGCTAATTAGGACAAGGTGCGGGCACTATTAGTATACTATGCATGAGGCTTGCAACTTGTAAGATATAATTTACATAACACATATGCTTTATTACTACCGTTGACAAAAAAAATTCTTGTTTTCAAAACCAAAGCTCTAGCACAAATATAGCAATCAATGCTTCCCTCTGCGAAGGGCCTTTCTTTTACTTTTATGTTGAGTCAGTTCACCTATTTCTCTCTACCTCAAGAAGCAAACACTTGTGTGAACTGTGCATTGATTCTTACATACTTGCATATTGTAGTTGTTATATTACTTTGCATTGACAACTATCCATGAGATATACATGTTACAAGTTGAAAGCAACCGCTGAAACTTAATCTTCCTTTGTGTTTCTTCAATACCTCTACTATGAATTTATTGCTTTATGAGTTAACTCTTATGCAAGACTTATTGATGCTTGTCTTGAAGTATTATTCATGAAAAGTCTTTGCTATATGATTCATTTGTTTACTCATGTCATTTACATTGTTTTGATCGCTGCACTCATTACATATGCTTACAATAGTATGATCAAGGTTATGATGGCATGTCACTCCAGAAATTATCTTTGTTATCGTTCACCTACTCGGGACGAGCAGGAACTAAGCTTGGGGATGCTGATACGTCTCCGACGTATCGATAATTTCTTATGTTCCATGCCACATTATTGATGATATCTACATGTTTTATGCATACTTTATGTCATATTTATGCATTTTCCGGCACTAACCTATTAACGAGATGCCGAAGAGCCAGTTGCTGTTTTCTGCTGTTTTTGGTTTCAGAAATCCTAGTAAGGAAATATTCTCGGAATTGGACGAAATCAACGCCCAGGGGCCTATTTTGCCACGAAGCTTCCAGAAGACCGAAGAGGAGACGAAGTGGGGCCACGAGGTGGCCAGACACCAGGGTGGCGCGGCCCAGGCCCTGGCCGCGCCGGCCTGTCGTCTGGGCCTCTCGTGTGGCCCCCTGACCTGCCCTTCCGCCTACATATAGTCTTCGTCGCGAAACCCCCAGTACCGAGAGCCACGATACGGAAAACCTTCCAGAGACGCCGCCGCCGCCAATCCCATCTCGGGGGATTCAGGAGATCGCCTCCGGCACCCTGCCGGAGAGGGGAATCATCTCCCGGAGGACTCTTCACCGCCATGGTCGCCTCCGGAGTGATGAGTGAGTAGTTCACCCCTGGACTATGGGTCCATAGCAGTAGCTAGATGGTCGTCTTCTCCTTATGTGCTTCATTGTCGGGTCTTGTGAGCTGCCTAACATGATCAAGATCATCTATCTGTAATGCTATATGTTGTGTTTGTTGGGATCCGATGGATAGAGAATACTATGTTATGTTGATTATCAATCTATTACCTATGTGTTGTTTATGATCTTGCATGCTCTCCGTTGTTAGTAGAGGCTCTGGCCAAGTTTTTGCTAGTAACTCCAAGAGGGAGTATTTATGCTCGATAGTGGGTTCATGCCTCCATTAAATCTGGGACAGTGACAGAAAGTTCTAAGGTTGTGGATGTGCTGTTGCCACTAGGGATAAAACATTGATGCTATGTCCGAGGATGTAGTTATTGATTACATTACGCACCATACTTAATGCAATTGTCTGTTGTTTGCAACTTAATACTGGAAGGGGTTCGGATGATAACCTGAAGGTGGACTTTTTAGGCATAGATGCATGCTGGATAGCGGTCTATGTACTTTGTCGTAATGCCCAATTAAATCTCACTATACTCATCATATCATGTATGTGCATGGTCATGCCCTCTCTATTTGTCAGTTGCCCAACTGTAATTTGTTCACCCAACATGCTATTTATCTTATGGGAGAGACACCACTAGTGAACTGTGGACCCTGGTTCATTCTTTTACATCGAATACAATCTACTGCAATACTTCTTCTACTGTTTTCTGCAAACAATCATCATCCACACTATACATCTAATCCTTTGTTACAGCAAGCCGGTGAGATTGACAACCTCGCTGTTTCGTTGGGGCAAAGTACTTTGGTTGTGTTGTGCAGGTTCCACGTTGGCGCCGGAATCCCTGGTGTTGCGCCGCACTACATCTCGCCGCCATCAACCTTCAACGTGCTTCTTGGCTCCTACTGGTTCGATAAACCTTGGTTTCTTACTGAGGGAAAACTTGCCGCTGTACACATCACACCTTCCTCTTGGGGTTCCCAACGGACGCGTGCTGTACGCGTATCACTCCTCCGTGGAGAAGCTTCCCCACTCTCTTCTCCGCCATGTCCTCCGGTATGAACCCTAATCTCTCTCTCTAGGGTGTGTTGAACTCCCTAGATGCATAGGCTAGGGTTTGATGGAGATGTACGGTGGAGAAGCCCTCTTGGAAGCTCTACATGTGCAGGGATACTAGCTAGCAACAATGTGTGACACTATGAACTACTTTGCCATGTCCTCAATCTCGATCTAGATGTGCTGAGCTTGAGCGGTAGTACCGCTCGTTCACGAGCGGTACTACCGGTCCAAACGGTAGTACCGGTTCGAAATTGCGGTACTACCGCTTTGGCTAGTTTCACCAATGTTGCTTGTTAGTGTCCTCTTTGATCCTTAAATTCGTGGCTTGTGCACTTATCCCCTATTCCCTCCCAAACCTTTGCTGTTCACAGGAGCACCTAGGACCCGTGGTGGCGGCAAGGTTAAGCCACCCTCTCGTCATCATCGAGATGAAGACGAGCAAGAAGAGATCATTCCAACAAGAACCACCAAGCATCAGAGGGAGGCAGCAGCTAGAACCGCCCAAGATCCTCAGAAGTCAATGGTTGATGTCAAGAAAGCCCAATTCTTGGAAACACAAGGGTCCAGTCTGTATTTATTACCAAGGAATGCCCGTCAATGCCCCAATCCCTTCTTCTATCATGTCAATCAGGAAAGAATCTACAACGAAGTCTATGGGGCCAAGGAATTCAACTGTTGCCCCCAATACTCCATCAGCCTGGATAAGCTCAACTCCAACCTCGAGTATTTTGCAGAAGCTCTTGAGATTTGTAATGAACAAGGGCTGACACCTTTGATCACCTTCTCTCACAACTACTCCAAGGAAGTGATATGCCAATTCTACGCCACAGCTGTTTTCCTTGAGGATGAAGGAGGCTTTCGCTCGTTGAGATGGATGACTAGGGAGCATGTGATGGAGGCCACGTGGGAGGAGTTTGCTAGAGGCATTGGATATGAGCTTCATGGCTATGACACCAACGTCTTCAAGATCCACCTACAGCCCAAGCCAATGGCCAAAGAGAAGATGGCCAACATCTACATTCCCGGAAGGATGTTGTGTGGAAGTGCTTACCACCTCCTCCCCGTCTACGACATCATGAATCGCATCTACCGCAACACCATCAACCCCAAGCACACTAACCATGATGAAGTGCACGGGTTTCTTGTAAACCTTCTTGTGCGCACTCATGAGATGAGGGGCCGCGGCAAGCAGCTGGATGTCATGGACTATATTTGGCATGAGATGTGTGACTGTGCCTTTCTTCGCAAGCTCTCTCAATATGCACCCTACATTATGAGGCTCATTTGCCTAAAGTGGGATCAAGCGGGCCATGGAGATCTTCTTGAGCAATGCCGCCCCAACATCACTATTCATAAGGAGAAGAGTCCTCTTGTCAAGAACCATGACCTTCCAAGGTACGGCAAAGGAGCTCCCAAGGACAAGGACGAAGCCGAAGCCGATAGTGATGACTTCGACTACGTGCCCAACTCCGTCAAGACCAAGGGCCTCTTCGCCAAGCTCACCGCTCGCCTCAAGAAGTCCTTTTGCTTCAAGAGGGACCTTGAAGATAGGATGTATCAAGCTCATCATGACAACAAGAAGATCCGCCAACGCCAAAAGGCGATGATGAGGCACATGCAGCTTCCTGTCTCCGAGGGCTCCGAGGACAGCATCACTCCTCCCGGTGAGTGGAAGTCGAAGCTCGTTCGGTCAAGCTCCGAAGACTCCATCCCTGAGCCACCTCATGGCAAGGGCCATGCTCAAGAGGAAGACGATGATGATGAAGGCGAAGATGAAGAGGAGGAGGGCGTTGAGGTGGAGGGTGACGAGGATGAAGATGACGACGATGAGGATGATGATGACGAGTGATCCCCTTGGGGCTCTAGTATGCTCCTTCTCCCTTTTTAGTGTCTCGATGCCAAAGGGGGAGAAGTTGATCTATTAGGACGGGAATTTCCATGGGGATGCCAAGGGCTTGGTGCTTCTTTTTGGTTCTTTCGGCATTGGCATCAAACCTTCCCCTAGTTATTTGGAACTTTATCCGTATGTGTGCTTGCTACTCTATTTGTGGATCTCCCGATCCCCCGGTTTGTATTAAGACTTAATCGTTCGTAGCTTAATGGTCTTCACTATTTATCCTTTGATTGGCTACATCAATCCTATGGAGGCTCTCATTATTATGAGTTTGGGTTTTCTCAAGGCAAAGGTATGAAAAGTTTCACCCAAACTCCCCTATATGCACTTATACTTGCCTCCATAGTGTGCTTGTGCTATATGATCTTGTCATATGTTCGTCTTAGCACTTGTGCTTGGTTTGTAGAATCTAGGGGGAGTTTCTCTCTAGGATGTGTGCATTTGTATACAAATGCATATTCTAAATATGCACACATCTAGGGGGAGCTTCGTCTACTCTTGCAAACCAAATACCCTATCATAATATCCTATGAATTATTGCAAATTCGTGTGTTGTCATCAAACACCAAAAAGGGGGAGATTGTAAGAGCAAGATCTATATCCCTTGTTTTGTGTGTTTGATAACAACACTCGAACAATTCTAACCGTGCACAAAGTTTGTCATTGATAGGTTTGCAAGGTGTACGGTGCCCTCGCCGGACACATTATGATCAGAAGACCGAAGCGTAGTTCTTAGGCTTTCTGGTTTTGTGTGTGTGTCGCGAGGTAAACATGGTAGGAGAGGAAAAGAGGAAAAAGCTGTTTTAGCCATAGCGGTACTACCGGTACCAGGAGCGGTAGTACCGCTACCCCTACTGGTACCGCTCTGAGATACCGTTCTGAGGATTGCACACGAGACTGACCCACAGAACAAGTTACGGTACCTTGAGCGGTAGTACCGTACCGTAACACGTTACGGCAGTACCGCTTTGGTACCGCTCCGGTACCGCTTTGGATCCAGTAAGGTCTGGACCCTATTGCGGTACCTCAAGCGGTACCGCGAGCGGTAGTACCGCTATGTGTCCACGTGGATAAGTTCTGTGGGGATTCAAACTCAGAGCGGTAGTACCGCTTCCCAAAAGCGGTAGTACCGCTTAGGAAAAAACAACACATAACGGTTGGATTTGGAGGGACCTATATAAAGGCCCCTTCTTCCCCAGCTCGTTTTTAGCTCTTCTCTCTCTCTCTCCTCCATTGTTGCTGAGCTCAAAGTGAGGGGATCCCCCCATCCATCCAACCAATCTTGCTCATACTTTGAGAAGTGGTGGAGGAGACCCCGATCTATCATTCTACCGAGAGAAAGTTCGCCAATTCGTGGTACTCCTTAGTGGATCTTGGTGGTAGGGTTCCTATGGTGGGACATTGGAGATATGCAGCTATGGAGGCTAGCTTGGTGATGTACTAGCTCCATAGGGTGTTGGGAGCATCCTTGTGTGTGGAGCTCGCCCCAACCTTGTGAAGGAATCACCGCCTCGACCGGTGCCTTAGTGGAAGAGGGGGAGCACCTTCGTGGAGCTCTCTCGAGGAAGAAGGTGAGGCCTTCCTTCGTGGTGTGGCCGTCTAGTCTCTTGTGTGAGACTAGCACCTCCTCAACGCAGACGTACTTCCTATTGTGGAAGGAACTGCGGGAAACAAACCTCGCCTCATCTCCGCGCCCCCGGTTGTCTCTCTCCTTACTCTTACTATCTTGTTGATTCCTTTGCTTTTTGTACTTGTCCTAGGATCATTGTAGGAACACCGCTATCGCTAAAGCTCTCACCTTTATCTTCCGTCGCACTAAAAATTGAAAAAGGCTAAAACTTGTCGTAGCGCCATTCACCCCCCCTCTTGTTCGCTACGATCCATTCAACAAGCCTCTGGCAACTCCAAAGGATAACATGAAAAAAGCGGCGGAGCTCCTAGACAAAGACAATGACCAGATCTACCTTGAGTATCTGTGAACAATCATTGGTACGGCCATGAAGCAACAGAGCAAGGTGATACTTCACACAGGATGGAATCCAACGCAGACACATGCGTGTCCACAACGCAGAAGCAACCTGCCGGAAAGCCATGTGGGACCCATGAGCTAGAAGCGTCCTCAACGTTTCCAAGGCGGCACATGATCGAAAGAAAAAGGCAAGTGACCAAAAATCAGGGGGTTAAAAAATCCAAGAAAAAAACTTTATTGTACATAGAAGATGACATGCAGGTCCCATGTTGCAGCAGCGGTCTCAACGATTCCAAGGCGGCACAGGATCAAAATAAAAAAGGCAAATGACCAAATATCAGGTGCCAAAAATAACTCCAAAAAAGGAAAGGTTTATTGTCTATAGAGGATGACATGCAGGACCCATTTTGCAGCAGCGGTCTCAACGTTTTCAATGCGGCACGAGATCAAAAGAAAAACACAAGTGACCAAATATCACGAAATAATCCAAGAAAAGAAACTTTATTTTACATACATGATGACATGCGGGTCCGATTTTGCAGCAGCGGTCTCAAAGTTTCCAAGGCGGCACGACATCGGAAGGAAAAGTAAGTAGCCGAAAATCAGGAGGTCAAAAAATCCAAGAAAAGAAAAATTTATCGTTTAGAGAGGATGACATGCGGGACCCATAAGGCAGCAACATCCTCAACGTTTCCAAGGCAGCAGGGGATCAAAAGAAAAAGGAAATAACCAAAAATTAGAGGGTGGAAAAAATCCAAGAAAATAAACTTTTATTATACATAGAGGATGACATGCGGTCCCATGAGCCAGCAGGTTCCTCATCGTTTCAAAGGCGGCATGAGATCGAAATAAAAAGGCAAGTGACCAAATATCAGGAGCCAAAAATAATCCAAGAAAAGAAACTTTTATTGTACATAGCGGATGACATATGGGTTCCATTTTACAGCAACAATCTCAACGTTTTCAAGGCAGCATGGATCGAAAGAAAAATGCAAGTGACCAAAAATCGGGGGGTCAAAAAAATCCAAGAAAAGAAACATTTATCGTTTAGAGAGGATGACATGTGAGACCCATGAGCCAGCAGCGTCCTCAACGTTTCAAAGGCGGCACAGGATCGAAAGAAAAATGCAACTGACCAAAGCTAAAAATAACTCCAAGAAAGGAAAGATTTATTGTTCATAGAGGATGACATGCGGGTCCCATTTTGCACTAGCGGTCTCAACGTTTCCAAGGCGGCACGTGATCAAAAGAAAAAGGAAGTAGCCAGAAATTAGGGGGAAAATAACTCTAAGAAAAGAAACTTTTATTGTACATAGAGGATGACATGCAGACCCATGAGCCAGCAGCTTACTCAACGTTTCAGAGGTGGCATGAGATTGAAAGAAAAGGCAACTGACCAAATATCAGGAGCCAAAAATAATCTAAGAAAAGAAACTTTTATTGTACATAGAGGATGACATGCAGGTCCCATTTTGCAGCAGCGGTCTCAATGTTTCCAAGGCGGCATGGGATTGAAAGGAAAAGGCAAGTGACAAAATATCATGTGCCAAAAATAACTCCAAAAAAAGAAACTTAATTGTACATAGAGGATGGCATACGGGTCTCATTTTGCAGCAGCGGTCTCAACGTTTTTAAGGCAGCACGATCGAAAGAAAAAGTAAGTAGCCGAAAATCAGGGGGTCAAAAAATCCAATAAAATAAACATTTATCGTTCAAAGAGGATGCCATGCGGGACCCATGAGCCTCCAACGTAAACAGCTCGATCGGAAAACGTGAACGAAATAGCATGACCGAGAAAAAAATCGCTAGAGACGCTGCCATCTGGGTCCTATATCCCTGGGTGGTGCGGATTTGCGTTGACTTGGTCGGTGCATCTGAGAATTCATCATGCACCACGTCCCGGGTCAAAATATATACGCGAAGTTTTCCACGTTTACGTCAGGCTAAATGGCCTCAGAAACGAGAATATAAAGTTTTGACATGCACCACGAAAAGAGAAAAAATCATCGGGGATAGTGCATCAGCATCCACGACGCGACTTTCAATTCGTCATCCATGGCAACTTTCTTATAGTCTTAAGCTTGGGGATGTTGATGCATGTAAAATGCATACATGAACTTTGTCCTTTATCATATTGAATTCACACATATTTGCAACACACATGATGATAATACCATGTTTTACATTGATTTATGGGGATTTACCAATTATCCCCTTTATTTGATTTACAACTTTGCAGAACAGGAAGACCCTTTTTGTGTAATTTTCACTTTCAGAGACCTATACGAAGTCAAATTGACCGATATTTTTGGAGCGTCAGTTTTTCATCGTAAGAAGTACCCTGGGCTCTGGAACCACACCTGGAGAGGCCTGAGGCCCGAAAGATCTCAGGTGGCGCGCCCAAACACTTAGGATGCGCCACGTGTGCTCTTTCGGCCATCGATCATCAAAACCATGTGATCTTTTCACCCACCGACGTATTTTGACTTAAAAATCACTATATGTATGGCCCCGAAGAGTTCTCGGGAGGGGAGCACCACACAAACATATAAACACGAAAACGGAGGCTGTTGCAGAGAAGATTGGAGGGGGAAATTTCACCAGGATCACCGCCGGAGGGATCTCCACCTTCTCCAACGTCTTCATCATCATCACCATGATCAAGGGAGAGTAGTCCATCTCTGGACTATGGATTTGTGGCGGTAGCTTGATCTATTTCTCTCATGTTGTTCATAGTTCTTAGTGCCATATGAGCTGCCTCACATGATTATGGCCATATTTATAATACCTATGTGGTGGATCCTTAATCTATATATGACATTGTGCTATGAGATCTGATCATATTATGTGTAAGATGTATTGATAGATGTAAATTTTGTACCCCGTTCTTAAGTACTTGTTCTGATCAAATATCTATGCAAGAGAGTGTGTGGGGTGATATGTGTATTAGATGGAGTAGCATGGTTTTAATGATTGGATAGTGACAATATGTTCAAGATCTATTATGGCCTTGGCCTTTTCTTTTGCTACCTCACTAGGGATAAATTTAATGCATGTGCTATGTTTGTCACATAACAGTAGTGATGATCTTGTTTGTTCAAGGTAGCATATTTGATATTCAAACATCATATCAAAGTACTTATGGCTATGCTTTGTTAATTCTTAATACAAGATTGCATGGAGTTTTCCCTTTCTTGTGTTGAGTATAAAAGAGATGTTTTGCATCATCTCTATGTTATAACGTGATGCCCGTATTAATTCTGATCTTACGCATACTATTATTTGCACCCTCATATCTCATTGCTGAATTACTATTTGTCCACTGCAACTTAAAGAGAGAATAGTCAAGTGAACCTATGAACCCTGGTCCACTTTTTATCATAAGAAACACCTTTATATTGATTTTATCTTGTTTTCTATTCTCTACACTATTTTAATCCGAAAATACAAAAAAAATTATTTTTCTTCTTATCCAAAACACCAAAAGCAATCAACCCCTATACAGATCTTTACTTAGTTACTTTATTTCATCTATTTTTACTTGTTTTGTTTTTTACTTGTGTTTTATTACTTATGTGAAACCTTGTGCTTGACAACCACACGGTGGAGTTGGGGACACAAGGCTTTTATTTTACTTGCAGGATTGCTAGAAGAAGGGAGAGGAGAATACTCTTTGTCCAGTTCTCCGAGAGTTCGATATAAACCCTCGAGTCATCCTTATGGGGAAGATACTCTGCTGATAGAACACTCTACACTTAGAATCCCAATGTATCAAGATCTTTTTGGCGTTGCTAGTAGTCATCATCACATTTTCATCTAGAATTCCCAAGTACTTAGTCTCATCAAAACAATTGTTATTTCTCAACTTATTATAGGGATATCACTATTGCGTCACTGTGTGTAGAAAATTCTCCAACTCATAATCATTGCTAATGTTAACCCACCGAGAAGGTATTCATTCAAAGTCCTTACCAACAACACTAAAACTTTTTATCAAAGTTTTTGATATGTCAGCTATGAGGAATCTTTAGTTCTTCTAGACATGAATGAGAATGAGTTAAATGTTTGTCTAAGAAAACAAATGAGTAACACATATGGCATAAAAAATACTGCATAATAGCAATGGTGAGTCCATCTTCCTAGAGTTATATATTTGCTCTTTTGGCAACATCTTTGCAAGGGTACATTGCCCCTAAGTGTGTTTTTGGTAATTAATGTCAATCCTCGATGGACTAATATTTTTATTTTGTTCATATGAATGAATGCTCGATAGGTATGGCTTGTAGTCCATGTGTTGGATTCAAGTTTGAATGTCATGAAGATAAACATATACCTTTGGTATTGGCATCAAAATCATTGATTTGAAGATAAGATTATTATAATGTTTAGAGCATGCAATCAAATGAAGAGTTCTTTTATGTACCTCAAGATATATGATAGAGCATGAAGGGATACAAGGTTGACCAAGACTAAGAGTGAGGATTTAAGTCAAGTTGGTCAACACATGAATCCTAAAGATTGTACCACCTTGATTCATGTGATCTTGTGGTGTGTTAAGCACTTAAGCCTTGCCAGTTATGCTTCATGAGCTAACCCACTATATATGTGCATTTGTGTTGTCTATGTGGGTTAGGTATCTTGCCATGGGCATGTATCAAGAGTATGATATCATATGGCCCATGAGAGGATGGCATCAAGTATGGATGTCATCAAGGTTGAGAATCAAGATGAGCATCTCGAGAAGTTGCTCAAAGATATCACTCTTCATATTCTTTTCTATTAGATTTTTAGAAAAAGAAAAAGGGCTATAGGAGACATGATATTTTAAGACCTCCGGTAATAAATATAAAAAGTTTTGTTAAGCTAAAATAGCATAACAAAACATTTTATATTACGAAGTAGAGGTTATAATAATATTTAAAGGTTGTGCACTTCTTAATTTGTTGGTGCGACTCTAAAAGATAATTTTCTAATCCACACGCTTAAAACTGATTTTGTTTAGTGGTAGCAACGCAACAAGATCATTGATACGTCGCAAACATATCTATAATTTTTTATGCTCCATGCTTGTTTTACACCAATCCCAATATGTTTTGTTTACACTTCGTGGCACTTTTATGCATTTTCCGGCACTAACCTATTAACAAGATGCCATAGTGTTAGTTCCCTGTTTTCTACTGTTTTGTATTTCAGAAAAGTTGTATAAGAAATATTCTCGGAATTGGACGAAGCAAAAGCCAAAGTTGGTATTTTACCGAAACAAAGACGAATTCCGGAGGAGAGACGAAGGGGGGCAACAGGGTGTCAGACCATGCCTAGGCGCGGCCTGGCCCTGGCCCTTGCCTAGGGGTGGCCTGGGGCCACCTAGCCTCCACTGACCTCGCCCTTCCGCCTATAAATTCCCTTCGATGAGAAAACCCTGAATATACAGCCTCCGTCCATGAAAAGTTCCGTCGCCGCCGCCATCTTCCAGACAAGTTTCGGGGTTAGAAGTTCCTATTCCGACACTCTACTGGGATGGGGATTGACCCCCGGATATATCTCCATCGAATCCACCACTTCCACTTCGACTCCATGATGGTTCGTGAGTAGTTCCCCTGGACTACGGGTTCTCGGCTGTAGCTAGTTGGTACTCTCTCTCCCATGTACTTCAATACAATGATCTCATGAGCTGCCTTACATGATTGAGATCCTTGTGATAAATTGTGGAATTGTGATCAGATTGTTCATCATATTATCATACTACTATTATTTAAGTTCTTGCATGCTCTCCTGTACTTGTAGTTACCTTGATCAAGTAGTTGTCTGTATCTCCAAGAGGGAGTATTTATGCTCGATAGTGGGTTCATGCCTCTAGTTTTCTAGAAGAGTGACAATAACTTCTAAGATTGTAGATGTGATGTTGGTACTAGGGAGAAACAGTAATGTTTTGTCTAAGGATGATTCTATTGTTTACTTTACACACATTGCTTAATGCGATTATCCATTGCTTGCAACTTAATACTGGAAGGGGTTCGGATGATAACCTGAAGGTGGATTATTAGTCATTGACGCAATTGGATTACGGTCTATGTATTATGTTGTAATGCCCAATTAAATACCACAGTAACTTTATCTTATCATAGCATGCATTGTCATGTCCTCACAATTATCAATTGCCCAACTGTAGTTTGTTCACCCAACACATGCTATTTGCTTGGAGAGTTACCACTAGTGCCGATAGTTGGGAACCCCGGTCCTTCTGTCATCATCATTTTTCTACAATCAACTCCGCACTGGAATACTTTCTAGTGCTATCGCCTCTGTGTTACTACTACTGCTGTTGTGTTACTCTTGCTCTCATATTACTTCTTCTTTCACATCACCCCTGTTACTAGTGCTTTTTCAGGTGCAACTGAATTGACAACTCCACTGTTAAGGCTTATAAGTATTCTTTACCTCCCCTTGTGTCGAATCAATAAATTTGGGTTTTACTTCCCTCGAAGACTGTTGTGATCCCCTATACTTGTGGGTCATCAATCATGGTTGAAGCTTGCCGTCCATTTGGTGATAATGGACTTAGGAAGATGTTCTTCAAATGAAGCCTTCCCATAGTGGTGTATGGGGAGCAATCATGAGTCTTCACGAAGCAATAATGATCAAGTGGGCATTCTGGCTTAAATTGAAGCATGAAGAGCCATCATCAAGATCATGTGGGATGCACAAGTAAAAGGTATGGCCTTGCTAGGTTTTCCTTTTACCGGTCTCAAGGTGGTTGTTGGGAGACCAGGTTATAGGATAGATAGCCACACTATCAACGGAGGCTTTCAGTTGGGTAACTTGATCGCATCATCTTAGGGAGCTCAATCATCTGCATCCTTTGCATCCCTATATTATTGTTTCTCCCTAGTGTTTCTATGTGTGAGGTTCTTGAGCTTGTTGCTAGCTTTTCAACAAACCCAAGTTCATCAAAAATGGAATCCATATGTATCTTCTCTTGCGTTTTCGAGTTTGGATGTCTTTACCTTTCTTGATGTTGGGAGGCTCCCTCTCTAAAATCATCTAAAAACATTCCGTGAGGAGTCTCAATATTTTTTGAGGTTCTATTCATCGTTATCTTTCCAACAAAATTGGTTTCATCTCAATCGAAGTTCGGATGCAAAAGTTTTCATATTTTTCTTAAGGGATCTATTGTTCTCGTTGCGAGAGTCGGCATTTCGGGTGCTGCTTCCGGGCTGCCCGGCACCTGGGCCGGCATGCCGGGCCCTATTCCGGGTAGGTCAGTACCCTGGCCGGTCCTGCCGGGTTCAACACCGGGTGGCTTGATTTTAGCTCAAACGGTCATTTTCTTGAAGGGGTATAAAAGGGGTCTTCTTCCCCATTGTTTCTTAGGGTTCTTGAGCATGTTTTTTACCACCATTATTGAACCTCTTGAGCTTGCTTCATGTCCCTTTTCTTCCATGATTCTTGCATATTCTCGAGGTGTTGAAAGAGGAGATCTAGATCTACAACCTCCACCAATCAATTCCTCCTCTAAGTGAGGGGAACTCTTGGGATCTAGATCTTGGAGTCATTTGTTGATTTCCACCCTTGGTCTTCCTCTCTAGTTCTTCCATAGCATTTGTTGCTTTGGTGGGATTTGAGAGAGAAGGATTTGAGAACTTTTCTTGGTGTTCTTGCTTTGCATCATTGCATAGTGTTCAGCTCTCCAATACGATTAATTCGAGTGAGAGACCGTGAGCTTGTTACTCTTGGAGGGGTAACCTCCTAGTTGGCTTGGCTTTTGGTTCTCTGGTGACCTCTTCGTGGAAGATTGTGAAGAGGCCCAGGCTTCACCTTCATGGAGCTTGTGAAGTGGTTGTGGAGCTTGCCATCTTCGGAGTAGAGAAAAAGGTAGCCATAAGGGAAAGGCATTTGTCATTCGTGGTTTTGGCTTGGAGAAGAAGGTAAGCCTTTGTGGCGTTCGGGAGACCTTCGTGGTAGCCCACATCTCTCCAACGTGAAGTACCTCACCTTGTGTGTGGGAACACGGGATTACATCTTCGTCTCCACGTGGCTCGGTTATCTCTATACCCGAGTTTACTTTCATTATGATAGCCATCGTGCTTGAAGTACTTATATCTTGCTATCTCTTGTACTATATATCTTTTGCCTATCATGCTTATCTAAGTTGTTGTTGTTGCACTTAGTCGAACATATCATATTTAGGTTTTGTGCTTGTAAAATAAACGTTAGTTTAGTTCCGCATTCTCACAAGCCAAATCCATAATAGTTTTAAAACACCTATTCACCCCCCTCTAGGTGACATCTCGTCCTTTCAATCTTCCAAGCAATATGGTCAGTATTACAAAAAAAGGTGACACGTTTAAGTAGTCTTTCCATTTGCCACTTTTGCGCATTTAGTCTCATCAAAACAATACTTATATCTCAACATACATGGAGACCGTATCACATTTGCATGTCGAACATTCACAAGATAATCCTTATCATCGCTAACCCACGAGTTATGAGTTCAAAGCCCCTCCCTACTTCAAAATCATATACAAATGTGCTTTTCTTCCTTACAACTATAGCAACAAAAACAATAAAAATTATCAAGTTTATAGTTCACAAAAGTCATGATATGCACAAGGCCCGAGGTTATTCCCCACCAGCGTATGACACAACAGTTTCCTATTAACAAAAAAAAAGTGACACATCAAACGGTACGTGAATGGGATCGACTAAAAAGAACATCAATAAGAATAAGGTAGATGTAGTTGTCTAAGAAATGTAAATGTAGTAAATAGCGCATGATACATTCATAGTAACAATGAGTCCATCTTCCAAGCGAGTTTCTGTCGACAACTTCCAAACTATATGGTTCTAGACAAGAAATATGGCACGTTTATGATACAATTTTGCCATCTTGCATTCCAGCTAGCTTAGTTCTCATCGAAAGAATCGTTATTATTTCCTCAATTTATAGTGATACCTTATCATGGGTGCGTCATTGCATATAGAACATTATATGGATTTTTATCATCACTAACCCACCAATGAGCCTTGCCAATTCCTAACTCTGATATAAATATGCTTTCCTTATTTATTTCGTAGAAAAAAAAACACATGCTCGTGCGGAGGAGTTTTAAGTTCTCTCAGCTACCTAAAAAAATTCTGGATTTGATTGCGCTCATACTCCCTTCGTCTATCTTATCTTCCTTTCCCCGCTTGTACGACTGCTTATCGTGTTTGTTGTTTCGCTCATTTTAGCTTCTTTCCTTTTGTTGCTTGTTCGTTGCTTCGAAGTGCAAAGTAAATAAACATGTGCAAAGACATAGAGGTTGAGGGAATTTTACCCCTTTGATTCCATCCGTGTAAACACATGATGATTTGGTAATTACTTAGTGATTAGCTAGGAGTAAAAAAATCCACACCAGTCACATAATATTAAGGAAAAAACATCTGGTAGATTAATGAACTTCGGAGCGCTCTATGTTTAGAAATTTCATCGTAAGCTTGAACATAAGATCTATCACTTGGTATGCTGTGAAGCTCATTGATACGAATCTAGGGTCACCTGAATCTATCTCGATATGGAAACTTAGCAACCAGAATATAAAACCGATTCTAGAGGTAAATACTATAAAATGTAGCAACAAAGAAACATAATGAGTTCTAGATCACTGGATGACAACGAAAACATTTTCTCAATCAATACATATTACGAACTGTTAATAGTCAATGTTTTGTCTCCTTGGATTCATGCAACGCGCGAGGTCGACATCGCGTCCGCCCATGCATGCGCGGCCATTAGCATGTAATATAGCAGTTATCTTATACGGTGTTTTCCAGCGATTTGGTAAGATATATACAGATGCTTGTACATACGGCGACGCCCATACATGCGGACATGCGGTACAAGGTGCAGGATCATTACTACTCCTTACACACACATGGCCAAGAAAAGTCATATAGTAGTTTTAATGTGCATGCATGCTGTCGTGCTTTTTCCTCCTGTTATTGCCATCGAATGCAGCGGCAGAAAATTAAGCCTTACTTAGTACATAATTAAGTAACAATTAGCATGATAGGAACGAATATTTTGGATATTTTTCCATTGGAGGAACTCTTAAAACACAATTTTCCTACTGATTACTCCATTTGGAAGCAATTCGGATTTGTAAGATTAACTTTTAGCTCGTAGAATACTAATCCAAAATGGAAATTTTGTACTTATGGTTTTCTATTGTAAAAATATTTTTGGAACATTATTTTTAAAATATGGAAAGATCCATTGATAGTTTTCCCAATTAATCATTGATGGAAAATTGTCAAAATGAACAATTGGGGGCGCAGATGTGGAAAGATCCGTCATGGAACACAAAGATTCAAACACAATTTTCCAATCAATGATGCAGATAGTAAAAATTACAAAATCATAAATTATATCAACAAATGATAGCATACACCATTGATATTTGAGACATCTGTTTACAAAATCAAGTTTGTGCTAAAAAAATGATTTCCAGATCTGAAGTCTGGACCGGGTAGATACATCATTTCATAGTTGAGCTGAGCGATGGAGGAACTGAACATGCTCAGGATTAAAACTTGCAAGCCATCGATTACTTTTTAGCACAAAAGGTGAGATGAATCCCTGCTGCACCGATTTGATAAGCACATGATCCAAACCAAAAAAAAAACGCACAGGGAGGGGCCTCACCCTGATTCTGTTCTCAAAATTTCCCACATATACACCTGATCAGCAGCATCCTTCCACAAACATTTGACAGTGTTTTCAGACAGTTCAACCGTCCAAAGGCAGGATCCTGCGTTCAAAACATACGAGGAACAATTAGTAACGTGAAAGCACGATGATTTAACACATAAGCTTAGAGAAAGGCCGGCGTTCTCCTGAATAAAAAACGCAAAAGGGTCAAATTGATTTTCCATAAACAACAATAACCCGATACTGATAATGCAGTAGCTAGACTCTCCTAGTAAAGAAAGAACTGAGCTCTGTGACACTGCCATTTACATTTCCGTTGCTGCGAGAATTCGACTCAGCCGGACCATTTCAACGTGGACATCCAACCTACAAACTAATAACTAACTTAAACCTCCTCTGTTTCCAGCTAAGTTCGATCTTAATTTCATAGAGCATTCGAGAGCAGAGCACATTCAGATGCCCAATTTCCATTGAACAAGAAAACAACATCCATCTGGGGCAGGAACCAAGGAAAAATTGCGTCTCTCCAAGAACCAGGCAGACACAGAAATCTGCAAAAGCGACTAAACAGGCCCCGGAGTCACTTGGGCTGGTGCCTGCGGGATCCGCGGTGGCCTGTGAAGGGTCCGGTCCTCTGCGCTCCCCCCAAGGTGGAAGTGTGCAAAGGCTCCTGTGCTTGCTGTCTCCAAGAGACAGTACAAGAAACGCTCTAACAAATGAGAGCCTTGATTTATAACCTCAGGGGGTTTGGGGGACAAGGGCGTCGAACCTCAGCGCGATAAGATCGACATCCTAGGCATTCAAGAGACAGTTAGATAGGACTTCTCTGCCGCGGAACTTCGAAGCCTTGAGTGTGGCGGTCAGTTTTGCTGGAACTGGGTGCCGGCCGCAGGACAATCCGGGGGATGCTTCTAGGGTCCCGGGATGACTGCTTCGAGGTGGGGATCTGGTGGAAAGAGAGGTTCTTCATCAGTGCCGACCTTTACCACCGCAGCCGCGGGGTCAAATGGACCTGAATTCTTGTGTATGGCCCGGCTGACCACTCCAGAACTAGGGAGTTCTTGGAGGAACTGGCTTTCGAGGTTGAGAACTGTAGATACCCCCTTGTCGTGGGGGGCGACTTCAACCTCATTATAGGATCGGAGGACAAGAACAATTGCAATATCAATTGGCCAAGGGTGCGTCAATTTAACGATGCCATTGCTTCCTTATCCCTTCGGGAGCTCAACACAACCGGGGCCAGGTTCACATGGACGAACAAGAAACTCTCTCCTATCCGCTCGGTCCTAGATAGGGTCTTCGTCTCCCCTTCGCGGGAAACGCTCTTCCCGATGTGCTCTCTCACGGCGGTCACGCGGGTGGGCTCCGATCACAACCCTCTCCTCCTGGATGACGATGAACAGGGGATTCGTCGGCCCGCGAGATTTTTCTTCCAGTCCTGGTGGCTTAGGGTGGTTGGCTTTGAACATATGGTGAAGGATAAGTTGATCTTCTACATCCAGCAGCGGGGGCCTCATCGGTGCAGCATTGACCTCCGACAATGCATTGCGCGGTGCCTTCGCCAACACCTCCGAGGGCGGGGGGCTAATTTAGGCAAACAAAGACGGGAGGCCCGGGACAACATCCTTTGCCAAATTAAAGAGCTGGACTAGATCGCTGACTCCTCTGGGCTTGATGAGGAGGGATGGGCCCTCCACTACTTCCTTGAGGATCGGATTGTGCAGCTAGATGGCGTGGAGGAAGAATACTGGCGACAATGTAGCAGGCTTCAATGGACCCTTAAAGGGGACTCCTGCACTACTTTCTTCCATGCCTTCACCAACGGGAGGCGCAGGAAGTGTCTGATCCCCCCGAATGGTTATTGATAACGGGGAGATATCTAACGAACATGAGATGATGGGACACGTTTACCAATTCTAACAGGGCCTTATGGGCGCCGAGGGGGAGGAAAGGGCTTTCTCCCTGTAGAAGGACCTTTGGCTGGCGGATAAGAGGATCTCCGAGGAGAAGAACCGGACACTTGAGCTTACGTTCACTCCTGAGGAGCTGGATGAGGTGCTTGCGGGCATGAAACCAGACTCGGCCCCGGGTCCGGATGGCTTACCGGTTCTATTCTTTAAGAAATTGTGGGAAATTCTCAAAGATCCTATCCTCCGGATCCTCAATGACTTTGCCCTAGGGAGGGTTGACATCGCGCCTAAACTTTGGAGTCATCTCTCTTATTCCGAAAGTCCAGGGAGCGGATACCATCAAGCAGTTTAGGCCCATAGATCTTATCAACGTTATCTTTAAATTCATCGCAAAGTCTTATGCATCTCATCTAGCTCCCGTAGCACATTGGACCACCGACCGTAGCCAATCTTCTTTTATCAAGGGTAGATGCCTTCACGAGGGTGTCCTTGCCCTCCATGAGATTGCCCATGATTTGAGGGTCAAGAATTTCAAGGGTCTCCTCCTCAAGCTTGACTTCGAGAAAGCTTTCGATCAGGTTAGCTGGGACATCCTGAGAGAGGTTCTGCTGAGAAAGGGTTTCTCTCCCATGATCGTGCGCTGTTTGATGCAGCTAGTCTTGGGTGGCCAGATTGCAGAATGTGAATGTGGTCATTGGGGAGAACTTCGGGAATGCTCGGGGTGTAAGGGAAGGGGACCCTCTATCCCCAGTCCTGTTCGCCTTCATGGTTGACTCTCTGGCGGCTATCATCGCCAGGGCTACCGAGTCTGGGCACCTCAGGGGAGTTGTGCCCCACCTGGTCCCGGGAAGGATCACCCACCTTCAGTATGCGGATGACACCTTGATTCTGCTTGACCCCACTGATATTGGGTTGGCTAACCTTAAGCTTCTCCTTCTCTGCTTTGAGAATATATCGGGACTTAAGATCAACTTTGCTAAGAGTGAAGTGGTGGTGACTGGGGTCACTGACCTAGAGTGTCGAAAGGTTGCTGACGCTCTAAACTGCAAGCTAGAGAGCTTGCCGATGCACTACCTTGGTATCCCTGTCAGTTATCGCCCCCTCTCAGTCGCGGACTGGAACTTCCTCACTGAGAAGGTGGGCCACAGGGTTGAGCCTTGCCAGGGTTTGTTCTTAACTTTCGCTGGAAGGCTTGAGCTCACCAATTCTTGTCTTTCGAGCCTTCCGATGTTTGCTATGGGAATCTATCTCTTGCATGACACTACCCATGCGGTGATGGACAAACAACAGCCTCGCTTCTTTTGGGAGGGAGGGGACCCAAGCGTAAGTACCATATGGTGGATTGGGCCTCGGTGTGCAATCCAAGGGAGTTCAGAGGGTTGGGAATCCTCAACACCAAGTTCATGAACATTGCCTTAATGTTAAAGTGGATTTGGAAGATCTACCAGAATGAGGAAGGCCTCTGGGCAGACCTTCTGAGGGCCAAGTACCTGGGGGATCAAGACCTATTCTCCCCGACGGTACCCACCAAAGGATCGCAATTCTGGAACGCCATTCAGAAGATCAAGTGGTACTTCAAAATGGAAGCGAAACACAAGGTCCACAACGGGTGGCGGACCTATTTCTGGCTGGACTGGTGGACGGGCGCGGGGCCCCTCTGTTTCACCTTTCCACGGCTGTTTGCATGCTGCGACAACCACTTCACCACAGTTCAAGGAGTTAGGACTAACGATGGCTAGAGAATTCGATTCCGGCGCACCTTTGGCCTGGCAGAGAGGGTTGAATGGGAGAACCTCTGCAAAAAAATTGTCCTCACTCCCTCCTCCGTTGGTGATGATGTGGTTAGATGGACTTTGGAGCCATTAGGGGATTACTCCACCAGCTCGATGTACAACAAGTTGTCCCATGGGGGGCGGTTACCCACTTTAAGGAGGTTTGGCATACCAGGGTGCCGCCAAAGATTAAAGTCTTCCTCTGGAAACTTATCAGGGTAGACTCCCCTCCGGAGATCAACTGATGAAAAGGCACGGGCCAGCGAATGGGAGTTGTGCCCTATGTGGCGAGTGGGAGACCTACGACCATATCTTCTTCACTTTCCACATCGTCAAATTTATGTGGACATGAATTAGGGAACTCCTATCCTGTTCGTGGAACCCAGAAGGGGCTGCGGACTTTGTTGCCATCGCTAATGGCATGTCGGGTCGACTTTGTAGGATAGCTTGGTTCACCTTCGCCGCACAGTGCTGGGCGCTCTGGAACATACACAACAAGCTAGCTATAGAAGGATCCTTGATCTCCAACCCGGTTGACGCCATCTTAAAAATGTCTATCTATATGCAGAACTGGAGGGTTCTGGTCAGACTGAGGGACCGACCACTTCTGGACGTGGCACCGGACGAGGTTAGGAGGCTGCAGTCGCGGATACGGGTCGGTGGACACTGACGCTGTCGACGTCCTGGTGGATGCTGGAGCGAGGAGTCTGTGTTGTCTTACCTGGTTTATTTCCACTATATTAGCTACTCTTGTTTGTATTTGAGTATTATATTGGTTCCAAACTTGTTGGGTTTGTATGGAGGTACCAGACTGGTTCTTTGTTGTGTTGTATCGCTACTTTTGTGGTTCCCATGAGGGCTTTATGAAAGTTCAGAGATGGTAAACCTAGAGGGGGGTGAATAGGTTTCTACAGATTTTAATTCTTTCTTTGCAATATTAGGCTTTGCGGAATATAAAGGTGAGCCTAATGCAAACTAGGTAAAACAACCTATATGAGGATACAACTAACTCGAGCACGAAGGCTCTCACAGGCAGTTAAATCAGAAGTAAGGAGTTCGGTTAGAGATAACCGATAGCACGCGGAGACGAGGATGTATTCCCGTGTTCCCTTCCTTTGCACGAAGGTACGTTACGTTTGGAGGGGTGGAGGTCCCACGAAGGATTCCCCATGCCACGAAGGCTCACCCTATTCTCCGGAGCCTATCCCACGAAGGAATAGCTCACTCACTTGTGGTAGACTTTGAGGTAGCCTCCAAACCTTCACAATCTTGTCAGGAGCAAATCCACAGCCCGGATGCTTCCGGACCACTCTTGCCCACCTAGGGTTTCCAAGGAACCCTAGAGAGCAAGCTTCTTGATGAATACAAGGGGGAATGAGATTTGGCTTGGTAGAACAGTAGATCGGGTCCTCCTCTATCGTTTCCCAGGATGGATTTGAGTTTGGGTGGAGGAGGAGGGAGATCTGAGGCTTTTGGTGTTTCTAGCAATGGAGTATGAGAGAGAGAACTCAAGAACAGCTTGTAGTGTAGTGCCTAAGCTTTTAGAGGTAGGAGAAGGGCTATTTATAGTGTCACTTGAAATATGGCCATTGCTCACTTGACACATCAGCTTTCTCCCGAGAATCCCGGTCAACCGAACCACAGACCGGAGTGTCCGGTGCAGGGGCCGGTCGGACCGGACCAGGGACCGGACCCGCCGGTCCAAACCGGGCGGTAGGCCGGACCACGACCGGACCCTCGAAATGTCGCGCAGTACTCCATCCGGTTGCAGTCAGCGCAGAGCCCGGTCGGCGCCGGGGCGCCCGGTCCAGAGCACGGTCAGACCGGGCCAGGGACCGGACCCGCCGGTCCAAACCGGGCAGCAGACCGGACCCTGACTGGGGGGCACTTCGTGTCTTCCAGTAGGTCGCCCGGTTGGCATCAGCGCAGGAGCCGGTCGGTGCCGGAGCGCCCGGCCGTGCGCCCGGTCAACCGGGCGGCAGGCCGGAGCCAGCCGGCGCACGGTCCGGTCCAACCGGGTCTCTGACCGGATTCCTGCTGGAGACCCCTTTTTGATTGTTGTCGAAATGGGGGGGGGGGGGTCTCCTTTAGCCTTCTTGTTCCTTTGATACACCATTTATGCCTCTTTGGCTAATACCTGGGATTATCCTTACAAACATGTATTAGGCCAAAAACTCTAGCACAATGTCATTGTTACCAAAATAATGGATAAGGGTAAAATACCCTTACACTTTATATATAAAGCCGAGCCAAGGACCTTATGTTTTAAAAAAGGCTAAACCACCAAGAGAGATCCATCATGGGCAGGGAAAAACCAGCTAGAACCCAGGACCCGGACATGACAAGATGAGAAAGAAGCGGGAGCCTCACCTGACGCGGCCGGGTCGGCGTCGAGCGCTGCTCTCGTTGGACGACCGAAGCGCGACGACGAGCGCGGCCGGGTCCGCGTCATCGGCGACCTCGAGCACCGCCGGGTTGGACGCCCTTAGCGCTGCTGTCCTTACACGACCGGAGCGTGACGACGAGCGCGGCCGTGTTGGCGTCGTCGTCAAGCTAGCCCGCAACACCGTGGTGGGCATCACCGTCGGCTAGGAGGCTCGCTGGAGCTCGGGGGCGGGAACGGGTGATGGGAGCGGGGGCGGTGAGCATCGATCTACAGGAGGAACGAGGGTGCGCAGGGCCAGTGAGATCCAAGGCGCGTGGGGCTAGTGAGCTCGAGGACGCGTGGCGGGTGACCTGCTTGAGGACGGCGAGGAGGAAGAGGGGATGCGGCGGGCGGAGGATCGCGATTGATTAGGGCATCTCCAACGGGGCGACACAAACGACGTTGAGCGACCGTTTGCATCCGTCGGGCGGAAAAATGCGTCTGGTACCACCTCCAGTGGGGTGACGCAAAGTGACCGGGCCGTCCGCGGCGACGTAAACCTGGACCAAATATGCGCCTCGGATGCGTCTCTGCGGACGTTGCGCAGACGCGCAAAGTGTCCGCTCGCGTCTGGCGGACGTTTCGTCGGGCCCGCCTGGCAGCGACCCTGCGTCGATGCTTCTTCTCAGGCGCGCCAGCGACTGGCGCCGAGGCGTCGCTTCGGCAGTCTGCGCCATGTTAATGGCGATGCCTTGCCTGCCGAGCGGCCGCCGGCCACCTCCGCCAATGCAGTAATGGCGACGCCACGCATCCCGCGGCCGTCGCTTGCCTCCGGCCTATATAAAGAGGGCGCGCGCTCTTCTTCCTCATCCACTCCTCCAAACAAAACCTAGCCGCCACAAGCTCCACAGTAGCGTCGCCTAGCTCTTCCTGCGACGCAGCCAGGCCCACGACGAAGTCCATGCCGGGTCCTGGTGGCCGGTGAGGCGGTCGAGGCCGCGGGCCTGGGTGCCCCCGGGGCCAGGGCAGGGGCCACCTTGGTGGAGCAGCTACGGCCCCACGGTCACTGTCGCTTGCGCCCTCCTCGTCTTCGCAGGAGGACCGCTGCTTCGAGTTCCTCCTCCGCATCGACGACGGACCACTCAACATCAAGCGGCTCCCGAACAAGTTCACCGGGTTCGTCGATGGCGTCGAGCCGGCACACTTGCAGCTACGGGAGGCCAGCTGCAACTGCTGCCGGTGGACTGTCGAGGTCTTGTTTGACGGGCAGGGCAAGATGTACCTACACACGGGGTGGTACAAGTTCGCCCGCGACCTCGCGCTCGAGACCGGCTGCCAGCTCACCTTCCTCTACGAGGGGGACGGCGAGATGTTCGTCAAGGTGTTCGACGACACAGTCTGCCGCAGGCACTACCACACCGGCGAATCCGGCTCGGACACCAATAGTTAAAACTTAGAGTGTTCTTTCTTTGCAGCGAATATGGCTACGGGCCAGTTGAAGCCAGCAGTGAAGGTTTTTGGTTGTTCTTCCTCGAAAAAACCAACAGGGATACCGTCACTAGCTAGATTTTCCAGTTTGGGTGACTGAGAGTGCCCGAGAGTGTTCTTTCTTGGCAGCGAACATACGGAACCAACACTACTGACTTTCCTTTTTTACAATGTTTTTATTTGTGTCAACCATGGTTCAAACTATGTATTAGTTTGTGTAAACCATGTTCCCAATTATGTATTAGTTTGTGTAAAACTATGTTCCAATATGTAATGTTTGGAACTATGTTTAAATGGAGAAGAGGAAAAAAAACAAGTAGAAAAAAATGCGTCGCCTGCTAGATTCACCCCAGACAAAAACGGACGCGCGGACAAAAACGGTCATTTTCGCCTTCCACGGACCACGGGACGACACAAACAAACACTCGCGGACAATTAAATGCGTCGCTCCGTTAGAGATGCCCTTAGGAAGCGGTGGGAAGGAAGGAGGAACCTGGGCAGAAGATTTAATGCAAATACGCGACAGTGACCAGGCATACATATCATATACGTGCTAGAAATACACATGCTGTCAGTTGCCTGCCGCTTGCTAGGTTCCAATCGGTATTTTCGCCACGCACGCATGCTATACAACACTACACAACTACACACATATTAAATAAACTAGGAAGGAACATTTCATATACAATATATTACTGCAAGCCTCAGCGTTCGGACAGTGCTGGGCGTCCCCCGGGGGATTTGATTTCCCAGTCCACGGGTCCCCAGCTGTTGGATCGGCTATCTTGTACGGTCAGATCTGCTGTTACCGGATGCAGCAAAAAAATACCTTCCGGCAGCAAAAAAATAACCCGCTTTTGCTACATTGTAGCAAAAAAAGGTTCAGCCACGAAATCAAATAAAAAGGCTGAGCTCGCCGGAGATTCGCCGGAGACCTCGCCGGCGAGCTCGTAGCAAAAAAATTATACTATTGTAGCAAAAACAGATATCGACGAAAAGTCGCCAGAGACATCGCCGGAGACCCCGTATTGTACAATGGTAGCAAAACCACATAAAAAGTGTAGCAAAAAAAAATACTAATTCAGCAAAACTTTCCGACCAAGACAGCAACACCTGACACCTAATGTAGCAGAAACGACCTCCGTGGTAGCAAAACCCGGCTTCCGCCAGTAGCAACGTCAGGTAGCAAAGCCTGCCTTCGCTGGTAGCAACCTCCGAGGCCTAAGGCAGCAAACTCCCAAAAATTCGCGAAAAATATGCTTTATATTCTAGCACTGATTTCGCCTCCATCTAGCACTGATCTGGACGGCGGGGTTGGCGAGGCCGACGGCGGAGGGCGCGAAGATGCGGGACATCCAGTGCTGGTTGGCGACGAAGTTGGAGAGCGAGAGCCCCGCGCAGAAGCGGAGCGCAACGAAGCCCGCGGGCGAGGACGCGTACACGGCGGCCAGCGCGAGGGCGAGCGCGCAGACGAGGCTGGCGACCCCGGACGCGCGGCGCGGGCCGAGGAGGTCGCAGGCGGGGCCCATGGCGAGGCGCCCGACGAGCGCGGCGGCGAGGGAGGCGACGGCGGCGGCGGAGGCGGCGGACGGAGCGAGCACGAGTGCCGGGCGCAGCGCAGGGAGGATGGGCGGCGCGGCGAAGGCGGCGAGAAGCAGGCGAAGAGGGAGAGCCAGGCGAGGTGGAAGGCCTGCGTGTGCGGCCACGACAGCGCAAGAGGCCGCAGCTCCGTGGCGCGGCCCTCTGCGTCGACGCAGCCGATCGGCTGCGGCGGCGGCGACCAGCCAGTGGCGGCGGCGGCGCTCGACTACGGGCCGGTGGCGCGCGAAAGGTTGGGGGCAGTCCGCGCGGGCGAGGAAGGCGGTGCTGGTCGCGGCGGCCGACCATGGGTCGCCAGCCAGCGGCGGCGGTTTGGTAGTGCGGCAGCGAGCTGGAGAGAGAAAAGGGATTGACTCCCTGGAACGAACGAGTGGAGGAGGAAGGTGCGCGTGAGAAACGGTGGGCCCAGCGAGACACGCGGCGCGCAGCCAAGACGGAGGATGGAAACGCTTCATCCCCCGGGGGAACACAATCATTTTCCTTTAAGGAATAGAAGAAAAACCATGACTATTTTGCGCAATGGGCCATAGGCTAAAAGAATTATGCACCCATAGACAAAGCAAAAAAAAAAAGTGGATTCAGCTTTTGAAGTTTTTATCTAATGATACTTTAGAAAACAACCGTGTATAAAAGCTTGCATTTTAGGCTACAGATGTCACAATAATGTTTTCGGAAGATGGTAGGCACCTGATATACGGTGGGTTTGCATCGAATGGCTGCCCCCTAGAGGTGTTGAAAAAAAAAAACGTTTCGCCCTCCTCGCGTCGCCCCCTAGGCGACCGAGGAGGCAAACCCTAGCCCGCCGCCGCCACCCCTCCCCTCCGTCTCCCCTTCCCCTCGTCGCCCCAGAGACGTCGCCGGCCTAAGGCCACGACGCCGGTGAAGGGGGCGGCGGGGATCTGAGCTCCTGGCCACCCGCGCGGTTCCTGGCTGGGGGATCTCCGCGCCGGGTGGGGTCGTCGGGCGTCTCCTGGGCCGAGGGCCGGGCTCCGGCGCGGCCGGAGGTGTGCGAGGCGTCTGGTGGCGGCGGCCTTCCTTCCTGGGTGGGGGCTCTTCCCCTCTGCGCTTGTCGTAGAGGCTTCGGGCGGCGAGGCGGCGGCCTCGTGAGGTGAGGCGCCGTCGACCGCGCGGTCGGCGGCGTCCGCGGATGCGGTGGCCCGGGGATCTGGCTGTGCGGGCGGCAGTTCTTCGGTGGGTGCAGGCTTTGCGCCGGCGGCTGCGGCCGTCTCGCGCCAGATCTGGAAGGTCGGTTCCCTCGATTTTGGCTCTCTCCTCCCCGCAGGTCTCACTTTTGGCGTCCTTGGCGCCGGAGTAGACGTTGTGTGGGAGCTGGTGGGGTGCTTTGGGGCCGGAAGAAATTCTTGGTCTTTGACCACTGCGGCGACGACTCCTTTGGCGCCGCTCACCTTCCTGGAGGCGCTGCAGAGGTCCCAAACCACCCACCCCCACCACCGTTCCGGGCGAATGCTCATAATCCTTCAGATTGGACGGCGGCGGCGCCATGGGCGTCGTACCCTCCTTGGAGGCGCCGTCTGGGGGCGGTGGTTGCTGGTGAGTGATGCCGGGCGTGGTGGGTTCTGTGGCTGGGGTGCTGCTGCTGGAGGCGCTAGTTGTCTGCGCTTGGCTCCCCTGCATCCTTGTGAGCTGTGTCTGCCTCTAGCTTTCCCTCCGTCTCGGTTGGTCTTGTTCGTGCAGTGGCGGCTGTGGTGTGCTCGTCGCTGCGAGAAGGGCTTTGTGACGCATTCCCCATGTGTTGGTCTCCGGGTCGGTACAACCTCCTTGTTCAAGGGTGAGCAGCTCCTCGTTTGACGGTTCGGCGCTCTCGATCCAGGGCGAGAGGGTAGGGACCCTCTTCGGCGAGGAAGGAGGTTGGTACTCTACCTAAGTCACTGGAAGATGCTCACTTGGTGCTGGCTTCAATGGCGTCTGGCCGTTCCTCTGTTGTCGTCAGCTTTCAGCTAGGCTCCGAGTCTGGAGGTCTTTGTCTACCTCAAGCTGGGCTTGTTTCTTATCTTCTTTGTGCTTGGGGTGTGCGTGGTGTTGTAAGCTGCTTGCAGCATCGTTGTATCATCGGCCGTATGCTTTATTAATTTAAAGCTGGGCTTTCGTGCCTTCTGTTTAAAAATGGCTGCCCCCTGAGAATTTCGGGTGATGAATCAGGAGAGATACCAACATTATCATCAAAATTATTTATCGTATTCGGCACTGTTGGTGCTTCCCCTTCAACGTTGAGCTTAACACGCTGTGACAGAATAACCCAACTTAACTCCAAGAAGATCACCAGACAACTTACATGTCAAAACCAACAAATAATGAATAAATTTATGAAGAATGATACCTGGAATATTTTGCCTAAAGTTTTCAATCCTTTAGCTCGAGCTCTCAGTTCCTCCCTCCTAACACTGCTATCTTGAAGCACCTGATAATGGTAGAATATTTAAATCCAGTGCTACAACTTATGATAATATGTAAGATGAACACAAAAACAGACGTGCCAGAATAGTTTAAGGGAGTCAGGATATGAGGACGGACCATTTGGCAGACACGTGACAGGGTTGCCTCTATATCAGCAACAATAAGCTTCAACAACGAATCAACCATAACACTTTTATGACTCTTCATGTAAGCTTCAAGATCCTCCTCGGTGTAATTACATTCCGCACTAAGATGCTTCTTTAAGTCTTCCTGCAACTGCATAAGAGCTATTGCACCTGCAGAGAAAAAATCAAACCAAAATACAAACCTTAATTGGTAAACTAGCATAGCATGTAGCAAAACAAACATTAGTTATTCAATAGGACAAATAATAAAATAAGATTTACCTGTTGCAGCTGTCACTTGGGATTTAATAAAATGACCTTTGTTTCGAAAGCATTCAGCTATAAACGGAACCCTCAAAAGGATAGCTTTTATTCCAAGCTCCTTGGCAGCTTGTCTTGAATACATGTAACCAATAGTACTCAGCATATAAACCCCATATGCTGCAGGACATGAAAACCAGAAAAGAACATTCAGCTGATCAAAGTCAGGTTTATGAACATAGAGAAAGAAGGGAATCTCAAAGTTTGATTCATATAGGTAATATACACCAACAAAATGATCAAACAGTTCCAGAGCTACTTAGTTGGGAAAAAAGCAGAAAAGACAACCCGAGGTTGTGAAAAAAAAATCAAAGGAAAAATAGATAAAAGTATAGAGCAGTGAGCAAGTGAGAAAATTTTGTGATAAGCCTTTCAGAGTGATGAGAGGATTGTCATGGATGCGCACCTGCATCAGAAAGTCTCGACACCTCAGCCTCAGCAATCTGGATAAATTCATGTTTGTTTCCTTGAACATAAACGTTCAATCTATTCTTCAGTTTTTCTGCTAGTTTTTCCCCCCTTTCCCTTTGTACAGTCTGCAGTAGTTGTTAAGAGCTTAAGTATGACAGCAAGAACAACATGGTACCACTTAGTAATTAAAAAAAATGCAGCACTGAAAACGAACATGTATCTTAGTTAGTCTTTTTTATTACAATAACGACATAAAGAATGTTTAGTTGTAATCTAGCAATTAAGCCATCAGCCCCTAATTTCATCTAATTGCTATTGCAAACACTAAGTGACTCCGTGTGTATGCTAGAAGCAGCGGAGTACTGTGGAGGCTGAGAAGTATGAACAATAATATTCCACATAAGAAATATCATGCAGAAAGAACAATACGTTATGCAATATTTGATACTAACATGAGAAGTGTAACGAACCAGCGAAACAAGAACAATAGAAAATAATTTCTTGGGTTTGAAGGCTTTCCAGAGGCATTATGGCTTCTAGTGTAGCAGAGCGTAGTGTTAAATATTGTTCTCACTGGAATATAGGTATGCATCATGACTTGGTTGAACAGTGTATAGTTTGAAGCTAAAAACAGCTCATGTTCATACACTATTTTTTGTTAACAAAGACATACACGCATTTTGTCTTGCAACTTCCTTTCATCAATCTGTTCATCTTCACCAAAAATATCGAGTGAGGCCATGGATGCCATCGCCAGTTCACCAATGTAATCCTCAAAAATCTCACTACCAAATAGCATAACAAAAATAGCTGCCGGATCAATCATTGTTTCCCTGTATAAATGATAATAGGAAACCAGTAAGAAGATAATCATCTGATAAGTTTCGGCAGCACGCTATCACCATTTACATTGTCAAACAATATATCTAGGGGCAGTCAACTAAACCACTACACAAATAACAAAAACGCAGGTTCTTGTACATAAAGTTTCTCCTTCTATCTAATAAAAAAGTGCTCCTGCCATTTGCTCGAAAAAATATATATCCACGAAGAATACCTTTTTTTGAAAATTAGTCCAAAAAGTTCACAATAAGTATTTTTTCAATCATACTTACGTTGAAATACCAGATTTCCCATATGAGTCGTATGTTTGACGCTGTGCGGGGTCACTGAGTACTTGGTACGCCTCGCCGAGCTCCTGCAATCACAATAACTCTGGTGACCAATTGAAAGTATAGAGATGGTAAACCTAGAGGGGGGGGGGGGGGGGGTGAATAGGTTTCTACAGATTTTAATCCTTTCTTTGCAATACTAGGCTTTGCGGAATATAAAGGTGAGCCTAATGCAAACTAGGTGAAGCAACCTATATGAAGATACAACTATCTCGAGCACGAAGGCTCTCTCAGGCAGTTCAAATCACAAGTAAGGAGTTCGGTTAGAGATAACCGATAGCACGCGGAGACGAGGATGTATTCCCGTGTTCCCCTTGCTTTGCAACAAGGTACGTCACGTTTGGAGGGGTGGAGGTCCCACGAAGGATTCCCCACGCCACGAAGGCTCACCCTATTCTCCGGAGCCTATCCCACGAAGGAATAGCTCACTCACTTGTGGTAGACTTTGAGGTAGCCTCCAAACCTTCACAATCTTGCCCGGAGCAAATCCACAGCCCGGATGCTTCCGAACTCCTCTTGCCCACCTAGGGTTTCCAAGGAACCCTAGGAAGCAAGCTTCTCGATGAATACAAGGGGGAATGAGATTTGGCTTGGTAGAACAGTAGATCGGGTCCTCCTCTAGTGATTCCCCGGAGGGATTTGAGTTTGGGTGGAGGAGGAGGGAGATCGGAGGCTTTTGGTGTTTCTAATAATGGAGTAAGAGAGAGAGAGCTCAAGAACAGCTTGTAGTATGTTGCCTAACCCTTCCAAGGTAGGAGAAGGGGTATTTATAGTGCTCTTCGAAAACTGGCCGTTGCAACTTGCCACATCATCAATTTCCTCGAGGAACCCGGTCGACCGGATTTGGCGCCGGACTGGCCGGCGCACAGGCCGGTCCGACCGGGTCTGTGACCGGGTCGGCCGGTTTCAACCGGAGCTGGGACCGGGTCTTGACCGGACGAGCTTCTGAGCTTACTGGATCATGCCCGGATGGCACAAGTGCAAACTCCGGTTGGGCGCCGGGGATGGTCGGTCTGTAACCCGGTCCAACCGGGTCCTGGACCGGATGGGCCGGTCCAAACCGGGCTGGCGACCGGACGCTGACCGGGTGAACGCCCAGCCTTTACTGGATTCTGCCCGGATGGCACACACGCTGGATCCGGTTGCCGCCGGGCTGTCCGGTGCCAGGGCCGGTCTGACCGGGTCTGGGACCGGCCAGGCACTGGGAAAACCTTGTTGATTTTTCGTCGAAGTGGGGGGTCTCCCATTGCCATCTTGTTCCATTGTTACACCATTAAACCTCTTTGGCTAATAACTGAGAATCATCTTGTAGACATGTATTAGACCAAATACACTAGCACGGTGTCATAGTTACCAAAATAATGGATAAGGGTAAAATACCCTTACACCATACAATATAAAGAAATAACTTTTTTAAGAAGTCATAGTAAGTATTTAAGAGTGACAAGATCCACTGCAAAGTAGCACTACTTCAGTCTTCAACAATGCTCAACACATTGCAAAAGTAACTCGATATTGTATTATACTGGCTTGCAAGTGTTAGAACATGTGTATAAGTTGTATTTAGCCCAAATAGTCTAGTCTAGACCAAGGCCCAAGATGGCCCATTTAACCTATGTATATTTCTCTGAAGTCAATAGAGAAAAGGGTAAGGTTGGTAAAATAACATGGTATCAGAGCCAAGGTTGCTCGTGACCTAGCTCCAGCCGCCACCGTTGGCAACTCGCCGGCGGCTGCTCCCGTCGTCTTCGCACGAGCTCAAGTAGGGCTTGTGCCGTCTCCCGTCGTGATGCTCGCTGCGTCCAGGTTGGACTCACTGCTGCTGCTGTCATCTTCATCCTGTGTGAATCCAGATCGGACCAGGTTTGTTGTGCTTGTTCATCCTATTGCTGCTCCAGCTGTTTGTTTCTGCAAGGAGCTGCTGAAATCCGCTAGTCTGCCCGTTCATCACTTGCTTTCAGTGTTAGTTTTACTCTCTATAGTTGCTTGTTCTCTCTACTACTCTGCCAGTGGTTGAAGCTGCTAGTGCCCTGTATTCTGCTCAGTAGTTGTTGCAAGGGATTTCTTGCTAGCTTGTTAAAATGGCCAAGGACGGATCTATCTTTTCTATTGACATCAAGTTTGATGGCCCAAATTACAGAGAGTGGGCATTCTCAGTGAGAACTGATGTGAGGACTGCTGGATTTGATGACCATTTGACTGATGATCCTCCAGATTTTAAGGAGGATGAGGCCATGAAAAAGGCTTGGAGGAAAACAGATTCTAAGGTCATGGGTGCCTTAATCCTTAATGTTGCTCCGTCGCTGCGGATGAGTCTTGAGCATCATATCACTGCAAAAGAAATATGGAAGTATTTGGAGCAGCGATATCTTCGGCCAAGTGGGGCACTTCACTACTCCTTATTGCAAAATTTGCAAAATCTTCAGCAGCATGACTCGTCCATAGAGGAGTATTATGAAGCTTTTACTCGAATCACTAGTCAGCTTATGTTAATGACTCCAAAGAGTCGTTCTGGTTGTGAGTCTTGTGTGGCGAAGGAGAATTATTAGGCTCAATCTTTCATGTTTCAGTTTGTGATGAGGCTTAGGCGGGAATTTGAGAACAACACAACTCAGCTTCTTGGTCGTCCTGCACCTCCTTCTTTGGATGAGGCGCTTGCTACCTTAATTGTTGAGGAGACATGTCTTCGCTCCCTTACCTCATCCACTGGTCCAATGACTCACACCAGTGTTCTTGCTACTCCTTGGGGCTCCTTTAGAGGTTCTACGCGAAATTTTTTTACTCAATGTAAGAAGTCTAAACACACAATTGATAGTTGCTTTGTCCTACACCCAGAGTTAAAATATTACCCAATGCAAGAAGTCTGGACACACAGTTGATAGCTGTTTTGTCCTACACCCAGAGTTATTGACTGAGTACCAAAGGAAGTTTCCTCCTCAACAGCAGCAGCAGCGTCATCCCCCTACTAGGAGGTCTTCCTATTGTGATAGGTGAACCACAACCACAACCAGGAATGAGTGCATCCGTGTCAGCTGCCTCTCCGTCTGCTTCTCGTGTTACTCAGCCTTGGGTGCTTGATTCAGGAGCATCTTTTCATGTCACCTCTGATCATTCCCAGCTTGTGTCATGTCAGCCAGTGAAGGATGGTGCCTACCGCTGATGGTACACCTTGTTATGTTACTCATCAGGGCTCTCTTTGCACATCCAAGTTTTCAATTCCTGATATTTCCTTTGTTCCTGAATTATCCATGAGTTTCTTGTTTGTTGGTCAAATTACTGATATGGACAACTTTGTTAGTTTTAGCAAAACCTCATGTCATGTGCAGGATCTTCAGAGCAAGAGGATCATTGGTACTGGCCATCGCCTTAGTGGATCTACGCCCCTCTACGAGCTTGACACCTTCATCTTCTTCAGCTTTCGCATCATCTGCTCCCTCTTCCTCAACGTCAAGATCCACCTCTCCGTTCTCTTTCGCCCAGTGGCATCATCGTTTAGGTCATCTATGTGGTTCTCGTTTTCTGGTCTTATTGGGCAAGGTGTTTTGGGCCGTGTTCCTGTGGATGCCGTTTTCCGTTGTAAGGGTTGTAATCTAGGGAAACAGATACAACTTCCTTATCCCTCTAGCACTACCTATTCTAGCGGTCCTTTCGATTTAGTGCACTGATACTTCTCAAACGTATCTATAATTTCTTATGTTCCATGCTAGTTTTATGACAATACGCACATGTTTTATACACACTTTATATCATTTATATGCATTTTCCGGCACTAACCTATTGACAAGATGCCGAAGCGCCAGTTCCTGTTTTGTGCTGTTTTTGGTTTCAGAAATCCTACACAGGAAATATTCTCGGAATTGGACGAAACAAACGCCCAGTGTCTTATTTTTCCACGGAGCTTCCAGAAGACCGAAGAGGATACGAAGTGGGGCCACGAGGCGCCGACACCACAGGGCCGCGTGGCCAAGGGGGGGCCGCGCCGCCCTATGGTGTGGGGCCCCCGTGCCTCCTCCGACTCTGCCCTTCCGCCTTACTTATACTCTCCGTCGCGAAAACCCTATTACCGAGAGCCACGATACGAAAAAAGTTCCAGAGACGCCGCCGCCAATCCCATCTCGGGGGATTCAGGAGATCGCCTCCGGCACCCTGCCGGAGAGGGGAATCATCACCCGGAGGACTCTACATCACCATGATCGCCTCCGGACTGATGTGTGAGTAGTTCATCCTTGGACTATGGGTCCATAGCATTAGCTAGATGGTTGTCTTCTCCTAATTGTGCTATCATGTTAGATCTTGTGAGCTGCCTATCATGATCAAGGTCATCTATTTGTAATGCTACATGTTGTGTTTGTTGGGATCCGATGAATATGGAATACTATGTCAAGTTGATTATCAATCTATCATATATGTGTTGTTTATGATCTTGCATGTTCTCCGTTGATAGTAGAGGCTCTGGCCAAGTTGATACTTGTGACTCCAAGAGGGAGTATTTATACTCGATAGTGGGTTCATGCCTCCATTGAATCTGGGACAGTGACAGAAAGTTCTAAGGTTGTGGATGTACTGTTGCCACTAGGGATAAAACATCAATGCTTTGTCTAAGGATATTTGTGTTGATTACATTACGCACCATACTTAGTGAAATTGTCTGTTGTTTGCAACTTAATACTGGAAGGGGTGCGGATGCTAACCTGAAGGTGGACTTTTTAGGCATAGATGCATGCTGGATAGCGGTCTATGTAATTTGTCGTAATGCGCTGAGTAAATCTCATATTAATCATCATGATATGTATGTGCATTGTTATGCCCACTCTATTTGTCAATTGCCCAACTGTAATTTATTCACCCAACATGCTATTTCTTATTGGAGAGACACCACTAGTGAACTGTGGACCCCGGTCCATTCTTTTACATTTGAATACAATTTACTGCAATCATTTTTCTCTGCTGCTCATTGCAAACAAACATCATTTTCCACACCATACATTTAATCCTTTGTTTATAGCAAGCCGGTGAGATTGACAACCTCACTGTTAAGTTGGGGCAAAGTATTTTGATTGTGTTGTGCAGGTTCCACGTTGGCGCCGGAATCCCTGGTGTTGCACCGCACTACACTCCTCCACCAACAACCTTCACGTGGCCTTCATCTCCTACTGGTTCGATAACCTTGGTTTCTTACTAAGGGAAAACTTGCTGCTGTACGCATCACACCTTCCTCTTGGGGTTCCCAACGGACGTGTGCTTCACGCGTTATCAAGCTCTTTTTCTAGCGCCGTTGCCGGGGACGTGAAGGAAAATTACACCACAGAGATTTCTAACTCCCACGTCAACTGCACGCCAGCATGCACTCTGGTGTATATGGGGTCCTTCTCCTTTCGTTTCAAAAGGTGGTCACAAACATTATGTCATATTTGTTGATGATTACTCTCGATATACTTGGGTTTATTTTATGAAACATTGTTCCTAGTTGAATTCTATATATCAGGCTTTTGCACACATGGTTCATACTCAATTTTCAAGTGTTATTCATGTTTTTCGCTCTGACTCAAGGGGGAGTACCTCTTTGCATCCTTTCTTGAGTTTCTTGCTTCCGAGGGTACCCTTCCCCAGTTGTCTTGTCCTGGTGCTCATGCTCAAAATGGCGTTTCTTCTTTTGTCCCTACTCATTTCTGGGGTGAAGCTATTTCCATAGTTGTGTATCTCATAAACATACAACCTTCTTCTCGTCTTCAGGGCAAGTGTCCTGGTGAGGTTTTGTTTGGTTCACCACCTACATATGGCCACCTTCGTGTCTTTGGATGTACATGTTATGTTTTATTAGCACCTTGTGAGCGTACCAAGTTGATTGCTCAATCTGTCCAGTGTGTTTTTCTTGGATATAGTCTTGAACACAAGGGGTGTCGTTGATATGATCCTTCTGTTCGTCGTATTCATTTCTCTCGTGATGTCACTTTTAATGATGATCATCCCTTCTTCTTTAACTCTTCTGCTCCCTCGTCGTCCTCCACTTCTTTAGAGTCCACCTCTTTTCTTTCTCTTCCACCGATCTTCAGTTCGGATGAGTCAGTCTCTGATCAACCACAACAAGACACACCTTCCTCACCAGTTTGTCATTCCCCAATTGATTCACAATCCACTCATTCCTCTTCTGTTCCACCAGCCCCACGTCATATTGAGCCTTTTCCTTTATATTATAGTCGTCAAACAAGAGTTTCATCTGATATTCAGTCGCCTATTCCTTCATCATCTACTCATCTGACCAGTACCACTGAACCTTGCACTGATGATTCCTCTCAAACAAACAGGTATGCCCTTCGTGATCGCTCCTCTCTTGAGCTTCCAAACAGATATAGAAATGAATTTCGTGTTGGGGCAGCCTGTGAGCCTAAGTCTTATCAGGAGGCAGCCATGGTGCCCGAGTGGCAGTTGGCCATGTCTAAGGAGCTTGCTGCTCTCGAGGCTACACTTACATGGGATATGGTACCTTTACCTCCTCAATCAGTCACTATCACTTGTAAATGGGTGTATAAAGTCAAAACCAGGTCAGATGGTTCAGTGGACCGCTATAAGGCCAGACTTGTTGCTAGAGGTTTTCAACAGACTCATGGGAGAGATTATGATGAAACATTTGCGCCAGTTGCTCATATGACCACTTGGGCGAGTAATCCTGATGACCGTTCCTCTGTTACGGGTTATTGTCTTTTTCTAGGCACATCTCCTATTGCATGGAAGTCGAAGAAACAAAATGCAATATCACGGTCTAGTGTTGAGGCTGAACTAAGAGCACTCTCTACCACCACAGCAGAAATCATTTAGCTTCGTTGGCTGTTGGCTGATCTTGGTGTCCCATGTGATGCACCCACTACCATTCTTTGTGATAGCACTGCTGCCATCCAGATTGCAAATGACCCTATCAAGCATGAGTTAACCAAACATATTGGTGTGGATGCTTTCTTCACATCTTCTCATTGCCAACAATCAACCATTCACCTGGAATATGTTCCGTCAGAGCTTCAACTTGCATATTTCTTCACAAAAGCTCAAACAAAAGAACATCATAAGCTTCATGTTCTCAAACTCAATGTCTCAGATGCACCTTGAGTATGAAAGGGGGTGTTGGAACATGTGTATAAGTTGTATTTAACCCAAATAGTCTAGTCTAGCCCAAGGCCCAAGATGGCCCATGTAACCTATGCATATTACTCTGAAGTCAATAGAGAAAAGGGTAAGGTTTGTAAAATAACAGCAAGATGCTAATAGTACATGAGATACAAGCCCATGGTTGAGAGCGATTAGTTACAAGGGGGACACAGGAATCAGCTGATTGCCGGACATTACTTTCACATGCTTCAGCGATTATGCAAAGCAATTAGTCTCATCTTTGTGCCAGTCCAGAATGATTCATGGTGTACAGAGGAGCAAGATGCCATTAGAGCCTTGTTATTTTAGGCACAACTGCTGCCATGATCATTTAGGGAGAGACTAGATTATGCTTTGTGTATTTCTTCAATGCCTCTTGTTGGGAACAAGGTGCATATGCTCAGTTAATGCAAGTCCAATTTTTGACAATGAATCACTTGGATGATGGGTTACAGAGAGCACTTCAGTCATCTTGACGCCACACATTACTTACAATATCAATTTTTAGGGTTCTTAGACTAGCAGAGTAATTTCAATACCATGGCAATATACAACAGGTCTCGGTGCAGCATCTATTCGTATTCAGCGAGGTTGCAACATGGATGCCTGTTAGCACTCGCACAACAGATGCTTTGGTATGTCCCTCCCTATACTTCTGATAGGGGCGGCAATTATGGTGACTCAAGGACTTCCCTAGTGAGCCGTTTTGATTGCTAGAAGCAGGGAAGCAACAAAGAAATATTGAGAGGTACAGATGCTACCACACTGCATTCATATATACAACTAAACACTCGTCAGATACAGAAATGCACATTTTGCTCAAGAGCAGTAGGAATACACACGATGGCCCCCTACGTACGTACATCTACAGCTAACACTAGTATTGACTGATGTGGCAATTTCTTGATCAGCAGTGAGCAGCACTATTCGTGACAGTTACAGGCTTACATCAGTATGATGAGTTTTGCGTCATACCGAGAGCATGTCTAACAGGCCCCTTATTTTACCGCCCCGTAAAACGCGAGTATTTCGCCCCGTATAAAAAAAGTGCTCCTAGATTGATCGTTCCGTCTAGCAGACCCCGTATTTCATCCCGTAAATTCGTAAATTTAAAACCCCGAGAAACTTGTTCATATTCATAGTTCATAGATTGTTGATCATACATAAGGATCAACATATATACATACAAAATTGCGCGATGCTATGGATCGCGACTTCTAGTCGGAGAGGTCGACGATGTACGCGTCCGCCTCCGCCTCCCGCGCCTGCGCCTCCTTCACGGCGGCGATGGCCGCCACCTTCAAGAAGAGGGGATCTTCCTCCTCCTCTTCCTCCTCGCCGGCGAGCGGAGCTCCTCCGCCGCTGGTGCTCCTGATGCGCGCGTCCCATGCCGCCTTCGCCCGGCGGTTGCGCTCCCACTCGGCGCACCACTTGTTGAAGTCGGGGCCGCTCATCGGCTTGAGCGGCGGATCCTCCTTGTACCAGCGCCCGCCCACGGCGAACTCACGGAGCGACGACGGCACGTAAAGCGCGCCGGCGTACCGGCATGCCGCACGGCGACTCCCCGCGGCGGAGCGCTTACATTGGCGGCGCCGCGCCTCCTCGACGGTGTCCGGCGAGCGGGATCGCTTTGATCCGCTCACCAGCGACGCGGTACTGCTTCGGCGTGCGTACATGCTGACCGGCGGTTGAAATGCGGAGCTAGGGCGCGCGGGATTTCTCGCCGGAGCTAACTGGGGAGGCGGCGGCGCACGGCAGAGCTAGGGTTGCGAGTGAGGGGTTAACCCCTCACTCGCACCTTCGCCCGGTATAAGTAGGGGGCAGCGGTACAGATATCCTGGGCCCCGTATTCCGCCGAAACGGGCCGGCCCGAATACGGGGCTTGCTAGACAGCCCAAACTGCGTCTGCCCCGCATCCCACCGGAATTTTACGGGGTGGGCGGGTTTTAAGAGGACTGTTAGACATACTCTGATGTGGTTGGCACTCTGCAGAAGTTATCGTGGTAGGAAAACAGAAAAGGAGCAGAGCAGAGGGAACACTTGCCTGGAAGATCTGGGCCGCGAGGGGGTCAGTGGGGTTCTTGTCGGGATGGACCTGCCTCGCCTGCAATAAGGCAACCGTAATGAGCTCCTCAAATCAACACGAAATTCGCCAGAGCGATCAAGCGGGGTGGAAGGCGCGTGAGCGCGCGAGGAATTCACCTTGACGTAGTAGGCCTTCTTGATCTCGGCCTCGGTGGCCGACGGGATCACCCCCAGCACGTCGTAGTACCCCGTCTCCCGCACCATCGAACCGACCGCCGCCCCGAAACCAGACGCCGGATCTCACGCTAGCACGACCGGAGGGCCCCGGGTTCTCCTCGCACGGCCAGTCTACTCCGCCCGGCGGCGGTGCGTGGTGGCGAGACGAAAGCTGGCGGGCGGTGCGGTACGGTGGTCTGGCGGTGGGGATCCTCCGCCCGCCCGATCATATATAAAGCGGGAATAATTGGCTTACTAGTTTCTTTTTTGGCTCCTGCATGGAATAGTGGGAGGATGAGTCACGTTGACATGGAGCCGAACAAGCGCCCTTACTTTGCCCTTAAGAAAGCTTATGATAGGGTGAAGTGGGACTACTTGCATGGCTGTTTGAGCGAGCTTTTGCTTTACTTCTTCTTGGATTCAGTCTGTAATGCGATGTGTAACATGTGTGAGATATGCCGTTCGGGTAAATGGCGAATTGATTGATCCTGTTATTTCATCTAGAGGCATTGGACAGGGGGACCTAATAAGCCATTACTTATTTCTTCTTTGCACGGAAGGTTTGTCTAGTTTACTCAAGCAACGTGAGAACTGAGGTGAGCTCCAAGGTGTCAAAAAATGGTAGAATCGGTCCTCCAATATCCCATTTACTGTTTGCAGACGACAACATTTTCTTTGCACGAAGTAATAGTACGAGTGTGGAGGCTCTCAAAGCTACGTCATCGACGTACTGCGAAGGCTCAAGACAGAAAATAAATTTGGAGAAGTCCTTAGTTTTCTTTGGGAACCGTTGTGATGCTCATTAAAGGACAAGTTATGGACAACCTAGGGGTTCATAGTGAGGTGCTTGGTGACTTTTATTTGGGTATTCCGACTTCTGTGGGTTGATCACCGACGGTGACGTTCAATTTTATCTATGATATGATCTGGAAACGGATCAATGGTGTGGTTGATAGACCCATGTCAAGGGCGGGCAAAGAAACCTTCCTAAAGTCGGTGATGCAAGCTATTCCAACATATGTGATGAGTTGCTTCCAAGTACCAATTGCTAATTGTGATAAGTGGCGAACAACCATTGCTAATGAGTGGTGGGGTGTAGAAGATGGAAAAAAGATGCATTGGAGGTCATGGGATTGGCTCTCCTCTCCTAAGTATCTTGGCGGCATGGGCTTTCGTGATTTCCCTTTATTCAATCAAGCCATGCTTGGCTGATAGGGGTGGCGGCTACTCACGGATCCAACGTCATTATGTGCCAGAGTACTTAAAGGGAGATACTTCCCTCATACTGATTTTTGGCATGCTACAAAACCCAGGTCATCTTCATATACTTGACGTAGCATTTTGCTTGGAAGAGATTTACTACTCCGTGAAGTTCAATGGGGCATTGGGAATGGGAAGACCCAGTGAAGATTACCTCTGACAACTGGATCTTTAACATGCCACCGTACAGACTTTGCTATCTCATGCCAATTCCAAAAGATGCAACAGTTAGTTGTTTGCTTGATGAGGACACAAGAGAGTGGATACCTCATACCGTGAGTGCTTTCTTCGATCATGATATGGCACAACAGATCCTTCAGCTACAAACAGAGCAGGTGCTTCTTTAAGATTTTCCTAAAGTTGCTTTCTGGCACAGTTAAACCTCTCATATCTTCCAATTGGTCTAGCCGAAATAAAGCTTTATTGCAATTGTCAATACAAATAGAGAGCTTAGAAATTGATTTACTCCATTTTTTCAACTCATATCTCATCCTTTTAAATTTTTCATTCAAATTTGCAGCACTAGAGGGCTTATGTGTAGGTTTATCCCAAGTTTTTGCTACTACCTCCAAGAAACCAGGGTGGGCAATCCAAAAATTCTCAAATATAAATAGTTTACTGCTAGGAATTGATGATTGAATTGAAACCAACAGTGGGATATGATCAGAAGTGGGCTTTCCTTGTGGTAGAACCATTGTAGTTGGATAACTCAAAGTCCAATGCATTGATGTGAAGAACCAATCCAATTGTTCCAACAAAGGATTATCTTGCATGTTACTCCAGGTAAACTTCCTCCCTTTGATAGGCATTTCAGTAAGATGCTGCTCTCTAATGAAATCATTGAATATCAACATATCATTAACATTGCCACCTGATTTATTTCTATTGGTTGGGGATCTAATAAAATTAAAGTCTCCCATAATTAACCAATCCTCATCATCTGGTATACTCAGATCAAAAAGCCATTTGATAAATACATCTCTATTATCCCCATCACATGGCCCATAAATATTCATAATTGTGAGAGAATGTGCATTATGTGTAGAGGTGAAGTACACAGATAAGGCAAAGGAAGTACAATGCATAACCATGCCAGAGAACATAGAACTTTGCCAAATAATAATTAAGCCACCAGATGCACCATAGGAGGGGACATACAAAAACTCATCAAAATTAGAAGGGCAACATTGCTTAATAAAAGCCTGATCAAAATGCATTTTCTTGGTTTCTTGCAAACAGATAACTGAACACCCACTAGAAGTGATAGCATTTCGAAGAGCTAAATGTTTATCACGACCATTTAAGCCACGAATATTCCAGCACAAAACAGACCATTTCTTAAACATATACATAAATGATACTACTGAAGAATAACTTCATTCTCCTCCTCCTCTGCAAGAAGCTTCTGGGAAGAGACATCATATGGGTGAAGACCACAGAGATTGACACCAATAGACTGAAGGACATGTACAGGAGTGGGAGCATAATCTTCATCCCCCTTCTGCATAACTTTTTCCCCCTTTTCCTTGGCAGAGAACTTGATGGCGGGCACTTTTCTTGGCATTACCTTACATTTGACCACTTTGGTATCAGATACCAGATGCACTTTGAATCGTAGTGGAGCGAAAGAAAGAAGGTTATGAGTACGAAGTCCAAAAGACAGTTTACTACATAAGCGAGGTCCTGACGGAATCCAAGCAAAGATATCCTCACTTTCAGAAGCTTGCCTATGGCGTGTTCCTAGGCAGCCGGAAGCTGGGACACTACTTCCAGGAGCATCCTATGACAGTTGTGAGCAAAGCTCCATTGTCAACTGTAAGGGTATTTTACCCTTATCCATTATTTTGGTAACTATGACACCGTGCTAGTGTATTTGGTCTAATACATGTCTACAAGATGATTCTCAGGTATTAGCGAAAGAGGTTTAATGGTGTAACAATGGAACAAGATGGCAATGGGAGACCCCCCACTTCGACGAAAAATCAACAAGGTTTTCCCAGTGCCTGGCCGGTCCCAGACCCGGTCAGACCGGCCCTGGCACCGGACAGCCCGGCGGCAACCGGATCCAGCGCCTGTGCCATCCGGGCAGAATCCAGTAAAGGCTGGGCGTTCACCCGGTCAGCGTCCGGTCGCCAGCCCGGTTTGGACCGGCCCATCCGGTCCAGGACCCGGTTGGACCGGGTTACAGACCGACCATCCCCGGCGCCCAACCGGAGTTTGCACTTGTGCCATCCGGGCATGATCCAGTAAGCTCAGAAGCTCGTCCGGTCAAGACCCGGTCCCAGCTCCGGTTGAAACCGGCCGACCCGGTCACAGACCCGGTCGGACCGGCCTGTGCGCCGGCCAGTCCGGCGCCAAATCCGGTCGACCGGGTTCCTCGAGGAAATTGATGATGTGGCAAGTTGCAACGGCCAGTTTTCGAAGAGCACTATAAATACCCCTTCTCCTACCTTGGAAGGGTCAGGCAACATGCTACAAGCTGTTCTTGAGCTCTCTCTCTCTTACTCCATTATTAGAAACACCAAAAGCCTCCGATCTCCCTCCTCCTCCACCCAAACTCAAATCCCTCCGGGGAATCACTAGAGGAGGACCCGATCTACTGTTCTACCAAGCCAAATCTCATTCCCCCTTGTATTCATCGAGAAGCTTGCTTCCTAGGGTTCCTTGGAAACCCTAGGTGGGCAAGAGGAGTCCGGAAGCATCCGGGCTGTGGATTTGCTCCGGGCAAGATTGTGAAGGTTTGGAGGCTACCTCAAAGTCTACCACAAGTGAGTGAGCTATTCCTTCGTGGGATAGGCTCCGGAGAATAGGGTGAGCCTTCGTGGCGTGGGGAATCCTTCGTGGGACCTCCACCCCTCCAAACGTGACGTACCTTGTTGCAAAGCAAGGGGAACACGGGAATACATCCTCGTCTCCGCGTGCTATCGGTTATCTCTAACCGAACTCCTTACTTGTGATTTAAACTGCCTGAGAGAGCCTTCGTGCTCGAGATAGTTGTATCTTCATATAGGTTGCTTCACCTAGTTTGCATTAGGCTCACCTTTATATTCCGCAAAGCCTAATATTGCAAAGAAAGGATTAAAATCTGTAGAAACCTATTCACCCCCCCTCTAGGTTTACCATCTCTATACTTTCAATTGGTATCAGAGCCTGGACTCTTATTAAGGGCTTCACCGCCTTAAGAGTGAGATGGAAAAACTATTCGAGGGTCTAGATGAAAACTCTAACCTTTCGGTTAAAGAGATGAAATCTAGATTCTTGGCATATGATGCCGAGAAGAAGAAAAAGGAGGATGAGCTACAAAGCCAAATGGCAGAAATGTCTACCATGCTTAAGAACTTGACTAGTGGGTCTCCTAGTACGGCTTCGGCCTCACGAGGGAGCTATCGCGAAGTCAACCATGACTATCCCAAAAAAACTTCACCCATGCCTCATATAAACCATAGTGGGAATGTTCCCCATTTTGATGGAACTCACTTTCCTTTTTGGAAATCTTCTATGGAATCTCATATTCGCAGCTGCAGCGTGGAGTTGTGGGAGATCATTGTTCATGGATACCGGGAGCCACAAGATCCCATTCGGTTGACCTCCACCGAATTCTACAACCGTCAACTCAACGCCTCCGCCCGTGACAAGATTAGGAGTGGCATCAACCGCAAGCTCCTTGATCAAGTCAATGACATAGAGTCCGCTAAAGAGTTGTGGGATCGAATCGTAGTACTCCAAGAGGGAACCGATTTGATCCAATCCGCTCTTTATGAGACCGCAAAGCAAGAGGCTCATCAATTCATGATTCGAGAAGGAGAGTCCGTGGCCGATGCTTATGCAAGACTCAGTGCTCTTAGAGTAAGGGTCAAGGGACTCGGTGTTGAGAAGTGCAATGACGGCTTCGAGATGAATGAAGCATTTATAAAGTCCAAGGTCATTGCTATGATTGCCGTCAAACAAGAAGACACCAATCTTGCACTCAACTTACAAATCATGACCAAGAGTGCCGACCTCAACTCCGATGATCTAGTCTCCTATGTGGCCGCCAATGAAAACATGGCCAAAGCGGGAAAGAGGCTCATGGCAATGAACCGTGTTGATGAAGCCTCACACAACCATGAAGCGCCACGCAATCTTGCTCTCAAGGCTAGGGCCGATCATGGAGGAGAAGAAGAATATGAATTTGAAGAAGAGGAAGAGATGACCTCAACTAGTGACATTGTTACCGACTTTGGCTTCTTTGCCAAGAAGTACAAGGGAAAGCTTCCAATGCTCTTCAACGACAAGAAGAAGAAGAGAACTTGCTACAATTGTGATGAAGATAGCCACTTTGCAAATGAGTGCCCTTATGAGAAAAGGGTAGACAAGCCAAAGTTCATCAAAGGGGTCAAGCCAAGGTTGAAGCCAAACCCAATCAATGATCGATACAAGAAGAACAATGGAAGGGCCTTTGTTGGGGCCGAGTACTTGTCCGATGATGAAGAGGAAGATGAGGAGAAGGAGTCCGGGGTGGCCGGTTTGGCTTTCTCTAAGCCCGGGTCACTCTTCACATATGACTACTCCAAGGACTACTCCATGGAGAATGATGTTGGATCCTCTTTCATGGCAAGGATAACTCAAGATGATGACTCCGATGACTCTACCTCATCTACAATCATTGGCTCTTGTCTTATGGCAAGGGAAACCAAGGTAATGGAACCTCCACCTTCCCTATCTAGTGTTCTAGATGATGAGAACGAAAATCAAGATGAATTAATTGTGCTTAAGGAACTCTATGATGTTAGATGCACCCTTCGTGGTGAAGCTCTTGTCAAGTTTGATTTCTTGATGGACTCACTCAAAGAAAAGGATGAGTCCATTGAGGAATTAGAATATCAATTGAATGAGAAGGAACGGAGATTCAATCTCCTAAGACAAGAGCTAAAAACCGAAAGGTGCATATCTCAAGGCCTTAAGCAACAAATTGAAACTTATGAACTTGATAAAGTTAAGGACCTAGAAACTATTGATAGGGCTCAATTATTGACCCAAGAGCTCAATGCCTCAAAGGAGGAGCTTGAAGTTGCTCATGCTTCTCTCACTAGGGATCTTGACCACCTTGAAAGAGCTAACAAGCTTGTCAAGGATGAGCTCAAGAAACTTGGAGAGAACCACGATCTACTTCAAGAATCCTACAAAAAGGCTCTTGGATCAATGAAGGATCCCATTGATGTTGAAAAGCTTGCTTGTTCCTCCATTTCCTTTACTAGTGAGCATGCTAAACTTGTTGAGGAACATGTTCGTTTACAAGAGGAACTTTCTTTGCATGTTGAGACCAATGCATATCTTGAGTCCTTGGTGACCAAATATGGTCTTGACTATCATCCTAATGAATCTTCTTGTGAGCAAGCATCTATTCTTGAGGAAAATGTTAGGCTAACAAAGGAACTTGCAAAGTTCACCACCGCCAAGAACAAGATGGGATTGGATGACCTCTTGAGTAAGCAAAGGTCAAACAATCAAAAGTATGGACTTGGATATGCTCCCAAGTCCCACAAGAAGAACAACTACAAGAAGGAGAAACCCGCTCAAGATAAGAACAAGAAGGTCACTAACAATGGCAAAGCCTCAAAGGGAAAAGCCACTAGTGGTGACCGCACGGGGCCAAACGATCACTATGCATTATTTGTTGATTATTATGGTGATGTCTATGCTAACTATGTTGGCCCCCCTAATGGCTATGCTTATAGAGAGTACTCAATTTGGGTACCAAAAGATATTGTTGCCATTGCAAAGGAACCCATTAATCGATGGGTTCCTAAATCCTCTACTTGATTTTGTAGGGGTATTCCTCCGGTGGTCCAAAATGGGTGTTTGATAGTGGATGCACCAATCATATGACCGGAGGAAAAGGTGTGCTTGATCAATTCATTGAAGATATCAACAAGAAGTCAAGCATCACCTTTGGTGACAACTCAAAGGGAAAGGTACTTGGGTATGGCAAGGTAGCAATCTCTAAGGACTTGTGCCTTGAGACGGTTATGCTTGTTGAACACCTTGGCTATAACTTACTTTCTATATATCATCTTGCCGATGCCGGTTACAATTCATATTTCACTAAATATTATGTGCAAGTCTTTAGGAGTGACAATCTCAAATTGGTCCTTGTTGGATATGTGGAGAACAACCTTTACGTGGTTGACCTTTCGAAAGAGAGCCCCTCCTTCTCCACATGTCTAATGGCGGCCAAGCATGACGAAGGTTGGTTGTGGCATCGCCGCCTTGGTCATGTTAACATGAGGAATCTTAAACAACTCCTAAAGGGTGAGCATATTGTGGGACTAACCGGCATTTCTTTTGAGAAAGATCGTGTTTGTAGTGCATGTGTAGCCGGAAAGCAACTCAAGAAGAAGCATCCCATCAAGAGTATTGTTACCACATCTAGGCCTTTGGAGCTCCTTCATTTGGATCTCTTTGGGCCATCACATTATGATACTCTTGGTGGGAGCAAGTATGGACTTGTCATTGTTGATAATTACTCAAGATACTCTTGGGTCTTTCTCCTTAAGTCTAAGGACGAGACCCATAGAGAGTTCATCACCTTCGCCAAGAAAGCTCAACGTATGTATGAATCCGAGATCAAGGCAATTAGGACCGACAATGGCACCGTGTTCAAGAACTACACTATGCAAGAGTTTGTTGATGATGAGGGCATCAAGCATGAGTTTTCGGTGCCATACACCCCTCAACAAAATGGTGTTGTTGAAAGGAAGAACCGGACTATCATTGAGATGGCAAGAACCATGTTGAGTGAATTCAACTCACCCCACAACTTTTGGGGAGAAGCCATCTCTACGGCCGTCCACTACTCCAACCGGCTCTTTCTCCGTCCCCTCCACAACAAAACCCCATACGAGCTCCTTACCGGTAACAAGCCTAACGTCATGTACATTCGTGTTTTTGGTTGCAAATGTCTTGTTAAAAACAACAAAGCAAAGCTCAGTAAATTTGAAACTAGAACCATAGAGGGTATATTTGTTGGATATGCGGAGAACTCTCACGCCTATAGATACTACAACCGGTCCACCGGGACTATTGAAGTATCTTGTGACGTGGTGTTCTTGGAGGATAATGGCTCCTAAGTGGAGCAAGTTGTTCCATGTGTTGCAGATAATGATGATGATCCATCTAGTGCCATCAAGCATATGGGCATTGGACACATCCGGACCATGGAGGTTCATAATGATGATCAAGATGATGGAGTAGATGTTTCAAGCACGCCACAAGTGGAGCCTAGCTCAACTCAAGTTGAACCATCAAGTGCAACTCAAGAACCATCCTCTACTCAAGATGAGTCACAATCCGAAGAACAAGAAGAAGATCCTCATTCCACGGAGCAAGACCATGATGATGATCAAGAAACATCCTCAACTCATGATCAAGCTCAAGTGGTCCCTCATGATCAAGTACTAGCAAGAGATGAATTCATTGATCATGAAGGAACCGTTCGGAAGATCAAGGCCGCTACAAGGGCAAGTGACATGAAAGTGGATCAAGTCCTTGGTAGCATCTCAAGAGGAGTGGTAACTCGTAGACACCATGCATTACTTATCACTTATTGTCAACATCATGCTTTTGTGTCTAGTTTTGAACCACTTAAGGTACATGAAGCCTTGGTCGATCCGGATTGGGTAATTGCCATGCAAGAAGAATTGGATTGTTTCACTCGTAATGAAGTATGGTCTCTAGTTGAGAGACCCAAGGATCATCGCATCAATGTCATTGGGACCAAATGGGTATTCAAGAACAAGCAAGATGAGAATGGCATTGTCATACGAAACAAAGCAAGGTTAGTGGCGCAAGGGTTTGCCCAAATAGAAGGTATGGATTTTGAGGATACCTTTGCGCTGCAGAGCCCGTCTTGAAGCTATTCGTCTTTTGCTTGCATTTGCATCTTTCCACAATTTCAAATTATATCAAATGGATGTGAAAAGTGCATTTTTGAATGGTCCCCTAAAAGAAACCGCATATGTGGCTCAACCCCCGGGTTTCGAAGACCCATGCCGACCCAACCACGTGTATTTACTCCATAAGGCACTCTACGGTCTCAAGCAAGCTCCACGTGCTTGGTATGAGTTCCTTAGGGATTTCTTACTACATGATGGGTTTTGCATGGGTATTTGCCGATTCCACCCTTTTCACCAAGCGGGTTAAAGGGGGTGGCCTCTTTATATGTCAAATATATGTTGATGATATTATCTTTGGTGGAACTAACCCCAATCATAACAAAGCTTTTGAGCTATTGATGACTAGGAAATTTGAGATGCCCATGATGGGAGAGTTGAAGTTCTTTCTAGGCTTCCAAGTGAGGCAACTTGCAAAAGGCACCTTCATCTCTCAAGAAAAGTATGTGAGGGACATGCTCAAGAAATTCAACATGACCAATGCGAGTCCAATGAAGACACCCATGCCCGTAAAGGGGCAACTTGGTTCATGTGACGGTGAGAAGGATGTGGACATAAAGGTATACCGCTCCATGATAGGATCCTTGCTCTACCTTTGTGCCTCTAGGCCGGATATCATGCTAAGTGTAGGGATGTGTGCTCGTTTTCAATCCACTCCCAAGGAGAGCCATTTAGTGGCGGTCAAACAGATACTAAGATACCTTGTTCTCACTCCTACTCTCGGGCTATGGTATCCAAAGGGGTCAACCTTTGAACTCATTGGCTATTCGGATTCCGATTGGGCCGGTGATAAGGTTGATCGGAAGTCTACCTCCGGGGCTTGCCAATTTATTGGCCGGTCATTGGTGAGTTGGTCATCCAAGAAACAAAACTCCACCGCCCTATCCACCGCCGAAGCCGAATACATATCCGCGGCATCTTGTTGCACTCAATTGTTATGGATGAAGCAAACCTTGAAAGACTATGGTGTGTCTCTTGGTACGGTGCCTCTTCTTTGTGACAATGAAAGTGCAATAAAGATCGCCAACAACCCGGTTCAACATTGTCGCACCAAACATATTGACATTCGCCATCACTTCCTACGTGATCATGTTGCCAATAAGGATATTGATCTCACTCATGTGGGAACAACCTACCAATTGGCGGATATTTTCACTAAGCCTTTGGATGAAGCCCGCTTTGTTAACTTGAGAGGAGAACTTGGTATTCTTGATCCTAAAAACTTGGATTGATTAACTTCTTGCACTATATTCTTGCATTTATCTTGCTATCTAGCTTAGAGGCATAGCACATATGGGGATAGTCATCCTACCATGTCTTGGTATGATGCATACCTATGTGTGCAACATAAATAGATCCAATGTCATTTTATGGACTCAAGCATGTCTCTTCGCGGTCACATGACATTTGCGCTTTCACATAGGGGGAGTAATCCCCCGCCCCTCATTGAGCCTTCATTACAACTTGATTTGACTATATAAGGCCAAATGATCTTATTGCAAACATCATTTCCAAAATGACTTATGATTCTTGATATATACTTCGAATCATGCCCATTGTTGCTATTCACATTTTGTTTGGATTTTCTCTCCAATGGGTATGCCTAGAGAACTTTGTGTTTCCAACCCCATGTCTATGCTCATCTCATCATCATCTATCTATCTATATGTACATGTCATCATCTGAGCACTCACACACATTTACACAAATATTAGGGGCAAAATGAGGCAAAATGACACAATTTTGGGCAAACTGACTTCGGCCGGTCACTGGCCCGGTCGGACCGGCCTTTGTGCCGGGTCGTCCGGCGTCTGGCCCGGTCGACCGGGCAACCAACCGGTCGTGCGACTGTTATGTCTTGGAGGAGGATACCCCTTGGGGGTCTTCTTCCTCATTATCCCCACCTCCAAAACTTCCATGGCCGCCGCCTCCCCCATCTCCACCACAGCCTAGGCCCTTCCCACCACTAGTTTCTCCTCAAACTACACCCAACCGTAGATCGGGATCTCTCAAGCTTCTTCACCAAAGGATTTGGTCCTTCTCAAGCTCGTTTGGGAGATCGTGGGGATTTGGTCCTCAAGCCCTCTTCACGTGTTCTTCTTGCTCACTTGGGCAAAAAGGACAATGTCTTCGGGTAAATCTCCCTTCCATTCCCTCTCCTTCTTGCTTTCCCTCTCCCATTGCCACATGTTGAGGAAAGTTGAGAAAAATTAGGGTTAGGGTTAGGGTTTGTCGTGGATGTGACCACGGCAGATGCTACAGGGGGTAGCACTTCATTGATGCGAGGGTAAGGGAACGTCGCCATCTACGGGTCGAGGTGCAAGAGACGCAAGGGTTTTACCCAGGTTCAGCCCCTCCGGAGAGTAAAAGGCCTACGTCCTGCTAGATCTTTATTGCTCAGTGGAGAATTACAATGGGGGGGCTCAGTCGGCGAGAAGCCAAGAGCTTACAATGAGGAGATTGGATCTCAGATGATGTGTCCCTCTAGGGTTTAGCCCGGGGGTTTATATTTCCACCCCCGACCTAGGGTTACAAAGGGATAACTCCGAATCGTATCAGTTACTACAAATCCGGGATACCGCACCCTTCTTCAAGTCATCTCTATCTTGAATCGAGCAGATCTTCTCCTTAGAGCTTCGGCCCAGTCGCCTTCGGGCCCAGTCGATTGGGCGACTGGCGGTCCTTCCTGGGCCTTCATCCTTGTGGCGAGTGGGACTGGCGACCCACCCCCTATGGGCATATCCCCATCAGTAGTCCCCGAGCGCGGTGGTGACGAAGCGTAGATCCGGTGCGGGTCGCGGAGAGACACTAAGGCGGATTAAGGTGAATCGCCGCCGGGCTCCCGAAGTAGACTCCAGCAGATCGCTAGTCTTCACTCGCCTGAACTTGATGATCCATTCGACGCATGACAGTCGGCGTTATGCTAGTCGTCGTAGGGCAGTCGGCGCATGCCAGTCGCCGCAAGTCAGTCGGCGTAGGTCCCGTGCGCGGACGCGTGGAGGAGGCAACGGCTAGTTTTCACGTTGACCGAGGTGTAGACCGTTTGCATGGAGTTGACCGTTGGGCCTGATTTGACCGTTACCGGCTAGTCTTAACGTCCGTCCCGCTGATCCCGCCGCCGATCCTGACCGTTAATCTCGGGGCGGCGATCTCGCGGCGAATCAACGGGTGGATTTGATGCTTATCTGAGGCGAGTGCAGCGATATAAAAGGCTGAACCCGGGGGTTAGGGCTTATAACTCCACCACATTCTTCCTCCATTCCCTTCTCTTTTCGTCGAGAACTCCTGAGCGCAACCATGGCGGCGAGGGCCTAGGGCAAATCCAAGGTTACGCGCGAGTCCCTCCTTCCGTACGTCGCCGCCGGGGTCATCCCCGAGTTCAAACAGGAGCACTGGCGAGTTCCGCCGGCGAACGAGGTGGAGCCGCTCCCGAGGCCAGGCGAGTTCGTTCTCTTCCTCAGCTTCTTGGATCGCGGATTCGCGCTCCCCTCCTCCGACTTCATCCGCCAGTTGTTTGCCTTCTATGGCATCAAGATATGCGACCTGGGGCCGCACAGTGTACAGCAGATCTCTCTGTTCGTAGCATTGTGCGAGTGCTACCTGGGTTGCCCGCCGTACTTCCCGTTGTGGGTATCAATCTTCCACGGGCGGGCGACTCGGGCCAACAAGAGCAGCGAGGCCCTCATCCCGAACGGCGGAATCACCTTCCAGGTGAAGTCCGGGGAAAGCTTCATCGACATGGTGCTCCCCAAGAAGGCGCAATCGCAGTGGCGCCGCTTCTGGTTCTACGCCAAGGAGTACACTCCCCCCGGCGAGGTCTGCATTCCCCAGTTCAGCCCCGAGCCCAGCGTCCCGCGACGTCTCAACGTCCGGTCGCTGCCGCGCGAGCAGGAGGAAGTGGTGAAGGAGATGCGCCAGGCGATCCAGGCGCTGAAGGATAACGGCCTGACGGCGGCCAATATGTACAACTGCTGGCTCGGCCGGTGGCTGATCCCCCTGCGGTGCCGAGCTCACCCCATGTGGGAGTACCGGGGGCAAAACGACTGCACCCGGTCGACGGCGACTGAGTGGGACGAGAGCGAGTATCGGAAGGCACTCGCCAAGATCACCACGGCCACCTTCACCTCCTTCGAGGACGGCCTGCAGCCCTACTCCGAAGATACCCCGGCGCCTCAGGTAACGCCTCGTGCGGCGATTCTAATCGTTTTGGCAATGTCCCTCTTTTCTGACTCGTTTCCTTGATTCGAATGCAGCGGTGGCAGAAGATTACTGACCACCTTCCCCCCCTCGCCGGGAAGGAGCCTCCGGAAATGACCGAAGGCGAAGAAGAAGAGGTCGACGACGAGGAGGAGCGCACCGAGTCGGACTCCGAGGCGCGGGACTTCATCCGACTCCCGCGCGGGTCGAAGAGAGGCGCCGGATCCTCGTCTCAAGGCGCAGCTGATGAGGAGGCGACCTCTCACCCGGAGGGGGAGGCGGAGCCCTCCAAGGAAGGGGCCGAGTTGCCGCCGAAGCGACTGCGCCCGACTATCCTGGAAGGTTCCATGAGGCTCCAGCGCCCTCTGAAGGACGCAATCGACGCGGGAGCTCGAGCTGGTCCGGGCGTAAAGGCAATCCCCACGGTGAAGTAAGTGCTCCCCGTCAAGCCTTTTCTCTTTATGGCGGGGTTGGATGTCGAGTCACCTTGCTCCCGTGCAGGTCCAAGAAGAAGATCTTGGCCAGGCCGGCCATAACTGGGGCGGCGGCCACGAGGGCGGCCGAGGCGAAGAAGAAGGCCGCGGAGAAGAAAGCGGCGCCTTCCGACCTCGAGGGGACGGGGTCGGCCCCGGAGGAGCCTGTCGCCACGAGCCAGGCCGAGAAGACAGGCACCAGCCGCGCCGAGCCCACCGCCGAAGTCTTCCCCCTGCCCAGCATGGTTCGCGGGGGAACGGCGAGCGCAGCGATGGGATCGGGCGCCGTTCCTCCCGTGGTGGAGGAGGAGTCAGCGGGCGTCGGGTCGACCGAGGGCCAGAAGGCGCCTGAAGCCGAAGAAAACATCGTCGAGGAGGGCGGCTTCTCGGAGCCGCTGAAGGAGCGCCGGTCCAAGGCTGCTAGGGACCGAGCCCCACCTAGCGACGCCGATACGCGGACAGGCGGGGCGCCGTCAACCGAAGCGATGATGCAGGCGGGGGAGGCGACCGAGTCGCGCCATCCACCGCCTTCTACCTTGACCTTCGCTGAGCTCCACACGGCGCTCAGTGAAGCACACGTGGTGAGTGTTTCTGTACTCGCAGTCCAGTCACCCCCAGTCCCCGAGGGTCGACTTGGCCTGAAAGGGCGAGTCGAGTCTTATTTTGCGTATCTGGACTGCTTTTATTGATCTTGGCACTGTTTTTGATTTTGTGCAGGCGGAGGTTAAGCGATTGACCGCGCTCGTGGAGGAGGCGGCGCAAAAGAACCGGAAGCTTATTGCTCTGGGCAGTAAGTCACGCTCGTTTGCCTTCCTCTCTCAGTCGCGCTGGCCTTGATTGTACTTCTGTTCTCACCGTCCTCCTTTTTTTTGTAGCAGAGGCGCAGGCGAAGGCTCTTGCCGAGGCGCGGGAAGGGTTTGTCAAGGAATCCTTCTACCGCGAAGCCGAGTTCCGGGTGCAGCAGGCCGAAGAGGCCCGGAAAAGGGCGAAAGCTGAGGTGGCGGAGTTGACGAAGGTCTTGGAGCAGAAGGGCCGGGAACTGGAAGATGTCATCACCGAGTACAAGGTGAAGCTGGAGGCCGCAACTGATGCGCGGGATTCCGCGCGTGGGGCTGCCGTGACTCTGCGGGAAGAGGTCGCGGCCTTGAAGCAGCAGCACGCCAAGGAGTTGGCTGCGGAAAAGGAGGCATCCGAAGGCATTGTCCTGGCGGTGCAGGCCGAGAAGACCAACTTCGAGGCTTTCGTCCGTGAGATGTCGCGGCAACTTCTTGGTAAGTTCTTGCCGCTCCCTTGCTTTTTGATTGCCGAGGCCCCGAGTCCCCGGGCGTGGCGAGTCAACTTCGGGGGCCAGTCCCCGAGCGTGGCGAGTCGGCGTTAAGGGCCAGTCCCCAAGCCTGGCGAGTCAACTTCGGGGGCCAGTCCCCGAGCGTGGCGAGGCGGTCTCGGGGGCCAGTCCCCGAGCGTGGCGAGGCGGTCTCGGGGGCCAGTCCCCGAGCGTGGCGAGTCGACGTCGAAGGTGAGTACTTATTTTCTCTTCCTTATGTGTTTGGATGTAGGTACGAGCGACTTCACGGAGACGGCGACTCCGCGGGAATGCCTGTCGACTGCGACCGCGCGCGTCATTGCCTGCGCGGGGGAGATACTGGCTGCGCTCCAGTACCTGAGTCCGCGGGAGGTGATTCCGCGGGACACGCCGTCCGTCTTCAAGGCCGTGTCCAACATCCCGGCCATCGTTGACTGGCTTCGCCGCTCCTCCTGCCGTGTTGGCATTACCATGGCTCTGAGCATGGTATTGGCGCACTACTCCGAGGGGTTTGATGTGGAGGAGGTCACCGCTGGCTTCCCCTCGGAGACTGGTGAGTTCGACGTTGCCGAAGTGCTGCGCCTGATGGATGCGGTGCGCCCCTTTGCCGACCGGGTGCTGGCGACTGCTGACTTGGAGACTCACATCTCCAGCCAAGCGGCGCCTGGGGACACGGAGAAGGAGCCAAGCCCGGTGGACTACCCCGCGGAGCGCCTTTTCCACGCCGCGGCCACCGGCTCCTTGTCCACATACCCGGTCGTCCTGTACACACCGAAGTTTCGTCACGGCGATGGTGGCGCCGAGCCTGTCGTAGAAGGGGCTCCGGGGCCGTCCTCCTAGGTTAAAGGGTCCCTGTGTAAAAAGTAACTTGAATTCCCGCGAGCGGGTGTCAGTTGTAAATAAATTGATAGTTTTTGCTTAACTATAATTCGATGGTTGCTTTTGAATTTATGTTATTGTGGCGGCGATGCTTTGGAGTTGGTTCCGACTCTCCATGGCCTTCAGGCCAGTCGTCTTGCGACCCCGATGAAGGCTATCGACTTGACTGTTTTCCTTGTCGAGCTGGGCGTCCCCAGTCGCAGTACGTAGTCGTTATAGTGCGAATAGCAGCCTCATGGGTGGAGCAGCAGTAAGTTTGTAGTTGCGCTGTTTATATGTAGCGCGCCACTCGTCGTGGCTCGGTGAGCCAGTCGCTAGGCGACTCCAAAGGGGGTCATTGCGGGCGTTTTTTCCTTGGCGAGCCGCGGGTCCATTTTGCGGGGTCCCTAGTCGAAGTACTTAGCCGCGCAATTCGCCAGCCTAAGGTAGAGGAGGGCATTGGTGTGCTGTATAGCGTAGCACGAGACGGTCGCCATGGCCCATGGGGCTGGCCGAGCATGCGGCCCTGCTGTGGGTTCCAGTCGCCGTTTTCACCCGACGGCGTAAGGGGTGGTGGGCGGCCGGACCTGGTGTTGCGTCCAGTCACACCGCCATGCCCTTGTTAGCCCGGCTACTTGGCCGATCGTGGACTTCACTCTTCCAGCAGCGGCGACCGAAGGTCTCTCAGTACCGAGTCACTTGTCGCGGCGACTGGGCCGGTATGTACCGGGATGAGAGATGGAGGTATCTGGCGGGTGAAGGAAAGGCAGTCGGAGTTGGAGATCAATGCGGTCGGCGATTTTTATTAACCTCTAAATTTGCGGGCTACATTTTGTCCTTAGGTGTAAAACCGTCGGAGGAGGTTCACGTTCCAGGGGCGCTCCACCTCTCTGGTGAGCGGTTCGCCTTTGTCGTCCTTGCGGACGTCTGTGAGGTAGTAGGAGTCGTTGCCGAGTACGCGGCTGACGGCGAATGGTCCTTCCCAGGGCGGTGACAGCTTGTGCATGCCTTTCTTGTCTTGGATTAGCCGGAGTACGAGGTCTCTGACTTGGAAGGAGCGACTCCGAACGCGACGACTGTGGTAGCGACGGAGATCCTGCTGGTAGATGGCGGTCCTGGAGAGTGCGAGATCTCTGGCCTCGTCAAGGAGGTCGATGTCATCTTGGCGAGCTCGCTCGTTGTCTTCTTCGGCGTAGTTGGCGACCCGAGGCGAGTCGTAGGCGATGTCCGTGGGCATAACGGCCTCGGCGCCATACACCAGGAAGAAAGGCGTGAAGCCAGTTGACCTGTTTGGTGTTGTGCGGATGCCCCACAGTACTGAAGAGAGCTCTTCTGCCCAGCAACCGGCTGCGCGTTCCAGGGGCACAACCAGGCGCGGCTTGAGTCCGTGAAGGATGCTCTGGTTTGCTCTTTCTGCTTGGCCGTTCGACTCGGGGTGTGTGACTGACGCGAGGTCGAGTCGGATGCCCTTCTCTTCGCAGAAGTCGGCCATCTCCCCTTTGGCGAAGTTGGTGCCATTGTCGGTTATGATGCTGTGAGGGTAGCCATATCGATAGATAAGCTCTCGTAGGAACTTTGTGGCTGTCTTCCCGTCGCCCTTCTTTATGGGCTTTGCTTCTACCCATTTGGTGAACTTGTCCACCGCAACCAGGAGGTGAGTGTATCCGCCGGGGGCCGTTTTGAATTTCCCTACCATGTCCATGCTCCAGACGGCGAAGGGCCAAGTAAGGGGAATGGTCTTCAATGCTGACCCCGGCATGTGCGGCTGGCTTGCGTACTTTTGGCACCCGACGCATGAACGGACGAGCGCGACTGCGTCTTCGTGGGCCGTTGGCCAATAGAAGCCGTGACGGAAGGCTTTGGCGACGATTGAACGCGCGCCTGCGTGGTGGCCGCAGTCCCCTGCGTGGATATCACGCAGGATGTTGCGCCCTTCCGTGCTGTCGACGCATCGTTGGAACACTCCCGAGACACTGCGCTTGTACAGTTCATTGTTGATGATGGTGAAAGACTTGCACCTGCGTACGATAGCTCGTGCTTTAGCTTCGTCCATTGGCAGTATCTGGCGCTCGAGGTAGCTGATGTATGGCTCGGTCCAGTCGACGCTGTCGGCGGTGAGTGCGACTAGGGTGGAGTCGGGAGCAGGAGGCTCGGCGATGTCCAGCTGTTGCTGCCAAAACCCACCGGCGGGCAGCGACGGGCAACACCGTAGAGCCGGGAACAACCTAGGGCTGCGGCTGGCCGAGGTCCCTCCGAGCGACGGCCCGCAAAGCCTTCTGGTACACACGTCCGATGCTGATGCAAGGGCGTGCCACCTGACCTATACCTGGTCAGGAAGGTGATGGAGATGCCTCGCTTAGTTTCCTGCATGGCATACACGTAAACATTAAATACGAGCCTCGATTGGCTCTCAGGTTATCCTGTGAATCGGCTCAGGGAGCCGATCCACCCATGATTCGTACGAGGTGCACGAATATATGGTGGTCCTGCTTGATCAAGATAAAGCTAATGAGATCTACGACGATTTAGGGTTTTCACCGCATAATCGGATCATCCTACTCAGGATTGGGCCTCGCGGCCACGCACGGTGATCATAAGCCGATCCTAGACAAGGCCTAAAAACCAACACGAGGTTGATCCCCGGAACATCCTGTCTAGGACTAGCGAATGACACCCTACGTGCCGCTGGATCCTCCAGCCCCTTGTAAGGCCTAACTATTGCAGATATTAAACTAATCCTTGATGAACAAGGAGCAACCGTAACGGATCAGATCTACTAAATAATGATCAAGCGGGGTGTCGCCCCTACACCTAAGATAGGTGTAAGGGCGGCTAGATATGCAAGGGTTGCACTACGATAGCATGTTACGCGAAGAACTATGCTAACCCTAACACATCTATGATAACTACGTTGCTTGCCATCAAAAAGGCTTCAGTACGAGCAACGCATGAACAACGTGGAGCTTGTGCTGCCTAGATCGCAAGATGCGATCTAGGCAGCATGTTGCTTACCGGTAGAAACCCTCGAGACGAAGGAGTTGGCGATGCGCCGAGATTGATTTGGTTGGTTGAACGTTGGTTGTTGTTTATTCCATAAACCCTAGATACATATTTATAGTCCAGGGGACTTTCTAATTTAGGCGTGCACCTAACCGTGCACGGGTGAAACTCTATCTAAGATGCGATCTACTATATTACAGATACATGGGCAATCTAGCCCAACTTCGCATATAAGGCCGATTCACGTACTTCTTCAGTATATAATCTTAAAACCCATCTTGATCGCGGCCCACCTCTGACTTGGTCAAATTCCGGTGATAACACATGCCCCCCTGGTTTTGGAATTGATAATTCCAAAATCACTCTGTTTTTTCTTCGTCGGGTCATGTCATGGCAGAGCAGAACCGTCGCAGCATTCTTCATCATGATGCCCTGTCTTCTCAACTTTTCCGCGTGATTTGACCGTTGTCTTTGGGCACCACCGCCTCGGAAACTGCTGTGGCATTGAATTTCTACTATAGCCCCTTTATTTAACCGCTCTGAGCAGTTTGCCACTTCATCACCTTGCTCTGTTCTGGCCATCGGCTCCCAAAAAACCCCCAATCTCCCACAACTATGTCTTCCTCTTCTTCCTCATCGGTCTTCTCTGACTCCTCCTCATCCCGCGAGCCGACACCGGAGTGGGGCTCGTTGGCGGCGCACGACATTCTCGCCCCAACGACGTGGGACAAAGAGGAACACGATTCCTCCATCTGGTCTGAGGATGACAAATCCCTGACCGACGGAGAGGGCGACCTCCAATTCCTCGTCGAGGGGGAAGAGGAGGCGGAGAGCGAGGACGACCGCTTCTCCTGGGATGATTTCACTTCCTCCGAGGAAGAGGCGGAGGAGGAGGACGACGACGACGACTCCCTCGAAGGTTACCCACCAGCAAAGCGCCTCCGCACCTGGTGGGACGACGACAGTGATGACGACGATGAGGAAGATGAGGCTCCCGTAGAAGGCTACGGAAGCTCTGATGAGGAGCCTCCCAGCAGCTGCGCCGGAGGTAGCGACGACGAGGGCAGCAACGGCCCCTAGATTAGGGACCAGTAGTAGTAGTTGGCTTTTGCCCTTCTCCTTCCCTGAGCAATCGGCTCTTTATTTGTAAGAAATCCCCTTATTAATGAAGAAAATATCCTTTAATTAACTTTGCTTCCTTGTCAACCTTGCCGATTGTCGAATGGAGTTGTCGTACAGAGAGCCGATAGCGAAACATCGGCTCGTACGGTGATCTGAAACCAAACTGTTGCCTAAACGCACAGTCCAACAGGCCTCAGTAGGCCTAATTTTCGTCCAAACCATCAGATTGAACTCCTCAGCAACCATTAGGAGATTCGTCTCACATATCATGATTTCTGGTCTGAACCGATTCCGTTAACTTGCTAATCTGAGCTTATTCCTCTAGAGTCGATATCAGTGTATCGGCTTTGTTATTCTGAAGTCGATGCCCGTGCATCGGCTGCATTTGCATACTGTTATTTCCATATGTTTTCTCAAGTCGATGTCCGCGCATCGGCTGTGATTTTTTTTTTTACTGGCCGATTTTAAATCGGCCCCCACATCTTACTGCCCATCATCCCACATGCTTGGGAAATACTTCTTGAGGTGTTGACCATTGACAGCTACTGGGAACTTCTCGCCGCTCAACTCTTCCAGCATGTATGCATTACCCTTCAAGGCCTGGACAACTTTGTACGGACCGTGCCAATTAGGAGACCATTTGCCGTATGCCTTGTCCCTGGTTCCCAACGGCAACACAGCTTCCCATACTAAATCACCAATTTGAAACTCCTTTGGTCTAACCTTCTTATTGTAGGCACGAGCCACCCTGCTTTGTTCTCCTTAATCTTCTCCAACGACCAAAGCCTAAGTTCTGTTGCGTCCTCAATAGTGTCACTCATCAAGGCTGCATATTCTTCAGCTGTCAGATCATTCTGAAACGTGACACGTCTTGATCCAGCCGTAATTTTCCAAGGTAATACGGCTTCCTGTCCATAGACAAGCTGGTACGGCGAAGTCTTTATAGCTCCATGGCACGACATGCGGTAGGCCCATAATGCTTCTGATAACTTCTCATGCCAGTCCCTAGGGTTCTCGTCAATTTTCCTCTTAATCAGCTTGATCAAGCTCTGATTGGACGCTTCAGCTTGCCCGTTAGCTTGAGCATAGTACGGAGATGATCGGATCAGTTTGACCCCCATGTCATCGCAGAACTTCCTGAATTCCTTAGAAACAAAGACCGAACCTCCATCGGTCGTGATAGTTTGGGGAATTCCGAACCTATGAATGACGTGTTTTTTCACAAACTTGATCACATCTTATGATTTCACCTTCTTCATAGGGACGGCTTCCACCCACTTGGTGAAGTAATCTGTGATAACCAAAATCCATTCGTGTTTTTTGCTTGACGCTGGATGGATTTTGCCGATCATATCCATGCCCCACCCCCGAAACGGCCAAGGCTTGATGATGGGGTTCATCGCTGATGCTGGTACCATCTGAATCTTCCCGAACATCTGACACGCTTGGCACCCCTTGTAATAATTGAAGCAATCTTCAAGCATGGTGGGCCAATAAAACCCTGATCGTCTGATCAGCCACTTCATCTTATGAGCCGACTGATGCGTTCCACAGGCGCCTTCATGCACCTCATGTAAGAGCCGATTAGACTCAGTTGGTCCCAGGCACTTGAGCAGCAACCCTTCCAACGTCCTGTAGAACATGTCGTCTCCTATGAGGACATACTTCATGGCTTTGTATCTTATCCGTTTAGGTGCCCCCCGAGCCGAATCTTTTAAGTAATTGAAGATTTCGGCTCTCCAATCATCCTGTTCCAGGAATTGTACCTGAACTTCTGACCCATCGGCTGTATCTATGTAGCCTGACGCCATTTGTGCGAGATTGTTGGCCTCAGTGTTTCGGGATCTTTGGACCCAATTAAAGTTGATGTACCGAAACTGTGTCATCAACTCACGGCATTCCATCCAATATGGGAAAAGCGATTCACTCTCGCACTTATATTCATCCGTGAGCTGGTTAATCACCAACTTGGAGTCTCCAAAAAGCTCTACTGCTTCTGCCCCGGCTTCCAGTAGTAACTCCATTCCCTTACATATTGCCTCATATTCTGCTACGTTATTGGTGCAAGGGGTAGATAATCTGATGGAGAAGGAGTATTCTGCCCCCCGGGGCGACACGAGCAGTATGCCGATGCCACAACCATCGTCGCAAGCCGATCCATCGAAGAACATAGCCCATGCACGTATAGATAGTGCTGCTATATTGGTACTGATCCGTTCAGCGATGAGATCGGCCAACGCTTGTCCCTTGACTGCTTTCGCAGGCTGATACCGGAGATCGAACTCTGACAACGCAAACATCCACTTACCAAGTCGGCCTTTCAAAACAGGGGCCGACAACATGTGCTTGACAACATCTGACTTGCATATGACGATGATCTCTGCCGTCAAAAGGATGTGATGAAGCTTGGTGCAGGTAAAGAACAGGCAGAGGCAAAGTTTCTCGACCTCAGGATATCTTGTCTCCGCGTCCAAGATCCTTCTCGCTAAGGTAGAAAACGACCTTTTCCACACCTTCGTAGAGTTGCACCACTACCGAAGCGATGGATGTGTCACCATCGACAAGTAGATGTAGAACGGCCTGTCTTGCTGGGGCGGAACTAGCACAGGCGGCGTCGTCAGATAACGCTTAATCTCATCAAACGCCTGTTGCTGTTCTGCCCCCCAGTGAAACTCGTCGTCAGATTTAGTTTTCACCAGCGCCATGAACGGCTCGATTCGCCCCGACAGATTAGAGATGAATCGTCGGACGAAATTGATTTTGCCGATGAGACGTTGGAGCTCCTTCTTCGTGGTTGGCGGCTGCATGGTACGCACCGCCTCCTGACTTTTCAGGCCGATCTCAATTCCCCGTTCATGAACCAGAAAACCTAGGAATTGACCAGCCGTCACGCCAAAGGCACACTTCTTCGGATTCATTCTCAGTCCGAATTTCCGAGTTCGGTCTAGGACGCGCCGTAAATCATCCAAGTGTCCCTCCATGGAGACAGATTTGACTACCACGTCGTCGATATAGATCTCCACCAACTTTCCGATCAGATCATAAAATATATAATTCATGGCTCGTTGGTACGTTGCACCAGCATTCTTCAACCCAAAGGTCATGACCACATATTCAAACAAACCTACTGCCCCTGGCACTCTGAATGCGGTCTTGTGTATATCTTCCGGAGCCATGAAGATCTGGTTATAGCCGGCGTTGCCATCCATGAAGCTCAACACCTTGTGGCCAGCAGCGGCATTTATCAACGTTTCTGCCACAGGCATCGGATACTCGTCCTTTGGAGTGGCTCTATTGAGATCTCGGAAATCGATGGCCACACGCCATCGGCCGTCCTTCTTCTCTACAGGAACGATACTGGAGATCCACTCAGCATACCTGCATGGCCTGATGAACCCGGCGGCCAACATCTTCTCGATCTCTTTCTTGACTTCTTCCAGAATTTCAGCCCTCATCTGACGTGCTCGTTGTTGGAACGGCCGAAATCCTTTCTTAAGGGGGAGTCGATGCTCAATGATGCTCCTGTCCAACCCAGGCATCTCCGTGTAATCCCATGCAAAGCAATCTGGGTATTCTTTTAACAGAGCTATCATCTGTCCCCTGAGCTGTGGATCTAGCTTCTTGCTGATAAAAGTCGGTCGCGGCTTATCCCCAGGACCAATGTCGACTTCCTCTAGCTCATCAGCCGATGTAAACCCATACCCTAGCTTTCCGTCCCCTGTGAGGTCGACGCCATATACTGGGAGAGCAGGTGGTACGGATAATACAGGCCGATCGCTAGAATCGGCTTCCATCTTGATCATCACCAGGATCTTTCGGCAGTGTCGGGGCCGATCACGTGGAGCAGCTTCTTCCTTATCTTCGCTACGAGAGCAGTTGCCCTCGCCTCTACCCTCATCAGGGGGGTGCCCCAGTTCTATCATGTTGATGTTGAACGAGCATCTTGGCTGGCACCTCTCAGGGTAAGTGTAGTTAACCCTGTCAACGGCGCACGACGGTGAATTAGGCACTTCTGGCGCCGCCAATGTGAATGACGACGGTGGACAGGACTGAAGTGGCACTTTTCCTTGGTAGGTCCCGAGAGCTGGTTCTAATAGAGAGTGCTGATACTTCATGACCTCCTTGATCATCCGAACGGCGACATGCTCCAAAGTATTCACCAGGCTCTCAGAATGGCGATGCAACGAGTGAGTCACCATGCCGCTAATCTCCTGGCGCACAGCCCTAGTACGTTCTTCTGACGGGACGGATAGGTCCACTCCATCGAGCGCGCCTTCCGGTGAGAACCCCTTCCACCTGATGCCATGTGAACGGGTTCTGTGATATGAGCCGATGAGGTCGGCTTCGAGGATGACTTTGATCTCGTCATACTTATTCTTGAGTTCGTCGGTCAGATCCTCGTACGTGACTGGCGTGCCGTCCGCCATCTCAGATGTAGATGGCGATGTGGTTGATGTAGAAGCTTGTCCCACCGGGCGTGCCAGAATGTGTTGCTGCCAAAACCCACCGGCGGGCAGCGACGGGCAACACCGTAGAGCTGGGAACAACCTAGGGCTGCGGCTGGCCGAGGTCCCTCCGAGCGACGGCCCGCAAAGCCTTCTGGTACACACGTCCGATGCTGATGCAAGGGTGTGCCACCTGACCTATACCTGGTCAGGAAGGTGATGGAGATGCCTCGCTTAGTTTCCTGCATGGCATACACGTAAACATTAAATACGAGCCTCGATCGGCTCTCAGGTTATCCTGTGAATCGGCTCAGGGAGCCGATCCACCCATGATTCGTACGAGGTGCACGAATATATGGTGGTCCTGCTTGATCAAGATAAAGCTAATGAGATCTACGACGATTTAGGGTTTTCACCGCATAATCGGATCATCCTACTCAGGATTGGGCCTCGCGGCCACGCACGGTGATCATAAGCCGATCCTAGACAAGGCCTAAAAACCAACACGAGGTTGATCCCCGGAACATCCTGTCTAGGACTAGCGAACGACACCCTACGTGCCGCTGGATCCTCCAGCCCCTTGTAAGGCCTAACTATTGCAGATATTAAACTAATCCTTGATGAACAAGGAGCAACCGTAACGGATCAGATCTACTAAATAATGATCAAGCGGGGTGCCGCCCCTACACCTAAGATAGGTGTAAGGGCGGCTAGATATGCAAGGGTTGCACTACGATAGCATGTTACGCGAAGAACTATGCTAACCCTAACACATCTATGATAACTACGTTGCTCGCCATCAAAAAGGCTTCAGTACGAGCAACGCATGAACAACGTGGAGCTTGTGCTGCCTAGATCGCAAGATGCGATCTAGGCAGCATGTTGCTTACCGGTAGAAACCCTCGAGACGAAGGAGTTGGCGATGCGCCGAGATTGATTTGGTTGGTTGAACGTTGGTTGTTGTTTATTCCATAAACCCTAGATACATATTTATAGTCCAGGGGACTTTCTAATTTAGGCGTGCACCTAACCGTGCACGGGTGAAACTCTATCTAAGATGCAATCTACTATATTACAGATACATGGGCAATCTAGCCCAACTTCGCATATAAGGCCGATTCACGTACTTCTTCAGTATATAATCTTAAAACCCATCTTGATCGCGGCCCACCTCTGACTTGGTCAAATTCCGGTGATAACACCAGCTCGCGGGGTGCGCGCACCGAGGGGTGGCTGAGGATATCCAGGACGACGCCCGCAGGGGGTTGGAGTCGCTTGGACCCGATTCTGGCTAGTGCGTCGGCTTCCTCATTCTTGCGCCTGTCAACCCATTCGACGATGTGGCCGGCGAAGCCAGCGCCGGCTTGGTCGACGGCGCGCTTGTATGCAATCATGTTGGCGTCGGTGGCGTCACAGGTGCCGGAAGTCTGACTGGCGACCAGGTCGGAATCGCCGAGGCAGCGCAGCCGCGTTGCGCCCATCTCTTTTGCTACTCGCATACCGTGTAGAAGCGCCTCGTACTCGGCCATGTTGTTGGTGCAGGGCTCGAATCTGAGTTGCAGGACGTACTTCACGGTGTCGCCCTTTGGTGATGTGAGGACGACTCCCGCGCATGCCCCCTCGAGGTTCTTAGAACCGTCGAAGTGCAGTGTCCAGTGTTTGAGGTCCGCGGGGGAGCTTGGCTGCTGGGCCTCTTCCCAGTCCGCGAGGAAGTCGGCGAGTGCCTGAGATTTAATGGCGTGGCGCGACTCGTAGGTGATGTTGTGGACGCCGAGTTCGACTGCCCACTTGGCGATCCGGCCAGTTGCATCGCGGTTACGGATGATGTCGGCGAGTGGTGTTGAAGCGACTACCTTGATGGGGTGCTCGTGGAAGTAAGGGGCCAGTCGCCTCTGAGCCCTGAGGACGGCGTACACCAGCTTTTGGTAATGCGGGTACCGCTGCTTGGATTCGATTAGAGCTTCGCTGATGTAGTAGACCGGGCGCTGTACCAGTTGCTCCCTTCCCTCTTCCTTCCGTTCGACGACCATGACCGCGCTTATAGCGCGGTTCGATGCGGCGACGTATAGGAGCATAGTCTCTTTTGGTAGCGGGGCCGCGAGGATAGGGGCATTCGAAAGGGCGTGTTGGAGTTCTTCCAGGGCCCGCTGCGCCTCATCCGTCCACCTGAACGACTCCGACTTCTTGAGCAAGCGGTAGAGTGGCATGGCCTTGTCGCCGAGCCGGGGTATGAAGCGACTGAGGGCGGTGACTCGGCCGGCGAGTTTCTGCGCGTCGACTAGGCAGGTCGGCTGCTTCGTGCGCATAACCGCCAGTGTCTTTTCCGGGTTGGGCTCGATGCCTCGTTTGGAGACGACGTAGACTAGCAACTGTCCAGAAGGGACCCCGAAGGTGCACTTTAGAGGATTGAGCTTGATCTTGTATCACCGTAAGTTGGCGAATGTTTCGGCGAGGTCATTGATGAGGTCGGCCTGGTGAGTCGACTTGACTACCACGTCGTCGATGTAGACGTGCACGTTGCGGCCGATTTGGCTTTCCAGGCAGCTGTTCATGCACCGTTGGTATGTTGCTCCGGCGTTCTTGAGGCCGAAGGTCATGGACGTGTAGCAGTAGGCACCCAGGGGCGTGATGAATGCTGTCTTCTCTTGGTCTTCCTTGGCCATCTTTATTTGATTGTACCCAGAGTACGCATCGAGGAAGCATAGCGACTCGGACCCGGCGACCGCATCGATAATCTGGTCGATTCGCGGCAGGACGAATGGGTCCTTGGGGCATGCGCTGTTGAGGCTTGTGTAATCGATACACATTCGCCACGTCTTGTTCTTCTTTAACACCAGGACTGGGTTTGCCAACCATTTGGGGTGTTTGATTTCGATGATGAAGCCGGCGGCGAGTAGCCGGTTTACTTCTTCGGCGATTGCGCGTCGCCGCTCTTCTCCTACAGGGCGCATTGCCTGCCTAACGGGTCGCGCGGAGGGATCGACGTGTAATTTGTGCTCAGCAAGTTCTCTCGGGACACCTGGCATGTCAGACGGTTTCCATGCAAAGATATCTCGATTCTCACGGAGGAACTTGATGAGCGCGCTTTCCTATTGGGCGGACAGGCCCGTCCCAATGGTAACTTGCCTACTTGGATCGTTTTCTACAAGATCTACTTGGCGAGTGCTTGTTGCAGGCTTGAAGGTTGCTGCGGACGAGTCAAGCTCGGTTGGCTTCTCCAGGACGGCGGGGTCGTTGCGATCGACTGGATATTTGGCGAGCTCGGCGGAGTTGTCTTGTTCGTCGGTGATGACGGCGTCGGCGAGCTTGGCGCTGACGTCCTCGCATTCCAGTGCCATCTCCGGATCGCCGTGGATGGTGATGACGCCTCGAGGCCCTGGCATCTTCATCATGTTGTATGCGTAGTGGGGTGTCGCCATGAAGCGGGCGAACGCCTGTCGGCCGAGCACACGGTGGTAGGAGCTGCGGAAGTTCACTACCTCGAATGTTATCCGCTCGGTGCGGTAGTTCACGGGCGTACCGAAGGTGACTGGCAATGTGACCTTGCCGATCGGGAAGGCCTTCCGCCCAGGGACGATGCCGTGGAACGTAACCTTGGTGTTCTCGAGGCGTGAGTCTGGTAAACCGAGTCGCTGGAAGGTTTCGTAGTACATAATGTTGATGGAGCTTCCTCCGTCCATCAGGGTTTTTGGTAGCCTGTAGTCGGCGACCTTGGGCCTGACGACTAGTGCCACTCGGCCGGGGTACTCGATGCGGGGAGCGTGATCTTCGCGGCTCCAGGTAATACTTTGCTCGGACCAGTTAAGCCACCGGGGCACGTCAGAAAGGATGACCGCGTGTACCGCCACTGCCCTTGCGAGGACCTTCCTGTCCCGCCGGTCGCCGACCCCAGTGAAGGTGTGGAGCGAGCCGGCGCTGCGACCGAAGCCTTCTCCCTTGTGCTGGTCTTGGTCTTTGGCGCGGTCTTTGTGCTGATTACCGCCGCCGTTTTCCTTGGCGCGGCGGGCCTTTTCTATCTGCTTCAGGGAGTAGCAATTTCCCGTCGTGTGATTGGCGGGTTTGCCCTCCTTGCTGTGATAGATGCATGGTGCATCTAGGAGGCTTCGGGCGTCGAAGCGCTTGGGCTGAGGCCGATCCTCCCGTGGTGCGCGAATGTCGCGCCGGAACGATTTTGGCTCACGCTGCTCGTAGTCGGTGGTGGCGACCAGCTCGTTGTGTCCTCCTTCTCCGCGGCGCTTGCCGTTGTTAGACCGGCCGGCGAATCGGTAGTCACCGCGCCGGGGCTCCGTGTGCGCGGGGCGGCGATTGCGTCGCTGGCCGTACTCGTCGTCTGAGTCGACTGTAGGGTCTTCGTCGGCGTAGCGGGTGGCGATGTCGAAGAGCTCGGAGATTGAGATGTTATCCCTGCTGACGCGACGGAGCTTGGCGCTTAGCGGTTCGTACCGGCAGCAGCGTCGGAAGCAATAGATTGCCGTGTCCGTGCTGATGCCGCTGGAGGTCGTCCACATGTCCTGCCAGCGCTGCACCCACCGGCGGGTTGACTCGCGCGGGCCTTGGACGCAGCGATCCAGGTCTTCTATGGTTGTAGCACGAGTGTATGCGCTGGCGAAGTGCTGGATAAATGCGGCGCGGGCTTCTTCCCAGGAGTCAATGCTGTTGATGGTGAGGGTGTTGAACCAGTGGCGATTGACGCCGTCCATCATGAGAGGCAGGTAACGTGCTGCGAGCAACTCGGAGTGGCCTTGGATCCCCATTGCCATGGCGTACGAGTCGATCCAGACTGTAGGGTCGATATGTGTGTCGTACTTCTCGATGTCACGGGGCCCCTTGAACCCAACGGGGTACGGCTCGCCTCTGATCATTGGCCCGAAGCAAGCGGGGCCGATTCGAGTAAACGCGCTCTGGCGCGGGGCTTCATCGGCGTGGCGGTCGTTCAGCCGATTTCGCGCCCGCCATTCTTGGTCGTTGACGATGTGGGTTCGGGAGTCAACTGGCTGTCCATTGGCGGCGACCATCACCCGCGCGGGGCGCGGCTCGATTCGGTTGTTAGACGAGTGGGCCGCGCGCGGTGCTGGCGGCGGGCCGTTGTTGGCGTTGACAACCGCGCGGTTTGCTGCGTCCGACGACGCCGCGCGACTGGCGGATGTGCGCGAATAGAGTCGCCCTTGCGAGTCGGCTGCGGCGTGCTGTTGCTCCAATGCCTTGGCAACCAAGGCCTTGGCGTGCTGGACAAGGATTGCGCCGTCTCCCGTTTCGGGGATTCTTGCGAGGACGGCCTGTGCAGCCGCAATGTTGTCGGCTGGAGACGAGTGCAACGGTAGGCCGTTGGCGTCAACTTCTGCCCGAGGAACTTCGGGTGGCGGTGGTGGTGGCGGAGGTGCTCCGTGCGCCGCTCTATCGGCAGCAGCCCGACTTCCTTCCGGGATGTCAGGGTTCTGGATTCGGGCGACCCGGATTTCCCCATCTGGGTCGTCGAAGTTAAGGCGAGCGCTGGGGAAGTCATTCGCGCGGGCGCGCTCCGTGCGCCGGCGGTTTCGCTGCTGAGGATAATGAGATACGGCTCTTACTTCATCTTGCTCGAGACGAAATTTTTGCCTTTCGGCGAGCTCCTTTTTCCTCTGCTCTTCGAGGGCCGCCCGGTGCGCCTCGATCTCGGTCGCGGTGGCGGTTGCAGGGAGGGGGGTGGTGAAGGCGTCGACCGGAAGCTCTTCCTCGCCCCCCGCCATGAAGACTGCGGTCGGGTAGCGGTAGCGTGGGGCCTCGACGGAGTCCGGGTCGGAGTCGCTGCCGAAGAGGGAGAGGATGGAGTCGTCCTCGAAGCCATCTTCGAAGTCGCTTGGGTGAGAAACCAAGGAGATAGAGTCCTTGGCCGACACCGTGGTGATAGAGCGGGCAGTCGGGGACGCAGCGGTGGACCCAGCGACCGATGTTATAGCGATGATGTCGGTGAAGTCGGCGTCGATCGCGGCGATAACGGAGTCGATGGCTGGGACTGTGTCGATGGAGTCGGTGGCTGACGAGGTAACGATGGAGTTGGCGGTCGGCGCCACGACCGCCGAATCGGCATCATCTTCCAGGGCCGACTCGGTCTCTGCGTATACCTCGCCGGTGACCGGGCGGGTAGCAGTGAGGAGTTGTCCTGGCGCGAAGGGGTCGTGCGACCGACCGGGGCGAGGCTCGGTGGGGTCGCTGACACCGGCGAGCCCAACGAAGAGGTTGATGGAGCCGATCGGCACCATCCAGGCGTGCTTGAGAGGTAACGAGGCGGGCCGGTAGGTGCTTGGCTGGATGTGGAAGAAATTGTCGGTGGCGATCATCCTGCCGGAAGCAACCGGCCGCCGCACTGGCGAGTAGGGCCTCGCCGTAGCTCGGAGGCTTGATGTCCCATGCCCCACGGTGGGCGCCACTGTCGTGGATGTGACCACGGCAGATGCTACAGGGGGTAGCACTTCATTGATGCGAGGGTAAGGGAACGTCGCCATCTACGGGTCGAGGTGCAAGAGACGCAAGGGTTTTACCCAGGTTCAGCCCCTCCGGAGAGTAAAAGGCCTACGTCCTGCTAGATCTTTATTGCTCAGTGGAGAATTACAATGGGGGGGCTCAGTCGGCGAGAAGCCAAGAGCTTACAATGAGGAGATTGGATCTCAGATGATGTGTCCCTCTAGGGTTTAGCCCGGGGGTTTATATTTCCACCCCCGACCTAGGGTTACAAAGGGATAACTCCGAATCGTATCAGTTACTACAAATCCGGGATACCGCACCCTTCTTCAAGTAATCTCTATCTTGAATCGAGCAGATCTTCTCCTTAGAGCTTCGGCCCAGTCGCCTTCGAGCCCAGTCGATTGGGCGACTGGCGGTCCTTCCTGGGCCTTCATCCTTGTGGCGAGTGGGACTGGCGACCCACCCCCTATGGGCATATCCCCATCAGGGTTTGTAAGTCCTCATGCCATCTAGAGTGTCTCACACCCCTATGCACATTATTCACTCCCTTGGTATAGTCTATGTTCAAGTTTGTGAGTTTTTGTATGATTTTGTGGTCGAATTTCTGGGCAAACATCACAAGTCAGCAGCACCCGGTCTCAGACCCGGTCGACCGGCCTCTCAACCGGCCGTTCCGGTGTGCCGCCCGGTCAACCGGATGTACAACCGGCCCGTTCGGTCTGTAGTCCGGTCCGACCGGCCCGTGCGCCGGCTCGCCCAGTTCTTCGCACAAACTTGTCGAAACACTTGGATATATGCTATGTTTCTTTGGCCTCCCTATATATTGATGACATGTACACTTACCTCATTGCTCTCCTCGCCCTATATTGCTTATTCACAGGAGATTGGAGCGGTGAGGACCGTGACACCACTGCCAAGAGAGGGAGGCATGTAGGACACCCACCACGACGTACGAGCGGTCGTGTGCCTACTGATGGTACCTCCTCTGGAAGAACCAAGTCGGTTCCCAACAGGAAGAGAGATAAGCAAGCAGCCCAGGAAGAAGATGAGATCTTGCCAACATATAATGTTGGCGATGTACAAGTTGGGGCATGGAGATGACTTAGAGATTCCAACCCCTATCGCTTTGAGGAACCCACTTATACAGGGGGAGATCGTTTTTTCTGGACTAAGACACAGCAGAGGATGTGGGAAGAGTACTATGACACCCAAGATCACATGAAGAATGGTACTTTTGTTATGCCCAAGGCCATCAAGGATGTTCTTGCACTGCATGAAGACACTCAGTTTCGCTTTGCGGTTGAGACCTTGAAGCCGATGGGACTGTATGAGCTTATGTGCCTGATGCCCACTGATGAATGCTACTGTCCGATCTTGGTGAGGCAGTTTCATTGCACAGTCTTTTTCCATGATGATGCAGCTCGGACTATGACTTGGATGACTATCAAAAAGAAATACACTTGCAACTATCTTGATTTCTGTGAAGCCCTGGGGTTTGGTGGAGGTCGTGCTCGTGGTTTCAAGATATACTCTCAGCAGAAGTTCGCCAAGGGAGACATTGCCTTTTGCTATCCGTCGAATCCCACGGCTGGACCTCCCACTATTTCTGGCATGTACTACTCCTACCTGCTACTTGCCAAGCTCTTCCGTGAGACCCTCATCAGCAAGTCCGGCGATACAAGTGAATGCCGTGGCTATCATCTGAACTTGATGTACTACTGCCATCCTGAGTACCGGAAACTCATTGATGGGTGTGATTTCCTCTACTGTGAGCTGCGGCGATGTGTTCGCGAACGGATGACACCTAACTATGCTCAATATGTCCAGCTGCTCATCAATAGGGTTGTGCCAGCACCTCTCAATACTCAAGGTGAAAGGGTTAGGATGGAAGCCTTCAGGATTCCTATCCAAGGTGACAGACCAGATGTACCTGAGATGATGCCCTATGAGCGCCGGTCCAAGGAACGCCATGACCATGCTAGCTCCAGCTCCTCTAGCCGCCCACAGCATGGTGTCTCTCGGTTCTTCTCTAGCTTATGGCAGATGTGCAAAAATACCAATGATGTTGCACACCAAAGCGTTGCCATGACCCAAGAGACGAGGAGGCGCCAAAATGAGTTCATGTCTGCTAGGAATGCCCCCGTTCCTCCTCCTGGTCCTGAGTTGGAGCCCGTACATGCACCTAACTGGGAGATGCCTCTTCTCACTGATCAGATGTTCCAGAATTTTGACCCCTCCTTGTACACCTTTGGCGGTCCTCGTCCTCGGCCTGCTCGTGTCCCTACTGATGATGATGCTGAAGAGGATGAAGGTGCTACTGATACGCGTGATGATGGCGAGAGCTCATACTCCGTTGGGCATGAGATCTTTTGATGGGTGCGCTAGCATCTCTCCTCTTTTCTTCGCCTTTTTGGTGTTCCGATGCCAAAGGGGGAGAAGAGAGTAGAGTCTAGGATTCACGGGGTGTTGCTTTGGATGTCACAAGCCATGGGTGTTGCTTTATTTGATTCTTATATGGCTTGTGCTTCCTCGCTTTTATCGTTTCAAGAACCATTTGCTATTTTTAAGTAATTCGTGTATGGACATGTACCTATATGCTTAAACTCTATTATATGTGCTACTCTATGTTAGGATGATTATGTGTGTTATGCTTATGTATCTTGATATGCACATCTCCATACCATGCTTGTTTCCTAAAGATATTGGGGGAGCTTCTCATGTTCCACAAAGGTTGCACTTTGCATTCAAACGCAAATTCTCCAAGTGCACACCTTATGGGGGAGCCGTCTCAATATCTTATATGGAATCAAGGTTTAAAGCTTATCATAATATCTTTATGTGACTCTAGCTCGGTTTGTCATCGTATACCAAAAAGGGCGAGATTGTAAGGGTATTTTACCCTTATCCATTATTTTGGTAACTATGACACCGTGCTAGTGTATTTGGTCTAATACATGTCTACAAGATGATTCTCAGGTATTAGCCAAAGAGGTTTAATGGTGTAACAATGGAACAAGATGGCAATGGGAGACCCCCCACTTCGACGAAAAATCAACAAGGTTTTCCCAGTGCCTGGCCGGTCCCAGACCCGGTCAGACCGGCCCTGGCACCGGACAGCCCGGCGGCAATCGGATCCAGCGCCTGTGCCATCCGGGCAGAATCCAGTAAAGGCTGGGCGTTCACCCGGTCAGCGTTCGGTCGCCAGCCCGGTTTGGACCGGCCCATCCGGTCCAGGACCCGGTTGGACCGGGTTACAGACCGACCATCCCCGGCGCCCAACCGGAGTTTGCACTTGTGCCATCCGGGCATGATCCAGTAAGCTCAGAAGCTCGTCCGGTCAAGACCCGGTCCCAGCTCCGGTTGAAACCGGCCGACCCGGTCACAGACCCGGTCGGACCGGCCTGTGCGCCGGCCAGTCCGGCGCCAAATCCGGTCGACCGGGTTCCTCAAGGAAATTGATGATGTGGCAAGTTGCAACGGCCAGTTTTCGAAGAGCACTATAAATACCCCTTCTCCTACCTTGGAAGGGTCAGGCAACATACTACAAGCTGTTCTTGAGCTCTCTCTCTCTTACTCCATTATTAGAAACACCAAAAGCCTCCGATCTCCCTCCTCCTCCACCGAAACTCAAATCCCTCCGGGGAATCACTAGAGGAGGACCCGATCTACTGTTCTACCAAGCCAAATCTCATTCCCCCTTGTATTCATCGAGAAGCTTGCTTTCTAGGGTTCCTTGGAAACCCTAGGTGGGCAAGAGGAGTCCGGAAGCATCCGGGCTGTGGATTTGCTCCGGGCAAGATTGTGAAGGTTTGGAGGCTACCTCAAAGTCTACCACAAGTGAGTGAGCTATTCCTTCGTGGGATAGGCTCCGGAGAATAGGGTGAGCCTTCGTGGCGTGGGGAATCCTTCGTGGGACCTCCACCCCTCCAAACGTGACGTACCTTGTTGCAAAGCAAGGGAACACGGGAATACATCCTCGTCTCCGCGTGCTATCGGTTATCTCTAACCGAACTCCTTACTTGTGATTTAAACTGCCTGAGAGAGCCTTCGTGCTCGAGATAGTTGTATCTTCATATAGGTTGCTTCACCTAGTTTGCATTAGGCTCACCTTTATATTCCGCAAAGCCTAATATTGCAAAGAAAGGATTAAAATCTGTAGAAACCTATTCACCCCCCCCCCCCTCTAGGTTTACCATCACTATACTTTCATCAACCATCATCAACAACTCCCACGCAACAGGGCGTGTAGCGAAGTGGGGAATAGAACTTTCCTCCTTCGACATCAACTACAAAGCTAGATCCTCGATCAAGTCTCAAATTTTGGCGGATTTCTTCGTTTATTGGACTGAAGCACCGGCGGGCACACCTGTGCCGGAGCCTGAAGCTTGCGTCATGCATTTTGATGGATCCAAACAGCATCAAGGCTCGGGGCTGGAGTTACCCTGAAGTCACCAACCGGAGAAGAACTGCAGTACGTTCTTCAGATTCATTTCGAAGCTACAAATAATATGGCGGAATACGAGGCTCTACTACACGGACTATGCATCGCTAAGGAAATCAGGATCAAGCACATCATATGCTGCGGAGATTCCGACCTGGTGGCACAACAAGTAGCCGGAACCTGGAACGCCAGAAATTCCGTTATGGCGGCTTACAGAGACGAAGTTGACGAGATCGCCAAGTGCTTCCTCGGATATGAAGTCAAGTACATCAGCAGAGATGGTAACACAGCGGCAGATATGCTATCCAAGCTCAGATCCGGCAGGAAACCCATTCCGCCTGGAATTTTCCTTGAGCATCTACGGACACCCTCGGTAAAGGGCGCTAACCCGGAAAACCCAGATGTGGCGGTGTCTCCGGCTAAGGAAGTGATGGCAATCACTCCGGCTTGGACCCAACCTTTCCTGGACTACCTCATTGACCAAAAGTTGCTGGAGGATGAAGTCCTCGCACGACAGGTCGTCAGACGAGCAAGATCCTACACAATAGTTGATGGACAACTCTATAAACAAAGTGCAAACTGGGTAATTCTGAAATGCGTCTCAAATCAAGATGGCATTGAAATCCTCAGAGAGGCCCACGTAGGTGATTGCGGGCATCACGCAGCTCCCAGATCCCTTGTTGCAAAAGCCTTCCGGCAAGGTTTTTACTGGCTGACAGCTAAAGAAGACGCTGAGAAAATAGTGAAAACTTGCCGAGGTTGTCAATACTATGCTACTCAACCAAACGCTCCGGCTCGGGAGTTTAAGACCATCCCTATCACTTGGCCGTTCGCGATCTGGGGGCTCGACATGGTCGGAAAATTAAAGAAATCATCTCCTGGCGGTTTTGAATACATCTTGGTCGCTATTGACAAGTTCAGTAAGTGGATCGAGGCAAAGCCAGTGAAAAAAGCCGATGGTGCTACGGCACTAAAATTTGTCTGCAGCCTAGTAGTGAGATACGACATCCCACACATCATTATCACAGACAATGGCACAAACTTCGCACAGGGAGAACTAAAGGATTATTGCAATGACGTAGGGATCCGGCTTGATCTCGCCTCTGTGGCCCATCCATAATCAAATGGGCAGGTTGAGCGAGCCAACGGCCTCATACTAGCCGAAGTCAAACCTCGCCTTGAAGAACCGCTGCGGCAAGCAGCCGGAGCTTGGGTTGAGGAGTTAGATTCTGTTCTGTGGAGTTTACAAACTACCCTAATAGATCGACTGGATTCACACCTTTCTTCCTAGTATATGGATCTGAAGTTGTGCAACCCTCCGACATCATCCGCGATTCCCCGCGAGTTTCCGCCTGCAATGAAGAAACTACTGACGAGGCTCGACAGCTATCTATGGACCTGCTCGAAGAAGCTCGGAACTTGGCCAACCAACGTTCCACTTACCAGCAAAAACTCCGACGCTATCATAGCCGTCGAGTTCGGAATCGCTCGTTTCAGGAAGGTGACTTGGTCCTCCGCCTTCGACAGGTGAAAGAGCATAAGTTGCAATCTCCATGGGAAGGATCTTTCGTCATCAGCAAAGTGCTGCAGAATAGATCTTACTACCTCGTTGATTTCCGTGAGTTAAAGGATAGACCTGCCAATTGGTACCGGAAACGCAAGAGGGAGGATCCGGGTGACATATATGATGAAACAAACCGTCCCTAGAATATAGCACAGCTACGTCCTTTCCATACTTAGCAATTTTCGCATTACATACTTTGTAATAGTTATGATACATGATCGATAAAATAAAGCACATGGTTCACTCTCTGAGTCTTTTACCTCCTTTAGTTGTTTATTTTTGTATCGTGTATGTTTTCCGACTAAAACCGCAGAGCTGGATGTTTCCTCCTAGGCGTGTATAAAAGTTGGGATTTTCAAAATCGTCCTTCAGGACGTGAGCTTAAGTTTTCGGGTGAATAAGATTTTTTTGTTGCGAACTATGGATTCTTGGTAGTAACTTCCGGCACCTTGGCTGGGGGATTGTTTCCGTGGTTATTGACGGATCGCCATTGGGCTTCGTCGCCGTCGGCGAGCGTTTCCGGCTAAAGGTCTGCCGGCTCATTGAAGGTCAAATAAGTAAGCCAGAAAAACATAGAAACTAGCACTTGCTTTCCAAACAAACGAATCATGCATACATAAATTAAATGGATCGCAGGATAAGTGTTTTCCGCCCACATGCATATGTTTCGTCCTAACTACTTCAAATACTTAGTTTTATTACAAACCCACGAAAAGGCCAAAATGATCCATCTCATTGTTTTTCAGGAATCACTCGGAAGATTCTGGGTTATCCTTCGAGGCTTGATATGTGCCATCCTTGTCGGAACCGTCGCCTGAGTCATCGTCGGATCGACGCGCGCTGGACCCGGAGCCTTCCTCGCCATCTTCCTTATCGTCAGAGAAACCAGGCGGAGGAGCATGCTTCTTGTACCACGCTGAGTGATCCACTCGCTGGGCAAAGAGCGTGTCAAAGCCTTCAGTTTCCGCGAGAGCTTTCTTGATGTTCGTGCCCTTGGGGACTCCGCGTGCGACTGTCGCAAAGTCCATGGCGGGGAAGTACGATTTGCACATGGCCAAGGCAATCGAGGCGGCTCCACGAGCTGAAGACTCTTGCCAATCCCTTATCAGATCTGGCACCATATTCATTAGCTTCACCATCTTGTCGATGATTGAAGTGCGGGCTCTCTTCAGGGACATCGTCTTGGCGATGCCACAGCAAGCTTCGAAGAGATCGTCAATGGAGTTATGGGTTTCTTCATAAGCTTCAGTCCTGGAAAGACCGAATTCCGCTGTCCATTCAAACCCGAGACATGCTGGGATACGCAAACAATCGCACGGTCAGTTTCCGAGATAGGACAAAAAGAATGCAATGGAGATGCCGGAGATGTGAAGTCCTTACGGAAGATCAACTCGTCAATGTCTGACGCCTCCGCCTCGTAAGCCTTCGCCTTAGACACCAGAGTTTTGATCATCTGGTTGCTCGTCTTAAGCTTTTCGGCCAGCTCCGACATAGCCTGCGCATGCTTCTCCTCTAGATCTTTCTTGGATTTAGTCTCCTTTTCGGCTGACTCCTTGAGGAAGTTCTCGAAGGATGCATGATCGGTTTTCAGCACTTCGAGCTCGGCGGAGATTGAGTCGATGGAAGGGCGCTTGGAAAGTTGTTCTGTAAGGCGGAAAGCAATTTCATAGGTAAACAAACATATTCAATAGTAAGAGAGTGTGTTGAGGAATATATAGTAAGGCGGAAAACATACCCTCGTTGTTTTTCAAACGAGTCTCAATGAGTGTGATAGCTTGCCGATCCTCCGACTCCTTCTTGTGCAGCCTCTCGATCTCCGCCTTCTGCTCCAGCACCAGCGTACGCAGATCTTCATGCAGTTTACGGGTGTTCTGTGATGCAAGTTGGAATGGTTAGCCGGAAATTTAAAATCTGGGGGGCTGGGCGCGAAGTTAAAGTTCTTCTTGTGCTGGAAAATTTCAAGTTTCGGCTAAGATTCATTTAAGATGATATAGTTAAAGCATCGGTTCACACATGTTACTCGGAAAATATCTAAACCAATGCTTGGGGGTTCGTATTACCTGGCGCACGGATTTGTGCTTGGCAAAGAAGACCGGGAGATTGTCCTCGAGGGTGTCTAGATCTTGTCGCTCCGTCTCCGGATTCCCCCACACTTCATTCATTAAATTGGTCATCTCCGCATGACGCTGTGACAGGGTAATCTTTTGAAGTACCGGAAACAAGTGCGGGTGCGTTTGGGGCGTACCGGTAGCACCACTCATCAACAGTTTCTTTGGGGCATCATTAGCCGTAGCTTCAGCCGAGGTGGTTTCAGGCTCTTCGGACAGAGGTTTGGATGGGGAGGCGTCTTGGCCGGAATCTGCGGTGACCTCCAGAATGTCATCAATGTTGATGACGTCCTTCGGATTTGGAGCTGTAGAGGACAAGGCCTTAGCTGGAATCTCCACTTCCAGCGTGACAGGTATCGAGGCAGGCGAGGGCTTAGTCTTCTTCTAAGGAGGCTTGCTTCCAGAAACTTTGTTGCATAATAAAAGGATACGACACTTAACATATTTAAGCTTAAGTTGCGCAAAGAAAGTGAGTCGGAAGTCAAGCTCTTACGCAGGTTTGTTGAAAAATCGCTCGAGGCTGGCCTACGAGCTTTTGCTGGTGTCGATTTCTTTAAGACCTTGTTTTTCTTTCTCGGCCTTCTTGGTGGCCGCGTCACTGGGAGTCTCGCACGAACGCTTGGGCACCGCCCCGGAGGCTGTGCCTCTTTTCCGTTTGGCGGGAGAAGGACCCTCAGGAATCTCCGTGTCCGATGCAACTTCTGGGTTAGTGGTGCCGGTGTGCGAGATCCGAGTCAGGGTCCCAAGGTCTTTCTCCTCAAGGGTTTCGAGCTAAACACACAAGACAAAAGTCCTTAGACAAATTTGCAGGTACAAAACAAGAAGTGGTGATTAGTCGGAAGACTTACCGCGATGCCAGCACCATCCGTGTGTATGTCTAGATTGCACATGTGAGAGCGAACGTCACGCTGAATCTTGATCATTACCCGGATCCACTTGTCCAGGGTGTCGGAGGAGAGGTTGTCCTTGGAGGCGCGCATGGTGTCATCGCGGCCGGTGTATTCGTACATCAAGAGATCCCGATGTTGAAGTGGTTGGATCCGCTTGGTGAACCATGACATCGTCAGGTCCTTCCCCGGTAAGCCATCTTCCGTTAGCTTGCAGATCCGCCTGACCGCCCTTGTCAGCTGAGGTGACTCGGAGATGTGAGGGCACTTGGTCCAGGTAGGGGTCTCGCTGGCGGGTCCGTCCTTGAACTCCGGCAGCTTGTTCGGGCTGGCCGGATTCGAGACATCCTTCACGTAGAAGAATCCCCTGACCAGTATCTGACAGATTCATGACGATCCGTGTGGGGGTAGACGCATCCGGGGTGGATCTTGAAGGTGATGCTCCCGCATGTGGCGAGTGATGAAGTATGTGGGACTGTTTCCTTCTTGATAGAGAAGAAATATTGAAACAAAGGAAAGTGTGGTGTTACCCGAAGATGGCCCTCGCACATGGTGACGTGGTTGGCGATGGCGAGGATGTTGTTGGGGGAGATGTTGTGAGCTTGCAGGTTGTACGCCTTGAGGATTTCCGTGAAGAAGTCACTCGGCGGCAACGAGAACCCACGCTCTACCAACGCCTTGATCGGCACCCATTCTCCGACTTCGGGCGCCGGGATCAGGGCTCCCGGAACCGTTCGCTAGGATCCGGGTTGTAGGAAGCCCTCCACCTCGAGGCTGCGGAGCTCATCTTCTGTGGTGGTGCAGGGCCACCATTGCCCCTTGACCTCGCCTTCGCAAGATCGGGCCTTCGACCCCCTGGCAGCAACTTCTTCCACCTTCTTTTCCATCTGCATGGATCCGGCTAAGTCATCCGGATTGGCAGACGTCCCCTCGATGTTCTGGCCAGATCCCTTATTAGGATCCAGCTGGACATGGCTGAATGGCGGAGGTGCGGAGGAGATAGGCGTTGCTGCAATGGGTTCCATCTGCGATGGAGGAGGAGTTGAGGAAGACATCTACAAATCGCAGTTGAACTAACTTAGTCGGAACTACCGCTATACACTAAGTCATCCCTACCAACGCCGATGCAAAAGCTCGAGCTGAAGGCTTGCCGGAGATGGTTTCCGCGGTGGTCGGAGACACCGGCGACGAGGAATTCGCTGCGGTGGCTCGCCAAAGTTAAGAACAGGACGAACATGGTGCGGTGGTGCTCGCTCTGGTGAAGTTCCGGCAGACTCCAGCACGGCGGAAGACTGGAGCTCGGTGGCGGCGCTCGAGTGAGAGGTGAAATGGGGGGGGGTGAGGTGATTACGTGCGCGCGGTGGGGATATTTATAGGCACGAGATGAGATTCGTGCTCCGCATCCTGTGGTCGGAACGCAAGCATCGCACCGTTGGATGATGGATACTTGTCGAAAACCCTAGCGGTAAAAATGGCTAAGGATAAGTTACTGTTCAAATTACCCGAAAATGGCGCCAAGATTGGCGGAGCCGTGTGAACCTTTCAAGGTTCCGGGTAAGAATTTAAAACGACGAGCCGTTATCTCTGCAGGGGAGTAATCCGGAGATTAGTTGTAAAAATGAGGTCGATGGATGAAGTCCCGCGGGATGAAGAATCTTTCCGGCATGCAAGCTGGAAAGGGAAGATTTATGAAGTTGGAGTTCTTCAAGTTTCCCCGTGTTACCAAGAGAATTGTCGGAAACAAAGATGATTCGACCAAGGCGGAAACAAGAGGTGAAACTCGGAGAACTCTGGGGGCTACTGTTTTGGGTATACTTCATGGGTGTACCATCGATAGTGCCAAGATCCGGCAAGCCCGGGTGGCCCATAGACGGTCATGGTAGCGTACGGCCCATCGGGCGTCCCAGTTGTTGTAGATCAATATGGATGAAGTCCAGCCCAGGAACAAGGAGCTGGATCCCCCGACCAACTCTGGAAGTCAGATCCGGCCTGGCCCATCAGGGGTAGCCGGATCCAGTACTGCGTATAAGGAAAGGCGGATCCTTGATGTGCACGGCAATGTAATATTCGGTAGTTAGGTGACTTGTATTCTGGCTAGGACTCTCCGTGTAAACCCTAGATCCTGGCGCCTTTATAAGCCAGATCCCGGGAGCTCTAGAGTCCAACCAAAACTCATTGTAACAACGTGAAAGCGCCCAGATAATTCCAGACAAGCAACAGTAGGCCCTATCATCGAGCAGGTGTTCTGAAGCTGGGTAAATCTTGTACCACCGTCCCGAGGACTCTCCGCCCGATGGCCCCTACTTCTTCTCCCCCTCGTGAGGATCCCTCCTCCGAGGTACCGTCGAATAGGCAACAACAATGAACGCCACCGCTCCCCCGCCTCCCTCCGGCCTATAAAAATTGCCGCCTCTCATCGTCCCTCTCACACACACAAACCGTAGCACCTCTCTCCCCAACCCTAGCCGCCACCATCTCAAGAGTCGACGCCATGGCTGGTAGAGGCGGAGGACGAGATCGTGGCCGCGTCAGAGCTGCACGCTTGCCGTCGCCTTCGACGCCGTCGTCTTCATCGTCGGACCTGTAGGAGGAGGAGCGACAAGTGATGTTCGAGTTCATCGTCGTCCTCAAGGGCGACCCACACGGCATCCAGAGGCTACTGGACACCTTCGCCGACTTCGTCGCCATCGATGGGCCGGGCTCGCTGCATCTGCGGGAGGCTGCCTGCGGCTGCTGCTGGTGGATCGTGGACGTGATTTACGACGTGTGTGGCAAGATGTACCTCCACATCGGCTGGGAGAAGTTCCCGCGCTACCACCGCCTCGAAACCGGCTTCGTGCTCATGTTCTCCTACCTTGGTGAGGGGGACATGAGCGTAAAGGTGTTCGACGAGACGCGTTGCCGCTGGCACTACCACGGCGACAGCACCGAGGTGGACGGCGACTGAGTGTTGTTTCTTGCTGCGAAAATATGCACGAAAGTTTCTGGTTGTTCTTCCCTGAAAGAACCAACATGGGCACCGTCAACAGCTGGATTTTCCAGTTTGGGTGACTGGTGAGCCTGCGAGTGTTTTTTGTTGCCAACGAACACATGAAATCTTCGATGCCCGGCCTAGTTATTTTGCAATATTTTATATTTGTATCAACCATGATTCAAACTATGTATTAGTTTGTGTAGAATCTTCCAAATTATATCTTCGTGTAAACAGCGTTCCCAATTATGTGTTAGTTTGTTTCTACTCTTTATTAAAATAAAAATGAAAAAAACAAAAAAAAAATATTTTAATATTTGGGGATGGCGTTTGGGGGACGCGGCTAGGGAGTGACGTCCCCAACCGTTCAACCTAGCGCTGATTGACGGAGGGTTTGAGGGACGCGACTGGAGATGTACCACGGACTGGATTTGGCGTCCGTGTCGCCGCTGCACGGAGATGGGGCCGCTCCAACGGGAGCACCTCCATGATACAGCGAGACGAGGATTCGAGGCGCGTGGCCATCTAACCTATGAAACCGAACCCTAATACTACATGATATCGGACTTCATCCACTACGGGAAAAACAGGCGCTGCCGTGCGGCCGATCGCACGGCAAAGAGCCTATTTTGCACGGCAAAGGCTTTGCCGTGCGTCGACGCACGGCAACGTCTGCACGGCATAGTCTCCGACGGCAAAGACAACATTGCCGTGCGCATGACCAACATGCACGGCAAAGGGCTTTTCCGTGCGTGCGTTGCGTTGCCGTGCGGCAGCCGCTTTGCCGTGCGTGCGCCTCGTTGCCGTGCGGCTGTTCTTTGCCGTGCGGCAGATTCTTTGCCGTGCGGCCACCCTTTGCCGTGCGGCCACCCTTTGCCGTGCGGCCACACTTTGCCGTGCGGCCACGCCCCAGCCCGCACGGCAAAACTCCCTCCAGGCACGCAGAGCAGCATACCAGGTCTACAGGTGGGCGACACGTGGCCCTTTGCCGTGTGTATGCACACGGCAAAGTGACCAAATGTCCTTTGCCGTGTGCATACACACGGCAAAGGCCCCTGGTTTTTTCATTTTTTTCTGTTTTTCTTTAATCCCTGCATTTCAAAATTGCATTTCACATATATATAACATATACAACATATATATTCACCATAGCATCACCAAACACATCAACAACACCACAAATACATCGAGCACACATAGTTCATGCATAACAAAGTGCAATGTCCATATTATTACAATCCATAACAAGTGCGAACATCCATAACAAGTGCGAACAATCCATTACAACGACGACGAGTGCACGAAGACCATGCCATCAACCTTGTCCTCCTCCATTGCTTGCGCCCGCCTCATCGTCATTGCGTCCTGACACATAATCTACAAGGTTTGATGGAATTGGCATTTGTCATTTGCATATTGAACACTTGAACAAGCACAAGTAGTGGGTTGGGCACAAGCGTAGGAGGACTCACCGAGGTTCATGCTCCGGATGATGTTCATGTTGTTGACGGTGATAGGTGTCCCCGGGGTATGAGTGGGCGGTGGCGGCATCCACGGCAGGGAGTAAGGTGGAGGAGGAAGACTCCCCGGTGGAGAAGACAGAGCCGTCTGGCTCATCAGCCAGCTCATACGTGCTGCTCGCTGCATCATCTCGCTGCTGCTGTTGCATCCGCTGCATCATCGTGTCTGCTCGCCGGTACTGCAGAATCTGCTGCTCCATCTGCGCCCTTTGCTCCTGGGCCGCCTGCTCCTTCGCTGCCATCTCCTCCTACGTTGTGTTGCCGCGATGTCATTAACATTTCAATGGAAAGCATGTAAAGGAAGTGTAGAGACCCGAGGAAGAACATACCCGTAACCACTCGACAGCTAGATCCGAAGCCCGTGGCCGGGGCTCTACCTCAGGCTGGCCGCTCTTACGACCACGACGGATCTGGCGGAGAGAGGGAACCCTCGCTGGGTCGACGCACCCATCACCAAACCATAGGCGGCCATGCTTCAAGCCTTCTCCCGCAAGCACCGCGACCTCAGGGTCAAAGTCCTCAGCCTCTGGGTTGGCGTCCTCGCCGTACTTCTGCTTGAACTTGGAGACATACGACGTGCACTGGGTCTCGGATTGCGGGTTAACCCACACGGACCCCATCTCAGGATCAGGCGTCTTCCTTTGCTTCATCTTCTTTAGCACGGCAAAGACGTTAGGCTTCGCTCCTGTCCTGACTTCCTGCAAAAGAGAACATGTAATTGAGTGAAGTGACACACCCTTGCGGAGTTAACAAATATATAACATGAATTCAAAGAATGAAGGAACCATTAATTTGCTCACCTCCTTCTGCAGGTGAAGAGAGATGGGGATGCTGCCTTGGATATGCGATCCACCTCGCATCTCTGCCCGCTTCTTCTTGCCCTCCTCGTGCTTCTTGAGGTACTGGGGGCATGTCCACCACATGACCATCGCACGAAAGCACCTATCGTCGTTGCCGACGTACTGAGGAGGGTTCTACATGCACAAGATAAACCCATTATGGTAAAATAAACTACATGGCGATAAAGAAATCAATAACACATAAATGCAAATACCTGCAAGTACTGCCACGGCTGCATGAGCGTGTCGCGAGCGTCCTCCTTACTCATGTGGATGAAGCGGTCGGCGTGCCAGTCGCGGACGCATTGAATACGTGCCTCGTAGTGCATGCGGTCACCCTCTTCCTTGCAAGCTGGTGTAGGACATCATCGCACGCATTCTCCTTGCCCTCGGCCCTCTTGAAGTATTTCTGCAACCATGCACATAGGTAAAACAAGGGGCATTAGTGCAATTATTGTGAACCAAGGAGAGTGTATGAATGGTAAGAAGTCAAAAGTCACGTACCCAGAATTTGGCAACAACCATATCCGCCGCGGTGCCGCGGCCAAGAGGATCTTCCGCGAGGCTGTAGTGCGCCCACCTCCAAGCTACGTCGCAGCCACCAGTAGGGAAATTGACTATCCCAGGGAAATACCATCTAAGTAGGCCCCCAAGGATGTTCGAGTACCCACGTGGCGGTCTCTGCGTCGGGTCTTCAAACTGGAACAAGCTGCACCATGAAACGACAACATCAATATGTATGTGATAATAATTTTGATAATGACAAAATTGCGATAACGAAATGCCAAAAATTAACATGTACCTCCTTCCATAGGGCTGTAGAACAACGTGCCTGTAGCGCCAGCTCTTCAGCGAGGGGAGCTGTGTTATCCCACGCCGATATGGCTTCCTATCACGTGGCCTCAGCCTCTCCACAGCTGGAACGCATGCGGTAATCCTCCGGCTCACACCACTCTAGGCTTGGATCAGGATCGAACACTAAGTTCCCCAACCCCTCATCCTCCGAGAGGTCCTCCTCGTCCCCCTCCTCCTCCTGGTCCTCCCCACCCCCCTCCTCCTCCTGGTCCTCCCCACCCACCTCCTCCTCCTGGTCCTCCCCACCCCCGTGGTGCTCCTGGTCCTCCTCCTCGTCATCATCATCGGCTGCGGGAGGGGGGCTAGGACTATGTCTGTGTACCCTCGTCGCATTCTTCCTACGCGGCCGCCCTGTGGGAGCGACAGGAGGGGGGCTAGGAGGGGGGGTAGTAGCTCGGCCCCGCCTCGAAGTCCCTACACCTACCAAGTCCTTGAGCTTCTTTTTAAGACCGCCACCCCTTTTTTTGGCGGCATGCTTCAATCACCTGCAAACACAAATGAAGAGAGTGGTTTATTAGTACGCAATATTGTAAAGAGATAAATATTAGTGAAAGCAACAGAAATATAAGTAGATGAACATTAATGAAAGCAACAAATAATGCAAAAGGATGAACATTAATTAATTAGTGGAAGCAACAAATAGCTACCATAGAGTTCTCTCAAACATAGCACGGAGTTCTTACAAATAACCTAGCTAGACAATCTCTATTACACGGAGTTATTACAAATAGGCATCTAGTTGGGTAAACTCTGTATTTTCATGTAGGGGTTTCTACGAAGCAAACAGAGCCTCATAATACTCCTTTGTGTTTTCCTCAGGGTCCTCACTTGTCTCCGCATCCTGAGGTGTCTCCACCTCTACATGAGAGCTTTCAGGCACATTACCATTAGCCAAGTTTTCTAAGCACCTATCAAAACCAGTGTCATATTCCCCCCTAGGTTGAATCTGCCGCACCTCCTTCCTAGCACGTTTCTTTGCCTTTTCTCCATGGTAAGTCCAAATCCTGTAGGACGGTGTGAACCCAAACTTGATCAGGTGCATACTCATAGTTTCCTTGTCCTGTGCCTTTCGGTTAGCGCACTTACTACAAGGGCACCAAACACTTATAGGTCTGCTAGGGATGGCAAACGCCCTATCCACAAACTGCTCGGTCTTTTCTCCCCATTCATCAGTATAGTCCCACTGACTGATTCTGCCATCGTACATCCAGCCACGATTATCCATCCTCTAATCAGCAACAAAACAGACGAACATAGCATTTATATATCAAATACGAAATAAATGCATCATATATTTATTTATTTTACGCGTGCATCAACCTGAAACTCTACTAGGTGGGCTCCTAGCAGCCGCCGGATCTGTAGATTGAGTACGTTCTCCCAGCTCTACCCCGATCCGAGACAGAATTTCGGCAGCACCTCCCCGCTGCTCTCCCGATACACGTCTCGGCAAAAAGCCGAGAGGGGTGTGCATCCGGAGAACAACGGGGAGGCGCTACCGAAATCCTGTCTCGGATCGGGGTAGAGCACGGAGAACGTACCCAACTACGCATCCGCCGGCTGTCCCGATAAATGCCGTAAGAGTTACGGTTCATAATATGCGAGACCACTAATGCATATTTATCCGCGTAACCCTTACGGTCGGGAAGAGACGCCTAGGTATCGCGACAGACTTGGTGATCTAGACACAAAAAAAAACCTAGGTACATGTAAAGCTGGGAGGGCCGGAGATTTATACCCTAGACGCGTGAGAGAATCGTCGAAGAAGATTCGGGACGCCGCCCCCCGTCAAACACCCCCACGACGCCGCCCCCCGTGTCCACCTCAAAGCTTCACCTGCATAGCGAGAAAATAAAATTGTCATGCAAGTGAACATGAAATCCCCTAAATAAAATCATCTATACAATAAAATCATCTACACTAAAATCCGGCGAGCACGTCCGGCGAGCCGGAGAGCTCGGTATCCAAACGACGCCTAAAATCTAACACTAGCTACTAAAATCCTACACACTAAAATCATTTATATCTAACACTAGCTAAAATTACCATTGTTGGGGCTGCATCTCGCAGCCCCTTTCTTCATCTTCCTCTGAACTCTCTCAATCTCTCTGGTTTCTCTCACAGGAACACAACACACACACTAGCCAAGGAAGAAGAACAAGCTTTGCCCAGAACCACTCTTCCTTGGTGAACACCTTGACTACATTTTGCTGCACCCTCACGGCTGCCTTTTCTCATTCATCAATGCAACATATATACACACGAGGTAGGCACTTCTCACATGCCACTCATGCCACTCTTTGACCCACTACTCCACTAACATGCACTAACTATCCCTACTAACCATGGGCATCTCAACTTCTCACCGCGTCGCACGGCAGCCTGGCATCTCGCCTCTTTCGCCCACACAGCCGAAGCATCATTGGCATACCTATACTTCCCTAGATCGCCTAAACTACATGCAATGCTTGAATAAAAACAAGTAGATACATGGAATCAAGATTAAGACTAACAACCTTACATATGCAGGGGCTCGGGAGGACTGCACTGCGTGCGCGCAAGGCGGCGACGGCGTGGGGGAGGACTGCAGGAGGTGGCCGGGGGAAGGGGCTGCGGCGGCGTGGTCGTGGGGCCGGGCAGCGGCGGCTGGGAGGAGCAGGAGGTGGCGGCGACGGCGTGGGGGAGGACTGCAGGAGGTGGCAGGGGGAAGGGGCTGCGGCGGCGTGGTCGTGGGCCGGGCAGCGGCGGCTGGGAGGAGCAGGAGGTGGCGGCGGCGTGGTCGTGGGGGCCAACGGCGGCGCCTGGGAGGAGCAGCAGGTGGCGGCGGCGTGGTCGTGGGGCCGGGCAGCGGCGGCGTGGTCGAGGTGGCGGCGGCGGCGTCATGTGTGTGGGGAGGAGAGCGTTTTTTCTGGCTGAGGACGTCCCGACATCTAGCCTTATCCTCACTCTTTGCCGTGCGGCCTTCTTTGCCGTGCGGCAAAGCACCTTTGCCGTGCGGGGCATCTTTGCCGTGCGCAGGACTGCCTTTGCCGTGCGGCAGGCTTCTTTGCCGTGTCATGCACGGCAAAGAATTTTTATTTTATTTTTACCACTTCTATAACACTAAGAATTTTATTTGTAAATTATCAATAACATTAAGTTTTATTTGTAAATTATATTAAACTTGTTTTTCAAAATGTGTATTATTTAATACTATATGTTTCATGTTTTTCAAGAAATGTGTGATTAACCATAACCCTAACCCTAACCCTAAATCCTAACCCATTGATCTAGCCACATTAATCATAACCCTAACCCTAAATCATATAACCCTAAATCATAACCCTAACCCTAAACCCTAACCCTAAATCCTAACACATTAATACTTAACCATAAATCCTAACACATTAATACTTAACCATGCATCATAAACCCTAACTCTAACCCTAAACCCTAAACCTATACCTAACCACAAATACTTACCTTTAAACTAAACCATAGCCCTACCCCCTAAACCCTAGCCCTAACCCTACAGCTAACCCTAACCAGTAGATCAGGCACACCCTCGCGCGGAGAAATCTAGGGGGGTAGACCCGCCGGGGCACGCGTTCCGCTGTTTTGGGGGGAGGAGGGGGAGAACGACCGCCGGAGCACCGGAACCCCACCAAACCTTGCATGTGGACCTATGATATGTGTCAAAGTGTGGTGCAAGGTCTAATGGTGCAAAAGTAGCTCCCCTAAACCCTAAACCCTAAACTGGGGAGGCTTGAGCCCTAAACCCCTCTAAATCCCTAAACCACGACGCCGGAGCTGCAGAACCATGCATCATAAACCCTAACCCTAACCCTAAACCCTAAACCTATACCTAACCATAAATACTTACCCTTTAACCTAAACCCTAGCCCCTAAACCCTAGCCCTAACCCTACACCTAACCCTAACCAGTAGATCAGGCACACCGTCGATCGTGTGATAATGGCTCTAGCTGCGGGTATATGTGCCAAAGGGTCCCAATCTTTGGTTCTCCATGTGTATATGTACTAAACAAACCTAAAAGAATGAAAAGTTACATTGGTGCACCCTCGCGCGGAGAAATCTAGGGGGGTAGACCCGCCGGGGCACACGTTCATTGCTTTTGGGGGGAGGAGGGGGATAACGACCGCCGGAGCACCGGAACCCCACCAAACCTTGCATGTGGACCTATGATATGTGTCAAAGTGTGGTGCAAGGTGTAATGGTGCAAAAGTAGCTCCCCTAAACCCTAAACCCTAAACTGGGGAGGCTTCGAGCCCTAAACCCCTCTAAATCCCTAAACCACGACGCCGGAGCTGCAGAACCATGCATCATAAACCCTAACCCTAACCCTAAACCCTAAACCTATACCTAACCATAAATACTTACCCTTTAACCTAAACCCTAGCCCTAGCCCCTAAACCCTAGCCCTAACCCTACACCTAACCCTAACCAGTAGATCAGGCACACCGTCGATCGTGTGATAATGGCTCTAGCTGCGGGTATATGTGTCTTAAGGGTCCCAATCTTGGTTCTCCATGTGTATATGTACTAAACAAACCTAAAAGAATGAAAAGTTACATTGGTGCACCCTCGCGCGGAGAAATCTAGGGGGGTAGACCCGCCGGGGCACACGTTCCGCTGTTTTGGGGGGAGGAGGGGATAACGACCGCCGGAGCACCGGAACCCCACCAAACCTTGCATGTGGACCTATGATATGTGTCAAAGTGTGGTGCAAGGTGTAATGGTGCAAAAGTAGCTCCCCTAAACCCTAAACCCTAAACTGGGGAGGCTTCGAGCCCTAAACCCCTCTAAATCCCTAAACCATGACGCCGGAGCTGCAGAACCATGCATCATAAACCCTAACCCTATCCCTAAACCCTAAACCTATACCTAACCATAAATACTTACCCTTTAACCTAAACCCTAGCCCTAGCCCCTAAACCCTAGCCCTAACCCTACACCTAACCCTAACCAGTAGATCAGGCACACCGTCGATCGTGTGATAATGGCTCTAGCTGCGGGTATATGTGCCAAAGGGTCCCAATCTTTGGTTCTCCATGTGTATATGTACTAAACAAACCTAAAAGAATGAAAAGTTACATTGGTGCACCCTCGCGCGGAGAAATCTCGGGGTAGACCCGCCGGGCACACGTTCCATTGTTTGGGGGAGGAGGGGGATAACGACCGCCGGAGCACCGGAACCCCACCAAACCTTGCATGTGGACCTATGGTATGTGTCAAAGTGTGGTGCAAGGTGTAATGGTGCAAAAGTAGCTCCCCTAAACCCTAAACCCTAAACTGGGGAGGCTTCGAGCCCTAAACCCCTCTAAATCCCTAAACCACGACGCCGGAGCTGCAGAACCATGCATCATAAACCCTAACCCTAACCCTAAACCCTAAACCTATACCTAACCATAAATACTTACCCTTTAACCTAAACCCTAGCCCTAGCCCCTAAACCCTAGCCCTAACCCTACACCTAACCCTAACCGAGACTGTGCACACCGTCGATCGTGTGATAATGGCTCTAGCTGCGGGTATATGTGCCTTAAGGGTCCCAATCTTGGTTCTCCATGTGTATATGTACTAAACAAACCTAAAAGAATGAAAAGTTACATTGGTGCACCCTCGCGCGGAGAAATCTAGGGGGGTAGAGCCGCCGGGGCACACGTTCCGCTGTTTTGGGGGGGGAGGGGGATAACGACCGCCGGAGCACCGGAACCCCACCAAACCTTGCATGTGGACCTATGATATGTGTCAAAGTGTGATGCAAGGTCTAATGGTGCAAAAGTAGCTCCCCTAAACCCTAAACCCTAAACAGGGCGGCTTCGAGCCCTAAACCCCTCTAAATCCCTAAACCACGACGCCGGAGCTGCAGAACCATGCATCATAAACCCTAACCCTAAACCCTAAACCTATACCTAACCATAAATACTTACCCTTTAACCTAAACCCTAGCCCTAGCCCCAAAACCCTAGCCCTAACCCTACACCTAACCCTAACCAGTAGATCAGGCACACCGTCGATCGTGTGATAATGGCTCTAGCTGCGGGTATATGTGCCAAAGGGTCCCAATCTTTGGTTCTCCATGTGTATATGTACTAAACAAACCTAAAAGAATGAAAAGTTACATTGGTGCACCCTCGCGCGGAGAAATCTAGGGGGGTAGACCCGCCGGGGCACACGTTCCGCTGTTTTGGGGGAGGAGGGGGATAACGACCGCCGGAGCACCGGAACCCCACCAAACCTTGCATGTGGACCTATGATATGTGTCAAAGTGTGGTGCAAGGTGTAATGGTGCAAAAGTAGCTCCCCTAAACCCTAAACCCTAAGCGGGAGGCTTCGAGCACTAATCCCCTCTAAATCACTAATCCACGACGCCGGAGCTGCAGAACCATGCATCATAAACCCTAACCCTAACCCTAAACCCTAAACCTATACCTAACCATAAATACTTACCCATTAACCTAAACCCTAGCCCTAGCCCCTAAACCCTAGCCCTAACCCTACACCTAACCCTAACCAGTAGACCAGGCACACCGTCGATCGTGTGATAATGGCTCTAGCTGCGGGTATATGTGCCAAAGGGTCCGAATTTTTGGTTCTCCGTGTGTATATGTACTAAACAAACCTAAAAGAATGAAAAGTTACATTGGTGCACCCTCGCGCGGAGAAATCTAGGGGGGTAGACCCGCCGGGGCACACGTTCATTGTTTTGGGGGAGGAGGGGGATAACGACCGCCGGAGCACCGGAACCCCACCAAACCTTGCATGTGGACCTATGATATGTGTCAAAGTGTGGTGCAAGGTGTAATGGTGCAAAAGTAGCTCCCCTAAACCCTAAACCCTAAACTGGGGAGGCTTCGAGCCCTAAACCCCTCTAAATCCCTAAACCACGACGCAGGCTGCAGAACCATGCATCATACACCCGAACCCTACCCCCAAACCCTAAACCTATACCTAACCATAAATACTTACCCTTTAACCTAAACCCTAGCCCTAGCCCCTAAACCCTAGCCCTAACCCTACACCTAACCCTAACCAAGAGATCGTGCACACCGTCGATCGTGTGATAATGGCTCTAGCTGCGGGTATATGTGCCAAAGGGTCCCAATCTTTGGTTCTCCATGTGTATATGTCCTAAACAAACCTAAAAGAATGAAAAGTTACATTGGTGCACCCTCGCGCGGAGAAATCTAGGGGGTAGACCCGTCGGGGCACACGTTCATTGTTTTGGGGGGAGGAGGGGATAACGACCGCCGGAGCACCGGAACCCCACCAAACCTTGCATGTGGACCTATGATATGTGTCAAAGTGTGATGCAAGGTCTAATGGTGCAAAAGTAGCTCCCCTAAACCCTAAACCCTAGAGCGGGAGGCTTCGAGCCCTAAACCCCTCTAAATCCCTAAACCACGACGTGAGCTGCAGAACCATGCATCATAAACCCTAACCCTAACCCTAAACCCTAAACCTATACCTAACCATAAATACTTACCCTTTAACCTAAACCCTAGCCCTAGCCCCTAAACCCTAGCCCTAACCCTACACCTAACCCTAACCGGTAGATCGGAGCACACCGTCGATCGTGTGATAATGGCTCTAGCTGCGGGTATATGTGCCAAAGGGTCCCAATCTTTGGTTCTCCATGTGTATATGTACTAAACAAACCTAAAAGAATGAAAAGTTACATTGGTGCACCCTCGCGCGGAGAAATCTAGGGGGGTAGACCCGTCGGGGCACACGTTCCATTGTTTTGGGGGAGGAGGGGGATAACGACCGCCGGAGCACCGGAACCCCACCAAACCTTGCATGTGGACCTATGATATGTGTCAAAGTGTGATGCAAGGTCTAATGGTGCAAAAGTAGCTCCCCTAAACCCTAAACCCTAAAGCGGGAGGCTTGAGCCCTAAACCCCTCTAAATACCTAATACCAGACGCCTTAGCTGCAGAACCATGCATCATAAACCCTAACCCTAACCCTAAACCCTAAACCTATACCTAACCATAAATACTTACCCTTTAACCTAAACCCTAGCCCTAGCCCCTAAACCCTAGCCCTAACCCTACACCTAACCCTAACCAGTAGATCAGGCACACCGTCGATCGTGTGATAATGGCTCTAGCTGCGGGTATATGTGCCAAAGGGTCCCAATCTTTGGTTCTCCATGTGTATATGTACTAAACAAACCTAAAAGAATGAAAAGTTACATTGGTGCACCCTCGCGCGGAGAAATCTAGGGGGGTAGACCCGCCGGGGCACACGTTCCGCTGTTTTGGGGGGAGGAGGGGGATAACGACCGCCGGAGCACCGGAACCCCACCAAACCTTGCATGTGGACCTATGGTATGTGTCAAAGTGTGGTGCAAGGTGTAATGGTGCAAAAGTAGCTCCCCTAAACCCTAAACCCTAAACTGGGGAGGCTTCGAGCCCTAAACCCCTCTAAATCCCTAAACCACGACGCCGGAGCTGCAGAACCATGCATCATAAACCCTAACCCTAACCCTAAACCCTAAACCTATACCTAACCATAAATACTTACCCTTTAACCTAAACCCTAGCCCTAGCCCCTAAACCCTAGCCCTAACCCTACACCTAACCCTAACCAGTAGACCAGGCACACCGTCGATCGTGTGATAATGGCTCTAGCTACGGGTATATGTGCCTTAAGGGTCCCAATCTTGGTTCTCCATGTGTATATGTACTAAACAAACCTAAAAGAATGAAAAGTTACATTGGTGCACCCTCGCGCGGAGAAATCTAGGGGGGTAGAGCCGCCGGGGCACACGTTCCGCTGTTTTGGGGGGGGGGGGATAACGACCGCCGGAGCACCGGAACCCCACCAAACCTTGCATGTGGACCTATGATATGTGTCAAAGTGTGATGCAAGGTCTAATGGTGCAAAAGTAGCTCCCCTAAACCCTAAACCCTAAACTGGGGAGGCTTCGAGCCCTAAACCCCTCTAAATCCCTAAACCACGACGCCGGAGCTGCAGAACCATGCATCATAAACCCTAACCCTAACCCTAAACCCTAAACCTATACCTAACCATAAATACTTACCCTTTAACCTAAACCCTAGCCCTAGCCCCTAAACCCTAGCCCTAACCCTACACCTAACCCTAACCAAGAGATCGGAGCACACCGTCGATCGTGTGATAATGGCTCTAGCTGCGGGTATATGTGCCAAAGGGTCCCAATCTTTGGTTCTCCATGTGTATATGTACTAAACAAACCTAAAAGAATGAAAAGTTACATTGGTGCACCCTCGCGCGGAGAAATCTAGGGGAGTAGACCCGCCGGGGGCACACGTTCATTGTTTTGGGGGAGGAGGGGGATAACGACCGCCGGAGCACCGGAACCCCACCAAACCTTGCATGTGGACCTATGATATGTGTCAAAGTGTGGTGCAAGGTGTAATGGTGCAAAAGTAGCTCCCTAAACCCTAAACCCTAAATCGGGGAGGCTTCGAGCCCTAAACCCCTCTAAATCCCTAAACCACGACGCCGGAGCTGCAGAACCATGCATCATAAACCCTAACCCTAACCCTAAACCCTAAACCTATACCTAACCATAAATACTTACCCATTAACCTAAACCCTAGCCCTAGCCCCTAAACCCTAGCCCTAACCCTACACCTGACCCTAACCAGTAGACCAGGCACACCGTCGATCGTGTGATAATGGCTCTAGCTGCGGGTATATGTGCCAAAGGGTCCCAATCTTTGGTTCTCCATGTGTATATGTACTAAACAAACCTAAAAGAATGAAAAGTTACATTGGTGCACCCTCGCGCGGAGAAATCTAGGGGTAGACCCGGCAGGGGCACACGTTCCATTGTTTTGGGGGGAGGAGGGGGATAACGACCGCCGGAGCACCGGAACCCCACCAAACCTTGCATGTGGACCTATGATATGTGTCAAAGTGTGGTGCAAGGTGTAATGGTGCAAAAGTAGCTCCCCTAAACCCTAAACCCTAAACTGGGGAGGCTTCGAGCCCTAAACCCCTCTAAATCCCTAAACCACGACGCCGGAGCTGCAGAACCATGCATCATAAACCCTAACCCTAACCCCAAACCCTAAACCTATACCTAACCATAAATACTTACCCTTTAACCTAAACCCTAGCCCTAGCCCCTAAACCCTAGCCCTAACCCTACACCTAACCCTAACCAGTAGACCAGGCACACCGTCGATCGTGTGATAATGGCTCTAGCTACGGGTATATGTGCCTTAAGGGTCCCAATCTTGGTTCTCCATGTGTATATGTACTAAACAAACCTAAAAGAATGAAAAGTTACATTGGTGCACCCTCGCGCGGAGAAATCTAGGGGGGTAGAGCCGCCGGGGCACACGTTCCGCTGTTTTGGGGGGGGGGGGATAACGACCGCCGGAGCACCGGAACCCCACCAAACCTTGCATGTGGACCTATGATATGTGTCAAAGTGTGATGCAAGGTCTAATGGTGCAAAAGTAGCTCCCCTAAACCCTAAACCCTAAACTGGGGAGGCTTCGAGCCCTAAACCCCTCTAAATCCCTAAACCACGACGCCGGAGCTGCAGAACCATGCATCATAAACCCTAACCCTAACCCTAAACCCTAAACCTATACCTAACCATAAATACTTACCCTTTAACCTAAACCCTAGCCCTAGCCCCTAAACCCTAGCCCTAACCCTACACCTAACCCTAACCAGTAGATCAGGCACACCGTCGATCGTGTGATAATGGCTCTAGCTGCGGGTATATGTGCCAAAGGGTCCCAATCTTTGGTTCTCCATGTGTATATGTACTAAACAAACCTAAAAGAATGAAAAGTTACATTGGTGCACCCTCGCGCGGAGAAATCTAGGGGGGTAGACCCGTCGGGGCACACGTTCCGCTGTTTTGGGGGGAGGAGGGGGATAACGACCGCCGGAGCACCGGAACCCCACCAAACCTTGCATGTGGACCTATGATATGTGTCAAAGTGTGATGCAAGGTCTAATGGTGCAAAAGTAGCTCCCCTAAACCCTAAACCCTAAACTGGGGAGGCTTCGAGCCCTAAACCCCTCTAAATCCCTAAACCACGACGCTTGAGGCTGCAGAACCATGCATCATAAACCCTAACCCTAACCCTAAACCCTAAACCTATACCTAACCATAAATACTTACCCTTTAACCTAAACCCTAGCCCTAGCCCCTAAACCCTAGCCCTAACCCTACACCTAACCCTAACCAGTAGATCGGGCACACCGTCGATCGTGTGATAATGGCTCTAGCTGGGTATATGTGCCAAAGGGTCCCAATCTTTGGTGCTCCATGGGTATATGTACTAAACAAACCTAAAATAAGGAAAAGTTACATTGGTGCACCCTCGCGCGGAGAAATCTAGGGGTAGACCCGGGGCACACGTTCATTGTTTTGGGGGAGGAGGGGGATAACGACCGCCGGAGCACCGGAACCCCACCAAACCTTGCATGTGGACCTATGATATGTGTCAAAGTGTGATGCAGGGTCTAATGGTGCAAAAGTAGCTCCCCTAAACCCTAAACCCTAAAATGGGGAGGCTTCGAGCCCTAAACCCCTCTAAATCCCTAAACCACGCCTTGAGTCGCAGAACCATGCATCATAAACCCTAACCCTAACCCTAAACCCTAAACCTATACCTAACCATAAATACTTACCCTTTAACCTAAACCCTAGCCCTAGCCCCTAAACCCTAGCCCTAACCCTACACCTAACCCTAACCAGTAGATCAGGCACACCGTCGATCGTGTGATAATGGCTCTAGCTGCGGGTATATGTGCCAAAGGGTCCCAATCTTTGGTTCTCCATGTGTATATGTACTAAACAAACCTAAAAGAATGAAAAGTTACATTGGTGCACCCTCGCGCGGAGAAATCTAGGGGGGTAGACCCGCCAGGGCACACGTTCCGCTGTTTTGGGGGGAGGAGGGGGATAACGACCGCCGGAGCACCGGAACCCCACCAAACCTTGCATGTGGACCTATGATATGTGTCAAAGTGTGATGCAAGGTCTAATGGTGCAAAAGTAGCTCCCCGGTGTGTGACCTTCCTCACATTTGGGCGATAACACTTAGCAGATTTTCCGAAGCGCGTACAGATTAATTGCTCTGAAACCCTGATATATGTGGGGGATGAACATGCATGGAGAGTAATTTTGTATTGCACATTGTCTTAATTAACACTAATAAATATTCATCAAAAAGTAGAACTAAAAAAAAAGTATTAGATGAAATAAAATAGAAAGAAAAACAAATAAAATGAAGTATGGCGCACGGCAAAGAAGAAGTCGCACGGCAAAGGCGGCTTTGCCGTGCACTTTCTCTGGCCGCACGGCAAAGGGTGGCCCACGGCAACGTCCCGGCCCTTTGCCGACCATAGTTTCTTTGCCGTGCGTCGTTTATTGGCTTTGCCGTCCTGGATTCTTTGCCGTGCGCATTTGATGTACTTTGCCGTGCAAACTAACTTTGCCGTGCGGCACTGGTGAGTTTGCCGTGCACACGAACTTTGCCGTGCGCCCCGCTCTAACTTTACCGTGCGTATATTGTTTGCCGTGAGTGCCTCTTTCGGCGCACGGCAAAGATGTCTTTGCCGTGCGGTGCCTCACGGCAATGATAGGCCGCACGGCAGCGCCTGTTTTTCCCGTAGTGATCTGAAGGTCGGTTTGGAAACACGTAACGCGTCCGGTGAACCTGGCTATCTTATTATGTCCAAGGAACCAGACCCAAAATCTCCAATCGCCACGAGTTCTATTCGAACCCAATCCATGGCTGCAGCAGCTTCCGTCGCCAGCACCAGCAGCAGGTTCAGCCGCATGTGCATCAGCGAGCAGCGGATCTACGGGCCTAGGACGCTCGACGACGAGGCGCCCATCGTCCCGATAGAGGAGAGAGACGAGCTCAGATCGGAGCTTCTCGGCAAGATCGACGGCTGCTACCAACAGGCGAAGCTCCGTGGCGGGGTCGTCGCCGACGCCGGTTTCTGTTTCGGACTCCTAGACCCCGTCTCCAACATCGTCGCCGGCGTCATAATTGCCAGCGCCGCCGTCGTGAAAGCCGACCCTGACCCCGCCGTGGTGCAGAGAAAACCAGGTCTTGCCGGGAACGTAGAGCAGCGGTCGCTCGACGGCCTCGTCGCCTTCCTGGCCGCACTCTTTCCCCACCTCAACGAAGCCAGGGCCATGTGGTACCTCTGCAAAGCCGACCTGGATCCCCTCGTCGCCGCACGCCTCGTCGTTCATCACCGCGGTATGGAGCAGAGTTTCGGGTTTACATCCGACGCCACTGTCGCGGCCGTCGAGACGGCCCTCAGATGCGCCGCGGCTGCCGCCCAGCATCCAAGCCCGAAGCAGTTCGCGTCGGGGTGGAAGCTGCTTTCACATTTTCTGGAGAGGGTCGCCGCCGTGATATCAGGTCCATGTGCAGCCGTCGACCAGTTTCAGTCGATTGCCATCAAAGATATTCTGGTCATGGAACCTCAAACATCGGGTTTCAGCCTTGAGAAATCATGGGAACTTGCCTCTTCCCGCCTCCTCAAGCTCAATCCAGAACCCTTTGTACGCAACAAGGTGAATGTATTTCCTGATCGATCCACGGTGAGGCGCGTGCTGCTCACTACCATCCATGGATACTACCTGCAGGCACTTTCTCGGCTGCCCAAGGAGGGACTGCGCTCTCAGTACCACCATAGCTTGCTCCACGCCGGACACTGCTATGGTCCGCTGGATCCCGTCTCCAACATCATCCTAAATACAATCTGGTATAGCCGAGCTTTTCCTTTAGAGAAAAAAGTTGACCTAGAGGCGATCAACAGCAAGGGCCTGCTGAGAATCGCGGTCCGGTCCTTCTATGGCCTTCTCTCCTTCCTCTGCACACGCTGCGCCACAGACAACCTCTCGCCCGATGAAGCAATGCAGCGGCTGCAGGCGGCGGGGGGCGATCTCAGGATCGCTGATCCGAACCTCCTTGATGATTATAACAATGATGATGACATGGTATCTGCCAGCGTCGAACAAGCCTATGTTGCTGCCGCCACCGCTGCGCTGCACCCCAAACCTCATGACCAGGCACAGCTTCTCGGACCGTCTAATAAGTCGATGCCGCGCGTGGCCTCAGATTATCTCAAGGATGGCGGCCACCTCTCGCAGGTGGATGCTGACCACCTTGCCGAATCTTTGTTCTCATTTAGCGGGTCGGAGCGCCCCGAAACAACAATCAAGGTGGTAAATAGGCCGACCTGGCCATGACGCCGTCGACCCCCTCGCCGTCCCCGTCCCCATCCCCGCCGCCAGCGTCGAGCCCGCGCGGACGCGAAGATCGGTGGCGCGGCGGCCGCGGGTCGGATTCGGAGGAAACTCCGCGGTCGCTGCAAGGCGCGTTCGATGGCGGGCGGGCGCGGCGCGGCGGCGACCGGCCGGAGCCCTCCTCAGCGCGCAGGGAGGTAAGGTCCTTGGTCTGCAGGGAGGGAGAGAGCGCCGCCTTCGACGAGCTCGACGACCTGGAGGACCCGCTCGACGATGTCGAAGAGGAAGAGGAGGCGCCGTGGGAGGAGCCCACGCATGTGGTCCGGAAGCGCGGCCGGAGGGCGGGGAAGAAGGTGGCGGCGAGGCCAGCGCGCCCGGAGCGCGTTCCAGGCGCCTACGACGACTACCGCGGCTTGTGTCTCCTGTGCACGCAGCCCGGTCACCGCGCGGCGGACTGCACCACCGGGCCGGTCTGCCTGCGCTGCGGGGAGGCGGGGCACATGTCCAGGGAGTGCTCGCTCCCCCGCCAGCCAAGGCCGAGGTCGCCGCCGGCGGATGCCATGGAGCCGGCCAGGAAGCGCGTGAACGACGCGGGGCGTGCTCGCAGGGTGGATGTGCGCGCCGGTGACCACCGTGCGCATGCGCCGGAGGCTCGCCAGGCTGCGAGGGAGCAGGTCCATGCCGGAGGCCCACGCTCTGGGATGGACAGGAGACGGGTGCAACGGCGCGAGGCTGCGCCACCTGCGGTCGTCGCCGCGCCGCGCCAGGCTGCGGCGCCGCCAGGGCCATGGCCGCGCCAAGAAGAGATGCCCCACCGCCGCGGGCTGCCGTTGGGCGCCAAAGCACGCAGCTTGGAGCGGGCATGGTGGCTGTCGCTGGCGAGGTGCGCGCGGTGGCCCCAGTCCCTGTGGGTGACCGCGCCGTCGTGCCGGTGTTCCCCAGGCCCGCCGTGCAGACGCGCTGCCGCGGCCGCGACGTGGCGCGGATGAAGAGGTCGTGCCCCTGGCGCTACGTGCGCCGGCGGCGGGTGGCGAGCTTGCGCGTCGCCCTGCGCGCGCGGCTTGCGTTCTCTCCAGGACGGTGGAGATCGACGAGGCTGAAGACGCGCTGTCAAGAGCGCTGCTCGCGGTGATCGTTGGCGTGCGTCGCGCGGTCACCACGGACGAGGTGGCAATGGCACTGGAGGACATCCACAGGCTGCAGCCGGGCAGCTTCTCGGTGCATTGCCACCGGCCAGAAGACTTCTTGATCTTCTTTGCAACCAAGGAGGATCGAGACATGGTGCTGCGGAGTGAGGTCATCGAATCGCCGTTCTTCCGGCTGTTGCTCAGGCCATGGGCGCGCCGCACGCACGCGGCATCCGGCGGCCTCTGTGTTCACGCGGAGCTCGAGGTGGAGGGGGTCCCCGCCAATGCTTGGAGCATGGCGACGGCGGAGGCGATCCTGGCGCCATCGGCGTGGGTCGAGCGGCTGCACCCTCTCACTCGCAGTCGCGCGGACATGGGGACCTTCCGGATGTCGGCTTGGTGCTTGGACCCGTCGCTGATCCCACGCGAGATGGATCTCCACATCGTTGAGCCTGACGAACCGCCGTCGCCCGAGGACATGGCGGCGCCGGCACAGGCGGTCGTGCCACCGCACATCAATACCCTGGCATACCCCCTGATCATTCACGTGACATCGACGATTGACTTCCGCCGTAGCGTGAATCGCCGCGGTGCGGGTGATCGCTCGGTGAACGGTGAGGGGGGCACGCCGGCATGGCCAGCGAGGAGGCAGTACACCTACACGAGGGGCGTTCCTGACACTTTGCCGGGGAGCGCGGAGGGCGGCAGCGCTGCTGCATCTTCTTCCTCTGCGGGCCAAGGCGGTGGTGATCGTGGCGGCGGTGTTAGGACCCTGTCTTCCAGGGTGATCGTTGGTGAGACGGTGGCTCCGTCACGGGGCTCCAAGAAGAGGAGACGTGGAGGTCGTAAGGTCAGGGAGCTGCGAGCTCGCGCCGCGGCGGAGGCGGCCGGTGGCGGAGCTTTGGAAGCTATGGCAGCCGCTGGCGCCGTGGGTGAGCAGCAGGGGAGCGAGGCGTGCGCCACCGCCACGCCAACTCTCGCAGAGGAGGCCACGCCGGTCCTTGCTACGGAGGATCATCGGCCGGTGCTGAGCGCTGGTGTGGACGCCGGGGAGGCTCTGGCTGCCTTGGGCGCCGGCGGTGACCGACAGGCGGCGGCGAGCTCCATCGGTGAGGGTGCGTCGAGCTGTGCACCGATCCATGCACAGGTGGACCCGCCGGTCCACGGGCCGGTGCACCGTTCGGGAGACCGGGTCGTGCCCGTCCAACGGCCGGTCGCGGGCGCGGCCTGCGTCACGGTGGGGCCCACTGCGGGCCGGGCTTTGGACGCTTCCCGTTCAAATCTGGCGGCGGAAGGTGGGGGCGGACCACGAAGCTTCCGCGTGGGTGCATACGAGATTCCCTTTCCCGCGCTGGGGGGTGAATCGGCGCCTGAGGAGCCCCCTTCCCTCCAAATCGCCACGCTGGAGGACGTGGCGGGCCCGTTTGTGCCCAGGCCGCTGTTGGGCCTGGACGCCTTCGCCAGCCCACCACCTTCCAAGGCTTTTCACAGTGCTGGGCCAGACAGCGCTGTGGGATCTGGTGGACGTGATGGTGCTGGGCTGGGAGCGCTTGCAGTGCATGGCCAGGAGCTCATTCTCTCGACTCCTTCTTCGCCGTTTGGCGCCAGGATGGAGGAAGAGAGCGATGATGAGGCGTTGGACGGCGAGATTGTGGCAGATCCGCCCCCTCCTCGGGGTGGCGTTGACACTGGCGCTGCGGCACCCTCTAGTGCCGCCCCTCCGTCGGTTTGCCGTTTCGCCACACCTCCGCTGGTGTTCCAGAGGGCGCGACAAACACCGGTCCTCAGGGCGCCGGTTCCTTTGGCGCGACCAAGGACGCTGGGGGAGTTCCTCGAGGCTGCAAAGTCGCGCTCAAACGCTCTTCTCCAAACCCCAGCTGTGAGGAGGAGGTTGGTGGAGCTAAACTTCCAACCACGCCGCAGTTCACGGATCGCAAAACAGCCGGGTGGGATGAACGCCGAGATGAAGGCGGTGCGTAACCTGATGCGCAAGCTTGGCCTAATCTCCGGGGATGAGGCGCCGACAGAGGCAGCCCTTGATGCTTACCACAAGATGTATGAGCTCCCCCTGACGGATGACATGATCGAGGCAATCGCGGAGTTCTACGGTTGGACCCTCTCCTCGATCAGAGCCTGCTCCTCGCCGATGTTGGGGATGTCGGGTGGTCGCCTCGTGGAGGCATGACCCTCTCTTGGGTCGCTCGGGTGTTGTTTCATCGCTCTAATGTCATACGAACCTAAGGTGTTGGTGGCCAACGTGCGAGGCCTTAATGATCGCGCAAGGCGTACGGGTGTTAGGAGTGTTGTAGGTACCTCGGGTGCGTCCATTGTCTGTCTCCAGGAGACTAAGCTATCGGTTGTAACCTCTGCCATTGTTATGGAAGCGCTAGGCGCGGATTTTGATGCGTACTTCTGCTTGCCTGCGTCTGGTACTCGGGGTGGGGTGATTGTGGCCTGGATTAGCAGGGTGGTGCAGCTCGACAGCGCCCACATCGCTGCTAATAGTATCACTGCTAGGGTGGCTCCCTTGGGGGGGGAACCATGGTGGTGGCTGACTTGTGTTTACGGGCCACAGGCGGAGGCTGACAAGATCGCCTTCTTGGATGAGCTGCGCGATGTTCGCAGAACCCACCTAGGCCCATGGGCGCTGTGTGGGGACTTCAACATGATCTACCGCGCGGAGGATAAGAACAACGGTAATCTAAACCGTAGGATGATGGGCAGATTTCGCCGCTTCTTGAACGACTGCGAGCTGAAGGAGATCTACCTGCATGGTCGTCGATACACATGGTCGAACGAACGTGAGACCCCTACTCTAGTTCGCCTGGACCGGGTGTTTGTCACGGTGGCTTGGGAAGAGATCCATAGTAGCTGCAGCCTGCGCTGCTTGGCGACGGTGGTGGCAGATCATTGCCCCCTCCTCCTTGACTGCACCACACAGTCGGCGGGGCGGAAGAGGTTCCAGTTCGAGCGATTCTGGCTGCGCCTGGACGGGTTCGACGAGGCGGTTCAGAGCGCCTGGGAAGTGGTTCAGGGGGATACCGACCCCTTCCGGCGACTCACCGCTAAGTTGAAGCTCACAGCGCGCCGGCTCATGAGCTGGAGTGACAGAAAGGTTGGATGCATCAAACTGCAGCTTATGATAGCGCGGGAGGTGGTGCTGAGGTTGGATATCGCCATGGAATCACGACTGCTCACCCCTGATGAGCGTCGACTCCGGGCACACCTCAAGCAAGCATACCTAGGGCTAGCCTCACTCGAGCGGACGATGGCTCGCCAGCGGGCAAAGCTAGCTTGGCTGAGGGAGGGGGACGCCAACACGGCCTTCTTCCACCAGCACGCGGCATACAGGCGCCAGAAGAATGTGGTTCATAGCTTAAGGGTGGGCGACGCGGTTGTCTCTGATCACGCGGCCATGGCTGAAGCTACCTTTGCGCACTTTGAGGGCCTGCTGGGCACCTCAGTGGCAAGGGCACACTCGCTGGACTTGGACTTCTTGGGCACCACACCAGAGGACCTCTCCGAGCTCGAGGTTGCGTTCACCGAGGAGGAAGTCTGGGATGTGATCAAACACCTGCCGTCGGGCAAGGCTCCTGGCCCCGACGGATTCACGGCTGAGTTCCTTCAGAGATGTTGGGGGGTGGTCAAGGCGGACTTTATGGCGGCCTTCGACAAGCTTTTTACGATGTGTGGGCGCGGACTCCAAGGCCTCAATCAGGCCCTGCTAGTCCTGCTGCCCAAGCGCCCGGACGCTATGGCACTAGGTGATTACAGGCCGATAAGCCTCATTCATATCTTTGCCAAGCTGGTGGCGAAGACGTTGGCTACTAGGCTGGCACCGCGGATGGAGTCGCTGGTGGATCGCAACCAATGTGCCTTCATTCGCAAAAGGTGCATCCACGACAACTTCATGTTGGTGCAGCAGACGGCTCGTTTCCTGCATAGAGGGAAGGAGCCGAGGGTGATGCTGAAGTTAGACATCGCTCGGGCTTTTGACTCAGTATCCTGGGGTTTCCTCATGGAAGTTCTCCAGAAGATTGGGTTTGGACCGAGGTTCCGAGAGATGGTCTCTCTGCTTCTGGCCACGGCCAGCACTCGGGTGATGCTCAATGGTGAGCCAGGCCCCCCGATCTGGCATCGGAGGGGTCTGAGACAGGGCGACCCCCTGTCGCCATCGTTGTTTGTCCTAGTGATGAACTCGCTCAACAGGTTGCTCGCCAAGGCAGCCGAGCTGGGTTTGCTGCGACGGTTGGCGCGGCGGGACCTGGTGACCTCTGTGTCGCTATATGCGGATGATGTGGTGATCTTCTGTCACCCGGACGAGGTAGAGTTGGGTGTGGTCCGTGAAGTCCTGGAGATTTTTGGACAGGCGTCTGGCCTACGCACCAACTTTGCTAAGTGCTCGGTGTCTCCGATCGCCTGCTCGGACGCGGAGGCTGTGGCTGCTGCAGGGCACATGGGGTGCCAGCTAGCGCCTTTTCCGGTGAAATACCTGGGTATCCCCCTGTCCACTAGGCGTCTGCCGGCCGAGACCTTCCAGCCGCTCTTGGACAGGATAGCTGACAAACTGCCCACTTGGCGGGCATCCATGATGCCGCAAGCCGGACGTTTGACGCTGATCCGAGCTGTGCTCGCGGCAATCCCGCTGCACCAGCTAATGGTTCTTGCCCTGAACAAAAAGACCCTCAGACAGATCAACAAGATCCTGCGAGGGTTCCTCTGGGTGGGCCGTGCAGAGGCCAACGGAGGTCACTGTCACGTGAACTGGGCAAGGGTGTGCCGGCCACTCCACCTAGGGGGGTTGGGAATTCCCGACCTGGCACGGATGGCCATAAGTCTTAGGGTGCGCTGGTTATGGAGGATGCACACGGACCCCCAGCGACCATGGCGCGGGCTGGATATGCAGTTCTCGAAGGCGGAGCTAGACATTTTTGCGGCTTCCACCTCGATGACACTGGGGAACGGAGAGTCCGCCCTTTTTTGGGAGGACCGTTGGCTGGATGGCAGGTCCATCAAGGAGATGGCGCCAGAGGTGTTTGCGCTGGTTCCTAAGCGGCGCAGGAAGGTGCGTACGGTGCGGCAGGCACTGGTGGACCGCACTTGGATCCCCGACATAGCTGGAGCACCATCTCCCCTTGCACTATGGCAATATGTGCAACTATGGGTCAGATTGAGGGAAATCCAGCTCTCGGAAGAGCAGGACACGATGACCTGGTTGTGGACGACGGATGGCCAGTACACATCCCAATCTTGCTATGAGGCCCTCTTCCAGGGGGGAATTACCTCAGCATCTTGGGAGTTGAACTGGAGATCATGGGCGCCTCCTAGGGTGAAATTCTTCCTTTGGCTGGCCTGTCTGGACAGGTGTTGGACGGGTGAAAGGCTGGGGCGTCGGGGATTACCGCATGCGCCCCGATGCCCGCTGTGTGACCAATCCGAGGAGACTATGACGCACCTGCTCACTGGATGCTCATTCTCCAGGACAATCTGGTTCGAGGTCCTTTCGTGGATCCGATCCACCTCGGGGCCTCCGGCTTCGGAGGGGGACTTCGCGGAGTGGTGGTCACAGGCGGTGCGGACCGCTCCCCGCCAGCTGCGCAAAGGTACTTCGTCGATAATCATGCTCACGGCGTGGTGGATCTGGAAACACCGGAATGCTGCGATCTTTGATAACGCACAACCTTCGGTGCCTTCCTTGCTCAACGGCATCAAGACCGAGGCGCAACAGTGGGCGAGAGCGGGAGCCCGGGGTGTCCGGCACCTCCTGCCTTAGACTAGGTCTCCTTTCCTGGGTCGAGTTGTAATGCGGGGTGTTGGTCCCTTCGTGGACATGTACATATAACCTTTCTCTTTCTATCAATGCATCGAAACGCAAGTCTTTTGCGTTTTCGCGAAAAAAAAATAGGCCGACCTACACGAGCATGGAACAACTAACGAGCAAGTTCTGGAACCATCACGCCGAAGTCGTCAGAACGGTGAAATCTTTACTTGACGGATACAGTCTGCAACATGGCGTACCTAAATACGAGCTGCATGTCATCTGCGGTGTCAATGAGCGTGTCAATGGCCCAGTGTACACGGCTCCTTTCAAGGGCACATTTGGTTGCTCCCACGTTAATTTTCTCGCTACCCAGTCTGCTGATACACCTCCAACTCTCTTCTTTGCTGAATTTCACAACGATGGCGGCACTCAGGAGAGGGGCTTGTGTTGCCCTGTGGACATCCCGCCACCAGGCACTGAACAAGTCCGTTGCCTTTACTGTGAGTATGTCGGGACCAGGATTGTGCATCCATCGCGGGGGAGTTTCCATGGGAGTGGCATAGAGTTTGAGAAGATGTGGGGCGGAGAAAAACTTTATTCTCATTCGTACAACAACGATGTCATCATCATGAGAAGTCTCGAGGCAACTTTGTGGGTGGATTATCTAGAAGACGATTGCATATACAACACCTATCGTCTTGATGATAAACATATAGGCGTAAAGGCCTCCATAAAGAAGGTGCTTCTTGATGAAAAAAAGTGGATGGCATTGAAACACGAGCTGCTTGCACATATACATTAATGTACTACTCCCTCCATTCTAAAATGTAAGGCGTCTAAGGATCAGCCAAAAGTGAATGATTTTGTAAGTTTGATCAAGTTTATACACAAAAATCTGAATATTTATAATACTGAATCAACATCAATAGATTCACCATCAATTTTATTTTCTTAATATGTTCATATTGTAGATGTAATTTTTTTTTACTAAATATTTGGTCAAAGTTAGTAAGGTTTAACTTATGATCAATCTTTAGACGCCTTATATTTTGAGACGGGGGGAGTAATAGGCAATTAACTAAGAGCATATTGAGATGAACATTACGGGCTTGCATTGCACTTATGGGTACATCAAATTAGGAGATTGGAGATCAGCTATTTTTAGTATATGACTCGCTACGAGGAAAAGGGCGTTGCCGTGCGCCTCGCCTTTGCCGTGCGGCTCTGCACGGCAAAGTGTATCAGTAGAGCGGGCGCACGGCAAAGAACCATTGCACGGTAAAACAACTAACAGCGCACGGCAAAGAGCCATTGCACGGTAAAACGATCAGCGGCGCACGGCAAAGAAACGTGTTACGGCAAAGGCCCAATTAGCGCATGGCAAAGAAGCTAACACGGCAAAGCTACAATTTGGCGCACGGCAAAGAACGGTCGTATAGCTGAACGACCATATACACGCGGATAGCTGACGTGGCCTACCTCATGTCTCACCTTGGCCCCCACGACCCACACCAAACTCTCTTATACGTGCACGTGGGAGACTCCAGTCCATAGTCGAGACAGCACGCAGGAGGCTCCAGACTCCACAGCACACGGGAGGCTCCGAGCGCAGCGCCATGGCCACACAGCACGCGGCGGCGCCCGTCCTTGGCCTGCATCGCGCCCGTCCCCGGTTCCCGCGGAGGCGCCCGTCCCCGGCCTGCGGCGGCGCCCGTCCCCGGTTCCCACGTTGGCGCCCATCCCCGGTTCCCGCGGCGGCAAGGTGCTCGACTCCGGTTCCCGAGCTTCTCATCCCCGACTCCTCCCAGAGATGGTGCGGGAGCTGAGGACAGCGGCGCCGGAGCTACATGGCGGCCATCCTCGAGCATCGCTGCCAGACGTTATCATCTAATCTTTGCCGTGCAAAATGACCTTTTCCGTGCAAATTAGCCCTTTGCCATGCAAAATGGCCGCACGGCAAAGCTAGCTTGTGCCGTAGTTTCAAACCTATTCACGAAAATATGATTTTGACATGTTTGCATTAACAAAACTACATGGTAAAACCTGAGGTTGGGTGGTCACGTGGGTGGTTGTACCCCCAGTCCACCAGAGTTCAAAGCCTAGGTTTAACATCTGTGTGTCCCATGGGAGGCGGCGTTTCGATCGACAGCGAGACGTCTGTGGTGACTTTGTCCATTTCAAGATCCAATACATCGGCTCAGTCTTTCGGAAGTGCTTATAGAGGTAGGGTGTGCGTGTGTGCGTTCATAGGGGTGAGTGTATACGCGTGTATGTGAGCGCCTGTGTTGGTACTGTGTTTCTTTTAAAAAAAAACCTACATAGTAATGCATATATTTCATCTCTTTTCCTGATCAAATGAGCTCATTTTTTATTAACTTTTTAGCTCGTTAGATCTGTTGGCATATCATCGATTTTTTTTAAAGCTGAATAATAGGTTTCCCCGCCGCATATTTTTATTTATTTTGAGTTTTGTAAAGTTACAGATATACAAACAAGAGCTTCAGAGAAGCTCAAAGCAGCTAACTACAAAGCTATAAACAAGAGACAGAACAAAACTGTTGTATAAGGATTGTATGCCCGCATAAGATTTCCTAGAAGCCTTGTGGAGGAGTAATCTCCTGCTTGAAAACGGATCTTGTTCTATATCACCAGCAAAGCAGAGCAAAAGGACAAGTGATTCCTTAATTTCGTAGGATGGGAGCTGCACATAGGACATGAATAATATGCGATGAAGGAATTCTTCCTCTGAAGGTGCTTCCTTGTATTTAATATGTCTATAATAAGGAGCCAGAAGAAGACTTTATGTTAGATTGGCAGCATGTCTTCCAAATATATTTGAGGGCTGGGAAAATAAGCTGATTTCCTATGGCCAATTATGTAATCAGCGTAACTTCGATTTCGTCCATGAAATTTTTTATGTGGCTAGAGTTCTACACACACAACATCTAATTATCGTTTGTTCAATGCTAGGATATGGAACACAAAGTTATCCAGTCGGAAGGAGCATGTGAGGGTTTCTGAAGGCGAGCTGGTTGATGCTAGCAACATTATCACAATTGGTCCCATTGTTAGTTCAGGTTTGTTTAACCAGTCTCATATTGGCAATTGAAGGCATTCAAATTGGTTCGCTATGTGATGATGATCACTTTGTGTTCCTTTTCCTGTTGGTGCTTAAAATGATTCCTTTAGGTGATGTTCTGTGGTCATGTTCGATCGATGTGTTTCTACCGTTGCATTCGGTGTTGGGTGTGTTCCATGCATGTGTCGATTCTGAATGCATTTACTTTTTTTGAGGGAACTGAATGTGTGGCTTCATCGAGTTGAGTGTCCATCCAAAAACATGAGAAGCCCAGATCGTATACGTCGCTAACTAGTAGTACTCCATCCGGACACCGTGTTGTAACCCGAACCCGATCGAATACCTTTTTTGAGGTAAACCTGATTGAATACCTAGTCTCTACTCTCTACTATGGTCGACACGGATGCCCGTCGCGCTCCCGGAGGTCAAGCGGCACGTAGGCACAGCCATCTCCAAAATTTTAAGGCCCTAGTACGAAATGTAAGTTGGGGCCCTTAAATTATAGAAGTGTTGTACGTGTCGCAACAATCAGAGGGACGGAAGTTATATCAATGAGTTTTTCTATAATTAGATAAATTTTGAGATAAATTTTCTACGCATAAATGTTTCTATATCGTTGAGAACAAATTTAAATGAAGGCATGTTGCACAGTATTTCGCTCCAGATTAGAGGAAATAACAAATGGGTTGAAAGCAACCTAGTCAAGTTAAACCAACATCATAAGTACTAGTAGCTGACTAACATCCTAGTACCTTCTACTAGTTACATCTCTCTATAAATTAATCCGTCTGAGCACCACACCGATTAACATCTTAGTATACTCCTAAAAAATAAACTACTCTACCATTATTCATTAGAGACAAAGACACGTACTGCCTGCTGTTGCTTGTTGCCGTGGACGAAAGTGGCACCACAGGTATGAGGTATGGATGGATACAATTAGATAAAGCATATCAGCCTTGTTGTCCACAAGAGGAAACTAATGCAAAATCAATGGTAGAGGCACCCACGTTAGGTCTTTCGCAATGGTAGTTTCTTAGCATAATATCATAGGCAAAATGTCTATGTGGCACTGTAGTTAATAAGATGGGTCCTCCAAGTCTTAATTGGCACCCCTCCTGCACCCCTCCCGCATCCACCAGAAACCCTAGCCGCCGCCGGGCCAAGGCCGCGGGGCGTGGCGGCAGGCTTCCCTCTTGACGCGGCGAGGACGACGGCTGGGGGTTCCCCTCGATGCTGCGGCGGCAGACCTCCTGCCCACGTGTGATGGCTGGGCGACGGCGGTCGGGGGAAGGAGGGGCGACGGTGGCCAGTGATCTGTGCCGCGGCCTCCCCTGCCTCCCATCGGTGGCACATCAGTGCAGGCTGGTGGGGGGACGGGTTGCGCCATCCCCTCCCTTTCTCGCCGGTGCAGGGTGGTGACCTTGGGATTCTCCCGCTGCACGAGGACGCCCGGGGCAGCAGCCTCGGGTTTGATGGAGGAGGCGGCCTTCTTCTTCGTCGGAGGTGGTCGGCCAGGCTGGTAGTCCTGTGTGGGGGATCATGGGATCTCACACAGGTTTCCGGCAATGGTGGTCTAGTCCGGGGTGTCATGGCGGCCGGTGAAAACTGAGCCTCGACCTCGGTCTTAGCGGATGATGGCGGCATCGGTCGATGTCGTTACCTTTTCAAAGGCGTCATCTTTGCCCGTCTTGGCACTACACTCGGCGAGTTGGCTCTGACCTCGGTTGGCGGACGATGGCGACGTGTTGCGCCACTACCTTCTTGAAGGCATCGTCGTCGCAGTCTGCGGTCTCTCACTTGTGCTGCTCCGGGGGAAACCCTAGGTCCGGGTCTCCCGGATCGGACGATGGCGGCGCGCCCTGCGTCGTTCTACCTCTTGGGGCATCGTTTTTGGAGCAGCTGCTGGATGTTGGCGGTTTTCGGTGGAGTGGTGTTCATCTACCACATTGTTGGCGCTGAGTCTCAGTGGTATGGTGTTGCAGGGTATCAACGACAGATGTGGGATGATGTATAGGTGCGGGATGGTGGAGCCGTCTGGCGTCATGGTGGCATCGACGGCAGGTCTTGCAAGGTTAATGCAATGATCTCTCTTGAAGATGGAGTCGAGGAAGACGGCGGGAGCAACTTCTGTGGCGTGTGCGTTGGTGTGCGCTGAGAGTCTGCTTGACTGGATGTGCTTCTCACCTGCTATTGGACGATTTGGGAAGGCATTTAGTTTTGGATGATGTGAGTTGGTGTATTGTCACCCTTTTCATCCCACTGTAGGTATAGTAAGGTTGCTTCGAGATTGATCTTTTGTATTGTTTCTTGTAAGGTTTCGTGAATAATTTAATAAAAAAAGCCGTGAGCATCCTTTGGATGCAGAAGCTGGGGCTACATTTCCCCCATTTCGAAAAAAGTTAATAAGATGAGAGAGTGGTGTTATATCTTAGCTAAGATACAATATTTGCACAGAGTCATAGGAAAAAAGCAATTTCTAGACCAATCTTATGCATACACGAGGACAAAATCATTAAATTAAGATACAACACTAAGAAACAATGCATTGTGGTGCTTGTTTCTTAGACATCGCTACTACCTAGAATAGCGCGCTAAGAGACAATGCATTGTGAAAGGTATTAGGATGAAAGGAAACTCAGGGAATCTTGTTTGGGTCTAAGAAAATTTCAAAAAATTTGAGATAAATCAAAGGGGTGGACATCTATATGGGAGTTTAGTCCCACATTGCTAATGGAACTACTAGGAAAAAGGCTAGCAGTGGCATACCAGATTTGGTTACCAGTGGCGCATCATGGTGTGCCACTACTAGCGTGCTGCTGCTAACTGTTAGTAATCGACATACTAGTGGTGCACCACCTAGTGCGCCACTGCTAACCTACAGGTGCGCCACTGTTATTTCCTCGGGGTGTGCAACTGTTAAAAAAGTAGGTGTGCCATTGATAAAAAAATTGAAATATAGATCTGGATATGGCACCTTTTTTGCATTTTTTTGCTTTTTTAAATTTTGTTCTATTCCGCTTTTAGAAATTCGTTATATTCCACATCTATGTGTCGGGGGGCTCGACATGCGACCAGAGAGGAGGGAAGGCCGGCAACCGGAGAGAATGGAGGAAGGATGTAGGAGAGGAGGGATGCTAGAGGGGGGAGGCCGGAGGGAGGAGGGAGAGGAGTTCGTCAGAGAGGAGAAAGGAGGAGAGGATGTAGAAGAGAAGGAGGAAGGATGAAGGATGGAGAAGATGGATGATGAGGAGGAGAAAGAAGATGATGGAGGAGAGAATGTGTGGAGGAGGGAGGAGAAAGGTGAATAAGAAGAGTGGGAGTGGGTGGATGGTTGTTCCAATTTCGAAGGAGGGAAAAGTTAGCAGTGATGCACCAAGTCTTGGTGCAACACTGCTAACTTTTCTCTCTTTCGGACATTTTTTAAAAGCCGTAAAAACTCTTATCTTCTTTTTGACATTGAGGAATCTAAAAATTCGATAAACGGCCACAGGCCGTTGAAATCGGATGTAACTACTTCCTTGATACATTTTTATATAATTTTTTTTTCATCGGAGGTCGTATGCAACCAGAAGAACCATTTTACCGAAAAATGAAACCATTCTGCAAAATATATCGAAATTTATATTTGTTAATTTTCCTACCAACTAGAACATATAACACATGGCCATCTCGAAGGATTTTGAAATTTCAAATTTCTATCATTTTATTTTATGCTTTCAAAACTTAAATGTGTAGGGATTCGTTGCATAGAAAACAAAAAATTTCCTACCGCGAGAACGCAATCCAAGCCAAGATGCAATCTAGAAGACGGGAGCAACGAGGGGATGATCGAGACTCACCCTTGAAGATTTCCAAAGCCTACAAGAGTAGGCTCTTGTTGCTGCGGTAGACGATCACTTGCCGCTTGCAAAAGCGCGTAGAAGATCATGACGGTGCCACAATCGGGCAGCACCTCCGTACTCGGTCACACGTTCGGTGTTGATGACAACGTCCTTCTCCCCGTTCCAGCGGGCAGCGGAATTAGTAGATCCTCCTCGGAATCCCGACAGCACGACGGCGTGGTGGCGGTGGTGGTGGAGATCTCCGACAGAGCTTCGCCTAAGCTATGTGGGAGAGAGAGGTAGGAGGGAACCGCTAGGGTTTGGGCGAGGGGGCGCCGGCTAGGGAAGCCTTGAGGGGTGCGGCCATGGTGGTATTGATGTGTCCGGCCAGCCCCTCCCCTCTTTATATAGGTGGAAGCCCCAAGGATTAGGTCAAAGGTCTCCAAATAAGACCCCAACATAAACCTTCCATATGACCAAACCTAGGGGGATTGGGACTCCCCCCTTTCCTTGGTGGGGTGGCCGGCCACCATGGGAGGAGTCCACTTGGGACTCCTCCTCCCTTAGGCTGGCCGGCCAAGGTGGGTGGAGTCCCTCTGGGACTCCACCTTCCATCCTGATTTCTTCCGGACTCTTCTAGAACCTTCCAGAGAAAATACCGGATCATTTTCAAACCTAGAAAATGACTTCCTATATATGAATCTTATTCTCCGGACCATTCCGGAACTCCTCGTGATGTCCTGAATCCCATCCGAGACTCCGAACAAAACTTCGAACTCCATTCCATATTCCATATCTACTTAAATGACATCAAACCCTAAGTGTGTCACCCTACGGTTCGCGAACTATGCAGACATGGTTGAGACTTCTCTGCGACCAATAACCAATAGCGGGATCTGGAGATCCATAATGGCTCCCGCATATTCAACGATGACTTAGTGATCGAATGAACCATTCACATACGATACCAATTCCCTTTGTCACGCGATATTTTACTTGTCCGGGGTTTGATCATCGGTATCTCTCTGTACCTTGTTCAACCTCGTCTCCTGACAAGTACTCTTTACTCGTACCGTGGTATGTGGTCTCTTATGAACCATTCATATGCTTGCAAGCTAATTAGACGACATTCCACCGAGAGGGCCCAGAGTATATCTATCCGTCATCGGGATGGACAAATCCCACTGTTGATCCATATGCCTCAACTCATACTTTCCGGATACTTAATCCCATCTTTATAACCACCCATTTACGCAGTGGCGTTTGATGTAATCAAAGTATCCTTCTGGTATAAGTGATTTACATGATCTCATGGTCGAAAGGACTAGGTAACTATGTATCGAAAGCTTATAGCAAATAACTTAATGACGTGATCTTATGCTACGCTTAATTGGGTGTGTCCATTACATCATTCATATAATGACATAACCTTGTTATTAATAACATCCAATGTTCATGATCACGAAACCATGACCATCTATTAATCAACAAGCTAGTTATACAAGAGGCTTACTAGGGACTCCTTGTTGTTCACATAACACACATGTATCAATGTTTTGGTTTATACATTTATAGCATGGTATGTAAACATTGTCATAAACACAAAGATATATTATAATAACCATTTTATTATTGCCTCTTGGGCATATCTCCAACAGTCTCCCACTTGCACTAGAGTCAATAATCTAGTTTACATATGTAAAGATATAACACCTTGGCCTTCCGGTGCTTTATCATGTTTTGCTCACGGGAGAAGTTTTAGTCAACGGATCTGACATGCTCAGAAACGTATGTATTTTGTAATTCATTTGCGTCTCAACGCATCACTCATTTCTAAATGAGTCGACATTAAATATGTTTGGTCTTCTGGTGGAACCTTAATTCCGCGGTCTGAAATATGTCACTAATATTGTCACACACAATATAGCTTCAAAGTTCTGACTCTGTCGGAACTACACCAAGTTCTCAAAGAACCTCTTGACTTTAACATCCTTTGTCATTGTCAAAACAATGACATACTCTGCCTTCTTTTGTAGAATCCGTCACAATATTTAGAACTCTTCTAAATCTAACATAGACAACTTCTAGCTCATTGTGCTACCTTTTAAACAACACTTAGTCTAATTTGAGATTGAAATTTTATTTTCATATGTAACAAAACAAATATCGGTGCAACACCTTACAGCGATTTGTTTGTCATTTCTCCATACAAAACTATATATATATATATATATCCTTGGTTCTTCTTAAGTACTCAAAAATATTCTTACTGTTTTTCAATGATCATCAAATGAATCATTCTGGTACATGCTCATAATATTTTTAAGAGCACATGATATCTGATTTTGTACATATTATTTGTGATCTAAAATCACTCATGTGTTTTTACTCATCGAGTGTCAGATACACTCAAGTCTTGTTTAAACCTTCACATGACAAGAACATTTTCTTAATATTTCTATATTGAACTACTTCAATATCCATTCTATGTACTTTGACTTAAACTTATTATGTGTTTCAATCTATCTTCATAGATCTTGACACTAAATATGTTTCAGTCCATATCCTTTCATTGAAGTTAATTTTCAATGAAACCTTTTAATCAAGTATATAATTACATCATTTATAACCAACTATATGTCATCTACATAAAGTATTATAAATATGTCTCAGAGCTCCCACTTAATTTCTTGCAAATGCAAGCCTCTTCATCGTTTCTGATGAAATCAAAAAACTCTTTGACTATTTCATCTGGTGAAGATTCCAACTCCGTGATACTCACTTCATCCAATTGAAGTTCGTATACCTATCTAGTATTCCACGGACTAGCAAAACAATTGGTTGTATCTTGTATACACCTCTAATACACACTTCTGTTAAGTAATGTATTTTGCCATCCTACTAGCATATCTCATAAAAGAAATATGTAGCGATTACTAGAATAATCCACATAGACTATAAACATTGCTACGGAAGATCTAATCTTATCGTAGTCAACTCTTTGAACTTTGTCGTAAACAACTTTTCGACAAGTCAAGCTTCTTCAAGGATATTCCATCCAAGTCCATCAATTTTATAGATCCATTTACTTTCAAAAAGTATTCATCTATCTTGGATTTCATGGTGTATAGCCATATTAACGGAGTCAGGGCCCATCATAACTTCTTTGTTTGTGGTTGGTTTATCATTGTTCAAAATCAATCTTTTGTCCACAAATCATTTATTTGATCACAAAGTAAACCATACCTACAAGGTTCAATATATACTTCGATCTCCATGGCTAAAACACTTTGTAGTCATGAGAGCCATGATCGTCGTGACCGCTTCCGGAACCAATTCCGATGCTGCGCTACTCTGATCATTATGCTCAGGTTCATAAACCTTATCAAGTTCTATTGTCCTCCCACTCAAATACTTCGCTAGAAAATAATTTCTTGGAAATAAGCAAGTAACATTAACAAACACTTTTGTCTTTTACTTCATAGTGGAAAGAATTCCCTATCAATTCTTTGGGATAACCAACAAAGACAATCATCCGATTTTCGTTGTAAACTCTTAGACCAAAATTTAAAGAAAGGACTATTAGGGTTTATACCCATGCCATAACTTGTATGGTGTCATTTCAACGGATCATGATGATGCTCTATTTAGTGCAAAAGCGGTAGTCACTAAAGCATAATCCACAAAAATTATAATGGCATCAATATTTTATCTCATCATTGACCCAACAAGGTTTGGATACATCTCTTGGATACTTCATCATCACTATGATACTCCAAGAAACGTGAGTTGTAGAACAATTTCATAACTCTCTTAGATGTTCGCTAAAACTCGTATTTCAAATATTTCCACCATGATCCAATCATAGATATTTGACTTTTCTATTCCGATGATTTCCACTTCATGCTGAAATTTATTTGAATCCATTCAAATGTTTCAAACTTCTTCCTTATTGAATATATCCACATATATATACTCAATTCATTGTTGAAAGTTTTCATGAAGTAGAAGAATCTCCCGCACACAACTATGCCCAGTGAACCACATACATCATCATGTATTTTTCCACTAAGTTAGTTGCCCGTTCAACTCTTGGCCTATGAACGGTATTTCAGTCATTACTTTTAGAAAAGATTTTGCAAGCGCCAAACGATTCAAAAATCAAATGACTCCAAAAATCCATTTGCATGGAGTTCCTTCATGCGTTCCTTTTCTAACATGACCTAAATGGCGGTTCCACAAATAAGTGGAATTCAAATCATTTTGCCTTATGGCATTTTAGCGTCAGTGTTATGTGTGTGTGTGTTTCACCATTAAGATTTATAATAACTTATCCATCGTACATGGAGTAATGTCATAATTTGAACAACTCATTGTTTTCATTTGACCAGAGCAAAATAACAATTATTAAGTTCTTTATTATAAATTCTAAGGGCTAGATAGAATGCCAACGATGAACATAATAACACTTTATTTTTGTTCCAGACGTTCATTCCTATCATATTCCTTGTCAGTCACTTAGGCCATTGTATTCTTGTATTGCGTTGTTTTGTATGACACTTCATACCAACCAATATGGTACAAATACCCAAGAATTTCATTGTGTGACCAAACGAGGAATACATCCATAACATGTATATCATTTATATACACCTGAGCTAGACTTTCTAGTCTTTTCTTTTCTTTCTGCCAAAATATCTTTTGTAATTTCTCTTTTAGCTTTCCTCATTATTCAGAAAACACTTCATCTTTAATAACTTCTAGGTTTGTTGGTCAAATACCAATAACCTTGAGGTTCTTACTTTGAAGTTGATCATCATATGACAAGTGTTCTAGATTTCACTATTAGTAACTTTGTAATACGATGAACAATTTCACTCATAATTTTATCCATCAATTCATGACGACTTTCTGAGACCATGTATGTACATGCTAGGCTCATAAAGTTTAACCTTAGTATTCGCATGTGCAAATCTGGCTTGCACCCGTTGTATGCACACGTAGAATCTATAACACCCGATCATCACGTGATGCTTCGAAACGACGAGTCTTAGCAACGGTGCATACTAAGGAGGATTACTTCATGGATATGCGAATATCGTTAGTGCCCCAATAGTTGGAGGATTGGGACTCCTTGCGTATTCAACCTTCGTACATTCCCATAAAACTTATGAGTTTATGTAGTCTCACCAAATTATATTCTATCATCTTGCAATAAGGTCTTAGATATCACATATATCTCATACCTTGATTATTTCTGAAAACTAAATTTTCAGCTGCTTACTTTTCAAACAGATTTGAACTTCAAGTTTCACGGAAACAAGATAACTTTAGGTACTAATTGAAACCATAGCTCTTTGAATCAACAATGTGAGGTTTACTAAAAGTTTGCAATAGGACTTAATCAATTCTTGATTCTTTAACAATACGGTACCAATCCGTAAAGTTTCTTGTCAGATTTTAACAGTATTTCTATCTCAATTACAAGACTTGCACATGGTAGAAAACGGATGCCAATACTACAAAATTAATTCAAAATACTACTCAGACTATGTTTATGATAATTAGTTCATGTTTTAATCTAATTACTAATGAACTCTCACTTAATACAACATCCCTCATAGTTGTTAAGTGGTACACGATCCACATCCACTACACCAAAACCGATCATCACGTGAGATGATGTAGCTTCAATGGTGAACATCAACATGTTGATCATATCATCCATATGACTCGTGTTCAACCTTTCGGTTTCCGTTGTCCCGAGGCCATGTCTGTACATGCTAGGCTCGTCAAGCAAACCCAAGTATTCCGCTTGTGCAACATGGCTTACACCCGTTGTATGTGAACGCTGAGTCTATCACATCCGATCATCACGAGATGCTTCGAAACGACGAACTATATCAACGGTGCATACGAGGGGAGAACACTTTATTATCTTGATATTAATGTGAGGGATCATCTTATAATGCTACCATCGCGTTCTAAGCAAAATAAGATGCATAAAGGATTAACATCACATGCAATTCATATGTGATATGATATGGCCCTTTAGTCTTTGCGCCTTCGATCTTCATCTCCAAAGCACGGACATGATCTCCATCATCAACGGGCATGATCTCCATCATCGTCGGTGTAGCGTCAAGGTTCATGGTGCCATCTTCATGGTTGTTCACCTCATGTAGCAACTATAACAACTACTTTGAAATACTACTCAACATGAAATTTAAAGACAGCCATAAGGCTCCTGCCGGTTGCCACAATACAATAATGATCATCTCATACATATTCATCATCACATCATGGCCATATCACATCACCAAACCCTGCAAAAATAAGTTAGACGTCTCTAATTTGGTTTGCATATTTTACGTGGTTTAGGGTTTTCGAGTAAGATGTAATCTACCTACGAACATGAACCACAACGGTGATACTAGTGTTGTCAATAGAAGAATAAATTGAATCTTCACTATAGTAGGAGAGACAGACACCCGCAAAGCCTCTTATGCAATATAAGTTGCATGTCGAACGAGGAGCAAGTCTCATGAACGCGGTCATGTAAAGTTAGCCCGAGCCGCTTCATCCCACTATGCCACAAAGATGCAAAGTACTCAAACTAAAGACAACATAAGCATCAACGCCCACAAACCATTGTGTTTTACTCGTGCAACCATCTATGCATAGACACGGCTCTGATACCACTGTAGGGATTCGTTGCATAGAAAACAAAAAATTTCCTACCGCGAGAACGCAATCCAAGCCAACATGCAATCTAGAAGACGGGAGCAACGAGGGGATGATCGAGACTCACCCTTGAATATTTCCAAAGCCTACAAGAGTAGGCTCTTGTTGCTGTGGTAGACGATCACTTGTCGCTTGCAAAAGCGCGTAGAAGATCTTGACGGTGCCACAATCGGGCAGCACCTCCGTACTCGGTCACACGTTCGGTGTTGATAACGACGTCCTTCTCCCCGTTCCAGCGGGCAGCGGAAGTAGTAGATCCTCCTCGGAATCTCGGCAGCACGATGGCGTGGTGGCGGTGGTGGTGGAGATATCCGACAGAGCTTCGCCTAAGCTATGTGGGAGAGAGAGGTAGGAGGGAACCGCTAGGGTTTGGGTGAGGGGGCGCCGGCTAGGGCAGCCTTGTGGGGTGCGGCCATGGTGGTATTGATGTGTCCGGCCAGCCCCTCCCCTCCCCCTTTATATAGGTGGAAGCCCCAAGGATTAGGTCAAAGGTCTCCGAATAAGACCCCAACATAAACCTTCCATATGACCAAACCTAGGGGGAGTGGGACCCCCCCTTTCCTTGGTGGGGTGGCCGGCCACCATGGGGAGGAGTCCACTTGGGACTCCTCCTCCCTTAGGCTGGCCGGCCAAGGTGGGTGGAGTCACTCTGGGACTCCACCTTCCATCCTGATTTCTTCCGGACTCTTCTAGAACCTTCTAGAACCTTCCAGAGAAAATACCGGATCATTTTCAAACCTAGAAAATGACTTCCTATATATGAATCTTATTCTCCGGACCATTCCGGAACTCCTCGTGATGTCCTGGATCCCATCCGAGACTCCGAACAAAACTTCGAACTCCATTCCATATTCCATATCTACTTAAACGACATCAAACCCTAAGTGTGTCACCCTACGGTTCGCGAACTATGCAGACATGGTTGAGACTTCTCTGCGACCAATAACCAATAGCGGGATCTGGAGATCCATAATGGCTCCCGCATATTCAACGATGACTTAGTGATCGAATGAACCATTCACATACGATACCAATTCCCTTTGTCACGCGATATTTTACTTGTCCGGGGTTTGATCATCGGTATCTCTCTATACCTTGTTCAACCTCGTCTCCTGACAAGTACTCTTTACTCGTACCGTGGTATGTGGTCTCTTATGAACCATTCATATGCTTGCAAGCTAATTAGACGACATTCCACCGAGAGGGCCCAGAGTATATCTATCCGTCATCGGGATGGACAAATCCCACTGTTGATCCATATGCCTCAACTCATACTTTCCGGATACTTAATCCCATCTTTATAACCACCCATTTACGCAGTGGTGTTTGATGTAATCAAAATATCCTTCCGGTATAAGTGATTTACATGATCTCATGGTCGAAAGGACTAGGTAACTATGTATCAAAAGCTTATAGCAAATAACTTAATGACGTGATCTTATGCTACGCTTAATTGGGTGTGTCCATTACATCATTCATATAATGACATAACCTTGTTATTAATAACACCCAATGTTCATGATCACGAAACCATGATCATATATTAATCAACAAGCTAGTTATACAAGAGGCTTACTAGGGACTCCTTGTTGTTCACATAACACACATGTATCAATGTTTCGGTTAATACAATTATAGCATGGTATGTAAACATTATCATAAACACAAAGATATATTATAATAACCATTTTATTATTGCCTCTTGGGCATATCTCCAACAAAATGGCAGTCAGGGGGTGGGTATTTTGGGTAGCACTTACCAGTGGCGCACAACATATAGGTGCTCCACGGCCAGCACTGGTAATCCTAGACCCCCATATATTGTGCGCCACTGGTAATCCTAGACCCCGCCTATAACACACCCTCACACTTACCAATGGCTCACCTTGTGTAGGTGCGCCATTGGTAAGTGTGAGGAGTGGTCAAACCTTGGACTCACCTTGTGTTGTGCGCCACTAGTAACCCTAGGCTCCACCTATAACACATTTCCACACTTACCAATGGCTCACCTTGTGTAGGTGTGCCATTGCTAACTGTGAGGAGTAGGTGCGCCATTGGGGGGATGATTTTGAGCATCTTATAAAGGGGCCTCTCATGGTCCCCTTTGAGCGAGAAGACTAGAGAGATATGCCAAATGTACACCACATGCGCTCGCTCACATTTCACACTTATTCGCGTTTAATTACACGTGACTTGTGACTTTGGCGAGGCATGCAGGACCGCGGTGCATAATAAAATGCATATATTTTTATTCTTTTTGTCGAGCGGTTTTATTCTTATCCACCCATGTCTGTCTCATGCACAAACTGAGGACAGACTTGCATGTTTTCGTGCAGTTCGAAGATGGATATATTACACGGGAGGATCCTGGGAGCACACATCCCCAATAGTTATCTTATGTGCCGCCGCCACCGATCTTCGTCGATCCTCTACTTGTCATAGTGCAGGGCGAGGAAGGCGGTGTCTCCGGACATTCCCCGCTGACTAATTGGCATTTTGCATGAGGGAGCAGGGCGATAAAGTTTCTGGTCATCTTCTTCGACTACATCAACCACCGGCTTCATCTACTACCTCTGTCTGCACCGTGATCTTATCATCACTAACCCCTTCTCTAAGAGTTCAATCTTTGCAAGAGCAGAGGTTTGTAGACAGTGTTGGGCCTCCAAGAGCAGAGGTTTGTAGAACAGCAGCAAGTTTTCCCTTAAGTGGATCACCCAAGGTTTATCGAACTCAGGGAGGAAGAGGTCAAAGATATCCCTCTCATGCAACCCTGCAACCACAAAGCAAGAAGTCTCTTGTGTCCCCAACACACCTAATAGGTGCACTAGTTCGGCGAAGAGATAGTGAAATACAGGTGGTATGAATAAGTATGAGCAAGAGTAACGGCACCAGGAAAAGTGCTTTGCCTAGGACAAGTAAACAAGCGTAGTAACGCAGCAGTAGTAACGCAAAGAAAACAAGAAACAAGCAGCGATAGCAGTATTTAGGAACAAGGCCTAGGGATTACACTTTCACTAGTGGACACTCTCAACATTGATCACATAACAGAATAGATAAATGCATACTCTACACTCTTGTTGGATGATGAACACCATTGCGTAGGATTACACGAACCCTCAATGCCGGAGTTAACAAGCTCCACAATTCAATGTTCATATTTAAATAACCTTAGAGTGCATGAAAGATCAACACGACTAAACCAAGTACTAACATAGCATGCACACTGTCACCTTCACACTATGTAGGAGGAATAGATCACATCAATACCATCATAGCAATAGTTAACTTCATAATCTACAAGAGATCATAATCATAGCATACGCCAAGTACTAACACGGATGCACACACTGTCACCATTACACCGTGCAGGAGGAATAAAACTACTTTAATAACATCACTAGAGTAGCACATAGATGAATAGTGATACAAAACTCATATGAATCTCAATCATGTAAAGCAGCTCATGAGATTATTGTATTGAGGTACATGGGAGAGAGATGAACCACATAGCTACAGCGGAGCCCTCAGCCTCGGGGGTGGATTACTCCCTCCTCATCATGGAGGCAGCGATGGCGGTGAAGATGGCGGTGAAGACGGCGGTGGAGATGGCTCCGGGGGCAATTCCCCGTCCCGGCAGGGTGCCGGAACAGCGACTTCTGTCCCCCGAATTGGACTTTCGCGATGGCGGCGGCTCTGGATGGTTTTCTCTGTTTTCGTCGAACTGCTCGATGTTTTTAGGTCAGGGACGAATATATAGGCGGAGAGGCGGCGCAAGGAGGCGGCTGGGGCCCCCACATCATAGGCTGGCGCGGCCAGGGGGCCACCCGCGCTGCCTTATGGTGTGGGCCCCCTGCTGCCCGCCTCCGACTCTCCTTCGGTGTTCCGGAAGCTTCCGGGAATTCTAAGACTTTCGGTGTTGATTTCGTCCGATTCCGAAAATATTTCCTTACTAGGATTTCTGAAACCAAAAATAGCAGAAAACAGCAACTGGCCTTTCGGCATCTCGTCAATTGGTTAGTTCCGGAAAACGCATAAATATGACATAAAATGTGAACAAAACATGTCGGTATCATCAATAATGTGGCATGGAACATAAGAAATTATCGATACATCGGAGACGTATCAGCATCTCCAAGCTTAGTTCCTACTCGTCCTCGAGTAGCTAAACGATAAAAGATAATGTCTGAGGTGACATGCTACCAACATAATCTTAATCATACTATTGTAAAGCATATGAGATGAATGCAGCGATTCGAAACAATGGTAATGACATGAGTAAACAAATGAACCATATAGCAAAGACTTTTCATGAATAGTACTTTCAAGACAAGCATCAATAAGTCTTGCATAAGAGTTAACTCATAAAGCAATAATTCAAAGTAAAGGTATTGAAGCAACACAAAGGAAGATGAAGTTTCAGCGGTTGCTTTCAACTTATAACATGCATATCTCATGGATATTGTCAACATAGAGTAATATAACAAGTGTAATATGCAAATATGTAGGAATCAATGCACAGTTCACACAAGTGTTTGCTTCTTGAGGTGGAGAGAAATAGGTGAACTGACTCAACAATGAAAGTAAAAGAATGGTCCTTCAAAGAGGAAAGCATCGATTGCTATATTTGTGCTAGAGCTTTGATTTTGAAAACAAGAAACAATTTTGTCAACGGTAGTAATAAAGCATATGTATCATGTAAATTATATCTTACAAGTTGCAAGCCTCATGCATAGTATACTAATAGTGCCCGCACCTTGTCCTAATTAGCTTGGACTACCGGGATCATCGCAATGCACATGTTTTAACCAAGTGTCACAAAGGGGTACCTCTATGCCGCCTGTACAAAGGTCTAAGGAGAAAGCTCGCATCGGATTTCTCGCTATTGATTATTCTCAACTTAGACATCCATACCGGGACAACATAGAAAACAGATAATGGACTCCTCTTTTATGCATAAGCATGTAGCAACAATTATTTTTCTCATATGAGATTGAGGATATATGTCCAAAACTGAAACTTCCACCATGGATCATGGCTTTAGTTAGCGGCCCAATGTTCTTCTCTAACAATATGCATGCTCTAACCATAAAGTGGTAGATCGCTCTTACTTCAGACAAGACGAACATGCATAGCAACTCACATGATATTCAACAAAGAGTAGTTGATGGCGTCCCCAGTGAACATGGTTATCGCACAACAAGCAACTTAATAAGAGATAAAGTGCATAAGTACATATTCAATACCACAATAGTTTTTAAGCTATTTGTCCCATGAGCTATATATTGCAAAGGTAGAGGATAGAAATTTAAAGGTAGCACCTCAAGCAATTTACTTTGGAATGGCGGAGAAATACCATGTAGTAGGTAGGTATGGTGGACACAAATAGCATAGTGGTTGGCTCAAGTATTTTGGATGCATGAGAAGTATTCCCTCTCGATACAAGGCTTAGGCTAGCAAGGTTGTTTGAAGCAAATACAAGCATAAACTAGTACATCAAAACTTACATAAAAGACATATTACAAGCATTATAAGACTATACATCGTCTTCCTTGTTGTTCAAACACCTCACTAGAAAATATCTAGACTCTAGAGAAACCACTCATGCAAACCAAATTTTAACAAGCTCTATGTATTTCTTCACTAATAGGTGCAAAGTATATGATACAAGAGCTTAAACAAGAGAACAACAATTGCCAAATATCAAGTTATTCAAGACATCATACCAATTACTACATGTAGCATTTTCCGTTTCCAACCATATAACAATTAACGAAGCAGTTTCAACCTTTGCCATGAAAATTAAAAGCTAAGAACACATGTGTTCATACGAACCAGTGGAGCGTGTCTCTCTCCCACACAAGCATTTATTCAAACAAAAACAAAAATAGAAACAAACAAACAGACGCTCCAAGTAAAGTACATAAGATGTGACCGAATAAAAATATAGTTTCAAGAGAAGGAACCTGATAATTTGTCGATGAAGAAGGGGATGCCTTGGGCATCCCCAAGCTTAGATGCTTGAGTCTTCTTGAAATATGCAGGGATGAACCACCGGGGCATCCCCAAGCTTAGACTTTTCGCTCTTCTTGATCGTAGCATATCATCCTCCTCTCTTGACCCTTGAAAACTTCCTTCACACCAAACTTCTCATAAACTTCATTAGAGGGGTTAGTACATAATCAAAAACTCACATGTTCAGAGGTGACACAATCATTCTTAACACTTCTGTACATTGCCCAAAGCTACTGGAAGGTAATGGAACAAAGAAATCCACCCAACACAGCGAAAGAAGCAATGCGAAATAAAAGGCAGAATCTGTCAAAACAGAACAGTCCGTAAAGACGAATTTTTAATAAATACTTCCGTTGCTCAGATCAGAAAACTCAAAACTAATGAAAGTTGCGTACATATCTGAGGAACACGCACGTAAATTGGCATATTTTTCTGAGTTACCTACAGAGAAAACAGCCCAGATTCGTGACAGATAGAAATCTGTTTCTGCGCAGAAATCCAAATCTAGTATCAACCTTCGATTAGAGGCTTCACTTGGCACAACAAAACACAAAACTAAGATAAGGAGAGGTTGCTACAGTAGTAAACAACTTCCAAGACACAAATATAAAACAAAGTACTGTAGCAAAATAACACATGGGTTATCTCCCAAGAAGTTCTTTCTTTATAGCCATTAAGATGGGCTCAGCAGTTTTAATGATGCACTCGCAAGAAATAGTATTTGAAGCAAAAGAGAGCATCAAGAGGCAAATTCAAAACAACTTTAAGCCTAACATGCTTTCTATGCAAAGGAATCTTGTAAATAAACAAGTTCATGAAGAGCAAAGTAACAAGCATAGGAAGATAGAACAAGTGTAGCTTCAAAAATTTCAGCACATAGAGAGGTGTTTTAGTAACATGAAAATTTCTACAACCATATTTTCCTCTCTCATAATAACTTTCAGTAGCATCATGAGCAAACTCAACAATATAACTATCACATAAAGCATTCTTATCATGAGTCTCATGCATAAAATTATTACTACCCCCAACATAAGCATAATCAATTTTATTAGTTGTAGTGGGAGCGAATTCAACAAAATAGCTATCATTATTATTCTCATCATCAAATATAGGAGGCATATTGTAATCATAATCAAATTTATCCTCCATAACAGGTGGTACCAAAAGGCTACTATCATTATAATCATCTGTTATCACCAGAATTTGACCGAGTCAGAGGTGGGCCGCGATCAAGATGGACTTGAAGATTATACGTGGAAGAATATACGTGAATCGGCCTGTTATGCAAGGTTTGGGCTAGTTTGCCCGTGTATCTGTAACATAGTAGATCGCATCTTAGATTAAAAGGATAGAGTTTAACCCGTGCACGGTTAGGTGCACGCCTAAATTAGAAAGTCCCCTGGACTATAAATATGTATCTAGGGTTTATGAAATAAACAACAACCATCGTTCAACACAAATCAATCTAGGCGCATCGCCAACTCCTTCGTCTCGAGGGTTTCTTCCGGGTAAGCATCATGCTGCCTAGATCGCATCTTGCGATCTAGGCAGTACAAGTTTATTCGTTACCATGCGTTGCTCGTACTGAAGCCTTTTTGATGGCGAGCAACGTAGTTATCTTAGATGTGTTAGGGTTAGCATTGTTCTTCGTATCATATGCTGTCGTAGTGCAACCCTTATACATCTAGCCGCCCTTACACCTATCTTAGGTGTAGGGGCGGCACCCCGCTTGATCATTATTTAGTAGATCCGATCCGTTACGGTTGCTCCTTGTTCTTCAAGGATTAGTTTTATATCTGCAATAGTTAGGCCTTACAAAGGGTTGGAGGATCCAGCGACACGTAGGGTGTAGTTTGCTAGCCCTAGACAGGATGTTCCGGGGATCAACCTCGTGTTGGTTTTTAGGCCTTGTCTAGGATCGGCTTACGATCACCGTACGTGACCGCGAGGCCCAATCGTGAGTAGGATGATCCGATTATGCGGTGAAAACCCTAAATCATCATAGATCGTTTTAGCTTTATCTTGATCAAGCAGGACCACCATATATTCGTGCACCTCGTACGAGTCATGGGTGGATCAGCTCCTTGAGCCGATTCACAGGATAACCTGAGAGCCGATCGAGGCTCGTATTTAATGTTTACGTGTATGCCATGCAGGAAACTAAGCGAGGCATCTCCATCACCTTCCTGACCAGGTATAGGTCAGGTGGCACGCCCTTGCACCAGCATCGGACGTGCGTGCCGGAGGCTTTGCGGGCCATCGCTCGGAGGGACCAGGGCCAGCCGCAGCCCTAAGTTGTTCCCGGCTCTACTGTGTTGCCCATCGCTGCTCGCCGGTGGGTTTCTGACCGCAACACATTCTGGCACGCCCGGTGGGACCATCTTCGACGTCAACCACATCGCCATCTACATCTGAGATGGCGGACGGCACCCCAGTCACGTACGAGGATCTGTCCGACGAGCTCAAGAAGAAGTATGACGAGGTCAAAGCTATCCTCGAGGCCGACCTCATCGGCTCTTTTCACAGAACCCGTTCACATGGCATCAGGTGGAAGGGGTTCTCGCCTGATGGTGCGCTCGATGGGATAGACCTGTCCGCCCCGTCAGAAGAACGCACCAGGTCCCTGCGTCAGGAGATTAACTACATGGTGGCTCACTCGCTGCACCGCCACTCTGAGAACCTGGTGAACACTTTGGAGCGTGTCGCTCTCCGGGTGATCCAGGAGATCATGAGAAACCAGTACTCTCCGTCAGGACCAGCTCTCGGGACATACCAGGGAGAGATGCCACTCCAGTCCCGTCCACCGCTGCCATTTGCGTTGGCAGCACCAGAAGTGTCGAATTCACCGGCATTCGTCGTCTACAAGATCGGTGGTGACCCTAGCGACTGCCAATTCTTGCATGAGGCGCCTAAGGAGATCCCTCACGGGTACATGTGCACATATGTGCCAGACTGCGGTAACTGGGCACTCACAAACCAGGCCGCGACAGCAGGGACTTCTGGAAAAGCAGGAGGAACGTCAGCGACAGATCTTGAGAAGCAGATGTGGCTAGCTAAATATGCCACCCCGACGAACCTCCAGAGCTCAGCTCCTGCAGTTGGCTCAGAGCTGGAAAAGCAAGCATGGCTGGCTAAGTACGCCACCCCGGCGAATCTTCAGAGTTCGACTCCCGCAGCCAGCACCGCAGATCAAATCAGTACGATCCTGAGAGACCAGTTCGGCATGGTACCGAAAAGGAGGACAATCGGCTATTCCAAGCCGTACCCCGACGAGTACGAATTGGTCCCGCTACCACCCAAATATCGGCTCCCTGATTTCTCCAAATTCAGTGGATCAGATGGTTCCAGCTCCATCGAGCATGTGAGCCGATATTTGGCACAGCTAGGAACGGCCTCAGCATCGGATCCACTACGCGTGAGGTTCTTCGCACAGTCCCTCACGGGATCGGCTTTCGGGTGGTATACTTCATTGCCACCGGACTCGATCTGGACTTGGAAGCAGTTGGAAGAACAGTTCCATATGCAGTTTCACTCAGAAGCTTCCGAGGCCGGCATTGCCGATCTAGCTCAAATACGTCAGAAGCGTGGAGAAACAGTGTCAGAATACATCCAGCGCTTCAGAAATCTGAGGAACCGATGTTATTCGGCTCGTGTGACTGAAAAAGAAGCAGTCGAGTTGGCAGTGGTGGGCCTCGCCTCACAAATCAAGGATATGGCCTCCCAAGCAGACTACCCTTCACTGGCGCACATGGTTCAGAAACTGTCAGCATATGAACAGCGCCACCCGGACTTGTACCAGGACAAATTCAAGCGTGCGGTAGTCCTGGTTGAGGCAGATGAAGACGAAGGCTCTGTGGGAGATCAAGAGGTAGCAGTGGCTGAATGGACTCGGGGGGCAACCCCCGTGTCCTGCAAATGGGTAAAGCCACCAGGTCCGCCCAGAGGGTTCAATTTTGACGTGACCAAAACTGAGCAAATCTTCGACCTCTTACTCAAGGAGAAGCAGTTGAAGATACCCGAAGGCCTCAAAATCCCCACGGTACAGGAGCTGAACGGAAAGCCATACTGCAAATGGCATAACTCGGTCTCCCATGCCACCAACGACTGCAGGGTGTGGCGTCAGCAGATCCAAATGGCTATAGAACAAGGACGTCTGATTTTCAACCAGTACGCCATGAAGGTCGACACCCACCCCTTCCCCGCCGTTAACATGGTGGAGTGCACTTACCCTGAAGGTTGCCAGCCAGGATCCTCGTTCAGCATCAACATGGTAGGACCTGGGCACCACTCTGGCAAGGATGGAGACGAGGGCAGCTGCTCTCGTAGCAAGGACACAGAGGAGGCCGCTCCACGCGATCGGCTCCGTCACGAGGGCAAGCGCTACGTCACAGAGGGAGAAGTGAAGAACATAAGATATCAGCGACCCCTCTCTGATCACTTCCTCAATAAGTATGTGAGTCAATATAGCCAACGCCGACGATCCAGCGACGATGATGATAGAGACCGTTTGGCTAGGGACGCCAGGAGACATCGTCGGCATGATCGCGATGAGGAGGAGTACGAGCGCCGTGCCAAGGAAAAGTCGAGGGAGCAGGACGACGAGGATAGGCACTGGGACTGCCCCTTCTTCAGACACTACTGGGATTCAGGAATGAGCCGATTGCCTACAATCAGCAATTGCCCAGAATGTAACCAGAAGAAGAAGGAGGCAGCTAACGCGTCCGTGTTCCAATGCTTAGGGCCTCTCCCACCTCGAAGCAAACGCGCTGAGTCCCCTCGGGTGGAAGATCTCGAGGATTCGGAAGACGAAGAAGAAGAAGAAGAAGAAGAAGAAGACAGGTACCACCAGCCAAGGTGGTGCCCTGATGGACTCAGCCGTTCCCAAAAGCGTAGGGTTCAGCGATTGCGCGGCTTGGAAGAAGCCGAAAGGTTATACCTGCACACGCTAAGAAAGGCGCGGCCTGATCTGGCCGCGAAAATTCAGTAAACCCTGGATGAAGAGGGTCGACCACGAAAAATGGAGTGGCGCCCCAAGCAAAGGAAAGCCGATGATGAGACATCGGCTGGCACAAACATGGTGCTCGTCCTTCCGACGGAGTTTAGTGCTCCAGGATTACACGAGGCACCCAATTTTGACGATTGCGAGCACATCAACGTGACACAGGATGGGGTTAGGTTGGTCTTATCCACTGGCCTGACCCTGTAGCAAGAACAAACCGATGAGCAAACGTGGCGAGGCCGATCCTTGGGATCGGCCCCAAAGATCTATGAAGGAACATTACAAAACCTTCATTTGAGCGATTCAATATGGAGGCCGATTCCAGCAATCGGCCAAAATTATCCTCACCACATGTTCTGCTTGTGTTCAACATCGATCTACTGGGCGGCGGTTTTACGTCGGCTGATGAGTTAGGAAGAATCGACATTGGTCCTTCCGAAGCCGACGTGCAAATACAGTGCCTTGGCTAAACTACAGAGCCGATATCTGCAGTTACCTGACAGATTCGGCTCGGGGGGCACCTAGTCAGATGAACATGTGCAGATAAACATGTGTGCAGTGAAACATTGGGGGCCGATTAGAAAAAATCGGCCAGTAAAAAAAAATCAGCATCACGATATACGGCCGATGCAAGGACATCGACTTTAGAATTAAGAGACAAAGCCGATGCACAGCCATCAACTCTAGTACAATTACACAAGACCTACCGGCTATGTGCTCAAGGCTCAGATTTTCGCCAAGATGGTTTTCAGTTCGGCTTCAAGAGCTTCTGTTTCCTTGAAGGGAATGTATAATGAGAGCAGCCTCGGCTGCAATGAGCCGACAACCCTTTGCGCCAGTTCAGCAGTAACATCAGTTTGGCATGCAAGGCAGCCTCTTTCTCATTAAGCTGTTGGTGTTTCATCTACAACATTGGCGTTCAGTGAAAGAAAGCTGATCAATGGGGGCAAGTTTGGCTGACTCTTCATGGTGGCTATCTCGGAGTACCAGATTACCTGAGGTCAAAGCCTTTTTGTTTGACCTGTGCATCCTCGCCGGTATTCTCGCCTTGATTAAGGCTCGGGGGGCAACTAACTTGGTAGATGCTCTGTTTTTGGGAGCCGATTGGAGTTGCATCGGCTGACCCTGCATCATAACCTTCTCCGAAAGCGGTGAGTTGTTGCAGAAGAAGACTGCTAAAACTACGGAGAGGAGCCGGAAAGGGGAGCCGTCGTCTTTTACAGGGTTGGACCGACCTGTTGCTGCAAGAAAAGGAAGGAGACTGGATTCTCAAAATAGCCGATGAACAGTCATCGGCTATAGGATTGCGAAATATAATGGTCAGGTACCAAATCATAGCCTGATTTTGAGAAGTGCTTGACTGACGGTCTGATCGGTATCTGAGTCCGGCTTCATGGGCGTCTAAAGGAAAAAATCCGATACGTTGCTATCGGTCTTGGTGTGGCGAGCGGAAGGATTGAAATTGGATTAATTGAAAGATAAATTGGAAGAACAATTCTTATTAATTCAAAGGAGCGGCTTTACAGGAAAGAGCCGATGGCTCTCAAAAGGGGGATCTGGTGCCTAGTGCACTGCTACTACTAGTCCTACTCTACTAGTCGTCGCTGTCCTCATCGTCGCCGTTGTCGATGCCGTCGGCGCTACTCCCAGGAAGTTCCTCATCGCTGCTGCCCCAGCCCTCGGCCGGAGCTTCTTCTTCCTCGTCATCATCATCATCCTCGCTGTCCGCCCAAGAGCGGAAGCGCTTTGTCGGCGGGTATCCGATGGAGGAGGAGGATTCATCCTCCTCCTCTTCCTCCTCGTCATCATCATCGTCTTCGCTGTCCGCCCAAGCGCGGAATCGCTTTGCCGGCGGATGCTTAGCGGGGGAGGAGGAATCATCCTCCTCCTTTTCCTCTTCTTCCTCTACTTCTTCTTCTTCCTCCTTCCCGTTGGAGGAGGTGGGTTTCACCCAGGGATGGAGGTCGTCTTCGCTTTCGCTTATCAGCTCCCCTTCGATGAGGAACTTGAGGTCGTCTTCCCCATCGGTCAGAGGCAGGTCGCCATCTGACCCGACGAATGCTTCGGGTGGACCGTCTGGCACATGATCGAAGTTCCACTCCTGCTCGCTCGAGGAGAAAGACTGGAGGGAGAGGCCGGAGGAGACGGAGGAAGAGGAAGACATTGCTACAGGGAAAGAGGGTTTTTTGGTGCCGATAGCTAGAACAGAGGAAGGGGATGAAGAGGGTTAATCAATCGGCACGGTTAAATAATGAGGAGCCTAGTGGAGATTTAATGCCATTGCAGTTTCCGAGGAAGTGATGCTAAAACTATCAAATTTTGCAGAGAAGTTGAGAAGACAAGGCATCATGATGAAGGATACTGCAACGGTTCTGCTCTGCCACGACATGACCCGACGAAGAAAAAGCAGAGTGATTTTGGAATTATCAATTCCAAAACCAGGGGGGCATGTGTTATCACCAGAATTTGACCGAGTCAGAGGTGGGCCGCGATCAAGATGGACTTGAAGAATATACGTGGAAGAATATACGTGAATCGGCCTGTTATGCAAGGTTCGGGCTAGTTTGCCCGTGTATCTGTAACATAGTAGATCGCATCTTAGATTAAAAGGATAGAGTTTAACCCGTGCACGGTTAGGTGCACGCCTAAATTAGAAAGTCCCCTGGACTATAAATATGTATCTAGGGTTTATGAAATAAACAACAACCATCGTTCAACACAAATCAATCTAGGCGCATCGCCAACTCCTTCGTCTCGAGGGTTTCTTCCGGGTAAGCATCATGCTGCCTAGATCGCATCTTGCGATCTAGGCAGTACAAGTTTATTCGTTACCATGCGTTGCTCGTACTGAAGCCTTTTTGATGGCGAGCAACGTAGTTATCTTAGATGTGTTAGGGTTAGCATTGTTCTTCGTATCATATGCTGTCGTAGTGCAACCCTTATACATCTAGCCGCCCTTACACCTATCTTAGGTGTAGGGGCGGCACCCCGCTTGATCATTATTTAGTAGATCCGATCCGTTACGGTTGCTCCTTGTTCTTCAAGGATTAGTTTTATATCTGCAATAGTTAGGCCTTACAAAGGGTTGGAGGATCCAGCGACGCGTAGGGTGTAGTTTGCTAGCCCTAGACAGGATGTTCCGGGGATCAACCTCGTGTTGGTTTTTAGGCCTTGTCTAGGATCGGCTTACGATCACCGTACGTGACCGCGAGGCCCAATCGTGAGTAGGATGATCCGATTATGCGGTGAAAACCCTAAATCGTCGTAGATCGTTTTAGCTTTATCTTGATCAAGCAGGACCACCATATATTTGTGCACCTCGTACGAGTCATGGGTGGATCGGCTCCTTGAGCCGATTCACAGGATAACCTGAGAGCCGATCGAGGCTCGTATTTAATGTTTACGTGTATGCCATGCAGGAAACTAAGCGAGGCATCTCCATCACCTTCCTGACCAGGTATAGGTCAGGTGGCACGCCCTTGCACCAGCATCGGACGTGCGTGCCGGAGGCTTTGCGGGCCGTCGTTCGGAGGGACCAGGGCCAGCCGCAGCCCTAAGTTGTTCCCGGCTCTACTGTGTTGCCCGTCGCTGCTCGCCGGTGGGTTTCTGACCGCAACATCATCATAAATAGGAGGCAACGTATCATCAAAGAAAATTTTCTCCTCCATGCCCGGGGGACTAAAAAGATCATGCTCATCAAAACCAGCTTCCCCAAGCTTAGAATTTTCCATAGCATTAGCAACAATAGTGTTCAAAGCATTCATATTAATAACATTCCCATTAGCATGCATATAAAGTTCCATGGGTTTTTTAATTCTCTCTTCAAACACATCATGTCCTAATTCAAGATAAAGTTCATAAAGTTCTCTCATATTTTTGTTGTTTTCCATTATGCCTAACTAGTGTAAACAAGAAACAAAAAGATGCAATTGCAGGATCTAAAGGAAATAGCTTCGAGTACTTACGGCGCCGGAAAATAGCTTAGTAGCCGAGATCCGGAGTGTGAGTACCTTTTACCTTTCCTCCCCGGCAACGGCGCCAGAAAATAGCTTGATGTCTACGCCCCCCTCCTTTTCCTGTAGACAGTGTTGGGCCTCCAAGAGCAGAGGTTTGTAGAACAGCAGCAAGTTTTCCCTTAAGTGGATCACCCAAGGTTTATCGAACTCAGGGAGGAAGAGGTCAAAGATATCCCTCTCATGCAACCCTGCAACCACAAAGCAAGAAGTCTCTTGTGTCCCCAACACACCTAATAGGTGCACTAGTTCGGCGAAGAGATAGTGAAATACAGGTGGTATGAATAAGTATGAGCAGTAGCAACGGCACCAGAAAAGTGCTTTGCCTAGGACAGTAAACAAGCAGTAGTAACGCAGCAGTAGTAACGCAGTAAAACAGTAAACAAGCAGCGATAGCAGTATTTAGGAACAAGGCCTAGGGATTACACTTTCACTAGTGGACACTCTCAACATTGATCACATAACAGAATAGATAAATGCATACTCTACACTCTTGTTGGATGATGAACACCATTGCGTAGGATTACACGAACCCTCAATGCCGGAGTTAACAAGCTCCACAATTCAATGTTCATATTTAAATAACCTTAGAGTGCATGAAAGATCAACACGACTAAACCAAGTACTAACATAGCATGCACACTGTCACCTTCACACTATGTAGGAGGAATAGATCACATCAATACCATCATAGCAATAGTTAACTTCATAATCTACAAGAGATCATAATCATAGCATACGCCAAGTACTAACACGGATGCACACACTGTCACCATTACACCGTGCAGGAGGAATAAAACTACTTTAATAACATCACTAGAGTAGCACATAGATGAATAGTGATACAAAACTCATATGAATCTCAATCATGTAAAGCAGCTCATGAGATTATTGTATTGAGGTACATGGGAGAGAGATGAACCACATAGCTACAGCGGAGCCCTCAGCCTCGGGGGTGCATTACTCCCTCCTCATCATGGAGGCAGCGATGGCGGTGAAGATGGCGGTGAAGACGGCGGTGGAGATGGCTCCGGGGGCAATTCCCCGTCCCGGTAGGGTGCCGGAACAGCGACTTCTGTCCCCCGAATTGGACTTTCACGATGGCGGCGGCTCTGGATGGTTTTCTCTGTTTTCGTCGAACTGCTCGATGTTTTTAGGTCAGGGACGAATATATAGGCGGAGAGGCGGCGCAAGGAGGCGGCTGGGGCCCCCACACCATAGGCTGGCGTGGCCAGGGGGCCACCCGCGCCGCCTTATGGTGTGGGCCCCCTGCTGCCCGCCTCCGACTCTCCTTCGGTGTTCCGGAAGCTTCCGGGAATTCTAAGACTTTCGGTGTTGATTTCATCTGATTCCGAAAATATTTCCTTACTAGGATTTCTGAAACCAAAAACAGCAGAAAACAGCAACTGGCCTTTCGGCATCTCGTCAATTGGTTAGTTCCGGAAAACGCATAAATATGACATAAAATGTGAACAAAACATGTTGGTATCATCAATAATGTGGCATGGAACATAAGAAATTATCGATACGTCGGAGACGTATCAGGCGGCTCGGACTAACTTTACATGACCGCGTTCATGAGACTTGTTCCTCGTTCGACATGCAACTTGTATTGCATAAGAGGCTTTGCGGGTGTCTGTCTCTCCTACTATAGTGAAGATTCAATTTACTCTTCTATTGACAACACTAGTATCACCGTTGTGGTTCATGTTCGTAGGTAGATTAGATCTTACTTGAAAACCCTAAACCACGTAAAATATGCAAACCAAATTAGAGACGTCTAACTTGTTTTTGCAGGGTTTGGTGATGTGATATGGCATAATGTGATGATGAATATGTATGAGATGATCATTATTGTATTGTGGCAACCGGCAGGAGCCTTATGGTTGTCTTTAAATTTCATGTTGAGTAGTATTTCAAAGTAGTTGTAATAGTTGCTACATGAGGTGAACAACCATGAAGACTGCGCCATGGACCTTGACGCTACGCCGACGATGATGGAGATCATGCCCGATGATGATGGAGATCATGTCCGTGCTTTGGAGATGAAGATCAAAGGCGCAAAGACAAAAGGGCCATATCATATCACATATGAATTTCATGTGATGTTAATCCTTTATGCATCTTATTTTGCTTAGAACGCGACGGTAGCATTATAAGATGATCCCTCACATTAATATCAAGATAATAAAGTGTTCTCCCCTCGTATGCACCGTTGCCAAAGTTCGTCGTTTCAAAGCATCTCGTGATGATCGTATGTGATAGATTCAACGTTCATATACAACGGGTGTAAGCCATGTTGCACACGCGGAATACTTGGGTTTGCTTGACGAGCCTAGCATGTACAGACATGGCCTCGGGACAACGGAAACTGAAAGGTTGAACACGAGTCATATGGATGATATGATCAACATGTTGATGTTCACCATTGAAGCTACATCATCTCACGTGATGATCGGTTTTGGTGTAGTGGATTTGGATCGTGTACCACTTAACAACTATGAGGGATGTTGTATTAAGTGGGAGTTCATTAGTAATTAGATTAAAACATGAACTAATTATCATAAACATAGTCTGAGTAGTATTTTGAATTAATTTTTGTAGTATTGGCATCCGTTTTCTACCATGCGCTAGTCTTGTTACTGAGATAGAAATACTGTTAAAATCTGACAAGAAACTTTACGGATTGGTACCGTATTGTTAAAGAATCAAGAATTGTTTAAGTCCTATTGCAAACTTTTAGTAAACCTCACATTGTTGATTCAAAGAGCTATGGTTTCAATTAGTACCTAAAGTTATCTTGTCTCCGTGAAACTTGAAATTCAAATCTGTTTGAAAAGTAAGGAGCTGAAAATTTAGTTTTCAGAAATAATCAAGGTATGAGATATATGTGATATCTAAGACCTTATTGCAAGATGATAGAATATAATTTGGTGAGACTACATAAACTCATAAGTTTTATGGGAATGTACGAAGGTTGAAGACGCAAGGCGTCCCAATCCTCCAACTATTGGGGCACTAACAATATTGGCATATCCATGAAGTTATCATCCTTAGTATGCACCGTTGCTAAGACTCGTCGTATCGAAGCATCACGTGATGATCGGGTGTGATAGGTTCTACGTGTGCATACAACGGGTGCAAGCCAGATTTGCACATGCGAATACTAAGGTTAAACTTTATGAGCCTAGCATGTACAGACATGGTCTCAGAAAGTCATCATGATACAATGGATAAAATTATGAGTGAAATTGTTCATCATATTACAAAGTTACTAATAGTGAAATCTGAAACACTTGTCATATGATGATCAACTTAAAGTAAGAACCTCAAGGTTATTGGTATTTGACCAACAAACCTAGAAGTTAATAATGTTGAAGTGTTTTTCTGAATAATGAGGAAAGCTAAAAGAGAAATTGCAAAAGATATTTTGGCAAAAAGAAAAGAAAAGACTAGAAAGTCTAGCTCAGGTGTATATAAATGATATACATGTTATGGTTGTATTCCTAGTTAAGTCACACTATGAAATTCTTGGGTATTAGTACTATATTGGTTGGTATGAAGTGTCATACAAAACAACGCAATACAAGAATACAATGGCCTAAGTGACTGATAAGGAATATGATAGGAATGCACGTCTGGAACAAAATAAAGTGTTATTATGTTCGTCGTTGGCATTCTATCTAGCCCTTAGAATTTATAAATAAAGAACTTAATAATTGTTATTTTGCTCTGGTCAAATGAAAACAATGAGTTGTTCAAATTATGACATTACTCCTTGTACGATGGATAAGTTACTATAAATCTTAATGGTGAAACACACATACATAACACTGACGCTAAAATGCCATAAGGCAAATGATTTGAATTCCACTTATTTGTGGAACCGCCATTTAGGTCATGTTGGAGAGGAACGCATGAAGGAACTCCATGCAAATGGATTTTTGGAGTCATTTGATTTTTGAATCGTTTGGCGCTTGCAAAATCTTTTCTAAAACTAATGACTGAAATACCGTTCATAGGCCAAGAGTTGAACGGGCAACTAACTTAGTGGAAAAATACATAATGATGTATGTGGTTCACTAGGCATAGTTGTGTGCGGGAGATTCTTCTACTTCATGAAAACTTTCAACAATGAATTGAGTATATATATGTGGATATATTCGATAAGGAAGAAGTTTGAAACATTTGAATGGATTCAAATAAATTTCAGCATGAAGTGAAAATCATCGTAATAGAAAAGTCAAATATCTATGATTGGATCATGGTGGAAATATTTGAATTACGAGTTTTAGCGAACATCTAAGAGAGTCATGAAATTGTTCTACAACTCACATTTCTTGGAGTATCATAATGATGATATAGTATCCGAGAGATGTATCCAAACCTTGTTGGATCAATGATGAGATAAAATATTGATGCCATTATATTTTGTGGATTATGCTTTAGTGACTACCGCTTTTACACTAAATAGAGCATCATCATGATCCGTTGAAATGACACCATACGAGTTATGGCATGGGTATGAATCCTAATAGTCTTTTCTTAAATTTTGGTATGCATAGCATAAGTAAATAAGTTTACAACCAAAATCGGATGAATGTCTTTGTTGGTTATCCCAGAGAATTGATTGGGAATTCTTCCCACTATGGAGACAAAGACAAAAGTGTTTGTCAATGTTTCTTATTTCTAAGAAATTTTTTCTAGTGAAGTATTTGAGTGGGAGGACAATAGAACTTGATAAGGTTTATGAAATTGAGTATAATGATCAGAGTAGCGCAGCATTGGAATTGGTTCCGGAAGCAGCCACAACGATCATGACTCCCATGACTACAAAGTGTTTTAGCCATGGAGATCGAAGTACATATTGAACCTTGTAGGTATGGTTTACTTTGTGATCAAATAAATGATTTGTGGACAAAGGATTGATTTTGAACAATGATAAACCAACTACAAACAAAGAAGTTATGATGGGCCCTGACTCCGTTAAAATGGCTATACGCCATAAAATCCAATATAGATGAATACTTTTTGAAAGTAAATGGATCTATAAAATTGATGGACTTGGATGAAATATCCTTGAAGAAGCTTGACTTGTCGAAAAATTGTTTACGACAAAGTTCAAAAAGTTGACTACGACAAGATTAGATCTTCTGTAGCAATGCTTATAGTCTATATGGATTATTCTAGTAATCACTACATATTTCTTTTATGAGATATGTTAGTAGGATGGCAAAATAAATTACTTATCAGAAGTGTGTATTAAAAGTGTATACAAGATACAACCAAGAGTTTTGCTGGTCCGTGAAATACTAGATAGGTATACGAACTTCAATTGGATGAAGTAAGTATCGCGGAGTTGGAATCTTCACCAGATGAAATAGTCAAAGAGTTTTTGATTTCATCAGAGACGATGAAGAGGCTTGCATTTGCAAGAAATTAAGTGGGAGCGCTAAGACATATTTATAATACTTTATGTAGGTGACATATAGTTGGTTATAAATGATGATTAAAAGGTTTCATTGAGAAATTAATTTCAATGAAAGGATATGGACTGAAACATATCTAGTGTCAAGATCTATGAAGATAGATTGAAACACAAAATAAGTTTAAGTCAAAGTACATAGAATGGATATTGAAATAGTTCAATATAGAAATATTAAGAAAATGTTCTTGTCATGTGAAGTTTTAACAAGACTTGAGTGTATCTGATACTCAATGAGTAAAAACACATGAGTGATTATGGATCACGAATAATATGTACACAATCAGATGTCCTGTGCTCTAAAATGTTATGAGCATATAGCAGAATGATTCATGAGATGATCATTGGACGACAGTAAGAGTATCCTTGAGTACTTTAGAAGAACCAAGGATATATATATATAGTTTTGTATGGAGAAATGACAAACAAATCGCTGTAAGGTGATTACACCGATATTTGTTTTGTCACATATAAAAATAAAATTTCAATCTCAAATTAGACTAAGTGTTGTTTTAAAGGTAGCACAATGAGCTAGAAGTTGTCTATGTTAGATTTAGAAGAGTTCTAAATATTGTGACGGATTCTACAAACGAAGGCAGAGTATGTCATTGTTTTGACAAATGACTGAGGATGTTGAGTCAAGAAGTTCTTTGAGAACTTGGTGTAGTTCCAATAGTGTCAGAATTTTGAAGCTATATTGTATGTGACAATATTAGTGACTTATTTCAGACCGCGGAATTAAGGTTCCACCAGAAGATCAAACATATTTAATGCCAACTGATACGTCTCCGACGTATCGATAATTTCTTATGTTCCATGCCACATTATTGATGTTATCTACATGTTTTATGCACACTTTATGTCATATTCGTGCATTTTCTGGAACTAACCTATTAACAAGATGCCGAAGTGCCAGTTGTTGTTTTCTGCTGTTTTTGGTTTCAGAAATCCTAGTAACGAAATATTCTCGGAATTGGACGAAATCAACGCCCAGGGGCCTATTTTGCCACGAAGCTTCCAGAAGTCCGAAGAGGAGACGAAGAGGGGCCACGAGGGGGCCACACCCTAGGGCGGCGCGGCCCCCCCCCTTGGCCGCACGGCCCTGTGGTGTGGGGCCCCCGTGCTGCCTCTTGACCTGCCCTTCCGCCTACAAATAGCCTCCGTTGCGAAACCCCCAGTACCGAGAGCCACGATACGAAAAACCTTCCAGAGACGCCGCCGCCGCCGATCCCATCTCGGGGGATCCAGGAGATCGCCTCCGGCACCCTGCCGGAGAGGGGAATCATCTCCCGGAGGACTCTACGCCGCCATGGTCGCCTCCGGTGTGATGTGTGAGTAGTCTACCCCTGGACTATGGGTCCATAGCAGTAGCTAGATGGTTGTCTTCTCCCCATTGTGCTATCATTGTCGGATCTTGTGAGCTGCCTAACATGATCAAGATCATCTATCTGTAATTCTATATGTTGCGTTTGTTGGGATCCGATGAATAGAGAATACTTGTTATGTTGATTATCAAAGCTATGTCTATGTGTTGTTTATGATCTTGCATGCTCTCTTTTATTAGTAGATGCTCTGGCCAAGTTGATGCTAGTAACTCCAAGAGGGAGTATTTATGCTCGATAGTGGGTTCATGTCTCCGTGAATCTGGAGGGGTGACAAGAACCTCTAAGGTTATGGATGTGTTGTTGCCACTAGGGATAAAACATTGGTGCTATGTTCAAGGATGTAGTCACTAGTTACATTACGCGCAATACTTAATGCAATTGTCTGTTGCTTTGCAACTTAATACTGGAGGGGGTTCGGATGATAACCTGAAGGTGGACTTTTTAGGCATAGATGCAGTTGGATGGCGGTCTATGTACTTTGTCGTAATGCCCAATTAAATCTCACTATACTCATCATAATATGTATGTGCATGGTCATGCCCTCTTTATTTGTCAATTGCCCAACTGTAATTTGTTCACCCAACATGCTGTTTGTCTTATGGGAGAGACACCTCTAGTGAACTGTGAACCCCGGTCCAATTCTCTTTACTGAAATACAATCTACTACAATACTGTTCTACTGTTTTCTGCAAACATTCATCTTCCACACAATACGGTTAATCCTTTGTTACAGCAAGCCGGTGAGATTGACAACCTCACTGTTTCGTTGGGGCAAAGTACTTTGTTTGTGTTGTGCAGGTTCCACGTTGGCGCCGGAATCCCTGGTGTTGCGCCGCACTACATCCCGCCGCCATCAACCTTCAACGTGCTTCTTGGCTCCTCCTGGTTCGATAAACCTTGGTTTCTTTCTGAGGGAAAACTTGCTGCTGTGCGCATCATACCTTCCTCTTGGGGTTCCCAACGAACGTGTGAGTTACACGCCATCAAGCTCTTTTTCTGGCGCCGTTGCCGGGGAACTGAAGAAAAGCTACACCACAGAGAATTGCCTCCCACGACAACAGCTCTTTTTCTGGCGCCGTTGCCGGGGAGATCAAGACGCGCTGCAAGGGGAGTCTCCACTTCTCAATCTCTTTACTTTGTTTTTGTCTTGCTTAGTTTTATTTACTACTTTGTTTGCTGCACTAAATCAAAATACAAAAAAATTAGTTGCTAGTTTTACTTTATTTGCTATCTTGTTTGCTATATCAAAAACACAAAAAAAATTAGTTACTTGTTTTACTTTATAATATCATGCATGTTTTTATTACACTAGTTTGGCATAATGGACAAGAATGATCTTCTTATTCTATTTCCTGATTTAAAACATGGATTGTTTGATGCAAAAATTAAAAAACCTATGGAATCTTATTTGCATGCTGGTAGTAATATTAGTATGAACGCTTTGAACACCATTGTTGATAATAATATAGAAAGTTCTAAGCTTGGGGAAGCTGGTTTTCATGATCTTTTTATTCCCCCAAGCATTGAGGAGAAAATTTACTTTGATGATACTTTGCCTCCTATTTATGATAATGATATTGGTCTTTTAGTACCACCTGTTATGGAGGATAAATTTGATTATGATTACAATATGCCTCCTATATTTGATGTTGAGAATAATAATGATAGCTACTTTGTTGAATTTGCTCCCACTACAACTAATAAAATTAATTATGCCTATGTGGAGAGTAATAATTTTATGCATGAGACTCATGATAAGAATGCTTTATGTGATAGTTATATTGTTGTGTTTGCTCATGTTACTACTGAAAGTTATTATGAGAGAGGAAAATATGGTTGTAGAAATTTTCATGTTACTAAAACACCTCTCTATGTGCTGAAATTTTTGAAGCTACACTTGTTTTATCTTTCTACGCTTGTTGCATTATGCTTCTTGAACTTGTTTATTTACAAGATTCCTCTTCATAGGAAGCATGTTAGACTTAAATGTGTTTTGAATTTGCCTCTTGAAGCTCTCTTTTGCTTCAAATACTATTTCTTGCGAGTGCATCATCAAAACTGCTGAGCCCATCTTAATGGCTATAAAGAAAGCGCTTATGGGAGACAACCCATGTTTTTACCTACAGTACTTTGTTTTTATTTTGTGTCTTGGAAGTTGTTTACTACTGTAGCAACCTCTCCTTATCTTAGTTTTGTGTTTTGTTGTGCCAAGTAAAGCCGTTGATAGAAAAGTTCATACTAGATTTGGATTACTGCGCAGTTCCAGATTTCTTTGCTTTCACGAATCTGGGTCTACCTCCCTGTAGGTAGCTCAGAAAATTAATCCAATTTACGTGCATGATCCTCAGATATGTACGCAACTTTCATTCAATTTGAGCATTTTCATTTGAGCAAGTCTGGTGCCATTTTAAAATTCGTCAATACGAACTGTTCTGTTTTGACAGATTCTGCCTTTTATTTCGCATTGCCTCTTTTGCTATGTTGGATGAATTTCTTTGATCCATTAATGTGCAGTAGCATTATGCAATATCCAGAAGTGTTAAGAATGATTGTGTCACCTCTGAATATGTTAATTTTTATTGTACACTAACCCTCTAATGAGTTGTTTCGAGTTTGGTGTGGAGGAAGTTTTCAAGGATCAAGAGAGGAGTATGATGCAACATGATCAAGGAGAGTGAAAGCTCTAAGCTTGGGGATGCCCCGGTGGTTCACCCCTGCATATATCAAGAAGACTCAAGCGTCTAAGCTTGGGGATGCCCAAGGCATCCCCTTCTTCATCGACAATATTATCAGGTTCCTCCCCTGAAACTATATTTTTATTCCATCACATCTTATGTGCTTTGCTTGGAGCGTCGGTTTGTTTTTGTTTTTGTTTTGTTTGAATAAAATGGATCCTAGCATTCACTTTATGGGAGAGAGACACGCTCCGCTGTAGCATATGGACAAGTATGTCCTTGGTTTCTACTCATAGTATTCATGGCGAAGGTTCTTCTTCGTTAAATTGTTATATGGTTGGAATTGGAAAATGATACATGTAGTAATTGCTATTAATGTCTTGGGTAATGTGATACTTGGCAATTGTTGTGCTCATGTTTAAGCTCTTGCATCATATGCTTTGCACCCATTAATGAAGAAATACATAGAGCATGCTAAAATTTGGTTTGCATATTTGGTTTCTCTAAGGTCTAGATAATTTCTAGTATTGAGTTTGAACAACAAGGAAGATGGTGTAGAGTCTTATAATGTTTCCAATATGTCTTTTATGTGAGTTTTGCTGCACCGGTTCATCCTTGTGTTTGTTTCAAATAAGCCTTGCTAGCCTAAACCTTGTATCGAGAGGGAATACTTCTCATGCATCCAAAATACTTGAGCCAACCACTATGCCATTTGTGTCCACCATACCTACCTACTACATGGTATTTTCCGCCATTCCAAAGTAAATTGCTTGAGTGCTACCTTTAAAATTCCATCATTCACCTTTACAATATATAGCTCATGGGACAAATAGCTTAAAAACTATTGTGGTATTGAATATGTAATTATGCACTTTATCTCTTATTAAGTTGCTTGTTGTGCGATAACCATGTTCACTGGGGACGCTATCAACTATTCATTGTTGAATTTCATGTGAGTTGCTATGCATGTCCGTCTTGTCTGAAGTAAGAGAGATCTACCACCCTATGGTTAAGCATGCATATTGTTAGAGAAGAACATTGGGCCGCTAACTAAAGCCATGATCCATGGTGGAAGTTTCAGTTTTGGACATATATCCTCAATCTCAAATGAGAAAATTATTAATTGTTGTTACATGCTTATGCATAAAAGAGGAGTCCATTATCTGTTGTCTATGTTGTCCCGGTATGGATGTCTAAGTTGAAGAATAATCAATAGCGAGAAATCCAATGCGAGCTTTCTCCTTAGACCTTTGTACAGGCGGCATAGAGGTACCCCTTTGTGACACTTGGTTAAAACATGTGCATTGTGATGATCCGGTAGTCCAAGCTAATTAGGACAAGGTGCGGGCACTATTAGTACACTATGCATGAGGCTTGCAACTTGTAAGATATAATTTACATGATACATATGCTTTATTACTACCGTTGACAAAATTGTTTCATGTTTTCAAAATCAAAGCTCTAGCACAAATATAGCAATCGATGCTTTTCCTCTATGGAGGACAATTCTTTTACTTTCAATGTTGAGTCAGTTCACCTATTTCTCTCCACCTCAAGAAGCAAACACTTGTGTGAACTGTGCATTGATTCCTACATACTTGCATATTGCACTTATTATATTACTCTATGTTGACAATATCCATGAGATATACATGTTATAAGTTGAAAGCAACCGCTGAAACTTAATCTTCCTTTGTGTTGCTTCAATGCTTTTACTATGAATTATTGCTTTATGAGTTAACTCTTATGCAAGACTTATTGATGCTTGTCTTGAAGTGCTATTCATGAAAAGTCTTTGCTTTATGATTCACTTGTTTACTCATATCATACACATTGTTTTGATCGCTGCATTCACTACATATGCTTTACAAATAGTATGATCAAGATTATGATGGCATGTCACTCCAGAAATTATCTGTGTTATCGTTTTACCTGCTCGGGACGAGCAGAACTAAGCTTGGGGATGCTGATACGTCTCCGACGTATCGATAATTTCTTATGTTCCATGCCACATTATTGATGTTATCTACATGTTTTATGCACACTTTATGTCATATTCGTGCATTTTCTGGAACTAACCTATTAACAAGATGCCGAAGTGCCGATTCTTTGTTCTGCTGTTTTTGGTTTCAGAAATCCTAGTAACGAAATATTCTCGGAATTGGACGAAATCAACGCCCAGGGGCCTATTTTGCCACGAAGCTTCCAGAAGTCCGAAGAGGAGACGAAGAGGGGCCACGAGGGGGCCACACCCTAGGGCGGCGCGGCCCCCCCTTGGCCGCGCGGCCCTGTGGTGTGGGGCCCCCGTGCCGCCTCTTGACCTGCCCTTCCGCCTACAAATAGCCTCCATTGCGAAACCCCCAGTACCGAGAGCCACGATACGGAAAACCTTCCAGAGACGCCACCGCCGCCGATCCCATCTCGGGGGATCCAGGAGATCGCCTCCGGCACCCTGCCGGAGAGGGGAATCATCTCCCGGAGGACTCTACGCCGCCATGGTCGCCTCCGGTGTGATGTGTGAGTAGTCTACCCCTGGACTATGGGTCCATAGCAGTAGCTAGATGGTTGTCTTCTCCCCATTGTGCTATCATTGTCGGATCTTGTGAGCTGCCTAACATGATCAAGATCATCTATCTGTAATTCTATATGTTGCGTTTGTTGGGATCCGATGAATAGAGAATACTTGTTATGTTGATTATCAAAGCTATGTCTATGTGTTGTTTATGATCTTGCATGCTCTCCGTTATTAGTAGATGCTCTGGCCAAGTTGATGCTAGTAACTCCAAGAGGGAGTATTTATGCTCGATAGTGGGTTCATGTCTCCGTGAATGCGGAGGGGTGACAAGAACCTCTAAGGTTATGGATGTGCTGTTGCCACTAGGGATAAAACATTGGTGCTATGTTCAAGGATGTAGTCACTAGTTACATTACGCGCAATACTTAATGCAATTGTCTGTTGCTTTGCAACTTAATACTGGAGGGGGTTCGGATGATAACCTGAAGGTGGACTTTTTAGGCATAGATGCAGTTGGATGGCGGTCTATGTACTTTGTCGTAATGCCCAATTAAATCTCACTATACTCGTCATAATATGTATGTGCATGGTCATGCCCTCTTTATTTGTCAATTGCCCAACTGTAATTTGTTCACCCAACATGCTGTTTGTCTTATGGGAGAGACACCTCTAGTGAACTGTGGACCCCGGTCCAATTCTCTTTACTGAAATACAATCTCTTGCCAATCGTTTCTACTGTTTTCTGCAAACATTCATCTTCCACACAATACGGTTAATCCTTTGTTACAGCAAGCCGGTGAGATTGACAACCTCACTGTTTCGTTGGGGCAAAGTACTTTGGTTGTGTTGTGCAGGTTCCACGTTGGCGCCGGAATCCCTGGTGTTGCGCCGCACTACATCCCGCCGCCATCAACCTTCAACGTGCTTCTTGGCTCCTCCTGGTTCGATAAACCTTGGTTTCTTTCTGAGGGAAAACTTGCTGCTGTGCGCATCATACCTTCCTCTTGGGGTTCCCAACGAACGTGTGAGTTACACGCCATCACCAACTCATTTGGAAATGAGTGATGCGTTGAGACGCAAATGAATTACAAAATACATACGTTTCTGAGCGTGTCAGATCCGTTGACTAAAGCTCTCCCTAGGGCAAAGCATGACCAACACCAGAATGCCATGGGTGTTAGGTACCTTACAATGTAATCTAGATTATTGACTCTAGTGCAAGTGGGAGACTGAAGGAGATATGCCCAAGAGGCAATAATAAAAGTGGTTATTATATATCTTTATGTTTATGATAAATATTTATTTATCATGCTATAATTGTATTAACCGAAACATTGATACATGTGTGATATGTAAACAACAAAGAGTCCCTAGTATGCCTCTTAACTAGCTTGTTGATTAATCGATGATTAGTTTCATAATCATGAACATTGGATGTTATTAATAACAAGGTTATATCATTGTATGAATGATGTAATGGACACACCCAATTAAGCGTAGCATAAGATCATGTCATTAAGTTATTTGCTATAAGCTTTCGATACATAGTTACCTAGTCCTTATGACCATGAGATCATGTAAATCACTTATACCGGAAAGGTACTTTGATTACACCAAACGCCACTGCGTAAATGGGTGGTTATAAAGGTGGGATTAAGTATCCGGAAAGTACGAGTTGAGGCATATGGATCAACAGTGGGATTTGTCCATCCCGATGATGGATAGATATACTCTGGGCCCTCTCGGTGGAATGTCGTCTAATGTCTTGCAAGCATATGAATAAGTTCATAAAGAGACCACATACCACGGTACGAGTAAAGAGTACTTGTCAGGAGACGAGGTTGAACAAGGTATAGAGTGATACCGATGATCAAACCTCGGACAAGTAAAATATCGCGTGACAAAGGGAATTGGTATCGTATGTGAATGGTTCATTCGATCACTGAAGTCATCGTTGAATATGTGGGAGCCATTATGGATCTCCAGATCCCGCTATTGGTTATTGGTCGGAGAGAGTACTCAACCATGTCCGCATAGTTCGCGAACCGTAGGGTGACACACTTAAGGTTTGATGTTGAAATGGTAGAACTTGAATATGGAATGGAGTTCGAAGTTTTGTTCGAAGTCCCGGATGAGATCCCGGACATCACGAGGAGTTCCGGAATGGTCCGGAGAATAAGATTCATATATAGGAAGTCATATTCCAAGTTTGGAAATGATCCGGTGCATTTATGGCAGGTTCTAGAAGGTTCTAGAAAAGTCCGGAAGAATAGCACTATGGAAGGTGGAGTCCCGGAGGGACTCCACTAGCATGGCCGGCTAGCCCTAAGGGGAAGGAATCCCAGGTGGATTCCACCTGAGGTTGCCGGCCACCCCACCTAAGGAAAAGGTGGGAGTCCCACCTTGGGTAGGACTCCCTCCTTGAGTAGGTTTCCCACCTTTGGGAAGTTTTGGTGTTGGGGTCTTATTCGAAGACTTGGACTACAACTCTTGGGGCTTCCACCTATATAATGAGGGGCATAGGATAGGGGGCTGACCACCACAAAACCATAGAGCCATAGCTTGGCCGCACCCCTTGAGGCCGGCCACCCCCTCTCCCAAACCCTAGCCGCCCCCTCTCTCCTCCACCTCTCCCGCACGCTTAGCGAAGCTCCGCCGGAGTTCTCCATCACCACCGCCACCACACCGTCGTGCTGCCGGATTCAAGGAGGAGCTACTACTTCCGCTGCCCGCTGGAACGGGGAGAAGGACGTCGTCTTCATCAACACCGAACGTGTGACCGAGTACGGAGGTGCTGCCCGATTGTGGCACCGTGATCAAGATCTTCTACGCGCTTTTGCAAGCGGCAAGTGATCGTCTACCGCAGCAACAAGAGTCTACTCTTATAGGCTTTGGAAATCTTCAAGGGTTAGTCTCGTTCATCCCCTCGTTGCTCCCATCTTCTAGATTGCATCTTGGCTTGGATTGCGTTCTCGCGGTAGGAAATTTTTTGTTTTCTATGCAACGAATCCCTACAATACGTACTACATAAATAAATTAAACTTAAGTCAAATTCAGACTATTTTTTTTGTTGATAGTATATGGCTACATTGCCTCGATGTCACTACGGTCATCCAGCGCACTTTCATTGCCGAAGAATGAAAAGGTTCCATGAGGAAGTCTACACAGTCAGATTTACATTGTGGCAACACATAGATAACTTATAGAGTCGGGGCAACACATGACCACAATGTGAGAAGAGGGATGCTCATCCGAATGGACTCCATGTCTCGCTTATGTTGCCATCCACCCATTCTCGCACCCTTGAACGCCGGATATTGTACTAATATTTTGTTGCAATTTGTGAGGATTTCATAGTGACCCATTTTAATTTATCATGGGGAGATGCCGGGTACCACCAGGAGACATTCAAGAACCTCAAGCTCGACATCAATGCAACCAAGGCAACCAAGAAGGTATGCACCGTAAGTGCAATCATAACCGTCAAATGATCTAGGGCCATAGATAATAATGAAATCAAATATGTTTACATGTGGGAAAACACACATCCCACCACAATGTGTAGTTTGCTGGCACTTCACCAATAAGAATGGATATGACGCTACGAGGTGTATTTTGTTGTCAGATCCTCGGAGCATGTTCCTCCTAATAATTAAATTTTCTTTTGGTTGCTATTGTTCGACATGAATTAAAATTGATTTTTTTTCTAGTGCAATGCAGGGCCGTTTTTTGCTAGTAAGGCTTACGTGAGTTAGGCGCATTACGTACTGCATGCGTCACTCAGACAGGGTGTACATTTTGCTTAGAAAGTATTCAAGCTTTTCTCCATGATTTTAATGTCTGGTTTATGTGTTTTGGCTTTTCATAAGACGGTAGACTTTCAAGCTATGCCATTAGAACGTGGAGACAAATTGACTACCGAAGCAAAATATTACTAAGTCTCGCACCACATAAACAGTCAGATCATGACCAATCTGGATAATTATTAGTCTTATGCCTTTAGGCGCTGTTTTTGTTCAAGGCGGCCGATCATATGAATTAAACATATACTTTACGTTTTCATAGATAGACACGTGTATGATCCAACCGGAAAAGTAAACATAAGAGGGCATGATCTCAAAAGATATGAGCTTTGACTTCGTGTTCCTCCTTCTCACGTATGTCTATGAGGTTGTATGATTCATTGTTCAGAACGTTGCTGATAACAAATTAATGGTACTTCCCAAGACTGGGACTAGGTCGCTTTCTCGGAATGAATGGTATCTTACCCGGCAACTGTGATAGCGATGCAGATTCTGCTAGTAAATTGCAGATTGTTGGTTGGTTAGTAGTTGTTCTTCTTTAAGAAGGTCCACAACATCTCGTCTTGATGGTGCTGTATTTTCTTCATCGAAGGTGGTAACATGGAAAGCATCATGGAGAAATATCACTAGGCAAGACTTCCTCTGCCCCATAAACCATGAAGAAGGGGGTGTAGTTGGTTGACCTATTTGGACATGTTCATAGATTCCAAAGTACAGAGGGAAATTCTTGTGCCCAACACCCAGCTGCCTTTTTAAGGTTTATGTATCCGGGGTTTGATATAACCTTGCAAAAAAATGAGGCCGTGGGTGCGTTTCACCTATTGTTGGACTGGGGGTGAGACACTGATGTCATATTAAGCCTGACACCCATCCTAAGGCAGTATTCCTCCAAATCTCCTTGTGATAAGTTGTTTCAGTGGTCAGTTATAATACTATGCAGAATGCCATACCTCACGACTATGCCTTTGAAGAATTTGGTAGCAGTAGCTCCGTCTACCTTGACTATGGGTTTTACTTCTACCCACTTTGTCAATTTGTGTACTTCCATAAGCAAATGTGTGTAGTTACTCGGAGTTGTTGCAAAAAAAAAATCGATAAAGGGAATATATTAATATCAAGAAGATTACACCCAGCCTCTGCAACAACGCACCACCCTAATGGCACTACGGATGCACATAGCCAAAAAACAAGAAAAGAAAACTAAGAAATAAAAGACTACAGTATCTCGGGCCTAACAACAGCAATACATCCACCGCCAAGACAACACCTGAATTACAGACCAGTCCCCGCTCTCAAAACAAATGCCTCCACCAAGGACATAGTTGTTGCAAATGGTCCAACCATATCAAGCCCCTAAGCCGGCAAATGGCCAAGTTATGGGGATTGTTTTCATCTCTGTAGCCAGAACGTGATGTTGGTTTGAGTACTGCTGACAACCAACAAAACTTCCATACATAATTTAAAACTGCAAGCCTCATCATTTGAAGAAATGGAAGAAAATCATTAGAATCCTATTTAGCTATAAATTTTGTACTTCCTTCATCCCACCAAAAATATCTTAACTATTTAGCTATAAATTTTGTACTTCCTTCATCCCACCAAAAATATCTTAACTTTGTCAAATTTTGGATGTATCTAGACATGATCTAGTAGGTAGATACATCTAAATTTTGATAAACTTGACACTTTTAGTGGGACAGAAAGTAGCAGAAACAAAATAAGATTTGTTCGTGACCGTGAGAGCACATGAGACGGCCGCTCGCTGTTTCTCCCCATACGTGTGGATACCTTTGATACTTTCCGCACCTACATGTGAATACATATGGCACATACGTGTCTAATAATAATCTCGTGACCTAAATCCTAAGTGTGATATTTTTTAATATTACCTTCGTCTAAACTAGGTGTCTTAGTTTTATCTAGGTACGAATGTATCTAGACATATCTTAGTTATACATCTGTATCTAGAAAAAGTTGAGATGTCTATTTTCAGACTGATGGAGTCGATTTTTTTTCCCTAGAATAGCATGCCCCATTCCCCTATAGGCAGGTACACGGGATAGGGTGGGATTGCATCGAATGTCTCCCTATGAGATTTTGGTGAAAAGAGGTACCGTATTCTTCACAGTTAGGCTCTCCACAACGTTGCACATTTTCGGTGCCCAAACAACTTTTCAGACTTTGGGCATCGGTGCCCTACGCGCTGCCAATCGGTGCCCCAATTTATTTTAAGGGAATCGAATCATCTAGTTGCTCATTCTTTCTAATATTTTAGATAGAAAAAATGCCCAAACTCAGCTGCGGATAGAATACTATTATTTTCCTGCTCACCCGCAGCAAACCTTGCTCTATTCATCTCCTTTCTCAGTCCACAGGTATACTGATGGTTAGCTGAATAGATTCTTTATCAAATGTGGGCTCACTTCCTTTCTGACAAACGATGCTCTACGTTGTGAGCTTGGTGCCTCAAAACTTTTATTTGGGATCGGTGGTGACGTGTTAGCTTTTTCAGCAATTGGGCACCGGCTACATTGTGGAAGGCCTTAGTGCTTCCCCTTCTCTGTTGAGCTTAGCACGCTGTGATAGAATAACCAAACTTAGTTAAGTGAATATCACTAGAGAACTTACGGAGTACATACCAAAACCAACAAGTGAGTGAATAAATATACGAAGAAAGATACCTCGAGTATTTCGCCTAAAGTTTTCAGTCCTTCAGCTCGAGCTCTCAATTCCTCGCTCCCGACAAAGCTATCTTGAAGCACCTAATATTGGTAGTATATTTAAATTAATCCAGTGCCACGACTTGATATAATTTGTAAGATGAATACAAAAGTATATGTGCTAAGAATAGTGTGGGGTAGTTAAGACATGAGGACAGACCATCTGGCAGACATGTGACAGGGTTTCCTCTATATCAACAACATTAAGCTTCCATAAGGAATCGGCCATAGCACTTATATAACTCTGCATGTAAGATTCAAGTTCATATTCGGTGAAATTACATTTCGGATTGAGATGATCCTTTAAGCTTTCCTGCAACTGCGTAAGAGATATTCCACCTGCAGAACAAAGGAAAATCTTAGACAAAGTACAAACATATAATTCCATCATCAACATTTCATATATCGAAACAAACGTTGCTATTCAAGAATGTAAATACTAAGTACTCCCTCTAACAAAGGTTTGAAATAGCACGCAATTTTTCGCTAATAGCACGCTATAGCATATTTTGATAGTTCACGCTAAATTTTAATAATTTTGCTCGCTATGACGCTATTTGCGAAATAGCATGTTATATCGCGCTAAAACATCATAGTGTTAGCTCGCTTGTTTTTACAGCCTATTGATATAAGGGTTTGAATTTTCCTCGTTAAGAAAAAAAGAAATTTCATTTTGTATGTTGTGGTCAATCTATCGATTCCTCTTCTGAATCGAAAGATAATATCAGTAATACTGATAATTCTTAATAAATAATTTATACAATATTGTTGCCCCGTGAAATATTGATGTTAGACTTCTAAAAAATTGGAGGAACTATTTTTTGTATGTGATTATGTATGTATGAATCTGTCACTTTTGGACCGGAATCTTTTATTTTTAGAATCTGGTGTTTTTTCCAAAACCTAATTTAGAATATAGCACACTATTATCACCATATAGCGTGCATAGCATTTGGAGGATGCCGCCTCTATTTCTTTTAGCATGCTATTTTATACCTTGCCTCTAACTGCAAATAACTGATTCTGGTTTAGATATATCTGAACGTATTATTTATCTATTTCCGAACAGAGGGAACAGTAAAGAAGAAAGTCCACTTCTCGTCTTCAAACTCTTCACGAAGTTTAGTTTTTGTCCTAAATTTTCTTTTTTAATTTAGAACGAACCTTGAACTCTCTGAATAGTTCACTTTTAGTCCTTTTATAGTTGAGTTGAGAAAATCGCTAACATGGAAAAAAAACGGTGAACCAACCGAAAGAAGAAACTGTCGAATTAGTTTTCAACCAGACCAAGCCCAAGCTAGCTGGGATGTTGAACCCAACATTCTACGTCAAAAAATTGAAACCATTGTACTCTCTCTCTCTCTCTATTTGTCTATCTCTGTCAATTCACGTGAAGCATTACGTCATGAAGGCATGCATAGTTTGCCTATCAGCATCGTTCTGCCTATCTGACCTTGCATTGTTGCCTTGAGTTTTTTTTCCACCAGCAGATGTTTGACTGGCTCAATCAGGATAAGGACTTAAAGCAAATGATTTTGAGAGTTTAAGGTTTATTTTGATGCAAACGAAATTTCTAGGATCGAAAGTGAACTTCCACTAGAATTCAAACACCAAAATTGGACTTTCTTCAATAATAAAAACAAGTTTTACCTGCTACAGCTTTCGTTTGCGATTTAATAAAATGACCTTTGTTTCTGAACCATTCAGCTACAAATGGAGCCCCCAAAAGGTCAGCTTTCTTTCCAAGCTCCTTCGCAGCTTGTCTTGAATACATGTAGCCCATAGTACTCAGCATTTCAAACCCATACGCTGAAGGACAATCAAAATAAGAAAATAGCATTGAATTAATCAAATTCAGGTTTAAGAAAATAAAGAACAAAGAGAAAGTCGGCGAAGTTTGGTTGATATAGGGAATGCACAAGGAAAAATTCGGCCAAACGGTTTGAGAGCTAATGGGTTTGAGTAAAAGAAGAAACGGTGATCGGTAGTGAGAAAAATGAACGAAAAATAGAGAGAAAAGTTGGCAAGTGTGGAAATTTTTTGTAAAAAATAACTACATAGAGTGATGAGAGGATTGTCATCAATACAGGATGCACACCTGCATCAGAAAGTCTGGACACCCCCGCCTCAGCAAATTGGATAAATTCCTCTTTGTTTCCTTGAACATAAATGGTCAACCTATTCTTCAGTTTCTCCGCGAGTTTCTCCTGCCTTTCCTTTTGTATAGTCTTCTGTAGCTGTTAAGAGTTTAAATAACGACAGTATGAAGAGTATGGTATCACTTAGTAATTTACAAAAAAAAATCAAGAACCCGCAGGAGATCTGCGTGCTATTGTATTAAGCTTGAGAAGAGGCGGCGGCAGCAACCCCATCCCCGGAGGAAGAGTCGGCAATAGCAGGCGCGTCGGCGACGGCGTCAAAGCATCGGCGGCATCGGCATCTGCATCGGCGTCGGACCAGACAGACCGGGCAGAGCACGACGAGGTTGTCGTGCTCAACGGGCCTACGTCGACTCAGGATGCGCCGTCGGCTTGGCCGAACCCCTTCTTCTAACTTATGTTCAAATTGCACCACCAGTCTGTAATATGATCGCGCGTTCAGTACTTTGATCGCGACAAGTTCAGCGGGAACAATCTCTTTTGAATGTGAACTATTTGAACTTATGTTTGGGGGTGGTTTTGGGGGACGTGGCTGGGAAGCCACGTCCCCCAAACGCGGACGAAAAAAAAAGCGTCCCCCAAACGCTCAATCCAGCGCCCTCTTGGGGACATGGCTTGGGATTCTCTAAAGCCCCCCCCCCCCCCCCCCTCCCCTCAGTCCGGTTGTAATACAAGTCGGGACTAAAAGGTTCTCCACGTGGACTGCGGACGCGCGCCGGTGAAAGTATAGAGATGGTAAACCTAGAGGGGGGTGAATAGGTTTCTACAGATTTTAATCCTTTCTTTGCAATATTAGGCTTTGCGGAATATAAAGGTGAGCCTAATGCAAACTAGATGAAGCAACCTATATGAAGATACAACTATCTCGAGCAAGAAGGCTCTCTCAGGCAGTTTAAATCACAAGTAAGGAGTTCGGTTAGAGATAACCGATAGCACACGGAGACGAGGATGTATTCCCGTGTTCCCTTGCTTTGCAACAAGGTACGTCACGTTTGGAGGGGTGGAGGTCCCACGAAGGATTCCCCACGCCACGAAGGCTCACCCTATTCTTCGGAGCCTATCCCACGAAGGAATAGCTCACTCACTTGTGGTAGACTTTGAGGTAGCCTCCAAACCTTCACAATCTTGCCCGGAGCAAATCCACAGCCCGGATGCTTCCGGACTCCTCTTGCCCACCTAGGGTTTCCAAGGAACCCTAGGAAGCAAGCTTCTCGATGAATACAAGGGGGAATGAGATTTGGCTTGGTAGAACAGTAGATCGGGTCCTCCTCTAGTGATTCCCCGGAGGGATTTGAGTTTGGGTGGAGGAGGAGGGAGATCGGAGGCTTTTGGTGTTTCTAATAATGGAGTAAGAGAGAGAGAGCTCAAGAACAGCTTGTAGTATGTTGCCTAACCCTTCCAAGGTAGGAGAAGGGGTATATATAGTGTTCTTCAAAATCTGGCCGTTGTAACTTGCCACCTTAGCATTTTCCTCGACAAACCCGGTTGACCGGACCACAGACCGGACAGCCCGGTCGTGAGGCCGGTCAGACCGGATCAGCGACTGGATCGCCTTTGCGTCGTCCTGGCGCTCCTTCGGTTGGTGGCCGGTTGGCGCCCGGTTGGCGCCCGGTCGACCGGATGGAGCACCGGACCCGCCGGTCAGTGGCCCGGTTGACCGGGCGGCAACCGGATCTGCTGGCTCTTCGTTTGAAGCCCGGTTGGCGCCCGGTTGACCGGCCAGCACGCCGGACTGGCCGGTTGCTGGCCCGGTTGGACCGGGCTGCAGACCGGATTTCTCCTGTAGACCCTTTTTGATTGTTGTCGAAGTGGGGGGTCTCCTTTAGCCTTCTTGTTCCTTTGATACACTATTTACGCCTCATTGCCTCATACCTGAGATTATCCTTATAAACATATTAGGCCAAATACTTTAGCACGGTGTCATCGTTACCAAAATAATGGATAAGGGTAAAATACCCTTACAATCTCCCCCTTTTTGGTATACGATGACAAACCGAGCTAGAGTCACAAATAGATATTATGATAAGCTCTAAACCTTGATTCCATATAAGATATTACGACAGCTCCCCCATAATGTGTGCACTTGGAGAATTTGCGTTTGAATGCAAAGTGCACCATTTGTGAAACATGAGAAGCTCCCCCAATATCTTTAGGAAACAAGCATGGTATGGAGATGTGCATATCAAGATATATAAGCATAGCACACATAATCATCCTAACATAGAGTAGCACACATAATAGTCGTCCATACACATCCATACACGAATTATTGGAGATAGCAAATGGTTCTTGAAAAACTCAAAGTAAACAAGCACAAGCCATATAAAATCCAAATAAAGCAACTCCCATGGCTTGTGGCAATCAAAGAACCCCGTGGTCCTAGACTCTACTCTCTTCTCCCCCTTTGGCATCGGAACACCAAAAAGGCGAAGAAAAGAGGAGAGATGTTATCGCACCCATCAGTAGTGACCAAGCCCCATGGAGGAGGAGCTCTCGCCAGCATCGCGTCCAGCCGCATCACTCTCATCGTCATCAACATCATCATCAGCAGGAGTGGGAGCACGAGCAGTCCTAGGAGGGATAGCACCATGAGCGTACACGGAGAAGTCGAAGTTCTGGATCATCTCATCGGTAAGAGGAGGCATCTCCCACTGGGGTGCTACCACAGGCTCCATCTCAGGTCCAGGAGGAGGAACAGGGTGGTTCCTTGAGGCCATGAACTCAGTCTGGTGCCTCCGTGTCTCCTGAGTCATAGTGAGGGTCTGATGTGCAACATCATTGCTGTTCTTGCACATTTGCCACATGCTGGAGAAGAAGCGAGCGGCCCCATGCTGGGAGCACCGAGAGTGACTGGAGCTAGCATCATGATCATGGTGTGCCTTGGAACGGCGCTCAGTGGTGGGCATCATGGAGGGAACATCTGGACGAGTGGCCTCCTGAATGGGGAACCTGAATGGGTCCATGATGACTCTTTCACCAAGAACGTTTTGAGGAGCGGGAACAATGTAGTTGATGAGCCGCTGAACATACTGAGCGTAGTTGGGAGTCATGCGGTCCATAATTGCTCTCTTCAGTTCACAGTAGATAAGATCACAACCATCAATCTTCCTTACCCTGTCAGGATGACAATAGTACATCAAGTTGAGGTGATAGTTCCGGACTTCACTGGAGTCGCCAGACTTGCTGATGAGGCTCTCACGGAACATCTTGGCAAGTACAAGATAGGAGTAGTACATCCCAGAGATAGTGGGAGGTCCAGGCGTAGGGTTCGCATGATAGCAGAAGGAGATGTCACCCTTAGTAAGCTTGGACCGTGAATGAATCTTGTACCCTGGAACACTGTCATCACCACAACCCATGGCTGCACGGAACTGAGAGTAGGAGCATGAGTACTTCTCCTTGCCGGTCATCCAGGTGAGGGTGCGGTCCGCATCATCATGGAAGAAGACGGTGCAGTGAAACTGACGGACAAGGAGGGGACAAAAGGTAGGATCGTCTTGGGTATCATCAGGCTTGAGGCACACAAGGTCATACAATCCCATACCCTTCAAGGTTTGAACCACAAAGCGGTACTTTGTGGCGTCATGCAAGGCAAGCTCGTCAGGATTGATGGCCTTGGGTGATACAATATTACCATGCTTCATAAACTCATGAGAATCATAGTAACCATCCCAGAGGGCTGCTTGTGTCTTGGTCCAGAAGGCCTTGTCCCCACGAGTGTAAGTTGGTTTCTCAAAGCGATACGGATTCACTGTCCTCCATTCCTGCCACTCAACACGGTTTGCATTCCCAACATTGATAGTTGGTACTATCTCATCATCCTCTTGGGCGACATGCTTATCCTTTTTCTTGCCGCCAACAGACTTGGATCTACCCCGAGCTGAGCTGCCAATGTCAGTACCTTGATGAGCTTGAGGGGGTGCACGACTACTAGAACGGCGGGGAGGATCAGCAGTCCTTCCTCTCTTGGCAACATTGCCACGGTGTGGCTCACCACTCCAACTACCTGTGAATGAGAAAATAGAGCAAGGATAGCAGTGGGGTAAGTGTACATGTCATCAGTAAGAGGGAAGCCAAAAGAGCATAGCATATATCCAAGTGTAGTGATGAGATTGTGCGAAAACTGGGCAAGCCGGCGCATAGGCCGGTCCAACCGGGCAGCAGACCGGACAATCCGGTTGGCGCCCGGTTGACCGGGCCGTACGCCGGGCCGGCCGGTTGAGCGGCCGGTCGACCGGGCTGGTAACCGGATTTGTCGAGGTGTGAAGTTTTGCCCAGATTTTCTACCACAAATTCATGCAAAAACTCATAAACTTGAATATAGACTATAGCAATATAGTGGAGTAAGTGCATTGTGGTGTGAGACACTCTAAAGGCATGAGGACTTACATACCCTAACCCTAACCCTAATTTTTCTCAACTTTCCTCAACATGTGGCAATGGGAGAGGGAAAGCAAGAAGGAAAGGGAATGGAAGGGAGATTTACCCGATGACATTGTCCTTGTTGCCTAAGTGAGCAAGAAGAACACGTGAAGAGGGCTTGAGGGCCAAATCCCCAAGATCTCCCAAACGAGCTTGAGAAGGACCAAATCCTTCGGTGAAGAAGCTTGAGAGATCCCGATCTACGGTTGGGTGTAGTTTGGGGAGAAACTAGTGGTGGGAAGGACCTAGGCTGTGGTGGAGATGGTCAGGGCGCCGGCCATGGAGTGTGGAGGTTGGGGAACAATGGGGAAGATGACCCCAAGGGGTATCCCTTCCCCAATATATAGTAGGCTGTGCGGCCGGTCAGGCATCCGGTCGACCGGACCTGGCGCCGGCTGACCCGGCCCAGACCCCGGTTGGCGCCCGGTCAACCGGACCATCCGGTCAGGGACCCGGTCCAACCGGGCCAGGGACCGGCCAACCCAGAGTTGTCTAATTTTGCTTCGTTTTTGCCCCTATGCTTTGTGTAAATGTGTGTGTGAGTGCTCAAATGATGACATGTACATATAGATAGATAGATAGATGATGATGAGATGAGCATAGACATGGGGTTGGAAACACAAAGTTCTCTAGGCATACCCATTGGAGAGAAAATCCAAACAAGATGTGAATAGCAACAATGGGCATGATTTGAAGTATATATCAAGAATCATAAGTCATTTTGGAAATGATGTTCGCAATAAGATCATTTGGCCTTATATAGTCAAATCAAGTTGTAATGAAGGCTCAATGAGGGGCGGGAGATTACTCCCCCTATGTGAAAGCGCAAATGTCATGTGACCGCGAAGAGACATGCTTGGGTCCATATAATGACATTGGGTCTATTTATGTTGCACACATAGGTATGCATCATACCAAGATATGGTAGGATGACTATCCCCATATGTGCTATGCCTCTAAGCTAGATAGCAAGATAAATGCAAGAATATAGTGCAAGAAGTTAATCAATCCAAGTTTTTAGGATCAAGAATACCAAGTTCTCCTCTCAAGTTAACAAAGCGGGCTTCATCCAAAGGCTTAGTGAAAATGTCCGCCAATTGGTAGGTTGTTCCCACATGAGTGAGATCAGTATCCTTATTGGCAACATGATCACGTAGGAAGTGATGGCGAATGTCAATATGTTTGGTGCGACAATGTTGAACCAGGTTATTGGCGATCTTTATTGCACTTTCATTGTCACAAAGAAGAGGCACCGTACCAAGAGACACACCATAGTCTTTCAAGGTTTGCTTCATCCATAATAATTGAGTGCAACAAGATGCCGCGGATATGTATTCGGCTTCGGCGGTGGATAGGGCGGTGGATTTTTGTTTCTTGGATGACCAACTCACCAATGACCGGCCAATAAATTGGCAAGCCCCGGAGGTAGACTTCCGATCAACCTTATCACCGGCCCAATCGGAATCCGAATAGCCAATGAGTTCAAAGGTTGACCCCTTTGGATACCATAGCCCGAGAGTAGGAGTGAGAACAAGGTATCTTATTATCCGTTTGACCGCCACTAAATGGCTCTCCTTGGGAGCGGATTGAAAACGAGCACACATCCCTACACTTAGCATGATATCCGGCCTAGAGGCACAAAGGTAGAGCAAGGATCCTATCATGGAGCGGTATACCTTTATGTCCACATCCTTCTCACCGTCACATGAACCAAGTTGCCCCTTTACGGGCATGGGTGTCTTCATTGGACTCGCATTGGTCATGTTGAATTTCTTGACCATGTCCCTCACATACTTTTCTTGAGAGATGAAGGTGCCTTTTGCAAGTTGCCTCACTTGGAAGCCTAGAAAGAACTTCAACTCTCCCATCATGGACATCTCAAATTTCCTAGTCATCAATAGCTCAAAAGCTTTGTTATGATTGGGGTTAGTTCCACCAAAGATAATATCATCAACATATATTTGACATATAAAGAGGCCACCCCCTTTAACCCGCTTGGTGAAAAGGGTGGAATCGACCGTACCCATGCAAAACCCATCATGTAGTAAGAAATCCCTAAGGAACTCATACCAAGCACGTGGAGCTTGCTTGAGACCGTAGAGTGCCTTATGGAGTAAATACACGTGGTTGGGTCGGCATGGGTCTTCGAAACCCGGGGGTTGAGCCACATATGCGGTTTCTTTTAGGGGACCATTCAAAAATGCACTTTTCACATCCATTTGGTATAATTTAAAATTGTGGAAAGATGCAAATGCAAGCAAAAGACGAATAGCTTCAAGACGGGCTACCGGCGCAAAGGTATCCTCAAAATCCATACCTTCTATTTGAGCAAACCCTTGCGCCACTAACCTTGCTTTGCTTCGTATGACAATGCCATTCTCATCTTGCTTGTTCTTGAATACCCATTTGGTCCCAATGACATTGATGCGATGATCCTTGGGTCTCTCCACTAGAGACCATACTTCATTACGAGTGAAACACTCCAATTCTTCTTGCATGGCAATTACCCAATCCGGATCGACCAAGGCTTCATGTACCTTAAGTGGTTCAAAACTAGACACAAAAGCATGATGTTGACAATAAGTGATAAGTAATGCATGGTGTCTACGAGTTACCACTCCTCTTGAGATGCTACCAAGGACTTGATCCACTTTCATGTCACTTGCCCTTGTAGCGGCCTTGATCTTCCGAACGGTCCCTTCATGATCAATGAATTCATCTCTTGCTAGTACTTGATCATGAGGAACCACTTGAGCTTGATCATGAGTTGAGGATGTTTCTTGATCATCATCATCATGGTCTTGTGATGACCCACAAGTATAGGGGGTGTATCGTAGTATTTTCGATAAGTAAGAATGTCGATCCCAACGAGGAGCGGAAGGTGTTGACAAGTAGTTTCGATGAAGGATTCACTGTAAATGCTCACAGACAAGTATTCAGGGAGTTTTGATGTAACAGTTGAATAAAGTACGAGTAAGTAAAGTGCGAGAGTATCAATTGCAGCGAGTGGCCCAATCCTTTTTAGCACAAAGGACAAGCTGGTTTGTTTACTTATAATGACCAAACGTTCTCGAGGACACACAGGATTTTAGTCTAGTGCTTTCGCTACATAAGGCTAAATAATCTTCATTGTTATGATAAGTGTTGTGTGGGTGAACCTATGCTAATGTACCGCCCTTCCTAGGACTAATACATACTTGTGATTATACCCCTTGCAAGCATCCGCAACTACAAGAAAGTAATTAAGAATAAATCTAACCACAGCCTTAAACTCTGAGATCCTGCGATCCCTCCTGCATCGATATACCAACGGGGGTTTAGGTTTCTGTCACTCCGGCAACCCCGCAATTGGCAAACGAATACAAGATGCATTCCCCTAGGCCCATAAATGGTGAAGTGTCATGTAGTCGACGTTCACATGACACCACTAGAAGAATAACACCACAACTTAAATATCATACCATTGAATATTACTCAACCATAGTTCACTACTAACATTTAGACTTCACCCATGTCCTCAAGAACTAAACGAACTACTCACAAGACATCATATGGAACATGATTAGAGGTGATATGATGATGAATAACAATCTGAACATAAACTTGGTTCAATGGTTTCACTCAATAGCATCAACAACAAGTAGAGATCGATACCGGGAGAGTTTCCCCTATCAAACAATCAAGATCAAACCCAAATTGCTATGGCGGTGACGGTGTCCAGCGGTGGAGACGGCGGTGATGATGGTGGAGATGATGATGATGGTGATGGAGATGATGTCCAGCTCGATGACGGTGACGATGGCGTCGATTTCCCCTCCCGGAGGAATTTCCCCGGATTCCTGCCCGCCGGAGAGCTCTGTTCTCTCTGGTGTTCTCCGCCCCGCAGAGGCGGCTGTAACTCTTCGCGAGGTACCCTCTGTGGCTTAGGTTTTCGGGACGAAGGATTTCGCGAAGAAAAGGAGGCGAAAGGGGCTGTGGGCCCCCCACACTACATGGCAGCGCGGCCAGGCCATGGGCCACGCCGCCCTAGGGTGTGGGCCCACCCTGGGTCCTCCTGGCTCCTCCTTCTGGCTTCCTTCGTCATCTTGAAAAATAGGATTTTTGGTATAATTTCCTTCCACAGTTGATCTTCCGAAATATTGCGTTCTGACGGTGCTTTTTTCCAGCAGAATCCTGGCTCCGGTGCTTGATCCTCCAATAATGATGAAACATGCAAAATAGATGAAATAACATAAGTATTGTGTCCCAATATGAAATATATCAATGAATAACAGCAAATTATGATATAAAATAGTGATGCAAATTGGACGTATCAACTCCCCCCAAGCTTAGACTTCGCTTGTCCCCAAGCGAAACTGAGCTCGATAAATAGGACCACATGTTTATGGAGTGAAGAGTCGATAAATAAAATACGGACAAGAAGCATCATATTCATTCGCACAAGACATTATAGTAGTCAACTTCCTCATATAACTCAACTTGAAACAAGTATAAGGTAATCACAAGTAAAGGTGCATAAGAAATCATAATTGGTGATGGCAAACTTCGTTCTTGGTCAGAGAACAATTAACAGATTATACTTATCTCATTGAGCAGCGCTCTCATGTTAAAGTTTATAAGGCACAACTTGCATACTCAATCATAATGGTCTTTTCATGATCATTGATAACTTGCAAAGCTATATTCATTCAGATAAAACTTGTACTAAACAAGGAAGAATAAAAGACATGATGAAGCAAATCACAATATAATGGTTTGATCACAACTACTCAAATGCTTGCTTGAGATGGAGGGAAATAGGTTTACTGACTCAACATAAAGTAAAAGACAGGCCCTTCGCAGAGGGAAGCAGGGATTAAATCATGTGCTAGAGCTTTTTCAGTTTTGCAATCATATAAAGAGAATAAAAGTAACATCTTGAGGGGTGTTTGTTGTTGTCAACGACTGGTAGCGGGTACTCTAACCCCCTTGCCAGACAACCTCCAAAGAGCGGCTCCCATATTATTTTCATTTTGTGTGGCACTCCTTCCAACCTTTCTTTCACAAACCATGGCTAACCGAATCCTCCGGTGCCTGCCAACAATCTCATACCATGAAGGAGTGCCTTTTTATTTTGGTTTTATTATGATGATGACACTCCCCCCAACCTTTGCTTACACAAGCCATGGCTAACCGAATCCTTCGGGTGCCGTCCATCAATCACATACCATGGAGGAGTGTCTATTTAGTTTAATTAATTTGGGACTGGGAATCCCATTGCCAGCTCTTTTTGCAAAATTATTGGATAAGCGGATGAGGCCACTAGTCCATTGGTGAAAGTTGCCCAACAAGATTGAAAGATAAAACACCACATACTTCCTCATGAGCTATGAAACATTGACACAAATAAGAGATACTAAGTTTTGAATTGTTTAAAGGTAGCACATGAAGTATTTACTTGGAATGGCAGAAAATACCATGTAGTAGGTAGGTATGGTGGACACAAATGGCATAGGTTTGGGCTAAGGTTTGGATGCACGAGAAGTATTCCCTCTCGGTCTGGTCTTTGGCTAGCAAGGTTAATTAGCAAGCATAAGAGTCGAGGGAAACAAACAAATATACATGTGATAGAAACAATCATGCATCTTCCTTGTAAGCACAAACAATTTTAACTTCAGAATAATAAGCTATGAGCTAACAAGAAAGAAAGACAATGAAACATCTACATATATTTCTCTTTTCTACTTAAACCTCAAAGTGTTGTTGCTATTGACCGATGCTAAGTTTGCCAAAACCAAATAGATTTATTCAATGCTCCCAAAGTGATACTAATACTAATAACAAGGTAAATCATATAGTAGAGATTGCAAACTAGAATAAGATGTGCAATATGTAAATGATAGGACTTCTCATTAATATTCCATAATGATAACTCACACCAAGGGATACATAGATAACCAACTAAAGGAGAGATACTTCCAACTGCAGCCCATCTTATATGATAACTTCCCTACTCATGATATGACACTACTTGACAATAAAAGTAAAAGGTAGTGATAATGTGATACCGCGGCACTCCCCCAAGCTTGGAACAAACCAAGGGGATGCCAATACCGATGATGAATTACTCCTTCGGCGATGGTGGTGATGAATTCCTGACAAGCTTCTCAATAAGCTCCTGAAGCTCATCAATCCTGTATATGAGATTGCGAATCATCTCTGAATTGTGCTCGACGCGGTTAAGGAGTCTGTCCGACGGCGAGTCCCAGCTCTTGGAGTTATTTCCCCACTCTTCAGCCTCAGGCTCCTTCTCTCCTGCAGTGTTAGAACGATCTATATCCCACTGGCTAGGCAGTGCTGCCTTTGGAGTCCCTTCAATTTGATTATTGAAAATTAGATTGTGGAAGGGATGGTGAATGCCTGATGGAGATGTTTTCGGAGCTAGGTAATGACGTGGAACCGCTCCTCCAGTGCGAATTCTTGCGCTCTTGTTTGCACTAAAAGGGTTGTCCACCACCTTGATGCTTGCGATGGTAGCACGCGGGTGTGCGCGCGAATCTTCCTCCACCTCTTCTTCATCCTCTTCCTTGACGTCCTTGTCTTCCTCTTTCCACCCAAGATCTCGATCATCTTCATCTGGAAACTCCTTGCCCTTGTTCTTGGAGACCATGGTGCTTCTAAACTGAAAACAGATCCTGGCAGAAACAGCTCGAAACAAAACACGTCGAGAAAACGATATACGGGCCTCCAGGGGTCCGGGGGATTATATAGCAAAAAATTTCACAACAAAAGGAAAGTACCAGATCGAACCAGAGTCGGAAAGGGGTGACGGGGCGGCCAGACCATAGGGTGGCGCGGGCCCAGGCTTGGCCGCGCCGGCCTATGGTGGCACCCCCTCGTGCGTCCTTTCCACTCCGTTTCGAACTCGTAATTTTTCATATTTTCCAAAAACAGCGAAAATATTGTTCGGAAGGTAAATTGCGTACTTTTCGTTACCAGTACTGTTACCTATTCAAAGTCGAGTTCTAGCGGACTGTCAATTTGCCCTTTGATGAAAGCCTCCGGTGTTTCCATTTGAATAATATCAACATCAACATTATAGGAATCACCTGAGATATAATGCTTGAGTCTTTGTCCATTCACCACTTGCGTAGCATTGCCTTGGAGAGAGCTAATTTTAATTGCTCCTGAACGATACACCTCCTCGACAACATATGGTCCTTCCCATTTCGAGAGTAATTTCCCTGCAAAGAATCTGAGACGAGACCGATACAATAGGACTTTATCCCCAATATTAAATTCTCTTTTAATAATCCTTCTATCATGCCATTTTTTAACTTTCTCTTTAAAGAGTTTAGCATTTTCATAAGCTTCACTTCTCCATTCATCTAGAGAACTTAATTGCAACAACCTCTTATCACCGGCAAGTTTAGGATCTTTATTTAATTCTCTAACAGCCCAATAAGCTTTGTGCTCTAGTTCTAAAGGTAAATGACAAGCTTTTCCATAAACCATTTTATAAGGTGACATTCCCATGGGATTTTTATAAGCAGTTCTATAAGCCCATAGTGCATCCTTCAATTTACTAGCCCAATTCTTTCTAGTTTTATTAACGGTCTTTCCCAAAATAGATTTAATCTCTCTATTTGATAATTCTACTTGACCACTAGTTTGAGGATGATAAGCGGAAGCAATTCTATGATTAATACCATACTTAGCAAGAGTTTTTCTAAAACCTCCATGAATAAAATGAGAACCTCCATCAGTCATAATATATCTAGGCACTCCAAATCTAGGAAAAATAATATCTAAAAGCATTCTTAAAGAGGTCTCACCATCACCACTTTTTGTAGGTATAGCTTCCACCCATTTAGTAACATAATCAACAGCAACAAGTATGTGAGTGTTACCTTCTGAAGAGGGAAAAGGTCCCATGAAGTCAAATCCCCAACAATCAAACGGTTCAATAACAAGAGTATAATTCATAGGCATTTCATTACGTCTGGAGATATTACCAACCCTTTGGCATTCATCACAAGATAAAATAAACTTTCTCGCATCCTTGAAGAGAGTTGGCCAATAAAAACCTGATTGTAAAACCTTTTGCGCGGTTCTTTCTCCGGCGTGATGTCCTCCATAAGCACTACCATGACATTTACTCAATATCTCTTGTTGTTCATATTCGGGAACACATCTTCGCATAATACCATCCACTCCTTCTTTATATAAGTGTGGGTCATCCCAGAAATAATGCCTCAAGTCATAAAAGAATTTCCTCCTTTGCTGAGCTGAAAAGGTTGGAGGCAAGTACTTGGAAACAATAAAGTTAGCATAATCAGCATACCAAGGACTGTCTCGCGAGCTCACCTTTATTACAGCCAATTGTTCATTTGGAAAACTATCATTAACAGGAACAGGATCATAAGCAATATTTTCCAATCTAGACAAATTATCAGCAACAGGATTATCAGCACCTTTCCTATCTACAATATGTAAATCAAATTCTTGCAAAAGAAGTACCCATCTAATAAGCCTCGGCTTAGCATCTTTCTTTGTCATAAGGTATCTAATTGCAGCATGATCAGTATGAATGGTAACTTTTGAATCAACAATATAAGATCTAAATTTATCACAAGCAAAAACTACAGCTAATAATTCTTTTTCAGTCGTAGCATAATTTCGTTGAGCAGCATCAAGAGTTTTACTAGCATAATGAATAACATTCAGTTTTTTATCTACTCGCTGTCCAAGAACAGCGCCTACAAAGAAAATCACTAGCATCACACATAATCTCAAAGGGTAAGTTCCAATCAGGAGGTTCAACTATAGGAGCAGTTGTTAAGGCTTTCTTAAGAGTTTCAAAAGATTCCTTACAATCATCATCAAAAACAAATGGTACATCTTTTTGAAGAAGATTAGTAAGAGGCTTTGAAATCTTGGAGAAATCTTTAATAAATCTCCTATAAAACCCAAAGATGACCAAGAACACTACGAATACCTTTAACATCCCTAGGATAGGGCATCTTCTCAATTGCTTCAACTTTAGCTCTATCAACTTCAATACCTCTCTCAGAAATTTTGTGTCCCAATACAATTCCTTCATTAACCATAAAGTGGCATTTCTCCCAATTAAGAACAAGGTTAGTTTCTTCACATCTCTGCAAAACTTTATCAAGGTTTCGCAAGCAACTATCAAAAGAATTCCCATAGACAGAAAAATCATCCATGAATACCTCTACAATACTTTCACAAAAACCATGAAAAATAGCAGACATGCATCTTTGAAAAGTAGCAGGAGCATTACATAAACCAAAAGGCATACGTCTATAAGCATAAGTTCCATAGGGACAAGTAAAGGTGGTTTTCTCTTGATCTTTAGCTTTAACAGCAATTTGTGAAAACCCAGAATAACCATCAAGAAAACAAAAATGAGTATTTTTAGACAATCTTTCTAGCATTTGATCAATAAATGGTAAAGGGTAATGATCTTTCTTAGTAACTTTATTAACTTTTCGAAAATCAATGCACATTCTATACCCTACAACTACTCTTTGAGGGATGAGCTCATCATTATCATTAGGCACAACAGTCATTCCTCCTTTCTTGGGAACGCAATGCACAGGACTAACCAATCTACTATCAGCAATAGGATATATAATACCAGCTTCAAGAAGTCTTAATACCTCATTCCTTACCACTTCCTTCATCTTCGGAATTAGACGACGCTGATGTTCAACAACAGGCTTTGCATCATCTTCCATATTAATAGCATGTTGGCAAATAGAAGGAGAAATCCCTTTCAAATCATCAAGAGTGTAGCCAATAGTGCCTCGGTGCTTCTTCAATATTTCCAATAACCTTTCTTCTTCAATCTCTGAAAGCTTAGAACTAATAATAACAGGATATATTTTCTTATCATCAATATGAGCATATTTAAGATTATCAGGCAAAGGCTTTAAATCAAAAACAGGATCTTCCTTTGGTGGCGGTGTTGTACCCAAATCTTCCACCGGTAAATCATGCTTGAGAATAGGTTGGCGAAGAAAAATTTCCTCAAGCTCATCTCTTTCTTTCCTAAAAACTTCACTCTCGCTATCCTCCAAATGTTGCTGCAAAGGATTGTTAGGAACAAGAACAATAGATGCACATTGCTCCATTTTAAAATCATCACTAGGCAAATCAGCTTTATAAGGAGTTTTGGTAAATTTAGAGAAGTTAAACTCATAAGATTCACCAGCAAATTTAGTCAAAATTTTCTCTTTCTTGCAATCTATAATAGCTCCACAAGTATTTAGAAAAGGTCTACCAAAAATAATAGGACAATAATCACTAGCAGCAGAACCAAGTACCAAAAAGTCAGCAGGATATTTAATCTTACCACATAAAACTTCCACATCTCGAACAATACCAATTGGAGAAATAGTTTCTCTATTAGCCAGCTGAATAACCACATCAATATCTTCAAGTTCACAAGAATCAATTTCGTGCATAATCTCCGTGTAAAGCTCATAAGGAATAGCACTAACACTTGCACCAATATCACATAATCCATAATAGCAATGATCACCAATTCTAACAGATAGCATAGGAACACTAGCTTGTTTGGGTTTATTAGGATGTGAAACAATATTAGAAGCATCTTCACAGAAAATAATATGACCATCTTCCACATTTTCAGTCACAAGATCTTTAACTATTGCAACAGCAGGTTCAACTTTTATTTGTTCTTCAGGTTCTACAGGTTTCTTTTCACTTTTATGAACCGCACTATTTATAACAGAGTACTCCTTCATTTTAGCAGGGAAAGGAGTTTTTTCAATATAAGCTTCAGGAATAACATGATCAGCAGTTTCAACTACAACTCATTTATTAATAGATGAATCAATTTTATCTTTATACGGTTCATGATACTTATCAAAATTCTTCTTAGGCAATTCATAATGAGAGGCAAAAGCTTTATAAAGATTTGCAGCAACTTGAGAATCAAGACCATATGTAGCACTCATATTACGAAATTTATCAGTATCCATAAAAGCTTCAATGCATTTATAATCATAAATTATACCTGATTCTCTATCCTTGTCGTTCTCCCAACCTTCAGTATTTTCTTGGATCCGATCAAGAAGGTCCCTTTTAAACTCTTCTTTGTTGCGTGTAAATGCTCCAGAACAAGAAGTATCCAGCAAGGTCTTGTCTTGAAAAGAAAGTCTTGCATAGAAATTATCAATAATAACATTACCAGGAAGCTCATGAATGGGGCATTTGAGCATTAAAGACTTCAATCTCCCCCAAGCTTGGGCAATACTCTCTCCATCATGAGGCCAAAAATTATATATGCGATTCCGATCCTTGTGAATTTCACTTGGAGGATAGAACTTAGAATAAAACCGGGGCACAATATCATTCCATTCAAGAGAATCCCCATTATCCAGTAATTTATACCAATGCGCCGCCTTACCAGACAGCGATAGAGAGAATAGTTTCTTCCTCACTTCATCCATAGCAATACCTGCACATTTGAATAACCCGCATAATTCATGCAAAAACAGTAAATGATCACCAGGATGGACAGTTCCATCCCCTTCATAGCGGTTATCCATAACACGTTCAATAATTTTCATAGGTATTTTATATGGTATCACTTCCTCACCTAGCGCCTCATCCACTACCGTTGCAGTAGTAGTAGATTTCCCGAATAAAAATTGAAGAGAAGATCTCTCCATAATGACTTATAGCAGCAGGCAGAAATAAAATCAGCACAACAGTAAATGTTTTCCTTACCAATTCCACTTACCAATAGCGCTTCACTCCCCGGCAACGGCGCCAGAAAATAGTCTTGATGACCCACAAGTATAGGGGGTGTATCGTAGTATTTTCGATAAGTAAGAATGTCGATCCCAACGAGGAGCAGAAGGTGTTGACAAGTAGTTTCGATGAAGGATTCACTGTAAATGCTCACAGACAAGTATTCAGGGAGTTTTGATGTAACAGTTGAATAAAGTACGAGTAAGTAAAGTGCGAGAGTATCAATTGCAGCGAGTGGCCCAATCCTTTTTAGCACAAAGGACAAGCCGGTTTGTTTACTTATAATGACCAAACGTTCTCGAGGACACACGGGATTTTAGTCTAGTGCTTTCGCTACATACGGCTAAATAATCTTCATTGTTACGATAAGTGTTGTGTGGGTGAACCTATGCTAATGTACCGCCCTTCCTAGGACTAATACATACTTGTGATTATACCCCTTGCAAGCATCCGCAACTACAAGAAAGTAATTAAGAATAAATCTAACCACAGCCTTAAACTCTGAGATCCTGTGATCCCTCCTGCATCGATATACCAACGGGGGTTTAGGTTTCTGTCACTCCGGCAACCCCGTGATACGTCTCCAACGTATCGATAATTTCTTATGTTCCATGCCACATTATTGATGTTATCTACATGTTTTATGCACACTTTATGTCATATTCGTGCATTTTCTGGAACTAACCTATTAACAAGATGCCGAAGTGCCGATTCTTGTTTGCTGTTTTTGGTTTCAGAAATCCTAGTAAGGAAATATTCTCGGAATTGGACGAAATCAACGCCCAGGGGCCTATTTTTCCACGAAGCTTCCAGAAGTCCGAAGACGAAACGAAGAGGGGCCACGAGGCAGCCAGAGCATAGGGCGGCGCGGCCCCTGCCCTGGCCGCGCGGCCCTATGGTCTGGGCCCCTCGCGCCGCCTCTTGACCTACCCTTCCGCCTACTTAAAGCCTCCGTGACGAAACCCCCAGTACCGAGAGCCACGATACGGAAAACCTTCCAGAGACGCCGCCAACGCCGATCCCATCTCGGGGGATCCAGGAGATCGCCTCCGGCACCCTGCCGGAGAGGGGAATCATCTCCCGGAGGACTCTACGCCGCCATGGTCGCCTCCGGTGTGATGAGTGAGTAGTCTACCCCTGGACTATGGGTCCATAGCAGTAGCTAGATGGTTGTCTTCTCCCCATTGTGCTATCATTGTCGGATCTTGTGAGCTGCCTAACATGATTAAGATCATCTATCTGTAATTCTATATGTTGCGTTTGTTGGGATCCGATGAATAGAGAATACTTGTTATGTTGATTATCAAAGTTATATCTACGTGTTGTTTATGATCTTGCATGCTTTCCGTTACTAGTAGATGCTCTGGCCAAGTAGATGCTTGTAACTCCAAGAGGGAGTACTTATGCTCGATAGTGGGTTCATGCCCGCATTGACACAGGGACAGTGACAGAAAGTTCTAAGGTTGTGTTGTGCTGTTGCCACTAGGGATAAAACATTGATGCTATGTCTAAGGATGTAGTTGTTGATTACATTACGCACCATACTTAATGCAACTGTCTGTTGCTTTGCAACTTAATACTGGAGGGGGTTCGGATGATAACCTGAAGGTGGACTTTTTAGGCATAGATGCAGTTGGATGGCGGTCTATGTACTTTGTCGTAATGCCCAATTAAATCTCACTATACTCATCATGATATGTATGTGCATGGTCATGCTCTCTTTATTTGTCAATTGCCCAACTGTAATTTGTTCACCCAACATGCTGTTTGTCTTATGGGAGAGACACCTCTAGTGAACTGTGGACCCCGGTCCCATTCTCTTTACTGAAATACAATCTACTGCAATACTTGTTCTACTGTTTTCTGCAAACAATCATCTTCCACACAATACGGTTAATCCTTTGTTACAGCAAGCCGGTGAGATTGACAACCTCACTGTTTCGTTGGGGCAAAGTACTTTGGTTGTGTTGTGCAGGTTCCACGTTGGCGCCGGAATCCCTGGTGTTGCGCCGCACTACATCCCGCCGCCATCAACCTTCAGCGTGCTTCTTGACTCCTACTGGTTCGATAAACCTTGGTTTCTTACTGAGGGAAACTTGCTGCTGTATGCATCACACCTTCCACTTGGGGTTCCCAACGAGCGTGTGCTTTACGCGTCATCAAGCTAAATTTCTGGCGCCGTTGCCGGGGAGATCAAGACACGCTGCAAGGGGAGTCTCCACTTCTCAATCTCTTTACTTTGTTTTTGTCTTGCTTAGTTTTATTTACTACTTTGTTTGCTGCACTAAATCAAAATACAAAAAAATTAGTTGCTAGTTTTACTTTACTTGCTATCTTGTTTGCTATATCAAAAACACAAAAAAAAATTAGTTACTTGCATTTACTTTATCTAGTTTGCTTTATTTACTACTACTAAAATGAGTAATCCTGAAGTTGAAGTTCGTACGTTTAAGCAACGAGGGGGAGAATGTTTGAGAGATGCTTGGTATAGAATTAGTGATGCCCATAATAGATGCACTAAGAAACACTCCACCATTATTTTACTCAGGAATTTTTATGTTGGTATCTCTAGCTGGAATAGATATGTTCTTGATAGTCTCGCAAAAGGTGACTTCCTAAGTACTCCTGCATTAGAAGCTAGTTGCATTATTGAGAGTTTATTTGGAATACCCCCTGTTGATAAAGTTAAAACTGAAATCTCTCTTGAAGATGTTATGAAAAAATTGGAAACCATAGAGAAAAATTTTCCAAGTATTGAAGCTAAATTGAAAATGTTACTTGATAAAACTGATGAACTTGATAAATCCTTAGGAGGAATTGATGAAAGAATTAGTGTCCTAGGAACTTGTGTTGTCCATGATGATCAAATCAATAGGATTGATGAACTTGAAAACGCTATGGGAACTTTGGGTTCAACATTTTCTTCTCTTAAATATAAGGAGAAAGCTTATGTGGGTAAGGAGCAAAAGTTTATGTATGTCTCTAAAGTGCCTAAACCAAAGAAGTATTATTATAGGCCTAAAATTGACAAAGTCCTTAGTACCACTGCGGATGGGGGAGCTCATAATAACGATGCACCACCCTTTGATAATACTTGATACACACTTTCTGCGCCTAGCTGAAAGGCGTTAAAGAAAAGCGCTTATGGGAGACAACCCATGTTTTTACCTACAGTACTTTGTTTTTATTTTGTGTCTTGGAAGTTGTTTACTACTGTAGCAACCTCTCCTTATCTTAGTTTAGTGTTTTGTTGTGCCAAGTAAAGCCGTTGATAGAAAAGTAAGTACTAGATTTGGATTACTGCGCAGTTCCAGATTTCTTTGCTGTCACGAATCTGGGTCTACCTCCCTGTAGGTAGCTCAGAAAATTAAGCCAATTTACGTGCATGATCCTCAGATATGTACGCAAATTTCATTCAATTTGAGCATTTTCATTTGAGCAAGTCTGGTGCCATTTTAAAATTCGTCAATACGAACTGTTCTGTTTTGACAGATTCTGCCTTTTATTTCGCATTGCCTCTTTTGCTATGTTGGATGAATTTCTTTGATCCACTAATGTCCAGTAGCATTATGCAATGTCCAGAAGTGTTAAGAATGATTGTGTCACCTCTGAATATGTTAATTTTTATTGTGCACTAACCCTCTAATGAGTTGTTTCGAGTTTGGTGTGGAGGAAGTTTTCAAGGATCAAGAGAGGAGTATGATGCAACATGATCAAGGAGAGTGAAAGCTCTAAGCTTGGGGATGCCCCGGTGGTTCACCCCTACATATATCAAGAAGACTCAAGCGTCTAAGCTTGGGGATGCCCAAGGCATCCCCTTCTTCATCGACAACATTATCAGGTTCCTCCCCTGAAACTATATTTTTATTCCATCACATCTTATGTGCTTTTCTTTGAGCGTCGGTTTGTTTTTGTTTTTGTTTTGCTTGAATAAAATGGATCCTAGCATTCACTTTATGGGAGAGAGACACGCTCCGCTGTAGCATATGGACAAGTATGTCCTTAGTTTCTACTTATAGTATTCATGGCGAAGTTTCTCCTTCGTTAAATTGTTATATGGTTGGAATTGGAAAATGATACATGTAGTAATTGCTATTAATGTCTTGGGTAATGTGATACTTGGCAATTGTTGTGCTCATGTTTAAGCTCTTGCATCATATGCTTTGCACCCATTAATGAAGAAATACATAGAGCATGCTAAAATTTGGTTTGCATATTTGGTTTCTCTAAGGTCTAGATAATTTCTAGTATTGAGTTTGAACAACAAGGAAGACGGTGTAGAGTCTTATAATGTTTTCAATATGTCTTTTATGTGAGTTTTGCTGCACCGGTTCATCCTTGTGTTTGTTTCAAATAAGCCTTGCTAGCCTAAACCTTGTATCGAGAGGGATTACTTCTCATGCATCCAAAATACTTGAGCCAACCACTATGCCATTTGTGTCCACCATACCTACCTACTACATGGTATTTTCCGCCATTCCAAAGTAAATTGCTTGAGTGCTACCTTTAAAATTCCATCATTCACCTTTGCAATATATAGCTCATGGGACAAATAGCTTAAAAACTATTGTGGTATTGAATATGTAATTATGCACTTTATCTCTTATTAAGTTGCTTGTTGTGCGATAACCATGTTCACTGGGGACGCCATCAACTATTCATTGTTGAATTTCATGTGAGTTGCTATGCATGTCCGTCTTGTCTGAAGTAAGAGAGATCTACCACCTTATGGTTAAGCATGCATATTGTTAGAGAAGAACATTGGGCCGCTAACTAAAGCCATGATCCATGGTGGAAGTTTCAGTTTTGGACATATATCCTCAATCTCAAATGAGAAAATTATTAATTGTTGTCACATGCTTATGCATAAAAGAGGAGTCCATTATCTGTTGTCTATGTTGTCCCGGTATGGATGTCTAAGTTGAAGAATAATCAATAGCGAGAAATCCAATGCGAGCTTTCTCCTTAGACCTTTGTACAGGCGGCATAGAGGTACCCCTTTGTGACACTTGGTCAAAACATGTGCATTGTGATGATCCGGTAGTCCAAGCTAATTAGGACAAGGTGCGGGCACTATTAGTACACTATGCATGAGGCTTGCAACTTATAAGATATAATTTACATGATACATATGCTTTATTACTACCGTTGACAAAATTGTTTCATGTTTTCAAAATCAAAGCTCTAGCACAAATATAGCAATCGATGCTTTTCCTCTATGGAGGACAATTCTTTTACTTTCAATGTTGAGTCAGTTCACCCATTTCTCTCCACCTCAAAAAGCAAACACTTGTGTGAACTGTGCATTGATTCCTACATACTTGCTTATTGCACTTATTATATTACTCTATGTTGACAATATCCATGAGATATACATGTTACAAGTTGAAAGCAACCGCTGAAACTTAATCTTCTTTTGTGTTGCTTCAATGCCTTTACTTTGAATTATTGCTTTATGAGTTAACTCTTATGCAAGACTTAATTGATGCTTGTCTTGAAGTGCTATTCATGAAAAGTCTTTGCTTTATGATTCACTTGTTTACTCATGTCATATACATTGTTTTGATCGCTGCATTCACTACATATGCTTTACAAATAGTATGATCAAGATTATGATGGCATGTCACTCCAGAAATAATATGTTTTATGGTTTTAACTGCTCGGACGAGCAGAACTAAGCTTGGGGATGCTGATACGTCTCCAACATATCGATAATTTCTTATGTTCCATGCCACATTATTGATGTTATCTACATGTTTTATGCACACTTTATGTCATATTCGTGCATTTTCTGGAACTAACCTATTAACAAGATGCCGAAGTGCCGATTCTGTTTTCTGCTGTTTTTGGTTTCAGAAATCCTAGTAAGGAAATATTCTCGGAATTGGACGAAATCAACGCCCAGGGGCCTATTTTTCCACGAAGCTTCCGAAGTCCGAAGACGAAACGAAGAGGGGCCACGAGGCAGCCAGAGCATAGGGCGGCGCGGCCCCCGCCCTGGCCGCGTGGCCCTATGGTGCAGGCCCCTCGTGCCGCCTCTTTACCTACCCTTCCTCCTACTTACAGCCTCCGTGACGAAACCCCCAGTACCGAGAGCCACGATACGGAAAACCTTTCAGAGACGCAGCCAACGCCGATCCCATCTCGGGGGATCCAGGAGATCGCCTCCGGCACCCTGCCGGAGAGGGGAATCATCTCCCGGAGGACTCTACGCCGCCATGGTCGCCTCCGGTGTGATGAGTGAGTAGTCTACCCCTGGACTATGGGTCCATAGCAGTAGCTAGATGGTTGTCTTCTCCCCATTGTGCTATCATTGTCGGATCTTGTGAGCTGCCTAACATGATCAAGATCATCTATCTGTAATTCTATATGTTGCGTTTGTTGGGATCCGATGAATAGAGAATACTTGTTATGTTGATTATCAAAGTTATATCTACGTGTTGTTTATGATCTTGCATGCTTTCCGTTACTATTAGATGCTCATGCCAAGTAGATGCATGAAACTCCAAGAGGGATTATTTAAGCTCGATAGTGGGTTCATGCTGCATTGACACAGGGACGGTGTGAGAAAGTTCTAAGGTTGTGTTGTGCTGTTGCCACTAGGGATAAAACATTGATGCTATGTCTAAGGATGTAGTTGTTGATTACATTACGCACCATACTTAATGCAATTGTCTGTTGCTTTGCAACTTAATACTGGAGGGGGTTCGGATGATAACCTGAAGGTGGACTTTTTAGGCATAGATGCAGTTGGATGGCGGTCTATGTACTTTGTCGTAATGCCCAATTAAATCTCACTATACTCATCATGATATTTATGTGCATGGTCATGCTCTCTTTATTTGTCAATTGCCCAACTGTAATTTGTTCACCCAACATGCTATTTGTCTTATGGGAGAGACACCTCTAGTGAACTGTGGACCCCGGTCCAATTCTCTTTACTGAAATACAATCTACTGCAATACTTGTTCTACTGTTTTCTGCAAACAATCATCTTCCACACAATACGGTTAATCCTTTGTTACAGCAAGCCGGTGAGATTGACAACCTCACTGTTTCGTTGGGGCAAAGTACTTTGGTTGTGTTGTGCAGGTTCCACGTTGGCGCCGGAATCCCTGGTGTTGCGCCGCACTACATCCCGCCGCCATCAACCTTCAACGTGCTTCTTGACTCCTACTGGTTCGATAAACCTTGGTTTCTTACTGAGGGAAACTTGCTGCTGTACGCATCACACCTTCCACTTGGGGTTCCCAACGAGCGTGTGCTTTACGCGTCATCACCCCGCAATTGGCAAACGAATACAAGATGCATTCCCCTAGGCCCATAAATGGTGAAGTGTCATGTAGTCGACGTTCACATGACACCACTAGAAGAATAACACCACAACTTAAATATCATACCATTGAATATTACTCAACCATAGTTCACTACTAACATTTAGACTTCTCCCATGTCCTCAAGAACTAAACGAACTACTCACGAGACATCATATGGAACATGATCAGAGGTGATATGATGATGAATAACAATCTGAACATAAACTTGGTTCAATGGTTTCACTCAATAGCATCAACAACAAGTAGAGATCGATACCGGGAGAGTTTCCCCTATCAAACAATCAAGATCAAACCCAAATTGCTATGGCGGTGACGGTGTCCAGCGGTGGAGACGGCGGTGATGATGGTGGAGATGATGATGATGATGGTGATGGAGATGATGTCCAGCTCGATGACGGTGACGATGGCGTCGATTTCCCCCTCCCGGAGGGAATTTCCCCGGCGGATTCCTGCCCGCCGGAGAGCTCTTTTCTCTCTGGTGTTCTCCGCCCCGCAGAGGCGGCTGTAACTCTTCGCGAGGTACCCTCTGTGGCTTAGGTTTTCGGGACGAAGGATTTCGCGAAGAAAAGGAGGCGAAAGGGGCTGTGGGCCCCCCACACTACATGGCGGCGCGGCTAGGCCATGGGCCGCGCCGCCCTAGGGTGTGGGCCCACCCTGGGTCCTCCTGGCTCCTCCTTCTGGCTTCCTTCGTCATCTTGAAAAATAGGATTTTTGGTATAATTTCCTTCCATAGTTGATCTTCCGAAATATTGCGTTCTGACGGTGCTTTTTCCAGCAGAATCCTGGCTCCGGTGCTTGATCCTCCAATAATGATGAAACATGCAAAATAGATGAAATAACATAAGTATTGTGTCCCAATATGAAATATATCAATGAATAACAGCAAATTATGATATAAAATAGTGATGCAAATTGGACGTATCATCTTGCTCCGTGAAATGAGGATCTTCTTCTTGTTCTTCGGATTGTGACTCATCTTGAGTAGAGGATGGTTCTTGAGTTGCACTTGATGGTTCGACTTGAGTTGAGCTAGGCTCCACTTGTGGCGTGCTTGAGACATCTACTCCATCATCTTGATCATCATTATGAACCTCCATGGGCCGGATGTGTCCAATGCCCATATGCTTGATGGCACTAGATGGATCATCATCATTACCTGCAACACATGGAATAACTTGCTCCACTTGGGAGCCATTATCCTCCAAGAACACCACGTCACAAGATACTTCAATAGTCCCGGTGGACCGGTTGTAGTATCTATAGGCGTGAGAGTTCTCCGCATATCCAACAAATATACCCTCTATGGTTCTAGTTTCAAATTTACCGAGCTTTCCTTTGTTGTTTTTAACAAGACATTTGCATCCAAAAACACGAATGTACATGACGTTAGGCTTGTTACCGGTAAGGAGCTCGTATGGGGTTTTGTTGTGGAGGGGACGGAGGAAGAGCCGGTTGGAGTAGTGGACGGCCGTAGAGATGGCTTCTCCCCAAAAGTTGTGGGGTGAGTTGAATTCACTCAACATGGTTCTTGCCATCTCAATAATAGTCCGGTTCTTCCTTTCAACAACACCGTTTTGTTGAGGGGTGTATGGCGCCGAAAACTCATGCTTGATGCCCTCATCATCAACAAACTCTTGCATAGTGTAGTTCTTGAACTCGGTGCCATTGTCAGTCCTAATTGCCTTGATCTCGGATTCATACGTACGTTGAGCTTTCTTGGCGAAGGTGATGAACTCTCTATGGATCTCGTCCTTAGACTTAAGGAGAAAGACCCAAGAGTATCTTGAGTAATCATCAACAATGACAAGTCCATACTTGCTCCCACCAAGAGTATCATAATGTGATGGCCCAAAGAGATCCAAATGAAGGAGCTCCAAAGGCCTAGATGTGGTAACAATACTCTTGATGGGATGCTTCTTCTTGAGTTGCTTTCTGGCTACACATGCACTACAAACACGATCTTTCTCAAAAGAAATGCCGGTTAGTCCCACAATATGCTCACCCTTTAGGAGTTGTTTAAGATTCCTCATGTTAACATGACCAAGGCGGCGATGCCACAACCAACCTTCGTCATGCTTGGCCGCCATTAGACATGTGGAGAAGGAGGGGCTCTCTTTCGAGAGGTCAACCACGTAAAGGTTGTTCTCCACATATCCAACAAGGACCAATTTGAGATTGTCACTCCTAAAGACTTGCACATAATATTTAGTGAAATATGAATTGTAACCAGCATCGGCAAGATGATATATAGAAAGTAAGTTATAGCCAAGGTGTTCAACAAGCATAACCGTCTCAAGGCACAAGTCCTTAGAGATTGCTACCTTGCCATACCCAAGTACCTTTCCCTTTGAGTTGTCACCAAAGGTGATGCTTGACTTCTTGTTGATATCTTCAACGAATTGATCAAGCACACCTTTTCCTCCGGTCATATGATTGGTGCATCCACTATCAAACACCCATTTTGGACCACCGGAGGAATACCCCTACAAAATCAAGTAGAGGATTTAGGAACCCATCGATTAATGGGTTCCTTTGCAATGGCAACAATATCTTTTGGTACCCAAATTGAGTACTCTCTATAAGCATAGCCATTAGGAGGGCCAACATAGTTAGCATAGACATCACCATAATAGTCAACAAATAATGCATAGTGATCGTTTGGCCCCGTGCGGTCACCACTAGTGGCTTTGCCATTGTTAGTGACCTTCTTGTTCTTATCTTGAGCGGGTTTCTCCTTCTTGTAGTTGTTCTTCTTGTGGGACTTGGGAGCATATCCAAGTCCATACTTTTGATTGTTTGACCTTTGCTTACTCAAGAGGTCATCCAATCCCATCTTGTTCTTGGTGGTGGTGAACTTTGCAAGTTCCTTTGTTAGCCTAACATTTTCCTCAAGAATAGATGCTTGCTCACAAGAAGATTCATTAGGATGATAGTCAAGACCATATTTGGTCACCAAGGACTCAAGATATGCATTGGTCTCAACATGCAAAGAAAGTTCCTCTTGTAAACGAACATGTTCCTCAAGAAGTTTAGCATGCTCACTAGTAAAGGAAATGGAGGAACAAGCAAGCTTTTCAACATCAATGGGATCCTTCATTGATCCAAGAGCCTTTTTGTAGGATTCTTGAAGTAGATCGTGGTTCTCTCCAAGTTTCTTGAGCTCATCCTTGACAAGCTTGTTAGCTCTTTCAAGGTGGTCAAGATCCCTAGTGAGAGAAGCATGAGCAACTTCAAGATCCTCCTTTGAGGAATTGAGCTCTTGGGTCAATAATTGAGCCCTATCAATAGTTTCGAGGTCCTTAACTTTATCAAGTTCATAAGTTTCAATTTGTTGCTTAAGGCCTTGAGATATGCACCTTTCGGTTTTTAGCTCTTGTCTTAGGAGATTGAATCTCCGTTCCTTCTCATTCAATTGATATTCTAATTCCTCAATGGACTCATCCTTTTCTTTGAGTGAGTCCATCAAGAAATCAAACTTGACAAGAGCTTCACCACGAAGGGTGCATCTAACATCATAGAGTTCCTTAAGCACAATTAATTCATCTTGATTTTCGTTCTCATCATCTAGAACACTAGATAGGGAAGGTGGAGGTTCCATTACCTTGGTTTCCCTTGCCATAAGACAAGAGTCAATGATTGTAGATGAGGTAGAGTCATCGGAGTCATCATCTTGAGTTATCCTCGCCATGAAAGAGGATCCAACATCATTCTCCATGGAGTAGTCCTTGGAGTAGTCATATGTGAAGAGTGACCCGGGCTTAGAGAAAGCCAAACCGGCCACCCCGGCCTCCTTCTCCTCATCTTCCTCTTCATCATCGGACAAGTACTCGGCCCCAACAAAGGCCCTTCCCTTGTTCTTCTTGTATCGATCATTATTGGGTTTGGCTTCAACCTTGGCTTGACCCCTTTGATGAACTTTGGCTTGTCTACCCTTTTCTCATAAGGGCACTCATTTGCAAAGTGGCTATCTTCATCACAATTGTAGCAAGTTCTCTTCTTCTTCTTGTCGTTGAAGAGCATTGGAAGCTTTCCCTTGTACTTCTTGGCAAAGAAGGCAAAGTCGGTAACAATGTCACTAGTTGAGGTCATCTCTTCCTCTTCTTCAAATTCATATTCTTCTTCTTCTCCATGATCGGCCCTAGCCTTGAGAGCAAGATTGCGTGGCGCTTCATGGTTGTGTGAGGCTTCATCAACACGGTTCATTGCCATGAGCCTCTTTCCCGCTTTGGCCATGTTTTCATTGGCGGCCACATAGGAGACTAGATCATCGGAGTTGAGGTCGGCACTCTTGGTCATGATTTGCAAGTTGAGTGCAAGGTTGGTGTCTTCTTGTTTGACGGCAATCATAGCAATGACCTTGGACTTTATGAATGCTTCATTCATCTCGAAGCCGTCATTGTACTTCTCAACACCGAGTCCCTTGACCCTTACTCTAAGAGCACCAAGTCTTGCATAAGCATCGGCCACGGACTCTCCTTCTCGAATCATGAATTGATGAGCCTCTTGCTTTGCGGTCTCATAAAGAGCGGATTGGATCAAATCGGTTCCCTCTTGGAGTACTACGATTCGATCCCACAACTCTTTAGCGGACTCTATGTCATTGACTTGATCAAGGAGCTTGCGGTTGATGCCACTCCTAATCATGTCACGGGCGGAGGCGTTGAGTTGACGGTTGTAGAATTCGGTGGAGGTCAACCGAATGGGATCTTGTGGCTCCCGGTATCCATGAACAATGATCTCCCACAACTCCACGCTGCAGCTGCGAATATGAGATTCCATAGAAGATTTCCAAAAAGGAAAGTGAGTTCCATCAAAATGGGGAACATTCCCACTATGGTTTATATGAGGCATGGGTGAAGTGTTTTTGGGATAGTCATGGTTGACTTCGCGATAGCTCCCTAGTGAGGCCGAAGCCGTACTAGGAGGCCCACTAGTCAAGTTCTTAAGCATGGTAGACATTTCTGCCATTTGGCTTTGTAGCTCATCCTCCTTTTTCTTCTTCTCGGCATCATATGCCAAGAATCTAGATTTCATCTCTTTAACCGAAAGGTTAGAGTTTTCATCTAGACCCTTGAATAGTTTTTCCATCTCACTCTTAAGGCGGTGAAGCCCTTAATAAGAGTCCAGGCTCTGATACCAATTGAAAGTATAGAGATGGTAAACCTAGAGGGGGGGTGAATAGGTTTCTACAGATTTTAATCCTTTCTTTGCAATATTAGGCTTTGCGGAATATAAAGGTGGGCCTAATGCAAACTAGATGAAGCAACCTATATGAAGATACAACTATCTCGAGCACGAAGGCTCTCCCAGGCAGTTTAAATCACAAGTAAGGAGTTCGGTTAGAGATAACCGATAGCACGCGGAGACGAGGATGTATTCCCGTGTTCCCTTGCTTTGCAACAAGGTACGTCACGTTTGGAGGGGTGGAGGTCCCACGAAGGATTCCCCACGCCACGAAGGCTCACCCTATTATCCGGAGCCTATCCCACGAAGGAATAGCTCACTCACTTGTGGTAGACTTTGAGGTAGCCTTCAAACCTTCACAGTCTTGCCCGGAGCAAATCCACAGCCCGGATGCTTCCGGACTCCTCTTGCCCACCTAGGGTTTCCAAGGAACCCTAGGAAGCAAGCTTCTCGATGAATACAAGGGGGAATGAGATTTGGCTTGGTAGAACAGTAGATCGGGTCCTCCTCTAGTGATTCCCCGGAGGGATTTGAGTTTGGGTGGAGGAGGAGGGAGATCGGAGGCTTTTGGTGTTTCTAATAATGGAGTAAGAGAGAGAGAGAGCTCAAGAACAGCTTGTAGTATGTTGCCTAACCCTTCCAAGGTAGGAGAAGGGGTATATATAGTGTTCTTCAAAATCTGGCCGTTGTAACTTGCCACCTCAGCATTTTCCTCGACAAACCCGGTTGACCGGACCACAGACCGGACAGCCCAGTCGTGAGGCCGGTCAGACCGGATCAGCGACCGGATCCCCTTTGCGTCGTCCTGGCGCTCCTTCGGTTGGTGGCCGGTTGGCGCCCGGTCGACCGGACGGAGCACCGGACCCGCCGGTCAGTGGCCCGGTTGACCGGGCGGCAACCGGATCTGCTGGCTCTTCGTTTGAAGCCCGGTTGGCGCCCGGTTGACTGACCGGCCAAGACGCGATCTGGCGGCCGGTTGCTGGCCCGGTTGGACCGGGCTGCAGACCGGATTTCTCCTGTAGACCCTTTTTGATTGTTGTCGAAGTGGGGGTCTCCTTTAGCCTTCTTGTTCCTTTGATACACCATTTACGCCTCATTGCCTCATACCTGAGATTATCCTTATAAACATATTAGGCCAAATACTTTAGCACGGTGTCATCGTTACCAAAATAATGGAAAAGGGTAAAATACCCTTACAGCCGGGACGATGAACATTTAATCCCGGTTTGTAATACCAATCGGGATAAAACACTATTTTGTCTATTTTTCTTTCCAATTCTTTCCTAATTATTTTCCACTCCTTTTTTTCTATTTTTTCAAAATTTCTAGTGTTTTAGTTATTTCACAAGTTTAGTCTCTAACTATACTTAATCTCTAGTCAAATTACTTATTCGTGGTCAAACTTCCCGCTTTGTCACTCATTCTTCCACTACTCCAACACTAGCACACTTAACTTTTGAGTTTATTCATGTCCTGCTTACAAGTGCTTCACGAGCATGTTATTGATATTAGTATCATATCAATCCTATTAACAGGTTGGTCACGATGCCACACTTTTGTAATTTTTGAATTCCAAATAATTATTTTAATAAACAAAAGTAATGATGTAATAATAATCTTAAATAAATAAATAAACACTAAATTTTTAGATTTTTAAATATTTTAAATATTAAAAAATTGCAAAATCTAAAACCTGAAAATTAGAAAATTTAAAATTGGCTAACATTTATCCAGGAAGCAATTATTAATTTAAAAAATTAAAAAATTAAAATCCTCAATTCCTGGCAAAAACTAAAATCTTCCTGCTTTCATATTTCCATTTGGTATTTTGTGAATCTTAAAATTGGCTAAGAACCCTAGTGAATTTGGATGTAACTTTTTCCCACGATCATTTTGATGTGTTATACATTTTTCCTAACGTCGTATGCAGTTAATGCCATTTTATATTTTCACCCAGATACATCCTGCCGCAACAACTGAGACTAAAGATTCCAAACGAACCGGGACTATTGGGTTCCGTGCCCCACGCTGTTCGAACCGGGACTAATGCGACCCATTAGTCCCGGTTCGTAATTCGACTGGAACTAAATCCCCTAGGGGAAAGCCCTGCTAGTGCATAGTTCAATTAAGAAACGTAAACGAGGTAATATTGATGACTACTCAATATTTTCACGCTCTATTTTACGGCGTCTGAAAACCGTTGCTGGCGGCATGCAATTTTTTTAGGCATCTGGAATAGCTGCAACCATCGCCGCGGCGTAAAGCACAAAACCAGCGTGGTAATCGCAAAAAGTTATGTCGTAAATAGGGCATCTATTGGAAATGCTCTTAATAAGAAACATCACTTTTCACCAAGTTTAGTAAAGTAAGAAACATGTATAAATACACTGAAAATTTCTGCGTTAAAACCTAGGGTTTAAACTTTGATGGGCTAGGTGTTACTACCCTCCTAACGGGATCCTACTATTTTTTATTGCATTTCTTTTGAAACCGTTTTCACACAGCAGGTTTAGTAAGAAACAACATTTTGCACCGAGTTTAGTACTCCGTACTACTTTTGGTGTAGTAGTAAGAAACAAATTCCGAAACAACACCAAAAGTGTGCATTATTATACTCGCTCTGTTCTTTTTTATAAGATGTTTTAGCTCTTTTTAAAATATACTTTACTTTAATTTGTATCTAGTCTATTCTTTGTGCGTAGGTTCACTTATTTTGATTTATATCTAGTTTATTTTAAAATATGTAAAAATTTATATTATATTATTGAACAGAGGAGTACAAAGAAATGTACAGATAAATAACAATTTTTTGTTTAGAATTTTCGTGAACTTTGGGGAGGCAGTCACCAAGTGGAAGCAACGGCAACGTCTTACCTACCTGCAACGTCTTATTGGAAGTCTTTTACTCATCAAATTCAAACTAAATTAATTCATGCATACAAACAAAAATAGTTTGTATATGAAATGTAGAAATTTATGGAGACGTGTCATTGTAGAAAGAACATTATCCGGCTCTTTGTTGGTAATTCTAAATGTTGAATGCTTGCCCCTTTGATATATTAAATGCATTTCCATCTGCCTCCACTCTTTAAATGGTAAAACTAATTATAGATTAATTGTGGAGATGATGAAATAGCAAAAATAAGAAGTGTTGTAACTGAGCAATGGCTAGATTGAGGATTCTATCAATCAAATAACAAATCTGAAATTCACGTTGATCATAGTAGCAGGAATGATTAAATAAACATTTTTCTTCCTCAGCTAATTCCCAGCCTGGACATTTGAACGCATATCGCCTCTGTTTGCAGAGCTAGTGAAGCTCTCTCACCCAGGTCGTTCAAGCCAGCATGTTGCCACCACCGGATGATAGCAACACTGATTTTGGTTGTTGGGAGCACAAATAAGATAGTCCTTCTTACCAACCATTGGATATCTTATTCCATCGTATTAGATTAGATTATTCTTAACCCCGATGGTCTATTTGCACATATATCCTTGTTGATGCAAGAGTAATTCGTGTTTTGCACTTACACTGCATTATTTTTTGTTTGCAAATGTTTTCACGCATCATGTTTAGTAAGAAACAACAAGTTTTCCTTTTCACCAAGTTTAGTACTATGAGTAAGAAACTTTTATGAATGTATCGGAAATTTTCGAGAAAAAATCAAACTTGTGCATTAGTATACTACCCCTCCATCCATAAAAGGATGTTGGTGAGTTGTCTAAATATAAATATATCCATACACTAAAAATACATAGATACATCTAAATTTGAACAAACTGGCGACATCTTTTATAGGTAGAGGTATAGTATACAGAAATATACGCTTAGATAACCGTTTTGTGTAGAATTTTCTTGAACTTTGGGGAGGCAGTCACTGAGCGGAAGCAACGGCAACGTCCTACCTACCTGCAGCTGGCTTCTTCAGTCTCAGTCTTCTTCTCCCCCGAGTCCCGACGGCCTCCCGCCACCGACACAGCCACAAACAAGCACAGCTTCTCGCTCCACCGGTCGGCACGTGCAGTTGCCACTTCGCTTTCATCCTCACACCCATCGCCAATTTCACCTCGCCTCTCCTCTCCTACCGCCACCACCAGATCTCCCCCCGCCAGCTACCGCATTCCCAAGATCCAACCCACCACCACCAGCCAGCAAGAGAATCAAGAAACAAGATCCAGATCGATCCGAGCTCGCCGGACCTCCGCCGCCGTCCTCAGAGCACAACAACAAGATGAAGCGCAAGACGCGGAACAAGATCGTGCTGACGGTGCTGCTGGCGGGTGCGGCGGCGGTGCTGATCGGCGGCACCATGGCGCTCATCCTGACGGCGGGGACGTGGAAGGTCAAGCTCAAGGAGTCGCAGGAGAAGATCTGCGACAAGGGGTGGGAGTGCTCCGGCAGCAAGTACTGCTGCAACCAGACCATCACCGACTTCTTCAAGGTGTACCAGTTCGAGAACCTCTTCTCCAAGCGCAACTACCCCGTCGCCAAGGCCGTGGGGTTCTGGGACTACCAGGCCTTCATCACCGCCGCCGCCATGTTCGAGGCCCAGGGCTTCTGCACCACCGGCGGATTCGAGATGCAGATGAAGGAGCTCTGCGCCTTCCTCGCACACGTCGGCGCCAAGACTTCATGTAATTGACTTGTCCCTAATTTGCTCTTCTTCTTCTTTGATTCCGATGATGAATTGTTGTTGGCTTGCTCTGCTTCCTCTGCCTCGCTCGATTCGGACCTAGCTAGCTGGAACTGAGTCCTGTCCGCTTTCTTGCAGGTGGTTTCGGTGTGGCCACCGGTGGTCCGCTGGCGTGGGGGCTCTGCTACAACCACGAGCTGGCACCCGACCAGGGCTACTGCGACGACTCCTACACGCAGTACCCCTGCGTCAAGGGCGTCGAGTACTACGGCCGTGGCGCCATTCCCGTCTACTGGTAAGCACCCGTCAGTTCATCACACTCACACTATCTACCTGATCCATACGAGCTCGTTTGGCACCCATCATTTCATTTAATGAAATGAAATTAATGATACACTGTCCGTCTAAAAATAGATGTCTTAAATTTGTCGAAATCTACATCCAATTTTGGACAAATCTAAAACATCTATTTATGAGGTAGTACCATTTCATTTGGCAAATCCACAGAAATGGCGAGAGGGTACCAAGAGGAATTAAGATTAGGCGTGGGATGAAATCCATGGAATTCTCAATTGAATTCTAGTAACAATTTCGTGGAAACCAAACAACTTGAATCTTGGAATCACAGATTTATTCTTTGATTCTAACCCCAAATGATGGTACCCAAACGAGCTCTCAGAGTATAAAACAACCCAACATGTACATCGAGTGTCAAGTTAGTTGATGTGGTTTTGTTACTTCCTGATCGGCCAGGAACTACAACTACGGCGCTGCCGGCGATGGCATCAAGGAGGACCTGCTCAGCCACCCGGAGTACCTGGAGCAGAACGCGACGCTAGCCTTTGCGGCGGCAATGTGGCGGTGGATGACACCCATCAAGAAGAAGCAGCCGTCGGCGCACGAGGCCTTCACCGGCATCTGGAAGCCCACCAAGAACGACACTCTCAGCAACAGGCTCCCGGGCCTCGGCGCCACCATGAACCTCCTCTACGGCGAGTCCATCTGTGGCAGGGGCTTCATCGACCCCATGAATGTCATCATCTCCCACTACCAGTACTACCTCGATCTCATGGGTTTTGGTCGGGAGAGGTCCGGTCTCAACCTCCACTGCGCTGAGCAGGCCCCCTTCAACCCCGCGCCCAAGAAGGACGATGAACAGAAGCCATCAGGCGGCCAGCAGCCAGCAGGCTAGTGTTCATCATCAGATGTTGTATACACCTTCATGCCTTGCCACTGCCATTGCTCCTTGAGCTACGCTGACTTGCCCATTCTTCAGTGTGTGAGCTTTGGTGCCATTTTGAGTAGCTGATCTGTATGTACTACTGTGTGTATGGGAACTGGGTGTGTATCATAGTGTCCATTTTCATTTCTTGATTTTTGTGTCACACATATGTTCAAAGAGGAGAATTCAAACTGAACATACCACGACTTTGGTCAACTTTCTGTATATCTTCTACTGAAAATATTAGTATTCATTTCACTGTATGCATCAGCACAGTCTGTGAAAATGCTCTTGGCAATGCATTTTAACGGTTGACTTGAGTAAGGTGTTGCTTGATTGAGCTATTTTTCAAGTCCAGTCGTTAGGATTTAGGAAACAAATCCTACAGAGGAAACAGCTATGGGAATAGATGTCGTATACATATTCTTGGAGACCTTGCCACTGCTATTGCCTGCTCCCTGAGCTATGCTGAGTTGCCTATTCTTCAGTGTGTGAGCTTTGGTGCCATTTTGATTAACTGATATGAGAACTGTATGTACTACCGTGTATGAGAACTGGGTGTGTACCGTAGTGTAGTTTTTGATTTTGTGTCGAGCGTATGTTTAAAGAAGATGATTTAAACTGAACATACCACGACTTTGCTCAACTTTCTGTGTATCGTCTACTGAAAATACTATCCATTTCACATCAGGACAATCTTACAAAACTGATATGTTTCACCAGTTGACTTGAACAAAGCATTACTTGACTGAGCCATTCTTCAAGCTCTGGGATCAGGCATTGGTTATGTTGTGAGCTTTGGTGCCATTTTGAGTAGTTCATCGGAGGGCTCTCTGTATACTGCTACATATTCTCGACATATGGAAAAGGAAAAAAAAAAGTACAATTCTCAGACGACTGCTCTTGGTTATATATTTCACCAATTGACTTGAGTAAGGTGTTGCTTCACTGAGCTATTCATCAAGTGCAATCATATAGATACAGGAAAAATAATCCAACAAAGGGGAGAGCTATGGGAAAAGGCATTGGTTTAAAACCAAGGAAGATGTTTTGCTGCAGAATCATACCCCCAAACATGGAACATCCACAACGTGCATGATGCGCTCAAGGAAAGTTGAGCCAGAACTGCTACTACTAGTTGCATACCATTGTCTTAATAGATAACAGAATGGTTCGACTCCAACACACAGCATAACTATTTCCCTACCACATCTCCGTATCTTACAAAGTGGAAAATAAAATGCGGGGAATCTAATCTTACACAGCCTACATGAGCACATAGTGGTAAACATACATAATCCTCAAAGGGTACGACTGGGGTCTCAGATACAACATTCATCAACTTACTATCCCAAATCGCCCAACCTCTAAGTTGTCGTAGTACATAAAAGGCCATCATGGTCTCATATTACAGGGAAACTGGCTCCCGCAGACAAGGCAGATGGAGAATCAAGAAAACCATCCACGGGAAGCCTGGTATGTGAAGTTGCAGCTTTCAGGTGGTAGAAGCATCTCCATTTTCAGACTTGACTGCCGGTCCATCAGACACATGGTTTGTATTTGCCTCTCCTGGCGGAGAGCTTTCTGCTTTTGTCTTCCGGACTAGTTCCACATCTGCTGATCCAAGCGGCCCATCAGCGTGAGAAGCTGGTTCACTTTCCTGGCCCTCATGTGGTGCTGGAGGTGCAGCCCAAGCTATGGGGTTAGCTGGAAAAAAAAACATGAGATGGAAAGTGGTGAATGCAGTTCATTTGAATAAACTAGACTTTTGCAGACAGACATGCTGGTACAGATGTAGACGCACTTGGCAGCACAGGTATTCCTATGGCCACAGTATGACTGAAACAGGAAGCACGGTATGCACTAGCCAAATTAATCTTGCAAAGCAACTGTTACACAGCTGCTGCCAATTTCATGAACCGGTTAGTGGAGGAGCTATATGTAGCAAGCAGTATGGTTTTATATTTAGCTGAAAGCCGTATGGTTCAACTAGTAACCAATACATCTCAAGCATAGATCATAAAGGAAAACAATGTGAGTTCTTATGTTATAGTTGAACTATTTGAATAGATAAAATCAATTCATGACTCCCATTTATGATCTAATATATATTAGTTGATTATGTTTTCACAAATCATATAACTTCATTCATACACTGTACTGTACACACCTTCCACTGGTTGAACAGGCTTAGTCGCAGCTTCATCACTTGGTAGCTTAGGGCGCTTTTTGACATAGTTCTGCCGCAGAGGTCTAGGAATCTGGAAGGAAAACTGAGCTAATGTTATACCCTGCGCAGCATACTCTGGATTCTCGGAGAGGTACCTGCAAGGTATGGCATCGAGAGTTTAAAGTATAGACAGATGAGTTACATGTAGCAATTCTGAAACAAAAAGAGAAACAATACATATGGTACGCAATTGCCCATGCGCCAATGGTGTTAGCTACAAACCCTTATCCACCGTTGGACCAACCAGAGGGATATTTCCATCCGGTGCCATTCAGTAGTCCTGATCCCCCCACTTCACACCTCGGAACGCACTGTTCTTATAGAGAGAAAGACGCTTTCCCGTCTTCTTAATACGAAATGAAGGGGCACCCCCCCCCCCCCCCCCCCCCAATGCCCCCACCTCCGCAAGCTATATTTATGTCGATATTCAATACCACCTTGGTGTGCTCAAGCATAACCATACCATTCTAGTCCATTTACTGCCCTTCTATTTGGAGAGCAAGCAACCGACTTCCCAATTAGTAAACCATAGACATATATTAGTTAATTATCATATAGTCAATATACCTGATTTTCGTTGCAAACCCCAGGATATTATTTGTTTATTACTAAGAAAACAAACAAAGATCAAAATTGTGTTGCTTTATCCGACCCAAAGCTGCAAGAGTGTTGTAAGCTTTTCCACAATGATGCATGGCACATGACTCCTTTCTTTTAACAGCACGCAACCCCATTACAGTATGTTATACTTCTTTATCAATACAAATGTATTCCATTAGTAATTACTATATACGCCCAAGCTAGTCATGTGAAATTAATTGCAATGTCCAGTTATAACTTATAAGAACTGGAGGAAAAAGCAGCTTATTGCAAGTGAAGCATCATGATGCTGTGACTTCACACAAAATTTGGGGTAATAAATTACAGCTCAATAACAGGCAAAGAATGACGTTGAAGGGAAAATATGACTAAATTTGCATTACATACCGATCAACTTCAACCAGTGACCTCAGTTTCCTTGCAGTAGGAGCAGTATAGTACCTGAAACAAAGATAAAGAGCATCGTGGTAATTTCAGCAACTGTAGCAAGGAATGTAGATGTTTAAATTACAACATATGAAATGCTACTTTTTTTTAGGAGGGCTTACATTGAAATTATATCATGACAACAATGTTCAAACTGAAAGTATAGAAATGCCCACATTAATCAAGAGGACAAGAGAAAATATTACATGCTTATTTTGCTCATTTGGTGGGTCCAAAATTATAACAGTGTAGATTTATTAGTTTATTTCTGCAGCACTTATCATTTGCTGAATTCAGCCGAAGGTAGATGGTTTAATTTATTCACCACCAAAGTATACCGTTTCAGAGCATCAGAATCCAATATTGTTACATCAAACATGCTAAATTGAATGGGCACGGAAATTCTGTTATAAAACTACACAAAATGTCTGTTAACTAAGACATAGCATCTCATCTCTCCAACTGATATTACTAGTCGTTGTCAGAACTAAGCAGGTCGTTTCCCCTATTTTTCACTGTTCACAACCTTCTGTTGCCCTAATTCCCAACGGCATCACATATGACTCCAATCAACAGTTGTGTTAGTTATGCTGCCGGATCAACTGGAGTTATTGATCTCACTTTTCAAATGATCGATAGCAATGCCTACACAGAAAAAACTCCTCGAAAAAGGTGCATACACAGCAAAACATTATCATGGAAGCATTAAACTTTTTTTTTGAGAAATGGAAGCGTTAAACTGATAAGCCATCAGCATAGGCTACTATTTCCTTTCATGTACTTGCTTCAGAATACAGCGAGCAAGACAGCACGGAAACCTAGGCTGGCAATGCCAATGCACTATTAGCCAAGTGGCCAACAACAAGGGGCTAGCAAAACATCTAAGAACGGCCAAAACTAAAAGCAGAAGTGCTAGAAACCGAGCATCGCTCTGTTGGTGGGGGAGCAGCAGCATCAACCTGCAGACATGAGGTGGAACTAATTCTGCAACATGTACACTTGCTCTGGTTGTTCTTCTTACAACAATGGCACTGGGTTCTAGTGCCTGGTTGGTGAAGGTTTTTTTAAGTATGTGTGGTATGGTTTGCTGATGCAGAAAATCATTACTCCACGGCTCTACATGGAGAAGACTAATTACTTCCACCCTCAAGAACAACGACAAGAAGTCGAGTACAGAAACATGTCAAGGGTAAATGTGACCTCACGCTAAAATTATCTTTCCTTGGTTTAGCTGAAGTAATAAGAATAAGTAGAATGGGCTTTTTATACAAGTTCTGCACCATCCAAGATGCTAAGGGCAACCAAGCAACTAGTGATGCAATTTAACACAAACTAGGCACCCATTCTACAATAACCTAGCATCTTCATATGGAACAGTCCCCTTTTAGTTCCCTGAGATTCAGGAGGTCAACCCAGATAATTGACATACATCGCCAGGCGCAAGAGTAACTAAGAAACTAGTTTTACGGTTCGCATTACACTAGATACCATGGCATCAAGTGATCGCCGTTACAGAACAGTAACAGTACGTTTTTAGGGGGGCAATAATAGTCTTCATATTCACGATTGAACTCTAACTGAGACATACAGAGAATTGATTTATGCATGAAACCTAGAAAAGGTGTGGTGTAGAAATACATAAGGAAAAAAAAATTATTTGCAGAAAATACGCTAATAGCTTGTTATAAAGGAAACCATTAATTGTGAAACTAATATAAAACAAAAACAAATTGTAACAGTTAATGAAAAAGAAAATAAAAAAGTAAAACTAGTAGCGCGGATGTGCAGGTTCATTGGCTAATTTTCCGATATTTCATGTTCATTAAAATTTGATTTCGACATATAGAGGCAAGGAGGCAGACAGCGAAAAAAAGAAATCAATAACCTTGCAGAAATGGCCTGAGAAAAAGAAAATAGGCAGTGACAGAAAAGCACCACTCACACATCAGCAAATTTGGTGCCTCCTTCACCCCTTATTCTAATCTGCCTTTCCCATCCAGCAGGGGGTTGTGCAATATTGGGTTTGTCGATAGCCCAGAGTCTGCTTCCATCCTGAGATATATCTTCTGGATCATCGCATGTTACATCAGGTCTCCACTCGCGTGCTCGTTCACAGTCAAAAGGTTCCTGTATAATATGCTCTCGTATTTCTTCGTACTTCTCTTTTGTTGGAATAAGTCTCCATTTGAAACACTTAGCGCACTGGATAGTGAATGCCCCAATACATGGTGATCCACGAAAGTTAGGACCAATCGAATTCTGCAAAGATGGGGAATTGTCTTCTTCAAATTCATCTTGCCCTTTATCTACTGTTCCAGACTTCCAAACGTCCATTTTCTCTGATGCAGTTTCAGATGGAAACTCGCCATTCTCAAACTGGTGGCCATCCGTACCAGACAACGTAGTCCGGCTCTTCTTCAATGGTTGAGGAGATTTAGAACTGTCCATAGGTTCTGTAAAAGACTTCCTTTCGCTGACGTCCAAATTATTAGGGCCTAGATACCTGCAGTTGGCATCTGTAATCATAAGAACTCAATGATGTAACAAATATGATGTTGAAAATGCATATCAACAAGAAGGTCGCCCAAATGAACTGCAAGGTAAAGCTAAACAAAATGATTTTTTTGTCATCAAACAAATAGTGTGTAACAATTCCTACAACAAGTTCTGTTTTATAACAATATCAATAAAGTTGCAGCCTGTTACTATGCTGATGCAACAGAAAAGAACTTTCAGTCCTCAGAGAGACCCGAGGGAGAATCACCTGAATTGAATGTAGGTTACAGCAAGAGCAACACAACCATTACTTCAATACCAAAGGTTAATTAATATGAAGGCAATACCACATTGTTTTTAGTTCCTTGGACTCATGGATTTATGCATACATGCCCCCAGATCCCAGTCTCAAGACCATGCATCTGTGTGATCCTTCTCATGGTAGAGGTGTTTGTATGGCTAGAAGCAAAGACTAGAGGAGAAGGTGGGGCTAAATGGGAAGAGTAGCCAGGTTCCAAGTTCGGAAGGCAGAACAGTACATGAAAATATTGAAGTGCAAAGTTTGGATAGTCAGTCCTGCAGATTCAAGATTGAAGGGAAAGGGATTGATTAAATGCTAATGTAGAATTTTGAGGAAAGTCGATGTGATGTGCCCGTATCCGAGGAAAAAGAGGGGATTCAAAGAGACCTGTCTCATGGAACAGGTCGAACTGTGGGCACCAGCGCTAGGGTCTTAATAAACTCACAATGTCGTTTTGTCGCCATTTCTATAACTAGTAAGTTGATAAAAGCATACATCCTTTTGCCAGGTCATATCTGTAGTACTAAAATGATTCAACAATCTGGCCTGCTTAAGCGAACTTACTAGGTTAGACCACGCATCACTCACAGCAATTACATTTTCTATCACTTCATATGTAGCTAGTGCTATTGTTCCTAACAGCTTAGATAGGATGCATGCAGATGGTGCGCAGGCTTCGATTCAGTGCCGTGTGAGCTTGCGCTTCACCGTATATAGCTTGTTAGTAGGTTGAACAAATATATGCACCATAATTTCGCCCCCGAAAAGCCGAACATTCCTCAGCCAGTCGAGGAATCCGTGTGTTAGCATGCCACAATAAGCAGATCCCCCCGCATCTGGCCGAGGGGGGCGGATCTAGACGGTGTGCCGGCCCCAGCAGTGGAGGAAATTTGCGTGTTAGCATGACGCAATAAGCAGATCTCCGCATCAGCCGGGGGCGGATCTAGGTTGCGCACCGGCACGCCCCGAAGTCGTGAAGGTTCAGTGGGATTTAACCAAGGGGATCGCCGGGTGAAACCTCGAAACCCCAATGGCTCGCGATGTCCGGCCGAGGAATAACGGGGACGCCCAATGGCACGCGCTATACCGGCGAAGATGGACGGGGACGGCGGGGGCGGGACTGAGGCAGCGGCGGCGGCGGCGTTATGGTAGCTGTAGGGCACGGTGCTAGAGTAAGCGCGAGGTTTAGAGCCGTGTTGGTAGGTCAGGGGGCTCGGGAGGGGAAGGGAGAGAGGAAGGTACGGCGAAAGAGGGGTTACCGGAGTGGATTGGAGAGCTCCGGCGGTGGTCGCCGCCACCGGCGGCGGGTGGGTTGGGGATAGAGGCGGACTTGGCTTCTCCGCCTGCGTCACGCACTGGCGTCCGATCGGTCTGAACAGAGCACGCGTCCTGGTCTAAAGGAGGAAAATCTGGGCCCTTTTTTTTCCCTGTTTTCGAGATAAAGAAAAATCGAGGTGAGAGCCATCGTCATGAAGGAGAAAAAAAATACTCTTTTTCTTGGCGAAATAAGGATCAATGTCATTGATCAAATAGTGGGATTAGAATCTCCGGAAGCGTCCCCAAACCGTCTCCCAAAGGCGTTGAATTGAGCGTTTGGGGACGTGTTTTGTTCGTGTTGTGTTTGAGGACGTCGCTTCTCAGCCACGTCCCCCAAACGTCCACCCCAAATGAATATTAGTGCACGAAAATAAAGGTTTTCATTCAAATTTGATTATATATACAAAGTTTGATAAAAACGGCTAGATTTCATCTAAACCCTAGCCAACTGACCGCCCGGCGGTGCGTTCGATGGTTCTGCCCCGTCACCTTCTCCCCTCCGCCGCAGCTCGTGATGTGCGCCCCGTCTCTCCATGCGTAGGGCGGTGACCAGACGCCGCTGCTCCAGCAGCGCGTCATCGCCTGTCATCCCCTGCTACGCCGCCTGGAGGGACAGCTCGACGACGCGGCGAATCTGCGGCTCTTTGCGGGCACGGGCGTCGTCCTGGAGCTTCTTCTCCAACTTGAAGGACTCGACGAGCGCGCGTTGCTGATCCGTCGCCTCGTCCGGGTGCCCGTCATCATCGGACCACTTGAAGTCGTCGTCGTTGCCGCCCCCTCTGAAAGGATCGTATGCCGCACCTAGAGGGTGTGAAAGGTGCTAACCAATTTTTAGTTTTTTTTTCAATTTAAGCTTGACACAAAGGTAAATTCTCTAGATATGCAACTAAGTGAATTTACCTATATGACAAGATCAACTACTAAGCAAGATATAGCTAGACAATATATAGGGAGCTAATAAGAATAGAGGTAACCGAGAGTGGAGCACGCGGAGACACAGAGATGATTCTCGTAGTTCCTTCCTTTTGAGGGGAAGTACGTCTACGTTTGGAGGAGTGTGGTCGCCACGAAGGCCAGACCAATGCCACAAAGGCTTCACTCAGGTCTCCTGTGAGCAACGCCACAAAGGCCTATCCCACTTCCACTAAGGGATTTCCTCGAGGAGGAAATCGGGCCTTTACAAGGTTCTTGGGGCACACATCCACAACCGAATTGGAGGCTCCCAAAATCAACCACAAACAACTAGGATTTCCAAAGAGGAACACTAGCAAAGGGGCCCTCAAGCATATGAGAGAGAAATGCAAATCGCTTCGGTGAAGATGTAGATCGGGGTCTTCTCCTTCGATTCTCCAAAGATCAAGAGCTTTGGATGGTTGGAGGAGGAGAACTTGTAATTCTTGTGTTTCTTGAAGTGACTCAAATGGTGGATGAACATGGGCAGCAATGAGCAACTTGAGCTGGAAGAAGAAGTAGGTATCTAAACCTCCCACCAATTATAGCCGTTGGAAACTCTGGGACCGGAAATTCCGGTGTAAGTTGGGGCCAGAATTTCCGCCCCCCCCCCCCCTCCCGGAATTTCCGCCCCGTCGACACAATTGTCCGATCAAATTTCCCGGGGTGTACTGAGAGCCTGGACCCTCAGGTCCTTAGCGGAATTTTGGGGGCCGGACATTTTGTGAAATGTCCGGGCCGAAATTTTCGCCCCCCGGAATTTCCGCCCCTTCGACAGAAATGCCCGGGAAAATTTCCGGGGGGGGGGGGGGGGGGTATCCAGGGGCTCTTGACCGTAAGTCCTTAAAGAAAATTTGGGGGCCATAAATTCTCAATTTTCGGCCTGGAAATTTTCTTCCTTTCTTCTTCCTTTTCATCCACGACTTTTCCCTTTTTAATACTTCTCACTTCAACTATAATGTAGATCAAATCTGCACACTAAGCCACATTAGATCATCACATATGTTGTCATCAAACACACAAAACATAATTATGGAGAGGTGTTCTTCCAATCTCCCCTTTTTGATGTTTGATGACAACACACGGATTTGCAATAAACTTACTAGAACCATACAACATGTTGACACTAAGATAGAGGCACCCCCCCCTAGATGTGTGCATATACATAGTTTGCATTGGAATACAAATGCACCACACATCGGTTCGAGTGACCTCGACAGTTAGGTTAGGCAACATGACACAATAATAAGAGCAAGAGACATAATCACATATAGTTGAGACTTGTGATAGAGATCATACCCATATGGTGATATAGAATACCGAATACCATAAATTACACACCATATAATAATGCATAGTCTCAATATATAAAATACCGAAATCCATGTCTCACACAATGAACCATACTCCAAGCACACATAACATAGTTCAACACAAATGAAAGCCAAATGTTCAACAAATAAAAGGGACACAAGATCTCAAAGAGTGGTAAAAGGCATATGCTTGTGTCCTCCCATGCAAATCCCGAGGAAATCCTACATAGAACAACTTCTCCCCCTTTGACATCGAAACGCCAAAAAGGGAGAAGAGCGATGCTAAGCGCCCCAAGAGAATCACTCCGAGCTCGAGCTTGTCTTGTCGTTGCCTATTCGACGGTACCTCGGAGGAGGGATCCTCACGAGGGGGAGAAGAAGTAGGGGCCATCGGGCGGAGAGTCCTCGGGACGGTGGTACGCGATTTACCCAGCTTCGGAACACCAGCACGATGATAGGGCCTAATGTTGCTTGTCTGGAATTATCTGGGTGCTTTTGCGTTGTTACAATGAGTTGTGGTTGTGCCTCAAGGGCTCCCGGGATCCGGCTTATACAGGCGCCAGGATCTAGGGTTTACACGGAGAGTCCTAGCCGGAATACAAGATGCCTAACTACGGAATATTACATTGCCGTGCACATCAAGGATCCACCTTTCTTTATACGTCGTATTGGATCCGGATACTTCATGGGCTTTCACGGATCTGAATACCTGCATGTTCCTGGGCTGGACTTCATCCATCTTCTATCAACAGCAACTGGGTCGCCCGATGGGTCATATGCCACCATCACCATCTGTGGGTCACCCGGGCTTGCCGGATCTAGACCAGGTCGTTGATATACCCATAAAGTATACCCACAACAGTAGCCCCCGAAGTTCTTCAAGATTCGTTATTCCTCCACCTATCTCTGTCCGGATCCGAAGAGAATCTTGAAGATCTTCCAAAACTTCATCGTTTCCGACTTCATTCAACCGGAAATCATTCGTTCTTTTGTAATGGTAACTTAGCAGATTTCTTGCCCACGTCGCTCATAACTTCCCCTTTTCCCGCGCTAAATTTTCGGATCTGCAGATCTCTAGCCAGAAATTTCGGAGGCGTGCAGTTGGGTCACCATTTCTTCCATTTCACCGCTTTTGACCTAAGACCAGTGGTGATCATCCAACGGTGCGACCGTTCCGTTCCCAACGTAGGATCCAACTCACGAATCTCCACGCGGGGTCTATAAATACCCCATTCGCTCGGTCATTTTCACTTTTTCACCGCATCTCACCACTTCGTCTTCTTCCTCGCACCAGTGCCACCCGTTATATCTCACTCCGACGAGCTCCTTCCCGGAAAGCTTCAAGCACTGCCGCTCCAATGCCTTCCTCAACCCGAGCTGCCGCGTTTGATCGGGATTTCATCTCCGTCGCCGATTCGTGGTCTCGCCGGAGGCCTGCGCGTCAAGCCTGCGAGCTTCTCCTTCGCCAGCATCACGGGGAACCGTCACGCCATTGCCGGTAAGTCCATCGGACTTGTAGAAGATAGAATATAGTGGGATCCAGATTCCTGAGTTTTTACCATATGCATGCAGCCGGAAATATGTCCACTAGCTCACCTAGGTTAACTGGTAGCTCTCCGAATAGCCCGCCACCAAACCCAACGGAACCAAAATTCGTTGAGCCCTTAGCATTCCTTCCGCCCAATATTTCCGATACTAGGCTAGCTCAACCTTACTCCTCCTCTTCCAGCAATATTCTCGGTCGGATCCCAACTATTGAAGAGATCCAAGCGGAGCTAGAAGGGCAAGTTAGGATGGCTGCTAAGGTTCTGGAGGCGGAGCAAAAGAAAGGATCGAAGGCCCGAAATCGTGAAAGGGAGAAGGGTCAATGGTGGCCCAGTGAGGTTACTGATTCGGAAATAAAAAGCCTTCAAAAAGGAAGGTCTCATAGCTCAGGATACCTAGATTTTCAACAAATACTCCAGCACTCCGACCCAGAGCCTGACGAACGTGTCTTCACCAAAGCTTGGGTGGAGCGCGACGGCCTTTCTCTTCCTCCTTCCGAATTCTTCCTATCGGTACTTAACACATATGGTCTCCAGCCACATAATATCTGTCTGAACTCCTTCCTCCTCCTCTCCAACTTCGCAACTCTCTACGAAGGCTATCTCAGAGTCCGACCGGAGGAGGAGGAGGAGGAGGTCGTCAGGTGTGGGTGGGCGAGGAGGAGGGACAAGAAGGGAGGAGAAAGAGGAGAAGGGAGAAAAGGGAGAAGGAGGAGAAGTGGAGGATTAGGAGGAGGAGAAGGGAGAAGAAGGACAAGTGGAGGAGGAGGCCACCGAAGTTCAAAATTCGGCTCCAAATTTCTGTGGCGCATGGGCATATGGTGCGCCACAGATTTTTTCTTCGATTTTTTTATTTTTGCAGAAAAAATCTTGACTTTGCCGTACTATTTTACTCTTTTCGAATTCGACGATTCTAAAAATTGGCTAACCGGACAAATCCCGATGAATTCGGATGTAGCATTTTCTCCCGGTCATTTTGATATATTGTGCGTTTTTCTGAGTTCGTATGCAACCACAAATCCAGTTTGATGATTTTGCAACGCAATTTCGCAAAAAAGTCGAAATTCATGTTTGTTAATTCTCAGTTGTACTAGATGACGTAATACATGCGCACCTCGAAGGATTTTATTTTTTGAAATTTCTATCTATTTCTTTTCTATTTTACAGAGGTAAGGCAATCCAGTGGTGGTGGTGGTGGAGTTGCGTGGGGAGCAAAAAACCGTACACATTACGTGGCGCATATTGGCATACGCCACATAAATTTGGACTTCTGTGGCGCATATTGCCGTATGCGCCACAGAATTGTGGCCTCGTGAAGTTAGTGATGGACCCCCGCAAGGAATTTTGTGGCGCATGTTGTTGATTTTTTGTGGCGTATGTGGGCAAATGCGCCACAGAATTCCTTTCGCCCATGTACAGTACTGGATCCCGCGTGGACCCCATGGAGGTTATATGGCGTATCCGTCTACATGCGCCACGGAAAGGCAAAGTTCTATGACGCATTAGTTCTATATGCGCCATAGAAATTAGAAATTTCTATGAAGCATATTTTTTGGTGCATCATAGAAATAATTTTGTGGAGCACACACTTTTAGGTGCGCCACAGAATACATTTCTACCTATATAGTTTTTCTAGTAGTATTTTGTCAATTTGTCATGTGACACATATAGTTTTGTTGACTTGTGATCAGAGTATAAGAGTTTTTAAACAAAGTATTAGATTATTATTTCTAAATTTTTATAGTTGCCATGCACTAAGTTACCTATTATTGAGTGAGCTTTTTTTAATCAAATGTGATACCTATAAATACAAAATTGCAGGCCACTTGTATACAATTTGATTTACCTATTAGGTGCCATTGGGTACGGTACCCGTCGATATAAGCATGGATAAGTTATACGGTGAGTACGTGTACCGTCGGTATAAGCATAGATAAGTTATACAATTTTGCTATGTCTCGATCAACCGAAATTTTATTAAGCCTAAACCAGTTATAAAAAAAATTAAGTTGTACTTTTTGTTAAAAAGTGTGATTGTACTTTTCTGCCAGTTGCAATTTTCTGTCAGAATGTACAACTGAATCAAGTTGTACTTTTTTTTGAAAAACAGTTACACATTTCTAGTTACACTCTTCTTTGAAAAACAGTTCCACTTTTCTAAAGTAACTGAGACTTAAGAAAATAAATCTGTGTCAAAATATAAGTAGAATTTTTGCACTTTTCTTTGAAAAAGAGTTGCACTTTTCTAAAGTAACTGGATCTTAAGAAAATATGTGTCAAAATATAAGTACTTGATGTATCTAGAACTAAAATATGTCTAGATACATCCATATTAAAGTCAATTAATATGAATCAGAGGGAGTAGAATTTTGTGTCAATTAACTATACACGGATAAATTTTGCAACAGTTCTTTATTTTAATACCAGTTGACTATACGGTATAGGTATGGTTGTATGATCTATCCTATCCTACCTATACCCTACCACTCTACCAGTGCCATCCTTACTGGTAGTTGGTACACGGGAATTTATCTGGAGCAGTAGAGATAGCGAGCGAAATTCACGAACGAAGAATACAACATTCGGAGTAATCCTTTGCTCCGGTTAAAACCAAAATGTTCAGATACCAGCAGGGAACGCCTTCTCCTCGCACCTTCTAAAACAGGACGGCGTCACCTCCTTCCTACTCTCTGCTCCTCGATGGAAATACACTACCGGCAGCCGCACCTACGTACTCTTCTCCTACCACTATAGCACGGCTGGCTGGCAGCGCGCTTCACCACGACCATGTCACCGGGCTCGGCTGGCAGCTCGCCGCCGGGAGCGGCTGCGGTACCATGCAGTGCTGCGGCCACTGCTGGTGCGTCGTTGAGGGCTGGTCGGCTCCGTCCTGCTCCACATCCATGGACGTGTCCTCGGCGTCCATCATCTCCGTGGCCGTGGACGGTCCCTGCACGCGGTGCGGCGCCCACGGCGCCCATGGGACCATGGCCATGTTGGAGTTCTCCTCTCCGGCGAACATCGCTCGGTGGTTGCTCGCCTCCTGCAGCATGGTGCCTGCACGATCGAATCAGTTCTCGTCAGTTCCATCGATCCCAGCAGTTAGGACTGAACTAGCCCAAATGAACAGCGTAACTCGACGGGACTAGCAGTGGCACGCACCCTTGAGCCCTTGGATCCAGTCGGGGCTGACGCGGAGAGGGGCGCCGGGCCGGAGCGGGCCGAGCAGGAGGCTGCGCGCGGCCTCGGCGGGCCTGTACAGCACGATCGCCCTCTCCTCGTTGGCCCCGGGCGCCGGCACCTCCACCGGCACCACCGGCACGTCGCCGCACATCGGCGGCGCCCCCTCAACAACCCCGAACTCCGGCACCGGCTGCGTCTGAGGGAGCGGCGGCGGCACGACCCCGCCGGGCGCGACGGGCGGAACGTCCGCGTCCTGCGCACACCGAAAACCAAATCAAACACCTTAGCAAACTCGAGGATTAAGGAGAGAACGGGGAGCGAGCTGGGTCGGGTTGCCAGAGCACGTACCAGGCGGCGGCTCTTGGCGGCGCGGAAGGGGACGGGGAATCCGGGGCCGCCGCCCACGTCGTCGTCCAGCCACAGCTCCGGGGCGTCCGCGCCTTTCCTCTTCACCCCCGCCACGTCGCCGCACATCAGCGCCATGTCCTCCTGCGTCCCCAATCCCGCCACCGGCTGCGTCTGAGGAAGCGGCGGCGGCACGACCGCGCCGGGCACGACGGGCGTCACGTCCGCGTCCTGCGCACACCCAGAAACCAAAACAAACACGCCGCCGCTCAGCAAAATTGAGCGAGACCGGGAGAACAGGGGGCGAGCTGGGTCGGGTTCGGCAGGCACGTACCAGGCGGCGGCTCTTGGCGGCGCGGAAGGCGGCGTGGAACCCGGGCCCGCCGTCGTCCAGCCACAGCTCCGACGCGTCCGCGCCCTTCCTCTTCAGCGCCGGCGCGGCGTCCATGTCCATCACAACAATTTCGTCGACCGTCGATCGGCTGGTGCTGGGGCGCGCTAATCGAGAGACACTAATCCAGTGCGGGCGAGTAGTGGTGGAGATTCTGGTCCGGCGCTTCGGCGGCGAGTGTTAAGAAGAAGGGGAATTTTCGAGGGTTGCAGAAGGTTCGGGGCTCGCGGTCGCGAAGGCTCTAGAATGTTTCCGTAGGCTTTCCGTTCTGTTCTTGTGCTTACGTGTGCGCGCGGAATGTTTCGATAGGGCGCTGACCGGTGGCTCCCGCAGTACTGTGCTGTAGATACTTTTTCCACAACAATGCTATGCGTTTTGTGTTTGATTTCTTTTTCCAATAATGCTACTTCTACGGATAGGCTTGTACGGAAATTTCTTAGAGCAGCAGACCAGGCGTCGAACCTCCATCCACGCAATAACCGTTGTTTTTCAGCTTTGGGCGAAATAAAGGTCAGTCCAGGCTCCAGAGTCCAGACACCGCATCGAACTCTAATACTAAAAAAAAAATCCGAGTCATCCAGTTCCGCGTCACGAAAACTTGGCGAGGCTGTGTGAGCGCGAATCCCATCTTCTCCTAGCGTTGGCGTGAAGGGACATTCAACTCCCTTTCCCCCTTCGCCCACCAACCACCTCCGATTTCACCGCCTCCACCACTCTCCGGCCTTCGCAGCGGCGCGCTCGCACCGAGATGTAAGCCCTCAACCCTCCGCTGCTCGTGGACCAGGCAACGTCGCGCGGACCGATTCCACCCACCACAACCGGATCTAGCGCCACCGCAGCAGCAACCACCGACGAGATCGTGGTCGACACCCCGCATCAAGCTGTCCTCCCCAACATCAAGCGGGTGAAGAGGCCGGGCAACAAGTCGCCGACGCAGAAGAAGTTGGCGCCGAAGAAACCCGCCGCGAAGAAGTCAGCCGTCGCCAAGATGGCGTCGTTGACAGCTTTGATGGCGGTGATGGCGAAGATGCCATCGACATCGGCTGTTGCGCACAAGGTGGTCGAAAAAAGTCTCGCAGTTGATTTTGCGTTGGAGCCGTACGTTGACATACACAACGACGCATCCGTCGACATCGATTCGCTGCCGCTCGCGGATTACGGTGACTACAACGACGGCTTGGGGAGGGACTCAAGGGCGATGAGTTTGGGGAAGATGAAGACGTCGGCGGCGATGAGAAAGATGACTTGGAGGAGATAGAAGAGGGGGCGTTCGATGGGGCGGTGGCCAAGGCGAAGGGGAGAGTGATCCGTGATACATCTCAAACGATCTATAATTTTTGATGCTCCATGCTTGTTTTACACCAATTCATATATGTTTTGCTTACACTTCGTTGCACTTTTACATGATTTCCGGCACTAACCTATTAACAAGATGCCACAGTGCCAGTTCCCTGTTTTCTCCTGTTTTTTATTTCAAAAAAGTTGTACATGAAATATTCTCGAATTTGGACGAAACAAAAGCCGAAGTCAATATTTACCGAAAATGAAGACGAAGTCCGGAGAGGGGACGAAGTGGCGCCACAGGGCGGCCAAACCACCCCATGGCGCGGCCTGGGTGTGGCCCGCGCCTAGGGGTGGTGTGCCCCCCAGGCACCCCACCGACCTAAATCCTCTGCCTATTTAAGCACGATCTCGGGAAAACCCTGGATACCCGAGCCTCCATCCACGAAAAGTTCCATCGCGGCCGCCATTGCAGAACCCATCTCGGGGGGTTCTGAAGCTCTTCCCGGCACCCTGCCGGAGGGGAAAATCATCGCCGGAGGCATTTAGATCGCCATGCCCGCGTCTGAAGTCATGAGTGAGTAGTTCACCCCTGGACTATGGGTCCATAGCAGTAGCTAGATGGTTGTCTTCTCCAATTTGTGCTTCATGTTTAGATCTTGTGAGATGCCCTACATGATCAATGATCAAGATCATCTTTATGCAATCCTACATGTTGTGTTTGCTGGGATCCGATGAATATTGTATATTATGTTGAGGTCAATTATATATTCATGTCATATGTTATTTGTGATCTTGCATGCTCTCTGTTGCTAGTAGATACTCTGGCCAAGTAGATGCTTGTGACTCCAAGAGGGGGTATTTATTCTCGATAGTAGGTTCATGCCTCTAGTAATCTAGGAGAGTGACAGTAATTTCTAAGAGTGTAGATGTGTTGTTGCTACTAGGGAGAAAACAACAATGTTTTATCCGAGGGTAATTGTATTGTTTACTTTACACACATTGCTTAATGCGATTATCTGTTGCTTGCAACTTAATACGGAAAGGGGTTCGGACGATAACCGAAAGGTGGATTATTAGTCATAGACGCAGTTGGATTACGGTCTATGTATTATGTTGTAATGCCCAATCAAATCTCATAGTAATCATCTTGTTATGTATGGTCGATATCTGTTAATTGCCCAGTTGTAATTTGTTCACCCAACATGGAGTCCCGAAGACTATTGTTTCTGATCGTGACGTGAAGTTCATGAGCTACTTTTGAAAGACACTTTGGGGAAAGCTGGGGACGAAGTTACTTTTCAGCACTACTTGTCATCCCCAAACTGATGGTCAAAATAAGGTGGTGAACCGAACATTGTCACAACTATTGAGATCCATGATCAAGAAGAACTTGAAGGAGTGGGAAGATTGTTTGCCGCATGTGAAGTTTGCTTACAACAGGGAGGTACAGTCTATCATACAGCTATGTCCGTTTGAGGTGGTGTATGGTTTTAAACCCATTACTCCACTTGACTTACCTCTACCCATCCATAAGAGAGTCAATATGGGGGCATTAAAGAGGGCATATTTTGTACGGAAGATACATGAGAAGACTAAATAGTTGATTGAGAGGAAAAGTAAGAACAATGCTGCAAGGATGAATAAGAAGCGCAAGGAGATGTTGTTCAAGCCTGGTGATATGGTTTGGGTTCATTTTCGCAAGAATAGGTTCCCGAAGCTACGGAAGTCCAAGTTTCTTCCTCGTGGTACGGTCCTTATAATGTGATTGCCAAGATCAATGATAATGCCTACTCTATAGATCTTCCAACTGATGAGTTTGGTGTCAGTAATTCTTTCAATGTGGCTGATTTGACACCATATGACGGAGAAGACCTTGGAGCGTCGAGGTCGACGCCTTTTGAAGGTGGGGGAAGATGATGAGGACATCCATACCGAACTAGTACCTCCGTTATTGCAAGATGAAGATGATATTGTGTGAAGCTCAAGTCCAATGAAGTCAGGATTAGACCTATGACAAGAGCTTGTGCGAAGCTACTAAAGCAACATGTGAACTTGTTCTTAAATGATACTTTGATTGATGAGAATTTTATACTGCCTAAGTCCTTTGACTTGTGTATGATCAGGTACGAGGATAAAGGAAGCATCATACGAGGAGGAGGGGAACAGCTGGACATGGAGCTGGATATGAAGACATCCCATGAACGCGCGAGGGAGGAGAGGGAGGCATGCACGAAGGAGGGAGAAGAAGTCCAGGCCGGCGCCACGCTCGGTGCAACCGGTCGGCTCGGCCCCACTGAAAGTATAGAGATGGTAAACCTAGAGGGGGGTGAATAGGTTTCTACAGATTTTAATTCTTTCTTTGCAATATTAGGCTTTGCGGAATATAAAGGTGAGCCTAATGCAAACTAGGTGAAGCAACCTATATGAGGATACAACTAACTCGAGCACGAAGGCTCTCTCAGGCAGTTAAATCACAAGTAAGGAGTTCGGTTAGAGATAACCGATAGCACGCAGAGACGAGGATGTATTCCCGTGTTCCCTTCCTTTGCAAGAAGGTACGTCACGTTTGGAGGGGTGGAGGTCCCACGAAGGATTCCCCACGCCACGAAGGCTCACCCTATTCTCCGGAGCCTATCCCACGAAGGAATAGCTCACTCAACTTGTGGTATACTTTGAGGTAGCCTCCAAACCTTCACAATCTTGCCCGGAGCAAATCCACAGCCCGGATGCTTCCGGACTCCTCTTGCCCACCTAGGGTTTCCAAGGAACCCTAGGAAGCAAGCTTCTCGATGAATACAAGGGGGAATAAGATTTGGCTTGGTAGAACAGTAGATCGGGTCCTCCTCTAGTGATTCCCAGGAGGGATTTGAGTTTGGGTGGAGGAGGAGGAGGAGGAGGGAGATCGGAGGCTTTTGGTGTTTCTAGTAATGGAGTAAGAGAGAGAGAGCTCAAGAACAGCTTGTAATGTAGTGCCTACCCCTTCCAAGGTAGGAGAAGGGGTATTTATAGTGTTCTTCGAAATCTGGTCGTTGCAACTTGCCACATCATCAATTTCCTCGAGGAACCCGGTCGACCGGATTTGGCGCGGATCGCCGGCGCACAGGCCGGTCAGACCGGGCCTGTGACCGGGACGGCCGGTTTCAACCGGAGCTGGGACCGGGTCTTGACCGGACGAGCTTCTGAGCTTACCGGATCATGCCCGGATGGCACAAGTGCAAACTCCGGTTGGGCGCCGGGGATGGTCGGTCTGGAACCCGGTCCAACCGAGTCGTGGACCGGATGGGCCGGTCCAAACCGGGCTGGCGACCGGACGCTGACCGGGTGATCGCCCAGCCTTTACTGGATTCTGCCCGGATGGCACAAGCGCTGGATCCGGTTGCCGCCGGGCCGTCCGGTGCTGAGCCGGTCTCGACCGGTCTGGGACCGGCTGCAATCGGGAAAACCTTGTTGATTTTTCTTCGAAGTGGGGGGTCTCCCATTGCCATCTTGTTCCATTGTTACACCATTAAACCTCTTTGGCTAATACCTGGGAATCATCTTGTAGACATGTATTAGACCAAATACACTAGCACGGTGTCATAGTTACCAAAATAATGGATAAGGGTAAAATACCCTTACAATCTCCCCCTTTTTGGTATACGATGACAAACCGAGCTAGAGTCACATAAAGATATTATGATAAGCTTTAAACCTTGATTCCATATAAGATATTGAGACGGCTCCCCCATAAGGTGTGCACTTGGAGAATTTGCGTTTGAATGCAAAGTGCAACTTTTGTGGAACATGAGAAGCTCCCCCAATATCTTTAGGAAACAAGCATGGTATGGAGATGTGCATATCAAGATACATAAGCATAACACACATAATCATCCTAACATAGAGTAGCACATATAGTAGAGTTTAAGCATATAGGTACATGTCCATACACGAATTACTTAAAATAGCAAATGGTTCTTGGAACGATAAAAGCAAGGAAGCAGAAGCCATATAAGAATCAAATAAAGCAACACCCATGGCTTGTGACATCCAAAGCAACACCCGTGAATCCTAGACTCTACTCTCTTCTCCCCCTTTAGCATCGGAACACAAAAAAGGCGAAGAAAAGAGGAGAGATGCTAGCGCACCCATCAATAGAACTGATGCCCAACGGAGTATGAGCTCTCGCCATCATCACGCGCATCAGTATCACCTTCATCCTCTTCAGCATCATCATCAGTAGGGACACGAGCAGGCCTAGGAGGAGGACCGCCAAAGGTGTACAAGGAGGGGTCAAAGTTCTGGAACATCTGATCAGAGAGGAGAGGCATCTCCCAGTTAGGTGCATGTACGGGCTCCAACTCAGGACCAGGAGGAGGAACAGGGGCATTCCTAGCAGACATGAACTCATTTTGGCGCCTCCTCGTCTCTTGGTTCAAGGCAAGACTTTGGTGTGCAACATCATTGGTATTTTTGCACATCTGCCATAAGCTAGAGAAGAACCGTGAGACACCATGCTGTGGGCGGCTAGAGTAGCTGGAGCTAGCAGGGTCATGGCGTTCCTTGGACCAGCGCTCAGAGGGCATCATTTCAGGGACATCTGGTCTGTCACCTTGGATAGGAACCCTGAAGGCTTCCATCCTAACCCTTTCACCTTGCGTATTGAGAGGTGCTGGCACAACCCTGTTGATGAGCAGCTGAACATATTGAGCAAAGTTAGGTGTCATCCGTTCGCGAACACATCGCCGCAGCTCACAGTAGAGGAAATCACACCCATCAATGAGTTTCCGGTACTCGGGATGGCAGTAGTACATCAAGTTCAGATGATAGCCACGGCATTCACTTGTATCGCCGGACTTGCTGATGAGGGTCTCACGGAAGAGCTTGGCAAGTAGCAGGTAGGAGTAGTACATGCCAGAAATAGTGGGAGGTCCAGCCGTGGGATCCGAAGGATAGCAGAAGGCAATGTCTCCCTTGGTGAACTTCTGCTGAGAGTATATCTTGAAACCACGAGCACGACCTCCACCAAACCCCAGGGCTTCACAGAAATCAAGATAGTTGCAAGTGTATTTCTGTTTGCCAGTCATCCAAGTCATAGTCCGAGCTGCATCATCATGGAAAAAGACTGTGCGATGAAACTGCCTCACCAAGATTGGACAGTAGCACTCATCAGTGGGCATCAGGCACATAAGCTCATACAACCCCATCCGCTTCAAGGTCTCAACCACAAAGCGAAACTTGGTGGCTTCATGCAGTGCAAGAACATCCTTGATGGCCTTGGGCATAACAAAAGTACCATTCTTCATGTGATCTTGGGTGTCATAGTACTCTTCCCACATCCTCTGCTGTGTCTTAGTCCAGAAAAAGTGATCTCCCCCTGTGTAAGTGGGTTCCGCAAAGCGATAGGGGTTGGACTCTCTAATTCTTCTCCATGCCCCAACTTGTACATCGCCAACATTATATGTTGGCAAGATCTCATCTTCTTCTTGTGCTGCATGCTTATCTCTCTTCCTGTTGGGAAGCGACTTGGTTCTTCCAGAGGAGGTACCATCAGTAGGCACACAACCGCTAGTACGTCGTGGTGGGTGCCCTGCATGCCTCCCTCTCTTGGCAGTGGTGTCACGGTCCTCACCGCTCCAATCTCCTGTGAATAAGCAAAAATAGGGCGAGGAGAGCAATGGGGTAAGTGTACATGTCATCAGTATATAGGGAGGCCAAAGAAACATAGCATATATCCAAGTGTTTCGATGAGTTTGTGCGAAGAACTGGGCGATCCGGCGCACGGGCCGGTCGGACCGGACAACAGACCGGACGAGCCGGTTGTAAATCCGGTTGACCGGGCGGCACGCCGGACTGGCCGGTTGAGAGGCCGGTTGACCGGGCTGTGAACCGGGTGCTGCTGACTTGTGATGTTTGCCCAGAAATTCGACCACAAAATCATGCAAAAACTCACAAACTTGAACATAGACTATACCAAGGGAGTGAACAATGTGCATAGGGGTGTGAGACACTCTAGATGGCATGAGGACTTACAAACCCTAACCCTAACCCTAACTTTTCTCAACTTTCCTCAACATGTGGCAATGGGAGAGGGAAAGCAAGAAGGAGAGGGAATGGAAGGAAGATTTACCCGAAGAAATTGTCCTTGTTGCCCAAGTGAGCAAGAAGAACACGTGAAGAGGGCTTGAGGGCCAAATCCCCAAGATCTCCCAAACGAGCTTGAGAAGGAACAAATCCTTTGGTGAAGAAGCTTGAGAGATCCCGATCTAGGGTTGGGTGTAGTTTGGGGAGAAACTGGTGGTGGGAAGGGCCTAGGATGTGGTGGAGATGAGGGAGGCGGCGGCCATGGAAGTTTTGGAGGTGGGGGATAATGAGGAAGAAGACCCCCAAGGGGTATCCTCCTCCAATACATAACCAGCCGCACGACCGGTTGGTTGCCCGGTCGACCGGGCCAGACGCCGGACGGCCCGGCGCAAAGGCCGGTCCGACCGGGCCAGTGACCGGCCGAAGTCAGTTTGCCCAATGTTGTGTCATTTTGCCCCTATTCTTTGTGTAAATGTGTATGAATGCTCAGATGATGACATGTACATATAGATAGATAGATGATGATGAGATGAGCATAGACATGGGGTTGGAAACACAAAGTTCTCTAGGCATACCCATTGGAGTTAAATCCAAACAAGATATAAATAGCGACAATGGGTATGATTCGAAGTATATCAAGAGCCATAAAACATTTTTAGAATAGTTTTTGCAATAAGATCATTTAGCCTTATATAGTCAAATCAAGTTATAATTAAGGCTCAATGAGGGGCGGGGGATTACTCCCCCTATGTGAAAGCGCAAATGTCATGAGACCTGATATGTCTCCGACGTATCGATAATTTCTTATGTTCCATGCCACATTATTGATGATATCTACATGTTTTATGCATACTTTATGTCATATTTATGCATTTTCTGGAACTAACCTATTAACAAGATGCCGAAGAGCCAGTTGCTGTTTTCTGCTATTTTTGGTTTCAGAAATCCTAGTAAGGAAATATTCTCGGAATTGGACGAAATCAACGCCCAGGGGCCTATTTTCACACGAAGCTTCCAGAAGACCGAAGAGTCAACGAAGTGGGGCCACGAGGTGGCCAGGAGGTAGGGCGGCGCGGCCCAAGCCCTGGCCGCGCCGGCCTGTCTCCTGGGCCCCTCGTGACGCCCCTTGACCTGCCCTTCCGCCTACAAATAGCCTTCGTCGCGAAACCCCCGCATCGAGAGCCACGATACGGAAAACCTTCCAGACGCCGCCGCCAATCCCATCTCGGGGGATTCAGGAGATCGCCTCCGGCACCCTGCCGGAGAGGGGATTCATCTCCCGGAGGACTCTACACCGCCATGGTCGCCTCCGGAGTGATGAGTGAGTAGTTCACCCCTGGACTATGGGTCCATAGCAGTAGCTATATGGTTGTCTTCTCCTCATTGTGCTTAATTGTCGGATCTTGTGAGCTGCCGAACATGATCAAGATCATCTATCTGTAATGCTATATGTTGTGTTTGTTGGGATCCGATGAATAGAGAATACCATGTTATGTTGATTATCAATTTATATCTATGTGTTGTTTATGATCTTGCATGCTCTCCGTTATTAGTAGAGGCTCTGGCCAAGTTGATGCTAGTAACTCCAAGAGGGAGTATTTATGCTCGATAGTGGGTTCATGTCTCCGTGAATCTGGGGGAGTGACAAGAACCCCTAAGGTTATGGATGTCTTTGTTGCCACTAGGGATAAAACATTGATGCTATGTCCGAGGATGTAGTTATTGATTACATTACGCGCAATACTTAATGCAATTGTCTGTTGTTAGCAACTTAATACTGGAGGGGGTTCGGATGATAACCTGAAGGTGGACTTTTTAGGCATAGATGCATGCTGGATAGCGGTCTATGTACTTTGTCGTAATGCCCAATTAAATCTCACTATACTCATCATAATATGTATGTGCATGGTCATGCCCTCTTTATTTGTCAATTTCCCAACTGTAATTTGTTCACCCAACATGTTATTTATCTTATGGGAGAGACACCGCTAGTGAACTGTGGACCCCGGTCCAATTCTTTACATCTGAAATACAATCTACTGCAATACTTGTTCTACTGTTCTCTGCAAACAATCATCATCCACACTATACATCTAATCCTTTGTTGACAAGCCGTGAGATTGACAACCTCACTGTTTCGTTGGGGCAAAGTACTTGGTTTGTGTTGTGCAGGTTCCACGTTGGCGCCGGAATCCCTGGTGTTGCGCCGCACTACATCTCGCCGCCATCAACCTTCAACGTGCTTCTTGACTCCCTCTTTGGTTCGATAAACCTTGGTTTCTAACTGAGGGAAACTTACTGCTGTACGCATCACACCTTCCACTTGGGGTTCCCAACGGTCGCGTGCTGTACGCGTGTCAAGCTAAATTTCTGGCGCCGTTGCCGGGGAGATCAAGACACGCTGCAAGGGGAGTCTCCATATCCCAATCTCTTTACTTTGTTTTTGTCTTGCTTTACTTTATTTACTACTTTGTTTGCTGCACTAAATCAAAACACAAAAAAATTAGTTACTTGCATTTACTTTATCTAGTTTGCTTTATTTACTGTTACTAAAATGGGTACTCCTGAAAATACTAAGTTGTGTGACTTCACAACCACAAATAATAATGATTTCTTATGCACACCTATTGCTCCACCTGCTACTACAGCAGAATTCTTTGAAATTAAACCTGCTTTACTGAATCTTGTTATGCGAGAGCAATTTTCTGGTGTTAGTTCTGATAATGCTACTGCCCATCTTAATAATTTTGTTGAACTTTGTGAAATGCAAAAGTGTAAAGATGTAGATAGTGACATTATAAAATTAAAATTGTTTCCTTTCTCATTAAGAGGAAGAGCTAAAGATTGGTTGCTATCTCTGCCTAAGAATAGTATTGATTCATGGACTAAATGCAAGGATGCTTTTATTGGTAGATATTATCCCCCTGCTAAAATTATATCTTTGAGGAGTAGCATAATGAATTTTAAACAATTGGATACTGAGCATGTTGCACAAGCATGGGAAAGAATGAAATATTTGGTTAAAAATTGCCCAACCCGTGCACTGACTACTTGGATGATCATCCAAACCTTTTATGCAGGACTGAATTTTTCTTCGAGGAACCTATTGGATTCAGCTGCAGGAGGTACCTTTATGTCCATCACTCTTGGTGAGGCAACAAAGCTTCTTGATAATATGATGATTAATTACTCTGAATGGCACACGGAAAGAGCTCCACAAGGTAAGAAGGTAAATTCTGTCGAAGAAACCTCTTCCTTGAGTGATAAGATTGATGCTATTATGTCTATGCTTGTGAATAATAGGACTAATATTGATCCTAATAATATTCCGTTAGCTTCATTGGTTGCTCAAGAAGAACATGTTGATGTCAACTACATTAAAAATAATAATTTCAACAACAATGCTTACCGGAACAATTCTAGTAACAACTATAGGCCATATCCTTATAATAATGGCAACGGCTATGGTAATTCTTATGGGAATTCTTACAACAATAATAGGAATTCACCCCCTGGACTTGAAGCCATGCTTAAAGAATTTATTAGTACACAAACTGCTTTTAACAAATCTGTTGAAGAAAAGCTTGGGAAAATTGATATACTTGCTTCTAAAGTCGATAGTCTTGCTGCTGATGTTGATATTTTGAAATCGAAAGTTATGCCTCATGAGAATCATAATAATAGAATTGTTACTACAGCAAATGCCATCCAAGTTAGGATTAATGAGAATATAAGATTGATGGCCGAATTGCGTGCTAGGTGGGAAAGAGAAGAAAATGAAAAAGAAGATAATATAGCTAAAGTTTGGACTATTACCACCACTAGCAATGCTAATGCTACGCATGTTGCTGCACCTCCTACTAATAATGGTAAAATAATTGGTGTTAGCAATGTTTCCACTTCTAATGCAAAGCGCGAAAAACTGCCTGAAACTGCTAAAACTGCTGAAACTGCCTGTGATAAAACTGCTGAATTTTTTTCCAACATTGGGGATGATGATCCCATTGCTTTAGATTATAATGGTTTGAATTTTGATGATTGCCACATCTCTGAAGTTATAAAGTTCTTACAAAAACTTGCTAAGAGTCCTAATGCCAGTGCTATAAATTTGGCTTTCACAAAACATATTACAAATGCTCTCATAAAAGCTAGAGAAGAGAAACTAGAACGCGAAGCTTCTATTCCTAGGAAGCTAGAGGATGGTTGGGAGCCCATCATTAAGATGAAGGTCAATGACTTTGATTGTAATGCTTTATGTGATCTTGGTGCAAGTATTTCTGTTATGCCTAAGAAAATTTATAATATGCTTAACTTGCCACCATTGAAAAATTGTTATTTGGATGTTAATCTTGCTGATAACTCTATAAAGAAACCTTTGGGGAGAGTTGATAATGTTCGCATTACCGTTAACAATAACCTTGTCCCCGTTGATTTTGTTGTCTTGGATATTGAATGCAATGCATCTTGTCCCATTATATTGGGAATACCTTTTCTTCGAACTGTTGGTGCTATCATTGATATGAAGGAAGGTAATATTAAATATCAATTTCCTCTCAAGAAAGGTATGGAACACTTCCCTAGAAATAGAATGAAGTTACCTTTTGATTCTATTATTAGAACAAATTATGATGTTGACACTTCGTCTCTTGATAATACTTGATACACACTTTTTGCGCCTAGCTGAAAGGCGTTAAAGAAAAGCGCTTATGGGAGACAACCCATGTTTTTACTACAGTATTTTGTTTTATATTTGAGTCTTGGAAGTTGTTTACTACTGTAGCAACCTCTCCTTATCTTAGTTTTGTGTTTTGTTGTGCCAAGTAAAGTCGTTGATAGTAAGGTTCATACTAGATTTGGATTACTGCGCAGAAACAGATTTCTTTGCTGTCACGAATCTGGGAAAAATTCTCTGTAGGTAACTCAGAAAATTATGCCAATTTACGTGAGTGATCCTCAGATATGTACGCAACTTTCATCCAATTTGAGAATTTTCATTTGAGCAAGTCTGATGCCTCAATAAAATTCGTCTTTACGAACTGTTCTGTTTTGACAGATTCTGCCTTTTATTTCGCATTGCCTGTTTTGCCATGCTCAATGGATATTTTGATTCCATTGACTTTCAATAGCTTTGTGCAATGTCCAGAAGTGTTAAGAATGATTATGTCACCTCTGAACATGTATATTTTGATTGTGCACTAACTCTCTAATGAGTTGTTTTGAGTTTGGTGTGGAGGAAGTTTTCAAGGATCAAGAGAGGGAGATGATACAACATGATCAAGGAGAGTGAAAGCTCTAAACTTGGGGATGCACCGGTGGTTCACTCCTGCATATATCAAGAAGACTCAAGCGTCTAAGCTTGGGGATGCCCAAGGCATCCCCTTCTTCATCGACAACATTATCAGGTTCCTCCCCTGAAACTATATTTTTATTCCGTCACATCTTATGTGCTTTGCTTGGAGCGTCGATTTGTTTTTGTTTTTGTTTTGTTTGAATAAAATGGATCCTAGAATTCATTGTGTGGGAGAGAGACACGCTCCGCTGTTGCATATGGACAAATATGTCCTTAGGCTTTACTCATAATATTCATGGCGAAGTTTCTTCTTCGTTAAATTGTTATATGGTTGGAATTGGAAAATGATACATGTAGTAATTTGCTATAATGTCTTGGATAATGTGATACTTCGCAATTGTTGTGCTCATGAGTAAGCTCTTGCATCATATACTTTGCACCTATTAATGAAGAAATACATAGAGCATGCTAAAATTTGGTTTGCATATTTGGTCTCTCTAAAGTCTAGATAATTTCTAGTATTGAGTTTGAACAACAAGGAAGACGGTGTAGAGTCTTATAATGTTTACAATATGTCTTTTATGTGAGTTTTTCTGCACCGCTTCATCCTTGTGTTTGTTTCAAATAGCCTTGCTAGCCTAAACCTTGTATCGAGAGGGAATACTTCTCATGCATCCAAATACTTGAGCCAACCACTATGCCATTTGTGTCCATCATACCTACCTACTACATGGTATTTCTCCGCCATTCCAAAGTAAATTGCTTGAGTGCTACCTTTAAATTTCTATTATTCATCTTTGCAATATATAGCTCATTGGACAAATAGCCTAAAAACTATTGTGGTATTGAATATGTACTTATGCACTTTATCTCTTATTAAGTTGCTTGTTGTGCGATAACCATGTTCCTGGGGACGCCATCAACTACTCTTTGTTGAATATCATGTGAGTTGCTATGCATGTTCATCTTGTCTGAAGTAAGGGCGATTTACCACCTAATGGTTAGAGCATGCATATTGTTAGAGACGAACATTGGGCCGCTAACTAAAGCCATGATCCATGGTGGAAGTTTCAGTTTTGGACAAATATCCTTAATCTCATATGAGAAAATTAATTGTTGCTAATTGCTTATGCGTTAAAGAGGAGTCCATTATCTGTTGTCTATGTTGTCCCGGTATGGATGTCTAAGTTGAGAATAATCAATAGCGAGAAATCCAATGCGAGCTTTCTCCTTAGACCTTTGTACAGGCGGCATAGAGGTACCCCTTTGTGACACTTGGTTAAAACATGTGCATTGTGATAATCCCGGTAATCCAAGCTAATTAGGACAAGGTGCGGGCACTATTAGTATACTATGCATGAGGCTTGCAACTTGTAAGATATAATTTACATAACACATATGCTTTATTACTACCGTTGACAAAATTATTTCTTGTTTTCAAAATCAAAGCTCTAGCACAAATATAGCAATCGATGCTTTCCTCTTTGAAGGACCATTCTTTTTACTTTTATGTTGAGTCAGTTCACCTATTTCTCTCCACCTCAAGAAGCAAACACTTGTGTGAACTATGCATTGATTCCTACATACTTGCATATTGCACTTGTTATATTACTTTGCATTGACAACTATCCATGAGATATACATGTTATAAGTTGAAAGCAACCGCTGAAACTTCATCTTCCTTTGTGTTGCTTCAATACCTCTACTTTGAATTATTGCTTTATGAGTTAACTCTTATGCAAGACTTATTGATGCTTGTCTGGAAGTACTATTCATGAAAAGTCTTTGCTATATGATTCAGTTGTTTCCTCATGTCATTTACATTGTGTTGATCGCTGCATTCATTACATATGCTTACAATAGTATGATCAAGGTTATGATGGCATGTCACTCCAGAAATTATCTTTGTTATCGTTTACCTGCTCGGGACGAGCAGAAACTAAGCTTGGGGATGCTGATACGTCTCCGACGTATCGATAATTTCTTATGTTCCATGCCACATTATTGATGATATCTACATGTTTTATGCATACTTTATGTCATATTTATGCATTTTCTGGAACTAACCTATTAACAAGATGCCGAAGAGCCGCTTTGCTGTCATTGTTTTTGGTTTCAGAAATCCTAGTAAGGAAATATTCTCGGAATTGGACGAAATCAACGCCCAGGGGCCTATTTTCACACAAAGCTTCCAGAAGACCGAAGAGTCAACGAAGTGGGGCCACGAGGTGGCCAGGAGGTAGGGCGGCGCGGCCCAAGCCCTGGCCGCGCCGACCTGTCTCCTGGGCCTCTCGTGACGCCCCTTGACATGCCCTTCCGCCTACAAATAGCCTTCGTCGCGAAACCCCCAGTACCGAGAGCCACGATACGGAAAACCTTCCAGAGACGCCGCCGCCGCCAATCCCATCTCGGGGGATTCAGGAGATCGCCTCCGGCACCTGCTGAGAGGGGATTCATCTCCCGGAGGACTCTACACCGCCATGGTCGCCTCCGGAGTGATGAGTGAGTAGTTCACCCCTGGACTATGGGTCCATATCGGTAGCTAGATGGTTGTCTTCTCCTCATTGTGCTTAATTGTCGGATCTTGTGAGCTGCCGAACATGATCAAGATCATCTATCTGTAATGCTATATGTTGTGTTTGTTGGGATCCGATGAATAGAGAATACCATGTTATGTTGATTATCAATTTATATCTATGTGTTGTTTATGATCTTGCATGCTCTCCGTTATTAGTAGAGGCTCTGGCCAAGTTGATGCTAGTAACTCCAAGAGGGAGTATTTATGCTCGATAGTGGGTTCATGTCTCCGTGAATCTGGGGGAGTGACAAGAACCCCTAAGGTTATGGATGTGCTGTTGCCACTAGGGATAAAACATTGATGCTATGTCCGAGGATGTAGTTATTGATTACATTACGCGCAATACTTAATGCAATTGTCTGTTGTTAGCAACTTAATACTGGAGGGGGTTCGGATGATAACCTGAAGGTGGACTTTTTAGGCATAGATGCATGCTGGATAGCGGTCTATGTACTTTGTCGTAATGCCCAATTAAATCTCACTATACTCATCATAATATGTATGTGCATGGTCATGCCCTCTTTATTTGTCAATTTCCCAACTGTAATTTGTTCACCCAACATGCTATTTATCTTATGGGAGAGACACCGCTAGTGAACTGTGGACCCCGGTCCAATTCTTTACATCTGAAATACAATCTACTGCAATACTTGTTCTACTGTTCTCTGCAAACAATCATCATCCACACTATACATCTAATCCTTTGTTACAGCAAGCCGGTGAGATTGACAACCTCACTGTTTCGTTGGGGCAAAGTACTTGGTTTGTGCTGTGCAGGTTCCACGTTGGCGCCGGAATCCCTGGTGTTGCGCCGCACTACATCTCGCCGCCATCAACCTTCAACGTGTTTCTTGACTCCTACTGGTTCGATAAACCTTGGTTTCTAACTGAGGGAAACTTACTGCTGTACGCATCACACCTTCCACTTGGGGTTCCCAACGGTCGCGTGATGTACGCGTGTCAAGACCTCGAAGAGACATGCTTGGGTCCATATAATGACATTGGGTCTATTTATGTTGCACACATATGTATGCATCGTACCAAGACATGGTAGGATGACTATCCCCATATGTGCTATGCCTCTAAGCTAGATAGCAAGATAAATGCAAGAATATAGTGCAATAAGTTAATCAATCCAAGTTTTTAGGATCAAGAATACCAAGTTCTCCTCTCAAGTTAACAAAGCGGGCTTCATCCAAAGGCTTAGTGAAAATATCCGCCAATTGGTAGGTTGTTCCCACATGAGTGAGATCAATATACTTATTGGCAACATGATCACGTAGGAAGTGATGGCGAATGTCAATATGTTTGGTGCGACAATGTTGAACCGGGTTGTTGGCGATCTTTATTGCACTTTCATTGTCACAAAGAAGAGGCACCGTACCAAGAGACACACCATAGTATTTCAAGGTTTGCTTCATCCATAACAATTGAGTGCAACAAGATGCCGCGGATATGTATTCGGCTTCGGCGGTGGATAAGGCGGTGGAGTTTTGTTTCTTGGATGACCAACTCACCAATGACCGGCCAATAAATTGGCAAGCCCCGGAGGTAGACTTCCGGTCAACCTTATCACCGGCCCAATCGGAATCCGAATAGCCAATGAGTTCAAAGGTTGACCCCTTTGGATACCATAGCCCGAGAGTAGGAGTGAGAACAAGATATCTTAGAATCCGTTTGACCGCCATTAAATGGCTCTCCTTGGGAGCGGATTGAAAACGAGCACACATCCCTACACTTAGCATGATATTCGGCCTAGAGGCACAAAGGTAGAGCAAGGATCCTATCATGGAGCGGTATACCTTTATGTCCACATCCTTCTCACCGTCACATGAGCCAAGTTGTCCCTTTATGGGCATGGGTGTCTTCATTGGACTTGCATTGGTCATGTTGAATTTCTTGAGCATGTCCCTCACATACTTTTCTTGAGAGATGAAGGTGCCTTTTGCAAGTTGCCTCACTTGGAAGCTGATGACCCACAAGTATAGGGGGTGTATCGTAGTATTTTCGATAAGTAAGAATGTCGATCCCAACGAGGAGCAGAAGGTGTTGACAAGCAGTTTCGATGAAGGATTCACTGTAAATGCTCACAGAGACAAGTATCTGTGGGGTTTTGATGTAACAGTTGAATAAAGTACGAGTAAGTAAAGTGCAAGAGTAACAATTGCAGCGAGTGGCCCAATCCTTTTTAGCACAAAGGACAAGCCGGTTTGTTTACTTATAATGACCAAACGTTCTCGAGGACACACGGGATTTTAGTCTAGTGCTTTCGCTACATATGGCTAAATAATCTTCATTGTTATGATAAGTGTTGTGTGGGTGAACCTATGCTAATGTACCGCCCTTCCTAGGACTAATACATACTTGTGATTATACCCCTTGCAAGCATCCGCAACTACAAGAAAGTAATTAAGAATAAATCTAACCACAGCCTTAATGTAACACCCCAACTTTTTCAACCTTGATTAGTTGTCCTTATTTCAAAAATCAGGGGGAACAAAAACTTTTTCTATAGACTAATTAAGGTGAATTGCCTTGATCTGTTTGCTATGATGAATTGCCTTGATCTGTTGGTAGATGAATTGTCTTGATTTGCTTGTTGATTTTTGTCTTGAGCTACCTCATAGAACGACACCCCTAGTGGTTAAACAAGCAACTCACCAAATAAAACACATGTGTGGCTTAGGAAGAATTGTTTTCCTTCTTACTACATCAAACCTCTCTCCTGATGACAACATGGGTGTGCCATCTTGATTTTTCTCTTTGGGGTACATGATAGCTCAATCATCCTTAATTCACAACTTGGTGATCTCAATGCATGGATCTCATCTGTGCATCTCCCTCTGCAATTTCCACATCCTGCATGTCTCATTCTACCCTTGCATCACATATATTCAACTTGATCTTATACCCTATCCAATGATTCAACTCTAGATCACTTCCTTCACTTTTACCTCTTGTTTTTATTCAAGTTTAATCTTCACAAAACCAAGAGTGGGAATGATGGATACCTTTTGTAGCCACCATCTACCCTTGAGAACACTCCTCCCTAAATTAGTTTCCCTCCTCAAAAATCCTACAGTTTTCCTTCTCTAGTTTTGATCACAAAACTACTTCTAGTTTTATTAAAACTTTCCAAGATTTCTCTTCAAAGAAAACAAGGAACTGAAATGGGTTTTGTTTTTCATCCCATTTCTACCAAGTATTGATTTATAAAACATTATTTCTATTTTGCTTTGTTTTAATAAAAAGCTTGTTTATGGTACCTATACCATTTCTTGTTTCCCTCTTGATTATTTTACATTTGAGAAAAACTCTACCTAACTTGAGAAAGCAAGTAGAATATTTTGAACTCCTATGTTCCAACTAGTTTTCTCTCAACCTTTTCAAATTCCATTTCCACTTGGGTTCTTTCCCAATTGTCTCTAGACAATTGAGGTGTGTCCCATACCTTTCAATTAAACTCTTTTTCAAATGGCAACTCTTGCACATCTTATGCACATCTCTGATCCACCACATTGTATCCCCCATCCTCCAATTCTGGATCAAATGGATGACCAATTGATACTTTCAACTCACTCCCTATTGACCTCTCATTTGTAGAGCAATTTATATCCTTTTCCATCATTACCTTGATCTCATGAATTCATGATTTAAGTCCCCATATTCTTCATTTTGAGTATATGGTTACTTCACTCACCATCTCTCTTAATCTTGCTCTACCATTGTCTCAACCACCATCACCACCATCATCTCTTGGCCAATTTGATAAATTGCTCAAAGTACTTTATTCTCCAACATTGCCACCAATGTTTATTATCACCTCTCTCCCAAATTTTAATACATCATCAAACCATTTTTAGCTAACCCCTCAAATACTCAACCTTGGTCGACATTCATGAAGTGGCATTGCACTTTGTTTGTTCACTTGTGGTTGTCAAGAAGGAGCCGGCCATGGCAAGAAAATTCGGCCAGCCCTCCCTCCTCATTTCCTTCTCTTCCAAGCCTTGCCTCCCAACTACCCCAATCACTAAATGGGCAGCCACCCACCTTGGCCAATCAAATAAGGAGGCAGCCACCCCTCTCCCTCTATAAATTGGCCCTTGGCCGGCCACTCCCTCCTCCTTTGGTCATTTTTCTCACACTCCACACCCTCACACTCTCCTCTACCTCTCCCCCACGAAAATGCTGCTGCCCCTTGCTCCCATGGCCGGCCATGGCCATGGAAGGCACTCCAAGATGAAGCTCCCTCCTCCCTCAAGCTCCTCCTCACCATGAGAGCCTCCCTCTCCTTCTTCTCCCCAACCCTAGATGGTTTTCTCTCCTCTTCCTCTTCCTCCATTGCTAAGATTGGATCTTGATGCAGGTGCATGTTGGTCCAAGCATGGAGAAGCTTGAGCTATCCTCAGATCTGAAGTTCTTGAGCAAAGTTCGTCCAAATCCTTGCAGTAATTTCTGCTATCTTGCTGTTTCAGATTCTGGTACGAACTTGTAAAATCCACCAAATCTCGTGTGCAGATCCAAATCGAGTGATTCAAAGTTCCGCAGATAGATACGGAAAAGATCTACAACTTGGCGTTGGTCTCATCCTCAAATTCTTTACGGATTGTCCGTGGTAAATAAAGTTCTGTAAACATGCAGATTCACTGTTTGTTAGATTTGTTCCGTTTTACGAAACTTTTTTGAGCAAACTCAACTGTAGGTGAAAGCCCTCTTCAATACCTTCATTTTGGCGGTGGTTTCACTTCGATTGACCTCCTGAAACGGAAATGGTTCACAGGTCAAGATCTGATCAGATCTGACTTTGTCGAATTAAACCAGGAGGTTGGGAACGAATTTTTGAATGAAACAAATTGGGTAAGAACCAGCTTTTCAATACCTTTCCGATGCAGCTGACCTCATATTTTTGTGATTGATGTACGATTTGTGGTGAATTAAACTTGTTCTGTGTGTTCTGCAGACATGACTGTTAGCTTTTAAATCACCAAAAATCCATATTTGAACCAAATTGAGTGATTCCAGTTCTGTAGGACTACTGAATGTTTTCTTAATCTTCTCAAACAAGTTTCAAACCCTTACCTGTTCTGTAACTCCAGAGGTAAAGCAAATGGTATAGACATGCAGTAAGCTTGTCAATCCATTTGTGAGAGTTTCAGAAACAATTTGAACCCAAATCCAATTGTGTGTGCATATATGTTTAAATATCTTTCAAATGCCAGTGGTCTCATATTTTTAGGATTTTTCTACGATTTATGGCTTACAGATCTTGTTTTCTGTACAGTCAGATTCAAAGAAATTCCTAAAATGGTAGGTTTAATATTTTTGGGTGATTCCAACTGGGTTAGTCTTGTATTAGTACTGGCCATCTACGAAAAATATTATTAGTCTCTGTTCATGCATATTCGTTACTGTTAGTAAGGTATATGTGTGACATGCATTGTTGGACCAAAACTTGTTGGTCTATTTAAAACCATTGACCAACTCTCTTTATTAGGAATGGACAACCTTTGTTTTATGCTTGCAAAACAAAACCTCTGCAACTTAACATTAGCCCTATTGTTTTGCTTAAGTTTTCAAATGATGTGGAATATGGTTTGCTTCCTATTTTGGATGTTGTGTTGTGTGAGCCAACTAAGTTAGGAAAACTGTTTTCTACTTTTCCCAAAATGTTTGAAAATGTCTCGTGAATGTGTTTGATGCCAAACTAATGCTCTTGTCCTCTTTATGATGTTATCTACCAGGGGATGTTTGGTTTATACCATGGTGATAACCGAGAGAGGCAATTGCTAAGTTGTGATGCACTCATACCTCTACTAGGTAAATAAATGGGGTTTTCTAAATTAAAACTCTTGAAGTTGTTTGTGGTATCTATAAGTCCTTAGTATGTTATACCTTGGCTGCATGGTTAGTTGTTGATTGTTGAATGTTGTCTTGTTGATGCAATGTGATTGATTGTGTTCCTTTTATATTTTCCGGCGCTAGATGCGAACAATTCCGGAGAAGAAGAAGAAGTGGAATTGGACAAGGATTTTATTTATATTGTTGGGATTCTTATATTGATAGAGTTGAAGAAGTACAGGGACAAATAAGCCAAGGCAAGCCATTTACTTTGGCTCTTTATATCCATGTTCTTGGTTGAGATCTTTCTATCCTTGGTCTCTTGATTTCTTGCGTCTCCTTGGGTTTGCTTAATTTGATTCTTTTACATACTTGCCACCAAGTGTGTAATGTCCCCTCTCGATATTTTGCGTACTTACTCTAAGTATGTGAATCACATTCCCCACCTTTTGACACCCTAATTCTAGTAAACACTTGGGATTATATCATTAAAATTGCTCTACTTTTTGATCATCTCCATTCATGCTCAATTGGAGTATGGATGACCTTGACACCCCTTCATGTTATGATGGCAATCATTATGCTATTATACATCTTAGTCACACATAAACTTTAGGTTGGGAAAACCCTCAAGGTTTAACCTTGTTGTAAAAGTTTTTGTTAAAACCTTGGGTATAATGTTATGCCCAAGTGAGAATTTGAGAAAGGAAAGGATTTGGTAAAAATGATGGGTATGAGAAAGTGGTTGGGATATTACGAAAACTTTGGCGCCTAAGTACTCACCCATGACAACAAACTAGCGCAACCACATTACTCCAACATGGGCACGGGGCTTAGCTTGATGTTCGTTCTCTTTAGCATGAGGCACCGCATAACTATACAAGGGTACGGATACCCCCGAGTCCGGATTGTCGAGGTTGGGACAATAGTATAACGGGAGGCCTTCGGGGCTGACCCGTCCGGAAGACACTATGGGTCTCCTGGCTTGGCGGTGGAGCCACGCTCAAAAGGAGGTGAGCTGCCACGGTGCCGGGGAGGTACATACTCCATAGGGTAGGACCTCTTGCTAATTAGAATGGGCGAAAGGCTTCGACTGGTTATCCGATACCCACATACTTTCGTATGATGGCCCGGGATGATCCGTGGCGGATTTATCAGATCTTGTGGGGAAAGTGTGCAAACTCTGCAGAGTTAAATCTATTCGAATAGCCGTGTCCGCGGTCATGGACGGTTGGATTGGCTGTTGCTTAGCCTGATGTGTTTTGTTTGAGAAAATGTTTGACAAAGGAAAGAAACGGGTTTTGTGTTGGAGTACTTGGAGTACTGGAAAAATGGTTGATGACCACAATGAGGTGGTCGGAAAGGAATTGATAAAAATTGGGTCTACCCTTCCTAAGTGTTTATGTCGTGAAAGATCTTCCTAAATTGAGTCAAGTAGTGATGTCTTAGATATATTCTCTCATCTCCTTCACCCATGAAGTTGAGATGCTAACTCCACTAAAACACTTCTTCTCTTCTACATAACATATTCTTGTTATATAAGTGGTCATTCCCTCTTGATCTCCTAGTTAGTCCTCGGTACCTTGTTCTCCTTGATATGTTACCTTGTAAATGGTTTGCGAGTACAATTCCAAATGTACTCACGGCTTTGTCCCTGGCTATTTACTTGGCCAGACTTGAAGGAGTTCGACAGATGAAGAAGGAGTTGGCGACGTCTATGCGAGCTAGGAACGTCTTCCCGCCGCTTGCTCGTAGGGTTATGGCAGATGACTTGGGTACTGCGCTGCTGAAGTGATGATGCTACTCTGATGTTTAGTTAGGCCCTTCGAGGCTATTATGTAATTATCGGTCATGTGACCATGTTGTAATTTTCTTATTCCGCTTTGTAATTGGATGGTGTAATTTGATATCAGTTCGGTTATGTGTTCACGGCGCACTGATCATGGGATCGTGAACTGTATACATAACAGGGAATTTCGGACAGCTAGTTCGGGGTCCCCACAGAGCTGGTATCAGAGCTATCCTGACTGTAGGAGACCTTAGTTAGCATGGACGATAGTTAGGAGACAAGTAATTGGGAAAAACTATTTACGAAACAAATTATTTCTTTAGTAGGAAGCATAGCTTCTACTCCTCTTATTTCTTCAAAGCTTCTAAATTCTTATCTCTCCGCTTTATAAAAGGGTTTGAAAATTCTTACTCTATTGTCTCATCCAATTCAAACCTACATATTGGATGATGTCCCCAACCCAGACCGGAGACTCGAACTCGAAGATGGATCAACCTTTTATGAAGTCTCACATATCTCCAACAGCAGCTATTGAAGATTTGATGCCGACTTAGCCGTGCTCATGTAGGGATGATAACATCACATCTTTGGTTGTCACCAAAGTCTGTCGATGAGCTGACCTTGTTCCTCCATGGACTTGCACTTTTTGCAGTCATCTGGGATCAAGTCCTCAGTTCTTGACTAGTACTTTTTAGGCCAGCCACCAGAAGTTGCCGCCTTCGGGAGCACCTCAATAGCTACCTCTTCGAAGACCTCATATTTCCGGGATGTCGAGACTAGAAGTTCTACACAGTTTTCTCCTCCGCCTCATCATCAATGACTCAACACCCGGCCCCTTCACCACCAACTGCTACAAGGATCCAAGTTGAAACTGATGCTAATGTTATGAAGACGCCAACATATGCGACCAGCCCCAAACCTATAGGATGGATAGGACAAACTCAATCACTTTGATTGAGCTACCCCGCGCATTAGGAATTTCTGGGTACTTAGAGTACCATGTCTGGTGTGATGATTGCTTGTGGTTCCCTAGTGTGCTGCCTTGAATGTTTGTATCTGTTTGCTGTGTGCTTGTATGTCTTGCTATTTAGACGTTTCCGCCCTTTTTAATTGTTTGAAATTTGTGAAACAGAAATTAAAAATGGAAATCTGCCAGTGTACTGTTTTGGTAATAAAAATAGTTTGGTAGCTCCGATTGATGTGATTCCAATTGCACTAGAACCAGTATGAAATTATCTTTCAGACGCCACTGACCTTGTATTTTTAGGATTTTTGTGCGATTTTTAATAAATAAAACTTGATCACTGTTTCTGGTTAGTATTTTGAGTCTCAAAAATTGAAAAATAAATATTTTTGAATGATTCCAATTGTGTTGATCTTGTCTTGTTACTGTGCATCTAGGAAAAATACCAGTAGCCTCTGTTAGTGGTATTGTGTCTCTGGTTATGGTTGTATGGGTGTCACATGCAATGATAGGATTAAGGTTTGCCTCGCCGATGTATTGCTAACTATTAGTTCAATTGGGTAGACTAACGAAAGACTCTAACTCTAAACCCGTTGGAAGTTGTTTTTCAACCGTCAAGAAAACTAACCCGACCCCTATCTACGCTGACTTCCTTCAAGATCAGCTGGAGCATCTCCACTACGCCAAGAAAGAAGAAGCCCTACCTTCAAGAGTGACTGCACCTCTACGAGAAGACATGCTAACTTAGTCTAACCTTGGAGTATACTCGCGCTAACCGCGAGGATATCTTTTTAAAACTACCCTCGAACACACCGTCTAACAAGCTGAGAGAACAATAGCGTCAAAGCCGAGCTACACCACATGGTTCATCTGGTCCTCATCAAATGAAGCTTCTGAAGATACTCCAAGACTCAAGACTTTAGGCGTAGTTTACCCGCTAACTTCTGAGTGGTTACGGACATCAGCACTGACCCTCAAGCTGAAGATTGTCTTCGACGACCCTCGTTGTCGCTTCATATGGGTACCAACCAGGCGTTTCTTCAACTTTCTAACTCGCCGCGGGTCCCATATGGTTCAGTTAACACCGTGAGTGCCTCTTGAAGTGGTGGTCTCGCACGTCGCCCGAAGATTCTTCACCTGAACAAGGAAGACCGATGACTTCTTCCGAAGCCCCGCACGTAACTACAAGGCAGAAGCTCTGAGTTTTTCCGAGAACCCGATGAAAAATCTTAAGGGTGGAAGACTTCATCTTCCACTAAAATCAAGCTAACTCTAAAAAGGTTTTCAGCCCTGCTCAAGCACCGTTGGGTGCACTAACCCTCCCCCAGTCTTGAACCTCCGCCAGGATCGTGAAGAAGCTACAGATCCAACACCTGCATGGAGTAGTCAACCTCTTCATGAAGCTCGCCATCGGCCGAAATCCAACATGTCTCCCAGAAGATGAAGCAAACGCCTTTCTCTACAACGGCACGTCTACAGAAGAATGGAGTCTGACTTTGGTTAAACTTTATAACCCCTCTAGTTCTACACTCAGTAATCTCGGGACGAGATTATTTTAAGGGTGGAAGATCTGTAACACCCCAACTTTTTCAACCTTGATTAGTTGTCCTTATTTCAAAAATCAGGGGGAACAAAAACTTTTTCTATAGACTAATTAAGGTGAATTGCCTTGATCTGTTTGCTATGATGAATTGCCTTGATCTGTTGGTAGATGAATTGTCTTGATTTGCTTGTTGATTTTTGTCTTGAGCTACCTCATAGAACGACACCCCTAGTGGTTAAACAAGCAACTCACCAAATAAAACACATGTGTGGCTTAGGAAGAATTGTTTTCCTTCTTACTACATCAAACCTCTCTCCTGATGACAACATGGGTGTGCCATCTTGATTTTTCTCTTTGGGGTACATGATAGCTCAATCATCCTTAATTCACAACTTGGTGATCTCAATGCATGGATCTCATCTGTGCATCTCCCTCTGCAATTTCCACATCCTGCATGTCTCATTCTACCCTTGCATCACATATATTCAACTTGATCTTATACCCTATCCAATGATTCAACTCTAGATCACTTCCTTCACTTTTACCTCTTGTTTTTATTCAAGTTTAATCTTCACAAAACCAAGAGTGGGAATGATGGATACCTTTTGTAGCCACCATCTACCCTTGAGAACACTCCTCCCTAAATTAGTTTCCCTCCTCAAAAATCCTACAGTTTTCCTTCTCTAGTTTTGATCACAAAACTACTTCTAGTTTTATTAAAACTTTCCAAGATTTCTCTTCAAAGAAAACAAGGAACTGAAATGGGTTTTGTTTTTCATCCCATTTCTACCAAGTATTGATTTATAAAACATTATTTCTATTTTGCTTTGTTTTAATAAAAAGCTTGTTTATGGTACCTATACCATTTCTTGTTTCCCTCTTGATTATTTTACATTTGAGAAAAACTCTACCTAACTTGAGAAAGCAAGTAGAATATTTTGAACTCCTATGTTCCAACTAGTTTTCTCTCAACCTTTTCAAATTCCATTTCCACTTGGGTTCTTTCCCAATTGTCTCTAGACAATTGAGGTGTGTCCCATACCTTTCAATTAAACTCTTTTTCAAATGGCAACTCTTGCACATCTTATGCACATCTCTGATCCACCACATTGTATCCCCCATCCTCCAATTCTGGATCAAATGGATGACCAATTGATACTTTCAACTCACTCCCTATTGACCTCTCATTTGTAGAGCAATTTATATCCTTTTCCATCATTACCTTGATCTCATGAATTCATGATTTAAGTCCCCATATTCTTCATTTTGAGTATATGGTTACTTCACTCACCATCTCTCTTAATCTTGCTCTACCATTGTCTCAACCACCATCACCACCATCATCTCTTGGCCAATTTGATAAATTGCTCAAAGTACTTTATTCTCCAACATTGCCACCAATGTTTATTATCACCTCTCTCCCAAATTTTAATACATCATCAAACCATTTTTAGCTAACCCCTCAAATACTCAACCTTGGTCGACATTCATGAAGTGGCATTGCACTTTGTTTGTTCACTTGTGGTTGTCAAGAAGGAGCCGGCCATGGCAAGAAAATTCGGCCAGCCCTCCCTCCTCATTTCCTTCTCTTCCAAGCCTTGCCTCCCAACTACCCCAATCACTAAATGGGCAGCCACCCACCTTGGCCAATCAAATAAGGAGGCAGCCACCCCTCTCCCTCTATAAATTGGCCCTTGGCCGGCCACTCCCTCCTCCTTTGGTCATTTTTCTCACACTCCACACCCTCACACTCTCCTCTACCTCTCCCCCACGAAAATGCTGCTGCCCCTTGCTCCCATGGCCGGCCATGGCCATGGAAGGCACTCCAAGATGAAGCTCCCTCCTCCCTCAAGCTCCTCCTCACCATGAGAGCCTCCCTCTCCTTCTTCTCCCCAACCCTAGATGGTTTTCTCTCCTCTTCCTCTTCCTCCATTGCTAAGATTGGATCTTGATGCAGGTGCATGTTGGTCCAAGCATGGAGAAGCTTGAGCTATCCTCAGATCTGAAGTTCTTGAGCAAAGTTCGTCCAAATCCTTGCAGTAATTTCTGCTATCTTGCTGTTTCAGATTCTGGTACGAACTTGTAAAATCCACCAAATCTCGTGTGCAGATCCAAATCGAGTGATTCAAAGTTCCGCAGATAGATACGGAAAAGATCTACAACTTGGCGTTGGTCTCATCCTCAAATTCTTTACGGATTGTCCGTGGTAAATAAAGTTCTGTAAACATGCAGATTCACTGTTTGTTAGATTTGTTCCGTTTTACGAAACTTTTTTGAGCAAACTCAACTGTAGGTGAAAGCCCTCTTCAATACCTTCATTTTGGCGGTGGTTTCACTTCGATTGACCTCCTGAAACGGAAATGGTTCACAGGTCAAGATCTGATCAGATCTGACTTTGTCGAATTAAACCAGGAGGTTGGGAACGAATTTTTGAATGAAACAAATTGGGTAAGAACCAGCTTTTCAATACCTTTCCGATGCAGCTGACCTCATATTTTTGTGATTGATGTACGATTTGTGGTGAATTAAACTTGTTCTGTGTGTTCTGCAGACATGACTGTTAGCTTTTAAATCACCAAAAATCCATATTTGAACCAAATTGAGTGATTCCAGTTCTGTAGGACTACTGAATGTTTTCTTAATCTTCTCAAACAAGTTTCAAACCCTTACCTGTTCTGTAACTCCAGAGGTAAAGCAAATGGTATAGACATGCAGTAAGCTTGTCAATCCATTTGTGAGAGTTTCAGAAACAATTTGAACCCAAATCCAATTGTGTGTGCATATATGTTTAAATATCTTTCAAATGCCAGTGGTCTCATATTTTTAGGATTTTTCTACGATTTATGGCTTACAGATCTTGTTTTCTGTACAGTCAGATTCAAAGAAATTCCTAAAATGGTAGGTTTAATATTTTTGGGTGATTCCAACTGGGTTAGTCTTGTATTAGTACTGGCCATCTACGAAAAATATTATTAGTCTCTGTTCATGCATATTCGTTACTGTTAGTAAGGTATATGTGTGACATGCATTGTTGGACCAAAACTTGTTGGTCTATTTAAAACCATTGACCAACTCTCTTTATTAGGAATGGACAACCTTTGTTTTATGCTTGCAAAACAAAACCTCTGCAACTTAACATTAGCCCTATTGTTTTGCTTAAGTTTTCAAATGATGTGGAATATGGTTTGCTTCCTATTTTGGATGTTGTGTTGTGTGAGCCAACTAAGTTAGGAAAACTGTTTTCTACTTTTCCCAAAATGTTTGAAAATGTACTGTGAATGTGTTTGATGCCAAACTAATGCTCTTGTCCTCTTTATGATGTTATCTACCAGGGGATGTTTGGTTTATACCATGGTGATAACCGAGAGAGGCAATTGCTAAGTTGTGATGCACTCATACCTCTACTAGGTAAATAAATGGGGTTTTCTAAATTAAAACTCTTGAAGTTGTTTGTGGTATCTATAAGTCCTTAGTATGTTATACCTTGGCTGCATGGTTAGTTGTTGATTGTTGAATGTTGTCTTGTTGATGCAATGTGATTGATTGTGTTCCTTTTATATTTTCCGGCGCTAGATGCGAACAATTCCGGAGAAGAAGAAGAAGTGGAATTGGACAAGGATTTTATTTATATTGTTGGGATTCTTATATTGATAGAGTTGAAGAAGTACAGGGACAAATAAGCCAAGGCAAGCCATTTACTTTGGCTCTTTATATCCATGTTCTTGGTTGAGATCTTTCTATCCTTGGTCTCTTGATTTCTTGCGTCTCCTTGGGTTTGCTTAATTTGATTCTTTTACATACTTGCCACCAAGTGTGTAATGTCCCCTCTCGATATTTTGCGTACTTACTCTAAGTATGTGAATCACATTCCCCACCTTTTGACACCCTAATTCTAGTAAACACTTGGGATTATATCATTAAAATTGCTCTACTTTTTGATCATCTCCATTCATGCTCAATTGGAGTATGGATGACCTTGACACCCCTTCATGTTATGATGGCAATCATTATGCTATTATACATCTTAGTCACACATAAACTTTAGGTTGGGAAAACCCTCAAGGTTTAACCTTGTTGTAAAAGTTTTTGTTAAAACCTTGGGTATAATGTTATGCCCAAGTGAGAATTTGAGAAAGGAAAGGATTTGGTAAAAATGATGGGTATGAGAAAGTGGTTGGGATATTACGAAAACTTTGGCGCCTAAGTACTCACCCATGACAACAAACTAGCGCAACCACATTACTCCAACATGGGCACGGGGCTTAGCTTGATGTTCGTTCTCTTTAGCATGAGGCACCGCATAACTATACAAGGGTACGGATACCCCCGAGTCCGGATTGTCGAGGTTGGGACAATAGTATAACGGGAGGCCTTCGGGGCTGACCCGTCCGGAAGACACTATGGGTCTCCTGGCTTGGCGGTGGAGCCACGCTCAAAAGGAGGTGAGCTGCCACGGTGCCGGGGAGGTACATACTCCATAGGGTAGGACCTCTTGCTAATTAGAATGGGCGAAAGGCTTCGACTGGTTATCCGATACCCACATACTTTCGTATGATGGCCCGGGGATGATCCCGGCGGATTTATCAGATCTTGTGGGGAAAGTGTGCAAACTCTGCAGAGTTAAATCTATTCGAATAGCCGTGTCCGCGGTCATGGACGGTTGGATTGGCTGTTGCTTAGCCTGATGTGTTTTGTTTGAGAAAATGTTTGACAAAGGAAAGAAACGGGTTTTGTGTTGGAGTACTTGGAGTACTGGAAAAATGGTTGATGACCACAATGAGGTGGTCGGAAAGGAATTGATAAAAATTGGGTCTACCCTTCCTAAGTGTTTATGTCGTGAAAGATCTTCCTAAATTGAGTCAAGTAGTGATGTCTTAGATATATTCTCTCATCTCCTTCACCCATGAAGTTGAGATGCTAACTCCACTAAAACACTTCTTCTCTTCTACATAACATATTCTTGTTATATAAGTGGTCATTCCCTCTTGATCTCCTAGTTAGTCCTCGGTACCTTGTTCTCCTTGATATGTTACCTTGTAAATGGTTTGCGAGTACAATTCCAAATGTACTCACGGCTTTGTCCCTGGCTATTTACTTGGCCAGACTTGAAGGAGTTCGACAGATGAAGAAGGAGTTGGCGACGTCTATGCGAGCTAGGAACGTCTTCCCGCCCGCTGTTCGTAGGGTTATGGCGTATGACTTGGGTACTGCCGTCTGAAGTGATGATGCTACTCTGATGTTTAGTTAGGCCCTTCGAGGCTATTATGTAATTATCGGTCATGTGACCATGTTGTAATTTTCTTATTCCGCTTTGTAATTGGATGGTGTAATTTGATATCAGTTCGGTTATGTGTTCACGGCGCACTGATCATGGGATCGTGAACTGTATACATAACAGGGAATTTCGGACAGCTAGTTCGGGGTCCCCACACTTAAACTCTGAGATCCTGCTATCCCTCCTGCATCGATATACCAACGGGGGTTTAGGTTTCTGTCACTCCGGCAACCCCGCAATCGGCAAACGAGTACAAGATGCATTCCCCTAGGCCCATAAAGGTGAAGTGTCATGTAGTCGACGTTCACATGACACCACTAGAAGAATAACACCACAACTTAAATATCATACCATTAAATATTACTCAACCATAGTTCACTACTAACAGTTAGACTTCACCCATGTCCTCAAGAACTAAACGAACTACTCACAAGACATCATATGGAACATGATCAGCGGTGATATGATGATGAATAACAATCTGAACATAAACTTGGTTCAATGGTTTCACTCAATAGCATCAACAACAAGTAGAAATCGATACCGGGAGAGTTTCCCTATCAAACAATCAAGATCAAACCCAAATTGCTACGGCGGTGACGGTATCCAGCGGTGGAGACGGCGGTGATGATGGTGGAGATGGTGATGGTGGTGATGGAGATGATGTCCAGCTCGATGACGGTGGCGATGGCGTCGATTTCCCCCTCCGGGAGGGAATTTCCCCGGCGGATTCCTGCCCGCCGGAGAGCTCTTTTCTCTCTGGTGTTCTCCGCCCCGCAGAGGCGGCTGTAACTCTTCGTGAGGTACCCTCTGTGGCTTAGGTCTTCGGGACGAAGGGTTTCGCGAAGAAAAGGAGGCGAAAGGGGCTGTGGGGCCCCCACACCACAAGGTGGCGCGGCCAGGCCATGGGCCGCGCCGCCTCGTGGTCCTGCCCCACCTTGGGCCTTCTCAGCTCCCCCTTCGGCTTCCTTCGTCATCCGGAAAAATAGGATTTTTGGTATAATTTCCTTCCACAGCTTGATCTTCCGAAATATTGCGTTCCGACGGTGCTTTTTCCAGCAGTAATCCCGGCTCCTGCTTGATCCTCCAATAATGATGAAACATGCAAAATAGATGAAATAACATAAGTATTGTATCCAAATATGAAATATATCAATGAATAACAGCAAATTATGATACAAAATAGTGATGCAAATTGGACGTATCAACTCCCCCCAAGCTTAGACTTCGCTTGTCCCCAAGCGAAACTGAACTCGGTAAACAGGACCACATGTTTATGGAGTGAAGAGTCGATAAATAAAATACGGACAAGAAGCATCATATTCATTCACACAAGACATTCTAGTAAACAACTTCCTCATATAACTCAACTTGAAACAAGTATAAGGTAATCACAAATAAAGGTGCATAAGAAATCATAGTTGGTGATGGCAAACTTCGCTTCTTGGTCGTAGAACAATTAACAGATTATATTTATCTCATTGAGCAGCGCTCTCATGTTAAAGTTTATAAGGCACAACTTGCATACTCAATCATAATGGTCTCCTCATAATCATTGATAACTTGCAAAGCTATATTCATTCAGATAAAACTTGAACTAAACAAGGAAAAGTAAAAGACATGATGAAGCAAATCACAATATAATGGTTTGATCACAACTACTCAAATGCTTGCTTGAGATGGAGGGAAATAGGTTTACTGACTCAACATAAAGTAAAAGACAGGCCCTTCGCAGAGGGAAGCAGTGATTAAATCTTGTGCTAGAGCTTTTTCAGTTTTGAAATCATATAGAGATAATAAAAGTAACATTTTGAGAGGTGTTTGTTGTTGTCAACGACTGGTAGCGGGTACTCTAACCCCCTTGTCAGACAACCTTCAAAGAGCGGCTCCCATATTATTTTCATTTTATGTGGCACTCCTTCCAACCTTTCTTTCACAAACCATGGCTAACCGAATCCTCGGGTGCCTGCCAACAATCTCATACCATGAAGGAGTGCCTTTTTATTTTAGTTTTATTATGATGATGACACTCCCCCCAACCTTTGCTTACACAAGCCATGGCTAACCGAATCCTCGGGTGCCTGCCATCAATCACATACCATGGAGGAGTGTCTATTTAGTTTAATTAATTTGGGACTGGGAATCCCATTGCCAGCTCTTTTTGCAAAATTATTGGATAAGCGGATGAAGCCACTAGTCCATTGGTGAAAGTTGCCCAACAAGATTGAAAGATAAAACACCACATACTTCCTCATGAGCTATGAAACATTGACACAAATAAGAGATAACAAGTTTTGAATTGTTTAAAGGTAGCACATGAAGTATTTACTTGGAATGGCAGAAAATACCATGTAGTAGGTAGGTATGGTGGACACAAATGACATAGGTTTGGGTTAAGATTTGGATGCACGAGAAGTATTCCCTCTCAGTACAGGTTTTTGGCTAGCAAGGTTAATTAGCAAGCATAAGAGTTGAGGGAAACAAACAAATATACATGTAATAGAAACAATCATGCATCTTCCTTGTAAGCACAAACAATTTTAACTTCAGAATAATAAGCTATGAGCTAACAAGAAAGAAAGACAATGAAACAACTACATGTATTTCTCTTTTCTACTTAAACCTCAAAGTGTTGTTGCTACTGACCAATGCTAAGTTTGCCAAAACCAAATAGATTTATTCAATGCTCCCAAAGTGATACCAATACTAATGACAAGATAAATCATATAATAGAGATTGCAAACTAAAATAAGATGTGCAATATGTAAATAATAAGACTTCTCATTAATATTCCATAACGATAACTCACACCAAGGGATACATAGATAACCAACTAAAGGAGAGATACTTCCAAACTGCAACCCATCTTATATGATAACTTCCCTACTCATGATATGACACTACTTGACAATAAAAAGTAAAAGGTAGCGATGATGTGATACCGCGGCACTCCCCCAAGCTTGGAACAAACCAAGGGGATGCCAATACCGATGATGAATTACTCCTTCGGCGATGGTGGTGATGAATTCCTGACAAGCTTCTCAATAAGCTCCTGAAGCTCATCAATCTTGTATGTGAGATTGCGAATCATCTCCGAATTGTGCTCGACGCGGTTAAGAAGTCCGTACGACGGCGAGTCCCAACTCGAGGAGTTATTTCCCCACTCTTCACCCTCAGGCATCCTCCCTCCAGGAGGGTGAGAGCCAGCTACATCCCCATTGCTAGGCAATGCTGCCTTGGGAGTCCCTTCCAGTTGATTATTGTAAATTAGCTTGTGGAAGGGATGGTGAATGCCTGATAAAGATGTTTTCAGAGCTAGGTAATGACGTGGAACCGCTCCTCCAGTGCGAATTCTTGCGCTCTTGTTTGCACTAAAAGGGTTGTCCACCACCTTGATGCTTGCGATGGTAGCACGCGGGTGTGCGCGCGAATCTTCCTCCACCTCTTCTTCATCCTCTTCCTTGACGTCCTTGTCCTCCTCTTTCCACCCAAGATCTCGATTATCTTCATCCGGAAACTCCTTGCCCTTGTTCTTGGAGACCATGGTGCTTCTAAACTGAAAACAGATCCTGGCAAAAACAGCTCGAAACAAAACACGTCGAGAAAACGATATACGGACCTCCAGGGGTCCGGGGGATTATATAGCAAAAATTTTCACGACTAAAGGAAAGTACCAGATCGAACCAGAGTCGGAAAGGGGTGACGAGGCGGCCAGACCATAGGTCGGCGCGGGCCCAGGTCAGGCCGCGCCGGCCTATGGTGGCACGCCCTCGTGCGTCTTTTCCACTCCGTTTCGATCTCGTAATTTTTCATATTTTCCAAAAACAGCAAAAATATTGTTCGGAAAGTAAATTGCGTACTTTTCATTACCGATCGTTACCTATTCAAAGTCGAGTTCTGGCGGACTGTCAATTTGCCCTTTGATGAAAGCCTCCGGTGTTTCCACTTGAATAATATCAACATCAACATTATAAGAATCACCCGAGATATAATGCTTGAGTCTTTGTCCATTCACCACTTGCGTAGCATTGCCTTGGAGAGAGCTAATTTTGATTGCTCCTGAACGATACACCTCCTCGACAACATATGGTCCTTCCCATTTCGAGAGTAATTTCCCTGCAAAGAATCTGAGACGAGACCGATACAATAGGACTTTATCCCCAATATTAAATTCTCTTTTGATAATCCTTCTATCATGCCATTTTTTTAACTTTCTCTTTAAAGAGTTTAGCATTTTCATAAGCTTCACTTCTCCATTCATCTAGAGAACTCAATTGCAACAACCTCTTATTACCGGCAAGTTTAGGATCTTTATTTAATTCTCTAACAGCCCAATAAGCTTTGTGCTCTAGTTCTAAAGGTAAATGACAAGCTTTCCCATAAACCATTTTATAAGGTGACATTCCCATGGGATTTTTATAAGCAGTTCTATAAGCCCATAGTGCATCCTTCAATTTACTAGCCCAATTCTTTCTAGTTTTATTAACAGTCTTTTGCAAGATAGATTTAATCTCTCTATTTGATAATTCTACTTGCCCACTAGTTTGAGGATGATAAGCGGAAGCAATTCTATGATTAATACCATACCTAGCAAGAGTTTTTCTAAAACCTCCATGAATAAAATGAGAACCTCCATCAGTCATAATATATCTAGGCACTCCAAATCTAGGAAAAATAATATCTAAAAGCATTCTTAAAGAGGTCTCACCATCAGCACTTTTTGTAGGTATTGCTTCCACCCATTTAGTAACATAATCAACAGCAACAAGTATATGAGTGTTACCTTCTGAAGAGGGAAAAGGTCCCATGAAGTCAAATCCCCAACAATCAAACGGTTCAATAACAAGAGTATAATTCATAGGCATTTCATTACGTCTGGAGATATTACCAACCCTTTGGCATTCATCACAAGATAAAATAAACTTTCTCGCATCCTTAAAGAGAGTTGGCCAATAAAAACCTGATTGTAGAACCTTTTGCGCGGTTCTTTCTCTGGCGTGATGTCCTCCATAAGCACTACCATGACATTTACTCAATATCTCTTTTTGTTCATATTCGGGAACACATATTCGCATAATACCATCCACTCCTTCTTTATATAAGTGTGGGTCATCCCAAAAATAATGCCTCAAGTCATAAAAGAATTTCCTCCTTTGCTGAGCTGAAAAGGTTGGAGGCAAGTACTTGGAAACAATAAAGTTAGCATAATCAGCATACCAAGGACTGTCTCGCGAGCTCACCTTTATTACAGCCAATTGTTCATTTGAAAAACTATCATTAACAAGAACAGGATCATAAGCAATATTTTCCAATCTAGACAAATTATCAGCAACAGGATTATCAGCACCTTTCCTATCTACAATATGTAAATCAAATTCTTGCAACAGAAGCACCCATCTAATAAGCCTCGGCTTAGCATCTTTCTTTGTCATAAGGTATCTAATTGCAGCATGACTGCAAGATGAATCGTAACTTTTGAATCAACAATATAAGATCTAAATTTATCGCAAGCAAAGACTACAGCTAATAATTCTTTTTCAGTTGTAGCATAATTTCTTTGAGCAGCATCAAGAGTTTTACTAGCATGATGAATAACATTCAGTTTTTTATCTACTCGCTGTCCAAGAATAGCGCCTACAACAAAATCACTAGCATCACACATAATTTCAAAAGGCAAATTCCAATCAGGAGGTTCAACTACAGGAGCAGTTGTTAAGGCTTTCTTTAGAGTTTCAAAAGCTTCCTTACAATCATCATCAAAAACAAAAGGTACATCTTTTTGAAGAAGATTAGTAAGAGGCTTTGAAATCTTGGAGAAATCTTTAATAAATCTCCTATAAAACCCAGCATGACCAAGAACACTACGAATACCTTTAACATCCCTCGGATAGGGCATCTTCTCAATTGCTTCAACTTTAGCTCTATCAACTTCAATACCTTTCTCAGAAATTTTATGTCCCAATACAATTCCTTCATTAACCATAAAGTGGCATTTCTCCCAATTAAGAACAAGGTTAGTTTCTTCACATCTCTGCAAAACTTTATCAAGGTTTCGCAAGCAACTATCAAAAGAATTCCATAGACGGAAAAATCATCCATGAATACCTCTACAATACTCTCGCAAAAACCATGAAAAATAGCAGACATGCATCTTTGAAAAGTAGCAGGAGCATTACATAAACCAAAAGGCATGCGTCTATAAGCATAAGTTCCATAGGGACAAGTAAAAGTGGTTTTCTCTTGATCTTTAGTTTTAACAGCAATTTGTGAAAACCCAGAATAACAATCAAGAAAGCAAAAATGAGTATTTTTAGATAATCTTTCTAGCATTTGATCAATAAATGGTAAAGGGTAATGATCTTTCTTAGTAACTTTATTAACTTTTCGAAAATCAATGCACATTCTATACCCTACAACTACTCTTTGAGGGATGAGCTCATCATTATCATTAGGCACAACAATCATTCCTCCTTTCTTGGGAACGCAATGCACAGGACTAACCCATCTACTATCAGCAATAGGATATATAATACCAGCTTCAGGAAGTCTTAATACCTCATTCCTTACCACTTCCTTCATCTTCGGAATTAGACGACGCTAATGTTCAACAACAGGCTTTGCATCATCTTCCATATTAATAGCATGTTGGCAAATAGAAGGAGAAATCCCCTTCAAATCATCAAGAGTGTAGCCAATAGCTCCTCGGTGTTTCTTCAATATTTCCAATAACCTTTCTTCCTCAATCTCTGAAAGCTTAGAACTAATAATAACAGGATATATTTTCTTATCATCAATATGAGCATATTTAAGATTATCAGGCAAAGGCTTTAATTCAAAAACAGGATCTTCCTTTGGTGGCGGTGTTGTACCCAAATCTTCCACCGGTAAATCATGCTTAAGAATAGGTTGGCGAAGAAAAATTTCCTCAAGCTCATCTCTTTCTTTCCTAAAAACTTCACTCTCGCTATCCTCCAAATGTTGCTGCAAAGGATTATTAGGAACAAGAACAATAGATGCACACTGTTCCATTTTAAAATCATTATTAGGCAAATCAGCTTTATAAGGAGTTTTGGTAAATTTAGAGAAGTTAAACTCATAAGATTCACCAGCAAATTTAGTCAAAATTTTCTCTTTCTTGCAGTCTATAATAGCTCCACAAGTATTTAGAAAAGGTCTACCAAAAATGATAGGACAATAATCACTAGCAGCAGAACCAAGTACCAAAAAGTCAGCAGGATATTTAATCTTACCGCATAAAACTTCCACATCTCGAACAATACCAATTGGAGAAATAGTTTCTCTATTAGCCAGCTGAATAACCACATCAATATCTTCAAGTTCACAAGAATCAATTTCGTGCATAATCTCCGTGTAAAGCTCATAAGGAATAGCACTAACACTTGCACCAATATCACATAATCCATAATAGCAATGATCACCAATTCTAACGAGATAGCATAGGAACACTAACTTGTTTGGGTTTATTAGGATGTGAAACAATATTAGAAGCATCTTCACGTAAAATAATATGGCCATCCTCCACATTTTCAGTCACAAGATCTTTAACTATTGCAACAACAGGTTCAACTTTTATTTGTTCTTCTGTGTTCTACGTGTTTCTTTTCACTTTTATGAACCGCACTATTTATAACAGAGTACTCCTTCATTTTAGCGAGGGAAAGGAGTTTTTTCAATATAAGCTTCAGGAATAACATGATCTGCCAGTTTCAACTACAACGCATTTATTAATAGATGAATCAATTTTATCTTTATACGGTTCATGATACTTATCAAAATTCTTCTTTGGCAATTCATAATGAGAGGCAAAAGCTTTATAAAGATTTGCAGCAACTTGAGAATCAAGACCATATGTAGCACTCATATTACGAAATTTATCAAGATCCATAAAAGCTTCAATGCATTTATAATCATAAATTATACCCGATTCTCTATCCTTGTCGTTCTCCCAACCTTCGCATTTTCTTGGATCCGATCAAGAAGGTCCCTTTTAAACTCTTCTTTGTTGCGTGTAAATGATCCAGAACAAGAAGTATCCAGCAAGGTCTTGTCTTGAAAAGAAAGTCTTGCATAGAAATTATCAATAATAACATTACCAGGAAGCTCATGAATGGGGCATTTGAGCATTAAAGACTTCAATCTCCCCCAAGCTTGGGCAATACTCTCTCCATCATGAGGCCAAAAATTATATATGCGATTCCGATCCTTGTGAATTTCACTTGGAGGATAGAACTTAGAATAAAACCGGGCACAATATCATTCCATTCAAGAGAATCCCCATTATCCAAGAATTTATACCAATGCGCCGCCTTACTGACAGCGATATAGAGAATAGTTTCTTCCTCACTTCATCCATAGCAATACCTGCACACTTGACTAAACCGCATAATTCATGTAAGAACAATAAATGATCTCCAGGGTGGATAGTTCCATCCCCTTCATAGCGGTTATCCATAACACGTTCAATAATTTTCATAGGTATTTTATATGGTATCACTTCCTCACCTGGCGCCTCATCCACTACCGTTGCAGTAGTAGTAGATTTCCCAAATAGAAATTGAAGAGAAGATCTCTCCATAATGACTTATAGCAAGAACGGCGAGAAATAAAATCAGCACAAACAAGAAAGGTTTTCCTTACCAATTCCACTTACCAATAGCGCTTCACTCCCCGGCAACGGCGCCAGAAAATAGTCTTGATGACCCACAAGTATAGGGGGTGTATCATAGTATTTTCGATAAGTAATAATGTCGATCCCAACGAGGAGCAGAAGGTGTTGACAAGCAGTTTCGATGAAGGATTCACTGTAAATGCTCACAGACAAGTATTCAGGGGGTTTTGATGTAACAGTTGAATAAAGTACGAGTAAGTAAAGTGCGAGAGTAACAATTGCAGCGAGTGGCCCAATCCTTTTTAGCACAAAGGACAAGCCGGTTTGTTTACTTATAATGACCAAACGTTCTCGAGGACACACGAGATTTTAGTCTAGTGCTTTCGCTACATATGGCTAAATAATCTTCATTGTTATGATAAGTGTTGTGTGGGTGAACCTATGCTAATGTACCGCCCTTCCTAGGACTAATACATACTTGTGATTATACCCCTTGCAAGCATCCGCAACTACAAGAAAGTAATTAAGAATAAATCTAACCACAGCCTTAAACTCGAGATCCTCGCTTATCCCTCCTGCATCGTTATACCAACGGGGGTTTAGGTTTCTGTCACTCCGGCAACCCCGCAATCGGCAAACGAGTACAAGATGCATTCCCCTAGGCCCATAAAGGTGAAGTGTCATGTAGTCGACGTTCACATGACACCACTAGAAGAATAACACCACAACTTAAATATCATACCATTGAATATTACTCAACCATAGTTCACTACTAACAGTTAGACTTCACCCATGTCCTCAAGAACTAAACGAACTACTCACAAGACATCATATGGAACATGATCAGAGGTGATATGATGATGAATAACAATCTGAACATAAACTTGGTTCAATGGTTTCACTCAATAGCATCAACAACAAGTAGAAATCGATACCGGGAGAGTTTCCCCTATCAAACAATCAAGATCAAACCCAAATTGCTATGGCGGTGACGGTATCCAGCGGTGGAGACGGCGGTGATGATGGTGGAGATGGTGATGGTGGTGATGGAGATGATGTCCAGCTCGATGACGGTGGCGATGGCGTCGATTTCCCCCTCCGGGAGGGAATTTCCCCGGCGGATTCCTGCCCGCCGGAGAGCTCTTTTCTCTCTGGTGTTCTCCGCCCCGTAGAGGCGGCTGTAACTCTTCGTGAGGTACCCTCTGTGGCTTAGGTCTTCGGGACGAAGGGTTTCGCGAAGAAAAGGAGGCGAAAGGGGCTGTGGGGCCCCCACACCACAAGGTGGCGCGGCCAGGCCATGGGCCGCGCCGGCCTGTGGTCCAGCCCCCACCTTGGGCCTTCTCAGCTCCCCCTTCTGGCTTCCTTCGTCATCTGGAAAAATAGGATTTTTGGTATAATTTCCTTCCACAGTTGATCTTCCGAAATATTGCGTTCTGACGGTGCTTTTTCCAGCAGAATCCTGGCTCCGGTGCTTGATCCTCCAATAATGATGAAACATGCAAAATAGATGAAATAACATAAGTATTGTATCCAAATATGAAATATATCAATGAATAACAGCAAATTATGATACAAAATAGTGATGCAAATTGGACGTATCAGAAGCCTAGGAAGAACTTCAACTCTCCCATAATGGACATCTCAAATTTCCTAGTCATCAATAGCTCAAAAGCTTTGTTATGATTGGGGTTAGTTCCACCAAAGATAATATCATCAACATATATTTGACATATAAAGAGGCCACCCCCTTTAACCCGCTTGGTGAAAAGGGTGGAATCGACCGTACCCATGCAAAACCCATCATGTAGTAAGAAATCCCTAAGGAACTCATACCAAGAACGTGGAGCTTGCTTGAGACCGTAGAGTGCCTTATGGAGTAAATACACGTGGTTGGGTTGGCATGGGTCTTCGAAACCCGGGGGTTGAGCCACATATGCGGTTTCTTTTAGGGGACCATTCAAAAATGCACTTTTCACATCCATTTGATATAATTTGAAATTGTGGAAAGATGCAAATGCAAGCAAAAGACGAATAGCTTCAAGACGGGCTACCGGCGCAAAGGTATCCTCAAAATCCATACCTTCTATTTGGGCAAACCCTTGCGCCACTAACCTTGCTTTGTTTCGTATGAAAATGCCATTCTCATCTTGCTTGTTCTTGAATACCCATTTGGTCCCAATGACGTTGATGCGATGATCCTTGGGTCTCTCAACTAGAGACCATACTTCATTACGAGTGAAACACTCCAATTCTTCTTGCATGGCAATTACCCAATCCGGATCGACCAAGGCTTCATGTACCTTAAGTGGTCCAAAACTAGACACAAAAGCATGATGTTGACAATAAGTGATAAGTAATGCATGGTGTCTACGAGTTACCACTCCTCTTGAGATGCTACCAAGGACTTGATCCACTTTCATATCACTTGCCCTTGTAGCGGCCTTGATCTTCCGAACGGTTCCTTCATGATCAATGAATTCATCTCTTGCTAGTGCTTGATCATGAGGGATCACTTGAGCTTGATCATGAGTTGAGGATGTTTCTTGATCATCATCATGGTCTTGCTCCGTGGAATGAGGGTCTTCTTCTTGTTCTTCGGAACGTGACTCATCTTGAGTAGAGGATGGTTCTTGAGTTGCACTTGATGGTTCGGCTTGAGTTGAGCTAGGATCCACTTGAGCCGTTCTTGATACATCTACTCCATCATCTTGATCATCATTATGAACTTCCATGGGCCGGATGTGTCCAATGCCCATGTGCTTGATGGCACTAGATGGATCATCATCATTACCTGCAACACATGGATCAAATTGCTCCACTTGGGAGCCATTATCCTCCAAGAACACCACGTCACAAGATACTTCAATAGTCCCGGTGGACCGGTTGTAGTATCTATAGGCGTGAGAGTTCTCCGCATATCCAACAAATATACCCTCTATGGTTCTAGTTTCAAATTTACCGAGCTTTCCTTTGTTGTTCTTAACAAGGCATTTGCATCCAAAGACACGAATATACATGACATTAGGCTTGTTACCGGTAAGAAGCTCGTATGGAGTTTTGTTGTGGAGAGGACGGAGGAAGAGCCGGTTGGAGTAGTGGACGGCCGTAGAGATGGCTTCTCCCCAAAAGTTGTGGGGTGAGTTGAATTCACTTAACATGGTTCTTGCCATCTCAATGATAGTCCGGTTCTTCCTTTCAACAACACCATTTTGTTGAGGGGTGTATGGCGCCGAAAACTCATGCTTGATGCCCTCATCATCAACAAACTCTTGCATAGTGTAGTTCTTGAACTCGGTGCCATTGTCGGTCCTAATTGCCTTGATCTCGGATTCATACATACGTTGAGCTTTCTTGGCGAAGATGATGAACTCTCTATGGGTCTCGTCCTTAGACTTAAGAAGAAAGACCCAAGAGTATCTTGAGTAATCATCAACAATGACAAGTCCATACTTGCTTCCACCAAGAGTATCATAATGTGATGGCCCAAAGAGATCCAAATGAAGGAGCTCCAAAGGCCTAGATGTGGTAACAATACTCTTGATAGGATGCTTCTTCTTGAGTTGCTTTCCGGCTACACATGCACTACAAACACGATCTTTCTCAAAAGAAATCCCGGTTAGTCCCACAATGTGCTCACCCTTTAGGAGTTGTTTAAGATTTCTCATGTTAACATGACCAAGGCGGCGATGCCACAACCAACCTTCGTCATGCTTGGCCGCCATTAGACATGTGGAGAGAGAGGGGCTCTCTTTCGAGAGGTCAACCACGTAAAGGTTGTTCTCCACATATCCAACAAGGACCAATTTGAGATTGTCACTCCTAAAGACTTTCACACAATAATTAGTGAAATATGAATTGTAACCGGCATCGGCAAGATGATATATAGAAAGTAAGTTATAGCCTAGGGATTCAACAAGCATAACCATCTCAAGGCACAAGTCCTTAGAGATTGCTACCTTGCCATACCCAAGTACCTTTCCCTTTGAGTTGTCACCAAAGGTGATGCTTGACTTCTTGTTGATATCTTCAATAAATTGATCAAGCACACCTCTTCCTCCGGTCATATGATTGGTGCATCCACTATCAAACACCCATTTTGGACCACCGGAGGAATACCCCTACAAAATCAAGTAGAGGATTTAGGAACCCATCGATTAATGGGTTCCTTTGCAATGGAAACAATATCTTTTGGTACCCAAATTGAGTACTCTCTATAAGCATAGCCATTAGGAGGGCCAACATAGTTAGCATAGACATCACCATAATAATCAACAAATAATGCATAGTGATCATTTGGCCCCGTGCGGTCACCACTAGTGGCTTTGCCCTTTGAGGCTTTGCCATTATTAGTGACCTTCTTGTTCTTATCTTGAGCGGGTTTCTCCTTCTTGTAGTTGTTCTTCTTGTGGGACTTGGGAACATATCCAAGTCCAAACTTTTGATTGTTTGACCTTTGCTTACTCAAGAGGTCATCCAATCCCATCTTGTTCTTGGCGGCGGTGAACTTTGCAAGTTCCTTTGTTAACCTAACATTTTCCTCAAGAATAGATGCTTGCTCACAAGAAGATTCATTAGGATGATAGTCAAGACCATATTTGGTCACCAAGGATTCAAGATATGCATTGGTCTCAACATGCAAAGAAAGTTCCTCTTGTAAACGAACATGTTCCTCAACAAGTTTAGCATGCTCACTAGTAAAGGAAGTGGAGGAACAAGCAAACTTTTCAACATCAATGGGATCCTTCATTGATCCAAGAGCCTTTTTGTAGGATTCTTGGAGTAGGTCATGGTTCTCTCCAAGTTTCTTGAGCTCATCCTTGACAAGCTTGTTAGCCCTTTCAAGGTGGTCAAGATCCCTAGTGAGAGAAGCATGAGCAACTTCAAGCTCCTCCTTTGAGGCATTGAGATATTGAGTCAATGATTGAGCCCTATCAATAGTTTCTAGGTCCTTAACTTTATCAAGTTCATAAGTTTCAATTTGTTGCTTAAGGCCTTGAGATATGCACCTTTCGGTTTTTAGCTCTTGTCTTAGGAGATTGAATCTCCGTTCCTTCTCATTCAAATGATATTCTAATTCCTCAATGGACTCATCCTTTTATTTGAGTGAGTCCATCAAGAAATCAAACTTGACAAGAGCTTCACCACGAAGGGTGCATCTAACATCATAGAGTTTCTTAAGCACAATTAATTCTTCTTGATTTTCGTTTTCATCATCAAGAACACTAGATAGGGAAGGTGGAGGTTCCATTACCTTGGTTTCCCTTGCCATAAGACAAGAGCCAACAATTGTAGATGAGGGAGAGTCATCGGAGTCATCATCTTGAGTTATCCTTGCCATGAAGGAAGATCCAACATCATTCTCCGTGGAGTAGTCCTTGGAGTAGTCATATGTGAAGAGTGACCCGGGCTTAGAGAAAGCCAAACCGGCCACCCCGACCTCCTTCTCCTCATCTTCCTCTTCATCATCGGACAAGTACTCGGCCCCAACAAAGGCTCTTCCCTTGTTCTTCTTGTATCGATCATTGATTGGGTTTGGCTTCAATCTTGGCTTGACCCCTTTGATGAATCTTGACTTGTCCACCCTTTTCTCATAAGGGCACTCATTTGCAAAGTGGCTATCTTCATCACAATTGTAGCAAGTTCTCTTCTTCTTCTTGTCATTGAGGAGCATAGGGATCTTTGCCTTGTACTTCTTGGCAAAGAAAGCAAAGTCGGTAGCCATGTCATTGGTTGAAGTCATCTCTTCATCTTCTTCAATTTCATAGTCTTCTTTGCTTCCATGATCGGCCCTAGCTTTGAGAGCAAGGTTGTGTGGCGCTTCATGGTTGTGTGAGGCTTCATCAACACGGTTCATTGCCATGAGCCTCTTTCCCGCTTTGGCCATGTTTTCATTGGCGGCCACATAGGAGACTAGATCATCGGAGTTGAGGTCGGCACTCTTGGTCATGATTTGCAAGTTGAGTGCGAGATTGGTGTCTTCTTGTTTGACGGCAATCATAGCAATGACCTTGGACTTTATGAATGCTTCATTCATCTCGAAGCCGTCATTGTACTTCTCAACACCAAGTCCCTTGACCCTTACTCTAAGAGCACCAAGTCTTGCATAAGCATCGGCCACAGACTCTCCTTCTCGAATCATGAATTGATGGGCCTCTTGCTTTGCGGTCTCATAAAGAGCGGATTGGATCAAATCGGTTCCCTCTTGGAGTACTATGATTCGATCCCACAACTCTTTAGCGGAGTCTATGTCATTGACTTGATCAAGGAGCTTGCGGTTGATGCCACTCCTAATCTTGTCACGTGCGGAGGCGTTGAGTTGACGGTTGTAGAATTCGGTGGAGGTCAACCGAATGGGATCTTGTGGCTCCCGGTATCCATGAACAATGATCTCCCATAACTCCACGCTGCAGCTGCGAATATGAGATTCCATAGAAGATTTCCAAAAAGGAAAGTGAGTTCCATCAAAATGGGGAACATTCCCACTATGGTTTATATGAGGCATGGGTGAAGTGTTTTTGGGATAGTCATGGTTGACTTCGCGATAGGGCCCTAGGGAGGCCGAAGCCGTACTAGGAGACCCATTAGTCAAGTTCTTAAGCATGACAGACATCTCTGCCATTTGGCTTTGTAGCTCATCCTCATTTTTCTTCTTCTCGACATCATATGCCAAGAATCTAGATTTCATCTCTTTAACCGAAAGGTTAGACTCTTCATCTAGACCCTCGAATAGTTTATCCATCTCACTCTTAAGGCGGTGAAGCCCTTAATAAGAGTCCAGGATCTGATACCAATTGAAAGTATAGAGATGGTAAACCTAGAGGGGGGGTGAATAGGTTTCTACAGATTTTAATTCTTTCTTTGCAATATTAGGCTTTGCGGAATATAAAGGTGAGCCTAATGCAAACTAGGTGAGGCAACCTATATGAGGATACAACTAACTCGAGCACGAAGGCTCTCTCAGGCAGTTAAATCACAAGTAAGGAGTTCGGTTAGAGATAACCGATAGCACGCGGAGACGAGGATGTATTCCCGTGTTCCCTTCCTTTGCAAGAAGGTACGTCACGTTTGGAGGGGTGGAGGTCCCACGAAGGATTCCCCACGCCACGAAGGCTCACCCTATTCTCCGGAGCCTATCCCACGAAGGAATAGCTCACTCAACTTGTGGTAGACTTTGAGGTAGCCTCTAAACCTTCACAATCTTGCCCGGAGCAAATCCACAGCCCGGATGCTTCCGGACTCCTCTTGCCCACCTAGGGTTTCCAAGGAACCCTAGGAAGCAAGCTTCTCGATGAATACAAGAGGGAATGAGATTTGGCTTGGTAGAACAGTAGATCGGGTCCTCCTCTAGTGATTCCCCGGAGGAATTTGAGTTTGGGTGGAGGAGGAGGGAGATCGGAGGCTTTTGGTGTTTCTAGTAATGGAGTAAGAGAGAGAGAGAGAGCTCAAGAACAGCTTGTAATGTAGTGCCTACCCCTTCCAAGGTAGGAGAAGGGGTATTTATAGTGTTCTTCGAAATCTAGCCGTTGCAACTTGCCACATCATCAATTTCCTCGAGGAACCCGGTCGACCGGATTTGGCGCCGGATCGCCGGCGCAGCCGGCCGACCGGGCCTGTGACCGGGACGGCCGGTTTCAACCGGAGCTGGGACCGGGTCTTGACCGGACGAGCGTCTGAGCTTACCGGATCATGCCCGGATGGTACAAGTGCAAACTCCGGTTGGGCGCCGGGGATGGTCGGTCTGGAACCCGGTCCAACCGGGTCGTGGACAGGATGGGCCGGTCCAAACCGGGCTGGCGACCGGACGTTGACCGGGTGATCGCCCAGCCTTTACTGGATTCTGCCCGGATGGCACAAGCGCTGGATCCGGTTGCCGCCGGGCTGCTTAATATATTATGTTTTTACCTCAAAAAAAAATCAATGCGAGCGAGCAACACCCAAGTGCCCGAGTTCCGAAATAGTTGCGGGCTTTCACACCAGATTTGCCTAAAATAGAGCGAAACAAGCGGGCCACAGATAAGATGTTCGGCCGGAAAACAGATCGGACTTTTCAAGCGTGTTATATTTCGGGTCGGAGGGAGCACTCGACTCGACTTGTCTCATCCCGATTCCAGAAAAAAAGGACTCGCCCCTCTCATCCCCAAGTTCTGCACCCCTCGGCCCCGCCGCACCTCTTTCCCGTTGAAATCTCCCGAGAGCGTACGATGGCTTCCAAGCCTACCCGCATAGGTGAGCTTGCCTCAATCTCTTCCCCACTCTATCTCTCTCATACGCTTAGTTCTGTTTGTTTGATTCGTGTTTGCTTGATTTATTCACAGGAAAGTACTATTACAAAATTCCTGGCACAGTCAAGCTGCTATTCGAGACACCCTCTGGCTTCGCAATTTTCTCTTTTGATGAGAAATATCTCAAGAAAAGTATTGAGGTACTACTTGATTCGTTCTTTCTTCGGTGCAGATGCTCCTTTAACATCATCCAATTAATTTATTCTGTTTCTCTGCAGCACATCTGGGTATTCTTCGTGGGTAACTACTGGCACAAGAATGTTAGTGAAGCTACCATTTTCCTCCTCGTTAATTACCTTTGCGGGTGGGGGTGGGGCTTTATTACATTCACTACCTGTTACTTCTAAGTGACAAAACAATAAGAAAACACAGCCTATACGTGTAACATGCTGTTGGGGATTGTGGAACTTTCTAGGTTTACTAAATTCACTCGTAACAAAAATTCTATGAGTTATTTAGGAAATGCTGTTACTGCACATGCGCAACTGAAAACTTATTTTGAGGACTGACATGATACTACTGCCGAGATTGCCGCCCTGGTATTTAAAAGGAATACTAGTAAGCAGTAAAAACTACCCCCTCTCTCCATGAAGAAGTGTACTTCTAACTTTGTCAAACTTTTCAAATTTGAACAGCTTTATAAAAAAAAAGTATCTACATATGTCGGCAAGTTGGTATGTTATGAAACCACATTTAGAGAAGGATCTAATTTAGTGTCATAAAAGCTACTGCTTTTCCCTGTAGAGTTGTTCAAATTATGAAACCTAGAAGTACACTTATCTTTTTCCTATAAAGTTGATCAAATTTTGAAACCTAGAAGTACACTTTTTCGGTGATGGAGGGAGTACAGTGCATGAACAGGTTTAATAGTTCCGCTGAATAATCTGGAATAAACAAAGATTTGAGCAAGGCTACATATTTGTGGCTGAGGCAGTTCCTACTGAGTTACCCCACCTCATGACACAGCTGAAACACACATTTCATAATATGGCTAGTTGATGAGCTTTGTTTCCTTTTCTATTCTAAACATGCTTGCCCTTGTTCCTCAGATTGTCTGGCTCCATGAATTCCGAGCATTCGAGGACAAGCCCAATGTCTTTAACCTTACTGCCCAGACAATAGACGTCAGCCTGGTCAAGATGCTCGGGACGCACTGTGGCTTGGACGAGACACTAGTTGTTGGAAGCCGTGGATATAAAGACATAATAGAAAAAAGAATGGTATGTATAACTGTCTAATTAGGGCTTTATGTCTAAGCTCCCTAGTTGTTTATACTTGTGCGCACAGTACATATTACTATTTTCTTTTTCAGGGGCTGAAGTGTCTGTTTGATGATGCCGTGAAGGAGGTGATGTGGGGTCTGCAGAATCTCATGCATACTTTAGTGCCTCAAGAACAGTCTAAGATTACTAAGGACGACCGGCTTCCCATGAGCCTAGGATTGAATATGGTCTTAAATCGTTACAAAATTAATGTCACGCAAGAGATGGTGAGCTTAGTGCTTGTCCTTCTGCTCTTTGATATGCAATGTTTTCTGTTTTATCTCGATCTTTTCATGCAATTGCCCTGTCTTGTGCACTCATAACACTTATTGCCAGTGGTGAAAGGTTTTCGTCGAGACACTCTTTTTTTATCATGGACTATATTTGAGAATCTTGATTTGTTTATTCATCTTCTAAATTTGTTTGTGTCTTTTCATGTTTCTTTGAGTGATTAATCAATGCTCATTTTTATCCAGCTTAATGAATATATTATTAAGAAGACTTCAAAAGTGTATGCTACCGATTTACGTGAAAAAGCTCATCTGAAGTTCTTGCATAGAATGTTTGACGAGGATTTTAAGGAGTTCTCTAAGGTTGATAGCACGTACTGGACTTTATCCAAATTTGCAACAGCTCTGAAGATAATGTTTGATCCTGATGGAGCACTTAAATTTGGTAATCCTCACAAGGTGAAGCTTATTTTTTAGCGCAGAACTTATAGTATTTATATTTATATATATGTTAGAAAGTTTGCAATTTAGCTGTGTGCTGAAGTATGCTTGTTTCAGATGTTCTCACACGACGAGCTTTCAATGATTAAGCGTGATGCACATCTATATCAACAGAAGTTAAATAAGGACCTTATCTTGGCAGTCTACCATAACACTGTTATTTTTCGCGAGGGCAGGGCAGAATTGCTGTACGAATTGCGCTGCTTGGTTGAGCAGGCTAAAGCAGCACTAGAAACTGAAGAAGTGCAGGAGAAGCCTGCAACAGTGCAGCAGAAGCAAGTTGACCGCACATGTGTAACAGTGGATCTGGCAGTACCCAACCGAAGTAGCCTCGATGAGGTACACCACTGTCGTTTTAGCTGATCGTTTTATATGTTAATTGTTCATACAACTTTGCTGGGATACCTCATTCAGCACGATGATGATTGATTGCGCATGTCCAGCCCTACCTTCATGAATCTTGCCATCGTCATGTGTTGAAGCGAGCCTGTCATAGCAAACAACAGTATTGTATTTTCACAGCTTTTGATAAACATTAATGTTGATACACATACGTTGATACTATCTGATTTTCCTGCCTCCACATCACCCCTTTTTCTCGACCAGTGGCTGTTTCCGTCGCGCATGGATTTCCCTACGAATCCACTTCGTGGGCTGGATATACAGGGGCTAGACTTTGTGGGCTGGATTTACAGGGGCCAGACTTTGTGGGCCGGACGTCGCTTCGCGACTCGCTCGTCGTTCGTACTGGAGGAAATTGCACATAACACCATATGTTGGGGCATGATTTGCACAGAACCACAACCATGTCTAGTTTTTGCACAGAACACCATATTTTGTTGTAATTGTTGCACAAAACACTAAATAGGGATATTAACTCGTTTACAAAATTAGGCACATGGGTTGGTTATGCGCTGCCCGCAGACGGCAACGTGTATGCGTGCGTCCTATCGAAAAATCCTCGAGCCTGCCCATTAGTGGCCGAGGGAGGTGAGGAGACGCGGGCCCACACGCACTACAAACGTCGGCTGGTCTTAATAAATGAAGATCGCGGTTGTGCTCCAATCACTTGTCCTGTCCCCACGCACACGCGCTAGCTGATCGTAATAACCAGGCGCGGAGGCCGGTGTCGGCCATCCTGTTATGCGGCTCCGCGTGCCGCCCGGAGATCCTCCGCAGCCAAGCCCACCTCCCGCTGGATGTGCAGCAGGATCCGGTGTACACCTTCGACTCCCCGATGTGAAGCTGGTGGTTTGAGGCCGAGCACGACGCTCGACGGTAGATGATCGAGGTGCACCTCGAGGGCCTCGACGATGATGATGTCAACAACGAGGCCTAGGAGGCGTACCTACCGCTGCCACCGCTGCCCGTGAAGGAGGATGAGTATGTGCCAACGAAACACGAGTGTTCAGGGTACACCTTCCCTATGCCGCACCACGGACGTCCCGAGGAGCGCGCCCGATGGATTGGCCTCGAGGCGGCCATCCAGGCGTCGCAGCAGGTGTTGCCACCACCGTCGTCGCCTGCACCGGAGAACCTACCTCCCCCTCGACCATTTTGCCCCTAGACTAGGTGCAGGCCCTAGTATTGAGAATGAAAAAGTGGATTCGTTCCGGAGGAGGGAGGCGACGACGATGATCAGAGACTGAGACGATGGCGGTGGGGTCGAACAGTAGGAAGAGTTATGCGGCAGGTCCTAGTCGGGGTCCACGCCGGAGTCCACGTATGTACTGTCAATGGGCTTATGGGACTAATTATGTATCAAACGAACATAACAAACCTATTTAGTGTTTTGTGCAACAATTACAACAAAATATGGTGTTCTGTGCAAAAACAAGTTATGGTTGTGGTTCCTTGCAAAACATGCCCCAATATATGGTGTTATGTGCAATTTCCTCTTCGTACTGAAAGGAGCAGTCGCCGATTCGTCGTTCGTCTTCGCCTTCGGGCACTGAATCTCTGCCGCCATCTTCGCCTTCGGGCACTGAATCTCTGCCGCCGCGACGTATGACCTTCTGTCAACAAATGCTCCCACCGCGACAGACGCATATCAAGCGTCAGTAACCGCGCAGCAACTCATCTCCGTTTCCCACTTTTGTTGCCATTTATTCCTCTTGATGCACTGCACACCTCCACCCATCTTCTTCATATACGGTCCAGCTCCTCATTCCTTCAGCATCCCTCCTACACTCTATCTCCATCATGTGTTGAGCTTTTCATCCATCCACTCCTTTCCCACTAGAACGACATGGATCTGCTGCTCCAATCTCACTCTGACCCATGTGGATTTGATGATTTATAATGTATTTCTTTCAGATCTGCTTTTGTTGTCAGCTAACAAATCTGTACGGTTTTGTTTACCTACAAATCTTATTTGACATGTTCTAAATTGTGAAAAAATCGAATTTCTCACCTTGCAGCTTTGCCGAAAGTCAGTATAATACTCACCAGATGGTATGTGAGCCCAAATTCCTCTTTTATGACTTCCTATTATGTGTGCTTCGTTGAGTTGAACTGCAGGTGTGTCGATGGTGTCAGTATGATCACCATAGACTCATGAAAAAAAAATATCAACAAGACACACATACACATGTGAGTTTCCAACTTATCAATATCCCAATGTAAATTTGATCCTGATCTCTCACCACACCATGAGCGCTTCTAAAAGGAGAGCGTCCAAAGTGGGAATCAGTATTTTTAGTACAAAGTTGCTTCCTCAAAAGGACGGTACAAACAGAAGATCCAAAGTAGATGTCATGGTATATCTAGCAATTGTTTTCTCAATGCAAATTCGATCCTGATCCAAAGTATTAAGAGATTTCATGCTTGCATTGCTTTCTCTGTTGGCAGATTATATTGGTTGTAATGCTGAATCATTGAAACATAACCGGCAGAATTGTATTGCAGATTAGGCATTCTTTTGTATAAAATAAATATCTTCAGCTGTGAGCTAGATTGTGACATCTACGATGGATCTATCGACCGTGCAATTTTTTACCATGTTTGAGTTCAGCATATTCTTCACTACCTTTCATTGTTGTAGCGTTCTCTTCATCAAGCTGTATTCTCATAGTTGATGTACGGAAGAGCTATCTACTCAACTTTGACTGATTTCCTTACACTCTTCGTGCACATCTAACTGTAATATTTAATGTTCAGCATGTTTCAACTTCATTATTCATAATTGAATATCCAATATGCTTTGACGAATTCTATATTCTCACTTCCGCATATATACAACTAGGTCGTTTGACTGCAAAACCTTGCACATATGCAATCTGGATTAGTCATATTTTTTTTGACGGACGGATCAACTCATGTGGCTGGAGGCTACCACTTCCTCTATAAGAGTACCGTTTATAGTTAGCACAAATGAGCCCATTAATTTTTTGTATATGGGTCATATTTGCAATTGTCGGTCCGAAAGGTGACATGCATAACTCTATCTATGCAATGTCCCGCTGCAACGCGCGGAGTATCGTCTAGTTTAATTAATAACTGAGCTTCTAGGGTTCTAAAATCCCTTTTTACTACTATCCCTTGAACCCTTCCTATGGAGTAATAGGATTACATTACAAAAGTTTGTAAGAATGTAATATATAGCATGCGCAAGAGTACAAGAAATGCGGGAATCCACAACAATATCATGAGAGCTGATACTCCTTCAAGCCCGTGGAAGCAACACAATTTCGTACTCAAGCTCCATGGAAGTGAAGCAACGAAGAGGCGGCACTATAGCCATATTAGAAGGGAAAGAAGAAGGTTGATGCAGCTTCCACGAGTAACTATACGGTAAAAAGGCTATTAACATCACTTATAAACACATAACCTTATGATGCAATGAACGAGCTGGTCATCCTCCCCCCCCCCAATCCACTCAATTCAAGTAACACATGACACAACTATTTTAGTACATGACGCTAGAAAAAAAATGGCAACTTTATGCCCTCCATGCTGGTTGGAAATTTTTGCCCAATATGAATGATAACAATGGATCCTGAATTTCGTAGGAAACAAGATGCAAAAGTTATGGCGAGTAGAAATAGCCAGACCAAACGATTATTTAATTTCGTAGATGGGGAGGGGTGGTCGGCCATTGCCCCTTCCCCTTAACCCTAATTGCCACCTCTCCTCCCTCCCACTTTATCCTGCTCCGACTTAGGAGAAACCCTGCAGGAATTATCCTCCTCCACCACCACCACCACACCGTCGTGCTGCTGTGATTCCGAGGGGATATACTACCTCTGCTGCCTGCTGGAACGGGGAGAGGAAGGTCTTCATCGACTCCGTACGTGTGACTGAGTATGGAAGTGTTACCGGATCGTAGCACCGGAAGGACCGTCTTCATTAACCACGAGATCAGATCTCGTTAAGTCTTTGGATTTTCGAGGGTTAGTTCTCATCTATCTCGCTGCTCTTATCTCGTAGGCTTTTTCCTTAGATTGGATCTTGGCTTTATTCGTCTCTGCGGTAGAATTTTTTTTTTGTTTTATATGCAACGAACCCTACAGGTTTGTGCGCCGGTGACGCCTATGCGACGACGACTGTGGCGACCTCAATGGCACCGCCTCCGCCAAGCTACCACTGGTGAGGGGAAGAGCGGCGGGCTGCACGAGCTACCGGGAGGGGCCTCGGCTTCCCCATCGCGCGCCTCGGAGCGCATTGGCCGGCTCGCGAACCTGCGTGGCCACCCGCGGCCCGCCCGCTTGCGCACTCCGTCGGAGCGCGCCCACCTCGCGCGGTCCGCCTCCGACCGCACAGCTGGCGGACGCGGTGCCGAGCCTCCACCGCCGACTTGGTCCCCTCCCCTATCGGCCCGTCATGCGCGTGCCATTGCGAAGGGAGGAGAGTTCACGGAGGAGCAGCTAAGGTGAAGACGCCGAAGGAATTGCTCGCCGGAGGACCAGCCCTTTCGCGGCGGAGCAGCGACATCGGCGGCGGTGAGTAGGGTTTTGGAACCCTATTCCCCTCCACGGCCTGTATAAATACGGGGAGACCGTCGTGTTTCTCGGGCCCCGAACTGAGTTTGCGGGCCATGCCTCGAGTTCAGGCTCCGTTCAGTGCCACTTTCGGCGCAAACCTGTAAACTCGCCGGAAAAATACGATTCCGGCCGGTGTTTTGGTGTCTGTTAGAGTTGCTCTTATTCATCCAATCTCTTTCCCAACAATTAATGCAAGTATAGAAAAAACTTATCGAATGAAAATTGCTGCTTTTTGGTGTGTTAGTGGGTCGACTAAAAGCTAAGAAACACTACTGGGAAAACAACTAGCCCCTAGATTCCTAGCAGTGGCGCACAGTGCTACTGATGCACCGTTCACCCATCTTTTGGATTTCTCAAAATCTAAAAGGAAAACATAGTTTTCATAGGATTTAGATTTAGACGTAAAAATTCAAAAGAAAATCAGTGGCGCCTCTAAGTTCTCAAAAATTTGAACCAGCCACCTACCCCAGTAAATCAACTATATCCCTTTCCACACATCCCTTATCCACCTCTGCCTCTTCCTTCTCTTCCTCCCCACCTACTTGCCTCCTTCTACTCTTCCTCCATGCCTCTTTCTCATCTTTCTCCATGCCTCTTCCTCCTCCTCCTCCTCCACCTCCATGCCTACTCCTCCCCTTCCTCGCAGATCCGATGACCTCACCTGCCCCGACCTCGCTCTCCGCTACCCCGCCCCGACATCTCTACCGGTGTTTCAATCTCTAGCGCCTCTACCAATATGCAGAGACGTTGCCAAGATGCGCAAGAACAAAAATTATTCAAAAAAACACAAAAAATCACAAATAAAATGGTGCGAGATCAAGATCTAGATTCAGATCCTGAGTTCAAAAATAGCAGTGGGGCATCAAGTTTTATACTTGTGGCGCACTAAACATGACTACCCGTGGCACACCTAACAACTAGTAGCGGCACACCACCTGCGCTACTACTAGTTGTTAGGAGTGCACACTAGTAGTGGCGTGCCACTGATACGTCACTGATGTCCAAAAGTGGTGCTAAGTATCTTCCTAGTAGTGAAATATCTAAGTGGTGCAATGATTTGTTTTTGGTCGCTACTCTCCTAACCGACGAGTCGGAGAGGATACGCAATCCCTATTGCGATGACAACCTTTTTCGACAAAGTTTTCTTGGGGGTAAGGGTATTGTAAATAGAGATAGATGTTTCGTCCGGCTCTGAGAAACAATTCGGCAACCCCGCTCTTCCCTTCCTCCCGTCATTTCCTTCTCTAGTCAAGGAAACCATAATCAGTCAGTAAGAAGTATATCTATAGGGAGTTTCTAATAAGAGAACTGGATGTCCGAAACTTGTGTCAAGAGGGGTGCAATAAATACCGGTGCTCTCGAACTCAATCAGAATCTCTATTGTTTCAAAATAAGAAGAAACACTAGCTGCCGCTCAGGGCAGGTTGTGAACATCGATCTTATTTGCTTGGATTTGCAGTAGTAGAGACTCGGGAGTAACTTAGTTATTAATACACAAGCACATGCAGTGCCAACTAGATATTTTGATAACATGATATGACATTGAATGAAAATACATGGTTGTGGTAACTATGTTCAGAGCCGGCCCACTGGACGTGGCACCGAAAGAAATATCCTAGATCGCATAGATAATCCTAAATGAAACATCCAATGAACTACATCGGAAAAAAACTGAATGCTATACTATTAAGATTTCACTTTAAAAAGCTTATTAAAAATTTAAGTGCCCTTCTCTTTAACAAACTCTCACAATAAAAGATTTCTCGGAAGAGTTACTTAAAACAAGATCACTCATTAATATTTATGCCCACTAAATATTATATATATGTATTCTAGTTGTTGCAGGTATAGGGGCACCAGGACATCTACACTTTAGACGAGGTGACAAGCTGGCAAAAAAAGTGAGAACTAAAGCAATAAATGCCTTTTCTTTGCTTGTTCAAGTATTGTAGTGGGTTTGTATACCTCTCATCTTTTTTACGTACTCCCTCCGTCTCGTGAAACTTGTCTGAGATTTGTTAAAAAATTGGTTGTATCTAGATGCTATTTAGTGTCTGGATAATACCAACATTTCCCGACACCCAGTTGCAGTTGGAAACAAAAGTTTACAAACATTATATAGTTAAAATTTGCATACACTTTAGTTACAACATTAGTGATGCTCCCTCCGTTCCTTGACATAAGCCATATAGCTTTTTAAGAAAAAAAAACTAAATATAAGGTATATTGTATTGCACCACTCTAACTGCAGAATTGTTTTAAAATTTGATTACGTTTCTTTATCTCATGCAAACTCCTCTATTTTTCACGTTAATTAGTCAGAGGTAATGTTGCCTAAAACTAGTTTAACTTTCTCCTCCACGTGTTTTTCAATTTCCGTGCCAACAACCTATATTTTAAAATGGAGAGAGTATTAATTAGCAGCTACCTATATTTTGAAACCTATATTTTCATGCCAACAACTTATAACTCAATTAAGGTTAGCTCTTAGCTTGTAGTGCAAGTGGGAAAAGAAGGAGGTTTGTTTTTTTCTTCGAGAAGGCAGCCGAACGAGGGATCAGTGTTGTTTTCATATTTGTTTGTCCTGTTTTATCCCGTAGAGATCTGAAGTAAGTTATGGGAACGAGTGAACGACTACTGGCGATTGAAATATTGCTGGACTGGGGTTACTACTGACTACAGTGATGATGTTGTTGGAGTGGGATAACTAAAAATCACAGTAGTGTGGAGAAAAAGGAATTGAGGGCCTAATAATGCAGACATTTAAATGGGTACTTACAGGAAGAACGAATCCTAGAATAATGATTGGCTTTTCTTAATTAATTACTGTATTTTATTTCGCAAATTTTCAATGTGGTTCTGTATACATCTTTTTACTAATAGTTCTTGTCGATCTATCTTTCATGCTGCATTGCATTCAGTAATTTTTTTAAAGATTCTTGCATTTTCTAGGTAGGATTTAGATCTAAGATCAACAAAACCATTCTTATTATTGACGTGCTGACACAATGAAATTGCAGATAATTGTCTTCTCTAAAGATGATTAAAATGATGAGAAGTTCCTTGACCACATGCAAGATAAAGAGAGATATAATTGAGTGTAAAAGAAAGTAAAATCAGACAAAAAATAATACATGTTGGTCGTTCCATGGTTAGAAAGTGGGACCAAAATGCTTGGGGTATTGAAGAAATCATTGTGCTTGTGACAATTGCAGGGTTAGGAAGAGGGAACAAAATGTGTGGTGTAAGAGCATCTCTAACAGACCACGTAAATACGTGAACTGAGAACACCGAGTTTAGTTCATTGAACCGCGAACAAGATGCGGGGCAACCTATGCTAGCTCCGCTTTGCCGGGCTCTGCCGAATCAGACGGTGCAGCGGTGATGGCGGCGAAGTGTGCTAGCGGCCCGCGGGAGGAGGGATAGACTGAGCGGTTGCGTGAGGTAAAAATTCAGCGCGCCCTATATATGGATCCATGTTCGATTCGCTCGTTCGACCCTACAAAGACAGGCCGAATTGGGTTTTTGGTCTCAGCCTGAAAACTCTTTTTCGATTTTAGCTTGTTTACGGTGGCTAATCGACGCCTTTTTTCGCCCCAACACGTAAACTAGCGGTTATTTTTCAGTTTTAGGCCTTTTAGTGACCCTGTTGGAGATGCTCTAATAGATAAATTATTGAGCTTGTAGCACCCAGCGTAATCAAATCAACTATCTTAAGGTTTTATTTTTCCATGGCAAGGCACGACACTCAATTAATACTTGTAAATTCCTTTCAAAAAAAACTAATACTTGTAAATGGAGTATACCTACCCTCCGATTCATTAGTCCACAACGAAACTGCTTAAGCGGTGCAAGGTAGTGTCTGCATCAACAAGACCCAGTTTAGTGCAGCTATAGTTAAGCAATCTTTAGTAAAAGGTGCTATAGTTAAGCAATCTTACTTGAATTGGGAGGCCCACGGTACACAGGTGCAGGCTGCGCAGGTGCGCAATGAAGCCCAATGTGGCTCATCCATCCATCCTAGTAGAGCTCAGTGGGCCAGTCCGATACACCGACTAGGTCGGTTACACTTCTCGTTGGGTATTGGACGCCCATTTTCACCTTATTTTTTTCGTTTACTGTTTCCTTTCTTTTCTGTATTTTTATTTTTTTCTTTTCTTTTCTATCTTTTCCCTTTTTGTCCAAATTCAGAAAATTTCAAAATTTAAACTGTTAAAATCCGAAAAACATTCAAATTAGAAAATGGTTCAAATTCAAAAACATTCAAATTCAAAAATTGTTTAAATTTTAAAAAGTTCAGATTCTAAAAACTTTGAATTTTTAAAAAACGCAAAGAAACAAAAAAACAACAAAAGGAGGAAACAGAAAAAGGAAAAAAAAAGTTGCTGGGCCGGTGTATAGCACCTCCGGGGAACAGCAAAAGGAGGAACACAGGCTGGACCTCTTGCACGCTCGAGTCACACTCAGGGAAAAAGGAAAATGAAATGCATGTCCGGCTGCTTGGAGCCTTGGACCTTGCACACACGACCTAAACCTTGGCCGGCCGAATAACTTCGACGAATCTGCAAGCAGACCGTGGTGTCGAGCAAGCTCGTGGCTCGCTATTATGATAAGAAGCTGACACGTAGTAGTAGTACGCCTGTAATCCATCGTCGGTAGCACCTAAAAGTTTTCATGGCCGGCTATGGACCGGCGTCCTTCACGTCAGCAGCTTGTTTGACACACATTTGCCCATGGAGCTCATTCCGGTGCTGCACTAACCGTGGTGTGTTGTCCATCCATGTGCAGGTAGAAAAGATTGGGAACATCAAACATTCCCTCCGGCATGAATCATTTGCTGCTAATTGCTGCCGACATCCTCTAGCGACTAGCGCTGAACGCGGACATGCACTCCACGTCGGTTTTGGAACAAAAAAAACCGCACAATCCTTTTACCTATTTTTTTATGGAAAATGCTTGGGATCCGACGACCGATCGCGTCGCGCGGATCGGTCGTCCGGTCTTGCTCCCGCGTCACTTAATGGGTCTGCTTTTTTCGACCCAACAATTGTTTCACTGCAAAATACATGGAGTGAAATGATGAACTATTTGTTGTAAACAACCCGTAATTTTTGTAGGATTTGTTGTTAACAATTGTTGTAAAGAGACAACATTTTCTTATTTTTTTGTTGATGCTAATAACAAAGTGATTTTTTATTTTGTTGTAACCATTTGTGACTTTGGATAAAATAGTAGGTGATTATTGTTGTAATTCAATCTGTAGCAAATTAAATGTCGTTTGACCACTTTGCGTCATTTTGCAAATATATTGATTTTTTTATTGCAATCATTTGTGACTTTTTATAAAAAAAGTTGGTGACTTTTGTTGTAATTCAATATGTAACAAATTAATGTTTTCTTCTATTTTTTTGCAAACATATGGATTTTTGTTGTAATAGTCTCCGGTTTTTTGTTAATAATAATGGCTACTTTTGTTGTAAATTGATCTCCAACAAAATAATTTGTTGGTTTAACCACTTTTTTATTGTGACATTACTTTTAAAAAATGTTGCGACTTTTTGTTGTAATAGTTGATATTTTTTGTACGTGGAGAGATGATTTTTGTTGTAATACACTTCACATTAGGAGGTACTGCGGGTTGGTTTCCATAAAAAGGAGAGTGGCAAATGTAAAACTGCATTTAAACTACAATATGAGAAATATAGTACTGCGGGTTTCTTCAGAAACCGGGGGCTATATTGTAAACTTCCTAATGCGACTGATTCTGCCCGTCGGATCGCCATCGGACGCCACGGAGGACGACCGATTTTTGGCCCCATATCCGCCGCCGGACGCGTAGCGTTCGCCTTTTTTTATCCACCCTTTACCACACACTTCTCTCGATATTTTTTTTTGAATCGGTTTACAATATTTGGTAGTCTCTCCGCTCATAATTTGTTCGGCGCATCTGAGTTCTCCTACAGAAACTTGGTTTGCTGATGGTTGTTCCACGCGAGCTTCGTTTGTTTTGTTGATGCCATCTATTCTTTAATTTTCTATACATCATTTTCCACGAGTGTTTCATTAAAGCGTTGTACAATGTTCAGCAGTAAAATTGCTTAGAACGAATTTCACCCATCGCAATTTGGCTCAGAATTTTGTTTGACACATTTTGTTAATTCTATTCCAACCGTTTATGATGGTGTTGTCTCGATCCACATAGGTGCAGAGCTACTGGGACTGCCCGGGGTCGTGCTCTCATATTTTGGATGGTGTATGGGGATTGGGGAGTATCTTCAGTTTAATTTTCAGACAGCCTAGGAATCAACAAATTCTCCTAGCTAGGTCCTAGGTAGAGTACACCGATCCCATCCACATGGTTAAGTATAGAAATGAAATATTCTCTTCAATATGTACATAATCTATTAATCTTTTATCCATTACTTGCTCGAAAAGTGTATTTGGCACATGAGCACAAGTGCTCCTGATTTTTAAAAATCAAATTTTTTGGATTTTAAAAAATATGAAATTAAATACCCACATACATATAAACATTCTGAAGGTACGGTAGAAATTTTAAAGAAAAATATGTTATATTTTAAGCTATACAAAAAGACAAATTTCTGACAAACATATACCTCTATACGTAGCCACAAATTTGTTATTTTCCTCTAGCTCAAAATACAATGCAATTTCTACTGAAACTTTGCATGATTATTCAGAATATGTGTATGTATTTATGGAATAAATGTGATGATTTTTTGAAATACAGAAATTCAGTTTTTAAATATTTTAAAAACTGAGAGCACTGGTGCTCATGTGCACCAAATTTGCTTCCTGCTTGCTTCCTTAATTAGAGCATCTCCAACAGGCGCTCTATCCCGCGCTGTATCCAAAAAAGCGGCTGGTTTAGCGCGCGGGCGTAAAATTATGCTTCAACAGGCGCTCTATCCCGCGCTGTAAAATACAGCTTGAGGCAAAAGCGCTATATCGTGCACTATATCTACCGCGCCGGAAAGAGCGCGCTGTATCCGTCGCGCGCAGAAACACGTACAGATTTTTACAGCTCTAAGATTTAGAGATTCTGCTGGAGGTGAATATGCCCTCACGCACAAAACATGGATAAAGCGCGCTGTAAAGCGCTTTTACAGCGCCGAGATTCAGCGCGCGTGTTGAGATGCTCTTAGGACTTAGGTCCTAGGTACGCCGGCTGCGCAGGTGCGCAACGAAGCCCAACGTGGCTCATCCATCCATCCTAGTAGAGCCCAGTGTTGCACGAATGGTGTGTTGTCCCCATCCACGTGCGGGTAGAAAATAATTGGGAACATAAAAAATTCCCTCCGGCATGAATCATCTGCTGCTAATTGCTACTGACATCCTCTAGAACTGACGCGGACATGCACTCCAAGTCGGGTTTGAAAACAAAAAACGCACGCATGCACTCTTTTTCATAATTTTTCATCCATCCTTTACCACACATTTCTCTCGATTTTTTTAAATTGGTTAAATATTTGGTAGTCTCTCTCCACTCATAATTAGTTAGCGCTTAGTTTAGTTTTCCAGGTTGCCTTTGGCGCATCTTATCGTTTGTTTTGTCGGTGCCATCTATTCTTTTTTCCATCCATCATCTTCCACGAGTGTTTCATAAAATCGAGGCACAATGTTCAACATTAAAGTTCCTTACATAGAATTTCACCCATCGAGTTTGGCTCAGAATTTTGTTAGACACATTTTGTTAATGGGGACTGCTGAGCGTCCCTCGGGGGATTTGAAGCCCCGATCCCCCGGCTTCCAAACCGTCCTATGTATCATCCCTGTCCGTCTGATCAATAGTCTAGCTCTCCTGCGTGTTCTCTCTCCACGAAAAAAGAAAGCAAAACAATCTCACGCGCTTTCTCTCCCCACGGAAACGAGAAGCAAAATAATCTCACGCCCGTCCCTTGCGTACATCCCGCATCACTCAAAAGGCAGAAAGCGGTGCCGCGAGTCACCTCTGCCACACGTCGCCGGAGCTTCCACCGTCGTCGAGGGAGAAGCTCGTAGCAACATCTGTTTTCCCTTGCAGCAGCGGCAATCAGCCTTCGCAGCTTCCGCGGCTAGCCTTTGCATCATCAGCGTCACCTCGAATTGAACGACGGCGGTGGTCGGTGGACTACTTGCAGCAGCAGCGCCGGCGGCGGTGGTTCGCGGAAGTGAGCGCTGGCAGCCGCCTTTTGTAGCAGAAGAGATGACCAATTGTAGCAGAGCCGACAGCGCCGGCGGCCGCTTGTAGCAGCTCCGGCCGCCTTGTGTAGCAGACGCAACGGGCAATTGTAGCAGAGCCGACAGCGCCGGCAGCCGATTGTAGCAGCTCCGGCAACCTTACGTAGGAGAGCCAACGGGCTTTTGTAGCAGAGCAGGCGCCCCATCGTAGCAGCACCGGTGGTCGACTGTAGCATCTCCGGCGAATATATGTAGTTCTTTAGTAGCTCCGGCTGCCGTGGTAGCACCTCCCTGTAGCAGCTTATCCCCACAGCTATGGCAGCAGTGGCGCCTGCCCAAGGCAGCAACGGCGCCCGCTACAGGTAGCTACGGCGCCCACCGCTTGCAGCAAAACAGAGCCCACCACAGGCAGCAAGGTAGCACCACCGCGCCATTCTTGGCAGTACCTCCGTCCACCGCCGGCAGCAATTTCTCCCGCCGCTGGTAGATTACGCCGCACCAATGCTCTTCGTTTCACACTGCCGGCTTGCAGCGCCGGTGGCGCCGGCTGATGTCTACGGGTGCTTCTATTCTTGTAGACAGTGTTGGGCCTCCAAGAGCAGAGGTTTGTAGAACAGCAGCAAGTTTCCCTTAAGTGGATCACCCAAGGTTTATCGATCTCAGGGAGGAAGAGGTCAAAGATATCCCTCTCATGCAACCCTGCAACCACAAAGCAAGAAGTCTCTTGTGTCCCCAACACACCAAATAGGTGCACTAGTTCGGCGAAGAGATAGTGAAATACAGGTGGTATGAATAAATATGAGCAGTAGCAACGGCACCAGAAAAGTGCTTTGCCCAGGACTGGCGTGTGATTGATGGTGGTAATATGGCAGATAGTACAGATACAGTAAAACAGTAAACAAGCAGCGATAGCAGTATTTAGGAACAAGGCCTAGGGATCATACTTTCACTAGTGGACACTCTCAACATTGATCACATAACAGAATAAATAGATAAATGCTAGACTCTACACTCTCTTGTTGGATGATGAACACCACTAATTGCGTAGGGCTACAAGAACCCTCAATGCCGGAGTTAACAAGCTCCACAATATTCAATGTTCATATTTAAATAACCTTAGAGTGCACGACAGATCAACACAACCAAACCAAGTACTAACATAGCATGCACACTGTGACCGTCACACTATGAAAGGAGGAATAGATCACATCAATACCATCATAGTAATAGTTAACTTCATAATCTACAAGAGATCACAATCATAGCATAAACCAAGTACTTCATGATGCACACACTGCCAACATTACATCATGGAGGAGGAATAGACTACTTTAATAACATCACTAGAGTAGCACATAGATGAATTGTGATACAAAACTCATATGAATCTCAATCATGTAAGGCAGCTCATGAGATCATTGTATTGAAGTACATAGGAGAGAGATTAACCACATAGCTACCGGTACAGCCCCGAGCCTCGATGGAGAACTACTCCCTCCTCATGGGAGACAGCAGCGTTGATGAAGATGGCGGTGGTGTCGATGGAGAAGCCTTCCGGGGGCACTTCCCCGTCCCGGCGGCGTGCCGGAACAGAGACTCATGTCCCCCAGATCTTGGCTTCGCGATGGCGGCGGCTCTGGAAGGTTTCTCGTACCGTGGCTTTTTTCGTCTCGAGGTTTTAGGTCGAGGGGGCTTAAATAGGCGAAGAGGCGGCGTCAGAGGGTCGAAGAGGCGGTGAGATGATAGGGCAGCGCGGCCAGGGCCTGGGCCGCGCCGGCCTACCTCCTGGGCCCACCAGGGCTCCCCTCTGGCGACTCTCGGGTGTTCTGGAAGCTTCCGGGGATTCTAAGATGCTGGGCGTTGATTTCGTCCGATTCCGAGAATATTTCCTTACTAGGACTTCTGAAACCAAAAACAGCAGAAAACAGCAACTGGCCCTTCGGCATCTCGTCAATAGGTTAGTTCCGGAAAACGCATAAAAACGACATAAAGTATGCATAAAACATGTAGATATCATCAATAATGTGGCATGGAACATAAGAAATTATCGATACGTCGGAGACGTATCAGCATCCCCAAGCTTAGTTTCTGCTCGTCCCGAGCAGGTAAACGATAACAAAGATAATTTCTGGAGTGACATGCCATCATAACCTTGATCATACTATTGTAAGCACATGTAATGAATGCAGCGATCAAAACAATGGTAATGACATGAGTAAACAAATGAATCATATAGCAAGGACTTTTCATGAATAGTACTTTCAAGACAAGCATCAATAAGTCTTGCATAAGAGTTGACTCATAAAGCAATAATTCAAAGTAAAGGCATTGAAGCAACACAATGGAAGATTAAGTTTCAGCGGTTGCTTTCAACTTGTAACATGTATATCTCATGGATAGTTGTCAATGCAAAGCAATATAACAAGTGCAATATGCAAGTATGTAGGAATCAATGCACAGTTCACACAAGTGTTTGCTTCTTGAGATGGAGAGAAATAGGTGAACTGACTCAACATAGAAGGTAAAAGAAAGGCCCTTCGCAGAGGGAAGCATCGATTGCTATATTTGTGCTAGAGCTTTGGTTTTGAAAACAAGAAATAATTTTGTCAACGGTAGTAATAAAGCATATGTGTCATGTACATTATATCTTACAAGTTGCAAGCCTCATGCATAGTATACTAATAGTGCCCGCACCTTGTCCTAATTAGCTCGGATTACCTGGATTATCATCGCAATGCACATGTTTTAACCAAGTGTCACAAAGGGGTACCTCTATGCCGCCTGTACAAAGGTCTAAGGAGAAAGCTCGCATCGGATTTCTCGCTATTGATTATTCTCAACTTAGACATCCATACCGGGACAACATAGAAAACAGATAATGGACTCCTCTTTTATGCATAAGCATTCAACAATTATTAATTTTCTCATATGAGATTGAGGATATTTGTCCAAAACTGAAACTTCCACCATGGATCATGGATTTAGTTAGCGGCCCAATGTTCTTCTCTAACATTATGCAATGCTCTAACCATTCTAGCCGTAAATCTCCCTTACTTCATACAAGACGGACATGCATAGCAACTCACATGATATTCAACAAAGAGTAGTTGATGGCGTCCCCAGGAACATGGTTATCGCACAACAAGCAACTTAATAAGAGATAAAGTGCATAAGTACATATTCATTACCACAATAGTTTTTAGGCTATTTGTCCCATGAGCTATATATTGCAAAGGTGAAGGATAGAAATTTAAAGGTAGCACTCAAGCAATTTACTTTGGAATGGCGGAGAAATACCATGTAGTAGGTAGGTATGGTGGACACAAATGGCATAGTGGTTGGCTCAAGGATTTTGGATGCATGAGAAGTATTCCATCTCGATACAAGGCTTAGGCTAGCAAGACTATTTGAAACAAACACAAGGATGAACCGGTGCAGCAAAACTCACATAAAAGACATATTGTAAACATTATAAGACTCTACACCGTCTTCCTTGTTGTTCAAACTCAATACTAGAAATTATCTAGACCTTAGAGAGACCAATTATGCAAACCAAATTTTAGCATGCTCTATATATTTCTTCATTAATAGGTGCAAATTATATGATGCAAGAGCTTAAACATGAGCACAACAATTGCCAAGTATCACATTATCCAAGACATTTTACCAATTACTACATGTAGCATTTCCTGTTTCCAACCATAACAATTTAACGAAGCAGTTTCAACCTTCGCCATGAAAATTAAAAGCTAAGAACACATGTGTTCATATGAACCAGCGGAGCGTGTCTCTCTCCCACACAAGGATTTATTCAAACAAAAACAAAAACAAAAAACAAACAGACGCTCCAAGTAAAGTACATAAGATGTGATGGAATAAAAATATAGTTTCACTAGAGGAACCTGATAATTTTGTCGATGAAGAAGGGGATGCCTTGGGCATCCCCAAGCTTAGACGCTTGAGTCTTCTTGAAATATGCAGGGATGAACCACCGGGGCATCCCCAAGCTTAGAGCTTTCACTCTTCTTGATCATATTGTATCATCCTCCTCTCTTGACCCTTGAAAACTTCCTCCACACCAAACTCGAAACAAACTCATTAGAGGGTTAGTGCATAATCAAAAATTCAGATGTTCAGAGGTGACACAATCATTCTTAACACTTCTGGACATTGCACAAAGCTACTGAAAGTCAATGGAATCGAAAAATCCATCGAACATATCAAAACAGGCAATGCGAAATAAAAGGCAGAATCTGTCAAAACATAACAGTTCGTAAAGACGAATTTTATTGAGGCACCAGACTTGCTCAAATGAAAATACTCAAATTGAATGAAAGTTGCGTACATATCTGGGGATCACTCACGTAAATTGGCATAATTTTCTGAGTTACCTACAGAGAATTTTTCCCAGATTCGTGACAGCAAAGAAATCTGTTTCTGCGCAGTAATCCAAATCTAGTATGAACCTTACTATCAAAGACTTTACTTGGCACAACAATGCAACAAAACTAAGATAAGGAGAGGTTGCTACAGTATTAACAACTTCCAAGACACAAATACAAAATAAAAGTACTGTAGCAAAATAAACACATGGGTTATCTCCCAAGAAGTTCTTTCTTTTTAGCCATTAAGATGGGCTCAGCAGTTTTAATGATGCACTCGCAAGAAATAGTATTTGAAGCAAAAGAGACCATCAAGAGGCAAATTCAAAACACATTTAAGTCTAACATGCTTCCTATGAAAAGGAATCGTGTAAATAAACAAGTTCAAGAAGCATAATGCAACAAGCATAGAAAAACTAGACAAGCTCAACTTCAAAAATTTCAGCACATAGAGAGGTGTTTTAGTAACATGAAAATTTCTACAACCATATTTTCCTCTCTCATAATAACTTTCAGTAACATCATGAGCAAACTCAACAATATAACTATCACATAAAGCATTCTTATCATGAGTCTCATGCATAAAATTACTCTCCACATAAGCATAATCAATTTTATTAGTTGTAGTGGGAGAAAATTCAACAAAGTGGCTATCATTATTATTCTCATCATCAAATATAGGAGGCATATTGTAATCATAATCAAATTTATCCTCCATAACAGGCGACACCAAAAGACCACTATCATTATAATCATCATAAATAGGAGGCAAAGTATCATCAAAGTAAATTTTCTCCTCAATGCTTGGTGGACTAAAAAGATCATGCTCATCAAAACCAGCTTCCTCAAGCTTAGAATTTTCCATAGCATTAGCAACAATAGTGTTCAAAGCATTCATATTAATAACATTCCCATTAGCATGCATATAAAGTTCCATGGGTTTTTTTAATTCTCTCTTCAAACACATCATGTCCTAATTCAAGATAAAGTTCATAAAGATCTCTCATATTTTTGTTGTTTTCCATTATGCCTAACTAGTGTAAACAAGAAACAAAAAGATGCAATTGCAGGATCTAAAGGAAATAGCTTCGAGCACACACACAATGGCGCCAGAAAGCATCGTTACACGGAACCGGAGTATGAGTGCCTTTTACCTTTCCTCCCCGGCAACGGCGCCAGAAAAGTGCTTGATGTCTACGGGTGCTTCTATTCTTGTAGACAGTGTTGGGCCTCCAAGAGCAGAGGTTTGTAGAACAGCAGCAAGTTTCCCTTAAGTGGATCACCCAAGGTTTATCGATCTCAGTGAGGAAGAGGTCAAAGATATCCCTCTCATGCAACCCTGCAACCACAAAGCAAGAAGTCTCTTGTGTCCCCAACACACCAAATAGGTGCACTAGTTCGGCGAAGAGATAGTGAAATACAGGTGGTATGAATAAATATGAGCAGTAGCAACGGCACCAGAAAAGTGCTTTGCCCAGGACTGGCGTGTGATTGATGGTGGTAATATGGTAGGCAGTACAGATACAGTAAAACAGTAAACAAGCAGCGATAGCAGTATTTAGGAACAAGGCCTAGGGATCATACTTTCACTAGTGGACACTCTCAACATTGATCACATAACAGAATAAATAGATAAATGCTAGACTCTACACTCTCTTGTTGGATGATGAACACCACTAATTGCGTAGGGCTACAAGAACCCTCAATGCCGGAGTTAACAAGCTCCACAATATTCAATGTTCATATTTAAATAACCTTAGAGTGCACGACAGATCAACACAACCAAACCAAGTACTAACATAGCATGCATACTGTGACCGTCACACTATGAAAGGAGGAATAGATCACATCAATACCATCATAGTAATAGTTAACTTCATAATCTACAAGAGATCACAATCATAGCATAAACCAAGTACTTCATGATGCACACACTGCCAACATTACATCATGGAGGAGCAATAGACTACTTTAATAACATCACTAGAGTAGCACATAGATGAATTGTGATACAAAACTCATATGAATCTCAATCATGTAAGGTAGCTCATGAGATCATTGTATTGAAGTACATAGGAGAGAGATTAACCACATAGCTACCGGTACAGCCCCGAGCCTCGATGGAGAACTACTCCCTCCTCATGGGAGACAGCAGCGTTGATGAAGATGGCGGTGGTGTCGATGGAGAAGCCTTCCGGGGGCACTTCCCCGTCCCGGCGGCGTGCCGAAACAGAGACTCCTGTCCCCCAGATCTTGGCTTCGCGATGGCGGCGGCTCTGGAAGGTTTCTCGTACCGTGGCTTTTTTCGTCTCGAGGTTTTAGGTCGAGGGGGCTTAAATAGGCGAAGAGGCGGCGTCAGAGGGTCGAAGAGGCGGTGAGATGATAGGGCGGCGCGGCCAGGGCCTGGGCCGCGCCGGCCTACCTCCTGGGCCCACCAGGGCTCCCCTCTGGCGACTCTCGGGTGTTCTGGAAGCTTCCGGGGATTCTAAGATGCTGGGCGTTGATTTCGTCCGATTCCGAGAATATTTCCTTACTAGGACTTCTGAAACCAAAAACAGCAGAAAACAGCAACTGGCCCTTCGGCATCTCGTCAATAGGTTAGTTCCGGAAAACGCATAAAAATGACATAAAGTATGCATAAAACATGTAGATATCATCAATAATGTGGCATGGAACATAAGAAATTATCGATACGTCGGAGACGTATCACCGGCCTGCAGCATGGCAGTCGCCACACTTCAAGCTCTCCATGGCGCGCGGCAAAGGTTCTACACCAGAGAGAAAGGAGCGAGCGGGGAGAGGGGATTTAGGCTGGCGATGCGTGGCTGGCCAGCGGGCGGCGCGCGTCGGTGTCGTTGCCTAATCGACGGTACCTCGAAGGAGGGATCCTCACGAGGGGAAGAAGAAGTAGGGGCCATAGGGCGGAGTGCACACGGGACGGTGGTACGCGAGTTACCCAGCTTCGGAACACCTGCACGATGACAGGGCCTACTGCTGCTTGTCTGGAATTATCTGGGCGCTTTCGCGTTGTTACAATGAGTTGTGGTTGTGCCTCTAGGGCTCCCGGGATCCGGCTTATAAAGGCGCACGGATCTAGGGTTTACATGGAGAGTCCTAGCCGGATTACAGATAGCCTAGCTACGATACAATATCTTGCCGTGCACGTCACGGATCCGCCTTCCATATACGTCGTACTGGATCCGGGTTCCTCATGGGCCTCAGTGGATCCGGGTTACTCCTAATGTCGGTACGGATCCGGCTTACTGATCCTGGGCCGAACTTCTTCCTTCATGATCAACAGCAACTGGGCCGCCCGATGGGCCACATGCCTCATCACCATCTGTGGGCCACCCGGGCTTGCCGGATCTAGGCACTATCGATGGTACACCCATGAAGTATACCCACAACAGTAGCCCCTAGAGTTCTCCCAGTTTCACCTGTGGTTTCCGCCTTGCTGGTCCATCATGATCTCCGGCAAACGTTGGTAACGCGGAGAAACTTGAAGAGCTCCAACTTTGCATTTTCTTCTTTTTCCAACTTATAGCCGGAAAATGCTCCCATCCTGCGGGACTTCATCCATAGACGTTCCAAAGAACATTTCCGGGTTACTCCCTGCTTGCGAATGAGAGCCAACTTATCTTCACGCAATTACCCGGAATCTTAAAAGACTCAAACGGTTCCGCCAATTCTGGCACCATTTTCGCGCGATTTGTGCGGTAACTTATCTCTAGCCATTTTTACCGTTAGGGTTTGGGACACGTGTCACGCATCCAACGGCGCGACGCTTGCGTTCCGACCACAGGATGCAGAGCACGAATCTTATCCCTTCAGCCTATAAATATCCGCCGTCGAGGTCCCTTAGCCTCATTCACCCCCCTTCTCACCTCTCTGCCGAGCGCCGCCGCGAGCTTCCTCTCCGCCGTGCCGGAACCCGCCGGAATAGTCCCCGGAGCATCACCGGAGCGAGCCCACCACCGCAGTGTTCTTCGTGTTCTTAACTCCGGCGAGCCACCGCGCGGAAAACTCGTCGCCGGCAGCTCCGACCACCGCATACGCCATTACGGTAAGCCTTCGAGCTTCACTTTCGCGCCGTAGTTGGTAGGGGTGAACCTGGGGAAGATGATGTGGGATCCGACTAAAGAAAGTTTCCGCCAAACCCTTTTTCTTCAGATGTCTTCAACGACTCCGCCTTCGACCTCGGAACCAATCATGGCGACCCCAATCTCCTCCGCCCCTCCTCCCTTCGTTCCAGTCAGGCTGGATCCTTCAAAGGATTCCGGCAAGGAGGCTGAGGGGACCTCTGCTCACCCGGAGAAAGCCTCCGGGGCGGGTCAAACGGAGCAGCAGGCGGAAGAGGTTGCCAAAAAGTTGAAAGCTCGCAAGCGAGACTCCGAAGCTAAGGGAAAATGGTGGCCCTGTACCACCACCGAGATGGAGCTGAAGAACCTCGAGGCGGAGGGCTTCCTGCAACCCGGAAGCTGGAGGTCAGTTCCAGATGAACTAGCTCCGGCTCCGAGGGACGACGAGATGGTGCTGACGAAGGCACTGGTGGAGCGCGGATTTTCATTTCCGCCTTCGGACTTCTTCCTGGAGATTCTGAAGACGTATGGACTCCAACCCCACAACATATCTCCAAACAGCGTGCTTGCCATCAGCAACCACGTCACCCTCTGCGAAGGCCATCTCCGGGTAACCCCCGAGCTCTCTCTGTTCCAATACTTCTTTACTGTCAAGAAGGAGAAGATCCACCAGACCTCCGAGTTGGCAACTTGCGGATCCATCACCTTCATCCTCCGCCCGGGTCGCGTCTACCCCCCCACCGACCGCCACGAATCCGCGAGGTACTGGTCCGAGGGTTTCTTCTACTTGAAGGACGTCTCCGACCCCGCGAGCGAAAAGAAACTGCCGCCTTTCAAGAACTGCCCCGCCACCGAGATTCCGGCATGGTCGCACTGCCCCCACCTTTCCGAATCGCCCCAGCTCACACGCGCCGTCAGGCGGATCTGTAAGCTGACGGAGGAGGGGCTGACGGGGAAGGACTTAACCCTTTCCTGGTTCACCAAGCGGATCCAGCCGCTCCAACAGAGGGACCGCCTGATGTTCCAATACACAGGGCGCGACGACGCAATGCGCGCTACAAAAGATAATCTTTCTGCCGACGCCATCGACAAGAGGATCCGGCTCCTCATCAAAATCCCACGTGAACTTCACGTTCACGTGTGCAACAAAGACATTCATACGAATGATTCCGGAACCGCGGTACGTCGTCTCGACTTTAATCTTTTGTTTCTCTTCGCATCTACTTTTTTGTCTAAGTGTTCAACTTTGCATTAGCTCGAGGCGCTTGAAGAAAGCGAACTCGGAATTCTCCTCCGGGTTCCTTCCACCGGTAACACGGATCCGGATGTCGCATCGGAGGCGGAAGCTCCTGAAGCCCCACGCCCTGCTAAGAGGAAGAAGCCGGCTCCTTCCAGCCCCCATGCGAAATGCCCCCGCGAAGTGCTTAGCACTGCGGCTACCCGGAAAGCGGAGGTGGAAAAGAAGCGCCTCTCGCTGATTAACACCAGCAACAAGGGGTAGCCTGCCATCCAGCATTTCTTCAAGCCTTCCGGGTAAGCTCCTATTTCCGAGATCCAAGTTCTGATTTCACGCTCAAACTTACTTTTATGTTTTTTTCTGAAGCTCCGGAAGCCAGCCCCCCAAGGCCCCAAGGGTCCCAAAGAAGAGAGCCAGGCCATCTCCGGCTTCCTTTCCTATTACTCCTGAGGTTGAAGTTCTGCCCAAGGCTTCATCTGCCAGCAAGCCGGATCCGAAAGACGTCATCAACCTTGATGACCTTCCTGAGGATCCCGCCCACCATGGCGACTCCGCCAAGGGGACCTCCTCACCGGTTCCTCCGCCAGATCAGCCAAGCTCCGCTTTCGCGGGGCCCACTAGAGAAGAGCAGGAGCAAAAGGCTAAGCTCCTCCAAGTTACCAACGCGACTCGAGTCAACCTCCAACCAACTCCGTCCCTCCAAAAGCTTACCCTTGCGCAACGTCACGCGGAAGTTTCCGCCATGCTGAACAAGGTGTGGGGAAAGCCGGACGAGGAGATGCGAGAGCTCGCGGACCTGGAGGACAGCCTGAAGGATTTTTTCGCCAAGCACAAGGAAGTGCGGCAGGTAATACTAGCCCCCAAGCATTGGGTGATATAGTTCCGTGTAACATGTATTAGCCGATGCTTTCCCAGAATGTACCTTTAGGCGGATTCTTCGCTAGCTCCCCAGACTTTAATATCCGACTAACTCTTTGCTGCTTCGTAGACCACGCGGAAACTGCACGAAGATCTGCGCGTGCACGTGCTGGAGCAGATCGCGGAAATCGAGGGGCTGCGCCAGCATGCGGAAAATAGCAAGAAAGATATCCAGCTGCTTGAGACCCGCCTTCAAGGTACGAGATCCGGGTCTTCTACTGTTTGTGCTGACATAGTTGTTTGGGATGCATAATATGTTCGACTTTCTGCCTTCAGAAGAAACTGCCAAGCACTCCTCGTTCGATGAGCTTTCCGCCAAGGTCAAGGTGCTTGAGGCGGAGAATGAGTCCCTCAAAGCCTTCATCCAAGAATCCTCCAGTAAGGAGACTGAGGCGAGGAAAGAGCTCTCCGAGAAGCATGCCCGCGACCTGGCGGAGCTGAATGATAAACTGGAGAAAAGCTAGGGCCGCGTGCTTTCCGTGATATCCAAGAACAGAGTTCTGGAAGCGGAGGCGGAGGCCATTGACAAACTTACCTTCCATAAGCATTTTTCCGTGTCTTTGCTCCGACTATGATGTATGCTCTCTCTAACGGAACTGAACCTCCTTCTTCTACAGCAAGCCTTGGCTTTGAGTGGTCCAAAGAGTCAAACCTGAAGAGGACGGAGGCATACGATGAAGCGCGGATTTCAATTGACGCGTTGTTTGAAGCCTGTCGCGGAATCGCCAAGACTCTGTCGCTGAAGAAGGCCAAAACCACGATCATCGATACGATGACCAAGCTTATGCAACAGGTGCCGGATTTCATCAAGGACTGGCAAAAATCTTCAGCACGCGGAGCCGCCTCCCTAGTCCTAGCCACCTGCAAGGCTCACTTCCCCTCGCTCAACCTGGCGGATGTTGCACGCGGAGCCCCCAAGGATTCCGACATGGGTGCCCTCCTCGCGGAAACCGAAGGCTATGAGCAGCTGTTTGTCAGGCGAGTGGATCACTCGTTCTGGTATAACAAGCACGATCTGCCCGAAGGATTTTCCGATGCAGAGGAGGAGGCAGGTGAGCCGGAGTATTACGGGGAAGGATCCGGGTCAAGCGGCGAGCATTCCGGAGGAAACTCTGGTGACGACTCCGAAGCTGGATCTAGTGACAGCGACGACGGCTCCACCTACCAGCAATCTGAAGAGGAGGACTCCGAGTAGAGTTCCTGTTTTAGACAATGAAACAAATTGCATCATTTTGGCCCCGGAGTGGGTTTGTAATAATACTTTAAATTCTTAAGTAGCTAGGAACGAAACAATTATGCATGGGGCGGAAACACTTATCCTGCTATCCGTTAATGTTATGTGCATGTTTCGTTTTATGTCGGAAAGCAAGTGCTGACTTCGTTGTTTTCCGGCTTGCCCGCTTGACCTTCCGCGAGCCGGAAGACCTTAGCCGGAAACGCTCGCCAGCAGCGACGAAGCCCAATGGCAATCCGTCAATAACCGCGGAAACAAGCCCCCAAGCATAAGTGCCGGAAATCGCTACTAGGAATCCACGAGTTCGCAACAGACAACAACTTAATCAGAAAACTTAAGCTTACGCCCTAAAGGACGATTTTTGAAAATCACAACTTTTATACACGCCTAGGCGGAAAAATCCAGCTCTGCGGTTTTAGTCGGAAAACATACACGGTCTAAAAATGAACAAGTAAAGGAGGTAAAAGACTCAAAGAGTGAACCATAAGCTTTATTTCATTGATCATGTATAACTATTACAGAGTTTGTAACTCGGAAAAAATATGCTAAGTGTAGAAAGGACGTAGCTGTGCGATATTCCAAGGGCGATCTGTTTCATTGTAGATGTCATCCGGATCCTCACGCTTGCGTTTCCGGTGCCAGTTAGCAGGTCTATCCCTTAGCTCGCGGAAATCAACAAGGTAGTACGACCCGTTATGAAGCACTTTGCTAACGACGAAGGGTCCTTCCCATGGAGATTGCAGCTTATGGTCTTTCACCTGTCGAAGGCGGAGGACCAGGTCTCCCGCCATGAAGGAGCGTTTCCGAACTCGACGACTATGATAACGTCGGAGCTTCTGCTGGTAGATGGCGGAGCGCTGGTCAGCTAAGTTCCGAGCTTCCTCGATCAGGTCCACCGATAGCTGTCTGGCCTCATCAGCTGTTTCTTCATTGTAGGCGGAAACTCGCGGTGAATCGTGGATGATGTCGGAGGGAAGCACGGCTTCGGATCCGTATACCAGGAAAAATGGGATAAACCCTGTTGATCTGTTAGGGGTGGTTCGTAAACTCCACAAAACAGCTTCCAACTCATCAGCCCAAGCTCCGGCTGCTCGCCGCAGCGGTTCTTCAAGGCGCGGTTTAATTCCTGATAATATTAGGCCGTTAGCCCTTTCAACCTGACCATTGGATTGCGGGTGAGCCACAGATGCAAGGTCCAGCCGTATCCCCATTGTTTCACAATAATCCCTCAACTCTCCTTGAGCGAAGTTTGTGCCATTATCTGTGATTATGCTGTGTGGGATGCCGAATCTCATCACGAGGCTGCAGACGAATTTTAGTGCCGTAGCACCATCGGCTTTTCTCACTGGCTTAGCCTCGATCCATTTGCTGAACTTGTCAACAGCGACCAGGAGGTATTCAAAACCGCCAGGAGATGATCTTTTTAACTTACCAACCATATCGAGCCCCCAGACCGCAAATGGCCAGGTGATAGGTATGGTCTTCAGCTCTTGGGTTGGAGCGTTTGGTTGAGTAGCGTAGTACTGACAACCTCGGCAGGTCTTGACTATTTTGTCAGCATCTTCTTTAGCTGTGAGCCAATAGAAACCTAACCGAAAAGCTTTTGCAACGAGTGACCTGGGAGCGGCATGATGCCCGCAATCCCCTGCGTGGATCTCTCTGAGGATCTCAATGCCATCTTGATTGGAGACGCATTTGAGAAATACCCCTGCTGCACTTCGTTTGTAGAGCTGTCCATCAACTACTGTGTAGGTTCTTGCTCGTCTGACGATCTGTCTTGCGAGGACCTCGTCCTCAGGCAACTTCTGATCGATGAGGTAGTCCAGGAAAGGCTGTGTCCAAGCCGGAATGATAGCCATCACTTCCCTAGCCGGAGACACTGCCACCTCTGGGTTTTCCGGGTTAGCGCCCTTAACTGAGGGTATCCGGAGATGCTCCAGGAAAATGCCGGGCGGAATTTGCTTCCTGCCGGATCCGAGCTTGGATAGCATATCTGCCGCTGTGTTATCGTCTCTTCTGACGTACTTGACTTCGTATCCGAGGAAGCACTTGGCGATCTCATCAACTTCGTCTCTGTAGGCCGCCATGACGGAATTTCTGGCTTTCCAGGTTCCGGCTACTTGTTGTGCCACCAGGTCGGAATCTCCACAGCATATGATGTGCTTGATCCCAATTTCCTTAGCGATGCGCAGACCATGTAGTAGAGCCTCGTATTCGGCCATGTTGTTTGTAGCTTCGAAGTGGATCTGCAGAACGTACTGCAGTTCTTCTCCGGTAGGGGACTTCAGGGTGACTCCGGCTCCTGAGCCTTGATGCTGCTTGGATCCATCGAAGTGCATGACCCATGTCTCTGGTTCTGGCTCCAGACTTGCATCCGGAGCTTCTGTCCAATCTGCAACGAAATCTTCCAGGACTTGGGATTTTACCGCAGTCCTTGGCTTGTAAGCGATGTCGAAGGCGGATAATTCAATGCCCCATTTAGCCGTACGTCCTGTTGCGTCAGCGTTGTTGAGAATTGTTGACAGCGGAGCCTTGCTCACAACTGTTACTGGGTGCTCTTGGAAGTAGTGTCTCAGCTTTCGGCTGCCTAGGAACACTCCATAGGCTAGTTTCTGAAAGTGAGGGTATCTTTGCTTTGACTCCGTCAGCACCTCGCTAATGTAGTAGACAGGTCTCTGGACGTCATACGCATGACCTTCTTCCTTTCGCTCCACCACGATGACGAGGCTGATGACTTTGTTGGTAGCTGCCAGATAAAGGAGCATTGGCTCTGACTCTGCTGGAGCTGCCAAGATAGGTGGAGAGGTGAGTATTTCCTTCAACCCCCGAAGAGCTGCGTCAGCTGCGTCGTCCCAGACAAATTTGTCTGTTTTCTTCAGCAGCTTGTACAGAGGTAGCGCCTTCTCGCCAAGACGGCTAACAAACCTACTGATTGCTGCGACACAACCAGTTAGTCGTTGCACATCTTTGAGACAAGTTGGCCGTTTGATACACAGGATTGCCTTGATCTTTTCCGGGTTAACCTCAATGCCTCTGTGAGAGACTATGAAGCCAAGGAGTTTTCCGGCTGGCACGCCAAAGACGCACTTCAGCGGATTCAACATCATCTTGTACCTGCGGAGGTTGTCGAAGGTTTCTGTGAGGTCGCTGATCAAGTCGGATCCTTTCCGGGTCATGACCGCGATGTCGTCGACGTATGCGTGCACGTTCCGGCCAATTTGGTCCTTCAGGCACCGCTGCATCGTACGTTGGTAGGTGGCACCTGCGTTTTTCAAACCAAAAGGCATAGTAACATAGCAGTAAGTACCAAACGGGGTAATGAATGAAGTTGCCTTTTGGTCGGATTCCTTCATCCGGATCTGATGGTACCCGGAATACGCATCAAGAAAACACAGAAGTTCCGCCCCCGCCGTCGAATCAATGACTTGGTCAATGCGCGGCAAGGGGAACGGATCCTTCGGGCAATGCTTGTTCAAGCCAGAGTAATCGATGCACATTCTTAGTATTTCAGTGTTCTTTTTGGGTACAAGGACGGGATTCGCGACCCAATCGGTGTGGATAACTTCTATTACAAAACCTGCTTCTAGTAACTTTGCTAGTTCCATTCCTATGGCGCGGCGCTTCTTATCTCCAAAGCGTCGCATAGCTTGCTTCACCGGTTTAGCCCCCGGATTTATGTTGAGGTAGTGCTCGGCGAGTTCCCTAGGTACTCCGGACATGTCAGAAGGTTGCCATGCGAAGATATCCATGTTAGCGCGGAGGAACTCGACGAGCGCGCTTTCCTAATTGGGGTCCATGTTGGCTCCGACTAAAACCTGCTTGGAAGAGTCGCCTGGGATGAGGTCGTGCTTCTTGGTTTCTATCGCGGCCTTGAAGGAGGTTTTCTGCTCGGAGATCTGCTTCTTGGTGGTCTGCATCTCAGTCGGATCCACCGCGGCTCTGTAGCCTTTTATCTCTTCTCCGGATATCACAGACTCTGCGAAGGCGGCTTCGCCTAACTCGCACTCATGAGCCTTTTTGTAATCTCCGGTCACGGTAATCATACCCTTAGGACCCGGAATCTTGAGCTTGTTGTAGATGTAGCACGCTCTTGCGTGGAACTTGTGGTAGGTGGGCCTGCCGAAGATGACGTGGTAGGAGCTCTTGAAGGGCACAACTTCAAACGTGATCTTCTCTTCGCGGAAATTATGAACATCGCCAAAAGCCACGGGAAGTGTGATGCTGCCGAGGGAATTCGCCTTCTTACCCGGAACCACGCCATGAAACTCAGTGGTACTGTGTTTAAGCTGTTCCTTGGTGAGGTTCATCCGCTCTAGAGTCTCCAGGTACATGATGTTCAGGCTGGCTCCGCCATCCATGAGGCACTTGGAGAAGTCATACCCATCTATGCGGGGACTTACAACCAAGGCGTAGCATTCTTTTGGCACAATTGCGGGGTGATCCTTCCTATCAAATGTGCACGGGATTTCCGACCACCTGACGTACTGCGGCACAGCCGGAACTATGGCGTTCAGGATCCGGGTAGCTGACTTGGAGGCGCGTACTGTTGGGGTCCCGAGGAAAGTGTGGTAAGCCCCCACGCTCTTTTTGTCGAATGGGTTGGATTTACCTGCGGATCCTGCCTTGGGATCCGGCGAGTTATCATCCTCATCCATCGCCTCGGAACTATCTTCCTCTTTGTCTTTGTTCTTGCCCTTGCCACCTTTGCCGCGTGGGCGGTGCTTCCGGGCGCGCTTGTATCCTGCCTCCGGGTCGTTCTTTAGATCATTGACCCACTTGCAGTTGCGGTTGGTATGAGTGGACTTCCCTGTAACCGGATCCAGATGGGCCAGGCAGGGCATGTCTCTGTACTCCTCGTAGGTTTGCGGGGCGCGGGATCCGCCAGCCGTGACCTCAGAGGTATGCTGCTGACCCCTGCCGGCTCCGCCTCCACGTCCGCGTCCTCTTCCGCCTCCTGAACCTCCGCGTTGAAACGCCATGGCGACCATCTCGGATCCGCCACTCTTCTGGTCATCAGGGTTTTTGCGCTTGTGGCTGCTGCTACTGCCGTTATCACGGTTTTTCTTCTGTTGATGTAAGGGGATTGCTGTAGCTGCGAGATCACCGCCTGCGTTGTCATCGGCAGCAGTATGATCACTGGCAATGGAGATCATCTCATCCAAAGTCAACTTGCTTGAGTTAGCCAAACGAGTGAGCGTATGCCTCAGCAATCCTCCCCTCTGCAGTCCACCAATGAAAGCGTACATGGCGGTGGTGTGGTCGACGTTTTCGCACTCGTTCCTGCATGCCAACCATCGTGTGAGGTAGTTTCTTGAGGTTTCTCCCTTCTTCTGGATGCAGGCTTGCAGGTCGCTTGCCGTGGCAGGTCTTTTGTAGGTGCCTCTGAAGTGTTTCTCGAAAGCGGTCTTCAGATCGAACCAGCAAAAGATGGAATTCTTCTCGAGGTCACTGAGCCAGATCCGGGCTGGACCTACAAGGTACAACTGGAGCATGCGGCAGGCGATGTTAGGGGTTCCTCCGGCAAAGGTTACTGCATTATAGTAATCCTCAATCCAGGTATCCGGCCTTTCGGTGCCATCATAATGCTTCAGATTTCCGGGTAGCTTGAGGTTCATCCTTGGCTTTGGTTCCTCTCGAATCATCCTGCCAAAGCACTTCGGACCAATGTAGTCGGTTCTGTATTCGTTAAGGCGATCCCGTGCGTCGCGCGGGCCGTGGTGAGGGGATTGTGAGCGAGAGCGAGATCTCCGGTCGTCGCCTCCGCCTCCACCTCCGCCGCCACCGCTAGGTAGTGGTGAGGGAGACCTGCGAGGTGGGTGGTCCGATTTCTTGCTTCCGCCAACTGATTCTCCTCGGCCTTCCTGGTGCTGGCTCCGGCTCCTGTGGCTGCCTTCGCCCTGGCGCTGGCTGCCCTGGTCGTTCCGGCGAGGCTCCGGGTCACGGCTCCGGCGAGGCTCTGGATCGCGGCTCCGGCGAGGCTCTGGGCCGCGCTCCTCATTCCGACTCCTCCTGGGCTCGGGCTCACGAACATTGTTCTGGTTCCGGCGTGGTTCCGGCGAGCGCTCCCTGTTTCTGTTTCTTGGCAGCACGTTGTCGCGGATAACAATTCCACCATGCCCTGGGGGCCTGGTGTTTCCGGCTGGACTACGGCGGCGAGGGGGTCGCGGGTAACCATTAGGCGGAGGAGAGGGGTTGCGGTGCTTGTCCCGTCCAGAGTACATTGCATCCTTTCCCTTTCTTGGATCTGACGGTGGCGTCTTTGATGGTACGGGGATCGGATTTGGGTGTTCCCTGGCTTTCCTTCTGCGCTCCGAAGATCCGGTGTGTGATTCATCATCGGGTCGCCGATCAGCGCGGGCGTCCTTCTGCGCGGTAGATACACAGTTATCCGGATTGGATTCCAACCTGCGCGAAGTATCTGCCTTGCTCTGCTGCTGCATTGCTGAAGCGACAAGTGTGCGGAGGTAGTTGATATCAACTTCTTTGTCCTTCTTCTTCAACAGTTCCGCAGCTTTTTGCATGTTGTCCTTTGGGGTTTCGAGCGGTCGGTGCTCTGCGGGCGTGTTGAAGGGTATCCTGCGAGGCGGAATTGCTTCTCTAACAATTCGATCGGCTTCCGCCTGCGCATAGATCATCTTTACTTCCCACTCTGCCCTCATGCTCTTGACCTGCTCGAGTGTGGCAGTAATTTCGCGATCCTGTCTGTCGAAATTTTCCGCCAATCCTGCGGCTTCCGCCCTCTCTTCCCTTAGCGCGGCTTCGGTCTCGGCGAGCTTCTTGGCAGTGGCCAGCATTTCCTGTCTAGTAGCTTCTAGAGCCTCCAGATCTGCGGCGTCGCCCGGGGTTATAGGTGTGTTAAGAACTGCTCGCGCAACCATCTCTTCAGCTGTCAGGGGCTCCTCCGAGGAAGAATCTCTGCGGGGTCGCTCCTGAGACCTTGGAGATCCTTGGTGGGATGGCTGAGGGTCAGATTGGTTGGTAGCCTCTTCTGATCCAGTTTGTCCCTGCGCTGCTACCGTTGCGAGAACCTGCTTAGGCTGGGCGGAGTCGACTTCAGGCTGATCACCGAAACCGTACTCCCCTAGCTTGCGGTTAAACTCGTCAGTGTCCATGGAGGGGGTGTCTCCGGAAATTGGGCTCAGATTGCCCAAAATCGACTCTTCAACCGGAGTTCCGCTTTCTCCGACAAGCTCAGCCTAATCCGGATCCGCGTCGTTTTCCGGTGCCTCTACCTGCTCAGGACCAGCTCCGCCTTCTGGAGGGGCGGTTCCGGCGGTATGGGCCAAGAAGTGTACGAAGTGGCACCTCTGCTTTTCTAACACCTGGGAGACCCAAGCGGATTTGCATTGGTCTTCCACTGTTGTTTCCTGCTCAGGGGCGGATTGGGTGGGCTTTGAAATTTCCAGATCCGAGGCGGATTCTTCCTGGGGAAGCTCCTGCATCTCAGATCGGATCCTCGCGACAGCGTCCAGCTCTGCGGCGGTCGCGTCTGCGTTACTTACCAGTGGGTTTCCATCGGAATCGACGGTTTCCCCGATGAAGATGTGTATGCCGCCAATTGGGACGATGGAGAGCTTGACGGGGTTTGCCCTAGCCGGAATCCAACACTCGTCTGGAGGGACGATCGGCAGATTCCCGGCGTAAAGGACGCGCCCCACAGCGATGGTGTCGTCGTAGCTTCCCATGGCGGAACCCTCCCGGTTCCGGCCTCCAGACGCCACAGGCCCCACGGTGGGCGCCAACTGTCGTTGCCTAATCGACGGTACCTCGAAGGAGGGATCCTCACGAGGGGAAGAAGAAGTAGGGGCCATAGGGCGGAGTGCACACGGGACGGTGGTACGCGAGTTACCCAGCTTCGGAACACCTGCACGATGACAGGGCCTACTGCTGCTTGTCTGGAATTATCTGGGCGCTTTCGCGTTGTTACAATGAGTTGTGGTTGTGCCTCTAGGGCTCCCGGGATCCGGCTTATAAAGGCGCACGGATCTAGGGTTTACATGGAGAGTCCTAGCCGGATTACAGATAGCCTAGCTACGATACAATATCTTGCCGTGCACGTCACGGATCCGCCTTCCATATACGTCGTACTGGATCCGGGTTCCTCATGGGCCTCCGTGGATCCGGGTTACTCCTAATGTCGGTACGAATCCGGCTTACTGATCCTGGGCCAGACTTCTTCCTTCATGATCAACAACAACTGGGCCGCCCGATGGGCCACATGCCTCATCACCATCTGTGGGCCACCCGGGCTTGCTGGATCTAGGCACTGTCGATGGTACACCCATGAAGTATACCCACAACAGTCGGGGAAGGCGATTTGCAGAGCTCTTGAGGAAGCCTGCATGTGGACTGGAAGAGGACGGACGCGCGGAGGAGGAGATGATGCGGGAAGAAGATAAGTTCGGATGAGGATGTGGGTGGGCCCTTTTTTCCTCTTGTTCGGTTCCATAGCCACGAAGAGGTGTAACTGGCAACGTGTCTACCCAGACGATCGGAACGTGTAATCCCCCGGGGGAATAGAAGCGTTTCCCTTTGTTAATTCTACTCCAACCGTTTATGATCAAATCCCCTCCCTGGCAATCGATTGCTGGAGCGATCACTTTCCTTGGCGCGACAGCTTTCGCGCCATGCGCGAAATCAATTCCTTTTTTGTCTTGTAGTGTTTAATTACGTTCATATGTAGCTTTGTGTTCACACTAACAGTTCACGTTACCACTTGCAAGTTGCATACAGCCAAGAACGTTCACACTGCATGCATGCATAAAGTATCTCATGAGTTTGCATTTAATGAGCCAACTTTTCAGCACGAGGCTAGCTCTCACAAGTTGCTGCATTCATGCACAGAGCATCTCGCTCTTTTTTTTCAGCACGACGCATACTTTCAATTCTCCTTATTTGCAATTCCCCTTTGACAATTCTCTTTTTTTGCAATTCCCTTTATGTTGTTATTTCGTACGGTAATTCATGTTTTTCTTGATTAATTTTTAAAATTCCCTTTTTTGGGCCAGTGGGTTTTAAGGGGGAAAATAACGGGTGAGAAGATCCACTTGCAACTCAAATGAACTACCACTTGTTACTCAAATTAAGTACTGTTTTAATTTGTAAGCTAACAAAAGTTGCTAAAATATTAGGGTTGCTAACAAATGTAAATGAAATTTACATTTTAGGTCGCTACATATTTATATTTACCGTTGATAAATAACGGGCCACCGGGTTGATAGCTTGTAAACTAAAAGAGAGTCGCTAAAATATTCTAAATGAAATACTTTTTAGGGTTATTATTTATTTTATATTTACAGTTGATAAATAACGAGGCACCAGGTTGATAGCTTGTAAAATAAAAAAGTGTTCTCTAAAATATTCTAAATGAAATACTTTTTAGGGTTGGTAGTTTTTTTATAATTATCATTGATAAATAACGGAGCACCGGGTTGATAACTTGTAAACTAAAAAGAGTCATCAAAATATTCGAAATGAAGCTAGATTTTTAGGATTGGTAGTTATTTATATTTACCGTTGATAAATAACAGGACACCGGGTTGATAGCTTCAAAACTAAAAAAATATTCGCTAAAATGTTTAAAATAAAACAAACTTTGGGGTCGATAATTTTATACATTTACCGTTGATCACTCAAGTACGAAGGGGTTGATTATTCAAAACAGGGAGGCTTGATAACTTTTAGCCCGAAAAAAATTCTCGAAACATATCAACATGGGTGCTAGTTTTGAAGATCTCGTCGAGACGGATTTATTGGTGAAAGCGAATCTTAATTTGGAGTTGTTGTTTGAAAGTTAAAATATTTTGAATTTTCTAATTTGAAAAAGATTTCGCTGACATCAGCAGATTCGTCTATTTGTGCATGCTTGCAGAACTTTTCCTCAATACTCTGCACCTGGTTGATAATTTTATACATTTACCGTTGATTACTCAAGTACAGAGGGGTTGATTATTCAAATAGAGAGGCTTGATAACTTTTAGCCCGAAAAAAAGTTTCTCGAAACATATCAACATGGGTGCTAGTTTTGAAGATCTCATCGAGACAGATTTATTGGTAAAAGCGGATCTTAATTTGGAGTTGTCGTTTGAAAGTTAAAACGTTTTGAATTTACAAATTTGGAAAAGATTCCGCTGACATCAGCAAATTCGTCTATTTTGTGCATGCTGATACGCGTACAGCACGCGTCCGTTGGGAACCCCAAGAGGAAGGTGTGATGCGTACAGCGGCAAGTTTTCCCTCAGTAAGAAACCAAGGTTTATCGAACCAGTAGGAGCCAAAAAGCACGTTGAAGGTTGATGGCGGCGAAATATAGTGCGGCGCAACACCAGGGATTCCGGCGCCAACGTGGAACCTGCACAACACAACCAAAGTACTTTGCCCCAACGAAACAGTGAGGTTGTCAATCTCACCGGCTTGCTGTAACAAAGGATTAGATGTATAGTGTGGATGATGATTGTTTGCAGAGAACAGTAGAACAAGTATTGTAGTGGATTGTATTCGATTAAAAGAATGGACCGGGGTCCACAGTTCACTAGTGGTGTCTCTCCCATAAGATAAATAGCATGTTGGGTGAACAAATTACAGTTGGGCAATTGACAAATAGAGAGGGCATGACCATGCATATACATGATATGATGAGTATAGTGAGATTTAATTGGGCATTACGACAAAGTACATAGACCGCTATCCAGCATGCATCTATGCCTAAAAAGTCCACCTTCAGGTTATCATCCGAACCCCTTCCAGTATTAAGTTGCAAACAACAGACAATTGCATTAAGTATGGTGCGTAATGTAATCAATAACTACATCCTCGGACATAGCATCAATGTTTTATCCCTAGTGGCAACAGCACATCCATAACCTTAGAGGTTTCTCTCACTCCCCCAGATTCACGGAGACATGAACCCACTATCGAGCATAAATACTCCCTCTTGGAGTTACAAGCATCAACTTGGCCAAAGCATCTACTAGTAACGGAGAGCATGCAAGATCATAAACAACACATAGATTGATAATCAACATAACATAGTATTCTCTATTCATCGGATCCCAACAAACACAACATATAGCATTACAGATAGATGATCTTGATCATGTTAGGCAGCTCACAAGATCCGACAATGAAGCATAATGAGGAGAAGATAACCATCTAGCTACTGCTATGGACCCATAGTCCAGGGGTGAACTACTCACTCATCACTCCGGAGGCGACCATGGCGGTGTAGTGTCCTCCGGGAGATGATTCCCCTCTCCGGCAGGGTGCCGGAGGCGATCTCCTGAATCCCCCGAGATGGGATTGGCGGCGGCGGCGTCTCTGGAAGGTTTTCCGTATCGTGGCTCTCGGTACTGGGGGTTTCGCGATGAAGGCTATTTGTAGGCGGAAGGGCAGAGTCGGGAGAGTCACGAGGGGCCCACACGCTAGGCCGGCGCGGCCAGGGCTTGGGCCGCGCCGCCCTAGTGTGGCGCCGCCTCGTGGCCCCACTTCGTCTTCTCTTCGGTCTTCTGGAAGCTTCGTGTGAAAATAGGCCCCTGGGCGTTGATTTCGTCGAATTCCGAGAATATTTCCTTACTAGGATTTCTGAAACCAAAAACAGCAGAAAACAGCAACTGGCACTTCGGCATCTCGTTAATAGGTTAGTGCCGGAAAATGCATAAATATGACATAAAGTATGCATAAAACATGTAGATATCATCAATAATGTGGCATGGAACATAAGAAATTATTGATACGTCGGAGACGTATCAGCATCCCCAAGCTTAGTTTCTGCTCGTCCCGAGCAGGTAAACGATAACAAAGATAATTTCTGGAGTGACATGCCATCATAACCTTGATCATACTATTGTAAGCATATGTAATGAATGCAGCGATCAAAACAATGTAAATGACACGAGTAAACAAATGAATCATATAGCAAATACTTTTCATGAATAGTACTTCAAGACAAGCATCAATAAGTCTTGCATAAGAGTTAACTCATAAAGCAATAATTCATAGTAGAGGTATTGAAGCAACACAAAGGAAGATTAAGTTTCAGCGGTTGCTTTCAACTTGTAACATGTGCATCTCATGGATATTTGTCAACATAGATTAATATAACAAGTGCAATATGCAAGTATGTAGGAATCAATGCACATTTCACACAGGTGTTTGCTTCTTGAGGTGGAGAGAGATAGGTGAACTGACTCAACAATAAAAGTAGAAGAATGGTCCTTCAAAGAGGAAAGCATCGATTGCTATATTTGTGCTAGAGCTTTGATTTTGAAAACAAGAAACAATTTTGTCAACGGTAGTAATAAAGCATATGTGTCATGTAAATTATATCTTACAAGTTGCAAGCCTCATGCATAGTATACTAATAGTGCCCGCACCTTGTCCTAATTAGCTCGGATTACCTGGATTATCATCGCAATGCATATGTTTTAACCAAGTGTCACAAAGGGGTACCTCTATGCCGCCTGTACAAAGGTCTAAGGAGAAAGCTCGCATCAGACTTCTCGCTATTGATTATTCTCAACTTAGACATCCATACCGGGACAATATAGACAATAGATAATGGACTCCTCTTTTATGCATAAGCATTCAACAACAATTAATTTTCTCATATGAGATTGAGGATATTTGTCCAAAACTGAAACTTCCACCATGGATCATGGCTTTAGTTAGCGGCCCAATGTTCTTCTCTAACAATATGCATGCTCTAACCATTAAATAAGTGGTAAATCTCCCTTACTTCAGACAAGACGGACATGCATAGCAACTCACATGATATTCAACAAAGTGTAGTTGATGGCGTCCCCAGGAACACGGTTATCGCACAACAAGCAACTTAATAAGAGATAAAGTGCATAAGTACATATTCAATACCACAATAGTTTTTAGGCTATTTATCCCATGAGCTATATATTGCAAAGGTAGAGGATAGAAATTTTAAAGGTAGCACTCAAGCAATTTACTTTAGAATGGCGGAGAAATACCATGTAGTAGGTAGGTATGGTGGACACAAATGGCATAGTGGTTGGCTCAAGGATTTTGGATGCATGAGAAGTATTCCCTCTCGATACAAGGTTTAGGCTAGCAAGGTTATTTGAAACAAACACAAGGATGAAGCGGTGCAGCAAAACTCACATAAAAGACATATTGTAAACATTATAAGACTCTACACCGTTTTCCTTGTTGTTCAAACTCAATACTAGAAATTATCTAGACTTTAGAGAGACCAAATATGCAAACCAAATTTTAGCAAGCTCTATGTATTTCTTCATTAATAGGTGCAAAGTATATGATGCAAGAGCTTAAACATGAGCACAACAATTGCCAAGTGTCACATTATCCAAGACATTATAGCAATTACTACATGTATCGTTTTCCAATTCCAACCATATAACAATTTAACGAAGAAGAAACTTTCGCCATGAATATTATGAGTAAAGCCTAAGGACATATTGGTCCATATGCAACAGCGGAGCGTGTCTCTCTCCCACACAAAGAATGCTAGGATCCACTTTATTCAAACAAAACAAAAATGAAAACAAACAGACGCTCCAAGCAAAGCACATAAGATGTGATGGAATAAAAATATAGTTTCAGGGGAGGAACCTGATAATGTTGTCGATGAAAAAGGGGATGCCTTGGGCATACCCAAGCTTAGATGCTTGAGTCTTCTTGATATATGCAGGGGTGAACCACTGGGGAATCCCTAAGCTTAGAGCTTTCACTCTCCTTGATCATGTTGTATCATCTCCCTCTCTTGATCCTTGAAAACTTCCTCCACACCAAACTCAAAACAACTCATTAGAGGGTTAGTGCACAATCAAAATTTACATGTTCAGAGGTGACATAATCATTCTTAACACTTCTGGATATTGCACAAAGCTACTGAAAGTCAATGGAATCGAAAAATCCATCAAGCATAGCAAAACAGGCAATGCGAAATAAAAGGCAGAATTTGTCAAAACAGAACAGTTCGTAAAGACGAATTTTATTGAGGCACCAGACTTGCTCAAATGAAAATGCTCAAATTTAATGAAAGTTGCGTACATATCTGAGGATCACTCACGTCAATTGGCATAATTTTCTGAGTTACCTACAGAGAATTAGGCCCAGATTCGTGACAGCAAAGAAATCTGTTTCTGCGCAGTAATCCAAATCTAGTATGAACCTTACTATCAACGATTTTACTTGGCACAACAACGCACAAAACTAAGATAAGGAGAGGTTGCTATAGTAGTAACAACTTCCAAGACTCAAATATAAAATAAAAGTACTGTAGTAAAAAACATGGGTTGTCTCCCATAAGCGCTTTTCTTTAACGCCTTTCAGCTAGGCGCAGAAAGTGTGTGTCAAGTATTGTCAAGAGACGAAGTGTCAACATCATAATTTTCACAATTTGTCCCATTGGGTATCTTAGATGCTCCCTTATCTATAGTGGTTTTAAGAGCTTTATCAATTTTAGGCCTATAATAGCTTTTTGGTTTAGGCCCCTTAGAGACATACATGAACTTTTGCTCCTTACCCACATAAGCTTTCTCTCTAAATTTTATAGATGAAAAGGTTGAACCCAGTGTTCCCATAGCCTCTTCAAGTTCACTAATCCTTTGGGTTTGATTATCATGAATAGCACAAGATTCTAAGATGGCGATTCTCTCATTAATTCCACCTAGAGATTTATCAAGTTTATCAGTGCTATCAAGTAATGCTCCCAAAGTAGTATCAATACTTGGAAGATTTTGCTCTATGGTTTCCAACTTTTTCATGACATCTTCAAGAGAGGTTTCAATTTTAACTTCATTAACAGGTGGTATTCCAAATAAACTCTCAACAATGCAACTAGCTTCTAAGGCAGGAGTACCTAAGAAGTTACCTCCCGCGAGACAATCAAGAACATACCTATTCCAGCTAGAGATACCAACATAAAAATTCCTAAGTAGGATATTGGTGGAGTGTTTCTTAGTGCACCTATTATGGGCATCACTAATTCTATACCAAGCATCTTTTAAACATTCTTCCCCTTGTTGCTTAAACGCACGAACTTCAACTTCAGGATTACTCATTTTAGCAATAGTAAATAAAGCAAACTAGATAAAGTAAATGCAAGTAATTAATTTTTTTGTGTTTTTAATATAGAGTATGCAAACAAGACAGTAAATAAAGTAAAACTAGAAACTAATTTTTTTGTGTTTTGATTTAGTGCAGCAAACAAAGTAGTAAATAAAATAAAGCAAGACAAAAACAAAGTAAAGAGATTGGGATGTGGAGACTCCCCTTGCAGCGTGTCTTGATCTCCCCGGCAACGGCGCTAGAAAATCTGCTTGATACGCGTACAGCACGCGTCCGTTGGGAACCCCAAGAGGAAGGTGTGATGCGTACAGCGGCAAGTTTTCCCTCAGTAAGAAACCAAGGTTTATCGAACCAGTAGGAGCCAAGAAGCACGTTGAAGGTTGATGGCGGCGAGATATAGTGCGGTGCAACACCAGTGATTCCGGCGCCAACGTGGAACCTGCACAACACAACCAAAGTACTTTGCCCCAACGAAACAGTGAGGTTGTCAATCTCACCGGATTGCTGTAACAAAGGATTAGATGTATAGTGTGGATGATGATTGTTTGCAGAGAACAGTAGAACAAGTATTGCAGTGGATTGTATTCGATTAAAAGAATGGACCGGGGTCCACAGTTCACTAGTGGTGTCTCTCCCATAAGATAAATAGCATGTTGGGTGAACAAATTACAGTTGGGCAATTGACAAATAGAGAGGGCATGACCATGCATATACATGATATGATGAGTATAGTGAGATTTAATTGGGCATTACGACAAAGTACATAGACCGCTATCCAGCATGCATCTATGCCTAAAAAGTCCACCTTCAGGTTATCATCCGAACCCCTTCCAATATTAAGTTGCAAACAACAGAAAATTGCATTAAGTATGGTGCGTAATGTAATCAATAACTACATCCTCGGACATAGCATCAATGTTTTATCCCTAGTGGCAACAGCACATCCATAACCTTAGAGGTTTCTCTCACTCCCCCAGATTCACGGAGACATGAACCCACTATCGAGCATAAATACTCCCTCTTGGAGTTACAAGCATCAACTTGGCCAAAGCATCTACTAGTAACGGAGAGCATGCAAGATCATAAACAACACATAGATTGATAATCAACATAACATAATATTCTCTATTCATCGGATCCCAACAAACACAACATATAGCATTACAGATAGATGATCTTGATCATGTTAGGCAGCTCACAAGATCCGACAATGAAGCATAATGAGGAGAAGACAACCATCTAGCTACTGCTATGGACCCATAGTCCAGGGGTGAACTACTCACTCATCACTCCGGAGGCGACCATGGCGGTGTAGAGTCCTCCGGGAGATGATTCCCCTCTCCGGCAGGGTGCCGGAGGCGATCTCCTGAATCCCCCGAGATGGGATTGGCGGCGGCGGCGTCTCTGGAAGGTTTTCCGTATCGTGGCTCTCGGTACTGGGGGTTTCGCGACGAAGGCTATTTGTAGGCGGAAGGGCAGAGTCGGGAGAGTCACGAGGGGCCCACACGCTAGGCCGGCGCGGCCAGGGTTTGGGCCACGCCGCCCTAGTGTGGCGCCGCCTCGTGGCCCCACTTCGTCTTCTCTTCGGTCTTCTGGAAGCTTCGTGTGAAAATAGGCCCCTGGGCGTTGATTTCGTCCAATTCCGAGAATATTTCCTTACTAGGATTTCTGAAACCAAAAACAGCAGAAAACAACAACTGGCTCTTCGGCATCTCGTTAATAGGTTAGTGCCGGAAAATGCATAAATATGACATAAAGTATGCATAAAACATGTAGATATCATCAATAATGTGGCATGGAACATAAGAAATTATCGATACGTCGGAGACGTATCACATGCATGCAGAACTTTTTCTCAATAGTCTGCACGAGGTTGATAATTTTATACATTTACCGTTGATCACTCAAATACAGAGGGGTTGATTATTCAAATAGAAAGAGTTGATAACTTTTAGCCAGAAAAAAAGTTTGTCGAAACATATTAACATGGGTGCTAATTTTGAAGATCTCGTCGAGACAAATTTTTTGGTGGAAGCGAATCTTAATTTGGAGTTGTCATTTGAAAATTAAAATGTTTTGAATTTTCAAATTTGGAATAGATTCCGCTGACATCAGCAAATTCGTCTATTTTGTGCATGCATGCAGAACCTTTTCTAAATAGCCTCATCAGGTTGATAATTTTATACATTTACCGTTGATCACACAATTACGGGGGTTGATTATTTAAATAGAAAGGATTGATAACTTTTAGCCCGAAAAAAAAGTTGTCGAAACATATTAACATGGGTTCTAGTTTTGAAGATCTCGACGAGACCGACTCATAGGTGAAAACAGATCTTAAATCGGAGTTATCGTTTGTGAGATAAAACGTTTTCAATTTTCAAATTCGGAAAGATTCTCGCTTACGTCATCAAATTCGTCTGTTTCTACATGCATGCAAAACTTTCCCTTAATAGCCTCCACTATAGTCCAAATTTTGCCAAAAATAGAAAAAAAAATTGATTGAAAACTGAGCCCTCATTCTCTCCCTAGCGCTCGAGCGCTAGCTAGGGCAGCCCGTTTATGATGGTGTTGTCTCCATCCACACAGGGGCAGAGCTACTGGACTGCCCGGACTCTCATGAAAACGCACCTCCAACCACTAGTGAGTCATTATGGATGGTGTATGGGGAGTATCTTCGCTTTAAGAGCAAGTACAATAGAGTCCAGTCAGCTGACTATAAAACATTAAATAATATATTTTAGATGAGTTGGAGGAGAGAGAAGAGGAGAGAGAAGGGAGGTGGGCTACTATGCAATAGCCAGCTCTTGCACGTGCTCCTAGGCACTTTGTGAGAGTGAAAGGTGGGACATATGTTAGTAAAGTGCTTCATTCTTATAGCCAACTATTATACATGTTAGCTATAAGATGACTACAAATAATATGACATCTTGTTATAGCCAGCAGTTGGCTATACTATTGGAATTGCTCTAATTTTGAGATAGCCTAGGAATCAACAAATTCTCCTAGCTAGGTCCTATAGGTACGCCGATCCATCCGCATGGTTAAGTTTAGAAATGAAATACTCTCTACAATATGTATATAATCTCTTATCCGTTGCTCGCTTCCTTAAATTGTTTAGAAGTAATCCACATATATACTTCCACATAAAAAGCACATAATATCGGCTTGATCATTTGTCTGTGCTTTCCACCCATCTCATCGAGGCACACTATTTAGTTACATTTCACTCCTATGTTACTTCCAAACTACTATCTCACATGCACCACAGACGCATAATCTCCATACTTTTCCCATGACACCAGAAACCCTAAAGGGATTAAGGGAATACAAGTAGAAACTAGAAACATACTCCATGTTCACTTTTATAAGACGTTTTGGGCTTGACAAAACTTCTATAGAAGGAACAAAGGTTTTATCTATCATCTAACTAGCACCATGATGATTGTACATGTCCTAACTAAGTAGCCCTATTTAATTTACAATGTCTTTTTCTCCCGAGTGAATGGAAGTTTGAGCTAGCGACACACGAGAAAAGCAATTCGTGTGAATAAAAGAAACTTATAACCGGTCGGCATTCATCCAAAAGCAGTGGTGTTTGCACCGGCCGAATAAAGAAAAAACTCCCCTTATCCCTCCATTCGTTTTGTTTTACTACTACCAAAAGCATGAGCACTCGGCCACCGGATCAGCAAATCAAACCATTTGCCTACGCTGGACTGCACACCAGCCAGCTGACGAGCCACGCGTCCATGCACATCCCGTACCCCGACAACTTCCCGGCCAGGTTCATTTGCATGGACTCACGCACCTAAGCTTACTGATCGTGTGCCAGTGCATCCCACGCATGGATGCTCCCATGTCCTGATCTGTCTCCCTGCTTTTCCTCCTGGATTTCGACTTGCTGGTACTTCCTGCGTGCCACTTTTCCGTTAGACAAACGCATATAAGTAGTGGCGAATAATATATACCTGTAATATGCAAGTAGTGGCCTTTATTCAGAAACCGACAAGCTAGCTAGCTTATTGGTTCCCAGGAGAAGTGGTGAGCATCCAACAGCTTTGGCGTGTAATGTATACTACTACTCCGTTCCATACTAGCTAGTTGACGTAAATCCGAATGTATCTATACATGAAATATATCTAGATATATCCAAATCAGCGACAACTAAGATGGAGCAGAGGGAGTACATGTCAAACCCTGCTTGTACTTACTTCACCTTCTAATTTTAGTCAAACTCAAATATTATAAGGTTTAATCAAGAATATAGGAGAAAATATCAACATCCATAATAGCAAAAGCATATAATATGAAGATATACTTTATGAAAATTTAACTACTCCATCCATCTACGTACATCCGTATTTTGACAAATGTAAGACATCCTTTATGAGATGGAGAGAGTAGAATATATTTTGCATGGACGTGGCTAGTTCATAGTCACCCAATTTCATGTGTAGCTAAAAAGTGAAGTGTAATTGCACTCCCTATGCAATTGCACAACCATATGTAAGTCACATGTTCATGAATCACAATGCAAATCTAAAGATGCTAGAGTTGATTTAGAACTAACTTTATTATCTATACACCTAGAACTAGCAAAGGGGAAGACACGGCTAGTTCTCGACCAACCTAGCTAACATTAACTTAATTCTCGATCATCCAATATAATGTGTAATTAATTTGTTACTGGGAAAAAGGATGTGCATGTGTAATTCTCATGTTCATGAATCATAAAATAAATCTAACAATCCGAAAGTTGACCCATAATTAATTTAATTCTCGATAACCTAGAACTAGCAAAAGGGATTTGATATTATAGTTTATAGATACATCCAAATTTTAATAAATCTAAGACATCTATTCATGGACATAGGTACTATAGTAGTTTTCTCACTATTTTGTCAAGTTTTATAAAGTTCAATTTTGAAGTGCGAAGCAAATAAAAACGGAGATAGAATATTACCCATTGTTTTCGTATCCATGCATTTAGTTTGGTCACCAAGAAGGGCAACTACGCATTAATCTTTCCTTCAACAAAGTGAAAGATGCGTGTGCATGTCAACTTAAAGCTAGCTATACCTTTCCTTTAATTTGATCCATATATGTTCGTGTATAGGCACTATTAGTCTATTATTATCATCTTTAGGCCATTGTGCTGGAGAAAAAAACGGTCATGATGAACGCATGGTTTAGTAACCACCACCCGATAGGTAGCAAGTGCTATCACACGTATCATGCATGGAGCGTAGCTTCCGCGCGCGTCCGGAATTGCATGCTAGCTAGCCCCAATAATTCGCCAACAAACATATCCTACGCAAACGCGCACAAACCGGGACAAGCGACGATCGAACTGACGTCGCCAGTTCGCTCCGAGCGAGTGATCGCGGTCGAGGTCTAGCTAGTGAGCAGTGAGGCAGCTTGTCGAGGTTGACGTGCTGTGACCACCGTTGAGTCCATGTCTCCACCTACGGCTAGCCTAGTTGGATGAAGACGGTTGAGCTTAGCTAGAGCATATGTAGGCACCAACTAAGCGAATTTGACTAATGCAGCCTCATTGAATCAAGTACTGAAACAATACTGTGCAAGTTCGGGACAAATTGATAGTGAAGCTAATTGTAGCATTTTCTTTAGTCCTAATGTGGATGTGCAGGTAAAAGCCGAAATTTGTGAGGAACTGAATATATTTACTGAAGCAATTTCGGACAAGTACCTTGGGCTACCGTCTATGGTTGGCCTAGACAAGACTGAATCATTTATTTATCTATTAGAGAGAATTATTGAAAGAATCCAAGGATGGAAAGAGAAATTTCTATCGATGGGAGGAAAGGAGATTTTGCTCAAAGCAATTATTCAAGCTATTCCAGTTTTTGCAATGGCGGTCTTTAAAATCCCTAAGCAGCTATGCAAGGATATTAATGATGCTATGGCGAGTTTCTGGTGGGGTGATACTGATATTCAGAAGAGAATGCATTGGTTTGCATGGTGGAAGATGTGTGTCCCGAAGAAGCAGGGTGGTATGGGCTTTAGAGATTTGCATACTTTCAATATGGCCATGTTAGCAAAACAGAGTTGGAGATTATTGGCAAGTCCGGATACCTTGTGTGCTAGAGTTCTTAAAGCTAAATATTTCCCTAACACTAGTCTATTGAGAGCAGGTCCTAAACAGGGGTCGTCATATACCTGGCAAAGTATTGTTGCGGGACTGCAAGTCTTCAAGAGGGGTCATATATGGAGAATCGGCTCAGGTACTCAGGTGAATATATGGGAGGACCATTGGTGTCGTTGCCTATTCGACGGTGCCTCGGAGGAGGGATCCTCACGAGGCGGAGAAGAAGTAGGGGCCATAGGGCGGAGTGCACACGGGACGGTGGTACGCGATTTACCCAGCTTCAGAACACCTGCACGATGGCAAGGCCTACTGCTGTTTATCTGAAATTATCTGGGCGCTTTCGTGTGGTTACAATGGGTTGTGGTTGTGCCTCTAGGGCTCCCGTGATCCGGCTTATAAAGGCGTACGAATCTAGGGTTTACATGGAGAGTCATAGCCGGAATACAAGTTGCCTAACTACGGTACAATATCTTGCCGTGTACGTCAAGGATCTGCCTTCCTTCAGGACCGTGCTGGATCCGGATACTTCATGGGCCTTCACGGATCCGGCCTCCTTCGTAGGTCGGTTGGGATCCAACTTCCTGTTCCTGGGCCGGACTTCATCCTTCAGGATCTACAGCAACTAGGCCGCCCGATGGACCACATGCCACATCACCATCTGTGGGCCACCCGGGCTTACCGGATCTAGGCCATGCCGTTGATATACCCATAAAGTATACCCACAACAGTAGCCCCCGAAGTTCTCCGAGATTCATCATTCCTCCGACTTCAATCAACTCGGTTCCGAAGAGAATCTTGAAGAGCTTCAAAACTTTACTCGTTTCCGATGTCATCTCCTCGGAAATCTTCTTTTCTTTAGTAACAGCAATGTAGTAGATGTTCCACTTTTCCCGCCCACAACTTCCTCTTTTTCCGCGCTAAATTTTCGGAGATGCAAATCTATAGCCGGAAATTTCGGGAGCGCGCAGTCAAGTTACCTCCACGTCGTTTCACCGCTTTTAACCTAAGACACATGTCACGCATCCAACGGTGTGACCGTTCAGTTTCCACCGTCGGATCTGAATCACGAATCTCCGCTCGAGGTTTATAAACACCCCCACGCGCGGTAACTTTTCATTCTTTCACCTCCTCACCCACCTCGTCTTCTTCCTCGCGTCGCGCCGCCAGTTAGATCTCGACTCCGGCGAACTGCTCCGCGGAAAGCTTCGCGCGCCGCCACTCCAAGACTCCCCTCACGCCAAGATCATTACAGTTGATCGGGAAACTCTTCCCGCCGCCGATTCGTGGTCAAGCAACGAGGTTTGCTCCAAGTCCGGCGATCTTAACTTCACCGGAGCTCCGTCGGACCACCGCGCCATTAACGGTACGTGCGCCGGCCTCGTAGAAGAAAGACTTAGTGTAGATTCGGTTACTCAATTTAGTTTCGCATGGGTGCAGCCGGAAGCATGTCACATGGTTCACCAAACTATACTGGTAGTTCTCCGAATAGCCCGGAACCCAGCACATTAGAACCAATCTGCCCGGATCCCATTGCATATCTGCCACCATTTGTTTCCGACATCAGGCTAGCTCAACCATTCTCCGCCTCTTCCAGCACTGCATTAGGCCGGATCCCTACTCCCAAAGAACTTCAAGAAGAACTTGAGGGTCAAGCCAGAATGGCAGCCAAGGTGCAGGAGGTGGAAAACAAGAAAGCTTCCAAGGCCCGGATCCGTGAAGCCGAGAGGGGTCAGTGGTGGCCCTGTGAAACCACCGATGCGGAGCTTAGGGAGCTCCAGAACGAGGGCATGATCTCCTCACATTGGAGTTTCATGCGAGACTCCGACGTCCCCAAGCCTGATGCGGACGAAAGGGTCATGACCAAAGCTTGGGTCGAGCGTGGTCTATCGCTCCCCTGTTCGGAATTTTTCCTCTCTATCCTCAACACATACGGACTTCAGCCCCACAACATATGCCCAAACTCATATCTCCTTCTCTCCAACTTCGCAACACTCTGCGAAGGGCATCTCGGGATCCGACCAGATGTCCGATTATGGCAGTTTTTCTTTCGAGTGAAGAAAGAAACGAAGGACAAGGCCATGGTGAACTGCGGGAGCATGACCTTTATGTTCCGACCTGGCCATATGTATCCGGCCCATGACTCCCACGAATCCATCCGGTACTGCAACGCCGGATGGTTTTATGAGAAGAACATCTCAGTTCCGGACCATTATGGACTTCCCAAATTCAACAACAAGCCTCCGGAAGAACTCGCCAGCTGGAGCTTCATCCCCACACTCGCCCAAACTCCGATACTGGAGAAGGCTGCACGGAGAATCTCTTGGTTAGTCCATGACGGACTAACCGGAGCCCAGCTGACCCTTAGCTGGTTTTCTCGGAGGATCCAGCCTCTGCGGTTCAACGCACGCTTAATGTGCAAGTACACCGGGGCGGACGACCCTCTCCGAGTGACGCGCCATGATCTCCCTGCTGATTCTCTCAAGAGGAGAATCAAGACACTTGCGAAGATAGGCCGGGCCAACCGGTCCCGGAACTGATTAAAGACATCAACATGAACAACCAATGTCCTCCAGTAAGCACTTGTTCCTTTTCTATTCTTCAACTTCTCATATTTTTTGAAGTGTTCTAACTTACTCTCGATTCCTCCTCTCAGCTCGACACTTTGGCAGAGGAAGATTTGCGCAACATACTTCGAGTCCCCGTCAGCGGCGATGCGGCGGAGGAGGATCCGGAGGACGACGAGGAGGAAGAGGAGAAAGCACCTCGAAAGGCTGCCCCTCGACCTTCAAGGCATCCCCGCGCCAAAGCTTCCGGCTCCGAAGCTGGAGGTAGCGGCGAGGCCTCCGCCAAGAAGCCCAAGGTCACGAAGCCGCCTCCGCTAAACTCCAAGAAGGCGGAGCGCGAGCGTATCAAACTGCTGGCGACAGCAGAAAGCGATCACGCCCCAACATTCCTGGCGCGACGTAAGTTTTCGAGTACAGTGCGTCTTTCGTCTTGGTAAAACTTGTTACTTATGTATTTCCTTTGCCTGTTTGTAGTAATCCGAGAACCACCACCGCGCGGACCAACGTCCAAGAGCCCATAACAAAGTACATGAAGAAGTCTCTGTCCGTTGGTCCCGCCACACTAGCTCCGCCAAGTGCCTCCCATGCTACTTCCCAGCCCTCTCCTCCTCAGGCGGAGCAATCTCCCCATCCTGCCACGACCACTCTACCGGAAATAATTCCGGTTAGCAGCGAGAAGGTGGGCGGAGAAAGCTCGGGAGGCAAAGGTCCTGCCCCTGACGAGGCTGAAGTCCAAGGCCGAGAGGAAGCAGAAGTCAACTCCTCGGGGAAAGCTGAAGCTACGGCGAGTGATATCGTCGTTTTTCCGAAGAATTTTGGAGATCCGGCTGATCTTACCTCCACCCCAAAGGCCTATGCAACCAAATTTTTCAACAAGCTCACTGAGGCGGAAAATGGGAGCTTGAGCAAGATCTGCTCAATTCCATGTTGGACAATGCCTGGGGCAAGCCTGACGCCGAGTCATCGGAGATCCAGGATTTCAAGAAGGAAGTTGGCCAGTTCCTCGACAAGCTCCTCTGCAAGCGAAAGGTACTTCCCAGTAGCCCCCAAGTATATATGCGGAAACTAATCAATAGTGAGCACCTAAATACTTAGAAGAAATCTCAAACTGAAGAGGATTTTGTGTGAAAAATGTCGTAGTAGCCCCCAAGCATTATGGCGGAAAATATTTCCGGCAACAATGCTTCAGAAAGACTTACTTATAGAAAATCTGAAATTTACTCCTACTCTGTTTGTACTTACAAGAACAGCAGGCTCTGCATTACGAGCTTCACAAGAACATCGCCCTGCAGCGCCGCGTTACCTTAAGCCAGGCGGAAAAAATTCAGCAGTTCAGGCGGGAGAACGCGGATCTAAAGAAGCAACTGTCAGACGCCCAAGGTTGGCTTCCGACTTGGTTTTGAATGATTCATGATCCGTATTCCAAACTGATATTGATTTATCTTGGATAGGTGCATCCACTTCCCTTGCCGCTGCCTCCTCCGAGCTCGAGACTCTGCGCTCCTTCCTGAAAGACCTAGAAGCGAAGCTCGCAGAGGCGGAGAAAAATCTGGCGGAGAAGAGCTCGGAACTCATCCGAAAGGAGGGTGAATTCCAGTTAAAAAGAAAAACTGATAGTGAAACCATCCAAAGGCAACAGAAAGAGCTTGGCGGACTCCAGAATTATATGGAGACAGCGGAGCAGCACTGGGACTTGCTCAACTCAGAAGTCATGGGTATGTCCCCGAAGTTCATATAGTAATGTATATGCTAAGCTCAAACTGTTGTACTTATTAGAAATTGTCTTCCTCAGAACCTCTTGGATATACTGAGGAACGTCGGAGCCAGTTCCGTCAGGACGATCTGGTTCAGCTTGCCGGAGACGACTGATACGTCTCAAACGTATCTATAATTTCGTATGTTCCATGCTACTTTTATGACAATAGTCGCATGTTTTTATACACACTTTACATCATTATTATGCATTTTCCGGCACTAACCTATTGACGAGATGCCGAAGAGCCAGTTGCTGTTTTCTGCTGTTTTTGGTTTCAGAAATCCTACAAAGGAAATATTTTCGGAATTGGACGAAATCAACGCCCAAGGTCTTATTTTTCCACGAAGCTTCCAGAAGACCGAAGGGGATACGAAGTGGGGCGACGAGGCGCCGACACCACAGGGCCGCGCGGCCTGGGTGGGGCCCGCGCCGCCCTATGGTGTGGGGCCCCTGCGCCGCCTCCAACCCTGCCCTTCCGCCTACTTATAACCTCCGTGGCGAAAACCCCTGTACCGAGAGCCACGATACGGAAAACCTTCCAGACACGCCGCCGTCGCCAATCCCATCTCGGGGGATTCAGGAGATCGCCTCCGGCACCCTGCCGGAGAGGGGAATCATCTCCCGGAGGACTCTTCATCACCATGATCGCCTCCGGATTGATGTGTACGTAGTTCATCCCTGGACTATGGGTCCATAGCAGTAGCTAGATGGTTATCTTCTCCTCATTGTGCTATCATGATAGATCTTGTGAGCTGCCTATCATGATGAAGATCATCTATTTGTAATGCTACATGTTGTGTTTGTTGGGATCCGATGAATATGGAATACTATGTCAAGTTGATTATCAATCTATCAGATACGTGTTGTTTATGTTCTTGCATGCTCTCCGTTGCTAGTAGAGGCTCTGGCGAAGTTGATATGACTCCAAGAGGGAGTATTTATGCTCGATAGTGGGTTCATGCCTCCATTGAATCTGGGACAGTGACAGAAAGTTCTAAGATTGTGGATGTGCTGTTGCCACTAGGGATAAAACATCAATGCTTTGTCTAAGGATATTTGTATTGATTACATTACGCACCATACTTAATGCAATTGTCTGTTGTTTGCAACTTAATACTGGAAGGGGTGCGGATGCTAACCCGAAGGTGGACTTTTTAGGCATAGATGCATGCTGGATAGTGGTCTATGTACTTTGTCGTAATGCCCTGATTAAATCTCATAGTAGTCATCATGATATGTATGTGCATTGTTATGCCCTCTCTATTTGTCAATTGCCCAACTGTAATTTGTTCACCCAACATGCTATTTATCTTATTGGAGAGACACCACTAGTGAACTGTGGACCCCGGTCCATTCTTTTACATCTGAATACAATCTACTGCAATAGTTGTTCTTTACTGTTCTTCGCAAACAAACATCATCTTCCACACTATGCATTTAATCCTTTGTTTTCAGCAAGCCGGTGAGATTGACAAGCTCACTGTTACGTTGGGGCAAAGTATCTTGATTCTGTTGTGCAGGTTTCACGTTGGCGCCGGAATCTCTGGTGTTGCGCCGCACTACACTCCGTCACCAACAACCTTCACGTGATCCTTGACTCCTACTGGTTCGATAAACCTTGGTTTCTTACTGAGGGAAACTTGCTGCTGTACGCATCACACCTTCCACTTGGGGTTCCCAACGGGCGTGTGCTCTACGCGTCATTAAGCTAAATTTCTGGCGCCGTTGCCGGGGAGATCAAGACACGCTGCAAGGGGAGTCTCCCACTTCCAATCTCTTTACTTTGTTTTTGTCTTGCGTTACTTTATTTTATTTACTGCTTTGTTTGTTCTCTATATCAAAAATACAAAAAAAATTAGTTACTTGCTTTACTTTATTTACTGTCTTGTTTGCGTTCTCCATATTAAAAAACACAAAAAAAATTAGTTACGTGCATTTACTTTATTTAGTTTTCTTTATTTACTACTGCTAAAATGGGTACTCCTGAGAATACTAAGTTGTGTGACTTCACTAGCACAAATAATAATGATTTCTTATGCACACCTATTGCTCCACCTGCTGCTACAGCAGAATTTTATGAAATTAAACCTGCTTTACTAAATCTTGTTATGAGAGAGCAATTTTCTGGTGTAAGTTCTGATGATGCTGCTGCCCATCTTAATAACTTTGTTGAACTTTGTGAAATGCCAAAGTATAAGGATGTAGATGGTGACATTATAAAATTGAAATTGTTTCCTTTCTCTTTAAGAGGAAGATCTAAAGATTGGTTGTTATCTTTGCCTAAAAATAGTATTGATTCATGGACTAAATGTAAGGATGCTTTCATTGGTAGATATTATCCTCCCGCTAAAATTATATCTTTGAGAAGTAGCATAATGAATTTTAAGCAATTGGATAATGAGCATGTTGCCCAAGCATGGGAAAGAATGAAATCTTTGGTAAATAATTGCCCTACCCATGGACTGACTACTTGGATAATCATCCAAACCTTCTATGCAGGATTGAATTTTTCTTCGCGGAACCTATTGGATTCAGCTGCTGGAGGTACTTTTATGTCCATCACTCTAGGCGCCGCAACAAAGCTTCTTGATGATATGATGATAAATTACTCTGAATGGCACACGGAAAGGACTCCACAAGGTAAGAAGGTAAATTATGTTGAAGAAACCTCCTCCTTGAGTGATAAGATTGATGCTATTATGTCTATGCTTGTGAATGGTAGATCTAATGTTGATCCTAATAATGTTCCTTTAGCTTCATTGGTTGCTCAAGAAGAGCATGTTGATGTGAACTTCATTAAAAATAATAATTTCAACAACAATGCTTATAGGAATAATTCTGGTAACAACTATAGGCCATATCCTTCTAATAATGGTAATGGTTATGGAAATTCTTATGGTAATTCTTACAACAATAATAGGAGTGTACCCTCTGGTCTTGAAGCCATGCTTAAAGAATTTATTAATACACAAACTGCTTTTAATAAATCTGTTGATGAAAAGCTTGGTAAAATTGATATTCTTGCTTCTAAAATTGATAGTCTTGCTACTGATGTTGATCTTTTAAAATTGAAAGCTATGCCTAATGAAACTAAAGATATTAAGTCATTTGCTACAGCAAACGCTATCCAAGTTCGAATTAATGAAAATATTAGATTGATGGCTAAATTACATGCTAGGTGGGAAAAAGAAGAAAAATTTGCTAAAGAGAATAATGTAGCTAAAGTTTGGACTATTACCACCACTAGTAATGTTGATGCTTCACATGTTGCTAAACCTCCTACTATCAATTGTAAAATAATTGGTGTTAGCAATGTTTCTACTCCTAATGCAAAGCGTGCAAAACTGCCCGAAACTGCTAAAACTGCTGAAACTGCTTGTGATAAAACTGCTGAAATTTTTCAAAATATTGGGGACAATGATCCCATTGCTGTAGATCATAATGGTTTAGATTTTGATGATTGTCACATCTCTGAAGTTATAAAGTTCTTACAAAAACTTGCTAGAAGTCCTAATGCTAGTGCTATAAATTTGGCCTTTACAGAACACATTACAAATGCTCTCATTAAAGCTAGAGAAGAGAAACTAAAACTTGAAACTTCTATTCCTAGGAAGTTAGAAGATGGTTGGGAGCCCATCATTAAGATGAAGGTCAATGATTTTGATTGTAATGCTTTATGTGATCTTGGTGCAAGTATTTCTGTTATGCCTAAGAAAATCTATGATATACTTAACTTGCCACCATTGAAAAATTGTTATTTGGATGTTAATCTTGCTGATAATTCTACAAAGAAACCTTTGGGGAGGATTGATAATGTTCGCATTATGGTTAACAATAACCTTATCCCTGTTGATTTTGTTATCTTGGATATTGAATGCAATGCATCTTGCCCCATTATTTTGGAAAGACCTTTTCTTCGAACTGTTGGTGCTATTATTGATATGAAGGAAGGTAATATTAAGTATCAATTTCCTCTCAAGAAAGGTATGGAACACTTCCCTAGAAACAGAATGAAGTTACCTTATGATTCTATTATTAGAACAAATTATGATGTTGATGCTTCATCTCTCGATCTTACTTGATTCACACTTTCTGCGCCTAGCTGAAAGGCGTTAAAGAAAAACGCTTATGGGAGACAACCCATTATTTTACTTCTGCACTTTTGTTTTATATTTGAGTCTTGGAAGTTGTTACTACTGTAGCAACCTCTCCTTATCTTTATTTTATTGCATTGTTGTGCCAAGTAAAGTCTTTGATAGTAGGGTTGATACTAGATTTGGATTACTGCGCAGAAACAGATTTCTTACTGTCACGAAATTGAGCAGCCCCATCTGTAGGTAATTTAGAAAAATCTGCCAATTTACGTGCGTGATCCTCAGATATGTACTCAACTTTCATTCAATATGAGCTTTTTCATCTGAGCAAGTTAAGTTCCCCAGAAAAATTCGTCTTTACGGACTGTTCTGTTTTGACAGATTGTGCCTTTTATTTCGCATTGCCTGTTTTGCTATGTTTGATGGATTTCTTTGTTCCATTAACTTTCAGTAGCTTTGTGCAATGTCCAGAAGTGTTAAGAATGATTATGTTACCTCTGAATATGTGAATTTTTGATTATGCACTAACCCTCTAATGAGTTTGTTTTGAGTTTGGTGTGGAGGAAGTTTTCAAGGGTCAAGAGAGGAGGATGATACAATAGGATCAAGAAGAGTGAAAACTCTAAGCTTGGGGATGCCCCCGTGGTTCATCCCTGCATATTTCAAGAAGACTCAAGCATCTAAGCTTGGGGATGCCCAAGGCATCCCCTTCTTCATCGACAACTTATCAGGTCACCTCTAGTGAAACTATATTTTTATTCCATCACATCTTATGTGCTTTACTTGGAGCGTCTGTATGTTTTTATTTTTGTTTTTGTTTGAATAAAATCGGATCCTAGCATTCTTTGTGTGGGAGAGAGACACGCTCCGCTGTTGCATATGAACACATGTGTTCTTACTTTACTTTTAATGTTCATGGCGAAGGTTGAACTGCTTCGTTCATCATTATATGGTTGGAAACAGAAAACGTTTCATGTGGTAATTGGTATAATGTCTTGAATAATTTGATACTTGGCAATTGTTGTGCTCATGTAGATCATGTTTAAGCTCTTGCATCATGTACTTTGCACCTATTAATGAAGAACTACCACAGAGCTTGTTAAAATTTGGTTTGCATAATTGGTCTCTCTAAAGTCTAGATATTTTCTGGTGAGGTGTTTGAACAACAAGGAAGAAAATGTAGAGTCTTATAATGCTTGTAATATGTTCTTATGTAAATTTTGCTGTACCGGTTCATACTTGTGTTTGCTTCAAACAACCTTGCTAGCCTAAGCCTTGTATTGAGAGGGATTACTTCTCGTGCATCCAAATTCCTTGATCAAAAACTATCCATTTGTGTCCACCATACCTACCTACTACATGGTATTTCTCTGCCATTCCAAAGTAAATTACTTGAGTGCTACCTTTAAAATTTCATTCCTTTGTGTTTTCAATATATAGCTCATGGGAAAATAGCTTAAAAACTATTGTGGTATTGAACATGTAGCTTATGTATCTTATTTCTTATAAGTTGCTTGTTGAGCGGTAACCATGTTTCTGGGGATGCCATCAACTATTACACCTTGTTGAATATCATGTGAGTTGCTATGCATGTTCGTCTTGTCTGAAGTAAGGGTGATTTATCATGATCAAATGGTTTGAGTATGCAAATTGTTAGAGAAGAACATTGGGCCGCTAACTAAAGCCATGTACCATGGTGGAAGTTTCAGTTTGGACAACAATCCTCAATCTCTTATGAGAATATTATCTATTGTTGAATTCTTATGCATTAAAGAGGAGTCCATTATCTGTTGTCTATGTTGGCCCGGTATTGATGTCTAAGTTGAGAATAATCAAAAGCGAGAAATCCAATGCGAACTTTCTCCTTAGACCTTTGTACAGGCGGCATAGAGGTACCCCTTTGTGACACTTGGTTGAAACATATGTTATGCAATGATAATCCATGTAAATCCAAGCTAATTAGGACAAGGTGCGAGCACTATTGGTAATCTATGCATGAGGCTTGCAACTTATAAGATGTCTTATGCATAACACATATGAATTATTACTACCATTGACAAAATTGTTTCTATGTTTCAAAATGAAAAGCTCTAGCACAAAAATAGTAATCCATGCTTCCCTCTGCGAAGGGCCATTCTTTTACTTTTATGTTGAGTTAGTTTACCTACTTCTTTCTATCTTAGAAGCAAGCACTTGTGTCAACTGTGTGCATTGATTCCTACATACTTGCTTATTTGCATTCATCATATTACTTTGTGTTGACAATTATCCATGAGATATACATGTTGAAGTTGAAAGCAACCGCTGAAACTTATATCTTCCTTTGTGTTGCTTCAAAGCTTTCTACTAAGAATCTATTGCTTTATGAGTTAACTCTTATGCAAGTCTTATTGATGCTTGTCTTGAAAGTACTATTCATGAAAAGTCTTTGCTCTATGATTCAGTTGTTTAATCATTGTCTTTACCATTGCTTCGAATCGATGCATTCATCTCATATGCTTTACAATAGTATTGATCAAGATTATGATAGCATGTCACTTCAGAAATTATCTTTGTTATCGTTTACCTACTCGAGGGCGAGTAGGAACTAAGCTTGGGGATGCTTGATACGTCTCAAACGTATCTATAATTTCTTATGTTCCACGCTACTTTTATGACAATACTCACATGTTTTATACATAGTTTACATCATTATTGTGCATTTTCCGGCACTAACCTATTGACGAGATGCCGAAGAGCCAGTTGCTGTTTTCTGCTGTTTTTGGTTTCAGAAATCCTACAAAGGAAATATTCTCGGAATTGGACGAAATCAATGCCCAGGGTCTTATTTTTCCACGGAGCTTCCAGAAGACCGAAGGGGATACAAAGTGGGGCGACAAGGCACCGACACCAAAGGGCTACGCGGCCTGGGTGGGGCCCGCGCCGCCCTATGGTGTGGGGCCCCTGCGCCGCCTCCAACCCTGCCCTTCCGCCTACTTATAACCTCCGTCGCGAAAACCCCTGTACCGAGAGCCACGATACGGAAAACCTTCCAGAGACACCGCCGCCGCCAATCCCATCTCGGGGGATTCAGGAGATCGCCTCCGGCACCCTGCCGAAGAGGGGAATCATCTCCCGGAGGACTCTTCATCACCATGATCGCCTCCGGATTGATGTGTGAGTAGTTCATCCCTGGACTATGGGTCCATAGCAGTAGCTAGATGGTTGTCTTCTCCTCATTGTGCTATCATGTTAGATCTTGTGAGCTGCCTATCATGATGAAGATCATCTATTTGTAATGCTACATGTTGTGTTTGTTGGGATCCGATGAATATGGAATACTATGTCAAGTTGATTATCAATCTATCATATATGTGTTGTTTATGTTCTTGCATGCTCTCCGTTGCTAGTAGAGGCTCTGGCCAAGTTGATACTTGTGACTCCAAGAGGGAGTATTTATGCTCGATAGTGGGTTCATGCCTCCATTGAATCTGGGACAGTGACAGAAAGTTCTAAGGTTGTGGATGTGCTGTTGCCACTAGGGATAAAACATCAATGCTTTGTCTAAGGATATTTGTGTTGATTACATGATGCACCATACTTAATGCAATTGTCTGTTGTTTGCAACTTAATACTGGAAGGGGTGCGGATGCTAACTGACATGTCTCCAACGTATCGATAATTTCTTATGTTCCATGCCACATTATTGATGATATCTACATGTTTTATGCATACTTTATGTCATATTTATGCATTTTCCGGCACTAACCTATTAACAAGATGCCGAAGAGCCAGTTGCTGTTTTCTGCTGTTTTTGGTTTCAGAAATCCTAGTAAGGAAATATTCTCGGAATTGGACGAAATCAACGCCCAGGGGCCTATTTTCACACGAAGCTTCCAGAAGACCGAAGGAGTCACGAAGTGGGGCCACGGGGCGCTGCCACAGTAGGGCGGCGCGGCCTACAGGGGGCCCGCGCGGCCCTGCTGTGTGGGGCCCCCGTGACGCCTCTTGACCTGCCCTTCCGCCTACTTAAAGCCTTCGTCGTGAAACCCCCAGTACCGAGAGCCACGATACGGAAAACCTTCCAGAGACGCCGCCGCCGCCAATCCTATCTCGGGGGATTCAGGAGATCGCCTCCGGCACCCTACCAGAGAGGGGAATCATCTCCCAGAGGACTCTTCACCGCCATGGTCGCCTCCGGAGTGATGAGTGAGTAGTTCACCCTTCGACTATGGGTCCATAGCAGTAGCTAGATGGTCGTCTTCTCCTAATTGTGCTTCATTGTTGGATCTTGTGAGCTGCCTAACATGATCAAGATCATCTATCTGTAATGCTACATGTTGTGTTTGTTGGGATCCGATGAATAGAGAATACTATGCTATGTTGATTATCAATCTATTACCTATGTGTTGTTTATGATCTTGCATGCTCTCCGTTATTAGTAGAGGCTCTGGCCAAGTTTTTACTCTTAACTCCAAGAGGGAGTATTTATGCTCGATAGTGGGTTCATGCCTCCATTAAATCTGGGACAGTGACAGAAAGTTCTAAGGTTGTGGATATGCTGTTGCCACTAGGGATAAAACATCAATGCTATGTCTAAGGATGTAGTTGTTGATTACATTACGCACCATACTTAATGCAATTGTCTGTTGTTTGCAACTTAATACTGGAAGGGGTTCGGATGATAACCTGAAGGTGGACTTTTTAGGCATAGATGCATGCTGGATAGCGGTCTATGTACTTTGTCGTAATGCCCAATTAAATCTCACAATACTCATCATAACATGTATGTGCATGGTCATGCCCTCTTTATTTGTCAATTGCCCAATTGTAATTTGTTCACCCAACATGCTTATTCTTATGGGAGAGACACCTCTAGTGAACTGTGGACCCCGGTCCATTCTTTTAATCGAATACAATCCCATCGCAATACTTGTTCTACTGTTTTCTGCAAACAATCATCATCCACACTATACATCTAATCCTTTGTTACAGCAAGCCGGTGAGATTGACAACCTCACTGTCACGTTGGGGCAAAGTAATTTGGTTGTGTTGTGCAGGTTCCACGTTGGCGCCGGAATCCCTGGTGTTGCGCCGCACTACACTCCGCTGCCATCAACCTTCAACGTGCTTCTTGGCTCCTACTGGTTCGTTAAACCTTGGTTTCTTACTGAGGGAAAACTTGCCGCTGTACGCATCACGCCTTCCTCTTGGGGTTCCCAACGAACGCGTGATGTACGCGTATCAAGCTCTTTTTCTGGCGCCGTTGCCGGGGAGTTCAAGACACACTGCAAGGGGAGTCTCCACCTCCAATCTCTTTACTTTGTTTTTGTCTTGCTTTATTTTATTTACTACTTTGTTTGCTGCATTATATCAAAATACAAAAAAATTAGTTGCTAGTTTTACTTTATTTGCTATCTTGTTTGCATTCTCCATATTAAAAACACAAAAAAATTAGTTTATTGCATTTACTTTACTTATTTCATCGTGTTTCCTCCTAATTTGCTTTAAAAGATATATATGTGGAAGATGGGTCTATAATTGGAAGAGATAATATAGAAGAATTTTTCACCCATGTTAGCATGGATGAGGATTTTGAAGATATACCATTATTAAAAGCTGCTCCTACTTATGAAAGTGCCTCTGCCTGTTTAGTACACCTATTGGAAACTAGATTTATTAGTCTCAACCCCATGATACAACACATGTTTCTTAACTTTCTGATATGGAGAGGGGAGAAAAGAGAGATTTTGTTTTAAAAGTCCTGGATAGAGAATTTAAAGATATAGCTAGAGAAGCTAGAAAAGTTTCATTAAGTATAAGAGGCTTGGTATGTTCACCGATTTTAAAAGAACACTTGAAAAGATGGATATGGATAGAATTAAGTACACTAATAATGTTAATGATGGTGGGGAGATTAAAGCACCAATACCTTGTAAGCTCCTAGCAATGCATGAACCTCTAGATGATAATTATGCTTGGCTTGTTCCTGAAAATTTGTTTGATGAGAGTAGCAAGCCCAAGATTAATGAAAAGGGAGCCTCTGAAACTTATGTATCCAAAATACAATGCATGGTTGAGAAAACTCCAAACCCCGCTGTTGATGCATCATCTCTTGATAATACTTGATACACACTTTCTGCGCCTAGCTGAAAGGCGTTAAAGAAAAGCGCTTATGGGAGACAACCCATGATTTTACTACTGCACATTTATTTTATATTTGAGTCTTGGAAGTTGTTACTACTGTAGCAACCTCTCCTTATCTTAGTTTTGTTGCATTGTTGTGCCAAGTAAAGTCTTTGATAGTAAGGTTCATACTAGATTTGGATTACTGCGCAGAAACAGATTTCTTGCTGTCACGAATCTGGGCCTAACTCTCTGTAGGTATCTCAGAAAATTATGCCAATTTACGTGAGTGATCCTCAGATATGTACGCAACTTTCATTCAATTTGAGCATTTTAATTTGAGAAAGTCTGGTGCCTCTTAGAAATTCGTCTTTACAGACTGTTCTGTTTTTGATAGATTCTGCCTTTTATTTCGCATTGCCTGTTTTGCTATGCTTGATGGATTTTTCGATTCCATTAACTTTCAGTAGCTTTGTGCAATGTCCAGAAGTGTTAAGAATGATTATGTCACCTCTGAACATGTGAATTTTGATTGTGCACTAACCCTCTAATGAGTTGTTTTGAGTTTGGTGTGGAGGAAGTTTTCAAGGATCAAGAGAGGGAGATGATACAATATGATCAAGGAGAGTGAAAGCTCTAAGCTTGGGGATGCCCCGGTGGTTCACCCCTGCATATTTCAAGAAGACTCAAGCGTCTAAGCTTGGGGATGCCCAAGGCATCCCCTTCTTCATCGACAACATTATCAGGTTCCTCTAGTGAAACTATATTTGTATTCCATCACATCTTATGTACTTTGCTTGGAGCGTCTGTTTGTTTTTGTTTTGTTTGAATAAAATGGATCCTAGCATTCATTGTGTGGGAGAGAGACACGCTCCGCTGTTGCATATGGACAAATATGTCCTTAGGCTTTACTCATAATGTTCATGGCGAAGGTTGAATCTTCTTCGTTAAATTGTTATATGGTTGGAAACGGGAAATGCTACATGTAGTAATTGGTAAAATGTCTTGGATAATTTGATACTTAGCAATTGTTGTGCTCATGTTTAAGCTCTTGCATCATATACTTTGCACCTATTAATGAAGAAATACATAGAGCTTGCTAAAATTTGGTTTGCATAATTGGTCTCTCTAAGGTCTAGATAATTTCTAGTAAGGGTCGAACAACAAGGAAGACGGTATAGAGTCTTATAATGTTTACAATATGTCTTTTATGTGAGTTTTGCTGTACCGCTTCATACTTGTGTTTGTTTCAAATAACCTTGCTAGCCTAAACCTTGTATCGAGAGGGAATACTTCTCATGCATCCAAAATCCTTGAGCCAACCACTATGCCATTTGTGTCCACCATACCTACCTACTACATGGTATTTCTCCGCCATTCCAAAGTAAATTGCTTGAGTGCTACCTTTAAATTTCTATCCTTCACCTTTGCAATATATAGCTCGTGGGACAAATAGCCTAAAAACTATTGTGGTATTGAATATGTACTTATGCATTTTATCTCTTATTAAGTTGCTTGTTGTGCGATAACCATGTTCCTGGGGACGCCATCAACTACTCTTTGTTGAATATCATGTGAGTTTCTATGCATGTCCGTCTTGTCTGAAGTAAGAGCGATTTACCATGAGTTGAATGGTTTGAGCATGCATACTGTTAGAGAAGAACATTGGGCCGCTAACTAAAGCCATGATCCATGGTGGAAGTTTCAGTTTTGGACAAATATCCTCAATCTCATATGAGAAAATTAATAATTGTTGAATGCTTAAGCATTAAAGAGGAGTCCATTATCTGTTGTCTATGTTGTCCCGGTATGGATGTCTAAGTTGAGAATAATCAAAAGCGAGAAATCCAATGCGAGCTTTCTCCTTAGACCTTTGTACAGGCGGCATAGAGGTACCCCTTTGTGACACTTGGTTAAAACATATGTATTGCGGTGATACTACAGGTAATCCGAGCTAATTAGGACAAGGTGCGGGCACTATTAGTATACTATGCATGAGGCTTGCAACTTGTAGGATATAATTTACATAACACATATGCTTTATTACTACCGTTGACAAAATTGTTTCTTGTTTTCAAAATCAAAGCTCTAGCACAAATATAGCAATCAATGCTTCCCTCTGCGAAGGGCCTTTCTTTTACTTTTATGTTGAGTCAGTTCACCTATCTCTCTCCACCTCAAGAAGCAAACACTTGTGTGAACTGTGCATTGATTCCTACATACTTGCATATTGCACTTGTTATATTACTTTATATTGACAATATCCATGAGACATACTCCCTCCGTTCTTTTTTAATTGACTCAAATTTAGTACAAAGTTGTACTAAATCTGAGTCAATTAAAAGAGAATGGAGGGAGTACATGTTACAAGTTGAAAGAAACCGCTGAAACTTAATCTTCCTTTGTGTTGCTTCAATACCTTTACTTTGAAATTATTGCTTTATGAGTTAACTCTTATGCAAGACTTATTGATGCTTGTCTTGAAAGTACTATTCATGAAAAGTCTTTGCTATATGATTCATTTGTTTACTCATGTCATTTACATTGCTTGGATCGCTGCATTCATTACATGTGCTTACAACAGTATGATCAAGGGTATGATGGCATGTCACTCCAGAAATTATCTTTGTTATCGTTTACCTACCCGGGACGAGCAGGAACTAAGCTTGGGGATGCTGATACGTCTCCAACGTATCGATAATTTCTTATGTTCCATGCCACATTATTGATGATATCTACATGTTTTATGCATACTTTATGTCATATTTATGCATTTTCCGGCACTAACCTATTAACAAGATGCCGAAGAGCGATTCTTGTTTTTACGCTTGTTTTTGGTTTCAGAAATCCTAGTAAGGAAATATTCTCGGAATTGGACGAAATCAACGCCCAGGGGCCTATTTTCACACGAAGCTTCCAGAAGACCGAAGGAGTCACGAAGTGGGGCCACGGGGCGCCGCCATAGTAGGGCGGCGCGGCCTACAGGGGGCCCGCGCGGCCCTGCTTTGTGGGGCCCCCGTGACGCCTCTTGACCTGCCCTTCCGCCTACTTAAAGCCTTCGTCGCGAAACCCCCAGTACCGAGAGCCACGATACGGAAAACCTTCCAGAGACGCCGCCGCCGCCAATCCCATCTCGGGGGATTCAGGAGATCGCCTCCGGCACCCTGCCGGAGAGGGGAATAATCTCCCGGAGGACTCTTCACCGCCATGGTCGCCTCCGGAGTGATGAGTGAGTAGTTCACCCCTGGACTATGGGTCCATAGCAGTAGCTAGATGGTCGTCTTCTCCTAATTGTGCTTCATTATTGGATCTTGTGAGCTGCCTAACATGATCAAGATCATCTATCTGTAATGCTACATGTTGTGTTTGTTGGGATCCGATGAATAGAGAATACTATGCTATGTTGATTATCAATCTATTACCTATGTGTTGTTTATGATCTTGCATGCTCTCCGTTATTAGTAGAGGCTCTGGCTAAGTTTTTACTCTTAACTCCAAGAGGGAGTATTTATGCTCGATAGTGGGTTCATGCCTCCATTAAATCTGGGACAGTGACAGAAAGTTCTAAGGTTGTGGTTGTGCTGTTGCCACTAGGGATAAAACATCAATGCTATGTCTAAGGATGTAGTTGTTGATTACATTACGCACCATACTTAATGCAATTGTCTGTTGTTTGCAACTTAATACTGGAAGGGGTTCGGATGATAACCCGAAGGTGGACTTTTTAGGCATAGATGCATGCTGGATAGCGGTCTATGTACTTTGTCGTAATGCCCAATTAAATCTCACAATACTCATCATTACATGTATGTGCATGGTCATGCCCTCTTTATTTGTCAATTGCCCAACTGTAATTTGTTCACCCAACATGCTTATTCTTATGGGAGAGACACCTCTAGTGAACTGTGGACCCCGGTCCATTCTTTTAATCGAATACAATCTACTGCAATACTTGTTCTACTGTTTTCTGCAAACAATCATCATCCACACTATACATCTAATCCTTTGTTACAGCAAGCCGGTGATATTGACAACCTCACTGTCACGTTGGGGCAAAGTAATTTGGTTGTGTTGTGCAGGTTCCACGTTGGCGCCGGAATCCCTGGTGTTGCGCCGCACTACACTCCGCCGCCATCAACCTTCAACGTGCTTCTTGGCTCCTACTGGTTCGATAAACCTTGGTTTCTTACTGAGGGAAAACTTGCCACTGTACGCATCACACCTTCCTCTTGGGGTTCCCAACGGACGTGTGCTGTACGCGTATCACTAACCCGAAGGTGGACTTTTTAGACATAGATGCATGCTGGATAGCGGTCTATGTACTTTGTCGTAATGCCCTGATTAAATCTCATAGTAGTCATCATGATATGTATGTGCATTGTTATGCCCTCTCTATTTGTCAATTGCCCAATTGTAATTTGTTCACCCAACATGCTATTTATCTTATTGGAGAGACACCACTAGTGAACTGTGGACCCCGGTCCATTCTTTTACATCTGAATACAATCTACTGCAATACTTGTTCTTTACTGTTCTTCGCAAACAAACATCATCTTCCACACTATACATTTAATCCTTTGTTTTCGGCAAGCCGGTGAGATTGACAACCTCACTGTTACATTGGTGCAAAGTATCTTGATTGTGTTGGGCAGGTTCCACGTTGGCGTCGGAATCCCTGGTGTTGCGCCGCACTACACTCCGTCACCAACGACCTTCACGTGATCCTTGACTCCTACTGGTTCGATAAACCTTGGTTTCTTACTGAGGGAAACTTGCTGCTGTACGCATCACACCTTCCACTTGGGGTTCCCAACGGGCGTGTGCTCTACGCGTCATCAACGACTGCAAGGATCTTATTTCCGCCTCCCGGAAGATCTGTCACAACCTATCCATCAAGAAGAGCCGAACTTGCGAAGTTCGAAAGCTTATCCAGAGGATGGACGTTCTTACGGAGTTGGTGGTGGATCTGCAGGCATCATCAGCTCGAGGCGATGCTGCCATGTCCCTGGCTATGTGCCTAGCGCATAACCCGGATCTTGACATCGATAGGGTGACTTCCGGTGTTCCTCCGGACTCGGATGTTAACGCACTACTGGATACAGTTAGCGGCTACGACGCCCGCATCGCCCGGCGAAACCACCACAATGAATTTTATGACAAGGTGGTTTTCCAGCTGACGAGCCCCTTGAAGCAGAGCTCCACAAGGAATGCGAGGCGGAGGCCCGACCTGCTCAATCCGGAAGCCAGTACACCTGGACAAGCTCCAAGGACCAAGGTGGCGCTGCATCTCCGGCTGAAGATGATGAAGAGAGTGATGATGATGTCTCCTCTCCAGCCAAGGGCGAAGAAGAAGATGCTCCAAAGGTTGATGACAAGGGTGATGCTTCTCCGGCTAAGGAGTAGTAAAAAACTTATTCCTACGGGGCAGAAAGACAATGCATCATTTTGGCCCCTAGAGGGTTTGTAATATAACTTTAAATTCTCAAGTAGCTAGGAACGAAACACTTATGCATGGGCGGAAAAAACTGATCCTGCTATCCATTAAATTTATTTGCATGTTTCGTTTGTTGAAAGCAAGTGCTGGTTTCTATGTTTTCCGGCTTGCTCACTTGACCTTCCACGAGCCGGAAGACCTTTAACCGAAAATGCTCGCCAGCGGCGACGAAGCCCAATGGCAATCCATCAATAACCGCGAAAACAAGCCCCCAGCCAAGGTGCCGGAAATCGCTACGAGGAATCCATGAGTTTGCAACAGAAAATATTTCCACCAGAAAACTTAAGCTTACATTCTAAAGGACGATTTTTGAAAATCACAACTTTCATACACGCCTAGGCGGAAATATCCATCTCTACGGTTTTAGTAGGATAACATACATGATCAAAAAATGAACAAGTAAAGGAGGTAAAAGACTCAAAGAGTGAACCAAATGCTTTATGTCATTGATCATGTATAACTATTACAGAGTATGCAACTCGAAAAATTTGCTAAGTGTGGAAAGGACGTAGCTGTGCAATGTTCCATGGACGTTCTGTTTCGTCGTATATGTCGTCCGGATCCTCTCGCTTGCGTTTTCGGTGCCAATTAGCAGGTCTATCCTTTAGCTCCCGCAAATCAACAAGGTAGTACGATCCATTATGAAGCACTTTACTAACGACAAAGGGTCCTTCCCATGGAGATTCCAACTTATGATCTTTCACCTGGCGAAGGCGGAGGACCAAGTCTTCGGTCATGAACGAGCGATTGCGAACTCGACGACTGTGATAGCGTCGGAGTTTCTGCTGGTAGATGGTGGAACGTTGGTCAGCTAAATTCCGAGCTTCTTCTATCAGGTCCACATATAGCTGTCTGGCCTCGTCAGCAGTTTCTTCATTGTAGGCGGAGACCCGCGGTGAATCGTGGATGATGTCGGAGGGGAGCATGGATTCGGATCCGTATACTAGGAAGAACGGAGTAAACCCGGTTGACCTGTTAGGGGTAGTTCGCAAACTCCACAAAACAGAGTCTAGCTCCTCAGCCCAAGCTCCGGCTGCGCGTCGTAGCGTTTCTTCAAGGCGTGGTTTAATCCCGGATAGTATGAGGCCGTTGGCTCTTTTGACCTGACCATTGGATTGTGGATGAGCCACAAATGCGAGGTCAAGCCGGATCCCTACGTTATGGCAATAATCCTTCAATTCTCCCTGTGTGAAGTTCGTGCCATTGTCTGTGATTATGCTGTGTGGGATGCCAAATCTCGTCACGAGGCTGCAAACAAATTTTAGTGCCGTAGCACCATCGGCTTTTCACACTGGCTTTGCCTCGATCCACTTAATGAACTTGTCAACAACGATCAGGAGGTACTCAAAACCGCCAGGAGATGATTTCTTTAATTTTCCAACTATATCGAGCCCCCAGACCGCGAACGGCCAGGTGATAGGGATGGTCTTCAGCTCTTGAGCTGGAGCGTTTGGTTGAGTAGCATAGTACTGACAACCTCGGCAAGTTTTTACTAGCTTGTCAGCGTCTTCTTTAGCTGTGAGCCAATAAAATCCGTGCCGAAAAGCTTTTGCGACAAGGGACCTGGGGGCGGCATGATGCCCGCAATCCCCTGCATGGATCTCCCTGAGGATTTCAATGCCGTCTTGATTGGAGACGCATTTGAGAAATACCCCAGTTGCGCTTCATTTGTAGAGCTGTCCATCCACGATTGTGTAGGATCGTGCTCTTCTGATGATCTGTCGTGCGAGGACCTCATCCTTAGGCAACTTTTGATCGATGAGGTAGTCCAGGAACGGCTGTGTCCAGGTCGGAATGATAGCCATCACTTCCCTAGCCGGAGATACTGCCACGTCTGGGTTTTCCGGGTTAGCGCCCTTCACCGAGGGTATCCGTAGGTGCTCCAGGAAAATACCAGGCAGAATTGGTTTCCTGCCGGATCCGAGCTTGGATAGCATGTCTGCCGCTGCGTTATCATCTCTCCTGACGTACTTGACTTCGTATCCGAGGAAGCATTTGGCGATCTCGTCAACTTCGTCTCTGTAAGTCGCCATGACGGAGTTTCTGGCGTTCCAGGTTCCGACTACTTGTTGTGCCACCAGGTCGGAATCTCCGCAGCAAATGATGTGCTTGATCCCAATTTCCTTAGCGATGCGCAGACCGTGTAGTAGAGCCTCGTATTCCTCCATGTTATTTGTAGCTTCGAAGTGAATCTGCAGAACATGCCGCAGTTCTTCTCCGGTAGGGGACTTCAGGGTGACTCTGGCTCCTGAGCCTTGGTGCTGCTTGGATCCGTCGAAATTTGCATCCGGAGCTTCTGTCCAATCTGCGACGAAATCTGCCAAGATCTGGGACTTGACCGCAGTCCTGGCTTTGTATATGATGTCGAAGGCAGATAGTTCAATGCCCCATTTTGCTGTGCGTCCTGTTGCGTCAGCGTTGTTCAGAATCGTTGACAGTGGAGCCTTGCTCACGACCACTGTTCAAAAACTAGGCTGATTCAACGATTACTAGGCCGATTAATCGCTACTAGGGGCTTGACCGTGTCGATTACCATTAATCTCTTGTGTTAATCCTTTAGCCCGATTAACCGGTCCGAAAGTCCGATTACTAGGTTTTTTCCCGATTAACTACCACACTTGGTCAAAAAAGTTACAACATTTTCATTGCATATCGCTAATGCAGGCGCTACCCCTCCCCAATAAAGTAGATTTTGTGAAGCTCCCGCTTGATTTCAGCCTCCAGTAGCTTCATTTCCACTGTTGCCAAATAGTTTCTTGTCCTCCCAGACCAGTTACTCATAGTTTCGCAGACCTCAGATACAGGAGCTCGATCACCATGAGGAGCTCGTCCAGGAACCGGAGGACGCCTTCAATAGGTTAGGTGGTTGAGGTGTAAGAGGGGTTGTACACTAGGTAGGTGGTGGGAGAATATAAACTTCAGAGGTGAGAGGAGAAGAAGTGGAAGGAAGGAACGCGGCTTCGGCTAGTGGATCCTGATTCGCTCCTGACCTTAAAGATTAGGTCATGCAGGAGAAGCATACAAGTTTTTCTAGGATTATAGGCTTTAGAGAAGTAGGGAGAGACATATAGAGGCTCACATACTATTTTTTTTCTTATATAAATTGTTTTAAGTGCTAATTTGTGTAGGTTGCACCGATTAATAGCTGGCCGATTAAATCAGTTAATCGTCCGAATTCCGATTAATCCCTACTCCCAAGCCGGCCGAGCAGTTAACGATTACCGATTTCCTTAACATTGCTCACGACTGTTACTGGATGCTCCTGAAAGTAGTGCCTAAGCTTCCTGCTACCTAGGAATACGCCATAGGCTAGCTTTTGAAAGTGAGGATATCTTTGTTTGGATTCCGTCAGGACCTCGCTAATGTAATAGACTGGCCTTTGGACTCCATACTCGTGACCTTCTTCCTTTCGCTCCACCACGATGACGAGACTGATGACTCTGTTGGTAGCAGCCAGGTAAAGGAGCATGGGCTCTGACTCTTCTGGAGCTGCTAGGATGGGTGGGGAGGTGAGTATTTCCTTCAACCCTTGGAGTGTTGCATCTGCTGCGTCGTCCCAGACAAATTTGTCTGTTTTCTTTAGTAGCTTGTACAGAGGTAGCGCCTTCTGGCCAAGACGGCTAACAAACCTACTGATTGCTGCAACACAACTAGTTAGTCGTTGCACATCTTTGAGACAAGTTGGCCTTTTGATGCACATGATTGCCTTGATTTTCTCCGGGTTTACTTCAATGTCCCTGTGAGAGACTATGAAGCCAAGGAGTTTTCCGGCTGGAACGCTAAAGACGCACTTCAGCGGATTCAACATCATCTTGTACCGTCGGAGGTTCTCAAAGGTTTCTGTGAGGTCGCTGATCAAGTCGGATCCTTTCCGGGTCATGACCGCGATGTCGTCGACGTAGGCGTGTACGTTCCGGCCAATTTGGTCCTTCAAGCACCGCTGCATCGTACGTTGGTAGGTGGCACCTTCATTTTTCAAACCAAAAGGCATGGTAACATAGCAGTATGTGCCAAACGGGGTGATGAACGAGGTCGCCTTTTGGTCGGACTTCTTTATCCGGATCTGGTGATACCCGGAATATGCGTCAAGAAAACACAGAAGTTCCACCCCTGCCGTCGAATCAATGACCTGGTCAATGCGCGGCAAGGGGAACGGATCCTTCGGACAATGCTTATTCAAGCCGGAGTAATCGATGCACATTCTTAGTATTTCAGAATTCTTTTTGGGTACAAGGACAGGATTTGCGACCCAATCAGTATGGATAACTTCTACTACAAAACCTGGCTCTAGTAACTTTGCTAATTCCATTCCTATGGCGCGGCGCTTCTTATCTCCAAAGCGTCGCATAGCTTGCTTCACCGGTTTAGCTCCCGGATTTATGTTGAGGTAGTGCTCGGCGAGTTCCGTTGGTACTCCGGACATGTCAGAAGGTTGCCATCCGAAGATATCCATGTTAGCGCGGAGGAACTCGACGAGCGCGTCTTCCTATTTGGGGTCCATGTTGGCTCCGACCGAGACCTGCTTAGTCATCTCTCCTTCCTTGAAGTCGATTTTCTTGGTCTCTATCGCGGCCTTGAACGAGGTTTTCTGCTCGGAGATCTGCTTCTTGGTGGTGTGCATCTCTTTTGGATCCACCACGGCTCTGTAGCCTTGCAGCTCCTCTCCAGATATCACAGACTCTGCGAAGGCGGCTTCGCCTAACTGGCACTCGTGAGCCTTCTTGTAGTCTCCGGATACGGTAATCATACCATTGGGACCCGGAATCTTGAGCTTGTTGTAGATGTAGCACGCTCTTGCGTGAAACTTGAGGTAGGTGGGCCTGCCAAAGATGACATGGTAGGAGCTCTTGAAGGGCACGACCTCAAACATGATTTTTTCTTCGCGGAAATTATTGATATCGCCGAAGGCCATGGGAAGTCTGATGCTGCCGAGGGAGTTTGCCTTTTTACCCGGAACCACACCATGAAATTCAGTGGTGCTGTGTTTGAGCTGTTCCTTGGTAAGGTTCATCCGCTCCAGAGTCTCTAGGTACATGATGTTTGATACGTCTCAAACGTATCTATAATTTCTTATGTTCCATGCTACTTTTATGATGATACTCACATGTTTTATACAAACTTTATGTCATTATTATGCATTTTCCGGCACTAACCTATTGACGAGATGCCGAAGAGCCAGTTGCTGTTTTCAGCTGTTTTTGGTTTCAGAAATCCTACAAAGGAAATATTCTCGGAATTGGACGAAATCAACGCCCAGGGTCTTATTTTTCCACGGAGCTTCCAGAAGACCGAAGAGCATACGAAGTGGGGCCACGAGGGGCCCAGACCATAGGGCGGCGCGGCCTGCATGGGGCCCGCGCAGGCCTATGGTGTGGGGCCCCTGCGCCGCCTCCAACCCTGCCCTTTCGCCTACTTATAGCCTTCATCGCGAAAACCCCTGTACCGAGAGCCACGATACGGAAATACTTCCAGAGACGCAGCCGCCGCCAATCCCATCTCGGGGGATTCAGGAGATCGCCTCCGGCACCCTGCCGGAGAGGGGAATCATCTCCCGGAGAACTCTTCATCACCATGATCGCCTCCGGATTGATGTGTGAGTAGTTCATCCTTGGACTATGGGTCCATAGCAGTAGCTAGATGGTTGTCTTCTCCTCATTGTGCTATCATGTTAGATCTTGTGAGCTGCCTATCATGATCAAGATCATCTATTTGTAATGCTACATGTTGTGTTTGTTGGGATCCGATGAATATGGAATACTATGTCAAGTTGATTATCAGTCTATCATATATGTGTTGTTCATGTTCTTGCATGCTCTCCGTTGCTAGTAGAGGCTCTGGCCAAGTTGATACTTGTGACTCCAAGAGGGAGTATTTATGCTCGATAGTGGGTTCATGCCTCCATTGAATCTGGGACAGTGACAGAAAGTTCTAAGGTTGTGGATGTGCTGTTGCCACTAGGGATAAAACATCAATGCTTTGTCTAAGGATATTTGTGTTGATTACATTACGCACCATACTTAATGCAATTGTCTGTTGTTTGCAACTTAATACTGGAAGGGGTGCGGATGCTAACCCGAAGGTGGACTTTTTAGGCATAGATGCATGCTGGATAGAGGTCTATGTACTTTGTCGTAATGCCCTGATTAAATCTCATAGTAGTCATCGTGATATGTATGTGCATTGTTATGCCCTCTCTATTTGTCAATTGCCCAACTATAATTTGTTCACCCAACATGCTATTTATCTTATTGGAGAGACACCACTAGTGAACTGTGGACCCCGGTCCATTCTTTTACATCTGTTCTTTATTGTTCTTCGCAAACAAACATCATCTTCCACACTATACATCTAATCCTTTGTTTACAGCAAGCCGGTGAGATTGACAACCTTACTATTAAGTTGGGGCAAAGTACTTTGATTGTGTTGTGCAGGTTCCACGTTGGCGCCGGAATCCCTGGTGTTGCGCCGCACTACACTCAGTCACCAACGACCTTCATGTGTTCCTTGACTCCTACTGGTTCGATAACCTTGGTTTCTTACTGAGGAAAAACTTGCTGCTGTACGCATCACACCTTCCTCTTGGGGTTCCCAACGGACGTGTGCTTCACACGTATCAAGATTGTTTTCTGGCGCCGTTGCCGGGGAGATCAAGACACACTGCAAGGGGAGTCTCCCACTTCCAATCTCTTTCATTTGTTTTTGTCCCTCTTTACTTTATTTTATTTATTGCTTTGTTTGCTTTATATCAAAAATACAAAAAAATTAGTTACTCGCTTTACTTTATTTTCTATCTTGTTTGCGTTCTTAATATTAAAAACACAAAAAATAAGTTACTTGCATTTACTTTATTTACCTTTTGTTTATTTCACCATGTTTCCTCCTAAGTTTACTCTGAAAGATATACTGGTAGGACGAGGATCTATCATTGGAAGAGATAATATAGAAGATTTTTTCACTCATGTTAGTACGGTTGAAGATTTTGAAGATAGACACTTGGTAGAACTTGCTCCTACTTATGAAATTGTTGTTGCTTCTTTAGTACACATGTTAGAAGCTAGATTTGTTAATCTCAACCCCGTAATGCAACATATGTTTCTTACACTCTGTGATATGGAAGAAGGAGAAAAGAAAGATTTTGTCTTAGAAACCCTTCTTAAAGAATTTGGTGATGTAGCAAGAGAAGCTAGAAAAGTCTTTATTAAATATTAGATGCTTGACTTTTATACCAACTTTGCAAATACCCTTGAAAAGATGGAAAAGGAATAGACTAAAGTACACTAATAAAGTTAATTGTGAGGGGGAGATTAAAACATCAATACCTTGCAAGCTCTTAGGAATGTGCGAGGCACTAGAAAAGAATTTTGATTGGATTGTTCCTAAAAATTTGTTTGATGAGAATAGAAAGCCTAAGAGTAATGAAGAAGGATCCTCTGAAACTTACATAGATAAGATACAATGCATAGTTGGGAAAACTCCCAAAGCCCCTGGTAAGGATGTTAATGCTTCATCTCTTGATAATACTTGATTCACACTTTCTGCGCCTAGCTGAAAGGCGTTAAAGAAAAGCGCTTATGGGAGACAACCCATTATTTTACTTCTGCACTTTTGTTTTATATTTGAGTCTTGGAAGTTGTTACTACTGTAGCAACCTCTCCTTATATTTATTTTATTGCATTGTTGTGCCAAGTAAAATCTTTGATAGTAAAGATGATACTAGATTTGGATTACTGCGCAGAAACAGATTTCTTACTGTCACGAAATTGAGCAGCCCCGTCTGTAGGTAATTCAGAAAAATCTGCCAATTTACGTGCGTGATCCTCAGATACGGGCGCAACTTTCATTCAATTTGAGCTTTTTCATCTGAGCAAGTTAAGTGCCCCAGAAAAATTCGTCTTTATGGACTGTTCTGTTTTGACAGATTCTGCCTTTTATTTCGCATTGCATGTTTTGCTATGTTTGATGGATTTCTTTGTTCCATTAAATTTCAGTAGCTTTGTGCAATGTCCAGAAGTGTTAATAATGATTATGTCACCTCTGAATATGTGAATTTTTGTTTATGCACTAACCCTCTAATGAGTTTGTTTTGAGTTTGGTGTGGAGGAAGTTTCAAGGGTCAAGAGAGGAGGATGATACAATATGATCAAGAAGAGTGAAAGGTCTAAGCTTGGGGATGCTCCCGTGGTTCATCCCTGCATATTTTAAGAAGACTCAAGCATCTAAGCTTGGGGATGCCCAAGACATCCCTTCTTCATCGACAACTTATCAGGTCACCTCTAATGAAACTATATTTTTATTCCATCACATCTTATGTGCTTTACTTGGAGCGTCTGTATTTTTTTGTTTTTGTTTTTGTTTCAATAAAATCGGATCCTAGCATTCTTTGTTTGGGAAAGAGACACGCTCCGCTGTTGCATATGAACACATGTGTTCTTAGCTTTACTTTTAATGTTCATGACGAAGGTTGAAACTGCTTCGTTCATCATTATTATGGTTGGAAACAGAAAATTCTTCATGTGGTAATTGGTATAATGTCTTGAATAATTTGATACCTGGCAATTGTTGTGCTCAAATAGATCATGTTTAAGCTCTTGCATCACGTACTTTTCACCTATTAATGAAGAACTACCATAGAGCTGGTTAAAATTTGGTTTGCATGATTGGTCTCTCTAGAGTCTAGATATTTTCTGGTGAGGTGTTTGAATAACAAGGAAGACAATGTAGAGTCTTATAATGCTTGCAATATGTTCTTATGTAAGTTTTGCTGTACCGGTTCATACTTGTGTTTGCTTCAAACAACCTTGCTAGCCAAAGCCTTGTATTGAGAGGGATTACTTCTCGTGCATCCAAAATCCTTGAGCCAAAAACTATGCCATTTGTGTCCACCATACCTACCTACTACATGGTATTTCTCTGCCATTCCAAAGTAAATTACTTGAGTGCTACCTTTAAAATTCCATTCTTTGTCTTTGCAATATATAGCTCATGGGAAAATAGCTTAAAAACTATTGTGGTATTGAATATGTACTTATGTATCTTATTTCTTATAAGTTGCTTGTTGAGCGGTAACCATGTTTCTGGGGACGCCATCAACTATTACACCTTCGTTGAATATCATGTGAGTTGCTATGCATGTTCGTCTTGTCTGAAGTAAGGGTGATTTATCATGATCAAATGGTTTGAGTATGCATATTGTTAAAGAATAACATTGGGCAATCAATCCTCAATCTCTTATGAGAATATTAATTGTTGTTGAATGCTTATGCATTAAAGAGGAGTCCATTATCTGTTTTCTATGTTGTCCCGGTATGGATGTCTAAGTTGAGAATAATCAAAAGCAAAAAATCCAATGCGAACTTTCTCCTTAGACCTTTGTACAGGCGGCATAGAGGTACCCCTTTGTGACACTTGGTTGAAACATATGTTATGCAATGATAATCCATGTAAATCCAAGCTAATTAGGACAAGGTGCGAGCACTATTGGTATTCTATGCATGAGGCTTGCAACTTATAGGATGTCTTATGCATAACACATATGAATTATTACTACCGTTGACAAAATTGTTTCTATGTTTACAAAATAAAAGCTTTAGCACAAATATAGTAATCCATGCTTCCCTCTGCGAAGGGCCTTTCTTCTACTTTCATGTTGAGTTAGTTTACCTACTTCTTTCTATCTTAGAAGCAAACACTTGTGTCAACTGTGTGCATTGATTCCTACATACTTGCTTATTTGCATTCATCATATTACTTTGTGTTGACAATTATCCATGAGATATACATGTTGAAGTTGAAAGCAACCGCTGAAACTTATATCTTCCTTTGTGTTGCTTCAAAACTTTCTACTATGAATCTATTGCTTTATGAGTTAACTCCTATGCAAGTCTTATTGATGCTTGTTTTGAAAGTACTATTCATGAAAAGTCTTTGCTATATGATTCAGTTGTTTAATCATTGTCTTTACCATTGCTTCGAATCACTGCATTCATCTCATATGCTTTACAATAGTATTGATCAAGATTATGATAGCATGTCACTTCAGAAATTATCTTTGTTATCGTTTACCTACTCGAGGGCGTGTAGGAACTAAGCTTGGGGATGCTGGATACGTCTCAAACGTATCTATAATTTCTTATGTTCCATGCTACTTTTATGATGATACTCACATGTTTTATACACACTTTATGTCATTATTATGCATTTTCCGGCACTAACCTATTAACGAGATGCCGAAGAGCCAGTTGCTGTTTTCTGCTATTTTTGGTTTCAGAAATCCGACAAAGGAAATATTCTCGGAATTGGACGAAATCAACGCCCAGGTTCTTATTTTTCACGGAGCTTCCAGAAGACCGAAGAGCATACGAAGTGGGGCCACGAGGGGCCCAGACCATAGGGCGGCGCGACCTGCATGGGGCCCGCGCCGGCCTATGGTGTGGAGCCCCTGCGCCGCCTCCAACCCTGCCCTTCCACCTACTTATAGCCTCCATTGCGAAAACCCCTGTACCGAGAGCCAAGATATGGAAATACTTCCAGAGACGCAGCCGCCGCCAATCCCATCTCGGGGGATTCAGGAGATCGCCTCCGGCACCCTGCCGGAGAGGGGAATCATCTCCCGGAGGACTCTTCTGTAGGATAACGTTGCATAGAAAACAAAAATTTTCCTACCGCGAACACGCAATCCAAGCAAAGATGCAATCTAGAAGACGGTAGCAACGAGGGGTTTATCGAGTCTCACCCTTGAAGAGATTCCAAAGCCTACAAGATGAGGCTCTTGTTGCTGCGGTAGACGTTCACTTGCCGCTTGCAAAAGCGCGTAGAAGATCTTGATCACCGGCGCCACGAACGGGCAGCACCTCCGTACTCGGTCACACGTTCGGTTGTTGATGAAGACAACATCCACCTCCCGTTCCAGCGGGCAGCGGAAGTAGTAGCTCCTCTTGAATCCGACAGCATGACGGCGTGGTGTCGGTGGTGGTGGAGAACTCCGGCGGAGCTTCGCTAAGCGTGCGGGAGCTTATGGAGGAGGGGGGGCGGCTAGGGTTTGGGAGGGGGTGGCCGGCCACTTGAGGGGGCGGCCAGGCTGTGGTCTTGAGGTGGCCGGCCCCCTCCCCTTGTCCCTCATTATATAGGTGGAAGCCCCAAGGGTTGGACTACAAGTCTCCGAAAAAGACCCGAACCCAAAACCTTCCATATGATAGGGAAACCTACCCAAGCTAGGACTCCCACTAGAGGTGGGAGTTCCACCTTCCATGGTGGGGGTGGCCGGCCCCCCTTGGGGGAGTCCACTTGGGACTCCTCCCCCACTAGGGTTGGTCGGCCATGAAGGTGGAGTCCCGGACTTTTCTAGAACCTTCTAGAACCTTCCATAGAACCTTCCGCATCATTTTAATTCACATAAAATGACATCCTATATATGAATCTTATTCTCCGGACCATTCCGGAACTCCTCGTGATGTCCGGGATCTCATCCGGGACTCCGAACAAATATTCGAACTCCATTCCATATTCAAGTTCTACCATTTCAACATCCAACTTTAAGTGTGTCACCCTACGGTTCGTGAACTATGCGGACATGGTTGAGTACTCACTCCGACCAATAACCAATAGCGGGATCTGGAGATCCATAATGGCTCCCACATATTCAACGATGACTTTAGTGATCGAATGAACCATTCACATACGATACCAATTCCCTTTGTCACGCGATATTTTACTTGTCCGAGGTTTGATCTTCGGTATCACTCTATACCTTGTTCAACCTCGTCTCCTGACAAGTACTCTTTACTCGTACCGTGGTATGTGGTCTCTTATGAACTTATTCATATGCTTGCAAGACATTAGACGACATTCCACCGAGAGGGCCCAGAGTATATCTATCCGTCATCGGGATGGACAAATCCCACTGTTGATCCATATGCCTCAACTCATACTTTCCGGATACTTAATCCCACCTTTATAACCACCCATTTACGCAGTGGCGTTTGGTGTAATCAAAGTACCTTTCCGGTATAAGTGATTTACATGATCTCATGGTCATAAGGACTAGGTAACTAAGTATCGAAAGCTTATAGCAAATAACTTAATGATGAGATCTTATGCTACGCTTAATTGGGTGTGTCCATTACATCATTCATATAATGACATAACCTTGTTATTAATAACATCCAATGTTCATGATTATGAAACTAATCATCTATCAATCAACATGCTAGTTAAGAGGCATACTAGGGACTCTTTGTTTGTCTACATATCACACATGTACTAATGTTTCGGTTAATACAATTATAGCATGATATATAAACATTTATCATAAACAAAAAGATATAAATAATAACCACTTTATTATTGCCTCTAGGGCATATCTCCTTCAATCTCCCACTTGCACTAGAGTCAATAATCTAGATTACATTGTAATATACCTAACACCCATGGCATTCTGGTGTTGGTCATGCTTTGCCCTAGGGAGAGCTTTAGTCAATGGATCTGCTACATTCAGATCAGTGTGTACTTTGCAAATCTTTACTTCTCCATCTTCGATGTACTCGCGAATTGAGTGGTAACGCAGCTTGATATGCTTCAGCCTCTTGTGTGACCTTGGCTCTTGTGCATTGGCGATGGCACCCATGTTATCACAGTAAATGATTAATGGGTCCAATGCACTAGGAACCACACCGAGCTCTACAATGAACCTCTTCATCCATACCGCTTCTGATGAAGCCTCTGAAGCCGCTATGTACTCTGATTCTGTTGAAGACTTCACCACCGTGCAATCGCTTCGAGCTTGCCCAGCTTATCGCAGCACCATTAAATATAAACACGTACCCGCACCGTGACTTAGAGTCATCGGGATCGGTGTTCCAACTTGCATCGGTGTAACCACTTACAACGAGCTCTTGGTCACCTCCATAACAAAGAAACATATCCTTAGTTCTTTTCAAGTACTTCAGGATATTCTTGACCGCTGTCCAAAGTTGTTCCATTCTGGATCACTTTGATATCTGCTAGTCAAACTAACAGCATGTGCTATATCCGGTCTAGTACATAGCATGGCATACATGATAGATCCTATCGCCGAGGCATAGGGGATATTACTCATCCTTTCTCTTTCTTCTGCCGTAGCCGGTCCTTGAGTCTTACTCAAGACCTTGCCTGGTAACATAGGTAAGAACCCTTTCTTACTTTCGTCCATTCTAAACTTCTTTCGAATCTTGTCCAGATATGTACTCTGTGATAGCCCTATTAGGCGTCTTGATCTATCTCTATAAATCTTGATGCCTAATATATACGATGCTTCACCAAAGTCTTTCATTGAAAAACTATTATTCAAATAACCCTTTACACTGCTTAATAGTTCTATATCATTCCCGATCAATAATATGTCATCTACATATAATATCAGGAATGCTACAGAGCTCCCACTCACTTTCTTGTAAATATAGGCCTCTCCATGACACTGTATAAACCCGAAGTCTTTGATCACCTTATCAAAGCGTCGGTTCCAACTTCTTGATGCTTGCTTCAGTCCATAGATTGAACGCTGAAGTTTGCATACTTTGTCAACATTTTTAGGATCGACAAAACCTTTGGGTTGTACCATATACAACTCTTCCTCAATGTCTCCATTAAGGAACGCCGTTTTGACATCCATCTGCCAAATCTCATAATCGAAAAATGCAGCTATTGCTAACAAAATCCTCACAGATTTTAGCTTCGCTACAGGTGAGAAAGTCTCATCGTAGTCAACTCCTTGAATTTGTCAGAAACCCTTTGCGACAAGTCGAGCTTTATAGACAGTAATATTACCATCAGCATCTGTTTTTCTCTTGAAGATCCATTTATTCTCGACAGCCTTTCGGCTATCAGGTAAGTCTACCAAAGTCCATACTTTGTTATCATACATGGATCCCATTTCGGATTTCATGGCTTCTTGCCATTTGTTGGAATCTGGGCTCATCATCGCTTCTTCATACGTCGCAGGGTCCTCATCATTGTTATCCACAATCATGACATTTAGACAAGGATCATACCAATCAGGAGTGGTACGTTCCCTTGTCGATCTACGAGGTTCAGTAGTTTCCTCGTTCGAAGTTTCATGATCATTATCATTAGCTTCCTCTCGTTGCCGGTGTAGGCGATGCAGTACAACTTCCGGTACTGCGCTACTCTGATCAACGAGTATAGATTCATCAATCTCATCGAGTTCTACTTTTCTTCCAGTCACTTCTTTAGTGAGAAATTCTTTCTCAAGAAAGGTTCCGTTCTTAGCAACAAAGATTTTGCCTTCGGATCTGTGATAGAAGGTGTACCCTATAGTTTCCTTAGGGTATCCTATGAAGACGCATTTCTCCGCTTTGGGTTCTAGCTTGTCCGGTTGTAACTTCTTTACATAGGCTTCGCAACCCCAAACTTTAAGGAACGATAACTTAGGTTTCTTATTAAACCATAATTCATACGGTGTCGTTTCTACGGATTTTGATGGTGCTCTATTTAAAGTGAATGCGGCTGTCTCTAATGCATAACTCCAAAATGATAACGGCAAATCAGTAAGAGACATCATAGAACGAACCATATCTAAGAGAGTTCGATTACGACGTTCGGACACACCGTTTCGTTGTGGTGTTCCCGGCGGTGTCAATTGTGAAAGTATTCCGCATTTCTTTAAATGCATGCCAAACTCATAACTCAGATATTCACCTCCACGATCAGATCGTAGAAATTTAATCTTCTTGTTACGTTGATTTTCTACTTCACTTTGGAATTCCTTAAACTTCTCGAAAGTTTCGGATTTATGTTTCATGAAATAGATATACCCATATCTACTCAGATCATCTGTGAAGGTTATAACATAACGATAACCACCGCGCGATGCTACGCTCATTGGTCCGCACACATCGGTATGTATGATTTCCAATAAGTCAGTAGCTCGCTCCATCATACCAGAAAATGGAGTCTTAGTCATTTTTCCCATTAGACATGCTTCGCATCTATCAAGTGACTCAAAGTCAAGTGATTCAAGTAATCCATCAGTATGGATCTTCTTCATGCGTTACACTCCAATATGACCAAGACGACAGTGCCACATATAAGTAGAATTATCATTCAATTTAATTCGCTTAGCATCTACGTTATGTATATGCGTATCACTACTATCGAGATCTAACAGAAATAAGCCATTCTTTTGTGGTGCTCGACCATAAAAGATATTATTCATAAAAATAGAACAACCATTATTCTCAGACTTGAATGAATAACTGTCTTGCATTAAACAAGATCCAGATATAATGTTCATGCTCAACGCGGGTACAAAATAACAATTATTTAGGCTTAAAACTAATCCCGAAGGTAGATGTAGAGGAAGTGTGCCGACCGCGATCACATTGACCTTGGATCCGTTTCCAACGCGCATCGTCACTTCATCTTTCAGTAGTCTTCGTTTATTCTTTAGTTCCTGTTTCGAGTTACAAATATGAGCAACCGAACCAGTATCAAATACCCAGGTACTAGAACGAGAACCAGTGAGATAAACACCTATAACATGTACATCAGATATACCTTCTTTCTTCTTCTTGATAAGGCCGCTCTTTAGATCAGCCAGATACTTGGAGCAATTACGCTTCCAGTGTCCCTTCTCCTTGCAGTAATAGCACTCAGCATCAGGCTTAGGGCCGTTCTTAGGTTTCATAGGAGACGTGGCAGCTTTCTTGCCACCCTTCTTGAATTTTCCCTTAGACTTGCCCTGTTTCTTGAAACTGGTGGTCTTGTTGACCATCAACACTTGGTGCTCTTTCTTGATCTCAATCTCTGCAGCTTTTAGCATGCCAAAGAGTTCAGGTAACTCCTTGTTCATGTTCTGCATATTGTAGTTCATCACAAAGTTCTTGTAACTTGGTGGCAGTGATTGAAGGACACGATTAATCCCCAGTCTGTTAGGAATCACTATTCCCAAGTCACTGAGTTTCTTCGCATGCCCGGTCATGGCGAGCATGTGCTCACTAACGGAGCTGCCTTCTTCCATCATACAGCTGAAGAAATGTTTCGATGCTTCATAGCATTCCACGGTCGTATGAGTCTCAAAAATAGCTTTCAGCTCTTTCATCAACTCATGAGGATCGTGGTGCTCAAAACGTTTTTGAAGATCGGATTCCAGACTGCACAGAATGGCACACTGAACTTGAGAGTACCGAGTTTTCCGAGTCTCGTAAACAACTTTTACTTCATCGGTTTCAGTTTCTGCAGGAGGGTCACCTAGCGGTGCATCAAGCACATATTGCAGATTTCCGCCAGAGAGGAAGATCCTCACATGACGGAACCAGTCGGTGAAGTTGCTACCGTTGCTCTTAAGTTTTTCTTTCTCTAGGAACTGGTTAAAATTGATTTGGGACGCCATCTCTACAACATATATTTGCAAAAGTTTAGACTAAGTTTATGACAAATTGAGTTCAAATTTTAATTCAACATAATTAAAAATCTAGGTGAACTCCCACTCAAAACAATATCCCTCGCATTGTCTTAGTGATCACACGAACCAAATCCATCGCACCTAAGTCCGATCATCACGAGACAAGGTGTGATTTCAATGGCGAACACTCAAAGTGTTCATCATATCAACTATATGATTCATGCTCTACTTTTCGGTATCATGTGTTCCGAGACCATGTCTGTACATGCTAGGCTCGTCAAGGCCACCTTAGTATCCGCATGTGCAAAACTGTCTTGCACCCGTTGTATGTACTTGTTGATTCTATCACATCTGATCATCACGAGATGCTTCGAACCGACAAGACTTGGTAACGGTGCTACTAAGGATGAACACTTTATTATCTTGAGATTTTAGTGAGGGATCATCTTATAATGCTACCGTCGCGATCTAAGCAAAATAAGATGCATAAAAGGATTAACATCACATGCAGTTCATATGTGATATGATATGGCCCTTTTGTCTTTGCGCCTTTGATCTTCATCTCCAAAGCACGGACATGATCTCCATCATCTTCGGGCATGATCTCCATCATCGTCGGCGTAGCGTCAAGGTCAATGGCGCCGTCTTCATGATTTTCCTCCATGTAGCAACTATTACAACTACTTTGAAATACTACTCAACATGAAATTTAAAGACAACCATATGGCTCCTGCCGGTTGCCACAATACAATAATGATCATCTCATACATATTCATCATCACATTATGGCCATATCACATCACCAAACCCTGCAGAAAAAAGTTAGACGTCTCTAATTTGGTTTGCATATTTTACGTGGTTTAGGGTTTTCGAGAGAGATCTAATCTACCTACGAACATGAACCACAACGTTGATACTAATGTTGTCAATAGAAGAGTAAATTGAATCTTCACTATAGTAGGAGAGACAGACACCCGCAAAGCCTCTTATGCAATACAAGTTGCATGTCGAACGAGGAAGAAGTCTCATGAACGCGGTCATGTAAAGTTAGTCCGAGCCGCTTCATCCCACTATGCCACAAAGATGCAAAGTACTCAAACTAAAGATAACAAGAGCATCAACGCCCACAAAACCATTGTGTTCTACTCGTGCAACCATCTATGCATAGACACGGCTCTGATACCACTGTAGGATAACGTTGCATAGAAAACAAAAAATTTCCTACCGCGAACACGCAATCCAAGCCAAGATGCAATCTAGAAGACGGTAGCAACGAGGGGTTTATCGAGTCTCACCCTTGAAGAGATTCCAAAGCCTACAAGATGAGGCTCTTGTTGCTGCGGTAGACGTTCACTTGCCGCTTGCAAAAGCGCGTAGAAGATCTTGATCACCGGCGCCACCAACGGGCAGCACCTCCGTACTCGGTCACACGTTCGGTTGTTGATGAAGACGACGACCACCTCCCGTTCCAGCGGGCAGCGGAAGTAGTAGCTCCTCTTGAATCCGACAGCACGACGGCGTGGTGTCGGTGGTGGTGGAGAACTCCGGCGGAGCTTCGCTAAGCGTGCGAGAGCTTATGGAGGAGAGGGGGGCGGCTAGGGTTTGGGAGGGGGTGGCCGGCCACTTGAGGGGGGCGGCCAGGCTGTGGTCTTGAGGTGGCCGGCCCCCTCCCCTTGTCCCTCATTATATAGGTGGAAGCCCCAAGGGTTGGACTACAAGTCTCCGAATAAGACCCGAACCCAAAACCTTCCATATGATAGGGAAACCTACCCAAGCTAGGACTCCCACTAGAGGTGGGAGTTCCACCTTCCATGGAGGGGGTGGCCGGCCCCCCTTGGGGGAGTCCACTTGGGACTCCTCCCCCACTAGGGTTGGCCGGCCATGGAGGTGGAGTCACTCCACCTTCCTTGTTGGTTTCTTCCGGACTTCTCTAGAACCTTCTAGAACCTTCCATAGAACCTTCCGCATCATTTTAATTCACATAAAATGACATCCTATATATGAATCTTATTCTCCGGACCATTCCGGAACTCCTCGTGATGTCCGGGATCTCATCCGGGACTCCGAACAAATATTCGAACTCCATTCCATATTCAAGTTCTACCATTTCAACATCCAACTTTAAGTGTGTCACCCTACGGTTCGTGAACTACGCGGACATGGTTGAGTACTCACTCCGACCAATAACCAATAGCGGGATCTGGAGATCCATAATGGCTCCCACATATTCAACGATGACTTTAGTGATCGAATGAACCATTCACATACGATACCAATTCCCTTTGTCACGCGATATTTTACTTGTCCGAGGTTTGATCTTCGGTATCACTCTATACCTTGTTCAACCTCGTCTCCTGACAAGTACTCTTTACTCGTACCGTGGTATGTGGTCTCTTATGAACTTATTCATATGCTTGCAAGACATTAGACGACATTCCACCGAGAGGGCCCAGCGTATATCTATCCGTCATCGGGATGGACAAATCCCACTGTTGATCCATATGCCTCAACTCATACTTTCCGGATACTTAATCCCACCTTTATAACCACCCATTTACGCAGTGGCGTTTGGTGTAATCAAAGTACCTTTCCGGTATAAGTGATTTACATGATCTCATGGTCATAAGGACTAGGTAACTAAGTATCGAAAGCTTATAGCAAATAACTTAATGACGAAATCTTATGCTACGCTTAATTGGGTGTGTCCATTACATCATTCATATAATGACATAACCTTGTTATTAATAACATCCAATGTTCATGATTATGAAACTAATCATCTATCAATCAACAAGCTAGTTAAGAGGCATACTAGGGACTCTTTGTTTGTCTACATATCACACATGTACTAATGTTTCGGTTAATACAATTACAGCATGATATATAAACATTTATCATAAACATAAAGATATAAATAATAACCACTTTATTATTGCCTCTAGGGCATATCTCCTTCATCTTCATCACCATGATCGCCTCCGGATTGATGTGTGAGTAGTTCATCCTTGGACTATGGGTCCATAGCAGTAGCTAGATGGTTGTCTTCTCCTCATTGTGCTATCATGTTAGATCTTGTGAGCTGCCTATCATGATCAAGATCATCTATTTGTAATGCTACATGTTGTGTTTGTTGGGATCCGATGAATATGGAATACTATGTCAAGTTGATTATCAATCTATCATATATGTGTTGTTTATGTTCTTGCATGCTCTCCGTTGCTAGTAGAGGCTCTGGCCAAGTTGATATTTGTGACTCCAAGAGGGAGTATTTATGCTCGATAGTGGGTTCATGCCTCCATTGAATCTGGGACAGTGACAGAAAGTTCTAAGGTTGTGGATGTGCTGTTTCCACTAGGGATAAATCATCAATGCTTTGTCTAAGGATATTTGTGTTGATTACGTTACGCACCATACTTAATGCAATTGTCTGTTGTTTGCAACTTAATACTGGAAGGGGTGCGGATGCTAACCCGAAGGTGGACTTTTTAGGCATAGATGCATGCTGGATAGCGGTCTATGTACTTTTTCGTAATGCCCTGATTAAATCTCATAATAGTCATCGTGATATGTATGTGCATTGTTATGCCCTCTCTATTTGTCAATTGCCCAACTGTAATTTGTTCACCCAACATGCTATTTATCTTTTTGGAGAGACGCCACTAGTGAACTGTGGACCCCGGTCCATTCTTTTACATCTGAAATACAATCTACTGCAATACTTGTTCTTTATTGTTCTTCGCAAACAAACATCATCTTCCACACTATACATCTAATCCTTTGTTTACAGCAAGCCGGTGAGATTGAAAACCTCACTGTTAAGTGTGGGCAAAGTACTTTGATTGTGTTGTGCAGGTTCCACGTTGGCGCCGGAATCCCTGGTGTTGCGCCGCACTACACTCTGTCACCAACGACCTTCACGTGTTCCTTGACTCCTACTGGTTCGATAACCTTGGTTTCTTACTGAGGGAAAACTTGCTGTTGTACGCATCACACCTTCCTCTTGGGGTTCCCAACGGACGTGTGCTTCACGCGTATCAATGTTCAGGCTGGCTCCGCCGTCCATGAGGCACTTGGAGAAATCATACCCATCAATGCGGGGACTTACAACCAAGGCGTAGCACTCTTTCGGGATGACAGTAGGATGATCCTGTCTGTCAAATGTACACGGAGTTTCCGACCACCTGACATACTGCGGCACAGCCGGAACTGTGGCGTTCAGGATCCGGAGAGCTGACTTGCTGGCATGGACTATTGGGGGTTCCGAGGAAGGTGTGGTACGCACCCGCGCTCTTTTTGACGAAGGGGTTGGGTTTAGCTGCGGATCCTTCCTTGGGATCCGGCGAAGCATCATCCTCATCCATCGCCTCGGAACTGTCTTCCTCCTTGTCCTTGTTCTTGCCCTTGCCTCCTTTGCCGTGTGGGCGGTGCTTCCGGGCTCTCTTGTATCCTGCTTCGGGGTCAGCTTTAGATCATTGACCCACTTGCATTTGCGGTTAGTGTGAGTGGACTTCCCCGTAGCCGGATCCATATGGGCCAGGCAGGGCATGTCTCTGTACTCCTCGTAGGTTTTGGGGGCGCGGGTTCCGGCAGCGGTGACCTCATCACCACGCTGCTGGCCCCTGCCGGCTCCGCCTCTGCGACCGTGGCCTCTTCCGCCTCCTTGACCTCCGCGCTGGAAAGCCATGGCGACCATTTCAGATCCGCCACTTTTCTGGTCATCGGGGGGATTTTTCCGCTTGCAGACGCTGCTGTTACCGTTATCATGGTTCTTCTTTTGCTGATGCATTTGCTCTAGCTGCGAGATCTCCGCATGCGTCGTCATCGGCGGCTATGTGATCGCTGGCGATGGTGATCATGTCATCCAAGGTTAGTTTATTTGCATTGACCAAGCTAGTGAGCTTGTGCCGCAGCAATCCTCCCCTCTGCAGTCCACCTATGAAGGCGTGCATGGCTGTGGTATTGTCAACATTTTCGCACTCGTTCCTGGCTGCCAACCATCGGGTGAGAAAGTTTCTTGATGTTTCGCCCTTTTTCTGAATACAATCCTGTAGGTCGCTTGTGGTGGCAGGTCTCTTGTAGGTGCCCCTGAAGTGCTTCTCGAAGGCGGTCTTCAGGTCGAACCAGCAAAAGATGGAGTTCTTCTCGAGGTCGCTGAGCCAGATCCGGGCTGGACCTACAAGGTACAACTGAAGCATGCGGCAAGCGATGTTAGGGGTTCCTCCGGCGAAGGTTACTGCATTGTAGTAATCCTCGATCCAGGTATGCGGCCTTTCGGTGCCATCATAATGCTTCAGATTTCCGGGTAGCATGAGGTTCATCCTTGGCTTTGGTTCCTCTCGAATCATCCTGCCAAAGCACTTTGGGCTGATGTAGTCAGTTCTGTATTCATTGAGACGTTCCCGCGCATCACGCGAGCTGTTGCGGGGTGACTTTGAGCGCGAGTGAGATCTCCGGCCACCGCCTCCGCCTCCACCTCCGCCTCCACCGCTAGGTGGTGGGGAGGGAGATCTGCGAGGGGGCCGATGCGACCTCTTGCTTCCGCCTTTTGATTCTCCTCGCCCTTCGTGATGCTGACTCCGGCTTCGACAACTGCCTTCGCCATGGTGCTGGCTGCCTTTGTCGTTCCAGCTTCTGCGAGACTCCAGGTCGCGCTCCTCATGTCGGCTCCGACGGGGTTCAGGCGTTCGCTCTCTGCTCCTGCTCCTCTGAGGGACGACGTTGTCGCGGATGTTGATTCCACCTGGCCCATGGGGTCTGGTGTTTCCGGCTGGACTACGGCGATGAGGGAGTGGAGGACGCGGGTATCCATTGGGCGGAGGTGATGGGTTCCGGTACTTGTCCCTGCCAGTGTACCTTGCATCGTTTCCCTTCCTTGGATCTAACGGAGGTGTCTTTGATGGCACATGGATTGGATCTGGGTGTTCTCTGGTTCTCCTCCTGCGCTCCGAAGATCCTCTGCGTGATTCATCGTCGCGATGGCGATTGTCGTGGGCGTCCTTCTGCGTGGTGGACAGACATAGATCCGGGTTGGATTCCAACCTACGCGAAGTATCTGCCTTGCTCTGCTGCTTCATTGCTGAGGCAACGAGCATACGGACGTAGTTGATATCAATCTCCTCCTCCTTCTTTTTCAAGATCTCCGCAGCCTTTTTCATATTATACTTTGGAGTTGTGAATGGCTGTTGCTCGGTGGGAGTTGCGAAGGTGATCCTGCGGGGAGCCACAGCTTCTCGCCTGATTCTATCCGCCTCTTGTTGAGCCTCGGTGATCTTGTCTTCCCAGTGCTTGCGGAGCTGCTTGACTTTTTCCAGTGATTCGTCCACCTGACGTTCTCGCTGGAGAAGTGCGCGGCCTCTTTCCTCTCTTCCAGCATTGCTGCTGCATTGGTGGAGAATTTTTTGGCTGTTGCCAGCTTATATGGGGTGGCCCGATCTTCTCAGTAAGCAATGGTGGTGATGATGATCACGGGCGATGGAAGCGGAGAAACACGACGATGAAGTGGATGATAACTTGTATGACGCAACGAGATCTCTCGATTGGTCCCTGTCGCCAATGCAACAGCTCTCAACCCTGCAAGATATTCGCAACTCCACACACTTGCGCACGTAGCCACCGACCACGAAGCGGTAAGTTGCAACCGTCTAATTCCCAATGGAACAGTAGATCACACAAGACTTTTTCAGGATCTACACAATATCAAGCAATATGGTGTAGGGATTCAATAGTTTTGCTAGAGCAAACAACTAAGAACTAGGGTTTATCTTAAACGTGGTCTAAAGCAGCTAGGGGGGCGTCCTGGGCACTTATATAGGCGTCCACGAGTTCTGGTCGAAAAGATACAAGAATAACCGACCCAGAATAGATCTGGTCGAGACAGACTTGGACGGATCTGGTCTGGAATCCGGTCAACCGGGCCAGGGACCGGGCCGGCCGGTCTGGGATCCGATCAACCGGGCGGCAACCGGATTGTTCGCAAAACTTCGTCCGGTTTGGCTCCGGTACGATGCGTCCGGTTGGCGCCCGGTCAACCGGGCCTGGGACCGGGCTGGCCGGTCTGGAGGCCGGTCTAACCGGGTGCTGGACCGGCCTGGACGCCGACTTCTCCTCTCGCGCATGCCTCCCTCTCCTCCCTCGCGCGTCCATGAGATATCTTCATGTCCAGCTCCATGTCCAGCTTCACGTCCATCTTGACGTCCGTCTTCATGTCCAGCTGCTCCTCTACTCCTCGTGCGATGCCATCAATAATGACCTTGCAAGCCTTGTCAGGACCAACTAAAGCCTTTGTTTGGAACAAATTGCAGCGCTGAGTAGATGCACTAGGCAATACATTAAGAGCACGCTGCGACACAACAATGGTGCGAGCATCAGACGGATATGCATCTTCACCATCAGTGTCATAGTCATCATCTTCTGGAGCATTAGGATCAACATCATCTCCAGTCTCGTACTCATTGTCCTCATTGATAACCATGACTTTGCGGTTAGGACAATCTCTCTTGAAGTGACCCTTGCCACCACTTGTATGACAAGCCATATCACGGTTACGCGCAGTAGACACATTAGAGCCACTCGTACTTGCAGCAGATTTGGACTTCTTTGTGTTAGATACATTGGAGACCGACTTACTAGGCGGAGTAGAGTAAGGTGCGGAGCGCGTCGAAGGCGCCGGCGCCGTAGATGGGGCCGCGCGGGGTGTGAAACGTCCAGCTCCTGTAGCTCGACCTTTGATCTTTGCTTCGTCGGCCAACTGTGATTCAGCTTCTCTTGCATGATGTAACAATTGATTCATATTGGTATAGCTGTAGTGACGAACAATGCATTTGATATCATACTTCAAACCGTTGAGGAAACGCTGCATCGTCATCTCGAGAGACTCACGGACACAGCCACGCTGCATAAGCATCTCCATCTCCATGTAGTATTCATCCACAGTCTTCACACCTTGTCGCAATAGAGTCAGCTTATCATATATATTCCGCAAGTAATTTGTAGGCACAAAGCGAGAAGTCATCGCCTCCTTTATAGCACGCCATGTGCGTATATGTTGCTCACGATCCTCTTCGCGGTTACGAACAAAAGCATCCCACCAACGCAAAGCATAGGCATCAAATTCGGAAGAAGCAAGCTTGATCTTCCGATCTTCAGTATAATGTGGATGTAAGCTCCACAACTTCTCAATCTTGAGCTCCCAAGTGAGGTATTCTTCAACATCAGCTCCTCCTTCAAACTTGGGCTTACCCAAACCATCTTCCTCATCTTGTCCACGACCATTGCGGCCAAGTGGAGCCCAACCGCGAGGACGATTAAAATGTGGCGCATCACGAGCATTGTGTGCGTCATCTTGAAGCTCAGGATCATCGTCATCTTCTTGTTGTTGTTGCGCGGTCAAATTCCCAACAGCTAAGCGCAAATCAGCAAGACTGCGTTGTACATCCGTCATTTGATCTTGCATTGTAGTGACAGTCACATGAGTAGCATCCAGCTTTTGGGAGATCTCGTCAATCTTCCCATTAAGCACCTCGTCCTGAGCGCGGAATTCACGTCGCATCTCATTACGAAGAGCCTCATACTCCCTCCATGTGATGATATCTGCAGCACTCTTGTTTTCCTGGTTAACAATTTTATGATCACTAGCAGACATCGTTAGTAGATTAGTGCACTAAATCAAAAAAAAATATATGGTGGTACTCTCACAACTCACTCAAAACTGATAAGAAAAGGAGATCTTACCTTTTCCAAAGTAAATTAGTGTTGCTTACCACTTGTAGAAACAACTAGTGCACGGATGTAGCGAAGCGAATATCAAGGGTATAAGAACTAATCACACGACAAAGCAGGGTATATGTGGGGCTGTAGGTAGGCTACCTATTTGCACCAATAACAAGCTCTAGCGCTGACCGTAGACAACCAATGATACTCACACAAGGCGATATAATGGGGCAATGCAACTATATGTGGGAAAGATTGCAATGCACAAGAGAGACGCTAGCAAAGCTCAACGAGACAGGCACAAGATTGCTCAACTACGGGTGCAGTAAAGTAAACTTAGGCCTTCACTTGATTCAACTAACACTTCATGTTTCTTTTTGGATTTTTCTTTTTGTATAACACACGCAACTATGTAGCTCTTTTTGCTTCTTTTCAATTTTCTCTTTTTTTTTGATTTTCTGACACAACTCCTTGATAACACGGCTAACAAAAATATGCAAAGCACCGATAACCTAACGAGCAGCCTGTCGAGCGGTAAAACTAGTCTCTTCTGGGGAAGTTCCTAGTCACTTTATATCGAAAGGCTGTGTCTATGGTTGGGAACAAGCACACTGTACGCTATGTGGACTCGGAGTAACAAAAACTGATACTAGACGACAAAGTAACACAAGATGACAGAGAAAACTCAAACCCTAAAAACTAGATGGAAAGAAAAGATACGCAAAAACAACTACGAAAAGCAAGTAAAACTTGAAATTAGTGCAATCTAAGGCTATGGCAAACCCTAACCCTAACTTTTTATGGCTTTTTCTGGATAGGAAAACACTCACAACTCAACTATGGGTGGATTGTGGATGGCTTACCGAGGAAAACTGGAAATCTAATACCAAGATGATATGGGGTGGCCCGATCTTCTCAGTAAGCAACGGTGGTGATGATGATCACGGGCGATGGCAGCGGAGAAACACGACGATGAAGTGGATGATAACTTGTATGATGCAACGAGATCTCTCGATTGGTCCCTGTCGCCAATGCAACAACTCTCAACCCTGCAAGATATTCGCAACTCCACACACTTGCGCACGTAGCCACCGACCACGAAGCGGTAAGTTACAACCGTCTAATTCCCAATGGAACAGCAGATCACACAAGACTTTTTCAGGATCTACACAATATCAAGCAATATGGTGTAGGGATTCAATAGTTTTGCTAGAGCAAACAACTAAGAACTAGCGTTTATCTTAAACGTGGTCTAAAGCAGCTAGGGGGGCGTCCTGGGCACTTATATAGGCGTCCGGGACGAGTTCTGGTCGAAAAGATACAAGAATAACCGACCCAGAATAGATCTGGTTGAGACAGACTCGGACGGATCCGGTCTGGAATCCGGTCAACCGAGCCAGGGACCGGGCCGGCCGGTCTGGGATCCGGTCAACCGGGCGGCAACCGGATTGTTCGCAAAACTTCGTCCGGTTTGGCTCCGGTACGATGCGTCCGGTTGGCGCCCGGTCAACCGGGCCTGGGACCGGGCTGGCCGGTCTGGAGGCCGGTCTAACCGGGTGCTGGACCGGCCTGGACGCCGACTTCTCCTCTCGCGCATGCCTCCCGCTCCTCCCTCGCGCGTCCATGAGATATCTTCATGTCCAGCTCCATGTCCAGCTTCACGTCCATCTTGACGTCCGTCTTCATGTCCAGCTGCTCGTCTACTCCTCGTGCGATGCTCGTCTCCTCTTGATACCTGATGATACATAAGTAATAGGACTTAGGCAGTATAAAGTTCTCATCAATCAAAGTACCGTTTAGAAACAAGTTCACCTGTTGTTTAAGTAGCTTCGCACGAGCCCTTGTAATTACTCCAATCCGAACTTCGTTGGACTTGAGCTTCACAGCAGGTTCATCTTCATTTATCAATGACGGAGGTAGTGGTGTAGTAGGGATGTCCTCATCATCTCCCCCCTTCAAAAGGCGTCGACCTCGATGCTCCAAGGTCTTCTCCGTCATATGGTATCAAATCAGCAAAATTGAAAGAATTACTGACACCAAACTCATCAACTGGAAGATCTATCGAGTATGCATTATCATTGATCTTGGCAAGCACTTTGTAAGGACCAGCACCACGAGGCTTCAACTTAGACTTCCGTAGCTTCGGGAACCTATCCTTGCGAAAATGTACCCAGACCATATCACCAGGCTTGAACAACATCTCTTTGCGCTTCTTATTCATCCTTGCAGCATTGCTCTTGCCTTTCTTCTCTATCAACTCTTTAGTCTTCACATGAATTTTTCGTACAAAATCTGCCCTCTTGGATGCCTCCATATTAACTCTCTCATGTATGGGCAAAGGCAACAAGTCAAGTGGAGTGATGGGTTTGAAACCATACACCACTTCAAAAGGACATAACTCAGTGGTAGAATGGACCGCCCTGTTGTAAGCAAACTCTACATGCGGCAAACACTCTTACCACTCCTTCAGGTTCTTCTTGATCATGGATCTCAACAGTTGTGACAAGGTTCGATTCACCACCTCAGTTTAACCATCAGTTTGGGGATGACAAGTAGTACTGAACAGTAGCTTTGTCCCTAGCTTTCCCCAAAGTGTCTTCCAGAAGTAGCTCATGAACTTCACATCACGATCAGAAACAATAGTCTTCGGGACTCCATGTAATCGAACAATCTCCCTGAAAAACAGGTTAGCAATATGCGACGCATCGTCGCTTTTGTGGCAGGCAATAAAGTGTGACATTTTAGAAAATTTGTCCACTACCACAAATATAGAATCATGGCCTCTCTTAGTACGCGGCAAACCCAACACAAAATCCATACTAATATCTTCCCAAGGTGTAGTAGGTGCCGGTAATGGAGTATACAAACCGTGAGGCTTCAGCTTGGACTTGGACTTGTTGCAAGTAATGCACCTCTTCACATACCTGTCCACATCCTGCCTCATCTTTGGCCAATAAAAATGATCAGCGAGCATGAGTAGCGTCTTCTCACGCCCAAAGTGACCCATCAAACCTCCAGCATGTGATTCCTGCAATAAGAGCAAACGCACAGACGATTCTGGAACACATAGTTTGTTAGCTCGAAACAAGAACCCATCATGTATGTGATATTTTTCCCATGCTTTACCAAGAGCACATAAGCGATATGGTTCAGCAAAATCATGATCCGTAGCATACAAATCACATAGCACTTCTAATCCAGGAATTTTAACATCAAGTTGAGTTAATAACATATTCTTCCTAGATAGAGCATCAGCAACAATATTATCTTTTCCCTTCTTATGCTTAATAATGTATGGAAAAGACTCAATGAACTCAACCCACTTAGCAAGACGCATATGCAAAGTAGATTGGGCTTTCAGATATTTCAAAGCTTCATGATCAGAATGTATGATAAATTCTTTTGGCCACAAATAATGTTGCCAAACCTCAAGAACTCTAATTAAAGCATACAATTCTTTATCATATATTGGATAGTTCAACTTAGCACCAGAAAGTTTCTCAGAAAAATATGCAATTGGGCGACCCTCTTGCATCAACACACCACCAATTCCAATACCACTAGCATCACATTCAATCTCAAATTGCTTATTGAAATCAGGAAGTGCAAGCAACGGTGCAGAAGTTAACAATCGTTTCAGTTCATCAAAAGCATGATCTTGGGCAACGCCCCACTCAAATGCAACACCCTTTTTAGTCAATTCATTCAAAGGTGCAGCAATAGTAGAAAAGTTGGGCACAAAACGGCGATAAAACCCAGCTAGACCATGAAAAATTCTAACTTAACTCACATTCATAGGAGTAGGCCAATTTTGAATAGCTTCAATTTTAGACACATCTACTTCTACTCCATGCTTAGAGACAACATAACCCAGAAATATGACCTTATCTTTGCAAAATGTGCACTTCTCAAGATTACCATAGAGTTTACTATCACGCAACACTTGCAAAACATGTCGAATATGTATAATATGATCAGATTCATTGCGGCTGTAAATTAATATGTCATCAAAATACACAACCACAAACTTGCCAATAAATTCACGCAAAACATGGTTCATCAGTCTCATGAAAGTGCTAGGTGCATTAGTCAAACCAAAAGGCATTACTAACCACTCATATAAACCAAATTTTGTTTTAAAGGCGGTTTTCCACTCATCCCCTTCTTTCATCCTAATTTGATGATAACCACTACGCAAATCAATTTTAGTGAAAACAACAGCACCACTCAATTCATCTAGCATATCCTCTAAACGGGGAATAGGGTGACGATATCGAATAGTGATATTGTTTATAGCTCTACAATCTACGCACATACGCCATGTACCATCTTTCTTAGGAACAAGAATAACAGGAACAGCACAAGGACTAAGGCTTATGCGGATATAACCTTTGTCGAGTAGCGCTTGTACTTGCTTCTGTATCTCCTTCGTCTCTTCGGGGTTTGTTCTATATGGTGCCCGATTGGGTAGCGAAGCTCCGGGAATCAAGTCGATTTGATGCTCAATACCTCGCAATGGTGGAAGTCCTGCGGGTACCTCATCCAGAAACACGTCGCCAAATTCCTACAAAACATTAGAAACACCAAGAGGAAGAGGGGTCATGTCGTTAGAAACCAAAACCGTACCCCTGTACAAGAGCACAAGAGGCATGGCTGTAGGATCCTCACTAAAGTCTCTCATGTCTTCTTTGGTGGCTAATGAGACTAAGGAATTCACTCTCTCACTTTTCGTTATATCACTCACAACATTACAATTCTCTCGCCTATCTAAAGAAGCATCCTCCAAATTGACTTCAACTTTTTGACGAGACTCATTGACAATTTGCTGTGGTGTCATAGGCTGTAAATTAATTTTCTTGCCCTTGAACTCCAAGTGATATGTATTGACACGGCCATTGTGTTGCACAGAACGGTCATAGAGCCAAGGCCGACCCAATAGTAGGTGACACACCGTCATAGGAATGACATCAAAATCAATGCAATCCTTATACGGTCCAATAGCAAACTCAACACGCACCATGTGGTTTACCTTCATCTCACCATTGTCGCTCAACCACTGAATATAGTATGGATGCGGGTGCGGTAGATACTTCAACTTCAGCTTGGTACACAACTCCTTGCTTGCTAAATTGCGGCAACTCCCGCCATCAATAATGACCTTGCAAGTCTTGTCAGGACCAACTAAAGCCTTTGTTTGGAACAAATTGCAGCGCTGAGTAGATGCACTAGGCAATACATTAAGAGCACGCTGCGACACAACAATGGTGCGAGCATCAGACGGATATGCATCTTCACCATCAGTGTCATAGTCATCATCTTCTGGAGCATTAGGATCAACATCATCTCCAGTCTCGTACTCATTGTCCTCATTGATAACCATGACTTTGCGGTTAGGACAATCTCTCTTGAAGTGACCCTTGCCACCACTTGTATGACAAGCCATATCACGGTTACGCGCAGTAGACACATTAGAGCCACTCGTACTTGCAGCAGATTCGTACTTCTTTGTGTTAGATACATTGGAGACCGACTTACTAGGCGGAGTAGAGTAAGGTGTGGAGCGCATCGAAGGCGCCGGTGCCGTAGATGGGGCCGCGCGGGGTGTGAAACGTCCAGCTCCTGTAGCTCGACCTTTGATCTTTGCTTCGTCAGCCAACTGTGATTCAGCTTCTCTTGCATGATGTAACAATTGATTCATATTGGTGTAGCTGTAGTGACGAACAATGCATTTGATATCATACTTCAAACCGTTGAGGAAACGCTGCATCGTCATCTCGAGAGACTCACGGACACGGCCACGCTGCATAAGCATCTCCATCTCCATGTAGTATTCATCCACAGTCTTCACACCTTGTCGCAATAGAGTCAGCTTATCATATATATTCCGCAAGTAATTTGTAGGCACAAAGCGAGAAGTCATCGCCTCCTTCATAGCACGCCATGTGCGTATATGTTGCTCACGATCCTCTTCGCGGTTACGAACAAAAGCATCCCACCAACGCAAAGCATAGGCATCAAATTCGGAAGAAGCAAGCTTGATCTTCCGATCTTCAGTATAATGTGGATGTAAGCTCCACAACTTCTCAATCTTGAGCTCCCAAGTGAGGTATTCTTCAACATCAGCTCCTCCTTCAAACTTGGGTATAGAAAACTTGGGCTTACCCAAACCATCTTCCTCATCTTGTCCAGAACCATTGCGGCCAAGTGGAGCCCAACCGCGAGGACGATTACCATGTGGCGCATCACGAGCATTGTGTGCGTCATCTTGAAGCTCAGGATCATCATCATCTTCTTGTTGTTGTTGCGCGGTCAAATTCTCAACAGCTAAGCGCAAATCAGCAAGACTGCGTTGTACATCCGTCATTTGATCTTGCATTGTAGTGACAGTCACATGAGTAGCATCCAGCTTTTGGGAGATCTCGTCAATCTTCCCATTAAGCACCTCGTCCTGAGCGCGGAATTCACGTCGCATCTCATTACGAAGAGCCTCATACTCCCTCCATGTGATGATATCTGCAGCACTCTTGTTTTCCTGGTTAACAATTTTATGATCACTAGCAGACATCGTTAGTAGATTAGTGCACTAAATCAAAAAAAAATATATGGTGGTACTCTCACAACTCACTCAAAACTGATAAGAAAAGGAGATCTTACCGTTTCAAAGTAAATTAGTGTTGCTTACCACTTGTAGAAACAACTAGTGCACGGATGTAGCGAAGCGAATATCAAGGGTATAAGAACTAATCACACGACAAAGCAGGGTATATGTGGGGCTGTAGGTAGGCTACCTATTTGCACCAATAACAAGCTCTAGCGCTGACCGTAGACAACCAATGATACTCACACAAGGCGATATAATGGGGCAATGCAACTATATGTGGGAAAGATTGCAATGCACAAGAGAGACGCTAGCAAAGCTCAACGAGACAGGCACAAGATTGCTCAACTACGGGTGCAGTAAAGTAAACTTAGGCCTTCACTTGATTCAACTAGCACTTCACGTTTCTTTTTGGATTTTTCTTTTTGTATAACACACGCAACTATGTAGCTCTTTTTGCTTCTTTTCAATTTTCTCTTTTTTTTTTGATTTTCTGACACAACTCCTTGATAACACGGCTAACAAAAATATGCAAAGCACCGATAACCTAACGAGCAGCCTGTCGAGCGGTAAAACTAGTCTCTTCTGGGGAAGTTCCTAGTCACTTTATATCGAAAGGCTGTGTCTATGGTTGGGAACAAGCACACTGTACGCTATGTGGACTCGGAGTAACAAAAACTGATACTAGACGACAAAGTAACACAAGATGACAGAGCAAACTCAAACCCTAAAAACTAGATGGAAAGAAAAGATACGCAAAAACAACTACGAAAAGCAACTAAAACTTGAAATTAGTGCAATCTAAGGCTATGGCAAACCCTAACCCTAACTTTTTATGGCTTTTTCTGGATAGGAAAACACTCACAACTCAACTATGAGTGGATTGTGGATGGCTTACCGAGGAAAACTGGAAATCTAATACCAAGATGATATGGGGTGGCCCGATCTTCTCAGTAAGCAACGGTGGTGATGATGATCACGGGCGATGGCAGCGGAGAAACACGACGATGAAGTGGATGATAACTTGTATGACGCAACGAGATCTCTCGATTGGTCCCTGTCGCCAATGCAACAACTCTCAACCCTGCAAGATATTCGCAACTCCACACACTTGCGCACGTAGCCACCGACCACGAAGCGGTAAGTTGCAACCGTCTAATTCCCAATGGAACAGCAGATCACACAAGACTTTTTCAGGATCTACACAATATCAAGCAATATGGTGTAGGGATTCAATAGTTTTGCTAGAGCAAACAACTAAGAACTAGCGTTTATCTTAAACGTGGTCTAAAGCAGCTAGGGGGGCGTCCTGGGAACTTATATAGGCATCCGGGACGAGTTCTGGTCGAAAAGATACAAGAATAACCGACCCAGAATAGATCTAGTCGAGACAGACTCGGACGGATCCGGTCTGGAATCCGATCAACCGAGCCAGGGACCGGGCCGGCCGGTCTGGGATCCGGTCAACCGGGCGGCAACTGGATTGTTCGCAAAACTTCGTCCGGTTTGGCTCCGGTACGATGCGTCCGGTTGGCGCCCGGTCAACCGGGCCTGGGACCGGGCTGGCCGGTCTGGAGGCCGGTCTAACCGGGTGCTGGACCAGCCTGGACGCCGACTTCTCCTCTCGCGCATGCCTCCCGCTCCTCCCTCGCGCGTCCATGAGATATCTTCATGTCCAGCTCCATGTCCAGCTTCACGTCCATCTTGACGTCCGTCTTCATGTCCAGCTGCTCCTCTACTCCTCGTGCGATGCTCGTCTCCTCTTGATACCTGATGATACATAAGTAATAGGACTTAGGCAGTATAAAGTTCTCATCAATCAAAGTACCGTTTAGAAACAAGTTCACCTGTTGTTTAAGTAGCTTCGCACGAGCCCTTGTAATTACTCCAATCCGAACTTCGTTGGACTTGAGCTTCACAGCAGGTTCATCTTCATTTATCAATGACGGAGGTAGTGGTGTAGTAGGGATGTCCTCATCACCAGCATCTCCTGCATCTCCTGCCTTTTGGCTTCTAGAGCTTCCGCATTTGCTGCATCTTCAGGAGTTATAGGTTTGTTGAGGATATCTGAGTGTGCGATTGCATCCATGCCTGCCTGCTCAACCAGTTCTTCTGGGGACAGGACTTCCTTATGCGGTCGTTCCCGCGATAGCGGAGAACCTGCATTGGATGGCTGTGGATCGGATTGGGTATTCTCATCTTCTGATTCCCGCTGATCCAGCGCCGCCAAGGTTGCGAGGACCTGCTTAGGCTGGGCGGATTCGACTTCAGGTTGATCACCGCCTCCAAATTCCTTCAGCTTCCGATCCAACTCTTCAGTATCCATGGAGGAGGTATCGCTGGAAATTGGGCTTAGGTTGCCCAGGATCGATTCTTCAACCGGCGCGTCGCTTTCTCCGACAGCCTCCTGCTGATCCGGAGCGGCGCTGTTTTCCGGTGCCTCAACCTGCATGGGGCCAGCTCCGACTTCTTGAGGGGCGGCTCCTGCAGTATGGGCTAAGAAGTGCATGAAGTGGCACCTTTTCTTCTCTAACACCTGGGAGACCCAGGCGGATCTGCATTGGTCTCCCACCTTTATTTCCTGCTCAGGGGCGGATAGGGTGGGTTTTGATTTTTCCAGATCTAAGGCGGAATCTTCGCTAGGAAGTTCCAGCATCTCAGATCGGATCTTCGCGACTGCGTCCTGCTCAGCGGCGGTCGCGTCAGCGTTACTTACCAATGCGTTCCCGTCGGAATCAACGGTTTCGCTGATGAAGATGTGAATGCCGCCAACTGGGATGATGGAGAGCTTGACGGGGTTGGTCCTAGCCGGAATCCAGCACTCGTCCTGAGGGACGATTGGAAAGTTTCCGGCGTAAAGAACATGCCCCACGGCGATGGAGTCGTCATAGCTTCCCATGGCGGAACCCTCCCGGTTCCGGCCTCCAGACACCGCTGGCCCCACGGTGGGCGCCAACTGTCGTTGCCTATTTGACGGTGCCTCGGAGGAGGGATCCTCACGAGGGGGAGAAGAAGTAGGGGCAATAGGGCGGAGTGCACACGGGACGGTGGTACGCGATTTACCCAGCTTCGGAACACCTGCACGATGGCAAGGCCTACTACTGCTTGTATGGAATTATCTGGGCACTTTCACGTGGTTACAATGGGTTGTGGTTGTGCCTCTAGGGCTCCCGGGATCCGGCTTATAAAGACGCACTGATCTAGGGTTTACATGGAGAGTCCTAGCCGGAATACAAGTTGCCTAACTACGGTACAATATCTTGCCGTGTACGTCAAGGATCCGTCTTCCTTCAGGACCGTGCTGGATCCGGATACTTCATGGGCCTTCACGGATCTGGCCTCCTTCGTAGGTCGGTTGGGATCTGGCTTCCTGTTCTTGGGCCGGACTTCATCCTTCAGGATCTATAGCAACTGGGCCGCCCGATGGGCCACATGCCACATCACCATATGTGGGACACCCGGGCTTGCCGGATCTAGGCCATGCCGTTGATATAGCCATAAAGTATACCCACAACAATTGGCTTCCCTCAAGTCCGACGAGGAAGGTAATGACACGGCGGGGCCAGATTGTGCTTCGAACTGTTGATGAACTTATTAATCCAACTACAAATCAGTGGGATGAAGATTTGATTCGCTTGCTGTTCGTCAATATAGATGCATAACGCATTTTGAAGATTCCCTTAAGCTCTCAAATGACTGAGGATTTTGTTGCCTGGCACTTTTCAAATAACTTTGTATTCTCGGTCCGCTCAGCTTATCACATGGAATATGAACATCAGTTTGGCCAAAAAAATCGGAGAGGAGATGGGCAAGGTTCATCTAGGGTAAATCCGGTCTGGGAGGTTATGTGGGATTTGAATGTGCCTAGTAAGATTAAAAAATTTCTTTGGAAGGCTTACTAGGAATGTCTATTCTGGCTGATCATCACATAAAGGTACATCCACAGTGTCCGGTTTGCAAAAAAGGTCCAGAAGACATTAAGCACCTTTTGTTCAGCTGTGAGAGGGCAAGCGAAGTGTAGCGTGAGCTGGGGCATCTTACTGAAATAAAACAATATTTAAAAAATGATCTCTTAGGTTCGGTTATTTTGGAGCAGATTCTATGTTCGGAGAAGAGGAAACTCGCTGTTTTGGATCAAGTGGGTCTACAAGAAGTTGTGGCTGTTGGTTCTTGGTATATTTGGTGGCAAATAAGAGAATTTGTGAAGGGTGAGAAGATAAGGCCGGTTACGAGTACTGCTTCCTCAATCAAAGCCTTGACAACAAATTATGGAGTGGCTTGCGGGCCATCAGTAGAAAAAGATTATGATTGGGATAAACCTCCTAGAGGGACTTTGAAGTTAAATGTGGATGCTTCGTATTTCCCAGATGGCTCGGGTGCGGCGGCTGCAGTGTTACGCAATGATAAGGGGGAAGCGATTGCTGGCATAGCGTGTCCTTTGGGAAATATGCAATCAGCCACATCTGCGGAAGCTATGGCGATTCTTAAGGGGCTCGAATTTATAGAGAATCTTGGCTGTGATGCTACTTATATTGAATCTGATATGACTGAAGTTATTGAAGCATGCAGTGGAACGATAGATATTATGGGGCCGTATTCGGCTATTTTAGCTGATTGTTTCCAAATGGCAAGTTCGATGAGGATGGTGAAATTTATCCACTGTAGAAGAGAAGCAAATATGGTGGCACATGTTTGACAAAGAGAGCTTATGAGACAAAGAATAGTATCCACTGGAGGGATCATCCCCCAGATTTTATTTTACCTTTTGTTCTTAGAGACATGACTTTGCTCACTGCGTTGTAATTGTATCTCTGTGTGGTGGTAGCAAGTTCCAGACGCACTCTTTTTCTTCCAGGGTACCTAAGGGGGCTGGAAGGTTTTTAATGAGGCGGATTGCTTGCCTTAATATATATTAAGCTTTCAAAAAAAAAATGGTAACAAGCTGACAAAGCCTGGATGCACTACGGCGTTGTCGTGCAGCCAAAACGCACGGCAAAGCCTTTGTCGTGCGGCCGTGCACGGCAAAGATTGCTCGGCAATGACCCGCCCGGTAAAGATGGCTTTGCCGTGCGTCGCGCGAAAATCGTACGGCAAAGGCTTTTAAGTATTAATATAAATATAATTACAATAGTATTAACAAATAGTCTACAAAAAGTAAAAAACTAATTTTAAAACAAATATAAGTATTAATATAAATATAAATACAATAGAAGGAAAAGAAATAAAAGTGCCCTCCGTGCCGTGCAAAAACGCACGGCAAAGGGCTGGCCTGCACGGCAAAGGCATCGTTGCCGTGCCCACGTCTTTGCCGTGCGCCTTGGCTCTCTCTTTGCCGTGAGCCTTTTATTTATTGGTCGTGCGATGCTACCATTGTCGAGCGCCGAGCTGGCTCTTTGCCGTGCGTGTATTGTTTGCCGTGCGTCGTGCCGCAGCTCCACGGCAAAAAAGTCATTTCCGTGCGCGAGACACACGGCAAAGAAGTTCTACACGGCAAAGGGCGATGACGGCGCACGGCAAAAAGACCTGCACGGCACTGAGCTTTTTTTTCCCGTAGTGATGGTTGCTCCATCTATTTGTGCTATGTTGTCATTCTTGACTCCACTTGATCACTTGTAAAATCCCAACTTGGCATAGTGTAGTTGACTCGGATGCCACGGACACCAAATATTATAAAATTATGCCACTTATTTAACTCCTGTTCTCAGTAGTTATAAACAAGGTCAAACTTTAATGATTAACTAAAAGTAGTATATCACCAAAACAAACTAAAGCACACACATGCACCAAGGATATCATAAAACTATCTCCATCTTTAGCACCATCTCTTGCATCTTGAAGTTTTGGAATTTGCTGTTTGAGCTTCACCCATAGCCAATTAAATTCGTGAGAATCACATGAGACCCATTCATGCTTAGCGAGACTAAAGTTTACTCTCACATTACTAGTTGACGGAGAGAGAGTTAAACTTTCTTATATATATATAGGAGACTGTTCTACCACCCACTAAGTAATGAGAAGAGGAGTGGGTCACGCGAGCGCATCCTCCTCCACCGCTATATTTGTTGTTTTTTCAAAATAATGAATTTGCGAGTTATTAACTGACACATTAAGCAATCAACTATTTCTGGATTTCTTCGATCATAGACACTTGCCGACATAGCCGTGTGGGATTAATTACTCTCCTACCAGACCTGCACTATACAAACATGCATACGCGAACCCTAGAATTCCCACCGGAAGTTAGATTGCATATGCCTCTCTCGCTCATGCACCAACGCCATTCCATCTTGTTGCTCTGCCCTCGGTTATTTGACCCTGCCAACCGCGTATAAGATCATCCAGGAGTGCAGGCCTCCGAAACACTGTTGGTCTGATCCTGCACTGGGAGAGAGGCTGCTCAGGTCCTCCTTCTTCGACTATGTCCTACTCGCTCAGCTTCATCTCCATGTTAGACGAAGCTAGAAAGGTTATTGATGTTGCCGCCGCCGAGGGCGTGACATCTCTAGCTGTTTCAACATTGGTCATATCATTGACTAACTACGTGCTATTTTTACTACTACTATTTCCTTTGATGATTTCTACATATGCAATAAGAGTATATGTACTAGGTTTCACTTGCTTTTGTGTTACATGTCTAACATACATATGCTAGTTAATATTGGAAATTGCTCCGGGTCATGTTTTATAATTGGATTGAACTAGTCTGAACAGTGCTAATTATTTCAACATGAGTTCTTGGATGCATGACTCCGTTGTAATACACACATAATACAAGCGCCATTGCTTAATTTGTGCATGTCAAAGGAGACATGGATTTTTTTTTTTGAAGATTTTAAGATAGTTCATATGATTTTATTTTAGTTTGGACTGATAGTAGAAAAAAGGCCCTTTATTCTCGGATCATAAGGGGCTTTAGTCCCAGTTGTGCAACCGGGACTAAAGGGTCGAGACTAAAGGCCCCCCTTTAGTCCCGGTTGCTTATGAACCGGGACTAAAGGTCCATCCACGTGGTTCCGTGCGTCGGGGCGAAAATATCTCCGGATTTTCGAATTTTTTTTTTACTCCATTTTTTCTATTTTTTTCAAAATTTCTATTATTTCACTTATTTGCATAGTTTTATCTTTATCTCTAACTACACTTATCTCTAGTCAAATTACTTACTCGTGGTCAAACTTTCCGCTCGGTCACCCATCCTCCCACTACTCTAGCACTAGCACGCTTAACTTCCGAGTTTCATTCCGTCCCGCATCCAAGTTCTCCACGCGCATGTATGTGATAGTAATATCATATCAATCATATTAACATGTTGGTCGATGTCACATTTATTTTTTGTTTGAATTTCAAATAATTCTTTTAATAAGCAAAAGTAATGATGTAATAATAATCTTGAATAAATAAATAAACATTAACTTTTTAATTTGTATTATTTTTAATTTTTTAAATTTTTTTGCCAAACCTAAAACCTAAAAATTTGAAAATCTAAAAATTGGGTAAAAATAATAGTAATCTTTATGCAGGAAGCAATTATTAATTTTAATTTTTAAAATTTTTTAAAAATATAAAATCCGTAATTTATAGCAAAAACTAAAATCTTCCTGCTTTCGTATTTTCATTTGGAATTTTGCGAATCTAAAAATTGGCTAACCGGATAATCCTGGGTGAATTCGGATGTAACTTTTTCCCACGATGATTTTGATATATTATACGTTTTTTCCCCTCGTCGTATGCAAAAGTTAATGCGGTTTTACCATTTTTCAAACCTTTTTTGCAAAAAAGTGAAAATTCGAATTTCTTAATTTTCCCTAATAGTAGGTTGCGTAACATACATGAATCTCAAAAGATTTTATTTTTTAAATTTTTTTATCATTTTCTTTTCTATTTTACAGAGTTAAAAAGGCGATCCATGGGTGTGTGTGTGAAGGGTGCGTGGGGAGTAAAAACCAGAAAAACCTTTAGTCCAGGTTGGGGACACCAACCGGGACTAAAGGGTACCCTTTAGTCTCGGTTGGTAACACCAACCAGGACTAAAGAGGCATGCGCCGGCCGCAGCCCACCATACCCTTTAGTCCCGGTTCGGAGCATTAGTCTCGGGTCATCAGCAGAACCGGGACTAAAGACCCCATTAGTCCCGGGTCCAAATATTTGGGGACTAATGTGTTGGGATGAAAGACCTTTTTTTCTACTAGTGATATCTTGTGATGTGGCAGCAACTAACTATTATGTCCTAAAGTAATTATAACTATGTTGTTTCAGCTAACTATTATTCCCAAACTATAAATAAACACGTTCGAAGCAAATCTATAATTAGATGAGTGCTTTCGAAAAAGACACAAGTACACAACAATAGTATGATGTTATTAAGCTAGAGGATCCTAACAAACTAACATGACCCTGTCACACCTGAAATATTACATGGTCGTCGGGCGTATCTACCTAAATGCTTCCCACGTCATCTCAGAACCAGCTGGCTAAGAAGGCTTAGAGAATAAGAAAGCATGAGTCAAGCCAAGCCAAGTCTCCCAAAGATGGTAAACAAAGCTAGAAAGACGAGGTTTTGGATTAAATCAACGTTCGAGCGCTTTGGCTTGTGCTCGTGCATGTTAGATGGCAACTGAGGTTGCATGCATATGCACTAATGCACGTGTCTCCCTTGTTCGTCAAATTTAATTACGCGTGTTTTGCCTTTCGTAAAGGTTCAAGACTGCGTTTCAAACGTGCCTTGGTTAAAGAAACTTTGATGCGTTTTGTTCTTCAAAAACGTTTTCTTTTTCTAGAATGGTTGGAAGAACAAAACTATTTTATGATTTATTTTTGCTTGTCACGTACGGCGTTCTAAAGCACCTACCAGTTAATTTCAACGGCGGTGTATTGAGACGTTTAGTCACCAGCATATCGTTGAGATCGCAGCGCTGATCTCTTTGGTTATTAAACTGGACACGAACCACATTACCTGACTTAATCGCTAAGACAAACATAGTTACTGTAAGCTCATGGTGTAGTTAATAATAGGTACGTATATATACTTCCGTAGTTTTTCCTCGGCTTTTCTGCTCTGCCGGAGCTCATCCTTGAGCTTTCTTGACCTTTTGAGGTGTGCATCGATTCTAATCCCATTTTACTGAAATGAAAAACTTTGTCATTTCGACGAACATATTAATTTTTACATCCTCAGTCAAAGTTTAAAAATCTTTATGACTAGACACGTGCAAATCGTAACACAAAATTTATGTAAAAGGTCGGTTGTTTTGAATTAAGGCGATACCCTTTCATAATTAAAGGCATGATGGTCGTTTAAAAAACTAAACGGGTATACGACATGTACAAACCTCATATGCCTCAACTTATCTGTACGAATATATATGTAACATACGTACAGGTAGGACTTAGGAGTAGTATGTATATGTACGTTGTTGGCGGCTCATCAGTGATGACTCGTGGCTGGCGGGCGGGAGACACGGCAAGACGGTACTTGCCGTCCATGAGGGGATCTGCAATGCGGTACATGCATGTAGGTGTGTGTGCCGGGAAGGGTGGCACCGCCGTCTAGAGACTAGCCGGATTAACTGGCTGAAGACTAGCCAGACAATGTATCTCCTCTTTTGACAATCTCGTTGGACATTCGCTGGATGTTTGGTGTCCTCTTGGACTGTATTGACCTATGCCGGACTATCCTCCTGAACAGTTTGACCGGCGTTCAGGCGATCTCCTTCGTCGGACCAGGTGACGAGGAAGAAGGATGAGCGGTTAGGCTTAGCGCCAGATCAACTGGCCGACAAATACGGTTGCCGGCGACAGGAGAGATGACATCGTGGCAGTGACGAACCACGATCGTGACGGCAATACATGAAATTGTGGCAGCTCTCTATGTTGTATACGGTATATATGCTCATACGTAGGTATACTGAGTTATAATATGAACTTAGGAGTGCTTGCACTTAGCTAGTTGATTAATTCACTAATTAACTGAGAGCCCAAACTGAGTTTGGGGAGGAGGTTGTACTAGGGCAAGCCTCTTCAACTAAACTGAGTTTGGTAGTCGCAAATCTATAGGCCAATGCTGCTAGCGGAAATAGTACTCCCTCCGCTCCAAATAAATTATCGTAGGATTAAGTAAGGGGTTGCCTAAATTCGGTCTTTAGTGAACCTACGGAAATTAATTTAGATCACAGTAAGTACTCGTACGATCCAATAATAAGTGGACACTTGTTATGGATTAGAGGGATTAGATAACATTTTTTCTTACTTGAGATACCTAGCTATTACTTTACGTAGCAAAAACAGGTGGTTCGAGAAAAAGAGGGAGAACGAATATCGCCACACTACCAGACACCCGATCAGGCAAGATACTACATAAGAATAAGTTTTTTTTTGTTTTGCAAAAAGGCCAAAGGCCATATATTAAGTAGAATAAGCCCTCACAGAAGCAGCTTTATAGAAATTGAAAATGACATAAAAGATCTTGGGGGTATAGATGTCCTTTTTGCCCCTGCACAAATTAAACCTAATAATGCAAAAGACACATTTGTCCACTTACATACCAAAAGTGGTCCAAACATGGTGTAACCGAACTTTTCCAGCAAATAAGTAACACATAAGTAAATAAGAAGTCGTGTGCAATAATATACTTTCGGAATGATTTTACGGTGTTATTATATTTCATGGGTAGTACTAGCTAGACACATGTGCTAGGCCTGCTAGGTCTGAGGTAATAGCGGCCTTGCGTGAAACGGGAAGAGCTAGACGTAGAGGCGAAACGTGTTACAACTAGGGTGTGAAGGTGGGATTCCGGTGGAATCTCATTTTTAGTGTTTCTTGCCTTTCTAGTTTAAAATTTTGTTTTAAAATTTACATTAAAAAAAAGTATTATAAGTGGGATTTAGGTGGGATCCCACTTAACATCTTATTAGTACCGTCACGCGCATCCCGTGACCCGGCCAACTGACAAGAAAGTGTGTGCGGCGAGTCGGTTACGGCGTGTCGCCGGAGCCGTGCACCCAGAAGCTACGAAAGCGAGCCTGTGAGGTTGTTGGGCGCTGCTGCTGCGCGCTAGCCAGCGCCGGCGAAGCAACGGCCTGCACGTCATCCACTCAACCTGCAGACGCAAGCCGAGACGACGACAACGGCCACGAAACCGAACCCGGCCGCCCCTGCGTCGGTCTACCAATCCGTCCGGCTCCATCTGCGTCGCTAGGGCCACATACGTGTACACCATCCCCATCTACTACCTATCGGCATGGTCTCACTCTCACTCTCCCCCTGATGTTTGTTCAAAAAATAAAAACTCCTCCCGATGCATGCACTGAACTACACCGCACACCATCTCCATCGACCTGTCGTCACGATGAGTCGATGATCCCTGGAAGGCTGGAATCAACAACAAACGGTTGTTCCAACAAACCGCCAAGAGCGACGTCGCCGATCAGTTGGTTGCTTTGAGGACAGAGTTCCCGGCTCTGGGCCGTGACTAACGAAGGAGGTCGATCGGCCGGTCGTGTGCGTGTCTGCCTTTAGCCTCCCGCTTTCAGCTGAAAGAACGGTGGTGGTGGCCTTTGTGTATGATGCCACTCACTGAACCATCCCTTCCCCTATATAACGACGTGCCCATCCAAGGTCTGGTAGATAGCGAGCTCCACACGGTTCATCGGTCACCGGAGCAGGCTACTAGCGACCAGCAACGTCTCCGTCCGGTCCCCCAAATTAGTTCAGGCTCGATCGGCAACTTGGAGTGAGGTAGCCGTCCATCGATCGACAAGTGTGTGTATTGGTACTACAATAGCAGATCGCCTGCTTGATCGTCCGTCCCCACAGCTCGACCATGGTGTGGAGGGAGAGCTTCCTGGACCTGATCCTCATCCCGCTCAGCCTGCTCCTCCCCATGCTCTACCGCGCCGTCCGCCGCCACCCCCTCTCCACCGCCTTTGGCATCTATTCCACCAGCCGCCGCGTCTGGATCTCCGGCATGATGAAGGTACGCGCGCACCATCTCTTCTTGCCTCCACCACCACACCGACTGATCGGCACCGCACTGAAAGTCTGAAACTTGCATCCAAGTGCAGGACAACGACGATAAGAAGGGCGTGCTGGTGGTGCAGTCCTTCCGGAACGTGATCATGGGGTCCACGCTCATGGCCACCACGGCGGTGCTCTTCTGCACGGGCATCGCCGCCGTGCTCAGCAGCACCTACGCCATCAAGAAACCTTTGAGCGACGCCGTCTTCGGCGCACACGGAGAGTACATGATGGCGCTCAAGTACGTGGCGATGCTGCTGCTCTTCCTCTTCGCCTTCCTCTGCCACTCCCTCACCATCTGCTTCCTCAACCAAGCAAGCTTCCTCATCAACACTTCCTCGCTCTCCGGCGGCGGGGGCAACCTCGTCACGGGCGACTTGGTCGCCGAGATCCTCGAGCGAGGGTTCACGCTCAACTTCGTCGGCAACAGACTCTTCTATGCCGGGGTGCCGCTGCTGCTCTGGATCTTCGGCCCGCTGCTGGCCTTCCTCTCGTCCCTTGTCATGATCCCGATACTCTACAACCTCGACGTTGTCAACGTTTCCACCGGCGCCGGCGGCAAAGGAGAACATAGCAGCGGCTGCGTCAATGCCAATAAGAAGGCCGAGAACAACGGGAACGGATGCATGCATGTGTAAAATCAACCGAGCCAACAAGCTAGCAAGTGCGGTTCGATTAGCGGAGGAGGAAATTAAAGGTGTTTTCATCAGTTATTTGATCCGTCCCTCCTAACATTTTTATAGCAAAAGTCTTTTTTTTTTTTGATAAAACAGTTTTCTACTTACTCCATCCATAAATGGATGCCTCAAATTTATCAAAATTTGGATTATCTAAACCTGATTTAGTATAATCATACATCCAGATTTTGATAAAGTTAAGAAATACTTTTATAGAGAGAGGAAGTACTTTGTTTTTGTAGAACAATTCTTGTACATTCAAGCATGGGCCGCGACCAGCAGGGACCATTTCATTGCACTATAGTTAAACACTCTTATTTGATTTTTTTTTTTTTTTTTTTTTTTTTTTTTTTGCGGGATAAGCAATCTTCTTTGAACTGGGAGGCCCACGGTTCACAGGCGCGGCTGCCCTGGTGCACAATGAGTCTCAGCCTGGTCCATCCATCCTAGTAGATCCCAGTACGTGTGGTGTAAGCTAGACCTATTGAATGCACACTGGAAAAAATAATGCTACTTGTGGAATTATTTTGTGAAAGCTGATGTGAGGGTCAGTGCAATTTGATATGTGAACTTATACGTGTTTGTTAACAATTTACCTACACAATGATGTGATGATGAGTATCTGTGTAATTATATGTGTTTGTGAACATGTATGTGCCTTCTTGCAATTGCATTTGAGGCCATGATAGAATGGTGGTGCTTTGTCACAAAAAACCACAACTGTGGTATTTTGTGTGTTTCAAAAACATTGAAGATATATAGTTCCTGTGTGCATTGACAACACATTTAATGTACACAATTCATTAACAATAAATCAGTGATGTCAGATTCAGATTACACAATCCAGTGACAGCCAAAACCAATGAAAACACAAATAAAATTATTGTCGTGCATAGAGTTCAACACAAATGCTAGAATATTACATTGTTTAGCTAGCTATAGATTGACCACAAATGAGAGAATTTAAGAGTTTCAACACAATCTTACAGGCATATTACATAGTACTACATTGTTCAACAATAATTAACTTGTTGAATACTACATTAATTTATTGGCATATTACATTACATTCTTCAAAAATGTGTTTCATCCCCTTCATCTTGTCCATGTTCATAACACTAGCTTTGGTAAGATCATAAAAATTGTATTTCAACTTATTATGCACATCCTTCATATCTTCCATTTCCTTAGCCCATTGCTTATGTGTTATCTTCGCAATTCTATTATCACTATTTTGCACCCCGATTCAACACATACTAATGATGCTTCAGCTTAAAATTCTCCATATGTGGTGGCCCTTATTCTTTTGTTGCACCTTAACAAACTCACAAAGAGAAAACATTGCTCTTCACTGTTCTCCTTAATATTTTGCAGAATTTTGCGCTCGCACCTTCTTCTCGGTGGCATTCATCTATGTCTTGACATTACCAAACAAAGCTGTGTATTTTCTCCAACCTTTTGTTCTCTTCTGCTAAATTGTGCACCAACTATGCAATTTTATTGTTTTCTTGAAATCTAGTATTGTTATTGTCCTCATACATGCCCCACAACCTAGTAAGTACATTTTGTGGTGCTTGAATCCACTCGTGATTAACCTTGGAAACAAATTCACAATTTATCACATCCTCAAAAACAAATGGTGAAAACTTGAAATAATGTTGTAAAATGAGTTCAAATACAACAAACAATAATCATCTGAAATACAAAACAATACCTAACTAGATATTTCTTGTAACACTGATTAAATACAACACACTACACTAAATGGCATGATTAAATGTGGTGCTATGTCTAGGTAACTAACATGATTAGACAACACACTACACAATTTACTGAAATATATCTAGTTAACTGAATATTGTGGTGCCATATTAAAAATTAAACAATGAGTAGCTAAATAATTACAAGCAACATGTTACTATGTTAGTAGCTAAACAATTAGTCGTTAAATAATTACAAGATACATATTGCTATGTTCGTAGCTAATTAGCTTGCCTGGCTATAACCTATTACATATGTGCATGAAGTATAGAGACAAAGAGAGAGCTTACAATGTGGACTGAACAAGCATAGAAACACTTACATGTGTTCGTTCCTTGGAGCGCAACGGATATTTCTCGGTCTTGACTTTGCGGACGCGACAAACCATGGTGGTATCAAAATGAATCCCGAAGAATGTTGTGTCAAGGACTGAATCCAGTGTGTGGCCCAATTTAGAGTACTACCACGTTAAAATCAGCGACAAATCATAGCACAATCTAAGTAAAATAAAAAATCCCAAATAAAACCCTAGCAAATCAGATCGGAAGGGAACTCTCACATCGCCTAGCCTTGGATCCTTTGGTGTTTCGCTTCCATTCCATCTCGGCATATCAATGAAGTAGCGGCCGCGGTGGCATCGGCAGAACGAGGCAACACCGACGACGTCGACTATCAGAGTAAGGTGTGGAGAGAGAAATACCGTGCCCGAACGGTCATGTGCTGGCTACCTACTATGCAGTTAACGGTTGTTTGCCTTTGACTGACTCTCCTTGCCACATTGGTCTGACATTAGGCCCCACTAGTCAGTATCGTGGTTAGTTGAGTGTGTTAGGTGGCTTAGTGCTACTACAACATAAACTTGTGGTTTTTTGGCTGGACCGGTGATTTTTTTTTTTGAAAACCCAAGATAAACTTGTGGTTTTTTTTGGCTGGACCGGTGATTTTTTTTTTGAAAACCCAACATAAACTTGTGGTTTTTCAACCCTGACCACAATTATGGTGATATTCTGCAATTTTATCGGGCACTTGTGATGGAGCACCTCAAACTCTTTTGGGCAATGAATAGTGTATCCGAATATCTTTACTTGCATTTTCAGCTAGCCTAGGAATCGACAAATTCTTCGAGGTCCTAGGTTCGCCAATGCATCCACATGGTTCAGAACGGAAAGGAAATGTACTCTCTAATATGCAGAATCTCTTATTCGTTAGTTCTTTATTCACTTTAGCACTAACCCACATAGACACTCCACATAAAAAAACAATGTCAACAAGATCATGCCTATGCTTTCCATCCATCTCATTTTTTCCACACTTCTCTAGTTTAACTAAGGGTAGACGTGCCATATTTAGTTATATTTCACACATACTGTACGTTATTTCCTAGCTATCTCATATGCACCAGAGACACGTACATAATCTCCGTACTTTCCCCACGACTCTAGAAACCATGCATAAAGGGCAGTACCAAACTAGAAACTTATCTAACATCAAACTAACATCATGATAATTCTACATTTGCTAATCAAGTTTTTTTCGATCAAGGAGCATAGCTCCAGCCGCTGCATTCAAAGGATGCACATAGCTAATCAAGTAGCCTCATCTAATTGACAATGTCTTCTTCTCCGGAATGAATGGAAATTTGAGCTAGAGACACACAAGAAAAGCAATGCCTGTGAATTCTTTTACCGGCATTCATCAAAAGTAGTGGTGTTTGCACCGGCCGAATAAAGAAAGGCCCCTTATCCCTCCATTCGTTTTGTTTTACCCAAAAGCAGGAGCACTCGGCCACTGGATCAGCAAATCAGAGCAGTTGCCTACTGGCCTGCACACCAGCAGGCAGGTGAGGAGGCACGCGTCCATGGACATCCCGTACTCCGACGACTTCCCGGTCAGGTTCATTTTCATCGACTCACACACCAGAGCTCACTCGATCGACTGATCCTGTGCTAACCAGTGCATCACACGCATGGATGCTCCTATGGCCGGATATGCCTGTGCTTGCTTTTGTTCAAAAACCGACAAGCCAGCTAGCTAGCTTATTGGATCGGAAGAAAAGGGTTCTATAGCATACATCTATAAGAACTTTCACGCGTAATTTATGGTACATGTCAAAGCTGGACCCATTGTTGCTGAATCAGTGTATCGTTTACGAAATCGCACTCACACGCTTTTCCTCCAGAGAGAGAAGAAGGCCGACGACCTAGGCTTCCACCTTAGCCGCCTCCGCCATATGCTCCATCTCCGCAATCTCCAATCGAGAATGGTCGGGTCTCCTCCTCCTCTGATTGCCGCTCCGGCGGTAGGACGATGAGGTGGGAACCTTAGACCGTGCGTGCTTGGGGCTGTAATAAGGTTCCTAAAGTTAGAGATTGGTCAAGCCAGAACGTGCTATGGTGGCTATGATGGTAATTTGTGAAAAAACAATAAGGTATATCCGCCTCCTCATCCATATCGTCGGTGGAGATTTTACTAATTGCGGTGAGGAGGACAAGGAATCGTCTGGTCGCTGCTCCCATGGAGTGGTAGTGGTCATTCATTCTACATGTTTTGCGTAGTTAGCGAAAAAGATTTGGATCAATTCAAGCATTCAATTTGACTGTGGGGTGCTTGTCCTAAGGCGCACACGCACGAATACCCCCCGGCTGTCAGCAACAATCTGATCAGGCCAGCTCCGGCAGGCGACCAGTGACATTGGCATCTACCTCGATGGCACGCTCTACCACCGGTAATGATCGTTAGGTTATCCAACGACCTCGACGTAATTTATTACGTTCGAGATACTTTGTATTTCCTGTGAACTTTTAAAACACTACAGGAATGGCGACGTACGCCGACGGTCGTGGCGTACGCCGACGGCCAAATGCCGGGGCCGTCGGCGTACTGCCTGGCCAGCCCAGCCGCTCGACGCGCCCCTCGGCGTACAGACCCCCTCGGCACATGACACGCTATGCCGAGGGTGGCCCTCGACGTACCAGCTGCCCTCGGCATAGGTTGAGGGTGCCCCCCGGCCCGTCGCCCCGCGGCCGTGCCCTGACGGAACCTTGATGGCGTCAAGCATATGCCGAGGGCCACCGTCGGCATAGCTGACGCCCAATTCTCCCGCCCAATCCTGCCAACCCTCCCGCCAAAATGATGTCAGCTGCCTAGCCTATGCCGAGGGGCACCGTTGACATAGCCTCCGTCTGTTTTTTTCTTTTTCCCGCCCATTCTCTCCCGCCAAGTTTTCCCGCCGTTTCCTCCCGCCGACGCTCCCGCCAACTTTTCCCGCTATTTCAGCCCCTCGCCTCCCTATATATACCCATGTGTTCTTCTCCAACACAACACCACCACCAACATGATGGGGTGTTGTTTGTCCAATGTTGTACCCCCGGGTCCTTCTGGCTACACGCACATGCGCTGACGGCACTTAGGCATATCCTAGACGTATAGGGCGGAACTCACCGGTGGGGTGAACCAGAGGGAAACTTGAGATAGCATGGATCCATACTTGCCACCACATGTACCCATGACCTAACAAAGCTCAACGGAAGGCACAGTACCACCGCGGCACCGCCGCTGGGAGTAGCCAATGTTGTAGACCGCACGGTCAACGGATTATGGTTTCCCCGGAAATCGAGCCTCGGGGGTGGGAATGACCCAGAAAAATCTGTGTGAGCACATGGTGTGTACACTAGCACGGTGGGGTGTTGTTTGTCCAATGTTTTACCCCCGGGGCCTTCCGGCTACACACACATGCGCTGACGGCACTTAGGCATGTCCTGGACGTATAGGGCGGAACTCACCGGTGGGGTGAACCGAAGGGAAACTTTAGATAGCATGGATCCATACTTGCCACCACATGTCCCCATGACCTAACAAAGCTCAAAGGAAGGCATAGTGCCACCACGGCACCCGCTGGGGAGTAGCGAATGATGTAGACTGCGCGGTCAACGGATTAGGGTTTCCCTGAAAATTGAGCATCGGGGGTGGGAATGACCCAGAAAAATCTGTGTGTGCACATGGTGTGTACACTAGCACGATGGGGTGTTGTTTGTCCAATTTTGTACCCCCGGGGCCTTTCCGGCTACACGCACATGCGTTGATGACACTTAGGCATGTCCTGGACGTATAGGTCGGAACTCACCGGTGGGGCGAAGATGACTTTGCAGAAGAATTGTGAGAGGTTGACACCGCAGGTGTGGTACAACCAAAAGATCACGGCCGCTAATCACTTCTAGGCACATAGAGGCGAGAGGGTCCACAAGACGAAATTGTCGGTAAGAATCCTAAGGCCCATTACGAGATGACGGTGGAGGACTGGGTAAAATGTCAATGAGATTCTACATTGCTACTAAGTTGCAATTGCATTATATTGAGTTGAGTATTGCATTTTCAGGTTATCCCCGATTGGGGTGAGCAGCATGCCGACGCATGGGAGGAGATGGTTAGGACGTGGTGGCTCAGGGAGGATGATGAGTTTGCAGCCGTGGCGAGGCGGAACGCGGAGAACCGAGGCGATGGTGGCACACACTATGGGGGAAACCTCAGCTGCGAGCGCTACGCGGGGAAGATTGTATGTATACATTTTATTTTCCGTCAGATTCATAGTTGATACTCATAACATTTCCTTTGGCGATGCAGAGGGCCGCGGCAGAACCCGGGGAGGAGATTAGTGACGTCCAGATATACAAAAAGATGCGGACGAAGAGGCCCAATCTCTCGAAGCCTCAGCCTTCGCTCCCCGAGTACTTCGGCACCTACGCCGAGGACGCCCAGAACTACTACGCGATTGTGAATCATCATCACCCGGAGGTGGATGACCCCATGAGCGCGGAGGTCGACGAGGAGTCGTTGGTCCTGTCGTCCCGAGGGTTGCCGCATGGCCGTCTCAAGATCCTTAACAAGGCCGTCAAGCATACTGTCACCACGACCTTCACGCGTCTCAAGTCGGGCCTCACCAAAGACAGCGCCCCCTCCCGCCTCGTCGCCAGCCTCGGCAACCCACATACGACGTAAGTTTCCCCCATTTCCCTCATCTTTTCGACTTTCGTTCATTCATGGCTAAGTGCTAACGACATATGAATTTGTGAAATTGTAGCCTGACTTCGAGGTGGCCTTTCTTGCCGCTCATGAAGAATATTAGGAGTCCTTTAACCGGCACCAGAGGGAGTTCCAGGAGTACATGACATATGTTCATGTAAGTTTCAACCTTTCTTTTCGCAAATGATGACAAGTTCCACTTTCCCCTAGTTTGATGCTTCATTTCTGCAAAGACACATGTAAACTATCTTGCAGACGTCGATGATGACCAAGGAAACTGGACATGCAGTGGAGTTAGGGCCGTGGCGTCCCTTGCTGGGGCCGCCGCCACACATGCCATCGAAAGAAAGTTTCGCTGCAACATACTATGAGAGAATGATACGCATACAGCACGCGTCCGTTGGGAACCCCAAGAGGAAGGTGTGATGCGTACAGCGGCAAGTTTTCCCTCAGTATGAAACCAAGGTTTATCGAACCAGTAGGAGCCAAGAAGCACGTTGAAGGTTGATGGCGGCGAGATGTAGTGCGGCGCAACACCAGGGATTCCGGCGCCAACGTGGAACCTACACAACACAAACCAAGTACTTTGCCCCAACGAAACAGCGAGGTTGTCAATCTCACCGGCTTGCTGTAACAAAGGATTAGATGTATAGTGTGGATGATGATTGTTTGCAGAAAACAGTAGAACAGTATTGCAGTAGATTGTATTTCAGTATAGAGAATTGGATCGGGGTCCACAGTTCACTAGAGGTGTCTCTCCCATAAGATAAACAACATGTTGGGTGAACAAATTACAGTTGGGCAATTGACAAATAAAGAGGGCATGACCATGCACATACATATTATGATGAGTATAGTGAGATTTAATTGGGCATTACGACAAAGTACATAGACCGCTATCCAGCATGCATCTATGCCTAAAAAGTCCACCTTCAGGTTATCATCCAAACCCCCTCCAGTATTAAGTTGCTAACAACAGACAATTGCATTAAGTATTGCGCGTAATGTAATCAGTAACTACATCCTTGAACATAGCACCAATGTTTTATCCCTAGTGGCAACAGCACATCCATAATCTTAGAGGTTTCTGTCACTCCCCCAGATTCACGGAGACATGAACCCACTATCGAGCATAAATACTCCCTCTTGGAGTTACAAGCATCTACTTGGCCAGCGCATCTACTAGTAACGGAGAGCATGCAAGATCATAAACAACACATAGACATAACTTTGATAATCAACATAACAAGTATTCTCTATTCATCGGATCCCAAGAAACACAACATATAGAATTACAGATAGATGATCTTGATCATGTTCGGCAGCTCACAAGACCCGACAATTAAGCACAATGGGGAGAAGACAACCATCTAGCTACTGCTATGGACCCATAGTCCAGGGGTAGACTACTCACACATCACTCCGGAGGCGACCATGGCGGCGTAGAGTCCTCCGGGAGATGATTCCCCTCTCCGGCAGGGTGCCGGAGGCGATCTCCTGAATCCCCCGAGATGGGATTGGCGGCGGCGGTGTCTCTGGAAGGTTTTCCGTATCGTGGCTCTCGGTACTGGGGGTTTCGCGACGAAGGCTATTTGTAGGCGGAAGGGCAGGTCAAGGGGCGTCACGAGGGGCCCACACCATAGGTCGGCGCGGCCAGGGCTTGGGCCGCGCCGCCCTATAGTCTGGCCACCTCGTGGCCCCACTTCGTCTCCTCTTCGGTCTTCTGGAAGCTTCGTGGCAAAATAGGACCCTGGGCGTTGATTTCGTCCAATTCCGAGAATATTTCCTTACTAGGATTTCTGAAACCAAAAACAGCAGAAACAAAGAATCGGCACTTCGGCATCTTGTTAATAGGTTAGTTCCAGAAAATGCACGAATATGACATAAAGTGTGCATAAAACATGTAGATATCATTAATAATGTGGCATGGAACATAAGAAATTATCGATACGTCGGAGACGTATCAGCATCCCCAAGCTTAGTTCCTACTCGTCCCGAGCAGGTAAACGATAAACAAAGATAATTTCTGGAGTGACATGCCATCATAACCTTGATCATACTATTGTAAAGCATATGTAGTGAATGCAGCGATCAAAACAATGTAAATGACATGAGTAAACAAGTGAATCATATAGCAAAGACTTTTCATGAATTGTACTTTCAAGACAAGCATCAATAAGTCTTGCATAAAAGTTAACTCGTAAAGCAATAATTCATAGTAAAAGCATTGAAGCAACGCAAAGGAAGGTTTAAGTTTCAGCGGTTGCTTTCAACTTATAACATGTATATCTCATGGATATTGTCAACATAGAGTAATATAATAAGTGCAATATGCAAGTATGTAGGAATCAATGCACAGTTCACACAAGTGTTTGCTTCTTGAGATGGAGAGAAATAGGTGAACTGACTCAACATAAAAGTAAAAGAATGGTCCTTCAAAGAGGAAAGCATCGATTGCTATATTTGTGCTAGAGCTTTGATTTTGAAAACAAGAAACAATTTTGTCAACGGTAGTAATAAAGCATATGTATCATGTAAATTATATCTTACAAGTTGCAAGCCTCATGCATAGTATACTAATAGTGCCCGCACCTTGTCCTAATTAGCTTGGACTACCGGGATCATCGCAATGCACATGTTTTAACCAAGTGTCACAAAGGGGTACCTCTATGCCGCCTGTACAAAGGTCTAAGGAGAAAGCTCGCATCGGATTTCTCGCTATTGATTATTCTCAACTTAGACATCCATACCGGGACAACATAGACAACAGATAATGGACTCCTCTTTTATGCATAAGCATGTAGCAACAATTAATTTTCTCATTTGAGATTGAGGATATTGTCCAAAACTGAAACTTCCACCATGGATCATGGCTTTAGTTAGCGGCCCAATATTCTTCTCTAACAATATGCATGCTCTAACCATAAGGTGGTAGATCGCCCTTACTTCAGACAAGACGAACATGCATAGCAACTCACATGATATTCAACAAAGAGTAGTTGATGGCGTCCCCAGTAAACATGGTTATCGCACAACAAGCAACTTAATAAGAGATAAAGTGCATAAGTACATATTCAATACCACAATAGTTTTTAAGCTATTTGTCCCATGAGCTATATATTGTAAAGGTGGAGAATGGAAATTTAAAGGTAGCACTCAAGCAATTTACTTTGGAATGGCGGAGAAATACCATGTAGTAGTTAGGTATGGTGGACACAAATGGCATAGTGGTTGGCTCAAGTATTTTGGATGCATGAGAAGTATTCCCTCTCGATACAAGGTTTAGGCTAGCAAGGCTATTTGAAACAAACACAAGGATGAAGCGGTGCAGCAAAACTCACATAAAAGATATATTGAAAACATTATAAGACTCTACACCGTCTTCCTTGTTGTTCAAACTCAATACTAGAAATTATCTAGACCTTAGAGAGACCAAATATGCAAACCAAATTTTAGCATGCTCTATGTATTTCTTCATTAATGGGTGCAAAGTATATGATGCAAGAGCTTAAACATGAGCACAACAATTGCCAAGTATCACATTATCCAAGACATTATAGCAAGTTACTACATGTATCATTTTCCAATTCCAACCATATAACAATTTAACGAAGAAGAAACTTCGCCATGAATACTATGAGTAAAGCCTAAGGACATACTTGTCCATATGCTACAGCGGAGCGTGTCTCTCTCCCACAAAGTGAATGCTAGGATCCATTTTATTCAAACAAAACAAAAACAAAAACAAACCGACGCTCCAAGAAAAGCACATAAGATGTGATGGAATAAAAATATAGTTTCAGGGGAGGAACCTGCAAGGCATCCCCAAGCTTAGACGCTTGAGTCTTCTTGATATATGCAGGGGTGAACCACCGGGGCATCCCCAAGCTTAGAGCTTTCACTCTCCTTGATCATGTTGTATCATCTCCCTCTCTTGATCCTTGAAAACTTCCTCCACACCAAACTTAGAATAACTCATTAGAGGGTTAGTGCACAATCAAAATATACATGTTCAGAGGTGACATAATCATTCTTAACACTTCTGGACATTGCACAAAGCTACTGAAAGTCAATGGAATCGAAAAATCCATCGAACATAACAAAACAGGCAATGCGAAATAAAAGGCAGAATCTGTCAAAAACAGAACAGTTCGTATTGACGAATTTTATTGAGGCACCAGACTTGCTCAAATGAAAATGCTCAAATTGAATGAAAGTTGCGTACATATCTGAGGATCACTCACGTAAATTGGCATAATTTTCTGAGTTACCTACAGAGAATTTTGCCCAGATTCGTGACAGCAAAGAAATCTGTTTCTGCGCAGTAATTCAAATCTAGTATGAACTTTACTATCAACGACTTTACTTGGCACAACAAAACACTAAACTAATATAAGGAGAGGTTGCTACAGTAGTAAAAAACTTCCAAGACACAAAATAAAAACAAAGTACTGTAGTAAAAACATGGGTTGTCTCCCATAAGCGCTTTTCTTTAACGCCTTTCAGCTAGGCGCAGAAAGTGTGTATCAAGTATTATCGGAGGATGGTACATCGACCTTACCTTGGGCTTTACCCTTACCTTTCTTGTTGTTTTTCTTTCTCTTTGATTTAGGAAATATATGATTCCCCCCTGGTGTAGAGGTGAATTCCAGGGTGCCTTTTCCCACATCTATGACCGCTCCCAATAGTTTCAGCAGGGATCTTCCGAGTGTGATTTTTCCTGTCCCTAAACATTCAATAACAAGATAATCAATGGATATTGTTCTTCCAAGAATGGTTGTATGCACACCTGCGGCTATTCCCTTAGGAATTATAACAGAGTTATCAATGAGAGTTATTTCTTCTCCTCCTTCATCAACTCCCCAAAGTTTCAAAGATTTATAAATGCTTTCAGGTATAAGGCAAAATTCAGACATAATATCACAATTGGCATGAAGAGTTTGATCACCGATAACAATTTTAACAGTAGGATCCCATAATGAAGGTTCAGAGTTCACTAAAACTTGTTCAAGACGATTACGAACATAGCGATAGTTGTCATCCAAGCGAGATGTACTTATCTCGAGATTGTTTAATCTATTATTAATGCTAATAAGGGCTGAATCAAAGTTATTAGCTGAATCATGTGATGCAACCAACTTCTTTATGGCATTAAAAGCTTGATCCCCATTGCAATGAAGAAAATCTCCTCCCACTAAAGCATCCAAAGCATATCTATAGCGAATCATTAGACCAAAATAAAAATTACTAAGGAGCAAACTTAGAGTCATTTGAGGTTCAGTTTTACGATAAGAAGTAAAAATTCTAGACCAAGCATCCTTAAAACTCTCCTCATCCCCTTGTTTAAAAGTGAAGACTAATTCTTCAGGCGAAGAAGTAACAGGTTCAGAGCTAGACATGGTAATAAAAGTAACTAATTTTTTTGTATTTTTAATATAGAATGCAAGACAGTAAATAAAGCAAACTAGATAAAGTAAATGCAAGTAACTAATTTTTTTATGTTTTTGATATAGCAAACAAGATAGCAAATAAAGTAAAACTAGCAACTAATTTTTTTGTATTTTGATTTAGTGCAGCAAACAAAGTAGTAAATAAAACTAAGCAAGACAAAAACAAAGTAAAGAGATTGGGATGTGGAGACTCCCCTTGCAGCGTGTCTTGATCTCCCTGGCAACGGCGCCAGAAAAAAGCTGCTTGATACGCGTACAGCACGCGTCCGTTGGGAACCCCAAGAGGAAGGTGTGATGCGTACAGCGGCAAGTTTTCCCTCAGTATGAAACCAAGGTTTATCGAACCAGTAGGAGCCAAGAAGCACGTTGAAGGTTGATGGCGGCGAGATGTAGTGCGGCGCAACACCAGAGATTCCGGCGCCAACGTGGAACCTGCACAACACAAACCAAGTACTTTGCCCCAACGAAACAGCGAGGTTGTCAATCTCACCGGCTTGCTGTAACAAAGGATTAGATGTATAGTGTGGATGATGATTGTTTGCAGAAACAAAAGAGAACAGATTGCAGTAGATTGTATTTCAGTATAGAGAATTTGACCGGGGTCCACAGTTCACTAGAGGTGTCTCTCCCATAAGATAAACAGCATGTTGGGTGAACAAATTACAGTTGGGCAATTGACAAATAAAGAGGGCATGACCATGCACATACATATTATGATGAGTATAGTGAGATTTAATTGGGCATTACGACAAAGTACATAGACCGCTATCCAGCATGCATCTATGCCTAAAAAGTCCACCTTCAAAGTTATCATCCGAACCCCTCCGGTATTAAGTTGCTAACAACAGACAATTGCATTAAGTATTGCGCGTAATGTAATCAGTAACTACATCCTTGAACATAGCACCAATGTTTTATCCCTAGTGGCAACAGCACATCCATAATCTTAGAGGTTTCTGTCACTCCCCCAGATTCACGGAGACATGAACCCACTATCGAGCATAAATACTCCCTCTTGGAGTTACAAGCATCTTGGCCAGAGCATCTACTAGTAACGGAGAGCATGCAAGATCATAAACAACACATAGACATAACTTTAATAATCAACATAACAAGTATTCTCTATTCATCGGATCCCAACAAACACAACATATAGAATTACAGATAGATGATCTTGATCATGTTCGGCAGCTCACAAGACCCGACAATTAAGCACAATGGGGAGAAGACAACCATCTAGCTACTGCTATGGATCCATAGTCCAGGGGTAGACTACTCACACATCACTCCGGAGGCGACCATGGCGGCGTAGAGTCCTCCGGGAGATGATTCCCCTCTCCAGCAGGGTGCCGGAGGCGATCTCCTGAATCCCCCGAGATGGGATTGGCGGCGGCGGCGTCTCTGGAAGGTTTTCCGTATCGTGGCTCTCGGTACTGGGGGTTTCGCGACGAAGGCTATTTGTAGGCGGAAGGGCAGGTCAAGGGGCGTCACGAGGGGCCCACACCATAGGTCGGCGCGGCCAGGGCTTGGGCCGCGCCGCCCTATAGTCTGGCCACCTCGTGGCCCCACTTCGTCTCCTCTTCGGTCTTCTGGAAGCTTCGTGGCAAAATAGGACCCTGGGCGTTGATTTCGTCCAATTCCGAGAATATTTCCTTACTAGGATTTCTGAAACCAAAAACAGCAGAAAATAGCAACTGACACTTCGGCATCTTGTTAATAGGTTAGTTCCAGAAAATGCACGAATATGACATAAAGTGTGCATAAAACATATAGATATCATCAATAATGTGGCATGGAACATAAGAAATTATCGATACGTCGGAGACGTATCAGAGAACAACGGTAAGTTCTTCGCCAAACCGAATACTACGCCCATTGCCTCGCAAGTTGCTAACATCTAGGGAACATCTACATAGGGAACATGATGTTCCGCGAACCAGGGTGGTGGGCGTGACCTCACACCGGTTCATCATGGTGGTGCTTCTCCAGGCCATTCTGCCGGTACTCCTACCGGTGCTTCTCCCAGTGCTTCTCTCGGTGCTTCTCCTGGTGGTTCGTCTGCAGCTTCTACTGCAGCGCAGTATCGACAGGCCTCGCCGGTGTTCGATGACCTTGCTGACCTCTAGCTTGCCCTAGGAGATCACTAGTCCTCTAGCTGTCCGATGTATCTCTTAGCGACCCTATGACACTACTATGTATCCATACTATGATTGGTATTTGCATTTCGGAATTGATGTTATGTCTATTTGCTAATTGCAGTTGATCAAGTTCTTGTGAATTTATATGTGAATTTATCTGTCAATTTATGTGCTGGCAAATGCAAAATTGAAACGAAACAGCGAAAAAAAAGAAAAAACGCCAGCTGATACGCCGACTGTTTACCCCTCAGCATAGACGTGCAGTAGGAACAAATGGTTAGTCCATGCCGACGGCCCCCCTCGGCGTAGCGCCGAGCAGAGCCTCCAGCGTGTGACACGTCGCTAGCTATGAAGACAGCTTCCCCATCAGCGTATCGCTGGGATATGAAGACCCAGCGTGTGCCACATCGCGTCGTACGCCGACGGTGGCACCCTCGGCGTATTGCAGGCCAGGAGCCCCCAGTGCATGCCACGTCGCGAGTTATGCCGACGACCGCCCCCTCGGCGTAGCGGTGATGGCCGTCAGACGGACGTCGACGACAATGTTGCTACGCCGAGGGCTGGTACACTGAGGAGAGGACACCACCGTCGGCCGTGTCATGGTAAACCGACGGCCGCCTCTACTCCAAGGCCACGTGGGCTCTCCCGAGGCCGACCTTGCCTGCCGTCAGTGTAGCGTACGCCGAGGGCCAGGCCGTGCTACGCCGAGGGCTGGCGGCCGTCGGCAAACCGTCAGATTCCTGTAGTGAAAATAGATCCAGATTTTCCTCAAATAAATAAAAGGTGGACACATTGTTTGCATGTCCTTGCTTTTAGTTCGGTCACCTAGAAGGGCAAGTACGCATTAAGAGCATCTCTACCGGCGCCCCCGATAGCGGCCGCGATAGCATTTTGGAGGCCGGCAGCGAAAATGGGCTCGCACCGGTGCACCCCAAACGGCGCCGGTCAATTTTGGAGCCCAATAGAATCGCCGGCAACCCCGTGCCGGCCCCTTCGCCAAGGGCGCGAATCGGGCGCGCCGACACCTCGCGGCACATCTGAAAATGAGTGTGGGCTCCGCCTGGCAGCCATACACACCGATTCTCCACCTCCTACACATGCCCGAGCCGACTCCCACCCCTCTAGATCACCACCATCGCTATCGCCGCCGCGGTCCCTCTGCTTGCAATAGACACCGCCGACTGTCTAGGAACCACCGTCCATCGACACGGCCGCCACCCCCTCGATCGGCGGCCGCTGTTTCGCCCGGAACAGAGCTCGCCGCCACCGCGATAGTATCGCCCCGCCCGCAAGGTGTTCGTCCGATTGCCACGATGGACAACGATGACGAGATGATGGTGCAGCTGTTCACGGAGGAGCGGAACGCTCAGGCTGTTCGGCGGTAACAGCAGCAACTGATTCTGACGAACATGCTGCGTGTTCGCCAGCCTTTCTTCGTCGTGCCTCGGCGTGGCGGCTCAAAGCCAGTCAAGAGGAGGAACATCAACCGGCATCGTGAGGCCGACACAATGCTGTTTGACGCCGACTACTTCAACGACGACGCGACTCATTCGACGAAGAAATTTTGGCGCCGGTTTAGGATGAACAAGGAGCTATTCTTGAAGATTGTCGACGGCGTCAGGGAGTACGACAAGTACTTCATGGCCAAGAAAGATTGCACAGGTTTGTGGGGCTTCACCTCAATTCAGAATTGCACTACTGCAATGCGCTGTCTTGCATACGGAGCTCCTCCAGATACAGCCAATGACTACCTACGGATGGCAGAGTCAACATGTACAGAGACTCCATACAGGTTCTGCCGATCCGTCATAGCGGTTTTTGCTAAAGACTATTTGAGATCACCAAGAGAAGATGATACAGCTCGGATCCTGCAAAAGAATGTAGCAAGAGGGTTTCCTGGGATGCTCAGAAGCATTGACTATATGCATTGGGGCTGGAAGAATTGCCCTTTTGCTTGGCAGGGGATCTACAAGGGGCATACTGGTGAGTGCAGTGTTATCCTTGAGGCTGTGGCAGACCATGAGCTTTGGATTTGGCATGCATTTTTTAGCATGGCAGGAACAAATAATGATATCAACTTGCTGCAGCGCTCTCCGGTGTTTGCCAGGCTAGCTGAGGGACAAGCTCCTGCCGTGAAATTTGAGGTAAACGGCCACGCATACAACAAGGGGTACTATCTAGCTGATGTTATCTACCCGACATATGCTACATTTGTGAAGACAATTTCCTCTCCATCAAACGAGATGGAAGCCTATTTTGCAACACGCCAGGATGCAGCACGCAAGGATGTTGAACGTGCTTTTGGGATGCTTCAGCAGTGTTTCGCCATTGTCAGGTATCCTGCTCTCACTTGGTCTGAGGCACAGATGTGGGAGGTGATGAACGCATGTGTGATTATCCACAACATGATCATTGAGAGCGAGCGCGACGCACCTGTGCAGGATGATCATCCATTTGATTATCAAGGGCCACTAGCTGAGGTAGAGCATATACCCCAAGAATTTGTTGCTTTTCTTCATATGCACAATGAAATTCGAGATGCCGGTGTCCATGCACAGCTGAAGGCGGATCTAGTTGCGCATTTGTGGGCGAGGAGAGGAGCAACCAACAATGCATGATTTATTTCTATTTATTTGCCTCTATGAATAATTTAAGTACTATTTATTTGTTGGATTGTATGCATATTGAAGTACTATTTATTTGATTGATTGTATAAATAATTTAATTATATTTGTTTGATTGATTGTATGAATAATTTAAATCTATTTGTGTGATTGTATGAATAAAATGTGATTGATATGTTGTTTCAAAATATTGTAAAAAGAAACAAATAATTTAGGGCCCACCATTTGGGAGGCGTCAGTGTGGGAGCAGCATTCCCAAATGGAGGATGCACTGCCGGCGCCCCCGAAACGGAGGTGCCGGCGCCCTGCTGTCGTCTATTTGGGGATGCCGGTGGAGATGCTCTAACCTTTCCTCAAACAAATATGCATTCAACTTAAAGCCAGCTAGGCAGGTACGTACCCCTTTCCTTTGATCCATATATACTCGTGTGTTGCTGCTATTATTAACGTCTTTAGGCCATTGTGCTAGAAAAGAAAACCGGTCATGATGAGTGCATGATTTAGTAGCCACCACTCGATAAGTAGCTAGTGCTATCACACGTAGCATGCATGGAACGGAGGTGTCGCTCGCAAAACAAGGACAAGCAACGATCGAACTGACGACCGAGCGAGCGATCGCGGTCGGTCGATCGAGCTAGCTAGTGACCAGTGAAGCAGCTGATCGAGGTTGACGTGCTGTGACCACCGTTCGGTTGAGTCAAGTCCGCAACGTACGTACCCATGTCCACGTAGGGTAGCATAGCTAGCTAGTTGGGTGAAGACGATCGAGCTGACTAGAAGAAGCATATCATATGTAGGGAACCAAAGTGTAACTCAATTGGTTAATTTATGTGACAAAGCCTAGGTAGTTACCGCATCTATTTGTACTCTGTTGTTTTCTTGACCCCACTTGGCCACTTGTGAAATCCGAACATGGTAGCTGACTCGGATAAGATGATCAACTCTTGTTCTCGGTATTTTTCAGTAAACACAGATTAACCTTAATGATTAACTAAACATATTACTCCTTCAATTCCTAAAGATGGGTTCTACGAAGACCGCGGCGGCAACTTCTGTAGTTTGCGCATGAGTGATGTGCATTGCTGGGAGGTCAGTGTGCATGGCCCTAATCATGGCCACCCCTTCATCAAGCTTGTAGATGTAGTGATTCCTAGAAGGTGCTTTTTGATTGATCGATGTATTATGTTGTAAATCTTTGGTGAATAAATTAATAAAAAAAGTCATGTTCGTCATTTCGATGTAGAGGCTGGTGGGGGTATATCCCCTTTTTAGAAAAAAAAACATATTACTCCCTTCGTCCCGAATTGGATGTTGTTTATTTATCTAGATTCGTATATATTTATACACTAAAGCGCATCCAGATACATACACACTTTTACAAATCCGTGGCAACTAATTTATGATAGAGGGGGTATGTGAGTCTGAACTAACTACAGCACAAACATACACCAAAATATCATAAGACTGTGTTCTTCTCTAACACCATCTTCTCTTGCATATCTTGACGTTCCTCCAAGACTCCGATGTAATACACATGCAAGCGCAACTTCATTTGTGCATGTCAAAAGCGCGAGGCAGTGATTCTTTTTCAAAACTTTCAGATAAAAGGCATGCTTCTTTGCATCCCTCCTTCACCAAAACTCAAACACATAAAAGGCCGACATCACTTCATACATTTTTCATAAGTTTTGTGATGAAGGAGTATGGAGCGATCTCAGCCTTTGATCTGTTTGAGTATTGGGGAGGGGATGCACTGAAGCAAAAAATCTTAGGAAAATGCTTGTAGCCGGCCAACCGATCCGGAGCAAAAGTCGGTCGTGCACGGGCGCACACCCACCTGCCAGCTTCTCTCCACATGCAAAAGTTTTAGCTAGGCTTAGTTTGCTGCATATGCACATGCGTATGAACCCGCGTGCCTATGTGGCTAGCTTGGAGCATACTCACACGCCTAGCGTTGCTAGCTAGCTTCTCGCTTCTTTAATGCATGCATGCGAGCTTGTAGTGTAGCGGCCACACCAAACTGGTGAGACATGGTCTGCCGATTATTTTGATGTTGCGTGTGTTCAATTGTAATAAGAAAATGCTTATGATTCGACAGATCGTTAGCGAGCAATCGATCGTACAATGCGAGCAGTCGCGCGAGCGTCTCGTCGTCATGGTCTAACTATGTTTTGAGGCTCGTTAGGATGTAACTGAAGGGTTTTTTCAATCACAACTTAGATTGGATGCCTGGCATTTTTCTACCACGGGAGTTGATCCGAAGACAGCTAAAGACTCGCTTCTTTCTGCGTTATTTTTTGTGGTTGTAATCCTTTGTGACTTTTGTAAAAATAGTTGACAACTTTTGTTGTAATTCAATCTGTAGCAAATTAATTGTTACATGACCATTTTTAATTGTTCAAAAACATATGAATTTTTGTTGTAATCATTTGCAACTTTTGTAAAGATAGATGATGATTTTTGTTGTAATTTCATTTGTAGCAAATTAATTATTTCTTAACCACTTTTGCATTTTTTTGCAAGGCATAGTTCTTTGTTGTAATAGTTCATCATTTTTGTGGATAATGTTTGCAACTTTTGTTGTAAATCGATATGCATAAAAAAGTTGTTAGTTTAATTACTTTATTGTAACATTACTTTTTTACAAGACTCGGAGGTTTTGTTGTAATATTATATATTTTATTATACAAGCATCGCCTTTTTGTTGCAATACGATAAATCATCACGGTGGCATATTTGTTGTAAATATATAGAAGGACAGAGCCAAAGTTATATAGATTTTCGGTTTAAGTGGCAAAACCTGGGACTGCGGGTCGATTTTGCAAGAAACAAGGGGGTCAAACTGTAAAAATGTGTTGCTTTTGTTGTCAATGTTGGATGTCCATCGGACGGCCAGAAGGAGAACCGATTTTGGGCAAAGTGTCAGCCCACTGACGCCTAGCGTCCGCCAAAATCTTAAGATAATTCCGATGAGTTTCTTTTAGTTTGGGCAAATGATGTGGCGGCAACTAACTAGTATATCTCAAAGTAATTATGACTACTTCTGCCATCCAATAAAGGATGTATTAACTTTATCAAAATTTGGCTATATTAAGATATGATTTAGTGTATATTACATCTAAATTTAAATAAAACTGTGATATCCTTTGTTGGATGGAGAAATTAATTGTGATGTTTCAACTAACTATTATTCCAGAACTATAACTAAACACCTTCAAAGTGAATCTATAAAAAGATGTGAATAAAGTAACTCTATAATTAGATGAGTGTGCTTTCAAAAAAGACACAAGTACACAACAATACGATGTTATTGAGCTAGCTAGCTAGCGGAACCTGATCAACCAACATGACTCCGTCACACCTGAAGTATTACATATTTACATGGTCGGTCGTACCTACCTAGATAAATGCTTCGAATGTCATCTAAGAAGGGTCAAAGAATAAGAAAGCATGAGGCAAGCCAAGCCAAGTTTCCAAAAGATGCAGTGATAATATAATATACTCGGGTTTAGTGCTCATGCATGTTAGCCTAGCAAGATGGTAACTGAGGTTGGATATGCACGTGGCTCCCGTCGCTTGTCAAATTCAAGCGTGTTTTGCCTTTCGTAAAGGTTCAGACGGCGTTTCAAAATGTGCCTATGTTAAAGCAATTTTGATACGTTTTGTTCCTCAAAAATGTTTTCTAGAACGGGTGGAACAAAACATATTTTATTACGGATTGCACCTGGGTATGGCTAAGGTTACCCGTAACCCGTAAACCGTACCCATATTCATCAACAGAACAAGTTTTTCTCATACCCGTTACTCGGCAGGATAAATGGGTACCCGTGGGTTAAAAATATCCGCACTTACAACGTATCAAATTGATCAAAAAAAATGCCATGAGGTGAAGGGATCCTAAATAGGCAGATGCTTTAGACGCCTTGAGGAGCAAACAAAAATGTATAAAATATAGGGATAAACGGGTACCCGTGGGTTAAAAATATCCTCACTAACCTACCAACGATTGTGAGATCAAAATGTGAGGTTCAACCTAGTAATGTGAAGGCGTGATTAGTGGGGAAATTAAGTTGTTTAGAACATTAGCCGTACCTGCTCTGTCCGATGGGTATACTATTTTCTCATTTACAAATTTATAGGTAATATTTTATCCTATATCCGTACTTCTATTGGATTTTCACCCGACGGATATGCTGGTCAAGGATACCCATTGACATCCCTATATTTTATACATTTTTGTTTGCTCCTCAAGGCGTCTAAAGCATCTGCCTATTAATTTGAGTATCAGTGTATCGCGTTGAGTGACCATCATGTCGTTGAGTCCGCAGCGCGATCTGTACGGTTGACTAAGCAGGATCGATGAACAAACTAGCTAAGTTATCATGACTTAATCTCTAAGACAAGCATAGTTACTGCAAGCTCCAGCTGTAATTAATCGGTCTATATATACTTCCGTGGTTTTTCCTAACTTTCTGATTGTCCAGGGGCTCAGCTTCAAGCTTTCTTGACCTTCTGCTGTGTGCATCGATTCTAAACCTATTGAACTGAATTGGAAAACTTTCCCATTTGACCTACTTTTGTTCACTGCTATAAGACTTTTTAGATTTTATAGAGAATGCATGCAGGTAGATCTATATTTATGTGTATGATAAATTGTTTCGGTCCGATCTAATTCATATTGAAATATTTTAAAAGGTCTTCTAATAGTGAATGGAGGGAGTACATATTAATTTTTACTCCCTCAAGTAAAAAAAAATGGCGATGGTTTCGACATGGTTATGTCTTGTCAAAGCTATAAAAATCTTTATAAATACATTGTAGAACAATTGGTGATGATCAAAGTTGTGATTGTAGACCATGTACATACGCAAAAATATTTTATTCGAAATAAATCGTGTACATATCAGTCGTGGTAGTTGCGAAGATAGGCTAGCAGCTCGCCAAAGTTCTAGTAGATAACATTTTGTTTTCAAACTCGAGATACCCCTGCTCTTACTTAGCGAAACCAAGTGATTCATGAAGAAAACGAATATAGCCACGCTATCTGTAATATCCCAGGTTTAGAGGCAATAAAATGAGAGAACACCAAAGTGTGCATTGCATTCATGTATAGAAAATCCGGGGAATTTTCGCGCTTCAAATAAAACTTACCACAGTAACTGAAGTTTCACTTGACTTGCTGGAATTGAAGTAGATCATCAAGTCAAGCGCTATAAACTTCACTGTGATCTTTGTTAAAACCTTGTTTTGGGTAGAGATGGTTTGATCTATGGATTAGACCAAATGGAATTATATTTACAACAACACATTCTTTAAGAATCAAACCCTAACTTATTAACACTTAAAAGTTAGCAACTACCTTTGTGTGTAAATTAATTCACTTCTAAACTTATTACCAAATAAGGTAAACCACAGGGTCTAAAGTGCATAAAAGCCACACATTTTTATTTAAATCATAACTTATTAAGTATATGAAATACCATAAAACTAAATCCATTTACATTACGATTTATAGTTCAAACTATTTGAATCAAACTGACTATGAGTATTTTGAAACCCTTATGATCATGCCTTGGTGAAATCAAACACCAACTATCCAAATTTGAGGAATAACCTTCAACCTTGATCTTTTGATCAATATTATAATATAAATCCAATCCAATATGATATAGTGACTCATCCACAATAATAAAACCATCCACAAGATATTTAGTAACAAATGCCACTTGGCTAACCAAAAATAAATCATATGAGAGGATAATGATCTTGCCACATAGGATGAAAATATCTACATGACTTGCATCCCAAGCTTTGCCACCTCATGCTCAAAGGATTGCTATGGATGAGGGCATGACACCCAAGCACCTTACTCATCAAACCAACATAAGAGTCACCCCCTATGTGTCATGATACTAGAGCTTGCCCAAGCCTATAAATAGAGCCACACCCTTCATCCATTTGCTCATCAAGTACCATGATACATGGGAACAAACACATAGAGCCACTCCATATGAATTAGCTAGGATCAAGATGAAGAAGCTAGGAGGTGGAGGCATACCACAAGAAGAAGGTTTATCAGATTTCCTGAAGAACAAGCTACAGAATATTGCAAGGTAGAATCCCTAGGCAAACCATATATTTAGAGGATCATATCATCATCTCTTGAGTAGGACCTTAGTTACCAATTCCATAATCATCACAATTTGGTATTAATTAGAAACCTAAGAATCTAAGTAAGTGTGATGAGAGGAATGATAAAGAGTGATTAGTGAGGAATAAGTGGATATTGTCTAATGCATGATTATACCTTGTAGATATAGATGATCAGTTAAACCCATGTTATTAATAGATCTCATCTATCACATAAAATAATAAGTATATCACTAGTAGTTAATCCCAAACCAATCCTCATGCCTTGTGTAGAGGAGTAATCCTAGTCAATTAAACATAACCCAACTATTGCTCACATCCTAAACCTAGTGGTGTATCACATTGGTGATCACTACTAAAACCCTAGACCAAGTCTGAAATCCAACCCATGGATTACTTTGGATTATAAGTAGAACCCTGCCATGCCTCATGCCTATTACATACTTCAAATAGTAAAATATTTCCAGAAACCATAAACCTTGTCATATGGAATCAATTCCACATGAAATATTGTCTTAACTTGTGTATCATGTATCACAAGTATAAATTAAGCCATATATACCTAAGCTTAAATGTTATTGAAGTAGTAAAGTGAACAATGATAAGCTTGGGAATTATATTAACAAGTTCAAGCCAGAATTTGCTAAGCAAGGTTAGTGAATATAGTGTTTACCCAACCATTTTCTTAAACCCTAGAAATAATTCTCCACATGAAATCATGATCACATTTCCATTCTCAATTTCACCACTACATGAAATACTAGCCATAATTAATTTATATGTGAACCTCACTATGGTTAAGTAATAACAAAACTTAATGACATGTTTACTATGCACTGGTTATAAACTTCAAATTATTCAAAATAGGTTTGGTTCCCAAATTTAAAAGAATTGAGATAAACCATTAAACCATATCTACTTTATTTATACTTCACCAAAGCATCAAAATAATCAAATATTAAATATTTGTTTGAACAAAACAAATATGCAGCAAGCAGTACTATCAAGTTCTATTAAGATTCAAATAATTTAGAACCTGCAAAACAAAACAGAATTCAAATTTGAAATCAAATAGTAAATTCAAACCAGAAAATAAAAACAGAAAATTTAAAAAAGGGAAAAGAGAGGGAAGGTTTTACCTGTCCATCGAAGCAGGCCGCAGCAGCCCAAGCCAGCACCAGAGCAGCCCAGCATCGGAGCCAACGACCAAGCCCACCAGCAGCCTAGCCCAAGACAGATACCGATTCGGTCGCTTTAAAAATCGTGCAAAGGAGAGACGTCGTCTTCGTCTACCTCTCCGAGCTCGACACCGCGGCAGCGCCAGTAGACGCCGTTCTCGTCGACGATAGGGATGCCCGGACGCGGCAGGACGTTCCAGAACCCTCCACTATCTCTCTCGCGTCCGAGCATATCCATAAGAAAAAGCTCTGCGCCCAGACAAACTCTCCAGACACCGCCACCTCCCGACCCTCACCGTCGCCGTGTCGTAGCCACAGTGCTTCCCCCGACCTATAAAAACTCGAGCAGAAGCTCCGGGAAGTCCTTGTTCATCGTAGCCAATCCTTATCCCCTCTTGTTCTCTCTTTCATTCATAATCCACAAGCTTCTGTCGCCGGCGACCATCATGCCGCTGTCGATTGAGGTCATCCCCGGACCAACCAAGCAACCCTGGCGACGCGTATCATCACCAGGAGCATCGTGGAGGAGTACAGCATCAAGGGAAGCAGGGTGGCGGGAGAATTTTGATATTCCCTTTCACCCGGGTTCGCCGGAAAATGCTCGATTGTCATCATCTCCGACCACCCCGAGCATCGGCAAGTGGTTCTTCAGCCTCAGGTCAATCGTGCGCATCTCCAGCACCTTCTATTTCTTCCTGAATCGACTTATATCGTCCGATTGCTTCATCGCCGGAGTTCACCGCCGCGGAGACACTCGCCGGAGCTAGTTCCGGTGACCTTTTCGTGGCGGCGTTCTCACTATCATGCTCAGTATGGCGAGGCGACTCGTTTGGTATACTCCGCGTGCTCGCGGGGTGGCCAGAACGCCGTCGTCGTCGCTCACCGGCGCGTCTCCGGCGAAGTCGACGTGGCGTGTGGGGGCCACTGGTCACTGTTGACTGGTTGTTGCCATCGTGGCAGCTGACCCAGTCAACGACCCCACATGTCAGCGTGTGTGGGTAGAAACAAACCAGTATGTTTAGTAAATTGTTTAAATTCAAATTCCAGTAAATATCTGAGAATTTGAAAAATTATAGAAAAATAATTTCAACTCAGAAAAATATGAATAATATATCAAAATGCTCACAAAAATAAACTCTATTCAAATAAAATATAAAACAAAAATGTGTGTAAAAATAAAATTTCACTTATTTTTAACCTTATTAATTATGCCTTTTCAATTATTTAAAAATGCAATTTGAATTCAATAATTAGTAAAATTTCAAAATTAAATTTTAACTATTCAGTAACTAAGTAAAATGTTAGGATTAATTTTATTTACCATATTTGCATTAACTTAATTATTAGTGGTAATTCATAAACCCTAATTGCAAATTACTATTTTCTATTTTCTTTAAATAGTAATAATCAAGAAAATATTAAAAGCCAAGATTATTTCGATAACTCAAATTTTGTAACTTAAACATTCTTTAATTAACAAGTTAATTATTTTAAAACCTAATCACAAATTGTTAAACCCTAATTCTCAATTAAACCTAAATAAAAGTTACCCTAAATATTAATTCTTGTAAAAATTAATAAAATGTTAAACCATTATTAATTTTGTTTCAAAGTAATTAGTTACCACACCTTTATTGCCAATTATAATTTTAGGAGATGTACCATAATTTAGAAACCCTAGTTTCAATTTGAGTAAGACCTTGATCTCATTAATTCATGTGATCACCCTAAATTAGAAGCAACTCTCAAAACCCTAGTTATGTGTTACATGTGATCATGTGAATTTCACCTTACATAGAGAACCTTATTATGTGACCAACAAATACAAGTCAGGATCTACCAACATAGAACCCATTTCACATGAGTCATCATTTCATGTCTCTAATTTCAATTTAAAACCTATATGATCCACTAGTGCCACCTAAATATAAACCCTAGTTTGTTAATTGGATTAGTACCATTAATTACCACTCCATTATACCACACCATTAGGATCAACCTTAATCATCATAATTTAGTAGAACTATAATTATGAACCCTAGTATCAACCTTGTGTAATAATTCACAACACATACTCCTATTCCACTCAACCCTACTTAGGAAATGATAAACCACTTAGCTGGGCAACCATTAGAGATTACTTAGTTAAGTAGTTGTGAAACCATAGTAAACCCTAATAGCTAATATATAGAACCATCTTAAACAACCATCCTTTGATATGATGTATATAGGAAACCATAGTAATAACCTTACCAATACTTGCGATATAGAAACCCAATCCAAATTAAGAACAAACTAGTTCCTATTAGTGAAACAAAAGGAATCCAATAGTAAACCCTAGAAAGCCATAGCACCTCTATATAGTAGTTCATATTCTTACTTTAACATGTTCTTCAAAAGTTATTCTTTTGAAGTACAAGTGTCAATCAAACCTTAGAAGCCCAATACTTCTTTGAAATACTAAATAATTCTTAAACAACATGTTCTTCAAAAGTTATTCTTTTGAAGTATAGTAGAAGTAATCATCAACCATGTTCTTTAGAACTTAAAATTGACAATTGTTCCTTACATATTATTCCATCACTATTCTTTATGTGTATGATTGTTATGATGTCTTATATCACTTGGTTATGATGTTAATATAACCAAACCCTAATAAGAACCTTGTTTGAGAACCATTCTAAAAGTGCAACCAACCCTAAAGAAATCTTTACAACTCACATATCTTAAATCATCAAGGTTAGCTTACGCTCGGGACGATTGCATCTCATACTATGCATTATAGCATCTGTGCCAGTTCTTTAAACATTGTCCTTACCGGACAATGATGGTATTTCAGCATTTGGAGTTATCACGTATCGAAGCTTTTGCCTGCATAATCTTGCAGTCAAGGAAGGCAAGTTCATCGCTTGCTCATGTCATTTGATTATTTTTATCAAACTATATGCAAAGTACTATACTTATCACTCATGCATTGAAAAGCAAAGTATTATTTTACAATTATGAATATGACTATGTGGTGGGCAATGGAACCATGGTATGTGTTGATATGGTGGAGGTTCCATTGCAATGGGTTATATCACCCTAGGATTAATTACCAATGCCGTCCAGTGATTCTAGCGCCGTACATATCGCGTTGACCATAAGATCTATAATGGCTCTGGGAAGTCACCAGATCTTTTCCCTACTGCACGCCAACGGATTGGTAGAGACGGTGGGGTGTTGGAGGCACTGCCGCAATAGGTTGGGAAATCCTTTTAAATCCCCATCCATTAGTGATGTTAATCTCTACCATCTATGAGGGATTGTCCGGAGTACACCATGAGTAAAGCCGTATTATCGGGGGAAGTCTACTGGAGGTGTACGGTTGGACAAAAGGGTGGGTTTGCAGGGTCGCGGAGAAGGCAGTGATTGGCTTGGATCTTACACCTGGCCCCACACCAAGGAAGTGTGGACGAGCATGCATCTCGGATAGGTATCAAGGATAAGGTCGCTTATGGGAAAAGTAACGCACCTCTGCAGAGGATACTGAATTGTGACTGTCACTCCCTGTTCAGGAAGGGAATCGCGAACGCGGCAGAAAGGAACTCCACGAAGTTCTGGTCAACCTGTGAAGACTGACGGGCATAGTTTTCAGAATAAAATAAACCTTTTGAAGAAATGTTTATGAAAACTTGCATTGGCCTATGACTTTCTGGTCTATGGCTGTAGTTAGTGCATGATACACCTATTTCCTAATATGAACTTGCTGAGTACGCTCGTACTCATTCTATCTCGTTTGAACCCCCTTCTTAGAGCAAGGCACCGAAGGAGAAACTACCGTGGAACTCGAAGACAAAGGAGTCAACTGCAACGAGATGAAGGATCCAATCAAAGAAGTCAATGGAGTCAACTTCTGCATCAGCTATAATGGAGACCTAGACTAGTAATAGAAGGGAACCTTTCCCTAATCCTAGCACCTAAGTAGCTAGATTTCTATAGCAAGCCAAGTAGCTCTTGAACTTGAGTTAGCAATAAGATAGATTACGAGTCGTTCTTCTGGAGCTTTATTTGAAGTTTTACCTCACTGTAAAGTAGGAGGTTGTGTTGATCTTATGTAAACAGCTCGTGTGTACTTCTATAGACATACCTTGGACTCGCATATGTTTCTGTTGTACCACTCTGAGAGATGTAATATGGGTGGAACGGTGTTTCACTTGTGTTATGTCAACGACTTGTGTACTACACCATGCAGTGGTACGCTGGGTCATCACAGCTGGTATCAGAGCAAATGCTTTGACCCTAGGATTAAAACCCTTTAAAAGGAGACCTATAGGTTTGGTAGTGTCTATAGGAAGTATCTTAGCTAATACAACTATGCTAAGTCAGCTATGCTAAACCAACTATTCTTATGACTTGAGATGGGTATTCACTTGAGAATAATCCTGACACACTTGAGTCAATCTTTCTTATCTATTTTCGTAAGTAAAGTTAGATAGTTATCTTGCTTCATTCCAAATAACTAGAACACCATTGGAGCTTAAGATAATTGGTGGTAGTAGACCACAGTTGGTATACAACACATGGTAGTCCAAAGAGAGGATACAACCATAAGGAAGATATCCTATTGGAAGAAGTATACCAATGCAAGTTATAGTTAAGTAAGAGTCATTAAAAATGTCAACTGACTGATGTTAAGTAAGGGAGATAAGTTATATAAGGTAGTATATGTCTATGATGAGTCAATCATAGGAGGTAAGGAAGAGTGATAGGAGTTATACAACTCTACTTTTCATGGTAAAGTTGGTAATAATATATGATTCACTTGAGAATCATGATGTGAGGGAGTAGAACATCATAAGTACGATAACAAAAGGATGATAAGGAGTAGGATTTAGGGAATCGTTCGAAAGCTTAGGCCTTAAAATCCTGGAAACTGTACCAAGTATGTTAGAACCATAGTCCTTAGTTTAAAGAAGGTTTATTTAGAGCATATCACATAGAGAAACCCTAGAGTTATAGGTGGTATATTCTAAACAATCATGTGTTTAGAGTAAACATGTTAGAACTAATTGTATTATAGGAAGTAGTCCTCAATAGCACATAGATATGGTATACTATGCTGTTAGTACTTCCAAAGAAAACTAGGTTAATTTCAACTATCCCAAGCCATTTTGTTTCAAGATTGTCTCATTGCAAATGTGCAATTTAGACAAATGTTGAGACAAATAGTAGAAATTCACGTATTTGTGCTAAGTATCACAACCTAAACCTATCTTACGTGGTGTTATATACTACACATTTGATCCTGATGTTTAGGGATGTCTTACCCAACTATTGTATTCAGGCATATAAGGATGTGTATTATGAACACAAAGCTGGATTTTCTTGAATCTTCATTGATTGACTAGATCCATACATGAAGTTTGACTTTGATATGCAAATGCATGTTGCAATATCAAGCTCTTACTTGATGTTATAGGTCTAGAGGGTAAAGGTATTCGTGTGAGGAAGTGACGAATTATGAAGATTTGAAGACAAGATGAAGGTTCACTTGAAAAAGGAAGTAAAAATTGTGGGAAGCAACCACAACAATCTGAAGGAAGGACCAATCAAAACTCATTTTTATCCTTAATTAAGGAGTACTTCAACATGGAAGTATCATGAAAATGAGAAAAAAAAATAGTGAATATGGAGCAGTAGATGTGGAGCCATATTCCTACGGAAGAAGGGAATGCAAGGGAAGTCACTTATAATACTATTTTCATAGTGTCAACAAGTGGTTTTCTTGCAAAACAAACCCCAGAAGGAGGAAAATAGACAAGTGAAGTCACAGCTGACCGCAGCTGAGATAGGATAACCATGAAGAGGAAGAATGTAAAGTGAGGTATATCTTAACTAAAACTAGGTAAGTAGCCACCGCTGGTAGGTAGATATTACCTAAAACCATAGCATAGCCACAACTGGTATCCAATAAGCCACATCTGGTACTAGGTAGTCTGCAGCTGGTACCAGATAGCCCACAGCCTGAACATTTCTTTACCCTAAACGAAGGGGGATTCCGCAGCTAGTATTTCACAGCTGGTATCTCGTGGTTGGTAAATATTTAGTCGGAGGATTCATAAAGGATACCCACAACTGTGTGGATACACCACAAAGAATTCTTGATGAGACTTTAGAAAGGTACAAAATATAAACCAGACTTAAACCAACTACCTAACCTTGGAGTTTAATGATTAGAAGAAAGGAAGTTGGGAGATCATTAGTAAACTCCAAGGGGGAGAGGAAGGCTGAATGAGAAGTATTAAGATATAATATTTGGAGTATGATGGACCAAGAAGAAGGTCTGAACTGAGAGGAAGTCCGATCTTATTTTTATAAGGTTGTTGGGAACTACCCATATAAAAGTACTCTCAGGAGGATGTCAGACCAGAAGCCAAGGTTCATATCTCGAGGAAGTAAAGGTTAGACCTTAACTTGAGTGGGTAATTGTAATTACTCGAAACCAAGAGAGCTTAAGTAAGTCTTCGATAATGAAGTTGGAGGAAGAAGTTATCGGAGGACAATCAAAGCCTAAGAAAACAAAAGACCGAAGGGTTTGATCATACCAAAAACTAATGATTACTAGAAAGATTCCTTTCATGGAACCTAAAGAAACCAAAGGGTAGATAACTAGTATAAACTAGAAGCCATGATTGGATGGACTAAATGAGTCTAATCCATTCGTAGGACTAAACAACCAGGACCATGCCTATTGTAAACACCTTACGAAGTACCATTACTTTCGTTATGGTAGTAAGGAAAAAACAATACCCTGCTTTAAATGAATCTTTTAGAATTAAGGTTTGAGTATCGCAGCTGGTAAATCGTAGTGTCATATTACACCGCAGCTGGATTACCGCAGCTGGTAGAACAAGCTTTGAGTACCCAAATAGGAAGATGTCACCACAGCCATTAGTAAAGTCCATTAACACCATAAGATGTCTTAATCCAAGAACCTTTGGATAGTAAGCCTATAAGCTTAGAGTATTGGAAGAAATCATAGAATAGAAGAAAGTATCAGTGCCAGATATCAGAAGACTCCAGGAAGGATCTGGACAAGGGATATATTCAACTATATCTAGTGTGATCACCATGGAGTTGAAGGATGGTGATCTGTTCAAGACATTTCAACATTCTGAAACATGAGAGCGTTCGAACTTCGGGACGAAGTTCAGTTTAAGGGGGAGAGGCTGTAATATCCCAGGTTTAGAGGCAATAAAATGAGAGAACACAAAAGTGTGCATTGCATTCATGCATAGAAAATCCGGGGAATTTTCGCGCTTCAAATAAAACTTACCACAGTAACTGAAGTTTCACTTGACTTGCTGGAATTGAAGTAGATCATCAAGTCAAGCGCTATAAACTTCACTGTGATCTTTGTTAAAACCTTGTTTTGGGTAGAGATGGTTTGATCTATGGATTAGACCAAATGGAATTATATTTACAACAACACATTCTTTAAGAATCAAACCCTAACTTATTAACACTTAAAAGTTAGCAACTACCTTTGTGTGTAAATTAATTCACTTCTAAACTTATTACCAAATAAGGTAAACCACAGGGTCTAAAGTGCATAAAAGCCACACATTTTTATTTAAATCATAACTTATTAAGTATATGAAATACCATAAAACTAAATCCATTTACATTACGATTTATAGTTCAAACTATTTGAATCAAACTGACTATGAGTATTTTGAAACCCTTATGATCATGCCTTGGTGAAATCAAACACCAACTATCCAAATTTGAGGAATAACCTTCAACCTTGATCTTTTGATCAATATTATAATATAAATCCAATCCAATATGATATAGTGACTCATCCACAATAATAAAACCATCCACAAGATATTTAGTAACAAATGCCACTTGGCTAACCAAAAATAAATCATATGAGAGGATAATGATCTTGCCACATAGGATGAAAATATCTACATGACTTGCATCCCAAGCTTTGCCACCTCATGCTCAAAGGATTGCTATGGATGAGGGCATGACACCCAAGCACCTTACTCATCAAACCAACATAAGAGTCACCCCCTATGTGTCATGATACTAGAGCTTGCCCAAGCCTATAAATAGAGCCACACCCTTCATCCATTTGCTCATCAAGTACCATGATACATGGGAACAAACACATAGAGCCACTCCATATGAATTAGCTAGGATCAAGATGAAGAAGCTAGGAGGTGGAGGCATACCACAAGAAGAAGGTTTATCAGATTTCCTGAAGAACAAGCTACAGAATATTGCAAGGTAGAATCCCTAGGCAAACCATATATTTAGAGGATCATATCATCATCTCTTGAGTAGGACCTTAGTTAACCAATTCCATAATCATCACAATTTGGTATTAATTAGAAACCTAAGAATCTAAGTAAGTGTGATGAGAGGAATGATAAAGAGTGATTAGTGAGGAATAAGTGGATATTGTCTAATGCATGATTATACCTTGTAGATATAGATGATCAGTTAAACCCATGTTATTAATAGATCTCATCTATCACATAAAATAATAAGTATATCACTAGTAGTTAATCCCAAACCAATCCTCATGCCTTGTGTAGAGGAGTAATCCTAGTCAATTAAACATAACCCAACTATTGCTCACATCCTAAACCTAGTGGTGTATCACATTGGTGATCACTACTAAAACCCTAGACCAAGTCTGAAATCCAACCCATGGATTACTTTGGATTATAAGTAGAACCCTGCCATGCCTCATGCCTATTACATACTTCAAATAGTAAAATATTTCCAGAAACCATAAACCTTGTCATATGGAATCAATTCCACATGAAATATTGTCTTAACTTGTGTATCATGTATCACAAGTATAAATTAAGCCATATATACCTAAGCTTAAATGTTATTGAAGTAGTAAAGTGAACAATGATAAGCTTGGGAATTATATTAACAAGTTCAAGCCAGAATTTGCTAAGCAAGGTTAGTGAATATAGTGTTTACCCAACCATTTTCTTAAACCCTAGAAATAATTCTCCACATGAAATCATGATCACATTTCCATTCTCAATTTCACCACTACATGAAATACTAGCCATAATTAATTTATATGTGAACCTCACTATGGTTAAGTAATAACAAAACTTAATGACATGTTTACTATGCACTGGTTATAAACTTCAAATTATTCAAAATAGGTTTGGTTCCCAAATTTAAAAGAATTGAGATAAACCATTAAGCCATATCTACTTTATTTATACTTCACCAAAGCATCAAAATAATCAAATATTAAATATTTGTTTGAACAAAACAAATATGCAGCAAGCAGTACTATCAAGTTCTATTAAGATTCAAATAATTTAGAACCTGCAAAACAAAAACAGAATTCAAATTTGAAATCAAATAGTAAATTCAAACCAGAAAATAAAAACAGAAAATTTAAAAAGGGAAAAGAGAGGGAAGGTTTTACTCGTCCATCGAAGCAGGCCGCAGCAGCCCAAGCCAGCACCAGAGCAGCCCAGCATCGGAGCCAACGACCAAGCCCACCAGCAGCCTAGCCCAAGACAGATACCGATTCGGTCGCTTTAAAAATCGTGCAAAGGAGAGACGTCGTCTTCGTCTACCTCTCCGAGCTCGACACCGCGGCAGCGCCAGTAGACGCCGTTCTCGTCGACGATAGGGATGCCCGGACGCGGCAGGACGTTCCAGAACCCTCCACTATCTCTCTCGCGTCCGAGCATATCCATAAGAAAAAGCTCTGCGCCCAGACAAACTCTCCAGACACCGCCACCTCCCGACCCTCGCCGTCGCCGTGTCGTAGCCACAGTGCTTCCCCCGACCTATAAAAACTCGAGCAGAAGCTCCGGGAAGTCCTTGTTCATCGTAGCCAATCCTTATCCCCTCTTGTTCTCTCTTTCATTCATAATCCACAAGCTTCTGTCGCCGGCGACCATCATGCCGCTGTCGATTGAGGTCATCCCCGGACCAACCAAGCAACCCTGGCGACGCGTATCATCACCAGGAGCATCGTGGAGGAGTACAGCATCAAGGGAAGCAGGGTGGCGGGAGAATTTTGATATTCCCTTTCACCCGGGTTCGCCGGAAAATGCTCGATTGTCATCATCTCCGACCACCCCGAGCATCGGCAAGTGGTTCTTCAGCCTCAGGTCAATCGTGCGCATCTCCAGCACCTTCTATTTCTTCCTGAATCGACTTATATCGTCCGATTGCTTCATCGCCGGAGTTCACCGCCGCGGAGACACTCGCCGGAGCTAGTTCCGGTGACCTTTTCGTGGCGGCGTTCTCACTATCATGCTCAGTATGGCGAGGCGACTCGTTTGGTATACTCCGCGTGCTCGCGGGGTGGCTGTAACGGTCGTCGTCGCTCACCGGCGCGTCTCCGGCGAAGTCGACGTGGCGTGTGGGGGCCACTGGTCACTGTTGACTGGTCGTTGCCATCGTGGCAGCTGACCCAGTCAACGACCCCACATGTCAGCGTGTGTGGGTAGAAACAAACCGGTATGTTTAGTAAATTGTTTAAATTCAAATTCCAGTAAATATCTGAGAATTTGAAAAATTATAGAAAAATAATTTCAACTCAGAAAAATATGAATAATATATCAAAATGCTCACAAAAATAAACTCTATTCAAATAAAATATAAAACAAAAATGTGTGTAAAAATAAAATTTCACTTATTTTTAACCTTATTAATTATGCCTTTTCAATTATTTAAAAATGCAATTTGAATTCAATAATTAGTAAAATTTCAAAATTAAATTTTAACTATTCAGTAACTAAGTAAAATGTTAGGACTAATTTTATTTACCATATTTGCATTAACTTAATTATTAGTGGTAATTCATAAACCCTAATTGCAAATTACTATTTTCTATTTTCTTTAAATAGTAATAATCAAGAAAATATTAAAAGCCAAGATTATTTCGATAACTCAAATTTTGTAACTTAAACATTCTTTAATTAACAAGTTAATTATTTTAAAACCTAATCACAAATTGTTAAACCCTAATTCTCAATTAAACCTAAATAAAAGTTACCCTAAATATTAATTCTTGTAAAAATTAATAAAATGTTAAACCATTATTAATTTTGTTTCAAAGTAATTAGTTACCACACCTTTATTGCCAATTATAATTTTAGGAGATGTACCATAATTTAGAAACCCTAGTTTCAATTTGAGTAAGACCTTGATCTCATTAATTCATGTGATCACCCTAAATTAGAAGCAACTCTCAAAACCCTAGTTATGTGTTACATGTGATCATGTGAATTTCACCTTACATAGAGAACCTTATTATGTGACCAACAAATACAAGTCAGGATCTACCAACATAGAACCCATTTCACATGAGTCATCATTTCATGTCTCTAATTTCAATTTAAAACCTATATGATCCACTAGTGCCACCTAAATATAAACCCTAGTTTGTTAATTGGATTAGTACCATTAATTACCACTCCATTATACCACACCATTAGGATCAACCTTAATCATCATAATTTAGTAGAACTATAATTATGAACCCTAGTATCAACCTTGTGTAATAATTCACAACACATACTCCTATTCCACTCAACCCTACTTAGGAAATGATAAACCACTTAGCTGGGCAACCATTAGAGATTACTTAGTTAAGTAGTTGTGAAACCATAGTAAACCCTAATAGCTAATATATAGAACCATCTTAAACAACCATCCTTTGATATGATGTATATAGGAAACCATAGTAATAACCTTACCAATACTTGCGATATAGAAACCCAATCCAAATTAAGAACAAACTAGTTCCTATTAGTGAAACAAAAGGAATCCAATAGTAAACCCTAGAAAGCCATAGCACCTCTATATAGTAGTTCATATTCTTACTTTAACATGTTCTTCAAAAGTTATTCTTTTGAAGTACAAGTGTCAATCAAACCTTAGAAGCCCAATACTTCTTTGAAATACTAAATAATTCTTAAACAACATGTTCTTCAAAAGTTATTCTTTTGAAGTATAGTAGAAGTAATCATCAACCATGTTCTTTAGAACTTAAAATTGACAATTGTTCCTTACATATTATTCCATCACTATTCTTTATGTGTATGATTGTTATGATGTCTTATATCACTTGGTTATGATGTTAATATAACCAAACCCTAATAAGAACCTTGTTTGAGAACCATTCTAAAAGTGCAACCAACCCTAAAGAAATCTTTACAACTCACATATCTTAAATCATCAAGGTTAGCTTACGCTCGGGACGATTGCATCTCATACTATGCATTATAGCATCTGTGCCAGTTCTTTAAACATTGTCCTTACCGGACAATGATGGTATTTCAGCATTTGGAGTTATCACGTATCGAAGCTTTTGCCTGCATAATCTTGCAGTCAAGGAAGGCAAGTTCATCGCTTGCTCATGTCATTTGATTATTTTTATCAAACTATATGCAAAGTACTATACTTATCACTCATGCATTGAAAAGCAAAGTATTATTTTACAATTATGAATATGACTATGTGGTGGGCAATGGAACCATGGTATGTGTTGATATGGTGGAGGTTCCATTGCAATGGGTTATATCACCCTAGGATTAATTACCAATGCCGTCCAGTGATTCTAGCGCCGTACATATCGCGTTGACCATAAGATCTATAATGGCTCTGGGGAAGTCAGCTGTATCTTTTCCCTTCTGCACGCCAACGGATTGGTAGAGACGGTGGGGTGTTGGAGGCACTGCCGCAATAGGTTGGGAAATCCTTTTAAATCCCCATCCATTAGTGATGTTAATCTCTACCATCTATGAGGGATTGTCCGGAGTACACCATGAGTAAAGTCGTATTATCGGGGGAAGTCTACTGGAGGTGTACGGTTGGACAAAAGGGTGGGTTTGCAGGGTCGCGGAGAAGGCAGTGATTGGCTTGGATCTTACACCTGGCCCCACACCAAGGAAGTGTGGACGAGCATGCATCTCGGATAGGTATCAAGGATAAGGTCTCTTATGGGAAAAGTAACGCACCTCTGCAGAGGATACTCGACCAGACTGTCACTCCCTCGTTCCGGGGAAGGAATCTGCGAACGCGGCAGGAAAGGAACTCCACGAAGTTCTGGTCAACCTGTGAAGACTGACGGGCATAGTTTTCAGAATAAAATAAACCTTTTGAAGAAATGTTTATGAAAACTTGCATTGGCCTATGACTTTCTGGTCTATGGCTGTAGTTAGTGCATGATACACCTATTTCCTAATATGAACTTGCTGAGTACGCTCGTACTCATTCTATCTCGTTTGAACCCCCTTCTTAGAGCAAGGCACCGAAGGAGAAACTACCGTGGAACTCGAAGACAAAGGAGTCAACTGCAACGAGATGAAGGATCCAATCAAAGAAGTCAATGGAGTCAACTTCTGCATCAGCTATAATGGAGACCTAGACTAGTAATAGAAGGGAACCTTTCCCTAATCCTAGCACCTAAGTAGCTAGATTTCTATAGCAAGCCAAGTAGCTCTTGAACTTGAGTTAGCAATAAGATAGATTACGAGTCGTTCTTCTGGAGCTTTATTTGAAGTTTTACCTCACTGTAAAGTAGGAGGTTGTGTTGATCTTATGTAAACAGCTCGTGTGTACTTCTATAGACATACCTTGGACTCGCATATGTTTCTGTTGTACCACTCTGAGAGATGTAATATGGGTGGAACGGTGTTTCACTTGTGTTATGTCAACGACTTGTGTACTACACCATGCAGTGGTACGCTGGGTCATCACACTATCAGAACCATACCAATCCTACACCCATTTGAGGCACAAGATTTTAGAAAATAATTATTTTTTCTTTTGCGAAAAGGCCAACGGTTATATAATAAGTAAATGCTTACATACAAGGTCTTGGGGTATCCATATCGTCTTCCTCATGCATATTAAACCTAATAACACACAAGCCACAACAATATTTATCCAGTTGCATACCACAAATGGCCCAAACACACAATAAAGAAACTTTTCCAGCACATAAATAACACATAATTAAATCAGAAGTGGTGCTCAACTTGCTAAAATACACATACCCATACGTGGACTAGGATTGTAAACCATGTTGTACTCCAAGTCTACCGTCCTTAGTATACCTCCGTGCCCTACTAGGGACATGGTAATTTTTTTGATAAAGGAAATATATTAATATCGATAGATACCAATTACACTCAACTTTTGTAACAACGCAGTACCCTAATGGTAGTACGGACACACACAGCTAAAAAAGAAAAAGAAATCTAAGAAAAAGAAGTCCCCTACGTTACTCTAGCCCAAGAAACAACAGTTCAACCACCACCAAGACAGCACCTGAAATCCAGGCTCTCCACATGCGACGCCTTCAAGAAGGAAATAGTGCACAAGCGATGTCTCCCTTAGCTAAGGGATCATCTTTTAAGAAACAAGGGAATACTATTTTTTCCATTGTATCACGTATGTCTTCCCTTAGCAATAAATTTTCTACCAAAATTTAATTATTTATATTAACTGCTAGAGATGGCTGTAAGAGATAGTGCATTGTATGACTTATATATATTGCCTTCTCTAGTTGATGTGGCGGGGTAAGAGAAGGCATACCTTCTCTATCATTGTAAGTGTCCTTAAATGTGCAGTGTATCCATGTATGGACGAGTAGGAAAATAGCATACCAAAATAACGAGAATACATTGATGCACATGGGTGCCAAGTGCCAACGCACCCCATGCATGAAAAAAGATTTTAAAAACAAGTGGTTAAAAAAGTTCAAATGCAATTTGGAATCAAAGATGATTAATTATTTTAATTATATAACCATATTTTGTGAGGGGATTACTATCACTGTGTACTAGGTAAAAATAACAAAACCGAACCATGCGATATTCATGTACACTATTCATGATATATTCATCGTAAATTTTATTTTCTTTGCCTTGAAGTCCATGGAAATCATTTCTTGCCCAAATATGTTTATACGAGTATAATCCTTGATCATGTTTGGTTTCTAGGGGTAATCCAATGTCTAACATTCAAATGGCAACTATGTTTGGTATTCCTGTAGATGAGAAAGACAAGGAAAAGGAGAAAGATGAAGCTGCAGATGATGGTAACAGAAATTCAAGGACTACAAATGCAGATGCTAATGCAGATATAGATTCAGACTTGATGCATGATGCTGAAGTGAAGTGGGTGATGGACATGATGATGAGCTTATATGTGTTTACGACAAAGAAAATCCAGTTATTTAAGTAGGTAGATTGTTTCCAAGCTTGGATGAGTTTAGGATGTGTTTTAGGACTTATGCAGTCAAACATGAGTTTGAAACCAATACTTTGTGGACATATACAAAGAAATTCTATGCCAAGTGCAAAGGCTATGATGGTGGTGTCATGCCATGCAAGTGGTATATATCGGCTAGACGTCAACCTGATGGAAGGACGGTAAGGGTGAATCAAATTCCAAAAGCACATACTTGTATTGCTTCTTCACAAATGGTTTCAAAAATGACATCCCAACTTTGGGTGGCAGAAAAAAACACTCCTATTTTAGCCAAGACACCAAACACCACTTCAAAGAAACTGAAAGTAGACCTGGAAATGGATTACCCAATCCAGCTGAAATATACTACAGTTTGGACGGCAAAGCAAAGAGTAATGAAACATTTATTTGGTGATTGGGCAAATACATTTAGAATGCTTTGTAGCTTCAAAGCAGAAGTGGATAAAAGGTGTCATGGCAGTGTTGTTGAGATAGATACTAAGATGACACCAGATGGGAAAGTGTAATTCTCCAAATTATTCATGGCTTTAAAGCCTTGCATTGATGGCTTCAAAGCAGGCCGTCGTCCATATTTGAGTATAGATTCTTTTGACTGGCAAATGGAATGGTCAACTTGTAGCTTGCAATGCTCTAGATGGACACAATTGGATGTACCCTATAGATATTGGCTTGTTTCAGTCTGAGACAGAGGCTTCATGGACGTGGTTCATGATGCAGTTGAAAAGAAGCATTGGTCTAGTGTCCCCTTTGGCAGTCCACACTGACGCATGTAAAGGGCTAGAAAATGCAGTGAAGAATGGTTTTCCCCATGCTGAGCAGATGGAGTGCTTTGGTCATATGTGGATGAATGTGATCAAAAAATTCAGAGGAGATGCATTTGGCTTCCTGTGGCCAGCAGCAAGAGCATACAAGCTTAATACATAGGAGTATCATCTGAATAAGATAAAAGAAGGAAGCACTGAGTTTGGCCCTTGGATGGAGACCTACCATTCTCTTTTGTGGTACAAGTCAGGATTTAACAATGCCATCAAGTGTGATCATATCAATAACAATTTGGCAGAAAGTTTTAACAACAGGATAAAGGATTTGAAGGACTTGCCTGTCCATAATATGGTTGTCCAAATTAGCATCATGACCATGAGGTTATGGGAATTGAGAGCAAGGATTGGTGAGAAGCTGCAAGGGGAGGATAAACTGCCTGTTGTAGTGCAGCAGGTAGTCAACATGAGCAGATGGCTTGCACACTTGTGTGTTGTGAAATCCTCATTGCATGGTGGTGAAGTTAGAGACACGAAGACTACCAGAAGGCATATTGTTGACACTGAAAATAAAGAATGCAGCTACCTTGAGTGGCAACACACTAGAAATCCTTGTGAACGTACATGCCATCATTTTTTGGCATCCAAACCCAAGCTAAATATGCACCCATATTTATGAATATTACTCAGTTGAAAAATTCAGAGCTTCATATGCACAACCAATTCCACCACTTACAGATCAGTCTCAGTGGCCTGGGGACATAGAATTCTCCTTGTGGCACCTTTGACGAGAAGGAAGGCTGGCAGGCCTAAATAGAGTAGATACAAGGCTTGGTTTGAAAAAGGTGGGAGCAGTAAGAAGGGAAAGAAAGATGAAAAGAAAGACGACAAGCCAAAAAGGCCCCCAAAAAGGTAACAAAAATAGATGCAAGCTTTGTGAAGAACTTGGACACCGAGCTGGATCACCCAAGTGTAGATACACCGAGCCAAAGGGGCAAGTATGTTCTAATTCATCCAAAATCTCTATTTTTGCACTCACTAACCATATGGCATGAAATTTTTTTCAGGAAGAAACGTGTGTTTCAGTCACTTATAACTGAACCTCTTTGTCCAGCCAAAAAGCAAGAATTGGGGGTGTAGAAAGAAGATGAGTGTGCTGATTGTGTTCGGCTCTATGCAACCTGGAGTAGTATCTGGAGCAGTTTTGGAAGAACAAGGTCCTATTTTGGAGGATGTCCAAATTGATGCTAGTTTGGAGGATGTCCAAATTGATGCTGGTTTGGAGGATGTGCAAACTGAAGCTGTTTTGGAGGATGTGCAAACTGAATCTGTTTTCGAGGATGTGCAAACTGATGATCTTTTGGACCAAGTGGAAACTGATGATCTTTTGGACCAAGTTCAAACTGGAGGTTCTTTCGAGCATGTAGTGCAACCTGAAATTCCGCCTCCAAGTCGTGCTATGGGAAGGTCTACTGAAAGTGATGCAAAGAAAAAAAAAGGCGCATGAATGATATTCTTGGTATAAAACCAAAAACAAGCAAAAGCAAGTTGAAGCCAAAGAAGAAGAAATCAAAAGCCAAGAATAAGTGATGTTTTGTATTGTTACTTTGATTCTTGAAAACTTGTGTGATTTGTAATTTGTATTATGAATATTTCAAATTCAAATTTGAAAAAATCAAATTTGAACCAAATTCAAATTTGAAATTTGGCATTCCTGAATAAGTGAGGTTGCAATGCTATTTGATTGTTATGCATCACTACTTTTTTATAAATTGTTCATTTTTTGGAGTAAACTCATTTTCACCATTTTCAAGAATGGCCTCTAAGATGTGTTCAAAAACGGCTCCGGGGTGGGGGTAAACGACCCCATTCCTAAGCACTTTTTTCAACCTTGTGTAAATCAACTTATATTTTAGGAATCGCCAGTACATGACACAACAAGACTATGTGAGTTGGTTTTACATTTTTCTGATTTTTTTTTTGAATTTTAAATCCTCATTTCAAATTTGGTCAAACTTAGGCCAAACTCGGGTTTGACCAATTTGAACAAATTTAAAACATGAAATTGGAAAACTATGCATGGATCCTTGATACGTCCAATTTGCATCACTATTTTATATCATAATTTGCTGTTATTCATTAATATATTTCATGTTTGGACACAATACTTATGTTATTTCATCTATTTTGCATATTTCATTATTATTGGAGGATCGAGCACCGGAGCCAGGATTCTGCTGGAAAAAGCACCGTCAGAACGCAATATTTCGGAAGATCAACTGTGGAAAGAAATTATGCCAAAAATCCTATTTTTCCAGATGACGAAGGAAGCCAGAAGGGGGAGCCGAGAGGGCCCAAGGTGGGCCCAGACCACAGGCCGGAGCGGCCCATGGTCTGGCCGTGCCGCCTGGTGAGGAGGGGGGCCCACAGCCCCTCTCGCCTCCTTTTCTTCGCGAAATCCTTTGTCCCGAAGACCTAAGCCACAGAGGGTACCTCGCGAAGAGTTACAGCCGCCTCTGCGGGGCGGAGAACACCAGAGAGAAAAGAGCTCTCCGGTGGGCTGAGATCCGCCGGGGAAATTCCCTCCGGGAGGGGGAAATCGACGCCATCGTCACCGTCATCGAGCTGGACATCATCTCCATCACCATCATCATCATCTCCACCATCATCACCGCCGTCTCCACCGCTGGACATCGTCACCTCCGTAGCAATTTGGGTTTGATCTTGATTGTTTGATAGGGTAAACTCTCCCGGTATCGATTTCTACTTGTTGTTGATGCTATTGAGTGAAACCGTTGAACCAAGGTTTATGTTCAGATTGTTATTCATCATCATATCACCTCTGATCATGTTCCATATGATGTCTCGTGAGTAGTTCGTTTAGTTCTTGATGACATGGGTGAAGTCTAAATGTTAGTAGTGAATTATGGTTGAGTAATATTCAATGTTATGATATTTAAGTTGTGGTGTTATTCTTCTAGTGGTGTCGTGTGAACGTCGACTACACGACACTTCACCTTTATGGGCCTAGGGGAATGCATCTTGTACTCGTTTGCCAATTGCGGGGTTGCCGGAGTGACAGAAACCTAAACCCCTGTTGGTATATCGATGCAGGAGGGATAGCCGGATCTCAGAGTTTAAGGCTGTGGTTAGATTTATTCTTAATTACTTTCTTGTAGTTGCGGATGCTTGCAAGGGGTATAATCACAAGTATGTATTAGTCCTAGGAAGGGCGGTACATTAGCACAGGTTCACCCACACAACACTTATCAAAACAATGAAGATTAATTAGCCGTATGTAGCGAAAGCACTAGACTAAAATCCCGTGTGTCCTCGAGAACGCTTGGTCATTATAAGTAATCAAACCGGCTTGTCCTTTGTGCTAAAAAGGATTGGGCCACTCGCTGCAATTGTTACTCTCGCACTTTACTTACTCGTACTTTATTCAGCTGTTACATCAAAACCCCCTGAATACTTGTCTGTGAGCATTTACAGTGAATCCTTCATCGAAACTGCTTGTCAACACCTTCTGCTCCTCGTTGGGATCGACATTCTTACTTATCGAAGATACTACGATACACCCCCTATACTTGTGGGTCATCAAGACTATTTACTGGCGCCGTTGCCGGGGAGTGAAGCGCTATTGGTAAGTGGAATTGGTAAGGGAAACTTCTACTGTTTGTGCTGATTTTATTTCTGCCTGCTGCCATAATTCATTATGGAGAGATCTCCTCTTGAATGTTTATTTGGGAAATCCGCTACTACTGCAAAGGTAGTGGATGAGGCGCCAGGTAAGGAAGAAATACCATACAAAATACCTATGAAAATTATTGAACGCGTAGTGGGTAACCGTTATACAGGGGATGGAACTGTCCACCCTGGAGATCATTTACTGTTCTTACATGAATTATGCGGTTTATTCAAGTGTGCAGGTATTGCTATGGATGAAGTGAGGAAGAAACTATTCTCTATATCGTTGTCTGGTAAAGCGGCGCATTGGTATAAATTACTGGATAATGGGGATTCTCTTGAATGGAATAATATTGTGCCCCGGTTTTATTCTAAGTTCTATCCTCCAAGTGAAATTCACAAGGATCGGAATCGCATATATAATTTTTGGCCTCATGATGGAGAGAGTATTGCCCAAGCTTGGGGGAGATTGAAGTCTTTAATGCTCAAATGCCCCATTCATGAGCTTCCTGGTAATGTTATTATTGATAATTTCTATGCAAGACTTTCTTTTGAAGACAAGACCTTGCTGGATACTTCTTGTTCTGGATCATTCACGCGCAATAAGGAAGAGTTTAAAAGGGACCTTCTCAATCGGATCCAGGAAAATACTGAAGGATGGGAGATCGACAAAGATAGAGAATCGGGTATAAATTATGATTATAAATGCATTGAAGCTTTTATGGATACTGATAAATTTCGTAATATGAGTGCTACTTATGGTCTTGATTCTCAAGTTGCTGCAAATCTTTATAAAGCTTTTGCCTCTCATTATGAATTGCCTAAGAAGAATTTTGATAAGTATCATGAACCGTATAAAGATAAAATTGATTCATCTATTAATAAATGCGTTGTAGTTGAAACTGTTGATCATGTTATTCCTGAAGCTTATATTGGAAAAACTCCTTTCCCTGCTAAAATGAAGGAGTACTCTGTTATAAATAGTGCGGTTCATAAAAGTGAAAAGAAACCTATAGAACCTGAAGAACAAATAAAAGTTGAACCTGCTGTTGCAATAGTTAAAGATCTTGTGACTGAAAATTTGGAGGATGGGCATATTATTTTCTGTGAAGATGCTTCTAATATTATTTCACATCCTAATAAACCCAAGCAAGCTAGTGTTCCTATGCTATCTGTTAGAATTGGTGATCATTGCTATTATGGTTTATGTGATATTGGTGCAAGTATTAGTGCTATTCCTTATGAGCTTTACACGGAGATTATGCACGAAATTGGTTCTTGTGAGCTTGAAGATATTGATGTGGTTATTCAGCTGGCTAATAGAGAAACTATTTCTCCAATTGGTATTGTTCGAGATGTGGAAGTCCTATGTGGTAAGATTAAATATCCTGCCGACTTTTTGGTACTTGGTTCTGCTGCTAGTGATTATTGTCCTATCATTTTTGGTAGACCTTTTCTAAATACTTGTGGAGCTATTATAGATTGCAAGAAAGAGAAAATTTTAACTAAATTTGCTGGTGAATCTTATGAGTTTAACTTCTCTAAATTTACCAAAACTCCTTATAAAGCTGATTTGCCTAATAATGATTTTAAAATGGAACAGTGTGCATCTATTGTTCTTGTTCCTAATAATCCTTTGCAGCAACATTTGGAGAATAGCGAGAGTGAAGTTTTTAGGAAAGAAAGAGATGAGCTTGAGGAAATTTTTCTTCGTCAACCTATTCTTAAGCATGATTTACCGGTGGAAGATCTGGGTACAACACCGCCACCAAAGGAAGATCCTGTCTTTGATTTAAAACCTTTGCCTGATAATCTTAAATATGCTCATATTGATGATAAGAAAATATATCCTGTTATTATTAGTTCTAAGCTTACAGAGTTTGAAGAAGAAAGGTTATTGGAAATATTGAAGAAACACCGAGGAGCTATTGGCTACACTCTGGATGACTTGAAGGGGATTTCTCCCTCTATTTGCCAACACGCCATTAATATGGAAGATGATGCGAAGCCTGTTGTTGAACCTCAGCGTCGTCTAATTCCTAAGATGAAGGATGTGGTAAGAAATGAGGTATTAAGACTTCTTGAAGCTGGTATTATATATCCTATTGCTGATAGTAGATGGGTTAGTCCTGTGCATTGTGTTCCTAAGAAAGGAGGAATGACTGTTGTGCCTTATGATAATGATGAGCTCATACCTCAAAGAGTAGTTGTAGGGTATAGAATGTGCATTGATTATTGAAAAGTTAATAAGGTTACTAAGAAAGATCATTACCCTTTGCCTTTTATTGATCAAATGTTAGAAAGGTTATCTAAAAATACTCATTTTTGTTTTCTTGATGGTTATTCTGGGTTTTCACAAATTGCTGTTAAAACTAAGGATCAAGAGAAAACCACTTTCACTTGTCCCTATGGAACTTATGCTTATAGACGTATGCCTTTTGGTTTATGTAATGCTCCTACTACTTTTCAAAGATGCATGTCTGCTATTTTTCATGGTTTTTGCGTGAGTATTGTAGAGGTATTCATGGATGATTTTTCTGTCTATGGGAATTCTTTTGATAATTGCTTGCGGAACCTTGATAAAGTTCTGCAGAGATGTGAAGAAACTAACCTTGTTCTTAATTGGGAGAAATGCCACTTTATGGTTAATGAAGGAATTGTATTGGGACATAAGATTTCCGAGAGAGGTATTGAAGTTGATAGAGCTAAAGTTGAAGCAATTGAGAAGATGCCCTATCCTAGGGATGTTAAAGGTATTCGTAGTGTTCTTGGTCATGCTGGGTTTTATAGGAGGTTTATTAAAGACTTCTCCAAGATTTCAAAGCCTCTTACTAATCTTCTTCAAAAAGATGTACCTTTTGTTTTTGATGATGATTGTAAAGAAGCTTTTGAAACTCTTAAGAAAGCCTTAACAACTGCTCCTATAGTTGAACCTCCTGATTGGAATTTACCATTTGAAATTATGTGTGATGCTAGTGATTTTGCTGTAGGCGCTGTTCTTGGACAGCGAGTAGATAAAAAATTGAATGTTATTCATTATACTAGTAAAACTCTTGATGCTGCTCAAAGAAATTATGCTACTACTGAAAAGGAATTGCTAGCTGTAGTTTTTGCTTGTGATAAGTTTAGATCTTATATTGTTGATTCAAAAGTTACTATACATACTGATCATGCTGCAATCAGATACCTTATGCAAAAGAAAGATGCTAAGCCAAGGCTTATTAGATGTGTACTTCTGTTGCAAGAATTTGATTTACATATTGTAGATAGGAAAGGTGCTGATAATCCTGTTGCTGATAATTTGTCTAGATTGGAAAACATTGCTTATGATCCTGTTCCTATTAATGATAGTTTTCCAAATGAACAATTAGCTGTAATAAAGGTGAGCTCGCGAGACAGTCCTTGGTATGCTGATTATGCTAACTTTATTGTCTCCAAGTATTTGCCTCCAACCTTTTCAGCTCAGCAAAGGAGGAAATTCTTTTATGACTTGAGGCATTATTTTTGGGATGACCCACACTTATATAAAGAAGGAGTGGATGGTATTCTGCGAAGATGTGTCCCCGAGTATGAACAACAAGAGATATTGAGTAAATGTCATGGTAGTGCTTATGGAGGACATCACGCCGGAGAAAGAACCGCGCAAAAGGTTCTGCAATCAGGTTTTTATTGGCCAACTCTCTTCAAAGATGCAAGGAAGTTTATTTTATCTTGTGATGAATGCCAAAGAGTTGGTAATATCTCCAGACGCAATGAAATGCCTATGAATTATACTCTTGTTATTGAACCGTTCGATTGATGGGGATTTGACTTCATGGGACCTTTTCCCTCTTCAGAAGGTAACACTCATATACTTGTTGCTGTTGATTATGTTACTAAATGGGTGGAAGCCATACCTACAAAAAGTGCTGATGGTGAGACCTCTTTAAGAATGCTTCTAGATATTATTTTTCCTAGATTTAGAGTTCCTAGATATATTATGACTGATGGAGGTTCTCATTTTATTCATGGTGGTTTTAGAAAAACTCTTGCTAAATATGGTATTAATCATAGAATTGCTTCCGCTTATCATCCTCAAACTAGTGGGCAAGTAGAATTATCAAATAGAGAGATTAAATCTATCTTGCAAAAGACTGTTAATAAAACTAGAAAGAATTGGGCTAGTAAATTGAAGGATGCACTATGGGCTTATAGAACTGCTTATAAAAACCCCATGGGAATGTCACCTTATAAAATGGTTTATGGGAAAGCTTGTCATTTACCTTTAGAACTAGAGCACAAAGCTTATTGGGCTGTTAGAGAATTAAATAAAGACCCTAAACTTGCCGGTAATAAGAGGTTGTTGCAATTGAGTTCTCTAGATGAATGGAGAAGTGAAGCTTATGAAAATGCTAAACTCTTTAAAGAGAAAGTTAAAAAATAGCATGATAGAAGGATTATCAAAAGAGAGTTTAATGTTGGAGATAAAGTCCTATTGTATCGGTCTCGTCTCAAATTCTTTGCAGGGAAATTACTCTCGAAATGGAAAGGACCATATGTTGTTGAGGAGATGTATCGTTCAGGAGCAATTAAAATTAGCTCTCTCCAAGGCAATGCCACGCAAGTGGTGAATGGACAAAGACTCAAGCATTATATCTCAGGTGATTCTTATAATGTTGACGTTGATATTATTCGAGTGGAAACACCGGAGGCTTTCATCAAAGGACAAATCGACAGTCAACCAGAACTCGACTTTGAATAGGTAAACAGTACTGGTAATGAAAAGTTCGCAATTTACTTTCCGAACAATATTTTTGCTATTTTTGGAAAATATGAAAAATTACGAGATCGAAACGGAGTGGAGGAGACGCACGAGGGCGTGCCGCCATAGGCCGGCGCGGGCCCCAGCTAGGCCGCACCGCCCTATGAGCTGGCCGCCTCGTCGCCCCTTTCCGACTCTGGTTCGACCTGGTACTTTCCTTTTGTCGTGAAATTTTTTGCTATATAATCCCCCGGACCCCTGGAGGTCCGTATATCGTTTTCTCGACGTGTTTCGTTTCGAGCTGTTTCTGCCAGGATTTGCTTCGGATCTAGAGCCATCATGTCTTCGTCGGAAACTCCGAAGGACAGCTCCTGCAAGGATGTTGACAACTTGTACATGGAGGAGCTGAGGATGCACCCCAAGGAGTTGACGCTCGTCGAGGGAGAACTGCAGATCAAGGATGTCCAGGGTCCTAAAGGAGAAGGAAGCTTGGAAGACAGGATGGAGAAGCTAGAACAAGAGGTCTTCTAATACAAGAAGATGGCTGAGCGTGAGGTGGATATCTTCCACAAGATTGTGTCTGAACTCATTGCTGAGCACGAGAAGGAAACTGCAAAGCTATGGGGCGACATCCTCTCACTTCACGACACCACCAACAAACTCCAAGCTCAACTCTATGACATTCAGAATCAGAACTGTGAGTATGAAAACAGGTTTAAATACATAAGCCATGCTGCTAGTTTCAGGATTCCCGAGACCAAGATGTCGTTTCTTGATGGAGAGCCTCTTCCTTGGAAGTCTGATGACGGGAATTCATCACCATCATCGCCGAAGGAGTAATTCATCATCGGTATTGGCATCCCCTTGGTTTGTTCCAAGCTTGGGGGAGTGCCGCGGTATCACATCATCACTACCTTTTACTTTTTACTATCAAGTAGTGTCATATCATGAGTAGGGAAGTTATCATATAAGATGGGTTGCAGTTTGGAAGTATCTCTCCTTTAGTTGGTTGTCTATGTATCCCTTGGTGTGAGTTATCGTTATGGAATATTAATGAGAAGTCTTATCATTTACATATTGCACATCTTATTTTAGCTTGAAATCTCTATTATATGATTGATCTTGATTTTAGTATCGGTATCACTTTGGGAGCATTAAATAAATCTATTTGGTTTTGGCAAACTTAGCATTGGTCAATAGCAACAACACTTTGAGGTTTAAATAGAAAAGATAAATACATGTAGTTGATTCATTGTCTTTCTTTCTTGTTAGCTCATAGCCTAGTATTCTGAAGTTAAAACTGTTTGTGCTTATAAGGAAGATGCATGATTATTTTTATCACATGTATATTTGTTTGTTTCCTTCAACTCTTATGCTTGCTAATTAACCTTGCTAGCCAAAGACCTGTACTGAGAGGGAATACTTCTCGTGCATCCAAACCTTAACCCAAACCTATGCCATTTGTGTCCACCATACCTACCTACTACATGGTATTTTCTGCCATTCCAAGTAAATAATTCGTGTGCTACCTTTAAATAATTCAAAATTTACTATCTTTTATTTGTGTCAATGTTTTATAGCTCATGAGGAAGTATGTGGTGTTTTATCATTCAATCTTGTTGGGCAACTTTCACCAATGGACTAGTGGCTTCATCCGCTTATCCAATAATTTTGCAAAAAGAGCTGGCAATGGGATTCCCAGTCCCGAATTAATTAAACTAAATAGACACTCCTCCATGGTATGTGATTGATGGACGGCACCCGAAGGATTCGGTTAGCCATGGCTTGTGTAAGCAAAGGTTGGGGGGAGTGTCATCATAATAAAACTTAAATAAAAAGGCACTCCTTCATGGTATGAGATTGTTGGCAGGCACCCGAGGATTCGGTTAGCCATGGTTTGTGAAAGAAAGGTCGGAAGGAGTGCCACACAAAATAAAAATAAAATGGGAGCCGCTCTTTGAAGGTTGTCTGGCAAGGGGGTTAGAGTACCCGCTACCAGTCGTTGACAACAACAAACACCTCTCAAAATGTTACTTTTATTCTCTTTATATGATTTCAAAACTGAAAAGCTCTAGCACATGATTTAATCCCTGCTTCCCTCTGCGAAGGGCCTGTCTTTTACTTTATGTTGAGTCAGTAAACCTATTTCCCTCCATCTCAAGCAAGCATTTGAGTAGTTGTGATCAAACCATTATATTGTGATTTGCTTCATCATGTCTTTTACTTTTCCTTGTTTAGTACAAGTTTTATCTGAATGAATATAGCTTTGCAAGTTATCAATGATCATGAGGAGACTATTATGATTGAGTATGCAAGTTGTGCCATATAAACTTTAACATGAGAGCGCTGCTCAATAGATAAATATAACCTGTTAATTGTTCTTTGACCAAGAACGAAGTTTGCCATCACCAACTATGATTTCTTATGCACCTTTATTTGTGATTACCTTATACTTGTTTCAAGTTGAGTTATATGAGGAAGTTGTTTACTAGAATGTCTTGTGTGAATTAATATGATGCTTCTTGTCCGTATTTTATTTATCGACTCTTCACTCCATAAACATGTGGTCCTGTTTACTGAGTTCAGTTTCGCTTGGGGACAAGCGAAGTCTAAGCTTGGGGGGAGTTGATACGTCCAATTTGCATCACTATTTTATATCATAATTTGCTGTTATTCATTGATATATTTCATGTTTGGACACAATACTTATGTTATTTCATCTATTTTGCATATTTCATGATTATTGGAGGATCGAGCACCGGAGCCAGGATTCTGCTAGAAAAAGCACCGTCAGAACGCAATATTTCGGAAGATCAACTGTGGAAGGAAATTATGCCAAAAATGTAACATCCCAAAAATTTCAAAACAAACAAAATGAATTTTTCCTAGTTCCAAATTTTGGAACCAACAAAAACTTTTATTAAAATAAGATTGATACAGATAGATCTTGTTTAAATCTTGTGTTTTGCCAGGATGAGTGTTATTATGCTTATGTGCTAAACCCTAAAACCCTAAAGTGATCAAGTGAAGGTCACCAACCCAATAAAATAAAAGAGAAAGAAATCAAATAAGAAAAACCTTAAACCCTAATCTTCTCCAGAAATCATTTGGATCTATTTTGAGAAACCCAAAATAAAATAAAAGACATATGGGGGCATATAGCCCTAATAGGTAAATCTTGAACCCTACCTTTATTATTTATGCTAAATGGTGGTGAACCATTGTGAACCCCACTAAACCCTAAACCTCACCCCTCTTTTCACCACCCTAGATAAATTAAAATAAAAGGAAATTAAATAAGAAAGAGGCATATGTGCCTAGGGCTATATTTATAAAACTTTACCCTAAGCCTTTCTACTTTGCTTAGAGGTTTGGAAAACCTTCATACACCTTACCTAGTACCTATCAAACCAAATCCAAGTGGTTTCCAACGAAATTAAAAAGAAACTAAAAATGCCATAGAGGCATATGAGAGAAAAGTGCAAATTTGTGAATTTGAGAAGATTGACCCTAGGACTTGTTGTGAATGGTTGGATCACTTCCATATACCATTGCAACACTCAACAACACCATTTTGGGTCAAGCCAAGTCAAATTTAAAATCAAATGCCACATATGCATAGAGGCATATGTGACACATAGCCATTTCACCCAACTTTGACCTATGACTTTAAACCTTGACCAAAGGATGGGAAACCATCTCTAAACCTAATATAACACTAAATTGACCCTAACCCATGTCCAAGTGAAGCAAGGGGAAACAATTTACAAAAATAATAAAATTTGAACCTCACCTCTTATGTGTTATGGCCAAATTTGCAAATCTTGGATCAAGACCTTGTGAAATGGATTCAATGGTTTGAAAATATTTCTAAACTAATAAGAATCACATTTGAGTCAACAAAAGTCAACTCAAATGGGGAGAAATCAAATAAGGAGAAAATCCCCAAAATTCACTCACATACACTTAGCCAAATTTGCAAATCTTCAACCAAGGCCACCATGGCTTGATCTATTGTTTGTAAAACTCTTATATATGATAAACAAACACAATTGCATCAAAGAAACCAAAATCAAATCAAAGCAAATCTCAAAATCAACATCACATATGATAATGGTCATATGTCACATTTATAATTTCTTCCCCACTTGGCACCCACCTATCTCTTGTTTCTGCCACCAAACTTGGCCAACTCTCTCCATGTCATCCAAGACCATGTCAAGGTGAACAGCTTTGATGTTGACCACTAGTGCTGACTTTGACCAGGTTGACCAGAAATAAATGGACAAGGGATGACATTGAAACAAAGAGAAGATTCCTCCACTTTTGAAAACTTGCAAACCATCACCAAATTTACCACCACCACCACCAACCTACTTCAAATATTATATGAATGAGATCCACCAAAAAGTTTGCCAAAATTCAACAAAACTTTTCTTGCGGCCATTTATACAAACACCTTGTGTGCACAAACTAAATATGTGCCCATGCTGGATTTTTGGTTGGACCAAGTCCAACCCTGGCCCTCCTATGCTGCCCTGACACTTCACCTCACCCCTCAGCATCCATCCAAGCCACTGCACCCCTCTCTCTTGGTCACCATGACCCAAAACAACACTTGCCCGTGCTCACCATGCCATCACCTTGTCACTTCCCCCTCTGGTCGTCTCAGCACTGCACCTCCATGTCCTGGACGTCCCTCCACCTCTCCTGGACCAGCCCTTGCCCTCCCTTGGTCAAACCGACGCATGCACACGCCAGCAGCCGCGTGCCCAGACGCGCCCAGAGACGCCCAGCAGCTCGCCAGGACGCGCACGACGGCATCCCCCGGACGCGCCGAGCACCGCCATGCCCCGTCGCCTCGCGCATCCCCCCTCTCTCCCCATGCACCCATCGCTTCACCGCGGTACCCTCTACCTCCTGGACGCCGCCATTGGCTCGCCAGAGCCCTGTCACCCTCGCCATGGACGACGACCATCCGCCACGGGCACCGGAACGCGAGGACGGTGACGATCGCCACAGACCCCCATTCCCTGCGCCATCAAGCCTCCTGCACTCGCGATGACGTCGCCCACACTCAGAGCCCACTCCTTGCCCCTTCGTTGCCCTGGAACACCGACGTCGTCGACGACCTTGCCCGCTCCCCGCAGTACCCCTGGCCCCTATAAAAGGAGGACGCTCCCGCCTCAAAACTCCACACCATCTTGCTCCCCTACCTCTCCTGAATCTCCTCGACCTCTTCCCCTCTCCAATTACACCCCACCTCGCCGGAATTTCACCGGAGTCCGCCGCTGCAGCAGCTCAACGAAGCCGACGATTCCGAGCACCCCTGGAGCCGCCGCAACCCTCCTTCGACTCGTCTTCGTCGACCAGTTCGTTTGCCCGCCTCGCCGACCTCGCTGGACGTCGGTAAGCCGCCCATCGCCACCCCCTCGCCGCCGGTAGGGTTAGCTCCTCGCTGCTCCTGTTCGCCGACGAGGATGACCCAGAGCCGCCCGATTCTCTTTTAATCCTACGGCCATCATCGCTCCTTACCATTTCGCCGTTTAAAACAGGCTGACAGCTGGGGCCCGCGCTGTCAGTCGGCCCGCTGCGTGTGAAGCGTTAGCTGGGCCGGCCCAAACCTTTTTCCCTCTCCCTGGCCCAATACCGTTTCCCGCCAGCCCACAGTTTAAATTCAAAATTTCCAGAATAGATAAATTTTGCAATACTGGTGTCAACTTCCAAATTCAATAGATCCAAATCTACTCAGCCAAATTTGACAAACTTTATATTTTTGAAAATATTAGAGTTTTCTCTATCAAATGCCACTGGATTCAAACCTAGATCTGTTATAGAATTAAAGTAGGAAAATAAACAAGACATAGACTTTTCTGACTTAGAATAATTATTAAAAATCAACCCTTTTGAATTTTGAGGTGATTCCACCTCTCATAATTCACATTTCACAAACTCTAATTGTTTATGTAAAAATATGATATAGGTTCTGTGGATGATCAGGGCCTAGTTTAAAGATTGGCCCTATGGCTAGTTCTAGATCATTTAAATTAGGCAAGATAATTTATTAAAATGTATTAGAGCTTCCCTCTCATTTAAATCTTGTCTCAACTAATTCAACATGAGGTAGATACCATGGTTAGTTAAATCTCATATTGAATTAGTTGATGATATTAAATCTTTACCATGTTAGGATTAAAAGGTATGAGGTGTTCACCTCATTTAAATCATTTTCTTAAATGATAAGTGTGAAGAGGTTGACTTTGGTCAACCTAGGTCATATATTATTCATAAGAGAAATTAAATCTTAATAAGATAATGAGAGGAAATTATTTCTCTAAGTAATTAAAAGTAACACCTTATTTAGTATGAGAGGAAATTATTTTTTTCTAAATAAGAAAACAACACATTTACCCACTTAATAGTAATGAGTGATGCTAGTTTAACTTGTGTAAATTATATGAGGTGTTTCACTTCATTTAAATCTTGTCCCAAGTACTTTCATATGAAGTTTGAACCCCTGGTCAAATACTCTCACATGAAATACTTGGAGATTTTAAATCATAATAGGCTTTATTAAATGGTATGAGGTATCCCTACCTCATTTAAATCATTTTCTCAAATGATGATGATGAATGGTTGACTTAGGTCAACATAAACTCATGTGTGATGGTTTGAGAAATTAAATCTTAAAGAAGATTCAATGAGAGGAAATTATTCCTCAAGAACTATATGGAAACTATCATTTACCTATATAATGAGAGGAAATTATTTTTTTAAGAATAAAACCATATCAACCCACATGATGACAATGTGATAATGCTAGAATAGTTGGTGTGATTTATGTGTGTGCTTAGTATAGCTCTTGAACTTGTGTGATGATTGTGTACCCCGTATTCATTTATAGACGCTAGTGCCGAAGGCTACGAAGGGGACGACGAGAACATCTACGGAGAAGAAGGAGGAACTTTTTGATCAATACACCAACCAAGGCAAGCTATTACCAGTGCAAGCTAATATTCTTGCAAGAGAATACCCTTGCAAAGTGCAAGGCTCACCATGAGCAAGGCATTCCCCATTTATTTTATGTTCATGATCCTATTTCCCAGTTTTACTTTACAAAGCTTTACTTACTTCTGTTTTATCAAAGTATCTTTTTGATTCATGATTCACTTGGTTAGTATTGGATTAGTACAAGAGTATCAAAGTTAGCCTAGAAGCAAAGCAAAATACTTAGCACCCCTCATACATAGATGCTAGTGCTAAATTAAAAGTGACTACACTAGTTGGGAACTTGTGAAATGAAATGACTTTGAAAACCTTGGAATGATGAGTCATTCTATTGAAAGATTTTGAAGGTGAATATGACTTGTGAATGACTCGGTGAATTTTACGAAAACTGATGGTTGGGTTCGGATGCGATACCATTCCAATTTACAAGTACCCCCACAATACCTGATTATGGGTAGGGCTTAACTGGAAGTTTATGTGTCTTAGTATGGGTTCCCTCTAAAACAAGCGTCATCGGGATTATGCCGAAAGCTGCCTCCACAACAAAAGAAACGACGTTAAAGATGAGGTGAATGTCCGGCCCAAGCCCTGTGCAGTTCCCAGGTTGACAGTTGGTCTTCACTGGGAGGCCAAGCTCATGGGGAGAGGTGCCTATACTAGGATATGTAAGTGAAAGGTTATGGTTGATGATCCGCGTACTGAGTTACGATTATTCAGGGTTACCCCTGACGGATGTAATCAAAAGTTGTGGCACCAGCGTACAACCTCTGCAGAGTGTAAACCTATTCGAATAGCCGCGTCCACGGTTAAGGACGGTTGGAAAGGCCATACTGTTCCGTCATCAGACCATTTTAAAAAATGTGACATATGATTTGTGACTTGAAATTGAAAGGTGAACGGTGAATTTGACTTGTATTACAACAAATGTTGTGGGAATGACACTAAGGTTCCCACTTGAGTTAGTTAGCACATGAAAGGCCTTGATTTCAAATACTTGTGAACAAAAATTGGCTTTATGCAAAAGAAACTAGAGCTTAGCACCCCCTTACCAGAAATGTTCGTACTTACATTAGTATTAGTTTGCGAGTACTTTAAAGTACTCACGGCTGTGTCCCTGGCTATTCAAATGGCCAGACTATGAAGAGGAGCAGCAGTATGAAGAGGATGGACAGCAGGACGTCTACGACAACTAGGACTACTCCTGACGTCAAGCGTTGGCCTGTGGACTATAGAGTCCCCTTCTATCTACGCTTCCGCTATGTATTTGTGATGTGTGTTGAAACAATAGTTCAACTATTATTGTAATATTGGATCATGTGATCTATTTGTAAGACGACTATGATATGTAATGAATGATGACTTATGATATTCAACTGTTATGTCTCGCAACAACAATATTCCTGGGATTGCGATGTATGGCATAATAGGCATCTGGACTTAAAAATCCGGGTGTTGACAAGATGGTATCAGAGCCATTGTTTGACCTTAGGAGACCCTAGTTAGAATGGACGTTCTGAAAAACTTAGTTTCAAAAACCAATGAAGTGAATATTTGTGAAACTTGTTCTTACTCTTATCCTTGCGATCTTTTGCAAAAATGAGAAATCTATACTTTACTTTCTTTACAAGCCTACCTAAAATGTTGCACACTTGACTACTTCTTTAACTTACTTATCCTAATGGCCCACAGATGAAGTACCAATGGGAGTCCTATCAGCTTGGTCCCGGAGGCGACCTAAGGTTCGAAAAGGATTTGAAGCAACTAGTGGACTATCTAGGACACCCGTATCCCGAGTTCTTCAGAATACCCCTCAAAGCTCAGTTAGGAGAACCACCTCAGTGGGACGTTTCTACTGATCTACGAAGGAAGCTTGATGCCCCGGTATGGGAAACCATATGGTTTTCTGTAACGGGAAACACTTGGAAGGAAGGACTAGACAAAGCTATGCAAGAAGCAATTTCCCGTCTGTGTGGACAGAATGAGAACAAGATCAAGAACACTCGCTTCATCTACTACCCAAGACATGACTCCATGGGAAGACCGATGACCATGCCCCCGCTCACGGAGATGAACCACTATGTAGCACACCAGGACTTCAGGCTGTACAAAGCCCACAGGGATTTGGACAACGCCCTCGCCTCTCGCCAAGCACATCACCCGTGAAGACGAAGAATCCACCCTGAAGAGTAGTTTCATTTAAAGCACTTTCGTAGGTGTGAGTTGTATCAGCATCCCCTTGTATCGTAGAGCGATGAATGGTTCTTCAAACCAACGGTGTGTTAGATTTGTAATGTGTGATGCTTGGTATGAATGAAAAAGTGGTGTTGGTTGTACCCCCTCAACACTACTCAAGTTTGGAACTTTTCAAATTTTATCTCAACCAAACCATAGAAATTCCCCCTTTATCTTATGATCTACCTCATTGTTCAGATGGCCCCTCCTACCCGCAACAACCCCCGTGCCCAAGCCAACCAGATGCACATTAAGCACGTCAAGATGACTGACACCATCAACATCCTTGCAATGGAGCGCAAGGCACTTCGTCATCAGCACGCCAAGAAGGACTACCTCATTGCTCGCCTCCGCGTGAGGATAGCATCACTGGAGCAGCTCATCCCATTACCCAACCATGCCCCCAGAGACAAGTCCACTGTGACTTGCTATGCATGTGGTGTTACTGGTCATTACTCTAAAAAGTGCCCGATGAAAGCCGCCAACAATGCCCCAAGGACTGGAAGCAATGCTGTACCCATTGCCCAAAAGGACAAGTCAACGGTAACCTGCTATGAATGTGGAACTGTGGGTCATTACTCCAATGAATGCCCCAAGAAGCTTGCCAAGATTACCCTCAATACCGCTGCACCTGCCCAGCAGCAGCGCTGTGTCGCAACTGGAAGAAAGTTTACCCCAAACTACCCAAACAACCGCAACGGTCATTACTACCGCTTGAATACCACCGAAGCACAGGAAGCACCCCAGGCCATGCCAAGTATGTTCCCCTGTTAATCTCACTGCTCAATCTTTCTTAGGAACCCAACTTTTCTTAAAATCTCGGGACGAGATTTGTTTAAGGGGGAAGGGTTTGTAACATCCCAAAAATTTCAAAACAAACAAAATGAATTTTTCCTAGTTCCAAATTTTGGAACCAACAAAAACTTTTATTAAAATAAGATTGATACAGATAGATCTTGTTTAAATCTTGTGTTTTGCCAGGATGAGTGTTATTATGCTTATGTGCTAAACCCTAAAACCCTAAAGTGATCAAGTGAAGGTCACCAACCCAATAAAATAAAAGAGAAAGAAATCAAATAAGAAAAACCTTAAACCCTAATCTTCTCCAGAAATCATTTGGATCTATTTTGAGAAACCCAAAATAAAATAAAAGACATATGGGGGCATATAGCCCTAATAGGTAAATCTTGAACCCTACCTTTATTATTTATGCTAAATGGTGGTGAACCATTGTGAACCCCACTAAACCCTAAACCTCACCCCTCTTTTCACCACCCTAGTTAAATTAAAATAAAAGGAAATTAAATAAGAAAGAGGCATATGTGCCTAGGGCTATATTTATAAAACTTTACCCTAAGCCTTTCTACTTTGCTTAGAGGTTTGGAAAACCTTCATACACCTTACCTAGTACCTATCAAACCAAATCCAAGTGGTTTCCAACGAAATTAAAAAGAAACTAAAAATGCCATAGAGGCATATGAGAGAAAAGTGCAAATTTGTGAATTTGAGAAGATTGACCCTAGGACTTGTTGTGAATGGTTGGATCACTTCCATATACCATTTCAACACTCAACAACACCATTTTGGGTCAAGCCAAGTCAAATTTAAAATCAAATGACACATATGCATAGAGGCATATGTGACACATAGCCATTTCACCCAACTTTGACCTATGACTTTAAACCTTGACCAAAGGATGGGAAACCATCTCTAAACCTAATATAACACTAAATTGACCCTAACCCATGTCCAAGTGAAGCAAGGGGAAACAATTTACAAAAATAATAAAATTTGAACCTCACCTCTTATGTGTTATGGCCAAATTTGCAAATCTTGGATCAAGACCTTGTGAAATGGATTCAATGGTTTGAAAATATTTCTAAACTAATAAGAATCACATTTGAGTCAACAAAAGTCAACTCAAATGGGGAGAAATCAAATAAGGAGAAAATCCCCAAAATTCACTCACATACACTTAGCCAAATTTGCAAATCTTCAACCAAGGCCACCATGGCTTGATCTATTGTTTGTAAAACTCTTATATATGATAAACAAACACAATTGCATCAAAGAAACCAAAATCAAATCAAAGAAAATCTCAAAATCAACATCACATATGATAATGGTCATATGTCACATTTATAATTTCTTCCCCACTTGGCACCCGCCTATCTCTTGTTTCTGCCACCAAACTTGGCCAACTCTCTCCATGTCATCCAAGACCATGTCAAGGTGAACAGCTTTGATGTTGACCACCAGTGCTGACTTTGACCAGGTTGACCAGAAATAAATGGACAAGTGATAACATTGAAACAAAGAGAAGATTCCTCCACTTTTGAAAACTTGCAAACCATCACCAAATTTACCACCACCACCAACCTACTTCAAATATTATATGAATGAGATCCACCAAAAAGTTTGCCAAAATTCAACAAAACTTTTCTTGCGGCCATTTATACAAACACCTTGTGTGCACAAACTAAATATGTGCCCATGCTGGATTTTTGGTTGGACCAAGTCCAACCCTGGCCCTCCTATGCTGCCCTGACACTTCACCTCACCCCTCAGCATCCATCCAAGCCACTGCACCCCTCTCTCTTGGTCACCATGACCCAAAACAACACTTGCCCGTGCTCACCATGCCATCACCTTGTCACTTCCCTCTGGTCGTCTCAAAGACCGCACCTCCATGTCCTGGACGTCCCTCCACCTCTCCTGGACCAGCCCTTGCCCTCCCTTGGTCAAACCGACGCATGCACACGCCAGCAGCTGCGTGCCCAGACGCGCCCAGAGACGCCCAGCAGCTCGCCAGGACGCGCACGACGGCATCCCTGGACGCGTCAGAGCACCGCCATGCCCCGTCGCCTCGCGCATCCCCCCTCTCTCCCCGTGCACCCATCGCTTCACCGCGGTACCCTCTACCTCCTGGACGTCGCCATTGGCTCGCCAGAGCCCTGTCACCCTCGCCATGGACGACGACCATCCGCCACGGGCACCGAAACGCGAGGACGGTGACGATCGCCACAGACCCCCATTCCCTGCGCCATCAAGCCTCCTGCACTCGCGCTGACGTCGCCCACACTCAGAGCCCACTCCTTGCCCCTTCGTCGCCCTGGAACGCCGACGTCGTCGACGACCTTGCCCGCTCCCCGCAGTACCCCTGGCCCCTATAAAAGGAGGACGCTCCCGCCTCAAAACTCCACACCATCTTGCTCCCCTACCTCTCCTGAATCTCCTCGACCTCTTCCCCTCTCCAATTACACCCCACCTCGCCAGAATTTCACCGGAGTCCGCCGCTGCAGCAGCTCAACGAAGCCGACGATTCCGAGCACCCCTGGAGCCGCCGCAACCCTCCTTCGACTCGTCTTCGTCGACCAGTTCGTTTGCCCGCCTCGCCGACCTCGCTAGACGTCGGTAAGCCGCCCATCGCCACCCCCTCGCCGCCGGTAGGGTTAGCTCCTCGCTGCTCCTGTTTGCCGACGAGGATGACCCAGAGCCGACCGATTCTCTTTTAATCCTACGGCCATCATCGCTCCTTACCGTTTCGCCGTTTAAAACAGGCTGACAGCTGGGGCCCGCGCTGTCAGTCGGCCCGCTGCGTGTGAAGCGTTAGCTGGGCCGGCCCAAACCTTTTTCCCTCTCCCTGGCCCAATACCGTTTCCCGCCAGCCCACAGTTTAAATTCAAAATTTCCAGAATAGATAAATTTTGCAATACTGGTGTCAACTTCCAAATTCAATAGATCCAAATCTACTGAGCCAAATTTGACAAACTTTATATTTTTGAAAATCTTAGAGTTTTCTCTATCAAATGCCACTGGATTCAAACCTAGATCTGTTATAGAATTAAAGTAGGAAAATAAACAAGACATAGACTTTTCTGACTTAGAATAATTATTAAAAATCAACCCTTTTGAATTTTGAGGTGATTCCACCTCTCATAATTCACATTTCACAAACTCTAATTGTTTATGTAAAAATATGATATAGGTTCTGTGGATGATCAGGGCCTAGTTTAAAGATTGGCCCTATGGCTAGTTCTAGATCATTTAAATTAGGCAAGATAATTTATTAAAATGTATTAGAGCTTCCCTCTCATTTAAATCTTGTCTCAACTAATTCAACATGAGGTAGATACCATGGTTAGTTAAATCTCATATTGAATTAGTTGATGATATTAAATCTTTACCATGTTAGGATTAAAAGGTATGAGGTGTTCACCTCATTTAAATCATTTTCTTAAATGATAAGTGTGAAGAGGTTGACTTTGGTCAACCTAGGTCATATATTATTCATAAGAGAAATTAAATCTTAATAAGATAATGAGAGGAAATTATTTCTCTAAGTAATTAAAAGTAACACCTTATTTAGTATGAGAGGAAATTATTTTTTTCTAAATAAGAAAACAACACATTTACCCACTTAATAGTAATGAGTGATGCTAGTTTAACTTGTGTAAATTATATGAGGTGTTTCACTTCATTTAAATCTTGTCCCAAGTACTTTCATATGAAGTTTGAACCCCTGGTCAAATACTCTCACATGAAATACTTGGAGATTTTAAATCATAATAGGCTTTATTAAATGGTATGAGGTATCCCTACCTCATTTAAATCATTTTCTCAAATGATGATGATGAATGGTTGACTTAGGTCAACATAAACTCATGTGTGATGGTTTGAGAAATTAAATCTTAAAGAAGATTCAATGAGAGGAAATTATTCCTCAAGAACTATATGGAAACTATCATTTACCTATATAATGAGAGGAAATTATTTTTCTTAAGAATAAAACCATATCAACCCACATGATGACAATGTGATAATGCTAGAATAGTTGGTGTGATTTATGTGTGTGCTTAGTATAGCTCTTGAACTTGTGTGATGATTGTGTACCCCGTATTCATTTATAGACGCTAGTGCCGAAGGCTACGAAGGGGACGACGAGAACATCTACGGAGAAGAAGGAGGAACTTTTTGATCAATACACCAACCAAGGCAAGCTATTACCAGTGCAAGCTAATATTCTTGCAAGAGAATACCCTTGCAAAGTGCAAGGCTCACCATGAGCAAGGCATTCCCCATTTATTTTATGTTCATGATCCTATTTCCCAGTTTTACTTTACAAAGCTTTACTTACTTCTGTTTTATCAAAGTATCTTTTTGATTCATGATTCACTTGGTTAGTATTGGATTAGTACAAGAGTATCAAAGTTAGCCTAGAAGCAAAGCAAAATACTTAGCACCCCTCATACATAGATGCTAGTGCTAAATTAAAAGTGACTACTCTAGTTGGGAACTTGTGAAATGAAATGACTTTGAAAACCTTGGAATGATGAGTCATTCTATTGAAAGATTTTGAAGGTGAATATGACTTGTGAATGACTCGGTGAATTTTACGAAAACTGATGGTTGGGTTCGGATGCGATACCATTCCAATTTACAAGTACCCCCACAATACCTGATTATGGGTAGGGCTTAACTGGAAGTTTATGTGTCTTAGTATGGGTTCCCTCTAAAACAAGCGTCATCGGGGTTATGCCGAAAGCTGCCTCCACAACAAAAGAAACGGCGTTAAAGATGAGGTGAATGTCCGGCCCAAGCCCTGTGCAGTTCCCAGGTTGACAGTTGGTCTTCACTGGGAGGCCAAGCTCATGGGGAGAGGTGCCTATACTAGGATATGTAAGTGAAAGGTTATGGTTGATGATCCGCGTACTGAGTTACGATTATTCAGGGTTACCCCTGACGGATGTAATCAAAAGTTGTGGCACCAGCGTACAACCTCTGCAGAGTGTAAACCTATTCGAATAGCCGCATCCACGGTTAAGGACGGTTGGAAAGGCCATACTGTTCCGTCATCAGACCATTTTAAAAAATGTGACATATGATTTGTGACTTGAAATTGAAAGGTGAACGGTGAATTTGACTTGTATTACAACAAATGTTGTGGGAATGACACTAAGGTTCCCACTTGAGTTAGTTAGCACATGAAAGGCCTTGATTTCAAATACTTGTGAACAAAAATTGGCTTTATGCAAAAGAAACTAGAGCTTAGCACCCCCTTACCAGAAATGTTCGTACTTACATTAGTATTAGTTTGCGAGTACTTTAAAGTACTCACGGCTGTGTCCCTGGCTATTCAAATGGCCAGACTATGAAGAGGAGCAGCAGTATGAAGAGGATGGACAGCAGGACGTCTACGACAACTAGGACTACTCCTGACGTCAAGCGTTGGCCTGTGGACTATAGAGTCCCCTTCTATCTACGCTTCCGCTATGTATTTGTGATGTGTGTTGAAACAATAGTTCAACTATTATTGTAATATTGGATCATGTGATCTATTTGTAAGACGACTATGATATGTAATGAATGATGACTTATGATATTCAACTGTTATGTCTCGCAACAACAATATTCCTGGGATTGCGATGTATGGCATAATAGGCATCTGGACTTAAAAATCCGGGTGTTGACAAAAAATCCTTTTTTTCCAGATGACGAAGGAAGCCAGAAGGCGGAGCCGAGAGGGCCCAAGGTGGGCCCAGACCACAGGCCGGCGCGGCCCATGGCCTGGCCGCGCCGCCTGGTGAGGTGGGGGGCCCACAGCCCCTCTCGCCTCCTTTTCTTCGCGAAATCCTTCGTCCCGAAGACCTAAGCCACAGAGGGTACCTCGCGAAGAGTTACAGCCGCCTCTGCGGGGCGGAGAACACCAGAGAGAAAAGAGCTCTCCGGCGGGCTGAGATCCGCTGGGGAAAATCCCTCCGGGAGGGGGAAATCGACGCCATCGTCACCGTCATCGAGCTGGACATCATCTCCATCACCATCATCATCATCTCCACCATCATCACCGCCGTCTCCACCGCTGGACATCGTCACCGCCGTAGCAATTTGGGTTTGATCTTGATTGTTTGATAGGGGAAACTCTCCCGGTATCGATTTCTACTTGTTGTTGATGCTATTGAGTGAAACCGTTGAACCAAGGTTTATGTTCAGATTGTTATTCATCATCATATCACCTCTGATCATGTTCCATATGATGTCTCGTGAGTAGTTCGTTTAGTTCTTGAGGACATGGGTGAAGTCTAAATGTTAGTAGTGAATTATGGTTGAGTAATATTCAATGTTATGATATTTAAGTTGTGGTGTTATTCTTCTAGTGGTGTCGTGTGAACGTCGACTACACGACACTTCACCTTTATGGGCCTAGGGGAATGCATCTTGTACTCGTTTGCCAATTGCGGGGTTGCCGGAGTGACAGAAACCTAAACCCCCGTTGGTATATCGATGCAGGAGGGATAGCAGGATCTCAGAGTTTAAGGCTGTGGTTAGATTTATTCTTAATTACTTTCTTGCAGTTGCGGATGCTTGCAAGGGGTATAATCACAAGTATGTATTAGTCCTAGGAAGGGTGGTACATTAGCACAGGTTCACCCACACAACACTTATCAAAACAATGAAGATTAATTAGCCGTATGTAGCGAAAGTAGTAGACTAAAATCCCGTGTGTCCTCGAGAACGCTTGGTCATTATAAGTAATCAAACCGGCTTGTCCTTTGTGCTAAAAAGGATTGGGCCACTCGCTGCAATTGTTACTCTCGCACTTTACTTACTCGTACTTTATTCATCTGTTACATCAAAACCCCCTGAATACTTGTCTGTGAGCATTTACAGTGAATCCTTCATCGAAACTGCTTGTCAACACCTTCTGCTCCTCGTTGGGATCGACATTCTTACTTATCGAAGATACTACGATACACCCCCTATACTTGTGGGTCATCAATCCTTCTTACTTGATCCAAAATGAAGCTATAACCAAAGTTTTGTTCCATTTCATGATTCAAAGTTCAAACCCTAAACCCTAACCCTAACCAAGATTTGAACAAGTTTAAAACATGAAAATGGAAAACTATGCATAGATCCTTCTTACTTGATCCAAAATGAAGCTATTACCAAAGTTTTGTTCCATTTCATGATTCAAAGTTCAAACCCTAAACCCTAACCCTAAACCCTAACCCTAACCCTAAACCCTAACCCTAAACCTAACCAAGATTTGAACAAGTTTAAAACATGAAAATGGAAAACTAAGCCTGGATCCTTCTTACTTACTCCAAAATGATGTTATTCCCCATTTTTTGTTCAATTTCATGATTCAAAGTTCAAACCCTTCTCTTCAACCCTTAGACTTCGTACGACACTATTGGAGATATGACATTCCTTACATGATTTTTTGTTTCATGCCATCTACACCTTGTTTATCATTTTATATGGCTAGTATATGACATAAGAAGACTATGAGAGCCTCTGCCGTATTCGGAGCGACGTGGCCACCCCTTTTGTCGCGGGTCGTAATACGGCCCGCGACAAAATGTCCATGCCTATATATATAGAAGCAGCCAGCCACCCCCCACCTCATTTTTTCCTTGGTGGTGAAGGTGGAGGTGTATGCTAGCTCATTTTTTCTACATGCGCACAAGAGGTGTTTGATGGAATGCTTGTGAGAGGGATGCCACTTGGTTTTATTTGATAAGATTTCTCCTCTTTTTGATCCTAAAAGGTTAGCAACTATTTTCTCGACTATATATATATGCATAGTCCGTACAATACTAATTTTAGCAAGGTGATTGCATCTGATACATATATAATTGTACTTATGATGCAGATGAGTCATCCATGGATGTACGGTAACCGATGTGCTCCCGCTTTCAGAGAGGGCGTGAATTCTTTCCTGCTTGTGGCCGAGGCCAACAAGTCGAAGCAAGGTTTTATGTGCTGTCCATGTCTAAAATGTAAGAACGGGAAGGATTACTCTTGCTCAAGAGACATTAAGAGCCACCTGCTTCGGTTTGGATTCATGTCCAGCTATAATGTTTGGACCAAGCACGGAGAAGAAGGGGTTATGATGGAAGACGGCGATGAGGAAGAAGATAATGATGACCAGTACCGATCTATGTTCTCTGAATGCTTTGATACCGCAATGGACGACAATGAAGAAGAAGGAGGTGAAGAACATGCATCAGATGATCTTGTTGATGATGATCTTCGTCGGGCCATTTCTGATGCAAGAAGAGACTGTGGCACGGATAAGGAGAGGTTGCAGTTCGACAAGATGTTAGAGGACCACCACAAATTGTTGTACCCAGGTTGTGAAGATGGGCATAGAAAGCTGGGTAGCATATTGGAATTGCTGAAATGGAAGGCAGAGGTCGGTGTGACTGACTCGGGATTTGAGAAATTGATGATAATATTAAAGAAGATGTTTCCAAGAAATAATGAATTGCCCGTCAGTACATATGAAGCAAAGAAGCTTGTCTGCCCTCTAGGATTAGATGTGCAGAAGATACATGCATGCATTAATGACTGTATCCTCTACCGCGGTGAGAAGTACGAGAATTTGAATAAATGTCCGATATGTGGTGCATTGCGGTATAAGATCAGAAAAGATGACCCTGGTGATGTTGAGGGCGAGCCACCCAGGAAGAGGGTTCCTGCGAAGGTGATGTGGTATGCTCCAATAATATCACGGTTGAAACGTTTGTTCAGAAACAAAGAGCATGCCAAGTTATTGCGATGGCACATGGAAGAACGTAAGAAAGACGCGATGTTGAGGCACCCCGCTGATGGTCGGCAGTGCAGAAACATCGGGAGAGAGTTCTCGGATTTTGCAGGTGAGGCAAGGAACTTATACTTTGGTCTAAGTACAGATGGCATGAATCCTTTTGGGGAGCAGAGCTGCAGTCACAGCACCTGGCCCGTGACTCTATGTATCTACAACCTTCCTCCTTGGTTGTGCATGAAGCGGAAGTTCATTATGATGCCAGTGCTTATCCAAGGCCCAAAGCAACCGGGCAACGACATTGATGTGTACCTAAGGCCATTAGTCGATGAACTTTTGGAGTTGTGGGCCAAACCAGGTGTACGTGTGTGGGATGAGCACACGGAGCAAGAATTTGACCTACGAGCATTGCTATTCGTAACCATCAATGATTGGCCTGCTCTCAGTAACATTTCGTGACGTACGAACAAAGGATACAATGCATGCACACAATCGTTTAGATGAGACTGAAAGTAAATATTTGGGAAAAAGCAGAAAAGTTGTGTACCCGTTCAATCGTCATTTCCTTCCGCAAGCATCCCTTAAGGAAAAAGGCAAGCATTTCGATGGCGAGGCAGACCGCCGTCCGAAGCCCTGTCCCGTAGTGGTGCTGATATATTTGACATGGTCAAGGATTTAAATGTTATCTTTGGAAAGGGTCCAGGCAGTCGACCTGTTCCGAAAGACGATGACGGACACGCGCCCATGTGGAAGAAGAAATCTATTTTTTGGGAGCTAGAATATTGGAAAGTCCTGGAAGTCCGCTCTGCAATCGACGTGATGCACCTGACCAAGAATCTTTGTGTGAATATTCTAGGTTTTCTGGGCGTGTATGGAAAGACAAAAGATACACCAGAAGCACGGGAGGACCAGGAACTTCATAAAGGACAAAACGGCAATCATCCAGGGCAGTTTGTAGGGCCTGCCAGCTACGCTCTTACCAAACAAGAGAAGGAGATCTTTTTTGAAGCCCTATTCAGTATCAAGGTTCCGTCTGGTTTCTCGTCGAATATAAAGGGGATAGTAAATATGAAGGAGAAAAATTCCAGAACCTGAAGTCCCATGACTGTCACGTGCTTATGACACAATTGCTTCCGGTTGCATTGAGGGGACTTCTACCAGAAAATGTTCGACTAGCCATTGTGAAGATATGTGCATTCCTCAACGCAATTTCTCAGAAGGTAATGGATCCAGAAACTTTGTCAGGATTACAGGAAGATGTGGTCCAATGTCTTGTCAGCTTCGAGTTGTTGTTCCCACCATCCTTCTTCAATATTATGACGCACCTCCTCGTTCACCTAGTTGAAGAGATTAGAATTCTCGGTCCTGTATTTCTACACAATATGTTCCCCTTCGAGAGGTTCATGGGAGTCTTAAAGAAATATGTTCATAACCGAGCTAGGCCGGAAGGAAGTATCTCAAAGGGCTACGGAACTGAGGAGGTCATTGAGTTTTGTGTTGACTTTCTTCCTGACCTTAAGCCGATTGGTGTTCCTGAATCTCGGTATGAGGGGAGGCTGACTGGAAAAGGCACACTAGGAAGGAAAGCAACGGTGTGGAGGGACAAGATTTCTTTCAATCAAGCACACTACACAGTTCTATACAATTCCAGCTTGGTGGCTCCGTACATCGAGAAACATAAGAATGTTTTACGAGAAATAAACCCGAGCCAGCCCGAGTCCTTGATTACACGTCAACACATGAATACCTTCGGCAGTTGGTTGCAAAGACATCTCATTAATGACCCATCTGTTGTGGAGCAGCTGTACTTGTTGGCCAGGTTACCATCTTCAAACATATGTACATTCCAAGGGTACGAGATAAATGGGAATATATTTTACACGATCGACCAAGATAAAAAAGAGCACCAACCAAAATAGCGGTGTCCGCTTCGATGCAAAAGACGAGAATGGGCAGACCACCACGTATTATGGATACATAGAGGAGATATGGGAACTTGACTATGGTCCCACTTTTAAGGTCCCTTTGTTTCGGTGCAAATGGGTGAAGCTCAGCGCTATACATATTGACGATAAGTATGGTATGATAACGGTGGATCCCAACAATCTTGCGTACCTGGACGAGCCTTTTGTCCTAGCCAGCGAGGTGGCTCAAGTTTTCTACGTGAAGGACATGTCTAGCAAATCAAGAAAAAGAAATCAACAAAAGAATACATCAACCGAGGAGCCAAAGCGCCACATAGTTCTTTCGGGGAAAAGAAACATCGTGGGAGTGGATGACAAGACAGACATGTCAGAAGATTATAATAAGTTTAAAGAAATTCCGCCCTTCACGGTGAAAATTGACCCAAGCATCTTGCTAAATGATGAAGACTCTCCATGGCTACGGCGTAGAAGATCACAACACTAGATGGCGATGTAATAATGTATTCTTCATATATAGTTCCCAAGACAATCTCTACATTTATGTAATAATGAGAACCCTTTCCCCAACACTGTTAGAGGAGACGGAGTCTTTCACGGGCTTGCATGGAAATTTTTCCGAGGAGCAGCTTCCGAAGATGCCGTAGGGCGTGTGCACCAACGACATCTTCGAGAAGCTGCGCCACGGAGATTTCCCAACCCTTTCCTTCATCCATGGGAATGAAACTGTGCTTGGCTTGTTGATCTGCTTGGCAAGGCGTATCGATGCTCCTTTTATAGGCACGGCACCGCTTCTACTTTGTCTTATTCCTTCGACAGGCCATCGTGCGCTACATGCTTTATCTCATCGAGCAGTGCGTCCACCCACGCGTCCTTATCCTGCCGACAGCTTTAGTCGCGGTTGCAGCCACCAACCGTGACAAAAGGTTACCGACACATCCTTATCCTGCCGACAGCTTTAGTCGCGGTTGCAGCCACCAACCGTGACAAAAGGTTACCGACACATCCTTATCCTGCCGACAGCTTTAGTCGCGGTTGCAGCCACCAACCGTGACAAAAGGTTACCGACACATCCTTATCCTGCCGACAGCTTTAGTCGCGGTTGCAGCCACCAACCGTGACAAAAGGCCCTCCTAGATAAGCCTCCCCCAATCTTTTGTCGCGGTTTGAGCCTCCACCCGGGATGAAAGTTTCGCGCGCCACTTCGTTCCCGCCTATTTTCTTCCCGCATTCCCGCCATTTTTCCACTATATATATGTAGGCTTGGACTCATATCTGCAAACCTCATCACTCTCTCCCATGGCTTCCATCGTATGTCTAACACCCCGGGAGGCGGAGGCGCTTTGCGCCTCGAACTACCCCTGCCCGCCCGGCTACCGCGTCCCGACCGGCTGGTTGCTGAGCGTCGGAGGCGTACCGGTCCCTCCTATCCCTCTTGGTGTGCCACGCGAGATGGCCATCACGAACCACTACTATTTCGAGCTCACGCCTGAGCAGTGGAGGAATCCCCAATGGCATCCCGACTACAGCCCGACTTGGGACAGCTTCTTCATCAATCGGCATGAGAGGGCGGTTGCCAGGTACGAGGAGGACGGCCCGCCTCCTTCGAACTTCAACGAGGCCGGCCGTCGGATGTGGTGGCGCGGCCGGACTCTCCAGAGCGTCCTGGCCTATCGTGGCCCCCGCCTGCGCTACCCTCAATCCCAGCCCACGCGTGCTCACCCGCCGAGGTTGGACAACCGCGACCCCGATGCTAGCGACGATGACGTCGGCGACTATGATGACTACAGTGGCGAGTATTATAGGGCTAGGCACGACTATGATTGAATGGCTCCAACATTCGAATCTGGCCATGTATCTTAATTTTCAGTTGAGCTCTGTACTTTAATTTCAGTTCAGTCGTAATAAATTTCGTGTCAACCACTTTATTGAACAAACAACCGTCAACGACTTTATAAACTAAATTTAAACTAATAGAACCGACAACGACTTTATTGAAATTACAATAAAATAGATAAATTACTAGTATAGTCTCAGTCGTCGTCGGAGGTTGTCTCCGTCCAAATGTCATCCCACCGAGGGTCGTCTTCGGTCCAAGTTGTATTCGGGTTCTCGAGCTCGAAGTTGGCGACGGCCCGACGGTGGCGCCTGTTGGACCTGCGTTGTGCCCTAAGGATAGCGAAGAACGCGTCGGTGTTGTCGACGTCGTTGGGGAACTGCGCCCTCCACTGGCGCATCAACTGCTCGTCGTGCTCGGCGATGGCGATCCTGCGCTGCACCTGGCGGTGCCGTCGACGGTCCTCGTCGTCGACGAGGCACGGCGGTGGCGCGAGGAACTCTGCCTCCTCTAGCGATTCAACATCCGGGAAGTTCATGTCGCGCCGTGGCCGCCGAAAACGCCACGCCGCCGCGTCATAAGCGCGCGCCGCCAGCTCCGGCGTGTTGTACGTGCCGAGGGTGAGGCGGAAGCCACCGGCGCGTATCTCGGCGTAGAACCTACCGCTCGGACGCACTCGAACGCCACGGAAACCGGACGCCCCTCGACGACGTGGAGGCATCCCGGAGATGAATGAGCAGAGGCGGTGGAGACGTGTGGTTGCGCCCGCACTCGTCGCTCTATATAGCGCACGCGGGCAGCGACGGGGCGAGGCACGTGTAAGCTACGGCTACACACGTCGCACGCGGGCAGCGACGGGGCGAGGCACGTGGAAGCGGCGGCGACACGTGGCGAGGCACGTGTAAGCCACGGCTACACACGTCGCACGCCGGCAGCGACGGGGCGAGGCGCGTGGAAGAGGCGGCGACACGTGGCGAGGTGAACCCTTACTCGGTGTCACTCCGCATATCATTAGGGGTGAAACATACACGACTATGTTCATTGTGAGATGCAACTAGTTATATGGATGTCATATTCATGTTCATTGTATTTTTCTGACAAATTTTCATATATAACACTTTTCTATTTGATTTACCATTTAAAAGTTACTGAAATAAGAAAAAACAAAAAAGAAAAAAAGAAAAAAGAAAAAAACAGAGCTGATCCGTGTCCAACGGCTCCAGGCCGTTGGATTCAAACGGCCGGAGCCGTTGGATGCGGAGTGCCACGGATCGGCCAAAAGGGCCTTTTGTCGCGGGCGGTGGCTCAACCCGCGACAAAGACCCCTTTTGTCGCGGGGTGAGCCACCACCCGCGACAAAAGACCCCCCCAGTATATAACCTCCGCGCGTCGTGGGCCAAGCCAGAACCCGCGACGACCAGGAGGCCAAACCCTAATTGCGCGCCGCCAGGCTGCCGGATTGCGCCGCCGCCGCCGCCGACGCCCTCAGCCGCCGTTCGCGCGCTCCTCCGCCGACGCTCCATCGCCGCCGACGCCGCGCGCTCCTCCGCCGACGCTCCATCGCCGCGTGGCTCCTCTGCCGCCTCGACTGCAGCGCCGCCGCCAATCGCCTCGGCCGGCCGCCGCCTCGCCGCCGCCGCTTAGACGCGCCGCCGCCATGCACTCCCTCGCTGTGCAGAAGCGCGCCGGCACCCCCGCTGCCTCTGCCGAGCTGGAGCTCGGTTTTTTTTTGTTTTTTTGTATATTTTTTTTGTATAGTTTTTTTGTATAGTTAATTAGTTTATGTTAGTAATTAGTATGGTTAGTATAGTTTAATTAGTATATTTAGTATAGTTAGTATAGTTTTAGTTAGTATAGTTTTAGTTAGTATAGTTTTTAGGTTTAGTTAGTATAGTTTTAGGTTTAGTTAGTATAGTTATAGTTTTAATTTTTTAGTTTTTATTTCATTTGTTTTATGTAATTAGTAGTTAGTTTAATAGTTAGTTAGTTAGTATATGTATTTAGTTTAGTTTTTTAGTATATGTATTTAGTTAGTTATTTAGTGTATTTAGTTATAGTTAGTTTAAAATTAATCGCCCTCGACTCCCTCTCGCGAACACCCCCGACGCCGACACCGGCCCTCTCCTCTCCCTCTCGCGCAATCGCCCTCGTCCCGTGCTCCCTCTCCCTCTCGCGATCACTCGACGCTGCAACTCCCCTCTCTCTCCCTCTCCTCTACCTCTCGCAAACATCCCCGACGCCGACACCGGCCCTCTCCTCTCCCTCTCGCGCAATCGCCCTCGTCCCGTGCTCCCTCTCCCTCTCGCGATCACTCGACGCCGCAACTCCCCTCTCTCTCCCTCTCCTCTACCTCTCGCGAACATCCAAGCCTCTCGCAAACACGCGTCGCCGACACCCTCTCCCTCTCGCAAACAAGCGTCGCCGACACCCTCTCCCTCTCGCAAACACGCTTCGCCGACACCCTCTCCCTCTCGCAAACACGTGTCGCCGATTAGGGTTAGGGTTTGGTTTGTGTTTGATTAGGGTTAGGGTTTGGTTTGTGTTTGATTAGGGTTAGGGTTAGAACATGTACTTATCGATTTAATTCTTTTGCAGAAACAATGGATCCATTCGAACGGGACTTGGAACAGGAAGACATGTTCGCGGACATAATCCGCGATGGTACAGAAGCCGACCGAGAAGACCGCGACTCCGGTGATGGAGAAGCCCGCGGCTCCGGTGATGGAGAAGCCGACGGCTCCGGTCATGGAGAAGCCGACGGCTCCGGTGACGGAGAAGCCGACGGCTCCGGTGACGGAGAAGCCGACGGCTCCGGTCATGACGAGGTATTAATGGAATTCTATATGTACATATGTATTGAGGCATTAGTATAGAGGCATTAATGCAATTCTATATGTATTCTCTTAGGCCTCCGAAGATAAGATAGAGAAACGAGGCCCGGCAAAGAAGTTGACCAAAAAAGACCACTTCACAATTGAAGCTATATCACCAGAAGGCCAACCGGTGGTACCCGCGAATGTCGGAGTGACATTTAAAAATCAGTGCGGAGTTATGGTTAGAGATCGTATCCCGATCACTGTCAGAGAATGGAACAAGACCAAGAATGTGTCCGAAAATCAGGTTGCCGATAGGTACAAAGACACACTTTTCAGCGACCTCATGGCACATTTCACTTTGACAGATTTGGGATCGGAGTCTGAGAATGCTAAGCAGCGGGCATTAGTGAAGAAATGGGCTCTTAAGAAGATGGGGGAACTTTCCCGGCGTATAAGAACCGGTTATGGAAAAATTATAAGAAAGACAAGAAGCCTCCATTATTCGAGAACTACCTAGCGAAGCAGGAGCATAACTGGGAAGAATTTGTGAGGTACAAAGAATCAGAGGAGGCTGTGAACCTGTCAACGAAAAACAAGAAGAATGCAAGCAAAAAGAAATATTACCATCATACGGGGCGAGGGGGCTACGGAGTAGCCATGCCTAAGTGGGATGCACAAGAGGCTGAGATGGAGCTGAAAGGGATCACTCCAGAACCCACGCGAGAAGGATGGGACACTAGGGCTCAAAATTGGTTCCTCGCGCATGGCTGTGAGTATGACATGAAGACAGGGAACATTGTTGAAAGTGACACCAGGGTTAGGGTACCCAGGCAAAAATGGATTGAAGTGACGACAAATATAAAGGCGGGAAAACTAAGACAGATATAAAGGCGGGAAAACTAAGACTCGACCACGACATCGGTAGTCCATCTCCATCTCCAGCGCCGCCGCCTCCGCCCACTAAGACTCGGAATGCACCCAGCCGGAAGCGTTTCAAGAGTCCTGTCCGCAAGATGTCGCCCCTCCCAAAAGTACCAAAGGTTCCTCCCCCCGTCCTTACGATCGTACTGAGGAGGAAAATGATGCCATTGTTAAGAAATACAATTATGATTTTTTTCATAAGCCAAAACCTCCAGCGCCAGAGCCATACACAGAGAAGCAAATAGAATATGCTACTAGTTTTCTGAACACACCATCGCAGTATGAGTTACACGAGAAGAAGGATGACTATACACGCACTCTTGCGAAGGTAATTGACCAAAAGAAGGATGAAAAGGCTAAGGAGAAGGACATTGCTGGCACGAGCAAATCATCAGCTAGAAGTGCAGCTGAGAAAAAGTCAAGTTCAACAAGTGCACCCCTCAAGGCCAAGCAAACGACAAAAGGCAAAAAGAGAAAGGAAGTTCCCCTCCTCGGTGCTTGATGCCTACTTTCCCCCTCCTTTCCTGTAGACAGTGTTGGGCCTCCAAGAGCAGAGGTTTGTAGAACAGCAGCAAGTTTTCCCTTAAGTGAATACCCAAGGTTTATCGAACTCAGGGAGGAAGAGGTCAAAGATATCCCTCTCATGCAACCCTGCAACCACAAAGCAAGAAGTCTCTTGTGTCCCCAACACACCTAATAGGTGCACTAGTTCGGCGAAGAGATAGTGAAATACAGGTGGTATGAATATATAGGAGCAGTAGCAACGGTGCCAGCAAATAGCTTGCTGGCGTGTAGTTGATGGTGGTGGTATTGCAGCAGTAGTAACACAGTAAAACAGTAAACAAGCAGTAGTAACTCAGCAGTATTTAGGAACAAGGCCTAGGGATTACACTTTCACTAGTGGACACTCTCAACATTGATCACATAACAGAATAGATAAATGCATACTCTACACTTTTGTTGGATGATGAACGCATTGCGTAGGATTACACGAACCCTCAATGCCGGAGTTAACAAGCTCCACAATTAATGTTCATATTTTAGTAACCTTAAAGTGTAAGATAGATCAACATAACCAAATAGATCACATCAATACCATCATAATGATAATTAACTCCACAATCCATAAGAGATCACGATCATAGCCTACGACAAGAACCACACGGTGCACACACTAGTCACCTTTACACACGTGCAGGAGGAATAGAACTACTTTAATAACATCACTAGAGTAGCACATAGATGAATTGTGATACAAAACTCATATGAATCTCAATCATGTAAAGCAGCTCATGAGATCATTGTATTGAAGTACATGGAGAGAGATTAACCACATAGCTACCGGTACAGCCCCGAGCCTCGATGGAGAACTACTCCCTCCTCATGGGAGCAGCAGCGGTGATGAAGATGGCGGTGGAGATGGCAGCGGTGTCGATGGAGAAGCCTTCCGGGGGCACTTCCCCGCTCCGGCAGCGTGCCGGAACAGAGACTCCTGTCCCCCAGATCTTGGCGTCGCGATGGCAGCGGCTCTGGAAGGTTTCTGTGGTTTTCGTCGAACGCCTCAGGGTTTTCGATCCAGGGGCTTTATATAGGCGAAGAGGCGGCGCAGGAGGGCTGACAGGGGGGCCAGACTATAGGGCGGCGCGGCCCCCCCTCTGGCCGCGCGGCCCCCCCTCTGGCCGCGCCAGCCTATAGTTTGGTGGGCCTGTGGCCCCCCTCTGACCTCTCTGGTGTGTTCTGGATGCTTCCGGGGATTCTAAGATCTTTGGCGTTGATTTCGTCCGATTCCGAGAATATTTCGTTACTAGGATTTCTGAAACCAAAAACAGCAGAAAACAGGAACTGGCACTTCGGCATCTTGTTAATAGGTTAGTTCCAGAAAATGCACGAATATGACATAAAGTGTGCATAAAACATGTAGATAACATCAATAATGTGGCATGGAACATAAGAAATTATCGATACGTCGGAGACGTATCAGTGCTCAGCCCAAACAATCGATCCCAGCACTCAAAGTGCTTAATGTGCCCAAGGTGTACCAGGAACATGGTGGTATCGATATGGAAGAAGCTGCAAGGCTAGCGGATGCTTGTTCAGTTACCGTGGAGGAATTGCTACTTGCAGCAGATGCTGCACTACCCATTGCTGATATAGCTCCTAAATTTGTCTACGGGGCCGACTTGGTCAGCAGAGAGCAGCTGCATAAACTGCCAACACATATGCGGAATTTGCATCAGTGGTACCTTGATGCATGCAAGGAGAACATAATGTACATCGTGGCGAGTATACCATGGGAATATTACTACCGAAAGGAGGAGATCCATATTGAGATGAATGAACTCTGGCAGTTATTCAATCTAGATGCCCTCGACAAATCTCTCATGAGTTGCTATTGCTTGTAAGTTGTTAACTACATATAAGTTCATTTTCATTCAGTTCATGTTCGTTTTCATTGCATATATATACTCATTATATCTTATGTGTTCTCTTATGCAGACTGAAGATCAGTGAATGCAAAAGTAATAATATTATCAATGTTGGGTTTATTGACCTAGATAAAATACATGTTGAAACGGTGAAGCATAAACGCGAAGAAACGGGGGGAAACCTACTAAGGTTTTTGGGGGAGCAATATTTCTGTGATTCAATATTGTTTCCTTACAACTACGAGTGAGAGTCTTAATGATCTTTTATGCACATTCAATTTTTCTTACTCGATGTTAAGTGTAATTCCTGACGTATATGCATAACATGTGCAGCTTCCACTGGATTCTACTAGACATTCAACCTGATAAGGGAATAGTTGAAGTAAGAGACCCACTGAGTAGAGGCGTGGACGGGTTCCAGGACTTGCAGAAGTTGCTCCAAGTGTAATTTCCTTCATCGCCGCGCTTTATCTTTCGTGAGATATCAATTAATTATCCACTCATTCAATCATTCTTTTGCCTGGCAGGGCTTGGCAAGCTTTGAAGAATCATCATAAGGAGATTACCTTTGCAAAGAAGCTAACATTTACTCCTGTACCGTGCCCCCAGCAGCCACAAGGGACGAATCTATGTGGATACTACGTTTGCGAGTCCATTCGCATGTTAACCACTGAGAAGCAGAACAAAAATAAATTCAACGTAAGCAATAACATTCACAACTTTATTTATTATCATCAATATTTCGTTATCAAGACTGATATAGTCATACTCATCTCATTTTCGTATATAGGTCGACTTCATGCGGGACAGACTCCAACCAAAGGAACACACACTAGGAATCGCGGAGGAACTGGCGGGACTTTTGGTTAGAGAAGTAATAAACAACAAAGGCTTATTTAGTCCAAATAGATGCTCTACCTCCAAATAGACGGTCGTTAGTACCGCTTGTCGATCGTGAGCTCCATGTATATATGTAGGGAATCTACGAATATGTGTAAGGGGAATCGATTTTTGCTTCCAATATTTGTTTGATCGATCTATATATATATATATATAATGAATGAACGTGTACAACTTCTAGTAGCGTACAAATATATGCAACTTTTATTTTCGAACGAAAAAAATGAAATAACAGGCGGTCGGTGGCGGGGGGGAGGGGTGCTGCACCCCTCAAACCCTAAAGCAGCAGCGTTGTGCGCGCGCCACGTAGAGGGCCTTTTGTCGCGGGTGGTAATATCGCCCGCGACAAAAGGGCCTGTCCCCTGCGCGCCCCAAGCCTGCCACGTGGTGGACCTTATGTCGCGGGTCGTAAGCGACCCGGGACAAAAGGTGGACCCTTTTGTCGCGCCTCTCTTGTCGCGGCTGGCCGCCCGCGACAAAAGGCGCTTACCACCCGGATCAAATGCCCTGTTTTCCACTAGTGAATCATGCCTGATCCGCGGCATCACCCATTCTTCCACGTGATTGGCTTCTTTTTTTGGCCCTTCGCCGCGTCAACGCGTAGCTCATGGGCCTAGACCTGCCACGCATGCATGTAGGGGACGTCACATCGAAGCAATTTTCAGTTAAAACATTGATCGCGCTCCTAGACCTGCTCGATACCCCCTTTTCCATGCATTCCCCATGCAGCGCAATTTTCTCCCCTTTTATTTCGTTTTTTCTTCGCTTTGGAGCTACAATAACTAGCGAGTAAGTGTATGAACAATGGTTGATATGACTGTTTTATCTTAATTTCGCCACGTAATCTAGACATAACAAGAGAACACCATGTGCAATGGATTATTTTTAGTCTTATCTCTAGTAATAAGACATCCCTAAATATGTGGTGAGAGAGTCTCACCACATATTTAGGGATGTCTTATTACTAGAGATAAGACTAAAAATAATCCATTGCACATGGTGTTCTATTGTTATGTCTAGATTACATGGCGGAATTAAGATAAAACAGTCATATCAACCACATGTACGGGTGGTTTTTTTACAAAATCACATTTACGGACTGACCCGTGGTGTGAAGTTAAGCATGTTACGTCCCTAAAACCATGGAAAGGAAAATGCACGTAATTGATTTTTTCCCAAAAAGAGGGAAGATGCACGTCATTAAGGTACACTCGTCGGTCCGCCGTGTCGACGCAGAGGACGGAAGGCCCGCCGTGCAATGCACGCACGCATGCAGGAGACGTCGCGTCGGAGCTATTTTTCAGTCAAAGCATTGATTGTGCGCAGCGCAGAGCACGGGTCTGCCATCGCCTAGCACACGTTACCATTACTTCATAGGCTTTCCCACGTAGCTTCATCGACCGGCGGCATCTCCCCCAATCAATTCACTACGCCTCAATTTCTTCCCCCCGGGTGAATAAATATTGCGCCTCAACTTCCTCTTCTTCTCCATCTTCCAAAAGCCCCAGACCCGCAACCATGTTGTACCACCCACCTTTAGCAGCAACTCCGACGAGGGCAGCGACGAGGGCAACCACCCGAACAACCTCCATTGGTGGGAGCGGGAGCCGGAGAAGAATCGCGCCCGACACGGGCAATGCGGGCGAGGCGGGCTACACTTCGACTCCGACTCCCCCAAGGATTCGGACGACGTGTTCGTCCACAACCCCGACCCCAACGGCATCTTCATCCCCCACTCCGAGAAGTACTGGGAGCGGCAGGAGCGGATGGAGGCTCGTGAAGAAGCTCGTGACATGCGGCGGGCGGCGTTGAGGGAGAAGCGTGCCGCGGCGCAGCGGCGAGCGAACAGGGAGGCTCGCATCGCAGCACGGCTCCGGGAGGAGGGTGAGGCTGCATTCAACGCGGCCCAGAGGGCGACGAGGGCGAAGGACTGGAAGGCAGCAGGGTGGAACCCACCGGCGAGGCAGTAGGACAGCCTCCCGGCGACTTGGATGGCCGACAGATTGACGCCAACTAGGCTAGGGTTTGGGATGGGGCCAGCCCCCTAGTATTTATATATTTTTAATGTTTTTTATCTATGTGTAAAAAGACTACTATGTACATGTCCGTGTCGTGACATGACACTAAATATCGTAATGCTACTATTATGAGTGTTTTAATGTGTATTTTTAATCTAGTTTTAATGTTTTTATCTATTTCCTTCTAGTATCCATTTTATTTGGCCAAAAAATGTGGTAAATCAATTGTGTATTAAAATGCTCAGTCTAAAGGGAGCATGCACTACCATCCAATAAAAACACTTATAAAAATTCTCAGTACTATTACAAATTGAAATTCAAATTTGAACCACTATTAAAAACACTTATAAGTTTCGTATTGGGCCTGGAAAAGCACTATTAGGCCTGGCCTTTCCTAGAACGTGTTGTTGTTTTTTTTTTCATTTAACTGAACTTTGCAAACCCTGCACACACCGCGCGACCTGAACAACATGGTACTTTTGCCAAATTGTTGTTGCATTTTATTGAATGCAAAGATAGTGTGCATAAGATCCATCTCAGAACTATTACAAAGCATGGAAATTGTTAAGCGAACACTGATTGCTTTGTCGAACGGCTAATGATCAAGAGATAAACAAAGCTGAGAGAAATTACACAAAAATAAAATAGCCCGGCCATCAAATTATCCTATTTTTTCAAATTCACAAGTTTCACTAGCTGCTTGTTGATCTTCTTCAACTCCTTCAACCCATCTCTTCCGCAATCCCTTCCGATTTCCCCACCGTAGCAGCAGATCCTAATTGCTCCACCGCCGACGGCAAATTGAACCCCAGGGTTGCGCCCTCCATCTCAATCCTCCTGATGTACTCATCAAGCCACTCAAAATATGTGCATTTCGCCATATCCTGTAAAATGAAAAAAAATTAACCCTAATTCCTAAATCGGATGAAAACGCAAAATTTAGGAAAATAAAAAAAATTGGTAGAAGGGAAACTCAGATCCCACCTTCCCTGGCTCTGCTTTAATCTCTTATTTCACAAACTCACGCCCGGCGTTGCCATTCTTGTCACTCATGGTGACCAGCCTCTTCAGGGGCGTCGTCCGTGGGCAATCAGGGCAGCTGCTCAATGGCACTGGGCCGTAGCGTGGCCATTTGAGCTGGGAGGCGGAAGAGGAGCTCGACATCGTTTATTGGCGTTGCCGTTCGTCGTCGTTGGAGAAGAAGGGGGGAAGAGAGGATGCAGAGGAGGATGCAACGGTCGGGGATTGCTCCACCGCGGGGGCGTGGTGGCTCTGTTTTGAACCAGCTGAGAGCTATGGGTCCCATGCAGTGAGGTGGATAAGCTATGGGTCCCGCGGTGAGGTGGACAAGAGGTAGGTCCCACGCTCGGAGGTGTCCTGTGCTGATGTGGATAAGTTGTAAGTCCCGCTCAGCCCATGTAATTTGAGTTGATAAACTGTCTACCGCTGTTTGAGAAGTGTCGCATGCTAGCTATTTGCGTCGTCAGGAACATCGTATGCGGGCTATTTCTACGAACTACGTTGTTTTCTTTCCAATAACTAGAAAAGACGTCGCATAGGAGCTATTCACCCGCTATTTTAGGGCTGGCCGGTGTTAATTGACTGTGCTAGCTAGCTAAGCGTGACCTTAATTACAGGAAACGGAACGAGCTATAGGAGGAGAGGTGAACCGTGTTAATGACGTGTACTGTCAGTTACCGTCTGTCGCCGGAGCCGGAGCCGGTGGTTGTTGGCCACCGCTGCTGCTGTGCTAGCCCTAGGTAGACGTACATACGCCAGCGACGTACATAGCCTCAGCCCTCAGGCCCAGGCGCCCAGCGCAGTTGAAGCAACGTCCTGCACGTCAGATGCCCAACTAGACGCAATTTTTTTTTTTTTTGGTTCGGGGTCGATTATGACCAAGCAGTACTGTGGCCGATCTTATCAACACAAAACTTCGAGTAAAAAATGACGATATTTGAGTTGTATTTTCTGGGTAGGATATATGTATGCGTGCTTATAGAGATGAATGTATGCGCATATTTGTGAACCCCTAAGATGTACTGTGTTTCACGAAAAAAAATTATATTTTCGACTTTCTTTTAGTGCATGTACTATTGCCAATTGACGGTATAAACGTTTAACAATGCCAAACAGAAATAAAACCAGTTTTTGGAGATTGGGACGGGTATAAACGTTTAACAATAGAAGTTTGATTGACATGCAACAAAACCAAAATTTACTCACATCAAATAATTCTCGAGATAGGGGCGGTCTCACGTAAATTTGATCTATAATATATTTTACTACTAATTTATTTATTAGACTTTTTGGTCTTGGTGTTTTCGGGTTAGGGTTTTCGATCATCGGTTTATCTGCCCACCCCTACCGCTGCATGCACTGCAAAGCTCTCTCCATCGACATGTCGTCATGTTTGATCTCTGTTCCCTTTCGTAACGATACGCCTCACTTTTTATCATGTGGAAAATCAAACAACAATCGGCTCCAACGAACGAAGAGCGACGTCGTCGCGACCGATCGATCACATTCTATACTGCGTACCCTGCAGCTTTGGGTCGTGACTCACGAAGGAGGTCGATCGATCGGTGTCGCCGGTCGTGTGTGTGTCTGCCTTTAGTCCCCCTCTTTCAGCTCAAAGAAAGATGGTGCCCCTTGTGTATGATGCCACTGAACCTTCCCTTCCCCTATATAACGACGCACCCATCCAACGACAGCTAGATATAGCAAGCTCCACACGGTTCATCGATCACCGGAACAAGCTAGCGACAATCAACGTTTCCGGCGGGCGGCCCCCATAATTCAGGCTCATTCAGGCAAGCTTGGAGTGAGGTAGCCGTCCGTTGATCGACAAGTGCGCGTGCTATTACTTCACGGGCATATAGACACACCAGGCCGAATAGCTTGCTTGTTCGTCCGTCCCCACAGCTCGCGCGACCATGGTGTGGAGGCAGAGCTTCCTGGACCTGATCCTCATCCCGCTCAGCCTGCTCCTCCCCATGCTCTACCACGCCTGGCTCTACCGCGCCGTCCGCCGGCACCCACTCTCCACCGCCTTTGGAGTCTACTCTGCCAGCCGCCGCGTCTGGATCTCCGGCATGATGAAGGTACGCACCACCATCCCTCTTCTTGCCTCCAGCACTGTACTCCAACCGAGCGGCACCGCACTGAAACTCTGAACCTCGCCAGGACAACGACGACAAGAAGGGCGTGCTGGTGGTGCAGTCCCTCCGGAACGTGATCATGGGGTCCACGCTCATGGCCACCACGGCGGTGCTCTTCTGCACGGGCATCGCCGCCGTGCTCAGCAGCACCTACACCATCAAGAAGCCCCTCAGCGACGCCGTCTTTGGCGCGCACGGCGAGTACATGATGGCGCTCAAGTACGTGGCGCTGCTGATGCTCTTCCTCTTCGCCTTCCTCTGCCACTCGCTCACCATCTGCTTCCTCAACCAAGCAAGCTTCCTCATCAACACCTCTGCCCTTTCCGGAGACCTCGTGACCGGCGAGTTCATTGGCGAGATCCTCGAGCGCGGGTTCACGCTCAACTTCGTCGGCAACAGGCTCTTCTACGCCGGGGTGCCCCTCCTGCTATGGATCTTCGGCCCGCTGCTGGCCTTCCTGTCGTCCCTCGTCATGATCCCGATACTGTACAACCTCGACGTCGTCAACGTTTCCGGCGGCGGAAAAGGGTCCTCGTCGGAGCACAGCAGCGGCTGCGTCAACGCCAAGGCCGACACGAACGGCAACGGATGCATGCATGTCTGATCAACGATCCACCCAAGCAACAAAGCAAGTGCGGCTCGATTGGTGGAGGAGGAAAAAGATGTTTTGATCAGTTATTATTTGATCCTCGCGTGCGCGCGTCCGTTTGCTTTACAGGATTATTATCATCTTACTTAATGTGTATGCACGATGAAACTGATGATACAGTAGACTGCCACATTGGTGTACTTCAGGGTTCCCTTGTCAGCGAACGAGTGGGTTCTTTCTTGTCAGTTTGTACTAGGAACTAATGCATGACATGGAACCCATATGCGTCTTCGATCGTAGCGCTGCCCCCTTTTTTTTTCTCAGGTGTTCGGTTTTGGTTTACGGTTGAGTTGACAGTATGTGCCTGCCGATGACACTACAGGGCGGGTGTATTTGTAGGCATATTCCTAGCTGGCTTTTATGTGTGTCCATGTCTGTCCCGCTTATTTCGACACTTCTCGAACCGTGAAGCAGCGTATCTGCATATGTGATACGCGACTCCAGTTTTGTTCTACAAAATTATGGATTTGTTGTAAACACTGTGTAGGATTTGTGTGGCCACGATATTTCTGTTTAGCACGGCACGCCTCTATGTGGTTGCATTCCTAGTGCAAGCTAGGGGTAGAAATGGACCGTATGCTATTGGACAGTAGACCGCATGGTTTTTCGATTGGACAGTGCCCGTCCAAGACGGAACCAATATGTTAAGGGTGAGATTGTTATGTCTTATGGAGGTAAACCGAGTCTTGTGGTGCACAATTTGGGTAATTGCCTAATTGGTCACATGCATGTGATTCTGGGCTAGGCCAAGGCAAAGCACCTCCGAGCTAGTTCTGCTAGAATTAAGCGGCCGAATTCACCATTTCCGAACGCTAGGCAAGTGGTGGTTCCAGCTAAACTGCTAACTCGTGAGTTTGCACATGATTTTGTCCACTCACCCTCGTTAATCTCATTCACCTTGTTTCTTCTAATTAGTATAGTGGTGTTTTTCGCTTCATAGTAACGTGAGAGGAGAGTAAGTGGATCAGGTCGTGGGGATCGAAAGCCTTGTTGACGGAGATCGTTGAAAAGGTAGGAGAAAACCGTAGGATTTTTAAAGATCAAAATAAATCAGGTATGCCCAACACTAGTGGAAAACATACCTAATGTCGCGGGCCGTAAGACCCTTTTGTCGCGGGCGGCCAGCCGCGACAACGGAGGCGCGAAAAAAGGTCCAACCTTTTGTCGCGGGTCGCTTAATTACCACCCGCGACATAAGGTCCACCACATGGCAGGCGCGGGGCGCGCAGGGGACACCCCTTTTGTCGCGGGTCGTGGTACGGCCCGCGACAAAAGGCCCAGAGCCCTCCAAAAGGTTTCGGGGCGACGTGGCCAGGCCATTTGTCGTGGCTCCAGACGTGGCCGCGACAAAAGGCTTGGACGAATGCCCTGTTTTCCACTAGTGCAACTTTTGCGCCGGGCTATACACAGGCCGGACTTGACTTTCTCAAATGATTATTTTCAGTTCTTGGGGCGGTTAACCCTATTTAATGCTTAACGTAACAACAAGCGCCCCAAAGCGTACCCTCGAAGAGGTGAAGAACAAGGGCGGATGAACATAGGAGATGATGCACGGCCATCAACGGAGGAGAGGAAACGATAGTGGAGGATGTCGCCATCAAGGCCAGAACCTCACCGAAGATGGGGAACCTAGACGTGGCAGTCGACAACATCGTCGGCGAAGGAGAGGAACAAACTTAGTGTCGGGGGTTGCATGTGATGCGGCGAGGTCTGACATCGCATGAGAAGAGGGGGGGTGGGTAGAAGGAAGGTCGAGGCGATGATGGACTTGTGGCGACGACGGCTCGAGAAGGGCGAGGTGTTGCGGCGACACAGAAGCGGCATGACAGTGGCGCCTTCCGGCCGGTGATGGCGGCCGGTGGATAGACAACGATGGGAAAATTGCGGCCTAAATTTGACGAGCAAACAGTTGTGGCAGCAACGATATATAGCGATCTATAGGGGTTACAATAAAACGACACCGTACTGTAGAATCCGGGCCAACATGGAGCCAGTTCATTTAACTTCACAAACTCAATTAGGACTTCCAATCTAGTTTAAAAAATGAACTAACCCAAAGAGGTTAAACCGATTAAACCATTCTTTCCATATATCTGGTGCGGGGAGGGCCTTGGCCCATCCCTTGCTTCTTTTAAGTGGTCGTATGTGTAGCTGGGGACTCTCGGGGTCCATTCCTGCTCTTTATGCTTTGCCCGACCTAAGTGTGTGAGGTCTTTTCCACAAAAAAAAGGGTAAGGGTATACATAGAACTAATCAGGCCAGTAAACATCCATGTGGTAAATTAATTAGAAACTAAAATCTCACCCCTCGTCTCATCAATGCCGCACGGTCTTGTCAATGCCATCAGGGAGACGTTGGCCAAGGCTATCGTATTTTTTCTTGCCACTGGCAGGCTACAAGTGATTTAGTGGGGAGCAGCGTACTCCAGCTCGCAGACAATGGGAATGAAGAAAGTGTTCATGCATGTCATATCTGCAGAGTCTTACTCTTACATCTTTAGTTTTGATGATGTAGGGTCGTTCCAAGAAAATAAATATAATTATACAAAACTTTTATAATTATTTGTATTTTTATATACCATGTTTTTAACAAAATATGTTCTATATTATCCATTAGCGTTGATAACCACACAATGATGTTCCTAAATATTTGTCATTATGTTTTTCATTATATAGTTTCAATGTTTAACATTAAAAAATATTTTAGTTGTGAAATATGTTTTTCCCATTTTGGATATCACCCTTAACAAAATAATGAAAAGGAACCACCTTAATTAAATACGAAAAACATGACATATACACACTATCTCTTCAACTGATGAATTGTATAGTTTTATTATGTAAATGTTATTCCCTATTTTTAATATCATTAAATATATTGGTAGACATTCCAGAGTGTATGCCTTAAAAATATCTTAATAGAGGTGTTTAATTTATGGTTATGTAAGAAAATTTATAGAAACTTCTGGAGTATAAATTGAAAGCTGACACAATCATTTGTTTCCGTGGTCAAATGTTTTCTACAAGGTACAATAGCTTCGGTGCTAAGTTGACAATATGTTAACAATCTATACTTGTTATTGGAATACAATCCCTTATAGTAAGGACTAAAGAACATAAAACATTTGTGGATTTCTGCAACTTTTTCACACACAAAAAATAATTGTTTCACTGCACCACACTCCGTATCACATATGTATACAAGTGTTCCTGCCAATTTTCAAAATAATAAGTTGTGCATGAAACTGAATATGAGATTGATTTAACATGACTTTTCACAAAACATGCACGACATTCATAGGGGAGACTAGCATCGAAATTAAACTTGCAACTGCAGAGGATCAAAAGAGTGCTTTGTTTGGGGACAAGGCATCAGGTCCATAGTTGAACTTCTACCTGGTTCTGGCAGGACTGGTGGCTAGGGCCGAGGCCCTTTAGGGACAGATTCCTAGCCCTGTTTGCCATTACGGCGAACCCAAACACCTCTGTGGCCCAAGCCAGGTCCAGCGGGCTTTGGGACCTACCCTTCCGCAGAGAGCTTGGTATACAGGAGCGCTCGGAACTTGCAGAAATCCGTAGGGATCTCCAGATGGTTCGTCTGAGGATGGGTCAGGATTCCTTCCTATGGTCGCTCGAACCCTCCGGGAAGTTCTCGGTTCGCTCCTTGTACCTCAAGCTTTGCCACAGTACGCCGTGGAAACACTATGGGGTGCTTTGGAGGATTGATGTTCCTCTCAAGATCAGGATCTTTCTTTGGCAATTCCTGCTCAAACGCCTACCCTCCAATGGCAACATTAGTAGGCGAAGGGGCCCATCTTCGGGGAGATGTGCCCTGTGTGGAGAGATGGAGGATACAAACCACATCTTCTTCACTTGTGTCTTAGCCAGATTCATGTGGAGCGCAGTTAGGAAAATGATGCATTGCACCTGGAACCCCTCGTGTCTTCCAGACATATACAGGTCGCTCCAACATTGCAGGGGCCAAACAAAACGGGTTTTATGGATTAGTTGTGTGGCGCTGTGCTAGACCCTTTGGAATATACGCAACAAATTTACCATTGAAGGGCGCTTCCCATCCTAGCCTGCTGATTGCATATACAAAATATCCTTATATCTACAGCTGTGCTAGACAGGATCGCGAGCGGTGGAGTTGACTATTGGCAGACTACGCGAGGTCCATGCTTCTGCTAGGATGCAGCCATAGCACTATCCTCTGCCAGTTATCTTTTTATCTATGTGTCTTTGTTGTATGGTAGGCGTGTGTTGGAGCACATGGCCTTAGTAGACTCTTGTCAGTTTATATTGTTATGTTCGGTTCGGTGGTGTGAGTTGTAACTTGAATGGTTCGGTGTATGGTTGTGGTTTTATTAATTTAAAGTCGGGCTCTACTCGAGCCTTCCGTCTAACTTGCAACTGCTGTTATAAACGTTTTGTTCTGATGTGGTACACATTGGCCCCGTATGTAAGATTGTTCGTGTAAAGTAAGGTTGACTTTCTATTTTTTCTAGATAGTCAATAGTAGCTTATATACTACAAGTAAAAGGAAATATATAGTAACAAGTACACTGCCGTATTCTCGACCCTCCTTCACTCATGCGCCCTGGGGCAATCGCCATATTTTTCCGGCATACGGACCAACTTTGAGGTGGTGGCTATGGCCTTTTCACAAGCAGAAATGCCCTGATAGTCACCACATCATTGGTGGCACTACATAATAGGATACGACATCAGATATACCAGTGGCGTATCGGTAAGTGGTTATGCCACCACTATGATGTCACAAGTGGTGTATCTTCCGGTGTCACAACAGTGATTTGTTGAATCCACCCGCCTATCTGGTCAAGAAAATAGTGGTAGCTAGCATGCTACTAGTCTAGACGTAGACATGTAGTGGTTGTGTGGCTGCGCCACACTCCCCAGATAGCCCTGTTGTGGGTGGCATGTCGGTGCAGGATGCCACTGCTAGCTAGCCATGTAGTGGGGGCGTGGTTTGGTTTAGGGTTTAGGTTTAGGATATGTTGGATGCATATCTATGAATTTTGTAGTTCATTAAATTAGTATCTATCCTATTTGCATCATACTAGGAGTTATTATGACTGCTTTTAATTATTTATGAGATTTTTCAAAAATCCCGTTAATTTGGTATTTTAGTTTGGATGGAAAAAATTCAAATAACTACTATTAACTTTCAGTGAGCTATGGGACTCAAAAAAAGACAAACTATAACAACACACTTTGAAATTCTCAATACGAATCAAATAAGTTAAAGTCGGTCACCAGAAAATTGGTAGGCTGGTTAGGAGGGCCCATGACATGGCTTCGTTCCTTGGCCATGCCATGGAGGCTCGCCGTCATCATCGAGGCCACGAGCCTCCGTTTTCCTTGTTTTTTCACTAGCCAAAACGTAGGTTCCCTCTCCTTCCTTGTCGCTCCACGGTAGGAGGGAGGTGATTGACACGTCTCAAACATATCTATAATTTCTTATGTTCCATGCACTTTTATGATGATACTCACATGTTTTATACACACTTTATGTCATATTTATGCATTTTCCGGCACTAACCTATTGACAAGATGCCGAAGAGCCAGTTGCTGTTTTCTGCTGTTTTTGGTTTCAGAAATCCTACAAAGGAAATATTCTCGGAATTGGACGAAATCAACGCCCAGGGTCTTATTTTTCCACGAAGCTTCCAGAAGACCGAAGAGGATACGAAGTGGGGCCACGAGGTGGCGACACGCTAAGGCGGCGCGGCCAAGGAGGGGCCCGCGCCACCCTAGTGTGTGGGCCCCTCGTGACGCCTCCAACCCTATCCTTCCGCCTACTTAAAGCCTTCGTCGCGAAAACCCCAGTACCGAGAGCCACGGTACGGAAAACCTTCCAGAGACGCCACCGCCGCCAATCCCATCTCGGGGGATTCAGGAGATCGCCTCCGGCACCCTGCCGGAGAGGGGAATCATCTCCCGGAGGACTCTTCATCACCATGATCGCCTCCGGATTGATGTGTGAGTAGTTCACCCCTGGACTATGGGTCCATAGCAGTAGCTAGATGGTTGTCTTCTCCTCATGTGCTATCATTGTTCGATCTTGTGAGCTGCCTATCATGATCAAGATCATCTATTTGTAATGCTACATGTTGTGTTTGTTGGGATCCGATGAATATGGAATACTATGTTATGTTGATTATCAATCTATCATATATGTGTTGTTTATGATCTTGCATGCTCTCCGTTGCTAGTAGAGGCTCTGGCCAAGTTGATACTTGTAACTCCAAGAGGGAGTATTTATGCTCGATAGTGGGTTCATGCCTCCATTTAATCTGGGACAGTGACAGAAAGTTCTAAGGTTGTGGATGTGCTGTTGCCACTAGGGATAAAACATCAATGCTTTGTCCAAGGATATTTGTGTTGATTACATTACGCACCATACTTAATGCAATTGTCTGTTGTTTGCAACTTAATACTGGAAGGGGTGCGGATGCTAACCTGAAGGTGGACTTTTTAGTCATAGATGCATGCTGGATAGCGGTCTATGTACTTTTTCGTAATGCCCAATTGAATTTCACACTACTCATCATGATATGTATGTGCATTGTTATGCCCTCTTTATTTGTCAATTGCCCAACTGTAATTTGTTCACCCAACATGTTTTATCTTATTGGAGAGACACCACTAGTGAACTGTGGACCCCGGTCCATTCTTTTATATCGAATACAATCTACTGCAAACATTGTTCTTTACTGTTCTTCGCATACAAACATCATTTTCCACACCATACATTTAATCCTTTGTTACAGCAAGCCGGTGAGATTGACAACCTCACTGTTAAGTTGGGGCAAAGTATTTGGATTGTGTTGTGCAGGTTCCACGTTGGCGCCGGAATCCCTGGTGTTGCGCCGCACTACACTCCGTCACCAACAACCTTCACGTGCTCCTTGACTCCTACTGGTTCGATAACCTTAGTTTCTTACTGAGAGAAAATTTGCTGCTCTACGCATCACACCTTCCTCTTGGGGTTCCCAACGGGCGTGTGCTTTACGCGTCAACAAGCTCTTTTTTCTGGCGCCGTTGCCGGGGACCTGAAGAAAAGTTACACCACAGAGATCTCTAACTCCCACGTCAACTGCACGCCAGCAGCTCTTTTTTCTGGCGCCGTTGCCGGGGAGATCAAGACACGCTGCAAGGGGAGTCTTCCACTTCCAATCTCTTTACTTTGTTTTTGTCTTGCTTTACTTTATTTTATTTACTGCTTTGTTTGCTTTCTTTATATCAAAAATACAAAAAAATTAGTTACTTACTTTATTTACTATCTTGTTTGCGTTCTCTATATCAAAAACACAAAAAAATTAGTTACTTGCATTTAGTTTATTTTGTTATCATGACTAGCCCTGTAGCTGTTACTCTATCACCTGAGGAATCGATCTTTACTTTTAAACAAGGGGGTGAGGAGAGTTTTAAAGAAGCCTGGTCTAGAATTTTTTATTTTTATAGTAAAACTGAACCTAAAATGACGCTAAGTTTGCTTCTTAGTAACTTTTATTTTGGGCTTATTCTTCGCTATAGATATGCCTTAGATGCTGTAGTGGGAGGAGATTTCCTTCACTGTGATGGGATCAAGCTTTTAATGCCATAATAAAATTGATTACATCATCTAGCTCCTCTAATAATTTTGATTCATCTCTTTCTAGCGTTCATAATAGATTAAACACTCTCGAAACAAATATGTCATGTTTAAAAGAAGGGTACAACCAGATTCGCGAATATTATGATTATGTTCCATTAAGCTTTGAACCTTCAATGTGGGTGCCTACCATTAAAGTTGCTACTTGTGGTGAAACTTTTCATGCTCGTTGTGTTATTATGTCTGAGTTTTGCCTTATGCCTAAAAGTATTTATGAATCTTTGACACTTTGGGAACTTACTGAAGGAGGAGAAGGAATAACTCTTACTGATAACTCTGTTATAATTCCTAAGGGAATAGCTGAAGGTGTGTTCACAACCTTTCTTGGAAGGACGGTATCCACTGATTATCTCGTTATTGGATGTGTAGGGACAGGAGAAATCACACTTGGAAGATACCTGCTGAAACTCGTGGGAGCAATCATAGATGTGGGGAAAGGCACTCTAAATTTTACCTCTACGCCCGGATGCGGTCACATATTCCCTAAACCAAAGAGTAAGAATAAGAGTAAGAAAGGTAGGCGCAACTCCCCTGGTAAGAATGTCAATGCTTCGTCTCTTGATAATACTTGATTCACACTTTCTGCGCCTAGCTGAAAGGCGTTAAAGAAAAGCGCTTATGGGAGACAACCCATTATTTTACTACAGCACTTTTGTTTTATATTTGAGTCTTGGAAGTTGTTACTACTGTAGCAACCTCTCCGTATCTTTATTTTATCGCATTGTTGTGCCAAGTAAAGTCTTTGATAGTAAAGATGATACTGGATTTGGATTACTGCGCAGAAATAGATTTCTTGCTGTCATGAATTTGAGTAGTATTCTCTGTAGGTAACTCAGAAAAATCTTCCAATTTACGTGCGTGATCCTCAGATATGTACGCAACTTTCATTAAATTTGAGCATTTTCATCTGAGCAAGTTAAGTGCCCCAGAAAAATTCGTCTTTACAAACTGTTCTGTTTTGACAGATTCTGCCTTTTATTTCGCATTGCCTGTTTTGCTATGTTTGATGGATTTCTTTGTTCCATTAACTTTCAGTAGCTTTGTGCAATGTCCAGAAGTGTTAAGAATGATTATGTCACCTCTGAATATGTGAATTTTTGATTATGCACTAACCCTCTAATGAGTTTGTTTTGAGTTTGGTGTGGAGGAAGTTTTCAAGGATCAAGAGAGGAGGATGATACAATATGATCAAGGAGAGTGAAAACTCTAAGCTTGGGGATGCCCCCGTGGTTCATCCCTGCATATTTCAAGAAGACTCAAGCATCTAAGCTTGGGGATACCCAAGGCATCCCCTTCTTCATCGACAACTTATCAGGTCACCTCTAGTGAAACTATATTTTTATTCCGTCACATCTTATGTGCTTTACTTGGAGCGTCTGTATGTTTTTATTTTTGTTTTGTTTCAATAAAATTGGATCCTAGCATTCTTTGTGTGGGAGAGAGACACGCTCCGCTGTTGCATATGAACACATGTGTTCTTAGCTTTATTCTTAATGTTCATGGCGAAGGTTGAAACTGCTTCGTTAATTGTTATATGGTTGGAAACAGAAAATGCTGCATGTGGTAATTGGTATAATGTCTTGAATAATTTGATACTTGGCAATTGTTGTGCTCAAATAGATCATGTTTAAGCTCTTGCATCATGTACTTTGCACCTATTAATGAAGAAATACCATAGAGCTTGTTGACATTTGGTTTGCATGATTGGTCTCTCTAAAGTCTAGATATTTTCTGGTGAGGGTTTGAACAACAAGGAAGACAGTGTAGAGTCTTATAATGCTTGCAATATGTTCTTATGTAAGTTTTGCTGTACCGGTTCATACTTGTGTTTGCTTCAAACAACCTTGCTAGCCTAAGCCTTGTATTGAGAGGCAATACTTCTCGTGCATCCAAAATCCTTGAGCCAAAAACTATGCCATTTGTGTCCACCATACCTACCTACTACATGGTATTTCTCTGCCATTCCAAGTAAATACTTCATGTGCTACCTTTAAACAAATCAAAAGTTACTATCTCTTATTTGTGTCAATGTTTTATAGATCATGAGGAAGTATGTGGTGTTTTATCTTTCAATCTTGTTGGGCAGCATTCACCAATGGACTAGTGGCTTCATCCGCTTATCCAATAATTTTGCAAAAAGAGCTGGCAACGGGGTTCCCAGCCCCAATTAATTAACTTTCATTAATAATTCTCTTCACATGTTTTGCTCTGATTCATCCGTAAGCAACTTAATTTTGCAAATAGACACTCCTCCATGGTATGTGAAATGTTGGAAGGCACCCGAGGATTCGGTTAGCCATGGCTTGAGAAAGCAAAGGTGGGGAGGAGTGTCATCTCTAAATAAAACTAAAATAAATAGACACTCCTTCATGGTATGTGATTGTTGGAAGGCACCCGAGGATTCGGTTAGCCATGGCTTGTGAAAGCAAAGGTTGGAAGGAGTGTCACCCAAAAATAAAAATAAAACTACACTAAAGTACATGTGTAAACAAAAGAGAAGAGGGATGATCTACCTTGCTGGTAGAGATAACGTCCTTCATGGGAGCCGCTCTTTGAAAGTCTGTTTGGCAAGGGGGTTAGAGTGCCCACTACCATTCGTTGACAACAACAAACACCTCTCAAAACTTTACTTTTATGCTCTCTATATGATTTCAAAACTTGAAAAGCTCTAGCACATGATTTTATCCCTGCTTCCCTCTGCGAAGGGCCATTCTTTTACTTTTATGTTGAGTCAGTTTACCTACTTCTTTCTGTCTTAGAAGCAAACACTTGTGTCAACTGTGTGCATTGATTCCTACATATTTGCTTATTTTCATTCATCATATTACTTTGTGTTGACAATTATCCATGAGATAAACATGTTGAAGTTGAAAGCAACTGCTGAAACTTATATCTTCCTTTGTGTTGCTTCAAAGCTTTCTACTAAGAATCTATTGCTTTATGAGTTAACTCCTATGCAAGTCTTATTGATGCTTGTCTTGAAAGTACTATTCATGAAAAGTCTTTGCTATATGATTCAGTTGTTTAAATTATTGTCTTTACCATTGCTTCGAATCACTTCATTCATTACATATGCTTTACAATAGTATTGATCTAGATTATGATAGCATGTCACTTCAGAAATTATCTTTGTTATCGTTTACCTACTCGAGGGCGAGTAGGAACTAAGCTTGGGGATGCTTGATACGTCTCAAACGTATCTATAATTTCTTATGTTCCATGCTACTTTTATGATGATACTCACATGTTTTATACACACTTTATGTCATATTTATGCATTTTCCGGCACTAACCTATTGACAAGATGCCGAAGAGCCAGTTGCTGTTTTCTGCTGTTTTTGGTTTCAGAAATCCTACAAAGGAAATATTCTCGGAATTGGACGAAATCAACGCCCAGGGTCTTATTTTTCCACGAAGCTTCCAGAAGACCGAAGAGGATACGAAGTGGGGCCACGAGGTGGCGACACGCTAAGGCGGCGCGGCCAAGGAGGGGCCCGCGCCGCCCTAGTGTGTGGGCCCCTCGTGACGCCTCCAACCCTACCCTTCCACCTACTTAAAGCCTTCGTCGCGAAAACCCCAGTACCGGGAGCCATGATACGGAAAACCTTCCAGAGACGCCGCCGCCGCCAATCCCATCTCGGGGGATTCAGGAGATCGCCTCCGGCACCCTGCCGGAGAGGGGAATCATCTCCCGGAGGACTCTTCACCACCATGGTCGCCTCCGGAGTGATGAGTGAGTAGTTCACCCCTGGACTATGGGTCCATAGCAGTAGCTAGATGGTCGTCTTCTCCTAATTGTGCTTCATTGTTGGATCTTGTGAGCTGCCTAACATGATCAAGATCATCTATCTGTAATGCTACATGTTGTGTTTGTTGGGATCCGATGAATAGAGAATACTATGCTATGTTGATTATCAATCTATTATCTATGTGTTGTTTATGATCTTGCATGCTCTCCGTTGCTAGTAGAGGCTCTGGCCAAGTTGATACTTGTAACTCCAAGAGGGAGTATTTATACTCGATAGTGGGTTCATGCCTCCATTTAATCTGGGACAGTGACAGAAAGTTCTAAGGTTGTGGATGTGCTGTTGCCACTAGGGATAAAACATCAATGCTTTGTCTAAGGATATTTGTGTTGATTATATTACGCACCATACTTAATGCAATTGTCTGTTGTTTGCAACTTAATACTGGAAGGGGTGCGGATGCTAACCTGAAGGTGGACTTTTTAGGCATAGATGCATGCTGGATAGCGGTCTATGTACTTTGTCGTAATGCCCAATTGAATTTCACACTACTCATCATGATATGTATGTGCATTGTTATGCCCTATTTATTTGTCAATTGCCCAACTGTAATTTGTTCACCCAACATGCTTTATCTTATTGGAGAGACACCACTAGTGAACTGTGGACCCCGGTCCATTCTTTTACATCGAATACAATCTACTGCAAACATTGTTCTTTACTATTCTTCGCATACAAACATCATTTTCCACATCATATATTTAATCCTTTGTTACAACAAGCCGGTGAGATTGACAACCTCACTGTTAAGTTGGGGCAAAGTATTTGGATTGTGTTGTGCAGGTTCCACGTTGGCGCCGGAATCCCTGGTGTTGCGCCGCACTACACTCCGTCACCAACAACCTTCACATGCTCCTTGACTCCTACTGGTTCGATAACCTTGGTTTCTTGCTGAGGGAAAACTTGCTGCTGTACGCATCACACCTTCCTCTTGGGGTTCCCAACGGGCGTGTGCTTTACGCGTCAACAGTGATACGTCTCAAACCTATCTAAATTTTTTATTTTCATGCTTGTTTTACATCAATTCATATATGTTTTGCTTACACTTCGTTGCACATTTATATGATTTCCGGCACTAACCTATTAACAAGACGCCACAGTGCCAGTTTCTTGTTTTCTGCTGTTTTTGTATTTTAGAAAAGTTGTACATGAAATATTCTCGGAATTGGACGAAATAAAATCCGAATTCAATATTTTACCATAACGAAGACAGAGTCCGGAGGGGAGTGAAGGGGGAAGCAGGGCGGCCACACCTGCCGTAGGCGCGACCTCGCCCGCGCCTAGGGGTGGTGTCGGCCACCCTGGCCTCCAACGACATCGCCCCCTCCGCCTATTTATTCACGATCTCGGGAAAACCCTGGATACCCGAGCCTCCATCCAAGAAAAGTTCTGTCGCGGCCGCCATTGCAGAACCCATCTCGGGGGGGGGGGGGGTTCTGAAGCTCTTCACGGCACCCTGCTAGAGGGGGAAATTATTGCCGGAGGCATCTAAATCGTCATGCCCGCCTCCGAATGGATGCGTGAGTAGTTCATCCCTAGACTATGGGTTCATAGCAGTAGCTAGATGGTAGTCTTCTCCAATTTGTGCCTCGTGTTTAGATCTTCTGAGCTGCCCGACATGATCAAGATCATCCTTATGTAATCCTACATGTTGTGTTTGCTGGGATCCGATGAATATTGTATACTATGTTGAGGTCGATTATATATTCATGTCATATGTTATTTGTGATCTTGCATGCTCTCCCTTGCTAGTAGATACTCTGGCCAAGTAGATGCTTGTAACTCCAAAAGGGGGTATTTATGCTTGATAGTAGATTCATCCCTCTAGTTTTTTGGAAGAGTGATAATAACTTCTAAGATTGTGGATGTGTTGTTGCTACTAGGGAGAAAACAACAATGTTTTATCCAAGGGTAATTCTATTATTTACTTTAGACACGTTGCTTAGATAATCTGTTGCTTGCAACATAATACTGAAAGGGTTCGGACGATAACCGGAAGGTAGATTATTAGTCATAGATGCAGTTGGATTACGGTCTATGTATTATGTTGTAATGCACAAACAAATCTCATAGTAATCATCTTGTCATGTATGGTCAATATTCTGTCAATTGCCCAGTGATACGTCTCCAACGTATCGATAATTTCTTATGTTCCATCCCACATTATTGATGTTATCTACATGTTTTATGCACACTTTATGTCATATTCGTGCATTTTCTGGAACTAACCTATTAACAAGATGCCGAAGTGCCAGTTGCTGTTTTCTGCTATTTTTGGTTTCAGAAATCCTAGTAAGGAAATATTCTCGGAATTGGACGAAATCAACGCCCAGGGGCCTATTTTTCCACGAAGCTTCCAGAAGTCCGAAGACGAAACGAAGTGGGGCCACGGGGTGCCCAAACCCTAGGGCGGCGCGGCCCCCCTTGGCCGCGCCGGCCTGTGGTGTGGGGCCCCCGTGCCCCCTCCTGACTTGCCCTTCCGCCTACTTAAAGCCTCCGTGACGAAACCCCCAGTACCGAGAGCCACGATACGGAAAACCTTCCAGAGACGCCGCCAACGCCGATCCCATCTCGGGGGATCCAGGAGATCGCCTCCGGCACCCTGCCGGAGAGGGGAATCATCTCCCGGAGGACTCTACGCCGCCATGGTCGCCTCCGGTGTGATGTGTGAGTAGTCTACCCCTGGACTATGGGTCCATAGCAGTAGCTAGATGGTTGTCTTCTCCCCATTGTGCTATCATTGTCGGATCTTGTGAGCTGCCTAACATGATCAAGATCATCTATCTGTAATTCTATATGTTGCGTTTGTTGGGATCCGATGAATAGAGAATACTTGTTATGTTGATTATCAAAGTTATATCTATGTGTTGTTTATGATCTTGCATGCTCTCCGTTACTAGTAGATGCTCTGGCCAAGTAGATGCTTGTAACTCCAAGAGGGAGTATTTATGCTCGATAGTGGGTTCATGCCTGCATTGACACTGGGACAAAGATGAGAAAGTTCTAAGGTTGTGTTGTGCTGTTGCCACTAGTGATAAAACATTGATGCTATGTCTAAGGATGTAGTTGTTGATTACATTACGCACCATACTTAATGCAATTGTCTGTTGCTTTGCAACTTAATACTGGAGGGGTTTCGGATGATAACCTGAAGGTGGACTTTTTAGGCATAGATGCAGTTGGATGGCGGTCTATGTACTTTGTCGTAATGCCCAATTAAATCTCACTATACTCATCATGATATGTATGTGCATGGTCATGCCCTCTTTATTTGTCAATTGCCCAACTGTAATTTGTTCACCCAACATGCTGTTTGTCTTATGGGAGAGACACCTCTAGTGAACTGTGGACCCCGGTCCAATTCTCTTTACTGAAATACAATCTACTGCAATACTTGTTCTACTGTTTTCTGCAAACAATCATCTTCCACACAATACGGTTAATCCTTTGTTACAGCAAGCCGGTGAGATTGACAACCTCACTGTTTCATTGGGGCAAAGTACTTTGGTTGTGTTGTGCAGGTTCCACGTTGGCGCCGGAATCCCTGGTGTTGCGCCGCACTACATCCCGCCGCCATCAACCTTCAACGTGCTTCTTGGCTCCTCCTGGTTCGATAAACCTTGGTTTCTTTCTGAGGGAAAACTTGCTGCTGTGCGCATCATACCTTCCTCTTGGGGTTCCCAACGAACGTGTGAGTTACACACCATCAAGCTCTTTTTCTGGCGCCGTTGCCGGGGAGATCAAGACACGCTGCAAGGGGAGTCTCCACTTCTCAATCTCTTTACTTTGTTTTTGTCTTGCTTAGTTTTATTTACTACTTTGTTTGCTGCACTAAATCAAAATACAAAAAAATTAGTGCTAGTTTTACTTTGTTTGCTATCTTGTTTGCTATATCAAAAACACAAAAAAATTAGTTACTTGCATTTACTTTACTTGATTCATCATGTTTCCTTTTAATTTTACCACAAAAGACATACCGGTAGGACGTGGGTCTATAGTTGGGAGAAATAATATAGAAGAATTCTTCAATCATGTTAGTACCATTGAAAATTTTGAAGATAGACACTTGGTAGACCTTGCGCCTACTTATGAAATTGCTGCTGCGCATTTAGTTCGCCTGTTGGAAACTAAATTTGTTAATCTTAATCCTATAATCCAACACATGTTTCTCACACTTGGTGATATGGAAGAAGGGGAAAAGAAAGATTTTGTTTTAGAAACCCTTCTTAGAGAATTTGGTGGTCTAGCAAGAGAAGCTAGAAAGGTCTTTGCTAAATTTAATATGCTTGGTTCTCATACTAATTTTGTTAGTCTCCTTGAAAAGATGGATATGGATAGAATAAAGTACACTAATAATATTAATGATGGTGGGGAGATCAAAGCACCAATACCATGTAAACTCCTAGCTATGAATGATGCACTAGAAAATAACTATGCTTGGCTTGTTCCTGAAAATACTAAGTTGTGTGACTTCACAACCACAAATAATAATGATTTCTTATGCACACCTATTGCTCCACCTGCTACTACAGCAGAATTCTTTGAAATTAAACCTGCTTTACTGAATCTTGTTATGCGAGAGCAATTTTCTGGTATTAGTTCTGATGATGCTGCTGCCCATCTTAATAATTTTGTTGAACTATGTGAAATGCAAAAATATAAAGATGTAGATGGTGATATTATTAAACTAAAATTGTTCCCTTTCTCATTAAGAGGAAGAGCTAAAGATTGGTTGCTATCTCTGCCTAAGAATACTATTGATTCATGGACTAAATGCAAGGATGCTTTTATTGGTAGATATTATCCCCCTGCTAAAATTATATCTTTGAGGAGTAGCATAATAAATTTTAAACAATTAGATACTGAACATGTTGCTCAAGCTTGGGAAAGAATGAAATCTCTGGTTAAAAATTGCCCAACCCATGGACTGACTACTTGGATGATCATCCAAACCTTCTATGCAGGACTAAATTTTTCTTCACGGAATTTATTGGATTCAGCTGCTGGAGGTACCTTTATGTCCATCACTCTTGGTGAAGCAACAAAGCTTCTTGATAATATGATGATCAACTACTCTGAATGGCACACGGAAAGAGCTCCACAAGGTAAGAAGGTAAATTCTGTCGAAGAAACCTCTTCCTTGAGTGATAAGATTGATGCTATTATGTCTATGCTTGTGAATGATAGGACAAATGTTGATCCTAATAATGTTCCATTAGCTTCATTGGTTGCACAAGAAGAACATGTTGATGTAAACTTCATTAAAAATAATAATTTCAACAACAATGCTTACCGGAACAATTCTAGTAACAACTATAGGCCATATCCTTATAATAATGGCAACGGCTATGGTAATTCTTATGGGAATTCTTACAACAATAATAGGAGTTCACCCCCTGGACTTGAAGCCATGCTTAAAGAATTTATTAGTACACAAACTGCTTTTAACAAATCTGTTGAAGAAAAGCTTGGGAAAATTGATATACTTGCTTCTAAAGTCGATAGTCTTGCTGCTGATGTTGATCTTTTGAAATCAAAAGTTTTGCCTAATGAAAATCATCATAATAAAATTGTTACTACAGCAAATGCCATCCAAGTTAGAATTAATGAGAATATAAGATTAATGGCTGAACTGCGTGCTAGGTGGGATAGAGAAGAAAATGAAAAACTAGCTAAAGAGAAGAATGTAGCTAAAGTTTGGACTATTACCACCACTAGTAATGCTAATGCTACACATGTTGCTGCACCTCCTACTAATAATAATAAAAGAATTGGTGTTAGCAATGTTTCCACTTCTAATGCAAAGCGCGAGAAACTGCCTGAAACTGCTAAAACTGCTGAAATTGCCTGTGATAAAGCTGCTGAAATTTTTTCCAACATTGGGGATGATGATCCCATTGCTTTAGATTATAATGGTTTGAATTTTGATGATTGCCACATCTCTGAAGTTATAAAGTTCTTGCAAAAACTTGCTAAAAGTCCTAATGCTAGTGCTATAAATTTGGCTTTTACACATCATATTACAAATGCTCTCATAAAAGCTAGAGAAGAGAAACTAGAGCGCGAAGCCTCTATTCCTAAAAAGCTAGAGGATGGTTGGGAGCCCATCATTAAGATGAAGGTTAAAGATTTTGATTGTAATGCTTTATGTGATCTTGGTGCAAGTATTTCTGTTATGCCTAAGAAAATTTATAATATGCTTGACTTGCCACCGCTGAAAAATTGTTATTTGGATGTTAATCTTGCTGATCATTCTACAAAGAAACCTTTGGGTAAAGTTGATAATGTTCGCATTACCGTTAACAATAACCTTGTTCCCGTTGATTTTGTTGTCTTGGATATTGAATGCAATGCATCTTGTCCCATTATATTGGGAAGACCTTTTCTTCGAACTGTTGGTGCTATCATTGATATGAAGGAAGGTAATATTAAATATCAATTTCCTCTCAAGAAAGGTATGGAACACTTCCCTAGAAAGAGAATGAAGTTACCTTTTGATTCTATTATGAGAACAAATTATGATGTTGACACTTCGTCTCTCGATAATACTTGATGCACACTTTCTGCGCCTAGCTGAAAGGCGTTAAAGAAAAGCGCTTATGGGAGACAACCCATGTTTTTACCTACAGTACTTTGTTTTTATTTTGTGTCTTGGAAGTTGTTTACTACTGTAGCAACCTCTCCTTATCTTAGTTTTGTGTTTTGTTGTGCCAAGTAAAGTCTTTGATAGTAAAGTAAGTACTAGATTTGGATTACTGCGCAGTTCCAGATTTCTTTGCTGTCACGAATCTGGGTCTACCTCCCTGTAGGTAGCTCAGAAAATTAAGCCAATTTACGTGCATGATCCTCAGATATGTACGCAACTTTCATTCAATTTGAGCATTTTCATTTGAGCAAGTCTGGTGCCATTTTAAAATTCGTCAATACGAACTGTTCTGTTTTGACAGATTCTGCCTTTTATTTCGCATTGCCTCTTTTGCTATGTTGGATGAATTTCTTTGATCCACTAATGTCCAGTAGTTTTATGCAATGTCCAGAAGTGTTAAGAATGATTGTGTCACCTCTGAATATGTTAATTTTTATTGTGCACTAACCCTCTAATGAGTTGTTTCGAGTTTGGTGTGGAGGAAGTTTTCAAGGATCAAGAGAGGAGTATGATGCAACATGATCAAGGAGAGTGAAAGCTCTAAGCTTGGGGATGCCCCGGTGGTTCACCCCTGCATATTCTAAGAAGACTCAAGCGTCTAAGCTTGGGGATGCCCAAGGCATCCCCTTCTTCATCGACAACATTATCAGGTTCCTCCCCTGAAACTATATTTTTATTCCATCACATCTTATGTGCTTTGCTTGGAGCGTCGGTTTGTTTTTGTTTTTTGTTTTGTTTGAATAAAATGGATCCTAGCATTCACCTTATGGGAGAGAGACACGCTCCGCTGTAGCATATGGACAAGTATGTCCTTGGTTTCTACTCATAGTATTCATGGCGAAGTTTCTTCTTCGTTAAATTGTTATATGGTTGGAATTGGAAAATGATACATGTAGTAATTGCTATTAATGTCTTGGGTAATGTGATACTTGGCAATTGTTGTGCTCATGATTAAGCTCTTGCATCATATACTTTGCACCCATTAATGAAGAAATACATAGAGCATGCTAAAATTTGGTTTGCATATTTGGTTTCTCTAAGGTCTAGATAATTTCTAGTATTGAGTTTGAACAACAAGGAAGACGGTGTAGAGTCTTATAATGTTTTCAATATGTCTTTTATGTGAGTTTTGCTGCACCGGTTCATCCTTGTGTTTGTTTCAAATAAGCCTTGCTAGCCTAAACCTTGTATCGAGAGGGAATACTTCTCATGCATCCAAAATACTTGAGCCAACCACTATGCCATTTGTGTCCACCATACCTACCTACTACATGGTATTTTCCGCCATTCCAAAGTAAATTGCTTGAGTGCTACCTTTAAAATTCCATCATTCACCTTTGCAATATATAGCTCATGGGACAAATAGCTTAAAAACTATTGTGGTATTGAATATGTAATTATGCACTTTATCTCTTAATAAGTTGCTTGTTGTGCGATAACCATGTTCACTGGGGACGCCATCAACTATTCATTGTTGAATTTCATGTGAGTTGCTATGCATGTCCGTCTTGTCTGAAGTAAGAGCGATCTACCACCTTATGGTTAAGCATGCATATTGTTAGAGAAGAACATTGGGCCGCTAACTAAAGCCATGATCCATGGTGGAAGTTTCAGTTTTGGACATATATCCTCAATCTCAAATGAGAAAATTATTAATTGTTGTTACATGCTTATGCATAAAAGAGGAGTCCATTATCTGTTGTCTATGTTGTCCCGGTATGGATGTCTAAGTTGAAGAATAATCAATAGCGAGAAATCCAATGCGAGCTTTCTCCTTAGACCTTTGTACAGGCGGCATAGAGGTACCCCTTTGTGACACTTGGTCAAAACATGTGCATTGTGATGATCCGGTAGTCCAAGCTAATTAGGACAAGGTGCGGGCACTATTAGTACACTATGCATGAGGCTTGCAACTTGTAAGATATAATTTACATGATACATATGCTTTATTACTACCGTTGACAAAATTGTTTCATGTTTTCAAAATCAAAGCTCTAGCACAAATATAGCAATCGATGCTTTTCCTCTATGGAGGACCATTCTTTTACTTTCAATGTTGAGTCAGTTCACCTATTGACATAGGCATCCCAAATGGGCCTGCCGAAGATAGTACCCGGGGTTTACTGAAGGCCCACTACCCGAAGAATAAGAAGATTCGGGAGCCCAAGATATATTAAGGAAAGTTAAGAGTTGTAGTAGGAAGTGTTATTTGTAATCTGGCGGGATGAGTTAGAAACCGTCCCGAACTCTGTAACTTGTATAGCACGAATCCCTCGACTCCACCTCCTATATAAAGGGGGAGTCGAGGGACGAAGAGATAATCGAATCATTGTCTACAAACCCTAGTCTTCACAATCGTCGAGTACTTTTCGGCTGAAACCTTCGAGATCTACTTACCCTCTACTTCCAACTAAACCCTAGCCTACAATCCATAGGCATTGACAAGTTGATACCTTGTCAATTGGCGCCGTCTGTGGGAACTAGAGGCGTAAGGATCTGATCTCGATGGCACGTTCAAGATCTTCGACATCGTCAACCGCAAGCAACACAATGGATCGAGGTAAACAGATCGCTGCTGGTCTTGTCGATTTTGTTCCTCACCCACCCTCCTGTTTGGATGCATATGCGTATCTGGCGGAGCCCATGGAGATGACCTTCGGAAGGTTTCACTTTCGCGTCGAGAATGAGGGATCGTATCGTGTCGAAATTCCGAATTCATCGGGATCGTCGGCGGTCGATTCCGATTTTTCAAGCTATGCATCATCAACCGAGTCAGGAGAAGAAGAAACTTCGGCGACACGCTACGTCAGCACCAGAGCAAGAGAGAAACTCGCCAAGATCTTCAACGACATGTCGTTTGAGTCATCTGCGGACTCATATATAAGCGATGGCTCAAGTGATGTCGACAGTTATGACTTCATCGACAAATCTATCACAGTGGGCAAGGTCTTCATCAATCTCAACGATGATGTCACCAAACCTAACATAGATCTGAGTACAAAGTATCATCAGATTTATGCCATTGAAGATCAAGAGGAAACATCTGAGGCTTTCGACGATCTGGGAAATCCATACGTCGATCCCTCCAATCTGCGACAAGGCCTGGGCAACAAATACGTCGGGCCAGAGCCGCGAGATAGAGTTCAACTTTCACAAGCAGCGTGGGACAGAGCCGCGAGAGCTATGAACGGTACAGAACCAATGGCTACCACGGCCACACCAGAGGAATTACAAGCATATCAATATAGGCTCGCACGAGCTGCCAGGGAATTGGAAAAACAGACAGCTGAGTTGAACAGGAGAAAGGAGGCAGCTTCTGCATCCAGCAGGAGAAGGGCAGATCTAAGTCGACAATCTAGAACTTCGGGTGATAGCCACAGGGAGGCGCGGAACAGAGCAAGATCAAGGCTGCAACACATACCCGAAGCAGAAAGAGAACACTTGGTCCAAAACCTCGACATGTCCTTCATGTCGATAGATACAAGAGGAAACATCATCCCTAAGACACCAGAAGCTGGGTATATGGCGACACATGCTTTTATCCTTGCATCTAAACCACCTCCAGGTGATCCAAGGGAAACATTGTACAATATGGCGGTAGCAGGAGTTGGAGCTATGGGGATAGCGTTTATATCAACGCCTCCCGAAGGAGCGGCAAGGCAAAATAGTCCACGACCTGCAGCAGCAACAGCGGCAGCACCTGAAGGACCAAGTGGAGCAAGAGACACAGCAGCACAAGCAAGGGTCGATAGAGCACGGCAAAGCAGAAGGGATCATCGGCAATCTCCAGAGCTTAACGACGAAGATATGTGCGGCTTACCATGCTTCACGAGGAGAGTCCGAAAAACTCGAGTCCCCTCAGGATTCAAGTTACCCGATAATTTCAAAAAGTTCGACGGCCTTCAAGATCCAGAGGATTGGCTAGTCGACTATCTGGAGACGGTGAAGCTCACAGGAGGAACCAGGGCAACAGCTATGCAAAGCATCCAGGTGCATTTGAGTGGAGCCGCACGATCTTGGATAAAGAAACTCACTCCAGGATCCATCGACAGCTGGGAAAGTTTCGAGGATGTGTTCGTCAAGAACTTCAGATCCACGTGCAAAAAACCTGCGTCGTTAGAGGAGTTGAGAGCATGTCGACAAAAGCCAGACGAGCCAATGAGAAAGTATATCCAAAGGTGGAATATCATCAAAAACTCGGCAGAAAATATATCTGACGAGAGAGCAATAGATGCGTTTGTCGCAGGAATTAGGCGTGGAGATTTTGTCGAGGACTTGGGAAGGACCAATCCAAAGACAGTATCCGCGTTAATGGAGATAGCAAACAGATGGGCAGATGGAGAAGATGCTGTCCACAACAAACGGCACAGGTCACCAGAGGAGGACCGCGGTCGAAACTATCAACCAAGGCGACGATTTCCTCGGCAGTATCCGAACTATGACGCTCCAGGGCAAATTTCGGCAGGCTTTCGGGCAAACACAGGAGGAAGCAACAGAGATGATTATCAGAGAAGCAATGAGCAGCGAGGTGATAACAGGGATGATTCACGCAACAGGCAAAATAGCGGGCCTAGATTCCCAAGGCCTTTTGTGTCCCCTGAAGAGATGATGAATGGACCGTGTCAGATGCACTTTTTCCTTGATAGCAACGGTAAAAGACAGTCAGGGCACCTGCAGAAGACCGTCGAAATTTTCAGGCAATGTTGCGGTATGCAGAAAACGCTAACGCGCGAGCAACACAGAGAAATCCTCGGGAACCCAGAAGCGAGATTCACTTGCCGCCTCCTCCCGCGATTACAGACGACAATTGGCATCAGCTCAGAATAGCAGCAGCACCTACACCACCACCTTATGTTGATCCTAACTCCAACGGAGCGGTGTCGATGATTCAGAAGGGGAGGCCGTCCAATAGAGCTCAGAAAGTAATCTCACGACAGGTGTTTATGGCAGAAAAAATGCCTCCACCAACAGTTGAGTATCTTAATTGGTCAGGACAAGATATTGGCTTCACCATAGCAGATCATCCGCAGCAAGTTCCTCGACCAGGGCAGTCAGCACTTATTCTGCCAGCAGTTATCGCGGGATTTGATGTCTCTCGAGTGTTCATAGACGGCGGCAGCAGCCTAAACCTTATGTATGCAGATACATTGAGGAAGATGAACATATCCTTAGCAAACTTGAAACCAACAGACACAAGGTTCCACGGCATCACACCGGAGAAACCAAGTTATCCATTGGGGAAGATCAATCTTGACGTTCAGTTTGGGACCCGAGAAAATTATAGAATCGAGAGGCTCGAATTTGAAGTCGTGGATTTTCCGTCGCAATACCACGCTCTGTTGGGACGACCAGCATATGCTAGGTTTATGGCGGTACCACACTATACATACCTGCTGTGGAGGTTGCCTGGACCAAAGGGACCAATCACAGTCAAAGGAAGCTTTGCCTTAGCCGATAAGTGCGATAAGGACTTTCACCGGCTGTCAGAAACTTTCGGGATGCAAGCTGAGTACTTGGCGTCAAAAAGCATGACTGATTACGACGTACTGCCAGACGTTGGAAGGCCAAACAAAGAATCAACTTTCAATACCGAGAAAAATTCAAAAGAAGTGCAGATTCACCCGACAGACCCAAAAAAGACGACATCTATCGCAAACGACATGGATATCGCATAGGAAAGCGCGCTCGTCAAGTTCCTCCGTGAGAACTGGAAAATCTTCGCATGGTGTCCAGCTGACATGCCAGGAGTACCCAGGGAACTTGCCGAGCACCACCTAAACTTGGATCCAGTAGCGAGACCAATCAAACAACCTTTGCGGCGTTTTTCGGAACCAAACCGCAAAGCCATGCTATCGAAATAAATCGACTTGAGGAGGCTGGTTTTATCAAAGAGATATCTACAGAAGCCACATGGGTAGCTAACCCAGTGATGGTGCCGAAGAAACACACGACAGTCCTTCGCATGTGCGTCGACTTTACGTGTCTCAATAAACATTGTCCTAAGGATCACTTTCCCCTCCCAAGGATCGATCAAATCATCGACTCCACGGCAGGCTGTGAACGTCTTTCCTTTTTGGATGCATACTCTGGTTATAACCAGATCAGATTAAAAGAAGATGATGAAGCCAAAACAGCGTTTATTACACCTTACGGCGTGTTCTGCTACAAGACAATGCCCTTTGGTCTAAAAAATGCGGGAGCAACATATCAGAGGATGATGCAGAAGTGTTTAGCGACACAGATCGGGAAAAACGTGCAAGTATACATCGATGATGTCGTCATAACGTCAAAAAAGGGGGCAACGCTGATCGAGGACCTCAAAGAAACTTTTGACAACCTCGACAAATTCTGCCTGAAGTTGAACCCGACGAAGTGTTCTTTTGGCGTCCCAGCAGGAGAACTTCTGGGGTTCCTAGTTTCAGCAAGAGGGATTGAAGCAAATCCCGACAAAATACAAGCTATAGTAACAATGAGGAAGCCAACAAAGTTGAAAGAGATACAGCAGCTAACTGGGCGAGTCGCAGCTTTGAGCAGATTCGTCGCCAGACTGGGAGAAAAAGCGTTACCATTTTACGCTCTGATAAAGCAAGGAGATAAATTCCAATGGAACGAAGAGGCCGACAGAGCTTTCGAGGATTTGAAGCGCACAATTTCGACACCACCAATTTTGGTGGCGCCAAAGGAAAAGGAACCTCTCCTGCTGTATATTGCAGCCACACCCCAAGTGGTTAGCACGGTGTTAGTTGTTGAAAGAGAAGAAGAAGGGAAAATCCATGGAGTGCAGAGGCCAGTATACTTCGTGAGCGAAGTTTTGTCGCCCTCAAAACAAAGGTACCCTCAGTACCAAAAGCTAGCATATGGAGTGTTCACAACAGCACGAAATTGCGCCACTATTTTTCGGCACACCCGATCATAGTGGTCAATGAAGCTCCCTTGTCAAATATACTAAACAATCCAGAAGCTACGGGTCGTGTCTCCCTTTGGGGAATAGAACTTTCCCCTCGGGACATCACGTATGAAAAAAGAAAAGCAATCAAGTCGCAAGTTTTGCCAGACTTCATCGCAGAGTGGATGGAGTTGCAAAACACAGGACCTCCAGACTTGTCGAGAACCTGGACCATGAACTTTGATGGGTCCAAAAGACTAGAAGGGGCTGGCGCAGGAGTAGTACTCATATCACCTGAAGGCGACAAGTTGAAGTACATCCTTCGGATGACGTTCCCTAACGCATCTAACAATGAAGCAGAATATGAGGCTCTCATACACGGGATGAAGATGGCGAAAGCCTGCGGTGCAACTCGACTAAAAATCTTTGGCGACTCACAATTGGTGGCTCAGCAAGTTATGAACCAATGTGACGCAGTCAATGATAGCATGATGGCATACAAGGAGGTGTACAACGAGCTCGAGAAGTTGTTCGATGGATGCGAAGTAAATCATATTAGTAGGTTGAGCAACGACGAAGCCGATGTTCTTGCAAACATCGGGTCGCAATGCCTTGCAGTCCCGCTGTGTGTATTACGGGAAGAGATAACAGAGATCCACCAAATCGACAAAATCAAGAAGGAGAAGAAACCCTCGGGGGCTACCAAGGAAAAGCAAGAGGAAGAAGAAGAAGATCAGGACCTGGTCATGGTGATACAGATACCATGGATGCAGACGTACATATCGTACATCCTCAGGAAAGAAATACCCGATGATCCAGTTGAGGCAAGGCGAGTAATTCGACGCTCCAAAGCTTTCACGGTAGTCAAAGGGGAATTGTACAAGCGGAGTATTTCAGGCGTCCTGCAAAGATGTGTCACACCCGAAGAAGGAAGAATAATTCTGAAGGATGTACACGAAGGAATATGTGGCCACCACGCAAGTAGTCGAGCTATTGCAGCCAAGGTTTTTCGGGCAGGATTCTACTGGTTGACAAAGAATCGAGGACGCCAAGGACATAGTAAGAACTTGCGACGCGTGTCAAAGGTTTGCCGCAAAACCTCACTCTCCAGCAGCAGAGCTAGCACCAATACCATTGTCATGGCCCTTTGCCCAATGGGGACTTGATATGGTGGGCAAGTTACACAAATCCTGGCCAGGAGGAAAGGAGTATATGCTAGTAGCTGTCGACAAATTTACAAAGTGGATAGAAGCGAAGCCGATAAATTCACCAGACGGAGCATCCGCAGTAAAATTCATAAAAGGCCTCGTCTTCAGATTTGGAGTGCCCCACAGCATCGTCACAGACAACGGCAGTAACTTCACATCCCACGAATTCAAAGATTATTGCGAAGAGGTGGGTATCAAGTTGCACTTTGCGTCAGTTGCACATCCTCAAACCAATGGGCAAGTCGAGAAAGCCAATGGCATCATCTGCAATGGCATCAAGAAACGCTTGTTAGGACCACTGGAAAAAGCTCGACATACCTGGCCAGAAGAACTACCAAGTGTATTGTGGAGCATCCGAACAACACCAAACACAGCAACACAGGAAACTCCGTTTTTCTTGGTTCATGGAGCAGAAGCAGTATTACTAATCGAGATAGAGCACAACTCTCCACGCGTCGTCGAATATGACGAAGAAGTGTCGAGAAAAGCGCTAGAAGATGATGTCGACGCACTTGATGAAGCTCGAGATGAAGTACTGTCTCGGGTAACCAAATACCAACAGGACTTGAAGAATTACCACAGTCGACGTTTGCGGCCAAGATCTTTTCAGGTGGGAGACCTAGTTCTTCGGCTCACGCAAAAAAGTCATGAAAAACTCGAGTCACCATGGCTTGGCCCTTACATTGTCACGGAAGTAATCGGAGGAGGAGCATACAGGATAAAGGACAAGAAGACAGGGGTGGAGGAGCCAAACCCCTGGAACGTGGCGCAACTCAGGCGGTTCTACGCCTAGAGTTGAAATATAGTCCTTGTAAAACTTCAATGTACTGAAACGCCCGCGAGTTTTCAGACGCACTCTTTTCCTTTTTCGGGGCACCGAGTGGGGCCGGGAAAGGTTTTTAATGAGGCGGGCTCGCGGTGCTGCAATATAATAAAGATAGTGTCAATATAACCTTTTCTTTATCGACATGCTTAAAGTCTCTGCTCCGACGAATTTCAATATAGTTCATCGAAAAAGAAAAGCCTTGCCTTGGTATTAAAATACCTCGTGAGTCAATAAAAACACAAAATAGTACTCAATAAAGAAGCTCGGGGGCTCATATTCGCCATAAATACATAAATGCCTTGGTTCAAAACCTCGCAATATACAAATACAGTAAAGAGTCACCAAAACACTCGGGGGCTAGACAAACATAGAAATATAATGATTGCTTCACAATATAATCATAGTCATGGGTCACAAAGAAGAATTATCTACAAGGGGAAAACAGCTAGCCTTGATTCAATATGTCATCAAGGGTAACTCTGTTTTCTTCAGGAGCAGCGCCAAGAAAATCAGCATAATGACCATCGGCAAAAAAATCGGCGTCCATCCGAAGAAGGTCTTCAATCATTTCTTCGGCTACAGGCGAAACCTTCGTGTTAATTCGGTCAACACCAACTCTTCGACGTTTTACCTTCTGATGAACTTTCGCGACAACTTGGGTAAGGTCAAGATTTGAGTGGCAGATCTGGAGCATGATAAGAGCAAATCTGGCGCCAGCTACCAATTGAGCTTTGACGAAGTCATGGATCCTGTGAGCTTCTTTGAATTTCTCCATTAACTCAGGAAGAGTTTTTGGTTGAATGTTCCGAGGAAACATGGAGTTATAAACCATAGACAAGGTCTTGGTACAGAAGTCAAGGAAGTCGCGAGTTTGAGAGGTGCGATCCTGAAACCTGACGATTTGGCGGGTCCTCTCCGGAGTAGCCCAAAATAGAGAACCATGGTCAAGGGAAAGGTTAACAAGGAGGTTCGTCCTAGTATTTACCCTCTCTTCCTCGGCAGCAGCATCAATAAAGGAACCTATCAAAACAACGAAGTAGAAACCTTTAAGAGACATAGCATGAAGATGAAAGATATCGGAGGATGAAACAAGCATACCCGACATATCCAGATCGGCTTCATTCATTAACTCGAGCATGAAATTTTCTCGAGTAGTCGCCTTTTCAGCCTCGGAAGCAGCAATTTCCTTAGCAGCCACGGCCTCGCGAGCTTGCTGAAGTGCAATTTTTTCGGCTTCAGATGACTTATGAGACTTCTCCATCATCACAAGTGTTTGTTTCTTCGCATACTGAAGTTGCTGTCGAAGTTCATCCAGTTCTTGCGACAAGGTATCTTCGACAGGTGCAGTATCAGCAAAAGCTCTCCTCGAGCGAGAAGAAGAAGGCGAAATATTGGAAGGAGCGGAAGACGGAGTATAGTTATCAAATATCAACTGAAATTTAGACAAGACAACATCAAACAACAAGCAAAGATAGAGTTTTCATTAATCTCTCGGAATAATTACAAAGGCATTACAGTGGAGCTAAGGAAGTACGTGTCGCCAAATGACTACTTTGGCGACAAGAGCAAAAGAAACATAGAAAGAAAAATAAAGAGGCATGCAACTAGACCTCCGGCCTTGATGAGCTAGGAGTCGACGCTGGTTTGATCCCGAGATAGGCCAAGATCTTCTTCGTGTTGGGCTTGGCTGCCTTAATCAGCGACCTCCATCTTGATTGCTCTATCTGCTCGGTGTCGCCAACTTTCGTCCAATCAATAGCCTGTTGACTGTCAGCAACCAAAGCAAACAGTGCTTTCGACGGCAATTTTCATATTTTCTTGGCGCATCTTCAGTCCAAGGTCTTCTGGTGAATTGAACATCTTGGCAAGGTTAAGGAAAGTCGAGGGCTCCTCTTTCTTCGGGAAGAAGTAGGGGAACAACGCCGACAATCCTGCATTAGCATTTGCCACGCCTTCACGAATTTCGGACCCATGCAGCTCCAGATAGGAAAGTGCGTCAAGGAGAGGGTCATCGACAGGATTCGCCAGATCAAAATCTTGGTTTGTTTGATCTGTCAAGAAAACAAAGCGTTGGTCAAACAATAAGAAACAGCGGCTCTCATAAAAATAGAAGAAATCAATAATATTACTGAAAGTGCGGCGACTTTGTGTTTTCAGGCGCTTGAGAATCCCCTGTTCACGAGAAGCTTGTGCAGCTTTGTGCTCGTTTAAGGCAGATGCAGTATCCTCAAGTTTTTTCTGCAGTTCCTCGACACTAGCAGCTTTTGCCTTGGCTTCATCAGCCTCGGCCTTGGCTTCGTTAGCAACAAGTTCGGCTTTCTTACGAGCCGCCTCACTTTGCTCAAGTTTTTGAGCAAGTGCGTCGGCACGTTTGTTGGCCTCTGCAAGTTTCTCTGTCGAGATATAAAAAAGAGAGAGAAGAAAGATCAAAAATCGCGACAAGCAACAGGAGCAAAAAGTCAAGGAAAAACGGCAAGTATAAAAGTTGTTACCTTCGGCTCTGCTAGCATACTCACGGTACCCAATAAATTGGGATCCGATGCGGAGAAGCTCTTTGATCATGGGCTGTTAAAGAAGAACACAGCAAGAGAAACATAGGCATGAAAAAGAGAGTGAAGGCGCGAAGAAGCAAAATAGCGGAAATATAGATATCGACAAACTTACATCATCTAAGAGCAGAGTCGACGAGCTGCCCAATTGAAGGGCAGGTTCAAGATTTGTTTCAATCCTTGTCCTTTTTGGTGAAGGAGCAAGGGGGCTTGCTGGTGGAGTTGTGGTGACGACGTTTTGCTGAGGAGGCGAGGATTCTTCTCCTTCAACTAGCGTGTCTGAGGCAAGTACAGTATATGACGTGCTTGTCCGAGGAGCTACGTCAACAGTTGGTACTTCTTCCTCGTCATCACTGTTGATCAAAAAATCGGCAGCATAAAAAGCAAGACAAGATAAATATTTCGAGTACAAACATAGGAAGAAATAAAGACGACTTACGAGCTGACGAAGGATTCAATATAAGGATCATAAGCTGCCTTCGGATGAGAAGGAACAACTTTTTCAGCCTTAGAAGTGCCAGAATCCTCGGCATCATTCCTTTTCCTTTTGTTCCTTGGGGAAACAGCAGGAGGAAGGGATTGCGTCGACTCACTGGCTTCAGATTCAACTTCTTTTTCATGGGAAGCCGCAGATTTGTGAGAACCTGCGACTTCACTTTCAGGAATAGAAGAACCTTGGATGTCTTCGGCAACGATAGCCTGTTCTTCGACTTCTCCATCCTCAGGAAGAGGAGGAAGGGAAGTCATAGTAGGATGGTTCTGTAAGAAAATAGCGACAAACGAAAAATTAGAGCGATACCAATACAATGAGATGCAGGGAAAATTCGGAACAAGATAGAAACTCGAGAAGACAAAATACCTCGGGGAGAGGATTGGCGGAGCTGTATGGTTCCACGCGACAAGAGGAGGGAATAGGATCCTTCTTGGCCAGGCGGGAAACTCTTCGAATCAATTTCTCCAAGTCCTTTGCAGAAAGATCACTGGAGATTCTATTGGCGTCGTTTTCACCAGAATACGTCCAAAGGGGATTTTTGCGAGCCTGAAGAGGCTGCACTCTAATCCTAAGAAAGTAGGCAGTGATTTGAACACCAGACAGCTCTTTGCCTCGAGTGTTTTGAAGCTGATGAATACGAGACATGAGTGCCTCTGTCGCCTTTTTCTCTTCATCGGAAGCTTCGGCATCCCAGGAGCGGCGGCGCTGAATTTTGGCACTTCCGTCGAAAGGATATATGTTGTGTTCTATAGAGTTGGCGCTTTCTTCGTGAATGTAGAGCCACCTTTTGCGCCATCCTTGGACAGAATCAGGAAATTTGACGTCGAAGTAATCGACATCAGTTCGGACACAGATAACAACGCCGCCTATGTTATAGGTGGCGTTGTGGGAGCCATTGCGGCGGAGGCAGAAAATGTGTTTCCACAGAGCCCAATTAGGAGGGATTCCGAGGAAGCATTCGCAAAGTGTGATAAAAATGGAAATGTGAAGGATGGAATTGGGGGTCAACTGGTGCAGTTGAATCCCGTAAACAAAAAGAAGGCCGCGGAGGAAATCGTGAATTGGGGCCGAAAGGCCGCGGATGAGGTGATCAACGAAACTAACCCGATACTCCATTGGAGGGTTGGGGTAGCTTTCTTCGCTGGGAAAGCGGATGGCGTCTTCCTTCTTCATGAGGCCAAGCCTCTTCAGAGTGTTGACGTCCTGGTTGGAGATTTTAGATCTCTCCCACTCAAGATCTTCGGTGGCCATCTTGGATTCTGGAGTGCTGTGGCGAGTGAGTCGCGTACGCGGTGGCATCAACGGCAATGGGCAAAGCAATGTTCGTAAGTGCGGAAGATCAGAGAGAGTTGGGTGCAGGGGAAGCTTTTGCGAAGAGGAACAGATGTGCGGCGCAAGCGAGGGAGTGAACGGAGGTTGAAGAAAGGTTTATATAAGAATCGGGTGAAGCAATGCACCGTTGGATGAAGAAATCATGTGGTGACAACAAATCTTCTAGATAAAAGGGTAAAAAGGTATTTTTACTGAGATAAGCGTTACCGTACGTGCGCCAGGAAAAGCGGAGGACGTGTGTCCCCCACTTGCACGACGTGTCAACGTGGTAGAAGCAATGGACCCACAGGGCAGAAAAATCACGACTATTAAACAGAGATGAAGTAAATTTGATTAAGGGAAGCATGCCGACAAGAAAATAAAAGAAGATTGGCGACAGGAGGAGTTATTTGAATACTTCGGGAGCCTTTGATCAAATACAAGTTTTTGCCCAAATGCTCGGGGGCTACTTCGACAAAAAGTAAAATTTCGAGTATGGCAGTATAGACATTGGTGGAGCCTACAACCAAGCACAAGTTCTTGGCTGTAGCCTCGGGGCTACTCCCATCGGGAGCGCTGTTCGCGCACCCGAGAGATAAAAAGAAGATCATATTGGAACATAATGACAATATAGTGACAAGGTGGACTAAAATGTTGAGCCTACAACCAAGCACAAGTTCTTGGCTGTAGCCTCGGGGGCTACTCCCATCGGGAACGCTGTTCGCGTACCCGATGAAGTTCAAAAATAAAAGATAGAAAAGCAAGAGAGTATATTTCGAGTTATAATTAACTCTACATATACTCCCATCGGGAAAGCAATATAAGTCATATTTGACTCGATAAAATGTGCCATTCCAACAGCCGGAAAAGCACTCGACAATATATTCTCAGAACGCCAAAGTTGCGATCAATTTCTGAATGCCGCAAATTTGCGAAGGTAAGACCCCAGATCCGTTCTGCTGGGCGTGGCATCGCCAAAGACTGCGCTCTGCTACTTTTATCCGTATCAACAGATACGAAGAAAAATCCTAACGGACGCGTTAGGTACCCGATAAATTTGACTGGGACTCGACAGAATGGTAAGACCTTAAGCGGCACCTGTCGAAGTTTACACCAGTATCCCGAGATCATGTCCAGGGACGTGATCTTGAAGTAGGTTTTTGCGGATTGCCACTAGAGCAGTTAACTAGTACCTGATCCGTCAGATGAACTAGCCCCAACTACCATTATCCCTGTACAATATAGAATTTTATGTGAAGAAGTATAAAAAGGTTAAAGCTTTCGAATAAAAATAAACAGTGGAGATTTTCCCTGACTCTACGATTCAAGCAAAATCTCGGGGGCTACTGACATAGGCATCCCAAATGGGCCTGCCGAAGATAGTACCCGGGGTTTACTGAAGGCCCACTACCCGAAGAATAAGAAGATTCGGGAGCCCAAGATATATTAAGGAAAGTTAAGAGTTGTAGTAGGAAGTGTTATTTGTAATCTGGCGGGATGAGTTAGAAACCGTCCCGAACTCTGTAACTTGTATAGCACGAATCCCTCGGCTCCACCTCCTATATAAAGGGGGAGTCGAGGGACGAAGAGATAATCGAATCATTGTCTACAAACCCTAGTCTTCACAATCGTCGAGTACTTTTCGGCTGAAACCTTCGAGATCTACTTACCCTCTACTTCCAACTAAACCCTAGCCTACAATCCATAGGCATTGACAAGTTGATACCTTGTCACCTATTTCTCTCCACTTCAAGAAGCAAACACTTGTGTGAACTGTGCATTGATTCCTACATATTTGCTTATTTCACTTATTATATTACTCTATGTTGACAATATCCATGAGATATACATGTTACAAGTTGAAAGCAACCGCTGAAACTTAATCTTCTTTTGTGTTGCTTCAATGCTTTTACTTTGAATTATTGCTTTATGAGTTAACTCTTATGCAAGACTTATTGATGCTTGTCTTGAAGTGCTATTCATGAAAAGTCTTTGCTTTATGATTCACTTGTTTACTCATGTCATATACATTGTTTTGATCGCTGCATTCACTACATATGCTTTACAAATAGTATGATCAAGATTATGATGGCATGTCACTCCAGAAATTATCTGTGTTATCGTTTTACCTGCTCGGGACGAGCAGAACTAAGCTTGGGGATGCTGATACGTCTCCAACGTATCGATAATTTCTTATGTTCCATGCCACATTATTGATGTTATCTACATGTTTTATGCACACTTTATGTCATATTCGTGCATTTTCTGGAACTAACCTATTAACAAGATGCCGAAGTGACAGTAGCTTATTTCTGCTGTTTTTTGTTTCAGAAATACAAGTAAGGAAATATTCTCGGAATTGGACGAAATAAACGCCCAGGGGCCTATTTTACCACGAAGCTTCCAGAAGTCCGAAGACGAAGCGAAGTGGGGCCACGGGGTGCCCAAACCCTAGGCGGCGCGGCCCCCTTGGCCGCGCGCCGGCCTATGGTGTGGGGCCCCGTGCCCCCTCCCGACTTGCCCGTCCGCCTACGTACAGCCTCCGTGACGACACCCCCACTCCCGAGAGCCACGATACGGAAAACCTTCCAGAGACGCCGCCAACGCCGATCCCATCTCGGGGGATCCAGGAGATCGCCTCCGGCACCCTGCCGGAGAGGGGAATCATCTCCCGGAGGACTCTACGCCGCCATGGTCGCCTCCGGTGTGATGTGTGAGTAGTCTACCCCTGGACTATGGGTCCATAGCAGTAGCTAGATGGTTGTCTTCTCCCCATTGTGCTATCATTGTCGGATCTTGTGAGCTGCCTAACATGATCAAGATCATCTATCTGTAATTCTATATGTTGCGTTTGTTGGGATCCGATGAATAGAGAATACTTGTTATGTTGATTATCAAAGTTATATCTATGTGTTTTTTATGATCTTGCATGCTCTCCGTTACTAGTAGATGCTCTGGCCAAGTAGATGCTTGTAACTCCAAGAGGGAGTATTTATGCTCGATAGTGGGTTCATGCCTGCATTGACACCTGGGACAGTGACAGAAAGTTCTAAGGTTGTGTTGTGCTGTTGCCACTAGGGATAAAACATTGATGCTATGTCTAAGGATGTAGTTGTTGATTACATTACGCACCATACTTAATGCAATTGTCTGTTGCTTTGCAACTTAATACTGGAGGGGGTTCGGATGATAACCTGAAGGTGGACTTTTTAGGCATAGATGCAGTTGGATGGCGGTCTATGTACTTTGTCGTAATGTCCAATTAAATCTCACTATACTCATCATGATATGTATGTGCATAGTCATGCCCTCTTTATTTGTCAATTGCCCAACTGTAATTTGTTCACCCAACATGCTGTTTGTCTTATGGGAGAGACACCTCTAGTGAACTGTGGACCCCGGTCCAATTCTCTTTACTGAAATACAATCTACTGCAATACTTGTTCTACTGTTTTCTGCAAACAATCATCTTCCACACAATACGGTTAATCCTTTGTTACAGCAAGCCGGTGAGATTGACAACCTCACTGTTTCGTTGGGGCAAAGTACTTTGGTTGTGTTGTGCAGGTTCCACGTTGGCGCCGGAATCCCTGGTGTTGCGCCGCACTACATCCCGCCGCCATCAACCTTCAACGTGCTTCTTGGCTCCTCCTGGTTCGATAAACCTTGGTTTCTTTCTGAGGGAAAACTTGCTGCTGTGCGCATCATACCTTCCTCTTGGGGTTCCCAACGAACGTGTGAGTTACACGCCATCACCCAGCTGTAATTTGTTCGCCCATCATGCTATTTATCTTTATGAAGAGACACCTCTAGTAAACTGTGGACCCCGGTCCTTTCCTTTACACTGATAAATTCAACCACAACAATTTTGCTTTGTTACTTTCCGCAAGCTTTGTTTTCTTTAATTACTGCAAACATCTCTTTTTCACTCGATACGTCTAATCCATTGTGTTCAGCAAACTGGTGAGATTGACAACCTCACTATAAGTTGGGGCAAAGTACTTTGGTTGTATTGTGTGCAGGTTCCACGTTGTTGCTGACGCCGATAGTGCGCCCTGCCACTAGTAAGCTAGCAACACCTTCAGAAGTGACGCATTTCTCCTACTGGTCGATTATACCTTGGTTTCTTACTGAGGGAAAACTTGTTGTTGTGCTCATCACACCTTCCTCTTGGGGTTTCCCAACCGCTTCCACAACAACCGCCACCAAAATTGTTTGGTGCCATCACTGGAGCACCATCAGGAGGGGAACCTCGTTCCTCTGATTTGTAGTTAGGGTTAGGGTTTGACTGTTATGGTGCGTTGTTGTGGTGGTGGGACCGGCGTAGACCTTTGCGGTGACATCTCGAAGTTGATGGCCATGTGTGCTTATTGATTCTTCAGATTGGTAGTTTGGTATTCTCGCCGTTCTTCAGATCTGATGAGATCTGCTTCTCGACGTGTCGCTGGTGTTCGTCGTTGTCCACGACGACGCTGCGAATCGGGGCGAGGTGGATGCTCTGGAGCGAGGATGTTAGTCTGGAGGTGGTGGATCTATCGTTGTTTCGCGACTTCATCGACAGGATGCGGTGGATCTTGGTTTAAGGAAGCACGGGGACATCCCCCGGTCGGCGTGCCACAGCGACACGTGCCTCGCTGGTTGCAGCGGGCCTGTTCATCGACTCACAAACTTCATTGGCGATGGTGCTTCTTTGGATCTGCCAATGGTGGAGGTTCGGCATCTCCTAAAACATGTTCCTAGACGGTGGTTGAGTTTGGCGGCAGCCACTAGTTTCGGCGAGTGCGGAAAACACTAGGGATAGTTTTGTATTTTTCTATCTTTTAGCGTTCTATCTGCATAGTAGAAAATCTGTTTTCAGTTTCCATGTTTGTTGGTTCTTGTAATTGATTTTCTTTTAATAAACTTACATGGTTGATCTCAAAATAAGAAAAACTTGGTTTGATCTAAAAAAAACTATAGACTTTGTTGTTTTCTGTTTGCTTTGTGTTGATTTTTACCATGGTTCAACGTGCTAAATATTTTGATTGCTTGACCACACCACATGTTGGTATATACTAGAATTTTTTTTGTTTTTTTCTATAGTTTCAAAATATAGTAACAAGTTTTACCTGTTTGGATATTCATAAATATTGGCAGATGCATGAGGTGTAGAGAAGATGAGGACGTGGGCATAGCCCAGGGGTTGGGGTCGCAGTGGCGCATCCTAATTACCAGAGTTCGAGTCCTGTTAGGAACGAATTTCTGGAATTCTCACGCTGAGGTCCCGCTTCTACTATATCATTTAGTGTCTAATTTCTCGTAGCACTAATTTATTTTTTAAAATATTCGCAGATGCATGAGGTGTAGTTTTATGTACGTCGTTCTTCACTGTTAGAGTTTTCGTATTTTATTAGTAGCTCTTAAATTAACAAAAAAATCAGGTTAAGCAAACCTTTTAGTTATCTGCATGCGCAAAAATTGGCACAATGTTCTTACGATTCCTACGTTGTCTTAGAAATTACGTTTTCATGCAGCTGTTTTTAATTAAAATTTCGTCTTGTACTGCAGGAGTGGCTCTTTAAGTTTTATAGTTTGATTGTTAGTGAGTCTCGTTAACACCTCGCTGAATGGTTAGGCTTGTCTCGCTGAGTAGCATGGCCCACCATCACTGGACTTGGCTTTATATGCCACGTCCACGGAGCAATCTGCCTGGGTAATTTTTTTGTGGTATGGTTTAGGTACAGTAACTTTTTTTGAGAGGACTAGTTGAATGCCCGTGCATTGCTACGGTTTTTAAATTGTATTTCTCGTCGTGCATAAAGTTTTTGACTGTACGTAAAGTAAAATACCATATTAATTATCATTTCGACATCAACACCATTTTTCCCTAAGGAAAGAGCTTGCAAACTTGTGATACAGAAACCGGTTTCATAACACACTCCTATTTCACATTAATTTTGCCTTTTGCCTCTTTATACATGGAGTTATAATTAGAGTGGGCCAAAGCCTCCCAATTTAATGGTTCAGGGAACAGATCTACACTCAATGTTACACTCTTTCTTAACACAAAGGAATTTTGCACTACATAATATTTCTATCTTACTCACATAATCATGCTTCTCCTTCACCACCGTCTACTGAGCTTATCTTTACCTCTATGTGCCATCACATAGTCTCTTTTTTACTCGCATAATCATCCTTCTCCATTACCACCAGCTACTTAGCTCTAGATCAACTTCACCTCTATCATGTTTCCGCCAATACATAGACACCAACCGAATGGTCTGACCAATATCAATCCTTGACCAACTACAAAATCAGTAATTCAAACTGCGATATCAAGAATAAATAAAGACAGCATTCGTAGCTTCCAAGAAACATAACGATCATCTTGTTCCTGCATTTTACACAATTAATCCTGACAAGATTTTTTTTTCGAATTTTCACTGGAGGGAGAGGTTCCCCACCTGAATGTATTGAAAAAAAGGGGCAGATCCCAGGGTTTTACAGCAGAGAGGTAGAGCGACAGAGGTAGAGTTAGGGAAGGGGGGTACAACTACATGCAATGAGGCCTGATGCAGTCATGCCAGGCATCAACCGGCAGAGAGGTAGAGCGACAGAGGTAGAGTTAGGGAAGAGGGGTGCAGTTACATGCGATGAGGCCTGAGGCAGTCATGCTAGGCATCAACCGCAGAGGATAGCGTCGTCGCGGTAGAGCTTGAGGAGAAGCGGGAGCGATGGTTCTTCCTTCTACTGTTTGAATAGCCACGACATTAATTTTATAGACACATGGCAAATGATTTAAATACGTATTTGATGTCTTACCAGTAGAGTTGCAATTTCCATTTCCGGAAGACCAACAACATACGAACTGGGACTTCAATAAAATAAAGAGATAGATAAACTTGACTTGCCTGCAAGACTGCAAAATAACACTATAACACATATCTTTTCGGGATTCAGGGTAAATAACCAATGGTTCCAAAAGATCATTTGACAATTAATGTGTTCTCTTTTGGAAGAACTGATCATGTTCCCATTCAAGAAAATGGACAATATAAGACTCAAGAATCATTTAACTTTAGAACTCACATGCCAGTTTCTAATAAAAATGGAACAAAATTGTAACCCTGAATACTTATGAAAGATTATAACACAATAATGGAAAATTGTATACTAACTCAGATTTCAATTGGAAAAAAGTAGCATATTGTCATAAATATATTTCAGAGCGTGAAGCATGTGGTAGAGAAATAATTGATGGTCCTCTTTGGTAATGTCAGATTGGTCTTGACTTGGTGGGGTCTATATTCAAAGAAAACATAAATATCCTTTAAGTACCTCCTTTATGGAGGTAACATTATATATAGATGATCTCAATTATATCAGGATGTCTCAATGTCCGGGGCAACATGATCTCACGGCCGGAGGATCCGGGCAGCATCAAATAAGTCTCGCCACCGGTAGAAAAACGCTCATCTATACCGGTTCCAGAGGGGCATTCGTACCGGTTGAGCAACCGGTATAAATTATCCGGCACTAAAGCCCCCCCCCCCCCCTTTTGTACCGGTTGCTTACGAACCGGTATAAAAGGGGCCTCCACGTGGGCCACCAGGAGAGCTCAGGGCCAAGGAGCTTTGGTACCGGTTGCGCGCAGACATTGTGTATTTTCTTGATTGCAACATTGTCGCTAGTATATTGGTCATTATCTAAACAAACGACACTGTAACTTCCCTTTGTTGATGACTTCCTGAATTTTTTATCTGTTAGCATCAGAATATTGATGAACCCTGAGAAAAGTACAGGAAAAGGCTTATGTAATTTATGGCTTCCAAAAGGTGAACAATTTCAGAAGTAGCACTGGAATTGCCAAGCATTTTAATGCAGCAATAGCTCATAGCACAATAGGTTTTTTGGAAGATCAAAATAGTTGTAAGAGCAGTCACAAGAACCTGATCTTCTGAGGTGTGACAGCGGGGAGAGCAGTAACTTGGGGTGCACAAGATAAGCATCAGAATATTGACTGAAGTAGTCCATCTCCGATGAACCCTGAGAAAAGTACATGAAAAGGCTTATGTAATTTAAGGCTTCCAAAAGGTAAACAATTTCAGAAGTAACACTGGAATAGCCAAGCATTTTTAGCATTTTCAGTACACCAACAGCTCATAGCGCATTTTTTTTGGAAGAGTAAAATAGTTGTAAGAACAGTCACAAGAACCTGATCTTGTGAGGTGTGACGGCGGGGAGAGCAGTAACTTAGGGTGCACAAGATATTCCCTACAAAGAAACATATATGTTTTGAGCATGGATTCTAGTAATGTTAATTTTATATTGCGGTCATCGCAGAAATAAGTAAGAAAACTAAGAAGTCGACAAATATCCAATACCTTAGCAAATTAAGCATGATTACCAGAGATGCAGCATGCACCAATATATTACACCTGGATGATTAGCAGATGAATGATCATTCATCAATTGATGCTACTACCAGCTATATGCATCAACATTTTGGTATACTTATTGACATGATAAAATACATCGTCTGTAAAAATTTCATGCACCATAACTACTCATTATCACTCCAGAAACATCATAGTGGTACATTAATCGTGTTAATTATGTCAGAACAAAAAATAAATCAACATTTATTCGTAGTGGCAATATAAGGGAAAACATATAAAATGATTAATCAGTAGAACATATATGCACCCTTCTTAAAATGCACTAACTGTACATCACGCCACGTCTTAATATCAGCTGTTGTCTCAATGTCAGCTGCTCTGACAACAGGGCTACCCAACAAATCAGCCTGCAGGTGAGTAGATGTAATCGTTAGTACTTGAAGAGTTTTACACTTGCGGAGAAATATGAACACTAGCTCAACAACGAAACAGGTCCCGTGCAATAGTTACTACAAAATTAACTAAAACCAATTAGGAGGTAATTAAGCTTGGGTTTTCTGTATTTCAGATTTAATTGGGTGCATCCTTCGGAAAAGTCAATCTACTATTATACTATATTTTTCTAGAATTCTAGAATATATATCTATTTGTATACTTATATAGATACATGAACCACAGATATATGCATTACACTACGCACAATATTTCTTTCGAATAAAGGAACTGCTAAAGGGGACAAGACACAATTGCTTTACTTGAATTCTCCTTCTGCATGAGAAGGTTGTTAACAGTAGCACCACCATCAACACGCAATAGCCAATAAGAACTCTCCTTCTGCACCCTTGACTTCTCCTGCCTCCCAAACATCTTTATGCATGAAGCTGAGAACATCATTCACCTGAAAGCAAAGCACATACTCTTGAGCAATGTAAACCTTGCTATTCCCATATAGATACCTCTCAGCATCCCTCCACAATTGCGCGAACAATCCATTGAATGCTGGGACAAAGTATATCCACCTGAATCCTGCACACTTTCAGCTAACTCTTCAATTTCTCCAGCTGAGGCAATGATTCCAAGTCTGTTGGCTGTCGCTCAACCAGCTGCAATTGGACTTGAGCCTTCTAGAGCATAATTGGTGGGTACATCTGGGCCAAGCTTGTAAGCAATGGTGCTAAGAAGACCATGGGAAGGATGGGTAACCTCTTCCAGTGTGTTGAGAAGGATGAAGTAACCAACCAGTTCCGTATGTGCTTTTTTTTAAATCTTCATCAGCTGCCCAAGAGGAGGAGGCCGAATGTGGAACGATGTAGCTGCAGCAACAACCCCGACGGAGGGCGGCTTGATCTTGATCCTCGTCATCATCCAGGCACTCTAAATCTGATGAGAGCAGTTTTTCAGAGCACGAGCGCAGTGCGCACCTCATGCACAGTAGAGAAATTTTGGAGAGAGAAGAGTGTCTTTTTCTGAGAGGATTTTGTCTTTTCTGGGAGAGATTACTCAAAGTTTTGGACTATGTGCATGTAGGGGAGATAGTGCCAAACAAGAAAAGTCAAACATCTAGATTTGGATGGAAATGAATGGTGAGGATAGGCATGCGCGCTGCGCATGTGCACCATTGAAGATTTCCCAAATTTGATTCCCTGGAGTGCGCTTCGAGATCCTCAACTCCCCGTCCACTGTGAGCCCCGTGGTATGCTTCTCCTACTCGAAATCACAGGGGAGAAGAACAGCGCCGACGGCGGGGTTTGAGCTCTCCAGGGCATGACGATAGTAGCGGTAGTGGCGAGGCGTTCCCGAGATCCCCGTATTTTCTAGGGAAAGTTAGGGCTTGTTTGGTGAGTTTTAGTGGGGATTAGCGGGGATAATCCGCTCCAAATTTCAAATCCCAACTTATCCCCAATACATGTTTGGTGCTAGAGTATGAGCGAGTTTAATCCCCACTTATCCCCACTTTTTCCCAAATTTTAGTGTAATTTTTTCAATCCCCAATACTCTACCCCTAGCTAGTGTATTGGGGATGGGATTTTGTGGGGATTGAGTGACAGCAGAGATTCACACAGTACTCTAGAGTATTATTCCCACTAATCCCCACTAAAACACTAGTACCAAACAAGGCCTTAGAGGGAGGGATGCGGCGGGCATGAAGGGCGTGCCCCCGTTCTCGTCGTTAGGGCTCTCCGTCGAGGTCGTGATGATGGGGACCGTGGCCCATGGCGAGATGCGGCCGGCATGAAGGGTGTTCCCTTGTTCTCATCGAAGCAGGGCTGATGTGAGGGGAGGAAACAAGGAGGGTGTGGCTGCTGCGTGGATCAATCGGGTGGGTCGCTGAGGCTAGCATCCGGGTGGCCCAGTCCGTGGATCAGCGGGCGGGGAATGCGTTTGCAAACGAAGAAAGGGGCTGGACGAAGGACGATGGACCATGTATAGATTGACGACGGAACATCCAAATTCTTATTGGGTAGTAGAGATATTGTTTCTAGTACCATAAAAAGAATACATCTCTAGCAGAGCCCGTAAAACAGGTCGAAACTGGAAACTCTGGCGGAAATACGGGTTCAGGCCGAAACTGGGCTAGAACGGAGCCCGAACTCGCGGCCTGGCACGTATAACGAGTTCGGGCCACCGAGAAGGCGGTCGCCCCGTATTAAAAGGGGCCGCGGAGGGGAGTTCGGTTTCTAAACCCTACGCCCCTCCTCCGCTTTCACTCCCGCCGCCGCCTGCCTCCTCTCCAGCGAGCCATTCCGCCGCCTCTGACGCCACTCCACCGCTTCCGCCACCACCTCTCCGTCCGCAATGGGGCGGTTAAAACGCGTAGGTAGGGGAGGGGGCCGAATCGGTGGCGGGAAGGAACCACGGTGTCCGCCGGGTGTACGGTTGGAGGCGGACCGCGCGAGGCGGGCGCGTTCCAACGGCGCGTGGAAGCGGGTGGCACGGAAGTGGCCGCATGCTATCACGCCGGCATGCTGATGACCCACAAGTATAGGGGATCGCAACAGTCTTCGCGGGAAGTAAAACCCAATTTATTGATTCGACACAAGGGGAGACAAAGAGTACTTGAAAGCCTTAACAGCGGAGTTGTCAATTCAGCTGCACCTGGAAACAGACTTGCTCGCAAGAGTTTATCAGTAGTAACAGTTTATAGCAGTAGCAGTGGTGAAATAACAGCAGCAGAGTAACAAAGACAGCAGTAGTGATTACAGTAAACAGCAGGATTAAAATACTGTAGGCACAGGGATGGATGACGGGCGTTGCATGGATGAGAGGAACTCATGTAACAATCAAAGCAGGGCATTTGCAGATAGTAATAAAACGGTGTCCAAGTACTAAGCAATCCATAGGCATGTGTTCCGTATATAGTCGTACGTGCTCGTAATGAGAAACTTGCACAACATCTTTTGTCCTACCAGCCGGTGGCAGCCGGGCCTCTAGGGAATCTACTAGATATTAAGGTACTCCTTTTAATAAAGTACCGGAGCAAAGCATTAACATTCTGTGAACACATGTGATCCTCACATCACCGCCTTCCCCTCCGGTTGTCCCAATTTCTGTCACTTTGGGGCCTCGGGTTCCGGACAGCGACATGTGTATATAACTTGCATGTAAGATCATAAAACAATGCATATCATCATGAAACAATAACATGTTCAGATCTGAGATCATGGCACTCGGGCCCTAGTGACAAGCATTAAGCATAACAAGTTGCAACAATATCATCAAAGTACCAATTACGGACACTAGGCACTATGCCCTAACAATCTTATGCTATTACATGACCAATCTCATCCAATCCCTACCATCCCCTTCAGCCTACAGCGGGGGAATTACTCACACATGGATGGGGGAAACATTGCTGGTCGATGGAGAGGCGTCGGTGGTGATGATGGTGATGATCTCCTCCAATTCCCCGTCCCGGCGGAGTGCCAGAACGGAGTTTCTGGTCCCGAGACGGAGTTTCGCGATGTGGCGGCGTTCTGGAGGGTTTCTGGCGACTTCGACTTCTCTTCTCGCGTTTTTAGATCGAAACCTTTAAGTAGTCCAGAGGAGGGCGTCAGAGGGCAGCCGAGGGGGCCACACGCTAGGGCGGCGCGCCCCCCTCCAGGCCGCGCCGGCCTAGCGTCTGGGGGCCCTGGGCCTCCCCCAGGCATGCCCTTCTGGCTCCGTGATTCTTCTGGTAAAATAGGCCCTTTGGTATAAATTCCGAGGATTTTCCCGAAAGTTGAATTTCTGCACAAAAACGAGACACCAGAGCAATTCTGCTGAAAACAGCGTTAGTTCTTGTTAGTTGTATCCAAAATAAACAAATTAGAGGCAAAACAATAGCAAAAGTGTTCGGAAAAGTAGATACGTTTTGGACGTATCAACTCCCCCCAAGCTTAGCTTATTGCTTGTCCTCAAGCAATTCAGTTAACAACTGAGTGCGATAAAAGAACTTTCACGAACACATTTGTTCATATGATGTAAATATTCTCATGATATGGACAAGTACTTAGGCAATTCATAATAAGATACATGCAAATAAGATCATCTAATAGTTATGTCAATCATGGAAAGGTACCAATAAATTAATAATAAGCATCATGAATCATGTCTATCAGCAGGATTGGAATGTTCATAAAAGGACATGATAAAGTGGTATCTCGCTTGCCCGAATTTGAATAGCAAAACATAAATGCCCAGGCACCTCTGAAGTTCATAGAAAGACTAGAAATAGAGATTGTCAAAGATAAAAGCATCAAAATTATACCACAATCAATCATATTTTGGGACAAACATATTATACTAAGAATGACAATTGTGCTCTCAAGAAAGTGCTCAAAGAAAGGATGGTGACACAACATAAAAGTAAAAGATTGACCCTTCGCAGAGGGAAGCAAGGATTAACATGCGCTAGAGCTTTTCATTTTTTAAACAGGAGTAAAATTATTTTGAGAGGTGTTTGTTGTTGTCAACGAATGGTAATGGGTACTCCAACTACCTCGCCAACCAGACTTTCAAGAGCGGCTCCCATGAAGGACGTTATTTCTACCAGCAAGGTAGATTATCCCTCTTCTCTTTTGTTTACACATGTATTTTAGTTTTTATTATGAGTGACACTCCCCCCAACCTTTGCTTACACAAGCCATGGCTAACCGAATCCTCGGGTGCCTTCCATCAATCTCATACCATGGAGGAGTGTCTATTTGCAAAATTAAGTTGCTTACTGATGAATCAGAGCAAAACATGTGAAGAGAATTATTAATGAAGTTATTAATTGGGGCTGGGCACCCCGTTGCCAGCTCTTATTATGAAAGTCCGTCAAAAGTAAATGACAAGGTTGAAAGATAAACACCACATACTTCCTCATGAGCTATAAAACATTAACACAAATTGAGAAGCATTTTTAAGGTTTAAAGGTAGCGCATGAGAATTTACTTGGAATGGTTTGAAATGCCATGCATAGGTATTTATGGTGGACACTTTGGATTAACTTGGTTTTCAGGGATTTGGAAGCACGAGCAGCATTCCCGCTCAGTACAAGTGAAGGCTAGCAATAGACTGGGGAGCGACAAATCAAGAGAGCAGTCACTGTCATAATCATGCTTGCGGCAAAATAAATTAACGGAAGCATAAAAGTGATACAAGAACTCTGAAGCAAAGTAAATCATCGAGGCTTAATTGACTTTTGTTCAGTCATATGCATGCGTGAGCACGTGCCAAGTCAATTCAAATGAATTATTCAGAGGAGGATACCACAATGTCATACCTATTTATGAATAAAACAATGCAAGCAAACATCCATGACATGCTACTCATATTAATAAATTGGAGCTAAACATGAGAGATCATGAACTACTAGACTTTCTTAAATGATATATACCTCACATGAACCAACTAAGCATGCTCACATGGATGAGTATATGTATAAAAATGAAAACAAATAGAGTTCATACCAGCCTCTCACCACAGTCGAATTGTCGTAGATCGTCATTATTGCCTTTCACTTGTGTAGCTTGAATAATATGGAATGAAAACCACGCTCAAGCCACCGAAGACCATTGAACTCATAATGAAATTTACAAAACCAAAGAAGAACAGCAAATATTTTTGGTGTTTTCGAATTGGAAACAAGAACAAAAGGAAACAAGCAAGCAAAGCAAAATCTTTTTGGATTTTCTTATAGCAAAACAACGATAGCAAATAAAGAAAAATAAATGCAAGAAACCAAAATAAGCAAATGGTGAAGAGAAACAACAGAAATATTTTTGGTCTTTTTGTGTTTTAGGAAAAAAACAAAGCAAAAACAAGAAAATGAAAACTAGAAGAGTCACATAAACACAAAGCAGCAGTACAGTAATCGATTTTTAAGAAATTCTTTCGCTGCCCAAATCGAAAAGTGTTCAACTAATGAAAGTTAGATAACAACCTGGGGAACATGCACAAAAATTGGCCTCGCAAAATAACGTTCTAGATGTTTTTGAGAAATTTTTTGGTATCAGTCCAGAATCTGTTTTCAGGCAGCACTTCCCCAAATATCATCTCCCTCTTATTAGAAAACCACTTCAAGAAGCTAAACAAGTATATACAAGTATCCAGCAATCATAATATGCAAAGAATGAGTGATGCCGGTATACCTCCCCCAAGCTTAGGCTTTTGACTCTTCTTGATCACATTATATCACCCTTCTCTTTTGACCCTTGAAAACTTCTGCCACACCAAACTTCTCATAAACTTCATTAGAGGGGTTAGTACTCAAAAACTTTAATACACTCTAGTCCTGTAGTGACACATTGCAAGAACTCAATAAAACATTAGCTACAGCTCTCCACATCTACAAAGCCTTACTTAAAGTCCACAAGAGACAATGCAAAAAACAGAGACAGAATCTGCCAAAATAGGACAACCAGTAGAGACGAATTTTTTCGAGATACTTCCGTTGCTCAAATCAGAAAACTCAAAACTAATGAAAGTTGCGTACATATCTGAGGATCACACGTGAATTTTTACAGAATTTTAAGATTCTCCTACAGAGAGAAAAACTCAAATTCGTGACAGCTAAAAATCTGTTTCTGCGTAGAAATCCAAATCTAGCATCAACTTTCTATTAGAGACTTTACTTGGCACAATAATGCAATAAAGTAAAGATACAAAGGTATTGCTACAGCGAGTAAAACAAGTGGAGGAAGAAAGAAATGTTGTTTAGCTCCTCTATGCATATAAAATGTATTTGTTAACAAGGTTGATCAAGTCTTGCCACCAAATAAATTTTACATAACATATGAAGAAATAAACCTCAAATCAATCATGTTAACTTGAATTGTGTTGATATAGATCCAATCATAATATTTTGATATCCTTCTTTAGGTTCATATATAGGACAATCAATAGCTCCAATTTTGATAGTTCCCACATTAGAAATGGTATTAACTCCACATACTTTGTCAATCCTCTTGGGAAAATAAACGGTATGTTCCTTATCATCAACATTGAAAGTAACTTTTCCTTTATTGCAATCAATAATAGCCCCTGCGGTGTTAAGAAAAGGTCTCCCAAGAATAATAGACATATTATCATCTTCAGGCATTTCCAACAAAACAAAATCAGTTAATATCAAGCAGTTATTAGTAACTTGAACAGGAACATCCTCACATATACCAACAGGAATTGCAGTAGATTTATCAGCCATTTGCAAAGATATATCAGTCGGTATTGATGTCTACTCACGCTTCTTTTCCTGTAGACAGTGTTGGGCCTCCAAGAGCAGAGGTTTGTATAACAGCAGCAAGTTTTCCCTTAAGTGGATCACCCAAGGTTTATTGAACTCAGGGAGGAAGAGGTCAAAGATATCCCTCTCAAGCAACCCTGCAATCACGATACAAGAAGTCTCTTGTGTCCCCAACACACCTAATACACTTGTCAGATGTATAGGTGCACTAGTTCGGCGAAGAGATAGTGAAATACAAGTGGTATGAATGTATATGAGCAGTAGTAACGGTGCCAGAAAATATCTTGCTGGCGTGCAGTTGATGGTAGTAATATTGCAGGAAGTAAAGATGCAGTAGAACAGTAAATAAGCAATGATTGCAGTATTTGGAAACAAGGCCTAGGGATCATACTTTCACTAGTGGACACTCTCAACATTGATCACATAATAAAACCACTCTACACTCTCTTGTTGGATGATGAACATCATTAATTGTGTAGGGCTACAAGAGCACCTCAATGCCGGAGTTAACAAGCTCCACAACATTCGATGTTCATATTTAAATAACCTTAGAGTGCATGATAGACCAACGCAATTATACCAAGTACTAACATAGCATGCACACTGTCACCATCATACTATGAAAGGAGGAATAGATCACATCAATACCATCATAGTAATAGTTAACTTCATAATCTACAAGAGATCACAATCATAAACTACGCCAAGTACTACATGATGCACACACTGTCACCATTACATCATGGAGGAGGAATAGAGTACTTTAATAACATCACTAGAGTAGCACATAGATTAATAGTGATACATAGCTCATCATATGAATCTCAATCATGTATGGCAGCTCATGAGATCATTGTATTGAAGTACATGGGAGAGAGATTAACCACATAGCTACCGGTACAGCCCTTAGCCTCGATGAAGAACTACTCCCTCCTCATGGGAGACAGCAGCGGTGATGAAGATGGCGGTGGTGTCGATGGAGATGCCTTCCGGGGGCACTTCCCCGTCCCGGCGGCGTGCCGGAACAGAGACTTCTGTCCCCCAGATCTTGGCTTCGCGATGGCGGCGGCTCTGGAAGGTTTCTCGTACCGTGCCTTATTCATATCGAAGGTTTAGGTCAGGGGGCTTCTTATAGGCGAAGAGGCGGAGTCGGAAGGGTTACGGGGGCGCCACACAACAGGGAGGCGCGCCCCCCCTTGGGCCACGCCGGCCACACGTGTGGGCCCCCTGTGGCTCTCCTCTGGTCCCTCTCGGGTGTTCTGGAAGCTTCGTGGAATTATAAGATGATGGGCGTTGATTTCGTCCAATTCCGAGAATATTTCCTTACTAGGATTTCTGAAACCAAAAACAGCAGAAAACAGAACTGGCACTTCGGCATCTCGTCAATAGGTTAGTTCCGGAAAACGCATAAAATCATCATAAAGTATGTATAAAACATGTAGGTATTGTAATAAAACAAGCATGGAACATCAGAAATTATAGATACGTTGGAGACGTATCAGCATCCCCAAGCTTAGTTCCTACTCGTCCCCGAGTAGGTAAACGATAACAAAGATAATTTCTGAAGTGACATGCTACCAACATAATCTTGATCATACTATTGTAAAGCATATGAGATGAATGAAGTGATTCAAAGCAATGATAAAGACAATGATTAAACAACTGAATCATATAGCAAAGACTTTTCATGAATAGTACTTTCAAGACAAGCATCAATAAGTCTTGCATAAGAGTTAACTAATAAAGCAATAGATTCAAAGTAAAGGCATTGAAACAACACAAAGGGAGATATAAGTTTCAGCGGTTGCTTTCAACTTGTAACATGCATATCTCATGGATAATTGTCAATGCAAAGTAATATGATGAATGCAAATATGCAAGTATGTAAGAATCAATGCACAGTTAACACAAGTGTTTGCTTCTAAGATGGTAGGAAATGGGTAAACTGACTCAACATAAAAGTAGAAGAAATGCCCTTCGTAGAGGGAAGCATGGATTGCTATATTTGTGCTAGAACTTTTATTTTGAAAACAAGAAACAATTTTGTCAACGGTAGTAATAAAGTATATGTATTATGTATAAGATATCCTACAAGTTGCAAGCCTCATGCATAGTATACCAATAGTGTCCGCACCTTGTCCTAATTAGCTCGGATTTACATGGATTATCATCGCAATACATATGTTTTAACCAAGTATCACAAAGGGGTACCTCTATGCCGCCTGTACAAAGGTCTAAGGAGAAAGCTCGCATCGGATTTCTCGCTTTTGATTATTCTCAACTTAGACATCCATACCGGGACAACATAGACAACAGATAATGGACTCCTCTTTAATGCATAAGCATTCAACAACAAATAATATTCTCATAAGAGATTGAGGATTGTTGTCCAAAACTGAAACTTCCACCATGGATCATGGCTTTAGTTAGCGGCCCAATGTTCTTCTCTAACAATATGCATGCTCAAACCATTCAACTCATGATAAATCACCCTTACTTCAGACAAGACGAACATGCATAGCAACTCACATGATATTCAACAAAGGGTAGTTGATGGCGTCCCCAGAAACATGGTTATCGCTCAACAAGCAACTTAATAAGAAATAAGATACATAAGTACATATTCAATACCACAATAGTTTTTAGGCTATTTGTCCCATGAGCTATATATTGTAAAGACAAAGGAATGAAATTTTAAAGGTAGCACTCAAGCAATTTACTTTGGAATGGCAGAAAATACCATGTAGTAGGTAGGTATGGTGGACACAAATGGCATAGTTTTTTGCTCAAGGATTTTGGATGCATGAGAAGTAATCCCTCTCAATACAAGGCTTAGGCTAGCAAGGTTGTTTGAAGCAAACACAAGTATGAACCGGTACAGCAAAACTTACATAAGAACATATTGCAAGAATTATAAGACTCTACACCGTCCTCCTTGTTGCTCAAATCCTTACCAGAAAATATCTAGACTTTAGAGAGACCAATCATGCAAACCAAATTTAGCAAGATCTATGTATTTCTTCACTAATAGGTGCAAAGTATATGATGCAAGAGCTTAAACATGATCCTTATGAGCACAACAATTGCCAAGTATCAGATTATTCAAGACATTATAGCATTTACCACATGTAGCATTTTCTGTTTCCAACCATATAACAATTAACGAAGCAGTTTCAACCTTCGCCATGAACATTAAAAGCTAAGAACACATGTGTTCATATGAACCAGCGGAGTGTGTCTCTCTCCCACACAAGCATTTATTCAGAGAATGAAAATAACAAAACTAAAATAAAAGCACACAGACGCTCGAAGTAAAGTACATAAGATGTGACCGAATAAAAATATAGTTTCAAGAGAAGAAACCTGATAAATTGTTGATGAAGAAGGGGATGCCTTGGGAATACCCAAGCTTAGATGCTTGAGTCTTCTTGAAATATGAAGGGATGAACCACGGGGGCATCCCCAAGCTTAGACTTTTCACTCTTCTTGATCATATATCATCCTCCTCTCTTGACCCTTGAAAACTTCCTCCACACCAAACTCAAAACAAACTCATTAGAGGGTTAGTGCATAATCAAAAATTCACATGTTCAGAGGTGACATAATCATTCTTAACACTTCTGGACATTGCCCAAGGCTAATGGAAGTTAATGGAACAAAGAAATCCATCCAACACAGCAAAAGAGGCAATGCGAAATAAAAGGCAGAATCTGTCAAAACAGAACAGTCCGTAAAGACGAATTTTTTAGAGGCACCATACTTGCTCAGATGAAAATGCTCAAATTGAATGAAAGTTGCGTACATATCTGAGGATCACTCACGTAAATTGTCAGATTTTTCTGAGTTACCTACAGAGAACACTGCCCAAATTCGTGACAGACAGAAATCTGTTTCTGCGCAGTAATCCAAATCTAGTATGAACCTTCCGCAGAGATTTCTGCGCAGCAATCCAAATCTAGTATGAACCTTCCTCAGAGATTGAGGATTGTTGTCCAAAACTGAAACTTCCACCATGGATCATGGCTTTAGTTAGCAGCCCAATGTTCTTCTCTAACAATATGCATGCTCAAACCATTCAACTCATGATAAATCACCCTTACTTCAGACAAGACGAACATGCATAGCAACTCACATGATATTCAACAAAGGGTAGTTGATGGCGTCCCCAGAAATATGGTTATCGCTCAACAAGCAACTTAATAAGAAATAAGATACATAAGTACATATTCAATACCACAATAGTTTTTAGGCTATTTGTCCCATGAGCTATTGATACGTCTCCAACGTATCCATAATTTCTGATGTTCCATGCTTGTTTTATGACAATACTTACATGTTTTGCTTGCACTTTATAATGTTTTTATGCGTTTTCCGGAACTAACCTATTAACAAGATGCCACAGTGCCAGTTCCTGTTTTCTGCTGTTTTTGGTTCCAGAAAGGCTGTTCGGGCAATATTCTCGGAATTGGACGAAATCAACGCCAAACATCCTATTTTTCCCGGAAGCATCCAGAACACCGAAGAAGAGTCGGAGAAGAGCCAGGGGGCCACCAGGAGGGTGGGCCGCGCGGGCCATACCCAGGCCGCGCCCCCCTATGGGGAGGCCACCCTGTCGACCCTCCTGCGCCGCCTCTTCGCCTATATAACCCCTTTCGACCTAAAAACGCAGTACCAATTGACGAAACTCCAGAAAGACTCCAGGGGCGCTGCCGCCATCGCGAAACTCCAATTCGGGGGACAGAAGTCTCTGTTCCGGCACCCTGCCAGGACGGGGAAGTGCCCCCGGAAGCCATCTCCATCAACGCCACCGCCTCCATCATGCTCCGTGAGTAGTTCCCCCATGGACTACGGGTTCTAGCAGTAGCTAGTTGGTATACTCTCCTCCATGTACTTCAATACAATGATCTCATGAGCTGCCTTACATGATTGAGATTCATTTGATGTAATCAGTGTTGTGTTTGTTGGGATCCGATGGATGATACATTATGATTAGTCTATCTATAAAGTTTGTGAAGTTATTGTTGCTGCAATCTTGTTATGCTTAATGCTTGTCACTAGGGCCCGAGTGGCATGATCTTAGATTTAAGCTCTATATTATTGCTTAGATTGTATCTACAAGTTGTATGCACATGTCACTGTCCGGAACCAAAGGCCCCGAAGTGACAAGAATCGGGACAACCGGAGGGGATGGCGGTGATGTGAGGGACACATGTTTTCACGGAGTGTTAATGCTTTGCTCCGGTACTCTATTAAAAGGAGTACCTTAATATCCAGTAGATTCCCTTGAGGCCCGGCTGCCACCGGCTGGTAGGACAAAAGATGTTGTGCAAGTTTCTCATTGCGAGCACGTACGACTATAATTGGAAAACATGCCTACATAATTAATAATCTGGATGTTCTATCTTAATGCTTTGATTCCTATCAATTGCCCAACTGTAATTTGTTCACCCAACACTTGTCACTTATTGGAGAGTTACCACTAGTGTAGATCGCTGGGAACCCCGGTCCATCTCTCATCATTATATACTCGTTCTATATGTCATTGGAAGTAGTATTAACTATTTTCTGGTGCCATTGCTCTCATATTGCTATTACTGATGCTGTGTTACTGTTACTACTGCTCTCATATTACTGCTACTTTCACATCACCCCTGTTACTAGTGCTTTTCCAGGTGCAGCTGAATTGACAACTAAGTTGTTAAGGGTTATAAGTATTCTTTACCTCCCCTTGTGTCGAATCAATAAATTTGGGTTTTACTTCCCTCGAAGACTATCGCGATCCCCTATACTTGTGGGTCATCAAGACTGTTTTCTGGCGCCGTTGCCGGGGAGGCATAGCTCTACTCATAAGTTCACCTGGGGAGTACACTCTACCTCTCTCTCTGTTTTTATTTTATTTTATTTTGTTTTGCTTAGTTTACTTTTGTCTAGTTTATTTGTGCTTAGTTTATTTCTGTCTAGTATTATTTTGCTTAGTTTACTTTTGCTTAGTTTCTTTTTGTCTTGTTTTATTTTTCTCATATACCCAAAAATCCATAAAAATTTGAAAAACCTAAAAATTAAAAACTGCTGTTATGGGAGAACCAACAACCTACTTGGAGCTTATAGAATGTTATAATAACTATAGAGAATCAAGAACTGGTAAAGTAATGAGTGCTATGATAGAAAAAGTGAATACAATTGCTAAAATATTGCTTAAACGCCATGATATAAACTGTTGCTCTCAACAGGATACTAAACATCTTAAATTTCAATGTGGCTTTAGTGAGGAATTTTTAATTAAGAACTGATGGCGTGTAACTCACACGTTCGTTGGGAACCCCAAGAGGAAGGTATGATGCGCACAGCAGCAAGTTTTCCCTCAGAAAGAAACCAAGGTTTATCGAACCAGGAGGAGCCAAGAAGCACGTTGAAGGTTGATGGCGGCGGGATGTAGTGCGGCGCAACACCAGGGATTCCGGCGCCAACGTGGAACCTGCACAACACAACCAAAGTACTTTGCCCCAACGAAACAGTGAGGTTGTCAATCTCACCGGCTTGCTGTAACAAAGGATTAACCGTATTGTGTGGAAGATGATTGTTTGCAGAAAACAGTAGAACAAGTATTGCAGTAGATTGTATTTCAGTAAAGAGAATTGGACCGGGGTCCACAGTTCACTAGAGGTGTCTCTCCCATAAGACAAACAGCATGTTGGGTGAACAAATTACAGTTGGGCAATTGACAAATAAAGAGGGCATGACTATGCACATACATATCATGATGAGTATAGTGAGATTTAATTGGGCATTACGACAAAGTACATAGACCGCCATCCAACTGCATCTATGCCTAAAAAGTCCACCTTCAGGTTATCATCCGAACCCCCTCCAGTATTAAGTTGCAAAGCAACAGACAATTGCATTAAGTATGGTGCGTAATGTAATCAACAACTACATCCTTAGACATAGCATCAATGTTTTATCCCTAGTGGCAACAGCACAACACAACCTTAGAACTTTCTCACACTGTCCTGTGTCAATGCAGGCATGAACCCACTATCGAGCATAAATACTCCCTCTTGGAGTTACAAGCATCTACTTGGCCAGAGCATCTACTAGTAACGGAGAGCATGCAAGATCATAAAAAACACATAGATATAACTTTGATAATCAACATAACAAGTATTCTCTATTCATCGGATCCCAACAAACTCAACATATAGAATTACAGATAGATGATCTTGATCATGTTAGGCAGCTCACAAGATCCGACAATGATAGCACAATGGGGAGAAGACAACCATCTAGCTACTGCTATGGACCCATAGTCCAGGGGTAGACTACTCACACATCACACCGGAGGTGACCATGGCGGCGTAGAGTCCTCCGGGAGATGATTCCCCTCTCCGGCAGGGTGCCGGAGGCGATCTCCTGGATCCCCCGAGATGGGATCGGCGTTGGCGGCGTCTCTGGAAGGTTTTCCGTATCGTGGCTCTCGCACCGGGGGTTTCGTCACGGAGGCTTTAAGTAGGCGGAAGGGCAAGTCAAGAGGCGGCACGGGGGGCCCAAACCACAGGCCGGCGCGGCCAGGGGTGGGGCCGCGCCGCCCTAGGGTTTGGCCACCCCGTGGCCCCTCTTCGTTTCGTCTTCGGACTTCTGGAAGCTTCGTGGAAAAATAGGCCCCTGGGCTTTGATTTCGTCCAATTCCGAGAATATTTCCTTACTAGGATTTCTGAAACCAAAAACAGCAGAAAACAGCAACTGGCACTTCGGCATCTTGTCAATAGGTTAGTTCCAGAAAATGCACGAATATGACATGAAGTGTGCATAAAACATGTAGATAACATCAATAATGTGGCATGGAACATAAGAAATTATCGATACGTCGGAGACGTATCAAGAACTATAATCGGAATTGCTATATTCATTATGGGTTCGAAGAGGTAGAACAATTTGTCGTATTTATGGGAGCTTCTGAGATCGAATCCTTCATGGTTGAGAATTATGAAACTTGTGTTGTTTGCAAGGACCTTAAAGATTATGTCTCTTCTATCCTTAATTGTTGCATAGAATGATTCAGTGATAATCCTTATATCATTGATTATAAAAAGAGACTCATTAATGCACAAGAATGCACTCACAATTTGCAGGAACCTGTGGAAGAAGAAACTGATGAACCTGAAAGCTCATTGGATGAAAAAGAGGAGGAAATTGATGAACCTGAAAGCTCATTGGATGAAAAAGAAGAGGAGAGTGATGAACAAAAGGAGGAAGAATGGATTAGCTACCCATGCCAACCTTCTAATGAGAGTAACTCTTTATCTCTTACACTATTTGATTGTCCTCCATGCTTACCGAAAGAGGTTGAATGTTATGTTCCTGTGGATTCTCTTGAAATATTACCTATGAGTAAAACTTGTGAGAATAATTATGCTACTGTTATTTATGATAATCCATGCTACTTTGATAAATCTTATGATAATGCTTTGTTTGTGCCTGATGTCGAAATGCATGGTACTAAAGAGTTTTGCGTAGCAAATGTTTATGATAAAGCTCTAGATGATGGTCCTATGTTACTTGATACTATTAATTGTACTACTAATGAAAATGGGATTGGAGAGTTCTTGACTTTATCTATGAGTCCCATATCTCTTGAGATTGATCAATCACCTTATTATATTATTGATAAAAGTGGGTTCGAAAGTTTTAATCCCACTATTTTTGAGGTTGACAAAAATTATGTGTTTGGAAATCATGAAAAGTATGCTGCATGTGATAGTTATATTGTTGAGTTTATTCATGAAGCTACTGAAAATTATTATGAGAGAGGAAAATATGGTTGTAGAAATTTGCATGGTACTAAAACACCTCTCTATATGCTTAAAAATTTGAAGTTACTCTTGTTTTATCTTCTTATGCTTGCTACTTCGTTCTTCATGAATTTATTTGTGTACAAGATTCCTATGCATAGGAAGTGGGTTAGACTTAAATGTGTTATGGATTTGCCTTTTGATGCTTTTTTTTTGCTTCAACTCTTATTTCTTGCGAGTGCATCATTAAAACTGCTGAGCCCATCTTAATGGCTGTAAAGAAAGAACTTCTTGGGAGATAACCCATGTGTTTATTTTGTTACAGTACTTTGTTTTATATTTGTGTCTTGGAAGTTGTTTACTACTGTAGCAACCTCTCCTTATCTTAGTTTTGTGTTTTGTTGTGCCAAGTGAAGCCTCTAATCGAAGGTTGATACTAGATTTGGATTTCTGCGCAGAAACAGATTTCTATCTGTCACGAATCTGGGTTGTTTTCTCTGTAGGTAACTCAGAAAAATATGCCAATTTACGTGCGTGTTCCTCAGATATGTACGGAACTTTCATTAGTTTTGAGTTTTCTGATTTGAGCAACGGAAGTATTTATTTAAAATTCGTCTTTACTGGCTGTTCTGTTTTGGCAGATTCTGTCTCTGTTTTTTGCATTGTCTCTTGTGGACTTTAAGCGAGGTTTTCTAGACGTGGAGAGCAGTAGCTAATGTTTTATTGAGTTCTTGCAATGTGTCACTACAGGAAAAAAAGTGGATTCAAGTTTTTTTTGAGTACTAACCCCTCTAATGAAGTTTATGAGAAGTTTGGTGTGAAGGAAGTTTTCAAGGGTCAAGAGAGGAGGATGATATATGATCAAGAAGAGTGAAAAGTCTAAGCTTGGGGATGCCCCCGTGGTTCATCCCTGCATATTTCAAGGAGACTCAAGCGTCTAAGCTTGGGGATGCCCAAGGCATCCCCTTCTTCATCAACTTATTAGGTTTCTTCTATTGAAACTATATTTTTATTCGGTCACATCATATGTGCTTTACTTGGAGCGTCTGTGTGCTTTTATTTTTGTTTGTGTTTGAATAAATTCGGATCCTAGCAATCCTTGTTTGGGAGAGAGACACGCTCCACTTTTTCATATGAACACTTGTTCTTCGTTTTACTTTTAATGTTCAATGATAAAAGTTGGAAGCTACAACACTTATGGTTATTTGGTTGGAAACAGAAAATGCCTCATAATGTCTTGGATAATTTGACACTTGGCAATTGTTTTGAGCTCTCAAGTAGATCATGATTAAGTTTTTTCATGTAGTTTAAACCTATTAGTGGAGAACTACCATAGAGCTTGTTAAAATTGGTTTGCATGATTGGTCTCTCTTAAGGTCTAGATATTTTCTGGTAAAAGTGTTTGAGCAACAAGGAAGACAGTGTAGAGTATTATAATTCTTGCAATATGTTCTTATGTAAGTTTTGCTGTACCGGTTCATACTTGTGTTTGCTTCAAATAGCCTTGCTAGCCTAAGCCTTGTATCGAGAGGGAATACTTCTCATGCATCCAAAATCCTTGAGCCAACCACTATGCCATTTGTGTCCACCATACCTACCTACTACGTGGTATTTCCTGCCATTCCAAAGTAAATTGCTTGAGTGCTACCTTTAAACAATTCAAAATTTATTACCTCTGATTTGTGTCAATGTTTTATAGCTCATGAGAAAGTATGTGGTGTTTATCTTTCAATCTTGTTGGGCAACTTTCACCAATGGACTAGTGGCTTCATCCGCTTATCCAATAATTTTGCAAAAAGAGCTGGCAATGGGATTCCCAGTCCCGAATTAATTAACCTAAATAGACACTCCTCCATGGTATGTGATTGTTGGACGGCACCCGAGGATTCGGTTATCCATGGCTTGAGAAAGCAAAGGTGGGGAGGAGTGTCATCATAATAAAACTAAAATAAAAAGGCACTCCTTCATGGTATGAGATTGTTGGCAGGCACCCGAGGATTCGGTTAGCCATGGTTTGTGAAAGAAAGGTTGGAAGGAGTGCCACCCAAAAATAAAAATAAAATTCATGGGAGCCGCTCTTTGAAGGTTTGTCTGGCGAGGGGGTTAGAGTGCCCACTACCATTCGTTGACAACAACAAACACCTCTCAAAATTTTACCTTTTATGCTCTCTTTATGTTTTCAAAACCAAATATCTAGCACAAATATAGCAATCGATGCTTCCCTCATAGAAGGGCCTTTCTTTTACTTTATGTTGAGTCAGTTTACCTACTTCCTTCCATCTTAGAAGCAAACACTTGTGTCAACTGTGCATTGATTCTTACATACTTGCTTATTTGCATTCATCATATTACTTTATGTTGACAATTATCCATGAGATATACATGTTGAAAGTTGAAAGCAACCGCTGAAACTTAAATCTTCCTTTGTGTTGCTTCGATGCCTTTACTTTGAATTTATTGCTTTATGAGTTAACTCTTGTGCAAGACTTTTGATGCTTGTCTTGAAAGTACTCTTCATGAAAAGTTTTGCTATATGTTATCTATTTGTTAGCAACTATAGATCATTGCCTTGAGTCACTTCATTCATTTCATATGCTTTGTAATAGTATGATCAAGATTATGTAAGTAGCATGTCACTACAGAAATTATTCTTTTTATCGTTTACCTGCTCGGGACGAGAAGGAACTAAGCTTGGGGATGCTGATACGTCTCCAACGTATCCATAATTTCTGATGTTCCATGCTTGTTTTATGACAATACTTACATGTTTTGCTTGCACTTTATAATGTTTTTATGCGTTTTCCGGAACTAACCTATTAACAAGATGCCACAGTGCCAGTTCCTGTTTTCTGCTGTTTTTGGTTCCAGAAAGGATGTTCGGGCAATATTCTCGGAATTGGACGAAATCAACGCCAAACATCCTATTTTTCCCGGAAGCATCCAGAACACCGAAGAAGAGTCGGAGAAGAGCCAGGGGCCACCAGGAGGGTGGGCCGCGCGGGCCATACCCAGGCCGCGCCCCCCTATGGGGAGGCCACCCTGTCGACCCTCCTGCGCCGACTCTTCGCCTATATAACCCCTTTCGACCTAAAAACGCAGTACCAATTGACGAAACTCCAGAAAGACTCCAGGGGCGCCGCCGCCATCGCGAAACTCCAATTCGGGGGACAGAAGTCTCTGTTCCGGCACCCTGCCGGGACGGGGAAGTGCCCCCGGAAGCCATCTCCATCAACGCCACCGCCTCCATCATGCTCCGTGAGTAGTTCCCCCATGGACTACGGGTTCTAGCAGTAGCTAGTTGGTATACTCTCCTCCATGTACTTCAATACAATGATCTCATGAGCTGCCTTACATGATTGAGATTCATCTGATGTAATCGGTGTTGTGTTTGTTGGGATCCGATGGATGATACATTATGATTAGTCTATCTATAAAGTTTGTGAAGTTATTGTTGCTGCAATCTTGTTATGCTTAATGCTTGTCACTAGGGCCCGAGTGGCATGATCTTAGATTTAAGCTCTATATTATTGCTTAGATTGTATCTACAAGTTGTATGCACATGTCACTGTCTGGAACCAAAGGCCCCGAAGTGACAAGAATCGGGACAACCGGAGGGGATGGCGGTGATGTGAGGGACACATGTTTTCACGGAGTGTTAATGCTTTGCTCCGGTACTCTATTAAAAGGAGTACCTTAATATCCAGTAGATTCCCTTGAGGCCCGGCTGCCACCGGCTGGTAGGACAAAAGATGTTGTGCAAGTTTCTCATTGCGAACACGTACGACTATAATTGGAAAACATGCCTACATAATTAATAATCTGGATGTTCTATCTTAATGCTTTGATTCCTATCAATTGCCCAACTGTAATTTGTTCACCCAACACTTGTCACTTATTGGAGAGTTACCACTAGTGTAGATCGCTGGGAACCCCGGTCCATCTCTCATCATTATATACTCGTTCTATATGTCATTGGAAGTAGTATTAACTATTTTCTGGTGCCATTGCTCTCATATTGCTATTACTGCTGCTGTGTTACTGTTACTACTGCTCTCATATTACTGCTACTTTCACATCACCCCTGTTACTAGTGCTTTTCCAGGTGCAGCTGAATTGACAACTCAGTTGTTAAGGCTTATAAGTATTCTTTACCTCCCCTTGTGTCGAATCAATAAATTTGAGTTTTACTTCCCTCGAAGACTATCGCGATCCCCTATACTTGTGGGTCATCAGCTATATATTGTAAAGACAAAGGAATGAAATTTTAAAGGTAGCACTCAAGCAATTTACTTTGGAATGGCAGAAAATACCATGTAGTAGGTAGGTATGGTGGACACAAATGGCATAGTTTTTTGCTCAAGGATTTTGGATGCATGAGAAGTAATCCCTCTCAATACAAGGCTTAGGCTAGCAAGGTTGTTTGAAGCAAACACAAGTATGAACCGATACAGCAAAACTTACATAAGAACATATTGCAAGAATTATAAGACTCTACACCGTCCTCCTTGTTGCTCAAATCCTTACCAGAAAATATCTAGACTTTAGAGAGACCAATCATGCAAACCAAATTTAGCAAGATCTATGTATTTCTTCACTAATAGGTGCAAAGTATATGATGCAAGAGCTTAAACATGATCCTTATGAGCACAACAATTGCCAAGTATCAGATTATTCAAGACATTATACCATTTACCACATGTAGCATTTTCTGTTTCCAACCATATAACAATTAACGAAGCAGTTTCAACCTTCGCCATGAACATTAAAAGCTAAGAACACATGTGTTCATATGAACCAGCGGAGTGTGTCTCTCTCCCACACAAGCATTTATTCAGAGAATGAAAATAACAAAACTAAAATAAAAGCACACAGACGCTCGAAGTAAAGTACATAAGATGTGACCGAATAAAAATATAGTTTCAAGAGAAGAAACCTGATAAATTGTTGATGAAGAAGGGGATGCCTTGGGAATCCCCAAGCTTAGATGCTTGAGTCTTCTTGAAATATGAAGGGATGAACCACGGGGGCATCCCCAATCTTAGACTTTTCACTCTTCTTGATCATATATCATCCTCCTCTCTTGACCCTTGAAAACTTCCTCCACACCAAACTCAAAACAAACTCATTAGAGGGTTAGTGCATAATCAAAAATTCACATGTTCAGAGGTGACATAATCATTCTTAACACTTCTGGACATTGCCCAAGGCTACTGGAAGTTAATGGAACAAAGAAATCCATCCAACACAGCAAAAGAGGCAATGCGAAATAAAAGGCAGAATCTGTCAAAACAGAACAGTCCGTAAAGACGAATTTTTTAGAGGCACCATACTTGCTCAGATGAAAATGCTCAAATTGAATGAAAGTTGCGTACATATCTGAGGATCACTCACGTAAATTGTCAGATTTTTCTGAGTTACCTACAGAGAACACTGCCCAAATTCGTGACAGACAGAAATCTGTTTCTGCGCAGTAATCCAAATCTAGTATGAACCTTCCTGAGAGATTTCTGCGCAGTAATCCAAATCTAGTATGAGCCTTCCTCAGAGATTGAGGATTGTTGTCCAAAACTGAAACTTCCACCATGGATCATGGCTTTAGTTAGCGGCCCAATGTTCTTCTCTAACAATATGCATGCTCAAACCATTCAACTCATGATAAATCACCCTTACTTCAGACAAGACGAACATGCATAGCAACTCACATGATATTCAACAAAGGGTAGTTGATGGCGTCCCCAGAAACATGGTTATCGCTCAACAAGCAACTTAATAAGAAATAAGATACATAAGTACATATTCAATACCACAATAGTTTTTAGGCTATTTGTCCCATGAGCTATATATTGTAAAGACAAAGGAATGAAATTTTAAAGGTAGCACTCAAGCAATTTACTTTGGAATGGCAGAAAATACCATGTAGTAGGTAGGTATGGTGGACACAAATGGCATAGTTTTTTGCTCAAGGATTTTGGATGCATGAGAAGTAATCCCTCTCAATACAAGGCTTAGGCTAGCAAGGTTGTTTGAAGCAAACACAAGTATGAACCGGTACAGCAAAACTTACATAAGAACATATTGCAAGAATTATAAGACTCTACACCGTCCTCCTTGTTGCTCAAATCCTTACCAGAAAATATCTAGACTTTAGAGAGACCAATCATGCAAACCAAATTTAGCAAGAACTATGTATTTCTTCACTAATAGGTGCAAAGTATATGATGCAAGAGCTTAAACATGATCCTTATGAGCACAACAATTGCCAAGTATCAGATTATTCAAGACATTATACCATTTACCACATGTAGCATTTTCTGTTTCTAACCATATAACAATTAACGAAGCAGTTTCAACCTTCGCCATGAACATTAAAAGCTAAGAACACATGTGTTCATATGAACCAGCGGAGTGTGTCTCTCTCCCACACAAGCATTTATTCAGAGAATGAAAATAACAAAACTAAAATAAAAGCACACAGACGCTCCAAGTAAAGTACATAAGATGTGACCGAATAAAAATATAGTTTCAAGAGAAGAAACCTGATAAATTGTTGATGAAGAAGGGGATGCCTTGGGAATCCCCAAGCTTAGATGCTTGAGTCTTCTTGAAATATGAAGGGATGAACCACGGGGGCATCCCCAAGCTTAGACTTTTCACTCTTCTTGATCATATATCATCCTCCTCTCTTGACCCTTGAAAACTTCCTCCACACCAAACTCAAAACAAACTCATTAGAGGGTTAGTGCATAATCAAAAATTCACATGTTCAGAGGTGACATAATCATTCTTAACACTTCTGGACATTGCCCAAGGCTACTGGAAGTTAATGGATCAAAGAAATCCATCCAACACAGCAAAAGAGGTAATGCGAAATAAAAGGCAGAATCTGTCAAAACAGAACAGTCCGTAAAGACGAATTTTTTAGAGGCACCATACTTGCTCAGATGAAAATACTCAAATTGAATGAAAGTTTCGTACATATCTGAGGATCACTCACGTAAATTGTCAGATTTTTCTGAGTTACCTACAGAGAACACTGCCCAAATTCGTGACAGACAGAAATCTGTTTCTGCGCAGTAATCCAAATCTAGTATGAACCTTACTATCAAAGACTTTACTTGGCACAACAATGCAATAAAATAAAGACAAGGAGAGGTTGCTACAGTAGTAACAACTTCCAAGACTCAAATATAAAATAAAAGTGCTATAGTAAAATAAAAACATGGGTTATCTCCCAAGAAGTGATTTCTTTATAGCCATTAAGATGGGCTCAGTAATTTCAATGATGCACTCCCAAGAAATAAGAGTTGAAGCAAAAGAGAGCATCAAAAAGCAAATTCGAAATAAATTTAAGCCTAACTCACTTCCTATGAAAAGGAATCTTGTAAATAAACAAATTCATGAAGCATAATGCAACAAACATAGAAAGATAAAACAAGTGCAGCTTCAAGATTTTCAGCAAAAAGAGAGGTGTTTTAGTAACATGAAAATTTCTACAACCATATTTTCCTCTCTCATAAAAATTTTCAGTAGCATCATGAGCAAACTCAACAATATAACTATCACATAAAGCATTCTTATCATGAGTCTCATGCATAAAATTATTACTACTCCCAACATAAGCATAGTCATTCTTATTAATTGTAGTGGGAGCAAATTCAACAAAGTAGCTATCATCAAATATAGGAGGCATATTGTAATCATAATTAGATTTATCCTCCATAGTAGGTGGCACCAAAAGACTACTACCATTATAATCATCATAAATAGGAGGTAAAGTATCATCAAAGAAAATTTTCTCCTCAATTCTTGGGGGACTAAAAATATCATGCTCATCAAAACCAGCTTCCCCAAGCTTAGAATTTTCCATATCATTAGCAACAATGGTGTTCAAAGCGTTCATACTAATATGTTCCATAGGTTTTTTAATTTTCGCACCAAACCATCCATGTCTTAACTCAGGAAATAGATTAAAAAGCTCCATGTTGCTTTCCATTATGCCTAACTAGTGAAAAACAAGAAACAAAAAGATGCAATTGCAGGATCTAAAGGAAATAGCTTCGAGCACTTACAACGGCACCAGAAAATAACTTAGTTACCTGGGACCAGCGTGTGAGTGCCTTTTACCTTTCCTCCCCGGCAACGGCGCCAGAAAATAGCTTGATGTCTACTCACGCTTCTTTTCCTGTAGACAGTGTTGGGCCTCCAAGAGCAGAGGTTTGTAGAACAGCAGCAAGTTTTCCCTTAAGTGGATCAAATATATCCCTCTCAAGCAACCCTGCAATCACGATACAAGAAGTCTCTTGTGTCCCCAACACACCTAATACACTTGTCAGATGTATAGGTGCACTAGTTCGGCGAAGAGATAGTGAAATACAAGTGGTATGAATGTATATGAGCAGTAGTAACGGCGCCAGAAAATAGCTTGCTGGCGTGCAGTTGATGGTAGTAATATTGCAGGAAGTAAAGATGCGATAGAACAAGAATAAGCGATGATTGCAGTATTTGGAAACAAGGCCTAGGGATCATACTTTCACTAGTGGACACTCTCAACATTGATCACATAATAAAACCACTCTACACTCTCTTGTTGGATGATGAACACCATTAATGTGTAGGGCTACAAGAGCACCTCAACACCGTAGTTAACAAGCTCCACAACATTCGATGTTCATATTTAAATAACTTTTATAGTGCATGATAGACCAACGCAATTATACCAAGTACTAACATAGCATGCACATTGTCACCATCATACTATGAAAGGAGGAATAGATCACATCAATACCATCATAGTAATAGTTAACTTCATAATCTACAATAGATCACAATCATAAACTACGCCAAGTACTACATGATGCACACACTGTCACCATTACATCATGGAGGAGGAATAGAGTACTTTAATAACATCACTAGAGTAGCACATAGATTAATAGTGATACATAGCTCATCATATGAATCTCAATCATGTAAGGCAGCTCATGAGATCATTGTATTGAAGTACATGGGAGAGAGATTAACCACATAGCTACCGGTACAGCCCTTAGCCTCGATGAAGAACTACTCCCTCCTCATGGGAGACAGCAGCGGTGATGAAGATGGCGGTGGTGTCGATGGAGATGCCTTCCGGGGGCACTTCCCTGTCCTGGCGGCGTGCCGGAACAGAGACTTCTGTCCCCCAGATCATGGCTTCGCGATGGCGGCGGCTCTGGAAGGTTTATCCTACCGTGCCTTATTCGTATCGAAGATTTAGGTCAGGGGGCTTCTTATAGGCGAAGAGGCGGAGTCGGAAGGGTTACGGGGGCGCCACACAATAGGGGGGCGCGCCCCCCCTTGGGCCGCGCCGGCCACACGTGTGGGCCCCCTGTGGCTCTCCTCTGGTCCCTCTCGGGTGTTCTGGAAGCTTCGTGGAATTATAAGATGTTGGGCGTTGATTTCGTCCAATTCCGAGAATATTTCCTTACTAGGATTTCTGAAACCAAAAACAGCAGAAAACAGGAACTGACACTTCGGCATCTCGTCAATAGGTTAGTTCTGGAAAACGCATAAAATCATCATAAAGTATGTATAAAACATGTAGGTATTGTCATAAAACAAGCATGGAACATCAGAAATTATAGATACGTTGGAGACGTATCAGGTATCAACTTATCTAAATAAAGTCTCTTATAAAGAGAAAAAGGCATAACACTAACATCCGCTCTCAAATCACATAGAGCAGTTCTAACATAATTATTCTTAATAGAACATGGAATAGTCAGTATACCTGGGTCGCCCAACTTCTTTGGAACTTTGCCATTGAAAGAGTAATTAGAAAGCATAGTGGAAATCTCCTCATTAGGAATTTTCCTTTTGTTAGAGACAATATCTTTCATATACTTTGAATAAGGTGGCAATTTAATAGCATCAGTCAAAGAGATTTGCAAGAATAAAGGTTTCATCCAATCGCAAAATTTATTATAATGTTTTTCTTCCTTTGATTTTAGTTTCTTAGCAGGAAAAGACATTTGCTTTTGAACCCAAGGTTCCCTTTCATTACCATGTTTCTTAGCAGCAAAATCTTCCTTAGTATACTTTTTATTTTTAGCATGCTTTTCAGGTTCATCTTCAACTTCTTCTTTATCAGAAGCATCATTCTTATCATTATCTTTATCATGTTCATTACCACTTTCAGTTTCAGCATCAGAAATAGAAATACTATTAGGGTCATTAACAGGTTCAGAGGATTCTACAACATTTTTATGTTTCTTGTTCTTTTTCTTAGAAGGAGCACTAGGTTCAATTCGTTGAGAATCTTGTTCAACTCTTTTGGGATGCCCCTCAGGATATAGAGGATCCTGCGTGGAAACACCACCTCTAGTTGTTACTTCATAAGAATGTTTTTCTTTAGAATTATTTTTTAACAAGTCATTTTGCACTTTAGTGAGTTGATCAATTTGAGTTTGAACCATATGAAAATGTTTAACAAGCATCTTAACATCATTGGAGGTTCTCTCCACAATATCATGCAAATTGCTAATAGCTTGAGAATTTTCCATTAGATGATTCTCTACTCTCATATTAAAATTTTCTTGCTTAACAATATAATTATCAAACTCATCTAAGCATTGAGCAGGAGGTTTTGAATACGGAATATCTTCCCTAGTAAAGCGTTGAAGAGAGTTCACCTCAATCATGGATGAAGGGGGAATTATCTTGCATAAATATTCTATGGGAGGTAAATTCTTCACATCTTCGGATTTAATACCTTTCTCCTTAAGAGACTTCTTGGCTTCCCTCATATCTTCATCATTTAATTTAATTAAACCCCTCTTCTTCAATATTGGCGTCGGAGTTGGTTCAGGTGTAGTCCAATCATCATGATTCTGGCCTATTTTAGCCAATAATTCTTCAGCTTCGTCTGGAGTTTTTTTCCTGAAAACACAACCAGCACAACTATCCAAATATGCTCTAGACTCAACGGTTAGTCCACTATAAAATATATCAAGTAAATCATGCTTTTCCAAATCATGTCTAGGTCAAGCTCTGATAAGAGAACAAAATCTTGCCCAAGCTTCAGGCAACTTCTCCCCATCTTCCTGGTCAAAGCTATAAATTTTCTGCAAAGCAGCATGTTGAGCACTAGCAGGAAAGTATTTCCGAAAGAAAACATCAAGCAAATCACCTGGACTATTAATAGAACCAGGAGGCAAACTATTATACCAAGTTTTAGCATCATCCTTTAATGAGAAAGGAAAAATTTAGCAACAAAATAAGTGCGCATCTTGACATCATCAGAAAACAAGCTACTCATAGAAGAAAGTTCATTCATGTGTTCTACAGCACTTTCTTTTTCAGTACCACAAAAGGGTGTTTTCTCAACAATAGCTATATGAGATAAATCAAGAGAAAAATCATAATCTTTATCCTTAATGTTTATAGGAGATGTGGCAAATTTAGGATCAGGAGACAGCTTATATCTAACAGTATGTTGTGCGAGAATTTTTTTAATTTTTCTTGCATCAGTAATAGCATTGCATTTATCAATAAAATCATCATCAAGCTCCACATAATCCTCATCAGGATCATCACTAGAATAATCAACAGACTCAGGTGAATTAACAGGTGTAGCAGTATTTTCATTAGGAGTTTCAGCATTTTCAATTTGTCTAGACCTAGCAATTGTAGCATCTAGAAAAGATCCCAATGAATCACTATCATCAAGCACAGCAAAAACATTATCAATATTATAAGAATTTTTAGATTCAGCAGAAGTACCAGCAAGTGAAGCTTGTGGTGGTGAAACAAGTTGACTTATCACAGAAGGTGAATCAAGAGCAGCAGAGGTACTCAGAGTTGTACCTTTTCTTGTAGTCGATGGTAATATGGCGACTTTACGATCGCGAGATTTACCCATGATGGAGAATTTGCAGCAAACAATATCAATCCAAGTGAACTTCCAAATAAAGCTATGCTCCCCGGCAACGGCGCCAGAAAATAGTCTTGATGAAGTAAAACTCAATTTATTGATTCGACACAAGGGGAGACAAAAAGTACTTGAAAGCCTTAACAGCGGAGTTGTCAATTCAGCTGCACCTGGAAACAGACTTGCTCGCAAGAGTTTATCAGTAGTAACAGTTTATAGCAGTAGCAGTGGTGAAATAACAGCAGCAGAGTAACAAAGACAGCAGTAGTGATTACAGTAAACATCAGGATTAAAATACTGTAGGCACAGGGATGGATGACGGGCGTTGCATGGATGAGAGAAACTCATGTAACAATCAAAGCAGGGCATTTGCAGATAGTAATAAAACGGTGTCCAAGTACTAAGCAATCCATAGGCATGTGTTCCGTATATAGTCGTACGTGCTCGCAATGAGAAACTTGCACAACATCTTTTATCCTACCAGCCGGTGGCAGCCGGGCCTCTAGGGAATCTACTGGATATTAAGGTACTTCTTTTAATAAAGTACCGGAGCAAAGCATTAACATTCTGTGAACACATGTGATCCTCACATCACCGCCTTCCCCTCCGGTTGTCCCAATTTCTGTCACTTTGAGGCCTCGGGTTCCGGACAGCGACATGTGTATACAACTTGCAGGTAAGATCATAAAACAATGCATATCATCATGAAACAATAACATGTTCAGATCTGAGATCATGGCACTCGGGCCCTAGTGACAAGCATTAAGCATAACAAGTTGAAACAATATCATCAAAGTACCAATTACGGACACTAGGCACTATGCCCTAACAATCTTATGCTATTACATGACCAATCTCATCCAATCCCTACCATCCCCTTCAGCCTACAGCGGGGGAATTATTCACACATGGATGGGGGTAACATTGCTGGTCGATGGAGAGGCGTTGGTGGTGATGATGGTGATGATCTCCTCCAATTCCCCGTCCCGTCGGAGTGCCAGAACGGAGTTTCTGGTCCCAATACGGAGTTTCGCGATGTGGCGGCGTTCTGGAGGGTTTCTGGCGACTTCGACTTCTCTTCTCGCTTTTTTAGATCGAAACCTTTAAGTAGTCTAGAGGAGGGCGTCAGAGGGCAGCCGAGGGGGCCACACGCTAGGGCGGCGCGCCCCCCCTCCAGGCCGCGCCGGCCTAGCGTCTGGGGGCCCTGGGCCTCCCCCAGGCCTGCCCTTCTGGCTCCGTGATTCTTCTGGTAAAATAGGCCCTTTGGTATAAATTCTGAGAATTTTCCCGAAAGTTGAATTTCTGCACAAAAACGAGACACCAGAGCAATTCTGCTGAAAACAGCGTTAGTCCGTGTTAGTTGTATCCAAAATACACAAATTAGAGGCAAAACAATAGCAGAAGTGTTCGGGAAAGTAGATACGTTTTGGACGTATCACATGCGCGTGAGGAGGCGGGAAGAAGGAGAAGCTGAGGCGCCCCCCGCCGACTTGTGCAGCCCGCCGCTATCAGCGCTAACCCCGCGAGGCAACGACGACGATGACGTCGACGGGCCGCCTGTAGCCTGCGGGAGCTCGGCGGAGGCGGCGGCGTTCGATGTGGCGGCGCTTATCGTCGCGTAGGAGTCGCTGGCAAGGAAAAACCCTCTGCCGCTGACGGGAAGCGCCCTGGCGACAATCGGGATCCTAATCTAGTAGTTTAGGTCTCAAATTTGCGAATGTAGGTCGAACTATCATGTATTTTGGCTAGTTTAATATAAATTATCGACGAATCAAGCTTGATCAGAGCAAACTGGGTTCAATCGTGAGTTTGATTTTCCGCGACGTTTGATTTTTTGCTTTTTCAGTTCGCGAGTTCGGTTTCAGATCTGCACCGTGACAAAACCATATAAACTCAACAGTTTGCGAGACCGAACTCGACGTTTTTGGTTCGGAGATATACGAGCTCTGCTAGAGATGCTCTTACTATGTACGATCAAACACGCATATGACTTCCATTGTACAAACTCGGTCAACAAGCACCACGACTCTGTTGATTCGGAGGCCCGTCATTTCAAGCACAATTTGCTCCCACTGCAGTGACCCAAGTGGTCACGTCCCCGGCATCGATGTGGTTGTTCGTTGCCGGCGATTCAGCGAGCAAGGTGGAGAAGGAGCTGGACCTTGACTTGATGGCTTTTCTAGTATTAGATCTGAGGTCCTTTGTGTTATTTTGTGTTATTTTCCAGGACTTAATTGTAGTTTCTTTTTTCTTTAAAGTCATGTTTGTAATATGTAGCTCCACTGCTCTAAATTAATGCATTATCTAGGACTTTTGGGACCTATCACTAGTAGAAAACAGGCCTTTAGTCCCGGTTGGTAAGGGCCTTTAGTCTCGATTTTGCAACCGGGATTACGGAATCGATACTAAAGGCTCTTCACGTGTGCTGCGTGCGTGCACCGGGTAATGACTGTAAACAAAAACGCCAAAAAAGAATTCTTGATACTTTGGGACTCTAAGTGATGAGTGTTGTGTCAGTAGAGTATTTTCACACAAGGGTGACTCGAAGGTTTAAATCGAAATCTCGGGAAACTGAGCAAAAAGTATTCTCTTCTCTCTTCTTCTAGCAATCCTGGAGGTAAAATAAAAGTCTTGTGTCCCTAACTCCACCGTGTGGTTGTCAAGCACAAGGTTTCACGTAAGTAAATAAACACAAGTAAAAGTAAAGCGAGTAAAACTAGATAAATAAAGTAACTAAGTAAAACTGTAAATGGTTTGGTTGTTTTTTTGGTGTTTTGGATGCAAATAAGAAAAGTAAATATTTTTGTGTTTTCGAATTAAAATAGTGCAGCAAATAGAAAACAAGATACAAGCAAGATAAATGTGTTTCTTATGATAAAAAGTGGATCAAGGTTCATGTGTTAACTTGACTATTCTCTCTTTTAAGTTGTAGCGGATAAAAAGTAATTCATAAATGAGATATAAAGATGCATAACAATAATATGAGTAAGATATGCACTCATTTGGGTATCACGTTGAGATGATGCAACACATCTCTCTTATACTTCACAAGAAAGGGGAAACTCCATGCAATCTTGTATTAAGAATTAACAGAGTATAGCCTTAGGTACTTTGACATGATGTTTGAAAATCAAATATGCTACCGTAACCAAATAAGATCATCACTTTTGTCCCGTGACAAACATAACACATGAATTCACTTTATACCTAATGAGGTAGCAAAAGAAAATGCAAAGCCATAATAGATCATGAATTTGTTGTCACTATTCAATCACTAAAATCATGTTACTCCATCTAATACACACATCACCCCGCACAAGCTCTTGCATAGATGTTGGATCAGAATAAATACTTAAGAATGAGGTACATAATATGCATTTACTAATACATCTTACACATAATACGATCAGATCTCATAGCACAATATCATAGAATAAGGATCCACCACATAAGTGATACGGGGTGGCCTTCGGACACCACCGCCTCAAGACCGACAAGCCCTCCTCGTGGTCCAATGACACAAGCTCGAGCCCAAGCCCTACACCAAGAGGTGAATTCTCTCCTCTCCACGTATGCTTTTGATACCCCTTTGGATTGCTTGCTACTTCATGCAAATACCCTATGTTCAATCAGGTACATCGACCAAGACGCGAGCCATGGAGACCAAGCCAATGGAGAGAGAGCTGGAAATGAGGAAGATGGAGCTACAGCGCCCAGGCCGGAACTTCCGCCCCCCAGGACCGGAACTTCTGGCCAGATGCCCTCAAGATGCTTTCCAGCGCCCAGGGAAAAGGATCCAGCCGGAACTTCCGCCCCGGAGGACCGGAACTTCCGCCCGCCGGAACTTCCGCCCAAGTTCCGCCCAAGTTCCGAAAGTCCGTCAAAACCATACTGGATGTTACTGCGAGGAAATGGGCAAATTCCGGAACAAGGCCGGAACTTGGCCGGAACTTCCGCCCCGACCGGAACTTCCGGCCCACAAGACCGGAACTTCCGCCCCTGACCGGAACTTCCGTCCAGGACGACCGGAACTTCCGCCCCATCGAACTTCATCGAGACAGCACTTTTCAGCGTGTAACTTACCCCTTCGCCCCCACCTATAAATAGCCTTGTTGGCTCAGATCTGAGATTAGACTTGAAGTGAAATTAAACCTGAGCTTAGCTCACCCTTGTGGGAACCCTACCTAGATCTATGATCTTGTACCCACCCGGGCTCCTTATCGACTCGTGAAGATCTCTTTGGTGACTTCTACCGTTTGTTTGATCTTTTGCTTGCACTTCTACCTATTTGGTCTTTTGCTTGCACTTCTATCAACCTTCCGGTCTTTTCACCCTTCTAGATCTTGCGAGCTTCGATTTGTCGATCTCTTTGCGGGACTTCTACTGGAAGATCTTTTCTCGCAACCTCTATCGAGTTGGTGGTTCGGGCCAACGAGGGAAAACCGATTTGTGTGCGTGTGTGTGTTGTATCCCCACGATTCCCCTACGTGTTCTTCGTGTTCATCGCGTTCATCCACCTCCCCCCACGAATTCCACCCAAATCCGTGAAGATCGGGCACATCCTTGGGCTTAGCCCTTATCAATAAGGATTACAAATATGGCCATAATCATGTGAGACAGCTCATATGACACTAAGATCTATGAAGAACATGATAGAAATGGATCAAGCTACTACCACAAACCCATAGTCCAGAGGTGGACTACTCTCCTTTGATCGTGGTGATGATGATGAAGACGTTGGAAAAGGTAGAGATCCCTCTGACGCTGATCTCGGTGGAATTTCCCCCTCCAATCTTCTCTGATGCAGCCTCCGTTTTCATGTTTATGCCTTTCTGCGGCGGTCCCCTCTCAAGCACTCTTTGGGGCCATATATATAGTGATTTTTAGGTCCAAATACGTCGGTGAACGAAAAGATCACGCGATTTGCACGATCAACGACCGAAAGAGGGCAGGTGGTGCACCCTACATGTTTGGGCGCGCCACCTGGGCTCTTTTGGGTCTCAGGCCCATCCAGGTTTGCTTCCAGGTCCCAAGATGCTTCTCCCAATAAAAAAATGACGCTCCAAAAATCTTAGGCCAATTTGACTCTGTATAGTTTCTGAAATTGAAATATACATAAAATATGGTTTTTCCTGTTCTATGGAGTTATAGATAAAATAAAAGGGATCATTGGTAAATCCCCATAAATCAATATAAAACATGGTATTATCATCATATATGTTGCAAATATGTGGGAATTCAATATGATAGGGAGAAAATTCATGTATGTATTTTATATACACGCTTAACTTCTGAGTTCCTTCCGTCCCGCTTCTAAGAGCTTTGCACGCACATTTGATATTACTATCATATCAATCCTATTAACTTGTTGGTCACGATGTCACACTTTTTTTATTACTACCATATCAATCCGAAACTAAGAAGATCTGTATCTATTTTCCTACATGATATTGTCTATAGCCCAGTGGTTACAGCTCAACTTGAGCATGCCATAGACCTGGGTTTGTCTCCACACTATCTGTATCATTTTTTTTTGAAACTGAACAAATTAAAATTTAAACTGATTCTGAATCACAATGAAAATTCAAGTTTTGAATCCGAGAAAAAAATTATTTTGAACAAATTTTGAATTTGACCATAATATGACTGTAAACAAAATTCGAATATAAGCAACAATAATTTTGAAAAATATTCGAATCTAACCAATAATAATTTTGAACAAATCTCGAATTTGAGCAAAATTTGCTCGAAATTGAAATTTGCTCAAATTTAAAATTTTCTCAATTTTGAAATTTCCTCATATTTGAAATTTAAAAAGTAACCAAAAATAAAGAAGGAAAAACGGAAAAGGGCAAGAAAAATGAAAAAAGATAGAACCACTAAAAACCGAACGAAAAAAAACTAACCAGATATTCTAGAAAGGTATTGAAACCGGAAAGACCCAGAACACATGTACATGGGCCGCAATCCAACTTAGCCTCCCATGCGTGCGCGCATTAAGAAGCCCCACTGCTGGCCGAGGGGGGTGTTGTGTGACGACCTGGTCGGCACGGACCAAGCGCAGCACACCCCTAGACAGATGTTTGGGCCGGCCCACGATCCATCTCACCTTATTTCCTTTTTCGTTTTTTCGTTGCTTTTCTGTTTTTTCTTATACATTTTTTAAAAGCTGAAATATTTCTAATTTTTTTTTAAAATCCAGAAATTCAACTTTTTAAAAAGAAGCTGAAATTAAAAAACTTTTTTTAAAATTAAAATATTTTCAAAATTTGAATAGTTTTTTAGATTGTACATTTTCAACTTTTTTTCCTCGAAAATTGAGCATTTTTTAATATGAACATTTTTTGAATACGAACAATTTTTAAGTTTGAACACTTTTCAAATTTAAACATTTTTTAGTTTTTCGAATTTGACTATTTTCATATTTAAACTTTTTTGAATTTGAACAAAAAGGAAAATAAACAGAAAAAAAGAAAACAGAAAAATAAACAAAAGAGAAAGGAAAAACAAAAACAAAAAATGAAAACGAAAAAAGGAGAAAAAATGAAAACAGGCCAGGCCCAATACCCGACCTGGTCAGTGTATAGAATTAGCCGCTGGGAGCGCCTAACCATCACCCCTTAGCGATGGTTTATCCCGTTAATGGGTCTGGCCCATTAGTCGGTTATTTCAAAAATTCCCAGATTCAAAATTTTGCTTAGGTTCAATTTGTCCAGATTCGAAAATTGCTTAGATTTAAAAAAATTTTAGATTCGAAATTTGCTCAGATTAAAAATGTGCTTACTTCAGAAATTTGTTTGAATTTAAAATTTGCGTAACTTTAAATTTTACTCCACTTTAAAATTTGTTAAAAAATAAAAAAATAAAAAATAAAAAATTGAAAAAATGAAGAAAAACCTAAAGAAAACCGAAACCCGAGAAAACCTGACGAAAACCGGAAAAGCGTGGCCTACAGTCTCCCGGCATGTTAATGGGCCGCGGCCCAAAACACTCCTGCGAATCAAAGCGCGGGCGATGAATAGGAAAAGGGGTACCAATAGATAAAGACCAACCTTCGCGAAGAGAAGTATCGCTCTGATCTTCGTACGACAGCTTGACACGTGTCTAAACGTTCCGAACGAGCCAACCCACGCGGCCCCGCGCGCGAGCGAGTACGCACGCTGCGCATCGCGTATACATTCCGCAGCCAGCGACGGAACGAGTACCCGGCCAGGCAAGAATGCACCCCATTACATCACGCATGCATTTAGCTAGCCACGGGTTCTTCTTTTCCTAATTGATCAGGGTGTCCACGCGCGCACAAATACGCTATTGCGTCGCCAGTAAAAACGAGTACAGTTGATTAAATATACGGGCGAGTACAAGTACAGTCACGTACATGAGCAGGTATAGTCGCGCACACGAGTAGGTACAATTGTGCACACGAGCAAGTACATATACGTAATCTGACACACGAAATAGACATACCACGCACACGAAGCAGGTGATAATACGTAACACACGACAGCTTGAACACACGAACGAGTACAAGATACACGCACACACGGCAGATACAAACGCAGCATACGAAAGGTGATCGTGAACACGAGCAAGTACATGCATTGTAAGACACCTACAAGACACGAGTCTGATCGCGCGTAAAGTACAGTACAATCCACGAAATGAGTCTGAGTTAGCGAGTAAAGGAAAAAATTGCACCAAATATACTAAAAACAGAAGTACTTATCAGTTAAAACACGAGTACAGTTAGGTACACACCACGTGTAGTTGGATGGGCTGCAAAATTAAAAAGCTGAGCGGGCAAAATTTCCAAAAAAATCGGAACACGGGAAGAAGAAAACTCCGCGGAGGCGACGGCCATGGCCACCGCCTTCGCTCCCGGCGCCGGCGGCTCAGGCGCACTCTGCCGCAGCCGCGCGTCGCTCCGTCGCCTGCGCAGCCCCTGTGCGCCGTCGCGCGGTCTCGTGCGCAGCCGCCTCTCGGCCTCGCCATCCTCCTACCCTCCCGCTACCCCCCTCGTCCATGGCAAGTTCCGATCGCTACCTGTCCATTCTGTTGCTCGGGCTACCATTATCTGACCGTGAACTCGTTTTGCAGCACGGGTCCGGCCTCCAGTCCGCGCTCCGCCTTCTAGGTGCCAGCCAGAAGCAGCTCCCGGTAATTCCGAACTTTGATCTGACATGATTTTTGTGGGGGTTGGAGTGTGACGGGAGGGGTGAGGGGGTTGTGGAGGTCGATTTAGAGAAGTCACGGTGGTTCGTTCAACTGGGGCTTCCTGAGTTCCTGGAGAAGAAGATGACCCCTTGCTGGCGCCCAGAAAGTGTTCGGTGAAATGGTAGTTCGTCAGGAGACCGAACCAGAGTCATTTGTTTGCTTGTGCCAGGTTGCCGCACGGGCTGAGCAAGCCATTCAGCGATGGTGCACTAAAATTTCTGCTGGATGAACATCCATCTACCCATGCTCGCGAATAGGTGCTCCCATGAGCTTCATGATCATGGTGTTCACCAGAGACAGCAGCAAACCATGCTGTTTTTTTTTTCGTAATGCCTTCAGCATGATCAATGTGATTGTTTGTGTCCTCAACCCCACCACGAGTCTAGTTGGCAGTACATGCAATGGCTGTAGCCCTGAAGTGAGTTGTATGTTTTTTATGAAGTGGCTGCAGGGAGGATAACTAACTTTAGGCCTGGACATTAGGTGAAATAAGGTGACCATCTGTTGCTTGCAAATATTCAACCATTGCACCCGGGAGATGTACTTTCAGTCCAGCGATGAGTACTTCATAGTTTAATGAAACTAAGGAGCAATAACTGGCTATGGGTAACTTTCAAGTTCATGTAGTATAGCTGTCCAAGTAACATGCAATGGAGCAATGGTAGGTTTTTGTTCGATGACAAGCATAATTTCTACCAGGGGAGGGGAGGGGTATTGAAACAGAAATACCTTGTGCATGATGGACACACAGGACCCATATGAGCCTCTCCATGTGTATCTGGGAATTCCGTGTATCTGTGCTGTATGCCCTGTGACTTGCGGTTTGATTTTTTCTATTTTTCTGAGCCGAGTGACTAGTTTTGGGCTGGAACTAAATGTCCTTCCCGTGAAACCCTACCCCTCCAGATCGAAACAGAGCCTGCCCACCCAGCCGCCTCTCCTCTGGCTGCCCTTCCCCTTGCGCCGCCAGCTCATCGCCGGCACCGCCGCCTTTCAGCTCTCTGTGACGCCATTGTCACAGTATCAGACTTCTCTAGACTCCCCATGCCATCAATATTACTACTGTTAGTACACTACTTAGAATTTTTTAGTACTTACAGCTCAGACTACAAATCAACTAGTCTAGCACTAGTTGAAACTAGTCACGACTAGTCTGTGAGTCGGTACCCAATTGACAACTTGCGACTCAGCAACATGTAATTCTTGCACCCATGAGAACGAGTACGTGGGTCGTGGCCTCGTGGGGTAGTTGCGCACTCTGCGGTTTCGGTCCCACTATGGCATGTATATTAACTATTTAAGCGCAGTGACTAAATTGCCCTTTTCCTTAATGAAAGCAGGTGGATTAACTCTTCTAATCACAGTCTTTGGTTTGCTTATAAGTCGTGCAAAAAATATCTGGAAAACACAGAAGCACTCCTCTTGTCGTTATCCGCTTTTTCCAGCAATCTGCTATGTGACTTGCTGTTTAGGTTATTCATGTATAGATGTACAATCTGTTGATTAATTTTTTTCTTAATCTGATTGAATATTTTCATTATCAAAATGCAGAGTCTCCAGTGGAGCCACCAAGCTTTTGGCAGAAGGTGAATGAGGTGTGGAAGCGTATCTCATGGAAGTCCGTTTCCACACTTGTACTGCTTATTGGGTGCACAGTTGTCGGATATTTTGCAAACAAAGAGGTCCCATGGGCATTGTTCATCGTCGATGTACTAGACAAGGGGAACAAAACATACAAACCCACTCTGGAGTTTGCAGTTCTACTAGTAGCAGTTATCATTTCTTTGTCCTCGAAGTACGCCACTAATAATTTCTATCTTCATATCATATTCGAATATAGTTTGTCAAATCTTTACTAATAGTTTGTTTAAATGTTGTAGGTAGATGCAGAACATTAGATGTACCCGACAAGGCGAGCAATGCTTTAAAATCTGTTTTGGTATTTGCATCCCTATTCATGGCAATCACAATTTTTGAGTGTCCCCGAGGTATGAGACAATGTGTCAGCTTAGACATTCCTTCCATATTTGTATCAGCGACTGTGTTTGAATATAATTTTGCCAATTCGTTACTCATATAAAGTTTGTTTAAATATCTCAGGTAGTTACAGAGATTGAGACGCATATGTTTTTTCATTGGAAAGTTTACTCATAATATTTCAGGATCCTCGAGGTATGAGACAATCAGCCAGCTTAAACATTCTTTCCATATTTGTATCAGTCACGGGGTTTGAACATAGCTTCGCCAAATCTTTACTCATATAGGAGTTTGTTTAAATATTGCAGGTAGTTACAGACATTGAGACGCGTGTTTTTTCATTATCACAATGTACTGGACAAGGTGACAACCCTTAAAAATGCATTTTGGGATGCAACTTTCGTAATAGGGATTATCAATTCTCCATTCTTAGGTATGACAAACATCTCAACTTAACACTGTGTATGTTTGCATCAATTATGGTTCTCAATATATTTTTCTCATTTATTACTAAAGTTAATCTTTGTTTGAACTTTGCAGGTAGTTGGAGAATGTTATTCTTGGATATATGTTACAGAGAGTAGAATGGACGTGATACAGTTGTTAGACAGATATACTTTCTATGTCTTAGTCATGTTATATAGCCATCGTATAAGGGGTTTTCTACGTCTTTACCTTTGTACCTGTATATACATATCGACTTCATGGAAATACCAGTTGCATATTTCCTAACATTGTATCAGATCAGTTTCTTTCCTGATATAAATGCCGTAACTAGTTCCTCACAAAAGATTGTGATTGCCTTTTGGTATCCATTTTGATCTACTTTGGTCTCCATCATTCCCGATCGATCTAGGTTGATTAACATGTCTAACTACAAGTGATGCTGTTTAGATTGCTGCCAGCGCGTGTCTTCACTCTTCAACCATGATCAATTTCCACTTTCGCACATCAACTTCCTCAGCTGCAAGAGCTAGGACTCTGGTCGTGGGCTGCCACCCACTGCCAAAGCACCGGCGTGCTACATCACGACCTTCTCCAGTGTTGCCTAGAATCTCGCGCTGGTTACTTGACGCTGCCTAGGGGACATTAGGCTTTGGGCTTATCGTTGTACCACCCCCATCTGATCTCACCTTCTTACTTCTTGGTGTAATGGCAATGATCCGCCTTGAGATTTTTTTTTTCTCTAGTCGTGGGCTGCCACCCACTGCCAAAGCACCGGCGTGCTACATCACGACCTTCTCCAGTGTTGCCTAGAATCTCGCGCTGGTTACTTGACGCTGCCTAGAGGACATTAGGCTTTGGGCTTATCGTTGTACCACCCCCATCTGATCTCACCTTCTTACTTCTTGGTGTAATGGCAATGATCTGCCTTGAGATCTTCCTTTTTTTCTCTCCCCCCTCTCCTTCTCTGCCCTGTAAAACTTTGGTGTGATTTGAGTTCAGGCTAGCGTGGTCCAGGTTAAAAAAAAAAGTGGTGTTTATTCCGTGCATGGGACCACCCAATCATTAGGTTTCGTAGCGTGCAATTTGTTTTGGATTTTTGAAACTTAATGAACCTAAATGATACCCAGAAGCACATATCTTAAAGCATGGAACAAAGTGAATGCAATGGCACCAACATGCACAGGATGACCCGTGCATTGGACAAACACATTTCTCTGCCTTTGTTATTAGATGCGGTGCTATGAGTTTTCAGTAACCCTATGTCAGTATACGAAATCAAATCAACACTAGTTATGCTTGGTATGATGTTTCTATTTGCCTTCCCAAGTAATATCACTAATACAGATGAAACAAATCAGTGTCGTCCACAGAACCACTAAAAACACGTTTACATAATTGTTAACATGATTTATCAGAGGACGATCCCAGACCGTGTTACGATTTCAAGTTCAACCTCAGGTAGCAGTTCGCGTAGATGGCGTCTTCCTTCTGGGTGCTTTAGGAAGCATACAAGTGTAGCCATAGCATACTTGATCTGCTTCTTGACGCCAATCACTTCATAAGCAAATGTCAGTGCATAGAGCAGATAAATAGGCCCCCTGTGGCAAAAAAAAAAAAAAAAAAAAAAAATTGGATGGATGCTTGCTGTGTCAGTAAACAGCAAAACAAGTTCTGCTAACGTAAAAGGGCAAACATGGACGCCCTTAGCTCAAAGAAAACAAAACATGGACCTCACCTGATAGCATCAAGTGGACAAAGATTATTCTTGAAATCATTGACAGCCATGGTGAGCATGAGAACTGCATAGGTTAAAAAAAAGGCACGGAACTTAATCAGCGGCCACAAAAGAAGTTTTGGTTGCGACTATCTGATAGGTGTGTGTATATTGCAGGCCTGGAGAACTAACCAAATTTAACCCGGGTGACGAGGTCGTTGGAGAATCCCTGTTTCCGGAGCTGCGACGAGACGATGCTGAGCTTGTAGAAGGCGCAGCCGAGAGCGGCATCCAGGAACGTCGACGGGTCCATCTTCCACAGCTTGTAAAACCCAATGCAGGCGATCAGCGCACCTGAAGAAAGAGTTTCCTCATGTCAGATCATCAAAGATTAATTTCTGATCACTGCGTTGATGGTCACGGGAGTATACCGAAGGGCATGCCGAGGTGGTAGTCCTCGGTGTCGTAGACGGTCCCGAGCGAGCGGAGATGGTGGAAGTTGTCCAGGAGCGGACGGAACGCGCCGGCGACCATGTCCCTGAGCGCCGCGGCGGCGTCCTTGGACTCTCGCCAGAAGCGTTCTTGCACGGCGGAGAAGTCCTCCTGGCGTAGCTCGGCGTCGCCGGGGAAGTAGTCCCCCCACGGCCACAGCCCGGCGTACGGGTCGGCCTGATCAGCGCCACCGTCTTTGTTCACCGGAGCGCACGGCTGACGCTCCTTGGCGCCGTCGTCCGCAGGAGCGCGCTGCTTGAATCTCAGGCGCGTGTGCGCACGCAAGGGGCCCTGCTCATGAGTTAGTCACGACCGGGTCTCAGCTCGGATAGTTAAAATTGTAGACGATCAAGAAGGGATTAAAGAAAGGTGCTCACCACCGTCGCGGAGCGCGCAGGGAGGAGATGGACGCGCGCGGGGGACGAAGCGGATGGAGCCGGGCGGCGCGTCGCCGCACCGACGTGCGCGGCGGCGAGAGCCAACCCCGCGGGGTACAAGACGGGCGAGTACGCCATCGTGAGCGATGGACGGGTCGACGAGACCAAGATTTTGCCCTGGGCCGATCGAGTGTACGAGGGAATTCAATCACTACTCCTACCAGGTTTGTGCAGGTCTCGGTTAATTGGATGGCATTAACACGTTGGTTTGGTGCGCGCGGTTTGATTTAAGGCGAGTAAAGTCTATATTAAACCTTCAACTCGTAAAGCATGTTGAAATTAAACCCTGAACTCTTAATCCCTGAAATCAGCACCCCGTGCTAATCAATCCCGATCGATCTAAACCTTGGACCTATCGGGACTAGTTTGGCTCATCGAAATTAAGACAATCCGGCCCAGGATCGCCCTCTACTGTCACTGACTACCATGGCCACATGTATGTTTTTCTCTTTCCTTCTGTCGTCAAATTGCATCCGTAGCTAGTCTCCTGGTTGGAAAACAGCGAGCTCCCGAAAAAACGAAGACGAGATCGTCGGCGGCGAGATCCCTGAACTTTCTCTTCTAGCGGAGCACCGGCGGCGGGCGTCCAGCAGCGCCGCTGCTCCCCTATAGCTCCCACTCGGAGGCCTCCCTGCTGCCTCCTGCTTCTCGCACTCCTCGTCTCCTCCAGCTCCGCCGGCAGTCACGACAACAACGACCTAGTAGTAGTCAACCCCACTTCTCTGGACCTGCCGCCAGCCGCCCCTAACCACAACAATCCTCACCGCCTCCGCCCCATCCACTACCACAACTCCTGCCTTCGGGCGTAGCTACGCACAGGACACTCCTGTGCCTAACGACTGGTTGTTTGTGTGCAGGGTAGGTGCTTGTGATAATGCCAATGGGCATGGACGGTGTTGTTCAGCAACATCACCTTTGTTTCCTCCAACTGTGACCCAGCAGCGCCCAGTCCTCACTCCCACAAAGTCATCGACTTCCAGCGACGGCGTTCCGAGATGGAAGCGCTCAATATTGCGTGTGTAAGGGGCGATCTAAATCGGACGCGTTGGCTAGTTCGGATGGGGCTATTTGAGTGACCGCGCGGACACACGGACAGGCGGACCTGGCCGTCGGTACGTTTAGGTCGCGTATTGCCCCAACCGCGAACGTATCCCAAATGTCAAAATAAAAAAAGTTATAAAAAGGAAAACAAAAACAAATTAAATTTAAACTAGAGTTCATTAAACTTAGCCATATTTTGGGCAATTTTTACACAAAAGAAAGACCTATATGGGCTTTAAACTAAAAAAAAGGAGGAAACCCTAGTCTAGGGTTTGGGACGCGGTGGCCTGGCGCGTGGCCTCCTCCTGCCGGCGCGCCATGGCGAGGAATGCCCACGCCTCGGCCTCGGCGTCCTCCTGGGCCTTCCTGGCCATCTCCTCCAGCGTGGAACCGAGGTACGATCATTTGACCAGGTCCTTGTAATGTCCCAGGTTTAGAGACGATCGAGGGGTAGATTTTAGAAAGGGATGTGCATTGCATAGTAAATTCTGGGGAAATTTCGCGCTTTTACACAAAAACTGCATCGAAGAGGGACAAGTTTCTCTCTCGACACCTTACAGGGTTAGGGTTTCGAGAGTGCGACAAACTTGCTTCTCACTTCACTAGTTTAGGGTTTTGAGAAGAGAGAGGAGAGTTGCTTGATTGAATTCCAAATGATATGACATGGTTGAATTCAAACCAAGGTTGAATTTGAATTTCAAATTCAAACATTAAATAGTTACTTAAATAATTCAAATGAAGAAATTCATTAAGTAAATAATCAATAATAATCAAGATAAACAATAATATTAAAGTAAAGCTCATTAGAGAAAATTTTGAGCTTTATTGATCATCACACACATTACAATGTCATTACAATATTCATAAGTGAAATAAAAGAATAATACAACACATTACATAAATGGCAGAATAGAAGAAAGGAAAATAAAGACAAATTACAAGTTAATATCCTAGTCTAAATTTCTACAAGAACATCTTCACTTAATCTTGGACTTGATGATCTTCTGGATCATCTTGATCAATTCCTGATTCCTGCATACAAGCACAACAAAGAAAGAAGTTATGCCAAGTGGCATAGCCACTTGGCAGGTTAAAAAAAAGAATGGAAATAGAGGATAATATCAAGTCTGCCGAGCTGATCCTCTCCAAAGCCAAGTTCACAGGATCTGGTTCACACAGACACACAAGCAGCACACACATCAGGTGTGCATGCTCAACACCCAGGCACTGCCTGTGCATGTGGCACAACACACACACAGCATCAGTGAGTCACCAAAGTGACCAGAGCCAAGCTGTCGACCAGGGAGAGCATAGAGGCACCATACTTAACCTTTTCAGTGCTCAAACCCTAGTCATTTGCTCATCCATCGACAACAGCAGTGGTAAGTTCACCAAGAACAGCAAGGAACACCAAGAACAGGTGAACAGCTAGAGCTGTCTCATCTATTCACAATCACCAGAAATTAAACCAAGATCTCAAGCTTGCTAGGAGGAGAAGGGCAAGCAAACCAAGCATCACAGAAGAAATCCTCTACAACAACACTTAATTCTAGGAGCTGGAGTGAGGTATACCACACAAAAGCCTGAGCAAGATCATACCTTGCTCATAATTAAGCATACAATGCATCAACTGAGCAATGCATGGGTAGATTACCCTGTGTGTGTCATCATTTGGCTGCCAAGCCATTTGGTGCAAGCACAGATGGGTAAGACCAATAGGTTAACATCCTAAGGGAACAACAGCTATGCAAATCCATGCATAACTAGAGGAATCCAGCCAAGAATACAACCATAGTTAGCCTAAACCACTCACTAAGCACCTACAGCTAGCTAGACCATCAGATTATAGACAATTACTTGTCTATATATTTTTGTCAACACCAAAAGGTCACTGGAAGTCCAAAATTGGATCAAGCCAGTGAACAATTATTCCATTCCAGTCAGCCAACATAAACCATGGCAAATCACAGATAGGGGAGCAACCAGGACAGCAACACAAGTGCTGCCAGGGCCACCTCAACCCTGAGCCAAAGCACAAGAACCTATACCTCATTATCCATTTGGATTCAGTAGAGGGCTAGGGTACACAACTGAGAGCTGGCATCCATCTAGCCCTGTCACAATTAATTAGATGATCACAACTGCAAAGCAGCTCACATCACTTATCCACTTCAGTAAAATTCAGGCAACACGGATAAGTGAACAAAACAAATAAATCAAAGCACCAGGGCTTTGCAGTGATCCAATGGACCAGTGCAAGCAACAGCAGTTGCTTAAGCCAACAACAATACACACCAGGTTAAGTCTGTATGATACACACACAGCACAGAGTGAGCAACAGTGAGCCACAAACACCAAAGAGCAACAGTGAGCACGGCGGCGCCTGGCCAAGCCGGGCCATGGTGGTGCCACGGCTGTTCGCGCCCACAGGGGCGAAACCACGGCAGCGCCGTGACGCCAGGGACGTCGGCGGCGACGAATCGCCGCGGAACTCCACGGTAGACGAGCAGAGGCGAAGGGGGCACGACGAGGAAGCAGCGAAACGCAGATCGGCGCGGACCAATCGATGCGCCGTCATGCGGCCGTTCGACTGCGTCCGATCTCGCCGGCGGGGACGGCCGGTGGCGGTCGGACTAATTCGGCGACGGCGAGGCGACCACGGTGTCGCGAGAGAAAGGGAGAGATTAGGGTTTCTGCGCGAGGAGAGGGGAGAGAACGAATGGGCCGACCGAGCCCAAAGGGTGGCTCGGGTGCGACCTAACCCGTTGGGCCACCCTGACAGGTGGGGCCCAAGGGCATTTAGGTCCTTTCCTAATTCCAAGAAATACAGAAACTTTGAAATTTTGTAAGAAATGTTGAATAGCTCTAAAAAAATAATTAAAAATATGAAAATAGATCAGCATAAAATTCTCTAATTAAATAAAATGTCAAGGAGAATTTTTGAAGACAATTAAGAATGAATCTTAATTTGATGATTTAAATAATAATTTAAATCACACATATTATTTTCATTAATGCAAATAAGTCCATTAATGAATTTGGACTTCAAAACACCTTGACAACATTTCAAGGTAGTATTCTACTCTTAAACAAGTATTCCCAAAGTATTCTTAGTACTAACCTCTTACATAAAATAATAACGACATCGGAAGGGGGGAACAAACCCTAAAAATGGAATCATGCATAATTGCTTCTTTAACCATTGCCCTTATCGGACAATGATGCTATTTTTCAGAACAAGAGGACAAGGGTCAGTCCATACCTTCCAACTGCAAAACTTTGCAGTGTTCAGGCAAGTTCATCACTTGCTCATGTCATTTGAGTATTTCTATCAAATTACTTGCAAAGTATTATGGTTATCACTATTGCATAAAAATCAAAATCACTACTTTCATAACTATGAATATGACTATGTGGTGGGCAATGGAACCATGGATTGTGTTGATATGGTGGAGGTTCCATTGCAAGGGTTTATATCCATCTAGGATTAAACAACAAATGTCGCCAGTGATTCTTGTGCCGTAATACCCGTGTTAACCATAAGATCTGGAGTGGGACGGAGTAGTCAAAAGTGTTTCCACCTCTCGTACATCAACGGATGCGCTTACCGTAGACACTTGACCCAGGTTGGGCAAGCGGTGGGGTGGGGATCCCATTCTAATTCCCCACGGTAAGTGGTCTATGATGGGTTGCAGCTACCGGCGAAGGAGTTTGGTTAACGAGTCCCAAACTGTTGTCGTGGTCGGGGTCCATCCTTAAGTGGTATAAGAGGACCGACGAGGACCTGTGGTCGGGGTATGCAACAAAGGGTGGGTGTGCGAGGTAGCGGAGGAACATGATTGGCTAGACCTTATACCGGGCCTCACACCAAAGGAAGTGTGGACGGGAAAGCTGCCCGGTTGGCACCAAGGTTAAGATCTCTTATGGGTAAAGCAACACACCTCTGCAGAGTGTAAAGAACTGTGACCTGTCACTCCCTGTTCCGGGATTGAGGAACTGCGAACGCGGCCGGAAAGGAGCTCCATGAAGTTCTAGTAAACCGGTGAAGGCTGACGGACATAGCTCTTTGAAATAAAAACAATCTCTTGAAGAAATGTTTATCAAAACTTGCATTGGTATTAGACTTTCTGGTCTAGTATCGTAGCTAGTGCATAAAACACCTCTTATCTAAAATGAACTTGTTGAGTACGCTCGTACTCATACCACTCTTAAACCCCATGCTTAGATTGTCTGAACCGTCTGGAGGAGGAGGACTACGACAGCAATGATGGAGCCGAGATCATCGGCTACGAGGAACCAGACCTCTCAGGAGGTGTTGAAGGCGTAGACTACGTCATAGTCTACGGATCCGGGGAGGCTTCCGGAGGAGAACAAGCCTAAAGATATCAGGAGGAGTAGTAGTAGCCGAGCAGCGCAAACTCTTACTATTTAGCTGCTCGATAAAATAAATGTTTGGCTTAATAAGACTATGGTATTGTAAATTAAGTTGGGTTCACCTCGAACCCAGGAGTTATCCTCTTAGGACCCAGGAGGAGCTCCGAGACGACTTGTGTATGCTACTTGTAATAATATGTGAATGAGTTATGGACCCTGCTATGTTCTGTTGTACTACTCTGAGGGATGTAATATTTGCGGAATGGTACTTCGCGAGTGTTATATCAACGACTGGCATACTACAACATGCAGTGGTATGCAGGGTCACCACAGTCCTCGAGGTCGTTGAGCTCGCGGGACGCTGCAGCACGGCCTGCAGCTTGGGGTCATCCTCCTCCCGGGGCGGCGGCCAGCCCACCTAGCAGGCGTGCGCGGCTGCGCACGAGGCAGCTGCGAGCGAGGCCTCACCGTCGCCGACGTGAAGCACGTGTGCCGGCGCTCATCGGGCTCCACCTCGAACCAGTTGGGACTTGTGTCGCCATAGGCGGGGTCCTCTCGGAGGTCCGCAGGCAGCTGCGTGTGGCGTCGCCGGATCTCCGCGATGCGGGCGCGGTCGGAGACCGGGATCGGCAGCACCGAAACCCAATCTAGGCTCAGGTGCCAAGCCGTGGGGGAGGTGCACGTCGCCCCACGGCATTGGGACGCCGGCCTCCCAGAACATCTGCGCCACCGCTACAGTGACGTAGATCATGTCGCGGATGGGAGCCGGCGGCCCCATGGCGAACGCCGTCGGCGCGGCTCACCGACTGCTGCTGGCCTCGTGGTCGTTGGCGGCCGGCTCGAACTCTCGTTTCGGGGCCATGACAGCGCGGAAGGTCAAGCTCGTGCGGCCGGAGTGGAGAGTGGGGACTGGATAGGGACAGTCCCCTCCCCAGTCCACATTTAGTAGGACTGGGGCACCGAGAGATGAACCAGACACGCAGAATAAGCGAACACGCGAGGACGACGCGTGCCATCCGCGGCCATGCAAACCTGCACCAGATTGGGACCGGGTTTGGATCGTCCCGGACACCGGGGTCATCCGTATTTACGATGCGTGACCGTCTTGGGCCGCGGTTTTATCCATTTAAACCTGCGCCCTAATCTATTTGCGAGTTCAGTCATATCTCCAACCGTTTGCGAGATTCGTAATAAACTTTCCAGCGATGCCAGGTTGATGCCGTTGAGCAGTAGCTGGCTCAGAAGTACAGAACGGTAAATGGAAAATTTATTTAAGGTAGCAGGTGAGAGAGAAATATACCAAGGAAAGACACGAACATGACACGCATGCCACATTAGTCAGCGAGAGTGGAGGGTGATCCCGGCCGGGATTGTATTATTTCCGGTGAGCCAAACTAATCCAAACAAACCTAAGGTTTAAATCAACCGGGATTAATAAGCACAGGGTGCTGATTTCAGGGATTTAAAGATTAGGGTCTGATCCAGACACCATCTATGAGTTGAAGGTTTAATACAGACTTTACTCATTTAAGGCCGTCTCAGGGTACGTGTACACAGTTCCTATCCTAGTAGGGCACGGTATTGTGCAACATTGTTACAAACTACCTCCGGCCAATATTTGTGAACCTTCTCTTCGTTGGGTTCCTCCTCCTGCCAGGTGTGTCTGTGACTCTGTGTAAATGTCGATGCTGCCATCTTCAAGTTCCTAGTATAGGCTGGGGTGCAGTAATCCGTGACAATGTTGGAAATCTGCTGCTTGCTTGTCATGAAGGTATTGCAGGGTCCTTTTCTCCGGAATTGGCTGAAGCGATGGCGGTTCATTGAGCCCTGGCAATCGCTAAGAAGAGAGGGTTCCAAGACAATATTCTGGCTTCGGATTGCCTTTCTTTGATGCAACGTATCCAAGCCAAGGCTATGGACCGTTCTGTGGTGGGCATTGTGGTGAAGGACATCAAGCTTCTTGCTAAGGGCTTCAAATCGTGTTCCTTAATTTAAACATGTTGGGCATTCTGTGCACAAGGTGGCGCATGTTTTAGCTTGGTCTTGTGAATCTAAGTCTAGTAATTTTTATTTCAGTGTTGTTTCGGCTTTTGTCCGGAAAGAACTTTGTAATGATATTATGTGATCAATAAAGCGTCAATTGATATAAAAAGAAAAAGTAGGGCACGGACTCACCGACTCTATCCGTAGCCATCATCTAGAGAAAGCAATAGATATAAGTTGCACAACACATTATTTTTTGTTAGTATTTCAGAAATTAATAATAATTAATAAATTTATGGAAAGAAATTAATTTGCTAAAGGAAGACAAATGGTAGAACGCATAAAATAGTCTTCCCTTATATTTTCTAAGGGTTCATCTCTTAGCTAAGGAAAGACAACCTTCTTTTTCTTATTTTTCTTCTTTAACTTAACTGAGCAAAAATCCTACTTGGTAGCTCTAAGAAAATGTTGATGTCGTCCCATTATACATGACCTAACACGTGGTTAGATTGTTAGTAGCACAATGGTATCGGAAAAACTTCTTAACTTTTTATAGATACTGATGTACCTATAAATAAAACATGTCTATACACTTTCGTATCTGCAAAAAATTGAGAAGTTTTTTTTTAGAACCGGAAGAAGTAGTAAAAAAGGATGAATCCACCACTGCCTAGGTGTATTCCTCCCAGCGTCGACAATGTTTCCTTATCGTTCGAGGGTCGAAACCATGACCCCCCCTACTAGTATCCACGTGTACAGATTCACCAATTTGACAGGTCGAGCTTCGTCGTCTAGAGCAAATCTCAATCAATCGCGAATCTTTTTTTGGAAAACAAAAAGTAAAACCATGTCCTCTCGTTTGTCATGATACCGGTGATGTACAACCTTGACGTTATCAACATTTCTGATGGCGATGGGAGCAAAGGGGAGCATAATAGCGGCTGCCTCAATGCCAGGAAGGCCGAGACAAACGGAACTGATGCATGAATGTCTGATCAACGATTCAAGAAAGGGTTTTACGGAAGCAACAAAGCAACTACGGCTTGATTGGTGGAGGAAGATACATGAAAGGTGTTTTGACCAGCTATTTGACCCTCACGCGCCTCCACTTTACTTTACATGTTCATTATCATCTTATTTAATGTGTATGCACGATTTAACTGATGGTATAGTAGACTGAAAAATTGGTGTACTTGAGTCTTAGAGGGCTTCTTTGTCAGCGTGTGGGTTCTTTCTTATCAGTTGATCACCGTGGTGCTTGTTGGCCGAGTTTGTACAACAGAAGCCATAGGCGTGTTCGATCATACGTAGTAAGAATGTAAGATGTCAAGCGGCGCGGGGTGCGGGACTGCGTTTGCACCAGTCGTGCATTAATTTTCATCTGGTTTCATGACAACTTTTGTCGTGATTTTGCTTATGCGGGATGCTGCTTGACATCTTAGTACTTAGTAATTAACTTAGTTGCCTTTTTTCTCAGGTGTTCGGTGACATAGGCATCCCCAATGGGTCCTGCCGAAGATGATACCCGGGGTTTACTGGAGGCCCATGACTCGAAGAATAAGAAGGTTCGGAAGCCCATGTTATTATTAAGCAAAGCTAGAGTTGTATTAGGAGATACTACTTGTAATCTTGCGGGACGGGTTGGAAACCCTCCCGGACTCTGTAACCTGTGTATTATGAATCCCTCCACTCCACCTCCTATATAAGGGGGAGTCGAGGGGCAAAGAGAGTATCGATTCATTGTTTCACGCAACCCTAGTTTTCTCATCGTCGAGCACTTTTCGGCTGAAACCTTCGAGATCTACTTGCCCTCTACTTCCGACTAAAACCCCAGTCTACAATCTGTAGGCATTGATAAGATAATCCCTTGTCAATTGGCGCCGTCCGTGGGGATTAGAGGCGTCAAGGATCTGATCTCGATGGCACGTTCAAGATTGTCGACTTCGTCAACTGCAAGCAACGCGATGGACAGAGGTAAACAGATCGAAACTGGTATAGTCGATTTTGTTCCTCACCCGCCCTCCCGTTTGGATGCATATGCGTATGTGGAGGAGCCTATGGGGATAACGTTTGGAAGGTTCCACTTTCGCATCGAGAAAGAAGGAGCGTATCGTCTCGAAATTCCGATCTCGTCGGGATTATCAGCGGTCGATCCCGATTTTTCAAGTTCAACATCGTCAATTGAGTCAGGCGACGAGAAGACTTCATCGCCACGCTTCATCAGCACCAGGGCAAGCGAAAAACTCGCCAAGATCTTCAGCGACATGTCCTTCGAGTCATCTGCGGATTCCGATATAAGCGATGACTCGAGCAACATCGACAGCTTCAACTTCATCGACAGATCCACTACTGTTGGAAAGGTCTTCACCAATCTCTATGATGGTGTCACCAAACCCAGCAAGGTTCAGAATCTAAAATATCATCAGATTTATGCCATCGGAGAACCAAGTCGTGATCAGGAGGAGACGTCAGAGGCTTTTGACGATTTGGGAAATCCATACGTCGATCCCGCTGACCTTAGGCGAGGTCTAGGCACTAAATATGTTGGGCCTACACCGCGTTTAAGGGTTCAACTTCCACAAGAAGCGTGGGATAGAGCCGCAAGAGCTATGGATGGTACAGAACCAATGACTACAACTTCTACGTCGGAAGAATTGCAAGCGTACCAATATAGACTCGCCCGTGTTGGAAGAGAATTGGAAAAACAGACAGCTGCTCTGAACAGAAGAAGGGAGGCAGCTTCCGCATCAAGCAGGCGAAGGGCGGAGTTAAGTCGACATTCAGGAACTTCGGGAGATAGTCACAGAGAAGCTCGAAACAGAGCAAGATCTCGGCTGCAAAACATACTTGAGGCTGACAGAGAAAATCTAGTTCAAAACCTTGACATGTCCTTTATGTCGATAGACACAAGGGGGAATATTATCCCTAAGACACCGGAAGCTGGGTATATGGCGACGCAAGCCTTCATCCTCGCATCCAAGCCACCTCCCGGAGATCCAAGAGAAGCATTGTACAATATGGCCATGGCAGGAGTCGGAGCCATGGGAACGGCGTTTCTAACTTCTCCTCCCGAAGGACCAGCAAGGCAAAATAGTCCACGACCTACTGCAGCAGCACCAGGTCCCGAGAGAACAAGTGGAGCAAGAGACACAACAACACAAGCACGGGTGGACAGAGCACGACAAAATATAAGGGAACATCGGCACTCCCCAGAGATAGATGACGAGGATATGTGTGGGCTGCCGTGCTTTACAAGGAGGGTCCGGAAAACTCGAGTTCCTTCAGGGTTTAAATTACCCATAACTTCAAAAAATTCGACGCCTGTAAAATCCAGATGATTGGCTAGTTGATTATCTCGAGACGGTGAAGCTGATAGGAGGAACCAGAGCAATAGCCATGCAGAGCATCCAAGTACATCTAAGTGGAGCCACGCGATCTTGGATAAAGAAGCTCCCTCCGGGATCCATCGACAGCTGGGACAGTTTTGAGGACGTGTTCGTCAAGAACTTCCGATCCACCTGCAAAAAACCTGCATCACTAGAAGAGTTGAGATCGTGTCGACAAAAGCATGATAAATCAATGAGAAAGTACATCCAACGGTGGAACATCATTAAAAACTTGGCAAAAAACATATCTGACGAGAGAGCGATAGATGCGTTCGTAGCTGGAATTCGACGAGGAGATTTTGTCGAAGACTTGGGGAGAACCAACCCAAAGACAGTATCAGCATTGATGGAGATAGCAAACAGGTGGGCAGATGGAGAAGATGATGTTCACAATAAGCGACACAGGTCACCAGAGGAGGACCGTGGTCGAAAATTTCAAAATAGACGACGATTTTCTTGACAATTCTCGAGTTACGATGCTCCTCGCCAAATCTCGGCTGGATTTCGAGGAAGCGCTGGAGGAAGCAATAGAGATGAATATCAAAGGAGTAGCGAGCAGCGAGGCGACAACAGAAATGATTCCCGAAATAACAGGCAAAATAGTGGGCCAAGGTTCCAGAGACCTTTCGTGTCTCCCAAGGATATGATGAACGGGCCGTGTCAGATGCATTTTTATCTCGACATCAATGGAAAGAGACAGTCAGGACATCTGCAGAAGGACTGTCGAAATTTTCAAGCAATGTTGAGGTTTGCGGGGCAAGCCAATGCTCAAGCAACAAATAGAAATCCTCAAGGGCCCAGGAGTGAGATCCACTTGCCACCTCCTCCCGCAATTACGGACGAAAATCGGCACTAGCTCAGAATAGCGGCAGCACCACAACCACCTCCATACGTTGATCCCAACTCCAACGGTGCGGCCTCGATGATTCAGAAGGGTAGGCCGTCCAATAGAGTTCAGAAAGTAATCTCGCGGCAAGTGTTCATGGCAGAGAAGATGCCTCCACCAACGATTGAGTACCTAAATTGGTCAGGACAGGACATTGGCTTCACAATAGCGGATCACCCGCAGCAAGTTCCTTGACCAGGGCAGTCAGCACTTATCTTACCAGCAGTAATCGCAGGGTTCGACATATCTCGAGTATTCATAGATGGAGGCAGCAGTCTAAACCTTATGTATGTAGATACACTAAGGAAAATGAACATACCTCTAGCAAATCTGAAACCAATCGACACACGTTTCCATGGTATCACGCCAGAGAAGCCGAGTTATCCGTTGGGGAAGATACATCTCGATGTTCAGTTTGGGACCCGAGAAAATTACAAAATATAAAGGTTGCAGTTTGAAGTCGTGGATTTCCCGTCGCAATATCACGCCTTGTTGGGACGACCAGCGTATTCCAGGTTTCTGGCGGTACCGCACTACACGTACCTGTTGTGGAGGATGCCTGGACCTAAAGGACCAATTACAGTCAAAGGAAGTTTTGCGTTAGCCGATAAATGTGACAAGGATTTTCATCGACTGTCAGAAACTTTTGGGATGCAAGCAGAGTATATGGCATCAAGGCTCACGATTGATTATGATGTGCTGCCAGATGTAGGGAGGCCTCTCAGGGAGCCAACCTTTAACACTACGAAAGATTCCAAGGAGGTGCAGATTCACCCGACAGATCCAAAGAAAACGACGTCCATCACGACAGACATGGACCTCGCATAGGAAAGCGCGCTCGTCGAGTTTCTCCGTGAGCACTGGAAAATCTTCGCATGGTGTCCAGCTGACATGCCAGGAGTACCCAGGGAACTTGCCGAGCACCACCTAAACTTGGATCCACTAGCGAGACCAATTAAACAACCTTTGCGGCGTTTTTCGGAACCAAACCGCAAAGCTATGCTGTCATAGATTGATCGACTCAGAGAAGCTGGTTTTATTAAAGAGTTGCATACAGAGGCCACGTGGGTAGCAAACCCAGTGCTGGTCCCGAAGAAAAATACTAAAGTCATTCGCATGTGTGTCAACTTTACGTGTCTCAACAAGCACTGTCCAAAGGATCACTTTCCCCTCCCAAGGATCAATCAAATTATTGACTCCACGGCAGGATGTGAACGTCTTTCCTTCCTGGACGCATATTCTGGTTATAACCAGATCAGGTTGAAAGAAGAGGATGAGGTCAAAACAGCGTTCATTACACCTTACAGCGTGTTTTGCTACAAAACAATGCCTTTTGGTCTGAAAAACGCGGGAGCAACATATCAGCGGATGATGCAGAAGTGCTTAGCAACACAGATTGGGAAAAACGTACAAGTGTACATTGACGATGTCATCATAACGTCAAAAAAGGGGACAACGCTGATCGAGGACTTAAAGGAAACTTTCGACAACCTCGACAAGTTTTGTCTCAAGCTGAACCCGACGAAGTGTTCTTTCGGCGTCCCTGCAGGAGAACTACTCGGGTTCCTAGTCTCAGCAAGCAGAGGGATTGAGGCTAATCCAGAAAAAATTCAAGCTATCGTCACAATGAGGAAGCCAACAAAGTTGAAAGAAATACAACAGTTAACTGGGCGAGTCACAGCTTTAAGCAGATTCGTCGCCAGGCTGGGAGAAAAGGCGTTACCGTTCTACGCTTTAATCAAGCAAGGAGAGAAGTTCCAGTGGAATGAAGAGGTAGATAGAGCTTTCGAGGATCTCAAGTGCACAATTTCGACACCACCAATCTTGGTGGAGCCTAAAGAGAAGGAACCCCTCTTGTTATACATAGCAGCCACACCTCAGGTGGTCAGCACGGCACTTGTCATCGAAAGAGAAGAGGAAGGAAAACTCTATGGAGTGCAGAGGCCGGTATATTTCATCAGTGAAGTTTTATCGCCTTCAAAACAGCGGTACCCGCAGTACCAGAAGCTAGCATATGGAGTGTTTACAACCGCAAGAAAATTGTGGCACTATTTTTCAGCGCATCCGATAATAGTGGTCAACGAGGCGCCTTTATTCAACATACTAAACAATCCAGAAGCTACGGGTCGTGTCTCCCTTTGGGGAATAGAACTTTCCCCTCGGGACATCACGTATGAAAAAAGAAAAGCAATAAAGTCGCAAATTCTACCAGATTTCATCGCAGAGTGGATGAAGCTATAAAATACAGGACCCCCGGATTTATCGAAAACCTGGACTATGAACTTTGACGGGTCCAAGAGATTTGAGGGGGCTGGAGCAGGCGTGATACTAATATCACCTAAAGGCGACAAATTAAAGTATGTCTTACGGATGACGTTTCCAAACGCGTCTAACAATGAGGCAGAATATGAAGCTCTTATACACGGGATGAAGATGGCAAAGGCTTGTGGTGCAACTCGACTAAAAATATTTGGCGACTCACAATTGGTGGCTCAGCAAGTCATGAACCAATGTGATGCAGTCAATGATAGCATGGTAGCATACAAAGAAGTGTACAACGAGCTAGAGAAGCTATTTGATGGATGCGAAGTAAATCATATCAGCAGGCTGAGCAATGATGAAGCCGATGTTCTTGCAAACATCGGGTCGCAGTGCCTCGCAATTCCACCAGGCGTGTTCTGGGAAGAGATAGCCGAGAGGTCTACAAAGCCGAAGAAAGCACAGAAGAAGCAGAAGGATGAGAAACCTCGAAGGCTCCTAAAGAAGCACTAGAAGAAGAAGAGGAACAGGAACTAGTAATGATGGTGCAGATTCCATGGATGCAAGCGTACATATCATACATCTTAAGGAAAGAAATACCCGACGACCCAGTTGAAGCAAGGCGAGTTATTAGACGATCTAAAGCCTTTACTGTGGTCAAAGGGGAGCTTTACAAGCGAAGCATTTCGGGTGTGTTACAAAGGTGCGACACACCCGAAGAAGGAAGGATAATTCTGAAGGACGTACACGAGGGAATATGTGGTCATCACGCAAGCAGTCAAGCTATCGCGGCCAAGGTTTTCAGAGCAGGTTTTTATTGGTTGATAGCAATCGAGGATGCGAAGGAGATAGTACGAACTTGCGACGCGTGCTAGAGATTTGCCACGAAGCCTCATTGTCCGGCAGCAGAGTTGATGACAATACCGTTGTCTTGGCCCTTTGCTCAATGGGGCCTCGATATGGTGGGAAAGTTACACAAGGCCTCGCCAGGAGGATACGAGTATATGCTCGTCGCTGTCGACAAATTCACCAAGTGGATAGAAGCAAAGCCGAGAAATTCACCATACGCAGCGTCGGCAATCAAGTTCGTGAAAAGCATTGTCTTTCGGTTTGGAGTACCTCATAGCATCATCACCAACAATGGCAATAATTTTACATCCAAGGAATTCAAGGCATACTGTGCAGAGGTAGGCATCAAATTGCACTTCGCGTCAGTTGGGCACCCGCAGACCAATGGTCAAGTCCAGAAAGCCAATGGTATCATCTGCAACGATATCAAGAAGCGCTTGTTAGGACCATTGGAAAAAGCTCGACATACTTGGCCAGAAGAGTTGCCGAGTGTATTATGGAGTATTCGAACAACACCAAATACAGCGACACAGGAGACTCCGTTTTTTCTGGTCCATGGAGCCGAGGCAGTACTGCCAATAGAAATAGAGCAAGATTCTCCAAGAGTCACGGAATATGATGAAGAAGCTTCCAGAAAAGCATTAGAAGATGATGTCGACGCACTTGATGAAGCTCAAGATGAAGTATTATCACGGGTCACTAAGTGACAAGGGATTAACTTATCAATGCCTACATGTTGTAGACTAGGGTTTTAGTCGGAAGTAGAGGGCAAGTAGATCTCAAAGGTTTCAGCCGAAAAGTGCTCGACGATATGAAAACTAGGGTTTGTGAGACAATGAATCGATGCTTTCTTTGTCCCTCGACTCTCCCTTATATATGAGGTGGAGCCGAGGGATTTGTAATACACAAGTTACAGAGTTCGGGAAGGTTTCCAACTCATCCCGCAAGATTACAAGTATTATTTCCTAATACAACTCTAGCTTTCCTTAATAGCAACTTGGGCTTCCGATTCTTCTTATCCTTCGAGTCGTGGGCTTTCAGTAAACCCCGGGTACCATCTTCGGCAGGCCCATTGGGGATGCCTATGTCAGTAGCCTCCGAGATTTTGCTTGAATCGCAGAGTCAGGGAAAATCTCCAACTTTGTATTTATTCAATAACTTTGCCGAATTTTATCACATATCTTTGGATACGTAATTATATATTGTACAGGGATAATGGTAGTTGGGGCTAGTTCATCTGACGGATCAGGTACTAGTTAACTGCTCTAGTGGCAATCGCAAAAACCTACTTCAAGATCACGTCCCTGGACATGATCTCGGGATACTGGTGTAAACTTCGACAGGTGCCGCTTAAGGACTTACCATTCTGTCGAGTCACAGTCATATTTTATCGGGTACCTAACGCATCCATTAGGATTTTTCTTCGTATCTGTTGATACGGAAAAATTAGCAAACCGACGTCAGAGACGGCGCCACGCCACTCAGAACGGATCAGGGGTCTTACCTTCGCAAAGTTTTGCGGCATTCAGAGATTGTTCACAACTTTGGCGCTTTGAGAATATATTGTCGAGTGGTTTTTTGGCTGTTGGAATAGCACATTTTATTGAGTCAACGGATGACTTATATTGCCCTCCCGATGGGAGTATATGTAGAGTTATTTTTATAACTCGAAATATGCTCACTTTTCCTTCTTCTTTCTCTCTTTTTTTATAATTTCATCGGGCACGCGAACAACGTTCCCGATGGGAGTAGCCCCCGAGGCTACAACCAAGGACTTGTGCTTGGGTGTAGGCTCAACGCCTTACGCTGCTATATTTTCCTTCTTTCTCGAAATTTTCGTAGCTATCGGGTGCGCGACCAGCGCTCCCGGTGGGAGTAGCCCCCAAGGCTATGAGCAAATACTTGTATTTGATCATAGGCTCTCGCCATTTCTTATTTTGTCATTCTCGAGTTTTTCATCGTTCCAAAGTAGCCCCTCTGAGTTCTTTGTAAGAGGGAGCTATGCTGAACATACGACGACTGCTGCAAACAACAAAGGTTTAAACATAGATAATATATTAGGTATCAACTGAGTTGTACTATATTGCGGGAATTCAGATATTTCTCCTGTGTCGAATTTATATTGATGATGAAGTTGTCTATATTGTAAAGTATACTCTATATTGTGAAGCCCCTGAGCCTTTGGCCGGAGCTCAAGCTATCTTTTGTGTTTCGATGAATTTACTATTTTGCGGGAGTATCTATATTGGTTGCCACGGGTTATGAGCCCCCGATCCTGTTGACGAAAAAAGATGTATAACACCAATATCTTTTACTATATTGCAGCAGCGCGAGCCCGCCTCATTAAAAACCTTTCATCCCCACTCGGTGCCCTGAAAGGAAAAGAGTGCGTCTGAAAACTCGCGGGCATTTCAGTATATTGTATTTTTACAAGTAGGAGTATATTTCGACACTAGGCGTAAAAACGCCTTAGCTGCGCCACGTTCCAGGGGTTTTTCTCGGGAGGCCATGTCTTCTTGTCCTTTATCCTGTACGCTCCTCCTTTGATTACTTCTGTGACGATGTAAGGGCCAAGCCATGGCGACTCGAGTTTTTCAGTACTGTTTTGATTGAGTCGTAGGACTAAATCCCCGACCTGAAAAGATCTTGGCCGCAAACGTCGACTGTTGTAGTTTTTCAAGTCCTGCTGGTACTTGGTGACCCATGATAATACTTCATCTCGATCTTCGTCAAGTGCGTCGACATCATCCTCTAATGCTCTTCTGGAAGCTTCTTCATCGTATTCTGTGACTCTTGGGGAATCATGCTCTATTTCTATCGGCAGTACTGCCTCAGCTCCATGGACCAGAAAAAATGGAGTCTCCTGTGTCGCTGTATTTGGTGTTGTTCGAATACTCCATAATACATTTGGAAACTCTTCTGGCCACGTGTGTCGAGCTTTTTCTAGTGGTCCCAACAAACGCTTCTTGATACCGTTGCAGATGATACCATTGGCTTTCTCGACTTGACCATTGGTTTGCGGGTGCCCTACTGACGCGAAGTGGAATTTGATGCCTACCTCTGCACAGTATGCCTTGAATTCCTTGGATGTAAAGTTACTTCCATTATCAGTGACAATGCTATGAGGTACTCCAAACCGAAAGACAATGCTTTTTACAAACTTTATTGCTGATGCTGCATCTGGTGAATTTATCGGCTTTGCTTCTATCCACTTGGTGAATTTGTCGACAGCGACGAGCATATACTCGTATCCTCCTGGCGAGGCCTTGTGTAACTTTCCCACCATGTCGAGGCCCCATTGAGCGAAGGGCCAAGACAATGGTATTGGCATCAACTCCGCTGCCGGAGAATGAGGCTTTGCGGCAAATCTCTGGCATGCGTCGTAAGTTCGTACTATCTCCTTCGCATTCTTGATTGCTGTCAACCAATAAAATCCTGCCCTGAAAGCCTTGGCCGCAATGGCCCGACTGCTTGCGTGATGCCCACATATTCCCTCGTGTACATCCTTCAGGATTATCCTTCCTTCTTCGGGTGTGACGCACCTTTGTAACACACCCGAAATACTTCGCTTGTACAGCTCCCCTTTGACCACCGTAAAAGCTTTGGATCGTCTAATAACTCGCCTTGCTTCGACTGGATCGTCGGGTATTTCTTTCCTTAAGATGTATGATATGTAAGCTTGCATCCATGGAATCTGCACCATCATCACCAACTCCTGTCCCTCCTCCTCTTCTAGTGCTTCTTTAGGAGTCGTCGAGGTTTTCTCGTCTTTCTGCTTCCTCTGTGCCTTCTTCGGCTTTGTAGACCTCTCGGTTATCTCCTCCCAGAACACACCTGGTGGAATTGCGAGGCACTGCGACCCGATGTTTGCAAGAATATCGGCTTCAACATTGCTCAGCCTGCTGATATGATTTACCTCGCATCCATCAAATAACTTCTCGAGCTCATTGTATACTTCTTTGTATGCCACCATGCTATCATTGACTGCATCACATTGGTTCATGACTTGTTGAGCCACCAATTGTGAATCACCAAATATCTTTAGTCGAGTTGCACCACAAGCTTTTGCCATCTTCATCCTGTGTATAAGAGCTTCGTATTCTGCCTTATTGTTAGACGCGTTTGGGAACGTCATCCGTAAGACATACTTTAATTTGTCACCTTCAGGTGATATGAGTATCACACCTGCTCCGGCTCCCTCTAACCTCTTGGACCCGTTAAAGTTCATAGTCCAAGTTCTCGATAAATCCGGGGGTCCTGTATTTTGCAGCTCCATCCACTCTACGATGAAATCTGGCAGAATTTGTGACTTTATTGCTTTTCTTTTTTCATACGTGATGTCCCGAGGAGAAAGTTCTATTCCCCAAAGGGAGACACGACCTGTAGCTTCTGGAATATTTAGTATATTGGATAGAGGCGCCTCGTTGACCACTATTATCGGGTGCGCCAAAAAATAGTGCCGTAATTTTCTTGCGGTTGTAAACACTCCATATGCTAGCTTCTGGTACTGCGGGTACCGCTGTTTTGAAGGCGATAAAATTTCACTGATGAAATATACCGGCCTCTGCACTCCATGAAGTTTTCCTTCTTTTTCTCTTTCGACAACAAGTGTCGTGCTGACCACCTGGGGTGTGGCCGCAATGTATAACAAGAGGGGTTCCTTCTCTTTAGGCGCCACCAAGATTGGTGGTGTCGAAATTGTGCGCTTGAGGTCTTCGAAAGCTCTATCTGCCTCTTCGTTCCACTGGAACTTTTCTCCCTGCTTGATTAAAGCGTAGAACGGTAACGCCTTTTCTCCCAGCCTGGCGACGAATCTGCTTAAAGCTGCGACTCGCCCAGTTAACTGTTGTATTTCTTTCAACTTTGTTGGCTTCCTCATTGTTACGTTAGCTTGAATTTTTTCGGGATTAGCTTCAATCCCTCTTGCCGAGACTAGGAAACCGAGAAGTTCTCCTGCAGGGACGCCGAAAGAACACTTCGTCGGATTCAGCTTGAGACAAAATTTGTCGAGGTTGTCGAAAGTTTCCTTCAAGTCCTCGATTAGCGTTGCCCCCCTTTTTTGACGTTATAACGACATCATCAATGTACACTTGTACGTTTTTCCCAATCTGTGTTGCTAAGCACTTCTGCATCATCCGCTGATATGTTGCTCCCGCGTTTTTGAAACCGAAGGGCATTGTTCTGTAACAAATCACGCCGTAAGGTGTAATGAACGCTGTTTTGACCTCGTCCTCTTCCTTCAATCTGATCTGATTATAACCAGAGTATGCGTCCAGAAAGGAAAGACGTTCACATCCTGTCGTGGAGTCGATGATTTGATCGATCCTTGGGAGGGGAAAGTGATCCTTTGGACAGTGTTTGTTGAGACACGTAAAGTCGACACACATGCGAAAGACTTTAGTGTTTTTCTTCGGGACCAGCACTGGATTTGCTACCCACGTGGCCTCTGTATGCAGCTCCTTAATGAAACCAGCTTCTCTGAGTTGATCAAACTCGGACAGCATAGCTTTAAGGTTTGGTTCCGAAAAACGCCGCAAAGGTTGTTTAATTGGCCTTGCTATTGGATCCAAGTTTAGGTGGTGCTCGGCAAGTTCCCTGGGTACTCCTGGCATGTCAGCTGGACACCATGCGAAGATTTTCCAGTGCTCACGGAGGAACTCGACGAGCGCGCTTTCCTGTGCGAGGTCCATGTTTGTCGCGATGAACGTCGTTTTCTTCGGATCTGTCGGGTGAATCTGCACCTCCTTGGAATCTTTCGTAGTGTTGAAGGTTGGTTCTTTGTTAGGCCTCCCTACATCTGGTAGCAAATCATAATTAGTCGTGAGCCTTGACGCCATGTATTCCGCTTGCATCCCGAAAGTTTCTGACAGTCGATGAAAATCCTTGTCACATTTATCGGCTAACGCAAAGCTTCCTTTGACTGTGATTGGTCCCTTAGGTCCAGGTAGCCTCCATAACAAGTATGTGTAATGTGGTACCACCATAAACCTGGCATATGCTAGCCATCCCAACAAGGCATGATACTGTGACGGGAAATCCACGACTTCAAATTCCAGCCTTTCTATTCTGTAATTTTCTCGGGTCCCAAACTGAACGTCGAGATTGATCTTCTCCAACGGATAACTCGGCTTCTCTGGCGTGATGCCATGGAAGCGTGTGTCGGTTGGTTTCAGATTTGCTAGAGATATGTTCATCTTCCTTAGCGTATATGCGTACATAAGGTTTAGACTGCTGCCTCCATCTATGAATACTCAGATACGTCAAATCCTGCGATCACTGCTGGTAAGATAAGTGCTGACTGCCCTGGTCGAGGGACTTGATGTGGATGATCCGCTATTGTGAAGCCAATGTATTGCCCTGACCAATTTAGGTACTCAATCGTCGGTGGAGGCATCTTCTCTGCCATGAACACTTGTCGCGAAATTACTTTATGAGCTCTATTGGAAGGCCTACCCTTCTGAATCATCGAGACCGCTCCGTTGGAATTGGGATCAACGTATGGAGGTGGTTGTGGTGCTGCCGCTATTCTGAGCTGGTGTCAATTTTCGTCCGTAATTGCGGGAGGATGTGGCAAGTGGATCTCACTCCTGGGCCCTTGAGGGTTTCTATTTGTCGCCTGGGCATTGGCTTTCCCTGCAAACCTTAGCATTGCCTGAAAATTTCGACAGTCCTTCTGCAGGTGTCCTGACTGTCTCTTCCCATTGCTGTCAAGGTAGAAGTGCATCTGACACGGCCCGTTCATCATATCATCAGGAGACACGAAAGGTCTCTGAAACCTTGGCCCACTATTTTGTCTGTTATTTTGGGAATCATCTCTATTGTCGCCTCGCTGCTTGTTGCTCCTTTGGTAATCATCTCTGTTGCTTCCTCCAGCGCTTCCTTAGAAGCCAGCCAAAATTTGGCCAGGAGCATCATAGCTCGAGTACTGTCGAGAAAATCGTCGCCTATTTTGATAATTTCGACCACGGTCATCTTCTGGCGACCTGTGCCGTTTATTGTGGACATCATCTTCTCCATCTGCCCACCTGTTTGCTATCTCCATCAACGCTGACATTGTCTTTGGGTTGGTTCTCCCCAAGTCCTCGACAAAATCTCCTCATCGAATTCCAGCTACAAACGCATCTATTGCTCTCTCGTCAGATATGTTCTCTGCCGAGTTTTTAATGATGTTCCACCTTTGGATGTACTTTCTCATTGACTCATCCTGATTTTGTCGACACGCTCTCAACTCCTCTAGCGATGCGGGTTTTTTGCAGGTGGATCGGAAATTCTTGACGAACACATCCTCGAAGCTATCCCAGCTGTCGATAGAACCCGGAGGAACTTCTTTATCCAAGATCGCGCAGCTCCACTCAGATGTACTTGGATGCTCTGCATGGCTGTTGCTCTGGTTCCTCATATCAGCTTCAGCGTCTCGAGATAATCAACTAGCCAATCCTCTGGCTCTTGAAGGCCGTCGAATTTTTTGAAGTTATCGGGTAATTTAAACCCCGAAGGAACTCGAGTTTTTCGGACCGTCCTTGTAAAGCACGGGAGCCCACATATATCCTCGTCATCTATCTCTGGGGAGTGCCGATGTTCCCTTCTATTTTGTCGTGCTCTGTCCACCCTTGCTTGCGCTGCTGTGTCTCTTGGTCCAGTTGTTATCTCGGGACCTGGTGCTGCTGCAGTAGGTCGCGGACTATTTTGCCTTGCTGCGCCTTCGGGAGGCGTTGTTACAAACGCCGTTCCCATGGCCCCAACTCTTGCCATGGCCATATTGTACAATGCTTCTCTTGGATCTCCGGGAGGTGGCTTGGATGCGAGGATGAACGCTTGCATCGCCATGTATCCAGCTTCCGGTGTCTTAGGGATAATGTTCCCTCTCGTGTCTATCGACATAAAGGACATATCGAGGTTTTGAACCAAGTTCTCCCTATCAGCTTCAGGTATGTTTTGCAGCCGAGATCTTGCTCTGTTTCGAGCTTCTCTGTGACTATCTCCCGAAGTTCCTGAATGTCGACTTAATTCCGCTCTTCGCCTGCTTGACGCGGAAGCTGCTTCCCTTCTTCTATTCAGAGCAGCTGTTTGTTTTTCCAACTCTCTTCCCATGCGGGCGAGTCTATATTGGTACGCTTGTAATTCTTCCACCGTAGCAGTTGTAGTCATTGGTTCTGAACCATCCATAGCTCTTGCGGCTCTATCCCATACTGCTTGTGAAATTTGAACTCTGACACATGGTGTAGGCCCGACATATTTATTGCCTAAAGCTCGCCTAAGGTCAGAGGGATCGACATATGGATTTCCCAAATCACCGAAAGCCTCTGATGTCTCTTCCTGATCGCGACTTGTTTCTCCGATGGCGTAGATCTGATGATATTTTGGATTCTGAACCTTGCTGGGTTTGGTGACACCATCATAAAGATTGGTGAAGACCTTTCCCACGGTGGTGGATCTGTCGATGAAGTTGAAGCTATCGATGCTGCTCGAGTAATCTCTTATATCAGAGTCCGCAGATGACTCGAAGGACATGTCGCTGAAGATCTTGGCGAGCTTTTCGCTTGCCCTGGTGCTGATGAAGCGTGGCGATGAAGTCTCCTCATCGCCTGACTCGGTTGACGATGTTGAGCTCAAAAAATCGGAATCGACCGCCGATAATCCCGACGAGATCAGAATTTCGAGACGATACGCTCCTTCTTTCTCGACGCGGAAGTGTAACTTTCCGAACATCATCTCCATGGGCTCCTCCAGATACACATACGCATCCAAACGGGAGGGCGGGTGAGGAACAAAATCGACTAGATCAGTTTCGATCTGTTTACCTCAGTCCATCGCGTTGCTTGCAGTTGATGAAGTCGACGATCTTGAACGTGCCATCGAGATCAAATCCTTGACGCCTCTAATTCCCACAGACGGCGCCAATTGACAAGGGATTAACTTATCAATGCCTACAGGTTGTAGAGTAGGGTTTTAGTCGAAAGTAGAGGGCAAGTAGATCTCGAAGGTTTCAGCCGAAAAGTGCTCGACGATATGAAAACTAGGGTTTGTGAGACAATGAATCGATGCTTTCTTTGTCCCTCGACTCCCCCTTATATAGGAGGTGGAGCCGAGGGATTTGTAATACACAAGTTACAGAGTTCGGGAAGGTTTCCAACTCATCCCGCAAGATTACAAGTATTATTTCCTAATACAACTCTAGCTTTCCTTAATAGCAACTTGGGATTCCGATTCTTCTTATCCTTCGAATCGTGGGCCTTCAGTAAATCCCGGGTACCATCTTCGGCAGGCCCATTGGGGATGCCTATGTCACTAAGTACCAGCAAGACTTGAAAAACTACCACAGTCGACGTTTGCGACCAAGATCCTTTCAGGTTGGAGACTTAGTTCTACGACTCAATCAAAAAAGCACTGAAAAACTCGAGTCGCCGTGGCTTGGCCCTTACATCATCACAGAAGTAATCAAAGGAGGAGCGTACAGGATAAAGGACAAGAAGACGGGGGTTCCCGAGCAAAACCCCTGGAACGTGGCGCAGCTAAGGCGTTTTTACGCCTAGAGTCGAAATATAGTCTTCCTTGTAAAAATACAATGTACTGAAACGCCCGCGAGTTTTCAGACGCACTCTTTTCCTTTCAGGGCACTGAATGGGGCTGAAAGGTTTTTAATGAGGCGGGCTCGCGGTGCTGTAATATAGTAAAAAATATTGGTGATATACATCTTTCTTCATCGACATGCTCGGGGGCTCATAACCCGTGGCAACAAATATATATATACTCTCGCAAAATAGTTAACTCATCGAGATACAAAAATAGCTTGAGCTCCGGCCAAAGGCTCGGTGGATTTACAATATATATTATACTTTACAATATAGACAACTTCATTGTCAAGATAAATTCGACAAGAAAAAATATACAGGAATTCCCGCAATATAGTAAATCTCAGTTGCTACCTAATATATCATCTATGTTTATCCTGTCATTATTTGCAGCACCAGTCGTATGTTCAGCATAGCTACCTTTTACAAAGAATTCTGAGTCCATCCGAATAAGTTCGTCCATCATTTCTTCGGCTACAGGGATTACAGTGTCGTTGATTTTATCGATGTTCCTCTTTCGCTTTGATTGCTTGGCCAGACACTTGGTGACAATCTTCGTCAGATCTAATTTCGGGTAGCAGATCTATATCATAATCATGGTGAATCTTGCCCCAGCAGATAGCTGAGCCCGTACAAAATTATGGATACGAGGGGCATCTCGGAACTTCTCCATCAGAGTAGGTAGAGTGTCTGGTATCGAGGAAACATGATACTATAAACTAGAGACAAGGTTCGTGTGCAGAAGTCGAGAAAATCGCGGACCTGACTTGCGCGATCTTGAAATCTGATTATTTGGCGAGTACGCTCAGGAGTAACCCAGAAATTGGAACCATGTTCACGAGCAAGCCTGAGAAGCACATTGGTTCGGGCTTCCACGCGTTGATCTTCGGCAGCAGTATCCAAAAAAGAACCTATTTCAGCGAGAGCATCAGCAAGGAATCAAGATAGTAAGAACAAGAGACAGCATGACCACATTTGCATAGCATACCTGTCATATCCAAACTTGCTTCAGTCATCAACTTGAGCATAAAATTCTCTCGGGTGGTAGCATGTGTAGCTTCAGCAACAGCGGTTTCTTTGGCAGCTATGGCCTCCTAAGCTTGCTGCAGAGCAACTTTCTCTTTTTCTGATGATTTTGGAGACTGATCCATGATTATAAGTGTCTGTTTCTTCATATATTGAAGCTCTTGACGGAGTTCTTCCAAGTCTTGGGCTGAACCCTTACTCGAGGAATCTTCAATAAATTCATCATCAACAGGTGTTTTCTTCGAGTGGGAGGAAGCAGGAAAAGCATCGGAAGGACGAGGAGTTGAAGTGTAGTTATCAAATATCAACTGGAAATAAAAGTTTCGACATCAATCATCAAGCAAAATAGATCTCCATTGATTTGCAAAGTATTTACATGGCTATTACAAAAGGACGATTGATACGTCTCCGACGTATCGATAATTTCTTATGTTCCATGCCACATTATTGATGATATCTACATGTTTTATGCATACTTTATGTCATATTTATGCGTTTTCCGGAACTAACCTATTGACGAGATGCCGAAGGGCCAGTTGCTATTTTCTGCTGTTTTTGGTTTCAGAAATCCTAGTAAGGAAATATTCTCGGAATCGGACGAAATCAACACCGAAGATCTTAGAATCCCCGGAAGCATCCAGAACACCCGAGAGAGGCCAGAAGGGGGCCACAGGCCCACCAGATGGTAGGCCGGCGCGGCCTGGGGGTGGCCCGCGCCCCCCTACCGTGTCGTCGCCTCGTTGACCTTCTGACGCCGCCTCTTCGCCTATATAAAGGTCCTCGACCTAAAACTTCGAGACGGAAAAGCCACGGTACGAGAAACCATCCAGAGCCGCCGCCATCGCGAAGCCAAGATCTGGGGGACAGGAGTCTCTGTTCCGGCACGCCGCCGGGACGGGGAAGTGCCCCCGGAAGGCTCCTCCATCGACACCACCGCCATCTTCATCACCGCTGCTGTCTCCCATGAGGAGGGAGTAGTTCTCCATCGAGGCTCGGGGCTGTACCGGTAGCTATGTGGTTAATCTCTCTCCTATGTACCTCAATAAAATGATCTCATGAGCTGCCTTACATGATTGAGATTCATATGAGTTTTGTATCACAATTCATCTATGTGCTACTCTAGTGATGTTATTAAAGTAGTTTATTCCTCCTGCACGGTGTAATGGTGACAGTGTGTGCATCGTGTAGTACTTGGCGTAGGCTATGATTGTGATCTCTTGTAGATTATGAAGTTAACTATTGCTATGATGGTATTGATGTGATCTATGCCTCCTTTCGTAGCGTGAAGGTGACAGTGTGCATGCTATGTTAGTACTTGGTTTGGTTATGTTGATCTGTCATGCACTCTAAGGTTATTTAAATATGAACATCGAATATTGTGGAGCTTGTTAACTCCGACATTGAGGGTTCGTGTAATTCTACGCAATTAGTGGTGTTCATCATCCAACAAGAGAGTGTAGAGTCTAGCATCTATCTATTTATTTATGTGATCAATGTTGAGAGTGTCCACTAGTGAAAGTATGATCCCTAGGCCTTGTTCCTAATTACTGCTATCGCTGCTTGTTTACTGTTCTACTGTATTTGTACTGCCTGCAATATTACCACCATCAATCACACGCCAGTCCTGGATAGCAAAGCACTTTTCTGGCGTTGTTGCTACTGCTCATACTTATTCATACCACCTGTATTTCACTATCTCTTCGCCGAACTAGTGCACCTATTAGGTGTGTTGGGGACACAAGAGACTTCTTGCTTTGTGGTTGCAGGGTTGCTTGAGAGGGATATCTTTGACCTCTTCCTCCCTAGATCGATAAACCTTGGGTGATCCACTTAAGGGAAACTTGCTGCTGTTCTACAAACCTCTGCTCTTGGAGGCCCAACACTGTCTACAAGAATAGAAGCTCCCGTAGACATCAAGCACTTTTCTGGCGCCGTTGCCGGGGAGGAAAGGTAAAAGGCACTCATACTCCGGTTCCAGGTAACAGTACTTTTCTGGCGCCATTGGTTTGTGCTCGAAGCTATTTCCTTTAGATCCTGCAATTGCATCTTTTTGTTTCTTGTTTACACTAGTAAGGCATAATGGACAACAATGAGCTTCTTATTCTATTTCCTGATTTAAGACATGGATGGTTTTATCCGAAAATTAAAAAACCCATGGAACATATTAGTATGAACACTTTGAACACCATTGTTGCTAATGATATGGAAAATTCTAAGCTTGGGGAAGCTGGTTTTGATGAGCATGATATTTTTAGTCCCCCGGGCATTGAGGAGAAAATTTACTTTGATGATACTTTGCCTCCTATTTATGATGGTTATAATGATAGTGGTCTTTTGGTGCCGCCTACTATGGAGAGTACATTTTATGATGATTATACTATGCCTCCTACAATTGATGAGAATAATAATGATAGCTACTTTGTTGAATTTGCTCCCACTACAACTAATAAAATTGATTATGCTTATGTGGAGAGTAATAATTTTATGCAAGAGACTCATGATAAGAATGCTTTATGTGATAGTTATATTGTTGAGTTTGCTCATGATACTACTGAAAGTTATTATGAGAGAGGAAAATATGGTTGTAGAAATTTTCATGTTACTAAAACACCTCTCTATATGCTGAAATTTTTGAAGCTACACTTGTTTTATCTTCCTATGCTTGTTACTTTGCTCTTCGTGAACTTGTTTATTTACAAGATTCCTATGCATAGGAATCATGTTAGACTTAAATGTGTTTTAATTTGCTTCTTTATGCTCTCTTTTGCTTCAAATACTATTTCTTGCGAGTGCATCATTAAAACTGTTGAGCCCATCTTAATGACTATAAAGAAAGAACTTCTTGGGAGATAACCCATGTGTTTATTTTACTACAGTAATTTTGTTTTATATTTGTGTCTTGGAAGTTGTTACTACTGTAGCAACCTCTCCTTATCTTATTTTATTGCATTGTTGTGCCAAGTAAAGTCTTTGATAGTAAGGTTCATACTAGATTTGGATTACTGCGCAGAAACAGATTTCTTTGCTGTCACCAATCTGGGCCTAATTCTCTGTAGGTAACTCAGAAAATTATGCCAATTTACGTGAGTGATCCTCAGATATGTACGCAACTTTCATTTAATTTGAGCATTTTCATTTGAGCAAGTCTGGTGCCTCAATAAAATTCGTCTTTACGGACTGTTCTATGTTGACAGATTCTGCCTTTTATTTCGCATTGCCTCTTTTGCTATGTGGGATGGATTTCTTTGTTCCATTGACTTCCAGTAGCTTTGGGCAATGTCCAGAAGTGTTAAGAATGATTGTGTCACCTCTGAACATGTGAATTTTGATTATGCACTAACCCTCTAATGAGTTGTTTTGAGTTTGGTGTGGAGGAAGTTTTCAAGGGTCAAGAGAGGAGGATGATATACTATGATCAAGGAGAGTGAAAGCTCTAAGCTTGGGGATGCCCCGGTGGTTAATCCCTGCATATTTCAAGAATACTCAAGCATCTAAGCTTGGGGATGCCCAAGGCATCCCCTTCTTCATTGACAAATTATCAGGTTCCTTCTCTTGAAACTATATTTTTATTCGGTCACATCTTATGTACTTTACTTCGAGCGTCTGTGTGCTTTTGTTTTTGTTTTTGTTTGAATAAATGCTTGTGTGGGAGAGAGACACACTCCGCTGGTTCATATGAACACATGTGTTCTTAGCTTTTAATTTTCATGGCGAAGGTTGAAACTGCTTCGTTAAATTGTTATATGGTTGGAATCGGGAAAATGCTACTTGTAGTAATTGCTATAATGTCTTGGATAATGTGATACTTGGCAATTGTTGTGCTCATGTTTAAGCTCTTGCATCATGTACTTTGCACCTATTAGTGAAGAATACATAGAGCTTGCTAAAATTTGGTTTGCATAATTGGTCTCTCTAAGGTCTAGATAATTTCTAGTAAAGAGTTTGAACAACAATGAAGACAATGTATAGTCTTATAATGCTTGCAATATGTCTTTTATGTAAGTTTTGCTGTACTAGTTCATACTTGTGTTTGCTTCAAACAACCTTGCTAGCCTAAGCCTTGTATCGAGAGGGAATACTTCTCATGCATCTAAATCCTTGAGCCAACCACTATGCCATTTGTGTCCACCATACCTACCTACTACATGGTATTTCTCCGCCATTCCAAAGTAAATTGCTTGAGTGCTACCTTTAAATCTCCATCCTTTACCTTTGCAATATATAGCTCATGGGACAAATAGCCTAAAAACTATTGTGGTATTGAATATGTACTTATGCACTTTATCTCTTATTAAGTTGCTTGTTGTGCGATAACCATGTTCCTGGGGACGCCATCAACTACTCTTTGTTGAATATCATGTGAGTTGCTATGCATGTCCGTCTTGTCTGAAGTAAGGGAGATTTACCGCTAGAATGGTTAGAGCATGCATAATGTTAGAGAAGGACATTGGGCCGCTAACTAAAGCCATGATCCATGGTGGAAGTTTCAGTTTTGGACAAATATCCTCAATCTCATATGAGAAAATTAATAATTGTTGAATGCTTATGCATTAAAGAGGAGTCCATTATCTGTTGTCTATGTTGTCCCGGTATGGATGTCTAAGTTGAGAATAATCAATAGCGAGAAATCCGATGTGAGCTTTCTCCTTAGACCTTTGTACAGGCGGCATAGAGGTACCCCTTTGTGACACTTGGTTAAAACATATGCATTGCAATGATAATCCAGGTAATCCGAGCTAATTAGGAGAAGGTGCGGGCACTATTAGTATACTATGCATGAGGCTTGCAACTTGTAGGATATAATTTACATAACACATATGCTTTATTACTACCGTTGACAAAATTGTTTCTTGTTTTCAAAATAAAAGCTCTAGCACAAATATAGCAATCAATGCTTCCCTCTGCGAAGGGCCTTTCTTTTACTTTTATGTTGAGTCAGTTCACCTATCTCTCTCCTCCTCAAGAAGCAAACACTTGTGTGAACTGTGCATTGATTCCTACATACTTGCATATTGCACTTGTTATATTACTTTGCATTGACAACTATCCATGAGATATACATGTTACAAGTTGAAAGCAACCGCTGAAACTTAATCTTCCTTTGTGTTGCTTCAACACCTCTACTATGAATTATTGCTTTATGAGTTAACTCTTATGCAAGACTTATTGATGCTTGTCTTGAAGTACTATTCATGAAAAGTCTTTGCTATATGATTCATTTGTTTACTCATGTGATTTACATTGTTTTGATCGCTGCATTCATTACATATGCTTACAATAGTATGATCAAGGTTATGATGGCATGTCACTCCAGAAATTATCTTTGTTATCGTTTACCTGCTCGGGACGAGCAGAAACTAAGCTTGGGGATGCTGATACGTCTCCAACGTATCGATAATTTCTTATGTTCCATGCCACATTATTGATGATATCTACATGTTTTATGCATACTTTATGTCATATTTATGCGTTTTCCGGAACTAACCTATTGACGAGATGCCGAAGGGCCAGTTGCTGTTTTCTGCTGTTTTTGGTTTCAGAAATCCTAGTAAGGAAATATTCTCGGAATCGGACGAAATCAACACCGAAGATCTTAGAATCCCCGGAAGCATCCAGAACACCCGAGAGAGGCCAGAAGGGGGCCACAGGCCCACCAGATGGTAGGCCGGCGCGGCCTGGGGGTGGCCCGCGCCCCCTACCGTGTCGTTGCCTCGTTGACGTTCTGACGCCGTCTCTTCGCCTATATAAAGGTCCTCGACCTAAAACTTCAAGACGGAAAAGCCACGGTACGAGAAACCATCCAGAGCCGCCGCCATCGCGAAGCCAAGATCTGGGGGACAGGAGTCTCTGTTCCGGCACGCCGCCGGGACGGGGAAGTGCCCCCGGAAGGCTCCTCCATCGACACCACCGCCATCTTCATCACCGCTGCTGTCTCCCATGAGGAGGGAGTAGTTCTCCATCGAGGCTCGGGGCTGTACCGGTAGCTATGTGGTTAATCTCTCTCCTATGTACCTCAATACAATGATCTCATGAGCTGCCTTACATGATTGATATTCATATGAGTTTTGTATCACAATTCATCTATGTGCTACTCTAGTGATGTTATTAAAGTAGTTTATTCCTCCTGCACGGTGTAATGGTGACAGTGTGTGCATCGTGTAGTACTTGGCGTAGGCTATGATTGTGATCTCTTGTAGATTATGAAGTTAACTATTGCTATGATGGTATTGATGTGATCTATGCCTCCTTTCGTAGCGTGAAGGTGACAGTGTGCATGCTATGTTAGTACTTGGTTTGGTTATGTTGATCTATCATGCACTCTAAGGTTATTTAAATATGAACATCGAATATTGTGGAGCTTGTTAACTCCGGCATTGAGGGTTCGTGTAATCCTACACAATTAGTGGTGTTCATCATCCAACAAGAGAGTGTAGAGTCTAGCATCTATCTATTTATTTATGTGATCAATGTTGAGAGTGTCCACTAGTGAAAGTATGATCCCTAGGCCTTGTTCCTAATTACTGCTATCGCTGCTTGTTTACTGTTCTACTGTATTTGTACTGCCTGCAATATTACCACCATCAATCACACGCCAGTCATGGATAGCAAAGCACTTTTCTGGCGCTGTTGCTACTGCTCATACTTATTCATACCACTTGTATTTCACTATCTCTTCGCCGAACTAGTGCACCTATTAGGTGTGTTGGGGACACAAGAGACTTCTTGCTTTGTGGTTGCAGGGTTGCTTGAGAGGGATATCTTTGACCTCTTCCTCCCTGAGATCGATAAACCTTGGGTGATCCACTTAAGGGAAACTTGCTGCTGTTCTACAAACCTCTGCTCTTGGAGGCCCAACACTATCTACAAGAATAGAAGCTCCTGTAGACATCAACGATTCTCTACTGAACTAGTAGGATAGTGTCACCAAAAGCTACTTCGGCGACAGCATTAAAAAAGGAGAGAAAACAAAAGAGAAGGCAAAGTGGTCTACTTGACCTCCGGCTTCGACGAACTGGGAGCAGGAGTTGGCTTGCATCCAAGGAAGGCAAGGATTGGCTTTGATTTTGGCTTGGTAGCCTTAATCAAAGATTGCCATTTCTTCGTCTCCATCTCCTTTATATCGCTAACTTTAGCCAAGTTGACGTCTTGTTGGCTGTCATCAACCAGAGCAATGGTGCCTTCGACACCAATCTTCAGGCCTTCTTGGCGCAGTTTGAGCCCAAGATCTTCTTGAGAGTGGAAGCACTTGGCGAGAGCAGTGAAAATCTCGGGCTCTTCTTTCTTCGGGAAGAAATAAGGAAAAAGACGCGACAGACCTGTTCTGGCTTCGGCAAGGCCTTCGCGTGCCTCATCTCCATGGATCTCAAGGAGGGAAAGCGCGTCGAGAAGGCGATCACCTTCAGGATTTTCCAGATCATAATCTTGTTGTGTTTTCCCTACATGAGTAAGAAGAAGCTTGTCAAGAAAAAGCGAGCAAGGATAAATTTGACAACCCGAAGAAATTACAAGGATTTGAGTACTAAATAACAAAACGTCGACTCTACGACTGCAAGCGACCGAGGATTTCTTTTTCACGAGCAGCTTGTTCAACTATGTTGTCGCTCAAAGAAGTTTCCGCGTCATGAAGTCTTTTTCGAAGATCTTCGATAGCGGCAGCATCAGCTTGAGCTTTCTTGCGAGCCTTTTCGGTTTGTTCCAGTTTAAGAGCAAGAGAATCAGCGCGTTTGTTGGCTTCCGCAAAATTTTCTGGCAAAATAATCGACAGTAATAAATGTCATGACAAAAAATGATGGAGAAGCCATTGACCAGAAGAAGCAGCAAAATAGTACATTCGGCTTTTTTAGCATGGTCACGGTACCCGACGAATTGGGTACTGAGACGGATAAACTCCTTCATCAAAGGCTGCAAATAAAAAAGAGAAAGAAACATCAATAAGGTAAAAAAGTTCGACAGCAAAAAGTAAAAGAGAAGCGAAAAACAAAGAAGAGTCGACAGCATTGAAATATTCGGCACGTAAGAGAAGAAGTGAACAACTTACATCATCCAAAGAAGGAGTCGTGGAGCTACCAAGTAGTAAGGTAGGCTCCTTGGCCGGCTCGACCCTAGCCCTCTTTGGCGAAGGGGCATGGGGGCTTGCAGGTGGAGTAGGATGCTCGATGTTTTGCTGAGGAGGCGAGGTTTCATCTCCATCAGGATGAGCTTCAGAGATAACTAAAGTGCGCGACGTACTCGTTCGAGCAGTCGCGTCAATAGCTTGATCTTCATCCTCGTCACCACTACAATAAAAGGCGACAATATAAGAATCAACATAGACAAAAACATCGAGAGCAAACAACAAAGAGCAATAAGAACTTACGAGCTGACAAGGGCATCCTCGTAAGGGTTGAAAGTTGTCTTCTTTTCAGAAGGACCAACTTCTTCGGCAGGAGATGTGCCGGCTTTAGAGGCGCCGGAATCGGCGACTTCGTCCCTTTTCCTCTTGTTCCTTGGAGAAACAGCGGAAGGAAGGGAGCGTGTCGAGGCAGTAGCCTCAGACTCGACTTCTTTTTCAGAGGAAGCCGCGGATTTCTGAGAACCCGCGACTTCACTCTCAGGGCGAGAAGTACCCTGGTTGTCGTCGGTGACAACAGTCCGTTCTTCGACTTCTCCACCTTCAGGAAGAGGAGGAAGAGAAGCTAGAACAGGGTGGTTCTGCAAAAAACAAGGAATGTCGACAAAAAGTTATGCCAAGAACGCTAGCAAGATAGTAGTCGACAAATACTAAAAAAAATCGAGAAGACAAGATAGTAGTCGAGGGAAAATTACCTCGGGAAGGGCGTTGGTGCCACTATATGGCTCAACGCGGCAAGAGGATGGAATAGTATCCTTCTTGCTGAGCGATGAAATTCTTCGGATCAGTTTCTCCAAATCCTTCACAGGAAGGTCTTTGGAGAGCCTGTCGACGTCTTCTTCACCAGCATACATCCAAAGGGGATTTTTGCGAGCTTGTAAAGGCTGCACTCTAATCCTAAGGAAGTAGGCTATGATCTGGATACCCGAAAATTCCTTGCCACGGGTGTTCTAGAGCTCATGGATTCGAGTCATGAGCGCCTCTGTCGCCGACTTCTCTTCTTCGGTGGCTTCAGCGTCCCAGGAATGGCGGCGAAGAATCTTGGCCCCTCCGTCGAAAGGAGCAATATTGTACTCCACTGAGTCGGAGCTTTCTTCGTGCACATAGAGCCATCTTTTGCGCCACCCCTGGACGGAGTCGGGGAATTTGACGTCGAAGTACTCGACATCAGGGTGAACGCAAATGACAACGCCGCCGATGTTATAGGCGACGTTGTGGGGGCCATTGCGGCGGAGGTAGAAGATGCGCTTCCACAGAGCCCAATTAGGGGGTGATAAAAATCGACACATGGAGGATGGAGTTGGGTGTCAGCTGATGCAGCTGTAGCCCGTAGACAAAGAGGAGACCACGAAGGAACTCGTGGATAGGGGGAGAAAGACCGCGAATGAGGTGGTCAACGAAACTGACCCGATATTCGATTGGAGGCGATGGATAGCTTTCTTCCTTGGGGAAGCGCAGCGCGTTCTCCATCTTCGTGAACCCGAGCTTCTTCAACAGGTTCATGTCTTGATTGGAGATTTTGGATCTCTCCCACTCCAGATCTTCAGCGGCCATCTTAGACTCCGGAGTGCTGTGCCTAGTGAGCCGCTCGCGCGGTGGCATCAACAATAGCGTAGGAGCAAAGTGCGAGCGTGGTTGAGCTCAAGAACTGTGGGGCGCAATGGAGGATTTTGGAAGAGGAAAGCAGAGGAGCGGCGCAAGTGAAAGTGTGGAAGGAGGAAGACGATGAACTTAAGTAGAGGTGCGGTGAATCGACGCACCGTTGGATGGAGAAATTGTGAGATAGATGGTGTACACGTGGACAAGGGGTAAAAACGCAATTTCACTGGGAAGGGAAGGAACATGCGCTACAGTGCGTGCGCCAGGAAAAGTGGAGGACGTGTGTCCCCCACTTGCACGACGTGTCAACTTGATAAGAAATTTGGGCCCGCAAGACAGAGAGAGAGAGAGCAGTTCTCGCGTTTTCCTGATACAGTGATCGTGGCTATCGTCAGCAATGATGTCACCTTGGCAAGAGAAAATCTCGGCTATGAAGCTTCATAAGAATGGCGACAGCAGAAGATTATTGATTATTTTGAGAGCCTTTGGTCAAATACAAGTTTTTGATCAAATGCTCGGAGGCTACTTCGGAAAAATGAAAAACTTGAGTATGACAAAATAGAAATGGCGAGAGCCTATGATCAAATACAAGCATTTGCTCATAGCCTCGGGGGCTACTCCCATCGGGAGCGCTGGTCGCGCACCCGATAGATATTAAAACTTCGGGAAAGAAGGAAAATATAGCAACATGAGCCGTTGAGCCTACAACCAAGCACAAGTCCTTGGTTGTAGCCTCGGGGGCTACTCCCATCGAGAACGCTATTTGCGTGCCCGATGAAATTATAAAAAAAAATAGAGAAAAGAAAGAAGAAAAAAGTGAGCATATTTCGAGTTATACAAATAACTCTGCATATACTCCCATCGGGAAGGCAATATAAGTCATCCGTTGACTCGATAAAATGTGCTATTCCAACAGCCGAAAAAGGACTCGACAATATATTCTCAGAGCGCAAAATTTGCGAACAATCTCTGAATGCCGCAAAACTTTGCGAAGGTAAGACCCCAGATCCGTTCTGAGCGGCGTGGCGCCGTCTCTAACGTCAGTTTGCTACGTTTTTCCGTATCAACAGATACGAAGAAAAATCCCAACGGACGCGTTAGGTACCCGATAAAATATGACTGGGACTTGATAGAATGGTAAGACCTTGAAGTAGGTTTTTGCGGATCATGTCCAGGGACGTGATCTTGAAGTAGGTTTTTGCGGATTGCCACTAGAGCAGTTAACTAGTACCTGATCCGTCAGATGAACTAGCCCCAACTACCATTATCCCTGTACAATATATAATTGCATATCCGAAGATATGTGATAAATTCGACAGAGTTATTGAATGATTAAAGTTGGAGATTTTCCCTGATTCTTCGATTCAAGCAAAATCTCGGGGACTACTGACATAGGCATCACCAATGGGCCCTGCCGGATATGGTACCCGGGGTTTACTGGAGGCCCATGACTCGAAGAGTAAGAAGGTTCGGAAGGCCAAGTTATTATTAAGGAAAGCTAGAGTTGTATTAGGAGATACTACTTGTAATCTTGCGGGACGGGTTGGAAACCTTCCCGGACTCTGTAACCTGTGTATTATGAATCCCTCGACTCCACCTCCTATATAAGGGGGAGTCGAGGGGCAAAGAGAGTATCGATTCATTGTTTCACGCAACCCTAGTTTTCTCATCGTCGAGCACTTTTTGGCTGAAACCTTCGAGATCTACTTGCTCTCTACTTCCGACTAAACCCCTAGTGTACAATCTGTAGGCATTGATAAGATAATCCCTTGTCATTCGGTTATACAAGAAAAAATGTTTGCGTAGTTCAAAACAACTCTTCACCAATACAAATAATATGAGAGGGTATGTTGTCGCATACAAAATAATTGTTCATAAGGTTCGAAGGAAGTTTCGCCTTATCACATAAGAAAGTACATATGACTTTGCTAAAAAAAGAAAAATAAAACCAAATCTATACCTAATAATAAAGGGAGGATTGTTTCCGTCGTCCAACACTTTTTTGGACCGTTCTACCCTTCCACCAAATTACATATCTATCTATATCTATACCTAATAATAAAGTACGAAGTGTTTCCGTGGTTTGGTTGGTTTCGTCTACCGTTCGCTTGGTCCGTCAGTCGTCGCCCTGAAGTTGGTATTTCACACTTCGATTGCAGCCGTATTGCAGCCGTACCGTGTCATATTAGGTCTTGTCTACTGCCTTGCGCTGAACTGAAAAAGAGTCCCAGGCTCATATGCCGTCCTAATCGATCAACTCGTCAGATCACATCGAGAGAGAGAGGGGATCGCAAGCGGAGTAAAAGGAAGCCACGGTAGAGGCGACAATGGTTGGGCTCCCGCTGGCCGTCCGCCGAGACGGTGTCCAACTGCCGAAGCCGCGGCAAATCGATTCCAGTTTGTTGCCGCACCAATTATGGAAACGCGGGCGACGCGATGGTGATTGCGCTGGCGGTGGAGGAGCCGAAGCCTTGGAGCGTGTGGCCGCCGATCAACGAGAACGCCTACCGCGAGCCCACCAAACCTCCTGGAGTGCAACCAAAGGTACCACAACCGGCCTACCCCGCCGCGAAATCGTCTCCCTAGGTCGCCGGCGCCGAGGTCTTCACGGGCTTGCGGCCGAGGAACTATGTCGGTGGTGCCGTGCAGCCGCACCGCCTCCACGAAGGGACACCACACCACTCGGCACGGGCGCCACCACAGCCGTCGCGTCCTCGAGTAGTCGAGTAGCGCCGCCACGTGAGCCAAGAACGCGTCATCAGAGATGGAGCGCCATATTGTGGAGAGGAGTGCGTCGACGAGCGCAATTCCCGCTTTCTAGACACGTCCTGCGTGTCCTGTGCCACCTGTTATATTGTGATCCAAATTCATATACTAAAGGGAGGCTAACTTCTGACGAGCGGAGCGAGGCCCGTCGCCGCTAGGGTTTTATCGCATCATTGTACACCCACGGCGTTTGTAAACACCACCGAAATAGTGAAGTTTTGCTGGCTGGCGCCCGTGGTTTTTTCCCTTGTGTGTTGCAAGGGTTTTCCACGTTAAAATCTCGTGTCCCCTGCAGTGTTTTACTTTTCATTCTTCGTTTATTGTGCATCTCGATTATAACAAGTGGTATCAGAGCCTGTGTTCTTTGGATCTAGGGTTTACGAGATGTCGTCACTGAAGTTCGATCTACCGCAGCTGGACTACACCACGAGATTTGCTTTGTGGCAAGTGAAGATGAGGGCGATTCTCGCCCAATCTTCAGATCTGGATGAAGCGATCGATGCTTTCGGCGAGAAAGCGAAGGATACCTGGACCGATGCGGAGAAGCGGAAAGACCGTAAGGCTTTATCGTTGATTCAACTCCATCTGTCCAATAATATTCTGCAGGAAGTGCTGCAGGAGAAAACCACTGCCGAGTTATGGGTCAAACTAGAGGTGATCTGTTTGTCCAAGGATCTCACGGGCAGATTGCACGTGAAGATGAAGCTGTTCTCGCATAAGTTGCGAGAGGGAGGTTCGGTAATGAATCACCTATCTTCCTGGAAAGAGATTGTTTCTGATTTGCAGTCTATAGAAGTTAAGTATGAGGATGAGGATTTAGGTCTTCTTCTTTTATGCTCGCTGCCTAATTCTTTCAGTAATTTTCGTGACACCATATTATTGAGCCGCGACAAACGAACTCTCGCGGAAGTTTATGATGCTCTCCAACAAAAGGAGAAAATGAAATCTATGGTGCAGGCTGAAAGTTCGTCCTCCAAGGCGGAGGCATTAGAGGTCCGTGGCAGGACTGAGCAGCGAGATAACTACTACCACAACAACAGAGATAAGAGCAAGGGCGACAGAGGTCGCTCAAAATCCAAAGGACGTGACAAGTTCTGCAGGTATTGTAAGAAATCTAACCACAATATTGATGATTGTTTTGGAAGCTGCAGAACAAGGAGAAAAGGAACGGAACTTATCAACCGAAAAATAATGATGGTAATGGTAAGGCTTCCGTTGTCATCGGTAAGGGTGAGGCTGCTGTTGTTGTTGGTAGTGATAGTTCTGATGGAGATTGCTTAGCTGTCTTGGCTGCATGTGTTTCACGTGATGATGAATGGATTCTTGATACTGCATGTTCGTTTCATATTTGCTGTAACAAAGATTGGTTGAGTTCTTATGAGTCTGTGCAGAGTGGAGATTTTGTGCGTGTGGGGAATGACAACCAGTGCAGCATTGTTGGCATTGGTTCTGTTCAGATCAAGACCCATGATGGGATGACACGCACGTTGACAGGAGTGAAACACATACCCTCCATGGCGAGGAATTTGGTCTCTTTGAGTACCCTTGATTGTGACGGGTACAAGTACAAAGGTGGGAACAAACTTTTGAAGGTATCATCAGGTTCTCTCATTATTATGATTGGTGATATGAATTCTGCGAAATTATATGTCCTTAGAGGTAGCACTTTGCCTGGTATTGCTGCTGCTGTTAGTTCTGATGAAACTAGTAAGACTAACCTTTGGCATAAGAGTCTTGGACATATGAGTGAGCTTGGCATGGCAGAATTGGCAAAGAGAGAACTAATTGATGGCTGCGATTTAGGTAATCTTGAGTTCTGTTAGCACTGCATCTTTGGTAAGCATAAAAGAGTAAAATTTAATGCTTCCGTTCATACCACCAAAGGCATTTTAGATTATGTACACGCTGATGTTTGGGGTCCGTCCCGTAGAACTTCTAATGGTGGTGCTAATTACATGCTTACTATTATTGATGATTACTCAAGGAAAGTGTGGCCATATTTCCTGAAACATAAATCTGATGTTTTTAATGCTTTTAAGAAGTGGAAAGTTATGGTAGAAACCCAAACTGAAAAGAAGGTTAAGATACTCCGTACTGACAATGGTATGGAATTTTGTTCAAATGAATTTGATGAGTTTTGCAGCAATGATGGGATGGTAAGACATCATACCATTCCGTACACCCCTCAACAGAATGGCGTGGCTGAACGCATGAACAGGACCATTATTTCGAGGGCTCGCTGTATGTTGTCTAATGCAAAGATGCATAGAAGTTTTTGGGCTGAAGCAGCCTCCACCGCATGTTATCTCATCAACAGGTCACCTTCTGTTCCACTTGATAAGAAAACTCCAATTGAGGTATGGTCTGGTTCGCCTGCTGATTATTCAGATTTGAGAGTTTTTGGTTGCACTGCTTACGCTCATGTTGATAATGGAAAGTTGGAGCCAAGGGCTGTTAAGTGCATCTTCCTTGGTTATGGTTCAGGAGTTAAGGCATATAGATTATGGAATCCTGAAACTAAGAAAATTGTGTTGAGCAGGAATGTCGTTTTTAATGAGGCGGTTATGTTTAATGATAGTCCGTCTACTGATATTTCTGATGCTATTGATTCTCCTGATGTTTCTGATGATGAGCAGCACAGAATTGGCGTGCAGGTGGAGCACACAAAGGAGAATGAAAATGTGGTTCCTGAAACCAACAATGATGATAATGATGTTCCACCTTCACCACTTTTTGTTTAGCGACAAGGACGGTCTATTGCTGCTGACCGCCCTAAGAGAAATATTACACCTCCTACCCGATTAATTCAAGAATGTGATATTGTTGATTATGCTTTGAGTTGTGCTGAACAGGTGGAACATGATATTGAACCAGCTACATATACTGAAGCCATTGCTTCGGTTGATAAAGAGAAGTGGGTAGGTGCGATGCAAGAAGAGATGCAATCGCTTGAGAAGAATGGCACATGGGATGTTGTGCACTTGCCTAAACAAAAGAAGGCTGTCCGCTGCAAGTGGATATTTAAAAGAAAGGAAGGTTTGTCTCCTAATGAGCCTCCACGGTTTAAGGCAAGGTTAGTAGCAAAAGGTTTCAGTCAAATTCCAGGTGTTGATTATAATGATGTTTTCTCCCCGGTTGTGAAGCATGGTTCTATTCGTGCTTTCTTTGGTATTGTTGCTATGCATGATCTTGAGCTTGAGCAGCTAGATGTAAAGACTGCTTTTCTGCATGGTGAGTTGGAGGAGGAGATATATATGGACCAACCTGAAGGTTATGTTGTGCCTGTTAAGGAGGATCTTGTTTGCAAATTAAAGAGGTCCCTTTATGGTCTGAAACAGTCGCCACGACGGTGGTATAAAAGGTTTGATTCATTTATGCTTACACATGGTTTTGAGAGATCTCAGTATGAAAGCTGTGTGTATATCAAGTTTGTTAATGGATCACCTATTTATTTGCTGCTATATGTTGATGATATGTTGATTGCTGCCAAGAGCATGAAAGAGATCACTATTTTAAAGAATCAATTAAGTAGTGAGTTTGAGATGAAGGATCTTGGTCCTGCTAAGAAAATACTAGGCATGGAAATTAAAAGGGACAGAAAGTCTAGTTTGTTGTTTCTTAGTCAGGAAAAGTACATTGAGAAAGTTCTTCATCGTTTTAATATGCATGATGCAAAGTCAGTTACTACTCCTATTGCTTCTCATTTCAAGTTGCCAGCTTTGCAATGTCCTAGCTCTGAAGATGATATTGAGTACATGTCTCGAGTTCCCTATTCTAGTGCTGTTGGTTCCTTGATGTATGCCATGGTTTGTTCACGTCCTGATCTGTCATATGCTATGAGTTTGGTCAGTCGATACATGGCTAATCCTGGTAAAGAACATTGGAAAGCTGTTCAGTGGATTTTCAGGTACCTTCGCGGCACATCAAAAGCTTGCTTGAGGTTTGGCAGGATTGGTGAGGGGCTCGCCGGATATGTGGATTCAGATTATGCTAGCGATTTGGATAAGAGAACGTCCCTCACAGGTTATGTGTTTACTGTTGGTGGATGTGCTGTTAGCTGGAAGGCTACTTTGCAGGATGCTGTTGCACAATCTACTACTGAGGCTGAGTACATGGCTATTGCTGAGGCAGGTAAAGAGGCTGTTTGGCTGAAAGGTTTATATGCTGAGCTTTGTGGAGATAATTCTTGCATTAAATTGTTCAGTGACAGTCAAAGTGCTATTTATCTTACTAAAGATCAGATGTTCCATGAGAGGACAAAGCACATTGATATTAAGTACCACGCAATCAGAGATGTGGTTGCAAAAGGTAAAGTGAAGGTATGCAAAATCAGTACTCATGATAATCCTGCTGATATGATGACTAAGCCTGTCCCTGTGTCCAAGTTTGAGCTTTGCTCAAGCTTGGTTGGTATAAATGTTTAGCCCAAGTGGCTATTGGCGCCAGCAAGTGTTTTCTTTGTTGATTCAGGTGATTGTTGAAGTTCATGCTACACAGAATTTGTCTCAAGGTGGAGTTTGTTATATTGTGATCCAAATTCATATACTAAAGGGAGGCTAACTTCTGACGAGCGGAGCGAGGCCCGTCGCCGGAGGCTTGGGCCGAGGCGGGGGTATGGATCGTTGCCACCGTCTATATATATTCCCTGTAAGCCGCCGCTAGGGTTTTATCGCATCATTGTACACCCACGGCGTATGTAAACACCACCGAAATAGTGAAGTTTTGCTGGCTGGCGCCCGTGGTTTTTTCCCTTGTGTGTTGCAAGGGTTTTCCACGTTAAAATCTCGTGTCCCCTGCAGTGTTTTACTTTTCATTCTTTGTTTATTGTGCATCTCGATTATAACACCACCTGAATAGCCTGCAATCAGGAGCTGTTCGTAGTGTTGCTCGTCTTCAGATCGTCTTGGCTGCCTAAAAAACAAAATGAGGAGGACATTGTATTCTGTGGTGCTGGCAATCTTGCCCAGCCATGATCCCATGATCATACACCAGACAAGAGGTAAAACAAAGAAGAGTAGTCAGTGCGTACGCGCAGGGCATGGACCTGCATGATGCAAGGCAGAATAACGACCCTGCCGTCACCGGTGGGATGGCCAAGTTCATCGAGACATAGTTCTCCGACCTGAGTATTGTAAGTCCGTCCCGCAGAAGGAGACAGGCAAGAACTCTAAGATCCGCCACCATCCTCTCGGTGCACAGGGCTCCGCCGTGCAGCAGAGCTGAACAAACATCATACTTCCAATGATTGGTCCAGATACTGATCCTTACGCTATTGTCTATGACAATATTCAGGCAAGTCACGTTGTTATGCAATTTGGTCAGTATGGACAACGTGTAGATGTACCTTCGGCGTATGTTTTCTGACAGTTTACTAATTATAGATGTACATTTTTTTTGTAGATGAGCTATTTGATTTACATGTACACCTCAATTGCTTGGTGTTACATTAAATGGCCACTCAATTAGAAGTAGAGACACCGGGATTCGATTTCCACCTATACATGCCGAAATACTTGGTGTACATAAGCACATTTGATAAGGTATAGCGATAAATCATGATATGCCCTACCTTAGAATCTTACTCCCATAGTATAAATCTATAGTTTAGGTATTTTGAAAATTTTGCCAAGTTTAGGAGTGCTTCATATGATTAGTTGGCGCAGTTTCATTTTCAACTAGAAAAACAAAAGAACATGTAATTTTCAGTAAGAGTTTTAGGTAAGCGTGATGTATGCATCATGATTGAAAATTTTGAACATTGTCGTCCGTATCTGTTTCTTTGGTGGGCCTTTTGACGATGGCAACTGGCTTTTCTCCCTAACATAGTGGAATCATCGGTTTAGCTTAGTCCACGTCAAATATAGCATGCAGCTATGTTCGTCTTTGCCGAGTCCTTGATGGATGTTCTGATAATGGTCGTTCTCCTAGATGGAAAGTGTCATTTGCTATGTAATGAAGCACCATGAAGTACATTTTATCTGTGGCAATACAGATTACTTGCAAAAGAGTTTAAGTATTTTTTTTCCGATGGAACGCACGGGTACTTCTGCTAGTATTAAACATAACTAGCGCTTTGAGGGGATGCCCTAGCTAGCGCTCGCGCGCCGGGGAAGAATTAAGCGATCGGTTTTCAACCAAACTTTTTTTTTCCATTTTTGGCAAATTTTGGACTGTAGTGGAGGCTATTGAGGGAAAGTTTTGCATGCATGTAGAAACAGACGAATTTGATGATGTAAGCGAGAATCTTTCCAAATTTGAAAATTCAAAATGTTTTATCTCACAAACGACAATTCCGATTTAAGATCTGTTTTCACCAATAAATCCGTCTCGACGAGATCTTTAAAACTAGCACCCATGTTAGTATGTTTCGACAAACTTTTTTTCTGGCTAAAAGTTATCAACCTTCTCAGTTTGAATAATCAACCCATCCGTACTTAAGTGACCAACGGTGAATGTATAAAATTATCGACCTGGTGCTGGTGCAGGCTACTGAGGGGAAGTTCTGCATGTATGCACAAATAGACGAATCTGCTGATGTCAGCGGAATCTTTTCCAAATTTGAAAATTCAAAACGTTTTAACTTTCAAATGACAACTTCAAATTAAGATTCGCTTTCACCAATAAATCCGTCTCGACGAGATCTTCAAAACTAGCACACATGTTGATATGTTTCGAGAAACTTTTTTTTGGGCTAAAAGTTATCAACCCTCTCTATTTGTATAATCAACCCCTCCGTACTTGAGTGATTAACGCTAAATGTATAAATTTATCAATCTGGTGCAGGCTATTGAGGGAAAGTTCTGCATGCATGCACAAATAGACGAATCTGCTGATGTCAGCGAAATCATTTCCAAATTTGAAAATTCAAAACATTTTAACTTTCAAACGACAATTTCAAATTAAGATTCGCTTTCACCAATAAATCCGTCTCGGCGATATCTTCAAAACTAGCACCCATGTTGATATGTTTCGAGAAACTTTATTTCGGGCTAAAAGTTATCAACCCTCTCTGTTTGAATAATCAACTCATCCGTACTTAAATGACCAACGGTGAATGTATAAAATTATCAACCTAGTGCAGGCTATTGAGGGATGCATGCACAAATAGAGGAATCTGCTGATGTCAGCGGAATTTTTTCCAAATTTGAAAATTCAAAACGTTTTAACTTTCAAACAACAACTCCAAATGAAGATTCACTTTCACCAATAAATCTGTCTCGACGAGATCTTCAATACTAGCACCCATGTTAATATGTTTCGACAAAGTTATTTTCTGGCTAAAAGTTATCAACACTCTATATTTGAATAATCAACCCCTCTGTACTCGAGTGATCAACCGTAAATGTATAAAATTATGAACCCAAAGTTAATTTTATTTTAAACATTTTGGCGAATATTTTTTAGTTTAGAAGCTATCAACCCGGTGTCCTGTTATTTATCAACAGTAAAAATAAAAAACTACCAATCCTAAAAAATCTAGTTTCATTTCGAATATTTTGGCGACACTTTTGAGTTTACAAGTTATCAATCCGGTGCCCTGTTATTTATTAACGGTAATTATAAATAACTACCAACCCTAAAAAGTATTTCATTTAGAAAATTTTAGCGAACATTATTTTATTTTACAAGCTATCAACCTGGTGCCTCGTTATTTATCAACTGTAAAATATAAATAAATAATAATCCTAAAAAGTATAACATTTAGAATATTTTAGCGACTCTCTTTTAGTTTACAAGCTATCAACCCGGTGACCCGCTATTTATCAATGGTAAATATAAATAAATATCAACACTTAAATTTAATTTAATTTAAAATATGTAGCGACTCTTTTTTTTTACAAGTTATCAACCCGGTGCCTCGTTATTTATCAACGGTAAATATAAATACCTAGCAACCCTAAAAAGTAAATTTTATTTAGAATATTTTAGCAACTTTTGTTAGCTTACAACTTAAAACAGTACTTAATTTGAGTAGCAAGTGGTAGTTCATTTGAGTTGCAAGTGGATCTTCCCACCCGTTATTTTCCCCCTTAAAAACCACTGGCCCGAAAAAGGGAATTGTAAAAGGACCCCATTAAATATGAATTACCGTATGAAAATAAAACCCAAAAGGGAATTGCAAAAAAGAGAATTGAGAGCTTGCCTCGTCCTGAAGAAAAAGAGTGAGATGCTATGTGTATGCATGTAACAACTTATGAAAGTGTGAACGCTCATTAAATGCAAATCCATGAGATGATCTGTGCATGCATGCAGTGTGAACGCTCTTGGTTGCATGTAACTTGCAAAGTAGTAATACAAGCTGTTAGTGTGAACATGTGTGAACGCAATTAAAACACTACGTGATAAAAAGGGAATTGACTCGCTCCGCGAGCGCTTCCGCGCCATGGAAAGTGATTGCTCGAGCGATCGATTGTCAGGGAGGGGATTCGCGCTTTGAGTAGGGTACGGGAGCACCTACCTATCACTCGCTAGCCGGAGCAAGCACGCATCACTCGCAGGCGATGCTGCTCGCTCCTGCTACGTGCCTCCTTGCTGGACCAGCCCAGGTAAGGTCTACTTTCTATAGCTTATTTTATTAATTCGAATAATTTTTCAGATTTGAAGACTTTCAGTTTTTAAAAACCTACAGAAAGTTCAAATTTGAAAGTGTACTCAATTTTGGAAAATATTAAAATTTAAATCCTCTCAAAATTGAAACCTCTATTTTGAAATCTGCTCAAATTTAATAAAAAAACAGGAAAAACGAAAAACGAAAAAAAACTATGAAAACCCGACTGGAACCTTCTGGAAGATTTCCAGAACAGGAAAAAACCAAAGCCCCTGCGTCTTGATGGGCCGCGGCCCGAATCGCACCGTTAGCGAGCGATAAATAGGGATGTCCCTTCGGACTCTGTTTCTTCATGTTTTGTTCGGCCCACGTATGGGAAGTCACAAAAAAAAAATGTCTTCGGGTATATATAGATTAATCAAGGCAGAAAATATGTTTTGTGGCGAATCAAATTACAGAGTGAAATCCCTCGTCTCCACCCCTCGTCTCCGTCGATGATGCGCGAGCTCGCCACCGCCTTCGCCCGCGACGCTTCTCGCTCGACGGCGGCGGAGGCGCGGAAGGCCGCCCCACGACCCCCCACCAACCTCGTGCCCGCATCTCCTCCCGCCCACCACCGACGCTTCCTCACCATCCGCTCGACCTTGCCTCCGAATGCGGCCCACCGCCGCCGCAACGCGTCGCCGCCCCATGGGTTGAAGTATTCATGTAGCCTCCTGTTGGATTTTTAGGCAATTTCCGGGTGAGTTTAATTACCGAAAGCAACATTACAGATGCACAAGCATACTTAACCACACACATCAGACTAAGACATGCATCAGATCTGAACATGGAACAAGTAGCAGTGCAAGGTAGGAGAGGGAAATCACGTACATCGCGACAAGGAAGGTCGCACCAGCAGTAGCAGCAGCACCACCATGGGTATTGTTGATGTCGGCCATGGTGTAGTCGGATCTGTCGATGAAGCAGCCGAACCGTGGAAAAAGAAGACGAACAGCAGCGAGCAGTCACGCCGAGACGCTCCCCAAAAACCTTATCGCCCATCTCCCGGTGCAGGATCTCAACGGACGGAGTTTCGGAGGCCTGCTCTCCCGGACGGCTGTGCACGCAGTCGCCGGGATGGGGAAGACTAGAGAGTAGCACAACAAGAGGAACTTCGTGAGAGAGATCTAAGAGCCCTGTTTTCCAGATCTGATCGGTCTCCTTGTATAGCCTGGGAGGAGAGCCGCCCCGACCGTGTTGCCACGCGTAGGCTTTCTTGAGTGTGTCGCGAACTCGAACTCGAGTCACGAAACGCGACGTGCGTGACGAGGCGGGGCGGGCGGAGGAGGAGGAGTGCGCGAGGGCTCCTTCTATTCTCACTCACTTGGAATGACTAGAACAACAGCCCTTATATACCACTCCAACTCTCTCCCAACTAGCAATGTGGGACTAAACTTTGTCCCCCAAGGCTGTCCCAAGCTGTCAACGTGATGGGCCTTGAGATTTCAGGAATTGTAGTCTATATGGGCTGCCTAACTAGGCTGCAGCCCATCTGCATTCAACACCTCCGTCAAGACTCCCTCCCCACCAACGACCCCCGCTCGAGCCGCTTCCTCGCCGGCGCGCCATGGAGGCACGCGGGAGGCACCTACTCCGACCGCTCCGAAGCTTCCCTTTGCGCCACATTTTCTGAGTATGTCTACATGTGCCCGAAGCCTCCCCTGAGGCCCTCCACCGGTATGTTTTGATGTGCATCGTGTTGTCGGTTTTGGATCTCTTGAACCTCATATTATGTGTTATTGGAAGCTATACGATACCCTAATAATTATATGCAAGATAAAATGTTTCAGTAATACCTGAGACTCAATTGTTTGATTTCGCAGCTACATATGTTCAGTTCTTCAGTTTTCCACGCTTTGCCCTAATAGCTTCTGTTGGATAATTAGGTACAATTTCCATGATTAATTCCAGAATATTAAGCATGACGATAGTAACTACTAACATGTGAAACTCGAACATACTAGATGCAGTGATCAACATGAACAGTAGCAGAGCAAACAGTACAACATCCATCACTAAACAGATCGAGATATGTCGCACGTACCGATCTGGTGGAGGTGGCGGTGAAGGTGTAGCAGACGATGTTGCAGCAGTAATGTTGTTGATGACGGGGATGACGGGTCGTAGTAGACGGCGTTGAAGACGATGGTAGGCAGCACCGCCCGACTTGGACGGAAGGCGACCCGTGATGAAGAGCTTGAGCAGTCGCGCAGAGCGCTTCCCAAAAACCTAATTCGCCCTCTCCCGTACAGGATCGCAAGGACGAGCGGTTCCGGAGACCTGCTCTCCCGTTCGCCGATACACGTCGGCGCGCGGGATGGAGTAGGCTACGATGGCGGCGCAAGCAGAGAGAGGTGGAAACCCTAACTCGTATATTAGATATGTTTCTGCGGTAGCCGGGCAGGAGATTATATAGGCTCGGGAAACCCTAGGCAACGTGGGCCACACCCACGTCGCACGAACGTTTCGAGTTGGTTACAGATAGCTCACGATCCGGGAGCGACCCGACCCGACTAACTGCGACGCGCCCGTCTAGGACTCTGTTCGTTTTCCTGAGCTGCAAAAAGTAAGGAAAGTCTCGGCTCGAGGCTCAATCCACTCACCACGAGCGCGGCGCGCGCATCGTGACGTGTCGTGTCGTGTCGAGTCGAGTCGAGTCGAGACGAGCGAGCGAGGAGGAGGAGGAGCGCGCTCGTGTAGCACTCCTATTCTCACTCACTTACTAGTGGTGGAACAACCCACCTTATAAGGTGGTGTAACTTCCTCCCAACTTTCCATCTGGGACTAAACTTCCCACCTCTTGCCACTCCCTAGTGAGCTGCCACCAACTTGGTATCAAACTCACAAGGCTGCCACTATGTGGACTTTGAGATTTATAGGAAAAACTGAAATCTAATTTGGGCCACTAAAAGTGGGCCCAATATTTCAACAATCCCCCACCAGATCTCAAATCCCCATTTAGAGATTTACCAATAATCACTGCTTGTTTATATACCAGTGTTTCAGCGGAGACTATTAAGTTGAACTTCCGCCTAGAACCTTAAGCTACATCCATTCACACTTGAACAATGGATTAAGCCTTGAATTGCATGTTTTGCATGAACAGGGTTTCACTCAAAGTCATGACCAGTACATGGCTGCCAGTAGCCTACCCCGCGGTTGAAGCATATGCGTCATACTTCGTGGTCTCTTCATGAGTTTACTAGAGATCACCCAAATCTCATAGATTGCGGCGTTTAACAATCAGACTCATATAGGTGTGTTATTTCAAGAATGCTCTGTAGGACAGCATCTTTGCTAATATAGCCAACATAAACACATTAAGGCTTGTTGCCAACCTGCCTTACAACAATTGAGAGTTGTGCATCTTCACATAGAGAGAGTTACATAATACTCTCCTCAATTAAACCACTAGTTTGTTCTTCCCAGGTCCTAATTCACGGGATCTCCGATCACAAAGGTTGGGTTACCACTATGGTGTAACATCAACGGGTCTTAAACCCATCTCCCTCGATGCACTTTCTATCACATTACGTGATAGTCCCTTTGTAAAGGGATCTGCCAGGTTTTTGTATGTTTGAATATATGTAACAGTTATTACTCCGGAGTTTCGCAATTTCCCGACAGACTTCAAACGTCTCTTGATGTGTCTTGATGACTTCGCGTTATCCTTAGAATTGTTCACTTTGACAATTACAGTTTGATTGTTGATGTCTACTTCCCCCTCCTTTTCCTGTAGACAGTGTTGGGCCTACAAGAGCAGAGGTTTGTAGAACAGCAGCAAGTTTTCCCTTAAGTGGATCACCCAAGGTTTATCGAACTCAGGGAGGAAGAGGTCAAAGATATCCCTCCCATGCAACCCTGCAACCACAAAGCAAGAAGTCTCTTGTGTCCCCAACACACCAAATAGGTGCACTAGTTCGGCGAAGAGATAGTGAAATACAGGTGGTATGAATATATATGAGCAGTAGCAACGGTGCCAGAAAATAGCTTGCTGGCGTGTAGTTGATGGTGGTAGTATTGCAGCAGTAGTAACACGTTGAAACAAGAAACAAGCAGTAGTAACGCAGCAGTATTTAGGAACAAGGCCTAGGGATTAGACTTTCACTAGTGGACACTCTCAACATTGATCACATAACAGAATAGATAAATGCATACTCTACACTCTCTTGTTGGATGATGAACACATTGCGTAGGATTACACGAACCCTCAATGCCGGAGTTAACAAGCTCCACAATTCAATGTTCATATTTAAGTAACCTTAGAGTGTAAGATAGATCAATACGACTAAACCAAGTACTAAAGTAGCATGCACACTGTCACCTTCATGCTAAGAAAGGAGGAATAGATCACATCAATACTATCATAGCAATAGTTAACTTCGCAATCTACAAGAGATCATGATCATAGCATAAACCAAGTACTAACACGGATGCACACACTGTCACCATTACACCGTGTAGGAGGAATAAAACTACTTTAATAACATTGCTAGAGTAGCACATAGATAAATTGTGATACAAAATACATTGCAATCATAAAGAGATATAAATAAGCACCTCACTATGCCATTCATCAGTGAATAAGTATTCTGTGAAATATAGCCTAAGAGACCCACACGGTGCACACACTGTCACCTTTACACACATGGGACAAGGAGTCTCCGGAGATCACATAAGTAAAATTCACTTGACTAGCATAACGACATCTAGATTACAAGCATCATCATATGAATCTCAATCATGTAAGGCAGCTCATGAGATTATTGTATTGAAGTACATAGGAGAGAGATGAACCACATAGCTACCGGTACAGCCCCGAGCCTCGATGGAGAACTACTCCCTCCTCATGGGAGCAGCAGCGGTGATGAAGATGGCGGTGGAGATGGCAGCGGTGTCGATGGAGAAGCCTTCCGGGGGCACTTCCCCGTTCCGGCAGCGTGCCGGAACAGAGACTCCTGTCCCCCAGATCTTGGCTTCACGATGGCGGCGGCTCTGGAAGGTTTCTGTGGGTTTCGTCGAACATATCAGGGTTTTCGCGACGGAGGCTTTAAATAGGCGAAGAGGCGGCGCAGGAGGGTCGAAGGGGCGCCGACACTATAGGGCGGCGCGGCCAGGGCCTGGGCCGCACCGGCCTATGGTCTGGGGGCCCAGTGCCCCCCCTCTGGTCCTTCTCGTGTGTTCTGGATGCTTCCGGGCAAAATAGGAACCTGGGCGTTGATTTCGTCCGATTCCGAGAATATTTCGTTACTAGGATTTCTGAAACCAAAAACAGCAGAAACAAAGAATCGGCACTTCGGCATCTTGTTAATAGGTTAGTTCCAGAAAATGCACGAATATGACATAAAGGGTGCATAAAACATGTAGATAACATCAATAATGTGGCATGGAACATAAGAAATTATCGATACGTCGGAGACGTATCAGCATCCCCAAGCTTAGTTCTGCTCGTCCCGAGCAGGTAAAACGATAACAAAGATAATTTCTGGAGTGACATGCCATCATAACCTTGATCATACTATTTGTAAAGCATATGTAGTGAATGCAGCGATCAAAACAATGGTAAGGACATGAGTAAACAAATGAATCATATAGCAAAGACTTTTCATGAATAGTATTTCAAGACAAGCATCAATAAGTCTTGCATAAGAGTTAACGCATAAAGCAATAATTCATAGTAAAAGCATTGAAGCAACACAAAGGAAGATTAAGTTTCAGCGGTTGCTTTCAACTTGTAACATGTATATCTCATGGATAGTTGTCAATGCAAAGCAATATAACAAATGCAATATGCAAATATGTAGGAATCAATGCACAGTTCACACAAGTGTTTGCTTCTTGAGGTGGAGAGAAATAAGTGAACTGACTCAACATTGAAAGTAAAAGAATGGTCCTCCATAGAGGAAAAGCATCGATTGCTATATTTGTGCTAGAGCTTTGATTTTGAAAACATGAAACAATTTTGTCAACGGTAGTAATAAAGCATATGTATCATGTAAATTATATCTTACAAGTTGCAAGCCTCATGCATAGTGTACTAATAGTGCCCGCACCTTGTCCTAATTAGCTTGGACTACCGGATCATCGCAATGCACATGTTTTAACCAAGTGTCACAAATTGGTACCTCTATGCCGCCTGTACAAAGGTCTAAGGAGAAAGCTCGCATTGGATTTCTCGCTATTGATTATTCTCAACTTAGACATCCATACCGGGACAACATAGACAACAGATAATGGACTCCTCTTTTATGTATAAGCATGCAACAACAATTAGTAATTTTCTCATATGAGATTGAGGATATATGTCCAAAACTGAAACTTCCACCATGGATCATGGCTTTAGTTAGCGGCCCAATGTTCTTCTCTAACAATATGCATGCTTAACCATAAGGTGGTAGATCGCTCTTACTTCAGACAAGACGAACATGCATAGCAACTCACATGAAATTCAACAAAGAATAGTTGATGGCGTCCCCAGTGAACATGGTTATCGCACAACAAGCAACTTAATAAGAGATAAAGTGCATAATTACATATTCAATACCACAATAGTTTTTAAGCTATTTGTCCCATGAGCTATATATTGCAAAGGTGAATGATAGAATTTTAAAGGTAGCACTCAGGCAATTTACTTTGGAATGGCGGAGAAATACCATGTAGTAGGTAGGTATGGTGGACACAAATGGCATAGTGGTTGGCTCAAGTATTTTGGATGCATGAGAAGTATTCCCTCTCGATACAAGGTTTAGGCTAGCAAGGTTATTTGAAACAAACACAAGGATGAACCGGTGCAGCAAAACTCACATAAAAGACATATTGAAAACATTATAAGACTCTACACCGTCTTCCTTGTTGTTCAAACTCAATACTAGAAATTATCTAGACCTTAGAGAGACCAAATATGCAAACCAAATTTAAGCATGCTCTATGTATTTCTTCATTAATGGGTGCAAAGTATATGATGCAAGAGCTTAAACATGAGCACAACAATTGCCAAGTATCACATTACCCAAGACATTATAGCAATTACTACATGTATCATTTTCCAATTCCAACCATATAACAATTTAACGAAGAAGAAACTTCGCCATGAAAATTAAAAGCTAAGAACACATGTGTTCATATGAACCAGCGGAGCGTGTCTCTCTCCCACACAATCATTTATTCAAACAAAAACAAAAACAAGAAACATACAGACGCTCCAAGTAAAGTACATAAGATGTGACCGAATAAAAATATAGTTTCAAGAGAAGGAACCTGATAATTTGTCGATGAAGAAGGGGATGCCTTGGGCATCCCCAAGCTTAGACGCTTGAGTCTTCTTGATATATGCAGGGGTGAACCACCGGGGCATCCCCAAGCTTAGAGCTTTCACTCTTCTTGATCATAGTATATCATCCTCCTCTCTTGACCCTTGAAAACTTCCTTCACACCAAACTTCTCATAAACTTCATTAGAGGGGTTAGTACATAATCAAAAACTCACATGTTCAGAGGTGACACAATCATTCTTAACACTTCTGGACATTGCTCAAAGCTACTGGAAGGTAATGGAACAAAGAAATCCACCCAACACAGCGAAAGAAGCAATGCGAAATAAAAGGCAGAATCTGTCAAAACAGAACAGTTCGTAAAGACGAATTTTTAATAAATACTTCCGTTGCTCAGATCAGAAAACTCAAAACTAATGAAAGTTGCGTACATATCTGAGGAACACGCACGTAAATTGGCATATTTTTCTGATTTTTCTACAGAGAAAACAGCCCAGATTCGTGACAGATAGAAATCTGTTTCTGCGCAGAAATCCAAATCTAGTATCAACCTTCGATTAGAGGCTTCACTTGGCACAACAAAACACAAAACTAAGATAAGGAGAGGTTGCTACAGTAGTAAAAAACTTCCAAGACACAAATATAAAACAAAGTACTGTAGCAAAATAACACATGGGTTATCTCCCAAGAAGTTCTTTCTTTATAGCCATTAAGATGGGCTCAGCAGTTTTGATGATCCACTCGCAGGAAATAGTATTCGAAGCAAAAGAGAGCTTCAAGAGGCAAATTCAAAACAAATTTAAGTCTAACATGCTTCCTATGAAGAGGAATCTTATACAAAAATGAATTCATGAAGAACAAAGTGACAAGCATAAGAGGATAAAACACGAGTAACTTCAAGATTCTCAACATAAAGAGGGGAAACTTAATATTATTAAGATGCATACAACCATATTTCCCTCTCTCATAATAACTTTCAGTAGCATTATTGATGAAATCCACAATATACCCATCACTTAAAACATTCTTATCATGGTTCATATGCATAGAAGTATCATTAATTTTGGCATAAGAAGAGTTCTTCTCATTAATAGTAATTGGAGCAGGATTATTATCAAGAATTTGAACATGGTAAACAAGTTGCATATTAAGGGAATTGTTTTTGGTAATCCAATCATGACTATGACAAGTTTCATAAGGATAGTTATAACCTATATCATAGCATTCTTTATAATAATCATCAAAGATCGGAGGCACAGTGTCATCATAAGAAATATAATAGTTATCTTTCACAGTCGGTTTATCTGTGTCCACACCATCATTGTTATTAGAAGGAGATGTATCAAGAACATAATGACCAGTAGCAAAAGGATTTTCAAACACCTCTTCCCCAAGCTTAGAGCTTTCTATATCATTATGGGAGGAAGCATGGATAGCACTGACACTATGGCAATTATTGTCATCATCATTTTCAGAATTAGTTTCCCAGAGATTTGCAATATCAAAAGTAGTGTGCTCATTCAAATCATGATTGCTAATGTATGTAGAGGGCATAGGAAGATCATCGTATTCAGATTCATTATCACAATAATCATTAGGAACAACATACTTACGGTTACCTAGCATTATCTCATTCACGCGGGGATACGCCGTTACCTCTTTCTTTTTATTCTCCTTCTTCTTCTTCTTCTTCGTTCCCCTCTTCTTCTTCTTCTCTTCCTTCTCCTCGTTCCCTTCTTTAGGAGGAAGAGGCTTGAAGGGTAGCTTGTCCGCATAACCTGATTTACTTTCAGAAACAATAGAAGAAACTTGGGAGGATCCCTCCTTTTCATTAATTAGTTGAAAACACACAGCGGTCCTATCATATTTTGGCAAGGTGTCATCTTCTAAAATATTTTGTATGTAAGTATTTGTATGGCTATTATCAATGCAATAAGAAAAACACCCATGCAGGACATCATCAATATCAAGATCACTCATATGTAACAAAGAGATTTTTCTCGACAGTTCTTCACACCCTAAAAATAAAGTAAGTTCATCATGCTGATTAGGAGTAATTTCACCATCACAATACAAATTTGCAGCACTCATTGGGTTCAAATTATCATTGGAGGAGCATTGAAAATTAAAATGACCCACTTCATGACAAACTTCACAAATAAAAGGATAGAGGGCACAAACTTTTTTACCAAGATCATCTAGAGCCCTAAGCCACTTTCTAGTTTTTTCAGTAGTATGATGGATACAATATTCATCTTTGATTTGATTAATTCCACAAGGTCTATGTATTCCACAAAAATTAACATGCTTATAGGAAATAGCATTCTTAGGAGTTTGAGCATGCTTATTGCAATAATTAACAACAATTTCATTCTTCATGCAAGCCTCTTTAAAAGGTTCATGATACTTATCAAAATTCTTTTTAGGCAATTCAAAATGAGAAGCAAAGGCTTTATAAAGATTTGCAGCAACTTGAGAGTCAAGACCATAAGTAGCACTCATATTTCGAAATTTATCGGTATCCATAAAAGCTTCAATGCATTCATAATCATAATTTATACCTGACTCTTTACCTTCATTGTTCTCCCATCCTTCAGCGTTCTCCTTAATCCGATCAAGAAGATCCCACCTAGCTTCAACCTCCTTGCTTGTGAAAGATCCCTCCGAACACGCATCCAGATAGTCCTTGTGTTGTCCTGAAAGCCTCGCATAAAAATTGTTAACAATAACATTACGGGGGAGCTCATGAATGGGACATTTGAGCATTAGTGACTTCAGTCTCCCCCACGCTTGAGAAATACTCTCTCCATCACGAGGATAAAAGTTATAAATATAATTCCTATCAATATGCACTTCATGAGGAGGATAAAATTTAGAATAAAAGAGAGATGCAATTTCCTCCCAACCAAGAGAATGTCTATTCTCCAACAATTTATACCAATGCGCCGCTTTACCGGACAAATGAAACAGAGAATAGCTTCTTCCTCACTTCATCCATAGAGATACCTGCACACTTGAATAACCCGCATAATTCGTGCAAAAACAGTAAATGATCTCTAGGATGGACAGTTCCATCCCCTTTATAGTGGTTGTCCATAACACGTTCAATAATTTTCATAGGTATTTTATACGGAATACTTTCAGCAGGTGGATTTAAAATATCAGAAGCATCATTAGAGTTATCGCATATGGGAGATAAAGCATTATCAGAGCAAAATATTTCTTCCAAATCTGAGGAGCAAAAAAGATTACTTTTATATAAACTAGCTTCCCCAAGCTTAGACTTATCCATAGTATTAGCAGTAATTGCATTCATACTAATAACATCGCTACTAGCATGCAAATAAGGTTCCATAGGTTTTTTAATTTTCGCATCAAACAATCCATGTTTTAAATCAGGAAATAGCATAAGAAGCTCATTTTTGGCCATTATGCCAAACTAGTGTAAACAAGAAACAAAAAGTTGCAATTGCAGGATCTAAAGGAAATAGCTTTGAGTACTTACAACGGCGAAAATAGCTTGGTAGCCGAGGTCCGGAGTGTGAGTACCTTTTACCTTTCCTCCCCGGCAACGGCGCCAGAAAATAAGCTTGATGTCTACTTCCCCCTCCTTTTCCTGTAGACAGTGTTGGGCCTCCAAGAGCAGAGGTTTGTAGAACAGCAGCAAGTTTTCCCTTAAGTGGATCACCCAAGGTTTATCGAACTCAGGGAGGAAGAGGTCAAAGATATCCCTCTCATGCAACCCTGCAACCACAAAGCAAGAAGTCTCTTGTGTCCCCAACACACCAAATAGGTGCACTAGTTCGGTGAAGAGATAGTGAAATACAGGTGGTATGAATATATATGAGCAGTAGCAACGGTGCCAGAAAATAGCTTGTTGGCGTGTAGTTGATGGTGGTAGTATTGCAGCAGTAGTAACACAGTGAAACAGTAAACAAGCAGTAGTAACGCAGCAGTATTTAGGAACAAGGCCTAGGGATTAGACTTTCACTAGTGGACACTCTCAACATTGATCACATAACAGAATAGATAAATGCATACTCTACACTCTCTTGTTGGATGATGAACACATTGCGTAGGATTACACGAACCCTCAATGCCGGAGTTAACAAGCTCCACAATTCAATGTTCATATTTAAGTAACCTTAGAGTGTAAGATAGATCAATACGACTAAACCAAGTACTAAAGTAGCATGCACACTGTCACCTTCATGCTAAGAAAGGAGGAATAGATCACATCAATACTATCATAGCAATAGTTAACTTCGCAATCTACAAGAGATCATGATCATAGCATAAACCAAGTACTAACACGGATGCACACACTGTCACCATTACACCGTGTAGGAGGAATAAAACTACTTTAATAACATTGCTAGAGTAGCACATAGATAAATTGTGATACAAAATACATTGCAATCATAAAGAGATATAAATAAGCACCTCACTATGCCATTCATCAGTGAATAAGTATTCTGTGAAATATAGCCTAAGAGACCCACACGGTGCACACACTGTCACCTTTACACACGTGGGACAAGGAGTCTCCGGAGATCACATAAGTAAAATTCACTTGACTAGCATAACGACATCTAGATTACAAGCATCATCATATGAATCTCAATCATGTAAGGCAGCTCATGAGATTATTGTATTGAAGTACATAGGAGAGAGATGAACCACATAGCTACCGGTACAGCCCCGAGCCTCGATGGAGAACTACTCCCTCCTCATGGGAGCAGCAGCGGTGATGAAGATGGCGGTGGAGATGGCAGCGGTGTCGATGGAGAAGCCTTCCGGGGGCACTTCCCCGTTTCGGCGGCGTGCCGGAACAGAGACTCCTGTCCCCCAGATCTTGGCTTCGCGATGGCGGCGGCTCTGGAAGGTTTCTGTGGGTTTCGTCGAACGTATCAGGGTTTTCACGACGGAGGCTTTAAATAGGCGAAGAGGCGGCGCAGGAGGGTCGAAGGGGCGCCGACACTATAGGGCGGCGCGGCCAGGGCCTGGGCCACGCCGGCCTATGGTCTGGGGGCCCAGTGCCCCCCCTCTGGTCCTTCTCGTGTGTTCTGGATGCTTCCGGGCAAAATAGGAACCTGGGCGTTGATTTCGTCCGATTCCGAGAATATTTCGTTACTAGGATTTCTGAAACCAAAAACAGCAGAAAACAAAGAATCGGCACTTCGGCATCTTGTTAATAGGTTAGTTCCAGAAAATGCACGAATATGACATAAAGTGTGCATAAAACATGTAGATAACATCAATAATGTGGCATGGAACATAAGAAATTATCGATACGTCGGAGACGTATCAATTGTCACAATTCAAAAGGATTGCCGGAACAGGTTTTTCAACCACAGGCAAGTCCATCAAGAGCTCACGCAACCATTCTGATTCAACAGTGGTTGTGTCTAAAGCAGTAAGTTCTGCTTCCATAGTTGACCTCATCAATATGGTTTGCTTGCAAGATCTCCATGATACTGCGCCACCTCCAAAGGTAAACACATACCCACTTGTGGCGTACAGATCAGCTACATCTGAGATCCAATTCGAATCACTATATCCTTCAAGCACAGCTGGGTGCCCTGAATAGTGAATCCCATAACTCATTGTACCACATAGGTAGCGCATGACCCTATCAAGTGCATGCCAATGATCAGTACCCGGGTTTGACATGAACCTACTCAACTTGCTAACAGCAAAAGAGATGTCGGGTCTAGTCGCGCTCGCTAAGTACATGAGTGAGCCAACGATCTGAGAATATCTCAATTGATCTATGGCAATCCTCCGGTTCTTGCGTAGTGTCACACTGGGATCATAAGGTGTTGGAGAAGACTTGCTATCAATATAGCCGAACCGGCTCAAAATCTTCTCAACATAATGGGATTGCGTTAGAGTAATCCCACTATCGTTCTTAATCAGCTTGATGTTCAGAATCACATCAGCTTCCCCAGATCTTTCATATCAAAGCTCTTTGACAAGAAAGACTTGACCTTGTGTATTACTCTCATGTTTGTACCAAAGATCAGAATATCATCCACATACAAACATAGTATAACACCTTCGCCCCCACCATGGCGATAGTAAACACACTTGTCAGCCTCATTGACAACAAAGCCTACAGAAGTTGAAGTTCTGTCAAACTTCTCATGCCATTGCTTAGGTGCTTGTTTCAGGCCATATAAAGATTTCAGCAACTTGCACACCTTTCTTTCTTCACCTTTTACTACAAACCCATCAGGTTGATCCATATAGATTTCCTCTTCCAACTCTCCATTAAGGAAAGCTGTCTTTACATCCATTTGATGAACGATAAGACCATAGGAGGCAGCCATGGATAGTAGTACTCGAATGGTGGTAAGTCTAGCGACAGGTGAATAGGTGTCGAAGTAATCTTCGCCTTCTATCTGTGTGTAGCCTTTCACTACAAGCCGCACCTTGTACTTTTCAATAGTACCATCAGGTCTTAGCTTCTTCTTGAACACCCATTTGTAGCCCACAGGCTTGCATCCATGGGGTCGTTCTGATAGCTCCCAAGTTCCATTAGAAAGAATCGAGTCCATCTCGTTATGGATAGTGATACGTCTCCGACGTATCGATAATTTCTTATGTTCCATGCCACATTATTGATGTTATCTACATGTTTTATGCACACTTTATGTCATATTCGTGCATTTTCTTGAACTAACCTATTAACAAGATGCCGAAGTGCCAGTTGCTGTTTTCTGCTGTTTTTGGTTTCAGAAATCCTAGTAAGGAAATATTCTCGGAATTGGACGAAATCAACGCCCAGGGTCCTATTTTGCCACGAAGCTTCCAGAAGACTGAAGAGGAGACGAAGTGGGGCCACGAGGTGGCCACACCCTAGGGCGGCGCGGCCTAAGCCCTGGCCGCGCCGACCTGTAGTGTGGGGCCCTCGTGTGGCCCCCTGACCTGCCCTTCCGCCTACAAATAGCCTTCGTCGCGAAACCCCCAGTACCGAGAGCCACGATACGGAAAACCTTCCAGAGACGCCGCCGCCGCCAATCCCATCTCGGGGGATTCAGGAGATCGCCTCCGGCACCCTGCCGGAGAGGGGAATCATCTCCCGGAGGACTCTACGCCGCCATGGTCGCCTCCGGAGTGATGTGTGAGTAGTCTACCCCTGGACTATGGGTCCATAGCAGTAGCTAGATGGTTGTCTTCTCCCCATTGTGCTTAATTGACGGATCTTGTGAGCTGCCTAACATGATCAAGATCATCTATCTGTAATTCTATATGTTGCGTTTGTTGGGATCCGATGAATAGAGAATACTATGTTATGTTGATTATCAATTTATGTCTATGTGTTGTTTATGATCTTGCATGCTCTCCGTTACTAGTAGATGCTCTGGCCAAGTAGATGCTTGTAACTCCAAGAGGGAGTATTTATACTCGATAGTGGGTTCATGTCTCCGTGAATCTGGGGAAGTGACAGAAATCTCTAAAATTATGGATGTGCTGTTGCCACTAGGGATAAAACATTGGTGCTATGTTCGCGGATGTAGTTACTGATTACATTATGCGCAATACTTAATGCAATTGTCTGTTGTTAGCAACTTAATACTGGAGGGGGTTCGGATGATAACCTGAAGGTGGACTTTTTAGGCATAGATGCATGCTGGATAGCGGTCTATATACTTTGTCGTAATGCCCAATTAAATCTCACAATACTCATCATAATATGTATGTGCATGGTCATGCCCTCTCTATTTGTCAATTGCCCAACTGTAATTTGTTCACCCAACATGCTGTTTATCTTATGGGAGAGACACCTCTAGTGAACTGTGGACCCCGGTCCAATTCTCTAAACTGAAATACAATCTACTGCAATACTGTTCTACTGTTTTCTGCAAACAATCATCATCCACACTATACATCTAATCCTTTGTTACAGCAAGCCGGTGAGATTGACAACCTCGTTGTTTCGTTGGGGCAAAGTACTTGGTTTGTGTTGTGCAGGTTCCACGTTGGCGCCGGAATCCCTGGTGTTGCGCCGCACTACATCACGCCGCCATCAACCTTCAACGTGCTTCTTGGCTCCTACTGGTTCGATTAAACCTTGGTTTCATACTGAGGGAAAACTTGCCGCTGTACGCATCACACCTTCCTCTTGGGGTTCCCAACGGACGCGTGCTGTACGCGTATCAAGCACTTTTTCTGGCGCCGTTGCCGGGGAGATCAAGACACGCTGCAAGGGGAGTCTCCACATCCCAATCTCTTTACTTTGTTTTTGTCTTGCTTAGTTTTATGTACTACTTTGTTTGCTGCACTAAATCAAAATACAAAAAAATTAGTTGCTAGTTTTACTTTATTTGCTATCTTGTTTGCTATATCAAAAACACAAAAAAATTAGTTACTTGCATTTACTTTATCTAGTTTGCTTTATTTACTGTTGCTAAAATGGGTACTCCTGAAAATACTAAGTTGTGTGACTTCACAACCACAAATAATAATGATTTCTTATGCACACCCATTGCTCCACCTGCTACTACAGCAGAATTCTTTGAAATTAAACCTGCTTTACTGAATCTTGTTATGCGAGAGCAATTTTCTGGTGTTAGTTCTGATGATGCTGCTGCCCATCTTAATAATTTTGTTGAACTATGTGAAATGCAAAAATATAAAGATGTAGATGGTGACATTATAAAATTAAATTTTTTCCCTTTCTCATTAAGAGGAAGAGCTAAAGATTCGTTGCTATCTCTGCCTAAGAATAGTATTGATTCATGGACTAAATGCAAGGATGCTTTTATTGGTAGATATTATCCCCCTGATAAAATTATATCTTTAAGGAGTAGCATAATGAATTTTAAACAATTAGATACTGAGCATGAGCATGTTGCACAAGCATGGGAAAGAATGAAATCTTTGGTTAAAAATTGCCCAACCCATGGACTGACTACTTGGATGATCATCCAAACCTTTTATGCAGGACTGAATTTTTCTTCGCGGAACCTATTGGATTCAGCTGCTGGAGGTACCTTTATGTCCATCACTCTTGGTGAAGCAACAAAGCTTCTTGATAATATGATGATCAACTACTCTGAATGGCACACGGAAAGAGCTCCACAAGGTAAGAAGGTAAATTCTGTCGAAGAAACCTCATCCTTGAGTGATAAGATTGATGCTATTATGTCTATGCTTGTGAATGGTAGGCCTAATGTTGATCCTAATAATGTTCCGTTAGCTTCATTGGTTGCACAAGAAGAACATGTTGATGTAAACTTCATTAAAAATAATAATTTCAACAACAATGCTTACCGGAACAATTCTAGTAACAACTATAGGCCATATCCTTATAATAATGGCAACGGCTATGGTAATTCTTATGGGAATTCTTACAACAATAATAGGAATTCACCCCCTGGACTTGAAGCCATGCTTAAAGAATTTATTAGTACACAAACTGCTTTTAACAAATCTGTTGAAGAAAAGCTTGGGAAAATTGATATACTTGCTTCTAAAGTCGATAGTCTTGCTGCTGATGTTGATCTTTTGAAATCGAAAGTTATGCCTCATGAGAATCTTAATAATAAAATTGTTACTACAGCAAATTCCATCCAAGTTAGAATTAATGAGAATATAAGATTGATGGCCGAATTGCGTGCTAGGTGGGAAAAAGAAGATAATGAAAAAGAAGATAATATAGCTAAAGTTTGGACTATTACCACCACTAGTAATGCTAATGCTACACATGTTGCTGCACCTCCTACTATTAATGGTAAAATAATTGGTGTTGGCAATGTTTCCACTTCTAATGCAAAGTGCGAGAAACTGCCTGAAACTGCTAAAACTGCTGAAACTGCATGTGATAAAACTGCTGAAATTTTTTCCAACATTGGGGATGATGATCCCATTGCTTTAGATTATAATGGTTTGAATTTTGATGATTTCCACATCTCTGAAGTTATAAAGTTCTTGCAAAAACTTGCTAAAAGTCCTAATGCTAGTGCTATAAATTTGGCTTTCACGAAACATATTACAAATGCTCTCATAAAAGCTAGAGAAGAGAAACTAGAGCGCGAAGCCTCTATTCCTAGAAAGCTAGAGGATGGTTGGGAGCCCATCATTAAGATGAAGGTTAAAGATTTTGATTGTAATGCCTTATGTGATCTTGGTGCAAGTATTTCCGTTATGCCTAAGAAAATCTATAATATGCTTGACTTGCCACCGCTGAAAAATTGTTATTTGGATGTTAATCTTGCTGATCATTCTACAAAGAAACCTTTGAGGAAAGTTGATAATGTTCGTATTACCGTTAACAATAACCTTGTCCCCGTTGATTTTGTTGTCTTGGATATTGAATGCAATGCATCTTATCCCATTATATTGGGAAGACCTTTTCTTCGAACTGTTGGTGCTATCATTGATATGAAGGAAGGTAATATAAAATATCAATTTCCTCTCAAGAAAGGTATGGAACACTTCCCTAGAAAGAGAATGAAGTTACCTTTTGATTCTATTATTAGAACAAATTATGATGTTGACACTTCATCTCTTGATAATACTTGATACACACTTTCTGCGCCTAGCTGAAAGGCGTTAAAGAAAAGCGCTTGTGGGAGACAACCCATGTTTTTACTACAGTACTTTGTTTTTATCTTGTGTCTTGGAAGTTGTTTACTACTGTAGCAACCTCTCCTTATCTTAGTTTAGTGTTTTGTTGTGCCAAGTAAAGTCGTTGATAGTAAAGTTCATGCTAGATTTGGATTACTGCGCAGAAACAGATTTCTTTGCTGTCACGAATCTGGGCAAAATTCTCTGTAGGTAACTCAGAAAATTATGCCTATTTACGTGAGTGATCCTCAGATATGTACGCAACTTTCATTCAATTTGAGCATTTTCATTTGAACAAGTCTGGTGCCTCGATAAAATTCGTCAATACGAACTGTTCTGTTTTGACAGATTCTGCCTTTTATTTCGCATTGCCAGTTTTGTTATGTTCGATGGATATTTCGATTCCATTGACTTTCAGTAGCTTTGTGCAATGTCCAGAAGTGTTAAGAATGATTATGTCACCTCTGAACATGTATATTTTGATTGTGCACTAACCCTCTAATGAGTTGTTCTAAGTTTGGTGTGGAGGAAGTTTTCAAGGATCAAGAGAGGGAGATGATACAACATGATCAAGGAGAGTGAAAGCTCTAAGCTTGGGGATGCCCCGGTGGTTCACCCCTGCATATATCAAGAATACTCAAGCGTCTAAGCTTGGGGATGCCCAAGGCATCCCCTTCTTCATCGACAACATTATCAGGTTCCTCCCCTGAAACTATATTTTTATTCCATCACATCTTATGTGCTTTTCTTTAGCGTCGGTTTGTTTTTGTTTTTGTTTTGTTTGAATAAAATGGATCCTAGCATTCACTTTGTGGGAGAGAGACACGCTCCGCTGTAGCATATGGACAAGTATGTCCTTAGACTTTACTCATAATATTCATGGCGAAGTTTCTTCTTCGTTAAATTGTTGTATGGTTGGAAACGGGTAATGTTGCATGTGGTAGTGAATAATAAAATACTTGTAGAACATTGAGCTTTGATAACTTGATTCTTTGCAAATGTTTTGAGATATTTAGATGGTAAGGCTTGCTGGATAAATGAGTTAAAATTAGTAGTGGATTGTTGTCTTTAAGCTTGTGCCGTACTACAAACTCTATTTAAATAGTTGAAGGCTTAGTTGGACTTGATAGCTTTCCATGTCTGAGAGTTCATCGTAATAACTAAGTTGTGCTGAAGGTCGAGGGAGCTAGCGGGGTACTTGTGCCACCGTGAACGGCCCTCCTTGGAGTAAATTTTAATCATGCTCTTAATGATGAACCTGCTAGTTGTTTGCAATAAGCTTGTGAGTTCTTTTTGACTAATGTTAAGCTACGGTTTTTGGCACTTCCACCATCCAAATTTGCTAGCCTCTTCGGTACTGTGCATTGCCTTTTGCTCACATTGAGAATTGTGCATACTTCGCCGGTACATCCAAACCCGTGGGAGAACTTTCTCTTGTTCCCCTACACATAAGCCCATACATCTCCTCAAAACAGCCACCATACCTACCTACCAAAGCATTTCCATAGCTGTTCCGAGATATATTGCCATGCAACATCCATTTTACATTACATTCCATGTTGTCATTTATTATTTATATATTGCTTTGCATGATCATATACAGCTGATGTGTGGTTTACCCATGTTACGCTAGATCATTGCACAACCTGCTACACTGGCAGAGGCATACCGTTTCATACATCATGTTTCATTCATTATGAGTTATTTGTACCAAAAAGTGTGTTGTCATATTAGGATGTTGCCCCTAAAAATGAAAAGAGCCGTGGAGGCCACTGATGGCGTGTAACTCACACATTCGTTGGGAACCCCAAGAGGAAGGTATGATGCGCACAGCAGCAAGTTTTCCCTCAGAAAGAAACCAAGGTTTATCGAACCAGGAGGAGCCAAGAAGCACGTTGAAGGTTGATGGCGGCGGGATGTAGTGCGGCGCAACACCAGGGATTCCGGCGCCAACGTGGAACCTGCACAACACAACCAAAGTACTTTGCCCCAACGAAACAGTGAGGTTGTCAATCTCACCGGCTTGCTGTAACAAAGGATTAACCGTATTGTGTGGAAGATGATTGTTTGCAGAAAACAAGAGAACAAAGATTGGCAAGAGATTGTATTTCAGTAAAGAGAATTGGACCGGGGTCCACAGTTCACTAGAGGTGTCTCTCCCATAAGATAAACAGCATGTTGGGTGAACAAATTACAGTTGGGCAATTGACAAATAAAGAGAGCATGACCATGCACATACATATCATGATGAGTATAGTGAGATTTAATTGGGCATTACGACAAAGTACATAGACCGCCATCCAACTGCATCTATGCCTAAAAAGTCCACCTTTAGGTTATCATCCGAACCCCTTCCAGTATTAAGTTGCAAAGCAACAGACAATTGCATTAAGTATGGTGCGTAATGTAATCAACAACTACATCCTTAGACATAGCATCAATGTTTTATCCCTAGTGGCAACAGCACAACACAACCTTAGAACTTTCTGTCACTGTCCCAGGTGTCAATGCAGGCATGAACCCACTATCGAGCATAAATACTCCCTCTTGGAGTTACAAGCATCTACTTGGCCAGAGCATCTACTAGTAACGGAAAGCATGCAAGATCATAAACAACACATAGATATAACTTTGATAATCAACATAACAAGTATTCTCTATTCATCGGATCCCAACAAACGCAACATATAGAATTACAGATAGATGATCTTGATCATGTTAGGCAGCTCACAAGATCCGACAATGATAGCACAATGGGGAGAAGACAACCATCTAGCTACAGCTATGGACCCATAGTCCAGGGGTAGACTACTCACACATCACACCGGAGGCGACCATGGCGGCGTAGAGTCCTCCGGGAGATGAATCCCCTCTCCGGCAGGGTGCCGGAGGCGATCTCCTGGATCCCCCGAGATGGGATCGGCGGCGGCGGCGTCTCAGTAAGGTTTTCCGTATCGTGGCTCTCGGTACTGGGGGTTTCGTCACGGAGGCTTTAAGTAGGCGGAAGGGCAAGTCAGGAGGGGGCACAGGGGCCCCACACCATAGGTCGGCGCGGCCAGGGGGGGCCGCGCCGCGCTAGGGTTTGGCCACCCTGTGGCCCCACTTCGTTGACTCTTCGGTCTTCTGGAAGCTTTGTGGCAAAATAGGACCCTGGGCATTGATTTCGTCCAATTCCGAGAATATTTCGTTACTAGGATTTCTGAAACCAAAAACAGCAGAAAACAGCAACTGGCACTTCGGCATCTTGTTAATAGGTTAGTTCCAGAAAATGCACGAATATGACATAAAGTGTGCATAAAACATGTAGATAACATCAATAATGTGGCATAGAACATAAGAAATTATCGATACGTCGGAGACGTATCAGCATCCCCAAGCTTAGTTCTGCTCGTCCCGAGCAGGTAAAACAATAACACAGATAATTTCTGTAGTGACATGCCATCATAACCTTGATCATACTATTTGTAAAGCATATGTAGTGAATGCAGCGATCAAAACAATATATATGACATGAGTAAACAAGTGAATCATATAGCAAAGACTTTTCATGAATAGCACTTCAAGACAAGCATCAATAATTCTTGCATAAGAGTTAACTCATAAAGCAATAATTCAAAGTAAAGGCATTGAAGCAACACAAAAGAAGATTAAGTTTCAGCGGTTGCTTTCAACTTGTAACATGTATATCTCATGGATAGTTGTCAATGCAAAGTAATATAACAAGTTCAATATGCAAGTATGTAGGAATCAATGCACAGTTCACACAAGTGTTTGCTTCTTGAGGTGGAGAGAGATAGGTGAACTGACTCAACATAAAAGTAAAAGAATGGCCCTTCGCAAAGGGAAGCAGGGATAAATCATGTGCTAGAGCTTTTCAAGTTTTAAAATCATATAGAGAGCATAAAAGTAAAGTTTTGAGAGGTGTTTGTTGTTGTCAACGAATGGTAATGGGTACTCTAACTACCTCGCCAACCAGACTTTCAAGAGCGGCTCCCATGAAGGACGTTATCTCTACCAGCAAGGTAGATCATCCCTCTTCTCTTTTGTTTACACATGTACTTTAGTTTTTATTTATTTATGGGTGACACTCCTCCCAACCTTTGCTTACACAAGCCATGGCTAACCGAATCCTCGGGTGCCTACCATCAATCTCATACCATGGAATAGTGTCTATTTGCAAAATTAAGTTGCTTGCTGATGAATCAGAGCAAAACATGTGAAGAGAATTATTAATGCAAGTTGTAATTAATTGGGGCTGGGAACCCCATTGCCAGCTCTTTTTGCAAAATTATTGGATAAGCGGATGAAGCCACTAGTCCATTGTGAAAGTCTGTCAAAAGTAAATGACAAGATCGAAAGATAAAACACCACATACTTCCTCATGAGCTATAAAACATTGACACAAATTAAGAAGCATTTTGAATTGTTTAAAGGTAGCACATGAAGCAATTTACTTGGAATGGCAGGAAATACCATGTAGTAGGTAGGTATGGTGGACACAAATGGCATGGTGTTTGGCTCAAGGATTTTGGATGCATGAGAAGTATTCCCTCTCGATACAAGGCTTAGGCTAGCAAGGTTATTTGAAACAAACACAAGGATGAACCGGTGCAGCAAAACTCACATAAAAGACATATTGTAAACATTATAAGACTCTACACCATCTTCCTTGTTGTTCAAACTCAATACTAGAAATTATCTAGACCTTAGAGAAACCAAAATATGCAAACAAAATTTTAGCATGCTCTATGTATTTCTTCATTAATGGGTGCAAAGCATATGATGCAAGAGCTTAATCATGAGCACAACAATTGCCAAGTATCACATTACCCAAGACATTATAGCAATTACTACATGTATCATTTTCCAATTCCAACCATATAACAATTTAACGAAGAAGAAACTTCGCCATGAATACTATGAGTAGAAACTAAGGACATACTTGTCCATATGCTACAGCGGAGCGTGTCTCTCTCCCATAAAGTGAATGCTAGGATCCATTTTATTCAAACAAAACAAAAACAAAAACAAACCGACGCTCCAAGAAAAGCACATAAGATGTGATGGAATAAAAATATAGTTTCAGGGGAGGAACCTGATAATGTTGTCGATGCAAGGCATCCCCAAGCTTAAACGCTTGAGTCTTCTTAGAATATGCAGGGGTGAACCACCGGGGCATCCCCAAGCTTAGAGCTTTCACTCTCCTTGATCATGTTGCATCATACTCCTCTCTTGATCCTTGAAAACTTCCTCCACACCAAACTCGAAACAACTCATTAGAGGGTTAGTGCACAATAAAAATTAACATATTCAGAGGTGACACAATCATTCTTAACACTTCTGGACATTGCATAATGCTACTGGACATTAGTGGATCAAAGAAATTCATCCAACATAGCAAAAGAGGCAATGCGAAATAAAAGGCAGAATCTGTCAAAACAGAACAGTTCGTATTGACGAATTTTATCGAGGCACCAGACTTGCTCAAATGAAAATGCCCAAATTGAATGAAAGTTGCGTACATATCTGAGGACCATGCACGTAAATTGGCTTAATTTTCTGAGTTACCTACAGGGAGGTGGACCCAGATTCGTGACAGCAAAGAAATCTGGAACTGCGCAGTAATCCAAATCTAGTACTTACTTTTCTATCAAAGACTTTACTTGGCACAATAAAACACTAAACTAAGATAAGGAGAGGTTGCTACAGTAGTAAACAACTTCCAAGACTCAAATATAAAACAAAGTACTGTAGCAAAATAACACATGGGTTATCTCCCAAGAAGTTCTTTCTTTATAGCCATTAAGATGGGCTCAGCAGTTTTGATGATGCACTCGCAAGAAATGGTATTTGAAGCAAAAGAGAGCATCAAGAGGCAAATTCAAAACACATTTAAGTCTAACATGCTTCCTATGCATAGGAATCTTGTAAATAAACAAGTTCATGAAGAGCAAAGTAACAAGCATAGGAAGATAAAACAAGTATAGCTTCAAAAATTTCAGCACATAGAGAGGTGTTTTAGTAACATGAAAATTTCTACAACCATATTTTCCTCTCTCATAATAACTTTCAGTAGCATCATGAGCAAACTCAACAATATAACTATCACATAAAGCATTCTTATCATGAGTCTCATGCATAAAATTATTACTCTCCACATAAGCATAATCAATTTTATTAGATGTAGTGGGAGCAAATTCAACAAAGTAGCTATCATTATTATTCTCATTATCAAATATAGGAGGCATATTGTAATCATAATCAAATTTATCCTCCATAACAGGCGGTACTAAAAGACCAATATCATTATCATAAATAGGAGGCAAAGTATCATCAAAGTAAATTTTCTCCTCAATGCTTGGGGGAATAAAAAGATCATGAAAACCAGCTTCCCCAAGCTTAGAACTTTCTATATTATTATCAACAATGGTGTTCAAAGCGTTCATACTAATATTACTACCAGCATGCAAATAAGATTCCATAGGTTTTTTAATTTTCGCATCAAACAATCCATGTTTTAAATCAGGAAATAGAATAAGAAGATCATTCTTGTCCATTATGCCAAACTAGTGTAATAAAAACATGCATGATATTAAGTAAAGTAAACAAGTAACTAATTTTTTGTGTTTTTGATATAGCAAACAAGATAGCAAATAAAGTAAAACTAGCAACTAATTTTTTTGTATTTTGATTTAGTGCAGCAAACAAAGTAGTAAATAAAACTAAGCAAGACAAAAACAAAGTAAAGAGATTGAGAAGTGGAGACTCCCCTTGCAGCGTGTCTTGATCTCCCCGGCAACGGCGCCAGAAAAAGAGCTTGATGGCGTGTAACTCACACGTTCGTTGGGAACCCCAAGAGGAAGGTATGATGCGCACAGCAGCAAGTTTTCCCTCGGAAAGAAACCAAGGTTTATCGAACCAGGAGGAGCCAAGAAGCACGTTGAAGGTTGATGGCGGCGGGATGTACTGCGGCACAACACCAGGGATTCCGGCGCCAACGTGGAACCTGCACAACACAACCAAAGTACTTTGCCCCAACGAAACAGTGAGGTTGTCAATCTCACCGGCTTGCTGTAACAAAGGATTAACCGTATTGTGTGGAAGATGATTGTTTGCAGAAAACAGTAGAACAGTATTGCAGTAGATTGTATTTCAGTAAAGAGAATTGGACCGGGGTCCACAGTTCACTAGAGGTGTCTCTCCCATAAGATAAACAGCATGTTGGGTGAACAAATTACAGTTGGGCAATTGACAAATAAAGAGAGCATGACCATGCACATACATATCATGATGAGTATAGTGAGATTTAATTGGGCATTACGACAAAGTACATAGACCGCCATCCAACTGCATCTATGCCTAAAAAGTCCACCTTCAGGTTATCATCCGAACCCCTTCCAGTATTAAGTTGCAAAGCAACAGACAATTGCATTAAGTATGGTGCGTAATGTAATCAACAACTACATCCTTAGACATAGCATCAATGTTTTATCCCTAGTGGCAACAGCACAACACAACCTTAGAACTTTCTCACATCCTGTCCCGGTGTCAATGCAGGCATGAACCCACTATCGAGCATAAATACTCCCTCTTGGAGTTACAAGCATCTACTTGGCCAGAGCATCTACTAGTAACGGAAAGCATGCAAGATCATAAACAACACATAGATATAACTTTGATAATCAACATAACAAGTATTCTCTATTCATCGGATCCCAACAAACGCAACATATAGAATTACAGATAGATGATCTTGATCATGTTAGGCAGCTCACAAGATCCGACAATGATAGCACAATGGGGAGAAGACAACCATCTAGCTACAGCTATGGACCCATAGTCCAGGGGTAGACTACTCACACATCACACCGGAGGCGACCATGGCGGCGTAGAGTCCTCCGGGAGATGAATCCCCTCTCCGGCAGGGTGCCGGAGGCGATCTCCTGGATCCCCCGAGATGGGATCGGCGGCGGCGGTGTCTCAGTAAGGTTTTCCGTATCGTGGCTCTCGGTACTGGGGGTTTCGTCACGGAGGCTTTAAGTAGGCGGAAGGGCAAGTCAGGAGGGGGCACAGGGGCCCCACACCATAGGTCGGCGCGGCCAGGGGGGGCCGCGCCGCCCTAGGGTTTGGCCACCCTGTGGCCCCACTTCGTTGACTCTTCGGTCTTCTGGAAGCTTCGTGGCAAAATAGGACCCTGGGCGTTGATTTCGTCCAATTCCGAGAATATTTCGTTACTAGGATTTCTGAAACCAAAAACAGCGAAAACAAAGAATCGGCACTTCGGCATCTTGTTAATAGGTTAGTTCCAGAAAATGCACGAATATGACATAAAGTGTGCATAAAACATGTAGATAACATCAATAATGTGGCATAGAACATAAGAAATTATCGATACGTCGGAGACGTATCAGCCACCAAAAAGAAAAGAAAAAGAGAAGAAAGAAAAAATGAAAAGAAAGAAAAAAAAGAAAAAAAAGAAAAAAAAAAGAGAATAAAGAAAAAAGGGGGCAGCATTACTATCTTTTATCCACACTTGTGCTCATGTTTTAGCACCCGCATTATTCATAGTCATCATTTGTGCTCATGTTCAGCACCTACATTCATATGAGAGAGTTTTCACGTTTTACTAGTATAACTATGTGGGGAACTTACACTATAGAACTTGGGTTGTATATTCCAATGATGAGCCTCCTCAAAAGTGCTCTAGGTCTTCGTGAGCAACCAAGTTGGATGCACCCCCACTAGTTCCATTGGAGAGCTTTCATACACATATAGCTCTATGTGCATCCGTTGCATGGCAATCACTACTCCTTGCATAGCTTCGATCATAAGGCTTCCTCTTGTCTAATGGTCATTTACAGCTTTGCAAGCCTTTCTTCTATTTGGCCTTCCAAACCCCCATTAACGTTCTTTATGCCATAACATCCTGGTGCTAATACCAAATGCTTGCGCTCACCGGTTGAGTAGACTTCGAAACAGTTGATTCATGACGTTCATGTTTATGTTTACTTGACTGAATCCTTCTTATGTTGTGAAAATTTACTTGATGCTTGGAATGAAGGATAGAAATTCTATGGTGAATACTTAATACATCTTTAATAAACTTTGTACGGTTGCATGTCTTTAAAGCAATAGTTCATGAAAACTTCTAGCTTGTCTAACTCTTGCATTATCATCTCTTATATCAATATAGATACTTGCTTTGAATGATTTGATCTCAGCTCATATGCTTTACAATAGTATGATCAAGGTTATGATGGCATGTCACTCCAGAAATTATCTTTGTTTATCGTTTACCTGCTCGGGACGAGCGGGAACTAAGCTTGGGGATGCTGATACGTCTCCGACGTACCGATAATTTCTTATGTTCCATGCCCCATTATTGATGTTATCTACATGTTTTATGCACACTTTATGTCATATTCGTGCATTTTCTGGAACTAACCTATTAACAAGATGCCGAAGTGCCGATTCTTTGTTTTCTGCTGTTTTTGGTTTCAGAAATCCTAGTAAGGAAATATTCTCGGAATTGGACGAAATCAACGCCCAGGGTCCTATTTTGCCACGAAGCTTCCAGAAGACCGAAGAGGAGACGAAGTGGGGCCACGAGGTGGCCAAACCCTAGGGCGGCGCGGCCCAAGCCCTGGCCGCGCCGACCTGTAGTGTGGGGCCCTCGTGTGGCCCCCTGACCTGCCCTTCCGCCTACAAATAGCCTTCGTCGTGAAACCCCCAGTACCGAGAGCCACGATACGGAAAACCTTCCAGAGACGCCGCCGCCGCCAATCCCATCTCGGGGGATTCAGTAGATCGCCTCCGGCACCCTGCCGGAGAGGGGAATCATCTCCCGGAGGACTCTACGCCGCCATGGTCGCCTCCGGAGTGATGTGTGAGTAGTCTACCCCTGGACTATGGGTCCATAGCAGTAGCTAGATGGTTGTCTTCTCCCCATTGTGCTTAATTGACGGATCTTGTGAGCTGCCTAACATGATCAAGATCATCTATCTGTAATTCTATATGTTGCGTTTGTTGGGATCCGATGAATAGAGAATACTATGTTATGTTGATTATCAATTTATGTCTATGTGTTGTTTATGATCTTGCATGCTCTCTGTTACTAGTAGATGCTCTGGCCAAGTAGATGCTTCTAACTCCAAGAGGGAGTATTTATGCTCGATAGTGGGTTCATGTCTCCGTGAATCTGGGGAAGTGACAGAAATCTCTAAGATTATGGATGTGTTGTTGCCACTAGGGATAAAACATTGGTGCTATGTTCGAGGATGTAGTTACTGACTACATTACGCGCAATACTTAATGCAATTGTCTGTTGTTAGCAACTTAATACTGGAGGGGGTTCGGATGATAACCTGAAGGTGGACTTTTTAGGCATAGATGCATGCTGGATAGCGGTCTATGTACTTTGTCATAATGCCCAATTAAATCTCACAATACTCATCATAATATGTATGTGCATGGTCAAGCCCTCTCTATTTGTCAATTGCCCAACTGTAATTTGTTCACCCAACATGTTGTTTATCTTATGGGAGAGACACCTCTAGTGAACTGTGAACCCCGGTCCAATTCTCTAAACTGAAATACAATCTACTGCAATACCGTTCTACTGTTTTCTACAAACAATCATCATCCACACTATACATCTAATCCTTTGTTACAACAAGCCGGTGAGATTTACAACCTCGCTGTTTCGTTGGGGCAAAGTACTTGGTTTGTGTTGTGCAGGTTCCACGTTGGCGCCGGAATCCCTGGTGTTGCGCCGCACTACATCTCGCCGCCATCAACCTTCAACGTGCTTCTTGGCTCCTACTGGTTCGATTAAACCTTGGTTTCATACTGAGGGAAAACTTGCCGCTGTACGCATCACACCTTCCTCTTGGGGTTCCCAACGGACGCGTGCTGTACGCGTATCAGACAGCTTCTTTCCAGTCATCTGCATCTGGAGATGCATATGCCTCTACAATGGACGTGGGAGTATCATTCACAAGGTACACAATGAAATCATCACCAAAGGATTTTTCAATCCTTCGTCTCTTTCTCCGTTTAGGAGCTTCATTGTCATCCTTCTCAGTAACATTCTCATGTGATTGTTCAAAATACTCATTAGATGTACTGGACTCAGGAATTATCTCAGTAGAAATTCTAGCAATGCTATGCATATCTTTCATAGGAAACATATTCTCAAAAAATGTTGCATCACGAGATTCCATAATTGTATCAACATGCATATCAGGTACCTCGGATTGAACTACTAAAAATCTATATCCTACACTCCGAGGAGCATAACCTAGAAAGATACAATCCACTGTCTTTGGTCCAAGTTTGCGCTTCTTAGTAATTGGAATATTGACTTTCGCCAAACATCCCCATGTGCGCAAATACGAAAGTAATGGTTTTCTCCCAGCCCACTCCTCGTAAGGGGTTTTATCTTTATTCTTGTTAGGAACTCTATTCAGGACATGACATGAAGTCAACAAAGCCTCCCCCCACCATGCCTTTGATAAACCAGCAGTGGCTAACATGGAATTCACCAAGTCAGTCAGCGTGCGGTTTTTCCTCTCGGCAACCCCATTTGATTGGGGTGAAAAGGGAGGCGTCCTCTCATGAATAATGCCATGTTCCTCACAGAATTCATCAAAGATTTTAGGAAAATATTCGCCACCACGATCCGACCTGAGACGCTTGATCTTTCTCTCTAGTTGATTTTCAACTTCGGCCTTATAAATTTTAAAGTAGTCTAAAGCTTCATCTTTAGTTCGCAACAAATAAACATAGCAAAATCTAGTCGCATCATCAATCAATGTCATGAAATATCTCTTTCCACCTTTTGTCAACACACCATTCATCTCGCATAGATCAGAATGTATGAGTTCTAGAGGTGCCAAGTTTCTCTCCTCGGCCGCCTTGTGAGGCTTCCGAGGTTGCTTCGATTGCACACAACTATGGCACTTAGAACCTTTGGCAATAGTGAAATTCGGAATTAAACTTAAACTGGATAGCCGAGACATTAAAGCAAAATTAATGTGACATAAACGAGAATGCCAAACACTGGTATCATCACTAACATTGCCACAGATATGGTTCACAGACTTATTACTGAAATCAGAAAGCGAAAAGCGGAACAAGCCTCCGCACTCATAGCCTTTACCAATAAATTGTCCAAACTTGGAAACAACTACTTTATTCGACTCTAAAACAACCTTAAACCCATCTCTGCATAGAAGGGAGCCGCTAACGAGATTCTTGTTCATAGTAGGGACATGCTGCACGTTCCTCAGCTGCACGATCTTCCCCGAAGTGAACTTCAGATCTACCGTGCCAACACCACGAACAGAAGCATGTGACCCATTCCCCATCAAGACGGAAGAATCCCGGGCGACCTGGTAAGAAGTGAACATGGATATGTCAGCACACACATGAACATTAGCACCTGTATCAATCCACCAACATGGAGATTGAAATACCGAAAGAACAGTAAAGAGATTACTGTACCCATCAGCATTGCTAGCGGTCACCGTGTTGACTTGCCTCACCTTTTTCTTGCGGTCTGCCCTCTCTGGACAATCCTTAGAAAAGTGGCCAGTCTCTCCACATGTAAAGCAGCTCAGATCTGCTTTGTTTATCATCTTCTTCTTCTTCTTGAAGGTTGTAGTCTTCATAGGCTTATTGAAGGAGGGCTTGTTATTCCCTTTGTTCTTGCTGTAGGGTTTCTTCTGCACCATGTTGGCGCTAGACTGGCCCTCTCCTTTCTCAGTATTATCCTTAGCCCGAGCTTTCTCCTCAACATCAAGAGATGCTATCAGATTTTCAACTGATATCTTCTGTCTCTTGTGTTTGAGAGTTGTGGCACAGTTCCTCCATGAAGGGGGCAACTTAGCGATGATGCATCCAGCCACAAACTTGTCAGGTAAGGCACACTTAAGGAGTTCAAGCTCTTTGGCAATGCACTGTATCTCATGAGCTTGTTCGACTACAGAACGGTTGTTAACCATCCTGATGTCATGGAAACTCTCCATGATGTAGAGTTCACTGCCTGCATCGGTTGCGCCGAACTTAGCATTCAGTGCATCCCAGGGCTCTTTACCATCTGTTATGTGCATGTACACATCACACAGACGATCAGCAAGAATATTTAGAACGCATCCGACGAAGAGAGTATTGTTTTCCTTGAACTTGTTCTGATCTTGGTCAGATATAGTTCCTTCAGGTAAACCATCAGTAACTTCGAACACTTTCAGATGAGTAAGCCAGAGCATGGCCTTAACCTGCCACCTCTTAAAGTGCACACCGGTAAACTTATCCGGCCTCAATGCATCAGAAAAACCAGCCATTGTTAACTCAGGAAATTGCCTACAATTAGGTTTTTGGATTGTTGGATAATTAGGTACAATTTTCATGATTAATTCCAGAATATTAAGCATGACGACAGTAACTACTAACATGTGAAACTCGAACATACTAGATGCAGTGATCAACATGAACAGTAGCAGAGCAAACAGTACAACATCCATCGCTAAACAGATCGAGATATGTCGCACGTACCGATCTGGTGGAGGTGGCGGTGAAGGTGTAGCAGACGATGTTGCAGCAGTAACGTTGTTGATGACAACGTTGTTGATGACGGGGACGACGGGTCGTAGTAGACGGCGTTGAAGACGACGGTAGGCAGCACCGCCCGACTTGGACGGAAGGCGACCCGTGATGAAGAGCTTGAGCAGTCGCGCAGAGCGCTTCCCAAAAACCTAATTCGCCCTCTCCCGTACAGGATCGCAAGGACGAGCGGTTCCGGAGACCTGCTCTCCCGTTCGCCGATGCACGTCGGCGCGCGGGATGGAGTAGACTACGATGGCGGCGCAAGCAGAGAGAGGTGGAAACCCTAACTCGTATATTAGATATGTTTCTGCGGTAGCCGGGCAGTAGATTATATAGGCTCGGGAAACCCTAGGCAACGTGGGCCACACCCACGTCGCACGAACGTTTCGAGTCGGTTACAGATAGCTCACGATCCGGGAGCGACCCGAACCGACTAACTGCGACGCGTCCGTCTAGGACTCTGTTCGTTTTCCTGAGCTGCAAAAAGTAAGTAAAGTCTCGGCTCGAGGCTCAATCCACTCACCACTCACCACGAGCGCGGCGCGCGCGTCGTGACGTGACGTGTCGTGACGAGCGAGCGCGTGTAGCACTCCTATTCTCACTCACTTACTAGTGGTGGAACAACCCACCTTATAAGGTGGTCTAACTTCCTCCCAACTTTCCATGTGGGACTAAACTTCCCACCTCTTGCCACTCCCTAGTGAGCTGCCACCAACTTGGGCTCAAACTCACAAGGCTGCCACTATGTGAGCTTTCAGATTTATAGGAAAAACTGAAATCTAATTTGGACCACTAAAAGTGGGCCCAATATTTCAACAGCTTCTAGTATACCCAAATTATGGCACTTATTTGGAGACATATGGACGATTTAATATAGCACCTGACAATAGTTACTACTCCGTAGAAGTTAGGGAACAATCATAGCAGTAGTTACATCACCTGGGTGCAGATGTGCAGTGTAGAAGATAAATAATATATGCTTTGTACCAGCATAAGAAATGATATTTTTCAACCTGTTGAATCTGCAGTTGCATGAAAGCAATTATATAAGAAAAGCTGATGTATCATCTTAACATCATATAACTATTCTTTTACTCATTTTTTCGTAGAATAGTCAGATAAAAGGGAAAGGAACACAGAATACTAGCTGAGTATTTTATCCAACATATGATAAATCTAAACGCTTTTGATTCCACAGTCGAAGTTCAGTATTTCGCCAGGTGAAGGATAGGATATTACAAACGGAATTCTTTTACCACTAATGCTTACTAGCAATATTCTTCTCAAAGGAATTAGGAACTGAAAATAAGAAAATGGTGGTATGCCCTTAAGAATAGCTTGCCAAGTTTGAGAGCTGTTCTGTTTTTCCATAGCAGCCATATAAGATTGTGTTTACCACAAAGAGAAGGAGCACGTAAGGGCTCAGTTTTGGTTAGTAATCTCCAGCCCTGTACATTTTTTGCTGAAGAATATTCAGTTTTTCTCTGTTTACAAGCTGTACAAATGTTTCTCTGATTTTAACTGTAAATGTTTTTGTATTCTTATGCTGCTAACTATTTGTTACAAGCAGGCGTTCCTAACTTGGGCAAACTCGCGAAGATTAGCCTGTGCTGTCTAATTCTACAGAAGAACGGGCGCTTGGTTCCACCACCCAAAGGTGCGGTTCAAATACTTTGCATGTGCTCAAAAAGCCAATATTGGCACCTGCCGTGGAGGAGGATGATTAGGATTGTGCTCATATTCATAGGCATTTTTTACTTGTGAAAGCGTTATCGGTTCAAATACTTTGCATGTGCTCAAAAAGCAAATATTGCCACCTGCCGTGGAGAAGGATGATTAGGATTGTGCTCATATTCATAGGCATTTTTTTCTTGCGAAAGCGTTATCGGTTCAAATACTTTGCATGTGCTCAAAAAGCAAATATTGCCACCTGCCGTGGAGGAGGATGATTAGGATTGTGCTCATATTCATAGGCATTTTTTTACTTGTGAAAGTGTTATTATTTATATGCATAGTGTGTGCTCACGACACATCATCCACTGTAGTTTTTTGTTTCGCCATCAAAAGCCTTGTTATTTATATAAGCATTACAGCTTTGCCATCCATTCCAATAACATTGCAACCGTCAATCTTTTTCACACTTCTCTAATACAACCAAAGCATCATGTTTTCTCCTCCTTAAAGAAGGAAACCGTGCAGTTTTCAAGATACAAAACTCAATGAATAATCGAACGAGAACCATTTACTGAATTTTGACAAACGTGCATTTCAGGGTTTAGCTTGGGTTGTTGGGCAGGAGTAAGTTCAGCTATGAATTGTTATTTAGAAGATAGATTTAAGATACATAGTAAACACCCACAAATCGAGATACTTATTGTATCGTCAATTTTAATTCAGTTTTCAGATGGGTCCCATTATTAGATCTAATTTACATTAGTAAATTTATGAGACGTGCGTATGTGCAGGCTTACTAGATTTCTTCTTTTATTTATTTGGTTATAACTAACTCGACCTTACTTGTAGTTGATAAGGGAATGGTCGTGTTAAAGTTCATTCTTCTGTCATTGGGGCTACTTGCTGGATATCTAGCATCGAAGGATCATAGCAAGCTTGCTTTTATGCTCAAGGTCTGTGACGGTAGCATGTGTGATATTTTGGGTAAAGGTGTGTTACCTCTCCGAGGCACACCGTGCGTGTTTATATAGGAGGTTTAACCAACAACCTCAAAAGGATTTACATCAAGTTTGTTACAAAGGAGGACTCTAGAAGAATCTAGTCTAACCACTCATAGCCTTATCAATATGGCCGGTGGAAACAAGATAAACACGCACACACAAATATCTAAACTGTATACTACACGTTTACAAGTCTAGCTCGTTTAACACACCCCCTCGATCACAACTGTCTAAGTTGAGATTGTTTCTGAAGGCTTCGAGCTGACGAACTGAAAGTGGTTTTGTGAACCCATCTGCAACTTGATCTCCAGTGAGAATAAACTTTATGTCCAACAATTTCCGAGCTACTCGCTCTCGAACAAAGTGGTAGTCCACTTCAATATGTTTAGTCCTAGCATGGAAGACAGGATTTGCTGAAAGGTATGTTGCACCCATATTGTCACACCACAACCGTGCTGAAGGAGGATGAGGTATCCTTAATTCACAAAGAAGAGTCTGTATCCACATTACTTCAGCCGTGGCATTTGCAAGTGATTTATATTCTGCTTCTGTGCTAGATCTTGACATAGTGGCTTGTTTTCTTGCACTCCATGATATTAGATTTGGTCTAAGAAAAACTGCAAAGCCTCCTGTTGACCTTCTATCATCTGGACAACCTGCTCAGTCAGCATCTGAAAAAGCACTTACAAGCATAGAAGGCGACTTGCTGAATCTCAACCCAAGACTAGATGTGTCCTTGAGATATCTCAAGATTCTTTTAACAGCAGTCCAATGTGATGTAGTTGGTGCATGAAGGAATTGACAAACTTTATTAACAGGAAATGAAATATCTGGTCTTGTGAGTGTCAAGTATTGTAAAGCACCAACTATACTCTTGTATCTTGTGGAATCCTCTACCTCTAGGGGGTTCCTTCATGAGCAGAAAGCTTTTCACTTGTGGACATTGGCGTGCTTGTAGGTTTGCATTGTAACATACCTACTCTTTTCAGAATATCTTTGGTATATTTCTCTTGTGTTAGAAGCAATTCATCTTTTGTCTTCTTAACTTCAATGCCAAGAAAGTAGTGAACATCTCCAAGATCCTTCAAAGCAAACTCCACTTGAAGATCCTTAAGAAGAGCTGATGTTGCCTTGTGACAGGAACTAGCAACAATTATGGCATTAACATAGATAAGCACAAATATAGTAATATTCCCCTTGGAGTAAAAGAATAACGATGTATCTGCCTTGGAAGGAAAGAATCCAAGAGCTTGTAATTTTGTACTTAGCCTTGCGAACCATGCTCGAGGGGCTTGTTTCAAGCCATACAAGGCCTTGTCAAGTTTGCTGATGTATTGAGACTTCCCTTTAACTTCATAGCCTGGTGGTTGCCTCATATAAACATCTTCCTCCAGAACACCATGCAAAAACGCGTTCTTCACATCTAGCTGGCGAAGATTCCACCCCCTGGATACAGCAATAGACAACACAAGACGAATAGTAGCTGCCTTGACTACGGGACTAAAAGTGTCCTCATAGTCTATGCCATATCTTTGTTTAAATCCTTTAGCAACTAGCCTAGCTTTATATCTATCTATGTGATACGTCTCCAACGTATCGATAATTTCTTATGTTTCATGCCACTTTATTGATGATACCTACATGTTTTATGCATACTTTCTATCATATTTATGCATTTTCCGGCACTAATCTATTAACGAGATGTCGAAGAGCCAGTTGCTGTTCTCTGCTGTTTTTGGTTTCAGAAATCCTAGTAAGGAAATATTCTCGGAATTGGACGAAATCAACGCCCAGGATCTTATTTTTCCAGGAAGCTTCCAGAACACCGGGGAGGAAACAAAGTGGGGCGACGAGGCGCCCACACGCTAGGGCGGCGCGGCCCAAGCCATGGCCGCGCCGGCCTATTGTGTGGGGCCCTCGTGGCGCCCCCTGACCTATCTCCTCCGCCTACTTAAGCCTTCGTCGATAATAACTCCAGTACCGAGAGCCACGATACGGAAAACTTTCTAGAGACGCCGCCGCCGCCAATCCCATCTCGGGGATTCAGGAGATCGCCTCCGGCACCCTGCCGGAGAGGGGAATCATCTCCCGGAGGACTCTTCACCGCCATGGTCGCCTCCGGAGTGATGAGTGAGTAGTTCACCCTTGGACTATGGGTCCATAACAGTAGCTAGATGGTCGTCTTCTCCTAATTGTGCTTCATTGTTGGATCCTGTGAGCTGCCTAACATGATCAAGATCATCTATCTGTAATGCTACATGTTGTGTTTGTTGGGATCCGATGAATATGCTATGTTGATTATCAATCTATTATCTATGTGTTGTTTATGATCTTGCATGCTCTCCGTTATTAGTAGAGGCTCTGGCCAAGTTTTTGCTAGTAACTCCAAGAGGGAGTATTTATGCTCGATAGTGGGTTCATGCCTCCATTAAATCTGGGACAGTGACAGAAAGTTCTAAGGTTGTGGATGTGTTGTTTCCACTAGGGATAAAACATCGATGCTATGTCCAAGGATGTAGTTGTTGATTACATTACGCACCATACTTAATGCAATTGTCTGTTGTTTGCAACTTAATACTGGAAGGGGTTTGGATGATAACCTGAAGGTGGACTTTTTAGGCATAGATGCATGCTGGATAGCGGTCTATGTACTTTGTCGTAATGCCCAATTAAATCTCACTATACTCATCATAACATGTATGTGCATGGTCATGCCCTCTTTATTTGTCAATTGCCCAACTGTAATTTGTTCACCCAACATGCTTATTCTTATCGGAGATACGCCTCTAGTGAACTGTGGACCCCGGTCCATTCTTTTACATCGAATACAATCTACTGCAATACTTGTTCTACTGTTTTCTGCAAACAATCATCATCCACACTATACATCTAATCCTTTGTTACAGCAAGCCGGTGAGATTGACAACCTCACTGTCACGTTGGGGCAAAGTAATTTGGTTGTGTTGTGCAGGTTCCACGTTGGCGCCAGAATCCCTGGTGTTGCGCCGCACTACATTTCGCCGCCATCAACCTTCAACGTGCTTCTTGGCTCCTACTGGTTCGATAAACCTTGGTTTCTTACTGAGGGAAAACTTGCCGCTGTACGCATCACACCTTCCTCTTGAGGTTCCCAACGGACGCGTGCTGTACGCGTGTCAAGCTAAATTTCTGGCGCCGTTGCCGGGGATCTGAAGAAAAGTTACACCACAAAGATCTCTAACTCCCACGTCAACTACACGCCAGCTAAATTTCTGGCGCCGTTGCCGGGGAGATCAAGACACGCTGCAAGGGGAGTCTCCACATCCAATCTCTTTACTTTGTTTTTGTCTTGCTTTACTTTATTTACTTTCTTGTTTGCTGCACTAAATCAAAATACAAAAAAATTAGTTTCTAGCTTTACTTTATTTGCTATCTTGTTTGCTATATCAAAAACACAAAAAAATTAGTTACTTGCATTTATTTTATCTAGTTTGCTTTATTTACTGTTGCTAAAATGGGTACTCCTAAAAATACTAAGTTGTGTGACTTCACAACCACAAATAATAATGATTTCTTATGCACACCTATTGCTCCACCTGCTACTACAGCAAAATTTTTTGAAATTAAACCTGCTTTACTGAATCTTGTTATGCGAGAGCAATTTTCTGGTGTTAGTTCTGATGATGCTGCTGCCCATCTTAATAATTTTGTTGAACTATGTGAAATGCAAAAGTATAAGGATGTAGATGGTGACATTATAAAATTAAAATTGTTTCCTTTCTCATTAAGAGGAAGAGCTAGAGATTGGTTGCTATCTCTGCCTAAGAATAGTATTGATTCATGGACTAAATGCGAGGATCCTTTTATTGGTAGATATTATCCTCCTGCTAAAATTATATCTTTGAGAATTAGCATAATGAATTTTAAACAATTGGATAATGAGCATGTTGCCCAAGCATGGGAAAGAATGAAATCTTTGGTTAAAAATTGCCCAACCCATGGACTGACTACTTGGATGATCATCCAAACCTTTTATGCAGGACTGAATTTTTCTTCGCGGAACCTATTGGATTCAGCTGCTGGAGGTACCTTTATGTCCATCACTCTAGGCGACGCAACAAAGCTTCTTGATAATATGATGATTAATTACTCTGAATGGCACACGGAAAGAGCTCCACAAGGTAAGAAGGTAAATTCTGCTGAAGAAACCTCTTCCTTGAGTGATAAGATTGATGCTATTATGTCTATGCTTGTGAATGGTAGGACTAATGTTGATCCTAATAATGTTCCGTTAGCTTCATTGGTTGCTCAAGAAGAACATGTTGATGTAAACTTCATTAAAAATAATAATTTCAACAACAATGCTTATCGGAACAATTCTAGTAACAACTATAGGCCATATCCTTATAATAATGGTAACGGCTATGGTAATTCTTATGGGAATTCTTACAACAATAATAGGAACACACCCCCTGGACTTGAAGCCATTCTTAAAGAATTTATTAGTACACAAACTGCTTTTAACAAATCTGTTGAAGAAAAGTTTGGGAAAATTGATATACTTGCTTCTAAAGTCGATAGTCTTGCTGCTGATGTTGATCTTTTAAAATCGAAAGTTATGCCTAATGAAAATAATAATAATAAAATTGTTATTACAGCAAATGCCATTTAAGTTAGAATTAATGAGAATATAAGATTGATGGCCGAATTGCGTGCTAGGTGGGAGAAAGAAGAAAATGCTAAAGAAGATAATATAGCTAAAGTTTGGACTATTACCACCACTAGCAATGCTAATGCTTCACATGTTGCTGCACCTCCTACTATTAATGGTAAAAGAATTGGTGTTGGCAATGTTTCCACTTCTAATGCAAAGCGTGAAAAACTGCCCGAAACTGCTAAAACTGCTGAAACTGCCTGTGATAAAACTGCTGAATTTTTTTTCCAACATTGGGGATAATGATCCCATTGGTTTAGATTATAATGGTTTGGATTTTTATGATTGCCACATCTCTGAAGTTATAAAGTTCTTACAAAAACTTGCTAAGAGTCCTAATGCTAGTGCTATAAATTTGGCTTTCACAAAACATATTACAAATGCTCTCATAAAAGCTAGAGAAGAGAAACTAGAACGCGAAGCTTCTATTCCTAGGAAGCTAGAGGATGGTTGGGAGCCCATCATTAAGATGAAGGTCAATGACTTTGATTGTAATGCCTTATGTGATCTTGGTGCAAGTATTTCCGTTATGCCTAGAAAAATCTATAATATGCTTGACTTGCCACCATTGAAAAATTGTTATTTGGATGTTAATCTCGCTGATAACTCTACAAAGAAACCTTTGGGGAGAGTTGATAATGTTCGCAATACCGTTAACAATAACCTTGTCCCCGTTTATTTTGTTGTCTTGGATATTGAATGCAATGCATCTTGTCCCATTATATTGGGAAGACCTTTTCTTCGAACTGTTGGTGCTATCATTGATATGAAGGAAGGTAATATAAAATATCAATTTCCTCTCAAGAAAGGTATGGAACACTTCCCTAGAAAGAGAATGAAGTTACATTTTTATTCTATCATTAGAACAAATTATGATGTTGATGCTTCGTCTCTTGATAATACTTGATACACACTTTCTGCGCCTAGCTGAAAGGCGTTAAAGAAAAGCTCTTACGGGAGACAATCCATGATTTTACTACTGCACTTTTATTTTATATTTGAGTCTTGGAAGTTGTTACTACTGTAGCAACCTCTCCTTATCTTATTTTGTTGCATTTTTGTGCCAAGTAAAGTCGTTGATAGTAAGGTCCATACTAGATTTGGATTACTGCGCAGAAACAGATTTCTTTGCTGTCACGAATTTGGGCCTAATTCTCTGAAGGTAACTCAGAAAATTATGCTAATTTTCTTGAGTGATCCTCAGATATGTACTCAACTTTCATTCAATTTGAGCATTTTCATTTGAGCAAGTCTGGTGCCTCTTAGAAATTCATCTTTACGAACTGTTCTATTTTGACAGATTCTGCCTTTTATTTCGCATTGTCTGTTTTGCTATGCTTGATGGATTTTTCTATTCCATTAACTTTGAGTAGCTTTGTCCAATGTCCAGAAGTGTTAAGAATGATTATGTCACCTCTGAACATGTGAATTTTGATTGTGCACTAACCCTCTAATGAGTTGTTTTGAGTTTGGTGTGGAGGAAGTTTTCAAGGATCAAGAGAGGAGGATGATACAATATGATCAAGGAGAGTGAAAGCTCTAAGCTTGGGGATGCCCCGGTGGTTCACCCCTGCATATTTCAAGAAGACTCAAGCGTCTAAGCTTGGGGATGCCCAAGGCATCCCCTTCTTCATCGACAACATTATCAGGTTCCTCTACTGAAACTATATTTTTATTCCGTCACATCTTATGTACTTTGCTTGGAGCGTCGGTTTGTTTTTGTTTTTTTTTGTTTGAATAAAATGGATCCTATCATTCATTGTGTGGGAGAGAGACACGCTCCGCTGTTGCATATGGACAAATATGTCCTTAGGCTTTACTCATAGTATTCATGGCGAAGGTTGAATCTGCTTCATTAAATTGTTATATGGTTGGAAACGGGAAATGCTACATGTAGTAATTGGTAGAATATCTTGAATAATTTGATACTTGGCAATTGTTGTGCTCATGTTTAAGCTCTTGCATCATATAATTTGCACCTATTAATGAAGAAATACATAGAGCTTGCTAAAATTTGTTTTGCATAATTGGTCTCTCTAAGGTCTAGATAATTTCTAGTAAGGGCCGAACAACAAGGAAGACGATGTAGAGTCTTATAATGTTTACAATGTGTCTTTTATGTGAGTTTTGCTGTACCGCTTCATCCTTGTGTTTGTTTCTAATAACCTTGCTAGCCTAAACCTTGTATCGAGAGGGAATACTTCTCATGCATCCAAAATCCTTGAGCCAACCACTATGCCATCTGAGTCCACCATACCTACCTACTACATGGTATTTCTCAGCCATTCCAAAGTAAATTTCTTGAGTGCTACCTTTAAATTTCTATCCTCTACCTTTGCAATACATAGCTCATGGGACAAATAGCCTAAAAACTATTGTGGTATTGAATATGTACTTATGCACTTTATCTCTTATTAAGTTGCTTGTTGAGCGATAACCATGTTCCTGGGGACGCCATCAACTACTCTTTGTTGAATATCATGTGAGTTGCTATGCATGTCCATCTTGTCTGAAGTAAGGGCGATTTACCACTAGTTGAATGGTTAGAGCATGCATACTATTAGAGAAGAACATTGGGCCGCTAACTAAAGCCATGATTCATGGTGGAAGTTTCAGTTTTGGACAATTATCCTCAATCTCATATGAGAAAATTAATTGTTGTTGAATGCTTAAGCATTAAAGAGGAGTCCATTATCTGTTGTCTATGTTGTCTCGGTATGGATGTCTAAGTTGAGAATAATCAAAAGCGAGAAATCCAATGCGAGCTTTCTCCTTAGACCTTTGTACATGCGGCATAGAGGTACCCCTTTGTGACACTTGGTTAAAACATATGTATTGCGATGATAATCCAGGTAATCCGAGCTAATTAGGAGAAGGTGCGGGCACTATTAGTATACTATGCATGAGGCTTGCAACTTGTAGGATATAATTTACATGATGCATATGCTTTATTACTACCGTTGACAAAATTGTTTCTTGTTTTCAAAATCAAAGCTCTAGCACAAATATAGCAATCAATGCTTCCCTCTGCGAAGGGCCTTTCTTTTACTTTTATGTTGAGTCAGTTCACCTATTTCTCTCCATCTCAAGAAGCAAACACTTGTGTGAACAGTGCATTGATTCCTACATACTTGCATATTGCACTTGTTATATTACTTTACATTGACAATATCCATGAGATATACATGTTATAAGTTGAAAGCAACCGCTGAAACTTAATCTTCCTTTGTGTTGCTTCAATGCCTTTACTTTGAATTTATTGCTTTATGAGTTAACTCTTATGCAAGACTTATTGATGCTTGTCTTGAAAGTACTATTCATGAAAAGTCTTTGCTATATGATTCAATTGTTTACTCATGTCATTTACCATTGCTTCGAATCGCTGCATTCATTACATGTGCTTACAATAGTATGATCAAGATTATGATGGCATGTCACTTCAGAAATTATCTTTGTTATCGTTTACCTACTCGGGACGAGCAGGAACTAAGCTTGGGGATGCTGATACGTCTCCAACGTATCGATAATTTCTTATGTTCCATGCCACTTTATTGATGATACCTACATGTTTTATGCATACTTTATGTCATATTTATGCATTTTCCGGCACTAACCTATTAACGAGATGCCGAAGAGCCGATTCTTTGTTTCTGCTGTTTTTGATTTCAGAAATCCTAGTAAGGAAATATTCTCGGAATTGGACGAAATCAACGCCCAGGATCTTATTTTTCCACGAAGCTTCCAGAACACCGGGGAGGAAACGAAGTGGGGCGACGAGGCGCCCACACGCTAGGGCGGCGCGGCCCAAGCCCTGGCCGCGCCGGCCTGTTGTGTGGGGCCCTCGTGGCGCCCCCTGACCTATCTCCTCCGCCTACTTAAGCCTTCATCGATAATAACTCCAGTACCGAGAGCCACGATACAGAAAACCTTGCAGAGACGCCGCCGCCGCCAATCCCATCTCGGGGGATTCAGGAGATCGCCTCCGGCACCCTGCCGGAGAGGGGAATCGTCTCCCGGAGGACTCTTCACCGCCATGGTCGCCTCTAGAGTGATGAGTGAGTAGTTCACCCCTGGACTATGGGTCCATAGCAGTAGCTAGATGGTCGTCTTCTCCTAATTGTGCTTCATTGTTGGATCTTGTGAGCTGCCTAACATGATCAAGATCATCTATCTGTAATGCTACATGTTGTATTTGTTGGGATCCGATGAATAGAGAATACTATGCTATGTTGATTATCAATCTATTATCTATGTGTTGTTTATGATCTTGCATGCTCTCCGTTATTAGTAGAGGCTCTGGCCAAGTTTTTGCTAGTAACTCCAAGAGGGAGTATTTATGCTCGATAGTGGGTTCATGCCTCCATTAAATCTGGGACATGGACAGAAAGTTCTAAGGTTGTGGATGTGCTGTTGCCACTAGGGATAAAACATCGATGCTATGTCCAAGGATGTAGTTGTTGATTACATTACGCACCATACTTAATGCAATTGTCTGTTGTTTGCAACTTAATACTGGAAGGGGTTCGGATGATAACCTGAAGGTGGACTTTTTAGGCATAGATGCATGCTGGATAGCGGTCTATGTACTTTGTCGTAATGCCCAATTAAATCTCACTATACTCATCATAACATGTATGTGCATGGTCATGCCCTCTTTATTTGTCAATTGCCCAACTGTAATTTGTTCACCCAACATGCTTATTCTAATCGGAGAGACGCCTCTAGTGAACTGTGGACCCCGGTCCATTCTTTTACATCAAATACAATCTACTGCAATACTTGTTCTACTGTTTTCTGCAAACAATTATCATCCACACTATACATCTAATCATTTGTTACAGCAAGCCGGTGAGATTGACAAACTCACTGTCACGTTGGGGCAAAGTAATTTGGTTGTGTTGTGCAGGTTCCACGTTGGCGCCGGAATCCCTGGTGTTGCGCCGCACTACACTTCGCCGCCATCAACCTTCAACGTGCTTCTTGGCTCCTACTGGTTCGATAAACCTTGGTTTCTTACTGAGGGAAAACTTACCGATGTACGCATCACACCTTCCTCTTGGTGTTCCCAACGGACGCGTGCTGTACGCGTATCACTATGCTACCATCAGCTTTATGTTTGATCTTATAAACCCACTTGGAGTCTATGATATTCTTGCCAGCTTGCTGCGGTGGAACTAGATGCCAAGTTTTATTTTCTATAAGGGCTAGGTATTCTTCGTTCATAGCATTCCTCCAATTCTTATTTGCTAGAGCTTCATCTAAATTATTTGGCTCTCCTGAAGAAGTGAGGTTGGCAAATTTTACCCTATTTTTTGTATTGGCGAGGTTGTATTTTACCTGTCTGCAGTCTTGTACTCATTCGCTGCACATGAAGCTCGCTACCTGAGGCTGGAGCAAAAGATCCTGGGCCTGACGCGCCTGACGCAGCCCCTGAACCTGACCCTATCGGAGCAGCAGGGTTCCCCTCGGGATTGCGCTGCGAATCCTCCTCGTGATCGCTGGTGGGCGCATCCGATCTGGAATCCTCCGTGTGGCGTGAGGAAGACCCGCCGCGAGCCGCAGAGGATCTGGCCGAAGCCATTGGCTCACGTGGGCGGGGTCCACCAGTGGCGATGACGTGATTCGTCCTGCTCGCCCGGGCCGATGTGGCGCGCGATGATTGGTTGCGCCGATCGCCGGGTCGTGGCGGCGACGCGGTTGGCGACGCATTTCCCGCGTGTGACGCAGCAGAATCCTACTGACCCTGGGCTTCTGTGCCGTGTCGCACAGCGCACATGCGATCACGCTCCAGCTCGGTGTTTTGCACCAAATCTGCTCCAATTTCTTCTCCGTTTTCTTCTTCGTTTTCTTCCCTGTTTTCTGTAAACTCGCATGCACTATTAGCAGGATTGATTGAAGCATTAGTCACAGTTGGATCAGCACTATTTTCACCCCCATGATCAAACTGGTCAGGATTAAGAAGTTGGGAAGGTAATAGCAGAATCTCTTGAGAGAGACGCATGCCAGCATTGGAATGTAAATTGGCAAAAGAAAAGATTGTTTCATCAAAAACGACATCACGAGATATATATAAGCGTCCAGAATTGATATCAAGACACTTGAATCCTTTGTGGAGATTGCTATATCCTAAAAATGCACATTGCACTGAGCGGTATTCTAATTTTCTTGCAATGAAAGGACGAAGGTTTGGGTAGCAGGCGCATCCAAAAATGCGCATGGACTGATAATCAGGTTTGATTTTCTCAAGGACCTCCAATGGAGTTGAAAATTTAAGAAGTTTGGTGGGAACACGATTGATTAGATATACCGCTGCAATGAAGGCTTCATCCCAATATTTGAGTGGCATGGATGCTTGAGCAAGGAGGGATAACCCTACTTCGACAATGTGTCGATGCTTTCTTTCAGCTGAGCCATTCTGTTGATGGGCATGAGGACAAGAGACATGGTGAGTGATGCCAATTTGTTTAAAAAGGAATTCAATCTCTCATATTCACCTCCCCAATCAGATTGGACGGTTATAATTTTCCGACCAAAACGCCGTTCAACAAGTGATTGAAATTGATGAAAAATGGCAAAAACTTCAGAACGAGATTTGATCAAATAGATCCATGTAAATTTGTTGAAATCATCAATAAAGCTAACATAATAATTCTTGCGACCAAAAGAGTCGGGGGCAGGGCCCCATACATCTGAAAAGATTAAATCTAGGGGATGATGTGATACACTAGTGGATCTAGAGTAAGGCAATTGATGACTCTTTGCCTTGAGGCAAGCCTCACACACCATCTCATTATTTTCTCTAGAACATGGAAGTTTATTCTCACTAATGACTCGTGGAACTATGGAAGAGGCCGGGTGGCCTAAACGACTATGCCATCTATGATGGGATGGCTTGAAGACTCCATAAGCTTGCTTGGATGTGGATGATGAGGTGGATGACTCGGGAAGAGGATAGAGACCATCGTTGCACGGTCCATCAAGCAGAACCGTCCTCGTGACCTTGTCCTTAACACAAAAGAATTCAGGGTGAATCTCAACGAAAGCATGATTGTCATTAGTTAATCGATGAGCAGATATAAGACTTTTGCTAGGTTCGAGAACAAGGACATCTTTTAGATGGAGATTTTGATCATGAGTTGGAATAATAGTTTCACCAATGTGAGTAATGTTCATACCTGCGCCATTGGCAGCATGGATTTGGTCATTGCCATGGTAGCGTTCATGTGCGTGGAGCCTCTCTAGCTCGCTGGTGATGTGGTCGGTGGCGCCGGTGTCCATGACCCAGCCGCCGTTGTTGTTGTAGTGGCCACCATTGTTGACGTTGGCGGCAGTCCTCTCTCTAGGGACAAAGTCGGGGTCGAAGCGGTACCAGCAATCGCTGGCAACGTGTCCTTGGACGTAGCAGACTTGGCAGCAAGGACGATCTCCACGACCGTTGCCCCCACTGCCATTGCCGCGACCGCGGCCATTGTTGTTGTAGTTGCCACGGCCACGACCATTGTTGCCGCCATTGTAGCCGTTTTGGCCACTGTTGCCACCATCTTGTGGGTTGCCACGGCCTTGATAGCCGCGACCACCTCCTCCACGACCACCAAAGCGACCGCGCCCGCCGCGCATGGCAGCGTTGGCAGAGGATTGCGAGACACCACGGAGCATCTGCTGGCGGCTTTCATAAGATAACAGCTGCGAATAAAGTTTGCTTACAGTGATTGGCTCGGTCCTGGCGAGGATGGCAGCGACGAGGCCGGTGTAGCAGTCGTCCTTCAGACCGGCGAGGATGTAGGAGACCATGTCTTCGTCTTCGAGGGTCTTCCCGGTGGAGATCATCTCGTTCTCCAGCGTTTTCATCATGGTGACGTACTCACCCATGGACTTGTTGCCCTTTTCTGCAGATGCAAGGGCGATGCGGGTGTTGGTGGTGTGTGCACGCGACCTTGCCGCGTACATGCCCTGGATGATTTCCCAGAGCTCGGCCGCCGTCTTTACTCCAGCGGCGTAGGGAAGTACTTCCCGTGAGAGAGAACTCACGAGAAAGCTGAGGACCTTCTGGTCCTGCGCCTCCCAGTCCTCGTAGGCCGGGTTGGTCTCGGTGATGACTTCCTCACCTTTCTTGACGCTGATCTCCTCATCGGGCGCCTCGGTGGAGCCATCAAGGTAACCCATGAGGCGGGCACCCTTCACGGCCGGCAGCACCTGGGTCTGCCAGAGGATGAAATTGCTTTTGCCGAGCCTCTCGGTCACGGCCGTCCCGAAGGTGGAACGATCGGAAGGGTTTTGGTTGGAGGATGGTGTGGCCATGGTTTCGTGGGGTTGGAGACCGTCGAGTAGATCGATCTCAGAAGGGTTTTTGCGCTAGATGTGTTTAGGAGGTACCGTGCTCTGATACCATGTGATATTTTGGGTAAAGGTGTGTTACCTCTCCGAGGCACACCGTGCGTGTTTATATAGGAGGTTTAACCAACAACCTCAAAAGGATTTACATCAAGTTTGTTACAAAGGAGGACTCTAGAAGAATCTAGTCTAACCACTCATAGCCTTATCAATATGGCCGGTGGAAACAAGATAAACACGCACACACAAATATCTAAACTGTATACTACACGTTTACAAGTCTAGCTCGTTTAACAGCATGAAGATTTACAAGGTCTTAGCTGAGATAGTCGACATCTTATCTGCATTCTTCAAGTAGTTACTGGTTTATCTGATGTGAGAGGACCTTATTTGGACAACCTATGCGAGACGGGCAGTTTTGTTAGGTTCTCTAGGTCATTTCTATTGACATCACAGTTGGCTGATTTGTATCATATGGATCGAAGATCGACATTCCGGCCACATCCGCAACTCGTTGCTGCTTTGTATTAGGACCTTATTTGGACAACATATGTGAGACGGGCAGTTTTGTTAGCTTCGCTAGGTCATTTCTATTGACATCAGTCGGATGATTTGTATCATATGGATCGAAGATTGACATTCCGGCCACATCTGCTACTAGTTGGTGCTTTGTTATTAGGACGTAGAGTGCAAGTAATAAGGAAACCTTCTTGATTACTACATGTGGAGTACAGTAGTGTCCTTATTAATTCCAGGGGATGTACACGAGCAACCGTATTGCACGGTTAAAACTGCCCACTATTATTTGTAAAATCACACACGATGGAGGACTAGTTAAGTAGTCTGCATAGTTGCTGCAGTAGTTGCTGATACCAGTAAATGAAAATCAATCTGGCATCGTTCTTCAAACCGGCCATGTCATAGATGAATGTTGTGAGGTAGATAAACCAAACTGGGTACCTGCATCACACAACCATGTTAACTATACTAGCAATCAGAGACATGCATATATGGAACAATGTTGAAAACGTTTCAAGCTTTTGTAGCATACATACGTGATGTATTCTAGCGGGAGTGCTTTGTGGAAATCCTTGACAGCCCAAATGAGGATAAGACCTGTAGAGAGGACATTAAAATCAGTAATCCCGGTACCGTTGACTGGCATGGCCGAGCTAGATAAATCGGTGATATATACTTACCGAATTTGATCCGGGCGATGATGTCGTTGGAGTAGCCCTGCTTCCGGACCTGCGACGACACGACGCTGAGCTTGTAAAAGGCGTAGCCGAGCACAGCGTCCAGGAACGTCGAAGGGTCCATCTTCCACAGCTGGTAGCACGCGACGCTTGCTATAAGCGCACCTGCTCGACGGATTGTATGTGTAAAGATAATCAAGGAGAAACTTGTACTATACTACGTAATAATGCGTGTGTGGAATATATACCGTAGGGCATGCCGATGTGGTAGTCCTCGGTGTCGAAGACTGTACAGAGGGAGCGGAGCTGGTGGAAGTTGTCCAGGAGGGGACGGAACGCGCCGGCGATCATGTCCTTGAGCGCCGTAGCCGCTGGACCGTGCACGTTCACGTTTGCCGGCCCGTGCACTTTCCTCATGTCAGACGCCTCCGGGACGTGCACCTCCGTCAGGCCAGGCGGCGGCGCCTGAACCTCCATCTTGTCAGGCGCAGTGGGGATGTGCACCTCCGTCATACCAGGCGCCGCCGGGACATGCACCTCCATCATGCGAGACGCCGCCGGCTGAACCTCCATATTGTCAGACGCTGCGAGGACGTGCACCTCCATCATGTCAGGCGCCGCCTGGACGTGCACTCTGCTTAGGGGGGCGACGAAGTCGGCATGGTTGTGAATGCAGCGCTGCGAACGGAAAAGCACACCTTGCGGCTGTTAATTAGCTAGCTGCTGGAGCCAGCAGAAGAAATTAAGCCGCGGTGGGTATATGGCTATATGCTCACCAGTGGTACTGCCGGCGGCGGCGTGCGGACGGCGGCAGCGATGCGCAGGAACGCGCGGTGCGGCGTGGTGACGCGCGAGGCGGCGCCCGCGACTGCGAGGGGAGAAAGCCCGGAAGACGTGAAGGTCAGCGCCGCCATCGCCATTGGTTACGATACCGGGTGGAGGTTAGGTACTCACGCTCGTGGAATCGTAACGAGACGAGATATAGGAAGTGTTTTATATACGCGTGGCCGCGATCCGAAGCCCAAAACCCCTTTACAACGTGGTGCAACCCAACTCCAAAGGCGCGTTTGGTTGCATGGTCTCACCTGAAATTGCAATGTGGTCTTTTTCCTCGATTCTTGCAACCGATCAAAGAACCGGAGGCACAAATGGAGCCGGGACGAAATCACTTGGCTCAATGTGCTCGCCGCAACGTCACCACTGAACGGAGGAAGACGAAGCAAATGTCCTTACAAGATACCCTGTCTCCGCAACAGCACCATTGGTTGAAGGTTGAAGATAAGTCGGCAGGGTCACTGAAACTCAAACAGGCTGCCCTTCAGCCTGAAAATACCATGGCTAGGCGGAAGGACGTATGTCGGAAGCCGCAGTGTGTTGTATTGTGATCCAAATTCATATACTAAAGGGAGGCTAACTTCTGACGAGCGGAGCGAGGCCCGTTCGCCGGAGGCTTGGGCCGAAGCGTAGCGGAGTCAGAAATTAGCCCATACGTCGTGCCCTGCAGGGACGCCTGCGAAGGGGGGTGCGGGGGGCGGCAGCCCCCCGCGGTACGGTACGGATCGTTGGCACCGCCTATATATACATCTTGTAAGCTGCCGGCTAGGGTTGATCAGATTATAAGATAACCCACGGCGTTTGTAAACACCTCCGATATAGTGAAGTTTTGCTGGCTGGCGCCCGTGGTTTTTTCCCCTTCTGTGTTGGAAGGGGTTTTCCACGTTAAATCTTGTATCCCCTGCGTGCGTTCTTGTTTCGTTCTTCGTTATTTGCTTGTCGCTTTTATAACACAGTGGATGAGCTTCAAGAAATGCACCACCTGCGTGCGATCCATCGCTCAAGACCACGGTAGACAGCTCACGTTAAACAGACGTTTCAATGTATTCTCGAACTCAAGAGTCAAGATAGCATATTATAGCAACGATCCAAAAGAGAAGGTGGTATTTTGGCTCATATGAATCTATTATGAAAAATAGGACGAGAAAATAAATTTCAAAATCTTAAAAGATTATGAAATAAAATTTCATGTGTACATAGACATTCTACATTCGCACACAAGTTTTCGGAAGAAAAAAAAAGGAACATTTTACATGGCATGCATAAAAAGGAGAAAATTGTTTGTAAATAGTCATGTTGGAACCTCAAATTTTATCCTTTTTACACGGAACATAATTTGTTTTAAACTTATCTGCGACCATAGAATGTCTAAATATACATACAAAATTTTATTTTAGAATTTTTTGACATTCTAAAATATATTTTCACGCAATGGGTTCATATGCACGGTGAGTCAAAATGGATATCCGCACAAAAGATGGCTTCGCGAACACAAGAAACAACAAAATATAAGCACATCACACAACCTCTGACAACAGAACAAGACCATTAAGAACTGCTGCGCCGATAAGTTACATGATTGGACCTATCACAGGTAGTTCCTCATCACTGATTTCCGCCCTCAAACAGCAAGCAAGAGTGTCACCAATCCAGAAGACAAGTCTATGGAAAGCTGCAGCATCAAAAGACTCGCACAGAATCGTTCCAACCACGTCTCAAGCGAAACATGTGATAGTCCGAGAAACAAGCACCAAACAAAGCAGATGCTGGATCGAACAGAGAAACACACCCTTCACGAACTTGTCCAAGATCAACCGCCAGGACAATGTGAATAGGTGCTGGAGACATTACCAATTTCACAATTACCAATTTGCCTCCTTTGGTAAGCAATTTAGCTCTCCAGCCCAAGAGCTTGCTTGGTGGCTGGTCCAAGATAGGCCGGAAGTCACCATGTCACAGGTTTATGTAACATCTCCCCTACATTTGATATTTTTTGAATAACTTCCAGAACTTCCACATGTGGCTTACATGAATTTTTCATGGAAACCTCAGAATAGAGACCCCCAGGGCTTATCTCTGGCCAAAGTAGTCATCATATGGAGAAACGTAGCCACGCCACCACACAATCCTGAATATCTCTTCAATTCCACCTCTCCTTTTCAGTAGATTAACAAAAGAAATCAGAATACGCCTCCCATACTTCTTCAATCCCACCACGTCAAACATGAATGCACCAAGGTACAGAAGGAAAAGTGGCATCCTACCATGAAATATCATTTTAGTTAAACACTAGATAAATCAAAATAATGACAAGATGGGTAAGAACAGTCAAAGCATGTGTAACAAAGGCTATATAGTATCATTCAGTCAAGCAACACACACCTTCAATATTGCTATACTAGTCCATTCATTGTGAACTATCTCATTACCCAGTTTTGAAAAAAGGTACCTAAAATTATTCTCTTTTAGCTAGAAGTGACCATGTAATAGAGTAACACTACCCGCAAAAAAAAGTAATAGAGTAACACATCCCCGTGGAAGCTGGAGAAATTTGGTAAAGAAAAAGTAATTGCGGAGTCCAGGAGTAGCCATTGTCTTCTTCCTAAGGAGAAAATCCTGCCCTGTACATGTAATATCTATAATATCTATAATTCTAGTTTCCCAACAATATTTTTCCAGAACAGTAGTCTTGCTCCAAATAACATACTTGTCAGTATAATACTTTCAACATAACCGTGCATCTCCAAATATCCTACTTGTCAGCATAATACTTTCAATATTATAGTTAAATCCTGTGTCCATTATTAATTACAGATGGAGCAGGGATGGTTACATATTGTCTACTCTAGTGTAAGTCTGCAACACTAACTATTGATGAACTGTTATCTGGTTATAGTAGATGCAGCTACCACACTAACTAGTTCTGTGACGACAGTTCACAATTAGTGAAGGATATCAGACACTGTAAAGCTGGTACTCTTAATTAGCAAAAAAAAAAAGTTTTACAATGCACACTGACCTAATAGCATCGAGAAGTACGTATTTTTTATGGAAATCCTTGAGGACCATGAAAAGTATGAACCCTGCATTGAAAATTTCATTCAATAAGAAAAAAGAATAATGACTTAATGAGAAAAGATAGATTAAATAATTACAAACAACAAAGCAAAATGGCATGTGATCTGCAAAAGTGGACATGCATCACAATTTCAGCATGCTCGTGAATTTGATATATTCCATAATAGTAACTATTATTTGAAGAGTCAAAATAAACTGAACTTAATATAGAATTTGCACCATAATTTTGTAATGCAGAGACCTAATTTCAAATGAGATAAATAAGTGGCAACTTTTTTTCACTTTGACTTTTGCTCCATACAAGAATACTGGGAATCATGATTCATTCATACTATGGAGGATAAGCATATTGAGTCAAGTTCAGTAACCATGGGATCTTGGTAGAATCCAACTTCTTTCCAGATGTAACTAGATTAGTACTCCTCTGTTCCATATTGTAAGACGTTTTGGCAAACCAATTTTGTTTGCCAAAACGCCTAATGATATAAAACAGAGGGAGTATTTCCAAAGTTCTAGGAGGCTTATCATGTAAAAAATAACATTTGTTTTCTGGAATTCAGTTGCAGCACATAAGTGCATTACCTAAAAGATGTTAAATTGAATTTATGTATATGTGTATAGGTACAAGAATGACATAACACAGCAAGTAATTCCCCACCCAGCCGTACCAAAATAGTGAGTCACTCATCAGTGTTAGTTCAGTTTAAAAAGTCAATACCAAATTGCAGTCGGGTAATCAAACTGTTGGATTTGCGCTGCCGATGCAGCTCCGAGGCAATGACGCTGAGCTTGTAAATGATGTAACCAAGTGCAGCATCAACAAAGATAGGAGGGGCCGCCTTCCACAGCTGGTGGCAGCCAATGCATCCAGCAATCGCACCTGCAGAGAAAGACACGCTGGTTCAGCAGTCGACCTTAACCTTATGAAACGACATATCAGAATCGTTTGAGGGGACAACGGAAGCACACCATAGAGCATCCCAATCTGGTAGTCCGTGAGGTCGTACACCGTGTTGATGGAGCGCATGTCAGACAGGTTGAGGCGCAGGGGCCGGAACATGTCGGCGGCCGCCGCCTTCAACGCCTCCCATCCCTCAGGCACTCCCCTGTTCTGGAAGCAACGCCTCTTCACGCGAGGAGAAGGGCCAGCGTAACAGCGCTGAGAAGTGGAAGGCCGCAGTTTAGGAACCATCCGAAATGATAATGGGATTAACAAAAACGAATCCTTGGGAAACACTTACAACTGTCCGTGGAGACGGTGAGGACGGTGACGAAGAAGCCCTGATGGGAAGCTCCCCAATCCCGGCGCGCACGGAAAGGACGGTGCTGCGGCCATCTCCGTTCTGAGGTGACGTTATTCTCTGGGCCACCAGGTAGGCGGCGGCGCCTCCACCGCACCTTAGAGTAACCATGCCGGCTGCAGGCTCCTCCTTCTTGGAACGAGGAGAGTACGGATACACTGGCGGCGGAGTGACGTCGAGAACCAGCTTCCCTTGGGAGATTTGTGGGGAATATGCAGGGACGAAGGATAGGATTTTGGGGGTGGTACTTGTATGGGAGGAGCGCCAGGAGAGTCAAAGGTGCTGAGAGAAACGGCGGCGGCGTCGGCGGCGACCCGTTTTTGGCTGGAGCTGGGGCTGAGGCGGCGGGGAATACAGGTTGGGGACACCGGCTCAGCAGCAGGTTGCTCGTGCGGAGAAGCCGCTGCAGTCCCGGGTACGGGGACACTTGGGCATGGGAAGCCCGGCCCGGCCCGGACCGAAATTCCCAGGTTTGGGCCAGCCTGAGCATTCTTTCGAGCCGGGCCTGGGCAGAAGATTTAGGCCTGTTGGTTGGGCCAGGTCAGGCTTGGGAAATATGTCAAATAGGGAAGAGGGCTCGGCCCGAGGCTCCGTAGGTATTTGATGTGATGGGCCAAGCTTTGGCTGAAATTTTAGCCTCACCGGACAAGCCGGGCTAAACCTGGGTCAGGTTTTTTTTGCATCGGGCTTTGTTAGGCTCGCCCCGAAGCCTAGCCTAGCCCGAACAATGTCTAGGTATAATCTCGGGCGACGTAGCCTTCACTGTGTCTCGGCCGGCTACATACGTTGTAGGAGGTAGCCCAACTTCCAACGATTTAGGCCGCATGGGTCGCTTTTTACAACACCATCGACGGGCCAACCCGTTATACTTTTATGGACGCGACTAGGCAGCCTCCGGAGGCCGGTTAGTCAAGTCGAGCCTTCACCGGAAAATAGAAAGTTGGACAAACGAAAAGTCCACGCGCCAATCAGGTGATTTCCAGAAACGGCGCACGGCGTCGACGAGCACCGGCCAATCCCCTTTCGTCCTGAGCGCCGACGAAGAGCAGCGCACTCCCCGACGTCGTGCGCATCCTCTCCCAACCTTCGCGGTTCGCGCCGCGAGCCACCTTTCTCTAACCCGTGGACGACCCGGTGAGCTCCTTCCCGACCTCACATGCATTCACAATCCAGTGCCTCCCTCCGGGCCTCCGGCGAGGTGGAGCCGTCCGTGAATCTGGATCGCGTCCCGTGTAGGATCTACTGCGACTAGCGCCTGGACGAGGTGGGCACGTCCTGGGAGGCGGCCACGGCCTGGGAAACGGCGCGGCCGCTAGTTCGTGTGGAGGAGAATTGGGGCGGGCACAGGGGGCACAGCTCACGCGACGGCGGAGGACAAGGGGGCGAAGCTCGCGCGGCTACGCGCAGGGAGCCGCCAGCGCCAGGGCCCTGGGCTGGATGGGATGGCCGGTGCCGACAAGCTCTCTTGTCCTCGTTGGGGTAGAAATTGACGGGAGAAGGATGAGGAAAGAGAAAGGAAAAGTGGAAAAAAAAAATCAGTGAAAAGTGACCCCCACACATCTGCAATCCATTACTTTTACTGACAACGTGGGGTTGATGTGTTCACAGTTTGTAGGCCATTCGTTTTGAAATTGTCCTCTGGAAGAAAATTTGATGTTTGCAAATTGCAACTTAGGCACTCTCTGATTACGATAATGTATTCTCGCACAAACAACTTAGCACGTTTGTGAAACAATAATTTATTATCTGATGCAAATTATCGTACAACTTATCGCATAATAGTTAGTTATATACAAAATACAACTTAGCTCATCTGCGAAACCAATTATACAATAGATAAAGATATACTACCTCCGATTCAAGGAATAAGGCACCCTCGTTTTACGTGCTTTTCGTTTGACTAAGCATTACTTTAAATATATAAAGATTATTTGTATAAAATTAACATCATTAGAAAGTGCTTTTCAATACAAATCTAACGATACTAATTACATATAATATAATCAAGATTTTGTTGCTCAATTTTTATGGTCAAAGTTCGTCTTGGAATACGCGTGTGCCTTATTCCTTGGGACGGAGGTAGTATAACTTAGCACATGAGTGAATAAATAACTTGTTTACTTCGTGGCCACTGCCGCGAGGTACAATTCCACCTCGATCAGTGTAGATGTGGCAGCGAAAACACACTTTATTTTCGAGGTAGACAACTTAATAGCAACGAATATAGAACTTTGTAAGAACCATTGTGCAACTTAGACACAACGGTAAGCAACTTTACAACAATGGTATGCTACTTTACAAGCGCGGATGTGGCCAGTGCTTGCTAGTTTAAACATGTATATAAACTTGCTTTGTTTCGGTTACAACCTAGTTGGTAAATGAATGCAACTTGGGATAAAAAGAGACTTGTTGTTGGTGGTGTTTTAATTTCAGCTGTAACCCCACTGAGTTGAATTTGGTGCATGCTATAGTTGCTTCCACTTCTTGAAACAAGTTCATTGATGAGATATGCAACTTAGCATTAGTTAGTATACAACTTAGAAATAATGGGTACGCAACTTAGCACATGTGTGAGGCAATAATTTATTATATACAAAATGACTTAACAAATGCGTGAGAAAACTGTTTATGTGTGAAACATAAAATTTAGCTTATGTGTGGATCCAAATATACATTTAGCAAAAATCAACTTACCACATGTATGAAGAAACAATTTGCATGCTCAACTCCAACTCAACAAGCGCGGATGTGGCTAGTGCTTGCTTGTTTCAACATGCATACAAATTTGATTTGTTTCAAATGCAACCTAGTTGGTAAATGTATGTAACTTGGGACAAAAGAGCGAATTGTTGCTTGTGATGTTTTAATTGCAACCATACCCCTACTAAGTTGAATTTGGTGATGTTCTATATTTGTTTCCACTTCTTGAAATAAGTTCACGGATGGGGTATGCAACTTAGGTTAGTTGGTATACAACTTAGCAATAATGGGTACGCAACTTGGCACAAGTGTGAAGCAATAATTTATTGTATACTGACACGAATTAACAAATGTGTGAGATAATTATTTATCGTGTGCAAGATACAACTTAGCTTATGTGTGCATCCAATTATACCGCTAGCAAAAAACAACTTAGCATATGTGTGAAGAAACAATTTGCATGTACAACAATTTGCATGTACAACTCCAGCCCGATCAGCGCGGATGTGGTCGGTGCTTGCTTGTTTCAACATGCATAAAAATTTGCTTTGTTTCAGTTACAACCTAGTTTGTTAATGGATGCAACTTGGGAGAAAAAGCAACTTATTGCTTGTGGTGATTTATTGCAGCCATACCGCCGCTGAGTTGAATTTGGTGTGTGATATAGTTGTTTCCACTTCTTGAAATAAGTTCACGGATGGGTATGCAACTTAGCATTGGTTTGTATACAACTTAACAATAATGAGCACGCAACTTAGCACATATGTGATGCAATAATTTACTATATACAAACACGACTTAAAACACGTGTGAGATAACTGTTTATCATGTGCAACATACAAACTTTGCTTATGTGTGTATCCAATTGTACCGCTAGCAAAAACAACTTAGCATATGTATGAAGAAACAATTTGCATGTACAAATCCAGCTCGAGCAGCGCAGATATGGCCGGTGCTTGCTTGTTTCAACATGCATACAAATTTACTTTTTTCAGTTACAACCTAGTTGGTAAGTGGATGCAACTTGGGTTTATAAAGTGACTTGTTGCTGGTGGTGTTTTAGTTGCAGACATAGCCCACTAAATTGAATTTGGTGCATGTTACAGTTGCTTCCATTTCTTGAAATAAGTTCATGATTGGGTATGCAACTTAGCATTAGTTGTTATACAACTTAGCAATAATGGGTATGCAACTTAGCACATCGCATGGACAACAACATCAGTTGGACAACCTTCTTCCACGCAAAGGGCAACAACCGGATCACGATTTACGACGGTGATGGCCCACTGTCGGGGAACAACAACTCGATGGGGCGGCAACGGTGGTAGAGTTCGCCTGGGAGGACCCTCACATGGGTCCTCCACTACATCGCGGACAGGAACAACCCACCGTTGATGATACATCCACTCTTGACCGTGCGCGGCTAGGGAGGGAGGTGGGACGCACGCCGCCAGGCTGCTTTGTTTTCATCACGCTCTTCCTCCTTCCCCCCTCTCGGCACTCACCGTACTCCTCCCCCTCCCCCCCCCCCGCTAGCGCTGGTGAAGCAGGAGCCGGACGAGCGCCCTGCAGGTGTGCGGGCCGTGGAGGAGTACCCGGGCCAGCAGATCGCCGAGCGAGCCTCGTTCCAGGAGACAAACGAGTGGTAGGAGGCCGAGCGTGCCACCACAGCATGTTTATTACCAAATTTAAAATTTAAAATTTTCTTTATGAGGTTGAGGCTAAAAGTTAACCGGCCCCCATTCGGCCATCCTAGCCGGCGGGTCTTCATATATGACCAAACTCGGTTGCGCCAGACGTTGTATGGGGCACGAATGAAGATGATCTCGTAAACCGAAAGTATGTAAGAGCATCTCCAACGGGCCGACGCATTTCGGAGTCCAAAATGTCCGGTTGTGTCCGTTTGCGTCGGCCTGCGAACGTCATGCGGCCCAGGACGATCGTTTGCGTCGGGGTATCCCCAGCGGTGCGGACGCATTGTTTTTGCGGAGACAGCGTCAAGGTTGTTATGTTTAACGTCTCGTCGAGGCCTGCCGCCGGCGATTACAGGTTCCCGCGCGACGACGGTCGCTCCCGCGCTTGCCCAACACATTGGCGCGTTTCGCCGGCGTTTCGCGCGCGTGGGACAGGGCCAGCCGCTTCGAGTGCGCCGGCGACCAGCGGGTTCTTCTCGATTCCTTTGAGACCCTAGCTGGGGACGCCCTGCGGCGTCAGGTTTGGGCAGCGGAGGAGGAAGCCCACAGCTATGCAGTCGCCATGGCTTGGGGTACATGTGCTCCGATCTGGATTCACTCTAGCGGAGGGGCCCTTCTCCCGCGTGGGTCGAGCAGAACCGGGAGCTGGCGAACGCCATCGCCGCCAGGGATGAAGCGGTAGCGGAGGCGGCTAGGGACAGGGCCCACTACCACGCCCAAATGGCGGCGTTGCAGGCGGCGGACACGGTGGTGACCCAGGCGAAGGAGGCGGTGGCCCAGGCGGCGGCGGCCTCCTCTCTGGCCGAGGCCCTCGAACGCCGCATGCGGCAGGACGAGGTGTCCGTTCGACGGCGTGCGCTGCACGTTAAGCGCTCGCGCTTCGACGACGGCGCCGGCCCCTCCGGCGCCAGTAGTAGCAGCGCGACTGAGAGTAACCCCGGTCGTGGTAGGCCGCGCGACGGCGAGTAGGTACGACCGTTGTAGTTTTAGTTTAACTCGACTAATCATCTCTGTAAAGAAAGTCATTTTGGCCGATCAAATAGTGATGAAAAAATATTTTGGTTACCTAGTCACTGCCTACCGGACCCGGATGCACCCACAGCGGCCACTTTCCGCGACCACGCAGCGTTCACGGAGACGCAAACTTGACGCATATTTAAGCCAGGTTTCCATTGTCGCGGACGACCCGATCACTTCGCGTCGTCCCACCAAGGAGAAGCCACACGTATTTTCGGTATCCGTCAGGCGTCCATTTGCGTCAGACCCGATGGAGATGGCCTAAAATCATACGTTTGATTTGTGAGTTGTGAGGAGAACTCAACGAACTGGCTGATTAAATGCCCGTGTCGTCTTCGCCTGGAGAATACGCCATGATCCACCGCTATGAACATTTCTGCCCAGACCACTGTTCGATGTTCCCGCCTCTGCCTTTTCTGTCCCCTACAAATTCAATCCCTCTCGTGCTGCACATTTCCCCTCCGAACCGCTCTCTCTCTCTCTCTCTCTCGTGTTCTGCCCGAGCACAACGTACTTCTCCTCGTCCAAATCAAATTCTTCCTCAAATTCTGCAATTTCTCTTCCAAAATTAGTCACATGTCTTGCAGGTTCGACGCTTGTAAGGACCGGCCACAGGATATGCGAGCTTTGTGTCTGCGGACCCGGCGGCCATGGCCGGAGCTGCCCACGGTAAGAGATCCCCACGCCTTGGGATCTGCGAGTTGCTGGGGGGGCAGGAGCGCCGGGCGAGCGGCGCACGACGGCGGCAGGAGGGCCGCGCGGGCGGGGCTAGCCAGGAGAAGACAACTTGGGACGGCGGCGGCGGGTAGGCCCGGCCCGGCGGCGGCGGGTAGGCCCGGCCCGGCGGCGAGCAGGGACGAGGTTGCGGTCGGACGGGGGGTATGAGGTGGAGGAAGGTTTGTGCTTGGCCGCGTGGGTGGTTCGCAGGTGGGAATCTGTCGGAAAAGAGATCCGACGCGAGCCTGATCAAGAGCTTAGATGGAGCATCGCACGGTCACAAATCGGAGGCTCGTTTTGTCCAGATAGCCTCTGAGCACTTTTTAGCATTTGGGTACTTTTATTGTCATACTTTTTTACTATTGTTTCTTTTCAAATTTTCCTTCTTGCGTTTTTTTTTAAATTTCAATTTTATTAATCTGAATTTTATCCAATATGAACTTTTGTAAATTTAATTTTTTTAATATGAACATATTTTAAGTTTGGACATTTTCCAAAATTTGAAACAATAACATTCTTTTCCGAAAACTTATTATTTTGTATATGAACAATTTCCACATTTGAAAACATTTTTTGAATATAAATATTTTTGAATTCGAACAAATTTCAAATTTAAATATTTCTCAAATTTGAACAATTATTAAATTTGAAGGTTTCTCAAATTTGAATGTTTTTAAAATTCAAATTTGAATTTTTTGAACTTAAACAAAAAGTAAAAAAGAAACCTAAAAGGAAATAAAAAAGAAAAAGAAAACAAAAGCAGAAACACAAAGAAAGAAAACATAAACAAAAAAGAAAACATGAAAGAGAATAAAAAAGACAAATAGCCCGGGCCCAATACCCGAATATGAGTTTTTTTCAAATCTAAAAGGTTTCAAATCTGGATACTTTTCAAAGAAAAATAATGGGGAGAACGAAAAAAGTGCAGCAGTACCCGCCGCCCCAGAAGCGAAGCGGAAGCGAGGTTCTGTGTGCGGGAGCTATTCAACAAATCATATTACCACCCATTAGCGGGGCGTATTAAATTTTCAAATTCATGCATTTTTCATATTCAATCAAATTTCAAAATCATGCATTTTTCATATTCAAACAAAATTCAAATTCAAGCATTTTTTAAAATTTGAGAGAGTTTTAAATTTGAGCAATTTTTAAATTCGAGCAACTTTGGAACTCGGACAAATTTATAAATTTGAACATTTTTGTAACTCGAATTTGTTTAGATATGTTATTTTCAAATTTGAAGTTTGTTTAAATTTAATATTTGTGTCAGATTCATAAAAAGTTTGAAAATCCATCTGGCACTGAGGTTCGAACTTGCAGTCCACTCGGTCATGGGGCGGATTTCGGAACGAGTGAACTACTGCTTGGTTTGTGTTAATCCCGACAAAATATTTTACTCCCTACGGTCGGATTAAATCGACGCGAAGGGAGAGCTATGCACGCATACCATTGGCTTGCCGGCGCGTCGATTATTTACGTCCTGAGGTAGTACTTCTTTCGACCAACCGAACAAATTAATGGCCGGCCCACCCGAAATTGCCTTCAGGCGATGGTTGGCGCGCCCGAGCTTTTCCCTCCCGCAGCCGAGCGATGAATAGAGGTGCCCCCTGATATCCTATATGGCCCCTATATGTCGCTTCAAGCGAGCACTCGCTCATTGTTCCTTACATGGGCCTAGCACAGAGAGAGCGTTTGCATGCACACGCAGATTAGCGAGCCCCGCGTGACCAGCCAACGATCCAGCATTCCAACTGAACAAATTACGAATTCTCAAAAAAAAAACTGAACAAATTACGTGCTTTTATGCGCCTGAATTTCATGTGGAGTCAGCTGCTCAAAATCTGGTTAAGGCCATCCAGGAACAGCTTTCGACCCCACCAGCGAAGGAGTTGCCTATCGAGAATTACGTGCTTTTATGCGCCTGAGTTTCTCCTCTTTCTGCCCAAGAGCAATAAGTTGGCACATGATTTGGCCGCGGTCGGTGTTCGTAGGAGGGAGGTCCGATCGCTGTGGCTGGTAATGGAATCATGTGTTCCATCTCAAAAGAAAAAACTAAACAAATTACAATAAAGGGCGAGGTTCTCCTAAAAAAAAAAGGTGGAGACACACGTGCACGGTGCACTTTTTTAGCTGAACGATAAGGGTTTATTAATCAGTTTGCATAAAGCTTACATGGATACCCGTTTTACTAGGAGGGTTAGTCAACCAAAAATGTCTACCAACAGCTAAGGGAATTCTTGTTCGAGCTAGGCGGTGTGCCTCCTTATTTTCATCTCGTCCTTCATGGACGAAGTCCATTTGTTGAAAGCTTACCTTCCTTTTTTCTTACAACTGGTTTTAGCACTGCTTTATAAATAAAGCTAACATGGATGAACGATACAAGGTAGTGAGGAGCCCTCGTACAACGACCGTGAGTAGCCAGGCAACATAAGTCACAATGAAAATCCCAAAGGAGAACGGACAACACGAGTATGTAGCCGAGCAAGCACTCTGAGATGTCTAAACTCCACGCCATGCCCTAGGGAACCTAAGCTTCACAGCAGCAGCTACCAGGGGGCAACGACCAAAAGAGTTGATGCTGCTGATTCCAGAGGACATGGGTTTTCACCTAGAACCCAAGCATAGGAAAGAGCACCTCGACAATGTCCTCAAGACGAAGCGGCACCCACGTGTGTCGCTGCCGTCAGTGCCAAAGCACGGATTTTTCACTCGGTAACTCCTCCACGACATAAGTATTATAAATAAAGCAACATGGCTGAAGGATACAAGGTAGTGAAGTGGCCCTCTTACAAAGATCACGGGAGAACCGTATAACATAAGTCACAACAAAAGCGCCAAAGGTGAAAAGGCAACATGATGTTTGTAGGAGATGCACCCATATGATCCACCAAATCAAACCGAGTGTGTTGCGATAAACAAAAATTAATGTTTGGGTGTCAAAAAGTTGCATAACCCACAAATGTTTATGTACACAGTCATTACTATAAGCGATTATATTTCAATAACAGGAATAAACCAACATATTGTCAACTCAGTACTGAAAAGCTATTGTAACTTGCAGGAAACATTTCACCACGAAATAAAATGATCATGCCAGCGTTTAATTTATACTATACTCTATAAGTTTCTATAATCTTCTTACATTGCCATAACTAAACACTATAATAAGATATTTGTTAGGAGATATGCTTTGTGATATCTACCAATATATTTAACGATATTAAAAATAGAGAATGGTATTCACATAATAATATAATATACACCATCCATATAATTCATCAATTGAGGAGATAGTGCATATTTGTCTTATTTTTCACATTTAATTACAATGTTTTCTTTTTCGGTATTTTTGTTAAGGGTAATATCCAAAACAGGAAAAAAACCTTTTTTGAAACTCAAATTTTTTTTTAATCATAACCATTGAAACTATATAATGAAAAACATGGTAATAAATATTTAGAAACGTCATTGTGTGGTTATCAACACTAAATAGGCAATATAGAACATATATTTGTTTGTAAAAAACACATAAGATAAAAATATAAATAAGTATAAAAGTTTTGTACAACTATATTTACTTTCTTGGAACATTACTGCACCATGAAACTAACGATGTGAGAGGAAGGCTCTAATGAGGGGACTAGCATGTACACTTTCTTCATTCCCGATGTGATGCAGTGTGCTCTGGCCTTTTACCATCACTTAAAACCCTTTGACAATAGCTCTACAAAACATCCTTCACGGACATAATTTGAACCTGAATATGAAAATAGGTAGGCTTATGTCGTATGGAATTGGGTAGGAAAGAGAGATTACCATAGTGAAACTTACCACTGGTCATGAGCCTAAAACAACGATGTGGTGGGGGTGGTGAAAGGACCGTTGGTTGCATGAGCATAGCCAGCGAGAAACCCTAGTAATTGTGTTCCTTCTCTGGGTCGTTAGGTAGGCGCTAGTGCCACATCCCCCGCACCATGCAACAAACATCGCAACGATGGAGGACACCCAATCTTGAGCTCCACAGACTAATCTAGAGTCACCGGTGAAGGAGGTGGTTGTAGGTATGTTCCAAGAGGCGTGGCCGGATGATCAGGTTATTGTAACGTAAGAAAATCAGAAAAATAAAGAAATGGAAAACGGGTGCGACAAGCGCCCTTGTCTATAGTTTTGCGGTCGCGTGTGTTCGTCGAATTTGATGTGATTGATCTGTGAATGAATGCCAACAATTGGTATCAGAGAAATGTTAAAGAATTAAAGATGCACTTGCCCGAGGAGGCGACCCATACTAGCGCCTCGGGACGGGCGATCGTCACTAAGTGAGCGATGTGGAGGTGACTGAAAGGATAAGATGTTGCCTAGAGGGGGTAAAATAGGCGTTATAAAAATTATTATGATTTTGGCTTCTAAGAATGTGGTATTAAACTAATATTTATTTTAGAAGCATAAAACATAAATATGCTAGGGTCAACTAAGTGCAACAACAACTTAAGCTAGGCAAGATAGGCACAAGATATATGTAGCACAAGTGATAGAAAGGTAAAAGTACGTCAAACTAGATGGCTATAACATGGAAAGTAATCTCGGGTATAGAGATAACCAAGCCATGCGAAGACCAAGATGTATTCCCATGTTTCTTCACATGAAGTGAGATACGTCATGTTTGAGAGATGTTTGAGAGATGCGAGCTACCAAGAAGATTTCCTGAATGCCATGAAGGCTCACCTTCTTCTTTAAACCAATTCCACGAAGGGCAAAGGCATTTCCCTTATGTCTAGCTTTTCCTCCGCACCGAATATGGAAAGATCCACAATCACTACACAAGCTCCATGAAGAATAAGCCCGAGTCTGTTAACAATCGTCCACAAAGAGATCACCGAAGCACCAACCACTAAGCCAACTAGGAGGATATACTTCCAAGAGTAACAAACTCACGGTCTCTCACTCGAACTAATCGTAATGAAGAGCTCAAAGTTTATGCAAGGATGCAAAAGCAATAACATCAAGGGTGTTCAAATCCTTCACACTCAAATCCCATCAAAACAAAGAATTGTATGAAGAAACAAGAGAGGAAGAACAAAGGAGGAAATCAATAAATGACTTCAAGATCTAGAGCCCAAGAGTTCCCCTGCTTTAGAGGAGGAATTGATTGGTGTATATTGTAGATCTAGATCTTATCTTCCAAATCCTTCAAAAGATGCAAGAATCTTAAGAGTGAATGAAGAGTAAGCATGTTTTTGAGGTTCAGCAATGGAAAATGAGAGAGAGCAAATAGAATGGTTGACCTTACCTCCTCAAGGAGGAAGAAAGGCTACTTATGGTCTAAGGGAGAAAACTAGCCGTTTGGAGGGTTTCCTGCGAGCTAGTCTCGCGGTAAGTCGGCAGTGCCAACCTCTAGACTGGACACCAACCGGCACCCAGGCCGACGAGCTGGATCAGCCGCCGGAATTGCTGACAGGCGACTGAACAAGCAGCTGAATCAAACCGGTGGCATGGCCGGAGCCTAGGCCGGACCAAACCGGCGGGCCGAGATAACGTCATAACCTGGGCCGGACCAGCCGGCGGCCAAAAACAGCCTAGTATAGGCACCCGGTGCCCTACCAGTCAGACCGATGTAGGGGTCGGCCCAGCCAGTTTGGCCACTGGTTTCGCTAGCCGCAGTTTTCTAAAAAGAACTTAAGATTTCACTATGTTCCCGAGCTTCGATTGAGGTAAAACCAATTTTGTTGGAAAGAGTATAACGAATAGAATGGTTTTACATGATTTTAGAGAGGAAGCCAGGATACGTCTCAAACGTATCTATAATTTTTGATGCTCCATGCTTGTTTTAAACCAATTCATATGTGTTTTGTTTACACTTCGTTGCACTTTTACATGATTTTCGGCACTAACCTATTAACAAGATGCTATAGTGTCAGTTCCATGTTTTCTGCTATTTTTTTATTTCAGAAAAGTTGTACATGAAATATTCTCGGAGTTGGACAAAACAAAAGTCAAAGTCAATATTTTACCGAAACAAAGAAGAAGTCCAGAGGGGGGTCGAAGAGGCGCAGCAGGGCGGCCAGACCACCCCTAGGCGCGGCCTAGACCTGGCCCGTGCCTAGGGTAGGTCTGGCCCACCAGGCGCCCCACCGACCTAAATCCTCTGGCTATTTATACATCTTCTCGGGAAAACGCTGGATACCCGAGGCTCCATCCACGAAAAGTTTCGTCGTGGCCGCCATCGCCGAACCCATATCGGAGGGTTCTGAAGCTCTTCCCGGCACCCTGCCGGAGGGGGAAATCATCGCCGGATGCATCTACATCGTCATGCCCGCCTCCTAAGTGATGCGTGAGTAGTTCATCCCTAGACTATGGGTCCATAGCAGTAGCTAGATGGTTGTATTCGCCACTTTGTGCTTCATGTATCGATCTTGTGAGCTATCCTACATGATCAAGATCATCTTTATGTAATCTATATGTTTGGTTTGCTGGGATCCGATGAATATTAAATACTATTGAGATTGATTATATGTTCATGTCATATGTTATTTGTGATCTTGCATGCTCTTCGTTGCTCGTAGAAACTCTGTCCAAGTGGACACTTGTGACTCCAAGAGGGGGTATTTATGCTCGATAGTAGGTTCATGCCTCTAGTTTTCTAGTAGAGTAACTTTATAACTTCTAAGATTGTAGATGTGTTGTTGCTACTAGGGAGGAAACAACAATGTTTTATCTAAGGGTAATTTTATTGTTTACTTTACACACATTACTTAATACGATAGTCTGTTGCTTGCAACTTTATACTGGAAGGGGTGCGGACGCTAACCTGAAGGTGTATTGTTAGTCATAGACGCAGTTGAATTACATGTATTATGTTGTAATGTCCAATATCAAATCTCATAGTAATCATCCTGTCATGTATGGTCGATATTCTTTCAATTGCCCAGCTGTAATTTGTTCACCCAACATGCTATTTCTTTATGGTGAGATACCTCTAGTGAACTGTGGACCCAGTCCTATTCCCTTTACTGATAAATTCAACGGTAATCCTATTCTGTTTACTTTGTGCAAACATGTCCTTCCATTCGATACGTCTAATCCTTTGTGTTCAGCAAACCGGTGAGATTGACAACCTCACTGTAAGTTGGGGTAAAGTACTTTGGTTGTGTTGTGTGCAGGTTCCATGTTGTTGCTGACGTCGGTAGTGCACCCTGCCACTAGTCAGTCAGCAACACCTTCAGAAGTCACGCCTTTCCCCTATTGGTCGATTAAACCTTGATTTCAAACTCAGGAAAAACTTGCTGCTGTGCTTATTACACCTTCCTCTTAGGGTTCCCCAACAGCGTGTCTGTATAAGATGAGCACACGCCATCAAGTTGTTTTCTGGCGCCGTTGCTGGGGAACGAATCAAGACACTCCATCAAGCCCCGTCAACCGCCATCAAAGTATTTTGTGGCGCCGTTGCCAGGAAGAAAGAGGATTTCTGCAAGGGGGTCTCTCATCTCCAATCTCTTTACTTTGTTATAGTTGCTTAGTTTACTTTATTTTGTTTTGTGTACTTCCATTATATCAAAAACACAAAAAAAATTATTTTACTTTTATAGTTGTCTTTATATCAAAAACACAAAAAATTAGTTTCTTACATAGTTACTATTTTGTTTTTAGTTTATTATGTTGATTCCTAAGTACGATCTGAAGGACCTATCTGTAGGTAGTGGTTCTATAATTGAGAAAGATAACATTAAAAAATTCTTCAATCATGTTAGTAAGCATAAAGATATCGACGATAAATCCCTGGTAGAACTTGCTCCTGATTATGAAACTGCTGCAGCTTATTTAGTTTAAATGTTGGAGGCTAGATTTATTAGCCTTAATCCTTTTATGCAGCAAATGTTTCTTAAACTCCATGAAATTGAGGATGATGAAAAGAAAGATTTTATCCTAGAAACTTTGCTTAGAGAATTTAAAGATGTGGTTATAGAAGTTAGGAATGTTTTTGACCGGTTTGAAAAGCTAGGCTCATGTGTAGATATCTTTGGTACACTTGACCAAACCAAAAGTAGCAGAGAAGGTAAAATACCAATAGCTTTCAAATTAGTAGCAATGCATGAAGCTTGGGAAAAGAATTTTGATTGGATTGTTCCTAAAAATATATTTGATGAAAGTAGTGAACATACAAGTGCAGAGAAAGGGTCTTATAAAACTCATATTGGTAAAATACAAATCTTTGTTGAAAAGACTTCTCGCATTGATCTTAATGATCCTTCACTTGATAATACTTGATGCTCGTATTTTACTGCGCCTAGCAGAAAGGCGTTAAAGAAAAGCGCTTATGGGAGACAACCCATATTTTATTTACAGTAATTTCTATTTTTATTGAGTCTTGGAAGTTATTACTACTGTAATGATCGCTCCTTATCATTTTTATTTTGTTTTTGTGCCAAGAATAGCCTCTAATAGGAAGAAAGTAATATTTGGGGAAGTTGTTGTCCTGAAAACAGATTCTGTGCTGTTACCACAAAAAATCGTATAAATACCCAGAGTGGAATTTCGAGTTGTTATTTGTATGCATATGACCCAAGTTATTATCTAACTTTAGTTAGTTGACCACTTTTCTAGATAAGCAACACTGGATTTTCAAAAAAATTGATCTTTACCTGTTGTTCTGTTTTAACAGATTTCTGCACTATTTGCATTTGCCTCTTAAATCTCTTTCTTTTTGAGTTCTTTCGGTCAAAGAGCTTTCTACAATAGCTTATGCTTTCATATATGTTTGATATATGTTTGTACTGAACACATGTGGATTTTTTTTTATTTTGATTGTACTAATGTTGCTAATGAAGAATTGTGTGAAGTTTTTGTTTGAAGGAAATTTTCAAGTGTAGGAAAAGAAGAATGATGTGATGAGATGAAGAATAGACAAAAACTCAAGCTTGGGGATGCCTCTGCACCCCAAGAAATATTCAAGAGGTACAAGCGTCAAAGCTTGGGGGGGGGGCATCCCCTCTTCATCAACAAAGCAACAGGTCATCTCTCTATGCGCTATATTTTTATTGCTTCATACGCTATGTGTTGTTTTTGGAGCATCTTTATTTTTATTTTTTTATTTTGTTTTGTTTTGTTTGCTGTAGCATATGTTGGATCCCGGCACATTTGTTTGGATAAATACCCGCTCCTTTTTAATTGCATAGAACGCTCTAGTTTACGTTGTTATTCTTGTGCGAGTGTTCTGATACGTCTCAAACGTATCTATAATTTCTTATGTTCCATGCTAGTTTTATGACAATACCTACATGTTTTGTTCACACTTTATGTCATATTTATGCGTTTTTCGGAACTAACCTATTGATGAGATGCCGAAGTGCCAGTTCCTGTTTTCTGATGTTTTTGGTTTTAGAAATCCTAGTAAGGAAATATTCTCGGAATTGGACAAAATCAACGCTCAACATCTTAGAATTCCACGAAGCTTCCAGAACACCCGAGAGCCACCAGAGGAGAGCCACAGGGGGCCCACACATGGGGCTGGCGCGGCCCAGGAGGGGGCGCGCCACCCTGTTGTGTGGCGGCTCCGAACCCCCTCCGACTCCGCCTCTTCGCCTATTTAAAGGTCCCTGACCTAAATCTTCGAGACGGAAAAGCCACGGTACGAGAAACCTTCCAGAGCCGCCGCCATCGCGAAGCCAAGATCTGGGGGACAGGAGTCTCTGTTCCGGCACGCCGCCGGGACGGGGAAGTGCCCCCGGAAGGCTTCTCCGTCGACACCACCGCCATCTTCATCAACGCTGCTGTCTCCCATGAGGAGGGAGTAGTTCTGCATCGAGGCTAAGGGCTGTACCGGTAGCTATGTGGTTAATCTCTCTCCTATGTACTTTAATACAATGATCTCATGAGCTGCCTTACATGATTGAGATTCATATGAGCTTTGTATCACTATTAGTCTATGTGCTACTCTTGTGATGTTATTAAAGTAGTCTATTCCTCCTTCACGGTGTAATGGTGACAGTGTGTGCATCGTGTAGTTCTTGGCGTAGGTTATGATCATAATCTCTTGTAGGTTATGGAGTTAATTATTACTATGATAGTATTGATGTGATTTATTCCCCCTTCATAGTGTAAAGGTGACAGTGTGTATGCTATGTTAGTACTCGGTTTAAGTTGCAAAGATCTATTATGCTCTAAAGGTTACTTAAATATGAATGCCGAATGTTGTGGAGCTTGTTAACTCCGGCATTGAGGTGCTCTTGTAGCCCTAAACAACGAATGGTGTTCATTATCAAACAAGAGTATATGTAGCACAAAGGAAGAGAACTTATTTATTTATGTGATCAATGTTGAGAGTGTTGATACGTCCAAAACGTATCTACTTTCCTGAACACTTTTGCTATTGTTTTGCATCTAATTTTTGTATTTTGGATGCAACTAACACGGACTAATGCTGTTTTCAGCAGAACTGCTCTGGTGTCTCGTTTTTGTGCAGAAATCCAACTTTCAGGAAAATCCTCGGAATTTATGCGAAAGGGCCTATTTTCCCAGAATATTGACGGAGCCAGAAGGGCAAGCCAGGTGGGGGCCCGAGGCCCCCACACACTAGGCCGGCGCGGCCCAGGAGGGGGGCGCGCCGCCCTATTGTGTGGCCGCCTCGGCTGGCCCCCGATGCCCTCCTTTGGACTACTTAACGCCTTCGACCTAAAAACGCACGGGGGGATAGAAGAAATCGCCAGAAACCATCCAGTACGCCGCCACCGTCGCGAAACTCCGTCTCGGGACCAGAAACTCCGTTATGGCACCTCGCCGGGACGGGGAATTGGAGGAGATCATCGCCATCATCACCACCGACGCCTCTCCATCGACCAGCCATGTTTCCCCATCCATGTGTGAGTAATTCCCCCGCTGTAGGCTGAAGGGGATGGTAGGGATTGGATGAGATTGGTCATGTAATAGCATAAGATTGTTAGGGCATAGTGCCTAGTGTCCGTAATCGGTACTTTTATGATATTGTTGCAACTTGTTATGCTTAATGCTTGTCACTAGGGCCCGAGTGCCATGATCTCAGATCTGAACATGTTATTGATTCATGAAGATATTCGTTGTTTATGATCTTACCTGCAAGTTGTATACACGTATTGTTGTCCGGAACCCGAGGCCCCAAAGTGATAGAAATTGGGACAACCGAAGGGGAAGGCAGTGATATGAGTATCACATGTGTTCACGGAGTGTTAATGCTTTGCTCCGGTGCTCTATTAAAAGGAGTACCTTAATTTCCAGTAGATTCCCTAGAGGCCCGGCTGCCACCGGCTGGTAGGACAAAAGATGTTGTGCAAGTTTCTCATTGCGAGCACGTACGACTATATATGGAACACATGCCTATTGATTGATTAGTACTTGGATACCGTTTTATTATTATCTGCAAATGCCCTGCTTTGATTGTTACATGAGTTTCTCTCATCCATGCAACGCCCGTTCATCCATCCCTGTGCCTACAGTATTTTAATCCTGCTGTTTACTATAATCACAACTGCTGTCTTTGTTACTCTGCTGCTGCTATTTCACTATCTGCATCGTTATAAAACTGTTACATTATCGATAAACTCTTGCGAGCAAGTCTGCTTTTCTGTGTGCAGCTGAATTGACAACTCCGCTGTTAAGGCTTTCAAGTATTCTTTGTCTCCCCTTGTGTCGAATCAATAAATTGGGTTTTACTTCCCGCGAAGACTGTTGCGATCCCCTATACTTGTGGGTCATCAAGACTATTTTCTGGCGCCGTTGCCGGGGAGCATAGCTTTATTTGGAAGTTCACTTGGATTGATATTGTTCGCTGCAAATTCTCCATCATGGGTAAACCTCGCGATACTAAAGTCGCCATATTACCATCCACTACAAGAAAAGATACAACTCTGAATACCTCTGCTGCTCTTGATTCACCATCTGTGATAAGTAAACTTGTTTCACCACCACAAGCTTCACATGCTGGTACTTCTGCTAGATCTGAAAATTCTTCTCATAATTTTGATGATGCCTCTGCTGTGCTTGATAATGATGGTTCGTTAGGATCTTTTCTAGATGCTACAATTGCTAGGTCTAGACAAATTGAAAATACTGAAACTCCTAATGAAAATGCTGCTACACCTGTTAATTCACCTGAGTCTTTTGAATACTCTAGTGATGATCTTGATGAAGATTATGTGGAACTTGATGATGATTTCATTGATAAATGCAATGCTACTACTGATGCAAGAAAAATTAAAAAGTTGCTTGCACAACATACTGTTAGATATAAACTGTCTCCTGATCCTAAGTTTGCCACATCTCCTATAAACATTAAGGATAAGGATTATGATTTTTCTCTTGATCTATCTCATATAGCTATTGTGGAGAAAACACCTTTTTGTGGTACTGAAAAAGAAAGTGATGTAGAACACATGATTGAGCTATCTACTTTGAGTAGCTTGTTTTCTGATGATGTTAAGAAGCATACTTATTTCGTTGCTAAAATTTTCCCTTTCTCATTAAAGGATGATGCTAAAACTTGGTATAATAGTTTGCCACCTGATTCTATTAATAGTCCAAAATAATTGCTTGATGTTTTCTTCCGGAAATACTTTCCTGCTAGTGCTCAACATATTGCTTTGCAGAGAATTTATAATTTTGATCAGGAAGATGGAGAGAAATTGCCTGAGGCTTGGGCGAGATTTTGCTCTCTTATTAGAGCTCGGCCTGAACATGATTTGGAAAAGCATGATTTACTTGACATATTTTATAGTGGATTAACCATTGAGTCTAGGGCATACCTAGATAGTTGTGCTGGTTGTGTTTTCAGGAAAAGAACTCCAGACGAAGCCGAAGAATTATTGGCTAAAATAGGCCGGAATCATGATGATTGGTCTACACCTGAACCAACCCCGACACTAATATTGAAGAAGAGGGGTGTGATTAAATTAAATGATGAAGATATGAGGGAAGCCAAGAAGTCTCTTAAAGAGAAGGGTATTAAATCCGAAGACGTGAAGAATTTACCTCCCATAGAAGATTTATGTAAGATAACTTCCCCTTCATCCATGATTGAGGTACACTCTCTTCAACGCTTTACTAGGGAAGATATTCCATATTCAAAACCTCCTGCTCAATGCTTAGATGAGTTTGATAATTATATTGTTAAGCAAAATAATTTTAATATGAGAATAGAGAATCATTTAATGGAAAATTCTCGAGCTATTAGTGAATTGCATGGTATTGTGGAGAGAACCTCCAATGATGTTAAGATGCTTTGTAAACATTTTCATATGGTTCAAACTCAAATTGATCAACTCACTAAAGTGCAAAATGACTTGTTGAAAAATAATTCTAAAGAAAAACATGCTTATGAAGTAACAACTAGAGGCGGTGTTTCTACCCAGGATCCTCTATATCCTGAAGGGCATCCCAAAAGAGTTGAACAAGATTCTCAACGAATTGAAACTAGTGCTCCATCTAAGAAAAAGAAGAAGAAACAAAAAACTGTTGTAGAATCCTCTGAGCCTGTTAATGATCCTAATAGTATTTCTATTTCTGATGCTGAAACTGAAAGTGGTAATGAACATGATAAAGATAACGATAAGAATGATGCTTCTGATGAAGAAGAGGTTGAAGAAGAACCTGAAAAGCATGCTAAAAATAAAAAGTACACTAAAGAAGATTTTATTGCTAAGAAACATGGTAATGAAAGAGAACCTTGGGTTCAAAAGCAAATGCCTTTTCCTGCTAAGAAACTAAAATCAAAGGAAGAAGAACACTATAATAAATTTTGTGATTGGATGAAACCTTTATTCCTGCAAATCCCTTTGACTGATGCTATTAAATTGCCTCCTTATTCAAAGTATATGAAAGATATTGTCTCTAACAAAAGGAAAATTCCTAATGAGGAGATTTCCACTATGCTTGCTAATTATTCTTTCAATGGTAAGGTTCCAAAGAAGCTTGGCGACCCAGGTATACCAACTATTCCTTGTTCTATTAAGAATAATTATGTTAGAACTGCTCTATGTGATTTGGGAGCGGGTGTTAGTGTTATGCCTTTTTATCTTTATAAGAGACTTTATTTAGATAAGTTGATACCAACTGATATATCTTTGCAAATGGCTGATAAATCTACTGCTATTCCTGTTGGTATATGTGAGGATGTTCCTGTTCAAGTTACTAATAACTGCTTGATATTAACTGATTTTGTTGTGTTGGAAATGCCTGAAGATGATAATATGTCTATTATTCTTGGGAGACCTTTTCTTAACACCGCAGGGGCTGTTATTGATTGCAATAAAGGAAAAGTTACTTTCAATGTTGATGACAGGGAGCATACCGTTTATTTTCCCAAGAGGTTTGAGAAAGCATGTGGAGTTAATACAATTTCTAATGTGAGAACTATCAAAGTGGGAACCATTGATTGTCCTATATATGAGCCTGAACAAGGATATCAAAATATTATGATTGGATCAATGTCAATACAATTCAAGGTAACATGATTGATTTGAGGTTTAATTCTTCTTATGTTATGTAAAATTTATTTGGTGGCAAGACTTGATCACCCTTGTTAACAAATTCATTTTATATGCATAGAAGAGCTAAACAACATCTCTTTCTTCCTCCACTTGATCTACTTGCTGTAGCACTTTTGTTTTGCAAAGTTCTTTAGTTAATTAGAGATTTCAAAATCTTTTTCTGCCCAGTAATAATAAATTTAACACCCAGAAAAGTGCATTTTTCAAAGTTTTCAAAAATTCACAAAAATTATACCATTGGTCCTATTTTTCGACGAGGCACCTGGGAACACCTGGGGATGACCAGTGGGGCACCCTAGGGTGGCACCTCACAGGCCGGCGCGGCCAGCAAGGGGGGTGCGCCACCCTATTGTTTGGGCCCCTCCTTGCCCCACTTCTTCATCTCTTTCACTCATTGCACTCTCTCTCCCGAAAAAACTCGCACCAGATTTCTCTCACTCGCGTTTCTGCTAAAGAGCTTAAGATTTCTCGATCTCTTTGCTCAGCCTAGATTTCTGTCTGAAATTTGGCACATTTGCTCTCCGGTATGTAACTCCTCCGATTATCCAAGTAGAATTTTGTTTGGTGGAGTATATCTTGAATATTTTGCTGTTGTAGGTAACATGTTTAGTGAGCTTGCATGCTTGTTCTAAGTGGTAAAAACTAGTTTTGATGCATGATTAGTACTCTAGCAAGTTCCTATGATAGTTTCCCTCAATTATATGTCACCAAATCAAATTTTATATTGTTTGTTGAAAAATTTCAGAAAATGGAAAGGAGTAGGCACCAACTCAACCAACAAGAATTGGAGGTGCAACAGGTTATGAGAGTTCACCGCGAAGAAGGAGTATACCCCTCTTACTATCCGTGCGTTGATTTTATGAGAAGTGCAGGAATCTTGCAAGATGTTCAAAGTCTAATCTGTCGTGCAGGGTTGGATGATTTTGTTGTTGGTGAACCATGCCAATATGCAAAATTGACTATGTCTGTAGTGCAGGATTTTGAATTCAATTGGTCGCGATCTAACCCCATGGTTCGGTACAAAATTTATAATAAAACTGTCAACTTGCCATTCAATGATTTTTGTGCAGCAATTAGAGTGCCGCAATGGAGATCATGCGAGAAGATAAGGGGATCGCCGCAAGAGTTCTTGGACCTCTTCAAGATGATTTGTCATGGAAGAAGCTTCTCAGAGGATGGTGGTAAAATCAGTAGCATTCAACTCCCAGCTATTCGCTACTTTGCTTATTTCATCACCAAGTGCGTTCTAGCTAGAAAGAATGGAAGTAAATTATCTATCCAGGATTTAGCTTTTCTAGCTGCTGCATTGCATGGTAATAAGACCTATAATTTTGGTGCTTTGATAGCTTCTAGACTTGCCACTAACCGTGAGAAGGCGGAATTGGTGGAGGTCTCATCGCCTCCCGTTTATTAGCTATGCATGGTGTAGAACCTCACCATCTCGATATTCAGCTTCCCATAGAGAAACTTGACATAGTCTCCATGATTAAGCATGAATTTGTTTCTGACTCATCCAATTTGAGTAACCTGTCTTACAGAATAACATTTTACAAGAAAACTTGGAGAACAACTAAGAAAACTGAAAAACTAGTAGGATTGCCTGCACCTGTTCTATTTAACCTTGATTCCAGGGAGGATTGGTCAGTCACGAAAGGTGCACTGAATGCAAACATAGAGGGAGGAGGCCATCGTGCAAGAGACAACACGGAGGAGGCCGAGGAACACCTCGATTCGTCATCCGATGCAGCAAGTTCTTCGCATCAACAAGTTGGGCATGAGGAGCCTTCACGCTTTTCTTCTGCATCGGGACCTTACTATGACTACGCCATGTATGATCCACCGGCGTGGAACCCAGACCCTCGCTGGGGTTGATCTCCACTTAGGCCAAAAGCCTAAGCTTGGGGGGAGGTATACCGGCATCACTCATTCTTTGCATATTATGGTTGCTGGATACTTGTACATACTTTTTTAGTTTCTTTAAGTGGTTTTCTAATAAGAGGGAGATGATATTTGGGGAAGTGCTGCCTGAAAACAGATTCTGGACTGTTACTAAAAAAATTCGTGCGCACAGCCAGAATGTTATTTTGAGTTGCAAATATTTGTGCATGTTCCCCAGATTGTTATCTAACTTTCATTAGTTGAGAACTTTTCGAACTGAGCAACGGAAGATTTTTGTAAAAATCGATTTCTGTACTGCTGTCAGGTTTTGGCAGATTTCTGCCACCCTGCTTTTCTGTGTTTCTTCTAGTTTTCATTCTCTTGTTTTTGCTTTGTTTCTTTCCTAAAACACAAAAAGACCAAAAATATTTCTGTTGTTTCTCTTTACTGTTTGTTATCTTGGTTTCTTGCTTTCATTTTGCTTTATTTGCTATCGTTGGTTTGCTATAAGAAAATCCAAAAAGATTTTGCTTTGTTTGCTTGTTTCCTTTTGTTCTTGTTTCTAATTCGAAAATACCAAAAATATTTGCTGTTCTTCTTTGGTTTTGTAAAGTTCGTTATGAGTTCAATGGTCTTCGGTGGCTGGAGCGTGGTTTTCATTCCATATTATTCAAGCTACACAAGTGAAAAGGCAATAATGACGATCTACGACAATCCGATTGTGGTGAGAGGCTGGTATGAACTCTATTTGTTTTCATTTTTGTACATATACTCATCCATGTGAGCATGCTTAGTTGGTTCATATGAGATATATGTCATTTAAGAAATTCTAGTAGTTCATGATCTCTCATGTTTAGTTCCAATTTATTAATATGAGTAGCATGTCATAAATATTTGCTTGCATTGCTTTATTCATAGATAGATATGACATTGTGGTATCCTCCTATGAATAATCCACTTGAATCAACTTGGCACATGCTCACGCATGCATATGACTGAACGAAAGTCAATTAAGCCTCGATGATTTACTTCACCTCAGAGTTCTTGTATCACTTTTATGCCTCCGTTAATTTATTTTGCCGCAAGCATGATTATGACAGTTACTGCTCTCTTGATTGTCGCCTCCCAGTCTATTGCTAGCCTTCACTTGTACTAAGCGGGAACGCTGCTCGTGCTTCCAAACCCCTGAAAACCAAGTTATTCCAGAGTGTCCACCATAAATACCTATGCATGGCATTTCAAACCATTCCAAGTAAATTCTCATGTGCTACCTTTAAAACCTTCAAAATGCTTCTCAATTTGTGTTTATGTTTTATAGCTCATGAGGAAGTATGTGGTGTTTATCTTTCAATCTTGTCATTTACTCCGGACGGACTTTCACCAATGGACTAGTGGCACATCCACTTATCCAATAATTTTGCAAAAAAGAGCTGGCAACGGGGTTCCCAGCCCCAATTAATTAACTTTCATAAATTTACAAATAGACACTCCTCCATGGTATGTGATTGTTGGTCGGCACCCGAGGATTCGGTTAGCCATGGCTTGAGAAAGCAAAGGTGGGGAGGAGTGTCATCTAAATAGAACTAAAACAAAAAGGCACTCCTTCATGGTATGAGATTGTTGGCAGGCACCCGAGGATTCGGTTAGCCATGGTTTGTGAAAGCAAGGTTGGAAGGAGTGCCACCCAAAAAAATAAAATTTCATGGGAGCCGCTCTTGAAAGTCTGGTTGATGAGGTAGTTAGAGTACCCATTACCATTCGTTGACAACAACAAACACCTCTCAAAATTATTTTACTCCTGTTTTACAAATGAAAAGCTCTAGCACATGTTAATCCCTGCTTCCCTCTGCGAAGGGTCAATCTTTTACTTTTACATTGAGTCTCCATCCTTTCTTTGAGCACTTTCTTGAGAGCACAACTGTCATTCTTAGTATAATATGCTTGTCCCAAAATGTGATTAATGGTGATATAACTTTGATGCTTTTATCTTTGATAAATCTCCACTTCCATTCTTTCCATGAACCTCAAAGGTGCCCAAGCATTTATGTTTTGCTGTACAAATATGGGTAAGTGAGATACCACTTTATCATATCCTTTTATGAACATTGCAATCCTGCTGATAGACATGATTCATGATGCTTATTATTAATTTGTTGGTATCTTTTCCATGATTGATATAGCTATTAGATGATTTTATTTGCATGTACCTTATTATGAATTGCTTAAGTACTTGCCATATCATGAGAATATTTACATCATATGAACAAATGTGTTCGTGAAAGTTCTTTTATCGCACTCAGTTGTTAACTGAATTGCTTGAGGACAAGCAATAAGCTAAGCTTGGGGGGAGTTGATACGTCCAAAACGTATCTACTTTCCCGAACACTTTTGCTATTGTTTTGCCTCTAATTTGTGTATTTTGGATGCAACTAACACGGACTAACGCTGTTTTCAGCAGAACTGCTCTGGTGTCTCGTTTTTGTGCAGAAATCCAACTTTCAGGAAAATCCTCGAAATTTATGCGAAAGGGCCTATTTTCCCAGAATATTGACGGAGCCAGAAGGGCAAGCCAGGTGGGGGCCCGAGGCCCCCACACACTAGGCCGGCGCGGCCCAGGAGGGGGGCGCGCCGCCCTATTGTGTGGCCGCCTCGGCTGGCCCCCGACGCCCTCCTTTGGACTACTTAACGCCTTCGACCTAAAAACGCACGGGGGGATAGAAGAAATTGCCAGAAACCATCCAGTACGCTGCCACCGTTGCGAAACTCCGTCTCGGGACCAGAAACTCCGTTCTGGCACCTCGCCGGGACGGGGAATTGGAGGAGATCATCGCCATCATCACCACCGACGCCTCTCCATCGACCAGCCATGTTTCCCCCATCCATGTGTGAGTAATTCCCCCGCTGTAGGCTGAAGGGGATGGTAGGGATTGGACGAGATTGGTCATGTAATAGCATAAGATTGTTAGGGCATAGTGCCTAGTGTCCGTAATCGGTACTTTTATGATATTGTTGCAACTTGTTATGCTTAATGCTTGTCACTAGGGCCCGAGTGCCATGATCTCAGATCTGAACATGTTATTGATTCATGAAGATATTCGTTGTTTATGATCTTACCTGCAAGTTGTATACACGTATTGTTGTCCGGAACCCGAGGCCCCAAAGTGACAGAAATTGGGACAACCGAAGGGGGAGGCAGTGATATGAGGATCACATGTGTTCACGGAGTGTTAATGCTTTGCTCCGGTTCTCTATTAAAAGGAGTACCTTAATTTCCAGTAGATTCCCTAGAGGCCCGGCTGCCACCGGCTGGTAGGACAAAAGATGTTGTGCAAGTTTCTCATTGCGAGCACGTACGACTATATATGGAACACATGCCTATTGATTGATTAGTACTTGGATACCGTTTTATTATTATCTGCAAATGCCCTGCTTTGATTGTTACATGAGTTTCTCTCATCCATGCAACGCCCGTTCATCCATCCCTGTGCCTACAGTATTTTAATCCTGCTGTTTACTATAATCACAACTGCTGTCTTTGTTACTCTGCTGCTGTTATTTCACTACTGCTACTGCTATAAAACTGTTACTACTGATAAACTCTTGCGACCAAGTCTGTTTCCAGGTGCAGCTGAATTGACAACTCCGATGTTAAGGCTTTCAAGTATTATTTGTCTCCCCTTGTGTCGAATCAATAAATTGGGTTTTACTTCCCGCGAAGACTGTTCCGATCCCCTATACTTGTGGGTCATCAAGTGTCCACTAGTGAAAGTATGAACCCTAGGCCTTGTTTCCAAATACTGCAATCATCGCTTGTTTACTGTTTTACTGCATCTTTACTTCCTGCAATATTACTACCATCAACTGCACGCCAGCAAGCACTTTTCTGGCGCCGTTACTACTGCTCATATTCATTCATACTACTTGTATTTCACTATCTCTTCGCCGAACTAGTGCACCTATACATCTGACAAGTGTATTAGGTGTGTTGGGGACACGAGAGACTTCTTGTATCGTGATTGCAGGGTTGCTTGAGAGGGATATCTTTGACCTCTTCCTCCCTGAGTTCGATAAACCTTGGGTGATCCACTTAAGGGAAACTTGCTGCTGTTCTACAAACTTCTGCTCTTGGAGGCCCAACACTGTTGATACGTCTCAAACGTATCTATAATTTCTCATGTTCCATGCTAGTTTTATGACAATACCTACATGTTTTGTTCACACTTTATATCGTTTTGATGCGTTTTCTGGAACTAACCTATTGACGAGATGCCGAAGGGCCAGTTGCTGTTTTCTGTTGTTTTTGGTTCCAGAAAGGCTGTTCGGGCAATATTCTCGGAATTCGACGAAACGAAGACCCAACATCTTATTTTTCCCGGAACCTTCCAGAAAGTCAAAGGGGGACCAGAGGGGAGCCCTGGGGGCCCACACGCCAGGCCGGCGCGGCCCAGGGGGGGCGCGCCCCCCTATTGTGGGGAGGTCTCGTGGCCCCTCCGACTCCGACTCTTTGCCTATTAAAGCCGCCCTGACCTAAAACATCGACACGGATTGACGAAAACACCAGAAAGCCTTCCAGAGCTGCCGCCATCGCGAAACTCCAATTCGGGGGACAGAAGTCTCTGTTCCGGCACCTTGCCGGGACGGGGAATTGCCCCCGGAAGCCATCTCCACCGCCATCTTCACCGCCATCGCTGTCTCCATGATGAGGAGGGAGTAATTCTCCCCCGAGGCTGAGGGCTCTACTGTAGCTATGTGGTTCATCTCTCTCTTTGTGATCTAGTTGTGTTACTCTGGTGATGTTATTAAAGTACTCTATTCCTCCTTCATGGTGTAATGGTGACAGTGTGTGCATCGTGAAGTACTTGGCATAGGTTATGATCATAATCTCTTGTAGGTTATGGAGTTAATTATTACTATGATAGTATTGATGTGATTTATTCTCCTTTCATAGTGTGATGGTGACGGTGTGCATGCTATGTTAGTACTTGGTATAATTGCAATGATCTATCATGCACTCTAAGGTTATTTAAATATGAACATCGAATGTTGTGGAGCTTGTTAACTCCGGCATTGAGGTGCTCTTGTAGCCCTACGCAATTAATGGTGTTCATCATCCAACAAGAGAGTGTAGAGTGGTTTTATTATGTGATCAATGTTGAGAGTGTCCACTAGTGAAAGTATAATCCCTAGGCCTTGTTTCCGAATATCGAATCTCCGTTTATTTACTGTTCTATTGCATGTTTACTCGCTGCCATATTTTATTCAGATTGCTATTACCACTCATATACATCCATACTACTTGTATTTCACTATCTCTTCGCCGAACTAGTGCACATATACATCTGACAAGTGTATTAGGTGTGTTGGGGACACAAGAGACTTCTTGTATCGTGATTGCAGGGTTGCTTGAGAGGGATATCTTTGACCTCTTCCTCCCTGAGTTCGATAAACCTTGGGTGATCCACTTAAGGGAAACTTGCTGCTGTTCTACAAACCTCTGCTCTTGGAGGCCCAACACTGTCTACAGGAATAGAAGCGTGCGTAGACATCAAGCACTTTTCTGGCGCCGTTGCCGGGGAGGTAAGGTAAAAGGTATTCACATCCTCCGACTACTAAGCTATTTTCTAGCACTGTTGCCGGTGTGTGAGTGCTCGAAGCTATTTCCTTTAGATCCTGCAATTGCATCTTTTTGTTTCTTGTTTTACACTAGTAAGGCATAATGGAAAATAACAATGAGCTTCTTAATCTTTTTCCTAAGTTAGAATTGTTTGATGCGAAAATTAAAAAACCTATGGAACCTTATTTGCATGCTAGTAGCGATGTTATTAGTATGAATGCAATTACTGCTAATGCTATGGAGAAGTCTAAGCTTGGGGAAGCTGGTTTTTGTGATCTTTTTAGCTTCCCATCTTTAGGGGAGAAAATTTGCTCTGATAATACTTTATCTCCCATATGCGATAACTCTAATGATGCTTGTGATATTTTAAATCCACCTACTGAAAGTATTCCATATAAAATACCTATGAAAATTATTGAACGTGTTATGGATAATCGCTATGAAGGGGATGGAACTGTCCATCCTGGAGATCATTTACTGTTTTTGCATGAATTATGCGGGTTATTCAAGTGTGCAGGTATCTCTATGGATGAAGTGAAGAAGAAATTATTATCTATGTCGTTGTCTAGTAAAGCGGCGCATTGGTATAAACTGCTGAAGGATGAGCATTCTCTTGATTGGAAGGATATTATGCCTCTATTTTATTCTAAATTCTATCCTCCAAGTGAAATTCACAAAGACCGAAACCGAATATACAATTTCTGGCCTCATGATGGAGAGAGTATTGCCCAAGCATGGGAGAGATTGAAGTCTTTAATGCTCAAATGCCCCAATCATGAGCTTCCTGGTAATATCATCATTGATAATTTCTATGCAAGACTTTCTTTTCAAGATAAAACCTTGCTGGATACTGCTTGTTCTGGATCATTCACGCGCAATAAAGAAGAGTTTAAATGGGACCTTCTTAATCGGATTTAGGAGAACGCTAAAGATTGGGAGAACGACAAAGGTAAAGAATCAGGTATAAACTATGATTATGAATGCATTGAAACTTTTATGGATACTGGTAAATTTCGAAATATGAGTGCTACCTATGGTCTTGACTCTCAAGTTGCTGCAAATCTTTATAAAGCTTTTGCCTCTCATTTTGAATTGCCTAGGAAGAATTTTGATAAGTATCATGAACCTTTTAAAGAGGCTTGTATGAAGGATGAAATTGTTGTTAATGATTGCAATAAACATTCTCAAACTCCTAAGAATGCTATTTCCTATAAGCATGTTAATTTTTGTGGAATGCATAGACCTTGTGGAATTAATCAAATCGAAGATGAATATTGTATCCATCATACTAATGAAAAAACTAGAAAGTGGTCTAGGGCGCTAGATGATCTTGGTAAAAAAGTTTGTGTCCTCTATCCTTTTATTTGTGAACTTTGCCATAGAGTGGGTCATTTTAATTTTCATTGATCCTCCAATGATAATTTGAACCCCATGAGTGCTGCAAATTTGTATTGTGATGATGAAATTACTCCTAATCAGCATGATGAACTTACTTTATTTTTGTGGTGTGAAGAGTTATCAAGAAAAATTTCTTTGTTAGATATTAACGATCTTGATGTTGATGATGTCCTGCATGGGTGTTTTTCTTATTTCATTGATAATTGCCATACAAAATATTTTAGAAGATGACACCTTGCCAAAATATGATAGGACCGCTGTGTGTTTCAAACTTATTAATGAAAAGGAGGAATCCTCCCAAGTTTCTTCTATTGTTTCTGGAAATAAAGCAGGTTATGTGGAGAAGCCTCTCATCAAGCCTCTCCCTCCTAAAGAAGGGAACGAGGAGAAGGAGGAGGAGAAGAAGAAGAAGAAGAAGAAGGGAACGAAGAAGAAGAAGAAGAAGGGGAATAAAAAGAAAGAGGTAACAGCATATCCCCGCGTGTATGAGATAACGATAGGGAACCGTAAGTATGTTGCTCCTGATGATTATTATGATAATGAATCTGAGTACAATGATCTTCCTATGCCCTTTACCTACATTAGTGATCATGATTTGAAAGAGCACACTACTTTTGATATTGCAAATCTCTGGGAAACTAATTCTGAAAATGATAATGTTAATAATTGCCATAGTATCAGTACTATCCATGCGTCCTCCCATAATGATATAGAAAGCTCTAAGCTTGGGGATGAGGTGTTTGAAAATCCTTTTGCTACTGATCATTATATGTTTGATACATCTCCTTCTATGTCGTCGTGGTGAACAGACAGATGCCATAGGATGGCTTAAGTTGGGGCCGAATGGACGCTAGAGGATTCGGGGGAGGGTTTGTGATTAGATGGGATGAACTTCCGGATGGTTTCCTCAAGAACTTAGCCAAGGCTAGAGGTTGAAGAAGAAAGACACAAGGAAGAACTCGCTCTAGATCACCTTCTTTATTGATCTCCACAGGTTACAAGTTTCTCAGTACATGTGTTCGTCTAAACCTAGCTCTCTTCGTCCGTGCGTCTCTCTCTGTATGGAGGGCTGCCCCCTCTCCTTATATAGGGGAGAGGGTGGCTTACAGGGCAAGAAACCCTAATGGCATCTTTGACTAGACAAACTACTTTACAAAGCTACTTTAATCATAGATGAGACTGGGGTCTCCTTTAATCAGGGATGCTGACGTCCTCCGGCTTCTTTCATCGTCATCCTCCTCTTTATCGTCAGCCCTTCGTTTAAAGCTACTTTGCTTAGCTCATCTTTGTCTTCTAGCTCTGGAGAGGATCTTTGACCAGTCCTGCCGACTTGCTCTACTTTCCGGTAGCCCGGTGTCTTTCCTATCCGGTTCCGGTATACCTCTCCTGAGGATACCGGCTTAGCCCCGCTTAGCCAAACGCTTATCTTGTGCTCCGGTATAAACATTAAACCGGTATCTTGATGGCTCAAACCATCCGGTTTGGCATGCCTTTGGCATACCGGGGGTCATCCCCCCAACATTAGTCCCCGAAGCTGGTATAGTCTGTCGGATTCTATCTAACAGACCATGCCAGGTTCTCACGTCTTTGGATACCGGTTTAATCTATCCGGCGCTTAACTTAGATCCGACATCTTTGCCCGGACCCACGTTTTTTCTCTTGCAAGGCATTTTCCGGTATCTTATCCTCCGGCATCTTAGTCATTAAACACCTCCTCGGCGAAGTTGAGAATATCTTGGGCCCCGCGCCTGTCGGTGACATGCACGCTGTGACTGACTTGTCAGTGTCAGGGGTCACTTCCCTTCGGCTTCCGCGCGCGCATTAACTGCCTCATAGCGAATCCTAGCCTCCGCTCTGGATCCGTGTGCACTTCCCTGTGGCCTTCTATTTTTACGCGTGTATCGCCACGCCACGTGGTGGCCTGTGGAGCGAACCGTCGCGGCCCACGATCCGAACCACCGAGGCCCAGCGGTTTTCGGCCCACTTCTTCCTCTTCCCTTATAAGGCGAAACCGCTCCTTCTTCTTCCTCTCCTCGCATTCTCCACTTCTTCGCGCATAGTGCTTTTGCCCTCTGCGCCTCCGCCGCTCTGTTCGCCATTCGAGCTCCGCCGCCCGACGAACTTCCGCTGCTGCTCCGCCGGACGCCGCTGAACTTCACCGCGTGAAGAACCTCCGCGGCGCTCCTATCGCAGTTGCGGCATTGACATTTCCTCGAGCTCTTCCTCACCTCGCCGTCGATGGACCTCCTCGCCGACCTTAGGCTCACCATCCCTCCGGCGAACCTTTTCTTCCGCAACTCCGCCGCCTCAGGTTAGGCCCGATACCTCTTTACCTCTTCTCTCTTAGCTTTCCAGATCTTGGGCCGGTAGAGTATTTATTCCCTCTTTGTTTTGCTTTTTCTCTTACTCGTAGATCTTCGCGTGAGGGTCTTTCTGGGGAAAACTGTTTTTCGGTAGATTCCGGTGTCGCCCAGATCTACATGTCTAGCGAAGAATCTCTTCTTGCCTCCTCCTCTAGTAGTCAAGGCAGTATGACCTCCGACGGGTTAACTGAAGATCTTGCCCGGATGGAAACAGAATCCAACAAGGATCAAGAGGTCGGCACCTCCCGCCCGGCCCCCGGAAGGGATCTTTCCGGTATCACACGCGGAGCCTGGAGAGGTTCCGACGTGACTCAACGCGAGATTGACTGGCTTTACCGGTCTAGGAGGATACCGGAAGGGGTCTCCTGCCGGATTCCTGGTGACGAGATCGAACCGGCGCTCAATCCTGGTGAGGTTGTCGTCTTCCTTGCTCACTTCGAGCGTGGCTTCGGCCTCCCCGCCTCCGATTTCTTCCGCCAATTCCTTGATTTCTATCAACTCCAGCCTCACCACCTTCCCGGCAATGCCGTCTTTTATCTTTCTTGTTTTGTGGCCTTCATGGAAGGCTACATTGGCATCTGTCCCGCTCGCGAGACGTTTGCACGCTTCTTCTCTCTCCGGATCAACTCGGTCCAGGGCAAGGACATTCCCAAGCCCAAACCCCCCGTACAATGCGGGTCTTGTATCATCGGCTCCCGCCAAGGGAGCCCCTTTTTTAAGTTCAACGGCCTCGAGTCCTGCCGCTTGTGGCAGACAATGTTCTTCTACGTGAAGAACGAGAGCGCCACTGATCTCATCAACTTGCCGCCCTTCAACCCGGCGCCACCCGCCAAGATCAACTGGAACTACAACCCTGGTACGGATCACAGAGAGACAAACCGGGTGGTACGCTTCATGTTGAAGCTGATGAACGAAACCAACATCTGCTCCGACGATATCATCCGCGCCTTCATCAGCCGCCGGGTGCTTCCCCTCAAGCGTCGCGTTCACAAGATGAGCGAGATGTACGGCCCTGGCGACCCCACCAAGATCATCGGCCTGCCCTTGAGCAAGGCAGATGTGGTCCTGAAGGCTAGCCAAATATGCCAAACGGACATGCCGGTTGACTGGGAATGGGGCCTCCGGCCTCTCAGTTCCACTAATCCTCCAACCCAAGAAGTAAGAATTTACGCAACTCGGATCGGTTTACCGGTAACTTTCATACTATGGCTAATTGTTTTTCTTGCTTGCTTTCAGGCCAAGGACCGCTTCCCTCGCATTGACTCAGACCGGCGAGGCCCCTGCCGGAAGCGTGCCCTGGACAAGTTTGACCCGGACCCCGTCATCGGTTGGCAGGATCTGAAGATGGGCCGGACTCCAGCCTCGCGCCTGGGCAAGTCTCCACCAGAACCATCCGGTTCGTCCGACGACCTGACCTTGCTTGAGGTAGCTTTTCTTTTTGATCTCTCATATTTTTCTGTTACCTATCTCCTTCTGTAGAGGTTTCCTCAGCTAGCCCCGAACTACAGGTCCATGAGCACGTTGCTCCCCTGGGGGCCGAGGCAGGCAACGAGTTTGTGGAGAAACTCGTGGCCCAAGGCCAGAAGAACAAGGCTCCGGCTGCTGACGCCGGCTCTAGCCAAGCTCGTCCTGCCAAACGCCCTCGGACTGAAGTCCTTGGGGGAAAAGAGGTTGGCACGAAGCGCTACAAGCATAAGCGGATGTCGGTTTCTTCCGGGTAAGTTCCTTGTTTCTCTTTTTGCTTATTTCGTTCTTACCAAGTTCTTTTCCGGTTGCTTTTTCCCAACCCTTTCTTTTTCTCTCTTTCAGCCCCGCGCTCCAGCTTGGCTCCAAGCCGGAGGGCTCTGCCGGCTCGGCAAGGACCTCAACTCCTCCTCCTCACTCAAGCCCGGCGCCATCTGGTGCCGGCAACACCTCTGCCTCCCCTGCGGGAGGCACTACAAGTTCGGGGCGCGTGGCCCCTACACCGCCAGCTCACCGCGCGGAGGAGGATCTTATCTCCCCTCCTGAGACCCAAGACACCGGCGCCAGCAACACCGGCGCCGACGACGAAACTGCCGGGCGGGCGGAACCTTTCGTTCCTCCCCCCCCCCCCCGAAGAAGAAGAAGAAGAAGTAGCCAAGCTCTTCCCCCACCAAGGTCACGCCGGATACTTCCGCGCCGGCCTCCTCTGCACCGCACCCGGAAGCTCTTAGCCTTGAGCCTACCGGGACTACTCCAACGCCGCCACCAAGCCAAGGACCCTCTGCGTCCAAGCCAAAGCCGCCGCCGGAGACTCCCAAGATCACCAAGTTCTTGAAGCCGGGGGCGTCCCGCGGAAAGGCCGTGGATGGCAGCGCATCAACCGGCCCGTAGTCTCTAGTGCTGCATGTCGGGCCTGCCGCTGCCGCGGTCCCAGAGAAACCTTCCGGCCTCTTAGGCCGGATTGTTGAGCTAAAGCGCGAGGGCAAGGACCTGGGGCACCTTCTTCCCTATGCCAAAAAATGGAACGATGCGGACATCTCTGCATCCACCCGCGGTTTGGGGAAGGACCGCCTTCCAGCGCCAGATCCCGCTGGGCCTCGGTCCACTGAAGAACACTTCATGCGGCTCAAGCGTGCCGTGAAGGAGTTCGACAGTGCTTGGTACGACGCCACCAGCAACGTGGTGGTAAGTTTCGCCAACTTTGTTGTAACTTTTTGCTGATGTCGGTTTCTCTCTTTCCGGATCTTGTCTATCCTCCCAGTCCCCGAGTTTCGTGTTGAGAGCGTAGCTCTTAGCGCAAAACTTAAGTAGAAACGCGCGAAACCGGCATAGCTAGTCCCCGAGTTTCGGGTTGATAACATGGTTTCTCTCTTTCTCACAATTATCTTCTTTGAACAGAGCACCGCGGATGCCCGGAAGCAGCTCTTCGAGGAGCTTCTGTGGGAGCATCGGGACCTTGCCGAGGCCCACAGCCACTGCCAAGGTTTGTTTCTTTTCTTTTCCTCCGGCATCTTTTCACCGGAATGTTTTCTGTTTTAACACTTACGCATCTTTTGTTCCACAGCTGTTCCGGAAGCTACCATTGAGGCCCTCAAGGTCCAGATTGCCACTCTTGGAGGTGTCACTTTTATCTCTTCCGGTTGACTCGTTCTTTTTTCATTTTATCAGTTGCCACTTGCTAACACCCTCCTTTCCGGTGTCTAGGCGAAAAAGAGCAGCTCATCAAGGAGCACCAAGAGGCATTGGATGCCCAGAAGACCGCCTCGAGGGATCTTAAGGAACAAGCTATGCAAGCCGCGCTCCAGCATGACCAAGCTCTGAAGGATGCCCAGGCTGCAGCCGAGGCCAGGCTGGCGGAGGTCGTGTAGGATTCCACGAACTCCAACACGGTGCTGATGACGGAGCTGGAGGAGGAAAGGAAGGCGCGGAAGGCAGCGGAGCACCGTATTGAGGTCCTGACCACTGATCATAAAGAATATGATTGGCTGGTTATGCAGATCGATGCGCTGGCTCTCCGTAAGTCCTTGCCTTATCCCTTCTTTCGCTTATAAGCTTTCTCTTTTTGAAAATACATCCGTGTTCCTTTTCCTTTCGGCAGACTGTTTTCCGGTATCTTGTGCTTATGCTTTTCCCTTCTTCGTGTAGAACACTTCCCGGACTCCCAGGCACACGCCGTGAAGAAGGTGATGGAGGATCGGGTGGCGCGGGAATTTCCCAACATGGATACGCACTGGGACGGGTACGACTATCTGGTCGCCCTCTCCGCTCGAGTCCAACACATGCGCTCAGTGGACCGCACCCTTGTCGATCTATCGGATGCTGCCATCCAGATCTTCAAGGTGTTGTGGCCTGAAGAAGCCATGCCGGCCAACATCACCCTCGCCGCCAACCGGCTGAAGGAGGCAGGGCGCCGGATTCGTGAGTGGCAATGCTCTGCAGCTCGCGCTGGAGCTGACACCGCGCTTCGCTCCGCGTGCTCCTGGTATCCGGAGTTGGATCTGGACGCACTCCAAGGCGTACGCCAAGATGCTCCTACCGACATGGATCCGGTTCTTACCGCAAAGCGGCAGGATCGGGCCTACCCGCTTGCTGAGTATGCCGAGGTCCGCACCTTCATCCCTCCCCCTCCTGATGTCAAGGACTACCTCAGCGATGAGGAAGAAGAAGAGGGAGATGAAGATGAGGATGTCGAGGATGTGCCGCCGGAAGCTCCCGAGGCCAGCGCTGCTCCCCCTGACGCCTCCGTTGCCTGAACAAACTTATCTGCTCCTGCTTGCTTGCTAATAGAACTTGTTAAATTCGACCCCGGTATGCCGGGGTGTATGATGTAAGATAAAACTCATCCTTGTGGTTTATGGTGCAACAATTTATGCCGGTGTCTTGCACATCGGTAACTTATTAAGTTATGTTGGTTTGCTACTTAGCACTTTGCTTATTGTTTCGATTTTTGTCTTGCACTGCAATGATTCCGAAATTGTTCCCGCATCCAATTCGATGCATCCTTGGCTCTTTTGCTTTGGCTCTGCCTACCTTCTCTGGGCGTTTTTTGGCGTATGAGCACAAAGTTCTTTCACCAAGCAAGCACTTTCTTGAATTTGGAAATAACTCGGAATTTTTGCAAAAAACTGGTATAACCGGGGTTAGTTAAATTTTCTGGATTGTTCTTTCCTGCTCTCCCTCTTCGCAGTTCATGTGCTTATCCCCTACCGGTTTATCTTGCTTGCCATGAAGCCGAGTTACGGACAACAGCAGAGTCGAAGACTCCGGTAGGGTCTAGCACACTACTAAACCGGAAAGAAAAAACGTTCAATAAGCAACCGGTAAACTGAAAAAACAAACATGTTTCATGCAACCTTAGTTGGGTAGTCCCCGAGATTCATTCGAGGTTCCGACATCTTTTATTCATAGCAAATAAGGTACAAAAAGGAACTTCTTACACCACAATTTCAAGAGTAGAAAGGACGCAACAGTGCTACATTCCACGGACGCTTGGTCTCCTCTCCGGACCTGTCCGCCTTTCCTTTCCTCCATTCCTGTGCATCAATTAGGTAATAGGCATCGTTGTGAAGGGCCTTGCTCACAATGAAAGGTCCTTCCCATGGGGGGGAAAGCTTGTGCCGGCCTTCAGTGCGCTGCACTAGGCGTAACACCAGGTCCCCTTCCCGGAATACCCTTGGGTTAACCTTTCGGCTGTGATAGCGTCTGAGATTTTGCTGGTAAATGGCTGTTCTTGCCAGAGCTAACTCTCTTGCTTCTTCTAGCAAGTCCACATCGTTTTCTCGGGCCTCCTTTACCTCTTCTTCGGTATAGAGTTGCACCCTTGGTGAATCATGGAGAATGTCGGTTGGTATTACCGCTTCTGCTCCATAAACCATAAAGAATGGAGTGTACCCAGTAGACCGGTTTGGAGTTGTCCTTATACTCCACAGTACGGATGGTAGCTCATCGAGCCAACACCCCGGTGACATTTCCACCGCATCGATGAGTCTTGGTTTGATACCGGAAAGTACCAAAGCGTTTGTTCTTTCAACTTGGCCATTGCCTTGTGGGTGTGCCACTGAGCACAAATCCAACAGGATATTGTTGTCTTCACAAAATCTTTTGAACTCACCTTGAGCAAAGTTTGTGCCATTGTCAGTGATAATGCTATGTGGGTAGCCGTACCGCAAAATTACATCTTTTAAGAACTTCACCGCTGTTCGCCCATCACATTTTGCAATGGGTTTCACTTCTAGCCACTTGGTGAATTTATCCACCATAACCAGGATGTGGGTCATGTTTCCCCTTGCGGTTTTGAATGGGCCAACCATGTCTAGGCACCAAACAGCAAACGGCCAAGTTAGCGATATGGTCTTTAAACCGGATGCTGGGGTATGATTTTGCTTAGCGTACCTCTGGCACCCATTGCATTTTCTTACCAGATCCTCCGCATTTTCCAAGGCCATTGGCCAATAGAACTCATGCCGGAACACTTTTGCCACTAGCGCCCTTGACGAAGCGTGATGCCCACATTCTCCTCGGTGAATTTCCTCAAGCATTTCTTTTCCCTCTTTCGGTTCCACACACCTTTGGAGGACACCGGTAACACTTCTCTTGTACACCTCTCTGTTGATGATGGTGTAAGCTTTGGACCTCCTCTGGATCCTTCTAGACTCATTTTCGTCAACCGGCAAGGTGCCGTTGATCAGGAATTCCTTAATAGGTTTAACCCATGATGGTGCCTCCCGAACCAGGAACACCGGTACGTCTATGTCCATGTTATCCACCAGCATTGCTTCTTCCGCATCGGCGTGCAGTCCCCGAGCCTACCGGAGCAGTCCCCGAGCTTGCCGGGACAGTCCCCGGGTTTCCTTCGTCGATATCCATTGGTACAACATGCGATTCCGGTACAAAAATTGACTCCGACTCCGGACTCGGTTTGATCGATGGTATCCTTAAGTGTGCTAAGGCTATTCCGGGAGGAATTTCTTGCCTGGACGAGCCCAGCTTGGACAAAGCATCCGCGGCTTCATTTTCTGCACGCGGCACATGGTGAAACTCACACCCTTCAAAGAATCCGGCAATCTTTTGTACGTGAAATCGGTACGAGGCCATGTTGGCATCTTTTGCATCCCAATCTCCGGAACATTGTTGTACCACAAGATCTGAATCTCCGTAGCAAATGATCCGGTGTGCACCGATTTCTTTTGCGACCTTAAGCCCATGGATCAAAGCCTCGTATTCAGCGACATTGTTTGATGCCCTGAAATGCACTTGTAAAACATACCGGAGATGATCTCCCTTTGGTGAGGTGAGTACCACACCGGCACCTAGACCCTCTTTGAGTTTGGCTCCGTCAAAGTGCATCTTCCAATATTCTATCTTGTGTTCCGGCGGCTTGTATTGCATTTCCGCCCAATCGACCAAAAAATCAGCTAAAGCTTGTGATTTTATGGCATCCCTTCTTTCATACATCGGTACATATGGTGATATCTGAATCGCCCATTTTGCGATCCTACCGCTAGCATCTTTGTTGCACATGATGTCGGAGATAGGTGCCTCGCTCACCACCTTCATGGGGTGCTCCTCGAAGTAGTGCTTGAGCTTTGTGGCGGCCATGAACACGCCATAAGTCATTTTCTGGAAGTGCGGGTAGTTTTGCTTTGAGAGGGAAAGCACCTCGCTCAGGTAGTATACCGGCCTCTGGACGGTTTTTCCTTCCTCTTCTCTTTCTACTACCACAACCACACTCACAACCCGGTTAGTTGCTGCTATGTATAACAACATGGGCTCTCTTTCCAGCGGCGAAGCCAATATTGGTGCAGTGGCTAGCATCGTTTTTAGCTCCTTAAACGCCGCGTCTGCCTGAGGGGTCCAGATGAACGTATCGGATTTTTTCATCAGAGTGTATATTGGCAAAGCTTTTTCTCCTAGCCTGCTTATGAACCGTCTTAGCGACGCCAAGCTTCTGGTGAACTTTTGCACATCTTTTAGTTCCCGTGGAACAGTCATTCTTTCTATTGCCCTGATTTTTACCGGATTTACCTCAATGCCCCGGCTTGACACGAGAAAACCGAGCAGCTTGCCGGCAGGGACACCGAAGGTGCATTTTGCCGGATTAAGCTTCATCCGGAACCGTCTTAGGTTATCAAATGTTTGCCGGATGTCATCGATTAAGGTGTTTTTTACCTTAGTTTTTATCACAATGTCATCCACATACACTTGCACATTTTTTCCAATTTGTTCAAACAAGCAATTTTGCATACAGCGCTGGTACGTTGCACCAGCGTTGCGCAAACCGAAAGGCATAGTAATATAGCAATAAGCCCCGTGCGGGGTAATGAACGCAGTTTTTATTTGATCTTCCTTTTTCAAGGGGATTTGGTGGAAACCGGAGTACGCATCCAGAAAAGATAACAATTCACATCCAGCAGTTGAATCAATCACTTGATCGATCCGTAGTAAAGGAAAAGGATCTCTTGGACAAGCCTTGTTGAGGTTGGTGTAGTCGATGCACATGCACCACACCTTTGGAGCTTTTGCCTCCAGGTTCTCATCTTTTTTCTTTTCGACCATTACCGGGTTGGCCAGCCACTCAGTGTGCGTGACTTCCACAATGAATCCGGCCACCAGCAGTTTTGTTACTTCTTCTCCGATAATCTTCCTCCTATCTTCAGCGAACCGGCGCAAAGGTTGTCGCACCGGCTTGGCATCTTTCCGGACGTTTAGAGAGTGCTCAGCCAGCTCCCGTGGAACACCCACCAAGTCATCAGTAGACCAGGCAAAGATATTCCGATTCTCACGGAGGAAGCTGACGAGCGCGCTTTCCTATGCTTGATCGAGGCCGGCACCGATGCGAACGGTGCGCTCTGGGTAAGCCGGATCCAGCACAATGTCCTTTGTTTCGTTCGTCGGCTTGAATGCCGGTGAGCCTAAGTCTCCACTCATTGCCGCTAAGCTCAACTGTGAGGATTGAGCCAGCGCAACTGCGGTTTGCATCCTCCTTTTTTCTTCTGCGATCACCAGCGATTCCGCTAGGTTTGATCCGGCAGATGCTGTTTCCAGCGAGACTTTGTAGTTTCCCACCACAGTTAAGGGTCCACGAGGTGCCGGCATCTTCATCTTGAGGTAAGCCGTATGAGTTGTAGCCATGAACGCTGCCAATGTTGGTCTACCCAACAATGCATGGTATGGGCTATCTAAGTCTACCACCTCGAACTCAACGTTTTCAACCCGGCAATTGTCACGCCCTCCAAACGACACATCCACCCGAACCTTTCCTACCGGCGCGCAAGACAGACCCGGAACAATTCCGTGGAATGTTGTACGAGTCGGCTGAAGCATGTTCTCTGTTATGCCCAACGTATGCATGGTGTGCTGGTACATTATGTTTATGCTGCTCCCATTGTCTATCAGCACCTTGCTGAATTTGACGCGAGTCGTTGGCCCTTGCATGATTGGGTCCACTACGAGAGTGTAACCACCCGGATTCGGCATGATTTTGGGGTGATCTCTGAACGACCAGGTGATTTCCTGATCTGACCACAGCATGTATTTTAGTACTGCCGGCATCACTGCGTTCACTTCCATGGAACGGCGACGTAGGCTTTGCTTGTCCGTCGGCTCAGTGACAAACACGACACAACATACGTCTGGATCCTTATAAACATTCCGACCCAAAGGTGCCGGTGGAGGTGGTTGGCCGTAACCTTCTCCCACCTGATTGACTTGCTGGTATCACGCTCGTTTGGCTGAGGCTGTATCGGTAAAGCATTTGGTCCAGTAAGTGGTGGTGGTGGCGGTAGTTGCTGCTGGCGCAGCATATCTTGCGATGGTGGCAACATGGTGGTGCACCCTTGTGCTTGCGTCCTTTACTGCTCCCTTTTGCATCAAGTACTTGGTCCAAGAACAGTCCTTCGTCAGGTGGTTTGATGGGTGAGCCGGGTTCGGCGTGTGCCAACGGCAAGGTTGATCCATGGTGGCTTCCATGGTGTACTTCGCGGGTTCTTGCCAATTCTTTTTCTGGCCCCAGGGTTTCTTTTCGACCCATTGCTTCTTAGGACCCGCCCATGGCTGCGATCCAGTTTTCTGCCTCTGGCTACCGCTGGCATCAGAGTTTTCTTGCACAGCAGCAACTTGCTGCGGAGCGTACCTTCGATCCGGGAAATCTTCCCTTCTTTTGTTGCTCCAGTTGTCCCGGTATGGTTCCTGGCGCTGAGGCGGGTTTGTCTGTTCCGGCTCAGCTTGCACCGCCGGTTGCATTGGGTCTCCCAACGCATAGTTATCCGCCACGCGTATCATCTCCGCCAAAGTTGTTGGCATGTTTCGCTGCAGCTTTTGCCACAGAGGCGAACCTCGCCGGCATCCCTGGCTGAACCAAGCAATGGCTTGTGCTTCTATCACTCCTTCACAAGAGTTTCTAATAGAGTTCCACCGGGTCAGGTAATCCCGGTCTGTTTCCTGCGGACGCTGCACGCACAAAGCGAGTTGTTGAGGCCTATTGGGCCTTCGGTAGGTGCTACTGAAGTTACTCACAAAGGCTTCCTCAAAGTCCAGCCTGCCATTTATGCTTTCTGCCGGCAAGTTGTTCAACCAGATTCTTGCCGGTCCCACTAAAAACGTTGGCACAATTCTCACGGCCCAACACCGGTTTCCCCCTCCGGCTACACATCCTCCACCGCCAGCGACGTATACTGCGGTCACGTAATCTGCGAGCCAGTCTTCCGGCTTAGTGGTGCCATCGTATGTTTTGGTGTCACGGGGCAACTGGAAGTTGCGAACCGGTGGTTGCTCTTTCATGATCCTTGGGCCAAAGCACCTTGGACCCGGAGGACCTTCTGCCTCTATCATTTCAGACAGATACACTCTATCCAGACGGTGCCTCATATCCCGGTCTGGCAGGTGTCTTTCTCCCACGCGCTCTCCCAAAGGATTTCGGTGAGCGGTGAATCTCGTCGAGTCAGCTTCATCGTAGCGTTCCGGTGCCGCGGCCTTAGCCTGCCGGTACCTTGGCGGAGGCATCTCTTCCTCATCATACGCTGCCCTTGCAGCTGGATAGTTTTGCCCGGTTTCGTATCTACCGGCATGATTGTTTCCGGCATAGCCTCCTTTGGCGTAGCCTCGATCTGCCCCTTGGCTTTTTCTTCCGGCATCGTGTTGCCCGGCTTGTTGTTTTCCGGCAAGAACCGGATCGTACACAGTCATCTGCTGTGTGTTCATATCTTTTTCTCTTCTTCTGTCCGGATGGGGGGACGAAGCCTGCCCATGGGACTTGCTTCTGACATTCCTTGTCGAACGCGCGGATTTTGAGGCCGCAGCTTTGTTCAGCTTAGCCAGCTGCTCAGCGTTCTGCCGCTCGATAGTTTCCAGCAGCTCTCTAACACGCTCTTGCTGTTTTGCCAAAGCCTCTCCGGAAAGCGATTCACATAGATCTACTGCAGCCTTAGCAGCTTTTATAGTTTTATCCGGGCTACTGTACTTAGGTTTCTCTACAATGCTAACAGATGCAGAGATACTTTTGCCGGCAAGAACTTCCTTACGCAAATCCTGATCTAGATTGCGAGATTTAAGCCGATTCTCCGGTACCCTAGCGGCATGAGCGCTAACAGAAGCAAAGCCATGGGCAGCGTTGTACTCACGTAGGGTTAGGTTCAGCTCACGCTGCGCCCGGACGATGTCGGCGCCGTTTGCGAGCAGCTTCTGGCGTTGTGCCTCCAGCTCCGCCTGAGCCGCTGCCGGGTCGATGTTCTGCGCGATGGGCATTGCCAGCACGTTCATTGCCGCTTGAAGAGGTGTTGCTGGTGGTGCGGATGATGCTCCCGCAGCGCCAGCGTTGCGTTCCAGCGGTGGCTTGGCCGCACGGGTCGAAGCCGCACGACCAGCACCTTCATCCACAGCTTGCTTGCCTGCACCAACCGCGCCGGTCATCATTACCTCGACACTGCCGGCGGCGCGGCCAGCACAGAGCCATCTTGGCGGGTCCGGTGCCACCAGCACCGGCGAGAGGCGCTGGCGCACGGGGACGGTGCCGAAGTAGACGCGGTGGCTGCCGAACTCGATGATGCGGCCGTTCTGGGGGAAGACGCCGCCGTTGGCGAAGCAGCCCGCGTTGTCGTTGATGAAGTCCATGGAGTAGAGGCGCTGGACGAGCGCAGACACAGTCCGCTCGCCGGCGACCTCGAGGATGCCCGCCCGAATATGAACTCCTGCAAACGCCACTTCATGCCCCACGGTGGCGCCAACTGTCATCGTGGTGAACAGACAGATGCCATAGGATGGCTTAAGTTGGGGCCGAATGGACGCTAGAGGATTCGGGGGAGGGTTTGTGATTAGATGGGATGAACTTCCGGATGGTTTCCTCAAGAACTTAGCCAAGGCTAGAGGTTGAAGAAGAAAGACACAAGGAAGAACTCGCTCTAGATCACCTTCTTTATTGATCTCCACAAGTTACAAGTTTCTCAGTACATGTGTTCGTCTAAACCTAGCTCTCTTCGTCCGTGCGTCTCTCTCTGTATGGAGGGCTGCCCCCTCTCCTTATATAGGGGAGAGGGTGGCTTACAGGGCAAGAAACCCTAATGGCATCTTTGACTAGACAAACTACTTTACAAAGCTACTTTAACCATAGATGAGACTGGGGTCTCCTTTAATCAGGGATGCTGACGTCCTCCGGCTTCTTTCATCGTCATCCTCCTCTTTATCGTCAGCCCTTCGTTTAAAGCTACTTTGCTTAGCTCATCTTTGTCTTCTAGCTCTGGAGAGGATCTTTGACCAGTCCTGCCGACTTGCTCTGCTTTCCGGTAGCCCGGTGTCTTTCCTATCCGGTTCCGATATACCTCTCCTGAGGATACCGGCTTAGCCCCTCTTAGCTAAACGCTTATCTTGTGCTCCGGTATAAACATTAAACCGGTATCTTGATGGCTCAAACCATCCGGTTTGGCATGCCTTTGGCATACCGAGGGTCATCCCCCCAACATTCTAGTAACAATGATGGTATGGTCACAGATGAACGTACTGTGAAAGATAACTATTCTATTTCTTATGATGACACTGTGCCTCCAATCTTTGATGATTATTATAAAGAATGCTATGATATAGGTTATAACTATCCTTATGAAACTTGTCATAGCTATGATTGGATTGCCAAAAATAATTCCCTTAGTATGCAACTTGTTTACCATGTTCAAATTCTTGATAATAATCTTGCTCCAATTACTATTAATGAGAAGAGTTTTTCTTATGCCAAAAATAATGATACTTTTATGCATATGAACCATGATAAGAATGTTTTAAGTGATGGATATATTGTGGATTTCATCAATGATGCTACTGAAAGTTATTATGAGAGAGGGAAATATGGTTATATGCATCTTAATAATATTAAGTTTCCCCTCTTTATGTTGAGAATTTTGAAGTTGCGCTTGTATTGCATTCTTATGCTTGTCACTTTGTTCTTCATGAATTTATTTGTGTACAAGATTCCTTTTCATAGGAAGCATGTTAGGCTTAAATGTATTTCATACTTGCTTTTTTATGCTCTCTTTTGCTTCAACTACTATTTCTTGGGAGTGCATCATTAAAATTGCTGAGCCCATCTTAATGGCTATAAAGAAAGAACTTCTTGGGAGATAACCCATGTTTTTATTTTGCTACTATTTTGTTGTGTCTTGGAAGTTGTTACTACTGTAGCAACATCTCCTTATCTTATTTTATTGCATTATTGTGCCAAGTAAAGTCTTTGATAGCAAGGTTCATACTAGATTTGGATTTCTGCGCAGAAACAGATTTCTGTCTGTCACGAATTTGGGCAGGGTTCTCTGTAGGTAACTCAGAAAAATCTGCAAATTTACGTGCGTGATCCTCAGATATGTACGCAACTTTCATTCAATTTGAGCTTTTTCATCTGAGCAAGTTAAGTGCCTCTGGAAAATTCGTCTTTACGGACTGTTCTGTTTTGACAGATTCTGCCTTTTATTTCGCATTGCCTCTTTTACTGTGTTGAATGGATTTGTTTGTTCCATTAACTTTCAGTAGCTTTGTGCAATATCCAGAAGTGTTAAGAATGATTATGTCACCTCTGAATGTATGATTTTTCAATTATGCACTAACCCTCTAATGAGTTTGTTTTGAGTTTGGTGTGGAGGAAGTTTTCAAGGGTCAAGAGAGGAGGATGATACAATATGATCAAGAAGAGTGAAAAGTCTAAGCTTGGGGATGCCCCCGTGGTTCATCCCTGCATATTTTAAGAAGACTCAAGCATCTAAGCTTGGGGATGCCCAAGGCATCCCCTTCTTCATCGACAACTTATCAGGTTTCTTCTCTTGAAACTATATTTTTATTCGGTCACATCTTATGTACTTTACTTGGAGCGTCTGTGTGCTTTTATTTTCGTTTTGTTATTTTCATTCTCTGAATAAATGCTTGTGTGGGAGAGAGACACGCTCCGCTGTTGCATATGAACACGTGTGTTCTTAGCTTTACTTTTAATGTTCATGGCGAAGGTTGGAAACTGCTTCGTTCATTGTTATATGGTTGGAAACGGAAAATGCTTCATGTGGTAATTGGTATAATGTCTTGAATAATTTGATACTTGGCAATTGTTGTGCTCATATAGATCATGTTTAAGCTCTTTCATCATGTACTTTGCACCTATTAATGAAGAACTACATAGAGCTTGTTAAAATTTGGTTTGCATGATTGGTCTCTCTAAGTCTAGATATTTTCTGGTTAAGGTGTTTGAACAACAAGGAGACGATGTAAAGTCTTATAATGCTTACAATATGTTCGTATGTGAGTCTTGCTGCGCCGTTTTATACTTGAGTTTGCTTCAAACAACCTTGCTAGCCTAGCCTTGTATTGAGAGGGATTCTTCTCGTGCATCCAAATCCTTGAGCCAAAAACTATGTCATTTGTGTCCACCATACCTACCTACTACATGGTATTTCTCTGCCATTCCAAAGTACATTACTTGAGTGCTACCTTTAAATTCCATTCTTTGTCTTTGCAATATATAGCTCATGGGAAAGTAGCCTAAAAAACTATTGTGGTGATGAATATGTTGCTATGTGTCTTATTTCTTATAAGTTGCTTGTTGAGCGATAACCATGTTTCTGGGGACGCCATCAACTACTCCTTTGTTGAATATCATGTGAGTTGCTATGCATGTTCGTCTTGTCTGAAGTAAGGGAGATTTTCATGATCAAATGGTTTGAGTATGCATATTGTTAGAGAAGAACATTGGGCCGCTAACTAAAGCCATGAATCATGGTGGAAGTTTCAGTTTGGACACAAATCCTCAATCTCTTATGAGAATATTATTTGTTGTTAAATGCTTAAGCATTAAAAAGAGGAGTCCATTATCTGTTGTCTATGTTGTCCCGGTATGGGTGTCTAAGTTGAGAATGATCAAAAGCGAGAAATCCAATGCGAACCTTCTCCTTAGACCCTTGTACAGGTGGCATAGAGGTACCCCTTTGTGACACTTGGTTGAAACATATGTTATGCAATGATAATCCGTGTTAATCCAAGCTAATTAGGACAAGGTGCGGGCACTATTAGTATTCTATGCATGAGGCTTGCAACTTATAAGATATCTTATACATAACACATATGATTTATTACTACCGTTGACAAAATTGTTTCTATGTTTTCAAAATGAAAAGCTCTAGCACAAAAATAGTAATCCATGCTTCCCTCAGCGAAGGGCCATTCTTCTACTTTATGTTGAGTCAGTTTTACTACTTCTTTCCATCTTAGAAGCAAACACTTGTATCAACTGTGTGCATTGATTCTTACATGTTTACCTATTGCACTTGTTATATTGCTTTATGTTGACAATTATCCATGAGATATACACGTTAAAGTTGAAAGCAACCGCTGAAACTTATATCTTCCTTTGTGTTGCTTCAAAGCTTTCTACTAAGAATTTATTGCTTATGAGTTAACTGTTATGCAAGTCTTATTGATGCTTGTCTTGAAAGTACTATTCATAAAAAGTCTTTGCTATATGATTCAGTTGTTTACTCATTGTCTTCATCATTGCTTCGAATCGCTGCATTCATCTCATATGATGTACAATAATGTTGATCAAGATTATGTTGGTAGCATGTCACTTAAGAAATTATCATTGTTATCGTTTACCTACTCGATGGCGAGTATGAACTAAGCTTGGGGATGCTTGATACGTCTCAAACATATCTATAATTTCTTATGTTCCATGCTAGTTTTATGACAATACCTACATGTTTTGTTCACACTTTATATCGTTTTGATGCGTTTTCCGGAACTAACCTATTGACGAGATGCCGAAGGGCCAGTTGCTGTTTCCTGTTGTTTTTGGTTCCAGAAAGGCTGTTCGGGCAATATTCTCGGAATTCGACGAAACGAAGACCCAACATCTTATTTTTCCCGGAACCTTCCAGAAAGTCAAAGGGGGACCAGAGGGGAGCCCTGGGGGGGCCCACACACTAGGCTGGCGCGGCCCAGGGGGGGCGTGCCCCCCTATTGTGGGGAGGCCTCGTGGCCCCTCTGACTCCGACTCTTCGCCTATTAAAGCCGCCCTGACCTAAAACATCGACACGGATTGACGAAAACACCAGAAAGCCTTCCAGAGCCGCCGCCATCGCGAAACTCCAATTCGGGGGACAGAAGTCTCTGTTCCGGCACCCTGCCGGGACGGGGAATTGCCCCCGGAAGCCATCTCCACCGCCATCTTCACCGCCATCGCTGTCTCCATGATGAGGTGGGAGTAATTCTCCCCCGAGGCTGAGGGCTCTACTGTAGCTATGTGGTTCATCTCTCTTTGTGATCTAGTTGTGTTACTCTGGTGATGTTATTAAAGTACTCTATTCCTCCTTCATGGTGTAATGGTGACAGTGTGTGCATCGTGAAGTACTTGGCATAGGTTATGATCATAATCTCTTGTAGGTTATGGAGTTAATTATTACTATGATAGTATTGATGTGATTTATTCTCCTTTCATAGTGTGATGGTGACGGTGTGCATGCTATGTTAGTACTTGGTATAATTGCAATGATCTATCATGCACTCTAAGGTTATTTAAATATGAACATCGAATGTTGTGGAGCTTGTTAACTCCGGCATTGAGGTGCTCTTGTAGCCCTACGCAATTAATGGTGGTCATCATCCAACAAGAGAGTGTAGAGTGGTTTTATTATGTGATCAATGTTGAGAGTGTCCACTAGTGAAAGTATGATCCCTAGGCCTTGTTTCCGAATATCGAATCTCCGTTTATTTACTGTTCTATTGCATGTTTACTCACTGCCATATTTTATTCAGATTGCTATTACCACTCATATACATCCATACTACTTGTATTTCACTATCTCTTCGCCGAACTAGTGCACCTATACATCTGACAAGTGTATTAGGTGTGTTGGGGACACAAGAGACTTCTTGTATCGTGATTGCAGGGTTGCTTGAGAGGGATATCTTTGACCTCTTCCTCCCTGAGTTCGATAAACCTTGGGTGATCCACTTAAGGGAAACTTTCTGCTGTTCTACAAACCTCTGCTCTTGGAGGCCCAACACTGTCTACAGGAATAGAAGCGTGCGTAGACATCAACTGTCTACAAGAATAGAAGCACCCGTAGACATCAAGCACTTTTCTGGCGCCGTTGCCGGGGAGGAAAGGTAAAAGGCACTCATACTCCGGTCCCAGGTAACTAAGTATTTTCTGTTGCCGTTGTGTGTGTGCTCGAAGCTATTTCCTTTAGATCCTGCAATTGCATCTTTTTGTTTCTTGTTAAACACTAGTAAGGCATAATGGAAAACATCTGTGAGCTTTTTAAACTATTTCCTGAGTCAAGACATGAATGGTTTAATGCGAAAATTAAAAAACCTATGGAACCTTATTTGCATGCTAGTAGTAATATTAGTATGAACGCTTTGAACACCATTGTTGATAATGATATAGAAAATTCTAAGCTTGGGGAGGTCGGTTTTGATGAAAATGATCTCTTTAGCCCGGTCTTTTGGTGCCGCCTACTATGGAGGATAAGTTTAATTATGATTACAATATGCCTCCTATATTTGATGATGAGAATAATAATGATAGCTACTTTGTTGAATTTGCTCCCACTACAACTAATAAAATTGATTATGCTTATGTGGAGAGTAATGATACTTTTATGCATGTGAATAAGAATGCTTTATGTGATACTTATATTGTTGAGTTTGTTCATGATGCCTCTGAAAGTTATTATGAGAGAGGAAAATATGGTTGTAGAAATTTTCATGTTACTAAAACACCTCTCTATATGCTGAAATTTTTGAAGTTACACTGGTTTTATCTTCCTATGCTTGTTACTTTGCTCTTCATGAACTTGTTTATTTACAAGATTCCTATGCATAGGAAGCATGTTAGACTTAAATGTGTTTTGAATTTGTTTCTTGATGCTCTCTTTTGCTTCAACTCTTATTTCTTGCGCGAGCATCATTAAAATTGCTGAGCCCATCTTAATGGCTATAAAGAAAGAACTTCTTGGGAGATAACCCATGTGTTTATTTTGCTACTGTTTTATTGTGTCTTGGAAGTTGTTACTACTGTAGCAACCTCTCCTTATCTTATTTTATTGCATTGTTGTGACAAGTAAAGTCTTTGATAGCAAGGTTGATACTAGATTTGGATTACTGCGCAGAAACAGATTTCTGTCTGTCACGAATTTGGGCAGGATTCTTTGCAGGTAACTCAGAAAAATCTGCCAATTTACGTGCGTGATCCTCAGATATGTACGCAACTTTTATTCAATTTGAGCATTTTCATCTGAGCAAGTCCAGTGCCTCTAAAAAATTCGTCTTTACGGGCTGTTCTGTTTTGACAGATTCTGCCTTTTATTTCGCATTGCCTCTTTTGCTGTGTTGGATGGATTTCTTTGTTCCATTGACTTCCAGTAGATTTGGGCAATGTCCAGAAGTGTTAAGAATGATTGTGTCACCTCTGAACATGTGAATTTTTGATTATGCACTAACCCTCTAATGAGTTTGTTTTAAGTTTGGTGTGGAGGAAGTTTTCAAGGGTCAAGAGAGGAGGATGATATACTATGATCAAGAAGAGTGAAAAGTTTAAGCTTGGGGATGCCCCCGTGGTTCATCCCTGCATATTTTAAGAAGACCCAAGCGTCTAAGCTTGGGGATGCCCTTCTTCATCGACAACTTATCAGGTCACCTCTAGTGAAACTATATTTTTATTCCGTCACATCTTATGTGCTTTACTTGGAGCGTCTGTTTGTTTTTATTTTTGTTTTGTTTGAATAAGATCGGATCCTAGCATTCTTTGTTTGGGAGAGAGACACTCTCCGCTGTTTCGTATGAACACATGTGTTCTTAGCTTTATCTTTAATGTTCATTGTGAAAGTTGGACTATTTCATTCATTGCTATATGGTTGGAACGGAAAATGCCGCATGTGGTAAATGGTATAATGTCTTGAATAATGTGATACTTGGCAATTGTTGTGCTTATATAGATCATGTTTAAGCTCTTGCATCATGTACCTTGTACCTATTAATGAATAACTACATAGAGCTTGTTAAAATTTGGTTTGCATGATTGATCTCTAGAGTCTAGATATTTTCTGGCTAAGGTGTTTGAACAACAAGGAGACAATGTAAATCTTATAATAGCTACAATATGTTCATATGTGAGCTTTGCTGCACCTTTTATACTTGAGTTTGCTTCAAACAACCTTGCTAGCCTAGCCTTGTATTGAGAGGGATTCTTCTCGTGCATCCAAATCCTTGAGCCAAAAACTATGCCATTTGTGTCCACCATACCTACCTACCACATGGTATTTCTCTGCCATTCCAAAGTAAATTACTTGAGTGCTACCTTTAAAATTCTATTCTTTGCCTTTACAATACATAGCTCATGGGAAAATAGCCTTAAAAACTATTGTGGTGATGAATATGTACTTATGTATCTTATTTCTTAATAAGTTGCTTGTTGCGCGGTAACCATGTTTCTGGGGACGCCATCAACTTTTACCTTTGTTAAATATCATGTGAGTTGCTATGCATGTTCGTCTTGTCTGAAGTAAGGGCGATTTTCATGATCAAATGGTTTGAGTATGCATATTGTTAGAGAAGAACATTAGGCCGCTAACTAAAGCCATGAATCATGGTGGAAGTTTCAGTTTGGACACAAATCCTCAATCTCTTATGAGAATATTATCTGTTGTTGAATGCTTAAGCATTAAAAGAGGAGTCCATTATCTGTTGTCTATGTTGTCCCGGTATGGATGTCTAAGTTGAGAATAATCAAAAGCGAGAAATCCAATGCGAACTTTCTCCTTAGACCTCTGTACAGGCGGCATAGAGGTACCCCTTTGTGACACTTGGTTGAAACATATGTATGCAATGATAATCCATGTTAATCCAAGCTAATTAGGACAAGGTGCGAGCACTATTGGTAATCTATGCATGAGGCTTGCAACTTATAGGATATCTTATACATAACGCATAAGCTTTATTACTACCGTTGACAAAATTACTTCTATGTTTTCAAAATAAAAGCTCTAGCACAAAAATAGTAATCCATGCTTCCCTCTGCGAAGGGCCATTCTTCTACTTTATGTTGAGTCAGTTTTCCTACTTCTTTCTATCTTAGAAGCAAACACTTGTCTCAACTGTGCATTGATTCTTACATGTTTACTTATTGCACTTATTATATTGCTTTATGTTGACAACTATCCATGAGATATACATGTTACAAGTTGAAAGCAATTGCTGAAACTTATATCCTCCTTTGTGTTGCTTCAATGCTTTTACTTTGAATCTATTGCTTTATGAGTTAACTCTTATGCAAGACTTATTGATACTTGTCTTGAAAGTACTATTCATGAAAAGTCTTTGCTATATGATTCAGTTGTTTACTCATTATCTTTACTATTGCTTTGAATCGCTGCATTCATCTCATATGCTTTACAATAGTATTGATCAAGATTATGTTGGTAGCATGTCACTTAAGAAATTATCATTGTTATCGTTTACCTACTCGAGGGCGAGTAGGAACTAAGCTTGGGGATGCTTGATACGTCTCAAACGTATCTATAATTTCTTATGTTCCATGCTAGTTTTATGACAATACCTACATGTTTTGTTCACACTTTATGTCATATTTATGCGTTTTCCGGAACTAACCTATTGACGAGATGCCGAAGTGCCAGTTCCTGTTTTCTGCTGTTTTTGGTTTCAGAAATCCTAGTAAGGAAATATTCTCGGAATTGGACGAAATCAACGCCCAACATCTTAGAATTCCACGAAGCTTCCAGAACACCCGAGAGCCACCAGAGGAGAGCCACAGGGGGCCCACACATGGGGCTGGCGCGGCCCAGGAGGGGGGTGATGTCTACGTTCCCCCTCCTTTCCTGTAGACAGTGTTGGGCCTCCAAGAGCAGAGGTTTGTAGAATAGCAGCAAGTTTTCCCTTAAGTGGATCACCCAAGGTTTATCGAACTCAGGGAGGAAGAGGTCAAAAATATCCCTCTCATGCAACCCTGCAACCACAAAGCAAGAAGTCTCTTGTGTCCCCAACACACCTAATAGGTGCACTAGTTCGGCGAAGAGATAGTGAAATACAGGTGGTATGAATAAGTATGAGCAGTAGCAACGGTACTTAAAATAGCTTGTCGGCGTGTAGTTGATGGTGGTAGTATTGCAGCAGTAGTAAGAGTAACGCAAAGAAACAAGAAACAAGCAGTAGTAACGCAGCAGTATTTAGGAACAAGGCCTAGGGATTACACTTTCACTAGTGGACACTCTCAACATTGATCACATAACAGAATAGATAAATGCATACTCTACACTTTTGTTGGATGATGAACACATTGCGTAGGATTACACGAACCCTCAATGCCGGAGTTAACAAGCTCCACAATAATGCTCATATTTAAGTAACCTTATAGTGTAAGATAGATCAACAGACTAAACCAAGTACTAACATAGCATGCACACTGTCACCTTCATGCATATGTAGGAGGAATAGATCACATCAATATTATCATAGCAATAGTTAACTTCGCAATCTACAAGAGATCATGATCATAGCATAAACCAAGTACTAACACGGTGCACACACTGTCACCTTTACACACGTGCAGGAGGAATAGAACTACTTTAATAACTTTGCTAGAGTAGCACATAGATAAATTGTGATACAAACTCATATGAATCTCAATCATGTAAAGCAGCTCATGAGATTATTGTATTGAGGTACATGGGAGAGAGATGAACCACATAGCTACAATGAGCCCTCAGCCTCTGGAGGTGGATTACTCCCTCCTCATCATGGAAGCAGCGATGGCGGTGACGATGGCGGTGAAGACGGCGGTGGAGATGGCTCCGGGGGCAATTCCCCGTCCGGCAGGGTGCCGGAACAGAGAGTTCTGTCCCCCCGAATTGGAGTTTCGCGACGGTGGCGGCGCCCCTGGAGTCTTTCTGGAGTTTCGTCAATTGGTACTGCGTTTTTAGGTCGAAAGGGCTTTATAGGCGAAGAGGCGGCGCAGGGGGCACTGGGGCGCCACACCCAGGCCGGCGCGGCCTAGGCCCGGCCCGCGCCGCCATGTGGTGTGGTGGCCCCCGGCCCCTCTCCGACTCTTCTTCGGTGTTCGGACGCTTCCGGGAAAAATAGGAGGTTTGGCGTTGATTTCGTCCAATTCCGAGAATATTGCCCGAACAGCCTTTCTCGGAACCAAAACAAAGAAAACAGGAACTGGCACTGTGGCATCTTGTTAATAGGTTAGTTCCAGAAAATGCATGAAAATGATATAAAGTGTGAACAAAACATGTTGGTATTGTCATAAAATAAGCATGGAACATCGGAAATTATAGATACGTTGGAGACGTATCAGCATCCCCAAGCTTAGTTCCTACTCGTCCTCGAGTAGGTAAACGATAAAAGATAATTTCTGAGGTGACATGCTACCAACATAATCTTAATCATACCATTGTAAAGCATATGAGATGAATGCAGCGATTCGAAACAATGTAAATGCAATGAGTAAACAAGTGAATCATATAGCAAAGACTTTTCATGAATAGTACTTTCGAGACAAGCATCAATAAGTCTTGCATAAGAGTTACTCATAAAGCAATAAATTCATAGTAGAGACATTGAAGCAACACAATGGAAGATTAAGTTTCAGCGGTTGCTTTCAACTTGTAACATGTATATCTCATGGATAGTTGTCAATGCAAAGCAATATAACAAATGCAATAAGCAAGTATATAAGAATCAATGCACAGTTCACACAAATGTTTGCTTCTTGAGGTGGAGAAAGATAGGTGAACTGACTCAACAATAAAAGTAAAAGAATGGTCCTTCAAAGAGGAAAGCATCGATTGCTATATTTGTGCTAGAGCTTTTATTTTGAAAACATGAAACAATTTTGTCAACGGTAGTAATAAAGCATATGTATCATGTAAATTATATCTTACAAGTTGCAAGCCTCATGCATAGTATACTAATAGTGCCCGCACCTTGTCCTAATTAGCTTGGACTACCGGATCATCACAATGCACATGTTTTAACCAAGTGTCACAAAGGGGTACCTCTATGCCGCCTGTACAAAGGTCTAAGGAGAAAGCTCGCATTGGATTTCTCGCTATTGATTATTCTCAACTTAGACATCCATACCGGGACAACATAGACAACAGATAATGGACTCCTCTTTTATGCATAAGCATGTAACAACAATTAATAATTTTCTCATATGAGATTGAGGATATATGTCCAAAACTGAAACTTCCACCATGGATCATGGCTTTAGTTAGCGGCCCAATGTTCTTCTCTAACAATATGCATGCTTAACCATAGGGTGGTAAATCTCTCTTACTTCAGACAAGACGGTCATGCATAGCAACTCACATGAAATTCAACAATGAATAGTTGATGGCGTCCCCAGTGAACATGGTTATCGCACAACAAGCAACTTAATAAGAGATAAAGTGCATAATTACATATTCAATACCACAATAGTTTTTAAGCTATTTGTCCCATGAGCTATATATTGCAAAGGTGAATGATGGAATTTTAAAGGTAGCACTCAAGCAATTTACTTTGGAATGGCGGAAAATACCATGTAGTAGGTAGGTATGGTGGACACAAATGGCATAGTGTTGTTTGGCTCAAGGATTTGGATGCATGAGAAGTATTCCCTCTCGATACAAGGTTTAGGCTAGCAAGGTTGTTTGAAGCAAACACAAGCACGAACTAGTACAGCAAAACTCACATAAAAGACATATTACAAGCATTATAAAACTATACATCGTCTTCCTTGTTGTTCAAACATCTTACTAGAAAATATCTAGACTCTAGAGAAACCACTCATGCAAACCCAAATTTTAACAAGCTCTATGTATTTCCTCACTAATGGGTGCAAGGTATATGATGCAAGAGCTTAAACAAGAGCACAACAATTGCCAAGTATCACATTATTCAAGACATCACACCAATTTCTACATGTAGCATTTTCCAATTCCAACCATATAATAATTTAACGAAGCAGTTTCAACCTTCGCCATGAATATTATGAGCTAAGAACACATGTGTTCATACGAACCAGCGGAGCGTGTCTCTCTCCCACACAAGCATTTATTCAAACACAAACAAAAACAAAAGCATACAGACGCTCCAAGTAAAGCACATAAGATGTGACCGAATAAAAATATAGTTTCAAGAGAAGGAACATGATAATTTGTCGATGAAGAAGGGGATGCCTTGGGCATCCCCAAGCTTAGACGCTTGAGTCTTCTTGAAATATGCAGGGATGAACCACCGGGCATCCCCAAGCTTAGAGCTTTCACTCTTCTTGATCATAGTATATCATCCTCCTTTCTTGACCCTTGAAAACTTCCTCCACACCAAACTCGAAACAACTCATTAGAGGGTTAGTGCACAATAAAAATTAACATATTCAGAGGTGACACAATCATTCTTAACACTTCTGGACATTGCATAATGCTACTGGACATTAGTGGATCAAAGAAATTCATCCAACATAGCAAAAGAGGCAATGCGAAATAAAAGGCAGAATCTGTCAAAACAGAACAGTTCGTATTGACGAATTTTAAAATGGCACCAGACTTGCTCAAATGAAAATGCTCAAATTGAATGAAAGTTGCGTACATATCTGAGGATCATGCACGTAAATTGGCTTAATTTTCTGAGCTACCTACAGGGAGGTGGACCCAGATTCGTGACAGCAAAGAAATCTGGAACTGCGCAGTAATCCAAATCTAGTACTTACTTTTCTATCAACGGCTTTACTTGGCACAACAAAACACAAAACTAAGATAAGGAGAGGTTGCTACAGTAGTAAACAACTTCCAAGACACAAATATAAAACAAAGTACTGTAGCAAAATAACACATGGGTTATCTCCCAAGAAGTTCTTTCTTTATAGCCATTAAGATGGGATCAGTAGTTTTAATAATCCTTTAGCTGGAATTAGTATTTGAAGCAAAAGAGAGCTTCAAGAGGCAAATTCAAAACAAATTTAAGTCTAACATGCTTCCTATGAAGAGGAATCTTGTACACAAATGAATTCATGAAGAACAAAGTGACAAGCATAAGAGGATAAAACACGAGTAACTTCAAGATTCTCAACATAAAGAGGGAAACTTAATATTATTAAGATGCATATAACCATATTTCCCTCTCTCATAATAACTTTCAGTAGCATCATTGATGAAATCCACAATATACCCATCACTTAAAACATTCTTATCATGGTTCATATGCATAGAAGTATCATTAATTTTGGCATAAGAAGAGTTATTCTCATTATTAGTAATTGGAGCAAGATTATTATCAAGAATTTGAACATGGTAAACAAGTTGCATATTAAAAGAATTGTTTTTGGTAATCCAATCATGACTATGACAAGTTTCATAAGGATAATTATAACCTATATCATAGCATTCTTTATAATAATCATCAAAGATCGGAGGCACAGTGTCATCATAAGAAATAGAATAGTTATCTTTCACAGTTGGTTTATCTATAACCATACCATCATTGTTATTAGAAGGAGATGTATCAAACACATAATGATCAGTAGCAAAAGGATTTTCAAACACCTCTTCCCCAAGCTTACAGCTTTCTATATTATTATGGGAGGAAGCATGGATAGCACTGACACTATGGCAATTATTATCATCATTTTCAGAATTAGTTTCCCAGAGATTTGCAATATCAAAAGTAGTGTGTTCATTCAAATCATGATTGCTAATGTATGTAAAGGGCATAGGAAGATCATCGTATTCAGATTCATTATCACAATAATCATTAGGAGCAACATACTTACGGTTACCTAGCGTTATCTCATTCACGCGGGGATACGCCGTTACCTCTCTCTTTTTATTCTCCTTCTTCTTCTTCTTCTTCGTTCCCTTCTTCTTCTTCTTCTCTTCCTTCTCCTCGTTCCCTTCTTTAGGAGGAAGAGGCTTGAAGGGTGGCTCGTCCGCATAACCTGATTTACTTTCAGAAACAATAGAAGAAACTTGGGAGGATCCCTCCTTTTCATTAATTAGTTGAAAACACACAGCGGTCCTATCATATTTTGGCAAGGTGTCATCTTCTAAAATATTTTGTATGTAAGTATTTGTATGGCTATTATCAATGCAATAAGAAAAACACCCATGCAGGACATCATCAATATCAAGATCACTCATATGTAACAAAGACATTTTTCTCGACAGTTCTTCACACCCCAAAAATAAAGTAAGTTCATCATGCTGATTAGGAGTAATTTCATCATCACAATACAAATTTGCAGCACTCATTGGGTTCAAATTATCATTGGAGGAGCATTGAAAATTAAAATGACCCACTTCATGGCAAACTTCACAAATAAAAGGATAGAGGGCACAAACTTTTTTACCAAGATCATCTAGAGCCCTAAACCACTTTCTAGTTTTTTCATTAATATGATGGATGCAATATTCATCTTTGACTTGATTAATTCCGCAAGGCCTATGCATTCCACAAAAATTAACATGCTTATAAGAAATAGCATTTTTAGGAGTTTGAGCATGCTTATTGCAATAATTAACAACAATTTCATTCTTCATGCAAGCCTCTTTAAAAGGTTCATGATACTTATCAAAATTATTTTTAGGCAATTCAAAATGAGAAGCAAAGGCTTTATAAAGATTTGCAGCAACTTGAGAGTCAAGACCATAAGTAGCACTCATATTTCGAAATTTATCGGTATCCATAAAAGCTTCAATGCATTCATAATCATAATTTATACCGACTCTTTACCTTTGTCGTTCTCCCATCCTTCAGCGTTGTCCTCAATCCGATCAAGAAGATCCCACCTAGCTTCAACCTCTTTGCTTGTGAAAGATCCTTCCGAACACGCGTCCAGATAGTCCTTGTGTTGTCCTGAAAGCCTCGCATAAAAATTATTAACAATAACATTACTGGGAGCTCATCAATGGGACATTTGAGCATTAGTGACTTCAATCTCCCCCACGCTTGAGAAATACTCTCTCCATCACGAGGATAAAAGTTATAAATATAATTCCTATCAATATGCACTTCATGAGGAGGATAAAATTTAGAATAAAAGAGAGATGCAATTTCCTCCCAACCAAGAGAATGTCTATTCTCCAACAATTTATACCAATGTGCCGCTTTACCAGACAAATAAACGGAGAATAGCTTCTTCTTCACTTCATCCATAGAGATACCTGCACACTTGAATAACCCGCATAATTCGTGCAAAAACAAGAAATGATCTCTAGGATGGACAGTTCCATCCCCTTTATAGTGGTTGTCCATAACACGTTCAATAATTTTCATAGGTATTTTATACTGAATACTTTCAGCAGTGGATTCAAAATATCGAAGCATCATTAGAGTTATCGCATATGGGAGATAAAGCATTATCGTAACAAATTTTCTCCCCTAAAGATGGGAAGCTAAAAAGATCACAAAAACTAGCTTCCCCAAGCTTAGACTTCTCCATAGCATTAGCAAGAATTGCATTCATACTAATAACATCACTACTAGCATGCAAATAAGGTTCCATAGGTTTTTTAATTTTTGCATCAAACAATTCTAAATCAGGAAAAAGACTAAAAAGCTCACCAATTTTTTTGTTGTTTTCCATTATGCCTAACTAGTGTAAACAAGAAACAAAAAGTTGCAATTGCAGGATCTAAAGGAAATAGCTTCGAGTACTTACAATGGCGGAAAATAGCTTGGTAGCCGAGGTCCGGAGTGTGAGTACCTTTTACCTTTCCTCCCCGGCAACGGCGCCAGAAAAGTGCTTGATGTCTACGTTCCCCCTCCTTTCCTCAGAGATGTGTTGGGCCTCCAAGAGCAGAGGTTTGTAGAACAGCAGCAAGTTTTCCCTTAAGTGGATCACCCAAGGTTTATCGAACTCGGGGAGGAAGAGGTCAAAGATATCCCTCTCATGCAACCCCTGCAACCACAAAGCAAGAAGTCTCTTGTGTCCCCAACACACCTAATAGGTGCACTAGTTCGGCGAAGAGATAGTGAAATACAGGTGGTATGAATAAGTATGAGCAAGAGCAACGGTACTGAAAATAGCTTGTCGGGCGTGTAGTTGATGGTGGTAGTATTGCAGCAGAGTAACGCAAAGAAAACAAGAAACAAGCAAAGAGTAACGCAAAGCAGTATTTAGGAACAAGGCCTAGGGATTACACTTTCACTAGTGGACACTCTCAACATTGATCACATAACAGAATAGATAAATGCATACTCTACACTTTTGTTGGATGATGAACACATTGCGTAGGATTACACGAACCCTCAATGCCGGAGTTAACAAGCTCCACAATAATGCTCATATTTAAGTAACCTTATAGTGTAAGATAGATCAACAGACTAAACCAAGTACTAACATAGCATGCACACTGTCACCTTCATGCATATGTAGGAGGAATAGATCACATCAATATTATCATAGCAATAGTTAACTTCGCAATCTACAAGAGATCATGATCATAGCATAAACCAAGTACTAACACGGTGCACACACTGTCACCTTTACACACGTGTGAGGAATAGAACTACTTTAATAACTTTGCTAGAGTAGCACATAGATAAATTGTGATACAAACTCATATGAATCTCAATCATGTAAAGCAGCTCATGAGATTATTGTATTGAGGTACATGGGAGAGAGATGAACCACATAGCTACAGCGGAGCCCTCAGCCTCGGAGGTGGATTACTCCCTCCTCATCATGGAAGCAGCGATGGCGGTGAAGATGGCGGTGAAGACGGCGGTGGAGATGGCTCCGGGGGCAATTCCCTGTCCGGCAGGGTGCCGGAACAGAGAGTTCTGTCCCCCGAATTGGAGTTTCGCGACGGTGGCGGCGCCCCTGGAGTCTTTCTGGAGTTTCGTCAATTGGTACTGCGTTTTTAGGTCGAAAGGGCTTTTATAGGCGAAGAGGCGGCGCAGGGGGGCACCTGGGGGCGCCACACCCTAGGCCGGCGCGGCCTAGGCCTGGCCCGCGCCGCCATGTGGTGTGGTGGCCCCCTGGCCCCTCTCCGACTCTTCTTCGGTGTTCTGGACGCTTCCGGGAAAAATAGGAGGTTTGGCGTTGATTTCGTCCAATTCCGAGAATATTGCCCGAACAGCCTTTCTGGAACCAAAAACAGCAGAAAACAGGAACTGGCACTGTGGCATCTTGTTAATAGGTTAGTTCCGGAAAATGCATGAAAATGATATAAAGTGTGAACAAAACATGTTGGTATTGTCATAAAACAAGCATGGAACATCGGAAATTATAGATACGTTGGAGACGTATCAGGGGGCGCGCCACCCTGTTGTGTGGCGGCTCCGTACCCCCTCCGACTCCGCCTCTTCGCCTATTTAAAGGTCCCTGACCTAAATCTTCGAGACGGAAAAGCCACGGTACGAGAAACCTTCCAGAGCCGCCGCCATCGCGAAGCCAAGATCTGGGGGACATGAGTCTCTGTTCCGGCACGCCGCCGGGACGGGGAAGTGCCCCCGGAAGGCTTCTCCATCGACACCACCGCCATCTTCATCAACGCTGCTGTCTCCCATGAGGAGGGAGTAGTTCTCCATCGAGGCTAAGGGCTGTACCGGTAGCTATGTGGTTAATCTCTCTCCTATGTACTTCAATACAATGATCTCATGAGCTGCCTTACATGATTGAGATTCATATGAGCTTTGTATCACTATTAGTCTATGTGCTACTCTTGTGATGTTATTAAAGTAGTCTATTCCTCCTTCACGGTGTAATGGTGACAGTGTGTGCATCGTGTAGTTCTTGGCGTAGGTTATGATCATAATCTCTTGTAGGTTATGGAGTTAATTATTACTATGATAGTATTGATGTGATTTATTCCCTCTTCATAGTGTAAAGGTGACAGTGTGTATGCTATGTTAGTACTCGGTTTAAGTTGCAAAGATCTATTATGCTCTAAAGGTTACTTAAATATGAATGCCGAATGTTGTGGAGCTTGTTAACTCCGGCATTGAGGTGCTCTTGTAGCCCTACACAATGAATGGTGTTCATTATCAAACAAGAGTATATGTAGCACAAAGGAAGAGAACTTATTTATTTATGTGATGAATGTTGAGAGTGTCCACTAGTGAAAGTATGAACCCTAGGCCTTGTTTCCAAATACTGCAATCATCGCTTGTTTACTGTTTTACTGCATCTTTACTTCCTGCAATATTACTACCATCAACTGCACGCCAGCAAGCACTTTTCTGGCGCCGTTACTACTGCTCATATTCATTCATACTACTTGTATTTCACTATCTCTTCGCCGAACTAGTGCACCTATACATCTGACAAGTGTATTAGGTGTGTTGGGGACACAAGAGACTTCTTGTATCGTGATTGCAGGGTTGCTTGAGAGGGATATCTTTGACCTCTTCCTCCCTGAGTTCGATAAACCTTGGGTGATCCACTTAAGGGAAACTTGCTGCTGTTCTACAAACCTCTGCTCTTGGAGGCCCAACACTGTCTACAAGAATAGAAGCACCCGTAGACATCATGTTCTAGTTTTCCGGTACTGCGTTTAGCTCTTGTTCTTTCACTTGAATTTTATTCAGAGCTCGTTAGTATTATTTATTTATGTATGATTAGCTTTCTGGTCCATAATGTATTTCATCTTTGAGAGTTATTTCAAATAAGTTGATTGGTGTTGGATACGAGTAAAATATTTCATGACTATAAGTGATGCAAAAAGGAGCTTGAATATATTGTGGCATAGACTTTGGCATGTCATGTTGGATGTTATTCTTGTCATATGCTTAGTATTTATTGTTGTAGCATGACTTATTTCAAATGGCTGAGAGTGCATAATGTGTCATTGAAAGAGTCATGTGTTGTTTCTATCTTAAAAGCATAATATTGTGGTATTCTCCTTTGATGCGTTATTGGTTGACTTGGCACATGCTTATACCATGTTATGACTATAAGAAGTCAACTAAATCCTCTATGATCATTTAGTTTTTGATTTGCAATATCATTTTATGATTTGATTAATAATGTTTTGTCGCTATGCATGATTATGGCCATTATTGCTCTCTTAGTTGGTCGCTTCCAGTCTTTTTGCTAGCCTTCACCTGTACTGAGTATGAGCTCTACTCGTGCATCCAACCACCAAAAACCAAAGTTGCCAATTATGTCCACCATATCTACATATATGTGGTATTTCACCGCCACTCCAAAGTAAATTGTCTGTGTGCTACCTTTAAACCTTAAAAAATTATCACCTGTTTTGTGTAATTTATATATAGCTCATGGGAAAGTAGTCTAAAAAAACTATTGTGGTAGGTATTATGTCCTATGCATTTTTAGTTCTTATAAATTGCTTGTTGTGTGATAACCATGCTGTCATGGGGAACACCACCAATATGCCTTTGTTGAATATCATGTGAAATACTATGCATGCTCATCTTGTTTGAAGTAAGGAAGATTTACCATGAGTTGCAAAGATTGGAGTATGTATATTGTTAGAGAGGAACATTGAGCCGCCAACTAAATCCATGTTCACATGGTGGAAGTTTCAGCTGGGCAAAAGTCCAAATATATGTTGTCCTTGCTTTTCCTGTATGGATGTCCAAAAAGTTAAGATTCATCAAAATTGAGAAAATCAAATGAGATTCATCTCCTAGGACCTTTGTACAGGAGGCAAGGAGGTACCCCTTTGTGACACTTGGTTAAAACATATGTATGCGATGAAAATCCATGGAAGTCCAAGCTAATTAGGACAAGGCGTGAGCACTATTGGTATATTATGCATGAGGCAAGCAAACTTATAGGAAGTAATTATGCATAAGCCATACTATTTATTACTACCGTTGACATGAGTTGCATCTCTCAAAATAAATATTGTCAACACTCCTATTGCTTTCAAAATAAAAAGCTCTAGCACATGGGTAATCCCTGCTTCCCTCTGCGAAGGGCCTTTCTTTTACTTTCATGTTGAGTCTTCATCTTCTACCTTATGCACCGATTAAGAGAGCATAGTTGTCATTCTTAGTGCAATGTGCATAGTCCCAAAATTATTATTGATTTATTCATGATTGTGTTATTTGCTTGTTCTTAAATTACTTGTATCTAGTCACCCTTTGAACTTTTAAGGTGTCCTAGCATTTATGTTTTGCTACTCCATAAAGTACATGTTGAGTACCACTTTGTTATGTTTATCTATGCTCATAAACAAATAGTTGCTTTCAATGCACTATTATTCATGATCCTTTGTTTGAGTTACTCTTCATGTTATAACATAATTGCTAAGTTCTATTGAATTATATCTATTATGCCTATGTTTAGAGTACTCTGATCCCAACTCACAATGCTTTACATGCTTGATCAAGATTGTGCTGGTTGCATGTCATCTCAAAAAATTATTTTGTTATCACTTACCTACTCGAGGACGAGCAGGAGTTAAGCTTGCGGATGTTGATACGTTGCAAACGTATCTATAATTTTCGATGGTCCATGCTTGTTTTACACCAATTGCTATATGTTTTGTTTACACTTCGTGGCACTTTCATGCATTTTCCGAAACTAACCTATTGACAAGATGCCACATTGTTAGTTCCTTGTTTTCTGTTGTTTTTGTATTTCAGAAAAGTTGTACAGGAAATATTCTCGGAATTGAACGAAACAAAAGCCAAAGTTCCTGTTTTCCGGAGCGAAGACGGAGTCCAGAGAAGAGACGGAGGAGGGCCACAGAGTGGCCACACCTGCCCTAGGCGCGGCCTGGTCCTGGCCCGTGCCTAGGCATGGTGTGGGGCCACCAGGCACCCCACCGACCTAAATCCTCAGTCTATATAAAGCTCCCGACGCAAAAACCCTAAATATACAAGCCTCCATCCACGAAAATTTCCGTAGCTCTGTCGACGTCGCATACAAGATCCCGGGGACAGAAGTCTCTGTTCTGGCACCCTGCCAGGACGGGGAATTGCCCCCGGAGCCATCTCCATCGACTCCACCGCCATCAGCTTCTCTATTCCTGACTCCCATGATGAGGAGGGAGTAGTTATCCCTCGGGGCTGAGGGCTCTACCGGTAGCTATGTGGTTTATCTCTCTCTCCCATGGTGTGATCTTTATGTGACCATGAGCTTTGTAATCTAGATGTCGTTATGCTATTCAAGTGAACTTTACTTATGTGATCTCCGGAGACTCCTTGTCCCACGTGTGTAAAGGTGGAGTGTGTGCACCGTGTGGGTCTCTTAGGCTATATTTCACAGAATACTTGTTCACTGAATTATGATTTGAGTTGGATGTCTCTATGAAATTGTGGTGTGTTAGTACCGCCTATGAATGCTAAAAGTGCAGCGCGGGGTGTTCATTAGTACTTGGGAATACATTTTTAAGGTTTGCTTTTGCAGACCTACATAGTGGATTAGTGTTCGTTATCCAGCCAGAGAGTCTTTCAGAGTAGCATAGTGAAGTGCTTTATATTCCTTTATGATATCATTGTTGAGAGTGACCACTAGTGAAAGTATGATCCCTAGGTCTTGTTTCCAAACATCGAATCATCGTTTATTTACTGTTTTACTGCATGTTTACTTGCTCCCATATTTATTTCAGATTGTTATTACCACTCATATTCATCCATATCACTTGCATTTTACTATCTCTTCGCCGAACTAGTGCACCTATACATCTGACAAGTGTATTGGGTGTGTTGGGACACAAAAGACTTCTTGTTTCGTAATTGCAAGGTTGCTTGAGAGAGATAGCTTTGACCTCTACCTCCCTGAGTTCGATAAATCTTGGGTGATATAGTTAAGGAAAATTTGCTGATGTTCTACAAACCTCTGCACTTGGAGGCCAAACACTGTCTACAAGAATAGAAGCGTGCGTAGACATCACATCTCCACTTGGATCCCTAGAACCCCCTCCCCAGACCGATTTTTAACGCCAGATAGACGAAATTTTCCCAATCGCGCCTCCAGGAGCCCAATTTTCGCCGGATCGGGCCTATTTTTCATTTGGTGATCTCAGGCCGAACCCAACACCCCGGGGAGCGCCAGATGAAGTGAAAAAGCGCGTGGGCTAGGTCTGTCGGTGTCACACCAATGAAGATTCCCCACTCCACTCCCGTTGCCCAAACCAGCTTGTTGCCGCCGACACCACCCCACCCTCTCACATCGCGCATACACCGGTAGAAAGGCCTCACCCACTCCCTAGCTACCTCCAAAGTCACCGCTGTCCATAACCTCACCGGTGCTCCTTGCCAATCCCTGTGCCGGCCGCTGCGGAACCACGCCCGTGACGTGTTCAGCATTTTGATTGCTTGGCCATGGACTCCGACAATGAGGAAGAGAAAATGTTTGTTTCTCTGTTGGAGGAGGAGAACATCGTCAACGCTGAAGATGAAGAGCACATGATGATCCTGGCGTCTCTGGCCATCCTATACACCGAGCAGAACTCAAAGCCGCGGCATGGCAGCTCGACGCTCGGTCGCCGGAAGGCCAAGGCGAGACGGCGCCTGGAGGGATACATCATGTTGTACATCGATTACTTTGCCGATGAACCGCTACACCCTGAGGCAGTATTCCAGTGCCGGTTTAGGATGAGCCGGGATCTCTTTCTGAGGATTGTGTATGCCGTCCGAGACTTGGACCACTACTTCCGTTACAAACCGGACTACACCGGTATGATTGGGTTTTCCTCGCTATCGAAGTGCACGATCGCTATGGGATTGTTTGCATATGGAGCTCCGGGTGACAGTGCCGATGACTATATGCGCATGGCCGAGAGCACCGCCATTGATTTATTATACAAGTTTTGCAGGACAATCATATTAGTGTTCAGGGAAGTATACTTGAGATCACCCGCTGCTCAAGACTTGAGCAGATACTTGCAACCAATGCAACAATAAGATTTCCTAGGAAGCTTGGAAGCATCGACAACATTGGAAGTTGATGAACTGTCCAATGGATTGGCATGGCATGTACAAGGGCCACAAAGGAGGATGTAGTGTGGTACTTGAGGCAGTGGCTACATATGATACCTGGATTTGGCATCCCTTCTTTGGAATGGCAGGCTCAAACAACGACATCAATGTCTTGCACTGCTCGCCTGTCTTTGACAAGCTTGTTGATGGTCATGCTCCCCCGGTGAACTATAAGGTCAATGGGCGCCACTATAGCAAGGGATACTGCCTTGCAGATGCCATATATCCTACATGGTCAATATTTGTGAAGACGGTCTCAAGCCCGATGCTGCCAAAATAAGCGTGGTTTGCCAAGGAGCAAGAAGCTGCCAGGAAAGACATCGAGCGAGCATTTGATATCCTCCAGCAGAGATTTGTAGTTGTCCGGTTCTCGGCTATGACTTGGTCGCAGGATAGATGTGTGGGAGGTGATGAACTGTTGTGTGATATTCCACAATATGTAGAGAATAAGCGAAAACATCCAGTTCCTGAGGCCGAGTTGCTGCAGCCATATCACCGATAGGGTCCTCTTGCAGAGCTTGATGATCAGGTGACGGTATCATGGGTTTCCTTCTTAGCTATGCGTCAGGAGATCCGAGACTCACGTGTGCACCAAGAGCTGCTGTGTGCACCAAGAGCTGCTGGATGATCTGGTGGACCACCTATGGGCTCGCAAGGGTGAAGCAAGAGCTGGTGCACCATGATTTGTTGTGTTTGTTGTGTTGTTGTCCTGTTGTGTTTGTTGAACTATTTGTTGTTGAAATAATGCCAAATCTGAGGGGAACAATATCATAAATTTTCATAATTTTTATTGTATTCTTAAATTTTGCCAAAAATTGGCCGAATACTAGCATATTTTGTGCCAAATCCGGCTGGCCTGGGGAGCGGCCGTGGGTTCGCCGCTGGAAAACTGGCTCTCCCAAGACCGAAAATTACATCCATCCTCGTTCGCTAGGTTTGCCGCGTCGGATTTGGAGCGCCAACGAGTGAAAATGCTATATTATACCGTCCCTTGGAGATCGTCATCGCTAGGTTCGCCGCGCCGCTGGTGGCCACATCCAGCATGCCGGCGGCGGCTTTGGGCAGCTGCTTCGCCGCCGCGCGCACATTCTCGCCACGTTCTCCGCCGCGTCCCAGCAAGTGGTAACACCCTCGCTCCAGGTGCCAAGAGGGCTGGCAGCCGTCTGGCTTGGCATGGCGCCAACATGCGCACGCTTGGTCAGCTGCTTGCCGGATAACAGAGCAGCTGAGCTGGGCATGGTCACGCCGCGCGGAAGGGGGGCCGCCGAAGGGGCAGGGTGTAGCAAGGACGTCTCGCTGACTTGCCTGAATACTGAATACCCGATCTGATGGGTCCAGCACTAGTGACAAAGACCAACGGTATGCTAATGTATTACAGGTTTGATAAGAAGAAATATTGCGCCCACAAAATGTGCTTTGGCTTCCAACCCCCAAAGGTTCTACATCTACTACCAGAGTGCGTTCACAGTTGGAAGTCGATTGAAAAGAACGACAGAGAACTATAGAATGAGCAGATGCTACAAACATACAAGTGATGCAACACTCACTGCGTTGTATTCCATTGCTCAAGTACTTACAACGATTATCAGTGAACTAGCTAGTTTGATAAAGTCAGCTACAGATAAATGCTTAGCTGCCATTTATCGACTTACACTGACAGGCAGATGTGGGTGTTAAGAGATCGGTCCACATACGTGTGTATTTGTATCGTATGTGCCTTGTATTGTAACCTGCCAAGTATATAAATAGAAGAGGTGGGGAGCACGTTGTTCCATCCACGAAAACCCTAAACGTGTGTTTTAACTTGGTATCAGAGCCTACGGCCGCCGCACGGGTCTCCCTTCTCCCGATCCGATCTCATCGCCGCCGCCCTCTCCGATGGGTTCCTCTAGCGCAGCGATGCAGCTCTCCGTCATCGGACCGGTTGTCTCTCCGCCCGCGCCGACGGCTGCTCCCACGGTTCCCACTGTTGGGATTCGTCTCGATCGCAACAACTTCGCTCTGTGGCGTGCTCTTACGCTCACCAACCTCTCCGGGGCTTCGCTCCATGGTTACCTCGACGGCACGGTGGCGGCGCCAGCCAAGACCATCACCGAGGGCACCGGCGACGCCGCTCGGCAGGTTGACAACCCCGCGTATGGTACGTGGTGGACTCAGGACCAGAAGGTGCTGGGCGTGCTCCTCTCCTCCATGACTGAGGAGATCGCGAGCCAGCTCCTCGGCTGCAAGACGGCGGCCGCGGCTTGGACGGCAATCCAAGCCATGTTTTCCGCGCAGAGCCGCGCTGGAGTCAGGCATCTCCGTCGTCAAATTCAGGGACTGCGGAAGGGCGATGCGACCGCAAGCGAGTATATGCACAAGGTGCAGGCTCTGGCTGACGCCATGGCCACCGCTGGGTCTCCTCTTCGTGACGATGAAATCATCGATTACATGCTTACCGGCCTCGGCTCCGCTTTCAATCCGATCGCGGCGTCCCTGAACATGATCACCAGGGTGGTTACTGCTGCCGAGTTCTATTCCATGGTCCTGAACTACGAGGGCCTGCAGCTGTCACAGCTGGCTGAGACCGAGGAGTGGGCCTCGTCTGCCAATGCTGCTGCTCGTGGTGGTGCTCCCTGGCAGCCCCGCGCGCCCTTGCCCGCCTTCTCTGGCGGAGGCTCTCAGCCCGGTTACGGCGGGGGCAACAGCGGCCGTCAGACTTACGGCGGTAACGGTGGAGGCGGCTATGGGTCGCCGGCGGGCGGCCACGCCCAGCCCTATGGACCGCCAGCGGGCGGCAACGGCAACGGTCGCCCAACTGGCGGCAATTACGGTGGTAACGGCGGCGGTGGCAACCGCGGCCAGAACGGAGGACGCCGGCGTCAGCGCCCGCATGATGTCAAATCTGCGGCTATTGGGGGCACAGCGCCGATGACTGTCGGAACCGCTTCAACCCCGACTTCGTGCGCGGCAGCAACCAGCAGCGCACCGGCAACAACCAGCAGCGTGCCGGCAACTCGGCATCGACCAGCTCTCCGCCCTGGATGATGGACACCGGGGCGACGGATCATCTGACAAATGATCTTCAGCGTCTCCACATGCAGGAGCGCTATGGCGGGACGGATCAGGTTCAGGTGGCCAACGGTGCAGGTTTGTCTATTGCCCACATTGGTCACTCTTCTTTAGCCGGTTCACAACTAAAACTGAATAATATCCTTCATGTCCCACATATTAGTCAGAATCTTCTCTCTGTTTATCGCCTTGTCTGTGACAATGATGTCTTTGTTGAATTTCACCGATATTTTTTCTGTGTTAAGGACAAGGTCTCCCGGAGAATTCTGCTTCACGGTAGAAGTCATGGCGGACTCTACCCCGTTCCGTTTAGCCGTGCGTCTTCGCCGTCCACTCGTCGTGCTCTTTCTGGTGCCAAGGCTTCATCGTCTCAGTGGCATCAGCGTCTAGGTCATCCCACAAATAATGTCGTTCACACTATTGTTAAGAACCATGATTTATCCTGTACTTCCACTAGTCCTCGTTTGGTTTGTGATGCTTGTCAGTGTGCCAAAAGTCATCAACTATCATATACTTTGTCTCATCGTGTTACCACTATGCCTCTTGAGCTTATACACTCTGATGTTTGGGGTCCTGCTATTGCTTCTTCCGGTGGTTTTAAGTACTATGTTAGCTTTATCGATGACTATTCTCGTTTTTGCTGGATCTATCTCCTTAAACATAAATCTGATGTTGAACGGGTGTTTTATGCTTTTCAGGCTCATGTTGAGCTCCTTTTGAACACCAAAATTAAAGCTGTCCAATCCGATTGGGGCGGTGAATATCATAAACTCCATCAGTATTTTCAGCGCACGGGAGTCTCACACCGTGTCTCCTGCCCTCATACCTCCCAGCAAAACGGTGTCGCTGAACGCAAACACCGTCACTTGGTCGAGACAGGTCTTGCCTTGCTCACCCACTCCTCTCTCCCTTTACGTTTCTGGGATGAGGCTTTCCTGACGGCTTGCTACTTGATTAATCGCATGCCTACACCCGTTCTTAACAAAGAGACACCACTTTTCCGCCTTCTCAAAATTCAGCCCAATTACGAGTTTCTCCGTATCTTTGGCTGCGCGTGTTGGCCGAGTCTTCGCAAGTATAATGCTCACAAGCTTGAGTTTAGGTCCAAGATGTGTGTTTTCTTGGGCTATAGTCCTATGCACAAGGGCTACAAGTGTCTTGATAAATCCACGGGTCGTATCTACATCTCCCGTGACGTCGTTTTTGATGAATCCGTGTTTCCGTATGCCACTCCTGGGGTTACGGTTGATATTCCCACTCTTCGTGAAGCTATTAATTTCCCTGTCACTGAACCGGCTACGAGTGATCATGTGCGTCAATATGACCTATCTTACCTGTCCACTAACCTGTCCTCTCCAGCTGTTGATCTTCCTGTGCAGAATACCGCGGTGGTCGACGTCTCTCCTCCGGCTATGGACGTGCATGTGCATGCCCCGGGGATTGCACCCCACTCGGATGCTGCCACGTCACCGTCGGGTCTTCACGGCGCGGATGTTGCCGCGCCGCCTCCGGGTCACACTGGTACGGATGCGGTCACGTCTTCGGCGTGCCCTCCCTCGTCGCCTGCCTCGTCTCCTGCATCGTCTCTCGGATCGCCTACGTGTGGCGCGCCCACGCCACCGCCTTCAGCTCCATCGCCTGGCGGGCCGTCAGCTGAGCAGCTGGCTCCGGCGGCCTCACAGCCTGGCCATGGCATGGTCACTCGTCTGCGTGACAACACTCGTCGTGAGAAGCACTACACCGACGGCACTGTGCGGTACGATACTCGTCGCCGTGCTCTCTTTGCAGCGCCGGTGTCTCACCATGATGCTCTTCGTGAACCGGCGTGGCGCGCCGCAATGACGGATGAATTCACCGCTCTCGCTCAGACGAAGACCTGGACTCTGGTTCCTCGACCACCTGGCACTAATATTGTTGGCAGCAAGTGGGTGTTCAAAACCAAGCATCGTCCAGATGGTTCAGTTGAGAAGCACAAAGCTCGCCTGGTTGCTCGCGGGTTCACTCAACAGCACGGCATTGACTATGGTGATACTTTCAGTCCTGTTGTCAAACCAGCCACCATTCGCCTGGTTCTCTCTCTAGCTGTTTCTCGAGGCTGGACCCTTCGTCAGGTTGACGTCAGCAATGCTTTTCTGCATGGTTTTCTGACAGAAGATGTCTATATGCAGCAGCCCCCTGGTTTTGAGGATGTCCGTTTTCCCTCTCATGTATGCAAGTTGCAGCGTGCTATCTATGGTCTGAAGCAGTCCCCTCGTGCTTGGTATGCTCGCTTGAGTACTCGCCTTTTTCAGCTGGGGTTTCTTCCTTCCCGGGCTGATACATCCTTGTTCATCTTCAATCAGCGTGGTGTTCAAGTTTTCATGTTGGTTTATGTTGACGACATTGTCATTGCTGGTTCCACTACTGCTGTTGTTGAGGGTCTTGTTCGCTCTCTGTCTGCCACTTTTCCTATCAAGGATCTTGGCGTTCTGGAATATTTCCTTGGATTGGAAGCGTCGTACAATTCAGGGGGCATGACACTTATGCAGCGCAAGTATGCGCTAGACTTGTTGCATCGGGTTAATATGGAGAATTGTAACCCCACTTCCACTCCGATGGTGCCCACTGAGCGGCTTGCTCGAGATACTGGTGCACTTCTTGGTCCAGAGGATTCTTTCAGATATCGCAAAGGTGGTTGGTAGTCTACAGTATTTGACTCTCACACGTCCAGATATATCTTTTGCTGTCAACAAGGTTTGCCAGTTCTTGTCTCAACCCACTGAAGTACATTGGGAGGCTGTAAAACGTATCCTTCGTTATGTCAAGGGAACATTGGATACAGGGCTTCGCATTAGGAGGTCACTGCAGCAGAGTGTTAGTATTTTTACTGATGCAGATTGGGCTGGAGATGTTAATGATCGACGCTCTACAAGTGGTTTTGCAGTGTTCGTGGGTCCGAACCTTATTTCATGGAGTTCGAAGAAGCAGCCCACTGTTTCCAGATCTAGCACTGAGGCAGAGTATAAGGCTCTTGCAAATGGAGCAGCCGAAGCTATGTGGGTTTGTTCATTGCTTCGAGAACTTGGTGTTACCCAGCGGCAAGCTCCGATTTTATGGTGTGATAATTTGGGTGCTACCTACCTAACGGCGAATCCAGTCTTCCATGCTAGGACCAAGCACATTGAGATTGATTTCCATTTTGTGCGAGAGCAGGTGGCTGATGGCGCTCTGGTGGTAAGGTTTATCTCTTCTAATGATCAGCTGGCTGACATCTTCACTAAGCCAGCGACACGGCAGATGCTAGACCGATTTCGAACCAATCTAAACCTTGTATGTAATCGTAGTTTAGATTGAGGGGGGGTGTTAAGAGATCGGTCCACATACGTGTGTATTTGTATCGTATGTGCCTTGTATTGTAACCTGCCAAGTATATAAATAGAAGAGGGTGGGAGCACGTTGTTCCATCCACGAAAACCCTAAACGTGTGTTTTAACTGTGGGCGTGCTCAGGGCGCCGGTGTGCCCAACAACTCCGCCGTGGACGGTTTCCAGGCAGTGTCCAACAGAGAACAATTTTCAACACCATAATTAGATTATTCACAATGTGATGGTTGAAAAGAGCAGCAACTGCCCTGCCGTCGCAGTTTCAGTAGTCTTAAGCAAATTTGGTGCACATGAGCACCAGTGCTCTCAGTTTTTAAAATATTTAAAAACTGTATTTGTGCCTTCCAAAAAATTATCACATTTATTCCATGAATACATATACATGTTCTGAATATTCATGCAAAATTTCGGTAGAAATTACATTGTATTTTGAGCTACAGGAAAAAAACAAATTTGTGGCTACGTATAGAGGTATATATTTGTCAGAAATTTGTCTTTTTCGTATAGCTTAAAATATAACGTATTTTTCTCCAAATTTTTTACCGTACCTTCAGAATGTTTATATGTATGTGGGTATTTAATTTCATATTTTTTGAAATCCAAAAAATATGATTTTTAGAAATCAGGAGCACTGGTGCTCATGTGCCAAATACACTTTTCGTAAAATTCAGACATAATACAAATACATTACCGAGCGGCGAGCGAGCAAAGTCACGCCTTGCTCAACAGAAAGAACAGACAAAGTACAGGACGATGGCATCATCCATGCATTGCGGCGATTCACACAAAAATAACCCTTCGTTGCAACTATAGCACAGACTGACCCTCCGGGCAAACTATTTCACTCATCTAACCCTTTTGTGTGGCGCCCCTCACATGGGCGCCACACATGGCAGTGTGGCGCCCGTGCCTGCGGCGCCACTCTCCCAGCCGACGTGGCGCCTTCGACGCTAAGCTGGTGCGCCGATCCGACGTGGCAGGATGTGTGGCGCCCGTGGGAGGGGCGCCACACTACTCTTTATATATAATGTCTGTCTAGAGATGACAGAAGACTATGGTAGCTCAATTGGATGAAGCCTTTCCTTCCCAATCCCAGGTCATGAGTTCGAACCTTCGCATCACCCGAATTTATTTTTATTTTTAAAAATTATGCTAGACATTGTAGTATGTTTAAAACATGAAATCTAGCCTCGTACTGTTTTGTAGAGTTTTTTTTATCGTCTCTTGCTTGCAAACTGAATAAACTAGAATTGCATGTTTATCTTCTCTTGCTTCGGGTACTCCCGCACCACGGACTTCACCGTCTCCGCCACCGCTGCCCAACCCTGCAACAAGCACGCGCCATCATTATCATCGTGTTTAGGAAATTGAAGGAACAAATCGAGTAGCAGAATTTAAGAACAGCTGATGTAAACAGGCGAACAGTTTGGGTAGCTAGCTAGGGTCGATGATGTGGTTGTGAGGTCGAAGCCAAGATGCGTACCTGCTCGATCATGGGCATGAACTCGCTTGCTGGCTGAAACAGAACTCCTTTAGCCTGCAAGACAAAAGGTATATGGCTTTAGCTTGTGATCATGTCAGACTATTCGTGCGAATAAAACTGACTCAGCGCCCATGCTCGAAGGACGATGCATGTCATGGGGGAGATCGAGGAGGATTAGCTCACCTTGGAGTTGGACTTTGCGTGTCCGGCGGAGGATTTGGCCGGGCCCTTGATGTCCATGCCGTGGCTGCCGGCGTAGTACAGCTCCGCCAGCTTGACGAACTCGAACACCTTGTCGCGGCACCGGCCGCTGACGATCGCCGTCGGGAACTGCTTGGCGACGCTGCGCACTGCCATCCGCATCTGCAGGTTCGTTCATCGTTGGAAGTTAATAACGTGCGCGCAGATGAGCAGAGGTGCATGGTAACTGAAGTTAGGGAGCAGAGTGTGACAGGGGAGAGGAGACATAGTTAATTGGCAGGCTCACCGTGTCGCTCATGAAGGCGGCGTCGGGGTCATTGACGATGGGCGACAGCGTGCCGTCGTAGTCGAGGAACATGACGATCTGCTTCCCCTTGGACGCCGCCACGATCTCCTCGAACTTGCCAAGCGCCGATGGGTGCCTCGCCTGCACGCGCACACATAGATGATTCGTTGTGTTAGCGAGACATGTAAAACCAAGAAGATAGTGCAAGATTCTATCGGTATAAACACTAGAAAGCGGCATGCAGTGAACGGACCATCGAGGCGGCGTGCTCCTCGTCGACGCCGGCGGCCCTGGCGTGCGTGGGCGAAGACGCCCGCATGGACTCGACCAGCCCCGCGCCGAGCTCCGCCTGCGCCGCCCGCAGGCACTTGCGGCGCACGGCCATCCCTGCCCCGGCTCGCGGCGGCGGGTACGGGAACAAAGGCCCCGGGCAAAGGCACGCCGTCGCCGCAATGCCCACAGTACGAGGAGATAAAAAAAAACTCTACAAAACAGTACGAGGCTAGATTTCATGTTTTAAACATACTACAATGTCTAGCATAATTTTTAAAAATAAAAAAAAATTCGGGTGATGCAAAGGTTCGAACTCATGACCTGGGATTGGGAAGGAAAGGCTTCATCCAATTGAGCTACCACAGTCTTCTGTCATCTCTAGACAGACATTATATATAAAGAGTAGTGTGGCGCCCCTCCCACGGGCGCCACACATCCTGCCACGTCGGATCGGCGCACCAGCTCAGCGTCGAGGGCGCCACGTCGACTGGGAGAGTGGCGCCGCAGACACGGGCGCCACACTGCCATGTGTGGCGCCCATGGGAGGGGCGCCACACAAAAGGGTTAGATGGGTGAAATAGTTTGCCCGGAGGGTCAGACTGTGCTATAGTTGTAACAATGGGTTATTTTTGTGTAAATCGCCATGCATTGCACCTTGTTATCTGAAAAGGAGCTACTGATAAGCAAGGTGGAGACGTAGCTTTCCAAACATGGTATTTATTCAGAAGTAATGCACTCCAGCTGTCCAGCATCATGTGCTGGTTGACAAACCGTGCCGCTGAGATTAATTCATGAGGATGGAGGATTATCGTCCGTATCGGCAGACCTCGATTCCAATCTGCTGGAGTTTGTGTTAGTTTGTTTTTGCGGTCTGTACGAGGTTTCTTGCCTGAGATTGAATAGTGATACTCTCGCTTCGTGGTGGGAGATCTCTTTCTTCAGGCTGCTCAGTTTTAGAGGCTAGTGCGTTGGTTTCACTACCTTAGTTTTGCCTTCCGTTCCGTCAAAAGTTCTCAAACTGATGTCAGATTTGTAGTCCGCCAGGACGCTACGGGGTGTCTGTACCATCTCTCCACCTCATGTATAGACAGCGCAGGGGAAAACGTATACACAGTAGGGAGTCTATTGGCGGACACGAATTTTTAGCACATAGGTGCTATGCACCCTATAAAGCCCAAAATTCGTGCTAATTTCAAATATTGAGAAAAAAATACGAATCCTCCTGAAAACAAAATATGATTAAGTAATGTACTCGTATAAAAATATTTGGGTTCCAAATGATTCCCATGATATCCTAGATAAAAAAGACAAGTTTTTGACAAATATAGCATGAATAGTACATTGACTTATTCGATTTTGCCTTTTTACCTAGGATACGATGATAGTAATTTCCTCGCGAAATATTTTTATACAAGTACAGTATTTGATCATCTTTGGTTCCAAAAAGGATTTAAATTTTTTAAACCTTTTTTTTGAATTACCACAATATTTTTAGATGTACAGGGTGCTTGGCACCCATGAGCATTGATGTACCATCTATTGGCTATCTATAAGCACCAAACGGGCTTCAAAATTATACAAACAAACCCAGTTTCTGTGGAAGACGTGATCCTATCCAAGTCGAACTTGAGGTCTATGTATTGCAGTGTCAAAATTGAAGTGTACCGAAGTGTCAAAATCGAGATGTGTCGAAAGTGTCGAATTATGTTAGGGCGGTCTTTGTTTGAATGTGTCAGATTTTTTATGTTTCAAATGTGTCAAAGTTTCAATGTTTGAATGTGTTGGTCGATGCCCTATTTTACATCATCTAAAAACTAGCCGAAGCCCTAGAAAAGAGACTCGGATGGGGGAGACAATGGAAACTTGGAAAGAGATGCGCATAACATAATTAGGGGCATCAAGGATATTCACATTGAAGAAGGATGAAATCTGCACACATGGACGAAGACCTAATGGTCTTCAAACAAGTGACAATTACGCACTAATTAAGAAGATGGCGCCAAAATCCTACAAGCTAGTTCAAATTGCTCTTCGAGGTTGAGTATCAAAATCTGGTAGGCTATCTCGGTTATGTAAAGAATTGTGGAATTTCTGCTCACGAGTATTACAACCACTCTTATCTACTACTAATGACTCGTTACAACTGTATCACATATGCTACTGTAATATGTGACAGCTCAAAACAATGTGGAAGTCCCTGATAACTGTAGATACAAAGATGATATAATATGTTCGCTTGAAGACATTTATGGAAAGTTAAGTATACTTTTAAAGCTGACCAAAAAAAAAAGGTAAGACAAACGAGCTATTGGAAGACAGAAACATCAGAGTACTCCCTGTTTTCAATAAAAGGAAAAAAAATAGTACCCCCAAACGAGCTACCATCTAAGAGCATCTCCAGTCGCGTCCCCCAAACCGTCCCCCAAACCGCGTCCCCCAAACGCTCAATACGGCGCGGTTTGGGGGACGGTTTGGGGGAGCGTTTGGGGGACGCGGTTTGGGGGACGCGACTGGAGATGCTCTTAGATAACTTGTTACTACAGATTAGTGAAGCCCTTCCACAAAAGTATACTACAAAAGGATCCACACACTCTATGTCATCTACTATTTATTTCCTGCGGAAGCAATCCTCATATCCTGATATATAGTCTCGATAAAACATTATCCTGAAGAGTTCTTGAAATCCGCCCTTTGTTCTCAACAGATTGACTGTCCAGATCACATAATGTTTTGCATCTTTCTTCATGCGCCCCACATCAAAAATGAATGTTGAAAGATAGAGAAAGAAAACCGGCAGCCTGTATAAACAAACAAAGTGGCTGGTGACATAATCTAAAAGGCAGTGAGCACAGTAGCAAAAATATATAAACAAAGATACTAACCATATCTCATAAACAGAAGAAAACAAAGTCTAGCAGCATGGCAACAAAAGCAAAGCCATACAATATACTACACAACGTCATCTGACCAATCAACACTGCCTGATCAACTATGCTAATCAAGAACTAAGCATGCACATTAGCTCCCTAATGCTGGATAATGGAACCTAATCCAACAAAATATTTGTTATCAACCTGCAGGTTGCAGTGTCAGCTTCATAAGTGGTACAAAGATAGAAAACACAGCTGCCAAGGGGAAACTTGAAAGTGTTTGGAAGGGCAAATTGATCCAGATATAAATAGGTCTCAGATCTTATAGACCCAGCGACAAAGTCCTGGAAAAATTCTTGTCACAACAATGTTTCACCAACTGGATGCTGAGGAAATTCTACGGGTCATATCTTTTGATGGGGAGGACTTCTCAGCCTGACGCTACGAAAAAATGGACAGATGTCGGTCAAAAGTGCCTACAGACTAGCTGATGATGTTCAGTCTAACAGTGGGGGTATGAACAGCAAACCAGCAGAGGAAAGAGCTCTTTGGGACTTAATTTGGAACTGGGAGTACCACCAAAGGTGAGAGTGTTTAGTTGCAAGCGCAGCGTTGTCGAAGAAGGATGGACCATATTCCTACTTGTCATATTTGCGATATGGAACCAGAGAGTATTCACCACGTGATAATAAACTGCAGTAAAGCGAAAGCTCTGCGTGATAGACTTGGTCCCTTCTGGATGATCATAAACTTCACTACATTGTACAAGATTGGAGGTTGTACTTTTAAGTCAGCTAGATGAACATATGAGATCAAAGCTGCTATTTTTGTTGTGGACAACGTGGCACCTAAGAAACAGCATAACCTTCGGTGATGGCAAGTGTAGCATTGAGCAACAAGCTGGCTGGATTCCTGTTTAAATTCTATGAGGGATACTAGAGATGAGGACTCTGTAGCTGATGTAAAAGGGAAACAGATCATAGCCTGGCCAAGGAGTTAGCATAACACCAAGGAGGAAAAAAGCTAAAGAAGCATGGAAGAAATCAGATGTTGGTCGGTGCAAACTGAACTTTGATGCAAGCTACTTAATCGACGAATGAACAGGCTATCTCCCTCACTGCCCTAACACTGAATACGCTGAGGTCATCATAGGGACAAAATCGATCATGGCGATCTATGCAAGTCCAGTTCATGTGGAAAGCAATTGTGCTGCTGTGATATCCGAACTTTAATCAACCGGGTCAAAGTAAATCTGCAAAGCTCTCCTGCTGCTCCAATCTCTGTCGGACTTCAAAACCTCCAAAGTAAACCGTTCTGCTAATGGTGTCACTCATAGTCTAGCTAGTTTAAGCCATAGTGGGTTGAGTGAGGAAGTGTTGCATGGGTTGGTTGGTTCCGCCCTGAGTGGTGGATATAGGCGAGAATGCAATCCAAAATAGTCTTGAATACAGTGCCCAATTTATAAAACATACATGCATCACCAAATATGGTATTCTGATAAATTATAAACTGGTAACCAACTAGATCAATATTATCATTTGCAGTTCACAGTTAGCCAGAAATATCGAACAATTAAACAAAAGGAAGGCATGCAGTGAATATGGACAAAATTAACACTGAAGTTAGCATACTAACTTGACAAAATCCATGAGTTCGTAGCTCTTCGTGAAGTCCCTAGTAGCCATAATAGCAACAATACCTGAAGGAAATTTGAAGTTGATCAAATGTTTAATCAAGACAAAGTTTTGAAATTCTGTTTTGCTTTCTACATATAATTTCAAAACAGCATGGATAATCAGACTAAGGGATTCAAGAAAAATATGTCTGTGGTACTTGTTTTCATAGTTGTTACCGATGAGATTATAAACTCAACCAACCAGGACCAGCCATTGTTTTAAGAAGGTGAACACCCAGCCTGTGCCTGAAATGCAGGTGGGCAAGCCTCCGAGCACCACAGACTGCTCCAGCTAGCCATCCAGCACACCTACCATGAGAGGCACTGCTTGGCAGCAAAGTCTTTATGAAGTCTTTCTAATGTCCGGGCACTGCTTGGCAGCAAAGTCTGCTCAAGGGTTATCCAGTATGCTATTATGGTCTGTTAGCTTACTAGCTGGTGATTAGATGAATCAACAATCACACTGCATGTGTGTGTACACTTGATAAATAGCATCTGGAATCACATGGGTTGAAACTAATCTACCAACACCATAAGGTCCTTGCTAGTACTCACAAAAGAACAGCACCCTATCGGATGCATGTCAGCCTGGGGACGTCAGATTGGTGGCCATCTGTCGGACTAGCGGAAGGAGACTCCCGTTTGTGTTCTCTGTTTTTAAAAAAGAAAGGTGTGGACCTCTCCCTTCTATACTACAAAAAAACTGCAGTATTGATGATACTATGGTATATATAACTGCAGTTTTAGGTAAAGCCAAACACCTCAAAGTATTGAAAATCATGGTATTTTCAGAGTATTCTTAGAATACTTAAAAAACCTTTTCTCCCAAACGAACCCTAAGTTAACCTTTATCGTTAATCATAAAGACAATGTCAAATTCTGTTTTACTTTCTAAACAAAATGCCAAAGCACAGTAGATATTCTTAATAAGGTATACAGGATAACAATCTCTATGGTACCTAAAACTTCGACCAACCAAGACTGGCAGTTAATGGCATTTTGAAAGGTGGGCACCCACCCTGCAGAGACTGATCCTAGCTAGCCACCAGACTAACCTAGTACACTTACCATGAGAATAAAATTGAGGTTTATCCATTGCATTGTAAAGACAATGTCAAAGCAGTACCAGGTCCTTACCAAATTTCAAACGGGCCAACAAATCATTGCATTTTCCCTGCCGGCGCAGCTCAGAGGACACGACGCTAAGTTTATAGAATCCATAGGCAAGGGCAGCATCAACAAAGACGGAGGGGGCAGCCTTCCACAGCTGGTACCAGCCGACGCAGCCAAGAAAAGCGCCTACACAGTTACAGACGAACAAGCAGCAGAAAAATCAGTAAAGTGCAGTGTTCATCAGTGGTTCCATATGGTTATTCCGGAGCTTTTCTTTTCAGATACATATTGGGGGTCGATGTTAACATACCAAACAGCATGCCCACTTGGTAATCCTCGAGGTCATAGACGGTGCGAAGGGATCGCATGTCTGAGACGTTGCGCAGCAGCGGCATGAACATGTCGGCGACCATGGCCTTGAGCGCCTCCCACGCCTCGTCTTTCCCCTCCTTGCGAACCAGTACATGCTGCTGCGGGGGAGGAGGAGGAGGAGAATCGGGCGAGCATCGCTACAGAGGAATCGGATGCGGATTTCGATTAGGGTTCACAAAAACACGCGGCTTGTACCAGGATTCAAGAGGGGGGGCACTTACCAGTACCAGTGGCCTTGGGGTTTTGGAGCATGGTGAGGAAGGAGCCGTCAGGAGGAGGCGGAGCCCTCGTGCTCCGGTGGTGGTGAAGGCGGTTCGCGCAGGTCTGGCGCCAAAGCATCTGCTTCTCGGCGGCGTCAGGTAGGCGCCGCCGGCGGCGGCCGCCCACCTGAGAGCCATGACGGCGTCTGTTTCTTTTCCTTTTTTTTTAGAGCGACGGCGTCGCGCTGGTTGTAGACTTTCCGATTCCCATACGGGCCAACGTGGTCACTCCACATGGACCGGTACCAGTTGGGCCTCGGCAGTTCTTCTGATATTAGGGAATGGGCCTCTTGGCCAGCAAACGGAACGGGAGGAGTAGAGAGCCTCGGGACGCTTCACCGCAATCCCTATTCACCGCTCAATGCGGGAGCGATTCGCTCCCGCTAAGGCGACGGACGGTGTGGGCCGGCCCATTAGCGGCTAGCAGGTATGGATTTTTCCTTTTGTTTTCTGGTTTTTCGGTTTTTCTCAGGTTTTTTCGGTTTTTTCTGGTTTCTTTTTTATTTTTGCTGCATTGGTTTGCTGATTTCGAAATTTGTTCAGATTTGTTTTTTCTCTGATTTAAAAATGTTTATATTATAAATTTGTTCAGATTCAAAATTTGTTTAAATTTGAAATTTGTTCAAATATGAAATTTGTTCACATATAAATTTTGTTTTAGTATGAAATTTGTTCAAATATGAATTTTGTTAGATTTAAAATTCTTTGTTTTTTTAACTAAACAATTGTCAAATTTGAACATTTTTCAATTTTAAACAATTTTTATGTTTGAACAATTTTTATGTTTGAACAATTTTCAAATTTGAATATTCTTAAATTTTGAAATTTTTGAGATTCGAACATTTTTAGTTCGAACTTTTTTTATTTTTAAACTTTTTCAGATTTGAACATTTTTTAAATTTAAACATCCTTAAAAATTTAAACTGAAAGGAAAGAAAAGGGAGAAGCAATACCTTTTGTTGGGCCCAGGTTTGGAGCGGTCCATGGGGAACCTCTTCAGGCGGAGGGAACGTTCCCTCCCGCTTAAGGCGGAGAGTAGGCGCTCCCGCACATGACCACTCGCTCGGCAATCCCTATTTCCCGCTCATAGCGGGAGCGATTCGCTCCCGCCTGAAGCGACGGACAGGGTGGGCTGGCCCATTAGCGCGTAGCCTGTACAAGTTTTCCCTTTGGCTTCCTTTTGTTTTGGGTTTTCTCAGGTTTTTCTGTTTCTTGTTTGTTTTTTTCGGTTTTTGCTGGTTTTGCTGATTTCGAAATTTGTTCAGATTCTTTTTGTTCTGATTTAAAAAATGTTCAAATTTAAAATTTGTTCAAATTTGAAATTTGTTCAAATCTGAAATTTGTTCAAATCTGTTGTTTTCTTGTTTGTTTTTTTCGGTTTTTGCTGGTTTTGCTGATTACGAAATTTGTTCAGATTTTTTTGTTCTGATTTAAAAAATGTTCAAATTCGAAATTTGTTCAAATTTGAAATTTGTTTAAATCTGAAATTTGTTCGAATCTGAAATTTGTTCAAATCTGAAATTTGTTCAAATCTCGAATTTGTTTGATTTTCAAATTCTTTGTTTACAAATTGTTCAGTTTTGAATTTGTTCCATTTTGAATTTTGTTCCGTTAAGAATTTTATTCCGATTTGAAATCTAAACTGAATGGAAGAAAAGAAAGAAAAAAGCAGTACGTTTATTGGGCCACGCTTGGAGCGGCCCAAGAGAAAGAACCTTAAGCGAAGCAAACCTTCGCTCCCGCTAAATGCGGTGGATAGGCGCTCCCACGCTTCACTCGTCGGGCGTGCGAGTTGACTCGCAGCCAAGGCGTCATGGCCCTCCTCTTCGTCGCTCTGTTCCGTTTAGTTTTTTCCAAACCCTAAAAAAAACTCCCAGTTTGAAAAAAATACGTTCAGATTTGAAATAAATATAACATTTTAAAAAGACTATATTTAAAAGGTTCACATTTCAAAAAGATGCAGATTGCGAAAAATGTTCTAATTTTAAAAAGTTCAATTTTTTGAAAATGCTCAAAATTTAAAAGAATTTTTAAATAATGTTCAAATTTGAAAATATTCGAATTTTAAAAAAATTACATTTTAAAGGTTCAGATTTGTAAAATGTTCAGAATTGAAAATATTTGAATTGAAGAAATGTTCAAATATGAAAATGTTATTTAAAAAGCTTCGAATTTGAAAAAAATACAAATTTTAAAATATTCAAATTTTAAAATTTTAAAATTTAAAACTAATCATAATTTCAAAGTGTTCAGATTAAAAAAGACAGGAAAAGAAAACAAAAAAAAACCCAAAGAAACCAGGTAAAACTAAGGTTTGGTAAGCATCCATATGGGCATCACGTCCTAACATTTGAGATGATGCAACACATCTCACTAATATTCTTTTAGTAAGAGAAAAGTTTAAAAACTAAATTTAAGTACAACATAGTAGTGCCTTAGGTATTTTGAGATGATGTTAAACAAAAAGTATGCTGCCTTGAGCAAACAAGATATCTAACTATCACCGGATGAACATAGCATACAACAAATCCCTAGTGAGGTAACAATGGGGAGGTAAATATCATAGTAGTTTCCAAATTTTTGGTGATATTACCATATTACTCCATCTAACACACACATACCCTCTTACGGGCTCTTACATACTAGTTTGATTAGAACATGCATACATGAACGGGATAACATATGCATCTAAAAATAAACTAAGGACATACTAAAAGTTAACATCTTATAACTCATCCCATAAATAATAGGATGCACCATGAAGAAATTACAACGATGACCGTAATCATGTGAGGCACCTCATACCGTTGTAATACATGATAGCACATAGAGGCGATAAACAAAGTTAATTCTCCAAACCCATAGTACATGGGATGTACTACCTCATCTTCATCACAGAGACGATGAAGATGATGTTAGAGGAGTAGGAGGAGCAACCACGCCGGCACCCCCCCCCCCCCCCCCCCTCACTCAATATCGCGAACATGGTCATATTTTTAGTCAAGAAGGTTTGTTAGGCATCAAAGTAGAAGCAAATGAAGCTCATCGGCTGGTGGAACTCCATGGAGCGACATAGCCTTTTGGGCCTGCCATGGGCCCCACCAGGCAACCCCTTGACCTCCTGGTCCACTTCTTGATGTATAGTTCCTTCTCTTCCATAAATATTTACGTGGATCAAAACACAACTATATTTTAGGTCTGTAATTAAGGTTCCTGGAAGCCCAAAATACACAAAATAGATTTTTCCTGTTATGTCGAGTTAAACCAAAATAAAGAGGACTTGGTGGAAAATTCCCGAAATCAATTTAAAACCATGTTATGATGCAAATATATTGGAATATGACACAATAGACTAACACTCTGTCTCTTTCAAGGTTGATGAAATTATGTAAAGAATGCAATCCAATGGTTATTTTTTCCAATACCACCGGTTGTTGTCGATATCAGGTTCGGCACATCCAAGGAAAGAAGAACAAGAAGAAGGCTAATTTCATTATTGAATTGACTTTACTTATAGTAGTAGTCCATTGCTTTGGCACTCGTGTTTCCCAACTAGAATTTCAATAATTAAAGAATAAGAACAACCAGAAGAATACGTTTAGCCTTTCCGTAAAACTATTTCTAAATAAAATATGTAACATGAAATGGTTTTCCACCAGCGGAAATAAACCTTTTGGGGGTAGAAAATACTTTAAGTTTTTCTCACATCCTTATGTATCCTGCATCTATATACAGTAATACACCAGTTTTTGAATTATGACTAGCCATCACGGGTACGTGCAGCCAACTATGAGCCGTCGATTTGGATTCGGTAGCTACTTGATCGAACGGCTGATGTTCTTTGGATTCTCTCTCCACCGATGCGCGCGAAAACGAAGCCAGGCACGATCTTGGTAGAGCTTTGACGGCCAAGCGCAGCTGCCTCACGGTCAACTAATTGGAATCATTGCTGTTTGGGATCTTTTGTGGCTGATGTGGGAGTAAGAGCTTAGGAGTATGGATGTAGAAGATCTGACCATGGCGCAGCTATAAAAAAATGTGGCCATGGTATTGGACATGCATGAGATTGGAGGAAGGGGCAGTTATTGTCCGTTGCGTTGCATGCAGGAGATAAACAAAGAAAACACCTCACCTTAAAACAAAATTGCGTACACAGATCATTCCTATGGGATTTGCTTGTGACTCTGACCCTCCACCGTGAGATGGCCAAAGAAGAAAACCACACACGGCCTGATTTTGGTACCGTACATGCACTACAACAAGCCCCCGCATATAGCATCGCATGCTCTCCAACGCTTTAAAAATGCGCTGCAAAATACTTACGTAGCTATGGATATTTGTGTTGGTAAGTCCATCCGTTACGGACTATACGAGTGACAACGAATTTCATGCGTTGCGGTCTATACGTTGGGACACACCAAAATAAAGTACAACATGGGCGCTTAGCACCGGCGCTTAGCGCTAGGATCCTAGGCCACCGCTACAAATCGGACGCCGATATATTGCTTGTCATCGGACCAGCACTTGGTTGTAGGATTGCAACTAGTGTGGTCGCTGGATTTTCGACCTGGACCCTCACGACCCTTTCATGATTTCAGAAATAAAATGGCACACTTCCGTTTTAACTGGTAGGATCAGACCCGCGCATCTAAATTGAACTTAATTCATTTTTGGCCATGCTAAAAGCGTGGACACATGGCTCCTTTCTAAGTTGGTTTTCACCAATTTTCGGTGCTTACTGACTACCCGCGCGTTTTTTTATATTTTAATGCTAAGAAGTTCCGGATGGCATGGTATTAGTTTATTGACCCCACCTCTCATAGAAACTAAATCGTGAAATGGGTTACTTAAAATGTAAACAGAAAAGATTATTGTAACTCCCTCTAAATCTCCGCACCTCCCATCCCCGCACGTCCCTATCCCAAATGGTGGGTCTCATCTTCTCCAACAAAAACTCCAATGAACATCTGCCGACTGGTGGTGGCGGCCGGCGGCCGGTATTCTCTTTGATTGCAGGTCAGTGCCTCCTCTCCCCTGGGTATTCTCTCCTCTCTCTGAACCATCCGGCTACCGCATCCGAGTGTCTCGCAAATCAATCGTTATGCTGCTGGCGGCATCTCAGACCGATCTGCGAGGCTGCGGTGACATCGCCGCAGGCAGGGCAAGTGCTGACCAGCACCATAATTCCAGCGGCACCACGCAGGGGCAAGGTCTGCAACGGTGCAAGCAGCAGCCAGCAGAGGCCCTCGGCGAACCCGGACGCGCGGACGCAGGCACCCAGACGTTGCAGCTCGGTAGCTCCTCCGATCAGGCTTTCTTCTCTCTAAGTTCTCTTATGTCTGCTAGTAGTCTGCCTACTCTCTGGTTTGGCGGCCCGTGCGTCGACGTCAATCAATCGAAATGCAAAACATGGTCATGTATCCTCTAGGCTGTAACTACCGATGTACTGAAAAAACTTCAGGCCCATGTACCTGACCAGAGAGAGATGAACCATTCCCTTTCAGCAGCCGCTAGCACTCATGGTATTGTATCCTCTAGGTTGTAACACCGATCTATTAAATCATATATATTGTCGCTATACATAGTAATATAGTATACTGTTAGTTATTTGTTCGATCAATTGCAAATTAATGCCTAGAGGAAAAGAAAATACTTGATGATTAACGATTAGTTTAATTATAAGGTCTTATCCTTGACATTACTGATTTTTTTTTGCAATGCCTATGTATATCCGATTTTTTCTGTTCTTTCACTTAATGTTTTTGTTTTCTCCTAGAGTAGATATGACACGAAGTAAATTGCGTGTTGTACAATCCAATGATGAATACATGACTGAGGAACATGAAATTACTATGCACATTGATGCTGAATCATCTGATTCCGAACCTTTTTTGATGCAAGCAAGAGCATGGAAGCGAACAACACCAATGTTCCAAAGGGTGTGATTAAGGACCAGTGGATTTCTCTTGTTACTAATTGGATGAGCCAGAAGGAAAAGGTACATATAGACTTGTTAGATTTACCATTGACATGATGCTTAGTCTTTCTACGGATATGTAAATGCATGTGCATTATTTACAAATTGCATGACAGGATATAAGTGAGAAAAATAGGCAAAACTCTACAATGAAGAAGTCGATACACACGGTTGGAACTAAGAGTTTTGCTCGGAATAGAGAAGAGCTGGTCAGTTTTTTTAGAAAACTCAAATATATGCATCTACCATTTGCACTGTATGTTTTCATCACTAACTGTTAAATAATTTTACCATGTAACCAATAGCGGCAAAAGGATCCAGAAAAGAAGAACCCACACCGAGCTATCCTGTACATTCATACACACCAGCACAAAATCGACAAAAACGACCAGATGATTAACGAACAAGTGGCATAATATCTACTCTTGTTTGTACATTGTTATTAATTACACTATTAATGTATTTAGGTAGAATTGAACAAGACTTTAGTCAAGAGGCCAGATTTAGCAGACACGAGTAAAGGAACAGCTTGAAAAGGAGATGCCTTGAATACAATACTAGGAGTAGACAAGCCTGGACATGTACACGGATTGGGACTAGTCCCAAATCCTAATCAAGTCTTTAGTGTATCATCTTCAGGTCACTTTCAGGATATACACCTTACTTCACTGGAGGATACACAGAATGAAGATGTATATTATAGTCCATGAGTTTTCAGGATATACACCTTACTTCAGGATATACACCTTACTTCACTTATTGCAACATGAGTTTTTACTATAGTCCATGAGAGTTTTATAATGAATATTTTGTCATAGAACAAAGAAACTTGGGTCCATGAAGAAAATGTCTGACCAAGGAAGGAAAGTGCTAGTGCAGAAAAGGTTAGTGCACTTTATTTCTTGCAGTTATCTTTTGTTGAAATTTAAACGGCCCTTATTTATTTTGTAGTTTTCCCTTTGTTCATTATTATGTGCATGCCGAAATCATTTCAGAAGCCTTGACGATCTGTAGAGCACATTTGTTCTTACTAGGTAGCTGATTACTGAAGTTCTAGTCAGATTACTTATAAAGTAGCTTCTATATGCATGCACAGTCCTTCAGCATGTGAAGTCGAGCTCCCTGGACTGTTAATACCTTTCTTGTTCCATGTGTTGACCAACATACATAAGTCATCTGAATAATTCTAATGCACACGTATATCAAACAGAGGAGAAAAGCCCTTCCCAAGTAGAAAAAGAACAATACTATACATCTGTATTCTGTGGATAGAACAATGTGTATTTTTTATCACTACAACTTCTTATCAAGTTTTATTTGTTTCCAGTATCTGATTATATTGCACTTCTTGTTATCATGGAGGCCAAAACATGAAGATATCAAAAGTGGCTAGTGCAACAAAGCAAGCTAATGTATGAGATGGAATTTCTGAACCTTTTACTTCCCCTTTTAGTTTTCTTATGATTTCACTTTATTGCCTAGTGAGGTAGCACTGTCATCTGCAGAAACAACAAGGAAGTACGGTGACTGGATCAGATGCCAACTCGATAGATGTATGTGCATTATGCTTCTTTTATTCAAGATTCTTTGCAGGTTCAAATTGCATTGAATATTGTTTTCTCATGCACTTTTGTTAATGTAAAAGGTTGGCACTATAGTATTTTTGAAGAGCTTGGAAAATTCGAACAAGAATGTTGCTCTTTCTACACTCCAAAGTAGCGACCCAGAATATGCAGTTGAAGGCGTTAAACTTGGAAATCAGTTCTGGGCAGTGCGTGCTGATGCTACATTAGCAAAATCCGATGAGTTGATACGACCACTCAAAAAGGTCAAGATTATTGATCATGCAACAACATTAACTATCGCGGCCTTCATCATTTGTATGTTACCCTCTTGTAAAGTTTACCCCTCTAAACTTTTACTACTTTATAAACCTGATGCTTTTTCTTTACTAATCTCAATTTTCTATCGTAGATTTTCAAGATAAATTGATGATGCATGGTTTGAGATGTTGATTGCAAGATGATGATGGATGCTACTACTGGATAGATTAAATTAGTTTTAGAATGTCATTTTAATTTTCTATTTCGAAAGAGAATATATTTGTAATGGTGCAAATACTTGATAATTTGTGTTCTTTGAATCTTGTTATTTGAACATAGTCAATATATTATATGAAATGTTTTTTCCTATATTGTGACTCGTGTGTACTATGTGCATTAACTTTGTGACTACTAATAGATATGGACAACATATTATTAATTGATCATGTTATTTAGTGTGATGTCAGTCTCAAGCCTCATTCCTGCATGATAGCACCAACGCATATGAGGTGTTGTTAGCCTATCCTTATATATGTTGCTATCTTACAACGCTTATGCACGCTGATTACAACGGATGTTTTTGTGTTGTTGTAGACTCTTGCAACGCCACCAACGGCAACGTATACAAATCCGTTGGTGTAGACCATAACAACGCTTATACGAATATTTGGCAACGCATAGATGTGTTGCTACAGGGGGGTCCTGTTGTAGTGATGTACCGGACGAAGATAATCGGAGGTTTTTTTAACGTGTTAGGGGAAATGTAAACCTCACAATTTTATAGGAGTAAGTTTAGAAAGATTTGATGTCGTTGAGATTTCCTTAATCTGCTAGCAAAAAAAAAAGTTACTCCTTGTTCATGAGAATGGAGGGAGCACATGAGTTTGATTAAGAAGCAAACAAATAATTGATAATCTCTTCTCAAAATCTGACATGTTATGTTAGGCAACAAAGTATGGCAATCTCCACACATAAAATATTAACAACATAAATGCGAGTCTGAGCATCATTGCTTACATATAATGAGTTTTCTCAAAATGTAACAAGTTCAACAAGTTATTGTTACTTTTGATTTATAAAATGTACTATAGCTAATATCGTAACATTATTAGCACCGTGATCATAGGCCACAATGTGCATACCACGTATGTAGTCCCTCATAATGTTAACATAATTGGTGCGGCAAAAGAGATGTCTATATGGATCCCCGAAGTGGACGGTGCACGGGGTAATTCAAGGAAAGGGAGGGAAGAGGATGAGTAGGAAAAAGGGGCCGAGCCGAGGGCTGGTGAGTAGGAATTCTTAGCAAAATGTGAAATCATGTAGTCTCCCAAAATATAAACATAATTATTGTGGCAAAAGATATGTCGATGGGTCCCCGAAGTGGGCAGTGTGCATGGTAATTCGAGGAAGGGGTGATGCTAAGTAGGAAAAAGGGGCGATGAGTAGGAAGGAAACATGACGGTGAGTATGAAGGAACGAGTCCGGAGCCATGCGTCGGTGTAAGCCCGAAGAACTAGGAGATCAAGGGCAGGTGGAAGTCTCGAGGGTTTGTTGGGAGGAAGAAATTAACGATTCAACCAATTTAAACCAAAGTAGTGTTCACTACATCTACGACAAACGATAGCGACATTTGTGCAAGCAACATGTTCAATTTAAACCAAACTAGGGTTGACTACAAGGTATGACTATGTCTTTTTTAATTCAATAAAAATTTTCTCTTCCGCCGCAACAGGTGGTCATTGTGCTAGTTCCGGTAATTGCGATCAACAAATGCTTCCGGTAGCTAATCTATATATATGCTTAATAATCTTGTTTTTTCCAATCTTGGTTTACTCACTGACATTTTATACTAAATTTTTATACATGTTTATAACTTACTTTTATCTTACTGCATATTCAGGTTATATTTTCTTGTTACTTAGTTATCATAATGAAAAAATATAAATGTTCCTATTATAATTGTAGAATTATTTCAGATAGACTTATGTTGTGCAAATATTAAACGAATTTTGTACCCTAAACTATGTTAGTTTTCTCCTTTGTGAACATAACCTCGTAAGAATATCTTAAATACGAAATGTCCCAAAATAAAATAAATGAAAAAGAGCATGCCTCAGTTTATTTTTATCATGCTAGTGGATTGATAATATTGATATTCTTAAGTATGTTGGGAGAGTTATCTAATATGTATGGTCTAGTAAATATATTAATATGGATTTCCGGTGTATAACTATGTGAACAAATCTCTCAAAACTTCTCGAGTATAAATGAAATTGTTAGCATTACACTTTAAGGTATTTTCATGGTCAAACTTGTCTTACATGTTAGGGTGCAATAGTAGGTTGACAACACACGGATGCTCTAGACTTGATATTGAAATACCATCACTTATATTAATCACCGACGGACATAAGAACAAGGTGGATTCCACTAGTGATACATACATACATGCATACCTACATGCATGCCTTTGGTTAAAAACAAGGAGAACATGTGCTCAATATTATTGGGTTTGATTTTCGTGCGATGAGAGAAGCAATTAAAGTGCATTTGAGAAGATAGGAGTACACTCTTTTGTGGACAAAATTTTGAGCTAGATGTCCACTTATTTGTGGATGAAGAGAGTACCCGTTAATAAATCGTCATCGTAGGACCAATTCATCGCGCACGGTTAATTTAGAATAAGGATGTGTAGGCCCTCTACTTTTCATTATAAGACCGATTTTTATGTGCGCTTAACTTATTTCGAGCGTCCTTTTTTCGGAGCACTATCTTGGACAGATTTTTGTACTAATCGAACTGCGAAGTCTCATAATGTTCGCCCTGTTACATCTTCGTCTATAAAATTCATTGCTCAATCTTCCCGGCAGCTGCATCTCACACTGGCACCATGCCTCCGTACAAGTCGGCTCTTGGTGACATCGACCTCTCGCTGTCTAACATGGACGAGGACGGACTCGAGGAGCATTCCTCACCACCCGGAGCTGGGGGCAGCGTCATCGACCTTGCGGCGTCTGATTCGGGGGATGACTGGATGAGCACACTCCAACCAATCCTGGAACTCATTTTTCGACGCCGTAGGAGTTGCTGGGTGTGTAAGCCGGTGGCTCCGGCTCAGCGATCCCAGTGGCACCGTACCAACGGCGAGCCTAGCGGGTGTCGTCGCAACGAAGCAGCTTGTGAAGGAACATCAGAAGGAGGCACCCATCTTGGCAACGCAGGTCGCCGCCGAGACCACCTTCGTCACGCGAGCGACAGACATCGGTCCGGGCAATCTGGCATTGGCAGCCACCCCCACTGCAGGAGCTCTTCTCTTTCCAGAGCAGGGAGAGCGGACAAGACAGACAGTTTATGCGGTCGACCGACGACCGTAGTTGATGAGAGGGGGCTCACGCTCATGGCGAACGCAGTGGAGAGCGGAAAGACGGCGTCGGTGAGTGTCAGATGGGCGCGCGAGCGGAAACCCATCGGCCTGGCGAGGCCACGCGTGCTAGCACGCTCAAGCTACATCGAGGCAGGGGAGGTGATCAGAGGAGAGCAAAGCATCGTCCTACCGTCCTCCACACGGAGCGAGCTCACGTGGCCCAGCGAAACGGCTGACACTTTGAACGGCGCTGGGACTCGGTCTGTTGCGGTGTTGCCTCCACTCCAGGACCGGCAGGATAACGGAGCAGCTGCGCTGGAAACAGGGTCACCGGCGGGGTGAAGAAGAAGGGCGTCTCGCTGACTTGCCTGAATACCGATCTGCTGTGACGCAGACCAACGCAATGTTAATGTATCACTGTCACAGATTCACAGGTTTGGTAAGAAGCCTCTCATCGCAATGTTAATGTATCACTGTCACAGATTCACAGGTTTGGTAAGAAGCCTCTCATCCCAGAGGAGAGGACACTCAGTACCTACAAGGAAACTCTGCACTTCACACCGGAAGTCTTGCATTTCACAGCATGGACTTAATATCCTTCTGTTGGAATTGGTTAGTATACCAAATTATAGTGCTAATGTAACACAGGACTTCGCAATCAGGCTTGAGCAGTGACCACTGAACCAAATCACCGCCTACTGCACTTCTTGTCTTGTTTGATTTAAGAACCACATCCCATCGTATCAAAAGCTGGTTCTGCACATTGCACGCCAGTAGTCATTAGCCTGAACTTTGCACTGCTCACAACAACACCAAACACATTGGAACAAACGAAGGAATCATGCACGACACGTCTTACAGCAGCACTCACGCGCCAAAACCTGGTTCTGCACACTACTGCCTTATTCTTGCGCACCAGCCAGAGAACATCAAAAAGCCAAATCCAGCTGATTAAAAAAAAAAAACAATGGGCACAATGACGCGGAAACAAAGGGAGTACTTCTGAACATTCCTGAAACACATACCTCCATCCATGCCAAGCAACACAAACTACCCAGGCCAAACACACAGACAAATACATGAAAATGGCGCATCACCATAAATGCAACCACACAACAGCCGAACCATCATTCCACAGAAGTAGTGTGTGCCAGTTTGACGACGCCAATTTATATCCACAAATAGTGTACCTGCAGGTATGGATTTCACAGGCTACCAGGAACCACAGAGCAACGACAGAGAAAGATAACATTGCACATTGGATTTAGTGAAATGTCATAAGGAGTCTGCTATTGCACTATCCAGATATCCCAAGCGCAGTGGCGCTAATGCAGAATTTTCATTTTCTAATAAACATTTCCACTCCGGGCAACTGCCAAGCCTGACATAAACAGTTCCTGTCAACAAATAAAATGTTCTGCCTCCAAAGGTAAAATGCCCAAGACTTCCGTCTTCGAAATCTCAACGAGTGTCCTACAGGAAACAAAACCAACCATCAATTGAGAAGTAACACCAAAGAGTCTTCTCAACTAAACTGTGTAATTAAAGAGCATTATTTTACAAAAAACACCAATGCAGTGCAAGCGAAGATTAAAACTTGTCAGAACACAGAAAATGTAGCATGATAAAACTTACGTAGTATTTCTCTTAATCACTAGATGTCAAAGTGAAGGATCCTCTAGATGATGGCAGCTGAAAGCGTGGCCTTTCTCCACTTGAACACAGAGATACCTATCCAAATGATGAAACCCACAAACAGCATCCATAATACCTTTCTCACAACTCGTTGCACATCAACCTGGTCCGCGGTATCACCTGAAGGAAAATAGTATAAGCGTTGAGAGCAAACTTGAAAATGAATAATAAGCGCGGCGCGGGGGGGGGGGGGGGGGCTTCAGAAACCAAGGTTCTAGAATGCAAAAAATTATGTTTTGGATTCACCAAATCCTTCACCTGAGCCCAGAACGCACAAGCATAAGTCTATTCTACCCTGCAGTTATTTTCCTTCGTGCTCCAAAGATTGAACCCTCCATCAGAGCACTCTGATCTTGGGTGGAACTAGCAACTTCCAGACGAAGATCCAAAAGTGATTAGCAATTGAAAAACAAAACGCCAACACTCCAAGCCCCACATCAAACCCGCAGCAATCCAGTGATTATAGCCATCCTTCCCAAAGACAATAGACAAACAGAATCGAAATTCAGTATACAATAAAATTTAGAGCCAAGGTATCCTACTGTATATCCCTGTGGTCCATTGCAGTTTGTATTTGTTTTCAGCTCATTTGAATGGAAAGCACTTTCTTTTAAAACATGGCACTCTCCGGATTCATTCTCTATCTCAAGAGGACCAGCCTTGCATATTTCGATATCCGGGCAAATAAGGGGACATTCCTTCACCAGCATCATACCACCAACCCTTATGCATACCGAAATTCCAGCAAATAAAAGACTTTGCTTGCGCAGCACCGCAAGATCAAACTTCTTTTACCCAAATACCAACATTATAGAGACCATAGAACTGATTTACCACGGTTATCTGGCGCAAGCGCAGCCCTAAACCAACCCTAAGCGGCCGTGTGACACTGCCGGAGTGGAACCAGCCACTTGGCGCAGGAGGAAGATCACATAGCGCGTACCCTAACTTCTTTTAGAACATGCATGAGCACTCTCCAGAATCGTTCTCGGTCTCAAGAGGACCAGCCTTGCAAATTAAAATTCTGGACATTTCGCAATCTGGACAAATAAGGGGCCTTTACCAGCATCGCAACGCCAAACCTTCAGCGGAAATAAAAGGCTTCGTTTTCCAGCATCGCAATTCGCAAGATCAAACGTCTACCGCACATCCCAAAATCCAACATTACAGAGACCAGAGAACTGATTTACCGCGGTGCTCTGCCTCCCTCGCAGCCCTAAACCAAACCCTACGCCGCCGTGTGACACTGCCGGAGAGGAACCAGCGACATGGCGCAGTAGGAAGACCACATAGCGCGTACCAAACAAAATATCTACCAGAGGAAGGCTTTTTGTCACGAAAAACTTACCAGTGTAGGGGGGGTTGCGGCGAGCGACGCGCACGACGGCTGGGGAGCAGCGCGCCGCGGCGGAGCGGCCGAGCGGAGGGGGCCGGAGGAGAGGCGCGGAGGAGGGGACGGTGCGTCGGAGGGAGACGGCGGCGGGGTTGGAGGCGGCTCCGGCGATGCGTGAGTTTCCCAGCCTTCCCTTCGCGCAGGCGAGCAGGGCGAGGTTACCGGCGATCGCCATGGCGCGCGTGCTGAGTGCAGACGGAGGTCGGCGACGGCGGAAGCGTGTGTGAGTGTGCGCGTGGGTGTGTGTGTGTGTTCAACACACGGAGTCGACGGCTCCGGACCCGCCGCTTGTTGCTGCTCGGCCCACAGGCCCACGAGGCCACGAGCATGTACACTACTCCAAGGTGTTCAAACTTTTTAATTTTGATTCCCAGATTCCAAAAACACACAAAAAATCATATGATGGAAATATCATGCTCAATTGGTCATGCCAGTCCTACACGATTTCACACACACACATTATTTCCTGGTTCGATTACAACATTCTTGCTAAGAGGTTCGAGCGGATGTTACATTTGCTATGAGATATAGTGAAAATAATTCTTAATAATAATTCCTATGAGATTCTACCTAACAAACAAACCGTTCCAAAGGAGAATATATTTACATAAAACTGCACGGATGAATTTCCTTCACGGCTTGTCATCTCGCGAGAGCACAGCTCCGACGTTTATGGTGGACTTGCTTAGATCCTCCATGAATAGGCTTGTATTGTTCTCCCAACCTAGGGGTGCATCGGGTAAGGGCCAGGATCGAGTGGCACCGTTCCTCCAACTCGCTGGAACGGTTCTATTTTGAGATTCCTCACCCACTAAAGTTTTGGAGGGGCCGACGTACGAACGGGGCCCCACACACCCAATGTTTGGATTTTTAGTTCATGACGTGTTTCCATGTCTTTCTCTAAACTAGTAACTTGGGTTTTGAGCTATTTGATTTTCTCTACAAGGTTAGTAGCAATAACATAGTAAAAGAAGTAGACCCTTCACTATTAGATCGACAAGGCAAATCAAGTAATTCATCATGAGTTGTACCTTAGTGGTACTTGCCTCATGAGCCAACTTCAGCCCATCAAATAAGATTAGGTGATCATTATAAGAGCCATGTAGCTTTTCATGACTCTCTCCCAATTTTCTATAATTGCTAGCTAGCAATTAAAGTTGAACACTTCGCTCAACATTCTCCTTTAATATCGATGCTTCACCAGAAATAAAGTTAGTAGCACATGCATCATTAATAGATATAGCCTTTTCAATCTCATGAGTTTAATACATTGAGATAGAGAAGAAAAGGTACGCTTATCATCAATTATCTCTTGCTTTATGAGATTGAATATCCATTTTCCTTCATTAATTCAAACCCTTAATGGTTTTCTTGTGTTGAAAACAAAGTCTCCATTAAGTATTTAAATTTAGCACGAGCATTATCATTATCAGAAAGAGAAATATACACAATTGACATCACATTTAAGAAAGCATTATTATCATCCTTATCATCGCTCTCACTCATTAGAAGATGTGGTGGTATTCAAAGTATATGTTACTTTTAAGTTTTAACCTTCTTGCCATAAGACACATGTGAACTCTAGGAGATGGCAACGGGGACACTAACCACTGGTTATTGCTGAATCATAACCATCTCCGTGCAGGAAAATTTTCTTCGTCCCCATCCCCACTAACTGTCATGGGGCCAGTTCTTTTACCATCCCCGTCCCCATCGGGTAAACAAATAACCATCGGTTAACCATCTCCGCTTTAGCTAGTAACTATGAGCCCAAAATAAAATGACAACATGGTAGGATGACGGGACTGGCTGGATCAGGAGTTTAGAAAGGAGAGGCGAGCATTTGGGAGTTGGGATTTGGGGGCTACGGCGGTTGGGGACGGGAGGGGAAATGTGAGCACAATAGGATTGGAGTTTTCTGGTATCTATACATAGCTATATTGTACCGTAGTGCCACATGTCATGTGCCTAACGGGGATTTCACGGTTATCGGGTATGGATAGTGGTAACACAGACCCATCCCCACCTTGCCTAATGGGAAGAGTTTGCCTCCAATATGACCCCCACGGGGATGAAGTACTAACCAAAACCATCCCCTAATAGGTGAATTAACCACCGAGGATCGAGAAATGGGGCCCCATTGCCGAATTGATTCTATGTCGTGTTTCTGAAATGTGAATCAATTGGTTGGAATGTTGAGAAGAATCAAAGAGTTGGCATACCCCTCAAAGTAGGTGAACGAACCCATGTTTGGGTGGATATAGAAGAGAGCCTACCTAAACCAATGCCAAGTGAGCCACAACCTAAGAACTACGTATTTTCTTTAGTTGCCTTTTAGTCGATGGTTAAATCGGGCAACTACTAGTGTTCCGTTAGCATTGCATCGGCTTCATTTTAGCATGCACATACAAACTTAAATTAATATAAATACAGTGATCAAAAGTTGAGTTGTTATTTATCTTTTGTAGGTAGCTTATATGTTAACTTACTTTTCAGCAAAAAATGCAGATATGTAAAAACCATAAAATTGTTAATCATGGTTTCCACAATTTTGAGAAGATCGAGCTCTAGCCTGCCCAAAAAGAACTGGATGGTGTAGGGTTCCTTTGATTCATATGATATGAAAATTATAAGAATAGAAAAAACATAGAATTGAGATGCTATGACTTATTGAATCCTATAGGAAGACGAGTTGTGTTTGATTGTGCCAAAAGAATTTCCCATGAGATATGACCTAATATTGGATTCCTACATGATTTTCACTACACAAAATTCCTATAAGATTAGTTCCTATAGGATGTCCTCCTATGAATCAGATAAACTAGTGTAGAAAAATTCTCATAAAATTTAAATCCTACATAATTTGTACACAATTTTTATGAATCAAAGAAGCCCTAAACACGGATTTCATACACACCGCATTATGCGGCCCTGAACGTTCACGTTTCCTGAAAGATTTCGGTGCTGAGGGCCATGCCCATTTTAGCCACCGTCGCTCATTTCCTTTGTGTCGCTAGTTTTTTTTTTTGCAGGAAAAATGTATTAATCAAGTAATAGGAGTGTCATCCTGATTACAAACTAAACGAATCTCATCTGGTCCAGAGCCGATCCATACATTGGTGCACGTTTGGACACGCCCTAACTGAGCTAGACTATGACTTACACCATTTAGTTCTCTACTGATGTGCACAACATTGCACTCCCTGGCACTACGGCAAAAGTATTTCACTTCATTGATCAACCCAGCATACAGAGATCTATTCACTATGTCCTCGTTGATCATTTGGACCGCTTCAAGACAGTCGCTTTCTACAACAATAGGACAGTCTGACAACTGCATGGCCAAGGATAAACCCTCGGCGCATACCCTCGGCTCAGCTTCGAGCGGACTGTCACAAGAAATCAGGTGCCGGCAAGCAGTGAAAATGACAACACCCTGGTTATCTCGGAGGATCATGCCAGCTCCTCCCGTGGCGCCATTAGCCACCCAAGAGACATCAACATTCAGTTTCGCCCAACACCTGGGGATGGCTTGGACCATTTAATTTGGATAGCTTGCTTTCGATCCGTAGGTTTCTTCTTCTCTGGCTTGACTCCATTGAACTTGTACCCAACCACACTCTTCCATTTCGCCAGGTCCGTGATGACCCACAAGTATAGGGGATCGCAGCAGTCTTCGCGGGTAGTATAACCCAATTTATTGATTCGACACAAGGGGAGACAAAGAACACTTGGAAGCCTTAACAGCGGAGTTGTCAATTCAGCTGCACCTGGAAACAGACTTGCTCGCAAGGGTTTATCAGTAGTAACAGTTTTATAGCAGTAGCAGTAGTGAAATAACAGCAGCAGAGTAACAAAGACAGCAGTAGTGATTATAGTAAACAGCAGGATTAAAATACTATAGGCACGGGGACGGATGATGGGCGTTGCATGGATGAGAGAAACTCATGTAACAATCATAGCAGGGCATTTGCAGATAATAATAATACGGTGTCCAAGTACAAAGCAATCAATAGGCATGTGTTCCAATTATAGTCGTACGTGCTCGCAATGAGAAACTTGCACAACATCTTTTGTCCTACCAGCCGGTGGCAGCTGGGCCTCAAGGGAAACTACTGGATATTAAGGTACTCCTTTTAATAGAGTACCGAAGCAAAGCATTAACACTCCGTGAACACATGTGATCCTCACGTCACTACCATTCCCTCCGGTTGTCCCGATTTCTGTCACTTCGGGGCCATCGGTTCCGGACAGCGACATGTGTATATAACTTGCAGATAAGACCATAAACAATGAATATCATGATGAAATAATAACATGTTCAGATCTGAGATCATGGCACTCGGGCCCTAGTGACAAGCATTAAGCATAACAAGTTGCAACAATATCATCAAAGTACCAATTACGGACACTAGGCACTATGCCCTAACAATCTTATGCTATTACATGACCAATCTCATCCAATCTCTACCATCCCCTTCGGCCTACAACGGGGGAATTACTCACACATGGATGGGGGAAACATGGCTGGTTGATGGAGAGGCGTTGGCGGTGATGATGGCGATGATCTCCTCCAATTCCCCGTCCCGGCGGAGTGCCAGAACGGAGACTTCTGGCTCCCGTGACGGAGTTTCGCGATGTGGCGGCGTTCTGGAGGCTTTCTGGCGACTTCGACTTCTCCCCGTGCGTTTTTAGGTCGAAGGCATTATATAGTCCGAAGGAGGGCGTCGGAGGCCGGCCGAGGGGGCCACACCATAGGGCCGCGCGGGCCCCCCTAGGCCGCGCCGCCTTATGGTGTGGGGCCCTCGGGCCTCCACCTTACTTGTCCTTCTGGCTCCGTCAGTATTCTGGGAAAATAGGGCCTTCTGCATAAATTCCGAGGATTTTCCCGAAAGTTGGATTTCTGCACAAAAACGAGACACCAGAACAGTTCTGCTGAAAATAGCGTTAGTCCGTGTTAGTTGTATCCAAAATACACAAATTAGAGGCAAAACAATAGCAAAAGTGTTCGGGAAAGTAGATACGTTTTGGACGTATCAACTCCCCCCAAGCTTAGCTTATTGCTTGTCCTCAAGCAATTCAGTTAACAACTGAGCGATAAAAGAACTTTCACGAACACATTTGCTCATATGATGTATATATTCTCATGCTATGGCTAATACTTAAGCAGTTCATAGTGAGATACATGCAAATAAGATCATCTAACAGCTATGTCAATCATGAAGAGGTACCAACAATTAATAATAAGCATCATGAATCATGTATATAAGCAGGATTGCAATGTTCATAAGAGAGTATGATAAAGTGGTATCTCGCTTGCCCGTATTTGATCGGCAAAACATAAATGCCCAGGCACCTCTGGAGTTCATAGAAAGACTAGAAGTAGTGATTGTCAAAGATAAAAGCATCAAAGTTATACCACAATCAATCATATTTTGAGACAAGCATATTATACTAAGAATGACAGTTGTGCTCTCAAGATAGTGCTCAAAGAAATAATGGAGACACAACATAAAAGTAAAAGATTGACCCTTCGCTGAGGGAAGCAGGGATTAACATGCGCTAAAGCTTTTCATTTTTGAAATCAGGAGTAAAATTATTTTGAGAGGTGTTTGTTGTTGTCAACGAATGGTAATGGGTACACTAACTACCTCGCCAACCGGACTCCCAAGAGCGGCTCCCATGAATTATCTGCATGTTTATGTGGCACTCCTTCCAACCTTTCTTTCACAAACCATGGCTAACCGAATCCTCGGGTGCCTGCCAACGATCTCATACCATGAAGGAGTGCCTTTTTATTTTAGTTTTATTATGATGACACTCCCCCAACCTTTGCTTACACAAGCCATGGCTAACCGAATCCTTCGGGTGCCGTCCAACAATCACATACCATGGAGGAGTGTCTATTTAGATTAATTAATTCGGGACTGGGAATCCCATTGCCAGCTCTTTTTGCAAAATTATTGGATAAGCGGATGTGCCACTAGTCCATATGAGAGTCCGTCAAAAGTAAATGACAAGGTTGGAAGCTAAACACCACATACTTCCTCATGAGCTATGAAATATAAACACAAATTGAGAAGCATTTTGAAGGTTTTAAAGGTAGCGCATGAGAATTTACTTGGAATGGTTTGAAATGCCATGCATAGGTATTTATGGTGGACACTTTGGAACAACTTGGTTTTCAGGTATTTGGAAGCACGAGCAGCGTTCCCGCTCAGTACAAGTGAAGGCTAGCAAAAGACTAGGGAGCGACAAATCAAGAGAGCAGTAACTGTCATAATCATGCTTACGGCAAAATAAATTAACGGAGGCATAAAAGTGATACAAGAACTCTGAAACAATGTAAATTATCGAGGCTTAATTGACTTTTGTTCAGTCATATGCATGCGTGAGCATGTGCCAAGTCGATATAAATGAATTATTCAGAGGAGGATACCACAATGCCATATCTACTTATGAATAAAACAATGCAAGCAAACATCCATGACATGCTACTCATATTAATAAATTGGAGCTAAACATGAGAGATCATGAACTACTAGACTTTCTCAAATAACATATACCTCACATGAACCAACTAAGCATGCTCACATGGATGAGTATATGTACAAAAATGAAAACAAATAGAGTTCATACCAGCCTCTCACCACAATCCAATTGTCGTAGATCGTCATTATTGCCTTTCACTTGTGTAGCTTGGATAATATGAAATGAAAACCATGCTCCAGCCACCGAAGACCATTGAACTCATAATGAACTTTACAAACCAAATAAGATCAGCAAATATTTTTGGTATTTTCGAATTGGAAACAAGAACAAAAGGAAACAAGCGAACAAAGCAAAATCTTTTTGGGTTTTCTTGTAGCAAACTAGCAATAGCAAATAAAGCGAAAAAAATGCAAGAAACCAAAGCAAACAAATTATGAAGAGAAACAACAGAAATATTTTTGGTCTTTTTGTGTTTTGGGAAGGAAACAAAGCAAAAACAAGAAATAGCAAACTAGAAAACTCACATAAACACAAAGCAGCAGAAATTCGTCAAACTTGACAGCAGTACAGTACTCGATTTTTAATAAATTCTTCCACTGCTCAAATCGAAAAGTGTTCAACTAATGAAAGTTAGATAACAACCTGGGGAACATGCACAAAAATTGGCTTCGCAAAATACTGTTCTAGCTATTTTTGAGAATTTTTTCGGTAACAGTCCAGAATCTGTTTTCAGGTAGCACTTCCCCAAATATCATCTTCCTCTCATTAGAAAACCACTCAAACAAACAAAACAAGTATATACAAGTATCCAGCAACCATAATATGCAAAGAATGAGTGATGCCGGTATACCTCCCCCCAAGCTTAGGCTTTTGGCCTAAGTGGAGTTCAACCCCAACGAGGGTCGCTGTTCCTCGCCGGTGGATAATTCATGGCGTAGTCATAGTAAAGTTCCTGTGCAGAAGAAAAGCGTGGAGGCTCCACATGCCCAACATGTTGATGCGAGGAACTTGCTGCATCGGACGATGAGTCGAGGTGTTCCTCGGTCTCCTCCATGTTGTCCCTTGCATGATGGCCTCCTCCCTCTATGTGTGCATTCAGTGCACCTTCTGTGACCGACCAATCTTCCCTGGAATCAAGGTTAAACAGAACAGGCGCAGGCAATCTTACTAGTTTCTCAGTTTTCTTAGTTATTCTCCAGACTTTCTTATAAAATGTCATCTTGTAAAACAGGTTACCCAAGTTGGAGGAGTCAGAAACAAATTCATGTCTAATCATAGAGACTATGTCAAGTTTTTCTATGGAAAGTGGAATGTCAAGATGATGAGGTTCTACATTATGCAAGGCTAGTAAACGAGAGGCGATGAGACCTCCACAAATTCCACCTTTCTCACGGTTAGTAGCAAGTCTATAAGCTATCAATGCTCCCAAATTATAAGTCCTACTACCTTGCAGTGCCGCAGCTAGAAAAGCTAAATCCGGGATAGATAGTTTACCACCAATCCTTCTAGCAAGAACGCATTTAGTAATGAAATAGGCAAAGTAGCGGATAGCTGGGAGCTGAATGCTAGTGATTTTACCACTATCCTCTGAGAAACTCCTTCCATAGCAAATCATCTTGAAGAGGCTTAAGAGTTCTTGCGGCGATCCCCTTATCTTCTCGCATGACCCCCATTGCGGTACTCTAATTGCTGCACAAAAATCACTAAATGGCAAGTTGACAGTTTTATTATAAATCTTATATTGAACCATGGGGTTAGATCGCGACCAATTGAACTTAAAGTCCTGCACAACAGACATAGTTAATTTCGCATATTGGCTTGGCTCTCCTTCAACAAAATCACTCAGCCCTGCACGAGAAATTAGACTCTGAACATCTTCCAATATTCCCGCGCTTCTCATGAAATCCGCGCACGGGTAGTAAGAGGGGTATACTCCCTCTTCACGGTTCACTCTCATGACTTGTTGGACCTCCAATTCTTGTTGGTTAAGTTGATATCTATTCCACTCCATTTTCGGAGAGCAAATGTGCCAAATTTCAGACAGAAATCTGGGCTGAGCAAAGAGATCGAGAAATCCTGAGCTCTTGAGCAAAAACGCGAGTGAGGGAAAGCTGGTTCAAGATTTTTTGGGAGAGAGAAGAGTCTGGGAGGAAAAGATGAAGTAGTGGGGCAAGGAGGGGCCCACACCACAGGGTGGCGCGCCCCCCTCCTTGGCCGCGCCAGCAGGTGGTGTGGCACCCTGGGGTGCCCCACAGGTCATCCTCTGGTGCTCCCAGGTGCCTCTTCGAAAAATAGGACTAACGGTATAATTTTTGTGAATTTTTTAAAACTTTGAAAAATGCACATTTCTGGGTATTAAGTTTATTATTACTGGCCAGGAAATATTTTGAAAACTCTAATTAACTAAGGAACTTTGCAAATCAAAAGTGCTACAGCAAATAAGACAAGTGGAGTGAGAAAGAGATGTTGTTTGCCTCCTCTATGCATATAAAAAGTATTCGTTAACAAGGTTGATCAAGTCTTGCCACCGAGTAAATTTTACATAACATAAGAAGAAATAAACCTCAAATCAATCATGTTACCTTGAATTGTATTGATATGGATCCAATCATAAGATTTTGATAACCTTCTTTAGGCTCATATATAGGACAATCAATAGTTCCAACCTTAATAGTTCTCACATTAGAAATAGTATTGACTCCACATACTTTATCAATCTTCTTGGGGAAATAGACAGTATGCTCCTTATCATCAACATTGAAAGTAACCTTTCCTTTATTGCAATCAATAACAGCCCCTACGGTGTTAAGAAAAGGTCTCCCAAGAATAATAGACATATTATCATCTTGAGGCATTTCCAACACAACAAAATCAGTTAATATCAAGCAGTTAGTAGTAACTTGAACAGGAACATCCTCACATATACCAACAGGAATCACTACAAGAAAAGTTGCCATGGCCAACGAAGTTGAAGTCGCGCCGTGGTTGCTGGTGTACCATGGCCGACGATTTTGGGTCCCTCCGTGGTGCATGTCAAAACTTTTTTTTTCTCGTTTTTGAGGCCACCTAGCCCGACGAAAGCGGCCAAAACGTCGCGTATGGTGGCCCGGGACGTGGTGCATCTCGAAATCTCGGGTTCGCCGGCCGAGTCAACGCAAATCCGCACCGCCGAGGGATGTAGGGCCCAGATGGCAGCCTCTCTGGCATTGTTTTTTTTCTCGATCGCGCCATCTCGTTCAACGTTCTCCGATCGAGCCGTTTACGATGCAGGATCATGGGTCCCGCATGTCATCCTCTATGAACCAAAATTCTTTCTATTCTTGGATTTTTTTTGACCCCCTGATTTCTGGCTACTTCCTTTTTCTTTTGATCCCTTGCCGCCTTGGAAACGTTGAGACCGCTGCTGCTAAATGGGACCCGCATGTCATCCTCTATGTGCAATCAACTTTCTTTTCTTGGAGTTTTTTTTGGCACCTCATATTTGGTCACTTGCCTTTTTTTCGATCCCCTGCCGCCTCTCAAACGGTGATACCGCTGCTGCTAAATGGGACCCGCATGTCATCCTCTATGTACTATAAAACTTTCTTTTCTTGGATTTTTTTGGCACCTCATATTTGGTCACTTGCCTTTTTCTTTCGATCCCCTGCCGCCTCTCAAACGGTGATACCGCTGCTGCTAAATGGGACCCGCATGTCATCCTCTATGTACTATAAAACTTTCTTTTCTTGGATTTTTTTTGGCACCTCATATTTGGTCACTTGCCTTTTCTTTCGATCCCCGCCGCCTCTCAAACGGTGATACCGCATCTGCTAAATGGGACCCGCATGTCATCCTCTATGGACTATAAAACTTTCTTTTCTTGAATTATTTTTGGCTCCTGATATTTGGTCACTTGCCTTTTCTTTCGATCCCCGCCGCCTCTCAAACAGTGAGACCGCTGCTGCTAAATGGGACCCGCATGTCATCCTCTATGAGCAATCAACTTTCTTTTCTTGGAGTTTTTTTTGGCACCTCATATTTGGGCACTTGCCTTTTTCTTTCGATCTCATGCCACGTTTGAAACGTTGAGGAACCTGCAGGCTCATGGGACCCGCATGTCATCCTCTATGTACTATAAAAGTTCATTTTCTTGGTTTTTTTTCACCCTCTGATTTTTGGCAATTTCTTTTTTCTTTTGATCCCCTGCCGCCTCTCAAACGGTGATACCGCTGCTGCTAAATGGGACCCGCATGTCATCCTCTATGTACTATAAAACTTTCTTTTCTTGGATTATTTTTGGCACCTCATATTCGTTCACTTGCCTTTTTCTTTCGATCCCCTGCCGCCTCTCAAACAGTGAGACAGCTGCAGCTAAATGGGACCCGCATGTCATCCTCTATGAGCAATCAACTTTCTTTTCTTGGAGTTTTTTTTCACCCCCTAATTACTAGCTACTTTCTTTTTCTTTTGATCTCAAGCCGCATTACAAACATTGAGACCGCTGCTGCAAAATGGGACCCACATGTCATCCTCTATGTACAATAAAGTTTCTTTTCTTGGATTATCTTTTGCTCCTGATATTTTGTCACTTGCCTTTTTCTTTCGATCTCATGCCGCCTTTGAAACGTTGAGTAAGCTGCTGGCTCATGGGTCCCGCATGTCATCCTCTACGAACAATAAAAGTTTCCTTTCTTGGAGTTATTTTTTACCCCTAATTTCTGGCTATTTGCCTTTTTCTTTTGATCTCCTGCCCCCTCTGAAACGATGAGGACGCTGTTGACAGATCGGTCCCACATGTCATCCTCTTTGAACAATAAATGTTTCCTTTGATGGATTTATTTTGAACCCCTAATTAATTTCTGGATATTTCCCCTGCCGCCTTGGAATCGTTGAGGATGCTGCTGCCTCATGGGTCCCGCATGTCATCCTCTCAGAACGGTAAATGTTTATTTTCTTGGATTTTGTTGACCAAATGATTTTTGGCTTATTTTTTCTTTCAATCACCTGCAGCCTTTAAAACGTTGAGGACGCCGCTGGCTCACGGGTCCCACATGTCAACCTCTATGACCAATAAACGCTGAGGATGCTGCTGCCTCATGGGTCCCGCATGTCATCCTCTCAGAACGAAAATGTTTCTTTTCTTGGATTTTTTACCAACAGATTTTTGGTTTATTTTTTCTTTCCATCCCCTGCCGCCTTTAAAACGTTGACGACGCTGTTGGCTCATGGGTCCCCGATGTCAGCCTCCCCGTACAAGAAACATATGATATCTTGATTATTTTGCAGACAATAAACAATGTATTGCGCTCTGAACTATTTCAAACGGATAATTAAATATTTATTTTTACATAAACAAACTTATATGTTGAATCTCCTTGTTTTTTTGTCTTTGCGAAGCATAGGACTTTCCTGTTTTTTTAGAAAATTCTGAACTTTCCTGTTTTGGAGTGGGCTGAAATTGTACGAGTCAAAAGGCCAAGCAGGATAGTTCGAAAGCCCAGATGTCCAGATGCAGCCCAATTGAAATCTTTCTTCTTGGATTTTTTTCACCCCCTGATTTCTGGCTACTTCATTTTTCTTTTGGTTCTGTGCCGCCTTGGAAACGTTGAGACCACTGCTGCAAAATGGGACCCGCATGTCATCCTCTACGTACAATAAAATTTCTTTTCTTGGATTATTTTTGGCTCCTGATATTTGGTCACTTGCCTTTTTCTTTCGATCCCGTGCAGCCTCTCAAACGGTGATACCGCTGCTGCTAATTGGGACCCGCATGTCATCCTCTATGTACAATCAAGTTTCTTTTCTTGAATTATTTTTGGCTCCTGATATTTGGTCACTTGCCTTTTTCTTTCGATCTCATGCCACGTTTGAAACGTTGAGGAACCTGGTGCTAAATGGGACCCGCATGTCATCCTCTATGTACTATAAAACTTTCTTTTCTTGGATTATTTTTGGCTCCTGATATTTGGTCACTTGCGTTTTTTCTTTCGATCTCATGCCACGTTTGAAACTTTGAGGAACCTGCTGGCTCATGGGACCCGCATGTCATCCTCTATGTGCTATAAAAGTTTGTTTTCTTGGATTTTTTTTTCACCCTCTGATTTTTGGCTATTTGCCTTTTACTTTTGATCCCCTGGCCCCTTTGAAACGTTGAGTAAGCTGCTGGCACATGGGACCCGCATGTCAACCTCTATGTCCATCAACTTTCTTTTCTTGGATTTTTTTTTGACCCCCTAATTTCTAGCTACTTTCTTTTTCTTTTGATCTCAAGCCGCATTTCAAACATTGAGACCGCTGCTGCAAAATGGGACCCGCATGTCATTCTCTATGTACAATAAATCTTGGATTATTTTTGGCACCTCATATTTGGTCACTTGCCTTTTTTTCTTTCGATCTCATGCCGCCTTTGAAACGTTGAGTAAGCTGCTGGCTCATGGGTCCCCCATGTCATCCTCTACGAACAATAAAAGTTTCCTTTCTTGGAGTTATTTTTTACCCCTAATTTCTGGCTATTTGCCTTTTTCTTTTGATCCCCTGCCCCCTTTGAAACGATGAGGACGCTGTTGGCAGGTCGGTCCCACATGTCATCCTCTATGAACAATAAAAGTTTCCTTTGGTGGATTTATTTTTACCCCTAATTAATTTCTGGCTATTTCCTTTTTTTTCTTTTGATCCCCTGCCGCCTTGGAAACGTTATGATGCTGCTGCTTCATGGGTCCCGCATGTCATCCTCTCAGAACGATAAATGTTTTATTTTCTTGGATTTTTTTACCAACTGATTTTTATTTTTTTATTTTATTTTCGATCGCCTGCCGCCTTTGAAACGTTGACGACGCTGCTGGCTCATGGGTCCCCGATGTCAGCCTCCCCGTACAAGAAACATGTGATATCTTGATTATTTTCCAGACAATAAACAGTGTATTTCGCTCTGAGCTATTGCAAACGGATAAATTAAATCTTCATTTTTACATAAACAAACTTATATGTTGAGTGTCCTTGTTTTTTGTTTTTGCGAAGCATAGGACTTTCCTGTTTTTTTTTGAGAAAAAACCGAACTTTCCTGTTTTGGAGTGGGCTGAAATTGTACGAGTCAAAAGGCCCAGCAGGATAGTTCGAAGGCCCAGATGTCCAGATGCAGCCCAATTGAAATCTTTCTTTTCTTGGATTTTTTCACCCCCTGATTTCTGGCTACTTCATTTTTCTTTTGGTCCTGTGCAAAATGGGTCCCACATGTCATCCTCTATGTACAGTAAATTTCTTTTCTTGGATTATTTTCGGGTCCTGATATTTGGTCACCTGCCTTTTTCTTTCGATCTCATGCCGCCTTTGAAACGTTGAGGAAGCTGCTGGCGCTTGGGTCCCGCATGTCATCCTCTATGAACAATAAAAGTTTCCTTTCTTGGAGTTATTTTTGACCCCTAATTTCTGGCTACTTCCTTTTTCTTTTGATCCCCTGCCGCCTTTGAAACGTTGAAAACTTTCTTTTCTTTGATTATTTTTGGCACCTCATATTTGGTCACTTGCCTTTTTCTTTCGATCCCCTGCCGCCTCTCAAACGGTGATACGTGCCGCAAAATGGGACCCGCATGTCATCCTCTATGTACTATAAAACTTTCTTTTTTTGGATTTTTTGGCTCTGATATTTGGTCACTTGCCTTTTTCTTTCGATCCCATGCCGCCTTTGAAACGTTGAGGAAGCTGCTGGCTCATGGGTCCCGCATGTCATCCTCTATGAACAATAAAAGTTTCCATTGTTGGAGTTATTTTTTACACCTAATTTCTGGCTACTTCCTTTTTCTTTTGATCCCCTGCCGCCTTTGAACGTTGAAGAATCTGCTCGCTAATGGGTCCCACATGTCAGCCTCTATGGACGATAAACCTTTCTTTTCTTGGAGTTATTTTGACCCCTAATTTCTGGCTATTTTGCCTTTTTTGGATCCCGTGCTGCCTTGGAAACGTTGAGGATGCTGCTGCCACATGGGTCCCGCATGTCATCCTCTCAGAATGATAAATGTTTCTTTTCTTCGATTTTTTTACCAACTGATTTTTGATTTATTTTTTCTTTCGATCCCCTGCCGCCTTTAAAACTTTGACGATGCTGCTGGCTCATGGGTCCTGATGTCAGCCTCCCCGTACAAGAAACATGTGATATCTTGATTATTTTGCAGACAATAAAAAGTGTATTTCGCTCTGAGCTATTGCAAACGGATAAATTAAATCTTTATTTTTACATAAACGAACTAATATGAATCTCCTTGTTTTTGTTTTGTTTTTGCGAAGCATAGGACTTTCTTGTTTTGGAGTGGGCTGAAATTGTACGAGTCAAAAGACGTCCAGCATGTTAGAAGGCCCAGATGGCCAGGCAGCCCCAATTTATATCTTCCTTATCTTGGATTATTTTTTGATCAAAAGGCCCAGCAGGGTTACATCCTTTTTCTTTTGGTCCTGTGTGCCGCCTTGGAAACGTTGAGGATGCTGCTGCCTCATGGGACCCGCATGTCATCCTCTATGAACTATGAACTCTAAAAGTTTCTTTTTTCTTGGATTTTTTTTTCACCCCTCTGATTTTTGGCTATTTCCTTTTTCTTTTGTTCCCCTGTCGCCTTGGGACCCGTATGTCATCCTCTATGTACAAAAAACTTTCTTTTCTTGGAGTTTTATTCCCCCTAATTTCGGGCTACTTTCGTTTTCTTTTGATCTCAAGCCGCATTTGAAACGTTGAGACCGCTGCTGCAAAATGGGACCCACATGTCATCCTCTATGTAAAATAAAAGTTTTTTTCTTGGATTATTTTTCACGCTCTGATTTTTGGCTATTTCCTTTTTCTTTCGATCCCCTGCTGCTTGGAAACATTGAGGATGCTGCTGCCTCATGGGTCCCACATGTCATCCACTATGAACAATAAAAGTTTCTTTTCTTCGATTTTTTTCACCCTCTGCTTTTTGGCTATTTCCTTTTCATTTGATCCCCTGCCGCCTTGGAAACGTTGAGGATGCTGCAGCGTCATGGGACCTGCATGTCATACTCTATGTACAATAAAAGTTTCTTTTCTAGGTTTTTGGCTCCTGATATTTGGTCACTTGCCTTTTTCTTTCAATCTCATGCCGACTCTCAAAGGTACAATAAAAGTTTCTTTTCTTGGATTATTTTTGGCTCCTGATATTTGGTCACTTGCCTTTTTCTTTCGATCTCATGCCGTCTTTGAAACGTTCAGACCGCTGCTACAACATGGGACCCTATGTCATCCTCTATGTACAATGAAAGTTTCTTTTCATGGATTATTTTTTGCTCCTGATATTTGGTCACTTTCCTTTTTCTTTCGATCTCATGCCGCCTCGGCCCTCTGAAACGACGAGTAAGTTGTTGGCTCATGGGACCGGCATGTCATCCTCTATGTACAATAAAGTTTTTTTCTTGGATTTTTTACTCCCTGATTTTTGGTCACTTGCCTTTTTCTTTCGATCCTGTGCCGCCTTTGAAATTGTGGACGCTGCTGGCTCATGGGTCCCACATGCCAGCCTCTATGAACAATAATATTTCTTTTCTTGGATTTTTTTTTACCCCTGATTTCTGGCTATTTGCCTTTTTCTTTGGATCCCCGACCGCCTTTGAAACGATGAGGACGCTGCTGGCGCATAGCTCCCACATGTCAGCCTCTAAGAACAATAAACATTTCTTTTCTTGGATTTATTGTTGACCCCTAATTAATGGCTACTTCGCTTTTTTTTCGATCCCCAGCCGCCTTAGAAACGTTGAGGACGCTGCTGGCTCATGGGTCCCATATGACAGCCTCTATGAAAAGTAAAACATTTACTTTCTTGGATTTATTTTTGACACCTAATTAATGACTACTTGGTTCTTTTCTTTTGATCCCGTGACGCCTTTGAAACGTTGAGGGCCCTGCTGGCTCATGGGTCCAACATGTCACCTCTATGAACAATAAGAGTTTATATTGTTGAATTTTTTTTTGCCCCATTATTTAGTGCTATTTGCATTTTTTCCATGTCCTGCGACCTTAGAATCGTTGAGGACGCTGCTGGCTGGGTCCCACATATCAGCCTCTTTGTACGATAAAAGTTTCATTTGCTGGATTTATTTTTGACCCCTAATTTCTGGCTATTTGCCTTTTTCTTTCGAACTCCACCGCCTTTGAAACGTTGATGACGCTGCTGCAAACTGGGTACAATATGTCAGCCTCTTTGTGCGATAAACCTTTCCTTTCTTGGATTTTTTGGACACCTGATTTCGAGCTACTTGCCTTTTTCTTTCGATCTCCTGCCCCCTTTGAGAAACGTCGAGAACGATGCTGGTTCGTGGGTCCCACATGTCATCCTCTCTGAATGATAAATGTTGAGGCCGCGGCTGCAAGATACGTCCCACATGTCACCGACTATTGAATAAACGTTTCCTTTCTCGAATTTATATTTGACCCCTGATTTACGGCTACTTTGCCGTTTCTTTCGATCCCCGCATGTCCGCTACTCCACCGAAAAACAGACCGGCATGTATTCATCACAATACTGGTAGCTAATTTAGGAAAAATGTGTTCATCACGGGATTCAAACAAAGATCTTCATCTCTGCTAAATTTTGATTTCACCAAAAACCGAACAGCGTGTGTTCATGACTTTAAGTTCACAAACACTATGGTTTCTCTATAAAATAAGGTCACCATCCGTTCCTTTATTGAAGGCATTTGCGAAAAGTGTCTTTGGCTAATGGGCACCAGTGCTCTGCTGTTTAAAAAAAATCAAATATCATACATATTTGTTTCAAAAAAATCTGAAAATGAATGTAGACATAATAAATAAAGTAACCTACAAGCGTGTAAAATTTTAATATGACATTCTTTATATTGTAGACTACACAAAAAAGACAAAATCTGTTGAAATTTGGAGATTTGAAATATGCATACCCAGATCCACGCGTTTGTTACTTTTGTGTAGCCCAAAATTTTTTGTATTTGAAACTGAAATTTTGCACGTTTATGGGACAATTCATTAGCTACTCCATGATTTTTTTTTCTAATTTTTTGAACAAATAAATATATTTTTTATTTTTTCTAAAATAGCAGGAGCACTGGTGCCCAAGAGCACCAAATCTCTTAATAGGCATTTGCGCCTAATAGCGTGAGCTTAGCTAATTTTTGAAGAAAAAAAGATGTCCATTGTGGTATTCAGGACAAAGATCTTCATGTCTGCTACTGCACCAAACAACAAACCAGCATGTATTCATCACAATACGGGTAGCTAATTTGTGAAAAATATGTTCAGCATGGGATTCAAACAAAGATCTTCATCTCTGCAAAATTTTGATTTCAGCAAAAACCGAACAGCGAATGTTCATGAGGTTAAGTTCACGAACACTATGTTTTCTCTATAAAATAAGGTCACCATCTGTCTCTTATTTCTCAAGGAAAAACAGGTGGAAGTGTTGGGACGAACCACATGGGTGCTTCGGCTCTATGTTCAATCTTCTCTTTTTTGTACTGCAATCTTGAGCCTATGGCAGGACCTCCATTGACGTGCATTCTGCACCAATTTGGCCTTGGACGTATCCATGTATCACGGGCGCGATTGTGGGTAGCAAAGACACAGTCAGGTTTGAACAATTGGAAATCTGGTTCTGCAGCCTCTGCGTCGATTGGCGGGGGTAGCATGAAAATTGGGTGATTGAGTCCAAGAAATAAAGAACGCCCCTTCAAATTGTTCAGTCTTTCCCACCTTGCCTCTTCTACAGGGTCCAAGGTATGGGCAGATCTCAAGAAAACGTAGCACCGTACCAAAGGATAAGACCTCAGCTTGTTACCCATATGTAATATTGAAGGACCGAGGATGGGCCGATAACCTTTAACCTGAATCCACGCGAGATCAGATTCATCAGTAATGGACTCTGCTCTCATTGGTGCCAGGAACCAAGTGCGCTGGTCAGAAAATCCAAGAAATACATCTTCATCTTCATAATTATGATTATCACCATCATCATCTAATTCTTCATCATCTAATTCTTCATCATCGAATTAGTCTTCTTCTAATTCTTCTTCATCAGCATCATTATCTTCATCGGCACCTCCATCGCCTTGAGCCACATTTGCTTCATCATCTTCCATGACAGCATCTCCCTCGATTTGAGCGAAAATTGCAGCCACTTCTGCTTCTTCATCTTCAATGACAGGGGCGTCAATGAGACGCGGGGCTGCATGTGTCCCTGCAATGCACAAAGATCAACCACAATGCAGCAAGTAGGAACTACACTGAAAATTATCTCTTCTCTTCTATCTTCTATTTTCTACTACTATAAGGCACCAGTTTTTAACAAGACATGTAGCAGCAATTCCAACTGTTGGTGTCCAAAATCTAACGGTTGCGATTAGAGGTATTCGCGTGAAAAAAATACCACACCAGTATCCACTGTTTCTAGAACCGTCATGTTTCCATTGTGAAGAAAAATCAGAGCAGTCTCACACCGATATCACACGTCCCACTTGATAGTGATTAAGAAAGGTTCCAAATTTTTGTTCATATTTATAAACTGTATGCTCACACTTATTTTGATGGTATAACCAAATTATTAGTTGTATTGAAAGTTTGAACAACATTTAGAACGCAACTTTTATACATCAGTATTGCGAATCGTAATTGGTCCAACATGTGCAGCATGCCATTTACTAGTTAAGGCATAAAACAAAGACTCACCACAGGTATATTGTTCCCAAACCAGAACATCTCCATACGGATATGTAACTGCGTATACACGATGTAGGTGTGAACTTGTACCATATCCAGGAATGCCCATGGCATCGACATAGCTGTTTCTATCAAAGAATTCAGGGTTTCTCAGGATATTCCACTCCTTTTCTAGGGGCGCTTGTAGGATAGCGATCAATTCGTCAAATACAACGATTACCTCGTAATGCCATGGCCCTGCTAGATCATCTTTGTACGGCCTCTTGATGATCCGTACTTTGAGCAGTTCCAAACTTTTATCTATTTTGTATTTGAACAGGAATGGTGGGCTGCCATACCACCATTCACTAGTAGGGCCCAAAGAAATTCCTGCATCTTGCAGAGATGGAAGAGGTATAATAGTATCTGATATGTATATGTTGCGGATCGTCAAGTGCCCGTCCTGCTGGACAAATGCCACCCAGTCGCCGTTACAACCCACCCAGTGCATGGGTCCATGTCCATCCAGTTCCTCCTTGGTATGGATAAATGTTGGAACTGTCGGCTTGTCTAATGGCATCAGCAACGCGTGAATGCCCTGCAAATAGGATTTGTTTCAAAATTGTCTATGCATGCAAGGTATTCGACAGAATGAAGAGCGGATTGTGCAGAACAGAAGCACAGATGTAATGGATAAATAAAGCAATTCCGAAGAGTACATGTGCATAGTGAAGGCAGCAAACCTTACAGTACTCCCAAATCAGGTGATGATGTTGAGTCTAAATTCATGCATGATGTTTGGCAATAAGAAAAGTTGACTGAAAAAACACAAGCTGAAACGAGATGAGTAAATAAATAAATACTCTTACAGTATTGTCGCGGTCGTCTGGCCATGTCTCGGGGTCGCAGTGGAGCAGGCTCGGTAAACCGAACGGAACCTTATGCGCTCCGCGGATGGCATGCCGCATGCCGATCATGCCTCGAGCGAGGCGACCAGTGCTGAGGATATCCGCCCGCTCGGCTATGTTCTCCACCAGTGGGTAGTGGAGGTTGCCCCACCCCATGGACTGGTGGTAGCAATCAGGAATCTCCTCAACCTTACGCTTCTGCTTCATTGGAGTCGGTAATCTAATGCAAGGGAGAGAGGGGTGAACGGGAGAAAGAGACAGAAGAGGTTTTTTTTTGGAGAAGATGCAGTAGTAGTACTACGATACTAGGAGGTGGAGATGCGGGGCATGTTTCCGGGGGAGAGGAACCACTATTTCCCTTTAAAAAAATAACAGCACTTGCGCATTAGAACTTGGGGCGGGGATATAGCGGTAAGAGGTATTGAGCAACTTTCCCTCACCTTGACCCCACGTGGTTGTGAACCCGAGATAATTCTTTTTGATGAACCCGATATACTTATTATAGTACTAAAATAGTACAAGTATATACCTTGTACTCCTATATACTAACATTACTATTTTAAGGACTTTTGTTCCATGAGCAACAACTTCCCCCACTCCGCTCATCCGAAATCCTAGCCCCTCCAACTTCAAGGACCAATCAACATAGCTATGGCCTTCTAATTTGGCTCAAGTCGCCGCACACATAGTCCTCCCGCCGACAAGGAATAGGAGCATCAGCCCTTTCGTCGCTTGTTGTTATACATAATCATATACAGTACCATATATATTTCAAATTTCCATATCAAAAAATAGTTCAAATCTGAATTTTAACATCTCAAGCTAAACCCTCGCTTGCTCTTAAACATAAGCATACCATAGTTCTACTTTTGTCTTCACCGAACAACAGAACACAATGTGTTCATCACAACATAGCCAACCGGAGTACCTAGTAATGTAACTAGAGAAGTGAACCTATAGTTGATCAAGCCTTCAACTTTAACACAATAATACCCCCACATTATGTGTTGAGGAGCCACACCAATATATTTAAGAGTACCATCATGTAGACCACAAATGCATCAATGAAGAGAGGGGTATACTTATAGACCACCTCTTTACAAAATAGTTGTAATTAGTAGACCACAATTGCCTCGTTCATTAGCTATGAAATTACATATTATCAGTAGCTACAATGGCTGCAGGCCCTGTTTCAGAATTAAACATCACACTTGTTCCAATCCGGGGCGTTGGCGAAGTTTGGGATGAACCAAAGCGGTGTCTTTACCAGGTACCTATCTTTTTTTGTTTTGCATGTTTTCTCCAAGGCGTTGGTTTGGAAACCAACGGCGCAATCTTCACGATTCAGACTGAATCGGCATATTTCAGGCAGCTGCGAATTGCGAAGCCATGCTTCATTCGGCAAGGTGTACACACAATTTCTTCTCGTCAGACATCCTGGGACAACATCTGCACCGCCTAATGGTAGCATAATCGGATAGTTCACTCCAAGGAAAAGAGAATATTCTCCAAGGTCATCAATCTTTTCCCATGGAATACCTTCATTTAACTTACTAGTGTCCTTCGTGAACACCAGGCAACCAAACCCAGAAGCATAGTTGCCAACAGTGCGACCATGATGAACACGACGATCAGAAGCAGTATGGCAAACTTTACAGGAATATTCCCTTTCATCAGCAATGCCCAGTGTATGGATCAGAAGAAGTCTAGAACCATCTATAGATCTTGCTAACCACCACATGCCATAATCGACCTCGTGATCATGGCCAAGAGCATCATCAAGTGCACACCGCCATTCAAACACAATGGGCGGTGGCTCTACGATCAGCGGAGGACCTGCTTGAAAACGAAATTACTGTTAAGAAGGGTATGTTTGGTTTGCACAAATCTGAAAACGTAAGAATTGGGAAAACGCATTAGGATTCAGAAGGGATGATATAATGGCATTTCCATTCAATAATACAGCATATTGGTGTATTTGAGTACATCACATGGGAAACCAAAGGATTCATTTCAAGAAGTTCAAGTAGAGGTCAAAATCCAACATAATTCAATCTGAGAATAAAACTCCTAATTATACAATCCTCAAATTTTTCTATGGTAATCATCTCGAATAAAAAGTCTAAATACCAATGAAATTTCATCCGAAGCAAATATGCCCCAAGCCTCCAAGTCAGATCAGTCTGGTTCGAAAATTAATAAGTTTGTGCATTAAAATTATCTTTACAGCCATCAATAATGAAGCTCATCATACACTACGTCCGGAGGAAAATTACCAGCTTGCTGAGGATTCCATGCGTGAACAGTGCCAGTATGAGTTGTGGCAAACACAAGCCCATTGTGGAGAATTGCATCGCTGTAATTGTAAAAGATGTGGGACTTGGGCTCTGTAAGAACTGTCCATCCAGAATCTTCGCCGCAAAGGAGGGCAACTCTGATGTCAAAAACAGCAACAAGAGAGAAATTTTTGTACCCCCCAGCAGCTGTGGGAACTTGGCAAATATATATCTTGTGAAATATAATAGCACGAAGGTTGTGGTGGTATATATTTGGAATGTGGGTGGTTTCAAACGGCACAGGGAGAGGAATTTCACGGCGAGTGTAGACGTTGATAAGTTTCCATTTGCAAGCAGGAAAGCCAGTGTCAACCATGGCAACCCAATCTCCATTGGCACCTACCCACTGCTTACCCGTACCGTCTGGCATCACAGCGTCGGAGGAGAACCTGTCCAGTGGCGTCAGCTTGCAATCCTGTGCTACCTTCGTCGGGTGAGAATGAAGAACACATGGCAGGCCAAACGGGAGAGAAAAAGATAGAGTTGCACTATCATTTGCAGATTCGAAAAATAGTTTGGACGAACCGACGAGGCTCGCGGCGGTGATGACGTCGCATCTTGTTACGAGTTCTTCAAGGGGACCTTCGGAAAATACCTTCTGAAACAGTTCAGAGTCATCATTTTCCTTGTTCGATGCCGCCATCGCAGGGCAGGGGGTGGGTCTATGAGGTTTGGGTTCAACTGATTGGAGTTTAATTTGGGTTCGATGGCGGCAGGTGGCGAGGAAGATGAAGAACGGAGGCTCTCAAACTGGGCGGTGGAATTGATTCTAAAGCTGCATGGCGGCGGCACTGGCGCGTGCTATGGAAGGTGGTCGATTGGTGCGGGCGGGGGCGGAGGTAGACGATGGAGGTGAACCGAAATAGGGCAGGTGGGGGCGGGGCGCTTGACTTCACTCCTCTACACTCTACAGCATCTCCTCCTGTTTCTTGGAAAGTGTATAGACCCATAATAAAAAGTCACTGTTCCCTCTGAAAAGGTGAAGAACAAGTCACTGGTCTAACGTGCAAATTTGGACATCCCAAGCTATGTGTTGTCATGTCAATTCAATGTCCATGGCAGTATTTTGAATTTTGCGTGACCAAAAGAAGTACGCCTTGGCCTTTCACAATCGGGGTTTCTTTAGAGCAAGAACAATAGAAGAGCCAACAGCTGGCAAAAGTACCACGTAGGCGGGCTATAAGCGCCCACTATTGTCCTACTTCCTCTTGGCGTGATACTCCCTCCGTCCACAAATAAGTGGACGTGCGGGATTTTCAAGGTAAATTAGTAAAAGGAAAGAAAAAATGCATTGGAGCACTCGTATCTTAAGAAACACATGTACTCAACCACGGTTGTAGATTTTCTCGGCGCAAGACTTTTCCCCAGCAGTTGTGGCTTTCAGTTATTCGTGGTTGTGGGGAGGAGCTCCGCCGCATCGGTAGAAAGCAAAGAGGGATGGCTGCTCTCGATCGTGCGGTGTACTCGTAAATCACGTGCGACCCATGCCCTAATAATTCACAATGCATTGATGAGGGCTATCACTTCATCATCCAATAAAATGTACTTAGTAACTATGGTAATAATATTGTCTTCTCGCAAAAAAAATGGTAAAAATATTGTCTCTTAAGCCATGTACTAGTACAGTGCAAGATGCTTTAGAGAAATAAACCTATATTTTATTGCTACTCCGTAATACACATGGTTATTTATTCTAGGCAAATGCCTACCGAAAGATGTAGGAATAGGGAAATGTAGGATTGCAATGTCATGTCCACTCCAATCCTATAGGAATTCATAGAATCCAAACTTTGTTTGATTCCACCATAGGAAAAGTAAAGTATTCTTAAAAAGAGGCATGAGTAGATGTTTAATTTTCTATGGAATCTGTGCAAAGAAATCCTTAGGAAAAATTCCTATCGGAAACAATCCTACAAATCAAACAGCCAAGGATTCAATTGTACCAATTTCCTATGCAAATCCTTGGTGTTCACCCAATCCTCTCGAATACTCATCCAAAAAATGCACTAATACTTTGATGGGGAGTTTTTGTATTCTAGGCAAGAATAGAGGGTTTGCGGGGATCACTTGAGAAGTGTATTAACCAAAGAAGGCATAAGTAATACACCAACACACACTAACATGCCCTTAATGGATGTATCTCCATAAACTCCCTCTGTTCTTTATTACTACTACTAGTTTATGTACTTCTTAACTAATATGGGATAATCATAAAATATATTTTCTAACATTCAGCCAAAATATAGTGTTTCGACTTTTTAAAATACTGAAAAACCAGTAATTAAAAATATTTGAGCTATCAAATCTAGGAAGTTTGAAAATATTTTGTATTCCGTCTGAAAGTTGTGTTACTTGGTGTAAGATTCACACAAAAATGATGAAAATATCAAACCTTCAAAAAAATTGTAGTAATTCAAACGTTATGTGCGTTTCATAATTTTGCAAAATCGATTCTATTTGCAATTAAAACTATAGTAGTTGGTGGTCCCCGATCATCTGATTTGCTCTTAAATAGCTCAATCCTAAATTTGAACCTCCCTGCAACAGAACACGATAGTTGGTGGTTTGTGCGGAAAAAATTACAGTTTAAAAAAGTGTTTTACGCAACGAAGGCAGCAATAAGGGGTAGTTTGTGCAATTTCCTCGCGTAAACAACATGTAGAGTGGAAGTAATAGTACTAGGAGTACAGAAATCTTGTGTAATTTCTAGTTCTACATATTACTAGTGTCCACTGTTTGAGAGTTGATGGTGAATGGGTCTAATTTTCAATCGAATGAGAATTAGCAAATTGATTTTTATGACAAAAGCATACAAAGGGAGTAAAACAACATACCCGCATTCGCCGCTGCTACCAGCATGCGATGCCTCCACGAGTGCATTGACGGCTGCTGCAAATCCTCGGAAGGCATCTAGGTTTTGCAGATCGTCGATTGCCGCTGTCCGGCTAAGCTTAACCAGCATAGCTGCCGCCAAGATATCTCGGATTTGGACCACAGGCAGAAGCTGATTGGGGTCGAAGGATTGCCTGATTCGGAATTTGAAGTACCAAGCCCTCGGCTCCGATGATGGAAGTTTGGAACTCGGCCCGGCCAGAACCTCCCAAATCTGTGTGTGGCATTGGATGCCCATCGGCATCCCCAATGCTGCCGACGCCGTGATGTGGTCGGTCGCACTTTGGTCCCCACTAAAGGCTGGGGCTGCAGCACGTCGCCGCCGCCCCCGACGTCCCCACGACGGCAACGCCATGGACCGAGGCGCTGAGTTTGTTGGCGAACCCGAAGCCCTGGATGGCAAGTGCTTCTTCACAATGGAAGCATCCTCACCCGGCGAGGTTCGCCCCCGGCGCATGCCTATGCTCCGACCAGCCCACTTTGCCGCTCTTGCTGGGCTGCCGCCGATACCTGGGCCACCGCCGCTTCATGGGACCCCCCTCCCTCCTCTCCCTCTCCTAGATCAAAGGGCGCCAGGAGTCTAGCCACAGCAAGACACAGAGCCGCCTGCTTCATCGCACACCAATGGCACACAGACATTTGCGAGCTTTTAGCGCACACCCCTCCGAGGCTGAGTCGTGGAGCCTGGGTGCACGGGGCTATGGCTGGAGGAGTCGCCATGGGACGAGGGGTGTCGAGTGCTCGGGTAAGTACGGGAAAGGCGAAGTTTTGCATAACCTTATATGATCACATCAATGCTTCTCAAGGAGCCAAATACTGTATGAGAAACCGGAAAAGTTTGAACGTTTGAAAACTTTGCCGGCATAATGCATCCTTCCAATGCACGCCTACTAAGGTAGAAAGCCAACTCAATTGCTACTTTGTTGGCAAAATGTACCATGGCTCAATCTTAGGTCACACACCCATGAAGCCAAGTTAACACATCTATCAATTGGTATATTTTGGTCATATTAAAAAATTTACTTGAAACTTGTTGGTCATGCCATTCTACTACTCGCCTAACACTTTTTCTACGCGGGAAGGAGGGGGGTATGATGCTACCCTGAATTTTTATGCCCATTTGTATCTTGGTCAAATCCTAGGTTTGACCAAAATTTAAAACATGAAAATGAAAAATTAAGCCTGGATCCACTACAAGAAAAGTTGCCAAACTTTTCTTGTAGTGATCCTTCTTAATTAGTAACTTCAAAATGAAGCTTTTGGAAGGTTTTTGAAATTTCCATGTCTGAAACCCAAAACACCTCTTCATGATTGACTTCATAAGACAAATCGAGTTTAGGGTTAGCGGTAGATACATGATTTTTCTAGTTTGAATATGTCTAGACCTGGCTTATCAACTTGAATGCTTAGTATATGACATAAGAAGATGTACTATGTGCATTGGTTTTTCATTTATTTGATTTGTTTTGAATTTTTATGTCGAATCAAATTTTGGTCAAATCATAGGTTTAACCAAGATTTAAACAAGTTTAAAACATTAAAATGAAAAATTAAGCATGGATCCTTCTTAGTCACTCCAAAATGAAGCTTTTGGGAGGCTTTTGAAATGTCTATGTTTGAAACCCAAAACCACTTCTCTTCATGCTTGACTTCATAAGACAGATGAGTTTAGGGTTAGGGGTAGATACATGATTTTTCTGGTTTGAATAGGTCTAGACCTTGTTATCAAGTTGAATGGCTTACTATGTGACATAAGAAGACTATGTGCTTTGGTTTTTCATTTATGATTTTTTCGATTGTTTTTATGCCCATTTGAATCTTGGTCAAATCCTAGGTTTGAACAAGAATTTAAACAAGTTTAAAACATGAAAATGAAAAGGTAAGCATGGATCCTTCTTAGTCAGTCCGAAATGAAGCTTTTGGGCGGTTTTTCGAAATTTCCATGTTTGAAAACCCAAACCACTTCTCTTCATGCTTGACTTCATAAGACAAATTTAGGGTTAGGGGTATAGATACATGATTTTTCTTGTTTGATATGTCTAGATATTGTTTATCAACACTTGAATGCTTACAATATATGTGACGCAAGAAGACTATGTGTTATGGTTTTTCATTTTTGGGGGTTTTTTTGAATTTTTTATGCGCACTTGAATCTTGGTCAAATCCTAGCTAGCTAGGTTTGACCAAGCTTTAAACAAGTTTAAAACATGAAAATGAAAAAGTAAGCATGTATCCTTCTTAGTCACTCCAAAATTAAGCTTTTCGGAGGTTTTTGAAATTTCCATCTTGTAAACCCAAAACCACGTATCTTCATGTTTGACTTCAAAAGACAGAGTTTAGGGTTAGGGGGTAGATACATGATTCTTCTTTTAATATGTTTAGATCTTGTTTTATCAACTTGAATGTTGACTGTATGACATAAGAAGACTATGTTTTTGAATTTTTTATGAATCTTGGTCAAATCCAAGGGTTGACCAAGATTTAAACAAGTTTAAAACATGAAAATGAAAATGTTTCAAGTTCACCTTTGGTTCGATCTTTCAGTAACCAGGCGCATATATGTATGGATGCAAATTGAGATAATTAATTCGTGAAACATTGGAAATGTCCATCGTGTGTCATGTTTCCCCCTCACATGAAAATTGGATTGGTGGCAGACAAGTAAAAGCACATTTATGTGCGACAACCCAAAATGCACATATTTTGCTGAGTTTTCATGCATGCATTAAAAGTTGTGAATATATACATAAAATGCATGTGGGTCATGATTGAAAAGTTTGACATGTATATGTTTCTTGTGTAGTAGTACTATAGTAGGTACGCAAACTCCCAGCCATCTTCTTTGTCAAGAGAAGACGCGCACCAGGATGCGTAGTGGAAGTCGTCTCTGGATCCTTCTGTTGTCCCTCTCACGGAAAAGAAAAAGAAAAAAACATCTCTCTCATTCTCGGCCTCGCTCGACTCGCTCGCTCGCAGCCTCGCACCTCCTGCGCACTGACAAACGCTGCTAAACAGTCAACATCACCAGAAAAAAGATATACACCATAAATAATAAGAGGGGCCCCGTGACTGCTATCCCTTCTTCTCCTTCCGTGTGATCCCTCTTCCTCCGAGTTTCACTGGACGGGCAAACACACATGTGCTGCATAGTAATAATAAAAAAGTAAAAAATCGACCTATGAATCTATGATTAAATAGGTAAAATCCTGGGTTTTATCAAGGTTTAAACAAGTTTAAAACATGAAAATGAATAGGTAAGCATGGATCCTTCTTAGTCACTCTAAAATGAAGCTTTCGCGAGGTTTTTGAAATTTCCATGTTTGAAACCCAAAACCACTTCTCTTCATGGTTGACTTTGTAAGACAGAGTTTAGGGTTAGGGGTAGATACATGCTTTTTCTGGTTTGAATATGTCTAGACCTTGTTTATCAACTTGAATGCTTACTATATGACATAAGAAGGCTATGTTCTTTGGTTTTTCATTTTTTCTGATTTTTTATGCCCATTTAAATCTTGGTCAAATCCTAGGTTTGACCAAGATTTAAACAAGTTTAAAACATGAAAATGAAAAGGTAAGCCTGGATCCTTCTTAGTCACTGTAAAATGAAGCTTTTGGGAGGTTTGTGAAATTTCCATGTTTGAAACCCAAAAGCACTTCTCTTCATGCTTGACTTCATAAGACAGAGTTTAGGGTTAGGGGGTGTAGATACATGATTTGTCTGGTTTGAATATGTCCAAATCTTATTTATCAACTTTTGAATGCATGCTACTCTCTCAAAGAAAAACTTTTGAATGCTTACTATATGACATAAGAAGACTATATGCTTTTAAAATTCAAACATATGGTAAGCATTCTTATGTCATATAGTAAGCATTCAAGTTGATAAACAAGCAAGGTTTGGACATATTCAAACCAGACAAATCATGTATCTACCCCTAACCCCTAATTAAATTGTCTTATGAAGTCTAGCATGAAGAGAAGTGGTTTTGGGTTTCAAACATGGAAATTTCAAAAACCTCCCAAAAACATCATTTTAGAGTGACTAAGAAGGATATACAAGCTTCCCTTTTCATTTTCATGTTTTAAACTTGTTTAAATCTTGGTCAAACCTCTAGGATTTGACCAAAAGATTCAAATGGGCATGGAAATTCATAAAAAAATCAAAAGAATGAAAAACCAAAGGACATAACATTATTATGTCATATATATATATAGTAAGCATTCAAGTTGATAAACAAGGTTTAGACATATTCAAACCAGAAAATAATGTATATATCTACCCCTAACCCTAAATTCTGTCTTATGAAGTCAAGCATGCATGAAGAGAAGTGGTTTTTGGTTTCAAACATGGAAATTTCGAAAACCCTCCCAAGATCGAGCTACATTTTGGAGTGACTAAGAAGGATATATAGATGCTTAATTTTTCATATTCATGATTTAAACTTGTTTAAACCATGTTCAAACCTAGGATTTGACCAAGATTCAAATGGGCATAAAATTTTAAAAAAATCAAAAAATAAAAAAACAAGGCACATAGTATTCTTATGTCATATAGTAAGCATTCAATTAAGTTGATAAACAAGGTCTAGACATATTCAAACCAGGAAAATCATGCATCTACCCCCTAACCCTAGCTAAACTCTGTCTTATGAAGTCAAGCATGCATGAAGAGAAGTGGTTTTTGGTTTCAAACGTTTAAGCCAAAAGCCCCTTTTCAAATATTTCAAACTTATTCAAATTTGGTTCAAATATGAAAGACATACAAGTTATAGCACACATAGTGCATACATTTTCACACATACTGCACTAGATGCTAACCCTATAGTTTGAGGCCATTTGGGTGACCTAGGTCGAAAAAATTCTTGGATTAGAATCGTGTTGTTCGAACCCCGTAGTTGGATTTTTTTGAACCCTTGATCTGTAGAACTGGGCAAAACCCTAGTTTAACCTATTTAATTACAGATTCGTATATCGATTTTTCTACGAGTACTACCTTTTTATTACTCCACTATGCAGCACATGGGTGTTTGCCCGTCGAGTGAAACTCGGAGGAAGAGGGATCACTCGGAAGGAGAGAAGAAGGGAGAGCATTATGGTGTCTCCCCTTTTTCGGGTGATGATGTTGACTTTTGTGCAGGGTTTGTCAGTGAGCAGGAGGTGCGAGCGAGCGAGCGAGCGAGTCAAGCGAGGCCGAGAATGAGAGAGATTTATTTTTTTTGTGAGAGGGACAACGGAAGGATCCAGAAGGACCCACAGACTTCCAATACGCATCCTGATGCGTCTTCTCTTGACAAAGAAGATGGCTGGGAGTTTGCGTACCTATTGCACGTGACTTGTGCTCACTGAAGTGTGGGACCACAAGCGTGGGCACCACACGTAAGTGACAGACCTGTTGGTGTAAAAACTCGATTGATTATAATAGTGCATTAGAACAAAGTTTCCTATGGATTCAAGGGTAGGAAATTCAAGTTAACTCATTTACGTGTTAAACTTGTCTAAATCTTGGTCACACCTAGGATTTGACCAAGATTCAAATGGGTAGAAAAATAAAATAAAAAACAGAAAAATGAAAAACCAAATCACATAGTCATCTTATGTCATATAGTAAGCATTAAAGTTGATAAACAAGGTCTAGAAATATCAAACCATACAAATCATGTATCTACCCCCTAACCCCTAAACTATGTCTTATAAATTAAGTCAAGCATGAAGAGATGTGGTTTTGGGTTTCAAACATGGAAATTTCAAAAACCTCCCAAAAACTACATTTTAGAGTGACTAAGAAGGATACATGCTTCCCTTTTCATATTCATGTTTTAAGCTTGTTTAAATTATCTCGGTCAAACCTAGGATTTGACAAAGATTCAAATGGGCATCAAAATTGAAAAAAATCAGGAAAAAGAAAAACCAAAGCAAATAGTTTTCTTATGTCATATAGTAAGCCAATTAAGTTGATAAACAAGGTCTAGACATATTCAAACTAGACAAATCCTGTATCTATACCCCCTAACCCCTGAACTCTGTCTTATGAAGTCAAGCATATGAAGAGAAGTGGTTTTGGGTTTCAAACATGGAAATTTGAAAAACCTCCCAAAAACTTCATTTTAGAGTGACAAAGAAGGATACATGCCTCCCTTTTCATATTCATGTTTTAAGCTTGTTTAAATTATCTCGGTCAAACCTAGGATTTGACAAAGATTCAAATGGGCATCAAAATTGAAAAAAATCAGGAAAAAGAAAAACCAAAGCAAATAGTTTTCTTATGTCATATAGTAAGCCAATTAAGTTGATAAACAAGGTCTAGACATATTCAAACTAGACAAATCATGTATCTATACCCCCTAACCCCTAAACTCCGTCTTATGAAGTCAAGCATATGAAGAGAAGTGGTTTTGCTCCCAAAAGCTTCATTTTAGAGTGACTAATTAAGAAGGATCCATGCTTACCTTTGCATTTTCATATTTTAATCTTGTTTAAATCATTATCAAGCCTAGGATTTGATCAAGATACAAATGGGTGGGCACAAAATTCAAAAAAATCAGAATAATGAAAAACAAAAGCACGTATAGTACGTCTTCTTATGTCATATCGTATGCATTCAAGTTAAACGAGGTCTAGGTATATCCAAACCAGACAAATCATGTATCTACCCCGTGTTGATCTTATGAAGTCTAGCATGAAGGAGAAGTCGTTTTGGGTTTCAAACATGGAAATTTCAAGAACATCCCAAAAGCTTCATTTTAGAGTGACTAGAAGGATACATGCTTCCCTTTTCATTTTCATGTTTTAAACTTGTTTAAATCTTGGTCAAACCTAGGATTTGACCAAGATTCAAATATATGAGCATAAAATTCAAAAAAAAAAAAAAAAAATGAAAACCAAGGCACGTAGTCTTCTTATGTCATATAGTAAGCAATCAATTAAGTTGATAAACAAGGTCTAGACATATTCAAACCAGGAAAATCATGTATCTACACCCCCTAACGTACCCTAGCTAAACTCTGTCTTATGAAGTCAAGCATGCATGAAGAGAAGTGGTTTTTGGTTTCAAACGTTTAAGCCAAAAGGTAAGCATGGATCCTCCTTAGTCACTGTAAAATGAAGCTTTTGGGAGGTTTGTGAAATTTCCATGTTTGAAACCCAAAACCACTTAAGACAGAGTTTATGGTTAGGTGTAGATACATGATTTTTCTTGTTTGAATATGTCTAGACCTTGTTTATCAACTTGAATTTTTTACTATATGATATAAGAAGGCTATATATATGTGCTTTGGTTTTTCATTTTTTGATTTCTTTCGAATTTTTTATGCCTATTTAAATCTTGGTCAAATCCTAGGTTTAAACAAGTTTAAAACATGAAAATGAAACGGTAAGCATGAATCCTTCCTTACTCACTCTAAAATGAAGGTACTTGAAAATTTTATGTTTGAAACCCAAAACCCCAGTTCTCTTCATATGTTTGACTTCATAAGACAGAGTTTAGGGTTAGGGGTAGATATGATACATGATATTTCTGCTTTGAATATGTCTAGACCTTGTTTATCAACTTGAATGCTTACTATATGACATAAGAAGGCTATATATGTGCTTTGGTTTTTCATTTTTTTTTTGAATTTTTCTGAATTTTTACTCCCATTTGAATCTTGGTCAAATCCTAGGTTTGACCAAGGTTAAAACAAGTTTAAAACATGGCAATGAAAAGGTAAGCATGGATCATTCTTAGTCTCTCTAAAATGAAGCTTTTGGGAGGTTTTTGAAGTTTCCATGTTTGAAACCCAAAATCACTTCTCTTCATATGCTTGGCTTCATAAGACAAAGATTAGGGTTTAGGGGTAGATATATACATGTTTTGGGAGGTTTTTGAAATTTCCATGTTTGAAACCCAAATCCACTTCTCTTCATCCTTGACGTCTTCATAAGACAAAAGTATAGGGTTATATATATATGCATGGGTAGATACATGCTTTTTTCTGGTTTGAATATGTATAGACCTTGTTTAAAATTATCAACTTAATTGAATGCTTACTATATATATGACATAAGAAGGCTATATATGTGCTTTGTTTTTTCATTTTTTCATTTTTTCCTGATTTTTTATGCCCATTTGAATCTTGGTCAAATCCTAGGTTTGATCAAGATTTAAACAAGCAGTTTAAAAAATGAAAATGAAAAGGTAAGCCTGGATCCTTCTTAATTAGTCATTGTAAATGAAGCTTTTGGGAGGTTTGTGAAATTTCCATGTTTGAAACCCAAAAGCACTTCTCTTCATGCTTGACTTCATAAGACAAAGTTTAGGGTTAGGGGGTGTTGATACATGATTTGTCTGGTTTGAATATGTACAAATCTTATGTATCAACTTTTGAATGCATGCTACTCTCTCAAAGAAAAACTTTTGAATGCTTACTATATGACATAAGAAGACTATATGCTTTTAAAATTCAAACATATGGTAAGCATTCTTATGTCATATAGTAAGCATTAAAGTTGATAAACAAGCAAGGTTTGGACATATTCAAACCAGACAAATCATGTATCTACCCCTAACCCCTAATTAAATTGTCTTATGAAGTCTAGCATGAAGAGAAGTGGTTTTGGGTTTCAAACATGGAAATTTCAAAAACCTCCCAAAAACTTCATTTTAGAGTGACTAAGAAGGATATACAAGCTTCCCTTTTCATTTTCATGTTTTAAACTTGTTTCAATCTTGGTCAAACCTCTAGGATTTGACCAAAAGATTCAAATGGGCATGGAAATTCATAAAAAAATCAAAAGAATGAAAAAACAAAGGACATAACATTCTTATGTCATATATATATAGTAAGCATTCAAGTTGATAAACAAGGCCTAGACATATTCAAACCAGAAAATCATGTATATATCTACCCCTAACCCTAAACTCTGTCTTATGAAGTCAAGCATGCATGAAGAGAAGTGGTTTTGGTTTCAAACATGGAAATTTCGAAAAACCCTCCCAAGAGCTACATTTTGGAGTGAGTAAGAAGGATATATAGATGCTTAATTTTTCATATTCATGATTTAAACTTGTTTAAACCATGTTCAAACCTAGGATTTGACCAAGATTCAAATGGGCATAAAATTTTAAAAAAATCAAAAAATAAAAAACAAGGCACATAGTATTCTTATGTCATATAGTAAGTATTCAATTAAGTTGATAAACAAGGTCTAGACATATTCAAACCAGGAAAATCATGCATCTACCCCCTAACCCTAGCTAAACTCTGTCTTATGAAGTCAAGCATGCATGAAGAGAAGTGGTTTTTTGTTTCAAACGTTTAAGCCAAAAGCCCCTTTTCAAATATTTCAAACTTATTCAAATTTGGTTCAAATATGAAAGACATACAAGTTATAGCACACATAGTGCATACATTTTCACACATACTGCACTAGATGCTAACCCTATAGTTTGAGGCCATTTGGGTGACCTAGGTCGAAAAAATTCTTGGATTAGAATCGTGTTGTTCGAACCCCGTAGTTGGATTTTTTTGAACCCTTGATCTGTAGAACTGGGCAAAACCCTAGTTTAACCTATTTAATTACAGATTCGTATATCGATTTTTCTACGAGTACTACCTTTTTATTACTCCACTATGCAGCACATGGGTGTTTGCCCGTCGAGTGAAACTCGGAGGAAGAGAGATCACTCGGAAGGAGAGAAGAAGGGAGAGCATTATGGTGTCTCCCCTTTTTCGGGTGATGATGTTGACTTTTGTGCAGGGTTTGTCAGTGAGCAGGAGGTGCGAGCGAGCGAGCGAGCGAGTCGAGCGAGGCCGAGAATGAGAGAGATTTGTTTTTTTGTGAGAGGGACAACGGAAGGATCCAGAAGGACCCACAGACTTCCAATACGCATCCTGATGCGTCTTCTCTTGACAAAGAAGATGGCTGGGAGTTTGCGTACCTATTGCACGTGACTTGTGCTCACTGAAGTGTGGGACCTCAAGCATGGGCACCACACGTAAGTGACAGACCTGTTGGTGTAAAAACTCGATTGATTATAATAGTGCATTAGAACAAAGTTTCCTATGGATTCAAGGGTAGGAAATCCAAGTTAACTCATTTACGTGTTAAACTTGTCTAAATCTTGGTCAAACCTAGGATTTGACCAAGATTCAAATGGGCAGAAAAATAAAAAACAGAAAAATGAAAAATCAAATCACATAGTCTTCTTATGTCATATAGTAAGCATTAAAGTTGATAAACAAGGTCTAGACATATTAAACCAGACAAATCATGTATCTATACCCCTAACCCCTAAACTCTGTCTTATGAAGTCAAGCATGTGAAGAGAAGTGGTTTTGGGTTTCAAACATGGAAATTTCAAAAACCTCCCAAAAACTACATTTTAGAGTGACTAAGAAGGATACATGCTCCCCTTTTCATATTCATGTTTTAAGCTTGTTTAAATTATCTTGGTCAAACCTAGGATTTGACAAGATTCAAATGGGCATCAAAATTGAAAAAAAAAGTCAGAAAAAAGAAAACCAAAACAAATAGTTTTCTTATGTGATATAGTATGCATTAAAGTTGATAAACAAGGTCTAGACATATTCAAACTAGACAAATCATGTATCTATACCCCCTAACCCCTGAACTCGGTCTTATGAAGTCAAGCATATGAAGAGAAGTGGTTTTGGGTTTCAAACATGGAAATTTGAAAAACCTCCCAAAAACTTCATTTTAGACTGACAAAGAAGGATACATGCTTCCCTTTTCATATTCATGTTTTAAGCTTGTTTAAATTATCTCGGTCAAACCTAGGATTTGACAAGATTCAAATGGGCATCAAAATTGAAAAAAATCAGGAAAAAGAAAAACCAAAGCAAATAGTTTTCTTATGTCATATAGTAAGCCAATTAAGTTGATAAACAAGGTCTAGACATATTCAAACTAGACAAATCATGTATCTATACACCCTAACCCCTAAACTCCGTCTTATGAAGTCAAGCATATGAAGAGAAGTGGTTTTGCTCCCAAAAGCTTCATTTTAGAGTGACTAAGAAGGATCCATGCTTACCTTTGCATTTTCATATTTTAATCTTGTTTAAATCATTATCAAGCCAAGGATTTGACCAAGATACAAATGGGTGGGCACAAAATTCAAAAAATCAGAATAATGAAAAACAAAAGCACATAGTCTTCTTATGTCATATCGTATGCATTCAAGTTAAACGAGGTCTAGGTATATCCAAACCAGACAAATCATGTATCTACCCCCTGTTGATCTTATGAAGTCTAGCATGAAGAGAAGTCGTTTTGGGTTTCAAACATGGAAATTTCAAGAACATCCCAAAAGCTTCATTTTAGAGTGACTAAGAAGGATACATGCTTTCCTTTTCATTTTCATGTTTTAAACTTGTTTAAATCTTGGTCAAACCTAAGATTTGACCAAGATTCAAATATATGAGCATAAAATTCAAAAAAAAACAAAAAAAATGAAAACCAAGGCACGTAGTCTTCTTATGTCATATAGTAAGCAATCAATTAAGTTGATAAACAAGGTCTAGACATATTCAAACCAGGAAATCATGTATCTACCCCCTAACCCTAGCTAAACTCTGTCTTATGAAGTCAAGCATGCATGAAGAGAAGTGGTTTTTGGTTTCAAACGTTTAATCCAAAAGGTAAGCATGGATCCTCCTTAGTCACTGTAAAATGAAGCTTTTGGGAGGTTTGTGAAATTTCCATGTTTGAAACCCAAAACCACTTAAGACAGAGTTTATGGTTAGGTGTAGATACATGATTTTTCTTGTTTGAATATGTCTAGACCTTGTTTATCAACTTGATTTTTTTACTATATGATATAAGAAGGCTATATATATGTGCTTTGGTTTTTCATTTTTTGATTTCTTTCGAATTTTTTATGCCTATTTAAATCTTGGTCAAATCCTAGGTTTAAACAAGTTTAAAACATGAAAATGAAACTAGAAGCATGAATCCTTCCTTACTCACTCTAAAATGAAGGTACTTGAAAATTTTATGTTTGAAACCCAAAACCCCAGTTCTCTTCATATGTTTGACTTCATAAGACAGAGTTTAGGGTTAGGGGTAGATATGATACATGATATTTCTGCTTTGAATATGTCTAGACCTTGTTTATCAACTTGAATGCTTACTATATGACATAAGAAGGCTATATATGTGCTTTGGTTTTTCATTTTTTTTTGAAATTTTCTGAATTTTTACTCCCATTTGAATCTTGGTCAAATCCTAGGTTTGACCAAGGTTAAAACAAGTTTAAAACATGGCAATGAAAAGGTAAGCATGGATCATTCTTAGTCTCTCTAAAATGAAGCTTTTGGGAGGTTTTTGAAGTTTCCATGTTTGAAACCCAAAATCACTTCTCTTCATATGCTTGGCTTCATAAGACAAAGATTAGGGTTTAGGGGTAGATATATACATGTTTTGGGAGGTTTTTGAAATTTCCATGTTTGAAACCCAAATCCACTTCTCTTCATCCTTGACGTCTTCATAAGACAAAAGTATAGGGTTATATATATATATGCATGGGTAGATACATGCTTTTTTCTGGTTTGAATATGTATAGACCTTGTTTAAAATTATCAACTTAATTGAATGCTTACTATATATATGACATAAGAAGGCTATATATGTGCTTTGTTTTTTCATTTTTTCATTTTTTCCTGATTTTTTATGCCCATTTGAATCTTGGTCAAATCCTAGGTTTGATCAAGATTTAAACAAGCAGTTTAAAAAATGAAAATGAAAAGGTAAGCCTGGATCCTTCTTAATTAGTCACTATAAAATGAAGCTTTTGGGAGGTTTGTGAAATTTCCATGTTTGAAACCCAAAAGCACTTCTCTTCATGCTTGACTTCATAAGACAGAGTTTAGGGTTAGGGGGTGTAGATACATGATTTGTCTGGTTTGAATATGTACAAATCTTATTTATCAACTTTTGAATGCATGCATGCTACTCTCTCAAAGAAAAACTTTTGAATGCTTACTATATGACATAAGAAGACTATATGCTTTTAAAATTCAAACATATGGTAAGCATTCTTATGTCATATAGTAAGCATTAAAGTTGATAAACAAGCAAGGTTTGGACATATTCAAACCAGACAAATCATGTATCTACCCCCTAACCCCTAATTAAATTGTCTTATGAAGTCTAGCATGAAGAGAAGTGGTTTTGGGTTTCAAACATGGAAATTTCAAAAACCTCCCAAAAACTTCATTTTAGAGTGACTAAGAAGGATATACAAGCTTCCCTTTTCATTTTCATGTTTTAAACTTGTTTCAATCTTGGTCAAACCTCTAGGATTTGACCAAAAGATTCAAATGGGCATGGAAATTCATAAAAAATCAAAAGAATGAAAAAACAAAGGACATAACATTCTTATGTCATATATATATAGTAAGCATTCAAGTTGATAAACAAGGCCTAGACATATTCAAACCAGAAAATCATGTATATATCTACCCTAACCCTAAACTCTGTCTTATGAAGTCAAGCATGCATGAAGAGAAGTGGTTTTGGTTTCAAACATGGAAATTTCGAAAAACCCTCCCAAGAGCTACATTTTGGAGTGAGTAAGAAGGATATATAGATGCTTAATTTTTCATATTCATGATTTAAACTTGTTTAAACCATGTTCAAACCTAGGATTTGACCAAGATTCAAATGGGCATAAAATTTTAAAAAAATCAAAAAATAAAAAACAAGTCACATAGTATTCTTATGTCATATAGTAAGCATTCAATTAAGTTGATAAACAAGGTCTAGACATATTCAAACCAGGAAAATCATGCATCTACCCCCTAACCCTAGCTAAACTCTGTCTTATGAAGTCAAGCATGCATGAAGAGAAGTGGTTTTTGGTTTCAAACGTTTAAGCCAAAAGCCCCTTTTCAAATATTTCAGACTTATTCAAATTTGGTTCAAATATGAAAGACATACAAGTTATAGCACACATATGGCATACATTTTCACACATACTGCACTAGATGCTAACCCTATAGTTTGAGGCCATTTGGGTGACCTAGGTCAAAAAAATTCTTGGATTAGAATCGTGTTGTTCGAACCCCGTAGTTGGATTTTTTTGAACCCTTGATCTGTAGAACTGGGCAAAACCCTAGTTTAACCTATTTAATTATAGATTCGTATATCGATTTTTCTACGAGTACTACCTTTTTATTACTCCACTATGCAGCACATGGGTGTTTGCCCGTCGAGTGAAACTCGGAGGAAGAGGGATCACTCGGAAGGAGAGAAGAAGGGAGAGCATTATGGTGTCTCCCCTTTTTCGGGTGATGATGTTGACTTTTGTGCAGGGTTTGTCAGTGAGCAGGAGGTGCGAGCGAGCGAGCGAGCGAGCGAGTCGAGCGAGGCCGAGAATGAGAGAGATTTGTTTTTTTTGTGAGAGGGACAACGGAAGGATCCAGAAGGACCCACAGACTTCCAATACGCATCCTGATGCGTCTTCTCTTGACAAAGAAGATGGCTGGGAGTTTGCGTACCTATTGCACGTGACTTGTGCTCACTGAAGTGTGGGACCTCAAGCGTGGGCACCACACGTAAGTGACAGACCTGTTGGTGTAAACACTCGATTGATTATAATAGTGCATTAGAACAAAGTTTCCTATGGATTCAAGGGTAGGAAATCCAAGTTAACTCATTTACGTGTTAAACTTGTCTAAATCTTGGTCAAACCTAGGATTTGACCAAGATTCAAATGGGCAGAAAAATAAAAAACAGAAAAATGAAAAATCAAATCACATAGTCTTCTTATGTCATATAGTAAGCATTAAAGTTGATAAACAAGGTCTAGACATATTAAACCAGACAAATCATGTATCTATACCCCTAACCCCTAAACTCTGTCTTATGAAGTCAAGCATGTGAAGAGAAGTGGTTTTGGGTTTCAAACATGGAAATTTCAAAAACCTCCCAAAAACTACATTTTAGAGTGACTAAGAAGGATACATGCTCCCCTTTTCATATTCATGTTTTAAGCTTGTTTAAATTATCTTGGTCAAACCTAGGATTTGACAAGATTCAAATGGGCATCAAAATTGAAAAAAAAAGTCAGAAAAAAGAAAACCAAAGCAAATAGTTTTCTTATGTGATATAGTATGCATTAAAGTTGATAAACAAGGTCTAGACATATTCAAACTAGACAAATCATGTATCTATACCCCCTAACCCCTGAACTCTGTCTTATGAAGTCAAGCATATGAAGAGAAGTGGTTTTGGGTTTCAAACATGGAAATTTGAAAAACCTCCCAAAAACTTCATTTTAGAGTGACAAAGAAGGATACATGCTTCCCTTTTCATATTCATGTTTTAAGCTTGTTTAAATTATCTCGGTCAAACCTAGGATTTGACAAGATTCAAATGGGCATCAAAATTGAAAAAATCAGGAAAAAGAAAAACCAAAGCAAATAGTTTTCTTATGTCATATAGTAAGCCAATTAAGTTGATAAACAAGGTCTAGACATATTCAAACTAGACAAATCATGTATCTATACACCCTAACCCCTAAACTCCGTCTTATGAAGTCAAGCATATGAAGAGAAGTGGTTTTGCTCCCAAAAGCTTCATTTTAGAGTGACTAAGAAGGATCCATGCTTACCTTTGCATTTTCATATTTTAATCTTGTTTAAATCATTATCAAGCCTAGGATTTGACCAAGATACAAATGGGTGGGCACAAAATTCAAAAAAATCAGAATAATGAAAAACAAAAGCACGTAGTCTTCTTATGTCATATCGTATGCATTCAAGTTAAACGAGGTCTAGGTATATCCAAACCAGACAAATCATGTATCTACCCCCTGTTGATCTTATGAAGTCTAGCATGAAGAGAAGTCGTTTTGGGTTTCAAACATGGAAATTTCAAGAACATCCCAAAAGCTTCATTTTAGAGTGACTAAGAAGGATACATGCTTTCCTTTTCATTTTCATGTTTTAAACTTGTTTAAATCTTGGTCAAACCTAAGATTTGACCAAGATTCAAATATATGAGCATAAAATTCAAAAAAAAAACAAAAAAAAATGAAAACCAAGGCACGTAGTCTTCTTATGTCATATAGTAAGCAATCAATTAAGTTGATAAACAAGGTCTAGACATATTCAAACCAGGAAATCATGTATCTACCCCCTAACCCTAGCTAAACTCTGTCTTATGAAGTCAAGCATGCATGAAGAGAAGTGGTTTTTGGTTTCAAACGTTTAATCCAAAAGGTAAGCATGGATCCTCCTTAGTCACTGTAAAATGAAGCTTTTGGGAGGTTTGTGAAATTTCCATGTTTGAAACCCAAAACCACTTAAGACAGAGTTTATGGTTAGGTGTAGATACATGATTTTTCTTGTTTGAATATGTCTAGACCTTGTTTATCAACTTGAATTTTTTACTATATGATATAAGAAGGCTATATATATGTGCTTTGGTTTTTCATTTTTTGAATTCTTTCGAATTTTTTATGCCTATTTAAATCTTGGTCAAATCCTAGGTTTAAACAAGTTTAAAACATGAAAATGAAACGGTAAGCATGAATCCTTCCTTACTCACTCTAAAATGAAGGTACTTGAAAATTTTATGTTTGAAACCCAAAACCCCAGTTCTCTTCATATGTTTGACTTCATAAGACATAGTTTAGGGTTAGGGGTAGATATGATACATGATATTTCTGCTTTGAATATGTCTATACCTTGTTTATCAACTTGAATGCTTACTATATGACATAAGAAGGCTATATATGTGCTTTGGTTTTTCATTTTTTTTTTGAATTTTTCTGAATTTTTACTCCCATTTGAATCTTGGTCAAATCCTAGGTTTGACCAAGGTTAAAACAAGTTTAAAACATGGCAATGAAAAGGTAAGCATGGATCATTCTTAGTCTCTCTAAAATGAAGCTTTTGGGAGGTTTTTGAAGTTTCCATGTTTGAAACCCAAAATCACTTCTCTTCATATGCTTGGCTTCATAAGACAAAGATTAGGGTTTAGGGGTAGATATATACATGTTTTGGGAGGTTTTTGAAATTTCCATGTTTGAAACCCAAATCCACTTCTCTTCATCCTTGACGTCTTCATAAGACAAAAGTATAGGGTTATATATATATGCATGGGTAGATACATGCTTTTTTCTGGTTTGAATATGTATAGACCTTGTTTAAAATTATCAACTTAATTGAATGCTTACTATATATATGACATAAGAAGGCTATATATGTGCTTTGTTTTTTCATTTTTTCATTTTTTCCTGATTTTTTATGCCCATTTGAATCTTGGTCAAATCCTAGGTTTGTTCAAGATTTAAACAAGCAGTTTAAAAAATGAAAATGAAAAGGTAAGCCTGGATCCTTCTTAATTAGTCAGCGTAAAATGAAGCTTTTGGGAGGTTTGTGAAATTTCCATGTTTGAAACCCAAAAGCACTTCTCTTCATGCTTGACTTCATAAGACAGAGTTTAGGGTTAGGGGGTGTAGATACATGATTTGTCTGGTTTGAATATGTACAAATCTTATTTATCAACTTTTGAATGCATGCATGCTACTCTCTCAAAGAAAAACTTTTGAATGCTTACTATATGACATAAGAAGACTATATGCTTTTAAAATTCAAACATATGGTAAGCATTCTTATGTCATATAGTAAGCATTAAAGTTGATAAACAAGCAAGGTTTGGACATATTCAAACCAGACAAATCATGTATCTACCCCTAACCCCTAATTAAATTGTCTTATGAAGTCTAGCATGAAGAGAAGTGGTTTTGGGTTTCAAACATGGAAATTTCAAAAACCTCCCAAAAACTTCATTTTAGAGTGACTAAGAAGGATATACAAGCTTCCCTTTTCATTTTCATGTTTTAAACTTGTTTCAATCTTGGTCAAACCTCTAGGATTTGACCAAAAGATTCAAATGGGCATGGAAATTCATAAAAAATCAAAAGAATGAAAAAACAAAGGACATAACATTCTTATGTCATATATATATATAGTAAGCATTCAAGTTGATAAACAAGGCCTAGACATATTCAAACCAGAAAATCATGTATATATCTACCCTAACCCTAAACTCTGTCTTATGAAGTCAAGCATGCATGAAGAGAAGTGGTTTTGGTTTCAAACATGGAAATTTCGAAAACCCTCCCAAGAGCTACATTTTGGAGTGAGTAAGAAGGATATATAGATGTTTAATTTTTCATATTCATGATTTAAACTTGTTTAAACCATGTTCAAACCTAGGATTTGACCAAGATTCAAATGGGCATAAAATTTTAAAAAAATAAAAAAATAAAAAACAAGTCACATAGTATTCTTATGTCATATAGTAAGCATTCAATTAAGTTGATAAACAAGGTCTAGACATATTCAAACCAGGAAAATCATGCATCTACCCCCTAACCCTAGCTAAACTCTGTCTTATGAAGTCAAGCATGCATGAAGAGAAGTGGTTTTTGGTTTCAAACGTTTAAGCCAAAAGCCCCTTTTCAAATATTTCAAACTTATTCAAATTTGGTTCAAATATGAAAGACATACAAGTTATAGCACACATAGTGCATACATTTTCACACATACTGCACTAGATGCTAACCCTATAGTTTGAGGCCATTTGGGTGACCTAGGTCGAAAAAATTCTTGGATTAGAATCGTGTTGTTCGAACCCCGTAGTTGGATTTTTTTGAACCCTTGATCTGTAGAACTGGGCAAAACCCTAGTTTAACCTATTTAATTATAGATTCGTATATCGATTTTTCTACGAGTACTACCTTTTTATTACTCCACTATGCAGCACATGGGTGTTTGCCCGTCGAGTGAAACTCGGAGGAAGAGGGATCACTCGGAAGGAGAGAAGAAGGGAGAGCATTATGGTGTCTCCCCTTTTTTGGGTGATGATGTTGACTTTTGTGCAGGGTTTGTCAGTGAGCAGGAGGTGCGAGCGAGTGAGCGAGCGAGTCGAGCGAGGCCGAGAATGAGAGAGATTTGTTTTTTTTGTGAGAGGGACAACGGAAGGATCCAGAAGGACCCACAGACTTCCAATACGCATCCTGATGCGTCTTCTCTTGACAAAGAAGATGGCTGGGAGTTTGCGTACCTATTGCATCGTGACTTGTGCTCAGAAGTGTGGGACCTCAAGCGTGGGCACCACACGTAAGTGACAGACCTGTTGGTGTAAAAACTCGATTGATTATAATAGTGCATTAGAACAAAGTTTCCTATGGATTCAAGGGTAGGAAATCCAAGTTAACTCATTTACGTGTTAAACTTGTCTAAATCTTGGTCAAACCTAGGATTTGACCAAGATTCAAATGGGCAGAAAAATAAAAAACAGAAAAATGAAAAATCAAATCACATAGTCTTCTTATGTCATATAGTAAGCATTAAAGTTGATAAACAAGGTCTAGACATATTAAACCAGACAAATCATGTATCTATACCCCCTAACCCCTAAACTCTGTCTTATGAAGTCAAGCATGTGAAGAGAAGTGGTTTTGGGTTTCAAACATGGAAATTTCAAAAACCTCCCAAAAACTACATTTTAGAGTGACTAAGAAGGATACATGCTCCCCTTTTCATATTCATGTTTTAAGCTTGTTTAAATTATCTTGGTCAAACCTAGGATTTGACAAGATTCAAATGGGCATCAAAATTGAAAAAAAAGTCAGAAAAAAGAAAACCAAAGCAAATAGTTTTCTTATGTGATATAGTATGCATTAAAGTTGATAAACAAGGTCTAGACATATTCAAACTAGACAAATCATGTATCTATACCCCCTAACCCCTAAACTCTGTCTTATGAAGTCAAGCATATGAAGAGAAGTGGTTTTGGGTTTCAAACATGGAAATTTGAAAAACCTCCCAAAAACTTCATTTTAGAGTGACAAAGAAGGATACATGCTTCCCTTTTCATATTCATGTTTTAAGCTTGTTTAAATTATCTCGGTCAAACCTAGGATTTGACAAGATTCAAATGGGCATCAAAATTGAAAAAAATCAGGAAAAAGAAATACCAAAGCAAATAGTTTTCTTATGTCATATAGTAAGCCAATTAAGTTGATAAACAAGGTCTAGACATATTCAAACTAGACAAATCATGTATCTATACACCCTAACCCCTAAACTCCGTCTTATGAAGTCAAGCATATGAAGAGAAGTGGTTTTGCTCCCAAAAGCTTCATTTTAGAGTGACTAATAAGGATCCATGCTTACCTTTGCATTTTCATATTTTAATCTTGTTTAAATCATTATCAAGCCTAGGATTTGACCAAGATACAAATGGGTGGGCACAAAATTCAAAAAAATCAGAATAATGAAAAACAAAAGCACGTAGTCTTCTTATGTCATATCGTATGCATTCAAGTTAAACGAGGTCTAGGTATATCCAAACCAGACAAATCATGTATCTACCCCATGTTGATCTTATGAAGTCTAGCATGAAGAGAAGTCGTTTTGGGTTTCAAACATGGAAATTTCAAGAACATCCCAAAAGCTTCATTTTAGAGTGACTAAGAAGGATACATGCTTCCCTTTTCATTTTCATGTTTTAAACTTGTTTAAATCTTGGTCAAACCTAAGATTTGACCAAGATTCAAATATATGAGCATAAAATTCAAAAAAACAAAAAAATGAAAACCAAGGCACGTAGTCTTCTTATGTCATATAGTAAGCAATCAATTAAGTTGATAAACAAGGTCTAGACATATTCAAACCAGGAAATCATGTATCTACCCCTAACCCTAGCTAAACTCTGTCTTATGAAGTCAAGCATGCATGAAGAGAAGTGGTTTTTGGTTTCAAACGTTTAATCCAAAAGGTAAGCATGGATCCTCCTCACCACTGTAAAATGAAGCTTTTGGGAGGTTTGTGAAATTTCCATGTTTGAAACCCAAAACCACTTAAGATAGAGTTTATGGTTAGGTGTAGATACATGATTTTTCTTGTTTGAATATGTCTAGACCTTGTTTATCAACTTGAATTTTTTACTATATGATATAAGAAGGCTATATATATGTGCTTTGGTTTTTCATTTTTTGATTTCTTTCGAATTTTTTATGCCTATTTAAATCTTGGTCAAATCCTAGGTTTAAACAAGTTTAAAACATGAAAATGAAACGGTAAGCATGAATCCTTCCTTACTCACTCTAAAATGAAGGTACTTGAAAATTTTATGTTTGAAACCCAAAACCCCAGTTCTCTTCATATGTTTGACTTCATAAGACAGAGTTTAGGGTTAGGGGTAGATATGATACATGATATTTCTGCTTTGAATATGTCTAGACCTTGTTTATCAACTTGAATGCTTACTATATGACATAAGAAGGCTATATATGTGCTTTGGTTTTTCATTTTTTTGAATTTTTCTGAATTTTTACTCCCATTTGAATCTTGGTCAAATCCTAGGTTTGACCAAGGTTAAAACAAGTTTAAAACATGGCAATGAAAAGGTAAGCATGGATCATTCTTAGTCTCTCTAAAATGAAGCTTTTGGGAGGTTTTTGAAGTTTCCATGTTTGAAACCCAAAATCACTTCTCTTCATATGCTTGCCTTCATAAGACAAAGATTAGGGTTTAGGGGTAGATATATACATGTTTTGGGAGGTTTTTGAAATTTCCATGTTTGAAACCCAAATCCACTTCTCTTCATCCTTGACGTCTTCATAAGACAAAAGTATAGGGTTATATATATATGCATGGGTAGATACATGCTTTTTTTCTGGTTTGAATATGTATAGACCTTGTTTAAAATTATCAACTTAATTGAATGCTTACTATATATATGACATAAGAAGGCTATATATGTGCTTTGTTTTTTCATTTTTTCATTTTTTCCTGATTTTTTATGCCCATTTGAATCTTGGTCAAATCCTAGGTTTGATCAAGATTTAAACAAGCAGTTTAAAAAATGAAAATGAAAAGGTAAGCCTGGATCCTTCTTAATTAGTCACTGTAAAATGAAGCTTTTGGGAGGTTTGTGAAATTTCCATGTTTGAAACCCAAAAGCACTTCTCTTCATGCTTGACTTCATAAGACAGAGTTTAGGGTTAGGGGGTGTAGATACATGATTTGTCTGGTTTGAATATGTACAAATCTTATTTATCAACTTTTGAATGCATGCATGCTACTCTCTCAAAGAAAAACTTTTGAATGCTTACTATATGACATAAGAAGACTATATGCTTTTAAAATTCAAACATATGGTAAGCATTCTTATGTCATATAGTAAGCATTAAAGTTGATAAACAAGCAAGGTTTGGACATATTCAAACCAGACAAATCATGTATCTACCCCCTAACCCTTAATTAAATTGTCTTATGAAGTCTAGCATGAAGAGAAGTAGTTTTGGGTTTCAAACATGGAAATTTCAAGAACATCCCAAAAGCTTCATTTTAGAGTGACTAAGAAGGATACATGCTTCCCTTTTCATTTTCATGTTTTAAACTTGTTTAAATCTTGGTCAAACCTAAGATTTGACCAAGATTCAAATATATGAGCATAAAATTCAAAAAAAATAAAAAAATGAAAACCAAGGCACGTAGTCTTCTTATGTCATATAGTAAGCAATCAATTAAGTTGATAAACAAGGTCTAGACATATTCAAACCAGGAAATCATGTATCTACCCCCTAACCCTAGCTAAACTCTGTCTTATGAAGTCAAGTATGCATGAAGAGAAGTGGTTTTTGGTTTCAAACGTTTAATCCAAAAGGTAAGCATGGATCCTCCTTAGTCACTGTAAAATGAAGCTTTTGGGAGGTTTGTGAAATTTCCATGTTTGAAACCCAAAACCACTTAAGATAGAGTTTATGGTTAGGTGTAGATACATGATTTTTCTTGTTTGAATATGTCTAGACCTTGTTTATCAACTTGAATTTTTTACTATATGATATAAGAAGGCTATATATATGTGCTTTGGTTTTTCATTTTTTGATTTCTTTCGAATTTTTTATGCCTATTTAAATCTTGGTCAAATCCTAGGTTTAAACAAGTTTAAAACATGAAAATGAAACGGTAAGCATGAATCCTTCCTCACTCACTCTAAAATGAAGGTACTTGAAAATTTTATGTTTGAAACCCAAAACCCCAGTTCTCTTCATATGTTTGACTTCATAAGACAGAGTTTAGGGTTAGGGGTAGATATGATACATGATATTTCTGCTTTGAATATGTCTAGACCTTGTTTATCAACTTGAATGCTTACTATATGACATAAGAAGGCTATATATGTGCTTTGGTTTTTCATTTTTTTTGAATTTTTCAGAATTTTTACTCCCATTTGAATCTTGGTCAAATCCTAGGTTTGACCAAGGTTAAAACAAGTTTAAAACATGGCAATGAAAAGGTAAGCATGGATCCTTCTTAGTCACTCTAAAATGAAGCTTTTGGGAGGTTTTTGAAATTTCCATGTTTGAAACCCAAAATCACTTCTCTTCATGCTTGACTTCATAAGGCGAGTTTAGGGTTTGGGGTAGATACATGATTTGTTTGGTTTGAATATGTCTAGACCTTGTTTATCAACTTGAATGCTTACTATATGACATCAAAAGACTATGTTCTTTGGTTTTTTTCCATTTTTTTTTGAATTGTTATACCCATTTGAATCTTGGTCAAATCCTAGGTTTGACCAAGATTTAAACAAGTTAAGAAATTGAAAATGAAAAAGGTAAGCCTGGATCCTTTTTAGTCACTGTAGAATGAAGCTTTTGGGAGGTTTGTGAACTTTCCATGTTTGAAACCCAAAACCAGTTCTCTTCATATGTTTGACTTCATAAGACAGAGTTTTTATCAACTCCAGTGCTTACTATATGACATAAGAAGGCTATATATGTGCTTTGGTTTTTCATTTTTTGATTTTTTCTGAATTTTTATGCCCATTTAAATCTTGGTCAAATCCTAGGTTTGACCAAGGTTTAAACAAGTTTAAAACATGAAAAGAAAAGGTAAGAATGGATCCTTCTTAGTCATTGTAAAATGAATGAAGCTTTTGGGATGTTCTCACAATTCGATCTAGTCTAGTACATGACTTTGATAAATTTTAATTAAGAAGCAGCAACTTAACAATAATTACCCAAAATCTAACAGCTGGTTCGACAACAACCTGGACGTTACGCTAAAATGAACTGCGAAAACAACGAACAGCACTTTTGTAGTACTGTACTCGGTACTCCGTACTTGCTCCAGATGATCCCCATTGCTTCACTACTACAGTAGTACGGAGTACTGTACTACCCTGGCTCGCATTCATTGTTTCCCCTGACTATTCAGAGCTTTGGACGTCCATCAGAGTTGTACTCCAGTAGTACAGTACTGCTAGCTCGATTAATGGCGTGCTATAAAATTCTATACTAGCCGACAGATGTCCATTCCTCGGGTTGCGCGCCAGAGCCTTCGAAGAGAAGGTAGCCGCTCTGTCCCGTTGATTTACGGTGGACGGACAGGATACTCCGGACCGCTCTCGATTCATTTGCTTCTGCTCCCGCGTCCTGACCCTTCGCGGACTGAGATCCAGTGACTTCACTAAGAGAAGTCACCATGCGACTTTACACACGTGAGCCATTCGATCAAGATCCAACGCTCGCGGTTGATCCAAATTTCGAACTTAAACTAAACTAATATTTTAAATGGACTGGAACTTTCCGAGAATACGTCTTAATGTAAAGTTTTTTCTGTTTTTTTCTGAGCTACATAAATTTTAATTTCAAATTTTAGATCGACCATGTTCGTTGGATCTTAACCTGATGGCTCGTATAGGTAAAGTTCATGGTAACTTCTGTTGGGTAAAGTCACTGGATCTCAGTTCGCAAGGGAGCCCTCTCGGCCGTTGATTTAGGATGGGCGGACCAGGTTGCTCGAAGCGAGGCGTAGACGGTTGTCTGGTTTTAATAGGGTGGAGTACTTCTTCCATCCCCTTCTTGCTTCACTTCCAGTCTCCTTCCACTTCCAGCGATGCCTCCGAAGTCAAGGCCACCATCTCGCTTGAAGAAGCACCATCTAGTGTTGACCAAGGACGCGGAGAGTTCCCGCCGGCGGTCTATCCAGATGCTGGCCGCGAGAAAGGGCCCGCGTAAAACGAAGGCCACTGCTTCGCGCTCGTCTCGGAACGGCGTCGCCGTGCGGTCGAAGATTCCTGGTTGGTTTCCATCGCCATGTTTCTTGATTCTTCCTGGCCCGGAGGTCCCAACTCTTTATTCCGTATTAATCCTTTTTATACATATCTCAGTGCCCCACGACGCACCCTGACATCTTCTCGTGACGACTTCAACCCCTGTCTCCTGCGCTTAGAGGTTACCACTGATTGGACATTTTCGTCTTCCTCTCGTCACTTTGTTTCGGTACTGATGATATTGCCACGCAGGAAGCATCGGCGTGTTTCAGAGATGAGCTTAAAACTCTCGTGGAACTCGCCTCCAACTTTCGCGATGATGTCGATACTTTGAAGGACGAGGTCACCGGCCGGGGCAAGCTGCATGATGTGAGCGTTCCATAAAGTGAGGAAACGAACTCTGTCATCAAGAAGCTCAAGGGCGAGAATTTGATGCTTAAGATCGAGTGTGGCTTTCTTCGCGAAGAAAACGTCGAGCTATCAAACAGGTGCGTTCAAGCTCTCAACGGGAGCCTCAACACCCAACATGATGCGGTGAAGAAGATGATGGATGACAGCATCTTGAAGAAAAACAATATGGTGGAGGACACGCGCGGGATGGTCGATCCAATCCAGGCACCGCAGAAGGAAGTCGATGCGCTCCGAGTCCAGCCACCTTTGCGTAGGTCGCCGAGGCGCCCTCGCGCAGGTCACTGAGGAGCGCACGTCGCCGAGTAGGCTGGGGGATAAGGAATTCCAACGAGAGAAGCGGAATCACCACCTGTACGTCCTGATGGAGGGCCACTCCGCCAAGTAGGCTGGGGGAGAGAAACACTGCCTCTCATTGTTCTTTAGCTAGTCCTCCGATCCATATTACTTGATGTTAAAATGGATGTATCTACAACTGAAATATGTCTAGATACATATATTTTAGTATCACAAAGTAAGTATCAACGTTTATATTGCCCAAGTCTTATTATCCATCCCTAAGGTGGGTCGCTTTTGTAACTACTGATTGCAGATTCGACTCTTCTGCATCGAAAGATTTTTAGAGTGACTAAGAATGATTCATGCTTAGCTTTCCATTTTCATGTATTAAACTTGTTTAAATCTTGCTCAAACCTAGGATTTGACCAAGATTCAAATGGGTTTAACAATTAAAAAATCAGAAAAATGAAAAACCAAAGCACATAGTATTCTTATGTCATATAGTAAGCATTCAAGTTGATAAACAAGGTCTAGACATATTCAAACCACACAAAACATGTATCTACCCCCTAACCCCAAACTCTGTCTTATGAAGTTAAGTATGAGGAGAAGTGATTTTGGGTTTCAAACATGGAAATTTCACAAACCTCCCAAAAGCTTCATTTTAGAGTGACTAAGAAGGATCAATGCTTACCTTTTCATTGCCATGTTTTAAACTTGTTTTAACCTTGGTCAAACCTAGGATTTGACCAAGATTCAAACGGCGTAAAAATTCAAAAAAAAAATGAAAAACCAAAGCACATATATAGCCTTCTTATGTCATATAGTAAGCATTCAAGTTGATAAACAAGGTCTAGACATATTCAAACCAGAAATATCATGTATCATATCTACCCCTAACCCTAAACTCTCTCTTATGAAGTCAAACATATGAAGAGAACTGGGGTTTTGTGTTTCAAACATAAAAATTTCAAGTACCTTCATTTTAGAGTGACTAAGAAAGGATTCATGCTTACCTTTTCATTGTCATGTTTTAAACTTGATTAAACCTTGGTCAAACCTAGGATTTGTCCAATATTTAAATGGGCATAAAAATGAAAAATGAAAAACCAAAGCACATATATAGCCTTCTTATGTCATAAGCATTCAAGTTGATAAACAAGGTCTAGACATATTCAAACAAGAAAAATCATGTATCTACTAATTAACTTAACTTCTCTCTTAAGTGTTTTTGGGTTTCAAACATGGAAATTTCAAGAACATCCCAAAAGCTTCATTTTAGACTGACTAAGAAGGATACACACTTCCCATTTCATTTTCATGTTTTAAACTTGTTTAAATCTTGGTCAAACCTAGGATTTGACCAAGATTCAAATAAGTAAAAACATGAAAATGAAAAGGTAAGCATCGATCCTTATTAGTCGCTCTAAAATGAAGCTTTTGGGAGGTTTTTGAAATTTTCATGTTTGAAACCCAAAACCACTTCTCTTCATGCATGCTTGACTTCATAAGACATAGTTTAGGGTTCGGGGTAGATACATGATTTTTCTGGTTTGAACATGTCTAGACCTTGTTTATCAATTTGAATGCTTACTATATGACATAAGAAGGCTATGTGCTTTGGTTTTTCATTCTTACGATTTTTTCTTAATTTTTATGCCCATTCGAATCTTGGTCAAATCCCAGGTTTGACCAAGATTTAAACAAGTTTAAAACATGACAATGAAAATGTAATCAATCCTGGATCCTTCATAATTAATAAGTTAGTCTAATTAAAATGAAGCTTTTGGGAGGTTTTTGAAATTTTCGTGTTTGAAACCAAAAACCACTTCTCTTCATGCTTGACTTCATAAGATAGAGTTTAGGGTTAGGGGTAGATACATGATTTGTATTATTTGAATTGTCTAGACCTTATTTATCATCTTTTAAATGCTTACTATATATATGACATAAGAAGACTATGTGCTTTAGTTTTTCATTTTTCTGATTTTTTTAATTTTATGCCCATTTGAATCTTGGTCAAATCCTAGGTTTGACAATGATTTAAACAAGTTTAAAATATGAAAATGAAAAGATAAGCATGGATCCTTCTTAGTCACTCTAAAATAAAGCTTTTGGGTGGTTTTTGAAATTTCCATGTTTGAAACCCAAAAGCACTTCTCTTCATGCTTGACTACATAAGACAGAGTTTAGGGTTAGGGGTAGACACATGATTTTTCTTGTTTGAATATGTCTAGACCTTGTTTATCAACTTTAATGCTTACTATATGACATAAGAAAACTACGTGCTTTGTTTTTTCATTTTTCTGATTTTTTTTGGAATTTTGATGCACATTTGAATCTTGGTAAAATCCTAGGTTTGACCAAGATTTAAAAAGGTATATAACATGAAAATGAAAAGGGAAGCATGTATCCTTCTTAGTCACTCTAAAATTAATTTTTTGGGAGTTTTTTGAAATTTCCATGTTTGAAACCCAAAACCATGCACTTCTCTTCATGCTTGACTTCATAAGGTAGAGTTTAGGGGTTTGCCGATAGATACATGATTTGTCTAGTTTGAATAAGTCTAGACCTTGTTTATCAACTTTAATGCTTACTATATGACATAAGAAGACTATGTGCTTTGGTTTTTCATTTTTCTATTTTTCTATTTTATGCCCATTTGAATCTTGGTCAAATCCTAGATTTAACCAGGATTTAAACAAGTTTAAAACATGAAAATGAAAAGGTAAGCCTTGATCCTTCTTAGTCACACTAAAATGAAGCTTTTGGGATGTTCTTGAAATTTCCATGTTTGAACCCAAAACGACTTCTCTTCATGCTAGACTTCATAAGACAGAGTTTAGGGGTTAGCGGGTAGATACATGATTTGTCTAGTTTGAATAAGACTATACCTTGTTTATCAACTTTAATGCTTACTATATGACATAAGAAGACTATGTGCTTTGGTTTTTCATTTTTCTATATTTTTATTTTATGCCCATTTGAATCTTGGTCAAACCTATATTTGACCAGGATTTAAACAAGTTTAAAACATGAAAATGAAAAGCTAAGCCTTGATCCTTCTTAGTCACACTAAAATGAAGCTTTTGGGATGTTCTTGAAATTTCCATGTTTGAAACCCAAAACGACTTCTCTTCATGCTAGACTTCATAAGACAGAGTTTAAGGTTTAGGGGTATAGATACATGATTTGTCTGGTTTAAATATGTATAGACCTTGTTTATCAACTTGAATGCTTACTATATGGCATAAGAAAACTATGTCCTTTGGTTTTTCATTTTTCTGATTTTTTTAAATTTTGATGCCCATTTGAATCTTGGTCAAATCCTAGGTTTGACCAAGATTTAAACAAGTTTAAAACATGAAAATGAAAAGGGAAGCATGTATCATTCTTAGTCACTCTAAAATGAAGTTTTTGGGAGGTTTTTGAAATTTCCTTGTTTGAAACCCAAAACCACTTCTCTTCATGCTTGACTTCATAAGACAGAGTTTAGGGGTTAGGGGGTAGATACATGATTTGTATGGTTTGAATATGTCTAGACCTTGTTTATCACCTTTAATGCTTACTATATGACATAAGAAGACTATGTGCTTTGGTTTTTCATTTTTCTGTTTTTTTTATTTTCTCATTTATTTGAATCTTGGTCAAATCCTAGGTTTGACCAAGATTTAAACAAGTTTAAAACATGAAAATGAAAAGGGAAGCATGTATCATTCTTAGTCACTCTAAAATGAAGTTTTTGGGAGGTTTTTGAAATTTCCATGTTTGAACCCAAAACCACTTCTCTTCATGCTTGACTTCATAAGACAGAGTTTAGGGGTTAGGGGGTAGATACATGATTTGTATGGTTTGAATATGTCTAGACCTTGTTTATCACCTTTAGTGCTTACTATATGACATAAGAAGACTATGTGCTTTGGTTTTTCATTTTTCTGTTTTTTTTAAATTTTCTGCCCATTTGAATCTTGGTCAAATCCTAGGTTTGACCAATATTTAGACAAGTTTAACACGTGAAAACGAACTGATAATCCCATTTGTTGACTCATTTAACTAGTTAATCCCATTTGTTGACTCTCTGTTGACCAGGCACTTGAGGTAAAACTGAGTATATTGCACTAGCCAGTATTAGTACTCAATGGGAAAACTGAGCACACAAAAAATGCTACAGTACAAGACTCGAGAGTATATCTAAATTTCCAGGGTTAGACTCGAGTACGCGTGTTGCGGTGCAGAAGTGGAAGACGTGCAATTGTTGACGGGTACTGACGCGAGTCGCGGTGCAGAAGTCGAAGACGTGCAATCGTGGACGCGTGTCGCGTTGCAGAAGCCCAAGATGTGCAGACGTTAAATGGTGGACGCGTAGGACGCGGGTCGCATTAACCACCCCTCGCCTTTATAGACGCCTCCTCGCACTCTCTCTGTCTCTCTCACTAGCTGATGCAACGCCTCCTCTCACGTCCCATCATCATCTTCTCCAAAGAGAAAAACCCTCTCCCTCTCTGCCGGCGAGATGATGTGCAAGGAGAATGCGAATCCCATCGTCCATGACGCCGTTGGCTCCAAGCGCGACGCCTCCCTCTTCGATGCCATCCCCTCAACGGCCGTCGCCGCCGCCGGTGGCGGTCGGATCCCGCCGGGATGGGACCCCTATGAGGAGGTGCCGTACATCCCGCCTCCGAACCCCTACGACACCTGCATGGACGACCCATGGAACGAGGTAACTATGGTTTGCTCCCTTTTTTTGTTCCCCATTCCTCTTTGAACCCTATTTTTGTTGGTTCCCTAGTAACTATTAGTGCCGATCTGTAGATGGATGAGTATTGGGTTAATATTTGCGCCGATTTTATTCCATTTTGCTTTGACCCCTTCTTGATTTCGTCGAAGATTTGGAGTTCGGCCGTTCGGTTAATTTATGCAAGTAATAATGAGATCTCAATCAGTTAATTTATGCAAGTAATCATGGGATCTCAATCAGTTATTTTATGCACGAGTCAAAAGATATAAACCGTTTAATTTTGCAAATAATCTGGAATCTGTTCAAATTCAGATCTGGAATCTGTTTCTTTGCCTATGATGAATCGTTGGGCACAAATTTTTACAGAGTGGGTTCAGCGAACCATTGCTGTGTACAAATCTGTTGTGCATGAGCTTTGGTTCGCTAACACCATCCCTGTAGACATATAATTGTCTCCACTCTAACTGAGGCTGGCTCTGTTTTTCCTTACTTTGTTATCATGCACGTTAGACATCGTTGCAACTCCTTCACTCAAGTTCCAGTTTGATATGGATCAGGTGTCTGGCAGCGACGTCGGCAGCGACGACGAGGACCATCACACCAAGACTCGCCAGGTGCTGCGGAGGCTGCAGGTCGGCCAGTACGTCTCCTACCTCGACGTCGCCAAGGGTGTCTACAGGTGCCCCTTCTGCACTAAAAGACTCGGCGGCACTGACTTCAACTGCCTCCTCAAGCATGCCGAGAACATCGGCAACATCTTCCCCAAGGTCGGCGCGTCGGTGAACCCCTACTCCTTCCGCGCCAAGCACAAGGCGCTCGGCATGCACCTCCGCAGCGTCCAGCGGGTGGAGATCTCCGCCGAGCGCATGCCTCCACTCAAGCCCAAGGCTCCCAAGGGGAGCAACAAGTGGAGGCAGAGGCAGATGGGGTAGGCGGAGTCCTGGACGTGTGTTGCTGCTGCAAAGCAGCTTCTATTTTGTTGTTAGCTAGGGATCCCTTGTTGTTATGTTGTTAGTATGATGGTGTTGTGAAGAACCTCGAACCTGTTACTATGTTGGCTGTTGTGTATGCGGCTTATTATCTAGGGAGGGATCCCTATTCTACTATATTTTGTTGGCCCTACTATGTTTTCTAGATTTACTATGACTGTGAATTTGGCGTACATTACCCTGGAGATTTGCTTCTAGATTTAACTACATACATATGGACCAGAGGGAGTACTAGATTTGCTGCCATATTGGGCAAACAACGAGGGCCAAAAGGCACAAATAATTGAAGAATGACAGAAATGCAAGCTTCTCTAGATTTGATACTAATTTGGTTAATAAAGACAAAGAGACAGAGGGGGAAAAGGTGCTCTTAAAAATGCCAATTCGCGCCGAGAGAGACAGAACCCAGCTCCTGCTCACGTACAACCAAATGCGGTCTCGTCCTGTCCCACGCGGTCCCTTTCTACTAGCCCCACACGTCAGCACGGAATGGTCAACTAAACTGGAATCCTCCCGTCTGAGCTCCTTCTGCGGGTTACAAATAAGGGCTTGGCGAAAACTGAGGAAAAACATAAGGCAATCTTATTGACTAATATAGCTGCTTATAATTAATAAAAGGATTAGCTACAACGTGCTCAGTTTGCCCATTTATTAAGGTATAAGACTCGGCAGAGAGAAAGTAATCGCTAGTTTCCTCATTTTGCCCCTGCATGCTCGCACGATTAAAGCTCCTTCCGCACGCGCTGGACTCCTCGTTTCCTTAAACCTCCTCGTTTCTCGGGATAGACCAACAGTTTTTCAGGATCTTGGTTTTTTTTTTGACAATCAATACCACATATATTCATAGCAACAAATAGTACATGGTAGAGATACATGAACTGACTCCAACGATTACAAAATAAAGTCTAAAAGATAGTAACAAATCTTCGAGGTCTTCAATTTTTTTCTTCTTCCAGAACACAATCTTGTACTTTTCTGAAGGCAGCCAAAAATAGATAACTAACCATAGACCTGTAGATACCGATGAAAGTTCTCCCATGATTTTTTGAGCCGCAATGCCAAAGCTGCGTGCACGCACGCAACCATTAAAGCAGTCATACAATATCAGCAAGAGTACCAACACCAGTATATCAGGGAATAATAACCGACTAGCTTTGTCATCGTCGTTGGAGAGCCGAGAGTACGAATCACCATTGTCGAGGACGTAGCAGCCGGGACAAAAACTGCGAGGATAATCCTCCCCACGGCAACAAAGACAAAAGATCCAAAATCGATCTGGCGAAGCAAGATCCAATGGCCCATACCTAGAAAATTGTGATCGTTCAAGACCACCATTGACGCTGGGAAGAAGATCTCGTCGCCGAACGAAAGGCCGAAGATCACTTATTGCAGACGATGCCATCTCCATTGAGGGGAAACCAACAAGAAGGCGGCTACCAAAATCCTAACATAATCTAATATAATCTAATGAAAACAGTACTTTTATTCGAAACTCCACGCATAGATCGGGTTCCCCACTCCTCCTGACGCCGGCTGATACGTCTCCGACGTATCGATAATTTCTTATGTTCCATGCCACATTATTGATGTTATCTACATGTTTTATGCACACTTTATGTCATATTCGTGCATTTTCTGGAACTAACCTATTAACAAGATGCCGAAGTGCCGATTCTTTGTTTCGCTGTTTTTGGTTTCAGAAATCCTAGTAAGGAAATATTCTCGGAATTGGACGAAATCAAAGCCCAGGGGCCTATTTTCTCACGAAGCTTCCAGAAGTCCGAAGGAGAGACGAAGAGGGGCCACGGAGGGGCCACACCATAGGGCGGCGCGGCCCCCCCTTGGCCGCGCCGGCCTGTGGTGTGGGGCCCCCGTGCCGCCTCTTGACCTGCCCTTCCGCCTATAAAAAGTCTCCGTGACGAAACCCCCAGTACCGAGAGCCACGATACGGAAAACCTTCCAGAGACGCCGCCAACGCCGATCCCATCTCGGGGGATCCAGGAGATCGCCTCCGGCACCCTGCCGGAGAGGGGAATCATCTCCCGGAGGACTCTACGCCGCCATGGTCGCCTCCGGTGTGATGTGTGAGTAGTCTACCCCTGGACTATGGGTCCATAGCAGTAGCTAGATGGTTGTCTTCTCCCCATTGTGCTATCATTGTCGGATCTTGTGAGCTGCCTAACATGATCAAGATCATCTATCTGTAATTCTATATGTTGCGTTTGTTGGGATCCGATGAATAGAGAATACTTGTTATGTTGATTATCAAAGTTATATCTATGTGTTGTTTATGATCTTGCATGCTCTCCGTTATTAGTAGATGCTCTGGCCAAGTTGATGCTAGTAACTCCAAGAGGGAGTATTTATGCTCGATAGTGGGTTCATGTCTCCGTGAATCTGGAGGAGTGACAAGAACCACTAAGGTTACGGATGTGCTGTTGCCACTAGGGATAAAACATTAGTGCTATGTTCAAAGATGTAGTCACTAGTTACATTACGCACCATACTTAATGCAATTGTCTGTTGTTTGCAACTTAATACTGGAGGGGGTTCGGATGATAACCTGAAGGTGGACTTTTTAGGCATAGATGCAGTTGGATGACGGTCTATGTACTTTGTCGTAATGCCCAATTAAATCTCACTATACTCATCATAATATGTATGTGCATGGTCATGCCCTCTTTATTTGTCAATTGCCCAACTGTAATTTGTTCACCCAACATGCTGTTCGTCTTATGGGAGAGACACCTCTAGTGAACTGTGGACCCCGGTCCAATTCTCTTTACTGAAATACAATCTACTGCAATACTTGTTCTACTGTTTTCTACAAACAATCATCTTCCACACAATACGGTTAACTCTTTGTTACAGCAAGCCGGTGAGATTGACAACCTCACTGTTTCGTTGGGGCAAAGTACTTTGGTTGTGTTGTGCAGGTTCCACGTTGGCGCCGGAATCCCTGGTGTTGCGCCGCACTACATCTCGCCGCCATCAACCTTCAACGTGCTTCTTGGCTCCTCCTGGTTCGATAAACCTTGGTTTCTTTCTGAGGGAAAACTTGCTGCTGTGCGCATCATACCTTCCTCTTGGGGTTGCCCAACGAACGTGTGAAATACACGCCATCAAGCTCTTTTTCTGGCGCCGTTGCCGGGGAGATCAAGACACGCTGCAAGGGGAGTCTCCACTTCTCAATCTCTTTACTTTGTTTTTGTCTTGCTTAGTTTTATTTACTACTTTGTTTGCTGCACTAAATCAAAATACAAAAAAATTAGTTGCTAGTTTTACTTTATTTGCTATCTTGTTTGCTATATCTAAAACACAAAAAAATTTAGTTTACTTGCATTTACTTTATCTAGTTTGCTTTATTTACTGTTGCTAAAATGGCCAACCCTGAAAATACTAAGTTGTGTGACTTCACAATCACAAATAATAATGATTTCTTATGCACACCTATTGCTCCACCTGCTACTACAGCAGAATTCTTTGAAATTAAACCTGCTTTACTGAATCTTGTTATGCGAGAGCAATTTTCTGGTGTTAGTTCTGATGATGCTGCTGCCCATCTTAATAATTTTGTTGAACTATGTGAAATGCAAAAATATAAAGATGTAAATGGTGATATTATTAAACTAAAATTATTCCCTTTCTCATTAAGAGGAAGAGCTAAAGATTGGTTGCTATCTCTGCCTAAGAATAGTATTGATTCATGGACTAAATGCAAGGATGCTTTTATTGGTAGATATTATCCCCCTGCTAAAATTATATCTTTGAGGAGTAGCATAATGAATTTTAAACAATTAGATACTGAACATGTTGCTCAAGCTTGGGAAAGAATGAAATCTTTGGTTAAAAATTGCCCAACCCATGGACTGACTACTTGGATGATCATCCAAACCTTCTATGCAGGACTAAATTTTTCTTCGCGGAATTTATTGGATTCAGCTGCTGGAGGTACCTTTATGTCCATCACTCTTGGTGAAGCAACAAAGCTTCTTGATAATATGATGATCAACTACTCTGAATGGCACACGAAAAGGGCTCCACAAGGTAAGAAGGTAAATTGTCAGAAGAAACCTCTTCCTTGAGTGATAAGATTGATGCTATTATGTCTATGCTTGTGAATGATAGGACTAATATTGATCCTAATAATGTTCCATTAGCTTCATTGGTTGCACAAGAAGAACATGTTGATGTAAACTTCATTAAAAATAATAATTTCAACAACAATGCTTACCGGAACAATTCTAGTAACAACTATAGGCCATATCCTTATAATAATGGCAACGGCTATGGTAATTCTTATGGTAATTCTTACAACAATAATAGGAATTCACCCCCTGGACTTGAAGCCATGCTTAAAGAATTTATTAGTACACAAACTGCTTTTAACAAATCTGTTGAAGAAAAGCTTGGGAAAATTGATATACTTGCTTCTAAAGTCGATAGTCTTGCTGCTGATGTTGATCTTTTGAAATCAAAAGTTTTGCCTAATGAGAATCATCATAATAAAATTACTACTACAGCAAATGCCATTCAAGTTAGAATTAATGAGAATATAAGATTAATGGCTGAACTGCGTGCTAGGTGGGATAGAGAAGAAAATGAAAAACTAGCTAAAGAAAAGAATATAGCTAAAGTTTGGACTATTACCACCACTAGTAATGCTAATGCTACACATGTTGCTGCACCTCCTACTCATACTAATAAAAGAATTGGTGTTAGCAATTTTTCCACTTCTAATGCAAAGCGCGAAAAACTGCCTGAAACTGCTAAAATTGCTGAAACTGCCTGTGATAAAGCTGCTGAATTTTTTTCCAACATTGGGGATGATGATCCCATTGCTTTAGATCATAATGGTTTGAATTTTGATGATTGCCACATCTCTGAAGTTATAAAGTTCTTGCAAAAACTTGCTAAAAGTCCTAATGCTAGTGCTATAAATTTGGCTTTTACACATCATATTACAAATGCTCTTATAAAAGCTAGAGGAGAGAAACTAGAGCGCGAAGCCTCTATTCCTAAAAAGCTAGAGGATGGTTGGGAGCCCATCATTAAGATGAAGGTTAAAGATTTTGATTGTAATGCTTTATGTGATCTTGGTGCAAGTATTTCTGTTATGCCTAAGAAAATTTATAATATGCTTGACTTGCCACCGCTGAAAAATTGTTATTTGGATGTTAATCTTGCTGATCATTCTACAAAGAAACCTTTGGGGAAAGTTGATAATGTTCGCATTACCGTTAACAATAACCTTGTTCCCGTTGATTTTGTTGTCTTGGATATTGAATGCAATGCATCTTGTCCCATTATATTGGGAAGACCTTTTCTTCGAACTGTTGGTGCTGTTATTGATATGAAGGAAGGTAATATAAAATATCAATTTCCTCTCAAGAAAGGTATGGAACACTTCCCTAGAAAGAGAATGAAGGTACCTTTTGATTCCATTATGAGAACAAATTATGATGTTGACACTTCGTCTCTTGATAATACTTGATACACACTTTCTGCGCCTAGCTGAAAGGCGTTAAAGAAAAGCGCTTATGGGAGACAACCCATGTTTTTACCTACAGTACTTTGTTTTTATTTTGTGTCTTGGAAGTTGTTTACTACTGTAGCAACCTCTCCTTATCTTAGTTTTGTGTTTTGTTGTGCCAAGTTAAGCCGTTGATAGAAAAGTAAGTACTAGATTTGGATTACTGCACAGTTCCAGATTTCTTTGCTGTCACGAATCTGAGTCCACCTCCCTGTAGGTAGCTCAGAAAATTAAGACAATTTACGTGCATGATCCTCAGATATGTACGCAACTTTCATTCAATTTGAGCATTTTCATTTGAGCAACTCTGGTGCCATTTTAAAATTCGTCAATACGAACTGTTCTGTTTTGACAGATTCTGCCTTTTATTTCGCATTGCCTCTTTCGCTATGTTGGATGAATTTCTTTGATCCATTAATGTCCAGTAGCATTATGCAATGTCCAGAAGTGTTAAGAATGATTGTGTCACCTCTGAATATGTCAATTTATATTGTGCACTAACCCTCTAATGAGTTGTTTCGAGTTTGGTGTGGAGGAAGTTTTCAAGGATCAAGAGAGGAGTATGATGCAACATGATCAAGGAGAGTGAAAGCTCTAAGCTTGGGGATGCACCCGGTGGTTCACCCCTGCATATATCAAGAAGACTCAAGCGTCTAAGCTTGGGGATGCCCAAGGCATCCCCTTCTTCATCGACAACATTATCAGGTTCCTCCCCTGAAACTATATTTTTATTCCATCACATCTTATGTGCTTTGCTTGGAGCGTCGGTTTGTTTTTGTTTTTTGTTTTGTTTGAATAAAATGGATCCTAGCATTCACTTTATGGGAGAGAGACACGCTCCGCTGTAGCATATGGACAAGTATGTCCTTGGTTTCTACTCATAGTATTCATGGCGAAGTTTCTCCTTCGTTAAATTGTTAAATGGTTGGAATTGGAAAATGATACATGTAGTAATTGCTATAAATGTCTTGGGTAATGTGATACTTGGCAATTGTTGTGCTCATGATTAAGCTCTTGCATCATATGCTTTGCACCCATTAATGAAGAAATACATAGAGCATGCTAAAATTTGGTTTGCATATTTGGTTTCTCTAAGGTCTAGATAATTTCTAGTATTGAATTTGAACAACAAGGAAGACGGTGTAGAGTCTTATAATGTTTTCAATATGTCTTTTATGTGAGTTTTGCTGCACCGGTTCATCCTTGTGTTTGTTTCAAATAAGCCTTGCTAGCCTAAACCTTGTATCGAGAGGGAATACTTCTCATGCATCCAAAATACTTGAGCCAACTACTATGCCATTTGTGTCCACCATACCTACCTATACTACATGGTATTTTCCGCCATTCCAAAGTAAATTGCTTGAGTGCTACCTTTAAAATTCCATCATTCACCTTTGCAATATATAGCTCATGGGACAAATAGCTTAAAAACTATTGTGGTATTGAATATGTAATTATGCACTTTATCTCTTATTAAGTTGCTTGTTGTGCGATAACCATGTTCACTGGGGACGCCATCAACTTTTCATTGTTGAATTTCATGTGAGTTGCTATGCATGTCCGTCTTGTCTGAAGTAAGAGAGATCTACCACCATATGGTTAAGCATGCATATGTTAGAGAAGAACATTGGGCCGCTAACTAAAGCCATGCTCCATGGTGGAAGTTTCAGTTTTGGACAACAATCCTCAAATCTCAAATGAGAAAATTATTAATTGTTGGTATATGCTTATGCATAAAAGAGGAGTCCATTATCTGTTGTCTATGTTGTCCCGGTATGGATGTCTAAGTTGAAGAATAATCAATAGCGAGAAATCCAATGCGAGCTTTCTCCTTAGACCTTTGTACAGGCGGCATAGAGGTACCCCTTTGTGACACTTGGTAAAAACAATGCATTGTGATGACCCGGTAGTCCAAGCTAATTAGGACAAGGTGCGGGCACTATTAGTACGCTATGCATGAGGCTTGCAACTTATAAGATATAATTTACATGATGCATATGCTTTATTACTACCGTTGACAAAATTGTTTCATGTTTTCAAAATCAAAGCTCTAGCACAAATATAGCAATCGATGCTTTTTCCTCTATGGAGGACCATTCTTTTACTTTCAATGTTGAGTCAGTTCACCTATCTCTCTCCACCTCAAGAAGCAAACACTTGTGTGAACTGTGCATTGATTCCTACATATTTGCTTATTGCACTTATTATATTACTCTATGTTGACAATATCCATGAGGTATACATGTTACAAGTTGAAAGCAACCGCTGAAACTTAATCTTCTTTTGTGTTGTTTCAATGCCTTTACTTTGAATTATTGCTTTATGAGTTAACTCTTATGCAAGACTTATTGATGCTTGTCTTGAAGTGCTATTCATGAAAAGTCTTTGCTATATGATTCACTTGTTTACTCATGTCATATACATTGTTTCGATCGCTGCATTCACTACATATGCTTTACAAATAGTATGATCAAGATTATGATGGCATGTCACTCCGAAATTATCTCGTGTTATCGTTTTACCTGCTCGGGACGAGCAGAACTAAGCTTGGGGATGCTGATACGTCTCCGACGTATCGATAATTTCTTATGTTCCATGCCACATTATTGATGTTATCTACATGTTTTATGCACACTTTATGTCATATTCGTGCATTTTCTGGAACTAACCTATTAACAAGATGCCGAAGTGCCGATTCTTTGTTTCTGCTGTTTTTGGTTTCAGAAATCCTAGTACGGAAATATTCTCGGAATTGGACGAAATCAAAGCCCAGGGGCCTATTTTCTCACGAAGCTTCCAGAAGTCCGAAGGAGAGACGAAGAGGGGCCACGGAGGGGCCACACCATAGGGCGGCGCGGCCCCCCCCTTGGCCGCGCCGGCCTGTGGTGTGGGGCCCCCGTGCCGCCTCTTGACCTGCCCTTCCGCCTATAAAAAGTCTCCGTGACGAAACCCCCGCATCGAGAGCCACGATACGAAAAACCTTCCGGAGACGCCGCCAACGCCGATCCCATCTCGGGGGATCCAGAGATCGCCTCCGCACCCTGCCGGAGAGGGGAATCATCTCCCGGAGGACTCTACGCCGCCATGGTCGCCTCCGGTGTGATGTGTGAGTAGTCTACCCCTGGACTATGGGTCCATAGCAGTAGCTAGATGGTTGTCTTCTCCCCATTGTGCTATCATTGTCGGATCTTGTGAGCTGCCTAACATGATCAAGATCATCTATCTGTAATTCTATATGTTGCGTTTGTTGGGATCCGATGAATAGAGAATACTTGTTATGTTGATTATCAAAGTTATATCTATGTGTTGTTTATGATCTTGCATGCTCTCCGTTATTAGTAGATGCTCTGGCCAAGTTGATGCTAGTAACTCCAAGAGGGAGTATTTATGCTCGATAGTGGGTTCATGTCTCCGTGAACGGAGGAGTGACAAGAACCACTAAGGTTACGGATGTGTTGCCACTAGGGATAAAACATTAGTGCTATGTTCAAAGATGTAGTCACTAGTTACATTACGCACCATACTTAATGCAATTGTCTGTTGTTTGCAACTTAATACCGGAGGGGTTCGGATGATAACACGAAGGTGGACTTTTTAGGCATAGATGCAGTTGGATGACGGTCTATGTACTTTGTCGTAATGCCCAATTAAATCTCACTATACTCATCATAATATGTATGTGCATGGTCATGCCCTCTTTATTTGTCAATTGCCCAACTGTAATTTGTTCACCCAACATGCTGTTCGTCTTATGGGAGAGACACCTCTAGTGAACTGTGGACCCCGGTCCAATTCTCTTTACCGAAATACAATCTACTGCAATACTTGTTCTACTGTTTTCTGCAAACAATCATCTTCCACACAATACGGTTAACTCTTTGTTACAGCAAGCCGGTGAGATTGACAACCTCACTGTTTCGTTGGGGCAAAGTACTTTGGTTGTGTTGTGCAGGTTCCACGTTGGCGCCGGAATCCCTGGTGTTGCGCCGCACTACATCTCGCCGCCATCAACCTTCAACGTGCTTCTTGGCTCCTCCTGGTTCGATAAACCTTGGTTTCTTTCTGAGGGAAAACTTGCTGCTGTGCGCATCATACCTTCCTCTTGGGGTTGCCTGATGACCCACAAGTATAGGGGATCGCGATAGTCTTCGAGGGTAGTATAACCCAAATTTATTGATTCGACACAAGGGGAGGTAAAGAATACTTATAAGCCTTAACAACTGAGTTGTCAATTCAGCTGCACCTGGAAAAGCACTAGCAACAGGGGTGATGTGAAAGTAGCAGTAATATGAGAGCAGTAGTAATAGTAACACAGCAGCAGTAATAGTAACACAGAGGTAATATGATGACATGTAGAACAAGTATTTGATGATGAAATATGGACCGGGGTTCCCAGCGATCTACACTAGTGGTAACTCTCCAATAACAAGTGTTGGGTGAACAAATTACAGTTGGGCAATTGATAGGAATCAAAGGCATTAAGAAAGAACATCAGGCTTATTAATTATGTAGGCATGTTTTCCGTATATAGTCGTACGTGCTCGCAATGAGAAACTTGCACAACATCTTTTGTCCTACCAGCCGGTGGCAGCCGGGCCTCAAGGGAAACTACTGGATATTAAGGTACTCCTTTTAATAGAGTACCGGAGCAAAGCATTAACACACCGTGAAAACATGTGATCCTCACATCACTACCATCCCCTCCGGTTGTCCCGATTTGTCACAGGGGCCATTGGTTCCGGACAGTGACATGTGCATACAACTTGTAGATACAATCTAAGCAACAATATAGAGCTCAAATCTAAGATCATGCCACTCGGGCCCTAGTGACAAGCATTAAGCATAACAAGATTGCAGCAACAATAACTTCACAAACTTTATAGATAGACTAATCATAATGTATCATCCATCGGATCCCAACAAACACAACACCGATTACATCAGATGAATCTCAATCATGTAAGGCAGCTCATGAGACCATTGTATTGAAGTACATGGGGGAGAGTATACCGACATAGCTACTGCTAGAACCCGTAGTCCATGGGGGAACTACTCACGGAGCATGGCGGAGGCGGTGGCGTTGATGGAGATGGCTTCCGGGGGCACTTCCCCGTTCCGGCAGGGTGCCGGAACAGAGTTCTGTCCCCCGAATTGGAGTTTCGCGATGGCGGCGGCGCCCCTGGAGTCTTTCTGGAGTTTCGTCAATTGGTATCGCGTTTTTAGGTCGAAAGGGATTTTATAGGCGAAGAGGCGGCGCAGGGGGGTCGACAGGGTGGCCTCACCCTAGGCCGGCGCGGCCAGGGCCTGGCCCGCGCGGCTAGGTGGTGTGGGGCCCCCCTGGCTCTCCTCCGACTCTTCTTCGGTGTTCTGGAGCCTTCCGGGAAAAATAGGAGGTTTGGCGTTGATTTCGTCCAATTCCGAGAATATTGCCCGAACAGCCTTTCTGGAACCAAAAACAGCAGAAAACAGGAACTGGCACTGTGGCATCTTGTTAATAGGTTAGTTCCGGAAAACGCATGAAATCATCATAAAGTGCAAGCAAAACATGTAAGTATTGTCATAAAACAAGCATGAAACAACAGAAATTATGGATACGTCGGGGACGTATCAGCATCCCCAAGCTTAGTTCCTGCTCGTCCCGAGCAGGTAAACGATAAAAAAAATAATTTCTGTAGTGACATGCTACTTACATAACCTTGATCATACTATTACAAAGCATATGAAATGAATGAAGTGACTCAAGGCAATGATCTATAGTTGCTAACAAGTAGATAACATATAGCAAAACTTTTCATGAATAGTACTTTCAAGACAAGCATCAAAAGATTGCATAAGAGTTAACTCATAAAGCAATAGATTCAAAGTAAAGGCATCGAAGCAACACAAAGGAAGATATAAGTTTCAGCGGTTGCTTTCAACTTTCAACATGCATATCTCATGGATAATTGTCAACACAAAGTAGTATGATGAATGCAAATATGCAAGTATGTAAGAATCAATGCACAGTTAACACAAGTGTTTGCTTCTAAGATGGAAGGAAGTAGGTGTACTGACTCAACATAAAGTAAAAGAATGGTCCTTCAAAGAGGAAAGCATCGATTGCTATATTTGTGCTAGAGCTTTGGTTTTGAAAACATACAGAGAGCATAAAAAGTAAAATTTTGAGAGGTGTTTGTTGTTGTCAACGAATGGTAATGGGTACACTAACTACCTCGCCAACCGGACTTTCAAGAGCGGCTCCCATGAATTATTGCATATTTATTTTTGGGTGGCACTCCTTCCAACCTTTCTTTCACAAACCATGGCTAACCGAATCCTCGGGTGCCTGCCAACAATCTCATACCATGAAGGAGTGCCTTTTTATTTTAGTTTTATTATGATGATGACACTCCCCCCCAACCTTTGCTTACACAAGCCATGGCTAACCGAATCCTTCGGGTGCCGTCCAACAATCACATACCATGGAGGAGTGTCTATTTTTGTTAATTAATTTGGGACTGGGAATCCCATTGCCAGCTCTTTTTGCAAAATTATTGGATAAGCGGATGTGCCACTAGTCCATATGAGAGTCCGTCAAAAGTAAATGACAAGGTTGAAAGCTAAACACCACATACTTCCTCATGAGCTATAAAACATTAACACAAATCAGAGGTAATAAATTTTGAATTGTTTAAAGGTAGCACTCAAGCAATTTACTTTGGAATGGCAGGAAATACCACATAGTAGGTAGGTATGGTGGACACAAATGGCATAGTGGTTGGCTCAAGTATTTTGGATGCATGAGAAGTATTCCCTCTCAATACAAGGTTTAGGCTAGCAAGGTTGTTTGAAGCAAACACAAGTATGAACCGGTACAGCAAAACTTACATAAGAACATATCGCAAGCATTATAATACTCTACACTGTCTTCCTTGTTGCTCAAACACTTTTACCAGAAAATATCTAGACCTTAAGAGAGATCAATTATGCAAACCAATTTTAACAAGCTCTACAGTAGTTCTCCACTAATAGGTTTAAACTACATGCAAAAACTTATGATCTACTTGAGAGCTCAAAACAATTGCCAAGTGTCAAATTATCCACAACATATGAGGCATTTTCTTTTCCCAACCAAATAACCAATAAGTAATGTAGCTTCCAACTTTTATCATTGAACATTAAAAGTAAAACGAAGAACAAGTGTTCATATGAAAAAGCGGAGCGTGTATCTCTCCCAATCAAGGATTGCTAGGATCCGATCTTATTCAAACAAAACAAAAATAAAACATACAGACGCTCCAAGTGAAACACATATGATGTGACTGAATAAAAATATAGTTTCAGGGGAGGAACCTGATAAGTTGATGAAGAAGGGGATGCCTTGGGCATCCCCAAGCTTAGACGCTTGAGTCTTCTTGAAATATGCAGGGATGAACCACGGGGGCATCCCCAAGCTTAGAGCTTTCACTCTCCTTGATCATGGTATATCATCCTCCTCTCTTGACCCTTGAAAACTTCCTTCACACCAAACTCGAAACAAACTCATTAGAGGGTTAGTGCATAATCAAAAACTCACATGTTCAGAGGTGACACAATCATTCTTAACACTTCTGGACATTGTATAATGCTACTGGACATTAGTGGATCAAAGAAATTCATCCAACATAGCAAAAGAGGCAATGCGAAATAAAAGGCAGAATCTGTCAAAACAGAACAGTTCGTATTGACGAATTTTAAAATGGCACCAGACTTGCTCAAATGAAAATGCTCAAATTGAATGAAAGTTGCGTACATATCTGAGGATCATGCACGTAAATTGGCTTAATTTTCTGAGCTACCTATAGGGAGGTGGACCCAGATTCGTGACAGCAAAGAAATCTGGAACTGTGCAGTAATCCAAATCTAGTACTTACTTTTCTATCAACGGCTTTACTTGGCACAACAAAACACAAAACTAAGATAAGGAGAGGTTGCTACAGTAGTAAACAACTTCCAAGACACAAATATAAAACAAAGTACTGTAGCAAAATAACACATGGGTTATCTCCCAAGAAGTTGCTTTCTTTATAGCCATTAAGATGGGCTCAGCAGTTTTAATGATGCACTCGCAAGAAATAGTATTTGAAGCAAAAGAGAGCATCAAGAGGCAAATTCAAAACACATTTAAGCCTAACATGCTTCCTATGTAAAGGAATCTTGTAAATAAACAAGTTCATGAAAAGCAAAGTAACAAGCATAGGAAGATAAAACAATTGTAACTTCAAAATTTTAAGCACATAGAGAGGTGTTTTAGTACCATGCAAATTTCTACAACCATATTTTCCTCTCTCATAATAATTTTCAGTAGCTTCATGAACAAACTCAATAATATAACTATCACATGCAGCATGCTTCTCATGATTTCCAAACATATAATTTTTATCAAGTTCAAGAATAGTGGATTTAAAGCTTTCAAACTTACTTTTATTAATAATATAACAAGGTAGTTGATCATTCTCAAGAGATATGGGACTCATAGAATAAGTCAAGAACTCTCCAATCCCATTTTCATTAGTAGCACAATTAATATTATCAAGTAACATAGGACCATCATCTAGAGATTTATCATAAACATTTGCCAAGCAAAATTCTTTAGTACCATGCATTTCGACATCAGGCACAAACAAAGCATTATCATAAGATTTATCAAAGTAGCATGGATTATCATAAATAACAGTAGCATAATTATTCTCACAAGTATTACTCATAGGTACTATTTCAAGAGAATCCACAGGAACATAACATTCAACCTCTTTCGATAAGCATGGAGGACAATCAAATAATGTAAGAGATAAAGAGTTACTCTCATTAGAAGGTTGGCATGGGTAGCTAATCCATTCTTCCTCCTTTTGTTCGTCGCTCTCCTCTTCTTTTTCATCCAATGAGCTTTCTGGTTCATCAATTTCCTCCTCTTTTTCATCCAATGCGCTTTCAGGTTCACCAGTTTCTTCTTCCACCGGTTCCTGCAAATTGTGAGTGCATTCTTGTGCATTAATGAGTCTCTCTTTATAGTCAATGATATAAGGATTATTACCGAAGCATTCTATGCAACAATTAAGGATAGAAGAGACATAATCTTTAAGGTCCTTACAAACAACACAAGTTTCATAATTCTCAACCATGAAGGATTCGATCTCAGAGGCTCCCATAAACACGACAAATTGTTCTACCTCTTCGAACCCATAATGAATATAGCAATTCCGATTATAGTTCTTAATTAAAAATTCCTCACTAAAGCCACATTGAAATTTAAGATGTTTAGTATCCTGTTGAGAGCAACAGTTTATATCATGGCGTTTAAGCAAGATTTTAGCAATTGTATTCACTTTTTCTATCATAGCACTCATTACTTCACCAGCTCTTGATTTTCTATAATTATTATAACATTCTATAAGCTCCAAGTAGGTTGTAGGTTCTCCCATAACAGCAGTTTTTAATTTTTTGGTTTTTCAAATTTTTATGGATTTTTGGGTATATGAGACAAATAAAACGAGACAAAAATAAACTAAGCAAAAGTAAACTACGCGAACTAATACTAGACAGAAATAAACTAAGCACAAATAAACTAGACAAAAGTAAACTAAGCAAAACAAAATAAAATAAAACAGAGAGAAAGGTAGAGTGTACTCCCCAGGTGAACTTATAAGTAGAGCTATGCCTCCCCGGCAACGGCGCCAGAAAACAGTCTTGATGACCCACAAGTATAGGGGATCGCGATAGTCTTCGAGGGTAGTATAACCCAAATTTATTGATTCGACACAAGGGGAGGTAAAGAATACTTATAAGCCTTAACAACTGAGTTGTCAATTCAGCTGCACCTGGAAAAGCACTAGCAACAGGGGTGATGTGAAAGTAGCAGTAATATGAGAGCAGTAGTAATAGTAACACAGCAGCAGTAATAGTAACACAGAGGTAATATGATGACATGTAGAACAAGTATTTGATGATGAAATATGGACCGGGGTTCCCAGCGATCTACACTAGTGGTAACTCTCCAATAACAAGTGTTGGGTGAACAAATTACAGTTGGGCAATTGATAGGAATCAAAGGCATTAAGAAAGAACATCAGGCTTATTAATTATGTAGGCATGTTTTCCGTATATAGTCGTACGTGCTCGCAATGAGAAACTTGCACAACATCTTTTGTCCTACCAGCCGGTGGCAGCCGGGCCTCAAGGGAAACTACTGGATATTAAGGTACTCCTTTTAATAGAGTACCGGAGCAAAGCATTAACACACCGTGAAAACATGTGATCCTCACATCACTACCATCCCCTCCGGTTGTCCCGATTTCTGTCACTTCGGGGCCATTGGTTCCGGACAGTGACATGTGCATACAACTTGTAGATACAATCTAAGCAACAATATAGAGCTCAAATCTAAGATCATGCCACTCGGGCCCTAGTGACAAGCATTAAGCATAACAAGATTGCAGCAACAATAACTTCACAAACTTTATAGATAGACTAATCATAATGTATCATCCATCGGATCCCAACAAACACAACACCGATTACATCAGATGAATCTCAATCATGTAAGGCAGCTCATGAGACCATTGTATTGAAGTACATGGGGGAGAGTATACCGACATAGCTACTGCTAGAACCCGTAGTCCATGGGGGAACTACTCACGGAGCATGGCGGAGGCGGTGGCGTTGATGGAGATGGCTTCCGTGGGCACTTCCCCGTTCGGCAGGTGCCGGAACAGAGTTCTGTCCCCCGAATTGGAGTTTCGCGATGGCGGCGGCGCCCCTGGAGTCTTTCTGGAGTTTCGTCAATTGGTATCGCGTTTTTAGGTCGAAAGGGATTTTATAGGCGAAGAGGCGGCGCAGGGGGGTCGACAGGGTGGCCTCACCCTAGGCCGGCGCGGCCAGGGCCTGGCCCGCGCGGCTAGGTGGTGTGGGGCCCCCCTGGCTCTCCTCCGACTCTTCTTCGGTGTTCTGGAGCCTTCCGGGAAAAATAGGAGGTTTGGCGTTGATTTCGTCCAATTCCGAGAATATTGCCCGAACAGCCTTTCTGGAACCAAAAACAGCAGAAAACAGGAACTGGCACTGTGGCATCTTGTTAATAGGTTAGTTCCGGAAAACGCATGAAATCATCATAAAGTGCAAGCAAAACATGTAAGTATTGTCATAAAACAAGCATGAAACAACAGAAATTATGGATACGTCGGGGACGTATCATTGCCCAACGAACGTGTGAAATACACGCCATCACCGGCGAAGCCAACCGGAGGAGGGGGAACCAATCTATGGAGGAGGAAGAACTGGAGGCGGCTAGGGTTGAGGCGGCGGCTTCAGGATCTTGGGTTAATGTGGCCAGGTTTCGACTTTCGACTAGTGGAAACGGGAAAGCAGGTGCAAATTAGGGAGATAACTGAACCACAACCACCCGCGCCTTAAGCATCGAGTAATATCGGGGAAAAATGCGCCTTTTGGCTATGATTACGATTTGACAAGGGCTCCCATCAGTATGGGGTGAACAAGCCCTCCCATCAGTATATCAGAGGAATTTGACAAGGGCTACATGACGACTAGATACATCACCAAAAAAGGTGATGCATGTCTCCTTCACCAAAACAGCTGAAACAAGTACATGAACGCAAGTACACCACCATAATAATACTACTACATTAACACAAGTACGAGTAATAAAGTAAGAGTACTACTCCCTCTAATCTAATTTAAACCAAAATAAAACTTAAACTTCATCCTAAATTTGAACTAGTGCCTCGTCCTCGTTCTTCGCTCATTTTCTGATCCAAGACGGCGCAGAGTGCATGGCACAGAACTCTTCATCGGTGGCATGCCATGGGCATGTCACCGGATGCATGATTTTTTTCGCAATGTTTTAAATTTGAATTTAGGCCGCATGTCACACGGTGACATGCAAAAGGTGCATGTCACCTGGTGGTGGTAGGCAACTACCCTCATTTACGGCGGCGTAGGCGACTGGACGCCGCGTGGCCAGCCGCTGCCTCGTGGCCGCCTCGGTTTCCACGCGGGAGACCATTAAACGCCGACGACCAACATTCCCGCGTCACGGTTAGCGACTATGACTATAAGGGAAAAACGCTAAACTCTCTCGTTCCATTCACTTTCTTCCTCTCTCCACCTAACAAACATTTGTTCGTCGCTCTCCCCTCAAGAAATGTCTTCAAAATTCAGGTCTTCGGCGGTCAAGTACGCGGAGAAAAAACGCCGGCTCGAAATTTCGAGAGACGCTTCCAGAAACCAAGTGGGCTCGCCGTCGCCGCCGCCGCCGCCGAAACGCGTCCGTGCTGTGCTCACCGGGTTAGTTTCCTTCGCCATGTACTTTCGTTTCTTTCGTCGCTCTCTCCTCCAGCAATTAATGTGTTCAAACTTCAGGTCGCCGACGGTCAAGTACGCGGATAAAAAACGCCGGCTCGAAATTTCGAGAGACGGTTCCAGAAACCAAGTGGGCTCGCCGTCGCCGCCGCTGCCGCCGTCGCCGAAACGCGTCCGTGCTGTGCTCACCGGGTTAGTTTCCTTCGCCATGTACTTTCGTTTCTTCTTGCAGGGCTCAAGCTCTTTAAGAGTCTCTATGGTTATACATCTTAAAGGGTTGGAAGTTCCAACGACGCCCGTACTGCACCAACTTCCACGACCAAGGAATCATCGTCGTCCGATGATTTCAACCCGGCCCTACCCCGGCGAAATGAGGTATCACCAAGCACTGTGTAGTTATCTTCTTCTTCTTCTTCTTCTTCCTTTGCGCTTACTTGCTACCGATGATTTCGCCCTGAAGGAAGCGGCGCCGACTATCGACACCACTGTCGCCATCTTGATGGAAAAAAACAAGGAGCTCAGCTTAGAGTGTGATCGCCTCCGAGACGATCTGGCTGCCAAGAAGAAGAATTCGAAAACTCTTGTGGAGCTCATTTGCAGCCTTCGCAATGAGCGCGATATGTTGAAGAACGAGCTGATTAAGCAGAAAGAGAGGAACATTGCATCAGCGGAGAAAGCCAGCAGCATACTCAAGACTGTGTGCCTCGAAAGAGACAAGTCTGATATAGAGTACAAAATCCTTCTTCGGGATAAAGTACAGCTCCAAAAGTTGAACCTTGAATATGCTTGACATCGCCATCCTTGCCCTTCTCGAGAGGCGAAGGCACAAGATAAGTTGATGCACCCGATATTGGAGAGCTGCGGTGAAAGAGAAGAGACATTGAAAGAAGTGAGCAGTTTGGTGGGATACATGAGTGACGTCGGCGAACTTCGCAGAATCCACCCCGGCTGAGCTCAAATTCCAGCGGAACCAGCTTTCGACAATGCATGTTATGCGCACCTACAACTTCTACTCATTGATTAGAGGTCGCACGACATGGTATTTTCCTCGAAATAGTAGTCTTGTACTAATAGTTGTACTACTTAATATGTACCTTTTTGTAAAATAATTTCTTACATGTATTAGAAACTACCCCTCTCGTTTACGGATGCACCGGGACATTGTCATCCGGCCCTCTTACGGACAAACCCCTCGGGAAGGACGGTATATTTTGCACATTTCGCTACTAGTACTTCTAATTCCACCGCTTATTTTTCTAATCCGTTAAATCGTTAATTGGATGACCAACTGATGGAAGCTACGATAGATTAGACCAACAAGTGGTGAATTGTGCAAAAGATATGTCCGTGTTTTATGCAAAAGAGTGATATGGGGATCTGTGGAATCTTGAATTTCCTCTTCAGTGGTAGGCATGCTTCACTTATATAGCTGGAGTACATTGCGGACCTGGTGCATTTCGTCGCACCGATCATCTATTTTTGTTGATCCGGGAAGAAAAGGTAGTACTAGCCTTTTCTCGTGAGATGTCTTTTCAGTGCTACGGAGTTGTCATTCACTTTGCTTGCTTTGTCTGCCGGTGACTTTGCCAAGCTGACTTTGCCATGACTTTGGGTGACCGATATGTGGACCACGGTTGTAAGTGACTCAAAGTCACCGACTTTGGGGACTCCTGAATGCTTCGTATATTTCGACGGTTTCTGAATTATGTACTCCGTACAACTTTTGTAATATTGGTCAAACTAGTTTTGACCAGGGTTTGTGTAGGGTGTTTTTTTGTTGGTCCAAATGGTGTTGTGTGGTCCAAATGTGATGTATCATCACCCCACCATGTGCCCCCTCCCCACCCCACCCCTAGGTTTTGGTAATGCCATTCGATACATGCTTCTTAGAAGGAGTACATTTTTTCCGTTAGGGCATGACAATTTTGAAAAATTCAAAAAAATGGGAAGACAGAATGGTAACATCATTTTCCATGTGATGATGCACCCCTGTGCCAAATTTTGGTTCATTTTAAGAATGTAAGGTGACAAATTACTCGAGGAAGCTAGTTGGAGTAGACGGGCATGATCGGATTGGCATAGGGGATTTATTTTTTGAAGGATGTTATTTTTCATAGACAATATCTCGACACAAAAAATAAAATGTTAAGGTCTCATATTATTCTGAATGATTTTGAATTACTTATGACGTTTGGAAGTATTGGTATACATGAGTCCCACATGAAGTTAAATGGTCCCAAAAAAGTTTCGTACACGTCTCCCTAAAGTGGAAAGTCGAGTACATGCATGACTTCACGCGTCCACTACCGGATACGAGAGTCGAGGCTATAACATAATCGGCCTCATCATCTCTCGCGAGCTCGTCCTCTCCACTCCCCCAACTTGCCTCCCCCACACTGTGAAAACCCCCCATCCACTCACCGCACCTCTGAGGCATCGACTTTCCCGTTTCCAACCGCAGCAGCATGAAGATAGGTATTGCATACGAGGCGGAGCAATAGGCGACCGCCCACGTAGAGGATGCCTCTACGGTAGTGGCCGTCGCGGTGGGTGAGGCTTCACCGGGCACCCAGGCCGCTCGTCTCCTCTGCTTGTCGGATTCTTCGACCTCGGTCGAAATGGGCGTCCTGGCCGTCACGACGGGTGAGGCTTCACCGGGCACCCATGCCGCTCGTCTCCTCTGCTTGTCTGGTTCTTCGACCTCGGTCGAAACGGGCGTCCTGGCCGTCGAGCAGAAGGTGGATACCAATGTTGTTTATCCCGCCGAAGATGTGCACGGCGTTGCAGGCCACCACGGCGAGGTCTTCCTAGGCCCGATGCTGGACGCGAACCTCGACCCCTTCGACGATTTCAGCCCAAACGTTCAGTTCCAGGAGGATGTTGAGGGTGATGACGAGGAGGTACTTCTCTTTTACCGAAACTGTCCCAACCCTCTTTGTGTCATATTGCTGTTCACATGGTTTGCACGAGCCTGGTTCTTGATTGATTTGATATCCTACCTTGTTCTTGTAGATGTAATTGATTCTACGATTCGTAAGATCAGATTCTAGTTTAATTTCGACTAATCTGCCATGTAGTCATAGAATCAATTTATGTGTTCATACTTAGTGGACTTGCAATTGTTGTGGCTTATGTTCATGGTTGTTCATCGGGTTTCTCATGATTTATTACGATTTCTTCTGCCATTTACTTGTTCTACACATTTAATTTTAGGGTTTCTAAGGTTTGATTATGTTAGTGGAGTATTTATTCAATCTGTCATAAAAAACCTGATTATGTAGTACTTAATAATTCATAGGAGTATTCTGATGACATGGATAACAACAAGGTGCGCAGGGACCGGAAAAGCCGCTATGTTCTCAAGCGGCTGAAGGGTGGTGAAATTTGTTTCTGCATGCGCGGGGAGCTATTTTGCCCATTATGTGGCAAATTTCTCTAGAAGGACATCCACAGCCTGATCCAACATGCGATGGGTGTAGGCCTAAGTACATAGGGGGAAACACCGCCCCCGCAACCAAGGCCAAGCACGCATCATATGGCCTCTTCCTCCAGAATTACGTCTTGCCTAGCTTGCTCCACGTTAACGCCCCTGCTGCTGGCCCTCATGCTCCTGGTCATGTTTAAAGTTCATATGTGTAATCTTAATCCCTTTGGAAGTTTAGCATTAAACTCTACTAGTACAACCGTGGTGGTCTTGTGATGTAGTACTCTTTTGATGCATTTGTGATGTAGTAGTACTTTTTTTGAAATGATATAGTACTATCTAAGAAAAGTACACCCTCCGATTCACATTCATTTCACATCAAGAAATATGAATCAGAGCGAGGGAGTAAATTAAACATGGCATCTCGTGCATGAAGCTTGACATATCGATCAGGTTGGCTAGAATAGCAATACAATGCTGCTCATTAGGCAAATGCATGCCATGTACGATAGTATACATCCAGTAAAGAAGTCTATACTGACATAAAAAAACTACTTTGGGGATGAGAGTCAATTGGGGCATCTACAATATAGAAAATCTTGCTCGTAGATGATTTTGGCTAAGAGGGTTTTACTCACATTACACGTGCCACTTTCCTTGTCTGCAAAACAAGTTCCAATAAAGGGAGAGGAAAGAAGAGGGTATTGTGGGCGAGATTGAACACCTTTTTTATGTGTTAAGCTGAGGCCTCGTTTAGATGAGGATTTCGACTTATGCCTAACAGCTCAACACACCCACAAATAATTCTGCTTGCGCGCACCACCGTTCATTAAAATAACAATATTAGCTCGCAAGATTAAGAACGAAGTGAATTTAAGTAACTTGGTAAGCTTTTCAAGCAATATATTCAGAGAAAGAGCACACATGTTCGGCTCAAAATAATCATAAGAGAAGAACAATAAATCTAAGGCACCACATGGATTCATACCTTGAGTCGACGCTGGCTCGTAGAAGGGCGGCCGCGCCTCGAGGATGCCGGGGACGTCTCCACCTTGGTCTCACATGTGACTGCTTATCGGCGGGTGGTGCGCCGCGCCATGTAGAAGATCTATCAAGAGAGGAGAGCCCGATGACGCTACCGACGCCTCAACCTTGATAGCACCGACCTGTTGCTCCGCACCGAGATGCGCCATGTGCAAGATTTAGCGGATGCACCAATTTTAGAGATATGTCATGATCATTGTAACAAATTTCAACATGATGATGATTTGATCTTGTACTCGGCCTTGAACATAAGAACTAGTACAATCTCACATTTTTTTATCATTATCCTTTGCGAGATTTAGCGGATGCGCCAAATTCAGAGAAATATCATGATCATGGTAACACAATTTTCAATGTAATGATGATTTGATGTTGCACTCGACCTTGAACATAAGTACTAGTACGGTCTCACAAATTTGTATCATTATACTTTGCAAGTTTTAGTGGATGTGCCCATTTTCAGAGGTAGATCATGATCATGGTAAGTTGGTAACAAATTTTCAACGTGATGATGATTTGATTTTGCACTCGGCCTTGAACAGAGGTACTAGTACGGTCTCACAATTTTTTATCATTATACTTGGATGGTGGCCAAATTCAAAATCTCATAGCGGCAAAACTTCCCGCCCACAAAATACAAAAATTTCACACGCTTTCAAATTCCCATTCTACCCCTGTGGAGATGGCAGCAAAGTCGGTTGGTGGGGGTCTCGCCCGTCATTTTTGGATCACCACCTCCCTAGCCCGGAAACCCTCCCAAAAAATACATTTCCTTCAGACCACCCACCGGAACTTCCCAAGTCCCTCTCTCCCACCTCCACGACCACCGCACCGGAACATCCCCGCCGGACTTCCCCGGCCTACCCGAGCCCTCGCGATCCTCGTCATCCGGCTGCCGCCGCAGCCGCTTCCTCGACGCCGTCATCAACCGGACCGGATCATCCCCGCCGAACCTCGAAACCATATGCTCATCCAGCAGTCTACCGCAGTCGCTTCAGCTGCGGTATCGTCCACCCCACCGGAGCCGCTTCGCCGGATCCGTCGTCCACCGCATCGTATCTTGCTCACCGACACCGCTGTGCATGAACCGGATCTGCTTCACCGGTGCCTTGCATGATCTAAACTCTTCTACTGTCGCTTTTCTATTGCTTGCACCGCAAGTTCTTGTTTAATCTTGGGGAACCCGTTTGTGCTAACGACGCGCAGCTTACGTTTTTGCAGATGAGATGAGTAATCATGAAGTGTAATGGCCGTCTCTCCAACCCCAAGTAGCACATGTAGCGTACTTCATCACCGGATCTATCAACCCTGTGAAGATCTCGTCGTGACTCCCACAGAGTGCTTCTCCTAATGTAAGTCCCTTGTTTTAGCGCCATGTTCGGGTTCGTATGCTTGTTTGTCGAAGCTCTTTTAGTTCATTCCTAGCTATGACCGTAACACCTTGCTATTTTCTACTTCATTGCTAACTTTAAGCGATCTAACATTTTGGTTTGCATTCCCTGCTCTATAGATGTAGCCATCATAACTTCTATCTTGCTCGGTCGTTGTTACAAAAATTATAGGTATTATAGTAACATCCTCGCTATTATTTAGTTCACGGCCAATTTTAAGTAATTGCACATGTTGGTTCGCATTCCCTGCTCTATAGCTTTTGGCATCGTAACTTCTATATTTGGTTTACATTCCCTGCTCTGTAGATCTAGCCATCATAACTTTATCTTACTCGATCGTTGTTACAAAAATTATGGCCTGCTACTATGTTGTTTGTGCCAATTTTTTACTCCATGAACATGTTGGCTTGCATTCCTGTACTACAGGTGATGCCATTGTTTTGTATCTAGTTCATTGTAAGCTAACAAAGTAAGGACTTAGTTTGGCATGCTATCACTCTGCTATCTAGCATGTAGTACAAATAAACTTGTCATACTACTAGATAATAATTTTGCGTGCCATCTTGTTCTTCAAAAGCTGCATTATTGACTTGTTTCTCTGACTTGGCATGACGCTCACATATGGAAAGCTGAACATATTGGTTTGCATTCCCTCTTATACAAGTTCACAGGTGATCCCACTATATTACGTATCCGGTCCATCCTAAGCTCCAAAGCATTAACTATCCTCTATGTGTTGCTCATTACAAGTTTATATCCCGAAACATCTTGATTTGCATCCCCTTCACTATAAGTTCAGGAGTATTATTTTGTTCACGGCCAAAATGAAGTAATTGCACTTGGCACATGTTGGTTCACATTCCCTCCTCTTTAGCTTTTGCCATCGTAACTTCTATTTTTGGTTTACATTCCCTCGCTCTCGTAGATGTAGCCATCATAACTTCATCTTGCTAGTCGTTGTTACAAAATTTATAGTCTGCTACTATGTTGTTCATGCCAATTTTGTACTCCCCGAACATGTTGGTTTGCATGGGACTCGACAAAGAGTAAGTCTCATTGTTTCATTCTAACATGCTTTCGTTATATTGGTCGTTGGTATGCGGCATGCACTCTTTGTTTGCTTATTGTGCACATTACAATGATCTTGTTATAACGACGAAATGATGAGTTCCAAATTCTTTGGCAAACAATATTGCAGTTGTCTTTGCGTTTCCATTGTTGCTTGTCTTAACTTGTAATGTCTTTGTTTCGTATATAGGTGTCGCATGGACAACTTAAAAGATTGTGGATCGCTTCATTGTATTATAGGTTTAATTACCATTCAATTTCTCTCGGGTTCTCGTAATATTTTTTCAAAGCCTTGCAAATGATGTAATATTTAGTTAGTTTTTATAGTTCTTTCGCGCATTTTTTCTTTGGTGCTTGTGGTAAGTGAGGCTATCCGATAGAAATCAATGTCGCGTAAATATTCTCGCATCTAAATCACGAATTCCCATCCCTTAAACGGCCCAATTAAGCGAAATCACATATGTGCCGGCCGCAAAATCCTAAAGCGCCTATTACGCTGCATATAAACAAGCAACTAAACGGGCTGGCCCACTTACTTATTGGGCCACCACTTGATTTACTGTGGACCCCACACTCTAAGTGGGTCGGCCCACTTGCTTTAAGGTGGACCCCACCCACAACCGGGCCGCCCACTAACTAGTTGGGCCAACCCAATTGCTTTTGTGGTGGACCCCACACCCTACCTGGGCCGGCCCCTGAAGACCAACGTGCGACCCACCAGCGTTTCTGGCCCGGCCCACACTCTTGTTGGGCCTCCCCACTTGCTATAGGGTGGACCCCACATACTCAACGGGCCGGCCTTTTAAGAGGAAAGTGGGACCCACTTGTGTTTTGGCCCGCCCACTAGCGTGTTGGGCCGCCCACTTGCTATATGGTGGACCCCACATACTAAATGGGCCGCCCTTTAACAGAAAGTGGGACCCACTGTGTTTTTGGCCTCGGCCCACTATCTTGTTGGGCCGGCCCACTTGCTATATGGTGGACCCCACATACTAAATGGGCCACCCTTTAATCGGAAAGTGGGACCCACCGTGGTTTTGGCCCGCCCACTATCTTGTTGGGCCGCCCACTTGCTATATGGTGGACCCCACATACTAAATGGGCTGGCCCTTTAACAGAAAGTGGGACCCACTTGTGCTTTTGGTCCCGCCATCGGCTTGTTGGGCCACCAGTTGATCTAATGTGGACCCCACGTACTAAATGGGCCGCCTGATAGCAGGAAAGTGGGACCCACATGCTAATTGGGCCGCCCAATAATTTTTGGCCTGCCCACTTGATTTAATGTGGACCCCACTTTGTAAATGGGCCGGCCCGATACTGTGAAAGTGGGTCCCACATGTCTTGTGGGCCGGCCCTTTTGCCTCGTTGACCAGGTCAAACGAGTGCATTCGGCCCGCCCACATGCTTAGTGGGCCGGCCCATTAAAGTTTTGACCGATCAACTTTAGAGGTTAGGCCCGCCCACGTAACTAATGGACCAGCCCGGCTATATAGTTGACCTGGTCAAACTAAGTCACTGGCTCGGCCCGCAAACTTAATGGGCCGCCCGCTTAAGACGTGGCAGCCTCGTGTGGGCCTACCATCTACCACGGGGTTTCAGCTTGCTAACGCCGTTAATCGCGCTAATCTGCGTACGCCACGTGTCAGTTTGCATGACGTCAGCAGTCAACGGGCTCCCGGAAACACTTGGGCAACGGTCCGATTTTCCATGGCGGAAGGGCGCCCAAGCGCGACGGACCGAAAAAATCGTTGTAGGACTTTGCCTGACGCAGTTTCCACAACAGAACCCATATCGTCGGGTTAGGCCCATAGGCGACGAAAAATACCCCTTAGCGGACGATTTTGAGACGTTGTCTATCAGAACTTTTCTTGTAGTGAATAGCAGTAGATTTATCAGCCATTTGCAAAGATATATCAGTAGGTATCAACTTATCTAGATAAAGTCTCTTATAAAGAGAAAAAGGCATAACACTAACACCGGCTCTCAAGTCACATAGAGCAGTTTTAACATAATTATTCTTGATAGAACAAGGAATAGTAGGTATACCTGGGTCGCCCAACTTCTTTGTCACTTTTCCATTGAAAGAGTAATTAGCAAGCATAGTGGAAATTTCCTCATTGGGGATTTTCCTTTTGTTAGTAATAATATCTTTCATATACTTTGAATAAGGAGGCAATTTAATAGCATCAGTCAAAGGGATTTGCAAGAATAAAGGTTTCATCCAATCGCAAAATTTATTATAGTGTTCTTCTTCCTTTGATTTTAATTTCTTAGCAGGAAAAGGCATTTGCTTTTGCACCCAAGGTTCTCTTTCATTACCATGTTTCTTAGCAATAAAATCTTCTTTAGTATACTTTTTATTTTTAGCATGCTTTTCAGGTTCATCTTCTACCTCTTCTTTATCAGAAGCATCATTCTTATTATTATCATTATCATTATCATGTTCATTACCACTTTCAGGCTCAAAGATCGGAAATAGAAATACTATTAGGATCATTAACAAGTTCAGAGGATTCTACAACATTTTTATGTTTCTTCTTCTTTTTCTTCTTAGAAGGAGCACTAGGTTCAATGCGTTGAGAATCTTGTTCAATTCTTTTGGGGTGCCCTTCAGGATATAGAGGATCCTGGGTAGAGACACCACCTCTAGTTGTTACTTCATAAGCATGTTTCTCTTTAGAATTATTATTTAGCAAATCATTTTGCACTTTAGTGAGTTAATCAATTTGAGTTTGAATCATTTGAAAATGTTTAACAAGCACCTTAACATCATTGGAGGTTCTCTCCACAATATCATGCAAATTGCTAATAGCTTGGGAATTTTCCATTAGATGATTCTCTACTCTCATATTAAAATTTTCTTGCTTAACAATATAATTATCAAACTCATCTAAGCATTGCGTAGGAGGTTTTGAATACGGAATATCTTCCCTAGTAAAGCGTTGAAGGGAGTTTACCTCAATCATGGGTGAAGGGGGAATTATCTCACATATATCTTCTATGGGAGGTAGATTCTTCACATCTTCGGATTTAATACCTTTCTCCTTGAGAGACTTCTTAGCTTCCCGCATATCATCATCATTCAATTCAATTAAACCCCTCTTCTTCAATATTGGCGTTGGAATTGGTTCAGGTGTTTCCCAATCATCATGATTCCGGCTTATTCTAGCCAATAGTTCTTCAGCTTCGTCTGGAGTTCTTTTCCTGAAAACACAACCAGCACAACTATCCAAATATGCTCTAGATTCAATGGTTAGTCCACTATAAAATATATCAAGTAGATCATTCTTTTCCAAATCATGTCCAGGTCTAGCTCTGATAAGAGAACAAAATCTTGCCCATGCAGCAGGCAATTTCTCTTCATCTCCCTGATCAAATCTGTAGATTCTCTGTAAAGCAGCATGTTGGGCACTAGCAGGAAAGTATTTTTGAAAGAAAACATCACGCAACTCAGTTGGATTTTTAATAGAACCAGGAGGCAAATTATTATACCAAGTTTTAGCATCATCCTTTAATGAGAAAGGAAAAATTTTAGCGACAAAGTAAGTACGCATCTTGATATCATCAGAAAACAAGCTACTCATAGAAGAAAGTTCAATCATGTGTTCTACAAAGACTTTCTTTTTCGGTACCACAAAAGGGTGTTTTCTCTACAATAGCTATATGAGATAGATCAAGAGAAAAATCATAATCTTTATCCTTAATGCATATAGGAGATGTGGCAAATTCAGGATCGTGGAGATAGCTTATGTCTAACAAGATATTGTGCGAGAAACTTTTTAATGTTTCTTGCATCAGTAATAGAATTGCATTTATCAATAAAATCATCATTAAGCTCCACATAATCTTCATCAGGATCATCACTAGAATAATCAAGTTCAGGTGAACTAACAGGTGTAGTGGCATTTTCATCAGGAGTTTCAGCATTTTCAATTTGTCTAGACCTAGCAATTGTAGCATCTAGAAAGGATCCCAATGAACCACTATCATCAAGCACAGCAGAAACATTATCAATACTATGAGAGTTTTCAGATTCAGCAGACGTACCAGCTTGTGGCGGTGAAACAAGTTCACTTATCACAGATGGTGAATCAAGTGTAGCAGAGGTACTCAGAGTTGTACCTTTTCTTGTAGTGGATGGTAATATGGCGACTTTAGAATCGTGAGCTTTACCCATGATGGAGAATTTGCAGCGAATAATATCAATCCAAGTGAACTTCCAAATAAAGCTATGCTCCCCGGCAACGGCGCCAGAAAACAGTCTTGATGACCCACAAGTATAGGGGATCGCAGCAGTCTTCGCGGGTAGTATAACCCAATTTATTGATTCGACACAAGGGGAGACAAAGAACACTTGGAAGCCTTAACAATGCGGAGTTGTCAATTCAGCTGCACTGAAACAGACTTGCTCGCAAGGGTTTATCAAGAGTAACAGCTTTATAGCAAAGAGTAGTGAAATAACAGCAGCAGAGTAACAAAGACATCAGTAGTGATTATAGTAAACAGTAGGATTAAAATACTGTAGGCACGGGGACGGATGACGGGCGTTGCATGGATGAGAGAAACTCATGTAACAATCATAGCAGGGCATTTGCAGATAATAATAATACGGTGTCCAAGGACAAAGCAATCAATAGGCATGTGTTCCAATTATAGTCGTACGTGCTCGCAATGAGAAATTTGCACAACATCTTTTGTCCTACCGTGGCAAATGCGGGCCTCAAGGGAAACTATCGGATATTAAGGTACTCCTTTTAATAGAGTACCGAGCAAAGCATTAACACTCCGTGAACACATGTGATCCTCACGTCACTACGATTCCCTCCGGTTGGCCCGATTTCTGTCACTGGGCCATCGGTTCCGGACAGCGACATGTGTATACAACTTGCAGATAAGACCATAAACAATGAATATCATGATGAAATAATAACATGTTCAGATCTGAGATCATGGCACTCGGGCCCTAGTGACAAGCATTAAGCATAACAAGTTGCAACAATATCATCAAAGTACCAATTACGGACACTAGGCACTATGCCCTAACAATCTTATGCTATTACATGACCAATCTCATCCAATCCCTACCATCCCCTTCGGCCTACAGCGGGGGAATTACTCACACATGGATGGGGGAAACATGGCTGGTTGATGGAGAGGCGTTGGCGGTGATGATGGCGATGATCTCCTCCACCCCCGTCCGGCGAGTGCCGTAACGGAGACTTCTGGCTCCCGCGACGGAGTTTCGCGATGTGGCGGCGTTCTGGAGGCTTTCTGGCGACTTCGACTTCTCCCCGTGCGTTTTTAGGTCGAAGGCATTATATAGTCCGAAGGAGGGCGTCGGAGGCCGGCCGAGGGGGCCACACCATAGGGCCGCGCGGGCCCCCCCTAGGCCGCGCCGCCTTATGGTGTGGGGCCCTCGGGCCTCCACCTTACTTGTCCTTCTGGCTCCGTCGCATTCGGAAAAATAGGGCCTTCGCATAAATTCCGAGGATTTTCCCGAAAGTTGGATTTCGCACAAAAACGAGACACTGTAACGATTCTGAAAACAGCGTTAGTCCGTGTTAGTTGTATCCAAAATACACAAATTAGAGGCAAAACAATAGCAAAAGTGTTCGGGAAAGTAGATACGTTTTGGACGTATCAGTCCGCAGTTGGATTTTGATTTATGCATAGCAGAGAGTCGACATAGCTGCATAAGAAGCGGCGTGATGCTTCTATCGGCGGTGCTGGTTTGTGGTGGACAATCTCGTTGCGGACATGCCAGATCCGCCACCACACCATCATCATCATCACACGCACCTGCTCGGATGCCAAAGATAGGGCTTGCAGTATCCATTCCGAACCGGTGTTCTTGATCTCATCGCATGCCGGTATAGGCCAGACCTCATTCATTGCATCTCAAAGATCCCTCACCATAGGACATCTGCAAAAGACGTGGAAGGTATCCTCCCGTTCCATGCCACAAAGAACACAAATGCTACTAGCCGGTTTTCTTGCATAGCTTGTTTCTTGCTCCATTTTTTTCTTGTGGCTTTTTTATCTTTTTTTTTTGTAAAATGTTCAAATTTAAAAAATAAAGTTGGGACTTAAGAAATGTTCGTGTAAGGAAAATTGTTTTGGTTTTTTAAAAAATAAATTTTTCAAATGTTTGTATCTGAAAATGTGTAGATTTAAATAATGTTTAGAATTTAGAAATGTTTTTCATTTTGAAAAATGTTTAGATATTTTCAAAATTCAGATTAATTTGTTTTTAAAGTTTCGTTTGTTCAAATTTTAATAATTCTTCACAAAAATTTATAAAATCGAAAACTAGATAGAAAACAAAAAAAAACTAAAACAAAACCGAAGTCCCTGCCGAAAAATCGGGCAGACACACACAAAGCTGGAATCAGTACGAAAGCAAACGGGCCCGCCCTTCCCGATCGGCGTCGCTAGAAGCGATGTATAGCCGTAGGGTAAACGGAAGCGGATTTGGTGCACATGAGCCTTTCGGTTTTTAAAATATTTAAAAATTATACTTCTGTGTTCCAGAAAAGATCATAAAAATTATTCCATGGATACATACACATTTCTAGAATAATCATGCAAAGTTTCGGTAGAAATTGCTTTGTATTTTGAGCTATAGGAAAAAAATAAATTTGCGGTTGTGTATAGGGGCATATATTTGTCAGAAATTTGAATTTTTTGTACAGCTCAAAATAAATCATATTTTTCTCCAAATTTATTACCGTACATTTGAAATGTTTATATATGTGCGTATTTAATTTTTAAAAATTGGAATCCAAAAAGGGTAAACCCGCTAGACCGAAACCGATATTTTTTTTTTTGAGAATTTCGAAACCGATATATGGTACCCGCTGTTACGCGAAATAAGCCCAGAGGCCCAGACCCTTCGGCCTTCGCCATCACCGCATTCGACAACCCTAGCCGCCAGCCATCACCGCCCCATCGCCTCTGCAGCAACCGTCGGCCGGCAGGCCCCTCCTCCCTTCCACATTCTTCATCCGGCTTCCCCCTTCGACACCCCTCTCACCGGCGCTGTCGACAGATCGATCCCAGCTCCGGCAGCGGGAAGGAGCTGGTTTCTTTAGCACCCACGTCCTCTCTCATGGGGGATTCCACCCCTGCTAACCTGCTCCTGCCGTGTCCGCTGGCCACGCACGCCGGACTGATGGCAGCATCAGTTCTCTTCGATCAGTAGTATCTGCCGCCGTCATTTTTCAAGCCTCAATTCCCCTCCCCCTCCCCCGGTTCCCAGCACCCCCGCCTCTCCCTCTAAAACAAGAAGAAAACCCTGCGTCGCGACTGTTCTGATGTTGGTTTCCCGGTGCGCCGCCGCCGGCGCACAACTGACAAACCAGAGAATAACGGCAGCTCAGAGTAGAGTTGGCCGCGTCACCGTTCTTGCCGCGGGAACTGTGGCCAGGGAGCTTACCCTTAGGGGTTCCTTCCTGACGTCCTCCCGCCCCTGCCGGATCGGTGCTTCATGCCCTTGGCCAGTGGTAAGTACCTTCCGGGTTGCTCAGTTCCCTAATTCACCCATTCTTTATTTGAGCTCTACTCTAAGTCACTGTCTCTGTAGCGTTGCTCCCCTGCTCCTTCCCATGACATTGAGGAGCGGCGCGTCAGCAATAAAAAGAAGAAGAACGATGAATGGGAGGCGCTGAAGGCGGAGATCGCCGACATGTTCCGCCCCCTGCTGCGCAACCTAGCTGAGATTTGCTCGCTCCGCCGTGCGTATGATCTCGAGGACTACCAAATCGGCATGCTTTTTGGTGCGTTCGAATTGAAAATTTCCATTACATATTCATTTGTTTAATTGCTGAACCAACGCAGCGCCCCTCACGTTACAGTTTTTATGTCTATCTGCAGGTGCGTTTCTTGGATTGGTTGGCTGCTACCAACTGTGGAAGACGGCTCCTTCGATTTTCGTGGATGTCACGCTAGCTTTCTTGTTCTATAAGCTTAGCATTGTATCCTCAGAGCTGCATCGACAGCGCAAGTCCAACAGCTGGACCACCCGGCTGAAATTTGGTACTCCTTAAATTTTTTTAATTGCTTTCCAGTTATACTACAGACTGTTAGTACCAAGACGAGTCATGTGCTGCACAAATTAATAGAGGTAGCAGAGGAAATTATATAACAAACTAGTATCTTAATCTTTGCACCTTTTAATGGGAGGAAAAAAGGTACAAATGACAGTACTGAATTATAACAATCAAACACATTCGAAACTATCCTATAAAAATAGCAACACCCAAAGAAAAATAAAAACCTTTTTTCAAGCAGAAAACCTTGTTCACATAGCAATATTACTGGTTATGCTCTGCCATTGTTGAACCTATACCAATGTTGGAGTAATAGACCTATCTAATTAAATTTCTTAGAATTTTTTAAAGTTAGCATTAGTTACCTCAACAGAATATCTGGCAGTTATGAAGGTTGTATAGTTACTTAATATGGGAATGTTAATCCGTGCTTGGAATGGTGGTTCTCATAGGACGGCAATACATTTCATATTAAATTAGGTGATAGAATCAGACATGAAGGCATGATACGTACGTTGAACTTAAGATATTCTCTATGCTTGCGAAGCATGAGTGTAAGATATTCCCTTTAAGCTATTCTGAGCCTAAACATAACAATATTTAGATTATCTTGAGCCATAGTTACTCAGTAACTGTCAATATTAGTATAATCAAAATTCAAAGGTGTAGCTGTTTTGGGATTCACGAGTGATTTATAATGCTTGTACTAATGTAATATCACTGATTGGGTTACATGGTACCAAACTACCAATTAGATCCTAGATGTATCTGATTGCGAAGCATAGATACAAGATGTTCTCTGTTGATCTATTCTGTTCCTAGAACTATTATTATGGTCTTATCTTGATTCATTATTAATGTTTTGAGACTTAAAAGGTACTATGTGCTCTATTCAAAACTGCATTCAGTTTTGGATCCAGTTAACAAATTTATAATGCATACACCTGAATGTTCTTGGTTACTTGCACTAATGCCATATGTCCACTGCAAGATTGATCAATAGCAACAATCGTGTGTTCATTATTTAGATCACGGAGGACCTTCTGTAGCGACATTAAATAGCTTCTTTAGCATTAATTATAACTGTATTTCTTGCACATTCATATAAAATTTATAACCAAGGGTAACTTTTTTGCATATCAGAAGGCATTCAGCTTTTTTCCCCAATGGCTGAACCGCGTTCCTGCTTGTAGTAGTTCCACTTCGTCATATTTTTGAACGCTCATTTGATAGCCTTCTCAATGTAGGTACCATACTTGTCATGGTTTTGAAGGACATCAAGAAAAATTATGTTCTCCTGGATGTTATTAGGTGAGTAGGCAATTGTCTAACTATTGAATCATTCAGTAGTCATTTAAAACTTACCTTTCAATTTATGCACCACATAGTTCTGGTTTGAGGATTCCTTTTGTTTCTTATATATTTTACAATTTGGATAACTTGTCAAGCTCATATACCAACAATAAAGCGTCATAGAAGTTATATTTCATTATGGTTATCTACCTATAGGTCATTAACACAGAGGTAGCTAATGCTTTCTGGTATCCACATGAACCTTGTTCCAACTGTGATCTTTAGGGATACATTATAGCGGTAGAAAACATTCCTAGAAAATTAGACGCGTGAGGGTTAAACTAGAACAATGTACATATTTGTGATGTTGAATTCATGATTAAGATGGGTACAGTAAGGTTCTGTGAGACGAGTGATGAAAGAGAAAGATGAGGGACACATTTTTTCTTGCCATTATTAGATTCCGCTGTGTGTGTCACTTTGTTCCGGTGCCTTAGTTTAACTTTATTTCTTGAGATTAGTGTCAGGTGTTGTGGTTGTCTCACACTAATAACAGGGCGACAAAGGTATTCAAAGTGCGAATGAGTCACACAGATTAAGCAATACATGATGTCCGAGAGCAGTTAGCCTGTCATAAATTGCCCTAAAACGAGATAACACAAGGTTTTCATAGTTAACATGAACCCTGTGGACTTTGCTTCACATCTGGTAGGTCAGGAGATCTTCAATCGCCAAATTCTCTCTCCCTCTCCCCCTCTATGACAAAGCAGTTCATAATGCATGAAGTATTGTTAAACCAATTTGTCTCATTGCCCTGCATGTAGAGAGAGTACAAATGTACAAAATATGGGCTGTTGGATGTTTTTTCTCAATGTCTAATGCCATCTCATTCAGTCCTTGGTTCGCCATTCAACATGGTTGGTGCAAATAATGTTGTGCCTGTGATGGTTTTTTTTTGCCAAGTTTATGTATTAGCTTTGAGAACTAATATTGGAGCCTGAACACAAACATATGAAACACTTTGTGTTTATTAGCGATGTGGTGGTCTTGATAAGTATAATTCTTTCACATAAGATATCACTCAGCTGTGTTCTATCTGTATGTTTCTTATGTATTCGATATTCATATATACATGTTTGTAGTCAGCCCTCATTTCTCTGCCAATCTTAAATGAAACTCTGTAGATTATAGAGTCCTGAGTCCTACTTCATGCTAGTAAGTTCATTTTTTTTGTATCTACTGTATCAATATGATAAAGGTGGGAGTTTAACTCGGGAATTCATTGTATCTACTGTCAATTAGTACAAAATCGACAATACCATGAAAACACTTGTTAGTAGATTGGGCTTCCTGGGAAGTTCCATTTTTCTCATGCATTTTTTTTGGAGATGCTTCATTTAACACTAACTAAATGTTGTTTCATGTCATAGGATGCCAGTTTTCCTCCTCTACATCTGTGCATTCCTATTTGATGTTGCTGGCGTGAAGAAGTATGGAAGGCGCGGTCTGATTTCTTTGATTAAGCTGCTGAAAACTAGAGGTGGAATTCAAGAAATATATAGGATTATGTGGTATCCTGGTTATATCTCTCCCTATGATGATTCCGCTGAGTGGCTGCGAGACTCGCATCGAGACTCTCGTGCATGAGAGTGGATCCAGTTCCTGAAGATTTGGAAGAAATTTTGTTCAGTTTTCCCTTCCATATGAAGGGATGCGATGTAGTCATGTCCCATCCGAATAAGCCCTTACTGTATAGAAGGTGGGGAGCCTGCGGGACTGGCCACCAGTTCGGAAGCTTTTGTGTAATTTCAATATGTGCGTACAAGGTCTCATCTGTACAAGTCATGACATATGACCAGTACCTAACTTATCTTAGCTTGATATTTGCACATTTGCCACTGTTCTATGAATCTTATTGAAGTTCTCTAGTGGTTATTGTATATTATCCTACTCTTATGTGATACCAATTGATGTTTGATTATTGTGATAACTTGGTTTGCACAGCAAATGTGGTTACTGGGGATAATGCAATCGTTCATTGCCAAATACATATTCTTGTTACCTACGAGAGAGAAAACAATAGCCTGAAGTTTGTGCGGTTTTGTGGTCCACTTGGAGTTCAGGTACTCTGCGTTTAACAGCTCGCTAGTACAGCATAGTATGACCTGGAACGATTTAGAGCCTGTCTTCCCATCCTATGATCGGCCGCTAGCGTATCATCAAGTAGCATGCTTATGAGCCGGCGGCTCCTGTCTTTGGTCTTCGAGACCTAGAATGCATCGGAGTGCAGACTTGCATATTTCTTCAGGCCAGCAAGGTCCCAAAGCATCGACATGGTGTAGAGGACGAAAACAGGAAACCTGCAGCATGTATTCTCTTAAACCCACAATTAGCATGTCTTTTTTAGATTAAATGCTGCGACTATATTCATATCCTGGACATGTCCAGATTCAACAAGTCTACAGTACAGCCGGTGGAGCACCAAGCCGCTCATTACAACTTTTATTCACGCAGCTTTCCTTTGCTAAGACATGTGGATATTCATCAGAAGAAGCTTGATCTCATTCACCAACTGTCCGTTGGCCGACTGGTCCACTTCATCCTTCAGAAGTTTCGCTGCTACCCCTGTGCTGTCAGTTTCCAGGCACACCTTTTGGACCGACACCTCCTTCGCGAGAACAAGTGCCCTCCGGCAAAGCAAGTAAGTCAGCTCCTTCAGCATCGACAACGTAGGGAAAAAATGGCAGGCCCCAGCCGCGAATCTGCCATGATGGTCTCTGATGACCACGCCACGCCACCCGCACCGCTACCAGTGGACAACAAGAACGCCCCGTCTGCATTCACCTTACTCCAAGAACTCCAAGAAGGATCCGGAGGGAGCCACAGCTCCACGGTTTTAGCAGGCACGGCCTGCGCCAGGGTATGCAGACTGGCCACTCTTCGACCCCATCGATTGATCTTCTTACCACCGCTCGAGGGTTTTCAATTCACCCAGATTCCCGCGCATCATTTCTTGCTTGCCAAAGGTTGTAGATCATTCTCATCATAAGTGCAACCTGATCAGGTCCGTTCTTCCCAATCCAGTCCAGAAACCAATGCTTGAGCTCCTAGTGGTGCGGTGCAAAAGCATGTTGGGTGGGCACTCCATCTTAAAACCAGACCCTTCCTGCAATTCTTTCCACGCCATGGATGAGTGAGGACAACGACCAAAATCTGTCAATCAAACTCTCCTCCCTACCGCACACTAGACATACAACTCCGTCTTTGATATTCCTGTGTTTGAGTTCAGATCCAACAGCCAACCCGTTCTCAACTAATCTCCAGACATGTATTAAAGCGAACAGTTGAGCTAAAAAAAACTCCATCACAAAGAACAGAAGTTAACATGGTAACACATGAAAGAAGAACACCCCAGTATAATGGCATATCAGGTACTCACTGCAACAAAAAGGCTGAACTCTTGTTCCAGTGTGAGCCATGGTTTTGCAACAAAAATCCTGACCCATTGTTTCTCTGACGTGGTTCGCCCAATATGAGGATAAAAAGATTTTTCAATGGTATCAATCCTTGCGTAACACAGCACCATAAACTACCTACTGTTTTTCAGCTCCTGGTTCCACTATCATATTGTAACGGAACAAAGTATGATCCCAAGTCAATAGAGGTCTAACCGCTTCAGGTTTACTGCAACCAAACCAAACCACCAAGCTAAGCAATCTGTTATTAATGCAACAAAATCCACTACAAGGAAATAAAACGCCCACTATCCATCAGAACCATATCAGATATATATACAAAAGCTGAAACGACAGCTAAAAAATCCTGCAATGTTCAGATCCTATCTTCTCTTCCATCTTCTCCTCCATCATCACATTCGACCACCTTCTGCACAATGCAACCACTCCCCGTTAAACTCAACCCACACAGATTCTATTCTACAGGGTGTAGCCTGCAGACTACTTAGAACCCAACAAACATTGGAATATAGAGGGAATGGAATAACGCAAAATATGAGTTATTAGTTCATGTATAGTTTTATTCAAAATCTCAAGACTAAAATTAACTATCATTCAGTAACTGAAATATTACAATCAATTGACATCAAACAATGAATAAACTTAACTGGTGTTTTTGGTGCATACAAATTGAACAACATTTGATCAAGTTGCCAACAACGGAAGTGCAAGAAAACATTAAGTCAATCATAACCTCGAGAGAAAAACAGAAACTTAGCACAATTTAAATATACTTACAGCGACACAGGTCTACTTGAAGATGGCACAGATTGTTGTGACTATCTTATAAAGCTTGTCGGCCTTTTCACAAGTTCCTGCTAAGATCACAGCCCACTCATGACCCTTTGACGCCATGAAGCCACACCAAATGCTTAAACCTACGAGTGCTACCAGGGCAGACTTTCTGATGATATTGGAAACTTTCTTATCTCTCAGAAAATAAGCCTTCTGAATCATCAGAAACATGGCAACGATTGTTGCAATCTTCCGAGCCTCATCGGCATCAAGAACCAAATACTCTGAAAGAAACGACATGACAACATATTTAGATATGGACAGTAAATGTGCAAAACTTGAACACATCTAAATATATGTCATAAAAGACGTTATCCTTTATACAAATATGTCATAGCCCAACAGGCTGCAGCCAACAGTAAAATGTGATAACCAAGTCATGCACTGCCAAAGAGAAGATGGACATGCAGTAGTTTTAAGGACAGAACCCAAGGTACCCCAAAAAACTTTAGCATGCGAACAAACGAAAAACAAATGCGAGGCAGTTTCATTGCACCCACAAAATGAACATAGCTCAGAACCTTGCCACTGCCTTTTTATTCAAGTTATCACAGGTAAGAATAGCATTTTAAAACACTTGCCACAGGAAAATCTTAATCTTGAGGGGAATTCTCGCTTTCCAAATCCACTTGTTATTGGAATCAGCTAGGTATTTTTCCAAAAACTGATACATTGACTTTGTAGAAAACAAACTTATTGGCAATTAAACTCCACAAGACACCATCAGACACTCCAGGTCTATTCTATAGGACTGCTGCACCATGTCAGGAAGCAACCTCCTCCTAAAGGGAACAGCAAAATCACAGCCCAACATCTTTTCAAATGTCCAATCCTGAGCATAAAAAATATCATAATAGAAAAGTGTAACTTTCACACAGAGAGGTTTGGTCCAACCAAGGATCCATTCAAAATCTCACTATATTGCCATTATTCAGAACCAAATGACGCCATTTAAAATAAAACTCAACAGGGGGAATCTGATGCCCTTGGCTTAACAGACGCCACAGACTTATTTCTCAAATATATAGCTTTCACAATATCTTGTCAAATGCCATTTTGAGTTTCAAGTTTCCACCACCATTTAGTTAATAAAGCAATATTTTGTCTCCTCAGATCTTTTACCCCCAAACCCCTTTAACTCTTAGATCTGCACACTCTATTCCACTTAACCATATAATATTTCCAAGATGTTGCAGAATTAAAAAGCATGAACCCAACAGAGTTAACCTCCCACCAGATGTTGCAGAATCACACACCCAAGCATCCAATTTTTTAATGAACTTAGCGTCAAGGAAATCCCAATCAGCATTTTTAAAATTCTGAAAAGTAACCGGCATACCCAAATACGTAAGAGGAAGCTTGCCAACTTGACAATTAAAAAGTTCAGAGTAGAATTGAGCCACATTGTTATCACCTCCAATAATAAACAACTCACTTTTCAGAAAACTGATTTTAAAACCAGATATCATCTCAAACATATAGAGAAGAAGCTTCAGATTGACAGCTTTCTCTGGATCATGTTCAATGCATAGAACCATATACTGAAGAATGGCCACATTGTTATCACCATCTTGGTGAGCACTTCCCCAGCCAAGTTAAACATAAAAGAGGATTGCGCTCTAAAAATAAGGTCCAATCTCATCACTGATCCACTAACTGTCCCATTATAAAGAACTTGACGAATCCAATAACAAAACATAGGATTAAACCCTGTCACCCGAACAACAAAAATTCCCATGTTTACCAATTGTTATTACGATCAATGGCTGCAGCAAATAACAAGGGATCCTCATGTATCTATGTCAGTTAGGTCCGTAGCTATCGAGTATACAGGAACATGCCTAATTTCCATTTCAGATTCGTCAGCCACATCGGAACAGCAAGACTATAGGTGGTGGCACGCCATGCATTAGTTTCGTGTCCCCAAAAAGTAGCTAGAAATCATACCAGGATCAGTATGAGTAGCATCTGCAAGCCCATGGTCGGCCGCATCCTTGCTGCAGTTGCGCAGAACCCGGCTGCCCCTGCTTGTACCACCAGCACCTGCGTATGAACAAGTTAATTAGGAGGACCATTGAAGAGCAAATCTCCAGAATCCGACCCTCTATTTCAACCAATCGCATACCCAAGGTTGATTTTCCGCCGGTTGCGTGACCGAAGGTCATCGAGGAGCGCGGCGCGGCGGAGCAAGCGCAGGAAGAGGGGTAGTGGAGTGACGCGGCAGCATCTGCGTACGAACAAGTTAGGAGGACAAGGACAATTCAAGAGCAAATCTCCAGAATCCGACCTCTATTTCAACCAATCGCGTACCTGAGGTTGATTTTCCGCCGGTTGCGTGACCGAAGGTCATCGAGGAGCGCGGCGCGGCGGAGCAAGCGCGGGAAGAGGGGCAGTAGTGTAGCGCGGCAGCATCTGCGTACGAACAAGAGGCATATAAGCCTAAATCTCGACAAGGGTACCTACATATATACCAAATCCATACCGTAGGACGAGTTTGCCCCGGCGGCGCGAGCCACGGCCACCGAGGAGCGCGCCGCGGCGGAGCGAGCGCACGAAGCAGGGAGGTGGAGGCGCGCGGATGCGGAGGCGGGGGCGCGGAGGCCGAAGGAGATGGAGGAGGGCGTGGTCGTGGCTCCGGCGACGTAGGGCTCTCCAAGGACCGCCCGCAGCGTCGCAAGCAGCGCGATCCTACCGGCGATCGCCATCGTCGGCGGTGGCTTGCGGAGACGCGCAGCGAGCGAGCGAGCGAGCGTGCGTTGGTGTTGTGGGGTGGCCGGTGGGGGCGGGGCGGGGATGGGCAGTGTGCTGCTAGGGCCTTGCGGCCCACCTACCTATATGGGGTGGGGTGCTCCCAATCCCAGCCGGATTTCCAAAAAGTGGGCTCAGCCCGTGACACCTCGTGATCTTAACCCGATTCCTTTCACCCGTTTCGTGGGCTCGACTCGTTATGTCTTGCATCGTTGGTGCTCAGTTTGGTTCCTTTCTTTCGAATCCTATTTTGCCTAAAGTGTTTTTTTTTTGGCTCCCCATCTTCAATGCTTCCGTCATTTTAAAAAAGTTAAAAAATATTTTTACAAGTTACTAAGAAATTTGAAAATAATTTGAGGATTGTCAATGATACATCTCACAATATCATACAAAATCTTAACCCGAAATTCGTTTTATTTTGTGCTAGACAAAAAAAAAATGACAAAATCTGATATGTTTGAGAGATTTGAAAATGACTACTCAGATCTACACTTTTGTCATTTTTATGTAGATCAGAATATAAAGTATTTGAAGTTGATATCTTACACCCTTGTGGATACAACATTAACTATATACAGATTTATTTTTAGAATTTTTTGAAACTTAAAAATATGATTTTTTTTTTTTTTATAAAAAACAGGATCATTAGTGCCCATGGCACCAAATCTCCATCCCCTGTTTTGCTCTATCTATTTCACGTACGCAGTCATGCTTACGCCGGCGTAGAATGGGAATATCTGAGGCATTCTCTAGGATCCACCAGGGAAACCTATATCGCCGTATCTCTTTCTCTTGGCAGTGGAAGGACTCTCTTGCTTCATGAAGGTGCATGCTAATGCCGAAGAGATCAAGCGGGTTAAGGTTGCAGGTACGGTTCCTTCAGTTAATCATCTTTCATTCGCGGATGACATCCTGCTATTTTTTTTGGTGCTAGTGCACAAGAAGTTGGACGTGTTGGAGAAATCCTTCAAATCTGTTGCAATGCCTCGGGATAGAGAATTAACAAGGAAAATTCGTCAATTTTCTTTATTAAAGGAGTTGCAGAAAATGTGCGGGAAGATATCAAGGTAGTGCTTAAAGTCCCAAATGAATCTTTGTCACATAGATACATGGGTCTCCCATAAGATGTTGGCCGATCTATGAATGGATGTTCTAAATACTTGAAGGATAGGATCTGCAAAAGGGTTCAAGGATGGATGGAAATTCTTTTGACATCGGGAGGGAAGGAAGTTCTCATCAAGTCGGTTGCACAGGCTATCATAACTGAAAGACCAACGATGTCGCCTAGAAGGGGCTGAATAGGCGGTTTAAAAACTTTTACCTAGGGGGCTTGAACAAGTGCGGAATAAAACTAAGTTTTAATTGTCAACCACAAAGCCTACCTATAAACTAGGGTTTGCCTATGTGCACCAACAACATATGCTAAGTAAGATACGCAACAAGGTGATACCAATATATGAAACATCAAGCACGAAAGCTATCACAAAGTAAAGTATATAAGTAAAGGAGATCGGGTTGAGAAGTAACCGAGGCATGCGAAGACAACGATGTATCCCCAAGTTCTCACCCTTGCGGATGCTACTCTCCGTTGGTGCGGTGTGGAGGCACAAGGCACTCCAAATGCCAGAAAGGCCACATTATTCTCCTCGAGCCTTCCCACCAAAAGGGAAAACCTCGATCCACTAAGGGTTCCTTGAGGTGGTCACCAAAACCGTACAAGTTTGGGGAAATCTCCCAAGTAACAAGTTTGAGGCAAACGGCTACAAGGCTACAAAGGCTACAACGTGAGAAACAGCTACAAGGCCACAAAGGATACAACACCACAAAGGCAACAACGCCACAAAGGCAACAACTCCACAAAAGCTACCACACCACAAAGGCTACCATATGCCACTGTTGCCTGCCAAAACCCACCGGCGAGCAGTGGTTAAGCAACACGAAGAGCCGGGAGACTCCCAAGACTGCTAAGTGGGCCCTGGTGCCTCGCGTCGTCCCGCAAAGTTCCAAAGACACGTCCCGGCGGTTGTAAGGGCGTGCCACCTGACCTATACCCGATCGTGAAGGTGTTGGATTGCTTCAACTAGTCTCCCGCATGGTAGACACGTAAACATTAAATACGAGCCCGATCGGCTCTCGTGTTGCCTGTGGATCGGCTCAAAGAGCCGATCGCCCCATGGTTCACGTTGGATTTACGATGACATGGGGATCCTGCTTGATCAAAATAAAGCTAAACCAATCTACGACAGTTTAGGGTTTTCACCGCATAATCGGAACATCCTACGCGTAGTTGGGCCTAGCAGATACGAAAGATGATGGAAACTATCCCTAAAAGAGGCCTAAAAACCAACGTTAAGTCAATTCCCGGAACATCCCTTATAGGAACGGTGAAACAACACCTCACGCACTACCGGATCGTCCAACCCCAGCATAAGGCCTAATCATGCAGATATTAAACTAATCCTTGGAACAAGGAGCAACTATAACAGATCAGATCTACTAAGTAACGAACAAGCAAGGTGTCGCCCTTACACCTAGATAGGTGTAAGGGCAGCCTAGATGTCAAAGGACGGCATTGCTAAGCAAATATGCATAAGAAAAGCATCAATGCAAGCCCCAAAACATCTATGATAAATAGTGCTACTCGCCATCAACAACGCTTCAAAGACGAGTAACACAAGGTAACGAATAACGTATATCGCCTAGATCGCAAGATGCGATCTAGGCAGCATGATGCTTACCCGGAAGAAACCCTCGAAATAAGGGGTGGCGATGCGCCTGGTTTGTGTTTGTTGTGAACGTGATTGTCCTCCTTTCTCAATAACCCTAGATACATATTTATAGTCCGTAGACTGTTTAACGTGGGCATAAACCCAACCGTGTACGAGCTAGACTCTGTTTCTTAATCCTAACCGACACGTATACTACTATTATTTACAGATACACGGGCACGCTGGCCCAAATTCTAGCCCCAAGGCCGATTCAGAAACTCCTCTTAGATATAAATCTTCCAAGCCCATCTTCATCTCGGCCCAACTCCAATGCGGTCAAATTCTGGCGATAACACATGCCCCCCTGGTTTTGGCAATAGTAATTCCAAAACCACTCTGTTTTTCCTTTTCTTCGTCGTGTCAAATCGCGTAATGTAACCGCCACGGTATCCCTTCATCATGATACCTTGCCTTCTCAACTTCTCCGCATGATTTGACGGTTTTGGCACCACATCCTCGGGAACCGCTGCAACATTGAATCATCTCCACTATATCGCCTCTATTTTAACCGCATCCTGCAGTTCACTTCTTCATCCCCTTCGCATTAGCACTCCAAAAGCCCTCCTCTGCCACCATGTCTTCTTCCTCCTCTGCCTCGTTGGGTCTTTCCTCCCAGTCCTCCCCCTCCCGCGAGCCGACGCCGGAGTGGGACCCGGAGGAGGCCCACGAGGCCCACATTCGCCGCGCCATAGAAGACGGGGACGAGTCCAATCACGACTTCTCCGTCTGGTCTGAGGACGACAAGTCCTCGACCGACGGGGAAAGTGACCTCCGCTTCCTTGCCGACGGGGAAACGGAGGAGGAGAGCGATGACGATCGCTTCTCCTGGGACGACTTCACCTCCTCCTCCGAGGAGGAGGAGGACGACACCTCCTCCGATGAGCCGCCGGCCAAGCGCTTCTGCCCCTGGCCGGGGAACCTCAGCAACTTTGACAGCGACGACGACGCTGACGAGGAGGACGAGGACAACGAGGGCCCTGCCGGCGACCGCGGCAGCAGCGACGACGAGCCAGCCGGGAGTAGCGCCGACAGCAGCGACGACGGCGACGACGAGGGCAGCGACGGCCCATAGATAGGACCCTTAGCATAGGATCAGTAGTAGTAGATGGGGCAATGTATCCCCTGGTACTTCCTTTTGAGAGCAATCAGCTCCTTATGTAAGGAATCCCGTTATCAATGAAGAACTTCCTTTAATTTGATTTTGCCGATTTCCTTTAAGCTAATTTAGCCGATTTCCCCTCATACTGACTTTGCCGATTGTCAACTTGGTCAATGCTCAATGAGCCGATGGCAACGCATCGGTCCCTCACGATAAATTACGAGATAGGTCAATTTAGTCACCCCCTCACACGGTAACCTACAAACCTTGCTCAAATTCAGATCCCCAAATTTCTAATCGAACAGGTCCAGACGGCAGTCGCGCGGACCCTAGATCTTGGACACGCAAATCCAAACTCCGCAGCGAACCCAATGGCGGAATCATCCAACGCCAACGCCACGGTCTCTGGCCTAAAGGTAATCCTTAACCGCCCCAAGTCACCTGAGCGTAATATTAGATTTAACGGCAAAACTCCTGAATTAATGCCTGGTCTCATCATTAATTTTAGGTTTCAGACATTCTTCTGCCGCATCCTTCTCTTCCAAATTCCCTTTGCCTTGGTCCCCGTTCCACCGAAAATCCATCCAATTTGATTTCCCACGAGGCCAATAGGATTCCCTTCGTGAACCAAAACCTGGATCTAACCTCCTGGGCCGACTGCTTACGAGCCTGGCCTAACCCTCCCGAGGACCGGGTTTCTTGGTACAATAGAGTAGCCAAAACGGACCAAGCCAAATGGGAAACCACAGAATAGCCGATGCTCGTCTTTGTCATTGTCTCCCCTTGAGAAACATGAAAATCTCCTGAAAACCATCGGCTACTTTTGGTCCGACGCGCTAAATCGCTTTCATGTTTGGCCATGGCCCCATGACGCCAACCTTGCCGGACGTGGCCATGATCACCGGCCTAGACGTTTCATCCCCGCCCCCTCTCGTTTCATGCTGCCAAAGGTGCCATTCAAACTCTCCTCTAAGGAAGAGTGCACTAACTGGGGTGCCTATCTTAGACGCCACATGAAAACCAAGGGCCCTGTAACCGAGAAAGAACACACGGCTTTCCTGAACTTCTGGTTGGAGCATTTCATATTCTGTGGTCCTTCCCTCGCTCCCACCAAGAACTATCTCTCTTTGGCCTATGAACTTGCCAAAGGCACCCAACTTGGCATTGGCAAGTCAAGCTTCGGGAGAAGTCTATCGATACCTCCAACCGATGTCCGTCAAACTATTCTCTCAAAAGACAAGCTAAAACGGAGGCCCCTCGGTGGTTTATTCAGTTATGGGCTCAACCGTACTTCCGTAACCACATCCCTAACTTTCCACCTTTGGCTACCCGCACCTTTCCAAACACCAACGGAAGCCAATCCGCTGTACCAGCCTACGGCCAAGCCTTGTACAAGCCTTTCTAGGCAAAGCAACCGAACCCTAAGGAAGCATCAGGATGGTTCGTAACTTTTTACCAAGGCCTGGATGACCCTCTCTTCTTTCCTTATCAGAGTCCGAAAATTTTGAAACCCAGTCTCCTTCAGGTTAGACAGCTTTGCCGATGACGACAGCACTCGGCAGTTATATTCCATCATGATCCGTCCCTGCTTCCTCCCAGTTGGCATGAGCACCTCAAACAGGATCATAAAACCTGGTTATGAATCTTACCAGCCGGTTGTAGTAGGCCGACAATTCGGTCTTGGGCAGGTGTCTCCTCACCTCTTTCTCCATCATCTAACTGAGAGCAGGGCTGACTTGCCTGATGTTATCACCAGTCAAAGATGTTACTCCTTTTTTGATGCTCTAGTCATCCCAATCCCTCACAATCTATCCTTCATCTCTTCGACTGATGACTTTGAGATCTGGTGGACAATGTGGAAGACCCATGCCTTCAGGAGAGCCCTAGGACCGTTGCTGAAACAACTTGACGCTGAAGCTGATACTTCGCAACAGTGTACCACTTGCTCGCAAATTTCCTTGCGATAGTTTCCAGTGATGCTTTATAACCCTGCTCTGTTTCTTTGCAGCAACAAGATGGCCCAGAGCCTCTCAATGATGATGGATCCCCCTTCAAATTCCTCCCACCAGCCCCAGTGGTCCTCTTCTGCAAGAACTCACCACCTTTTAAAAAGGTTGTGATGCAGAGCCAGCCGATTCCAATAAAATCGGCTCCCAAGAGTAAAGACTCTTCAGGGCTAGCTGCCCCCCGAGCCTCAGTCAGGGCGAGATCAGCAGTGAGAAAAGTAGCTGCCAGGAAAACTTTGAAGGGCAAAAACCCTGCGCCAGCTCCGGAAAGCTTATATGTAAGCTATTCTATACCCCATCTTGTTCCATTCATCCTTCTAGGCTTTTATAGCATGTCAGTGTCCATTAATCCTGCTCTTGCAGACCTCTACTGAAGACAATACCAGCGAGGAGACGCAGTCCAGCCGACGAGGCTCAAGCTCGGGCACCTCCGAGGACACCACCACGCAAAAACAGCCAGATGTGCCACCATCGGCTTCCAAGAAAAGGTCAGCCCCTGAACCTGCTGCCCTTCAAGCTCCCATCAAAACAGGGCAAGGAAGCTTACGCACAAAGAGTCAATGTACCAAGAGGGCTCGGAAGGATCAGCAAACCCCTTCCTCAAACCAAGAAGCTTCAAATGTAACGGCTCTCCAACTCCTCCTAGCTTTGTTCTTGTGCTTTGCTGCCCAGATCGGCTCACCATCCTTTTTGCAGACTGATGAAACTTCCAGTGGGGATGTCGAGGAAGTTCTGATGCCCTCCACAACTCTGGAGGTAACAACCTCTAAAGGTGACATCGACCAAGTTGCCACCTTGGCCAAACCCCAGGCAGAGACGCCACAGCCGATTGCTTCGTCATCGGCTGTTCCCATGGTATGCTCCCTTTGTTGGGCTTGCCCTTACCCTGATCTGCAGACTTATGCTGCTTTTTGTTGTTTGTCAGGGCTGTGATCTCTCAGGCTTGCTGTCGTTCGACCCTGAATCTATCGAGCCGGCCCACTCCACAGCACGTGATGAACCGAGCCCGCCATTATCGCCGACCAACTCCAACGCCTCAAAGCTCTGCTTTTTTCACCCATTGAGACATTAGTCGAAAACTCTGAGGAGGTGAAGAACATTCTTGAAGAAATCCAGCCTCACGTCCCAGTGACGCTGCAGTTGAAGCTCTGGCCAGTCGTGACGTTGTCTGCCTTCAGGTCAAGGGTGCAGTTGGCTCGTCAGAGAATCGACTTACGCCACACCCAACTCCCGCTGAAAGCCGATATTGCAGACAAATGTCAACGGCTTAACGAGAAAAAGGCAGCTTTGGATGCCAAGACTGACACCTCTCACAAGATCGCTGAGCTTGAGATCTTGCGAAAGGAGCTGAAGGATCTCGAAGAAAAGGTGCGGGTCACCAAAGAGCTCATCTATGACAAGGAAGCTTCCATTGCTCGCTCCCAACGGAAGCGTAAGGCCCTGTGGCTGAACTGAAAACTGACTTGGCAGAGATACGTGCCTTGAACAAGCAACTGGTGACAGGCAAGGATGATGACGACAAGGCCGAGATCGCAGAGGTGGATCACGTCCGTGCTGGTGCACTCCGCGCCTTAGAAACTTTCCTTCAGTAGGGCCTGCGCATGTGGCAGTTTGTGCTTGTAATTCTAGAGTCGATGGCTGTGCATCGGCTTTTTATTCTAGAGTCGATGGCTGTACATCGGCTGTGCTTAAAACATTATATTTTTTCCGGCTGATCTACTTATGCATCAGCCCCGGTATTCCAATGTCCATCATCTTCGAGGAATATATCTTGAGCTGCTGGCCATTGACAGCCACTTCATACTTCGTAACCTCGTATCTTATCCGTTTAAGTGCCCCCCGAGCCGATTTTTCAAAGGGATTGAAGATATCGGCTCTTCAGGCATCCTTTCTTAGATCAACTAGATTTAGATGTGCGCCTTGGCGCACGACCCCGTAGAATTCGTATTTGTTTACGTTTTATATAACGATGATAAAAATTAAGTGAGAAAATGGTAATATGTTTTTTAGTTTTTCTTTCAAGAAAACGCAAGAGATTTTGCATTCGATTTTATTGAACAGGAAGAAAACATCAGGGGTACAACCTCCAGAAGGAGGAACACACACACGACACACACATACACGGTCATCCTCACCAAGCGACTACAACTTGGTAAGGAGGTGCCCTCGACTATAGACCATAACAACAATAGGCTCATGCTCGCATGCACGGCGTCCTCCACCAGCGGAGGGATGGGTGGAAGGATATTGGATCGGGGGTGCACTGTCGTGGCCCGTCCAAGCCCAGGTCGGGCCAGAGCGTTGCCGCCAACCTCTCGTGCAGTTGGCACCGCGCCACAACGCCTTTCACCGCTCTGAATCACCGTTGCCACTCCGCCTCGCCGAGGTCACGTGACCCAGAAGGTGATGCTTCTTCGCGCGAAGGAACCCTGCCAGGGTGCGCGCATGCCCTCACCGCCTTTGGCGGTCGGGCGCCACCAGCCAGGGATGCAAGTTCAGCGGTGGCTTTTTGCTTGGGTTTGGGGTGCCTCCGGAATCGCTCGCGCGAGCGACACTGGAGGTAGAGGAGCCAGGTCTCCGTTAGATCATTTCTGAGTTTTACAAAATTAAAATAATGCATATATGTCTGCCTCAACTTCTTGCGTTTCTCACATATACAAGCATGTATCTGTAAAAGCCGATTATATAATAGGGTCCTTTTCAAGAGAATCGTTAAGAAGCATGATACTTCACATTTGTAAAAAGCTAACCTAGATTGGACAAGCATTAGCCAGCATTGTGTGCCAACTGGAAATCCCTTCCTATCCTTTTGAACATCAGTAAAATTTAAACACACGAGCACCAGATCAAGTACAAAGAGATTGATGAGGAGAAAACCGATAGTGCTCTCTTGCTGCAAGCAAATTATATCAGGCAATAGAATATTACATCTTATGAAATCCAAATGAATATAATATCTAGGTCATTGTCACAAGAGAATGTCTCTTTCTATTACTTAGTATAAGAAAAAGTGGAATGATGGCCTGAAGGTAATCCAGCATCACGAACCACGTGGAATTTTATTTGAGACCCAAAGCCCTGGTGAGATATCCCAGGAAATTCGGATGGGTTGGGTGGCCACCACCTATACCAATCATGGAGCCATTGCTCGTTCTCATAATCCCCTGTCTCTACAAAGAAATCCATCATGCAACAGAAAAACTTCGAACTCCTGATTATAAAAGTGACATACGGCACAGGAAAAAAATGTTTTTCTTCACTGATCTATCGCAACTGAAGATAATGTGTGGTATGTAAATGAAATATAAAATACCAAATGGAGTGAGGAAAATAATCAGTACTGATACTGGGAGGAACTAAGCTAGTTCACCAACGAAATTAAACACTAAGAATGGATAGTAGGATGGCTCAAGTCCAATTCGTTTGTTAGTGAGATTGTCTATGGAGTAATAATGCACATGAGGAACGGAAATTCTAATCCTTGCAAAAAAAAAACAGAGCAGAGATATTATTTTGATTCATTCGGCTGCTGCATATAAACTCCAATTTCTACAAAAGGAAAAAAATAATAATGAAATTGAATCAACAAATAATAGCAGCTTGTGTGCCTATAATGTATCAGATAGCCAGGAACTTTGGCATCATACAACTTAAATATTTTTCTCTACACCAGAACAATAGTATCCCAAGATCTGCGGCTGCCGATGTTTAACCAGAGTTATCAATAATTGTGGAAAGTGTTTTAAGTGCAGGATAGGAACAGAAAATTATCACATATATAAAGTACTGTTTGGCTTTTGTTATGTACAATCTTACAGTGGTAATTAATAGCATGATCATGCACATCATCCGTAATCACTACCTCAACAATTACTGTACTTGTAAAAATATGTTTACTAATCGAATACATTGATGAGGCATATGCACCCAGTTGATCTTCCAAAATCTGGAACTATCAAGTGTGATATTAAATATCATTGGATAGATACTTACCTGGACCTGTAAAGTATAACCATAGTAAACAAAAGGATATCAGATTCATTCAAGGACACAATTATTCAACAATACAGAAAAGAAATACTAAATATATGGAATCTATGAATTTGCCAATCAGAGTAACAAAGATAGAAGTACTGGTGAAGGAGGAACTGAGAACGATGAATATGAAACAGCAATAGCTGGCATACTACATTTGTCTATAGTAAAGTTACTTGGCAAAGGAGCACAATTTAACTGACTACCAGCTTTGGTACATTTATGAGAATTTATATTCAAAATCGTCAAATTTCTTTGAGAGGTACCAACTTTTGTCGGAGGGGGGCAAGGTTTGCAGTTATCGGTCAGATCTGGAAACTCCACTGAGAAAAAGAAAACCCTGGGAGTGACTGAGACCAACCTCGCACGGCTTGTTGCTCCGTCTTTGTACTTCACCTTTTTCCCCGCATCTACATAATGGAATTAATTGCTTCGACGCCCGCACACAAATTATTTATCTGAATTAGGTCATACCAGAAGGACTCTGGATATCATGTACTGAGTAAATTGCAACAATCCAGAGCATAATTAATGCCATCTGAGTTAGGTCAAACCAGAAGGACCCTCCGCCGGTGTTGCTACGGCATTTTTCGCTATTGGTGCATTTTTTCCACATGATCTGTGCACCGGCTTCACCTAGGCTTTATACATTTGCCGATTGATCCTAGGAGCTGGAGCGTTGTCGCCTCGCTATTTCAGACAGGCATACAACAATTTGGTTTGAAAGCAAAATTATCTCATGCACATGATGTTATCCTGAAACAATACATTGAGCTGAACCGGTCTACATAACAACAACATCGATTTTGGGTGAATGTATTCACAACACACGATGGATTTAGATCAAAAGTGTATAGAACAATCAAAATGTAAGGGGAAATGAATTCAGATCTGTAAGCATAGGGATGCTAGAAAATTTCAGACAGGCATGATGTAATTTTGTTTGAAAATAAAATTAGCTTAGCTACATGAACCTTATCCTGCAAATGAAGACACTTAGCTGAATCAAAATATTGATTAGACCATGTAATGGGGGAGGAAAGTAGTTCATCACCTCTAGAGAATCATTGTAGAGAAGAGGCTGGAATGTAACACCGAGAGCTGCAAAGAACGAATCAAAAAATGAAGAATGTGAACATATTAATAGTCTGAGAAATTGCACAGGGCCATTCATATACAAAAATATCTAAAATCCATTAGTATTATATAGCAGATAATTTTTTCAATTCTCTAGAGCATGCAAAATAAACCTTTTGGGTTAGACCATATGTATATGTGGTGTAAAGGTAGAAAATTTGTCGGTGCACTCCAATTATCACATCAATGTTCTGTACAAAGTGCAAGCAAGTTCATCTTTTACATATAACTGAGAGCACACCTCTTGAGTAACAATTGGGCCATTATTTGAGGGCACAAAGCGATACCTCTTTTGATGTACAAATCTAGACTTCTAACATATACGCATGAAACCAGAAGGAAAGTAGCTATACTACACATAGGCGTGCACTGTCACATGATTTACATAAAGAAATTTGGCATGATAAAATATAGATTGTCTACTGCGTCCACTTAAGACTATAAAAAGAGAGATGCCTACAAAGAAAACGAAGAGGTGTCTGCAGAATAGTACAAATGGAGGTCTACTGTACACATTTTCTACTGCAAGAATAGCAAGTGATTTCAGATAGCTTCATTTCCCACCTCTTAAAGCCAATTCGATGGAATAGAGTGTAAGAACAGTGATCTTTTCTGTTAATACACACAAAATAATCTATCAGAGACAAAGCTAAGATGAGGCCGGAGATAAAACTAATTTTTTACCTGGCAAAACAACTGATTCAGCATAGTAATTTCAGACCTGATTTCTCAATCTTTTAACACCATACCTGAAAAAGGCAGCTTTGTTGCTAATTGTACAGGTCTGGCAGAAATAATGATAGTTTAACATACTCAAATTGAAGCAATAGCACTACAAACTTAGTTCCTAATTCAATGTAGGAACCAAAATATTCAGACATAAACGCAACTTTTGTTATTTATGCACTGATTACTGAAAATAAACCAGTGGGGATTCAACTAAAAGTCTGCAACGTATATGACATTTCAGCAAAACGCAACTATCATCAAACACTACATAAGGGACTCTAAACCTCTCAAAAAGGAAATATTAATATGCAAATATTTACTTAAGCATACCCCTCCATTTAACTCTACTTGTGCAACCTGAAAATGTTCAGGTCACTAAATAATAGGCAGTTGCAATGCTACATATTTCCACCCTTAATTCTGATTATTAATTTATTATTTGTCAACAATATATACAGTGATATCTCATCGTCTGAACATATTTTTATACAAAGGTTTGCTTCAGATGAGCATTACCTGTAACTTCGATGTGACCTCTCACCTCACACGGTAAAAATGTTCCCGGTAGAATGCTGAAAAGCGGAACAATATCCCTGTTGTCTGATATTATGGTTGTCCGCAATTTACCAAACCAGCAACAGCAATCAAGTTATTTATGTTCCTAAAAACATGATAAGAGGGGCATTTAAAATCTAAAAGGTAACATAATAAATTTTCACAGTGAAAGATAACTCTAGTACTGAACTAAAATATTACAATGGACACTGAAAATAAATTCTCTAGAGATCTTACCATGTTGGCTTATGAAATGAGACTGGAAAAACATTATAAATTATATATATGCAAACCATATTAGTAGATATTTTCTTTACATTTAAACTATAGTACAAACAAGAAATGAGACCGGAAGCGATGTAGTACACACAAGATAATAATTTAAAATATATTTCAGTGTTTTAATGTATACAATGGTTTAAAACTGAAAGTGCATGAACTCAAAAGCTACCGATATATACATGAAACAGGGAAGTGCTTAGGGATACTTTCAGGAGATGATTTTGAATGGTCGAACTGAAGGTTGCGATGGTCTGCATCATGTTTATTTTTTAGAGGTGACATAAAATAATTCTTGAACCATAACTATGAAGGATGCATTTTAAACCATCAGTAATACCATTGGCAGAACACATCCTTTAAAAGTCCAATTCTAATAAAACATACAATTAATAGAAATAAATAGGAGATCTGCAACACTGTAAACTGAAAAAAATGGTGAGGTCCACCAGGCGGTAACCTGAATGCTAATATCTTTCAAAGTGAAATAACATAAATGCAAACAATATTAATGTTAAACAAATAAGTCATCTATAAGTTCCGTTTGAGCAAGAAAACTCTAAAAAAATGGATGCAAGAAGATCAACTAAAAACAGAGAGAAGAACTCTCACATAGGATCAGATGAAGCAAACATAATTAATTAAAAAATCTGATCGTACATTGGAGCATGCGCATTTTCCAAGAATAAAATGTCTTTAAGCTTCCCCTTTGTTTATTTATGGATCAATGTAAGATAAAACAGCAATAGAAATTCATAAATATAGACATAAGAAGAAATAACCAAAGTGGAAAAGAGAAGAAAAGGAAGAATCTCACCTAAGCTAATTGCTTCGCATGGTGTGAGTCATCCTCCAGCAACACCTAAGAAACAGTGAATGCCATGGGGCTTGCCTGCGGTCAGTGTTGGACCTCAGCCTGCGATATTGGACTCACATCATATTATATTCTTCTTACCGAGGAGAACAGGAAACTAAAGCGGTCAGTGTTTTTTGGTTAGGCATATTTTTTCCATCCTAATCCTCATATTGTTCTTACTGAAGTAGGCATAACACAATCTAAAGCTAAAAGGTGTCTACTATATTATTCCTAATCAGATTTAAACCTAAATCTGAACCTAAACCTAGCAAACATTTGCACAGTAGAAAATGAAATTTAAGCAGCAAACTAAAGCCACAAATAACTATTTTAAGTTTATTACATCCGATGAAATGGTATAATAATTCTTAAAGGCAAACAATCATTGATTTATTCTCTACTTTCTTTTGCTAAAAGGTGGAAGATAGAAAAATCAAGAATAGGTGGTGTGAAGAAAGCCTAAATTACACACTATATGAGAAACGAAACAAAGCATGTGGCTGCTCCTTAAGGGACAAAAGTAAGGAAAATAAATTATGAACTGAAGACCTTTGCATGAAGGAGCAGCCACACCAAACTTGCCGCTCCAGCCTCTTATGCGGCAAGCCGCCTCCATGCTCTTCCTTCCTAAGCCAAATTGATATTGGGAAACCAACAAAAATTTCAGTAGTTGACTAATAGCATAATCATGGGATGTTGGATAATCAGAGATTCTAGCCCACAGAGATTTAAGATGGTAATGGTAAATTTTCTCTAAAATATAAAAAAATAAACAAACCGGAATTACTACCCTCATCATAAGTGGATCTCTAGCCATGTTTTCTGACGTTAGGCATGAACATCAACATGAGAAACAACAATTAAGTCTCCTCTTATTCCTCACACACCCTCTCTTCTGCATTACACCCATTCATCTCTGCATAGGAAGTCGTAGAAATTACAATAGGGGCCTTTGGCATACAAAAATAGCTTGTCAATTTAATGAAACCGATGCTTTCCTATGCAGATGCCACCTCTTATCATATCCACTGTCATGTTTTAAGTCTAGACTTATAGAACTGCGGTAAATGGGATATCGAGAGAGAAAATAGTATAGAAAGGAACTAAAAGGTCCATTACTAAATGGTACCAGGATGCAGATTTTCATAAGAGAATGTTGTAATCACTGATACACAATGCGCCGAATCTACCTATTCCAAATTTTTATTATTTAGAGTTGCAGATTTATGAAAGACCAAGTTCTTCATATTATCAATATTTTAGCCAAAAAACAACAATGGACATTGTCAATACACAAAAAAGGATACTTCTGTGGTCGGCTCACCTCGGCTCACCACGGTACAGCGGCCACAAAGTAGGAGATCACATCTTTCATGGTCGTGTCCAGCGTTATATTTTGTCAGGAATGATTTATCTGTATAGCAATAATAGTTTGTATAGGCAAGCCACATAATCGACATAGTATATTGTACATGCAAGGGACTCTTGTAGCTAAATTTCAGGAAATGAAGAGGCTACCTGAGGACACAGACAATCTGTTCAAAATCAACAGCTTCCTTGCAGCGTCCTTTCCTAACCAATCACACAACAATTTCACCAAATTTGCTCATGAGGAAGAACATTATCCAGAGAGAGTGAGAGGAACCTGGGAATGCTTCCAGGTCGCGTGGCCCCGGCGACCTCGCCGTGTCGCCCGTGCCTTTGCCGGTCCTCTGTCCGTCCTCCACGGCAGCGGCCCATCCTCCTAGTATAGTTGCATGATGTCAATGCAGTTGTATGATGTAATGTGATCTTGCAAGGCAGGCGGATAAAACAACATATTGGTAGCAAATACATACCAAAAACATTTCGCACACTTGTAGCAGCTAATATTGTTACTATGTCATTTGGTTCAACAAGGGAGAAAGCCAGCGAGGGTAAAATGAGTTGACAGTTGACATCAACAAGCACAATAGCGCAGCAGCGCATAGTTTCAACTTTCTTTCTTTTTATTTACCTTGTGAATATCCCCAGTTATACACATGTGACACCTCACAGGAAGACAAGGACCATATGACTGAATCACCACAAATTTATTTTGGTCTAGTCTTCAAAATGCCCAGCCATCAATAATAGGTTAATATAGAGGGGGCGGACAAACAATGTTACTTCTAGTGTTGGTGCAGCAGATGCAACAATATGCAAAAATAACATCTCTAAAAATGGAACGAACAGAACTCACTTAACACAGACAAATTTCTCTCGTCACCATCAAATGAACAGAAAACTTCCTCGTCAGCTAATCTTGGGTTAGCTCCAATGATGATGCCCAACACCAATTAACCTATGAGACAAATAAATACACATATAATAAATGATGATGCACCTTCTCATTGTAGATAGATAAATAAGAATTCATGAGGTAAATATGAATTAGAAACTTCATGAATGGCATAAATACACATGTTGCAGAATTATGGAGGCTAGAGATGTACCAAACCTGTTTTTTTTAGCGGCGGAGAAAAATTCAGAAGAAGAAAAAATACTAAGCATGAACACCTGCCTGGAGTTCCTTCGAACACCTCATAGGCATAGATCAAAAATAATCTGCAGGGACAAAAAAAACAGAAGTTATATAGTAGATGAAATCAAAGAGAGGAGGTGAGGAGTCAAATCAGGAAGGAAAAGGAGTGTGGGTACTCTGTCCTTCTTTCACAGAGCAAGCCGCATACATAGTTGACTCTATTTACTTATGCAATAGGAAAATCTGCGTTAATTTAGTAACATTCACGACCAGAAGCTTTTGATTCAAATAGCTGCTAAATTCTGGCGGTTACCTAAGCTGAGGTGACTCGTCCCAATCTAAGATGCAGATGCACACGGGGCTACTCGAACAGATCGGCTGGAAATCGTGGGGCGGGAGGAAGAACTGGCCTGGGGAGGGTTGTAGTAGCGGAGGATCTCGAGTTGGTTGCCGTCGCGCGGGGAGCGGCCGTCGGCGGCCATGACTCTGTAGACGGGCTGGTTCTAGCGCGTCGACCGCGCCTCTTCATCCTGTTCGACCAGATCGAGCGGTGGTGGCTCGATGCGGCCGACGCTGCTTCCTCCGCCGCTGCTCGCGCACCTCCGTGCCATCGCGCCCGAATCGTGGCCGCCGCCCCGACCACCGTCGCTTGTCGCGCGGCTCCGCACACCCGCATCCGGCTCGTGGTCGTGGCCCTGACCACCGCCGCTGCTCGCGCGCCTTCGAGCGACTGCGTCGATGCGCGCCCTCCCCGCTGGCCTCCTCGTGGGTGGCGGTGGCGGGGCGGGGGCGGGGCGCGAGGCGGGGCGGGGCAGGTGCGGGGCAGGGGCGTGGGCGACGGCTAGGGTTTTTTTCACCCTGGGGCTCGCTTTTATATGAGCCGTGGTGAAATACCAAAAATACCCCTGCGGGTTGAGATCCACTGCCAGATGCCAACGCGTACCGACAGAGATCCCAGCCACGGTGGCTGACGTGCGGGTCCGGCAAAGGTGGGGCTCACATGCAGCCAGACGCGGGTAACAATCGGCTATTGCATGGGGTTAGCTAGTGAGGGGAGGGTCCAAAACGAACGGCTGAGATGCACAGATGAAGTGATCTGACGGCCGAGAAGCTCAAAACGCTGTGAGAGCCCCATGGGGGTGCAACAATTATACCTTTAGACTAGATTTTGATGTGCGCCTTGGCGCACGACCCCGTGTGACTCGTGTAAAATATGAAAATGATCATCATCTACATAGGTAGCCCATTGTCACAATATATGGTAGCTTTTCTCAAGACAACTAATTTCATAGAACAAAATTTTAGAACAATTCAAACTCTTGTTCTGAGGAAGAATAAAGGTCAATACATAATAGGAGGTCACTTCGGCATATGAGGAAGAGCACTTGCTAATATCAAGAACAATAAAACATTTGGAGCAGACTTTCTAGTATTGTGGCCAATTATTACGGCAGCAAGGAGATGAGGTCCCTGCTCTAGTTCTGAAATCCCTCGCAACCGGTCACAATCTCGGCCACCTGGTGCACCTCCGTAGCCTGTGCACACGGCCGCGAGCCCAAAGCATGTCCTCCTATAACTCCTACACTCCAAACAACAGCACGCTCACGCTCACGCCCACCGCTGCAATACCCTGTTGAACAATATGTAGTAGGCACCATCATTAAACTTTCAAAGTTCAATAAAGACTTAAAGAACACAGCCTTTTTAGGCCACTGATATTTTAATCCATTCAAAAGTTATAAGAATCAATAACATCCAGAATTGCAGACAACTTCCTATCTAACTGATTTCAACATTCACAGACCTGTTTAACTTTAAGATCTGGAGACACATGTCTCAATCTAAGGCATACATCTCAGATGTTAATGGTACTGTTGTAATAGCAAGCAATATCGAAATGTTAGAAAGCATTTCAGTGAAATCAGAGAAGAAAGAATTAAGTCAAGCACATAATGAAGACCATTAGCTTATCCCCGACCTGTATAGAAGAGAACTGTCAAGAAGATGGGCAAAGTTCCTAACAAACATTCCTTGGAATCAGTCAACACTCCCCATGCAGCAACAACTATCAGTAGTACCAAGCAGGGTGAACCCTCGAACAGTATTCTCAATATATACCAGAAGATAAAAATCATACCTTTTCTTCAAGGAAAAAAAAACTATCAGACAAGTAGAACAAATATGTAACAAATACAGATAAGTATCAAACAAACTAACTTAGAACCAGCTGAACAATATGCAAGGCTACCTACAAATCTAAAAATAACTATCCACACATATTGGTGAAATGATCAATGATCGTGAGAAGATTTAGATGTGCGCCTTGGCGCACGGGCCCGTGGAGCTCGTCCTGTTGATTTTGTATGTCAACGATAAAATTTAGCTGCCAATGTGATAATACATTTGCTGGGTTTTACAAAACTATGTTGTTAGGATGAAATTAGGTTAAAGCATAGAGAACTACAAACGGAGTACCGAACACATATACATATAACCAGTGAAATAGGGGAAGATTTAAACTCTGATGCCTGCATAATATTTATCCACACTTTCTCTAACGCCCCATATAGGGCATGTCACAAATGGCGTAACGGAAATACCAGGTCTGCAACACCATTCATATTTATGGGAGCCGGTTTACACTTCTGAAGTTTAACCTTAGACTCATCCTGCAAAAAAAACAAGACAATAAGTTTAACAAAAAAGCATAGAGACAAAGGATGAAACACGTCTGTTTTTTACACAAGCGTATTTTTTTAAATGCGTGATAAAGAAGAAACTCTATCAATACATATGCAATTAAAGTATTTGTCTAGATTGTAGCGCCATTCTTAAGCGCGTATCACCGTCGTTGCCAAAAATGAGTGAAAAAAAGTTGAACAACAATATTTTAGAAGAAATTTCTAATTCTAGAAGCACAGCAGATCCTCCTTGGATCTGAGGCCTTGACCTGCAGGCCCTTACCCATTTTGTTCCCAAGTAGAGATAGCGTCTTAAGTCTTAGCTCTTCTAGAAGTAGCGTCACATGAAGCTGGTTTGATCTGAAAACAAAACTGGCATAAGCTATATATGAGTTATAATTAGTTAATACGGTGAAGAAATCAAATAATTTAGGGTGCCTCACACACATGAAGCAACTCACTTGTCCCAGGATTCCTCCATTCGATTGAAGAAAGGTAATGCATGGTATCATATTTAATTTTCAGCTAGAATTTCATCTATAGCCGAAAATATCATCCATCATATGTTTTATACACAAATAAAAAGATCAACTCAAACTGTGAAGAATATTTGTAATGAAGAAATTCGTTTTCTACTACGTGGATCTACTCCTTACACCACTGCGATAGAAAAACGGAGACATCTCCATGTAAGTTATGCTACATTGTGCAATATCTTTGTATCATTATATATTAATTTCTGCAATAAACAGTAGCAACTAATAGATGATGGTTATACCATGCTTGGTATGCATACCTGATATAAACCCAATATCAGTACCCTTTTATCTTGTTTACTTCACTTCTTTTACGATGGAGTAGACACCCTACCAAGTAGTGCCAACCTGAGAAAAAGCAAAGACAAAAATGGGAACATGCTGTTTACATGGTTACAGAAGTTGTCTGATAAGTGATAAGAAAGAGCATATACCATTTTGTTTTGCAATTTTTCTTCTAAATCACTCCTCACTTGAATAGAGCAACAATGATCTGCTACACTTAGTTTTGTAAGGTGCCATTACCATAGCCTTTGAATTAATAGGAACCAAAAACTCCTTGCCATATCACACAAAGCATCAAATGAATGCATCTGGGAGGTGCATGGTTTTTCACAACCCTTAGCACTTTTCTCTGATGCTAAAGTTTCATAGGATAGTTTTTAATTGTTTTAGACTAATTCCTAGATAGCATATAGCATTCCGCAACATGCATACCTTGCTGAACAATAACCATGTTGTTGCCCATATCATTGGCCATTGCTCCAAGTCCAAGCGCTTAAGTACTAATATAAAAACCAGCCTGAACAATCTTTAAATAGAATTTCCATGAGAATGTTACCAATATACTCTGGCTTGAGTGCTGGTGACCTGTGCATCCACAAGAAATACATCCCAGCTTCAGCAAATCCTGAACTATGGCGGTGAAACAAACAAACTTTACACATAAATTTCTGAAATAAATATTGGGCTGCAAGGGAATCATTGCCTGATGCAGTTGATCAAGAGATGAACAAATGAAGGCATGGCAAAATTTTACCTACCAATTTGGGCCGATGCATGCCGTGGACTCGCCACAATGCTGCATGCGGGCTAAACGGCGTAAGGCGGCGCTGATCTCGGCGACAACAACATCAACGACATGATTCGGGCGCTGTTTCCGGCAATGGCTGCGCCGGCGTTTACTGTGTGAGACATCGCTGCCTCCTGTCGACGTGACAAAGGTACAACTCTCATCTCGCACCTCACCTAAAATGTTTAATAACAATCCATGAAAGGCCAAGAGTGGGCAAATTTCAAAGAAAATGCAAACTAATTATAGGAATATATCAAAGTGCACACCTAAAGCTTTGTAGCATCTACACAATTTTTTGAACAACTACAATTAAGTTTTTAAGCTGGATAATTATCTATCTAAACCACGAGAGTGCAGCATGTCCTAAATACAATTAAATGTTAGAAGGGGTTGTGGCTTCAGATCCTTCTCTTTATCTAAATAATACAAAATCTAGGGGACCAGTTCTGATATCCTCAAAAACAACACGGACTCTTCTCTTTAGTTCTTACCCTGAACGTAGCAAAGAAAGAATCACTCGTATGGCAAAAACTTAAATATACACTATAAGGGAAATTAAAATAACCATGCTTCTGGTCCTAATAAGGGAGAAATATGATGCGTCTAGTCTCTGCCTTGTTCTCAAGGCTAAAATCCATTACGAAACAACATTTGGCTAAAATAAGTAATATCATTTGATGTTTCGCTGAACTATTGCACAAAAGATTGCATCTAGATATCTAAAGGAAGCTTCAAGTCTGATTCCGCTAGAAGCTAAAAAACACAAGTACCTAAATCTAATTATTTGAGTACCAAGGAATTTGCAGTAGCAATGATGCCAATTCTAGAATATCTTTTGGTTACATTCTCTCATCACAACAGTAAATTGTAAGATGCAACTATTTTTTGGAAAATGGTGAGACCATACATCCTATGTGATCGAGGTCTTCGTTTCTCCCGAGTTCCGATTTCTCCTTGGTATCCAAAAATATCTCAAACTAAGGTGCATATGACACATGCAGCCGATTGCCAAGAAATACATGATCATCCAATTTAATCTTTGCAACGCTCACAGCTGAAATCAACATGAAACAAAAAGGAAATTTCTCATGTGAATTCACACGATAGCAACTTCAACAGATTGGAGCCTCTGCACAAAGTCAGATATAAATACATATGCGTTGAATAAGTACAAACGAGAAAATGATTATACATCAGTCAACACCATATCAGTGGAAAATAAAAGATCCAAATTTGTTGGAGAATAGTCTAATTACTGTCCATATCAGATTACCAAATAAAGTAGTAAGTCATAGATCTCAATCCTAATGTTGTACGGCAAATGGCCACCATGTAAACTAAGTTCTGCTGCATCAGGTTACCTTGTTCATTGATTTGGATTGTTGTGAACTGGTGCCTTCTTTGAAGATGTTGATTTACATCATCTTGCAGAAATATTAATTTTGGTGGGGGGAAAAGGGAGATGACTCAATCAAGTGCTGAAGATAAAAAAAAAACGACGGCTCACAGCTGCCTTCTTCTCATCCTCCTATCAAGTGCCAAGGAACAGAAAACAGGGTAAGGGAAGAGGACCATGGGACAGGCCACGGTTGCAAGGGATGCGAGAGAGGAACCTGGGTGTAGGAGATCTAGATCAACCGCCACTTGCTGCTCGTCCACCTCCGGCCCAGCGCTGCACCTCGCCGCTGGTCCACCTCCATCCAGCAACTCTCTAGGAGTAGGCCACGAGGAGGAGGGATCAGCAGATCGGCGATGGAGGCACGCCGGCGGAGCCTCCTCCATGTCACTCGCCGTCGCCGCCGCAGCCGCTGCCGCCGCGCAGGCACACGCTTGCCTCCGTCGTTTCCAGCCGCGCGCCGCCGCCGCCGTCGCCAGGCACCGCGCCGCCGCTGCCGTCTCTGTGCGCGCGCTCGCGGCCGCCGTCTCCCGTGCGCGTGCTCGCGCTTGCCGCCGTCGCCAGGCGCGCCCTTCGCCGTCTTCAGGCACGCGCTCGGCTTCGTCCCCGGGCGCGTGGTCGGCGCCGCCGCCGCTGCCCTGTTCTCCTCGGTTGGGGATAGGGCGTGGAAATGAGGGGATTGGGGAGCAGCCTCACGACGCACGTCGCCGCCGTCTCCAGCACGAGCGTATCCAGCACGTCGCCGCCGTCTCCAGCACGAGCGACGACGACGGGGTGGCGGCGCGAGCGACTGGGAGGAGACGAAGCAGCGGGGGCAATGGGGCGTGCGAGGCCTGGGATTGCGGAGGAGGAACCGGGCGACGGGATTGGGATAGGGCACGACGCCGCCAACGCCGGGCCGGATGGGCTTCATTGACCCGTGGATAAAAAGCGGGTCGCGCGAGGGCCTCGTTTCCTACTACTCCACCAGTGAAAAATAGACGGCCAAGATTCACCTGCTGGTAAGATCCGATGGCCCACAGGCTCAAAACGCTGTGAGGCCCCCTATGGGGGGCATCATATACAACGTTAGATGCTGAACACAGGCAAAATGCATGTTGAGGATAATTTTGGCCGATTGCTAGAATCGGCCTCCTTTTTCATCGCAATGCCCAATGAGGGTCTACAACTTCTTGGTGCTTCAGTATGGCTACGTGACGCGCTTGAGATAAGATTACTACTTTTTATTTTTTGGGGCCGATCGCATGGATCGGCCTTGCCATGTACACCTACTGATTTAGATCTTGCTACTTGATACGTCTCCGACGTATCGATAATTTCTTATGTTCCATGCCACATTATTGATGTTATCTACATGTTTTATGCACACTTTATGTCATATTCGTGCATTTTCTGGAACTAACCTATTAACAAGATGCCGAAGTGCCAGTTCCTGTTTTCTGCTGTTTTTGGTTTCAGAAATCCTAGTAACGAAATATTCTCGGAATCGGACGAAATCAACGCCCAGGTTCCTATTTTGCCCGGAAGCATCCAGAACACCCGAGAGCCGCCAGAGGGAAGCCCTGGGGGCCCCACACTACACCCTGGCGCGGCCAGAGGGGGGGCCGCGCCGCCCTATGGTGTGGTGGCCCCAGGCCCCCTCCGAGGCTGCCCTTCCGCCTATTTAAAGCCTCCGTCGCGAAAACCCTATTACGTTCGACGAAACCCACAGAAACCTTCCAGAGCCGCCGCCATCGCGAAGCCAAGATCTGGGGGACAGGAGTCTCTGTTCCGGCACGCCGCCGGAACGGGGAAGTGCCCCCGGAAGGCTTCTCCATCAACACCGCTGCCATCTCCACCGCCATCTTCATCACCACTGCTGCTCCCATGAGGAGGGAGTAGTTCTCCATCGAGGCTCGGGGCTGTACCGGTAGCTATGTGGTTCATCTCTCTCCTATGTGCTTCAATACAATAATCTCATGAGCTGCCTTACATGATTGAGATTCATATGATGATGCTTGTAATCTAGATGTCGTTATGCTAGTCAAGTGAATTTTACTCATGTGATCTCCGGAGACTCCTTGTCCCACGTGTGTAAAGGTGACAGCAGTGTGCACCGTGTGGGTCTCTTAGGCTATATTTCACGTAATACTTATTCACTGTTATGAATGGCATATTGAAGTGCTTATTTATATATCTTTATGATTGCAATGTGTTTTGTATCACAATTTATCTATGTGCTACTCTAGTGATGTTATTAAAGTAGTTTTATTCCTCCCGCACGGTGTAATGGTGACAAAGATGTGCATCCGTGTTAGTACTTGGTTTATGCTATGATTATGATCTCTTGTAGATTATGAAGTTAACTATTGCTATGATAGTATTGATGTGTATTATTCCTCCTACATAGCATGAAGGTGACAGTGTGCATGCTATGTTAGTACTCGGTTTAGTCGAATTGATCTTTCATGCACTCTAAGGTTATTTAAATATGAACATTGAATTGTGGAGCTTGTTAACTCCGGCATTGAGGGTTCGTGTAATCCTACGCAATGTGTTCATCATCCAACAAGAGTGTAGAGTATGCATTTATCTATTCTGTTATGTGATCAATGTTGAGAGTGTCCACTAGTGAAAGTGTAATCCCTAGGCCTTGTTCCTAAATACTGCTATCGCTGCTTGTTTCATCTGCTTTACCTGCGTTACTACTGCTGCAATACTACCACCATCAACTACACGCCAGCAAGCTATTTTCTGGCACCGTTGCTACTGCTCATACTTATTCATACCACCTGTATTTCACTATCTCTTCACCGAACTAGTACACCTATTAGGTGTGTTGGGGACACAAGAGACTTCTTGCTTTGTGGTTGCAGGGTTGCATGAGAGGGATATCTTTGACCTCTTCCTCCCTGAGTTCGATAAACCTTGGGTGATCCACTTAAGGGAAAACTTGCTGCTGTTCTACAAACCTCTGCTCTTGGAGGCTCAACACTGTCTACAGGAAAAGGAGGAGGGGGGCGTAGACATCAAGCTATTTTCTGGCGCCGTTGCCGGGGAGGAAAGGTAAAAGGTAGTCACACTCCGGATCTCGGCTACTAAGCTATTTTCGCCGTTGTAAGTACTCAAAGCTATTTCCTTTAGATCCTGCAATTGCATCTTTTTGTTTCTTGTTTACACTAGTTTGGCATAATGGACAAGAATGAGCTTCTATTTCTATTTCCTGATTTAAAACATGGATTGTTTGATGCGAAAATTAAAAAACCTATGGAATCTTATTTGCATGCTGGTAGTAATATTAGTATGAACGCTTTGAACACCATTGTTGATAATAATATAGAAAGTTCTAAGCTTGGGGAAGCTGGTTTTCATGATCTTTTTATTCCCCCAAGCATTGAGGAGAAAATTTACTTTGATGATACTTTGCCTCCTATTTATGATAATGATATTGGTCTTTTAGTACCACCTGTTATAGAGGATAAATTTGATTATGATTACAATATGCCTCCTATATTTGATAATGAGAATAATAATGATAGCTACTTTGTTGAATTTGCTCCCACTACAACTAATAAAATTGATTATGCTTATGTGGAGAGTAATGATACTTTTATGCATGTGAATAAGAATGCTTTATGTGATACTTATATTGTTGAGTTTGTTCATGATGCCTCTGAAAATTATTATGAGAGAGGAAAATATGGTTGTAGAAATTTTCATGTTACTAAAATGCCTCTCTATGTGCTGAAATTTTTGAAGCTACACTTGTTTTATCTTCCTGATCTTGTCATTTTGCTCTTCATGAATTTATTTGTGTACAAGGTTCCTTTTCATAGGAAGCATGTTAGACTTAAATGTGTTTTGGATTTGCTTCTTGATGCTCTCTTTTGCTTCAAATACTATTTCTTGCGAGTGCATCATTAAAACTGCTGAGCCCATCTTAATGGCTATAAAGAAAGAACTTCTTGGGAGATAACCCATGTGTTATTTTGCTACAGTACTTTGTTTTATATTTGTGTCTTGGAAGTTGTTTACTACTGTAGCAACCTCTCCTTATCTTAGTTTTGTGTTTTGTTGTGCCAAGTAAAGTCTTTGATAGTAAAGTCAATACTAGATTTGGATTACTGCGCAGAAACTGTTTTCTTGCTGTCACGAATCTGGGCCTAATTCTCTGTAGGTAACTCAGAAAATTATGCCAATTTACGTGAGTGATCCTCAGATATGTACGCAACTTTCATTCAATTTTAGCATTTTCATCTGAGCAAGTCTGGTGCCATTTTAAAATTTGTCTTTACGGACTGTTCTGTTTTGACAGATTCTGCCTTTTATTTTGCATTGCCTCTTTTGCTATGTGGGATGGATTTCTTTGTTCCATTAACTTCCAGTAGCTTTGGGCAATGTCCAGAAGTGTTAAGAATGATTGTGTCACCTCTGAACATGTGGATTTTTGATTATGCACTAACCCTCTAATGAGTTTGTTTCGAGTTTGGTGTGGAGGAAGTTTTCAAGGGTCAAGAGAGGAGGATGATATATTATGATCAAGGAGAGTGAAAGCTCTAAGCTTGGGGATGCCCCGGTGGTTCACCCCTGCATATTCTAAGAAGACTCAAGCGTCTAAGCTTGGGGATGCCCAAGGCATCCCCTTCTTCATCGACAACATTATCAGGTTCCTCCCCTGAAACTATATTTTTATTCCGTCACATCTTATGTGCTTTGCTTGGAGCGTCGGTTTGTTTTTGTTTTTGTTTTTGCTTGAATAAATGGATCCTAGCATTCACTGTATGGGAGAGAGACACGCTCCGCTGTAGCATATGGACAAGTATGTCCTTAGGCTTTACTCATAGTATTCATGGCGAAGTTTCTTCTTTGTTAAATTGTTATATGGTTGGAATTGGAAAATGATACATGTAGTAATTGCTATAAATGTCTTGGGTAATGTGATACTTGGAAATTGTTGTGCTCATGTTTAAGCTCTTGCATCATATACTTTGCACCCATTAATGAAGAAATACATAGAGCATGCTTAAATTTGGTTTGCATATTTGGTCTCTCTAAAGTCTAGATAATTTCTAGTATTGAGTTTTGAACAACAAGGAAGACGGTGTAGATTCTTATAATGTTTACAATATGTCTTTTATGTGAGTTTTGCTGCACCGGTTCATCCTTGTGTTTGTTTCAAATAGCCTTGCTAGCCTAAACCTTGTATCGAGAGGGAATACTTCTCATGCATCCAAAATACTTGAGCCAACCACTATGCCATTTGTGTCCACCATACCTACCTACTACATGGTATTTCTCCGCCATTCCAAAGTAAATTGCTTGAGTGCTACCTTTAAATTTCCATCATTCACCTTTGCAATATATAGCTCATGGGACAAATAGCTTAAAAACTATTGTGGTATTGAATATGTACTTATGCACTTTATCTCTTATTAAGTTGCTTGTTGTGCGATAACCATGTTTCTGGGGACGCCATCAACTATTCTTTGTTGAATATCATGTGAGTTACTATGCATGTTCGTCTTGTCTGAAGTAAGAGAGATCTACCACCTTATGGTTAAGCATGCATATTGTTAGAGAAGAACATTGGGCCGCTAACTAAAGCCATGATCCATGGTGGAAGTTTCAGTTTTGGACAAAATCCTCAATCTCATATGAGAAAATTATTAATTGTTGTTACATGCTTATGCATAAAAGAGGAGTCCATTATCTGTTGTCTATGTTGTCCCGGTATGGATGTCTAAGTTGAGAATAATCAATAGCGAGAAATCCAATGCGAGCTTTCTCCTTAGACCTTTGTACAGGCGGCATAGAGGTACCCCTTTGTGACACTTGGTTAAAACATGTGCATTGCGATGATCCGGTAGTCCAAGCTAATTAGGACAAGGTGCGGGCACTATTAGTATACTATGCATGAGGCTTGCAACTTGTAAGATATAATTTACATGATACATATGCTTTATTACTACTGTTGACAAAATTGTTTCATGTTTTCAAAATCAAAGCTCTAGCACAAATATAGCAATCGATGCTTTTCCTCTATGGAGGACCATTCTCTTACTTTCATTGTTGAGTCAGTTCACCTATTTCTCTCCACCTCAAGAAGCAAACACTTGTGTGAACTGTGCATTGATTCCTACATATTTGCATATTGCACTTATTATATTACTCTATGTTGACAATATCCATGAGATATACATGTTATAAGTTGAAAGCACCGCTGAAACTTAATCTTCCTTTATGTTGCTTCAATGCCTTTACTTTGAATTATTGCTTTATGAGTTAACTCTTATGCAAGACTTATTGATGCTTGTCTTGAAGTGCTATTCATGAAAAGTCTTTGCTATATGATTCACTTGTTTACTCATGTCATATACATTGTTTTGATCGCTGCATTCACTACATATGCTTTACAAATAGTATGATCAAGGTTATGATGGCATGTCACTCCAGAAATTATCTTTGTTATCGCTTTTACTCGCTCGGACGAGCGTAACTAAGCTTGGGGATGCTGATACGTCTCCGACGTATCGATAATTTCTTATGTTCCATGCCACATTATTGATGTTATCTACATGTTTTATGCACACTTTATGTCATATTCGTGCATTTTCTGGAACTAACCTATTAACAAGATGCCGAAGTGCCAGTTCCTATTTTCTGCTGTTTTTGGTTTCAGAAATCCTAGTAACGAAATATTCTCGGAATCGGACGAAATCAACGCCCAGGTTCCTATTTTGCCCGGAAGCATCCAGAACACCCGAGAGCCGCCAGAGGGAAGCCCTGGGGGCCCCACACTACACCCTTGCGCGGCCAGAGGGGGGGCGCGCCGCCCTATGGTGTGGTGGCCCCAGGCCCCCTCCGAGGCTGCCCTTCCGCCTATTTAAAGCCTCCGTCGCGAAAACCCTATTACGTTCGACGAAACCCACAGAAACCTTCCAGAGCCGCCGCCATCGCGAAGCCAAGATCTGGGGGACAGGAGTCTCTGTTCCGGCACGCCGCCGGAACGGGGAAGTGCCCCCGGAAGGCTTCTCCATCAACACCGCTGCCATCTCCACCGCCATCTTCATCACCGCTGCTGCTCCCATGAGGAGGGAGTAGTTCTCCATCGAGGCTCGGGGCTGTACCGGTAGCTATGTGGTTCATCTCTCTCCTATGTGCTTCAATACAATAATCTCATGAGCTGCCTTACATGATTGAGATTCATATGATGATGCTTGTAATCTAGATGTCGTTATGCTAGTCAAGTGAATTTTACTCATGTGATCTCCGGAGACTCCTTGTCCCACGTGTGTAAAGGTGACAGTGTGTGCACCGTGTGGGTCTCTTAGGCTATATTTCACAGAATACTTATTCACTGTTATGAATGGCATAGTGAAGTGCTTATTTATATCTCTTTATGATTGCAATGTGTTTTGTATCACAATTTATCTATGTGCTACTCTAGTGATGTTATTAAAGTAGTTTTATTCCTCCTGCACGGTGTAATGGTGACAGTGTGTGCATCCGTGTTAGTACTTGGTTTATGCTATGATTATGATCTCTTGTAGATTATGAAGTTAACTATTGCTATGATAGTATTGATGTGTATTATTCCTCCTACATAGCATGAAGGTGACAGTGTGCATGCTATGTTAGTACTCGGTTTAGTCGAATTGATCTTTCATGCACTCTAAGGTTATTTAAATATGAACATTGAATTGTGGAGCTTGTTAACTCCGGCATTGAGGGTTCGTGTAATCCTATGCAATGTGTTCATCATCCAACAAGAGTGTAGAGTATGCATTTATCTATTCTGTTATGTGATCAATGTTGAGAGTGTCCACTAGTGAAAGTGTAATCCCTAGGCCTTGTTCCTAAATATCGCTTATCGCTGCTTGTTTACATCGTTTTCATCACATTACTACTGCTGCAATACTACCACCATCAACTACACGCCAGCAAGCTATTTTCTGGCACCGTTGCTACTGTTCATACTTATTCATACCACCTGTATTTCACTATCTCTTCGCCGAACTAGTACACCTATTAGGTGTGTTGGGGACACAAGAGACTTCTTGCTTTGTGGTTGCAGGGTTGCATGAGAGGGATATCTTTGACCTCTTCCTCCCTGAGTTCGATAAACCTTGGGTGATCCACTTAAGGGAAAACTTGCTGCTGTTCTACAAACCTCTGCTCTTGGAGGCCCAACACTGTCTACAGGAAAAGGAGGGGGGCGTAGACATCACTACTCTGTCAGGCCGGTGGATAAGACCAGCCTCACCCCATTTTTTGAAGCTTCGATGCGTTCACAACCGTCCAAACTGATTCCAGAGAGCGGCTCTTGGCCGTTCGCATCCCAAATATTCATGGCAGCTAGTGAGATCTCGATTGAGTCATCTGCCTGAACAACCTCCACTTCATCTCCATCCCACTGTATGATGCATTGGTGCATCGTGGATGGGATGCAACAATTAGCGTGAATCCAATCCCTTCCTAACAGGACAGCGTAATTGCTTTTGCTGTCGACGATGAAGAACGAGGTAGGTATGGTTTTTCGGCCCACGGTCAGGTCTACATTCAGAACACCTTTTGCTTCTGATGCTTGGCCGTTGAAATCGCTTAACGTGACGTTGGTCTTGATCAGATCGTCATTGGAGTGTCCCAAACGTCGTAGCATGGAATACGGCATTATGTTGACTGCCGCCCCCATGTCAACCAACATCTTGCTGACAGGCTGCCCATCGATATAACCTTTTAGGTATAGAGCTTTCAAATGCCTGTAGCTCCTCTCTCGTGGCTTCTCAAAGATCACTGGCCGTGGACCACAGTCGAATTGAGCCACCGATACTTCCTCGTCCTTTGGAGCACAAAACTCTGACGGGAGTATGAACACCATGTTTGTATCAGTCGATGCCTCTGCATCGGCTTTTGTCTGTTTGGGGCGCCACATTTTCTTTGGCGGGCGCGTCTCCGTCTCCAGCGTTTGCTGAATTTTCACGGCCAGGTCGGGCCGTGCCTTCCTCAATGTGTACAGGTACTGAGCCTCGGCTTCCTCTAGGTTTCGTAGCCGTTTGATACGTCTCCGATGTATCGATAATTTCTTATGTTCCATGCCACATTATTGATGTTATCTACATGTTTTATGCACACTTTATGTCATATTCGTGCATTTTCTGGAACTAACCTATTAACAAGATGCCGAAGTGCCAGTTGCTGTTTTATGCTGTTTTTGGTTTCAGAAATCCTAGTAACGAAATATTCTCGGAATTGGACGAAATCAACGCCCAGGGTCCTATTTTGCCACGAAGCTTCCAGAAGACCGAAGAGGAGACGAAATGGGGCCACGAGGTGGCCAAACCCTAGGGCGGCGCGGCCCCCCCCTTGGCCGCGCCGACCTGTGGTGTGGGGCCCTCGTGCCCCCTCCTGACTTGCCCTTCCGCCTACTTAAAGCCTCCGTTGCGAAACCCCCAGTACCGAGAGCCACGATACGGAAAACCTTACTGAGACGCCGCCGCCGCCAATCCCATCTCGGGGGATTCAGGAGATCGCCTCCGGCACCCTGCCGGAGAGGGGATTCATCTCCCGGAGGACTCTACGCCGCCATGGTCGCCTCCGGAGTGATGTGTGAGTAGTCTACCCCTGGACTATGGGTCCATAGCTGTAGCTAGATGGTTGTCTTCTCCCCATTGTGCTTCATTATCGGATCTTGTGAGCTGCCTAACATGATCAAGATCATCTATCTGTAATTCTATATGTTGCCTTTGTTGGGATCCGATGAATAGAGAATACTTGTTATGTTGATTATCAAACTTATGTCTATGTGTTGTTTATAATCTTGCATGCTCTCCGTTACTAGTAGATGCTCTGGCCAAGTAGATGCTTGTAACTCCAAGAGGGAGTATTTATGCTCGATAGTGGGTTCATGCCTCCATTGATATCTGGGACAAAGGATGAAAGTTCTAAGGTTGTGGATGTGCTGTTACCACTAGGGATAAAACATTGGTGCTATGTTCAAGGATGTAGTTACTGATTACATTACGCGCAATACTTAATGCAATTGTCTGTTGTTAGCAACTTAATACTGGAGGGGGTTCGGATGATAACCTGAAGGTGGACTTTTTAGGCATAGATGCATGCTGGATAGCGGTCTATGTACTTTGTCGTAATGCCCAATTAAATCTCACTATACTCATCATAATATGTATGTGCATGGTCATGCCCTCTTTATTTGTCAATTGCCCAACTGTAATTTGTTCACCCAACATGTTGTTTATCTTATGGGAGAGACACCTCTAGTGAACTGTGGACCCCGGTCCAATTCTCTATACTGAAATACAATCTATCGCAATATCGTTTCTACTGTTTTACGCAAACAATCATCATCCACACTATACATCTAATCCTTTGTTACAGCAAGCCGGTGAGATTGACAACCTCATCAAGCTTCGTTGGGGCAAAGTACTTTGGTTGTGTTGTGCAGGTTCCACGTTGGCGCCGGAATCTCTGGTGTTGCGCCGCACTACATCCCGCCGCCATCAACCTTCAACATGCTTCTTGGCTCCTACTGGTTCGATAAACCTTGGTTTCATACTGAGGGAAAACTTGCCGCTATACGCATCACACCTTCCTCTTGGGGTTCCCAACGGACGCGTGTTGTACGCGTATCAAGCACTTTTTCTGGCGCCGTTGCCGGGGAGATCAAGACACGCTGCAAGGGGAGTCTCCACTTCCCAATCTCTTTACTTTGTTTTTGTCTTGCTTAGTTTTATTTACTACTTTGTTTGCTGCACTAAATCAAAATACAAAAAAAATTAGTTACTTGCACTTACTTTATCTAGTTTGCTTTATTTACTGTCTTGCTCTCTACATTAAAAATACAAAAAAAAAATTAGTTACTTTTGTTACCATGTCTAGCTCTGAACCTGTTACTTCTTCGCCTGAAGAATTAGTCTTCACTTTTAAACAAGGGGATGAGGAGAGTTTTAAGGATGCTTGGTCTAGAATTTTTACTTCTTATCGTAAAACTGAACCTCAAATGACTCTAAGTTTGCTCCTTAGTAATTTTTATTTTGGTCTTATGATTCGTTATAGATATGCTTTGGATGCTTTAGTGGGAGGAGATTTCCTTCATTGCAATGGGGATCAAGCTTTTAATGCCATAAAGAAGTTGGTTGCATCACATGATTCAGCTAATAACTTTGATTCAGCCCTCACTAGCATTTATAATAGATTAAACAATCTCGAGATAAGTACATCTCGCTTGGATGACAACTATTGCCATGTTCGTAATCGTCTTGAACAAGTTTTAATGAACTCTAAACTTTCATTATGGGATCCTACTGTTAAAATTGTTATCGGTAATCGAACTCTTCGTGCCAACTGTGATATTATGTCTGAATTTTGCCTTATACCTGAGAGCATTTATAAATCTTTGAAACTTTGGGGAGTCGATGAAGGAGGAGAAGAAATAACTCTCATTGATAACTCTGTTATAATTCCTAAGGGAATAGCCGCAGGTGTGCATACAACCATTCTTGGAAGAACAATATCCATTGATTATCTTGTTATTGAATGTGCAGGGACAGGAAAAATCACACTCGGAAGATCCCTGCTGAAACTATTGGGAGCAGTAATTGATGTGGGAGAAGGCACCCTGGAATTCACCTCTACACCGGGGGGGGGGGGGGAATCATATATTTCCTAAATCAAAGGGAAAGAAAAACAATAAGAAAGGTAAGGGAAAAGCCCAAGGTAAGGATGACACACCATCTCTTGATAATACTTGATACACACTTTCTGCGCCTAGCTGAAAGGCATTAAAGAAAAGCGCTTATGGGAGACAACCCATGTTTTTACCTACAGTACTTTGTTTTTATTTTGTGTCTTGGAAGTTGTTTACTACTGTAGCAACCTCTCCTTATCTTAGTTTTGTGTTTTGTTGTGCCAAGTAAAGTCGTTGATAGAAAAGTTCATACTAGATTTGGATTACTGCGCAGTTTCAGATTTCTTTGCTGTCACGAATCTGGGCTAAATTCTCTGTAGGTAACTCAGAAAAATATGCCAATTTACGTGAGTGATCCTCAGATATGTACGCAACTTTCATTCAATTTGGGTATTTTCATTTGAGCAAGTCTGGTGCCATTTTAAAATTCGTCAATACGAACTGTTCTGTTTTGACAGATTCTGCCTTCTATTTCGCATTGCCTCTTTTGCTATGTTGGACGAATTGCTTTGATCCATTAATGTCCAGTAGCTTTATGCAATGGCCAGAAGTGTTAAGAATGATTATGTCACCTCTGAACATGTTAATTTTTATTGTGCACTAACCCTCTAATGAGTTGTTTCGAGTTTGGTGTGAAGGAAGTTTTCAAGGATCAAGAGAGGAGTATGATGCAACATGATCAAGGAGAGTGAAAGCTCTAAGCTTGGGGATGCCCCGGTGGTTCACCCCTGCATATATCAAGAAGACTCAAGCGTCTAAGCTTGGGGATGCCCAAGGAATCCCCTTCTTCATCGACAACATTATCAGGTTCCTCCCCATAAAAATATATTTTTATTCCATCACATCTTATGTGCTTTGCTTGGAGCGTCGGTTTGTTTTTGTTTTTGTTTTGTTTGAATAAAATGGATCCTAGCATTCACTTTATGGGAGAGAGACATGCTCCGCTGTAGCATATGGACAAGTATGTCCTTAGTTTCTACTCATAGTATTCATGGCGAAGTTTCTTCTTCGTTAAATTGTTATATGGTTGGAATTGGAAAATGATACATGTAGTAATTGCTATAAATGTCTTGGATAATGTGATACTTGGCAATTGTTGTGCCCATGTTTAAGCTCTTGCATCATATGCTTTGCACCCATTAATGAAGAAATACAAAGAGCATGCTAAAATTTGGGTTGCATATTTGGTCTCTCTAAGGTCTAGATAATTTCTAGTATTGAGTTTGAACAACAAGGAAGACGGTGTAGAGTCTTATAATGTTTTCAATATGTCTTTTATGTGAGTTTTGCTGCACCCGTTCATCCTTGTGTTTGTTTCAAATAAGCCTTGCTAGCCTAAACCTTGTATCGAGAGGGAATACTTCTCATGCATCCAAAATACTTGAGCCAACCACTATGCCATTTGTGTCCACCATACCTACCTACTACATGGTATTTCTCCGCCATTCCAAAGTAAATTGCTTGAGTGCTACCTTTAAAATTCCATCATTCGCCTTACAATATATAGCTCATGGGACAAATAGCTTAAAAACTATTGTGGTATTGAATATGTACTTATGCACTTTATCTCTTATTAAGTTGCTTGTTGTGCGATAACCATGTTTCTGGGGACGCCATCAACTATTCTTTGTTGAATATCATGTGAGTTACTATGCATGTTCGTCTTGTCTGAAGTAAGAGAGATCTACCACCTTATGGTTAAGCATGCATATTGTTAGAGAAGAACATTGGGCCGCTAACTAAAGCCATGATCCATGGTGGAAGTTTCAGTTTTGGACAAAATCCTCAATCTCATATGAGAAAATTATTAATTGTTGTTACATGCTTATGCATAAAAGAGGAGTCCATTATCTGTTGTCTATGTTGTCCCGGTATGGATGTCTAAGTTGAGAATAATCAATAGCGAGAAATCCAATGCGAGCTTTCTCCTTAGACCTTTGTACATGCGGCATAGAGGTACCCCATTGTGACACTTGGTTAAAACATGTGCATTGTGATGATCCGGTAGTCCAAGCTAATTAGGACAAGGTGCGGGCACTATTAGTATACTATGCATGAGGCTTGCAACTTGTAAGATATAATTTACATGATACATATGCTTTATTACTACCGTTGACAAAATTGTTTCATGTTTTCAAAATCAAAGCTCTAGCACAAATATAGCAATCGATGCTTTTCCTCTATGAGGACCATTCTTTTACTTTCATTGTTGAGTCAGTTCACCTATTTCTCTCCACCTCAAGAAGCAAACACTTGTGTGAACTGTGCATTGATTCCTACATATTTGCATATTGCACTTATTATATTACTCTATGTTGACAATATCCATGAGATATACATGTTACAAGTTGAAAGCAACCGCTGAAACTTAATCTTCCTTTGTGTTGCTTCAACACCTTTACTTTGAATTATTGCTTTATGAGTTAACTCTTATGCAAGACTTATTGATGCTTGTCTTGAAGTGCTATTCATGAAAAGTCTTTGCTATATGATTCACTTGTTTACTCATGTCATATACATTGTTTTGATCGCTGCATTCACTACATATGCTTTACAAATAGTATGATCAAGGTTATGATGGCATGTCACTCCAGTAAATTATACGTGTTATCGTTTTACCTCGCTCGGACGAGCAGAACTAAGCTTGGGGATGCTGATACGTCTCCGACGTATCCATAATTTCTTATGTTCCATGCCACATTATTGATGTTATCTACATGTTTTATGCACACTTTATGTCATATTCGTGCATTTTCTGGAACTAACCTATTAACAAGATGCCGAAGTGCCAGTTGCTGTTTTCTGCTGTTTTTGGTTTCAGAAATCCTAGTAACGAAATATTCTCAGAATTGGATGAAATCAACGCCCAGGGTCCTATTTTGCCACGAAGCTTCCAGAAGACCGAAGAGGAGACGAAGTGGGGCCACGAGGTGGCCAAACCCTAGGGCGGCGCGGCCCCCCCTTGGCCGCGCCGACCTGTGGTGTGGGGCCCTCGTGCCCCCTCCTGACTTGCCCTTCCGCCTACTTAAAGCCTCCGTCGCGAAACCCCCAGTACCGAGAGCCACGATACGGAAAACCTTCCAGAGACGCCGCCGCCGCCAATCCCATCTCGGGGGATTCAGGAGATCGCCTCCGGCACCCTGCCGGAGAGGGGATTCATCTCCCGGAGGACTCTACGCCGCCATGGTCGCCTCCGGATTGATGTGTGAGTAGTCTACCCCTGGACTATGGGTCCATAGCTGTAGCTAGATGGTTGTCTTCTCCCCATTGTGCTTCATTGTCGGATCTTGTGAGCTGCCTAACATGATCAAGATCATCTATCTGTAATTGTATATGTTGCGTTTGTTGGGATCCGATGAATAGAGAATACTTGTTATGTTGATTATCAAAGTTATGTCTATGTGTTGTTTATAATCTTGCATGCTCTCCGTTACTAGTAGATGCTCTGGCCAAGTAGATGCTTGTAACTCCAAGAGGGAGTATTTATGCTCGATAGTGGGTTCATGCCTCCATTGATATCTCGGGACAAGGATGTGAGAAAGTTCTAAGGTTGTGGATGTGCTGTTGCCACTAGGGATAAAACATTGGTGCTATGTTCAAGGATGTAGTTACTGATTACATTACGCGCAATACTTAATGCAATTGTCTGTTGTTAGCAACTTAATACTGGAGGGGGTTCGGATGATAACCTGAAGGTGGACTTTTTAGGCATAGATGCATGCTGGATGGCGGTCTATGTACTTTGTCGTAATGCCCAATTAAATCTCACTATACTCATCATAATATGTATGTGCATGGTCATGCCCTCTTTATTTGTCAATTGCCCAACTGTAATTTGTTCACCCAACATGCTGTTTATCTTATGGGAGAGACACCTCTAGTGAACTGTGGACCCCGGTCCAATTCTCTATACTGAAATACAATCTACTGCAATACTGTTCTACTGTTTTCTGCAAACAATCATCATCCACACTATACATCTAATCCTTTGTTACAGCAAGCCGGTGAGATTGACAACCTCACTGTTTCGTTGGGGCAAAATAGTTTGGTTGTGTTGTGCAGGTTCCACGTTGGCGCCGGAATCTCTGGTGTTGCGCCGCACTACATCCCGCCGCCATCAACCTTCAACGTGCTTCTTGGCTCCTACTGGTTCGATAAACCTTGGTTTCATACTGAGGGAAAACTTGCCACTATACGCATCACACCTTCCTCTTGGGGTTCCCGTGGACGCGTGTTGTACGCGTATCACCGTTGCACCCTACGCTTCTGAGAATGGCTGAGTCCATCAGGGCACCATCTTGGCCGGTGGTACCTATCTTCTTCTTCATCTGACTCGTCAAAGTCTTCATCTTGAGATGACGCAGCTCGTTTGTTCTGAGGTGGGAGAGGCCCTAGACGCTTGAACACTGAAACTTCATTTGTTCCCTTCCTCTGCTGTCTACATTCTGGGCAGTTCTCGATTGTAGGCAATCGGCTCATTCCTGAGTCCCAGCAGTGTTTAAAGAAAGGACAGTTCCAATGCCTATCCAAGTCTTCTTGCTCTCTTGACTTCCCTCTAGCGTGACACTCGTACCCTTCATCGTCTCTATCATATCGACGATACCTTCCCGTCATCCGCATCGACCGACGATATCTTTCGTCATCCACGTCGTAGCGCCGACGTCGGTCATACTGCTGCTCATATTTGTTAAGGAGGTGCGCGGAGAGTGGTCGTTGATACCGCACGCTTCTCACTGATGCGTGTAGTTGACACGTCCGTTGGGAACCCCAAGAGGAAGGTGTGATGCGCACAACGGCAAGTTTCCCTCAGTAAGAAACCAAGGTTTAATCGAACCAAAGAGGAGTCAAGAAGCACGTTGAAGGTTGATGGCGGCGGGATGTAGTGCGGCGCAACACCAGAGATTCCGGCGCCAACGTGGAACCTGCACAACACAACCAAAGTACTTTGCCCCAACGAAACAGTGAGGTTGTCAATCTCACCGGCTTGCTGTAACAAAGGATTAACCGTATTGTGTGGAAGATGATTGTTTGCAGAAAACAGTAAAACAAGTATTGCAAAGAGATTGTATGCGATGTAAAGAATAGGACCGGGGTCCACAGCTCACCGTGAGGTGTCTCTCCCATAAGATAAAAGAATGTTGGGTGAACAAATTACAGTCGGGCAATTGACAAATAGAGAGGGCATAACAATGCACATACATGACATGATAAATATAGTGAGATTTAATTGGGCATTACGACAAAGTACATAGACCGCTATCCAGCATGCATCTATGCCTAAAAAGTCCACCTTCAAAGTTATCATCCGAACCCTTCCAAAGATTAAGTTGCAAAACAACAGACAATTGCATTAAGTATGGTGCGTAATGTAATCAATAACTACATCCTTAGACATAGCATCAATGTTTTATCCCTAGTGGCAACAAGACATCCACAACCTTAGAACTTTCTCACTCGTCCTGCATTCAATGGAGGCATGAACCCACTATCGAGCATAAATACTCCCTCTTGGAGTTAAAAGCAAAAACTTGGCCAGAGCCTCTACTAATAACGGAGAGCATGCAAGATCATAAACAACACATAGGTAATAACTTGATAATTAACATAACATAGTATTCTCTATCCATCGGATCCCGACAAACACAACATATAGTATTACAGATAGATGATCTTGATCATGTTAGGCAGCTCACAAGATCCAACAATGAAGCACAATGAGGAGAAGACAACCATCTAGCTTCTGCTATGGACCCATAGTCCAGGGGTGAACTACTCACTCATCACTCCGGAGGCGACCATGGCGGTGAAGAGTCCTCCGGAGATGAATCCCCTCTCCGGCAGGTGCCGGAGGAGATCTCCGTAATCCCCCGAGATGGGATTGGCGGCGGCGGCGTCTCGCAAGGTTTTCCGTATCGTGGCTCTCGCACCGGGGTTTCGCGATGGAGGCTATTTGTAGGCGGAAGGGCAGGTCAGGGGGCCACACGAGAGGCCCACACTATAGGTCGGTGCGGCCAAGGCCTGGGCCGCGCCGCCCTATGGTCTGGCCACCTCGTGGCCCCACTTCGTCTCCTCTTCGGTCTTCTGGAAGCTTCGTGGCAAAATAGGACCCTGGGCGTTGATTTCGTCCAATTCCGAGAATATTTATTTACTAGGATTTCTGAAACCAAAAACAGCAGTAAAACAAAGAATCGGCTCTTCGCATCTTGTTAATAGGTTAGTTCCAGAAAATGCACGAATATGACATAAAGTGTGCATAAAACATGTAGATATCATCAATAATGTGGCATGGAACACAAGAAATTATCGATACGTCGGAGACGTATCAGCATCCCCAAGCTTAGTTCTGCTCGTCAGGCAGGTAAAACGATAACAAAGATAATTTCTCGGAGTGACATGCCATCATAACCTTGATCATACTATTTGTAAACATATGTAATGAATGCAGTGATCAAAACAATGGTAATGACATGAGTAAACAAGTGAATCATAAAGCAAAGACTTTTCATGAATAGTACTTCAAGACAAGCATCAATAAGTCTTGCATAAGAGTTAACTCATAAAGCAATAATTCAAAGTAAAGGCATTGAAGCAACACAAAGGAAGATTAAGTTTCAGCGGTTGCTTTCAACTTGTAACATGTATATCTCATGGATAATTGTCAACATAGAGTAATATAATAAGTGCAATATGCAAGTATGTAGGAATCAATGCACAGTTCACACAAGCGTTTGCTTCTTGAGGTGGAGAGAGATAGGTGAACTGACTCAACATAAAAGTAAAAAGAACGGTCCTTCAAAGAGTAAAGCATCGATTGCTATATTTGTGCTAGAGCTTTTATTTTGAAAACATGAAACAATTTTGTCAACGGTAGTAATAAAGCATATGAGTTATGTAAATTATATCTTACAAGTTGCAAGCCTCATGCATAGTATGCTAATAGTGCCCGCACCTTGTCCTAATTAGCTTGGACTACCGGATCATCTCAATACACAGGTTTTAACCAAGTGTCACAATGGGGTACCTCCATGCCGCCTGTACAAAGGTCTAAGGAGAAAGCTCGCATTTTGGATTTCTCGCTTTTGATTATTCTCAACTTAGACATCCATACCGGGACAACATGGACAACAGATAATGGACTCCTCTTTAATGCATAAGCATGTGGCAACAATTATTATTCTCATATGAGATTGAGGATATATGTCCAAAACTGAAACTTCCACCATGAATCATGGCTTTAGTTAGCGGCCCAATGTTCTTCTCTAACAATATGTATGCTCCAACCATTAAGGTGGTAGATCTCTCTTACTTCAGACAAGACGGACATGCATAGCAACTCACATGATATTCAACAAAGAATAGTTGATGGCGTCCCCAGAAACATGGTTATCGCACAACAAGCAACTTAATAAGAGATAAAGTGCATAAGTACATATTCAATACCACAATAGTTTTTAAGCTATTTGTCCCATGAGCTATATATTGCAAAGGTGAATGATGGAATTTTAAAGGTAGCACTCAAGCAATTTACTTTGGAATGGCGGAGAAATACCATGTAGTAGGTAGGTATGGTGGACACAAATGGCATAGTGGTTGGCTCAAGTATTTTGGATGCATGAGAAGTATTCCCTCTCGATACAAGGTTTAGGCTAGCAAGGCTATTTGAAACAAACACAAGGATGAACCGGTGCAGCAAAACTCACATAAAAGACATATTGTAAACATTATAAGAATCTACACCGTCTTCCTTGTTGTTCAAAACTCAATACTAGAAATTATCTAGACTTTAGAGAGACCAAATATGCAAACCAAATTTAAGCATGCTCTATGTATTTCTTCATTAATGGGTGCAAAGTATATGATGCAAGAGCTTAAACATGAGCACAACAATTTCCAAGTATCACATTACCCAAGACATTTATAGCAATTACTACATGTATCATTTTCCAATTCCAACCATATAACAATTTAACAAAGAAGAAACTTCGCCATGAATACTATGAGTAAAGCCTAAGGACATACTTGTCCATATGCTACAGCGGAGCGTGTCTCTCTCCCATACAGTGAATGCTAGGATCCATTTATTCAAGCAAAAACAAAAACAAAAACAAACCGACGCTCCAAGCAAAGCACATAAGATGTGACGGAATAAAAATATAGTTTCAGGGAGGAACCTGATAATGTTGTCGATGAAGAAGGGGATGCCTTGGGCATCCCCAAGCTTAGACGCTTGAGTCTTCTTAGAATATGCAGGGGTGAACCACCGGGCATCCCCAAGCTTAGAGCTTTCACTCTCCTTGATCATATTGCATCATACTCCTCTCTTGATCCTTGAAAACTTCCTCCACACCAAACTCGAAACAACTCATAGAGGGTTAGTGGACAATAAAAATTAACATGTTCAGAGGTGACACAATCATTCTTAACACTTCTGGACATTGCATAAAGCTACTGGACATTAATGGATCAAAGAAATTCATCCAACATAGCAAAAGAGGCAATGCGAAATAAAAGGCAGAATCTGTCAAAATAGAACAGTCAGTAAAGATGGATTTTATTGAGGCACCAGACTTGCTCAAATGAAAATGCCCAAATTGAATGAAATTTGCGTACATATCTGAGGATCACGCACGTAAATTGGCTTAATTTTCTGTAACATCCCAAGTTTCAACAACAATAAACAAGAAAGAGAAATTCCCCAAACCCAAATTTTGCAATTAACAAAAACTTTTTCCATGCATATAGTGCCACATATAGATATATGCATTTGAGTGATATTCTTTTGTGCAATTGCCATGATGAGTGTTAGTATGATTAAGTATTGTTATGTGAACCCTAAGCAAGATCACTAAACCCTAATTTGAGGGGAAATAGAGAAAATGAGAAAAACTCATTTCTCACTCACATACACAATATGCATTTTAGCAAATCCTCAACCAAGGCCAAGATTGCTTGCTCCCTTGCTTCTAAAATACTTCAATGTGATAAACTAACACAATTGCATCCTTGGATCAAGAATCAAATAGCAATAAATCAAGATTTCTACATACATGTGATAATGGTCACTTAGCCCAAAATTATTTTCTTCACCACTTTACCCCTCTGTATTTCTCAAATCTTAAACTAAGCAAGGTCAACTAAAGCCAGGTCATCCAAGACCAGGTCAAGGTGAGTAACTTTGATGTTGACCACCCTCCCTAAAGTTGACTAGGTTGACCAGAATAAGAGGGCAAAGAGGGAACCCGAGAGAGAGAAGAAGATCACCTCAAATTTGCAAAGTTGCAAATCACTTCCAAATTGAGTGCCACCACCACCAATACATCACAATAATTATATAAATGAGAATCACCAAAGAGAATTTCAAATTTCAAAAGAAACTTTCATGCGGGCATTCTGCCGAACAGGTGGCAGGCAGCTTCTAGAATTGTTGTTACATGCTATTATCCACCAGATTTTGACCTAAACCACTTTTGGTTTGTGATCATCAGCCTCCCCTACACCCCCTGCCTCTAGCCCAGTACTTGCATGGTCGATTAAAGTCGAGGAGAAACACTAAAGTTTGCCAAACAATGCCATGCCGGCCACCTTTGGCACTCCTCTCCCTGGCCTCTCCCTCGTCGTTTCTCCATGTCTGCGAGCATCTCTGATGCATAAGGACCAAGCCTGTACCCCTCACTCGATCGCCATTGCACGGCACTGGCCAGAACGCCCGCGTCCAAAACGTGCCAGGACGTGCCAGCCGGCGTGGTGATCACGCCCTGAACGCGCAAGGACGCCACGCACTCGACCGCTACCGCCCTCGCCCTGCATCCCTATCAACGCGTCGAGCATCGCGTCTGCACCCTCTACACGCTAGACGGACGCCCGTGCCTGCCCTGCACCGTCGCCGTCGCCCTAGACCAAAATGATGCCGCGCGCCCAGTGATAGACATTGCCAGCGCTCGAGCTCTCCCATCACTCTTTTCTCTGTCCCGATACAGGTTGAGCATCTCCCGTACACCAGCTAGCCGTAGCAGTCCTTCGCTTGCCCTTTCGCTCGCTGGAAACGCCACGCCATGGCCGCGCCCTTGCAGCACCCCACGGCACCCCGAGGCCCTCCCAGCAAGCTCTCCTCACACCAATCGACTCCCCTCTCACCCCTGATCTTCCTCACCACCTTAGCTTGATCGATTGCCGCCGGAGGAGAAGCAATTTCAAGATCGGAGCCGCCGGGGGACGCAGCTCACCGTCGACGATTGGCGCCACCCCAAGCGCCGCCGCTGCTCCCAAGCTCTTCCCCATCTACTACACCTTCACCGCGCATACTGCCTGAGTCCTGCATCGGCCTGGTAGGCTCTCCGACCCCCTACTGCCGCCGTGACCTCGTCGGAATCCCGTCGGTGACGACGACGCTCAACCGCCGTCGATCCTCTTTCTAATCCTACGGTCGAGATAGGAAATACCGCTTCGGCGTTTAAAGAGGCGCCGACAGGTGGCCCCCACCCTGTCAGCGCGGCCCGAGCGCGCCAGCCGCGTGTTGGGCTGCGAAGTGCTGTTGAAATTCGTTTCGGCCCAATAACTTTTCCCGCCTAGCCCACAAATTCAAATCTGGGTTTATTCTTTATTCAAATTTACCCTGCTGAATGTTTAGAAAAATTTGAATAATTTGAATTCTACCAAACCAAATCTAGCAAACTTTATACCGTGGGAAAGCCCATGAATTTATCTATCCAATGCCACTGGCCCCATCTCCATTTTCTTTGTAGATTTAATTTGACAAAAAAGACAAGACAGGGACTTTTGCACATTCAAACTTTATTTAAAATTCAACCAAAATAGATTTTTAAGTAATTCCAATTCTAATAAATCACAAATGATGTCCTCTAATTGATTATGCAATAACATAGCCCTGTTGTTTGTATGATCATGGACTAGATCAAATAAAATGGCTATGTAGTCATTTCTAGAGCATTTTAAAGTGGAATTCAAACTCAACCCCAATATGAGAATTACCTCTCATTTAAATTTTGATCCTAAGTACTAATAACCAGGGGGAATGACTTAGGCTAATGAACCCTTGAGAATTATTACTTAGAGATTTTAATTCATTTAAATGTTAAGTTTTAAAACTATGTGAAGTATAGCACTTCAATTAAATTGAACTCACATATAATAGATATGAAATGTTGACTTTGGGTCAACCTATATTTCATACCTTATTATTATATGAAGAGATTAAATCTTAATAAGAGGTAATGAAAAGGAATGAATTCTTTTAAAGATCTACATACCAAATTTAAGAATTAGGAATAATGAGAGGAAATTATTTTTCTCCTAAATAATAATTCATCAAATAACCCACCATGCCATGTTTGATTGATAATAGGACTAGAGTGTGAACTCTTTGAGTGTTTCTAGTCTAGTATGAAAGCTTGGTTTAGTATTTATACCTCGTATTCGTATATAGACGCTAGTACCGAGGAATACCAAGAGGAGGAGGGCTACTCTCAGAAGAAGAAGAGAACTTCGATAACTACCCAGCTCAAGGCAAGCTAACCCTTGCTAAACACAAGTGCTTAGCTCTACAAGAGCAAAGGCACCATCACCCTTTACATTTATGTATTACCCATCCCATGTTTTTACTTACAATTGCTTTTGCTTATTTATTTCAAAGTACTTTTTGATTTATGACTCACTTGTCTAGATTAGAACAAGAGCATCAAAGTTAGCCTAAGCAAATAAAGATAGATAGCACCCCCTCATGACTAGTGGCTATTGCTAAGAACTAAAATTGACTACTCTAGATGGGAACATTTGTGAAATGAACTGAAGTGGAAGATTTTGAAGGTGAATATGACCTTGAGGAGATGGTGATTTTTGATAAAATAGATGATTGAGTTTGAATGCGATACCCTTCCAATTATACAAGTACCCCCACAATATCTGATTATGGGTAGGGCTTAACTAGAAACTTGTGTATTTTAGTATGGGTTCCCTCTGAACAAACATCATAGGGGTTACGCTGCGGCTGCCTCCGTTACTTGTGGATTGATGTTGAAATGAGGTGAATGTACGGCCCAAGCCCTGTGCAGTTCCGGGTTGACTGCGGTTTTCACCGGGAGGCCAAGCTCATGGGGAGAGGTGCTCATACTAGCATATATAAGTGAAAGGTTTCGATTGATGATCCGCGTACTGTGTTACGATGATTCGAGGTTACCCTCGACGGATGTAATCAAAAGTTGTGGCACAAGAGTACAACCTCTGCAGAGTGTTAAACCTATTCGAATAGCCGTGTCCACGGTTACGGACGATTGGAAAGGCCATACTATCTCCGTTATCATTAAAATGTTTTGATTCGAGAAATGAATGGTGGTTTGAAAGGTGACATTATGGTGATCCATAATGAGTTGTGGGAATGACACTAATGTTCCCACTTGAGTTAGTCTAGCACATGAATTAGGCTTTTACCAAAGATTTATGAAACTAAAACTTGGCTTTATGCAAATAAACCTAGAGCTTAGCACCCTCTTACACTTAATGAGTATTTATCTTAGAGTTAGTTTGCGAGTACTTTAAAAAGTACTCATGGCTTTGCCCTGGCTATTCAAATGCCAGACTATGAAGGAGAGCACCAGTATCAGGATGACGGACAACAGGACGTCTACGATAACTAGGATCGTCTTCTAACGTCAAGCGTTGCCTGTGGAATAGCTCGTCCACTACTACTTCGCTTCCGCTACTATTTGTGATGTTGAACAATATATTCGTGTAATATTGGATCATGTGATCTATGGTTGTAAGACAATATGTGTTGTAATAAATGATGACTCTATGCTACTTACTATTATGTCTCGCAAAAACATTATTCCTGGGATTGCGATGTACGGCATAATAGGCATCTGGACTTCAAAATCCGGGTGTTGACATTTTCTGAGCTACCTACAGGGAGGCAGGTCGAAATTCGTGACAGCAAAGAAATCTGAAACTGCGCAGTAATCCAAATCTAGTATGAACTTTTACTATCAAAGACTTTACTTGGCACAACAAAACACAAAACTAAGATAAGGAGAGGTTGCTACAGTAGTAAACAACTTCCAAGACTCAAATATAAAACAAAAATACTGTAGTAAAAACATGGGTTGTCTCCCATAAGCGCTTTTCTTTAACGCCTTTCAGCTAGGCGCAGAAAGTGTATATCAAGTATTATCGAGAGACGAAGCATCGACGTTACCTTGGGTTTTACCCTTACCTTTCTTGTCCTTTTTCTTACTCTTTGGCTTAGGGAATATATGGCTACCCCCGGGTGTAGAGGTGAATTTTAGGGTGCCTTCTCTCATGTCTATGACTGCTCCCAATAGTTTCAGCAGGGATCTTCCGAGTGTGATTTGTCCTGTTCCTGCGCATTCAATGACAAGATAATCAATGGATATTGTTCTCCCAAGAATGGTTGTATGCACACCCGCAGCTATCCCTTTAGGAATTATAACAGAGTTATCAATAAGAGTTATTCCTTCTCCCCCTTCAGCAAATTCCCAAATTTCAAAGATTTATGAATACTCTTAGGCATTAGGCAAAATTCAGTCATAATATCACAATTAGCATGAAGAGTTTGGTCACCTATGACAATTTTAATAGTTGGATCCCACAATGAAGGTTCAGAGTTCACTAAAGCTTGATCAAGACGGTTACGAATATATCCATAATTTTCATTTAAGCGAGATGCACTTGTCTCAAGAGTGTTTAATCTATTATAAATGCTAATAAGGGCTGAATCAAAGTTATTAGCTGAATCATGTGATGCAACCAACTTCTTTATGGCATTAAAAGCTTGATCCCCATTACAATGAAGGAAATCTCCTCCCACTAGAGCATCCAAGGCATATCTATAGCGAATCATAAGACCAAAATAAAAATTACTAAGGAGTAAACTTAGAGTCATTTGAGGTTCAGCTTTACGATAAGAAGTAAAAAATCCTGGACCAAGCATCTTTAAAACTTTCCTCATCCCCTTGTTTAAAAGTAAAAACTAATTCCTCAGGTGAAGAAGTAACAGGTACAGAGCTAGACATGATAACAAAAGTAAACTAAATGCATGTAACTAATTTTTTTGTGTTTTTGATATAGAGAACAAGGCAGTAAATAAAGTAAAGCTAGCAACTAATTTTTTTGTGTTTTGATATAATGCAGCAAACAAAGTAGTAAATAAAATAAAGCAAGACAAAAACAAAGTAAAGAGATTGGGAAGTGGAGACTCCCCTTGCAGCGTGTCTTGATCTCCCCGGCAACGGCGCCAGAAATTTGCTTGATGCGTGTAGTTGACACGTCCGTTGGGAACCCCAAGAGGAAGGTGTGATGCGCACAGCGGCAAGTTTCCTCGAAGAAACCAAGGTTTAATCGAACCAGTAGGAGTCAAGAAGCACGTTGAAGGTTGATGGCGGCGGGATGTAGTGCGGCGCAACACCAGAGATTCCGGCGCCAACGTGGAACCTGCACAACACAACCAAAGTACTTTGCCCCAACGAAACAGTGAGGTTGTCAATCTCACCGGCTTGTCAGAACAAAGGATTAACCGTATTGTGTGGAAGATGATTGTTTGCAGAAAAACAAGAAAACAAGTATTGCAAAGAGATTGTATGCGATGTAAAGAATAGGACCGGGGTCCACAGTTCACTAGAGGTGTCTCTCCCATAAGATAAAAGCATGTTGGGTGAACAAATTACAGTCGGGCAATTGACAAATAGAGAGGGCATAACAATGCACATACATGACATGATAAATATAGTGAGATTTAATTGGGCATTACGACAAAGTACATAGACCGCTATCCAAAGATGCATCTATGCCTAAAAAGTCCACCTTCAGGTTATCATCCAAACCCCTTCCAGTATTAAGTTGCAAAACAACAGACAATTGCATTAAGTATGGTGCGTAATGTAATCAATAACTACATCCTTAGACATAGCATCAATGTTTTATCCCTAGTGGCAACAGCACATCCACAACCTTAGAACTTTCTCACATCGTCCTGCATTCAATGGAGGCATGAACCCACTATCGAGCATAGATACTCCCTCTTGGAGTTAAAAGCAAAAACTTGGCCAGAGCCTCTACTAATAACGGAGAGCATGCAAGATCATAAACAACACATAGGTAATAACTTGATAATTAACATAACATAGTATTCTCTATCCATCGGATCCCGACAAACACAACATATAGTATTACAGATAGATGATCTTGATCATGTTAGGCAGCTCACAAGATCCAACAATGAAGCACAATGAGGAGAAGACAACCATCTAGCTACTGCTATGGACCCATAGTCCAGGGGTGAACTACTCACTCATCACTCCGGAGGCGACCATGGTGGTGAAGGGTCCTCCGGGAGATGAATCCCCTCTCCGGCAGGGTGCCGGAGGAGATCTCCAGAATCCCCCGAGATGGGATTGGCGGCGGCGGCGTCTCAGTAAGGTTTTCCGTATCGTGGCTCTCGGTACTGGGGGTTTCGCGACGGAGGCTATTTGTAGGCGGAAGGGCAGGTCAGGGGGCCACACGAGGGGCCCACACTATAGGTCGGCGCGGCCAAGGCCTGGGCAGCGCCGCCCTATGGTCTGGCCACCTCGTGGCCCCACTTCGTCTCCTCTTCGGTCTTCTAGAAGCTTCGTGGCAAAATAGGACCCTGGGCGTTGATTTCGTCCAATTCCGAGAATATTTCTTTACTAGGATTTCTGAAACCAAAAACAGCAGAAACAAAGAATCGCTCTTCGGCATCTTGTTAATAGGTTAGTTCCAGAAAATGCACGAATATGACATAAAGTGTGCATAAAACATGTAGATATCATTAATAATGTGGCATGGAACACAAGAAATTATCGATACGTCGGAGACGTATCACTCACTTCTTCTTCTGTCAGGTACCGTCTGTTATCATGTTGGGGCCGGTCGCGTGGATCGGCCTCCTCTTTCTCCTTGCCACGGGATTTACTGCTTTCTGCTTTATCCTTGTCATGGCGGTTACCAAGCCCTGCTATGTTGACACCAAAAGAGAAACCTGGCTCACATCTTATGGAGTGACTGAGATCCACCATGTTGACGCCAGGAAACGGATGTGTGTCTACTTTCATGGCAAATTGTCCGAAGATTAATCGGCCTGACTCTATCGCCATTTGAATCTGTGCGCGCAACACTTTGCAATCGTTGGTGGCGTGGGTGAACGTGTGATGCCATTTGCAGTATGGCCTACCGTTCATCTCTTGTGACGTAGGAATTTTGTGGCCTTCGGGTAACTTCAGCTGTTTCTCCTTCAGCAGCAAATCAAAAATCTGCTCAGTTTTGCTTAAATCAAAGTCAAACCCTTTTGGAGGCCCTGGTTGTTTCACCCATTTGCAGGACACGGGAACTGCCGTCCGAGTCCATTCAGCCACGGCGACTTCCTGATCTTCCGCAAGGTCTTCATCCTCCTCAGCGTCGACCAGGCCTATCGTGCGCTTGAACTTGTCTTGGTACAATTCTGGGTGGCGCTGTTCATACGAAGTTAGTCTCTGGACCATGTGCGCCAACGAATTGTACTCCACTAGGAACGTCAGATCCTTGAGTGGCGCTGCGAGGCCTGCCACGGCCAGCTCGACTGCTTCTTTCTCAGATAAATGAACCGAATAACATCGGTTCTTGACAGTTCTGAAACGTTGAATGTATTCAGACACCGTCTCTCCTCGCCTTTGCCGAACCTGTGTCAGATCGGCAATGCCCGCTTCAGTAGCTTCTGAATGATATTGTATGTGAAACTGCTCTTCCAGCTGCTTCCATGTCCGAACTGAATTTGGGGGTAGCGAGGTGTACCACCCAAAGGCTGGACCCGTGAGAGATTGGGCAAAGAACCTCACACGTAGGGGCTCTGATGCTGAAACCATGCCCAGCTGTGCCAAGTATCGGCTCACGTGCTCGATGGAGCTAGACCCTTCTGATCCATTGAATTTTGTGAAGTCAGGGAGCCGATACTTAGGTGGCAGCGGGATTAGGTCATACTCATTGGGGTACGGCTTGGAATAGCCGATTGTTCTCTTCTTTGGCAGGATGCCAAACTGATCTCTCAAGATTGCGCTGATCTGATCCACAGTAGGGGCTGTAGGGGTTGAGCTTTCATGACTCGTTGCAGTGGCATATTTAGTTAGCCACGCTTGTTTCTCAGCATCTGTTCCAGAACTCCCCGCTGCTCCAAAGAATCCCTCCTGTCGTAACAATAGCTCCTGCTCCGGCAATTCCTCCTGCTGAAGTTTGGATCGCGTGCGTCCAGTTGTTGCAGTCCGGCACGTATGTGCACACGTATCCATGTGGGATCTCCTTGGGCGGCTCATACAAGAATTGGTAGTCGCCAGGATCACCTCCAACCTTGTAGACAACGTATACCGGTGAACCTTGTTGCTGTGGAGCTGCCATCGCGAATGGCAGTGGTGGCCTGGTGTGGAATGGTATCTCTCCCTGATGAGTCCCTAAAGCGGGTCCTGACGGAGAATACTGATGTTTCATGATTTCTTGCACCACACGAAGCGCAACTCGCTCAAGTGTATTCACCAGGCTCTCAGAATGCCGATGTAGAGAATGAGCCACAGCATAGTTAATTTCTTGGCGCAGGGCTCTGGTACGTTCCTCCGAAGGGAGAGACAGATCTAATCCCTCGAACGTGCCTTCGGGTGAGAATCCTTTGAACCTGATGCCGTGCGAACGGGTCTTCTCAAAAGAGCCGATGAGATCGGCTTCAAAGATGGCCTTGAGCTCATCGTATTTCTTCTTATGCTCTGCAGGTAGATTCTCGTACTTGATCAGTTCGTCCGACATCTTGGCTGCCGATGTTGACGTGGTTGTTGTAGAAAGTGTCCCACCAGGGAAACCTATATCGCCGTATCTCTTTCTCTTGGCAGTACGCAGTCATGCTTACGCCGGCGTAGAATGGGAATATCTGAGGCATTCTCTAGGATCCACCAGGGAAACCTATATCGCCGTATCTCTTTCTCTTGGCAGTGGAAGGACTCTCTTGCTTCATGAAGGTGCATGCTAATGCCGAAGAGATCAAGCGGGTTAAGGTTGCAGGTACGGTTCCTTCAGTTAATCATCTTTCATTCGCGGATGACATCCTGCTATTTTTTTTGGTGCTAGTGCACAAGAAGTTGGGCGTGTTGGAGAAATCCTTCAAATCTGTTGCAATGCCTCGGGATAGAGAATTAACAAGGAAAATTCGTCAATTTTCTTTATTAAAGGAGTTGTAGAAAATGTGCGGGAAGATATCAAGGTAGTGCTTAAAGTCCCAAATGAATCTTTGTCACATAGATACATGGGTCTCCCATAAGATGTTGGCCGATCTATGAATGGATGTTCTAAATACTTGAAGGATAGGATCTGCAAAAGGGTTCAAGGATGGATGGAAATTCTTTTGACATCGGGAGGGAAGGAAGTTCTCATCAAGTCGGTTGCACATGCTATCATAACTGAAAGACCAACGATGTCGCCTAGAAGGGGCTGAATAGGCGGTTTAAAAACTTTTACCTAGGGGGCTTGAACAAGTGCGGAATAAAACTAAGTTTTAATTGTCAACCACAAAGCCTACCTATAAACTAGGGTTTGCCTATGTGCACCAACAACATATGCTAAGTAAGATACGCAACAAGGTGATACCAATATATGAAACATCAAGCACGAAAGCTATCACAAAGTAAAGTATATAAGTAAAGGAGATCGGGTTGAGAAGTAACCGAGGCATGCGAAGACAACGATGTATCCCCAAGTTCTCACCCTTGCGGATGCTACTCTCCGTTGGTGCGGTGTGGAGGCACAAGGCACTCCAAATGCCAGAAAGGCCACATTATTCTCCTCGAGCCTTCCCACCAAAAGGGAAAACCTCGATCCACTAAGGGTTCCTTGAGGTGGTCACCAAAACCGTACAAGTTTGGGGAAATCTCCCAAGTAACAAGTTTGAGGCAAACAGCTACAAGGCTACAAAGGCTACAACGTGAGAAACAGCTACAAGGCCACAAAGGATACAACACCACAAAGTCAACAACGCCACAAAGGCAACAACTCCACAAAAGCTACTACACCACAAAGGCTACCATATGCCACTGTTGCCTGCCAAAACCCACCGGCGAGCAGTGGTTAAGCAACACGAAGAGCCGGGAGACTCCCAAGACTGCTAAGTGGGCCCTGGTGCCTCGCGTCGTCCCGCAAAGTTCCAGCACACGTCCTGGCGGTTGCAAGGGCGTGCCACCTGACCTATACCTGATCAGGAAGGTGTTGGATTGCTTCAACTAGTCTCCTGCATGGTAGACACGTAAACATTAAATACGAGCCCGATCGGCTCTCAGGTTGCCCTGTGGATCGGCTCAAAGAGCCGATCGCCCCATGGTTCACGTTGGATTTACGATGACATGGGGATCCTGCTTGATCAAAACAAAGCTAAACCAATCTACGACAGTTTAGGGTTTTCACCGCATAATCGGAACATCCTACGTGTAGTTGGGCCTAGCAGATACGAAAGATGCTGGAAACTATCCCTAAAAGAGGCCTAAAAACCAACGTTAAGTCAATTCCCGGAACATACCTTATAGGAACGGTGAAACAACACCTCACGCACTACCGGATCGTCCAACCCCAGCATAAGGCCTAATCATGCAGATATTAAACTAATCCTTGGAACAAGGAGCAACTATAACAGATCAGATCTACTAAGTAACGAACAAGCAAGGTGCTGCCCTTACACCTAGATAGGTGTAAGGGCAGCTAGATGTCAAAGGACGGCATTGCTAAGCAAATATGCATAAGAAAAGCATCAATGCAAGCCCCAAAACATCTATGATAAATAGTGCTACTCGCCATCAACAACGCTTCAGCACGAGTAACACAAGGTAACGAATAAACGTATACTGCCTAGATCGCAAGATGCGATCTAGGCAGCATAATGCTTACCCGGAAGAAACCCTCGAAATAAGGGGTGGCGATGCGCCTGGTTTGTGTTTGTTGTGAACGTGATTGTCCTCCTTTCTCAATAACCCTAGATACATATTTATAGTCCGTAGACTGTTTAACGTGGGCATAAACCCAACCGTGTACGAGCTAGACTCTATTTCTTAATCCTAACCGACACGTATACTACTATTATTTACAGATACACGGGCACGCTGGCCCAAATTCTAGCCCCAAGGCCGATTCAGAAACTCCTCTTAGATATAAATCTTCCAAGCCCATCTTCATCTCGGCCCAACTCCAATGCGGTCAAATTCTGGCGATAACAGCCACAAAGTCGTATAAGCCGTCTAGGGTTCCACGAACCCAATAGGTAATACCCACGAACTCTTAAGAGAACGAAACTCTGTAGAGAACTCAAACCGATGCACCTAATGCAATGGCAAGAGCACCAGTAAGATGCCCAAATCCTTCACTCCCAAATTCCATCAAAGTTACAAAAACTATTGTGGGAATAAGGAAGGAAGAACAACAAGATGGATGAACACCAAAAAATTCTCCAAGAACTAGATCTAGGGATTCCCTCACAAAGAGAGGAATTTGATTGGTAGAGTAGTAGATCTAGGTCTCCTCTTTATTTTCTGAAAAATGCAAAAAGATTTGAAGGGGGAGAAAAGATTTCGAGTTCTCAAAATGACCAACAATGGAAGAGAGCAAGGGAGGAAATCCATAAAGGATTCCAAGATAGATCTAGAAAGATTCCCTCACTAGAAATGGATTTTGATTGGTAGGATCGTAAATTTAGATCTCATCCCTCTTTTCCTTAAAAAATATGTAAGAATCATGGAGGGATTGAGGAGATAGGAAGCTAAAGAGTGTCAAGAATGGATGAGAAAACATGCTCAAGAATTTTCCTAAAGGGTATGGAACCATTGGGGAAGAAGAGGCCCTTAAATAGCTAGCTCTCCCAAATCCAAACGTTATGTGCAGAGCGGAGGTGTCAACACCCGGATTTTTAAGTCCAGATGCCTATTATGCCATACATCGCAATCCCAGGAATATTGTTGTTGCGAGACATAATAGTTGAATATCATAGAGTCATCATTTATTACAACACATAATCGTCTTACAAGGGTAGATCACATGATCCAATATTACAATAGTAGTTGATCTATTGATCAACGAACATCACAAATAGCGGAAGCGAAGTAGTAGTGGCTATCTAATCCACAGGCCAACGCTTGACGTCAGGAGCGGTCCTAGTTGTCGTAGATGTCCTGCTGTCCATCTTCCTCGTACTGCTGTTCACCTTCATAGTCTGGCCATTCGAATAGCCAGGGACAAAGCCATGAGTACTTTTAAAGTACTCACAAACTAAAACTAGTGCAAGCACTATCAATTTGTAGTAAGGGGATACTAAGCTCTAGGTTTATTTGCATAAAGCCAAGTTTATTTCATAAACATTTAGAAAAGACTCTTCATTTGCTAAACTAACTCAAGTGGGATCATTAGTGTCATTCCCACAACTCTGTTGTGATTTAATTCAAAGTCACCATTCACCTTTCAAATTCACGTCCCAAGTCATATGTCACATTTTTGAAAATGGTCTGATGACGGAACAGTATGGCCTTTCCAACCGTCCATAACCGTGGACACGGCTATTCGAATAGTTCTACACTCTGCAGAGGTCGTACACTTGTGCCACAACATTTGCAATAATCCGTCGTGTTAATCGCCCTGATTTACCATACTCCGTATGTGGACTACCAACCATAACCTTTCACTTACATACTCTAGTATGAGCACCTCTCCCCATGAGCTTGGCCTCCCGGTGAAAACCGCAGTCAACCCGGGAACTGCACAGGGCTTGGGCCGGACATTCACCTCATATTAACATCATATCATATCACTTCTTTTGTTGTAGAGGCAGCCTTCAGCCTAACCCCGATGACGCTTGTTTAGAGGGAACCCATACTAAAGCACATAAATTTCTAGTTAAGCCCTTACCCATATTGGGTATTGTGGGGGTACTTTCAAATTGGAATGGTATCGCATCCGAACCCAACCATCAGTTTTCGTAAAATTCACCAAGTCATTCACCAGTCATATTCACCTTCAAAATCTTTCAATAGAATGAATCATCATTCCAAGGTTTTCAAAGTCATTGCATTTCACATGATCCCATCTAGAGTAGTCAATTTTATTTGTTTAGCACTAGCAACTAGTCATGAGGGGTGCTAACTAGCTTGTCTTGCTCTAGGCTAACTTTGATGTTCTTGTTCTACTCTATATCTAACCCAAGTGAATCATGAATCAAAAGGTAAACTTTGATAAACAAAATTTAGTAAAGCTTGTAAAGTAAAAACTTGGGATAGGATCATTAAGCATAAAAATAAAAATAATGGTGCCTTGCTCTTGTAGAGCTTTGCACAAGGGAACCTTGCAAGAGGGTTAGCTTGCCTTGATTGGTGAGATGATCAAAGTTCTCTTGCTCTTCCTCTTGGTAGAAGACCTCTTCCTCTTGATAGTCTCCGGTACTAGCGTCTATAAACGAATACGAGGATACAATCACCAAACAACACTTAAGTAGTCTTAATTAGCCTTATTGGCTCACACAAAGGATCTAGCATCACTACTTAACATTTCTTCTCAAATTATGCTAGGGTTTCTTTATTTAACATTTAGGAAAATAATTTCCTCTCATTGAAAGTTGAAATTAGGGTTTCTCTTTGGTTTGGGGAAATAGTTTCCTCTCATTAAATCTTCTTAAGATTTAATCTTCTCAAATAACCAGGGGTGCTCCCATGTTGACCAAGGTCAACACTTCACACTTAGTATTTGAGAAAAGTGATTTAAATGAGATTCATCATCTCATGTGATTTTAATAACTAGTGCAATTTAAATACTATGTTGATTTAAATTCTACAAGTGAGCAAGTGTGAGCCTAAGCATTTAAAGGTCAACACATTACTTCATATCACTTGTGAGAATGATTTAAATGAGGTGCTACACCTCATTGGTTTAAATTCCTAAAATTTGAAATAGTTTGAATGGGCTAGTATTGACTACATAGCCAATATTTTGATTCTAGCCCATGATCATGTACAGAACACCTATCATATTTTTACATAGTAAATTAGGGTTTGTTAAATGTGAATTATTGCAATTGGATTCACTTCAAAATTCACAATGGTTGAATTTTAAGATTTATTTGAATACAGAAAAGTATCTGTTTTGTTATTTTTATCATTTGAATTTAATTACGAATTTGGACATGAGGCTAGTGTCATTATTTAGATAATTTCATGAGCTTTCCAAATATATAAAATTGGTTAAATTTGGTGTAGTAGATTTCAAACTATTCAAATTTGAAGTGGGCAGCAGTATTGGATTTTAGCTAAATAGATTAAATCATTTTTGAATTAATGGGCCACGCGGGAAAACAGAATGGGCCGAAACGAAGGGGAAGGGACTGGGCTGGCCCAACTAGCGCTTCCCACGCAGCGGGCCAACTGACATGGTGGGGCCTGCATGTCAGTCTCTCTTTAACACCGAATCGGTACCTGGCAACGTCGTCCGTTAGATTAGATCGTGGATCGACGGCTGAGGGTCATCGTTGTCGACGGGGGAGGAGAGCTCGCTGCGCCGGCGGGGTAGGGGGTCGGCGGCGCGACGGAGGTTCCCGCGGTGCTCTGCTGGGTGCTGGGCGTCGTTGTCGATGACGAGACGTCGACTGGTACCAGCGGCAAGGCTTGGGGAGGCGTCAATCGGCGGCGCTGATCTGCGGACTCCGGCGGCCGTCGGCTTCAAATTGGAGCGGTGTGAGGCTTAATCGAGGTGGAGAAGGTTTTGAGGAGGTCGAGGAGAAAGAGGGGAGCAGAAATGGTGTGAAGAAGGAAGGGCGAGGAGGTCTCTATTTATAGGGGCACGGGTGCTGCAAGGGTGCCGTGGAGGTCGTCCATGGCGCGGCCGTCTAGAGCGGTGAAGGGGCAAGGTAGGGGTCGCGCGAGGTAGGCGATGACTAGGCGAGGCTAGAGAGCGTGAAGGGACGGCCGAGGAAGGACGGAAGCGTGCAGGCGACGGTCGAGTGTTCTCGGTATGGCGCGGCAGGGTTTTGATGATGGCGACGGTGACACGGCGGCCGTAGGCTAGCGACGCTGTCTAGCTTGCAGAGGGTGGTGAGGCGGTGCTCGACGCAGTTCTAGACCTTGCAGGGGAGGACGAGGCTGTCGGGGCGAGGACGTGTACTGCGGCGTCCAGAACGTCGTCTGGGCGCGCTCACCGCGTGCCTGGCACGGTACTGGGCGTGCATGGGTGCGCCTGGTTCGGCCAATTGTGTGTGTCTCTTTGCGTAGGGATGGTACAGGCGTGCTTAGGGGAGTACATAGATGCTCGATGACAAGGTGAAAGAGAGAGGGGAGAGCCAGAGAGATGAGTGGCATGTGTGGCCGGCATGGTGCACGACATGGATAGTTTAGGGCTTTTCCATGCTTAAAGCAGCAAGAGCAAGGACGTGTAGAGGTGCAGGGGTGTAGAGGGGTGATGATCATCACAAGTTAAAGGTGGTATAGGCCAAAACCCACTGGACAATGAGATGTAACCAAATTCTGAGATGCTGCCTGCCAGGTGCTCGATGAAATGGCCGCATGAACATTTTTGTCGAAATTTGTAATTCTTTTTGGTGAACTTCATTTATATAATTATAGAAAGGGATTGATGGTGGTGGTGGTCAATTTGACAAAGTTTTGCAAGTTTTCAAATTTGGGGTAATCTTCACTTTACTTCAACATCACCACTTGTCACAACCCTACTGGTCAACCTGGTCAAAACTAGCAGGTGTGGTCAACATGAAAGTTGTTGACCTTGACATGGTCTTGGATGACATGGCATTGGTTGACCTATTTGAGTTTAGGATTTGAGAGATAAAGAGGTGCAAAGTGAGGAAGAAAATAAAAGGGTGACATATGACCATTATCATATGTGTTTGAAATTTGAATTTTCCTTTGATTTGAATCTGGTTTATTTTATGCATTTGTGTTTGTTTTTGTTATATATGAGTTTTAGAAACCATAGGGCAAGCAATGGTGGCCTCATATGAAGATTTGCAATTTTGGCTAAGTGTATGTGAGTGGAATTTTGGGGAATTTCTCCCTATTTGATTTCCCTCCAATTGATTTGACTTTTCTTGACTCTAATGTGATTCTTATTAGTTTAGAAACATTTTCAAACCATTGAAACACTTTCCAATGGTCTTGTTCAAAGATTTGCAAAATTGGCCATAACACATAAGAGATGATGTGTTAAATTTTATTATTTTTGTAAATTGTTCCCCTTGATCTCCTTGAGCATGGGTTAGGGTCAATTTAGTGTTAGATTAGTTTTAGAGAAGGTTTCCCCTCATTTGGTCAAGGTTTAAAGTCATAGGGCAAAGATTGGTGAAATGACTATGTGCCACATATGCCTCTATGCATATGTTGCATTTGAATTTTCATTTGACTTTGATTGGCCCAAATGGTGTTGTTGAGTGTTGAAATGGTATATGGAAGTGATCCAACCATTCACAACAAGTATTAGGGTCAATGTTCTTAAATTCACATATTTGCTATTTTACTCTCATATGCCTCTATGGCATTTTTAGTTTCTTTTTAATTTCTTTGGAAACCACTTGGATTTGGTTTGATAAGTACTAGATAAGTGTATGAAGGTTTTCCAAACCTCTAAACAAGTGGAAAGGTCTAGGGTAAAGATTTATAATTATAGCCATAGGCACATATGCCTTTTTATTATTTAACTTCCTTTTATTTTATTTTCACTAGGATGATGAAAAGGAGGGGTGGGGTTTAGGGTTTAAGATTATTTCAAATACTAATAACAAGCAATCATGGCAATAGCACAAGAATTAAGCAAGATCACTATGTGTCAAACTTAATTTAATAAAAGTTTTTGTTGGTTCCAAAATTTGGAACTAGGGAAATTCATTTATTTTGTTTTGAATTTTTGGGATGTTACAGGAGGGCCGGATGGTCCGGGTGTCCTAGGGTGGATGGTACCCCCTCTTAAATTCGGGTGGCAAACTTACTGCATAAGTGGATCGATCGCTGCCGCGGATCGATCGCCCGATTAGAAGCGTTTCCCCTTTTAGATGGGCATGGGTTAGGCAAACTAGGAAGTGTGGTGCGGCGGCACGCCGCGCCTTGGTGGTGCCTTCTTTATGTATATATATAGTTAGTCGATGCTAATACAGACTTATATGTGTTAGATGCGATATAGTATTGGCAATATAAGGTAGCTAATACTACATAAATTTATACTTGATTACATGGTGTATAATGCTAACAACGCCGACAGGCGACAGAGGAGATGAACTCTAATCTATACTACTGCTGAATGAACGTTCAGGCATATTACGCGGAGCTGAACATGGTACCACTAATTTGATTCTACTGCTTGTGTACTCCATCTGTTGAGTCCATCGCTATCGATCCTCCTCTCGTGAGAAGAGAGTGCAACAATGATCTCCTTCTTTGGCACCGGAAGGGCAAGAAATCAAGAATAGCCAGCTGTAGATCGTGCTGCTAAGCGGCCATGGACACATTTAGTAGGAAGAAATTACCATTCTCGCAAAAAGAAAAAAAAATAGGAAGAAATTACCATAAGGGGAAAATGTCCTTTTTTTTCCGAAAATTCAAGCGAGTCTTTATCCCACGTTAAATGGGTTAACTCAATCACAACAATGTTGGGCCTGTCAAGTACATTCTATAGATTGGTTAGACAATAATATTGCTGGGTCAGGTCAATTGCATCTACATATTTAGCTAGCTGGGCTAAACCAAATGTATCTTAAGTTGTACCAAGCTGGGCAGGCAGATTGCACCACGATATTCAGCCATATGCGGTATAGTAACTATGACTGGCTGCCATTCCAGATTTGGTTTCTGGGAGTGTAATCAGTGAGCTTACGGAGGCAGGGGAACCTCACGGGAGACTATAAACAGCAGCAGCTGGAAAGCAGCAAAGGACAAATCGAATGCAAAAGATTGGAGCGGCTGCTTGAAGCGACGTAAGTAGCTCTGCCTTTTGGTCGGTGTATCATATTATATCCGAACATTTACTACATGGTTGCGTATAGAAATCGAATTTCTCGTATGCTCAAATGGTGAAAACAACTTAAATCTTAAGCTGAAGATGAAGCTGTATAATTTATCTATCTCTTTTCCCCGTGCTCATATTCCTGAATTTTGTTTTAGCAACACAACTATGGAAGCAATAGAACAAAAGGAATACCTGATAATTTAGTACATATTCATTACACGACAATCTTACAACCAAATAAAAAGTGCAAAAGAGCAAAAGAGCAACCAGGAACATTGCTACACTGTCATGTAAGCGGGCAGCATGCCCAAAAATGCGTTAATTCCTGAAGGTAACTCCAACACTGAATATATGCAGCTATTTTGAGTGGGCGCCGAAGTCAATTGACCTTGTTTCCACACATTCAGGTAATCTGATGAGGACATCCCTACCTCACTACTACCTCCGTCATTACCAACTGAAGATGAACCTGCTGTGAAGCTCAAGTCCAATGAAGTCAGGATTGGACCAATGACACGAGCTCGTGCGAAGCTACTTAAACAACAGGTGAACTTGTTCCTAAACGATACCTTGATTGATGAGAACTTTATACTACCTAAGTCCTATTATTTATGTATCATCAGGTATGAAGAGGAGACAAACATCGCACGAGGAGGAGAGGAGCAGCTGGACGTGAAGATGGACGTGAAGCTGGACAAGGAGCTGGACATGAAGATATCTCATGGACGCGCGAGCGAGGAGCGGGAGGAATGCGCGAGAGGAGAAGAAAGAAGTCCAGGCCTGTCCAGCGCCCGGTCAGACCGGCCCCCACGCCGGGCCGCCCGGTCCCTGGCCCGGTCGACCGGCCGCCAACCGGCCGCCAACCGGAGGGAGCGTATCATACCGGGCAGAAACCGGAAACTTCGCAGTTTCCCGGTTGCCGCCCGGTTGACCGGACCACCGACCGGACCGGCCGGTCCACAGCCCGGTCGACCGGATTCCAGACCGGACAAGTCCGAGTCTGTCTCGACCAGATCTATTCTGGGTCAGTTTTACTTGTATCTTTCGACCAGAACTCGTCCCGGACGCCTATATAAGTGCCTTGGACGACCCCCTAGCTGCTTTAGACCACGTTTAAGATAAACCCTAGTTCTTAGTTATTTGCTCTGCAAAACTATTGAATTCCCTACACCATATTGCTTGATATTGTGTAGATCTTGTTTAAGTCTTGTGTGTTCTGCTGTTCCATTGGGAATTAGACGGTTGCAACTTACCGCTTCGTGGTCGGCGGCTACGTGCGCAAGTGTGTGGAGTTGCGAATATCTTGCAGGGTTGAGAGCTGTTGCATCTGGCGACAGGGACCAATCGAGAGATCTCGTTGCGTCATACAAGTTATCATCCATTACATCGTCGTGTTTCTCCGCTGCTATCACCCCGTGATCATCATCACCACCGTTGCTTACTGAGAAGATCGGGCCACCCCATATCATCTTGGTATCAGATTTCCAGTTTTCCTCGGTAAGCCATCCACAATCCACCCCATAGTTGTGTTGTGAGTGTTTTCCTATACAGAAAAAGCCAAAAAAAATTAGGGTTAGGGTTTGCCATAGCCATAGCTTGCACTAATTTCGAGTTTTAGTTGCTTTTCGTACTTGTTTTTGCGTAACTCTATCTTTCATCTAGTATTTTAGGGTTTGAGTTTACTCTATCATCTTGTGTTATTTAGTCGTCTAGTGTCAGTTTTTGTTACTCCGAGTCCACATAGCATACAGTGTGTTTGTCCAAACCATAGCTACAGCCTTTCGATATACGTGACTAGGAACTTCCCTAGAAGAGACTAGTTTTACCGCTCGACAGGCTGCTCATTAGGGTTTTGGTGCTTTGCATATCTTGTTGGCCGTGTTATCAAGGAGTTGAGTCATAAAATCAAAAAAAGAGAAAATAGAAAAGAAGCAAAAAAGAGCTACATAGCTGCATGTGTTACAAAAAGAAAATACAGAAAGAAAAGTGTCGTGCTAGTTGATTTCAAGTGAAGGCCTAAGTTTTTCTTTACTGCACATGTAGTTGAGCAATCTTGTGCCTGTCTCGTTGAGCTTTGCTAGCTACTCTCTAGTGCATTGCAACCTTTCCTCCATATAGTTGCATTGCCTCATTATATCGCCTTGTGTGAGTATCATTGGTTGTCTACGGTCGGCGCTAGAGCTTGTTATTGGTGCAAATAGGTAGCCTACCTACAGCCCCACATATACCCTGCTTTGTCGTGTGATTGTTCTTATACCCTTGATATTCGCTTCGCTACATCCGTGCACTAGTTGTTACTACAAGTGGTAAGCAATACTAATTTACTTTGGAACGGTAAGATTTCCTTTTCTTATCAGTTTTGAGTGAGTTGTGAGAGTACCACCATATATTTTTGATTTAGTGCACTAACCTACTAATCATGTCTGCTAGTGATAATAAGATTGTTAACCAGGAAAACAAGAATTCGGCAGATATCATCACATGGACGGAGTATGAAGCTCTTCGTAATGAGATGCGACGTGAATTCCGCACTAAGGATGATGAGCTTATGGGTACAGTTGACGAGATCAAACAAACGCTGGAGGCTACTAATGTCACCGTCACTGGATTGGCTGATCAGATGACGGATATACAGCGCAATATTGCAGATATGCGTATCGCTATTGAGAATTTGACTGCACAACAACAACAGCAAGACGATGATGAAGATCCTGAGCTTGAAGATGACGCACACAATGCTCGTGGTGCGCCTCGTGGTCATCGTCCTCGTGGCTGGGTTCCACTTGGCCGCAATGGTCGTGGACAAGATGAAGAAGATGGATTGGGTAAGCCCAAGTTTTCCATACCCAAGTTTGAAGGAGGAGCTGATGTTGAAGAATATCTCACTTGGGAGCTCAAGATTGAGAAGTTATGGAGCTTACATCCCAACTATTCTGAAGATAAGAAGATCAAGCTTGCTTCTTCTGAATTTGATGGTTATGCATTGCGTTGGTGGGATTCTTTGGTTCGTAACCACGACGAAGATGGTGCACAACCTATCCGTACATGGCGTGCTATGAAGGAGGTTATGACTTCTCATTTTGTGCCTACAAATTACATGCGGAATATATTTGATAAGCTAACACTATTGAGGCAAGGTGTGAAGACTGTTGATGAGTACTACATGGAGATGGAGATGCTTATGCAGCGTGGTCGTGTCCGTGAGTCTCTAGAGATGACAATGCAGCGTTTTCTCAATGGATTGAAGTATGATGTTAAAGGCATTGTTCGTCATTACACCTACACCAATATGAATCAATTGTTACATCATGCAAGAGAAGCTGAATCACAGTTGGCTGAAGAAGCAAAGGTTAAGGGACGTGCTACGGGAGGTGGGCGTTTTACACCCCGTGCGCCTTCTACAGCGCCGGCGCCTTCGACGCGCTCCGCTCCTTACTCTACTCCGCCTAGCAAACCGGTCTCCAATGTATCTAATGCAAAGAAGTCCGAATCTGCTGCAAGTACGAGTGGTTCTAGCATGTCTACAGCGCGCAACCGCGATATGCTTTGCCATACATGTGGTGGCAAGGGTCACTTCAAGAGAGATTGTCCTAACCGCAAAGTCATGATTATCAATAAGGACAATGAGTATGAGACTGGAGATGATGTTGATCCAAATGCTCCAGACGATGATGACTATGACACTGATGGTGAAGATGCCTATCCTTCTGATGCTCGTACCATTGTTGTGTCGCAGCGTGCTCTTAATGTGTTGCCTAGTGCATCTACTCAGCGCTGCAATTTGTTCCAAACCAAAGCTTTAGTTGGTCCTGACAAGGCTTGCAAGGTCATTATTGATGGCGGGAGTTGCCGCAATTTAGCAAGCAAGGAGTTATGTACCAAGCTGAAGTTGAAGTACCTACCGCACCCGCATCCATATTATATTCAGTGGTTGAGCGACAATGGTGAGATGAAGGTAAACCACATGGTGCGTGTTGAGTTTGCGATTGGACCGTATAAGGATTGCATTGACTTTGATGTGGTTCCTATGACGGTTTGTCACCTACTATTGGGTCGGCCTTGGCTCTATGACCGTTCTGTGCAACACAATGGCCGAGCCAATACATATCACTTGGAGTACAAGGGCAAGAAAATTAACTTACAGCCCATGTCACCACAACAAATTGTCAATGAGTCTCGTCAGAAGATTGAAGTGAATTTGGAGGATGCACCTCTAGATAGGCGAGAGAATTGTAATGTCGTGAGTGATATAACGAAAAGTGAGAGAGTGAATTCCCTAGTTTCATTAGCCACCAAAGAAGACATTAGAGAATTTAGTGAGGATCCTACGGCCATGCCTCTTGTGCTTTTGTATAGGGGTACGGTCTTGGTTACTAACGACATGACCCCTCTTCCTCTTGGTGTTTCTAATGTTTTGCAGGAATTTGGCGACGTGTTTCCGGAGGAGGTACCCGCAGGACTACCACCATTGCGAGGTATTGAGCATCAAATTGACTTGATTCCCGGAGCTTCGCTGCCCAATAGGGCGCCATATCGCACTAATCCCGAAGAGACGAAGGAGATACAGAAGCAAGTACAAGCGCTACTCGACAAAGGTTATATCCGCATAAGCCTTAGTCCTTGTGATGTTCCTGTTATTCTAGTTCCTAAGAAAGATGGTACTTGGCGTATGTGCGTAGATTGTAGAGCTATAAACAACATTACTATTCGATATCGTCACCCTATTCCCCGTTTAGAGGATATGCTAGATGAATTGAGTGGTGCTGCTGTGTTCTCTAAAATTGATTTGCGTAGTGGTTATCATCAAATTAGGATGAAAGAAGGGGATGAGTGGAAAACAGCCTTTAAAACAAAATTTGGTTTATATGAGTGGTTAGTAATGCCTTTTGGGTTAACTAATGCACCTAGCACTTTCATGAGACTGATGAACCATGTTTTGCGTGAATTTATTGGCAAATTTGTGGTTGTCTACTTTGATGACATATTAATATACAGCCGCAATGAATCTGAACATACTATACATATTCGACATGTTTTGCAAGTGTTGCGTGATAATCAACTCTATGGTAATCTTGAGAAGTGCACATTTTGCAAAGATAAGGTCATATTTCTGGGTTATGTTGTCTCTAAGCATGGAGTAGAAGTAGATGTGTCTAAAATTGAAGCTATTCAAAATTGGCCTACTCCCATGAATGTGAGTCAAGTACGAAGTTTCCATGGTCTAGCTGGGTTTTATCGCCGATTTGTGCCCAACTTTAGTACTATTGCTGCACCTTTGAATGATTTGACTAAAAAAGGGTGTTGTTTTTGAGTGGGGTGCAACCCAAGATCATGATTTTGATGAACTTAAGAGATTGTTAACTTCTGCACCGTTGCTTGCACTTCCTGATTTCAATAAGCAATTTGAGATTGAATGTGATGCTAGTGGTATTGTAATTGGTGGTGTGTTGATGCAAGAGGGTCGCCCAATTGCATATTTTTCTGAGAAACTTTCTGGTGCTAAGTTGAACTATCCTATATATGATAAAGAATTGTATGCTTTAATTAGAGTTCTTGAGGTTTGGCAACATTACTTGTGGCCAAAAGAATTTATCATACATTCTGATCATGAAGCTTTAAAATACCTGAAAGCCCAATCTACTTTGCATAAGCGTCTAGCTAAGTGGGTTGAGTTCATTGAGTCTTTTCCATATATTATTAAGCATAAGAAGGGAAAAGATAATATTGTTGCTGATGCTCTATCTAGGAAGAATATGCTATTAACTCAACTTGATGTTAAAATTCCTGGTTTAGAGATATTATGTGATTTGTATGCTACTGATCATGATTTTGCTGAACCATATCGCTTATGTGCTCTTGGTAAAGCATGGGAAAAATATCACATACATGATGGGTTGTTGTTTAGAGCTAACAAACTATGTGTTCCAGAATCGTCTGTGCGTTTGCTCTTATTGCAGGAATCACATGCTGGAGGTTTGATGGGTCACTTTGGGCGTGAGAAGACGCTACTCATGCTAGTTGACCACTTTTATTGGCCAAAGATGAGGCGGGACGTGGATAGATATGTGAGGAGATGCATTACTTGCAACAAATCCAAGTCCAAGCTGAAGCCTCACGGTTTGTATACTCCTTTACCGGCACCTACTACACCATGGGAGGATATTAGTATGGACTTTGTGTTGGGTTTGCCGCGTACTAAGAGAGGCCATGATTCTATATTTGTGGTAGTGGATAGATTTTCTAAGATGTCCCACTTTATTGCCTGCCACAAGAGCGACGATGCGTCGCATATTGCTAACCTGTTTTTCAGGGAGATTGTACGTCTACATGGAGTCCCGAAGACTATTATTTCTGATCGTGACGTGAAGTTTATGAGCTACTTCTGGAAGACGCTTTGGAGAAAGCTGGGGACGAAGCTGCTGTTCAGCACTACTTGTCATCCCCAAACTGATGGTCAAACTGAAGTGGTGAATAGAACATTGTCACAACTGTTGAGATCCATGATCAAGAAGAACCTGAAGGAGTGGGAAGAGGGTTTGCCGCATGTGGAGTTTGCTTACAACAGGGCGGTGCATTCTACCACGGAGCTATGTCCTTTTGAGGTGGTATATGGTTTCAAACCCATTACGCCACTTGACTTGTTGCCTTTGCCCATACATGAGAGAGTTAATATGGAGGCATCAAAGAGGGCAGATTTTGTGAAGAAGATTCATGTGAAGACTAAAGAGTTGATTGAGAAGAAAGGCAAGAGCAATGCTGCAAGGATGAATAAGAAGCGCAAGGAGATGTTGTTCAAGCCTGGTGATTTGGTCTGGGTACATTTTTGCAAGGATAGGTTCCCGAAGCTGAGGAAGTCTAAGTTGAAGCCTCGTGGTGCTGGTCCTTACAAAGTGCTTGCCAAGATCAATGATAATGCATACTCGATAGATCTTCCAGAGGATGAGTTTGGTGTCAGTAATTCTTTCAATGTTGCTGATTTGACACCATATGATGGAGAAGACCTTGGAGCGTCGGGGTCGACGCCTTTTGAAGGGGGGGGGGGAGATGATGAGGACATCCCTACCTCACTACTACCTCCGTCATTACCAACTGAAGATGAACCTGCTGTGAAGCTCAAGTCCAATGAAGTTAGGATTGGACCAATGACACGAGCTCGTGCGAAGCTACTTAAACAACAGGTGAACTTGTTCCTAAATGATACCTTGATTGATGAGAACATTATACTACCTAAGTCCTATTATTTATGTATCATCAGGTATGAAGAGGAGACAAGCATCGCACGAGGAAGAGAGGAGCAGCTGGACGTGAAGATGGACGTGAAGCTGGACAAGGAGCTGGACATGAAGATATCTCATGGACGCGCGAGGGAGGAGCGGGAGGAATGCGCGAGAGGAGAAGAAGAAGTCCAGGCCGGTTCAGCGCCCGGTCAGACCGGCCCCCACGCTGGGCCGGCCGGTCCCTGGCCCGGTCGACCGGCCGCCAACCGGAGGGAGCGTATCGTACCGGGCAGAAACCGGAAACTTCGCAGTTTCCCGGTTGCCGCCCGGTTGACCGGACCACCGACCGGACCGGCCGGTCCATAGCCCGGTCGACCGGATTCCAGACCGGACAAGTTCGAGTCTGTCTCGACCAGATCTATTCTGGGTCGGTTTTACTTGTATCTTTCGACCAGAACTCGTCCCGGACGCCTATATAAGTGCCTTGGACGACCCCCTAGCTGATTTAGACCACGTTTAAGATAAACCCTAGTTCTTAGTTATTTGTTCTGCAAAACTATTGAATTCCCTACACCATATTGCTTGATATTGTGTAGATCCTGTTTAAGTCTTGTGTGATCTGTTGTTCCATTGGGAATTAGACGGTTGCAACTTACCGCTTCGTGGTCGGCGGCTACGTGCGCAAGTGTGTGGAGTTGCGAATATCTTGCAGGGTTGAGAGCTGTTGCATCTGGCGACAGGGACCAATCGAGAGATCTCGTTGCGTCATACAAGTTATCATCCATTACATCGTCGTGTTTCTCCACTGCTATCACCCCGTGATCATCATCACCACCGTTGCTTACTGAGAAGATCGGGCCACCCCATATCATAATCAGTGCTCATTCCGTGCGAACAATAGCTAGCATGTTGCTAGTCAGCTACATGGGATTGAGTTACATAAGTCGCAGATTTGCTAGTCGTACTAATATCAGAAACTCAATTCGGCTCCCGGGTGCGTATGATCCCTCTACCATAAAAACATATTTTCAGGTGTTAAAAAAATTTGACAAAAAAATTTACATGTACATGTTTACTATTAAATCTGAATACGACCGGTACGTCGTACGTCGCATCCCGTCTGTGGTCTCCCGCGCGCTTACGATCGGAAAAACCAGGGATAAGAACCAAAAGCGGTAATATTATGTCCCAACCAGGTCTCCCATGTAGTAATAAAAAACCAAGATCGCAAAGTCCAGTAGTAATTGAACAGCAACCAATGCACAGTCAATGGAACTCCACGAATTGATCGGCTATCACGATCGAGCATGATCTGACTGCCTCAAAGAAAAAAGTTTCCGATTGCCTCTCAGGTCTCAGCACGCCCATGTCCCGCCGGCAATCTGAATACGACCGGTACGTCGTACGTCGCATCCCGTCTGTGGTCTCCCGCGCGCTTACGATCGGAAAAACCAGGGATAAGAACCAAAAGCGGTAATATTATGTCCCAACCAAACCAAGATCGCAAAGTCCAGTAGTAATTGAACAGCAACCAATGCACAGTCAATGGAACTCCACGAATTGATCGGCTATCACGATCGAGCATGATCTGACTGCCTCAAAGAAAAAAGTTTCCGATTGCCTCTCAGGTCTCAGCACGCCCATGTCCCGCCGTCGGCCGGCTACAGATGAGGTCGTGGACGTCATGGAATCAATGGAGGCGCCTGAGCAGCGCCTGCATCCATTGCGATCCTGCCGCCATCGCGTCCGTGCCTGAGTGCCTCTGCGGAGATGGAGATCCTGTCGATGTTGCGTCTGTGGCTCTGTGCTTTGTGGAGATCCTCGCCGCCGTCAGCGTCGGGGCACAACTGTGTAAGATCCCACCAGTGTGGTAGCGGCTCCGCCACACGCAGAAGGCGGCGTCCCTACATCGACCGTGCTTACCATCCAGACCCACTTGATGAATGAGTTCTTCATCATTAGTTTGGCTGATTCTCTCTAATGCTTGAATCAAAGCTTCTGTGGATTCTTCATCATTAGTTTGGCTGATTCTGTCTAATGCTTGAATCAAAGCTTCTGTGGATAATCTTCTAGAAAAAAAAGCTTCTGTGATTGACTTGTGGAGCGTCTTTCATGGTTCATGTACGATGTGTGCACATGTTTTTGTTTCTGGAGGTTAAGAAGATCTCTAAATTGATATCTGAAATTCAAAAGTGAATTCTACAACCATTTGTAATCATCACACTTGTACGAGGAGAAAACATACAGTACGAAATTGGTGGTAGCGCGAAAAATAATTTTATTTCAGTTTCATAAATCAATATATAAGAAATAAAGGAAACGCTTCAGCCCTCCTCGTCGCTCCCCGCGGGCGACGGGAGGGTGTCAAACCCTAGCGCCGCCTCTCCCCGCCCCTCCCAGCCGCTGCCGTCGGCAGAGGCCGCCGGGCAAAGACCGCGCGGTGCCAGCGGTGGCGGAGCTTCCCCTCCCTGCGCACGTATAGGGAGACGCTGGGTCTTCTCTGTAGGTGCAGGCGCTCCTAGGTTGGCGGGATTTCGGAGGCGGTGACTCCTTCTAGGCGGCGCGGCGACGGGTGGCGACGAGGCGGTGGCACCGCTCCTTGTCCGTGGGACAACGCGGTGTCTCGGGCGGGCTGGCTCCCTGCCTGGCGGTGCTCCTCTTGGCAGACGGAGGGGCGGCTGGAGTTGGGGGCGACATGGTCGGCGACGCGTACGCTACAGTGTGAAGACGGGAACTTCACGAGCCCGCTCGGGCTAGGTGGGCCTGGTTTGTTCCGGTCGATGCATCCGGTCGGTCTCTGGCGGTGGAGGTGGTTCCCTCCGACGTGGTTGCTGATGTGCTGCCTCCCGCTCCCGGTTGGCCCTTCCTGTCCGTACGAACCCCGCTTTGTTGGTCACGGTGAGCTGGCGGGGGTGCCTGCAAGGCCGTGGTGGCGCATGGTGGTGGACGGCGAGTGTGGTGGAGCACGATGGAGCGTCCGAGGCGGGGTTGCAAGGGTCGGGAGAAATCCATGTCGGCCTTGCCGACACCGACGCGGTGACGCCCGCGGGCGCCACCATTCCGTCTTGAAGGTCGTTGGTTGAGCCCTGCTCCCTTGTCCTTGCGTGTACCAGGGGAAACCCTAGGACCACTCCGGGCACCAGCGGCGTCGTCGTCGCATCCCTTCTTGAAGGTGCTGCTTGGTACGTGGGGCTTCAGAGTGCTAGGAACGTGGTGGGAATTCTCCGGCAGGCGTAGCGGTTGCCAGGCTTTCTCGCTTTCATTGATCTGACCCTTTCGGTATTAGTTTATCTTTTCTTTCTTTTGTGTTTTCTTTTGGGCGTGCTTGTGCTGTTTGCTCCAGCAATTGCTACTATGTTGTATCAGTGTGTGCTATATTAATATAGCGGGGCGAAAGCTTTTATCGAGGATGAATATATAAGAAATAAAATAGGTTTATCTAAACACTGTTCAGGGTAAGCAAATATCATCCAATCCTAGATAATATTACATCATGTGCAATTTGGCAGTATATTCAAAAAATTCTGTTTCCGTAGCGAAGCACGGGCAATATGCTAGTCTCCATAATATATGGTAAGACGGGTGGGGTCGGTGTTCCCCTTTCTCCATGTTATCGCTGCTGGCATTGCATTGCCTCTGTTGTCCTAAGTTTGGCTCACACCACCAGACCACCTTGGTGGTGTCCCTGTCTGTCACTCCGCAGCCGAGCTGAACTGCTTCTGATGATCATCGCCTCTCCTGGTTGCTTGCCCTGCCATGTGATCCACTTGCAGACTCGCTCCACCCACACGACCCGGTCAGGACACCAATGCTGGCAACCCTTCTCGAGGCGACAGGCTATGCTGGACATACTGGCAATGAAGGCGTCAGTTGTCGGGACGGGATGTGCTGTAGTACCGGGTAACCATTTCCATCAGATGCCGTACACAACTGTTCAACCTGGACAATGCCATCCGTACCTTCAGTCGACCAAGAGAACGTTGGAACGGTATGGTATAACATAACTGGCTGGTTATACATAAAGCGAAGTATTGCCTGGTGCTATGAGGATCAAAAAACACAAATAGCACATATGAGACAACATAAGCCCAGTAAGCAAAAATAGATGACATGACACTAATAGAGTTGCTTGCATTTAAGATGTATAATGAACATGACAGGCAGAACACTTGGTATGTGAGGTACAGAGTATGTGCTCTATTCGATGCCGATAAAATATTGTAAAAAAGGAAGTTTTAAGTGTACCCAGAGCAAGTTTGTCAAGTAGCTGAACCCAACATGCATTTATAACTGGAGGAGAATCAAAGTATGAAGCATTGTTTATGTTGTGGTAATTATTTTTTAAGATGTTTCTATGAGAATAATAATCTGTAAGATAAGGGGATCTATGCTTCAAGTGATGTATAACTTGGAAAGACAGAAATCCTGCTAGATAAATGGCAGGGACACTTAGATGCTCGTAATACTAAAAAGTAAAATATTGCACATGGAGTAAGTGATAAATAAGCTGGGGAAATACAACGGACTAATAAAAGGAAAAATAATCTGTCAGATAAGGGGATCTAAGCTTCAAGTTATGTATACCTTGGAAAGACAGAAATACAGCTCTATAAATAGCAAGGACACTTAGATGCTTAAAAGGCTGAAATATAAAATATTTAATAGCAGAAAGTGTTAGAAGATTACGTGCAGATCTACAACAATGAAGCTCTAGGAGCATATTTTGTACCACATGCACGGCAGAAATCTTGGAGATGACCACCAATGAACAAAATAAACTTTCTCATCAATGCTATTCAGGTCACAACCTACAGCTCCTTGGACTACTGCCTAGGCTGCCATGTTATGTCCACCTTGACTGGACGTCGACCTAAGCACCTCGAAGATGGGAAGTGTACAACAGGACCCATTTTCTTCAGATTGTTCAAACCAAGTATTCAGTTTCCCACAACTAAACATCATATATCAGGATCTGATCAAGAAAAGAGCATGTACAATAGTAATCTAAGCACTTGGGGGAAAATGACTCTTCATTTGGTGCACAAATCAGATTCAACCAAAATTCCTAAACAGTGTTAGAGAAACATGCAAATGAACAAAGGCAATAGCTACAGAAGAGATTATTCCTTAACATTTGGGATATGCTCATCATGAATGTTTGGTTAAGATTCTTTTTTAGCCTATAGCAGAGCTTGTTATAACAGAAAAAACAATTACTCACCGCTGAGAAATCTGAGATAAAGAATGGAACAACAAACATTCGCGAATCGAAGCCTACTCTTAATGTACAAATCAAAAAAAATTGATCGCTGCAAGTATTCAGAACAAATCAAACAGCATATTTCATTCCATGTATTTAAGCTGGTATCGATATAATTCAGGGAAGGAAAATAAAATCAGCATAATTAATACCATATTGGCAGGAGAAAAGTAAAGCATACCAAAGAACCTCGCCAATAATTTCATTCTCGGGAAATTTCATGGCTCTCTCAAGTTAACAACGGCAATCTGAATTCATTTTTGAGACAGCTATAGCTGGATAAAAGGAAAATTATTTTCAGTAAGCCAAGAGATGGACTGTTATCTCATCGATGCAGGTAAATTCTAGCTGGCTTCGGTCTTACTACCATCAGAAAAACCAAGGCAGTGATACAATATAGGCTAATGAACATTAAATACAAAGAAAATTTTGTCCTGAACACATAGTATAGCATGCGGAACTTGTCTGAAACGCCACGTATTTTTAATCAGGAAAGGAACTTCCTTAATTTTTTATATGAAAATATGAGCAGAGAGTGCCTAACCATAAGCAAAATTCTTGCGAAACCCATATGAAACCACTTTTTTTTGGCCAAAATAGTATAACTGTGTGGTGGGAGGGTTATGGCATTACACTATTCACATATCAATGTCACTAATACATGTCCCCCTGATTTTATTATCGTGTGGATATGGGTGCTTAGTACAATACACCTGAAGTATCTAGTGCATTTTATATGCCCCCATCTTTACTATGGGTCAAGATTAATAGTTCCTCCATGTATCAGTCCAAGGTCTGATACTCTCAATAGTACCATCAATCTGTTGATGCAATAACACTAAGAATTGTCAGACCAGCTTTGCAAAGTCACATATGCATCAGCATGAACTTGGAAAAAGAGAGATAATAGGTATGTCAATACATCTGACACAATAGCTAGAACTGAAGCAATTTTGTTATATGCAAGATATCTGCCCTTCATTGGCCTAGCATCTGTCAGTGTAGAAAGCACCTGATCTTCATCATGATAGGAGCAGACCATATTGGTCCGCCAAAATTAAATTTCTTTCCACAGTCGCTACACTCTTGAGGAACAACTGGTCCAATACCAGGAGAATACTTCACACTGTTATTCTTCAGTTCATATAGAAAGAACATGAAAGAAGAAGCTTTAGATTGTTGAGTTGAGTTGAGGAAACTGTACTGAAAGGGTGAACAGTATGCTAAACATACCTTCGTAGCAGTCCTCCCGAGCGACTGAAGATGGAAAGAATCACAACCTGCACATTGATATACATAAGGAAGTTGTAAGGGGAGTATTCTTTATTTCAGTTGCGGAATTGCTGTGAAATCCATATGCAAGGCTGAATTAGAAAATGGCGAGGCACAAACAAATGGTAAGCAGAATAAACCATTTGCACAGAAAGGCAAAACGACAGGCTATTCTTTTTTTTTTTATTCAGCAAAAGCTTGTAACTGAAACTACTTTTTTAGATTCTCAGGGAGACAGCCTCCCCGGTTCCATTTCATCACAAATGAAACCAGTGTTCAGGTACAGGAAACACAAAACATCTAAAGAACACACCCAAAAGCTGCTACTGATTAACCTAGCTAGAAAACCAGGTTTTAATCTACTCAACACCACCTCCCTCCAGGAGCAAACTGAACTCGCTAACAGCCCAGCACAACGCAAAAGCACGCCGCAAACTAAAATCTGCTACAACCTCAGCCAAACTCTGTCTACTTAAACAAACCAACAGCAAAGAACACAAGACAGCAACATCAGGGGGAAAAGCTACACCCCTATTACAGCACCACTGCAGGAACTTTTGGCCAATTTTACAGCACGACGTGCACCGAAGCCTCTTTTTCTGGATGCTCCTTCAGGTATTCCAGTGAAGCTCTCCCTCCATGTGCAAGCTTGGAAGCATGAGCCCAGGAAGCGATCCAATCGAAGGAGGAGCACTTCAGTTTTGTGCCAGGCTCGGTGGTGCTTTGATCTTGCTCGACAAGTGTAAGGGGAGTATTGAGCAAAAGCTTGTAACTGAAACCACTTTTGGAGCCGTCCTTCACCAAAAAGGTCTGCATCATCGCGGCTATCTGCACAACACCATGTTTCTTTAGCAGAGGAAGCAGATGAGCACAAGAAGCAAACACAAGGCACGTCAATTTCAGCAGAACTGCCACAGAGCCCTCAACGACTAACTTTTTTTTTACCTGACCTGAACAACTAATCTGGAAAAGTAGGGTCTGTCTAGGGAAGCGCGATGTCGCTTCGGCTCTCCGATGGCGAGCCCCTCGCGATTGCCCCTCAACCCACGTTTCATCCTAATCCAACCAAATCAGTGAGAGAAATCCCTAGCCGAAGCCAAGACTATGCAATTCCCCTCCGCCTGATACCCCAGAAGCGAAAGAAGTCCACATAACCCCCCTAAGTATTGTGTTTGGGACACTAACCCCCCCTAACTATTAAATAGGACAAATCACCCCCCTAACTATGGAATACCGGGCAACTTACCCCCTCCAACCCCTCAAAACCGGATTTAGCTGTTTTGAGAGCTGTTTGGTCCACGTGGACGGTGGTTTTAAGAGTATAGCTACACCAAAATCTCCTCTCGCGCTCCGAGTCGCCGCTCTGCCCGTCCTGCATCGCCACTCTGCCCGCCGTTGCGCCGCCGCTCTGCCCGTTCCGCGTCGCTGCTGCGCCGTGTTCCAATCGATCTTGCCGAGCTCAGAGAGGTTGCATCCACCGCGGCCGTCCCCGATTCAGTGAGATTGGAGCTCCTCCCCGATTCGTTCCCGATTGAAGAGGAATCAGAGAGGGTGGAGATCCTCCCGACTCGAGCAGATGCGCGTCCGCCGTCGCTCTGACCTCGATTGATCAGATCAGCAGAGAGGGTGGAGCTTCGAGCGATCGCTGCTCCGTGGTGTTGTCCAGTAGGCTTCAGCGATTGGAGGAAGCTTGTACTGAAGCTTCAACGATCGATGCAAGGTTCCAGATTGACAAACAAAGCACATCGCTTCGAGCTCTCATTTGCTGAAACAAAAATGGACGTAGTAGCCCAGCTAACTGATTTCCCTAACTGATTCAGTACTGCATCATCTCTATTAGACGTAGTAGCCCAGCTAACACTCACACGGCAGCCTACATGTACTGAAGAAATATCAAAACAAAAGCCCAGCCTTTTCTGTCCATCCGTCCATCCGTCCTCGAGTCCATCCTCCACACAAAGAGGGAAATGGGTAGCTCCTTCGGGTGAAAAATTGAACAAACCTGCACTGATTCGAGAACCGACCTCGAGTCTTCAATTAGAGCTGCCGATCATCGGACTGGACCTCGCCTGCGTCGCCGGGAGAGAGGAGCAGCGCGGTGGAGAGAGGAGCGGAGCAGAGCGGCGCTGTGCGGGACATAGGAGCGGATCAGAACTCACCCAGACCATGCCTAACCGCCGATCATCGGATTTGACGTCTGCGCCAATGGAGAGAGAAGCGAAGCGCGGCAGAGAGAGGAGCAGCCCGGACTGCAGAGAGAGCAGCGGCGCGGAGAGAGCAGAGCACACGGGTCGGGGGAGAGGACCAGAACAAACTGTTCTAGTATTTGGTTCGACTGGACCATGTGTGACCGGATCAAACAACTGTCAAAACAGCCAATCTCATCCCAAAACAGCCTAATCCGGATTGAGGGGGTGAGTTGCCCGGTATTCCATAGTTAGGGGGGTGATTTGTCCCATTTAATAGTTAGGGGTGGTTAGTGTCCCAAACACAATACTTAGGGGGGTTATGTGGACTTCTTTCCCCCAGAAGCCCCATAGTAGGTCCTATCCGACGGCCTCGCCATGTTTCTTGCCCCAAGAGTTCAGAGGAAAATTTCAAGAGATTCTTGCTCGATCCACAAATCCAGCCAAATCCCTCGCCCATTTCCGTCGCAGATTCGAAGCTCTGCTTGCCCCTTCCGCCATTTCGCGTCAGGGATCGTGTTCCCCTCGCGAGGATTTCAAGGGCCGTTCGGTCCCCAATCCCGCCATCGCCGCCGACCCTTCCTCGGTCTACTCCACTTTCCACCCTCGGCACGCCCTCCCCCAGGTTATGCCTCCACCCTCCTCTCCAAATTTCCTCCACCTGCAATTCACGCTCCCTGTGTTCCCGGTCGAATTCATGGCACCTGGGACAGCATCTCTGCCGGAGAGATTATCGGGGGAGGATACACCGGAGGATTATGGCAATTTATTCTCCGGGGCAACGGCCAGAAGCAGTCAACAAGGACCGGGGCACCAGCTGGGCATGCCCGACAATGGCGCCCGGGATCACGTCGTAGGTGGTTATGGGGAATTACTGCGCCAGCCTCCCGATCCGGGTGAGACACCTATAAAGCCTGGGCACCAGGGAAAGCTCCAGCACAGCCACAAGTTTCCTCTCCCTCTACTACCATACACCGCAATGGCCATGGAGAACCAAGGCGAGAAGAGCATGGAGCAGGGGGGTCCAGCAAAGTGGTGATTGCAGGAGGCACTGCTGATGGGGGGATGGGATCAGACCCCATTATCGCTGGCAGCAAGAGCAAGCAGGGCGCAGATGGCCCGTCTTGGAGGCGCGAGGGGAAGCAGGAGATGAAGGACGACCGCACTGAAGAAGAGCGCGCCCCGATCATTGTCAATCTGGGCAAAGCTCGTGGAATTTCTCGGGCATGCTTGGTGGCGGTGGGCGTGTTCCTATCGGTCGTCTCCATCACCTCCAAACAGCTGGTAAGCTACATGAAGAATGTTTGGAAGCTGCGTGGCACCGTCGAATCGCTGTAGCTTGCAGAGAGGCGTTTCGTGCTCGACTTCTCGCTGGAGGGGGACTTTGAGCACGTCACGCGTGGAGGCCCTTGGAGGTACCAGCAGGACGCGGTGCTCATCCGGGAGCTCAAGGAAGGAGAAGACCCCAACCTGGTGCGGTTTGACTCAATGCCCATTTGGGTACAGTTCACCCGCATCCCCTTCTACCTCCTCTCGAAGCAGCTCGCGAGGGAGCTGGGAACGAAGCTTGGCGAGTGCATCCGCATCGACAACGACGCGAGGGGTGACATCTGCGACAAGATCATCCGCGCCCGCGTCCGCATCCCCATCGCCCGAGCCCTCCAAAGGTGGATCACCTTGGAGGACGAGTTCTCCGACGAGGAGGTGGTGGTGACCGTCCTCTACGAGCGCCTCCCCACCTTTTGCCTCTGCTGTGGGGTGATCGGGCACAAGGAGGAAGCCTGCGAGCTCCCGGCGATCATGAAGAAGCGCAGGTACTCCATGGCCTTGGGTGTGCCTGCGACGCACGTCGACGACATAAGGAAGTGGCACCTCCCAGCAGCAGCGAGCGAGGCTGGTCGGGCCCTGCAGATGGACAGGCCATGGCGCAACGTGACTGCGCTCGGTGCGGGACGTGACCCGGCAACCAGGGTGCTTGCCATCGTCGCAAACATCGTCAACGCGGTCGAGAACCTCTCGGTTCAAGACAAGGACGCTGGCGCCGATCAGGAGAAGGTCGAGGGAGCCCACGACAGCGACAAGAACACCGTCGCCACCGCCCCTGCTGCCAGTCGAATCCAAGACTGCCGAGACGATGAACAAGAACGCCACCAACACCGCTTCAACAGGCTTCAGCGACAACACCAACCCACCTCTGAGGACCTGGAAGAGGGCGATCAAGGACGATCAAGAGGCGGTGAACAGCTCCAACGAGGCCCCTGCCAAGATAGTGGCGGGAAGCAACAACATGCAGAAGACGAACGATGCCACACTGGCCCCTGTGGTGGGGGGATCGGTGCTGGGCAAACGCCAAGAGGGGGTGGCACTGACGCACGGCGACAGCATCAACGGAGATCGCCACTACAAGAGAAGGATCAGAGTCAAGGCCAAGGACGAAGAAAGGAACGAGGGGAAGAAGGAAGCTACCAGCCCAGGGGCTGCTGGTCAACTGACAGGCGCTGATGGTAGTGCCTGTCAGAAGCCATGAAACTTCTGGCCTGGAACTGCCGGGGCCTGGGCCTGCTCCGGACAGTTCAAGAACTTGTGCTCCTGGTGAGCACCTTTAGGCCAAAAATCGTGTTCATCTCTGAAACTAGGCAGAAGGATAGGAAAATAAAAGATCTTAGGGGCAGGCTAGGGCTTAAGCATTGCATTACTCAGGTAGGGCAAGGCAAAGGTGCTGGGATTGCTTTGTTCTGGGATGATCAGATTCAAATAAAAGTCTTGTCCGAGGGACCAAGATACTTTGATGTGTTGATCACGGATGTCTCCATTGGCCAAACTTGGCGCGGGACGTTTGTGTATGGTGAACCTAAAAGTTCTGAGAGGCATCACATGTGGACTACCTTGCGCAGGATAGCACCCAATGCAAAGGCGCCCTGGACGATGATTGGGGACTTCAACGAAACGAAGTGGCAACATGAACATTTTTCTGAGTCCAAACGGTCAGAGAAGAGAATGGCTGACTTTAGGAGACTCCTGAATTGTTGTAACTTACAGGACATAGAAAGCGTTGGCCCACCCTGGACCTATGATAACAAACAGAAAGGCAAGAAGAACGTCAGAGCTAGGATCGACAGAGTTGTGGCTTCTAACACCTGGCTGGACCTTTTCCCTAATGCAAAGCTGACGCATGTGGTCTCCTCCAGGTCTGACCACCTCCCACTACTATTGGAGTTGGAGAAGACAACTTTTAGGCCAAACCAAGGGGAAACCAAGAGGTACGAGGCCATGTGGGAAAGAGACTCTTCCCTTTTTGATGCAATTGAGGAGGCGTGGTCTGCTAGCCCAGGGTGCTCAAATCTGAGTGATCTCATGGGCAAGGTAAACAAAACTCGTGGCCACCTCAAGGTGTGGAATGTGGAGGTGTTTGGAAAGGTTACAAAAGATATCAAGAATAGAAGAAGGGCAATAGAGATGCTCTGGAAACAGCCCAGGTCCGAGGCAAGAGATGATGAAGTGCGCAAGATCTCTGCAGAACTGGATGAGTTGCTGCATAGGGAAGAGATCATGTGGAGGCAGAGAAGTCGAATTAACTGGCTTAGAGAGGGGGACAGAAACACTAGCTTTTTTCACAGGAAATCAAACTGGAGGCAATCAAAGAACAGGATAAAAAGAATTAAAGGAGAGAATGGAAACTGGACGGATGACCCGGAGGAAATAACAAAAATTGCTAATGAGTTTTTCAAAAACCTATATACCAAGGATTCGACGGTGTGCCCTGAAGAAATACTTGATCTGATCCATACATCCATCACTGAAGACATTAACAAAGAGCTCTGTAGAGAGTTCTCTGAGGATGAGATTGGAGACGCTTTGTTTCAAATTGGTCCTCTTAAGGCGCCAGGGCCCGATGGCATGCCGGGAAGATTTTTCCAGAGAAATTGGGCCCTTATGAAAGATGATGTTATTAAGGCAGTGAAAGGGTTTTTCAGCAATGGGGAGATCCCGGAAGGCCTCAACGATACAGTCATCGTCCTAATTCCAAAAGGCCAAAACCCTGAGAGCCTTGCGGACTACAGACCGATTAGCTTATGCAACGTCCTGTATAAGATCATATCAAAGTGCCTAGTGAATAGGCTTCGGCCGTTTCTGGACAACCTGATATCTCAGTCTCAGAGCGCTTTCATCCCGGGTAGGCTGATCACAGATAACGCCATCGTCGCCTTTGAGAGCTTCCACAAAATACGAAACAGCAAAAACCCTAGAGATACACACTGCGCCTTCAAAATTGATCTGTCCAAGGCATATGACAGGGTGGACTGGTCCTTTTTGGAGCAAACTCTGAGGAAAATGGGCTTCTGTGAACAATGGATAATATGGCTGATGGGATGTGTTCGTTCTGTTAGGTTTGCGGTGAGGATTAATGGACACACGCATAGTTTCTTCTCCCCTTCTCGTGGTCTGAGGCAGGGAGATCCCCTAAGCCCATACCTGTTCCTCCTGGTGGGTGAAGCACTATCAGGCATGCTGGAAAAACAGTGCAGCGAGGGCCACATTACCCCTCTCAAGGTGGCTAGGAACGCCCCGGGGATTTCAAACCTTTTGTTCGCCGACGACAACCTCCTCTTTTTCAAAGCAAACTCGGAGGAGGCAAGGGCTGTTGATAGCACTTTGAAGCTCTTTCAAAGGTGCACGGGTCAGCGTCTTAGCCCTAGCAAGAGCTCAATTCTCTTCAGCTCTGCTTGTCCGACGGCTGTCAGTTAGAGGTGAAATCAATTCTAGGTGTTTCCCAGTCTTCCTTTGAGGAGAAGTACCTGGGCCTCCCTACCCCTGAAGGAAGAATGAAAGCAGAAGCTTTTCAGCCCATAATGGAAAGATTTTCCAAGAGGTTAACGAACAGGACAGTGAGATTCTTGTCCCATGGAGCAAAAGACACTCTTATTAAATCGGTGGTGCAAGCATTGCCTGGTTTCGTGATGGGAGTTTTCAAAATGTCTATTGGATTCTGTGAGCAGTATGAAAGGCTTATCCGTGAATTCTGGTGGGGTGATGATCAGAACCAGAGGAAAGTGCATTGGACTGCGTGGGAGAACCTGACAAAACCGAAAGGCAAAGGAGGTTTGGGGTTCAGGGATATGCACTTGTTTAACCAGGCCCTCCTGGCCAGGCAGGCATGGCGTCTCATTCAAAGACCAGATAGGTTGTGTGCTAGGGTCCTGAAGGCTAGGTATTATCCTAACGGCAATATTCTGGATACGGTCTTCTCCACAAACCCTTCACCTGTTTGGAAGGGGGTCGAATTTGGCCTGGAGCTGCTTAAAATGGGCATCATAAATCGGATTGGTGATGGGAGAAATACACAATTTGTGCGGGACCAATGGCTCCCTAGAGATAGTGGTCTGAAGATTACAAGCCTAAAAAAGAACACAAGAAAGAGGTGGGTGAGCCAGCTGATTAACGCTGAAGACAAATCCTGGAATGTCCCTCTGTTGCACGAGCTCTTCCATGACCATGATGTGCAGGTAATCCGGAGGCTTCAGATCCCTACCCATGCGCAAGAAGACCGTGTTGCCTGGCATTACGAAAGCAATGGAATTTTCTCCGTCAAAAGTGCGTACCGACTAGCGTTGAAGATCAAGCATCAGGATCGGGGTGGTGAGAGTTGCAGCACAAATTCAAATGGTGACAGAACCCTTTGGAACTGTATCTGGAAGGCAAATGTCCCACCTAAAGTCCGTATCTTCGCTTGGAGACTAGCAAATGATTCCATGGCCACAAGAAACAACAAATTTAAACGCAAGCTTGAGCTCACTAGCACATGCACCATTTGTGGAGTTGCCCCTGAAGATGGACACCATGCTGTTATCAGATGCCCCAAGGCATCTGGTCTGCGACATGCAATGCGCGCTCATTGGAAGCTGCCAAGTGAGAGCTCCTTAACTCGGTCGGGCAAGGATTGGCTCCTGCTACTGCTGAACCAAGTCGACGAAAAGACTAAAGCTAGGATTCTCCTTCTATTCTGGCGAGCGTGGCATTTGAGGAACAACATTGTCCACAATGATGGCAAGGAAACAATTGTGAACTCGGTCTCCTTCCTGCTGTCATACAACAATACTATTGAATCTATGGAAGCCTCTCACGAGGGCTTAGGTAAGGAACCTATGCTGCGCAGCAATGTTTCTGGGGCGGTTGCGGGCAATCAGGAGAGACCTGGGAACTGGACTCCTCCGCCTCAGGGATGGGTCAAGCTGAATACTGATGCTTCCTTCCTCTCTGCCGAGGGAGCAAGTGGTGCGGGTGCTGTGCTCAGGGATCACCATGGTAAAGTCTTGTTAGCGGCCTGCTCCCCCATACCCAGGTGCATCGATGCTATGGATGCTGAAGCTATGGCAGTGCTTTGGGGTATTAACCTGTTGAGGGGACTTGGCCACTCTCGTGTAATTTTGGAAGCGGATAATACTACTGTGGTTGCTGCTCTTCGGTCCAAGGAGTTGGACAGATCAAGAAGCTGGGCAACATACGATCAGATCAAGAGGTGGCTGGGTGATCTAGATGATTACTGTGTAACCCACAAAAGTAGAGACAGCAATAGGGTAGCTGACGCCCTAGCTAAGATGGCTAGGAGTGCTGGTAGCTGTTTATGGTTTGATATGCTGCCAGACAATATCTGGGACCTTGTAACACGAGATCTTGTACCAGTTGTTACAAGTATAATATAAAGCTGTCTTACACTCAAAAAAAAACTAATCTGGAAAAAAAGAGAGAACATGAAGTAGAGGAAATAAGTGAACATATGAAGAGAAGCACCTTAGCAACAGTGGATCCTCGAAGCTGTCGGAGCCAAAGTGGAGTCTCTGATGGGGAAACGGGGAAACAATAACAGAGAGAAGAGGAGAATCAGCAGGCCGAAGCTGCTCATGAGCATGAACGAGCGGACCTGAAACATGGTCCACCGTAGGGGCGGACGAGAGAAGATACATGCGCCGCCGGGCCATGCGACCGCGGAGGAGGAGCCACAGGAGACAGATTTGACGGCCACAACCCGTCCTCGCCGCCCGCGACTTCTAAATCAATGGTCACGTGTCGCACTCCACGCCGACGACCTCTGGAGGCCCCGCGAAGCCACGACCTCTAGAGGCAACTCCTGTAGCGCCAACCTCGAAATCGACGTTAGCGCGGTGCCCTCGCCACCCACGACCCTTGGACGGGGCGAGCGACGCCTCCGCCGCACATCAGACGGTGGCCAAATGCGCCGGCCGCGGGCGAAACTGCCGTTGTTTTGGGCACTGATAGGGGCAGCGCCGCTTTGACCAAGCGGATGGAACGAAAAAAGAACATATCAGCTGGATGGTCCGCGGCAGGAAGAAACGGAAGACCGGCTGTTATAGGAAGACTAAAAAAAAGCAAGCTATCCGGAGTAACTGGAAAAAAAAAGAGAAGGTAAGGGCATGTACAATGGGGTCAACCTTCTCTTAAACTTGCCACGTTGGATTTTTCTTACTTGGATGAGAGAGAATGAAGAAAGAGAATACCGTCTTCCCTTAGCTAAGGGATGATCTCTTATAAAATAAGAGAATGTTATTTTCTCCGTTGTACGACTTGTCTTCCCTTAGCCACACAATTTCCTTCTAAAAATAATTAATTCTCATTTATTAATTTATTATAAGGGATGACAATAAAAGATAATGCATTGTACATCTAATATTTAGCGTCTTCTCTAGATGATGTGGACTGCTAAAGAAAGATGTGCTTTCCCTATTATTGTACATGCCCTAACTAGGAGGCTACCGGTAGCTCCCCTTTTCTCGCATAATGTCATCTCCAACGGGTGACGTATTTTATTGTCCGTGAGCTGTCCGTGAGCGTCCGTTTGCATCGCCCCGCGGATGCGCAAATGACTGTTTTTGTCTGTGCTTCCGTTTGCATCTGGGGGTGGCTCCAGCGGGACGACACATTTTTTTTGTACTTGTTTTTTTTCCTCTTCTTCATTTAAACATAGTTCCAAATATTACATATCAGAACATGATTTTACACAAACTAATACATAATTGGGAACATGGTTTACACAAACTAATACATAGTTTGAACCATGGTTGGCACAAATAAAAACATTGTAAAAAAGGAAAACCAGTTGTGTTGGTTCTGTATGTTCGCTGCCAAGAAAGAACACTCTCAGGCACTCCAAGTCACCCAAACTGGAAAATCCAGCTGGTGACGGTACCTTGGTTCTTTCGAGGAAGAACAACCAGAAACTTCACTACTGGCTTCAATTGGCCCGTAGTCATATGCAAAGAAAGAAGACTAAGTTTTAACTATCGGTGTCCGAGCCAGATTTGTCGGTGTGGTAGTGCCTGCGGCAGGCTGTGTCATCGAACACCTTGACGATCATCTCGCCGTCTTCCTCGTAGAGGAAGGTGAGCTGGCAGCCAGGCTCGAGCGCGAGGTCGCGTGCGAACTTGTCCCACCCCTTGTGCAGGTACATCTTGCCCTGCCCGTCGAACAAGACCTCGACAGTCCACCGGCAGAAGTTGCAGCTGGCCTCCCGTAGCTGCAAGTGCGCCGGCTCGACGCCATCGACAAACTCGGCGAACTTGTCCAGGAGCCGCTTGATGCCGAGTGGGTCGTCGTCGATGCGGAGGAGGAACTCAAAGCAGCGGTCCTCCTGCGAAGACGAGGAGGGCGCAGGCGACGGCGATCGTGGGGCCGTAGCTGCTCCACCACGGCGGCCCTGGCCCCGGGGGCGCCCAGGCCCGCGGCCTCGACCGCCTCGCCGGCCACCAGGACCCACCATGGACTTCCTCGCGGGCCTAGTTGCGTCGCAGGAAGAGCTAGGCGGCGCTACAGTGGAGCTTGTGGAGGCTAGGGTTTGTTTGGAGGAGTGGATGAGGAAGAAGAGCGCGCGCCCTCTTTATATAGACCGGTGGCAGGCGACGGCCACGACCGCGGGACACGTGGCATCGCCATTACTGCGTTGGCGGAGGTGGGCGGCAGCCGCTCGGCAGGCGAGGAATCGCTATTAACGTGACGCAGACTGCCGAAGCGACGCCTCAGCGCCAGTCGCTGGCGCGTCTGAGAAGACGCATCGATGCAGGATCGCTGCCAGGCGGGCCTGATGAAACGTCCACTGACGCGAGCGAACACTTTACGCGTCCCCGCAGCGTCCGCAGAGACGCATTCGAGACGTATATTTAAGCCAGATTTACGTTGTCCTGCTGGAGATGGTCGTGGTACCAGATGTATTTCTCAGCCTGGCTGACGCGAGCGGTCGTCGTCCGAGATGCTCTAAAATAAATGAGAACGGAACTCGGCAAAACCAATCTACAATACCAGATCGCTCTATCTACAGTAGTAGTAAAAAAACGGACGTGTAAAATGTGTGCGTCTACAGTGCGCGCGAAACCCTTGTAAATTTGATATACTAGGTAATAATAATAAGGAAAATGTTCCTGTTCCCCCGGGGGATCGCGCTCTCGCGTCCCCCGGCTCCTCCGCGCGCCACGCGTCCCCACATGGTGGGGCCCATCGCATTTATCCTTTCCTTTTTCTTCTCGCACGGGGAGTTGCCATGGAGGTCCCTGCCGCAACCAACCGCGCCGCCAAGTGCTCATGGCCGGCTTCCGCGCCCGTGGGCTCATGGCCGGCTTCCGCGCCGCCGCCCTTCCCCGTGGGATCATGGCTGGCCTCCGCGCCGCCGCCCTTCCCCGTGTGCTCATTGCTGGCCTCCGCGCCGCCGCCATCGCGGCGCTCCAAGCCGCCGGTGGTGGTCTGTTCTCCGCCCGCGTCGCCGCCGAGGACGACGCTGCTGACTACCATGGGGCCGTCGCCGCTGAGAGTCATTTTCCCGGCGACGGCGACGGTGCAGATGGGCATCTAAATCCTCGCTCCCGATCGAAAAGGACGGTGGACGATGCAGACGGTCGCCGCTGATGCTACCAGCGCTGCCTCCATCTCGCGCTCCTCGGTTTCGTTAGGAGTTTTGCTGCCTTAGGCCTGCGGCGTTGCTACCTGCGGAGGTCGGTTTTGCTATTTAAGATGTACAGCATTGCTACCGGCGGAGGGTGGATTTTTGCTACCATAGGCATGGGGCGTTGCTACTAGCAGCTTGTGGCGCTGCTGTCCTGGACGGACGGAGTTGCTGCAACCTCGGACGGCGTTGCTGCCGGCTTCAGGCGATGTCTCCGTTGATGTCTTAGAGGATTTTGCAGCATATGAATAAAAAAATTTGCTACAATTTATTTGCGGTTTTGCTACATCCGGGTAATATGTTTGCTACGTGGTCTCCGGCGAGGTCTCCGGCGAGCCCAGCCTTTTTATTTTCTTTTCTGAACGAACCGTTTTTTGCTTCAGTCATTTGCTGCCGGGGGTGATTTTTTGCTGCCGGAGATATTTTTTTGCTACATGCAAATCTAACCGTCAAAATGGTTGATCCGACGGCTGGGGACCCGGGGGCTGGGAAATCAGATCCCCGGGGGACGCCCAGCAGTTTCCTAATAATAATCCGATTTGACTCGGGGCTGTCCCTTGATCATCTCCAACAGTGTACTAAAGCTTTGGACGTTTGTCTCCTCAGTGTCCTTTATGTCAGACGCCATCTCATGGAACCTTTGTCCTCCCGACACGTACTCCACTGTCTCCGCCTATGGTGCTCAGTTCCAGGGGTGTACACTTTCGGTTTTCGTGAAACCATCTGGAAGGCATGGACGCTGCCAAAGTGCTTGACATGCTTTGCATCTCTCTAGCGGGGCGATACATTTCGAACGTCTAAAATATTCATGTGTGTCCGTTTACGTTAATTTAAATAGTTGAAAATCGATCGCGCGTTCGTTTGCGTCGGGTACTCTAGTGGTACTACGCATTTTTTGTTTTGCAATTATTCAACATAAAAAACATAATTCACATAGTGAAGAAAGGAAAATATAAAATATAAAGCTAACGCCTGCGCCTACTTCTCCTCGTCGTCGTCGAGCACCACGAAATCCGGTACTGGCCACAGCCAGTTGGCACCCGGCGGAACATACCGGTGCCGCTGGCGGTGGAGGTGGAGCAGCCCACGCCGGCGGTGGAGATGGAGGTGGAGCGGCCCATGGATTGTCGCCGGTGGTGGAGGAGGAGTCGGAGGCGGCGGTTGCGGGACCGAGTTCTGGAGCGCCCATTGTAGGGCCTCTTCCTCCGTGAGGTACGGCGGCATGATGCCGGTAGCGTACCGGGGCAGCGGTGGCTACACCGATCAGTCCACCTCCGAGACGAAGACGCCGAGCCTCGCGATCTCGTCGTCGGTCATCGTGGGTGGGAAGTCGAACTTCCGGCCCTCCGCCATGGCCGCTTGCCATTCGTGGAAGATACAACCGACGAAATAGTCGTTGTCGTCCTTGGCCTCCTCGTTGTGGTAGGCCAGTGCGCCGTAGTCCTCCTCATCATCGTCATCCTGTGGAGGCGCCGGCGGATACCGTGTTCGATGACAAGGCGGCGGTGGCCACCCAAACGGGTAGTCACGGTCACCGAGGAAGCCCGCCTGCCTCCACGGATCGTCCTCGGTGTCGCACCAACTGTGCCAGCTATACGAGTCGGCGACGAAGGCGGGATCGTAGCGGAGGTCTAGTGGCAGGTCCGCCGCCTACGCCGGATCTCGGCGCTCCTCTCTGGCTAACGCAGAGTCACGGGCGGGACAGGCACCTGGACGTGGCTAAGGCGCCAACCGCCGCCAGGCAGGTGCACATCCCCCAGCGGTGGCACGACCTGCAGCTCCGATGCATAAGTCGTGCCACGTCGACGGGCATCGACACCCTGTTCGGTCGCACCTCCTTCTTGCTACCGCTGCCTGATGTCTACGCCCCCTCCTTTTCCTGTAGACAGTGTTGGGCCTCCAAGAGCAGAGGTTTGTAGAACAGCAGCAAGTTTTCCGTTAAGTGGATCACCCAAGGTTTATCGAACTCAGGGAGGAAGAGGTCAAAGATATCCCTCTCACGCAACCCTGCAACCACAAAGCAAGAAGTCTCTTGTGTCCCCAACACACCTAATAGGTGTACTAGTTCGGCGAAGAGATAGTGAAATACAGGTGGTATGAATAAGTATGAGCAGTAGCAACGGTGCCAGAAAATAGCTTGCTGGCGTGTAGTTGATGGTGGTAGTATTGCAGCAGTAGTAACGCAGTAAAACAGTAAACAAGCAGCGATAGCAGTATTTAGGAACAAGACCTAGGGATTACACTTTCACTAGTGGATACTCTCAACATTGATCACATAACAGAATAGATAAATGCATACTCTACACTCTTGTTGGATGATGAACACATTGCGTAGGATTACACGAACCCTCAATGCCGGAGTTAACAAGCTCCACAATTCAATGTTCATATTTAAATAACCTTAGAGTGCATGAAAGATCAATTCGACTAAACCAAGTACTAGCATAGCATGCACACTGTCACCTTCATGCTATGTAGGAGGAATAATACACATCAATACTATCATAGCAATAGTTAACTTCATAATCTACAAGAGATCATAATCATAGCATAAACCAAGTATTAACACGGATGCACACACTGTCACCATTACACCGTGCAGGAGGAATAAAACTACTTTAATAACATCACTAGAGTAGCACATAGATAAATTGTGATACAAAATACATTGCAATCATAAAGAGATATAAATAAGCACTTCATTATGCCATTCATAACAGTGAATAAGTATTCTGTGAAATATAACCTAAGAGACCCACACGGTGCACACACTGTCACCTTTACACACGTGGGACAAGGAGTCTCCGGAGATCACATGAGTAAAATTCACTTGACTAGCATAATGACATCTAGATTACAAGCATCATCATATGAATCTCAATCATGTAAGGTAGCTCATGAGATTATTGTATTGAAGTACATAGGAGAGAGATGAACCACATAGCTACCGGTACAGCCCCGAGCCTCGATGGAGAACTACTCCCTCCTCATGGGAGACAGCAGCGTTGATGAAGATGGCGGTGAAGATGGTAGCAGTGTCGATGGAGAAGCCTTCCGGGGGCACTTCCCCGTTCCGGCGGCGTGCCGGAACAGAGACTCCTGTCCCCCAGATCTTGGCTTCGCGATGGCGGCGGCTCTGGAAGGTTTTCTCTGGTTTCGTCGAACGTATCAGGGTTTTCGCGACGGAGGCTTTAAATAGGCGAAGAGGCGGCGCAGGAGGGCTGACAGGGTGGCCACACCATAGGGGGGCGCGCCCCCCCCCCCTCTGGCCACGCCGGCCTAGGGTTTGGTGGCCCTGGGCCCCCTCTCTGGCGGTTCTCGTGTGTTCTGGATGCTTCCGGGCAAAATAGGAACCTGGGCGTTGATTTCGTCCAATTCCGAGAATATTTCGTTACTAGGATTTCTGAAACCAAAAACAGCAGAAAACAGGAACTGGCACTTCGGCATCTTGTTAATAGGTTAGTTCCAGAAAATGCACGAATATGACATAAAGTGTGCATAAAACATGTAGATAACATCAATAATGTGGCATGGAACATAAGAAATTATCGATACGTCGGAGACGTATCAGCATCCCCAAGCTTAGTTCTGCTCATCCCGAGCAGGTAAAACGATAACAAAGATAATTTCTGGAGTGACATGCCATCATAAACTTGATCATACTATTGTGAGCATATGTAATGAATGCAGCGATCAAAACAATGGTAATGACATGAGTAAACAACTGAATCATATAGCAAAGACTTTTCATGAATAGCACTTCAAGACAAGCATCAATAAGTCTTGCATAAGAGTTAACTCATAAAGCAATAATTCAAAGTAAAGGCGTTGAAGCAACACAAAGGAAGATTAAGTTTCAGCGGTTGCTTTCAACTTATAACATGTATATCTCATGGATATTGTCAACATAGAGTAATATAATAAGTGCAATATGCAAGTATGTAGGAATCAATGCACAGTTCACACAAGTGTTTGCTTCTTGAGGTGGAGAGAAATAGGTAAACTGACTCAACAATGAAAGTAAAAGAAAGGTCCTTCAAAGAGGAAAGCATCGATTGCTATATTTGTGCTAGAGCTTTGATTTTGAAAACATGAAACAATTTTGTCAACGGTAGTAATAAAGCATATGTATCATGTAAATTATATCTTACAAGTTGCAAGCCTCATGCATAGTATACTAATAGTGCCCGCACCTTGTCCTAATTAGCTTGGACTACCGGATCATCGCAATGCACATGTTTTAACCAAGTGTCACAATGGGGTACCTCTATGCCGCCTGTACAAAGGTCTAAGGAGAAAGCTCGCATTGGATTTCTCGCTATTGATTATTCTCAACTTAGACATCCATATCGGGACAACATAGACAACAGATAATGGACTCCTCTTTTATGCATACGCATGTAACAACAATTAGTAATTTTCTCATATGAGATTGAGGATATTGTCCAAAACTGAAACTTCCACCATGAATCATGGCTTTAGTTAGCGGCCCAATGTTCTTCTCTAACAATATGCATGCTTAACCATAAGGTGGTAGATCTCTCTTACTTCAGACAAGACGAACATGCATAGCAACTCACATGAAATTCAACAAAGAATAGTTGATGGCGTCCCCAGAAACATGGTTATCGCACAACGAGCAACTTAATAAGAGATAAAGTGCATAAGTACATATTCAATACCACAATAGTTCTTAAGATATTTGTCCCATGAGCTATATATTGCAAAGGTGAATGATGGAATTTAAAGGTAGCACTCAAGCAATTTACTTAGGAATGACGGAGAAATACCATGTAGTAGGTAGGTATGGTGGACACAAATGGCATAGTGGTTGGCTCAAGTATTTTGGATGCATGAGAAGTAATCCCTCTCGATACAAGGTTTAGGCTAGCAAGGCTATTTGAAACAAACACAAGGATGAACGGTGCAGCAAAACTCACATAAAAGACATATTGAAAACATTATAAGACTCTACACCGTCTTCCTTGTTGTTCAAACTCAATACTAGAAATTATCTAGACTTCAGAGAGACCAAATATGCAAACCAAATTTTAGCATGCTCTATGTATTTCTTCATTAATGGGTGCAAAGTATATGATGCAAGAGCTTAAACATGAGCACAACAATTGCCAAGTATCACATTACCCAAGACATTATAGCAATTACTACATGTAGCATTTTCCAATTCCAACCATATAACAATTTAACGAAGAAGAAACTTCGCCATGAATACTATGAGTAGAAACTAAGGACATACTTGTCCATATGCTACAGCGGAGCGTGTCTCTCTCCCATAAAGTGAATGCTAGGATCCATTTATTCAAACAAAACAAAAAAACAAAAACAAACCGACGCTCCAAGCAAAGCACATAAGATGTGATGGAATAAAAATATAGTTTCAGGGGAGGAACCTGATAATGTTGTCGATGAAGAAGGGGATGCCTTGGGCATCCCCAAGCTTAGACGCTTGAGTCTTCTTAGAATATGCAGGGGTGAACCACCGGGGCATCCCCAAGCTTAGAGCTTTCACTCTCCTTGATCATGTTGCATCATACTCCTCTCTTGATCCTTGAAAACTTCCTCCACACCAAACTTAGAACAACTCATTAGAGGGTTAGCGACAATAAAAATTAACATGTTCAGAGGTGACACAATCATTCTTAACACTTCTGGACATTGCATAAAGCTACTGTACATTAATGGATCAAAGAAATTCATCCAACATAGAAAAAGAGGCAATGCGAAATAAAAGGCAGAATCTGTCAAAACAAAACAGTTCGTATTGACGAATTTTATCGAGGCACCAGACTTGCTCAAATGAAAATGCTCAAATTGAATGAAAGTTGCGTACATATCTGAGGATCACTCACGTAAATTGGCATAATTTTCTGAGTTACCTACAGAGAATTTTGCCCAGATTCGTGACAGCAAAGAAATCTGTTTCTGCGCAGTAATCCAAATCTAGTATGAACTTTTCTATCAACGACTTTACTTGGTACAACAAAACACAAAACTAAGATAAGGAGAGCTTGCTACAGTAGTAAACAACTTCCAAGACACAAATATAAAACAAAGTACTGTAGCAAAATAACACATGGGTTATCTCCCAAGAAATTCTTTCTTTATAGCCATTAAGATGGGCTCAGCAGTTTTAATGATGCACTCGCAAGAAATAATATTTGAAGCAAAAGAGAGCATCAAGAGGCAAATTTAAAACACATTTAAGTCTAACATGCTTCCTATGAAAAGGAATCTTGTACACAAATAAATTCATGAAGAGCAAAATGACAAGATCAGGAAGATAAAACAAGTGTAGCTTCAAAAATTTCAGCACATAGAGAGGCATTTTAGTAACATGAAAATTTCTACAACCATATTTTCCTCTCTCATAATAGCTTTCAGTAGTGTCATGAGCAAACTCAACAATATAACTATCACATAAAGCATTCTTATAATGAGTCTCATACATAAAATTATTACTCTCCACATAAGCATAATCAATTTTATTAGTAATAGTGGGAGCAAATTCAACAAAGTAGCTATCATATATAGGAGGCATATTGTAATCATAATCAAATTTCTCCTCCATAACAGGTGGTAACAAAAGACTACTATCATCATCATAAATAGGAGGCAAAGTATCATCAAAGTAAATTTTCTCCTCAATGCTTGGGGGACTAAAAATATCATGCAAACCAGCTTCCCCAAGCTTAGAACTTTCTATATTATTATCAACAATGGTGTTCAAAGCGTTCATACTAATATTACTACCAGCATGCAAATAAGATTCCATAGGTTTTTTAATTTTCGCATCAAACAATCCATGTTTTAAATCAGGAAATAGAATAAGAAGCTCATTCTTGTCCATTATGCCAAACTAGTGTAAACAAGAAACAAAAAGATGCAATTGCAGGATCTAAAGGAAATAGCTTCGAGTACTTACAACGGCGAAAATAGCTTAGTAGCCGAGATCCGGAGTGTGAGTACCTTTTACCTTTCCTCCCCGGCAACGGCGCCAGAAAATAGCTTGATGTCTACGCCCCCTCCTTTTCCTGTAGACAGTGTTGGGCCTCCAAGAGCAGAGGTTTGTAGAACAGCAGCAAGTTTTCCCTTAAGTGGATCACCCAAGGTTTATCGAACTCAGGGAGGAAGAGGTCAAAGATATCCCTCTCACGCAACCCTGCAACCACAAAGCAAGAAGTCTCTTGTGTCCCCAACACACCTAATAGGTGTACTAGTTCGGCGAAGAGATAGTGAAATACAGGTGGTATGAATAAGTATGAGCAGTAGCAACGGTGCCAGAAAATAGCTTGCTGGCGTGTAGTTGATGGTGGTAGTATTGCAGTAGTAGTAACGCAGTAAAACAGTAAACAAGCAGCGATAGCAGTATTTAGGAACAAGGCCTAGGGATTACACTTTCACTAGTGGACACTCTCAACATTGATCACATAACAGAATAGATAAATGCATACTCTACACTCTTGTTGGATGATGAACACATTGCGTAGGATTACACGAACCCTCAATGCCGGAGTTAACAAGCTCCACAATTCAATGTTCATATTTAAATAACCTTAGAGTGCATGAAAGATCAATTCGACTAAACCAAGTACTAGCATAGCATGCACACTGTCACCTTCATGCTATGTAGGAGGAATAATACACATCAATACTATCATAGCAATAGTTAACTTCATAATCTACAAGAGATCATAATCATAGCATAAACCAAGTACTAACACGGATGCACACACTGTCACCATTACACCGTGCAGGAGGAATAAAACTACTTTAATAACATCACTAGAGTAGCACATAGATAAATTGTGATACAAAATACATTGCAATCATAAAGAGATATAAATAAGCACTTCACTATGCCATTCATAACAGTGAATAAGTATTCTGTGAAATATAGCCTAAGAGACCCACACGGTGCACACACTGTCACCTTTACACACGTGGGACAAGGAGTCTCCGGAGATCACATGAGTAAAATTCACTTGACTAGCATAATGACATCTAGATTACAAGCATCATCATATGAATCTCAATCATGTAAGGCAGCTCATGAGATTATTGTATTGAAGTACATAGGAGAGAGATGAACCACATAGCTACCGGTACAGCCCCGAGCCTCGATGGAGAACTACTCCCTCCTCATGGGAGACAGCAGCGTTGATGAAGATGGCGGTGAAGATGGCAGCGGTGTCGATGGAGAAGCCTTCCAGGGGCATTTCCCCGTTCCGGCGGCGTGCCGGAACAGAGACTCCTGTCCCCCAGATCTTGGCTTCGCGATGGCGGCGGCTCTGGAAGGTTTTCTCTGGTTTCGTCGAACGTAACAGGGTTTTCGCGACGGAGGCTTTAAATAGGCGAAGAGGCGGCGCGGGAGGGCTGACAGGGTGGCCACACCATAGGGGGGCGCGGCCCCCCCTCTGGCCGCGCCGGCCTAGGGTTTGGTGGCCCTGGGCCCCCTCTCTGGCGGTTCTCGTGTGTTCTGGATGCTTCCGGGCAAAATAGGAACCTGGGCGTTGATTTCGTCCAATTCCGAGAATATTTCGTTACTAGGATTTCTGAAACCAAAAACAGCAGAAAACAGGAACTGGCACTTCGGCATCTTGTTAATAGGTTAGTTCCAGAAAATGCACGAATATGACATAAAGTGTGCATAAAACATGTAGATAACATCAATAATGTGGCATGGAACATAAGAAATTATCGATACGTCGGAGACGTATCACTGCCGGACGCCTCGAAGTCGTTCTTCTTCTTCCCCATGGTGATGCAGTGGCGTGCAGCAATGCGGGTGGGAGCGGAGGCGTCGGTGGTGTGAGCAATGGCAGGGATGATGCCGGTCGAATTTTAAAGGTTGGCGCGTGTGGGACACGATTCCATTGATGGCAGCGCAGAAGCCCAGCCGCCACCGGCCAGTCCTGCTGCCGAAGAGGAAGCGACGCCATTGATGGCGAAGGTTGATGGCGAAGGCTGCAGCGCAGACGCGGAAGCGAAGACCGCGGAAGCAACGGCCGTGGAGGCGATGCGACTGGTACGGCTCGCTGCCAGGCGGGCCGTTGGAAAAGCGAGCGATCACTTGGCTCGTCCGCATAGCGTCCGCCGCGACGCATCCGAGGCGCAAATATGCGCCGCGTTTGCGTCTCTGCGGATGGTCCGGTCACTATGCGCCGGGCCCTTGTACATGGTTCCTGACGCATTTTTGCGAACGCAAACGGACACTTTTGTCCATTAGAGATGCCCTAACAAAAAATAGTTTGGACATCAGAAAGGTAGCTGTCTAGCGTGGTGGTGGTGAAGCCCGCCGCACCTCCTCTTCAGATGTGGGTTCTCCATCCGTATTTGGGAAATGATCAAACAATGGCTCGACTTTGACTTGACTAAGGAAATGTGTCAAGGCTGGCAGGTATGTGCTGACTGCCCGGAAGGGGTAGACCAGAAGGAAGGGTTCCAAATGAGGTCGCTCATATAAAACATGTGGGTTTTGGGTGGCTAGGGCGCCGCTCTCAATTTAAATCCTATGTGAGACAGTAAAAAGTTGATATTCTTGGCCTTCAGGAGACTTGATGCGGGCTGAGCCCGTGTGGGTTGCCCGATCTCACGAATTGACTCAATGGAGTGTGATTGCGGAGGGGATTCGCGGGGAGGTGGATGAAAGCGAAGAACACGATACAAACACACGCACACAAATCGGTTATCCTCGTTGGCCTGAACCACCAACTCGATAGAATTGCAAGACAAAGACCAAGCGGCAGAATCTCTCGCAAAAGATCGACAAATCCAAATAGAATCCCAAAGAGTAGAAGATCAATTGAGAATAGAGTTGGAAGGCAAGAGATTCTCAATAGATAGAATTACAAGAATGGAAAAGATCCGGATAAGGAGGGATACAATAGATTGGTAATCTATGGAGGGGGTTTCCCTAATTCACAAGGGGATAATAGAGGCATAAGCCAAGATCATCTAAACATCATCTCTCCCTCGTGAAGGTGGGGGTGGGTGCCTATTTATAGGTAAGGGGCCGAAGGGGTAAGTTACAAGCCAAAGGCTGAAATCTGTGTGCTGGCTTTGTCTGGCCGGAAGTTCCGGACCTTGGGGCCGGAAGTTCTGGTCACCCGGTAGTACCGATCGGTGAGAGAGGTAGTACTGGCCTGGAGCGTCCAACTCTTTTTTTTTTTAACACGGAGCGCCCCGAAGGGCGAAGAAGCTTCATTTATTCCACTCGGTGGGTGTACAAGTTATTACAAAGGACCCCATATAATGAGAAAATATTACATAGGCCCCTGGTGACATAGGCACACCCAATGGGCCTACCGAAAGTGGTACCCGGGGTTTAATGAAGGCCCACAAACCGAAGAATAAGAAGATTCGGAAGCCCAAGATATTATTAAGGAAAGTTAGAGTTGTAATAGAAGTCATCGTTTGTAATCTTGCGGGACGGGTCAGAAACCCTCCCGGACTCCGTAAACTTGTGTATTACGAAACCCTCGACTCCACCTCCTATATAAAGGGGGGGGTCGAGGGACAAAGAAAGGATCGAATCTACTGTCAACACCTAGTTTTTACATTGTCGAGCACTTATCGGCTGAAACCTTCGAGATCTACTTGCCCTCTACATCCAACGAAACCCTAGTCTACAGTCCGTAGGCATTGACAAGTTAATCCCTTGTCAATTGGCAAGATCAACAAAAGTAACGGGGACCTCTTTCTTCGGAAAGAAGTAGGGAAAAAGCTTCGACAGACCTGCCTCAGCGTTTTCAAGGCCGTCGCGCGCTTCATCCCCATGAATCTCAAGAAGGGTCAGCGCATCAAGAAGATCGTCGCCCTCAGGACCTTCAACTTCGTACTCCTGATGAGTTCTCCCTAAAAACAAGGAAAGAGTAGCTCATAAATAAAGAACGCGGGGAAAATGAGAAGTAACCCGAGGAAATACACAAGGATTCTGGCACTTACTGATAAAACGTCGACACTGCGATTCAAAGCGAGAGAGGATCTCTGCTTCTCGAGCTGATTGTTGAGATATATTCTTGCTCAAGGAAGTTTCTGCATCATGAAGCCTCTTTCGAAGATCTTCAATGGTGGCAGCCTCTTTTTCAGCTTTCTTGCGGGCTCTCTCGCTCTGCTCTAACTTAGCAGCAAGAGCGTTAGCACGCTTATTGGCGTCCGCAAGTTGTCCTGACAAAATAAGCGACAATTAAGTGTTATGAAAAAAGTAGTAGAGTGAATACAACAAAGGAAATGGATAAAGATAGTACCTTCCAGTTTCATGCTATGATCACGATACCCGACAAATTGGGTACCAAGACGGATAAATTCCTTCATTAAAGGCTGAAAGGAGGACCAAAGGAAAAATAAGTCAATATAGTTAGTCTGGAGTCGACAGCATATCGTCAAAAACAAAGCAGCGATAAAAACTCTGGAAAGCTCGGCACATGAGCAAAAAAGAGAAGATTGAAACACTTACATCATTTAATGAAGGTGTCGAAGAGTCACCAGGGAATATGATGGTTTCCTTGGATGGCTCAACCCTTGCCCTCTTTGGCGAAGAGGCACGGGGGCTCGCAGGTGGAGTCAACCTTGGACGGAGTCAGGAAATTTGACGTCGAAATATTCGACATCAGAACGAACACAGATAACAACACCGCCAATATTGTAGGCGACGTTGTGAGAGCCATTACGGCGGATGCAGAAGATGCGCTTCCACAGAGCCCAATTGGGTTGGACCCCGAGGAAGCATTCACATAGTGTGATAAAAATCGAGATGTGGAGAATGGAATTGGGCGTCAGATGATGCAACTGAAGCCCATAGACAAAAAGGAGACAACGAAGAAATTCGTGGATTGGGGGAGAATGTCCTCGGATCAGATGGTCAACGAAACTAACCCGATAGTCGATTGGAGGCTTCGGGTAGCTTTCTTCCTTGGGGAACTGGAGCGAGTCCTTCTTCTTGTTGAATCCCATCTTCTTTAGCATGTTGATGTCTTGGGCAGAAATCTTGGATCTCTCCCACTCAGCGCTTCCCAGATCTGTCGTCGTCATCTTCGACTCCGGCGTGCTGTGCCTAGTCAAACGGATGCGAGGCGGCATCAACAGACTTGGCGGCGAAGGGTGTGAGAGTGGTTGAGCGCTTGAAGCAATGGAAGCAGTGGAGGAGTTGCAGAGGAGGAGTAGAGATGCGGCGCGAGCGAAAGTGTTGAAGGAAGAAGATGATGGCCTTATATAATGGTGTGGCGAGTTGATGCAACCGTTGGATGGAAAATTATGGCACAGCTAGTTACCACGTGGACAAGGGGTAAAAATGGATTTTTACTGAGAAATGAACGGACAGACGATACAGTATAAGTGCCAGAAAAAGCGGAGGACGTGTGTCCCCCACCTGCACGACGTGTCAATTGGATAGGAAAATTGGACCCACAAGGCATAGAGAGAAGCGGTTCTCGCATGTTCCCAATACAGTAATCGTGGCTATCGTCAGCAATGATGTCACCGTAAAAAGAGAAAATTTCGACAAAGACGAATGATAAACCATTTCGACAGCAAAAGATTATTGATTATTTCGGGAGCCTTTGATCAAATACAAGTTTTTGCCCAAATGCTCGGGGGCTACTTTAGAAAAAATGAAAAGTTTGAGAAAGACAAAATAGAAATGGCAAGAGTCTATGATCAAATACAAGTATTTGTTCATAGCCTCGGGGGCTACTCCCATCGGGAGCGCTGGTCGCGCACCCGATAGATATGAGAAGCTCGAGAGAAAGTAACAATATATCGACAGATGGTATTAATTTTTGGAGCCTACAACCAAGCACAAGTCCTTGGCTGTAGCCTCGGGGGCTACTCCCATCGGGAACGCTGTTCGCGTGCCCGATGAAATTATAAAAAAAAGAGAAGAGAAGATAGAAGAATAAGAGAGTATATTTTGAGTCAAAATAACTCTACATATACTCCCATCGGGAAAGCAATATAAGTCATCCGTTGACTCAATAAAATGTGCTATTCCAACAGCCGAATAAGCACTCGACAATATATTCTCAGAGCGCCGAAGTTGCGAATAAATCTCTGAATGCCGCAAAATTTGCGAAGGTAAGACCCCAGATCCGTTCTGTGCGGCGTGGCGCCGTCTCTGACGTCGGTTTGCTACTTTTTTCCGTATCAACAGATACGAAGAAAAATCCTAACGGACGCGTTAGGTACCCGATAAATATGACTGGGACTCGACAGAATGGTAAGACCTTAAGCGGCACCTGTCGAAGTTTACACCAGTATCCCGAGATCATGTCCAGGGACGTGATTCCTAAGTAGGTTTTTGCGGATTGCCACTAGAGCAGTTAACTAGTACCTGATCCGTCAGATGAACTAGCCCCAATTACCATTATCCCTGTACAATATAGAAATTTGTATGCAAAGATATGTGCGAAAATTCAGAGTTGTCGAATAAATATAAAAGTGGGGATTTTCCCTGACTCTGCGATTCAAGCAAAATCTCGGGGGCTACTGACATAGGCACACCCAATGGGCCTGCCGAAAGTGGTACCCGGGGTTTAATGAAGGCCCACAAACCGAAGAATAAGAAGATTCGGAAGCCCAAGATATTATTAAGGAAAGTTAGAGTTGTAATAGAAGTCATCGTTTGTAATCTTGCGGGACGGGTCAGAAACCCTCCCGGACTCTGTAAACTTGTGTATTACGAAACCCTCGACTCCACCTCCTATATAAAGGGGGGGTCGAGGGACAAAGAAAGGATCGAATCTACTGTCAACACAACCCTAGTTTTTACATTGTCGAGCACTTATCGGCTGAAACCTTCGAGATCTACTTGCCCTCTACATCCAACGAAACCCTAGTCTACAATCCGTAGGCATTGACAAGTTAATCCCTTGTCACCTGGTATTTGCAGAAAAGACCCCACTAAAAGTATGCAAAAGCAATCGAGTCCTTCTCTTTCCCCTCCGATGAGCTGGAGGTCAGCGATGTCGCCGTCGGACTCCAAAGTGGGGACGACACCACTTGCTTCAAAGCCGGCGATGAACGCGACTGCAGACCTCGAAAAGGGCCTCCGGTGGAGGTTGAAAAATGGCCGGACTTCACCGGCGTGGATGACAAACGGCAAAAATGCCGCCGATGTGTTGCTCAAGAAGATCGCTTCTGAAGAACTCCGGCGCCACCTCCTCTTCACAACCGCCTTGCACGCTCTTGATTCCGTCGCCACCATGACGCTCGGGACCAGAGAGAGTAGCAGAGGAGACTGAATCGAGGGAGTAGCACAGGCGTATCGAAGCCAAATCGAAGAAATCGGCCTGCCATCAAACCCGACGAACCTGCCACGGACGCGGGGAGGAAGGCGTAGATGATGGCGGCTGCAGCAAACCCGAAGGAGCTTATTGACGAAGCCATCCACAGGTCCTCTTCTCCCTTCGCCCTTCCACCATGGAGAAGCTCGGAGAAGCCGAAGATCTGGGGTTTGGTTGTTGCTCCAACACAACCAAACCAGATGGCGGGGGAGGTAGTAGATGGCCTTATTGAAGGAGATGCCACACCACTTCTTCACCGCCTGCCGCCGATCCTGCCACCAGAGAGGAGCAGCGCCGAAGAAGAAGATGAGGACGGACCGGATCTAGCCCAAAAGATCCAGCCTCCTACTCCCAGACTCCACATGGGTAGAACTCGAATAGAAGCAACCTAAACTACTATGTACAAGTGGCCAGGCACCTCTCCATCCTCCGCTCCGGCCGGCAGCGCCGACGGAGAAGATTATGGGTCGGCCCGGCGACCACGGCGGCGCACAGGCGACTCTCAACGCGGCCTGGGTACTGTAGCAGCACGAGAGAGGAAAAGGGGAAAACGTGCGACTGAATCACAATTGGAGCGTCCAACTCCTTTTCTTCCTTCTCTTCCGTGACATCATCCTTGCATCGTCGACGGTAGTACCGACCGTGATGGGCGGTAGTACCGGCCTGGAGCGTCCAGCTCCTCTTCCTCCTTCTCTTCCATGCTTCCGTGACATCGGCATTGCGTCCTCGGGTCTCCATGCCATCCTCCCTTCCCTCCATACTTGTCGTCGAGTTCCTATCATCAAGATTTGACAGAGTATGAAGTAGTATATCATTCCAAATAGGCGATTGTAGGCACGCATAAAGGAGAAGATTCACCTTTGCGTGTCGTCTTGGCGATGAAGCACATGATGCGGTGAAGACCGAAAGTCGCCCCGTATCAAGACTATTAAACCTTGCTTCTCCACGGGGGAGTTGCGTAGCCTAGAGTGTGGCGGCCAGTTGGCCTGGAATTGGGTACCGGCAGACGGGCATTTAGGGGGAATGTTGCTTGGCTTCCGGGATGAGTGCTTTGAAGTTGGTGCATGGAGGAAAGGGAATTTCTTCATCAGTGCTGACATTTACTTACGCAATAACAAATCCAAGTGGTGCTTTGTGCTTGTCTACGGTCCAGCTGACCACTCGAGGATAGGGGAGTTCCTAGACGAGCAGGAGTCAAGAGCAATGATGTTGTGTGCTGGTCGAGGATTAGGCGCTTTAACGATGCGACTGTGTCTATGTCCTTAAGGGAGTTGTATTGGGCAGGGGCTCGCTTCACTTAGACTAACAACCAGCTACACCCGATTCGCTCAGTGCTTTACAGGGTTTTTGTCACCCCGTTGTGGGAGACTCTCTTTCCTCTGTGCACACTTCTACTTAGATAAGTACCTTGCCCCATGTAATTCATCCAAAAGATCATCAATGATTGGTATAGGGTACTTGAGGATTGACTCTAACCACAATCCCCTACTATTGGATAGTGGGGAAAGTGGGATCAATAGGCCACCACGGTTCTTTTTTCAGACATGGTGGTTCGGTGTGGCAAGCTTTGATGATCTTGTTAGGGGTAAAATCGAGCACTGCATACATGGGAAGGGTCCGCATTGTTGCAGCATTGAGCTTTGGAAGTGTGTTTCTCGATGCCTTTGCCAGTTCCTCAAGGGGTGGGTGCGAACCTCGGTAACGAGAAAATTGAGTTTCGAGCGGACCTTCTGTGTCGGGTGGCCGAGCTGGACACGATTTCGGACTCCACCGGGCTCGATGAGGAGGGATGGGCCCTCCATTATCATCTCGAGGACCAGCTGATCCACCTTGATGAGGTTGAGGAGGGATATTGGAGGCAGTGTAGCCGCCTTCAATGGACCCTCAAAGGGGATGATTGTACTGCTTACTTCCATGCCATCATCAATGGGAGGAGGAGAAAGTGCATGATTGCTGGCGTGTAGGGAGTTAGAAATCCCTGGGGTGTAACAGCGCCAGAAAAGTAGCTGCTTGTGACGGTAAAGCACACGTCCGTTGGGAACCCCAAGAGGAAGGTATGATGAGCACAGCAGCGAGTTTTCCCTCAGTAAAAAACCAAGGTTATCGAACCAGTAGGAGATGAAGGCCACGTGAAGGTTGTTGGTGAAGGAGTGTAGTGCGGCGCAACACCAGTGATTCCAGCGCCAACGTGGAACCTGCACAACACAATCAAACTACTTTGCCCCAACTTAACAGTGAGGTTTTCAATCTCACTGGCTTGCTGAAAACAAAGGATTAAACGTATGGTGTGGAGAATTATGTTTGCTTGCAGAAAACAAAAGAGAACAATGATTGCAGTAGGTTGTATTTCAGATGTAAAAGAATGGACCGGGGTCCACAGTTCACTAGTGGTGTCTCTCCAATAAGATAAATAGCATGTTGGGTGAACAAATTACAGTTGGGCAATTGACAAATAGAGAAGCATATACATATCATGATGACTACTATGAGATTTACTTAGGGCATTACGACAAAGAACATAGACCGCCATCCAGCATGCATCTATGCCTAAAAAGTCCACCTTCAGGTTAGCATCCTCACCCCTTCCAGTATTAAGTTGCAAACAACAGACAATTGCATTAAGTACTGTGCGTAATGTAAACAATACAAATATCCTTAGACAAAGCATTGATGTTTTATCCCTAGTGGCAACAGCACATCCACAACCTTAGGGGTTGCTGTCACTCCCTGCATTCAATGGAGACATGAACCCACTATCTAGCATAAATACTCCCTCTTGGAGTCACAAGTATCAACTTGGCCAGAGCCTCTACTAGCAACGGAGAGCATGCAAGAACATAAATAACATATATGATAGATCAATAATCAACTTGACATAGTATTCCATATTCATCGGATCCCAACAAACACAACATGTAGCATTACAAATAGATGATCTTGATCATGATAGGCAGCTCACCAGGTCTAAACATGATAGCACAAGAGGAGAAGACAACCATCTAGCTACTGCTATGGACCCGTAGTCGAAGGATGAACTACTCACGTATCAGTCCGGAGGCGGGCATGGTGATGTAGAGCCCTCCGGTGATGATTCCCCTCTCCGGCAGGGTGCCGGAGGCGATCTTCTGAACCCCCCGAGGTAGGGTTGACGGCGGCGGCGTCTCTGGAACTATTCTCGTATCGTGGCTCTCGGTACTAGGGTTTTCGCAGCGGAAGGAATAAATAAGCGAAGGGGCAGCATCGGGGGCGCCCGAGGGGCCCACCCCATAGGCCGGCGCGGCTAGGGGCCCCACCGCGCCGCCATGTGGGGTGGCCGCCTCGTGGCCCCTCTTCGTCTCCTCTTTGGTGTTCTTGAAGACTCCGTGGAAAATAAGACCGTGGGATTTCGTTTCGTCCAATTCCGAGAATATTCGTAAACTAACTTTTCTGAAATCAAAAACAACAGAAAACAGGAACTGGCACTGCGACATCTTGTTAATAGGTTAGTCTCGGAAAATGCATAAAAACATTATAAAGTATGACTAAAACATGTTGGTATTGTCATAAAACTAGCATGGCACATAAGAAATTATAGATACGTTGGAGACGTATCAAGCATCCCCAAGCTTAGTTCCTACTCGCCCTCGAGTAGGTAAACGATAAAAATAATAATTTCTGAAGTGACATGCTACCAACATAATCTTGATCAATACTATTGTAAAGCATATGAGATGAATGAAGTGACTCAAAGCAATGGTATATAGTTTTGCTAACAAGAAGATAATGACTAAACAACTGAATCATATAGCAAAAACTTTTCATGAATAGTACTTTCAAGACAAGCATCAAAAAGTCTTGCATAAGAGTTAACTCATAAAGCAATAGATTATTAATAAGAGGTTTTGAAGCAACACAAAGGAAGATTTAAGTTTCAGCAATTGCTTTCAACTTTCAACATGTATATCTCATGGATAATTGTCAACACAAAGTAATATAATAAGTGCAATAAGTAAGCATGTAAGAATCAATGCACACAGTTGAAACAAGTGTTTGCTTCTAAGATAGAAAGAAGTAGGTAAACTGACTCAACATAAAGTAAAAGAAAGGCCCTTCGCAGAGGGAAGCAGGGATTACTCATGTGCTAGAGCTTTTTATTTTGAAAACATGAAAACAATTCATATGGGTTATGCATAAAACTTCCTATAAGATGCAAGCCTCATGCATCGAATACTAATAGTGCCCGCCCCTTGTCCTAATTAGCTCGGATTTCCATGGATTATCATCGCATTACATATGTTTCAACCAAGTGTCACAAAGGGGTACCTCTATGCCACCTGTACAAAGATCCAAGGAGATAAATCGCATTTGATTTCTCGATTTTGATAGATCCCAACTTAATGACATCCATACCGGGACAAGATAGAAAACAGATAATGGACTCCTCTTTTATGCTTTAAGCATTCAACAACAATAATATTCTCATAAGAGATTCTGAAGATTAATGTCCAAGCTGAAACTTCCACCATGATACATGGCTTTGGTTGGCGGCCCAATGTTCTTCTCTAACAACATGCATACTCAAACCATCTAACTCATGGCAAATCTCCCTTACTTCAGACAAGACGAACATGCATAGCAACTCACATGATATTCAACAAAGGTGTGACAGGTTGATGGCGTCCCCAGAAACATGGTTACCGCTCAACAAGCAACTTATAAGAACTAAGATACATAAGCGACATATTCATTACCACAATCGTTTTTTAGGCTACTTTCCCATGAGATATGTATTGCAAAGACAAGGAATGAATTTTTTAAAGGTAGAACGCAAGCAATTTACTTTGGAATGGCAGAAAAATACCACATAGTAGGTAGTTATGGTGGCCAAAAATGGCATAGGTTTTGGCTCAAGGTTTTGGATGCACGAGAAGCATTCCCTCTCAGTACAAGGCTTTGGCTAGGAAGGTTGTTTGAAGCAAACACAAGTATAAACCGGTACATCAAAACTTACACAAGAACATATTGCAAGCATTATAAGACTCTACACTGTCTTCCTTGTTGTTCAAACACTTTTACCAGAAACTATCTAGACCTTAGAGAGACCAATCATGCAATCCAAATTTCAACAAGCTCTACGGTAGTTCTCCACTAATAAATTTAAACTACATGATGCAAGAGCTTAAACATGATCTACTTGAGAGCTCAAAACAATTTCCAAGTATCAAATTATTCAAGACAATATGAAGCATTTTCTGTTTCCAACCAAATAACAATAAGTATAAGTGTTGCGGCTTTCAGCTTTCGCCATGAACATTAAAATAAGATGAAGAACACAAGTGTTCAAATGAAAAAGCGGAGCATGTCTCTATCCAACACAAGGATTGCTAGGATCCGAATTTATTCAAACATAAACAAAAATTAAAACACACAGATGCTCCAAGTAAAGCACATAAGATGTGACGGAATTAAAATATAGTTTCACTAGAGGTGACCTGATAAGTTTTGATGAAGAAGGGGATGCCTTGGGCATCCCCAAGCTTAGACGCTTGAGTCTTCTTGAAATATGCAGGATGAACCATGGGGGCATCCCCAAGCTTAGACTTTTCACTCTTCTTGATCATATTATATCATCCTCCTCTCTTGATCCTTGAAAACTTCCTTCACACCAATCTCATAACAATCTCATTAGAGGGTTAGTGCATAATCAAAAATTCACATGTTCAGCGAGGACACAATCATTCCCAACACTTCTGGACATTACCCAAGGCTACTGAAATTTAATGGAGCAAAGAAATCCACTCAAACACAGTAAAAGAGGCAATGCGAAATAAATGCAGAATCTGTCAAAACAGAACAGTCCGCAAAGACGAATTTTTTCGAGGCACTTAAATTGCTCAGATCAGAAAACTCAAAACTAATGAAAGTTGCGTACATATCTGAGGATCACGCATGAATTTGTTCAGAATTTTTAGATCCTTCTACAGAGAGAAAAACGCAAATTCGTGACAGCTAAAAATCTGTTTCTGCGCAGAAATCCAAATCTAGTATCAACTTTCTATTAGAGACTTTACTTGGCACAATAATGCAAGAAAATTAAGATACAAATGTATTGCTACATTAGTAACAAGCACCTTGACTCAAATATAAAACAAAAATTGCAGAAATAAAATAATGGGTTGTCTCCCATAAGCGCTTTTCTTTAACGCCTTTCAGCTAGGCGCAGAAAGTGCAAATCAAGTAATATCAAGAGAAGAAGCATCAACATCATAATTTTTTCTAATAATAGAATCAAAAGGCATCTTCATTATCTTTCTAGGGAAGTGTTCCATACCTTTCTTAAGAGGGAATTGATACTTAATATTTCCTTCTTTCATATCAATAATAGCACCAACGGTTCGAAGAAAGGGTCTTCCCAAAACAATAGGACAAGATGCATTGCATTCAATATCCAAAACAACAAAATCAACGGGGACAAGGTTATTGTTAACCGTAATGTGAACATTGTCAATGCTCCCCAAAGGTTTCTTTATAGAATTATCAACAAGATTAACATCCAAATAACAACATTCCAAAGGTGGCAAGTCAAGCATATCATAAAGTTTCTTAGGCATAACAGAAATACTTGCACCAAGATCACATAAAGCATTACAATCAAAATCATTGACCTTCATTTTAATGATGGGCTCCCAACCATCTTCCAACTTCCTAGGGATAGAAGCTTCAAGTTTTAATTCCTCTTCCCTAGCTTTAATGAGAGCATTTGTAATATGTTTTGTAAAGGCCAAATTTATAGCACTAGCATTAGGAATTCTAGCAAGTTTTTGCAAGAACTTAATAACTTCAGAAATATGACAATTATCAAAATCAAAACCATTATGATCTACAGCAATGGGACCATTGTCCCCAACACTCTGAAAAATTTCAGCACTTTTATCACAGACAGTTTCAGCAGTTTTGCACACTTTGTAGTAGAAGTAGAAACATTGCCAACACTAATTATTTTACCATTGATAGTAGGAGGTTTAGCAACATGTGAAGCATCGACATTACTAGTGGTGGTAATAATCCAAACTCTAGCTATATTATTCTATTTAGCAAGTTTTTCTTCTCTTTCCCACCTAGCATGCAATTCAGCCATCATTCTAATATTGTCATTAATTCGAACTTGGATAGCATTTGTATTAGCAAATGACTTAGTATCTTTAACTTCATCAGACATAACTTTTAGTTCCAAAAGATCAACATCAAGAGCAAGACTATCAACCTTAGAAGCAAGAACATCAATTTTACCAAACTTTTCCTCAACAGATTTGTTAAAAGCAGTTTGTGTACTAATAAATTCTTTAAGCATGACTTCAAGATCAGAGGGTACACTCCTACTATTGTTGTAAGAATTACCATAAGAATTACCATAACCATTACCACTATTAGAAGGATATGGCCTATAGTTGTTGTTACCAAAATTATTCCTATAAGCATTGTTGTTGAAATTATTGTTTTTAATGAAGTTCACATCAACATGCTCTTCTTGAGCAACCAATGAAGCTAAAGGAACATTATTAGGATCAACATGAGATCTACCATTAACAAGCATAGACATAATAACATCAATCTTATCACTCAAGGAAGAGGTTTCTTCAACAGAATTTACCTTCTTACCTTGAGGAGTTCTTTCAGTGTGCCATTCAAAGTAGTTGATCATCATATCATCAAGAAGCTTTGTTGCAGCACCCAAAGTAATGGACATAAAAAGTACCTCCAGCAGCTGAATCCAATAGGTTCCTTGAAGAAAAATTCAATCCTGCATAAAAGGTTTGGATGATCATCCAAGTAGTTAGTCCATGGGTAGGGCAATTCTTTACCAAAGATTTCATTCTCTCCCATGCTTGGGCAACATGTTCATTATCCAGTTGCTTAAAATTCATAATGCTACTTCTCAAAGATATAATTTTAGCAGGAGGATAATATTTTCCAATGAAAGCATCTTTACATTTAGTCCATGAATCAACACTATTTTTAGGCAAAGATAACGACCAATCTTTAGCTCTTCCTCTTAAGGAGAAAGGAAACAATTTCAGTTTTATAATATCCCCATCTATATCCTTATACTTTTGCATTTCACAAAGTTCAACAAAATTATTAAGATGGGCAGCAGCATCATTAGTACTAACACCAGAAAATTGCTCTCTCATAACAAGATTCAGTAAATCATGTTTAATTTCATAAAATTCTGCTGTAGTAGCAGGTGGAGCAATAGGAGTGCATATGAAATCATTATTATTTGTGCTAGTGAAGTCACACAATTTAGTATTCTCAGGAGTACCCATTTTAGCAATAATAAAGCAAACCGAATTAAATAAAGTAAAACAAGTAACTAATTTTTTTATGTTTTTGATATAAAGAAAGCAAACAAGACAGAAAATAAAATAAACCAAGACAATAAACAAAGTAAAGAGATTGGGTGTGAGAGACTCCCCTTGCAGCGTGTCTTGATCTCCCCGGCAACGGCGCCAGAAAAGTAGCTGCTGGCGTGTAGGGAGTTAGAAATCCCTGGGGTGTAACAGCGCCAGAAAAGTAGCTGCTTGTGACGGTAAAGCACACGTCCGTTGGGAACCCCAAGAGGGAGGTATGATGAGCACAGCAGCGAGTTTTTCCTCAGTAAGAAACCAAGGTTATCGAACCAGTAGGAGATGAAGGCCACGTGAAGGTTGTTGGTGAAGGAGTGTAGTGCGGCGCAACACCAGTGATTCCGGTGCCAACGTGGAACCTGCACAATACAATCAAACTACTTTGCCCCAACTTAACAGTGAGGTTGTCAATCTCACCGGCTTGCTGAAAACAAAGGATTAAACGTATGGTGTGGAGAATTATGTTTGCTTGCAGAAAACAAAAGAGAACAATGATTGCAGTAGGTTGTATTTCAGATGTAAAAGAATGGACCGGGGTCCACAGTTCACTAGTGGTGTCTCTCCAATAAGATAAATAGCATGTTGGGTGAACAAATTACAGTTGGGCAATTGACAAATAGAGAAGCATATACATATCATGATGACTACTATGAGATTTACTTAGGGCATTACGACAAAGAACATAGACCGCCATCCAGCATGCATCTATGCCTAAAAAGTCCACCTTCAGGTTAGCATCCTCACCCCTTCCAGTATTAAGTTGCAAACAACAGACAATTGCATTAAGTACTGTGCGTAATGTAAACAATACAAATATCCTTAGACAAAGCATTGATGTTTTATCCCTAGTGGCAACATCACATCCACAACCTTAGGGGTTGCTGTCACTCCCCCAGATTCAATGGAGACATGAACCCACTATCTAGCATAAATACTCCCTCTTGGAGTCACAAGTATCAACTTGGCCAGAGCCTCTACTAGCAACGGAGAGCATGCAAGAACATAAATAACATATATGATAGATCAATAATCAACTTGACATAGTATTCCATATTCATCGGATCCCAACAAACACAACATGTAGCATTACAAATAGATGGTCTTGATCATGATACGCAGCTCACAAGATCTAAACATGATAGCACAAGAGGAGAAGACAACCATCTAGCTACTGCTATGGACCCGTAGTCCAAGGATGAACTACTCACACATCAGTCCGGAGGCGGGCATGGTGATGTAGAGCCCTCCGGTGATGATTCCCCTCTCCGGCAGGGTGCCGGAGACGATGTTCTGAACCCCCCGAGGTAGGGTTGACGGCGGCGACGTCTCTGGAACTATTCTCGTATCGTGGCTCTCAGTACTAGGGTTTTCGCGACGGAAGGAATAAATAGGCGAAGGGGCAGCGTCGGGGGGCGCCCGAGGGGCCCACCCCATAGGCCAGCGCGGCCAGGGGCCCCACCGCGCCGCCATGTGGGGTGGCCGCCTCGTGGCCCCTCTTCGTCTCCTCTTCGGTGTCCTGGAAGACTCCGTGGAAAATAAGACCGTGGGCTTTCGTTTCGTCCAATTCCGAGAATATTCGTAAACTAACTTTTCTGAAATCAAAAACAGCAAAAAAAGGACTGGCACTGCGGCATCTTGTTAATACGTTAGTCTCGGAAAATGCATAAAAACATTATAAAGTATGACTAAAACATGTTGGTATTGTCATAAAACTAGCATGGAACATAAGAAATTATAGATACGTTGGAGACGTATCAATGATCCCGCTCTTATGGTGGACGACCTTGAGATTGATGACCAGAAGGACATGATGGAACATATCTACCATTTCTACTCTGGTCTTATGGGGGCAGAAGGTGAGCAGCGGGCTTTCTCACTTGCCCTAGATCTCTGGGACCAGACGGCTAGGATATCTCCGGACGAGAACTTAGCCTTGGAGCTTAACTTCACGCCAGAGGAGTTGGACGAGGTTCTCTGCTCTATGAGACAGGACTCAGCTCCGGGACCGGAGGGGTTTCCGGTGGCGTTTTTAAGAGGTTTTGGGGAACTCTTAAAGGACCCATCCTACAGATCCTCAACAATTTTTCCCTAGGGAGGGTAGATATCGCTCGCTTAAACTTCGGTATTATCTCTCTTATCCCGAAGGTGAAAGGGGCTGATGACATTAAGCAGTTTAGGCCCATTGCGCTTATCAACGTTATCTTCAAGTTTATAGCTAAGGCTTATGCCATTAGGCTTGGACCTCTAGCAAATAGGACGATTGAGATGAACCAGACTTTGTTCATCAAGGACATGAGCTTACACGAGGGAGTGCTAGCCTTGCATGAGATTACTCATGAACTACGAGTCAAAAAACTTCAAGTCCTTCTTCTCAAGTTAGACTTCGAGAAGGCTTATGATAGAGTTAACTGGGAGTTACTGAGGGAAGTACTACTGAGGAAGGGATTCTCAGCGACGGCAGTGCACCGTTTGATGCAGCTGGTGTCAGGGGGACAGGCAGTTGTCAATGTCAACGGGGAAATTTTCCCTTACTTTCGGAACGCATGGAGTGTGCGTCAGCGGGATCCTCTTTTGCCCATTATGTTCGACTTCATGGCAGACTCGCTGGCAGCTATTCTTACGCGGGCTAAAGAGGCGGGACATATACAGGGAGTAGTGCCGCACCTCATCCTGGGAGGAATTACCCACCTCCAATATGCAGATGACACTATGATTATGATTGAGCCTTCGTGATTGGGAATCGCAAACCTAAAATTCATTCTCTTATGCTTCGAGAATATGTCGGGGCTCAAGATTAACTTCAACAAGAGTGAAGCCATTGTGACAGGGGGCTCAAGGGTTGAGCATCGCAAGGTGGCGGACACGCTCAACTACAAGGTAGGGAGCTTTCCTTTCCGTTACTTAGGCCTCCCGGTTAGTGACAAGAGGCTGACGGTAGCCGACTGGTTCTTTCTTACAAAGAAGGTTGGGCACAGGGTCGATACCTGGCAGGGTCTCTTCCTTGCATTGCCCTGGAGGCTGGAACTGATGAATTCTTTCCTTTCGAGTCTGTCGATGTTTTCCATGGGATTGTATCTTCTCTACGACTCAACGCGCGGGCGATGAACACCTCAAGAGGCTAATTCTTTTGGGAAGGAGTCGGCAAGAAACGTAAATATCATATGGTGGATTGGGCTACGGTGTGTAGACCAAAGGAGTATGGAGGGTTGGGAATCCTTAATACGAATAGCATGAACATTGATCTTATGCTAGGCTGGGTGTGGAAGCTATACCAAAACGCTGAAGGTCTATGGGCGGACCTCCTAAGAGCTAAGTACCTGTGCAACAATGACATGTTCTCCCCGATGGTACCGACTAAAGGATCCCAACTGGAATGCAATCCAGAAGCTAAAATGGTACTTCAAGCTTGGGGCTAAGCATCTCGTCCATGATGGGAGAAGGACGTATTTCTAGTTCGACTGGTGGACGGGGAGGGGCCCTCTACACCTGCTATTCCCACGTCTGTTTGTCTGCTGTGACAACCACTTTGCGACGGTGGCAGGGGTTAGGACAGAAGGGGGTGGTGCATCCGGTTTAGGAGAACCTTTGGCACAGCGGAGGTGATCGAGTGGGAAAACCTCTGCAACATTTACGACCTCCCCCCTACTCCATGGGGGAGGACTAGGTCTCTTCGGCCCTTGATCCATCTGGGGTTTTTTCTACGCATTCCATGCATCTTCACCTGTTGCAAGGGGCGAACGTCACATTATTTAAGGATGTGTGGGGCACTAGGGTTCCCTCGAAGATTAAAGTGTTTCTTTGGTAGCTTATTAGGGGGAGACTCCCGTCTGCTGAGCAGGTGGCCAAGAGGAATGGCCCCTCAGACAGGAGCTGCGCGTTGTGTGGCTTGTTCGAGGACTGCGACAACATTTTCTTCAATTGTCACCTAGCGAGGTTTTTATGGGTGGGAGCTAGGGAACTCCTCTCATGTAACTGGAATCAGTAGTGGTCGGTGACTTCATTTCCTTAGTTCAAGGCATGTCCGGCCCCTTGCGTAGGCTAGTTTGGTTTGCCTTTGCTGCGTTAGGTTGGACGCTTTGGAATACGCGCAACAAGCTAGATTTAGAGGGGAAGGTGATCGCACATCCTCGCTGACACATTGTTCAAAATGTCTATACACATGTAGAGTTGGAGGATACTGGTCAGACAGCAGGACAGGGTCTTCTGGACGAGGCGTTGGACGAGCTTAGGCGACTTCATGCAAGGACGAGGACCGTAGCGGCACATGAGGCATCGTCTTAGATGTTTCCATATTTCTGTTCATGTTGGGGTCGCCTCTGGGGCTTATGTATGGATACTTGTCTTAGATGGTGTGCGTATGGTCGGTCTCAGACTGTAATGTATGTGACTGGTTCGTGACTCGTTGGTTGCCACGAGAACTTTATATGTAAAGCCGGGCTCATAGCTTTATGTTAAAAAAACCTTTGACTTGACTCAGCTTTGACACCTCTTGGGTTGGAGGAGAGTATCCGTGGGCAAGTCTCTTCCAGGCGTCCCACGCTAGGTGGCGAAAAAATGGTCTGCCACTGTCGCACGACTGTCTTTGGTAGCATGCATGCGTACAACGGTCGGCCCCTCCAACAATTATCTTTGCTCGTATCAAGGAGGAGGCAGTTATGTGGTCGAGCTCGAGCAATGTTTTTTGTTTGAAGGTGTCGTTTTTGGAGAGCCTGAAGTTTAGGTGTTGTCTTGGTGGTGGTTGTATTGTTTGCTAGGATTGAAATACTGTAGCGGATTTTTTTAATTTCTTAGTTACTTTTTTTTTTTTTTGGATGCGTGCATCCGTACTGTTATTAGAGTATTACGTTGTTGTAGTAGCTAAGCGTATTTGGTATCTCCTGATATTAATATATTACCTTTATTAAAAATGTGGTCGAGCACCATATTGCACTTGTGAAACATTGTTTCAGCACTACGAAAAATAAACAGTTTGCCGTGTATCTAAAAGACACGACAAAGGCTTTTCGAAAGACGCCAATGCCTTTGCCGTGTGTCGGCACACGACGAACTGTACACGGCATAGAAAGCAGTGGCAAACAGTCTTTTGCCGTGTATAACTCATCCGGAACATGGGAAAGGCGTTCATGTGTTTATTACCGTTACACTAAAATTAAAGCAACTTATCTTTGCCGTGCACAAGAATTTAGCACACGGCAAATTTTCCCTGCTGGCCATCACGGCAGCCTCATGCCACATCATGTCCCTCTTTGCCGTGTGTGTCACCACCGTAGACTAACTATTTGGTCGTCACCACAACACTCAAAGGAGCACGGGTGGGTGTCACGTGGCTTCTTTGCCGTGTGCAAGGACATGCAATGGTCTTTGGCATGTGCATACTGCATACACACGGCAAAGAGCCCTTCCTATTTTTTTTTTCATTTATTCCCTGCAATTTAAACAACACATATATAGCAGTAGTTTAAAATAGCATCTCAACACTATGTCAACGCTGTCAATATACCCACATACATAGCATAGCCAATATATCACCATACGGTCATCGTGGACACAAAGATAGCAAATACAACACAGTTAACACATAGTGCAATGTCCATAGCAACAAACAACAAGTTGCAAGTACACCGAAAACACATAGATGAAAGCAAAGCTCGCCATGTTTATTCACCTCTATCTTATTCAATGATAAAGCAAACCTTTTACCCGTTTCAAAAAACAAGAGAAAAAATAATGCGTAAAGCTTGTGCGGCTTTGTGGTACAGGCCATCTTCTTGGAGCTCGGCTACTCTATTTTAACTGCCTTAATTTCTTCCCATCCTAGGTCGTTGTAGGCCGCTAACATCATCATCATCGTCAAGTAGAATGGGTAACAGGTCTCCCGTCTTAATTTGGTCTTCGTGAGCTAGAATGCATATACTGCATAAAAGCGAACTTGACATCTTTCTTCACGCCGGCAAGGTCCCAAAGCACCGACACAGTGTAGAGGATGAAAACAGGAAACCTGCGGTGTGTATCACATCAATATACATGGATATTAGCACAATCAAGCAAAATTAGCTACTCCAAGTGTAACCATAGCAGAACAGTAGTGGAAGGTTACCTGATATAATCAAGAGGGACAATTTTTTTGTGGGCATCCTTGAAGGCCATAGTGACGGCGATGCCTGCATATAAAGGCGTCATCAGAAATATAGTTTCGTTCAGAAACGTCAGGTTTTCATTCACATAGATCTACTACAAGTAAGTTGAGAGTGAGAATTATTGAGCTAACCGAGTTGGATCCGAGTGATGACGTCGTTGGAAAAACCCCGTTTCCGGAGATTGGCTGCGATGACGCTGAGCTTGTAGAAGGCATATGCGAGCACCATGTCCAGGCACGTCGAGGGATCAATCTTCCACACCTGGTACAGCCCCACACACGCAAGTAGGGCTCCTGCATACATATATTACAGTCAGAAAACAATCGACCATCTCATCTTGCAAACGATAATTGCAGATTACTATTGCTTACCGAACGGCATGCCAATGTGGTAGTCCTCAATGTCGAAGATGGTCCGGAAGGATCGCAGCTGGTTCAGGTTGTCCAGAAGGGGACAGAATGAGTCCGCAACGGCGCCCGCCAGCGCGGGGGGTGCCTCCTCGGATCGGCGTCCTTGGGGAGGTGGTGTTGGGCGCTTGATGCCGTCCTCGGACCTCGGATTACCGCTCTCGGTCCCCTGATGTATGAAGATGTCGATGCTCGTGTTCATGCCGCTGTTATCGCGGCCACGGCCGCAGGGATGTATGCAGATGTCGACGCCGGTGTTATCGCGGCCACGTGCGCACCGCTGCACCGCACACAGCTCGATGAGTGTCAAGTCTAGCTGATCGAAATCGCCGACGAAGCTGTATATAAGCGAGAAAATTAAGGGAGGATCGCGCGCGGTGCTCACCGTGGTCAGCGAACGAGCCGTCAGGACGGCCGGGAGGCGGACGCGCGCGTGCGGCGAGGAGGAAGCGGGCGCCGTGCCGACGCGCGTTCCGGCGACGAGAGCCACGCCGCCGCGAGACAAACCGCAGCACGCCATCGATCTGTTGACGCGCTAGCTACTTGCTGGGGAGTGGTTCGTGCGTCGCGTAAGCAGAGAACGTATGAACCTTTTGCGGTATATCGATCGATCCACGCTCGATCGCGAAGCCCTAGGTTCTCTTAGGGTTGCCGGCGCCGTTGCTCGTGAACTGCCCTAGATTGGCCGTCGGGCCAACAGTTATATATATATGTTCAGAGTCCTGATCTATATACATGACGTATCCGGGTATGAAACAAGCCTCCGTCTCAAAGGGGATTTTACATTTTTGGACAGAGAGGTATGAAACAAGATTAGCACGCGGCATTCAGTAGGTCCACATCCCTCGGTCCAATGCCCTCTAGCTTTGCATGTAGATTGACATTTTAAAGAAAACAAACATTAGCAGATGACCAATAATAGTTCCTTCTATCATTAGCTTATTACGAATATTTCAAAGGGTCTAGCATTAGGCAAAAAAGGTTAATCAAGTCCTTGCTGGGTTCCACTCACAGTGCAGGATATCCCTAACTCCCTCCCACATAAACTTCACCAAGAGTGACAGGAGATGAATATGTGGTTACAATCCTCAAGATCTCCACAAAGAGTATATGATCCGTTGGACGGCCCATTCCTCTTGGCCTGCTCATAGGGAGGAAGGCGCCCCCCTAATAAGTCGCCAGAGGAAGACTCAAATTTTCGGAGGAACCCGCGTGCGGCACACTTCCTTGAAGTGAGTTACCGCCGTCCCTTGCGATCGCCGCGGGTAGATCGATCTGGTTGAGAAGCTCCCTGAAGCTTCTAGCGCCCAAGAGATCTCGTCGGCTGTCTCAGAGGATTGGCAAATGTCAAATCCGTGGCGGAGGTTTTCCCATTCCACTGCCTCCGGTACCCCAAAAGTCCTACGAAAATGGATCAGCCATTCTGCTGGTTTCTGGGCACTTCCACCGAGATAAAAGGGTATCTCTAGGGGGGGGGGGGGGGGGGGGGGGTGTTGTCACCCTATTATACGTGCTCTAACAGTGGAGAGAAAACATAGCAATATCCAAGTGAGTGAAACCGGATTAGCGGATCGCAATCGTTGCATCTTCCACTCCCTTCGCTAAAAAGTAGAGGCACATCATAAAAGGTGGAGATGGCTTCATTTGTTCTAGTCGGAGATGATCTTTCCTAAGGCCCCGTTCGGTTTTTGTGGTTTCAATATGCACAAGGAAGCACCCACCCGGGTATTTGGGTGACCCCCAATTGTCACCCCGATCCGGCCGGAGCCACCTCTCCCCAAACTCATACTTTTTCGGGAATATTGTACGTTCGATTATTCCCTTCCCCAACAACTACCGATAGCAGCATCAGACAATATGCGGTAATCTTCTCAGTAGCAAATAACAACATGCCAAACTGGCGCAGATGTTGCATAGTAGCAATCAACAGCTCCAAACAGACAAAAGACACCCAACTTTGAAAAATGGTTTAATATTGCACAGTGGTACATAAATAGTAGATAATAAAAAGATTACAATGCATCTAAATTTAACTTCTGAAAGATGATCCATCTCAATTTAAAAGGAGACAACAATAATATCCTGCAAATAATTATTCATCCAAGATGTCACCCTTGCCCATTTTCTTCTATAACTCCTTCATGTAGAACTCAAGCTCTTTTTGCTCCATAATCTACCTATAGTTTAGAGAAAAAGATGTAAGAAGACTGAAGAACTGAACCACGGTAGTCACATAGGCACAAAGTTCAAGACGTTCTAGAGGCTACCATCCATAGTGTTCTTGAAGAATACAACAAAAGAGCATGCACACAGTTAAGACAGTACAACAAAAGAGTATGAAGGCCAAAATGTTCTACAGGATACCATTATTTGCTTCATAAAGTCAATATAAAAGAAGAGTAATCTTTGCTCTAATAACTGGTGAATATATTCCAGGAGCACAAAGTCAAGCAAATAGAGGATAACTTGCCGAGGGAAAGACAGTACGTACATCTCCTTCTAGACAAGAATCAAATGCACCCCCATTTACTAAATTGTGCATGGTTCTTAATTTATGCATAAAAAAGTAACCATTACTCACGTGTTCATATCACAACAAGTCATATTACATCACATGAAAACAAAAGAAGTCCAAGTCCGGTACTTTATTACATCACAAAATAAGTTTAGATGTCACTACTTTATTACATCACTACTTAACATCGGTAATTTTCCCACATTTGCTGCCTAATCGTATCTCTAAGTTGGTTGCCTTCATTGTTGACTTGATGATTCTATGGAGGGTCAGCATCGGTAAGGTCAACATAATTTGCTACAGGTTTGAGTTCTCTTTGGTTATCTAACCAACTCTCATCTTCTTTGTGCATACGGATGATTTTATGCAACACTGCAACAGCAGCCTGTAACTTGACTTGGTTTTGTACTGTGTGATGTGTTCCAACCTTTAGAATGGGGAAGCTCTTCTTCAACTCCCCAAATCCCGTTCAACATGATTCCATATCATGGCATGGCGTTGATTGAACAATCCTTGGTAGTTTTGGGGTGCTTGATGACCATGGCCAAACTCCTTCAAATGGTATCGAACACCACGATACAAAGCAAGAAAGAATTTAGTATTTGCGTACCCACGGTCCACAAGATAGAACTTGCCCTCATTTACTCTAAACCCTTTGCGAACTGCTGACCTGATAACCCTAGCGTCAGCCGCAGAATCCTCCCAACCACAAGAAATAACATGAAGTTTAGGTTCAAGTCACATGCCACCATCACATGTTGGCTGAGTGTGCCCTTCCTATTTCTAAATGGTGTGGCTATGTCACCGGTAATGTTCATGGGAACATATCAATTGCTTAATGACAGTTTGCAAAGAACACCGAGAAGGTATTATTTGCTATGTGGAAAAGAACATATTTTCATGGTTATATGATTTAGACCGAAGTAGTTTAGCAAAAACCTGAAAATAAGGAAAGAACTTTGGGTTGTTCTGGATCTTTGGATAGTGCACGAATGATGTTGAAGAAGTTATTCATGATGTCAATGGCAGCGGACGAATCCCCAACATGCTTGCTCCTCCCGACGTTTCCCGATCGGCACGACCCGCAACTCATGCACGGCGCCACCCGGTGACACGTGCTTCTCCCCGTGATGGCCCACACCGGCACTGGCAGAGCCTCATGGAGGCCATACTGGGCTCCGGCCCAGTCTTCCCCAAGTGCAAATTTCCTTTACTAGGGTATATGATGGCCCACCCATCCATCCATCCGGTAAATCCTACGACCGACGCCTGCCTCCTACATTTGTGCCGTTCTGTGTCTTGTCCAGTTCTCCCATCGCCCCAATTTCCCCGTGGCTAGGTCTACCTTCTCTCGTCCAAATCTGTAAAGCTCTCTATTCTCCCGCTAGTTCAAATCAGCCAAAATATTTGGTCTGCATCAAGCACTAAACCAAGATGTAGGAATTTCAGATCCTGGCTGCCATAGCCCGATGGCACTGTCCGGCTCCATGGACAACTCGAGCAATGTACAAAAGAAGTCAAGTCATGGAATATTTAATTCTCTTGCTATGTATTGATCTGAAAGAAGAAAATCACCTCAGTTTTGTTAGAGACAGAATCGTACTAGGTGCAGATAGTTAGCGACATGGATTCTAGTTGTATACCATGTAAACGCTTGCACCGCAACATGCCCTCTATATAATGACGAGAACCAAGGACTCGGAGATTATCCGAGAGTATCCTAAACTACCTGATCAAATCATCGTTTTATAAGTTTGACTGTTTTATGCGGGTCAGATACAACGGCAAACTTCAAGTCTCGAAATAAAGGGAGATCAGCCCTATAATTAGTATCCAACTCTTATATTTTGGCTTGGTGGGTTGCTTGGATTTTGGTATACATCTTCTTTTGCTTTAGAGTACACAATCTGCATCAGTGCTATAATATGGTATCATGTGAAAAATTATACATATTATCAGTATATCTTTATAAGGCAATTATCTGCTCATATAATAGTTACATTTTTTTAAGACTTGTATGTGATTGTTTGCATCATCGTAATTGGCCCTCCCTTTGTTTTGCCTCACGCTCCGCCACTGCACACCGGTGCAGAGTCTGACAAAGAGCAAGTCACCTGCTCCTTCAGCTCTCCCCAGTTCCTCCGGCGCGGCCTGAGGACGGCACGACCGCGCGACTCCTGCACGATGCCCCTCCATGACACGTGCTTCCCCCCGTAAAGGTCTGCGCCGATGCAGAACCCGACGGCGTGCAAGGTGCCTCCTCGCTCAACTCTTCCTAGTTCCTCGGGATGGCGCAGCCACGCGACCCCTGCACGACACCCCTTGTGCGATCCCTGCAAGACACGACTTCATGATAGAAAGAGGGTTGGGGAGGAACAAGACGACATGGAAGAGATGTCGGTCGCCGTGGACGAAAGTGCGCGCGATGCTAGTAGCGGAGCACGAGGCAGGGAGAAGTGGTAGGCGATGTGTCCCAAGGCGGCGTGTGGTAGAAAGGGAAGACGGAAGTAGAGGAGTCCGACGGAACGGGGCGCGCCAGTTGGAGCCTGCAGCGGCAATGACAAAGGGGAAGGTCAACGATGCCGACCTGACAATTTTTGTTGGCCAGTCAGCTCTGTGGGATGGGTCCTACCTGTCAGGAACTATGTTACAAAACAATCAGTTAAAAATCACCGCAATTTGCAAACAGTATGCCTCAAACTTGGTAGTTCTTTTTTTGGAAAGAAAATATACCAAAAAAATATAACTGAGGGGTGTTCTATAATATCTACAGTAGAAGGCAGCACTCCAAATCTCAAACCGTGGGAGGAATTGGTTTTTCGCACAAAGGATGCAAATCCTTGTCCTGGCTTTTCAGGCTAAATTTGACATTGTATGATGCACCTTCGATATATAGAATTAAATCTAGACTCCAACACTTAATATCGCCTCAAAATTCAAAGTAACTAAACTAAATATAACTTGTAAACGTACATATACACACAGATCGGGCTCATGACAAAATTCATAGCTGCCAGAACATTTCCATTTCTACTGACGGTTATGAATGACTTTGTGAAGTGTTAGAAAATGGAAACTGCAGCTGATCACAGCGTTTTAACATGCTAGAAACTAATGTCTAGGCGGCTAAGCTCACATGCATAAGTATGAACTATGGGCGATTGCAAGCATCCATAGACTGGGTTGAGGCTATTGTGACCCATTCAGATCGGTACTGAATTTCATAGGATGTTGATGCTGATATGGTCGGGAAGCAAGGGAGTTCTTTGATTGCAATGATCTCAGCGAAGTCCCATGGTTCACTCGTCTCTTTTGAGGCTTTGCATATGATGTACATAAATGAGCAAACAATACTTTACCAAGAGTATTTTCGAGTTTCTACATACCTTTTTGCAGCATTTCTTGTTTCGGAGAACATGATGAATACAGGGCCGGTCCTGAGATTTCGAAGGCCCGGGCGAAATTAAAATTTTGGGCCCCTCTTACTACTTTTTTTCGCAAGTATGAGATGATGAAAAATAAATACATTTAAGTATACACAATTTTAATATTCACATAAAACAATGTTGATATGATACCTTAAAATTTTCTCCGCCAATTCCTAGAAGTAAAGTCCATGACGATGGACTCAATATCAAACTTGTCCACTAACTTCTTGTCGACAACTACTAATCAAAATTCAGAACCCGAATTATAGGCGAGCATATAGTAGAATTCCAAGAGAACTGCAGTGGGCATTCCTACCTTCTATCTTAATCTAATACGCAGATTGGATGATTTCCTGATTAACGACGGCCGGACTGGGACTGCCAACTCCGACGGCCACTGGCCGACGGACTAGCAGGCAACGCCGTAGTCCGCAGAGGGCAGTAGTCAGCAGATCGTCTCGCGGTCGGTTGGTCGCGATCAGTGAGAGCGAGGGTAGGAACCAGGCGGCCTGGGCGATAGCCACGAACCACGAGAGAGCAGGTAGGAAATCGAGGCGTCAGGCTTGGGCAAATTGAAAATGTTTCACATATCGATAGATGGAATAGATTTCAGGCGCTGACTCAAGTTGTGGCCGGCCAGCCGGATTAGAAACCAGTAGGAAAAGAAAAGGTCCAACTCTGGACCAAGCCCATCTAAAATCGTAAAACTGCTTTTTTTCTGCAATGTATAGTAAGCCTATATAGAAAATATGGGCCCCCAATTTTTCTGGACCCGGGGCGGCCGCCCCGCCAGACCCTCCCCAGGGCCGGCCCTGGATGAATATAGTGCTCTTGCTACTTGTGGGTTGGCACATAAACTACTGTCAATATAAAGTCAATATAAAAAAGAGCAATCTTTGCTCTAATAACTGGTGAATATATTACAGGAGCACAAAGTCAAGCAAATAGAGGATAACTTGCCGAGGGAAAGACAGTACATCTCCTTCTAGACAAGAATCAAATGCACCTCCATTTACTAAATTGTTTATGGTTCTCAATTTATGCATAAAAAAGTAACCATTACTCACGTGTTCATATCACAACAAGTCATATTACATCACATGAAAACAAAAGAAGTCCAAGTCCGGTACTTTATTACATCACAAAATAAGTTTAGATGTCACTACTTTATTACATCACTACTTAACATCGGTAATTTTCCCACATTTGCTGCCTAATCGTATCTCTAAGTTGGTTGCCTTCATTGTTGACTTGATGACTCTATGGAGGGTCAGCATCGGGAAGGTCAACATAATTTGCTACAGGTTTGAGTTCTCTTTTGTTATCTAACCAACTCTCATCTTCTTTGTGCATGCGGATGATTTTATGCAACACTGCAACAGCAACCGGTAACTTGACTTGGTTTTGTACTGTGTGATGTGTTCCAACCTTTAGAATAGGGAAGCTCTTCTTCAACTCCCCAAATCCCGTTCAACATGATTCCATATCATGGCATGGCGTTGATTGAACAGTTCTTGGTAGTTTTGGGGTGCTTGATGACCATGGCCGAACTCCTTCAAATGGTATCGAACACCACGATACAAAGCAAGAAAGAATTTAGTATTTGCCTACCCAGGGTTCACAAGATAGAACTTGCCCTCATTTACTCTAAACCTTTTTGCGAACTGCTGACCTGAGAACCCTAACGTTAGTCGCAGAATCCTCTCAACCACAAGAAATAACATGAAGTTTAGGTTCAAGTTACATGCCACCATCACATGTTGGCTGAGTGTGCCCTTTCTATTTCTAAATGGTGTGGCTATATCACCGGTAATGTTCATGGGAACATGAGTCTCATCAATTGCTTAAAGACAGTTCTGCAAAGAATACCGAGAAGGTATTATTTGCTATGTAGAAAAGAATATTGAGCAGCTCCAACTTCTATTTTCTATGTAGAAAAGAATACCGAGACATGTCCTCCCTGCGTTTCTTGAGCTCCAACTTCTCCTCTTGCCTCTTGAGCAGCTCTGCCCACCTTTCGTCGGTCTTTTTGTCGCGGGAGAGAAAGGTCGAGGAGACGTCCGTGAGGCATTTCGTGATCGACGCCTGCGTCTTCTCACACGACGCGGCATCGGCCAAGGCGGCCTTGGCAGCCTTGTTGCCAGTAGGATGCCCTGCCGACGTTGTCAGCGGCGCGTCCAGATCAATGGCGTCCTTCCCCTTGGACAGCGACATGCGCGTCAACCGCCACTTCTCGTTCCCTTTGAGCTTGGTATAGCAATGCATCAGCGCGAATGACTTATGCCCATCCGAGTTCCTCGCGTAAACCTCCATGGCCCTATCAAACTAGCCAAAGGAAGCGGAATCATTTCATCGAACATAATGTAGGTGCTACAGATTATGGAAGAAAGAGTCGTACCATTTGGGAGAGGTCGGCGCCGCTCTCGGCTCTGGTCACTAAGTCGTGATGGTATCCATGGAAGGAGGTCACCGACGCCTGGATGATGGCCCATCGCGTCGACATTGCCTTTTGGCTCCTCTTCATTGTCACTTTCTTGTAGTCGTTGTTGATGAGCTTGCGCTCATCGAACTCGGCCTTGATCCTCGCCCAATACTTCCCGTATTTTTGGTTGGCGCCGATGATGGAGTCATGGCTCACCGTCGCCCACGACTCGCACAGACAAAGATCCTCCAAAACCGTCCACTTGGGGCCTCGTGTGCCCGATGCCTTCTTCTTCTTTTCTTCTTCACGCCGTCCGCGTCTACCTCCACGAGATCATCGTCACCGGCACCCTCCTCGTCCTCTTCCGCGCTGCCCTCGCCGCCCTCTTCGTCCTCGTCGTCCTCGTCCTCCACCTCCTCCTCTTCACCGTCCTCCTTGTCCTCACTCTCGCCCTCTTCCTCAGCACCCTCCGCACCGGCACCGGCGAATTCGAGCGGCCCCCTGCGGCCACTGAAAGGGTCGCCGTCCGCACCGGGTCCTGGCTCGCGCTGCTCGTACGCCGGGGAGTAGAGGTTGTTTGGGTTGAAGCCGCCAAGCGGCAGCGCATCCTGGTAGTGGGGCGACAAGTTAGGCGTCACGCACCCGGGAGTGCCGGAGGGGCCGTCGTTGTAGAAGGCGGAGGACGACGGAGAGAACACTCCCGGAACGTACACCGGCACGTTCGTACTATATGGGCTCGCGTTGGTGGTGGCGAGACACCCGGCCATTAAGTGCTGGTGCTGGCGCGCCGCCACAGCCTTCTTCTCCTGCTCCGCCGCCCTCCGTCCTTTCCGCTCCGCTGTCGATACCTTCCGGTGCAGACAGTCTTGCTGCCATTGATCGTCGGTCCATCCTTCCGGCTTCTTATTCGGAGCCAGCGCCTTCCGCGGCTTCGCGAACGGCGCTTTCACCCCTTTCGTCGCATTGCCCGGCGGCTTCTTGGCCGCTTTCTTGGCCATCTTTTTGGGGGCTATCGGCGGCGCCATGGAATGGGGAGAGGGTAGCGGCGGCGGGTGGACGGCGGGAGGGAGAAAGAAATCGGCGGGATAGGAGAAATGAATCGGTGGCGGGATACGTGTTGGGAGGCCAGAAATGCGCGGCGGGATAGGCGCGATATGGCGGGAGGGGCGGGATTTGGCGGGAATGGGAGACGATTTTTCACTGAGCCGCTGACGCGTCGGGACCGCGTCGGTTTGCCTCGCTTTTCGGTGTGTCCGGCGTCCCCTGTGGGACGGGGACGGGCTCGGGGCGCCGGACAAAAATGGGCTTTGTGGGACGCGGCTCGAACGGTTTTTTGGTCTGGTGCGCCCCAAATTGCTTTGGGGGACGCTTTGGGGGACGCGGCTGGAGATGCTCTAACCTGAGTATGACCGAGGCTGGTCACTACAGGAATGGGAGGCTATGGCGAGGGCCAGGCTATACGCCGACGGCCAAAAGTCGGGGCCGTCGGCGTATGGCCCGGCCAGGCCAGCCTGCCCTTTCGACCCTCGGCGTAGCGCGGCCGTCGGCGTAGCGAGGTCTACGTCGAGAGAATCCCTCGGCATATCTTTAGCCCTAGGCGTAGACAGGGCTACGCTGACGGCCACCCTCGGCGTAGGCAATTTTTCAAATTAGTCTAATTTTGTAAAAATTATAACTAATTCATATGATGTCAGAAAAATGTGTATGAGGTATCAAAATGTTCAGAAAAACATCCTCTATCCGTTTATGTCAAAATATTGCATATTTGAATCATGTACAGTACCATTTTAACATAGAAACGATTCAATCACTTTCTTATATGTCCTCATGTTCCCGTTTTAGCCAGATGGAAATTTAAACGAAGTCATAAAATCGCGCGGAGCCGTGATACGCGTACAACACGCGTCCGTTGGGAACCCCAAGAGGAAGGTGTGATGCGTACAGCGGCAAGTTTTCCCTCAGTATGAAACCAAGGTTTATCGAACCAGTAGGAGCCAAGAAGCACGTTGAAGGTTGATAGCGGCGGGATGTAGTGCGGCGCAACACCAGAGATTCCGGCGCCAACGTGGAACCTGCACAACACAACCAAAGTACTTTGCCCCAATGAAACAGTGAGGTTGTCAATCTCACCGGCTTGCTGTAACAAAGGATTAACCGTATTGTGTGGAAGATGATTGTTTGCAGAAAATAGTACTCCCTCCGTTCCTTTCTATAGTGCCTATAGATTTTTGGCATTTGTTTCAGAATATAAGATTGTAGCTTGGTTTTTTTTTAAAATTACCCCCTTCCCCGTTTAGCTCCCACACAACATGCGTGTGAAAAAATCCATACAAAATTGGAAACAATTAATTATGATTCCTAATGCATGGCCCAACGATTCCTTAAAATTAGGAAGCAATATTTTACTTTCCTTAGTTGAACTTGGCTGCACATATATGGAGAATCAACAAGAGAGATTTGTGGGATTTGTTATGGTAAGTTAGGAAGATGTGGATTTCCAAAATTTTACGTTGATCTTAAATCATTCAGCTAGGGGGTCTTGTGTAAAAAATACTATTGCGCTAATTTCCGTGTCCAAAAACTATAGGCATTATAGAATGGAATGGAGGGAGTAGAACAGTATTGCAGTAGATTGTATTTCAGTATAGAGAATTGGACCGGGGTCCACAGTTCACTAGAGGTGTTTCTCCCATAAGATAAACAGCATGTTGGGTGAACAAATTACAGTTGGGCAATTGACAAATAGAGAGGGCATGACCATGCACATACATATTATGATGAGTATTGTGAGATTTAATTGGGTATTACGACAAAGTACATAGACCGCCATCCAGCATGCATCTATGCCTAAAAAGTCCACCTTCAGGTTATCATCCGAACCCCCTCCAGTATTAAGTTGCTAACAACAGACAATTGCATTAAGTATTGCGCGTAATGTAATCAGTGACTACATCCTTGAACATAGCACCAATGTTTTATCCCTAGTGGCAACAACATATCCATAACCTTAGAGGTTCTTGTCACCCCTCCAGATTCACGGAGACATGAACCCACTATCGAGCATAAATACTCCCTCTTGGAGTTACTAGCATCAACTTGGCCAGAGCATCTACTAATAACGGAGAGCATGCAAGATCATAAACAACACATAGACATAACTTTGATAATCAACATAACAAGTATTCTCTCTTCATCGGATCCCAACAAACGCAACATATAGAATTACAGATAGATGATCTTGATCATGTTATGCAGCTCACAAGACCCGACAATGAAGCACAATGGGGAGAAGACAACCATCTAGCTACAGCTATGGACCCATAGTCCAGGGGTAGACTACTCACACATCACTCCGGAGGCGACCATGGCGGCGTAGAGTCCTCCGGGAGATGAATCCCCTCTTCGGCAGGGTGCCGGAGGCGATCTCCTAAATCCCCCGAGATGGGATTGGCGGCGGCGGCGTCTCAGTAAGGTTTTCCGTATCGTGGCTCTCGGTACTGGGGGTTTCGCGACGGAGGCTTTAAGTAGGCGGAAGGGCAGGTCAGGAGGCGGCACGAGGGGCCCACACCACAGGGCCGCGTGGCCAAGGGGGGGCCGCGCCGCCCTAGGGTGTGGCCACCTCGTGGCCCCACTTCGTCTCCTCTTCGGTCTTCTGGAAGCTTCGTGGCAAAATAGGACCCCGGGCGTTGATTTCGTCCAATTCCGAGAATATTTCGTTACTAGGATTTCTGAAACCAAAAACAGCAGAAAACAGCAACTGGCACTTCGGCATCCTGTTAATAGGTTAGTTCCAGAAAATGCACGAATATGACATAAAGTGTGCATAAAACATGTCGACAACATCAATAATGTGGCATGGAACATAAGAAATTATCGATACGTTGGAGACGTATCAAGCCGCATGGCATAATTTTATGTGTCCTAGTAACCACTCCAACAGATGGAATTGGGATACGGCAATTATTTTGGAAAACCCTTCACGAACAGGGCTATCAAGTCCGGAGTTCTATGGCTTTTAGGGCAAATGAGTAGGAAACGGCCCGTGACACCGCATAGTTTGTCGGAACGAGGCCATATTTGGCACGTGGGTGGTCCCTGGGATGGGAAGCAAGGCCCCGGGAGCGGATTTCCAATCCGACCCATGAGAGATGGTTTTTCATTTTCGGGGTGCCAAAACGGGTTTTTTTTGTGAAGTAACTACATGAGGCACATTTTAGTATTGCGCGAGACCTCTGCTGTTGGAGATATGCCCAAGAGGCAATAATAAAATGGTTATTATAATATATCTTTGTGTTTATGATAATGTTTACATACCATGCTATAATTGTATTAACCGAAACATTGATACATGTGTGTTATGTGAACAACAAAGAGTCCCTAGTAAGCCTCTTGTATAACTAGCTTGTTGATTAATAGATGATCATGGTTTCATGATCATGAACATTGGATGTTATTAATAAAAAGATTATGTCATTATATGAATGATGTAATGGACACACCCAATTAAGCGTAGCATAAGATCACGTCATTAAGTTATTTGCTATAAGCTTTCGATACATAGTTACCTAGTCCTTTCGACCATGAGATCATGTAAATCACTTATACCGGAAAGGTACTTTGATTACATCAAACACCACTGCGTAAATGGGTGGTTATAAAGGTGGGATTAAGTATCCGGAAAGTATGAGTTGAGGCATATGGATCAACAGTGGGATTTGTCCATCCCGATGACGGATAGATATACTCTGGGCCCTCTCGGTGGAATGTCATCTAATGTCTTGCAAGCATATGAATAAGTTCATAAGAGACCACTTACCACGGTACGAGTAAAGAGTACTTGTCAGGAGACGAGGTTGAACAAGGTATAGAGTGATACCGATGATCAAACCTCGGACAAGTAAAATATCGCGTGACAAAGGGAATTGGTATCGTATGTGAATGGTTCATTCGATCACTAAAGTCATCGTTGAATATGTGGGAGCCATTATGGATCTCCAGATCCCGCTATTGGTTATTGGTCGGAGAGAGTTCTCAACCATGTCTACATAGTTCGCGAACCGTAGGGTGACACACTTAAGGTTTGATGTCGTTTAAGTAGATATGGAAATATGGAATGGAGTTCGAAGTTTTGTTCGAAGTCTCGGATGGGATCCAGGACATCACGAGGAGGTCCGGAATGGTTCGGAGAATAAGATTCATATATAGGAAGTCATTTTCTAGGTTTGAAAATGATCCGGTATTTTCTCTGGAAGGTTCTAGAAGGTTCTAGAAGAGTCCGGAAGAAATAAGCATGGAAGGTGGAGTCCCAGAGAGACTCCACCCAACTTGGCCGGCTAGCCTAAGGGAGGAGGAGTCCCAAGTGGACTCCTCCCCATGGTGGCCGGCCACCCCACCAAAGGAAAAGGGGGAGTCCCACTCCCCCTAGGTTTGGTCATATGGAAGGTTTTATGTTGGGGTCTTATTCGGAGACTTTTGACCTAATCCTTGGGGCTTCCACCTATATAAAGAGGGGAGGGGAGGGGCTGGCCGGCCACACCAAGACCATCATGTCCGCACCCCCTCAAGGCTGCCCTAGCCGGCGCCCCCTCTCCCAAACCCTAGCGGTTCCCTCCTACCTCTCCCTCCCACATAGCTTAGGCGAAGCTCTGTCGGAGATCTCCACCACCACCGCCACCACGCCGTCGTGCTGCCGGGATTCCGAGGAGGATCTACTACTTCCGCTGCCCGCTGGAACAGGGAGAAGGACGTCGTCATCAACACCGAACGTGTGACCGAGTACGGAGGTGCTGCCCGATTGTGGCACCGTCAAGATCTTCTACGCGCTTTTGAAAGCGGCACGTGATCGTGTACCGCAGCAATGAGAGCCTCCTCTTGTAGGCTTTGGAAATCTTCAAGGGTTAGTCTCGTGCATCCCCTCGTTGCTCCCATCTTCTATATTGCATCTTGGCTTGGATTGCGTTCTCGCGGTAGGAAATTTTTTGTTTTCTATGCTACGAATCCCTACAGTGGTATCAGAGCCGTGTCTATGCATAGATGGTTGCACGAGTAGAACACAATTGTTTTGTGGGCGTTGATGCTTATGTTTTCTTTAGTTTGAGTACTTTGCATCTTTGTGGCATAGTGGGATGAAGCGGCTCGGGCTAACTTTACATGACCGCGTTCATGAGATTTGCTCCACGCTCGACATGCAACTTGTATTGCATAAGTGGCTTTGCGGGTGTCTGTCTCTCCTACTACAGTGAAGATTCAATTTACTCTTCTATTGACAACACTAGTATCACCGTTGTGGTTCATGTTCGTAGGTAAATTAGATCTCACTCGAAAACCCTAAACCACGTAAAATATGCAAACCAAATTAGAGACGTCTAACTTGTTTTTGCAGGGTTTGGTGATGTGATATGGCCATGATGTGATGATGAATATGTATGAGATGATCATTATTGTATTGTGGCAACCGGCAGGAGCCTTATGGTTGTCTTTAAAATTTCATGTTGAGTAGTATTTCAAAGTAGTTGTAATAGTAGCTACATGAAGTGAACAATCATGAAGACGGCGCCATGGACCTTGACGCTACGCCGACGATGATGGAGATCATGCCCGTTGATGATGGAGATCATGTCCGTGCTTTGGAGATGAAGATCGAAGGCGCAAAGACTAAAGGGCCATATCATATCACATATGAATTGCATGTGATGTTAATTCTTTATGCATCTTATTTTGCTTAGAACGCGACGGTAGCATTATAAGATGATCCCTCACATTAATATCAAGATAATAAAGTGTTCTCCCCTCGTATGCACCGTTGCACGATTCGTCGTTTGAAGCATCTCGTGATGATCGGATGTGATAGACTCAACGTTCACATACAACGGGTGTAAGCCATGTTGCACACGCGGAATACTAGGGTTTGCTTGACGAGCCTAGCATGTACAGACATGGCCTCGGGACAACGGAAACCGAAAGGTTGAACACGAGTCATATGGATGATATGATCAACATGTTGATGTTCACCATTGAAGCTACATCATCTCACGTGATGATCGGTTTTGGTGTAGTGGATGTGGATCGTGTACCACTTAACAACTATGAGGGATGTTGTATTAAGTGGGAGTTCATTAGTAATTAGATTAAAACATGAACTAATTATCATAAACATAGTCTGAGTAGTATTTTGAATTAATTTTGTAGTATTGGCATCCGTTTTCTACAATACGCTAGTCTTGTTATTGAGATAGAAATACTGTTAAAATCTGACAAGAAACTTTACGGATTGGTACCGTATTGTTAAAGAATCAAGAAATGATTAAGTCCTATTGCAAACTTTTAGTAAACCTCACATTGTTGATTCAGAGAGCTATGGTTTCAATTAGTACCTAAAGTTATCTTGTCTCCGTGAAACTTGAAATTCAAAATCTGTTTGAAAAGCAAGGAGCTGAAAATTTAGTTTTCAGAAATAATCAAGGTATGAGATATATGTGATATCTAAGACCTTATTGCAAGATGATAGAATATAATTTGGTGAGACTACATAAACTCATAAGTTTTATGGGAATGTAGGAAGGTTGAAGACGCAAGGCGTCCCAATCCTCCAACTATTGGGGCACTAACGATATTCGCATATCCATGAAGTGATCGTCCTTAGTATGCACTGTTGCTAAGACTCGTCGTTTCGAAGCATCTCGTGATGATCGGGTGTGATAGATTCTACGTGTGCATACAACGGGTGCAAGCCAGGTTTGCACATGCGAATACTGAGGTTAAACTTTACGAGCCTAGCATGTACAAACATGGTCTCGGAAAGTCGTCATGATATGATGGATAAAATTATGAGTGAAATTGTTCATTATATTAAAAAAAAGTTACTAATAGTGAAATCTGAAACACTTGTCATATGATGATCAACTTCAAAGTAAGAACCTCAAGGTTATTGGTATTTGACCAACAAACCTAGAAGTTATTGAAGGTGAAGTGTTTTCTGAATAATGAGGAAAGCTAAAAGAGAAACTACAAAAGATATTTTGGCAGAAAGAAAATAAAAGACTAGAAAGTCTAGCTCAGGTGTATATACATAATATACATGTTATGGTTGTATTCCTAGTTTGGTCACACAATGAAATTCTTGGGTATTAGTACCATATTGGTTGGTATGAAGTGTCATACAAAACAGCGCAATACAAGAAAACAATGGCCTAAGTGACTGACAAGGAATATGATAGGAATGCACGTCTGGAACAAAAATAAAATGTTATTATGTTTATCGTTGGCATTCTATCTAGCCCTTAGAATTTATAATAAAGAACTTAATAATTGTTATTTTGCTCTGGTCAAATTAAAACAATGAGTTGTTCATATTATGACATTACTCCATGTACGATGGATAAGTTATTATAAATCTTAATGGTGAAACACACATACATAATACTGACGCTAAAATGCCATAAGGCAAATGATTTGAATTCCACTTATTTGTGGAACCGCCATTTAAGGTCATGCTAGAAAGGAACGCATGAAGGAACTCCATGTAAAAGGATTTTTGGAGTCATTTGATTTTTGAATCATTTGGCGCTTGCAAATCTTTTCTAAAAGAGAATGACTGAAATACCATTCATAGGCCAAGAGTTGAATGGACAACTAACTTGGTGGAAACATATATTATGATGTATGTGGTTCATTAGGCATTGTTGTGTGCGGGAGATTCTTCTACTTCATGAAAACTTCCAACAATGAATTGAGTATATATATGAGGATATATTTGATAAGGAAGAAGTCTGAAACATTTGAATGGATTCAAATAAATTTCAGCATGAAGTGGAAATCATCGTAATAGAAAAATCAAATATCTATGATTGGATCATGGTGGAAATATTTGAATTACGAGTTTTAGCGAACATCTAAGAGAGTTATGAAATTGTTCTACAACTCACGTTTCTTGGAGTATCATAGTGATGATGGAGCGTCCGAGAGATGTATCCAAACCTTGTTGGATCAATGATGAGATAAAATATTGATGCCATTATATTTTTGTGGATTATGCTTTAGAGACTACCGCTTTTACACTGAATAGAGCATCATCATGATCCGTTTGAAATGACATCATATGAGTTATGGCATGGGTATGAACCCTAATAGTCTTTTCTTAAATTTTGGCATACATAGCATAAGTAAATAAGTTTACAACCAAAATCGGATGAATGTCTTTGTTGGTTATCCCAAAGAATTAATTGGGAATTCTTTCCACTATGGAGACAAAGTCAAAAGTGTTTGTCAATGTTTCGTATTTCCGAGAAATTGTTTCTAGCGAAGTATTTGAGTGGGAGGACAATAGAACTTGATAAGGTTTATGAAACCTGAGCATAATGATCAGAGTAGCACAGCATCGGAATTTGTTCCGGAAGCGGCCACGACGATCATGGCTTTCATGACTACAAAGTGTTTTAGCCATGGAGATCGAAGTACACATTGAACCTTGTAGGTATGGTTTACTTTGTGATCAAATAAATGATTTGTGGACAAAGGATTGATTTTGAACAATGATAAACCAACTACAAACAAAGAAGTTATGATGGGCCCTGACTCCGTTAAAATGACTATATGCCATGAAATCCAAGATAGATGAATACTTTTTGAAAGTAAATGGATCTATAAAATTGATAGACTTGGATGGAATATCCATGAATAAGCTCGATTTGTCGAAAGATAGTTTACGACAAAGTTCAAAGAGTTGACTACGATAAGATTAGATCTTCCGTAGCAATGATTATAGTCTATGTGGATTATTCTAGTAATCGCTACATATTTCTTTTATGAGATATGCTAGTAGGATGGCAAAATACATTAATTAACAGAAGAATGTATTAAAGGTGTATACAAGATACAACCAAGAGTTTTGCTAGTCCGTAGAATACTAGAGAGGTATACGAACTTCAATTGGGTGAAGTAAGTATCGCGGAGTTGGAATCTTCACCGGATGAAATGATCAAAGAGTTATGATTTCATCAGAGACGATGAAGAGGCTTGCATTTGCAAGAAATTAAGTGGGAGCGCTGCGACATATTTATAATACTTTATGTAGGTGACATATCGTTGATTATAAATAATGTAATTATATAATTGATTAAAAAGGTTTCATTGAGAATTAAACTTCAATGAAAGGATATGAACTGAAACATATTTAGTGTCAAGATCTATGAAGATGGATTGAAACACATAAAAGTTTAAGTTAAAATGTACATAGAATGAATATTGAAGTAGTTCAATATAAAGAAGGTGTTTTTTTCATGTGAAGGTCTTACAAGACTTGAGTGTATTTGACACTCAATGAGTAAAAACACATGAGTGATTTTAGATCACGAAAAATATGTACAATATCAGATGTCCTATGCTCTAAATGGTTAGGAGCATATACCAGAATGCATGATTCATGTGATGATCATTGGATAAACAATGACATATTCTGCCTTCGTTTGTAGAATCCGTCACAACATTTAGAACTCATCTAAATCTAGCATAGACAAATTCTAGCTCATTGTGCTACCTTTTAAACAACACTTAGCCTAATTTGAGATTGAAATTTTATTTTTATATGTGACCAAACTAATATCGGTGCAACACCTTACAGCGATTTGTTTGTCATTACTCATATAAAACTATATATCCTTGGTTCTTCTAAAGCACTCAGGGATATTCTTACTGTTTGACAATGACTGAGGATGTTAAGTCAAGAGGTTCTTTGAGAACTTGGTGTAGTTCCGATAGTGTCAGAACTTTGAAGCTATATTGTGTATGACAATATTAGTGACATATTTCAGACCGCGGAATTAAGGTTCCACCAGAAGACCAAACATATTTAATGCCGACTCATTTAGAAAATGAGTGATGCGTTGAGACGCAAATGAATTGCAAAATACATACGTTTCTGAGCATGTCAGATCCGTTGACTAAAACTTCTCCCGTGAGCAAAACATGATAAAGCACCGGAAGGCCAAGGTGTTATATCTTTACAAATGTAAACTAGATTATTGACTCTAGTGCAAGTGGGAGACTGTTGGAGATATGCCCAAGAGGCAATAATAAAATGGTTATTATAATATATCTTTGTGTTTATGATAATGTTTACATACCATGCTATAATTGTATTAACCGAAACATTGATACATGTGTGTTATGTGAACAACAAAGAGTCCCTAGTAAGCCTCTTGTATAACTAGCTTGTTGATTAATAGATGATCATGGTTTCGTGATCATGAACATTGGATGTTATTAATAACAAGATTATGTCATTATATGAATGATGTAATGGACACATCCAATTAAGCGTAGCATAAGATCACGTCATTAAGTTATTTGCTATAAGCTTTGGCAACGTATCCTATGCATCCTGGGAACTTGTGTATCCCTGCATCCGCCTGCCATTGTCCATCCGATCTAAATCGCATGCACGTTATCAATATCATGACTAATTTGCAGTTACCTCCCTGATCAACGTCAAGGTTCCTAAAATCCTTTGTAGATGGAATGAGTCGTTCCATACCCAGATCCAGACCATGGCTATGACGGACGCTGGACGAGTGGACAATGACCATGGAATCTAGTCGCCGGCGGCCAGCACCGGATCGACGGATCGTACTTCGTACGCACGTACATGTGCAGGGGCTGGGTATGCTCAGCGTTGGGTAACACTTGATGCTGCATGCATGTTACAAGATCTTGTACCATTGATGGTCGCCACCGGCCGCATGAATCTTGGTCGCCGCCGTTGCCGACTGCGCGTCAGATGGTCGCCGCCGGCCATCGCGTTAGTTGGTCGCCGCCAACTCATACGTTATGAGGTCGCCGAGCTCCACTGCCGCTGCAATCCGTCTCCAGCCATAGCGTTTGCGATCTCCGGCTCTCCATCGCCACTGCAAGCCACCGGCCATAGCGTTTTCTAGTCGCTGCCGGCCGCCCGCGTTGCCCAATAGATTTAGGAAGGATTAGAAAGGATCTTATTGTAAAGATACGCTAACTTAGTGTTTAGGCGGGCGTGTTAGTGAAAAATAGCCACATCTATGATCTTGTGCATAGGATTTGGATCAAAGGGCATGGACCGGACCGGATGCACGGATGCACGAATGCCCAGGATGCATAGGATATGCTGCCATAAGCTTTCGATACATAGTTACCTAGTCCTTTCGACCATGAGATCATGTAAATCACTTATACCGGAAAGGTACTTTGATTACATCAAACGCCACTGCGTAAATGGGTGGTTATAAAGGTGGGATTAAGTATCCGGAAAGTATGAGTTGAGGCATATGGATCAACAGTGGGATTTGTCCATCCCGATGACGGATAGATATACTCTGGGCCCTCTCGGTGGAATGTCGTCTAATGTCTTGCAAGCATATGAATAAGTTCATAAGAGACCACATACCACGGTACGAGTAAAGAGTACTTGTCAGGAGACGAGGTTGAACAAGGTATAGAGTGATACCGATGATCAAACCTCGGACAAGTAAAATATCGCGTGACAAAGGGAATTGGTATCGTATGTGAATGGTTCATTCGATCACTAAAGTCATCGTTGAATATGTGGGAGCCATTATGGATCTCCAGATCCCGCTATTGGTTATTGGTCGGAGAGAGTTCTCAACCATGTCTACATAGTTCGCGAACCGTAGGGTGACACACTTAAGGTTTGATGTCGTTTAAGTAGATATGGAAATATGGAATGGAGTTCGAAGTTTTGTTCGGAGTCTCGGATGGGATCCAGGACATCACGAGGAGGTCCGGAATGGTCCGGAGAATAAGATTCATATATAGGAAGTCATTTTCTAGGTTTGAAAATGATCCGGTATTTTCTCTGGAAGGTTCTAGAAGAGTCCGGAAGAAATAAGCATGGAAGGTGGAGTCCCAGAGAGACTCCACCCAACTTGGCCGGCCAGCCTAAGATATACTTCAGGCTCTTGTGATCCGAGTAAACCTCGCATCGATTACCCATGAGGTAATGACGCCATACTTTCAGCGCTAACACCACCGCTGCTAGCTCTAAGTCATGGGTTGGGTAGTTCTGTTCATGCGGCTTCAGCTGTCTTGATAGGTAAGATATCACTTTGCCTTCTTGCATCAGCACACATCCAAGACCAATCTTGGAGGCGTCACAGTACACATCGAAGGGCTTGGTAATGTCCGGCATAACCAGTATTGGGGCTGTTGTCAATCTTAACTTGAGCTGTTGAAAGCTCTCTTCACACTTGTTGGTCCATTCGAACTTCCGGTCCTTCTTCAACAATTGGGTCATCGGTCTTGCTATACTCGAGAACCCTTCAACGAATCGGCGGTAATATCCCGCCAATCCGAGAAAAGCATGGACTTCGGTCTGAGTGGTTGGGGCTTTCCATTCTTCAACAGTCTTGATTTTTGCGGGGTCAACGGCAATTCCTCCGGCTGACAAGATGTGACCCAAGAATCCTACTTCTTTCAACCAGAATTCACACTTGCTGAACTTAGCATACAACTGATGTTCCCGAAGGGTATCTAGGACCACTTCCAAATGTTGCTCATGTTCTTCCTCGGACTTGGAGTATATGAGGATGTCGTCGATGAAGACAACCACAAACTTGTCCAGGAAGTTCATAAAGATCTTATTCATGAGATTCATGAAGTAAGCGGGAGCATTGGTCAATCCAAATGACATGACATTGTACTCATACAATCCATATCTGGTGGTAAAGGCAGTTTTGGGGATATCGGTGGCACGAATCTTCAACTGATGGTATCCTGTCCGCAGATCAATCTTTGAGAATACTCGGGCTCCGGTCAGCTGGTCAAACAGATCTTCTATCTTGGGCAATGGATACTTGTTCTTGATGGTGACATCGTTAAGCTTACGATAGTCCGTAACCAAACGAGTGGCACCGTCCTTTTTATCCACAAACAAAACTGGCGATCTCCAAGGTGACGCACTTGGTTGAATCAGACCTTTGAATAGCATATCATCCAGTTGCTTCTTCAGTTCCACTAACTCTGCCGGGTTCATGCTGTAGGCTCTCTGGGCTATAGGTCCGGTTCCGGGGATTAACTCGATGATAAACTCGATATCCCGATCTGGGGGCATACCGGGTAGATCATCCGGGAACACATCAGGATATCGACAAACGACCCTGATCTGATCCAAGGTGGGTTTGGCTAGGCTTTGGTTACAGGTAAATTTTCGGGGCATCTTTTCAGATAGGTGCTCTATTACTATTCCGGTGCTACTAGTCATGGTGATGGCCTTCTTGGCACAATCAATCAGTCCATGATGTTTCGCCATCCAGTCCATTCCCAGGACTACTTCCATTCCTTTGGCTCCCAGAACAATCAAATTTGCATAGAAATCTATTTCATGTATTCTGATTGGCACATCTTTGCAAATTTTTCTAGCTTTAGTTGTTGATCCAGGTATTTGAACTATCATGACATGCTTCAAACTGATGGGTTGAATCTTACTAGTGCATGCAAAATCTTCGGTAATGAATGAATGCGATGCTCCAGAATCAAACAGCACTCTTGCGGGTATTGAGTTAACAGAGAACATACCCAGCACAACGTCTGGGGCTTCCTGAGCTTCTTCTGCATTCATGTGGTAGAGGCGGCCATTGCGGTTGTTCGGGTTGTTGGGGGCGAACTTCTTGTTGGTGGTGACACGACGCTGCTGCTGCGCAGGGCCCGAGGTGTTGGCGGCAGTCTTGGCGAGCTTCTTGGGGCACTCATAGGAAAAGTGCCCAGCTACTCCGCACTCGTAGCAGTTGTAGGTGGACTTGTCCTTGGGGGTGATGGGAACAGCGTTGCTCCCAGTCCTTGGAGCAGTGTTGGAGTTATTGTTGGGGGCGCGAGGTGGGGCGCGGTTGAAGTTGCTGTTGTTGTTGTTGTTGTGTCCTCCTGACCTGGGGTTTCCTCCACTCCGGTTCTGGTAACTCGGACGTGGATTCTGCATCGGGGGCTTGTTGTTTCTTGGGGCGAACCCTCCACCTGAGTTGGGGCGATACTTGTAATTGTTGCTGGGCCCACTCTGGTTCCTCATACGGCGCTTGCGGTTCTCATTGGCTTGGTGTATCTTCCCCTCCATCTGAATGGCGGAGTCAACGAGTGCTTCTAAGTCAGCAAAGGGGATGTTGATCGATCTGATCTGCATCTCATCATGCAGTCCATTCAGAAACCTTTCCTTCCTCTTCTCGACGGTGTCCGTCTCATCTGGGGCGTACCTTGACAAAGTAAGGAACTTGTCGCGGTATTCTACCACGGTCATTCTGCCTTGCTTCAGTTCCCTGAACTCATCCCTCATCTTTTTAATCAGACCCGGGGGCACATGATACTTGCTAAACTTGAGTTTGAAGTCTTCCCAAGTCATCAGGTTCCCCGCATGTAAGGCGCGGGTACTTGTCCACCAGGCGCGTGCAGGTCCAGCCAGATAGTGGGTGGCGAACAACACCTTCTCGTTGTCCTCCACTCCGGCAACCTCGAGATTGTTCTCCATAGTCTGGAGCCAATCATCAGCATCGAGGGGTTCCTCCGTCTTGTTGAACACAGGTGGGTTAGTGTTCTGGAAGTTTTTCAGCTTTGACCCTGGGTGGTCATGGTTTCCGTGGCCTTGATTTCCCTGAGCAAGTTGTTGAAGTGCAGCTAGGTTGGCTTGCCGTTCAGCTCTCTCAACTTCTCTATCAGCCAACATCTGTTGCAACATCTGCAGCATTGCCTCCTGAGTCATGTTGCGAGTTGGGGGTGCCATCTGAACAGTGATAGGGATCATGAGATAAGAGGGAAATGTCTATGGCTCATTTTGGGATAAAATACTACTCAAACTTGATTCATAATAATAATAATATTACACACACACAAACATAGTCATGGAGGTAGCACATATTACAAGCCAAAGGTTCAGGAGGGTTTTAAGAACCCTTTCAACAAACTACGATACATGGGGCGGGTACAAAGGACAGATACATAACACGGGGCGCAAGTGCTCAGACGGGACTACTCGCCATCGACATTGATAGGATAGACATTGTCTACCCCGGCATCGAGGTGCTCGTGGCCATCCTCGTAAGGGTGGAACTCCAGGTCGTCGTCTTCCTCCTCCTCGTAGTCGTCGTCGTTGCTGACGTAGGAGTAGCCGTCCCCCTGGATGTTCTCCCCTTCACCTTCGCCTTCCAGCTCCTGGATCTGCTCAGCTTGTGCAGCGATGGTCGCCTTCAGAGTGGCGATCCTGGCCTTCAGGCGGTTGATGGCGTGATCCTTCTTCTGGTTGGCACGGCGAAGTGCCCTGCGTTCTCCGGCGATCACCCTGATGGTGTCCGCCTGCTGCGCCAACTGGATGTGAGTGTGGTTGGCGTATTCGCGGGAGTTGTCGAGGTCGATGCGGGTCTCGCTCAGCATGAAGTCAAGATGATCAACATGGTGGCGAAGCTGCGGGTGTGACGGCAGGTTCATTGGCACTCCGAGTGAGTTGTGCCTTGCATAGTGCACAAAGCGACTGTCGGTGAAGTCCATGAAGTTTTGCCCGCACAGACGTGCGAGTCCTTCCTGAAGTCCCCTTGCGAGACCATCCGCCCAGTTGTTATCCCTGAAGGAGAACTGGATCCTTGCGCTCATTGGGAGCGTGAACCTTCCACGAAGGTCCACCATGATCACCCACTGAAGTTGACCACCGGGTTGGTCATTCAGCATTCCGCCAAAGACTTCCGGTGGTGGGCGCCCGAGGAACTCGGAGAGGGAGAAGAGGTCCCTCTCGAAGATGATCTCTCCACCGTTCCCCAACTGATAGAACTCAGTCTGGAGAAAGGGCTGCGCGTCCACGACGTGATCCATCTGTAGAGAGATGAGATGATTAGGTTAGATAAGTGCAAGTGTTCCAAATTTTAATTCTCTTAGAAGAAGGGCATGAATTTAAAGTTTGTAAAAGACTCTTCAAGGTAAGGAGGTGAATAAGATTTTCATAACTAGTCAAATCATGGAATTTGAAGCTAAAGTTTTGAACGTCCATTCTAACTAGGGTCTCCTAAGGTCAAACAACAGCTCTGATACCAACTTGTCAACACCCGGATTTTGAAGTCCAGATGCCTATTATGCCGTACATCGCAATCCCAGGAATAATGTTTTTGCGAGACATAATAGTAAGTAGCATAGAGTCATCATTTATTACAACACATATTGTCTTACAACCATAGATCACATGATCCAATATTACACGAATATATTGTTCAACATCACAAATAGTAGCGGAAGCGAAGTAGTAGTGGACGAGCTATTCCACAGGCAACGCTTGACGTTAGAAGACGATCCTAGTTATCGTAGACGTCCTGTTGTCCGTCATCCTGATACTGGTGCTCTCCTTCATAGTCTGGCATTTGAATAGCCAGGGCAAAGCCATGAGTACTTTTTAAAGTACTCGCAAACTAACTCTAAGATAAATACTCATTAAGTGTAAGAGGGTGCTAAGCTCTAGGTTTATTTGCATAAAGCCAAGTTTTAGTTTCATAAATCTTTGGTAAAAGCCTAATTCATGTGCTAGACTAACTCAAGTGGGAACATTAGTGTCATTCCCACAACTCATTATGGATCACCATAATGTCACCTTTCAAACCACCATTCATTTCTCGAATCAAAACATTTTAATGATAACGGAGATAGTATGGCCTTTCCAATCGTCCGTAACCGTGGACACGGCTATTCGAATAGGTTTAACACTCTGCAGAGGTTGTACTCTTGTGCCACAACTTTTGATTACATCCGTCGAGGGTAACCTCGAATCATCGTAACACAGTACGTGGATCATCAATCGAAACCTTTCACTTATATATGCTAGTATGAGCACCTCTCCCCATGAGCTTGGCCTCCCGGTGAAAACCGCAGTCAACCCGGGAACTGCACAGGGCTTGGGCCGTACATTCACCTCATTTCAACATCAATCCACAAGTAACGGAGGCAGCCGCAGCGTAACCCCTATGATGTTTGTTCAGAGGGAACCCATACTAAAATACACAAGTTTCTAGTTAAGCCCTACCCATAATCAGGTATTGTGGGGGTACTTGTATAATTGGAAGGGTATCGCATTCAAACTCAATCATCTATTTTATCAAAAATCACCATCTCCTCAAGGTCATATTCACCTTCAAAATCTTCCACTTCAGTTCATTTCACAAATGTTCCCATCTAGAGTAGTCAATTTTAGTTCTTAGCAATAGCCACTAGTCATGAGGGGGTGCTATCTATCTTTATTTGCTTAGGCTAACTTTGATGCTCTTGTTCTAATCTAGACAAGTGAGTCATAAATCAAAAAGTACTTTGAAATAAATAAGCAAAAGCAATTGTAAGTAAAAACATGGGATGGGTAATACATAAATGTAAAGGGTGATGGTGCCTTTGCTCTTGTAGAGCTAAGCACTTGTGTTTAGCAAGGGTTAGCTTGCCTTGAGCTGGGTAGTTATCGAAGTTCTCTTCTTCTTCCTGAGAGTAGCCCTCCTCCTCTTGGTATTCCTCGGTACTAGCGTCTATATACGAATACGAGGTATAAATACTAAACCAAGCTTTCATACTAGACTAGAAACACTCAAAGAGTTCACACTCTAGTCCTATTATCAATCAAACATGGCATGGTGGGTTATTTGATGAATTATTATTTAGGAGAAAAATAATTTCCTCTCATTATTCCTAATTCTTAAATTTGGTATGTAGATCTTTAAAAGAATTCATTCCTTTTCATTACCTCTTATTAAGATTTAATCTCTTCATATAATAATAAGGTATGAAATATAGGTTGACCCAAAGTCAACATTTCATATCTATTATATGTGAGTTCAATTTAATTGAAGTGCTATACTTCACATAGTTTTAAAACTTAACATTTAAATGAATTAAAATCTCTAAGTAATAATTCTCAAGGGTTCATTAGCCTAAGTCATTCCCCCTGGTTATTAGTACTTAGGATCAAAATTTAAATGAGAGGTAATTCTCATATTGGGGTTGAGTTTGAATTCCACTTTAAAATGCTCTAGAAATGACTACATAGCCATTTTATTTGATCTAGTCCATGATCATACAAACAACAGGGCTATGTTATTGCATAATCAATTAGAGGACATCATTTGTGATTTATTAGAATTGGAATTACTTAAAAATCTATTTTGGTTGAATTTTAAATAAAGTTTGAATGTGCAAAAGTCCCTGTCTTGTCTTTTTTGTCAAATTAAATCTACAAAGAAAATGGAGATGGGGCCAGTGGCATTGGATAGATAAATTCATGGGCTTTCCCACGGTATAAAGTTTGCTAGATTTGGTTTGGTAGAATTCAAATTATTCAAATTTTTCTAAACATTCAGCAGGGTAAATTTGAATAAAGAATAAACCCAGATTTGAATTTGTGGGCTAGGCGGGAAAAGTTATTGGGCCGAAACGAATTTCAACAGCACTTCGCAGCCCAACACGCGGCTGGCGCGCTCGGGCCGCGCTGACAGGGTGGGGGCCACCTGTCGGCGCCTCTTTAAACGCCGAAGCGGTATTTCCTATCTCGACCGTAGGATTAGAAAGAGGATCGATGGCGGTTGAGCGTCGTCGTCACCGACGGGATTCCGACGAGGTCACGGCGGCAGTAGGGGGTCGGAGAGCCTACCAGGCCGATGCAGGACTCAGGCAGTATGCGCGGTGAAGGTGTAGTAGATGGGGAAGAGCTTGGGAGCAGCGGCGGCGCTTGGGGTGGCGCCAATCGTCGATGGTGAGCTGCGTCCCCCGGCGGCTCCGATCTTGAAATTGCTTCTCCTCCGGCGGCAATCGATCAAGCTAAGGTGGTGAGGAAGATCAGGGGTGAGAGGGGAGTCGATTGGTGTGAGGAGAGCTTGCTGGGAGGGCCTCTATTTATAGTGGCGAGGGGTGCCGTGGGGTGCTGCAAGGGCGCGGCCATGGCGTGGCATTTCCAGCGAGCGAAAGGGCAAGCGAAGGACTGCTACGGCTAGCTGGTGTACGGGAGATGCTCAACCTGTATCGGGACAGAGAAAAGAGTGATGGGAGAGCTCGAGCGCTGGCAATGTCTATCACTGGGCGCGCGGCATCATTTTGGTCTAGGGCAACGGCGACGGTGCAGGGCAGGCACGGGCGTCCGTCTAGCGTGTAGAGGGTGCAGAGGCGATGCTCGACGCGGTGATAGGGATGCAGGGCGAGGGCGGTAGCGGTCGAGTGCGTGGCGTCCTTGCGCGTTCAGGGCGTGATCACCACGCCGGCTGGCACGTCCTGGCACGTTTTGGACGCGGGCGTTCTGGCCAGTGCCGTGCAATGGCGATCGAGTGAGGGGTACAGGCTTGGTCCTTATGCATCAGAGATGCTCGCAGACATGGAGAAACGACGAGGGAGAGGCCAGGGAGAGGAGTGCCAAAGGTGGCCGGCATGGCATTGTTTGGCAAACTTTAGTGTTTCTCCTCGACTTTAATCGACCATGCAAGTACTGGGCTAGAGGCAGGGGGTGTAGGGGAGGCTGATGATCACAAACCAAAAGTGGTTTAGGTCAAAATCTGGTGGATAATAGCATGTAACAACAATTCTAGAAGCTGCCTGCCACCTGTTCGGCAGAATGCCCGCATGAAAGTTTCTTTTGAAATTTGAAATTCTCTTTGGTGATTCTCATTTATATAATTATTGTGATGTATTGGTGGTGGTGGCACTCAATTTGGAAGTGATTTGCAACTTTGCAAATTTGAGGTGATCTTCTTCTCTCTCTCGGGTTCCCTCTTTGCCCTCTTATTCTGGTCAACCTAGTCAACTTTAGGGAGGGTGGTCAACATCAAAGTTACTCACCTTGACCTGGTCTTGGATGACCTGGCTTTAGTTGACCTTGCTTAGTTTAAGATTTGAGAAATACAGAGGGGTAAAGTGGTGAAGAAAATAATTTTGGGCTAAGTGACCATTATCACATGTATGTAGAAATCTTGATTTATTGCTATTTGATTCTTGATCCAAGGATGCAATTGTGTTAGTTTATCACATTGAAGTATTTTAGAAGCAAGGGAGCAAGCAATCTTGGCCTTGGTTGAGGATTTGCTAAAATGCATATTGTGTATGTGAGTGAGAAATGAGTTTTTCTCATTTTCTCTATTTCCCCTCAAATTAGGGTTTAGTGATCTTGCTTAGGGTTCACATAACAATACTTAATCATACTAACACTCATCATGGCAATTGCACAAAAGAATATCACTCAAATGCATATATCTATATGTGGCACTATATGCATGGAAAAAGTTTTTGTTAATTGCAAAATTTGGGTTTGGGGAATTTCTCTTTCTTGTTTATTGTTGTTGAAACTTGGGATGTTACAGAAAATTAAGCCAATTTACGTGCGTGATCCTCAGATATGTACGCAAATTTCATTCAATTTGGGCATTTTCATTTGAGCAAGTCTGGTGCCTCAATAAAATCCATCTTTACGAACTGTTCTATTTTGACAGATTCTGCCTTTTATTTCGCATTGCCTCTTTTGCTATGTTGGATGAATTTCTTTGATCCATTAATGTCCAGTAGCTTTATGCAATGTCCAGAAGTGTTAAGAATGATTGTGTCACCTCTGAACATGTTAATTTTTATTGTCCACTAACCCTCTATGAGTTGTTTCGAGTTTGGTGTGGAGGAAGTTTTCAAGGATCAAGAGAGGAGTATGATGCAATATGATCAAGGAGAGTGAAAGCTCTAAGCTTGGGGATGCCCCGGTGGTTCACCCCTGCATATTCTAAGAAGACTCAAGCGTCTAAGCTTGGGGATGCCCAAGGCATCCCCTTCTTCATCGACAACATTATCAGGTTCCTCCCCTGAAACTATATTTTTATTCCGTCACATCTTATGTGCTTTGCTTGGAGCGTCGGTTTGTTTTTGTTTTTGTTTTTGCTTGAATAAATGGATCCTAGCATTCACTGTATGGGAGAGAGACACGCTCCGCTGTAGCATATGGACAAGTATGTCCTTAGGCTTTACTCATAGTATTCATGGCGAAGTTTCTTCTTTGTTAAATTGTTATATGGTTGGAATTGGAAAATGATACATGTAGTAATTGCTATAAATGTCTTGGGTAATGTGATACTTGGAAATTGTTGTGCTCATGTTTAAGCTCTTGCATCATATACTTTGCACCCATTAATGAAGAAATACATAGAGCATGCTTAAATTTGGTTTGCATATTTGGTCTCTCTAAAGTCTAGATAATTTCTAGTATTGAGTTTTGAACAACAAGGAAGACGGTGTAGATTCTTATAATGTTTACAATATGTCTTTTATGTGAGTTTTGCTGCACCGGTTCATCCTTGTGTTTGTTTCAAATAGCCTTGCTAGCCTAAACCTTGTATCGAGAGGGAATACTTCTCATGCATCCAAAATACTTGAGCCAACCACTATGCCATTTGTGTCCACCATACCTACCTACTACATGGTATTTCTCCGCCATTCCAAAGTAAATTGCTTGAGTGCTACCTTTAAAATTCCATCATTCACCTTTGCAATATATAGCTCATGGGACAAATAGCTTAAAAACTATTGTGGTATTGAATATGTACTTATGCACTTTATCTCTTATTAAGTTGCTTGTTGTGCGATAACCATGTTTCTGGGGACGCCATCAACTATTCTTTGTTGAATATCATGTGAGTTGCTATGCATGTCCGTCTTGTCTGAAGTAAGAGAGATCTACCACCTTAATGGTTGGAGCATACATATTGTTAGAGAAGAACATTGGGCCGCTAACTAAAGCCATGATTCATGGTGGAAGTTTCAGTTTTGGACATATATCCTCAATCTCATATGAGAATAATAATTGTTGCCACATGCTTATGCATTAAAGAGGAGTCCATTATCTCGTTGTCCATGTTGTCCCGGTATGGATGTCTAAGTTGAGAATAATCAAAAGCGAGAAATCCAAAATGCGAGCTTTCTCCTTAGACCTTTGTACAGGCGGCATGGAGGTACCCCATTGTGACACTTGGTTAAAACCTGTGTATTGAGATGATCCGGTAGTCCAAGCTAATTAGGACAAGGTGCGGGCACTATTAGCATACTATGCATGAGGCTTGCAACTTGTAAGATATAATTTACATAACTCATATGCTTTATTACTACCGTTGACAAAATTGTTTCATGTTTTCAAAATAAAAGCTCTAGCACAAATATAGCAATCGATGCTTTACTCTTTGAAGGACCGTTCTTTTTACTTTTATGTTGAGTCAGTTCACCTATCTCTCTCCACCTCAAGAAGCAAACGCTTGTGTGAACTGTGCATTGATTCCTACATACTTGCATATTGCACTTATTATATTACTCTATGTTGACAATTATCCATGAGATATACATGTTACAAGTTGAAAGCAACCGCTGAAACTTAATCTTCCTTTGTGTTGCTTCAATGCCTTTACTTTGAATTATTGCTTTATGAGTTAACTCTTATGCAAGACTTATTGATGCTTGTCTTGAAGTACTATTCATGAAAAGTCTTTGCTTTATGATTCACTTGTTTACTCATGTCATTACCATTGTTTTGATCACTGCATTCATTACATATGTTTACAAATAGTATGATCAAGGTTATGATGGCATGTCACTCCAGAAATTATCTTTGTTATCGTTTTACCTGCTCGGGACGAGCAAAACTAAGCTTGGGGATGCTGATACGTCTCCGACGTATCGATAATTTCTTGTGTTCCATGCCACATTATTGATGATATCTACATGTTTTATGCACACTTTATGTCATATTCGTGCATTTTCTGGAACTAACCTATTAACAAGATGCCGAAGAGCCGATTCTTTGTTTTCTGCTGTTTTTGGTTTCAGAAATCCTAGTAAAGAAATATTCTCGGAATTGGACGAAATCAACGCCCAGGGTCCTATTTTGCCACGAAGCTTCCAGAAGACCGAAGAGGAGACGAAGTGGGGCCACGAGGTGGCCAGACCATAGGGCGGCGCGGCCCAGGCCTTGGCCGCACCGACCTATAGTGTGGGCCTCTCGTGTGGCCCCCTGACCTGCCCTTCCGCCTACAAATAGCCTCCATCGCGAAACCCCCAGTACCGAGAGCCACGATACGGAAAACCTTACTGAGACGCCGCCGCCGCCAATCCCATCTCGGGGGATTCTGGAGATCTCCTCCGGCACCCTGCCGGAGAGGGGATTCATCTCCCGGAGGACTCTTCACCGCCATGGTCGCCTCCGGAGTGATGAGTGAGTAGTTCACCCCTGGACTATGGGTCCATAGCAGAAGCTAGATGGTTGTCTTCTCCTCATTGTGCTTCATTGTTGGATCTTGTGAGCTGCCTAACATGATCAAGATCATCTATCTGTAATACTATATGTTGTGTTTGTCGGGATCCGATGGATAGAGAATACTATGTTATGTTAATTATCAAGTTATTACCTATGTGTTGTTTATGATCTTGCATGCTCTCCGTTATTAGTAGAGGCTCTGGCCAAGTTTTTGCTTTTAACTCCAAGAGGGAGTATTTATGCTCGATAGTGGGTTCATGCCTCCATTGAATCTGGGACAGTGACAGAAAGTTCTAAGGTTGTGGATGTGCTGTTGCCACTAGGGATAAAACATTGATGCTATGTCTAAGGATGTAGTTATTGATTACATTACGCACCATACTTAATGCAATTGTCTGTTGTTTTGCAACTTAATACTGGAAGGGGTTCGGATGATAACCTGAAGGTGGACTTTTTAGGCATAGATGCATGCTGGATAGCGGTCTATGTACTTTGTCGTAATGCCCAATTAAATCTCACTATATTTATCATGTCATGTATGTGCATTGTTATGCCCTCTCTATTTGTCAATTGCCCGACTGTAATTTGTTCACCCAACATTCTTTTATCTTATGGGAGAGACACCTCTGGTGAACTGTGGACCCCGGTCCTATTCTTTACATCGCATACAATCTACTGCAATACTTGTTTTACTGTTTTCTGCAAACAATCATCTTCCACACAATACGGTTAATCCTTTGTTACAGCAAGCCGGTGAGATTGACAACCTCACTGTTTCGTTGGGGCAAAGTACTTTGGTTGTGTTGTGCAGGTTCCACGTTGGCGCCGGAATCTCTGGTGTTGCGCCGCACTACATCCCGCCGCCATCAACCTTCAACGTGCTTCTTGACTCCTACTGGTTCGATTAAACCTTGGTTTCTTACTGAGGGAAACTTGCCGTTGTGCGCATCACACCTTCCTCTTGGGGTTCCCAACGGACGTGTCAACTACACGCATCAGTGAGAAGCGTGCGGTATCAACGACCACTCTCCGCGCACCTCCTTAACAAATATGAGCAGCAGTATGACCGACGTCGGCGCTACGACGTGGATGACGAAAGATATCGTCGGTCTGATGCAGATGACAGGAGGTATCGTCGATATGATAGAGACGATGAAGGGTACGAGTGTCACGCTAGAGGGAAGTCAAGAGAGCAAGAAGACTTGGATAGGCATTGGAACTGTCCTTTCTTTAAACACTGCTGGGACTCAGGAATGAGCCGATTGCCTACAATCGAGAACTGCCCAGAATGTAGACAGCAGAGGAAGGGAACAAATGAAGTTTCAGTGTTCAAGCGTCTAGGGCCTCTCCCACCTCAGAACAAACGAGCTGCGTCATCTCAAGATGAAGACTTTGACGAGTCAGATGAAGAAGAAGATAGGTACCACCGGCCAAGATGGTGCCCTGATGGACTCAGCCATTCTCAGAAGCGTAGGGTGCAACGGTGATACGCGTACAACACGCGTCCACGGGAACCCCAAGAGGAAGGTGTGATGCGTATAGTGGCAAGTTTTCCCTCAGTATGAAACCAAGGTTTATCGAACCAGTAGGAGCCAAGAAGCACGTTGAAGGTTGATGGCGGCGGGATGTAGTGCGGCGCAACACCAGAGATTCCGGCGCCAACGTGGAACCTGCACAACACAACCAAACTATTTTGCCCCAACGAAACAGTGAGGTTGTCAATCTCACCGGCTTGCTGTAACAAAGGATTAGATGTATAGTGTGGATGATGATTGTTTGCAGAAAACAGTAGAACAGTATTGCAGTAGATTGTATTTCAGTATAGAGAATTGGACCGGGGTCCACAGTTCACTAGAGGTGTCTCTCCCATAAGATAAACAACATGTTGGGTGAACAAATTACAGTTGGGCAATTGACAAATAAAGAGGGCATGACCATGCACATACATATTATGATGAGTATAGTGAGATTTAATTGGGCATTACGACAAAGTACATAGACCGCTATCCAGCATGCATCTATGCCTAAAAAGTCCACCTTCAGGTTATCATCCGAACCCCCTCCAGTATTAAGTTGCTAACAACAGACAATTGCATTAAGTATTGCGCGTAATGTAATCAGTAACTACATCCTTGAACATAGCACCAATGTTTTATCCCTAGTGGTAACAGCACATCCACAACCTTAGAACTTTCTCACATCGTCCCGAGATATCAATGGAGGCATGAACCCACTATCGAGCATAAATACTCCCTCTTGGAGTTACAAGCATCTACTTGGCCAGAGCATCTACTAGTAACGGAGAGCATGCAAGATTATAAACAACACATAGACATAACTTTGATAATCAACATAACAAGTATTCTCTATTCATCGGATCCCAACAAACGCAACATATACAATTACAGATAGATGATCTTGATCATGTTAGGCAGCTCACAAGATCCGACAATGAAGCACAATGGGGAGAAGACAACCATCTAGCTACAGCTATGGACCCATAGTCCAGGGGTAGACTACTCACACATCAATCCGGAGGCGACCATGGCGGCGTAGAGTCCTCCGGGAGATGAATCCCCTCTCCGGCAGGGTGCCGGAGGCGATCTCCTGAATCCCCCGAGATGGGATTGGCGGCGGCGGCGTCTCAGTAAGGTTTTCCGTATCGTGGCTCTCGGTACTGGGGGTTTCGCGACGGAGGCTTTAAGTAGGCGGAAGGGCAAGTCAGGAGGGGGCACGAGGGCCCCACACCACAGGTCGGCGCGGCCAAGGGGGGGCCGCGCCGCCCTAGGGTGTGGCCACCTCGTGGCCCCACTTCGTCTCCTCTTCGGTCTTCTGGAAGCTTCGTGGCAAAATAGGACCCCGGGCGTTGATTTCGTCCAATTCCGAGAATATTTCGTTACTAGGATTTCTGAAACCAAAAACAGCAGAAAACAGAATCGGCACTTCGGCATCCTGTTAATAGGTTAGTTCCAGAAAATGCACGAATATGACATAAAGTGTGCATAAAACATGTCGACAACATCAATAATGTGGCATGGAACATAAGAAATTATCGATACGTTGGAGACGTATCAAGCCGCATGGCATAATTTTATGTGTCCTAGTAACCACTCCAACAGATGGAATTGGGATACGGCAATTATTTTGGAAAACCCTTCACGAACAGGGCTATCAAGTCCGGAGTTCTATGGCTTTTAGGGCAAATGAGTAGGAAACGGCCCGTGACACCGCATAGTTTGTCGGAACGAGGCCATATTTGGCACGTGGGTGGTCCCTGGGATGGGAAGCAAGGCCCCGGGAGCGGATTTCCAATCCGACCCATGAGAGATGGTTTTTCATTTTCGGGGTGCCAAAACGGGTTTTTTTTGTGAAGTAACTACATGAGGCACATTTTAGTATTGCGCGAGACCTCTGCTGTTGGAGATATGCCCAAGAGGCAATAATAAAATGGTTATTATAATATATCTTTGTGTTTATGATAATGTTTACATACCATGCTATAATTGTATTAACCGAAACATTGATACATGTGTGTTATGTGAACAACAAAGAGTCCCTAGTAAGCCTCTTGTATAACTAGCTTGTTGATTAATAGATGATCATGGTTTCGTGATCATGAACATTGGATGTTATTAATAAAAAGATTATGTCATTATATGAATGATGTAATGGACACACCCAATTAAGCGTAGCATAAGATCACGTCATTAAGTTATTTGCTATAAGCTTTCGATACATAGTTACCTAGTCCTTTCGACCATGAGATCATGTAAATCACTTATACCGGAAAGGTACTTTGATTACATCAAACACCACTGCGTAAATGGGTGGTTATAAAGGTGGGATTAAGTATCCGGAAAGTATGAGTTGAGGCATATGGATCAACAGTGGGATTTGTCCATCCCGATGACGGATAGATATACTCTGGGCCCTCTCGGTGGAATGTCATCTAATGTCTTGCAAGCATATGAATAAGTTCATAAGAGACCACTTACCACGGTACGAGTAAAGAGTACTTGTCAGGAGACGAGGTTGAACAAGGTATAGAGTGATACCGATGATCAAACCTCGGACAAGTAAAATATCGCGTGACAAAGGGAATTGGTATCGTATGTGAATGGTTCATTCGATCACTAAAGTCATCGTTGAATATGTGGGAGCCATTATGGATCTCCAGATCCCGCTATTGGTTATTGGTCGGAGAGAGTTCTCAACCATGTCTACATAGTTCGCGAACCGTAGGGTGACACACTTAAGGTTTGATGTCGTTTAAGTAGATATGGAAATATGGAATGGAGTTCGAAGTTTTGTTCGAAGTCTCGGATGGGATCCAGGACATCACGAGGAGGTCCGGAATGGTTCGGAGAATAAGATTCATATATAGGAAGTCATTTTCTAGGTTTGAAAATGATCCGGTATTTTCTCTGGAAGGTTCTAGAAGGTTCTAGAAGAGTCCGGAAGAAATAAGCATGGAAGGTGGAGTCCCAGAGAGACTCCACCCAACTTGGCCGGCTAGCCTAAGGGAGGAGGAGTCCCAAGTGGACTCCTCCCCATGGTGGCCGGCCACCCCACCAAAGGAAAAGGGGGAGTCCCACTCCCCCTAGGTTTGGTCATATGGAAGGTTTTATGTTGGGGTCTTATTCGGAGACTTTTGACCTAATCCTTGGGGCTTCCACCTATATAAAGAGGGGAGGGGAGGGGCTGGCCGGCCACACCAAGACCATCATGTCCGCACCCCCTCAAGGCTGCCCTAGCCGGCGCCCCCTCTCCCAAACCCTAGCGGTTCCCTCCTACCTCTCCCTCCCACATAGCTTAGGCGAAGCTCTGTCGGAGATCTCCACCACCACCGCCACCACGCCGTCGTGCTGCCGGGATTCCGAGGAGGATCTACTACTTCCGCTGCCCGCTGGAACAGGGAGAAGGACGTCGTCATCAACACCGAACGTGTGACCGAGTACGGAGGTGCTGCCCGATTGTGGCACCGTCAAGATCTTCTACGCGCTTTTGAAAGCGGCACGTGATCGTGTACCGCAGCAATGAGAGCCTCCTCTTGTAGGCTTTGGAAATCTTCAAGGGTTAGTCTCGTGCATCCCCTCGTTGCTCCCATCTTCTATATTGCATCTTGGCTTGGATTGCGTTCTCGCGGTAGGAAATTTTTTGTTTTCTATGCTACGAATCCCTACAGTGGTATCAGAGCCGTGTCTATGCATAGATGGTTGCACGAGTAGAACACAATTGTTTTGTGGGCGTTGATGCTTATGTTTTCTTTAGTTTGAGTACTTTGCATCTTTGTGGCATAGTGGGATGAAGCGGCTCGGGCTAACTTTACATGACCGCGTTCATGAGATTTGCTCCACGCTCGACATGCAACTTGTATTGCATAAGTGGCTTTGCGGGTGTCTGTCTCTCCTACTACAGTGAAGATTCAATTTACTCTTCTATTGACAACACTAGTATCACCGTTGTGGTTCATGTTCGTAGGTAAATTAGATCTCACTCGAAAACCCTAAACCACGTAAAATATGCAAACCAAATTAGAGACGTCTAACTTGTTTTTGCAGGGTTTGGTGATGTGATATGGCCATGATGTGATGATGAATATGTATGAGATGATCATTATTGTATTGTGGCAACCGGCAGGAGCCTTATGGTTGTCTTTAAAATTTCATGTTGAGTAGTATTTCAAAGTAGTTGTAATAGTAGCTACATGAAGTGAACAATCATGAAGATGGCGCCATGGACCTTGACGCTACGCCGACGATGATGGAGATCATGCCCGTTGATGATGGAGATCATGTCCGTGCTTTGGAGATGAAGATCGAAGGCGCAAAGACTAAAGGGCCATATCATATCACATATGAATTGCATGTGATGTTAATTCTTTATGCATCTTATTTTGCTTAGAACGCGACGGTAGCATTATAAGATGATCCCTCACATTAATATCAAGATAATAAAGTGTTCTCCCCTCGTATGCACCGTTGCACAGTTCGTCGTTTCGAAGCATCTCGTGATGATCGGATGTGATAGACTCAACGTTCACATACAACGGGTGTAAGCCATGTTGCACACGCGGAATACTAGGGTTTGCTTGACGAGCCTAGCATGTACAGACATGGCCTCGGGACAACGGAAACCGAAAGGTTGAACACGAGTCATATGGATGATATGATCAACATGTTGATGTTCACCATTGAAGCTACATCATCTCACGTGATGATCGGTTTTGGTGTAGTGGATGTGGATCGTGTACCACTTAACAACTATGAGGGATGTTGTATTAAGTGGGAGTTCATTAGTAATTAGATTAAAACATGAACTAATTATCATAAACATAGTCTGAGTAGTATTTTGAATTAATTTTGTAGTATTGGCATCCGTTTTCTACAATACGCTAGTCTTGTTATTGAGATAGAAATACTGTTAAAATCTGACAAGAAACTTTACGGATTGGTACCGTATTGTTAAAGAATCAAGAAATGATTAAGTCCTATTGCAAACTTTTAGTAAACCTCACATTGTTGATTCAGAGAGCTATGGTTTCAATTAGTACCTAAAGTTATCTTGTCTCCGTGAAACTTGAAATTCAAAATCTGTTTGAAAAGCAAGGAGCTGAAAATTTAGTTTTCAGAAATAATCAAGGTATGAGATATATGTGATATCTAAGACCTTATTGCAAGATGATAGAATATAATTTGGTGAGACTACATAAACTCATAAGTTTTATGGGAATGTAGGAAGGTTGAAGACGCAAGGCGTCCCAATCCTCCAACTATTGGGGCACTAACGATATTCGCATATCCATGAAGTGATCGTCCTTAGTATGCACTGTTGCTAAGACTCGTCGTTTCGAAGCATCTCGTGATGATCGGGTGTGATAGATTCTACGTGTGCATACAACGGGTGCAAGCCAGGTTTGCACATGCGAATACTGAGGTTAAACTTTACGAGCCTAGCATGTACAAACATGGTCTCGGAAAGTCGTCATGATATGATGGATAAAATTATGAGTGAAATTGTTCATTATATTAAAAAAAAGTTACTAATAGTGAAATCTGAAACACTTGTCATATGATGATCAACTTCAAAGTAAGAACCTCAAGGTTATTGGTATTTGACCAACAAACCTAGAAGTTATTGAAGGTGAAGTGTTTTCTGAATAATGAGGAAAGCTAAAAGAGAAACTACAAAAGATATTTTGGCAGAAAGAAAATAAAAGACTAGAAAGTCTAGCTCAGGTGTATATACATAATATACATGTTATGGTTGTATTCCTAGTTTGGTCACACAATGAAATTCTTGGGTATTAGTACCATATTGGTTGGTATGAAGTGTCATACAAAACAGCGCAATACAAGAAAACAATGGCCTAAGTGGTGACAAGGAATATGATAGGAATGCACGTCTGGAACAAAAATAAAATGTTATTATGTTTATCGTTGGCATTCTATCTAGCCCTTAGAATTTATAATAAAGAACTTAATAATTGTTATTTTGCTCTGGTCAAATTAAAACAATGAGTTGTTCATATTATGACATTACTCCATGTACGATGGATAAGTTATTATAAATCTTAATGGTGAAACACACATACATAATACTGACGCTAAAATGCCATAAGGCAAATGATTTGAATTCCACTTATTTGTGGAACCGCCATTTAAGGTCATGCTAGAAAGGAACGCATGAAGGAACTCCATGTAAAAGGATTTTTGGAGTCATTTGATTTTTGAATCATTTGGCGCTTGCAAATCTTTTCTAAAAGAGAATGACTGAAATACCATTCATAGGCCAAGAGTTGAATGGACAACTAACTTGGTGGAAACATATATTATGATGTATGTGGTTCATTAGGCATTGTTGTGTGCGGGAGATTCTTCTACTTCATGAAAACTTCCAACAATGAATTGAGTATATATATGAGGATATATTTGATAAGGAAGAAGTCTGAAACATTTGAATGGATTCAAATAAATTTCAGCATGAAGTGGAAATCATCGTAATAGAAAAATCAAATATCTATGATTGGATCATGGTGGAAATATTTGAATTACGAGTTTTAGCGAACATCTAAGAGAGTTATGAAATTGTTCTACAACTCACGTTTCTTGGAGTATCATAGTGATGATGGAGCGTCCGAGAGATGTATCCAAACCTTGTTGGATCAATGATGAGATAAAATATTGATGCCATTATATTTTTGTGGATTATGCTTTAGAGACTACCGCTTTTACACTGAATAGAGCATCATCATGATCCGTTTGAAATGACATCATATGAGTTATGGCATGGGTATGAACCCTAATAGTCTTTTCTTAAATTTTGGCATACATAGCATAAGTAAATAAGTTTACAACCAAAATCGGATGAATGTCTTTGTTGGTTATCCCAAAGAATTAATTGGGAATTCTTTCCACTATGGAGACAAAGTCAAAAGTGTTTGTCAATGTTTCGTATTTCCGAGAAATTGTTTCTAGCGAAGTATTTGAGTGGGAGGACAATAGAACTTGATAAGGTTTATGAAACCTGAGCATAATGATCAGAGTAGCACAGCATCGGAATTTGTTCAGGAAGCGGCCACGACGATCATGGCTTTCATGACTACAAAGTGTTTTAGCCATGGAGATCGAAGTACACATTGAACCTTGTAGGTATGGTTTACTTTGTGATCAAATAAATGATTTGTGGACAAAGGATTGATTTTGAACAATGATAAACCAACTACAAACAAAGAAGTTATGATGGGCCCTGACTCCGTTAAAATGACTATATGCCATGAAATCCAAGATAGATGAATACTTTTTGAAAGTAAATGGATCTATAAAATTGATAGACTTGGATGGAATATCCATGAATAAGCTCGATTTGTCGAAAGATAGTTTACGACAAAGTTCAAAGAGTTGACTACGATAAGATTAGATCTTCCGTAGCAATGATTATAGTCTATGTGGATTATTCTAGTAATCGCTACATATTTCTTTTATGAGATATGCTAGTAGGATGGCAAAATACATTAATTAACAGAAGAATGTATTAAAGGTGTATACAAGATACAACCAAGAGTTTTGCTAGTCCGTAGAATACTAGAGAGGTATACGAACTTCAATTGGGTGAAGTAAGTATCGCGGAGTTGGAATCTTCACCGGATGAAATGATCAAAGAGTTATGATTTCATCAGAGACGATGAAGAGGCTTGCATTTGCAAGAAATTAAGTGGGAGCGCTGCGACATATTTATAATACTTTATGTAGGTGACATATCGTTGATTATAAATAATGTAATTATATAATTGATTAAAAAGGTTTCATTGAGAATTAAACTTCAATGAAAGGATATGAACTGAAACATATTTAGTGTCAAGATCTATGAAGATGGATTGAAACACATAAAAGTTTAAGTTAAAATGTACATAGAATGAATATTGAAGTAGTTCAATATAAAGAAGGTGTTTTTTTCATGTGAAGGTCTTACAAGACTTGAGTGTATTTGACACTCAATGAGTAAAAACACATGAGTGATTTTAGATCACGAAAAATATGTACAATATCAGATGTCCTATGCTCTAAATGGTTAGGAGCATATACCAGAATGCATGATTCATGTGATGATCATTGGATAAACAATGACATATTCTGCCTTCGTTTGTAGAATCCGTCACAACATTTAGAACTCATCTAAATCTAGCATAGACAAATTCTAGCTCATTGTGCTACCTTTTAAACAACACTTAGCCTAATTTGAGATTGAAATTTTATTTTTATATGTGACCAAACTAATATCGGTGCAACACCTTACAGCGATTTGTTTGTCATTACTCATATAAAACTATATATCCTTGGTTCTTCTAAAGCACTCAGGGATATTCTTACTTGTTTGACAATGACTGAGGATGTTAAGTCAAGAGGTTCTTTGAGAACTTGGTGTAGTTCCGATAGTGTCAGAACTTTGAAGCTATATTGTGTATGACAATATTAGTGACATATTTCAGACCGCGGAATTAAGGTTCCACCAGAAGACCAAACATATTTAATGCCGACTCATTTAGAAAATGAGTGATGCGTTGAGACGCAAATGAATTGCAAAATACATACGTTTCTGAGCATGTCAGATCCGTTGACTAAAACTTCTCCCGTGAGCAAAACATGATAAAGCACCGGAAGGCCAAGGTGTTATATCTTTACAAATGTAAACTAGATTATTGACTCTAGTGCAAGTGGGAGACTGTTGGAGATATGCCCAAGAGGCAATAATAAAATGGTTATTATAATATATCTTTGTGTTTATGATAATGTTTACATACCATGCTATAATTGTATTAACCGAAACATTGATACATGTGTGTTATGTGAACAACAAAGAGTCCCTAGTAAGCCTCTTGTATAACTAGCTTGTTGATTAATAGATGATCATGGTTTCGTGATCATGAACATTGGATGTTATTAATAACAAGATTATGTCATTATATGAATGATGTAATGGACACATCCAATTAAGCGTAGCATAAGATCACGTCATTAAGTTATTTGCTATAAGCTTTGGCAACGTATCCTATGCATCCTGGGAACTTGTGTATCCCTGCATCCGCTGCCATTGTCCATCCGATCTAAATCGCATGCACGTTATCAATATCATGACTAAGTTGCAGTTACCTCCCTGATCAACGTCAAGGTTCCTAAAATCCTTTGTAGATGGAATGAGTCGTTCCATACCCAGATCCAGACCATGGCTATGACGGACGCTGGACGAGTGGACAATGACCATGGAATCTAGTCGCCGGCGGCCAGCACCGGATCGACGGATCGTACTTCGTACGCACGTACATGTGCAGGGGCTGGGTATGCTCAGCGTTGGGTAACACTTGATGCTGCATGCATGTTACAAGATCTTGTACCATTGATGGTCGCCACCGGCCGCATGAATCTTGGTCGCCGCCGTTGCCGATCGCGCGTCGAGATGGTCGCCGCCGGCCATCGCGTTAGTTGGTCGCCGCCAACTCATACGTTATGAGGTCGCCGAGCTCCACCGCCGCTGCAATCCGTCTCCAGCCATAGCGTTTGCGATCTCCGGCTCTCCATCGCCACCGCAAGCCACCGGCCATAGCGTTTTCTAGTCGCTGCCGCCCGCGTTGCCCAATAGATTTAGGAAGGATTAGAAAGGATCTTATTGTAAAGATACGCTAACTTAGTGTTTAGGCGGGCGTGTTAGTGAAAAATAGCCACATCTATGATCTTGTGCATAGGATTTGGATCAAAGGGCATGGACCGGACCGGATGCACGGATGCACGAATGCCCAGGATGCATAGGATATGCTGCCATAAGCTTTCGATACATAGTTACCTAGTCCTTTCGACCATGAGATCATGTAAATCACTTATACCGGAAAGGTACTTTGATTACATCAAACGCCACTGCGTAAATGGGTGGTTATAAAGGTGGGATTAAGTATCCGGAAAGTATGAGTTGAGGCATATGGATCAACAGTGGGATTTGTCCATCCCGATGACGGATAGATATACTCTGGGCCCTCTCGGTGGAATGTCGTCTAATGTCTTGCAAGCATATGAATAAGTTCATAAGAGACCACATACCACGGTACGAGTAAAGAGTACTTGTCAGGAGACGAGGTTGAACAAGGTATAGAGTGATACCGATGATCAAACCTCGGACAAGTAAAATATCGCGTGACAAAGGGAATTGGTATCGTATGTGAATGGTTCATTCGATCACTAAAGTCATCGTTGAATATGTGGGAGCCATTATGGATCTCCAGATCCCGCTATTGGTTATTGGTCGGAGAGAGTTCTCAACCATGTCTACATAGTTCGCGAACCGTAGGGTGACACACTTAAGGTTTGATGTCGTTTAAGTAGATATGGAAATATGGAATGGAGTTCGAAGTTTTGTTCGGAGTCTCGGATGGGATCCAGGACATCACGAGGAGGTCCGGAATGGTCCGGAGAATAAGATTCATATATAGGAAGTCATTTTCTAGGTTTGAAAATGATCCGGTATTTTCTCTGGAAGGTTCTAGAAGAGTCCGGAAGAAATAAGCATGGAAGGTGGAGTCCCAGAGAGACTCCACCCAACTTGGCCGGCCAGCCTAAGGGGGGAGGAGTCCCAAGTGGACTCCTCCCCATGGTGGCCGGCCACCCCACCAAAGGAAAAGGGGGAGTCCCACTCCCCCTAGGTTTGGTCATATGGAAGGTTTTATGTTGGGGTCTTATTCGGAGACTTTTGACCTAATCCTTAGGGCTTCCACCTATATAAAGAGGGGAGGGGAGGGGCTGGCCGGCCACACCAAGACCACCATGGCCGCACCCCCTCAAGGCTGCCCTAGCCGGCGCCCCCTCTCCCAAACCCTAGCGGTTCCCTCCTACCTCTCCCTCCCACATAGCTTAGGCGAAGCTCTGTCGGAGATCTCCACCACCACCGCCACCACGCCGTCGTGCTGCCGGGATTCCGAGGAGGATCTACTACATCCGCTGCCCGCTGGAACGGGGAAAAGGACGTCGTCATCAACACCGAACGTGTGACCGAGTACGGAGGTGCTGCCCGATTGTGGCACCGTCAAGATCTTCTACGCGCTTTTGAAAGCGGCAAGTGATCGTCTACCGCAGCAACGAGAGCCTCCTCTTGTAGGCTTTGGAAATCTTCAAGGGTTAGTCTCGTTCATCCCCTCGTTGCTCCCATCTTCTAGATTGCATCTTGGCTTGGATTGCGTTCTCGCGGTAGGAAATTTTTTATTTTCTATGCTACGAATCCCTACATCTGCGTAGTGGTAGGACACCGCCTTCGCACCACATATCACATGCCATATGTGCGCGCTAGCTATCTGGGAATCCATGCGGCTTCCTGCGGTGTCCCGCCGAATCCGCTGGAAAGTGACCGGATTTGAACTAGGGCTACACTTTCCGTCGCTCAATAAATTCCGGGAAAAATGTTTTTAGGTTTATAACATATCACTTTATTTGCGAATTTTTTTCCGTTTAGCGCGATGGTAAACGGGTGCACCAGCGCCCCCGGTACGACCATACCGCATCTCCGTGGGGGGCCGTTTTGGCCAAATGGCAATTTAAACGAAGTCAGAAAATCCCGCGGAGCCGCATGGCATCATTTTATGTGTCCTAGTAAACACTCCAAAAGTCGGAATTAGGATACGACAATTATTTTGGAAAACCCTTCACAAACAGGGCTATCACGTCCGGAGTTCTATGGCTTTTAGGGCAAATGAGTAGGAAACGGCCCGTGACACCGCATAGTTTGTCGGAACGTTGCCATATTTGGCACGTGCGTGGTCCCTGGGATGGGAAGCAAGGACCCGGGAGAGGATTTCCAATCCGACCCGTGGGCGATGGTTTTTTTATTTTCGGGGTGCCAAAACGGGGTTTTTTGTGAAGCAGCTACATGGGGCGCATTTTAGTATTGCGCGAGACCTCCGCGTAGTGGTAGGGCACCGCCTTCGCACCACATATCACATGCCATATGTGTGCGCTAGCTATCTGGGAATACATGCGGCTTCCTGCGGTGTCCCGCTGAATCCGCTGGAAAGTGACCAGATTTGAACTAGGGCTACACTTTTTGTCGCTCAATAAATTCCGGGAAAAATGTTTTTAGGTCTATGACATATCACTTTATGTGCGAATTTTTTTCCGTTTAGAGCGATGGTAAACGGGTGCACCAGCGCGCCCGGTACGGCCATACCGCATCTCTGTGGGGGCAGTTTTGGCCAAATGGCAATTTAAACGAAGTCAGAAAATCCCGCGGAGCCGCATGGCGTCATTTTATGTGTCCTAGTAACCACTCCAAACGTCGGAATTAGGATACGGCAATTATTTTGGAAAACCCTTCACAAACAGGGCTATCACGTCCGGAGTTCTATGGCTATTAGGGCAAATGAGTAGGAAACGGCCCGTGACACCGCATAGTTTGTCGGAACGAGGCCATATTTGGCACGTGCGTGGTCCCTGGGATGGGAAGCAAGGCCCCGGGAGCGTATTTCCAATCCGACTCATGGGCGATGGTTTTTTAATTTTCGGGGGTGCCAAAACGGGTTTTTTTGTGAAGCAGCTACATGGGGCGCATTTTAGTATTGTGCGAGACCTCCGCGTAGTGGTAGGACACCGCCTCGGCACCACATACCATATGTCATATGTATGTGCTAGCTATCTGAGAATCCCTGCGGCTTCCTGCGGTGTCCCGCCGAATCCGCTGGAAACTGACCGGATTTGAACTAGGGGTACACTTTCCGTCGCTCAATAAATTCCGCAAAAAATGTTTTTAGGTCTATAACACATCACTTTATGTGCTAATTTTTTTTCCGTTTAGCATGTTGGCGAACGGTGCACCAACCCGCCCGATACGGCCATTTCGCATCTCCCGAGGGGGCCGTTTTGGCCACATGGCAAATTGGGCGTCATATTTGGATTCCTCTAATTTTTAGGTTCAAATGATGATATGGATGTTATATTTAGATTCCTCTCATTTTTTCTGATCGATTTAGACATATTATTTGTGGAATTTCGATTTTCGGATTTGAAGATATTTATTATTCCATATTAAATAGAAAAAAGACCAAAAAATAAAATCATTTTATTGTTATTTGAATTCAATATTATTATTACTTATATATTCATTGTTGTCTACTTAAGTAATTGTTTGGGATTCAAAAATAAAGAGGTGTGCATCACGGTTCAAGGGTTAATAGGGTTGATATGCTATTATTATCAGCAAGAGGTGTTAGTTCTATAATGGAAGCTCATCCGAATGGAACCAAGAAGTTAAGCGTACTGAGGCTGGAGCAGTGTGAGGATGGGTAAAAAAAAATTTGAATATTTTTTTTTCGAATTTTTTTGGAAAAGGGAAATTTGAATTTTTTTAAAGTCTATGCCGAGGGTTTTGTCGTCGGCGTAGCGTGCTACGCCGAGGGCCGGGCTACGCCGACGGCGATAGTGGTTTTGCCGAGAGAGTTAGACGCCGAGGAGCTATGCCGAGGGCGGCCCTCGGCGTAGCCTACGCCGACGGCCAAAGCAGGCTACGCCGAGGGTTCCCGGCCCTCGGCATATTGCCCCATTCCTGTAGTGGGTACACGCTGTATGCATAACACACCATACCACTCAAAAAAAATACCCAGCTACACAGCTTGCATATAAGCATAGGTAGAAAGAAGTGAGGAGAGACATACGGTGCCAAAAACATCAGCGTCAGTATAAGCAAGCCAAAATGCTTGACAGGCATTAATTATTGATACAAGTAACCATTATAGATTTATACCAAAAATACTGAGATGGTGCATTATCTTAACGACACTTCATTCATCAGTCAAACAGTACTGTCATAAAAACACATTGTCTATTTCGATTAGACTAAGCTTGGTCACTAATTCATTTGGTCTTGTGCCCATTGTTGCAGTCATCAATCAGTCTCTCCACATCCTTCCAGGATAGGCCCTCCACAAGAACACCGTCCTTCGTAACCCTGCCCAAAAAAGCAAGAACGCTGTTAGTAAGAAAGAAGAAACAAGTGTTACGATACAAGGATGGCCTTATACACCAAATACACAATAAAGACTAACTTTGAACATTCAAGCTTATGTGTACGCTTAAGCTCATATGTTTTTTTTCCAATACACTTGCAACATGCATCTAGTATACATGTATGCTGCATGCATTGGATACTCATGAACTAGTGACACAAGTGATCTCAGAAAAGAAAATATATGCCTTTTTGAAAAGATTGAAAAAGGAAACTACCTACACATTGCAATTCTTGACTCAGTAAAGTACATCCATATTATGAAAATAGTCGGTTTCAGAAAAAATAACTACTTGGTATGTATGAAGCTAATTACTGCTAAATTAAACTTGAATCATCCATACTCAAAAACAGGACAAATTCTGTGCATCCACATATGTACTCTACAAGTCCAGAATTACAAGATCTCTCTTCAGATCAAATTGGTATGATACAGCAAGATTTTTTGTTTGCGGGTATGATAAAGTGAGAATTTAGTAGTACTAATTGGTCAGTTGCAAAAACAATCTTCACTGATTTAATTATGATTTTTTCCACTGTAAATATACCGAGATCTAAGCTTATAGTGCTACAGTAAATGTTAGGTGATGGGAGTAATGGTTCTATTAAGGAAATCATGGCAATGTTGTACGAATTGATGGGAAATTTATGATTGTGTTTTCTACAAAACTATAGTATTGCATGACTTATGCAGTATAATATAGACCCCTTGAGATTTCCAACCGATAGAAGAACGAGTTATTAAGTACAAAAGCTGATGCAAGAACAGAGCTGTTGATTTTGTCAAATACAGTGCCGTTGTGAAATCTTGAGTTCAGGGGATTAAAAGTATTATCTAAGATAAGACATGATTTGGCATACAACCTAAGGCCTTTGATCCAGTTACAACTTACAACACACGGAGGGAAATTTATACATCCCAGACCATAGCTTGTCATGACATCATCATCGAAGCTGCATAATTAATTATTATGACAAACAAGATGTTACCTGCTGGAAGATCACAGAGGCGCTCCAAGAATGCTGAGTAAGTGGCCCAACACCTTGTAGATCTTCCCAGCCTTATCGAACAATGTGACAGCACAAATAGCCATCTTGTTTCCCTTTGCAGCAAATACTGCCAGGCAGATGCATAAACTTAGAAGAAGAAGTGCTAACTGGCTCATCAGTTTCTTTGCACGGATTTTCTTCCACAAGATGAGGCTCACAAGCACTAGGAAGTAGATGATGTTAATGGCCAATGCCAGGTTCAGGGTTGCTGGCTTAGCTTTACAGCCCCAATTGCCTTTAGTAGGATAATGACTACCTGCAGAAAAAAAGGGATGGGCATGGAGTTCAGGATGAATCACACAGCGATAGGAAGCAAAGCCATAATCAGTTTGAGAGTATGCCAAACACTGAAGACATCAAAAAGTAGTTACCAATGGTGCAGATTGCTCCTGTAAACCCCAGATCACTACCTCTGCTTCCTGCACATGATGACAACTTAGTTATCTCAGTCTACTGCATAAATGGATAAAATCATATTATTGCTTGTCTAAAAGTAATGGGGACTTACTTATCGATGAGTTGTTGCGATGGACCAGTGCACAGGTGGTGAAACTAGAGCGAGCAGTGGTTGAGAGTGGCACATAGGAGGTGCGTCGGCAGAGCATGCCGGCGTTGGTGCCACCGAACATGTGCAGGACCTCGACGCCTCCTTTCATGCCCACAGCGATGAGAGCCATGGTTCCGTGGAGAGCTAAAAAGTCAAATGCCACAAGCGAGATAACAGTATAACCAAGTTATTAGTACAGTACGAAATAGATTTTAACCCACCCACAATGATACAACAATAAGAATAGAAGTGGAACATTTGGAAGCAAGTTTAAGACATGATCATGTGGATGTAGTTAAAATTTCTCCCCCCCCTGAAATCACGCCCGGCCCCTAATAATCAAGTTTCTGAATCCCAGAGCCAACCTTGTGAAGCATGATTCACGAAAGCTCCATTATTCGGAACTGAGCACGGTTAGCAATTTCGGTAAAAGGAAATACAGTATAAGCCAGATATCAACAGATTGCTGATGCTATTGCCAGCGGGGCCGAGCAAACACGTTTCACGGACTCTACTCGATCGATCTGAATTAGGAGCAAACACATTTCACGGACTCTACATGATCTGGGGCACGAAGGGGTCTCACCTCGTTCGAGTGTTGGTCCGGGAGTGGTCCTGGAGGTCTGCCTTGTCGCCGGGGAGCGGGGGAGAGGTCGAGGTCCTGGAGCCCGCCGCTGGATGAGGAGGCGGGGAGGTCAGTGGAGAGGCGCAGATGCCATCATCGCTACCGGAATTGATTTCATCGGCCGGGGGCCGGTACTGTAAGATGCGGCGGTAGGGTTACCTCAAGGCCGCGGCGGTGCTGTTCCGTTCCGGCGCGCAGGAATGGAGAGACGCTCTCGGGAGTTGGGACAGGGGGGCGGAGATCGCGGGCCCAAGTGCGGAGCAAACCCCTGAACCCTTGCTTGTTTCGACCCGCGCCCAAGTCGTGCCGACCCGACCGAGCCGGTGACACGGTCGTCAGCTGTTCGGTGCTAGGGATAGCCCATCTCTTAAAATTTATAAACTGCTACTACTTTTTTTATTAAGGAGTAAAATTAGTCCTTTATACCTAAATAATCCTTTAAACTTAACTTCTTAAACACAAATTCGTAGATACTTTTTTTCGTACTAATTAATTACGGGTCTAGTTGTAACAATATTTAACTCGTATTGCAACAAGAGGGAAGGCTTATTGGCGTATTGCCCCTTGTGGGGGTCTAACCACGCGCGCCCTCGAGATTAGGACTTCTCCGACGCGACCACCCATTTGACTTAGATGCACATATACATGTCGATGAGAACACAAAGCAGGTCTCAATGGCATGAAATATTTCATGGCAGGTACATTTTTCTATCAACACGGACCGAACTCTAGACCAAAGTTGGGCTGAATTTGCCTCCGCGTGGACATGTCGCAGACGCGTCTCATGTTCTTCAATGTCCCTCTAGTCGGTGACCTAGGCACCATTCCACCATCTCCCCCATTCTCTGGTCCCTCCCTCCCCTCCCTCTCCCCCCCCCCCCCTCGCGTGATTCCGAAACTTTTCTACCGCCGGGCCCAACACCGATTACTTTTTTGTCTGATTCTTCCACCGACCATCGTCGATACTAGACGAGTTCGGGTAGTGTTGTCGAAAAGTCTATTTAGCTCCCGAGCTCGGGTGATCCCTTTCTTTGTCTTGAAATGATTTTGCATAAGAGCGGGTCATAAGTCCGTTTTCGTCGTTCTCTTGATCCGGAGGGTGTGCGGCAGTGGGAAGATCTTCAAAGAAGCATGGCTGAGGTGATCCTCACCACGGGTCAAGACATCATCTCTTGGCACCTGGAACAAAACGGATCATACTCAGTGAGATCCATGTATGCTATGCTGTCGAAGGGCACGACGGTGGCTCATTTCAAAGACTTGTGGGAAGCCTCGGTTCCGCTAAAAATCAAAATCTTCTCCTGGCAGTTAGCCCTGGATAAGCTGCCCTCGGCACTGCAGATCCTTACTCGACATGGTCCGTCAAACGGCCAATGTGCCCTGTGTGGTGCGCCGGAGGATGTTAGCCATATCTTCTTCTCCTGTTCTTTGGCGATCTTCGCGTGGTCAGTCACGCGCCAGCTGCTCGGGTGCAACTGGCGCCCCGCTAACTTTGCCCAGTTCCATGCTATCTTGTCTAGCTTCTCGGGTTACCCCAGAAAGTTGTTGTGGATCCTTTTCCTTGCCCAGTCTTGGGCGCTGTGGAATGTGCGCAATAAACTTGCTATTGAAAAGAAAATTATTGCTAACCCAGCTGACATCGTTTACAAAATCATCATTTTTTTGCAGTTGTGGAGCCTAAAATGCAAGTCAAGAGAAAAGGAGGGCTTAAGCTGGATGGTGCGCGAGCTAAGGGAGCTGTACGCGTCTCTCAGGCCAGCGGTGACATGATGGAGTAGCCCGTGCCATGGTGGGGTGCCTGGGACGGCCTGGAATGCTTGAAGACCTTTCCATGTTGATGTGGCTCTGTCTGTCTTCGTGAATCTTGTTAGAAACTTTATGCTGATGTGTGCGTTGGCGAAGCTGTAATGCCCAGCAGTTTGTATCTAAACCTTGCTACCTTGTTGGCTTTATTAATTTAAAGTCGGGCAAATCTTTGCCTAGTATCTAAAAAAATAAGAGCGGGTCATGTTTCTTTCGGTGCGTGTTTACGCTTTACCCACTTGATCACAACTCTGAAGCAAGGAAAATTAAAGCCATTCACAAAATAAAATGAAAATTAAAACTCGTGTAACTCTTATGTTGCAAAATAATGTTTTTTGCATAAGAGCGTGTCATGTTTCCTTCAGTGTTTGCTCTTTGTCCAAATAGTCCCCGCTTCTGATTTATCTCACTCAACTGAACTGAAAATATGAAATAGAACAGAGAAAACCTGACCTGAACACCGTGTAGTAGTAACTGCACACGTTGAACATGTTGACAGAGCACTTACAAGGTGCCATTAACTGATGAGCTCTGTGCAGACTCCAGACACGTACCAGACCCCAGGGTAGTGGGCAAATAACTTGGCTCGATGATTTACTTATTTCTTCGTATGCAAAAGGATTTGTCTCAACACTGCCGAGTAGTGTCGAATACGACTCAAGGTCTGAAGCACTTCCCCGATGAAGCAGTGATTTTCAGAACTTCATATCGATTTGTCTGATTGCAGAATAGGCCGGTACGAAGATGCGGTTTGAACTTTGAACTCGATGCGGTAGCAAAAAAGCGAAGAACTCACAAACTTGTCCACTATTTACACATACGAACATAAGGCTAGTTGATCCAGTGTTGGGTTTTAAGGTTGCAGGTAAAAGGCATACATATGCAGGCCGACCATGCGTGTTATCTACCATTGTAGATTCTAGTTGGCATACCGATATAAACATGCATCAGTGGCGTTTTGGGCTAAAAACTACCTTCTGCTTAGTACATTGTAACTATAGTTTCCTGCGGCATTTTTTTTAGTCTCACTTTCAATAAAATATTCAGTATGGATAATGCTGAACGCAAATAGCAAGCTAGTACAGTGCCGCCATTGATCATGATTTGTCTGGTTCAGCAACAAATTGCAGGGGCTCGCTTTATCCCTTTACATTACTGCTACTATAAATTCTCTGGTTCAGAGACAAATACTTGCAGTGGCTCGCCCTCTTGCTTGACAGTGATATGTATATGATTGTCTGGTGCAGAGAAAGACTGCAGCACCTCACCGTCTTGCTTCGCACTACTAGAATCGGTTGGTTCAGAGATGAATTGTGCCTCGCCGACTTCATTTGCATCCCTAGAGCTTTTTGGTTCATGTACACATTGCACTAGCTCACCATCAGTCTTTGCACCGGAAACGCTAGACTTTCTTGGTTTCTTCATCACTACTGGTTTTTTAAACAAGACTACACGGTATATGCTTGCAGGTAGAGCATATTTTGCGAACTTCTTCATGCCACGTAAATCCCACAATACCGACATCAAGTAGATGAAGTAAACAGGCAGCCTGGCCACACACACACAAAAAAGAACGTACGTCGTCATCTTTTTTAGTAAATGCCAGATCTTAATTACAGCGTGACATGCAACCAAATCAACTGATTTTTCTCTAATTGTAGCTTTTATGTACGCACCTGATATAATGATCAAAGGGTGTGTACACTTTCGGAGGTCAGCCCTCGAGAACATGGCCGCCACAAGAGCTGCACGCATGCAGTACATACATTAGGAGTTTTTTATTTCGGGTGTGGGAGTATAAGAACAATGACAAAATGTTAGCTAATAAATCCCAAAGAGTTAGAATTATTAAAAAATATGTGGACACATGAGGTCTAACCAAATTTGATCCGGATGATGAGGTCGGGCGAAAAGCCACGTCTCCGGACATCCGCCGCGAGGACGCTGAGCTTGTAGAAGGCGCATGATATCGCGACGTCTATGCATACATTGGGAGCAGTATTCCACAGTTGGTACATACAGATACATGTCATGAGCGCACCTGCACATATTTGGATTCACATATATATGATGATGATCATCAACACATCCATTAAAAAATCAATAAAAAAGTTATATTAGTATATCAATATGATACCCAAGGCCGTCTCCACGAATTTAGGTCCCGGGAGAGAAGTTTAAAATGAGGCCATAATTTAGAGAAACAATCATAAACTAATAAACATACTTTTCATTTAATAACTATATAAGTTGAATATTTATTATTTCATACATCAAATACTAATGCTGAAAGATTAAATTTACTACACTGAAACAATAAATAATGTGACTCATCAGGAATTTACCCATTCATGACGAGTCGAACTTCTCATAAATAGACCGAACAAGTATCACTAATAAATTGCTAAAAAGTTGGCAATATGAATGTGTTGGCATGATGACTTGATGATTGATGAGGGTTCAAGAAATAATTGCAGTGTATGATAAATCAAACAAATATGATAATTGGAGATCGCAATCTGTAATACTGTATAATTACATAAATTCTAGGATTAGTGAAATAGTAACAGATAGCAAATATAACTCATCGGCTAGTCTTCGCTGAATAGGAGAGAGTAGCCGGTCCGGGAGAAGTCACTGTTAGACTTAATCTTGAATCTTGTTGTATCTACATGTTTATATTTTGAGTTCATGTAGTTTAGAATAGATGGTTTAAGACAAGGATGCTTCAGCTGTGTGCGTGAAGGACGCGAGATGCCGGGCTGCCGTGATGCGGCGAGTATCGTGAGATACTGATATGCCCATGGAGCCATACGATACGTCGGATGAGGCGTGACAAGCTGATCAAGTCGAGCCAGGTGATCCGGCAAATAGATAGTCAGTTGTGTGATGGTGCATTGCACGATGGCAAAGTCTTGCATGTGGCCGTTGAGGGAATGGTGCTAGACGTGCATGTAGCTAGGAAATAGTTTTTTTTTTGAGAGCATGCCAAGGGCATACCATACTTTTATAGAAGAGAGCAAAACATTTACAAGAGGCCAACCAAGGCTGCAAACAACCCTGGCGGCACAACACCTACACGCACACACTCACCCTCCTCCTAAACCCCTAAGCCTACTCTCTCGAGGCAGGCGCACTCCCTCCGGCATGAGCCAACTCCCATAGATATAGCTCCTCCTTGATCCTCTCCGTCAGCTGTGTTGCGTCGCATAGGTCCCTTTGATTGCCAAAGACTCGGGCATTCCTTTGCTTCCAAAGCATCCACGAGGTCAGGATCACCATAGTATCGAACGAGCGTCTGTTAGCGGTCGGAACCTCCTCCCGTGCCCTGCTCCACCAAGCCTCCAGTCTACTGTTCTGGTCGGGGTTTTGGACGTTGAAGTCCCTCTCTGCGAGGTACAGTGTAGCTAGGAAATAGTTAGTACATGAAGTTAGTGAAGTGCTGGGTCAAATTGGGGCGTGAGTGAAGTTAGTTAGTGAAGTGCTGGGTCAAATTGGGCGTGAGTGCATGGCCTTGCTAGGTGGTGTTAGTGGGCAGCGTGCGTTCATGCCTACCTATAAGTTCATGTAAGTACTGTATCAGTTCCGGTTCATAACTGCCTTTAGTTCTGGTTCTGCAACCGGGACTATGCAACCGAGACTAGAGCCCCCAAACAGTCACAAGCTGAGAGTCGAGGGATCAATGGTTGCCTTCTTAGGTTGTGTTTATTTGGGCTGAAGCTCCACGGCTGCAGCTGCCACAGCTGCAGCTGCCAGAATCAGCGGTAGCTGCCAGCTGGAGCTGGAAGGTTGGAGTTATCTGTTGTCTGTTTGTTTCACCGGCTGTTGCAGCTGCTGCTGCACCTAAAGTATGTTGAAATGTCTTGAATACCCTTGTAGTTCTGTTGATCGAATTTAAGTTCCAACTTTCGTGTTATAACCTAAAACGATGCGTTTGAGAATCTTTTTTTTTTGTTGAAATTGAGCAATTTTCACTCGATTTAAGTGGAATTACATTCCTTTGATAATATAGGTAGTGCATAGATACATTTGTCACATGGCAACAAATTTAAACAAATCATAACATATCGGGTACTACTATTAATAATATATATATTATCAACCCATCGTTTGGTTGCAAAATATTAAGTTCTCATGTCAATATATCGGTTCCACCTGTTACCTCCTACTCTCAAGCGGCCATCAAAGCATCAGCAATGCAATTACGAGTTGCGTCCATGTACCATTGGCACCCGCCACAAAGTTCCCACCACTATTATTGACTACATGGCCTAGAGGAATGTAGTCCTCGTGAGCATCACATCTAGCAAAGTGGTAATCATACAAAGCACTATCTCGGATGAAGTTGTGCAATGCGAGAAAAGCAATGATAATCATTGCTTGCTTCCTCGGTTTGTAGCCTGGCATAGCTTTCAAAATGCGCCATTTTTGCTTCAAGACAGCAACACATCGTTCTATGACATTTCTGAGTGACTCACTGACTGCGGGCTACCAACAGTCCACAAGAACATCCCAAGAGCCTCTTCAGAACACATATTAGTTGTTTCTCGCAAACCATAGTTACGCACCAAAGTCTCATGTAATGCATCAAAACAAGGCCTATGCATTCTGAACATCTTGTAGCAATCTTTAGAAGACCCCAAATTAATCGTAGACCCATTGTTGTCCAGTAACTCTTACCTCTTTCCTTTTCTTTTTCATTAGATACTTCTCAAAGTGAGTGGCAGCAACAAAAGCAACATACATATATTGTTGATGTAGCTTCTGTATAATCTTCATCCTTCCACTTGACTCATCAGCACTTTCACTTGAGCAAGTGTCAGTGTCACTGTTAGTTGTTGTGCTCATCTATTAACATAGCAAATACAAACATGAGGTTAGTATCACAGGAAAACAATTAGTCGATATAGAAAATACAAACAAGAGGCGAGTATCACATAATACAAACTAATTGATACACATCATGGTTCAGACATATTGTTCACAAGCACCAGCAAAGAAGAACATGGTTCAAGCATATTGTTCTAAAGAGAACATAGGATTACATAGTTGAAATAATTTTTTCTACAAGAAGCACACTAGAATACACTAGTTTCTCTTCCTGTCTTCAAACTGTCTCTTGAGCTAATTGAGCTTCGCCTCCTTTGTCTTCATCGATAAAAAGAAGCTTATGTTTGATGGTTTAGCAAACAACTTTGTAGCCATGTAGTACTCATCACTCATCTCGGAAGCCCCACACTTGGCAACTTCTTCCATGATGGCTTTGATCTCACTATCTTAGTATTACTGCCTTCACTAATGACATGGTCAACAAACCTCTTGAAATCTTTTGGCAAGTTATTCTTTTTCAACTTGGATGTATCACAAGTGTTTGAGGGAACCGTACTTGGATCTCGTACGGGTTGCATGTTATATAGGGGTATAAGAGTACATGGTTTACGTATCCAATACACATCTATGTATGGTATACGTATTACATATTATAACCTGGTATTACAACTCTAACAGCCCCCCTTAATCTAAACCTGCAGACAGGTTAAGATTACGCTTGAACTCATCAAGTTTCTTGACCGGAAGAACTTTTGTAAAACCATCTGCCACTTGATCATTGCTTGAGACAAACCGAATGGCCAGCTGATTTCTAGCAACTCGCTCTCTTACGAAATGGAAATCAATCTCAATATGTTTGGTGCGAGCATGAAACACTGGGTTAACAGATAGAAACGTAGCTCCCAGATTATCACACCAAAGAGTTGGCTTCTGCCGCAATTTAACTCCAAGTTCCATAAGAAGGGCCTCTACCCAAATCATTTCTGCTGTAGCATTTGCTAATGCTTTGTACTCAGCCTCAGTACTGGATCTGGATACAGTAGGTTGTTTCCTGGCACTCCATGAAACTAAATTTGGACCCACAAAGATAGCAAAACCACCTGTGGAACGTCTGTCATCAATATCACCTGCCCAATCCGCATCAGAGAAGGCACTGAGAAAGGTGGAGGTTGATGATGTAAATGTAATCCCCAGCTTTATTGTACTCTTGACATATCTAAGAATGCGTTTCGCAGCTGTCCAATGTTCAGTAGTTGGAGCATGAAGATATTGACAAATTTTGTTAACAGAAAATGCCAAATCCGGACGAGTCAGGGTCAAGTATTGCAGCGCTCCAACAATACTCCTAAACTGTGTGCAATCTTCAGTGCCAAGGGGTGTACCACTTGCAAGAGACAATTGTTCCGAGGTGGACAATGGTGTAGGAGCTGACTTACAAAGCCGCATACCAACCTTGTCAAGCAGTTCTGTAGCATATTTTTCTTGTGTCAAGAGAAGACCATCATTCACCCGTTTAACCTCAATACCGAGGAAGAAATGCAAGTCACCAAGATCCTTGATAGAAAAATTCTTGTTCAAGTCTTTGAGAAGAGCAGATATGGCATAGCTAGAGGAACTAGTAACTATAATGTCATCAATATAAACCAGAACAAATATAGTGATACTTGTCTTGTGAAACAGGAACAATGAAGTATCTGCCTTTGAGGGTGTAAAACCAAGAGCACACAGCTTAGAACTCAACTTTGCATACCAGGCACGAGGAGCTTGTTTCAGCCCATATAATGCCTTATCCAGCTTGCAGACATAATGTGGTGTAGTGGAATCCTCAAAACCAGGTGGCTGCCTCATATAGACCTCCTCTTCCAGAACACCATGAAGAAACACGTTCTTGACATCTAGCTGCCTAAGATGCAAACCTCTAGAAACAACAATGGATAAAACAATCCTGACAGTGGCAATTTTAACTACAGGACTGAATGTGTGCTCATAATCAATGCCATACCTTTACTTGAACCCTTTAGCAACTAATCTTGCTTTGTACCTATCAATGGTGCCATCAGCTCTCCTTTTAACACGATAGACCCATTTACAGTCAATCAAATTTTTGCTGCTGCTTGGAGGAACAAGACGCTAGGTTTGATTTTCTAACAATGCACTGTATTCCTCCTTCATAGCTTGATGCCACTTTGAATCACCAAGAGCCTCAGAGAGAGATGATGGTTCACCTGTAGTTGAAAACATGCCATATCGAACTATACCATCAGTATATTTTTTGGGTTGTCTAATACCTTGTTGAAGTCTGGTGCGAACACCAGAGGGAGGCGCAGCAGGAGCTTCCCCACCGCGACCAGGCACAGAAGATCCGCCCGATATGTGGTCATCATTAGAGGAATCAGCAGCAGCAGTCCCAGGTGGGGACAGGCCGCCAGATGGCGCGCCTTGATTCGGAGGAGACGTGTGTGCGCCACTGTCGTCTGCGCCGGGCGAAAAACGGCCGCCAGGTGGTGCGCCCGCATGGGGCGACGGCGTGTGCTCGCCACGCGAGGAGCTAGCAGAGCCGCTGCTCCCGAGGGCGGGAGAATCTGCCTCGAACAGAGGCGTGTCGGGATCGGCGTGAGCAGGGGAATGTTCCCCAGAACCTGCCACCGAATCTTCATCAATTTCCGCGTCAGGTTCGTCGTGTTCTGACTGAGAGGCATTATCATTTTCTTGAGGAATTTGAACAGGGCGGTGCAGCAGATTGTCATCAACTTGGTCAGCAACCTGCGGAGTATTAGTGATAGGCACAATAGGCACATAATCATTAACATTAGAGGCACCCTCATGAGGAGATGTCATGGATGATGGAAGGAGGAGCAATTCTTTGCGAAGAAGTGGACCAGCATTGGGGTGGAGGGATGCAAAGGGAAAATCGTTTTCATCAAACACAACATCACGAGAAATATAGACACGGCCAGTGGTCATGTCGAGACATTTAACACCCTTGTGGCGAGGACTATAGCCAAGAAACACACATCGGGTAGAGCGGAAAGCTAGCTTCCTATTGTTATATGGGCGAAGGTTAGGCCAGCACGCACACCCAAAAACACGAAGAGCATCATAGTTGGGTTTGATATGAAGAAGGCGTTCAGCTGGTGTTTCAAGATCAATAACCTTACTAGGAAGCAAATTAATGAGAAATGTGGCAGTGAGAAAGGCTTCATCCCAGTATTTGAGTGGCTAGGCCAACTTCAACTATGTGGCGGTGTTTTCGCTCTGCAGATCCATTTTGCTGATGAGCATGAGGACAAGAGACATGATGGGTGATGCCAATTTTTTGAAACAAGGCATTAAGCTTCTCATACTCACCCCCCCAATCAGTTTGCATAGTAACAATTTTCCTATCAAACTTTCTTTCGACATATTGCTGAAAATTAAGGAAGACTTGATAAACATCTGCACGACTCTTAAGCAAATAAATCCAAGTGAATTTGCTAAAATCATCAATAAAGCTTACATAATATGAATGTTTCCCAGCAGAGAGAGGAGCAGGGCCCCATACATCAGAGAATATTTGTTCCAAAGGAACAGTGGATCGACTACTAGACGTAGGGTATGGTAGCTGATGACTCTTGGCCAACTGACAAGAATCACATACATATGGGGTACTCTCTGGGGTGTAAGCTATTTTATTTTGCCTAAGAACTTGTTGAACCACGAATGAAGAGGGATGTCCTAAGCGGCGATGCCATGTAGAGGATGACGGCGTTATTGTGATGTATGCATGCTTGGAAGACACACTGGATGTGGGCATCAAGGGATAGAGGCCACCATAGCAGGGACCCCAAAACAGAACGCGTCGAGTTGCCTGGTCCTTGATCACAAAAAAGAAAGGATGGAACTCAATGAAAACATGATTATCAAGAGTGAATCTATGAACGGATAGAAGATTTTTTGATGCACCGGGAACATGCAATATGGAATTGAGATTAAAGGATGCATGAGGGGTGCGCAATTGTGAATGACCAATATGACTTTTGTGCATACCTGTGCCTTCAGCAGTGCGAACTTGATCTTGTCCAGTGTAGTTGTCATGAGTAGAGAGCTTCTTCAGCTCCCCAGTTATGTGATCTGTGGCGCATGTGTCATAGTACCAATTTGTGTCCACGCCATGAGAAGCAAAATTTGCATCCTTGCTTGCATTGCGGTCTCCATTGTCACGGTCACGACGATCATCACCATAACGCCACCAGCAATCCTTGGCTGGATGTCCATGTATGTCACAGATCTGACAGGTGGTGTCCACGTAGCGTGTAGGCTGGCGGCGGGGGCGCCCATTGTCACGTCGATCCTGATTTCCACCCTGATAGCCGCCACGGTGGCCACCACCACCACCACGGCGATCTCCATTGTCACGGCCACGCCCATCATCAGTACGGCGTGGAGGGCGATCATCACGCCAACGGTCTTGACCACGGTCATCGCGCCAGCGGTCCTGGCCACGATCATCACGTCCACGGGAGGGAGCGCCACCTCCACAACGGGCCAGATTTGCAGACGATGTGAAGCTGGTGTTGTCTTCATCTTTGTGCAGGCGATCAAAGGCTTGAACTTGATTGAACAGGTCAGACAAGGTGGTGTTGGGGTTGGCTCGAACGGCAGTGATCAAGTTGCGGTAGGCACTGCCCAGATTTGTCAGGACATACCCGACTAGCTCATCATCATCAAGTGGTTTACCCGCAGCAGCGAGTTCCTGGGCAATGCCTTTCATCTTGGAGAAATACTTGTCGGCGGTCATGTAATTTTTCTTGGTTTCAACAAGTGACGAGGGAATACCTCGGCAATGCCTACGTATTGTAGACTAGGGTTTCGGGAGAGCGACGATGGAGATTCCGGGGACGAGATTAGGCACACGACATACCCAGCTTCGGGTCCCCTCGGTGGAGGATCCCTACGTGCTGCTAGCAATCCACTATATGAACATATGTATGTTTACAGGGTGCCGCCGTAGGCGGAGCTATGTTGTCTATATTCTGTCTCTCTGTTGTCCTCTCTATTTCGGGTGCCCTGGCTAGCTTTATATATGCAACCAGCCTAGGGTTTTACAAGAGTCCTAGTCGACTACTTCTTTGGGTTGCCTTGTTGGGCCTTCTCCATATTGAGTCTTCTCCATATTGGGCCGAGCCAGGTATACTAATAATGGGTACCCGAAGGGTATGCCCATGTCAGTAGCCCCCGAGTTTATAGGGAAGTCGAAGACTTGCGTAGAAACTCCAAGCATAACCATCTCCGAAGTCAAAGAAATACAAGGCGAGGTCCATGTCGTAGATCATGTGTAGCGTAGATGATGTCGACGATTCTTGAAATTATCGGGTGCGCGGCAGCGCTCCCGATGGGAGTAGCCCCCGAGTCTATGGGCAAGTGCTTGCACTTGGGCATAGACTCAAGTTGTACTACTCGATGAAGAACTTAACTATATTTCCGGAGAACTTGATGAAATCCATGTGCTCCCGATGGGAGTAGGCTCCACTCGAGTCGTAGAATCGAGTTGAGTCTACAAATCTGAATTGCCGTAGATGCTGTCGAAGTTATCTTTCTATCGGGTGCGCGATCAGCGCTCCCGATGGGAGTAGCCCCCGAGGCTACAGCCAAGTGTTTGCACTTGGGTGTAGGCTCAACTTGCTTTTAATCGACACCACAATTTTTCCTCTTTCTTGTATCTTCTCGGGAGTTTAAACAATACTCTCGATAAGAGTAGCCCCCGAGCCTATGGGCAGGTGCTTGCACCTAGGCATAGGCTCGAGTTGTACTACTCGATAGAGAACTTGGCGCAGCCCCTCTTTTTATCGACTTCAGGCCGTTGCTATTTTTATTTGACATCCATATCTATATTGTACAGGGATAATGGTAATTGGGGCTAGTTCTTCTGACGGATCAGGTACTAGTTAACTACTCTAGTGGCAATCCGCAAAAACCTACTTCAAGATCACGTCCCTGGACATGATCTCGGGATACTGGTGTTAACTCGACAGGTGCTGCTTAAGGTCTTACCATTCTGTCGAGTCCCAGTCATATTTTATCGGGTACCTAACGCGTCCGTTAGGATTTTTCTTCGTATCTGTTGATACGGATAAAAGTAGCAGAGCGCAGTCTTTGGCGATGCCATGCCACACAGAACGGATCTGGGGTCTTACCTTCGCAGAGTTTTGCGGCATTCAGAGATTGTTCGCGACTTTGGCGCTCTGAGAATATTTTGTCAAGTGCCTTGTTCGGCTGATGCAATGAC